>NW_026535823.1:14352500-17240000 GCF_028551555.1 Melozone crissalis | reverse complement strand
GCATGGCAATGCATTACCCAGCACCGTATCCTCGCTCTGGCACTTAAGGAAATTCAAAGTCAAGCTAGAGGAAAGGAAAAAAAAAAAAGAGATAAAGACAAGACAAATCTTAGAAAATCAAAATTAAAATTAGCATCGAGTATTTAAAATCCACGTCTGCTTTAAGGTCACCCGAATAGCGAGAAGGACCGACTGCTCGTATTTTAAACCAGCTGTGTTTTCTTTGGAGACTGTTGTTTACCTCCTGGCCCATCGATAGCTTATTAATACAATTTAATTCTGCAGTTGTTTCTGTTTAAAGAGTGTTTGGAGCGAATTGTTTCTTTTGTTTATGATCAAAGAAACGAGGTCTGGTAATCTTATGTTTTATCTTCCTAACATATGGAAAAGCTATTTATCCCAGCCAATCACAATAAAGTGAAGAAAACCCCATTTTATGGAAAGGTATATATCACAAGTTTGTTCATCATTAAAGATATGATTACCAGTGAAAACCCTCCGAAAGTGGCACATTTATGATTCCAGGAACAGATGGGGACATCCATTTTCCTTGCAAATACTTTTGAAATTGCTCTACTGGTAGCAGTATAAAAATGATATACAGATGCCAGTGCCAACGAAGCCGGGACAAGAGGTCCAGATTTACACAGTAAAAGCTTCACATGCGCTCTGTCAGCTTTGATTGATCTGCGCCATACCTCAGAAACTTGTTGACTGGGAAAGGAAACAGCGCAAATAATTCACTGCAACAAGGCAGATAATTCACCCGGCCAATCGCTCCGCTCCGCTCCTCCGGGCGGTGACATACGAGTCCTCCTGCCGCACAAAGAAGCATCATTCTCCAGCGTGAACAGCGTTCCGTGTCACGGGGGGGGGGGGGGGGGGGGGGGGGGGGAAAGGGGGAGGGAGAGAGAGAAAGGTGGGAGAAGTGAACACAAAAGGAGAGGCGAGAAAGGAGAAGTTGCTTTTGGGCAATGGGCACAGCCGTCTACCTTTTCCGTGCTGAGCACAGGCCGAGCCATTCAGCTCCAATTGTCATTATCATATTGATTAAGTTCATCAGAGAGCAATTTTAGGTTTAACGCCAGCGGATTGGGAGAGGGAGCAAAGAATTATCTAAGAAAAGCACAACATTCTTACCTCAGGGACGTTTCCCTGTTCCAGTTCATTGAGGGAGTTGATTAAGTTTAAATGAAGCAGACACTGGATAAAAGTAAGGGTATTGACCACTGGGCAGCGCGGTCTGCGCTTGAAAAGGCCTGATACATGCAGAAAAGCAAGATTTGCTAAATGCTCTAATCTTCAATCAAATCTTACATCAATACAGACAAAGTTTGGTAATGAGAGATTCAATGAAGCATGCGGGAGAAAGAATTAATCCTCTTGGTCTAAACTGGGTTCAACTTTGAAGCCTGCTCCGAAGGAAAGACAGTTATCTAAATGCTAAATAAGAAACTTATTGTACTTTTCATGGCATGCTAATCTTTTGTCTATTTCATCTCTATTATTTGTATGCTTATAGGCAGCAGTTGTCATGGTGATTATATCAAACCACTTCTGTGCGGATGGCTGCGAGGGATCGGGGCCTCCCTCCAGCCGTCCGCCGGGCCCGCCCGCTGCTCTGCGCGCCCGCGGCCGGCCCGCACCCGCCCGCGGGGACACGGGCGGGCAGGAACCGCTCCCTGGCACCTCCCTGCCAGCTTCTGGAAACACCGGCCCCTTCCTCCCTCCCCTGCATCACCCAAACCGCAGGGATCTCCCTCCATGAAAAGAGGTACCTTTTTCTCTCTCTCTCTTTTTTTTTTTTTTTTTTTTGTGAGCTTGCCTTGATAAGCTTTTGATGTCACAAATCAAACACTCGCCAGGAGGTAGATAATGGGGAGTGTGATCTCCTCTATTTGTACACAGACAGCGCTTTCGCACCGGCGCTGCCTTGAACCTGTGTCAAACTCCGCGGCTTTGCTGGGCCGTGCCCGCCGCCCCCGGCCCGGAGCCCCGACACGGGGAATCCGTATTCCTGTTATGCAAATACCGAGGTGAGCGCAGACACTCTGATCGCGGAAAGTCTGAAGAAAGAGAAGAGGGGCAGGGGGCGGGAAGAGCGCAAGGATTTATCTTTTTTTTTTTTTTTTTTCCCTAGCGCACGTTGCCGGCACTTGGGGCAGTAGCCGGCCCGAGGGCAGCGGCGGCCCCGCAGCCCACGCCCAGCAGAGCTATCGTGGCAGGGGGTGGGAATTCCCAGGGTATCGATCTAATTTGTCTCCCGGTACCCACGAGGCACTCACAGAGGCTTTTTGCGCAGCTCCTGAGGCGAGGGAACCAACTCAAATGCGTGGGTGCGGGATAGAGGGGGCCTTCCCCCACCTTGTTCCCCGCGACATTATAATCTGAGCGCACAAGGGTGACACCCTTGAGCTTTTATGTTTTTTACAAAAGTTGCCAAATTAAGGTCGGATTAGGGCTCCATTCAGGATTTGTGGGCTCTTTAGAGGCTGGGAGCTGCTCGTATAGCCCGCTAGTGCTTATGAAAAGCTTAAAAAGTAATAAAAGGGGGAGTGATCCCGAGAGAAAGTAACATGTATAACTCTTATTAAAGGAGCAGCGAGCGGGGCTGTGAACTTGAATAACTGTTTGAACTTTAATTTGTTCATTAACAGGATTTGCCCCTGACTGTGAATGTTATTACTTGTCTTAAAAGCGAGGTGCAAATGAAAAGCCATAATGAAAGAGCCTGGCAAAAAGTTAAACGCCTCGTAATTACACTAGCCTCATTGAAAACTTAAAGTAACACAAAAGTGAAGAAAACGGGAGCCGGGCTGATACTCTACCAGCGCCCCAGCCTTGATGTACGGTGCCGTTGAGCTCCAGGCCCCAGCTCCCGACCCTGTCAAATCCCGATAGCTCACTAAATCGGAATGCACAACAGTTGTGTTGAAACAAGTTTTAATGCCCTCAAAACATTAAAAGAAAATTCCATGTTTTCGTCGGTGGGGGAAACCCGGTTTATTGACTGTCCTGAGTGAAACACGGTGTCTGAAGTCTGATCTAATCTGCATGTTTGTATCCTAAACAGGGCACATTAGCTCCTCTCTACTCCATCACACCGATCGGAGACTGAGCTCTGGAGCACCGGAATAAAACAAACTACTCCTCCTCTCAGAAGGTGTCTGACTTTGTACCGGTGCGCTTGCCAGTTAGCTCCGCGCTGACTCTCGTTTCATCTGTCACTTATCCCTTTCCCGGGCTTGTCAACCGCGTTTTTATGGATTCGCTTGTGATCTGCATCCTTCCTCAACAGGAACATGCAGCCAGGTCGCAATTAAATATACAGATACACGAGCTGTTAGCAAGATCCCACCCTCCCATCCGCAGCCGAGCCGAGGAGATGATTGCCCTGTCACTTCTCCTTTAGACTTAAAGCGCCTTAGAAGTGGCCGGCGGAGCTCCGCGTCCGGCAGCCCGGCGCTGGCTTTGTCCGCCCCTTCTCGGCTTTGGCCGGCCCTGGGGGCTCCCCGCGCCCCGAGCGGGACAAGGATGCAGACAAGAGCCCTGGCCAGGCCCAGGGGCAGCGACACTCTGCCAACAGCGGCGGCAGCCGCACCTCCGGCCGAGCGGGCTCTGCGGGGCAGGTGCACCGGACACTCCCGACCGAACCAGGTCTGCAGTCGTGCTTAAGACCAGAGGAAAGGCAAGACGGCGCCTCGTTGAGGAAGCGAGTGTGAAAACCCCGTCTATTAGTTTAAAAAGCTTTCCTACTTCTAGAGCTGCCTGCAGCATAAGGAGATTATACTAAACACTAACAACTGGAGCTACTTCAATTAGACCACTAAAACAAGCACCCTATTTTATAAGTCTAATTTTACTTTTTATGTTTTAAGCACCATTAAATTCAAAAAACAACCCCCACAAAACTATTTAATCGAACTGGTACTCAGAAAAAAAAAATTATCATATTACTCACAAAGCAAGTAACTTCAACTCTATTTGCCAATTCCAGCGTGGACAGTCAGCACTGTCTCCCCAGAGAAGATCTCAAAACCCGGCAAACCTAGCTACCATTTGAGAAGCAATAAATACAGCCTAGGCTTCACCAAGAAGACATCAGGCAGGACGGGGATACCATTTTCTGTACTTCCAACTCATCAGAAATAATTGCATTAACTTGGAATTGGAATGAAACTTTTTAAAATAACCAGGTCTCAAGACAGTAACATCTTAACCAAAAAAACCCACCCTCCTTCTGCACCGTAGGTGAAGCAGCAGGCTGGGCAGGGCGTGAAGCATGGGTGGAGCATGTTTCCTGCAAGAAAGAGGACAAACTCACTCAGGGCCATTCAGTGCCACATTTGAGTGGCCTTCAGCTCCTATCGTTCTGCCACCGTATCACAAAAACTCTGCACGCCAGCAACAGGACAGGACAGTCTGAGAGTGTCCTTGAAAGAAGAGTCCCAGCCTTCTCCCCACGCACATGGAAAGTGTCCTTGGCAAGGGTTGCTAAGCAAAGCCTGCCCAAACTGTAATCTGTAATAGCAAACAGTGCCAGAGCGTTCTGGGCATGGGAGCCTCACCTTGGCCTGGCAATGGCCACAACCAGTGCAGGCTGCTGTGCTCCTGTGGCTGGTGTGAGGCACCCACACAGCATTCCTGCCGGGATCAGGGCAGGAACTACCGCTGTGCTGTTAGTTGAGCTGTTAGTTCCTCCCCGTCGGGGCTGTAACTGCTTTGGATTTGAAGACAATTTGATATACCACAGATAAACCCAAGGCTTCATCAGGCACTGAATAAATTGTTCAGCTTCACCAAGTAGGCTTGATTAACCACAAGCTTGGAGCTGGATGTGACCTTCCTACGGGCACCACAAGCCCACCAATGCACAGGAGAGCCCACCTGCAGGTTGGTGGGAGGGTGGCAAAGCGGAGCCTGCAGGAGCCCCCTTGGGCACAGAGGCTGCTGAAGCCTCTCAGAAAGCAACCACTTATGAGAAAGCAACACCCTCAGAGGCTCACAGGCCCGAGGATGGGTCACCTGCTGGTCCAGAGCCCGTCAAAGTCAGAAAAGATTTTTAAAAATGAGCAGGCATCTATTTGGCTCGCAGGAGATGTTTTTCACCAGGGCAGGGCAGGGTGCTTACCGCTCCCGGCAAGGCTGCACTGAGGGTTAGGTCTTGGGGTTTGTTATCGGGGTAGGGTTGCTCTGCCACAGCTTCTCCAGGCTGGGGTGGGTTGGAAGATGCTCCTTCTGGCTTCTGCTCCCGTATGTCTCTGGCACCCTCACCTTTAGAGACAACATGATGCTTTAAAATAAGCACTGGCACATTAATCCTCTATGTATTTCTGATCATATAATGCATGCAATTCGACCTGCAAGATAAACAGATTGTAACACTTTTATAAATCAGCATTTTACACAACACATCCTGCTTCTGTGAGCTAACCTTGTCTTCAGAGCTGACAATTCCCAGCACCATCGCTTTGAAGCATTGCAATGGTGAGACAGCAATCTACTAAGCCAGAATGTACCTCTGAAAATAAGTATTTTAAACTGTACATTGCATCTGGAGTTGATTTATGAAATAGTCAGGAGTTAAAATCTTGATACATTAGCAAAAATAACTAAACCTTTAAAGCCAAGAAGCCCTTAGGCTGTAGTGAAAAAATCATTGATGTAGGAAAAGCATCTGTATTTTGATGACAGTACTATCACACACAGGAAAAAAAATCATAACACTGTTTTCCCTTTCCCGTAGATAAACAATAAGAGAGAAAAACCTTGCAATTTTGCACCAGCTGCGTGAAATGCTTTCTAGTAAAGCGTTTGCATTTTAACTTCCAGTTATTAACGACCCAGCTTTACATTGCGGCATGAAAACGCCCGCTTCTTCGCAGAGAAAATAAAGAGAATAATGACAAACAAAAGCAAGTCCGCGGCCGGCAGGGTCTGCAGCCTCTGCGGGGGCTGCCCGTGCCCCTCGGAGCGGGGCCCGCGGTGCCGCTCACCTGAGGGCCAGGGCGGGACGGCGGGCCCGGCATCGCCGCTCGGCCACGGGCTCACCCCAGCGCCCTCTGCGCCTACAGCCTTTTTTTTTTTCCAAATAAAAATACTAATGCGCTCGGTTGTATCATTAAAATTATTTTTTTAATGGGAAATCTTTTATTTCCCGGCAGGAGCTGCAGTCCGCAGGTACCGGTAGCGGCAGGGTGGCACCTGCGAGCATCGCCGGCGCTACCTCGCCGTGGTGCCGGGGTCGTGTCCGCGGCCATCCGAGTCCCCGCTCTAGCTGAACAGACACACAGATTTATATATGTTTTATAAGGATAATTAATCACTCAATCTCTCTCGTTAGCGAGGCTCCCCAGCAGGTTGCGAGGGGCCGGGAAGCCTGGCGGGGCGGCGATGCCGCCTCAGCGCCGAGCGGCGGGGCGCAGGCAGGGCCGGGCCGGGCCGGGCGGGGCGGCGGGAGCGGCACTCGGTTACGGTACTTACGGTGCCTACGGTACTTACGGTGCTTGCGGTAGTTGCGGTGGTGGCTGCGGTGGTTGCGGTGCCGCCGGGCCGGGCCGGGCCGGGCCCTGCTGAGGGCCGCGCAGCGCGGGCACAGCGGGGCCGGACGCGCGGGAGCGGCGCCCCCTGGCGGCCGCGGGGGGAGGCGTCGGTGCCGGGTCCGCCGAGGCGGGTCCGTCCCGCGGCCCGGTGCCCTTCCCGCGCTCCCGGTGCCCTTCCGGGGCCGCCACTCGTGCCGCGCTGTCCGCGGGCTGTGGTGATCAATCAGCGCCGCCAGGGCAGCTGCCTCACGCCGCGTCGTGGGGGAACGCGCCCGCGAGGTGCCGAGCCCCCGGGCCCGCCGCTGTCCCCGCTCCCCGCCGGGATCCTCGCCCCGCCACGGCCCTGCTCACCCGGCCTCGGCTCGGCTCGGCTCGGCTCAGCCCGCGCAGGGAGCCGCCCGCTCCCCCACCCGCATCTGGAATCTGCAATCAAGAGCTCAATTTTGTAATTTGGAAACACTAATTATCTAATCACGCCACGCTGCAGAGCGTACTTGTCTGCCCAATTAGCTAGGACAATTATTAAAATTCGGGGCCCTAATTATGTCTCAATTTAATGCTGGCAAACTCGCGCACAGCGCAGTAATTAAAATCCTCCCCTCGCCTCTGCCTTTAGGGCAGCGGCTGATGGGACCTGTCAGGGGCCGCGCCGCGCCGAACCAGCCGAGCGGATTGTGCTACATGACCCCGCATTGTTAAGTGTGTCAACATATTAACCTGAATTCCCTTCAGCCCCCGTAATCACATTTGGAAGGAGGACGAAAAGGGGCTAAAACATGAAGCATTTTATTAAAAAAACATAAATTCTTTTTAATTAATGCTGTAAGAGATCTGACGCAGCTTGAGCTACCAAATGCTGCGAGTCATATAAGACTGGTGCTTCTAATTACCAGTAAAGGAAGGTTTGCTCTTCTCTGTTAAAAAGACTTCCCTCTCCTCTCATTTAAAGCAAATGATCTTTCTTTTGGGTAGTGTATTTTTTAAAACCCAGCTAGTTGGCTTCCAGTGATAAAGTTGATTACCAGTTTTTTGTTTGATGATGGAGCACAAGTGAATATTGACTTCTGTGAGAATCAAACAGACGGCCGGAGGCATAAATAAAACGGTCAGGATTTAACACTTGAAAGAAGTTAATAAAGTTGAAAATTAAAAATCATAATATTGGGATAATTTCCAAATATTTATTTTTGCTCTGCTCTCAAATTTGATAGGAAGTCAGTGCTAAAACATAGAGAGGCGATGGAGTTAACCCTATCATCTGCATTCCTGCCCCTGCAGCACAGGCACCTGCCAGGACAAGAAGCCCTGAGCCCACATCCCTCAGCAGTGGCCAAAGGCTGCTCCTCTGGCCTTGTGGAGCAGAGTCCCTTTTAGCATGTCTCCTTCTGGCTGGAAAAACCCAGTGCTGGGGAAGGTGGTACCTTCACCTCCCCTTGGTGAGCTCTCTGGTGTTTGGGACTCGGGAAACAAACCTTGGTTCCCTGTCTGAGCAGAGGCAGGGAGGGGGAAAGGGGCCTCTTTTCCCACAGTGCCTGCCCTACATCTCGGAAAAGGCCTGTTCCAGCCTTCTCAGATGGTAAACCGAAGTGCAAATCTGTGTTCTGGCTTGTTCCAGTGGCTGTCAGCGTGTTTTCCTTTTGTCAGCAGCAATTGACTGGTCAGGTTCACCCTTGTACAGCAATTGTAACAGCTCATTGACAGACTAGTGACCCAGCCGGACCTGATAATGGAAAACTATTGATTTCTGTGGGCTCAGCAGTTCTAAAATGAATGCCCAATATAATGTCATCAGCTGTCTTGGACTCAGATATCCCTTGGACTTGGATAAAGAGACAATTGCCCATCCTGACAATTTGCTTACAAAAAACATACTGGACACAAACAATGAAGTCTCTCTCAGTCTTCCCCCTCTCCCAATAAGCAACGAGGAATCAATGTCCAGGAAAATGTCCATTAACCAGCCCAGGTGTGGTGATGGCTCCAGCTGTCCCTTTGACCAAGGAGACCCGTGACAGCCTCTCCAGGTGTTAACCCTTGCCACTGAAGAGCAGGCATGTGGGTGAGTGACACCACATGCACACCATCCACCAGCCCCAGAGAGAGCTAACAACAGGCACAAGGCTGCCAGGAGGTGTGACCCAGCAGGGACCACAGTCAGCTCCCACCTGCAGGAAAGCAAAAAGGCCCGAACAAGTCCATGATGCTAAAGTAAATCATACCTCATTGTGTGTCACAGCAAATGCTCTGGGCTGAGGAGGATGTCAGGCAATAATAATAAATTATGACTAATAAAAATCCAGTAAGGCAAGGTGGAATTTAAAATTTGTACAGCAGCCCTCATAGAGTTCAGATGATTTGGGATAAAAAAGTACTGCAAGTCCAATTGAAATTTTGGGAGGGAGGAAATCAAAGTTTAAAGATTTGCTGAATTGGATGGACTGTTTGCCATAAGATACACCATGTATAATTTTAAAGGGGAAGAGTCATGAGTATAGCAGCCTTCCTGGAAAAGGTTTAACTCAGGGGGAAAAATCAATAGCTCAAAGATTCAAAAACACAAAGCACTTTTGGTCTGAGAGAGCCAGAGTCTGTCCTTCCTTAGTAGCTCATTGCACACAGATAAAGCAGCTGTCACTCCTGTGTCCCTGACAGAACCCAAATCTCACTGGCACACTGGCACATCAGGAAGACAGTGGGACATTTACCAGCACAAGGTCTATGGAAATTCAGATCAGAGAGATACTGGCTTTCTATAGGATAACAAGAGCTTGCAGGAGAAGTTTTACTGTGCCCCAAATCTCTTCCTCTGGGGCTTGGGGCCTTCCAGAACTTAAATTCTTCCAGATGAACCAAGCTTCCTGTAAGGGGTGGGAGGAGGAAACAAAGATACTTACCCTGGCAGATGTCAGCAGACATTTAATTCAAGCTTGAACACCAGAGGAGATTGGAACAGCTTTGTGATCCTGGCGAAAAAATTCAAGTGACCTTGGGGAAACATATTTTTAATTATGAACAACTGGTCAGTTTTATCACAAAAATACCAGCCCTTCTCGAATGCACTTTCATGTTTTGCAGCCTTTGCTCAGTGGCTGCTCCCCATGGGTGCCCCCTCCCCTGGCATCACTGCTGCTGTCCGTGACAGGCACACGAGTGTGCTTTGCTTTGCCTTCTCCTGACAACAGGCCCGGCTCTGTGATGTGCTGCATACACTCGTCAGGGGGAAATGACTGCACGGATTATGCTGACATGACTGCTGCTGAATGCCTTTCAGTTTCTGCACACTTCCATTTTCTGCACCCTTCCACTGCACAGCCGTGGCTCCTTCTCCTGAAGACAGCTCCCAAACCCACCTCTCTCCACTCGAGCTTTTGCTTCGTGTTCAATTTCCATATGTTGCTTTCAAGCATTTCTCTTCTTAGCATCCCCTCAGGGCCTGATCCTGTGAGAGTAACTGTGCTGCACCTGAGAAGTGTTAAACAAGGCTGTGTGAATTGCCAAGTATACTTTGGGGTTTGCTTTTTTAGCGATCATTTTGAATTAAATTAAATGTAAATTTTTTCATGTCTTTGTCTTGTTTATCCAAAGCAACCCCTGAACTTTTCCCATTAGCTAGAATGAGAAGACCAAATCTCTCTTAATCACCTTGGAGAAGAATTTTTCAGAGCACCAGAACCTCATGGGTGATGCTCAGACCCAGATGTCCTGTCCCTGGAGAGGCTCAGGTCTATTCTGAGCTCCTCTTCCTGCCCATTTCTTAGAACCCCAAATCTCATGTTAGGCCAAGCGTGGCTAACATCCCCACACTACTCCCTCCCTGAGTATCACAAATATGTTCAGGCCTTCAGATAAGAAGCTCCTGAGGCAGGGATTATGCTCTGTAGTATTACTGTTGTCATATTTTCCCTGTTGTAATGTTCCATGTACATTTATGTCACTTATAAAATACAATTAACAGACATAGTGGAACCCACAATGGCCCAAAGAAGGGAATAACAGACGTAGAATAAGCATGTACATTTTCTTCCTACAATTATGCTGGCTGTGGTGACTCCCAACCAGCAGATGAGTAGTAAAAATGAAACACAATTCTAAATATTTAAAAAGTATAGCAAAGTTGTCCATACTTCTTTTTCACTTAGCAGAGGCTCCATAATGATGTTCAGCTTTTCTCTGCCTGAAGACACAGAACCTCACTCTGTCCTCAAGCACACCTCACCTCCTTCCAGTGATTTATAGTAACTCAGAACTCCTGTGACCTACTGTCTTGTCCAGCCACCAAACAAGCATCCAAACAGTCATCCAAAATGAGCCACAGGAAGGATTGCACCAGGCATTATCTTTCCCCAAAAAAGACCACTCCAATGTGGTCCCTACTGTACTCCTGAATCACTATGGGACCAGCTGTCACCTGTTTTCAATTAAAGGCGTCAAGGGAAGACGTAGTGTCTCCTATTTACTAAAGTTTCTAAATCAATGTAAGTATATATTTACAGTGTGAATTGTATTTACAGTGTTCAGTATTTCAGTAGTGTGCACACAAACCCATCTACTCACAGGTTCATGCCTCTTGTGCCACCTCAGTGAGCTCTGCTCTGCTGGAAGTTGCTGTCATTGGGGTCACAGTCTGCCAGTGTAGGCTCAGATTTTGCAGGCAAATGTCCTCCAGCAAAGCCCAAATTGTGTTTTTTAACATTTACAAATTGGTTTGTGCAAATAATTGATTATGCTTTCAAGCAATGGAATGAAACTTAAGGGAGAAAAAAAACCCATAATCAGATCGATCTGAAATAGTATTTTCTGGTTTTCTTTGCTGAAGCTAAAACAAATCCCATACATTTTGCAGTGAGGGAAGTGCTTTGTTTCATCCAAAATGTTTCATTTCAGGCGCTTGAAACAGAAAGAAAAAAAATCCTCTAAGATATAAGAGGTTGGATTCACCACAGCTGCTGTCATTCCCTTCTTATCTCCTAACCCAGTAATTAGGGCAGTGACCCAGGATGTGGGAGATCCATGTTCAGTCCCTTTTCTGCCTGGAGGGATTTGAACCTCCATCTCTCTGTCTCCAAGGAGAGTTTTAGAGCCGCAGTGCTGGAGGGGCCCATCCCTGCTGTCTCCTTTGGGGCTGTCCCTGCTGCACAGGCGTTGGGCATGGCAGGACAGCGTGTATCCCTCGCTGGCTGCAGCCGGCTCACAGCCTGCCCTCCCTGCCCTGTGCCTGGGGAGCAGAGAAGCCTGTAGCAGGTGCAGGGGTTTCAGAGGCTCACACAACTCACAGCTACACCGCACCAAAATGTTTGAGGTGCATCCACAACCAGGGCACAGAGGTGATCCCAGGCCTGGGCATCAGTGCTGTATGCAGGATGCGAGCCCTTCCTTGTTCCAGACCATAATACCAGGGCCTTCCCCCAGGAAATGAGAAACAAGCCAGTATTCAAAATATTAAAAATATATCATTTACATAAATATCATATTCCTCTAAGCCTAAATCTCTTCCCACATTTCTAATCACATTTTGCTACTATTTCAATTACTGACCTAATGAATTTTTTCCCTATTATTGCAAATTGCCCATGATGACTGACCCTGACCTTAGAAGACTTCAGTAATGTGAACTTATTACTTTCTTGCACCTTTTAACCATAATTAGCTTCATAAGCAGCTTACACTCACCCAGAAATTAGTTGCAGAGTATTGAGTAAAGAACTGAACACATGAAACATTCGGCCTTATGCACATCTTGCAGGGAAGCTTTGCACATAGTAGTTCACATGCATCATTTTCATGTCACTGAGATCATCTGAAGTTCTTACTTTAATTAGGAAAAATTGGTACCTCAATGCTACAATTTTGCCAATTTTTAAATTAGAACAATTTTAATAATGGTATTTAAAAATATTTTCTACTACGTATTTCTATTGAAAAGATTATCCTCCTTTATTTAGGTTTTGCTCTATTGTTTCCAGAAGATAAATAAATTATCTGGCACTCTTAGGAGCATACTTTGATTACTGAGAAGCCTATAATTTCTTGGTATTTGATAACCTTTTATTAGGGCTGACCTCTGGGGACTCTCCAGACAAGTGACCACACAAAGTCACAGTCAGAGAAGGGGATTCACCCATCCAAGTTGAGAAGGACTCCTTTGTAATGAACATTAAAAAAACCCCTCTACTTTCATCTTGCTGTAAGAGCCTCTAGCACAGCATATTTACAGAATAATAAAACAGAGCTTCAGGCCTTTTCCTCTCATCCATCAGTAACAGGATTCTCATATCACACTCACGTGCTCTGTATGCTGCAGAGTTTTTTGCATCCCGCTTCTCATGGTGAATACTCTCAAATACACTAAATGAAATAAATGCTCTGCTACTGTTCTCACACAAGAATTAAATCAGGGCACAAAAGTGGCTGAGAATATCCCTGTGACAACTCCTGTCCCTCCTCCTCTGTGAGGTACCCAGTCCTGCCATGGCACTCCTGCTTGCGTGACTCATTTATTGTAGCCCAGAACAAACCATTGCAAGATTGCTATTTATTCATGCTATGAAGAAGAAACTTCAAATGAAATCCCCAGTATCAAAAGCTATACAGATACAAAGCTAAGATGCTTCCCCTATCAAAGAGCCAGTGCTCTAAAGAGACAGGAGGTGGGAGGAAGGAGCAGGGCGTTTTCAAGTACAGTCATCAGAGCCAACTGTGTGCACAAATAAAGGGAAACCACTGCTCCCTGAATTAATGTTTTCTCTCCTTTGCACTGATTTTAGAAATTATAAAAAACTGTGGAGTTACTAGAGTTAGAAATGAAAATAGTGAATGAATGGCTTGTTCTGGGGAAAAGCATGAATCACAGTCCATCAAGGTAAACTCAGACTTTCATCTCAAAAGCAAGAAACATCCTGGATTTTGATAACCACTTATGTTGTTGGGAAAATGCTGTTGAAAATTATCTGCATCTGATGTGCGTGTGTGAATGGGTGTGTCGGTGTGTATATATATGCTCATTGTTTCATTCAAACTTTATATCAATCAAAAATATCTTGAATGCTACAGAAAAATAACAATACTTATTCTCATCATAATTTTAATCTGAGTTTGTACAAGAGAGGAAAACCCAGAGTCTCATGCTATTTTGGATTAAATAGAGGGTGGTTTTTTGTAATGAAGGTTCAGAGAGGCTGTGAACACTAAAGGAAGTCACTGAGCTCAGGCACCCTCAAGCCCAGAGATGTAGCCCTGGCCTGCAGACACCCAAAGCCCAGATCAAGGAGGGTCAGCACCAGCTGTCAGCACAAAGCCTACAGCCCCTGCCTTCTCTGGTCTGCAGCACCAAACCTGCCCCAAACACAGCTCTGGCTCTCCTGAGCCCTCTCCAGAAAGGAGGAGTCAGGGCACAGATTCAGAGCAGCCTGCTGCCTGTGTCCCCCCTGGCCAGGAATGCTGGCCAGGCTCCTGCAGCAGGACTGGTGCTCCATTGCAAGCTGCCCTACAAACAGACTGAAAAAGGAGGGAAAGCTCCTCTCTCTCTGCTCTCTTGTGTCTCCATCCGTTAGCTCACATACAGTTCTGAAGTGATTCAGAACCATGACCAGGAGTCCATCCACAGAAGGATGGGCAATGCATTAGTGTGATCCATCCTGCTTTGCAGAGAAGTGTGAAATGAGAACACCTTCATTAGCCACTGGCAATCCCTGCCAGGAACACCCCTACTCCTAAGCAGTACAGGGCACTTTCAATTTAGTCCCACTTGGAGCACCAGATGCTCTAATTACATCATCCTGGTCTTCTGTAAGGAATTTCAGATGAACAAATGCCGTATCTGTAACAGTGACAAGTACTATTTTTAACCACATCCACGGTGGTTTTGTTTCTAAGCTCAAGAATCCTTTCCCAGCAGACCCATTTTATGTTTTTACATGACCCAGGAGTCTCAGTGAGGAACTCTTGAGATACATTCACTTGTATCTGTTTACCAAAAGTTGAAGGCACATAAGGCTATGAGCATTTCTAGCCCATCTGCTCCATAAATTTTTTTGTAAGGCTTATTGCAGAGTGCAGTAAATGAGTTATAGGCAGCCAGCTTCAGCTGCTGCTTTCCATTTTTGCTCCATTTGTTGCTCAGCAGGCTGCAGGTAAAGCCCATACCTGCATCAGCCTGCTTGATACAATCTCTGTCCCAGTGAAACTCTTAGATCCAGGATCCAAATTACTGTACCTGCATCATCTCTTAATTAGTCACCTACCCTGGTTGTATACAGCTGCTGGAAATGACCCTGAGCTCTGTAAGTTATTTTATTAGAATATTATAGAAAACAGATGTTTTCCCCCTAATCCTGATGACATGTTTAAACACAGCCTGGGACAATTAGAAATACAATGCCCTGGAGACTAATTATCCATCACTGACAATTTTCCAGATTATCCATTTTTGTTTTCACATTTGATACTTCTATCATTACCTACCTCCATCCTCTTACAGTGTAAAGAAATCTGAAAAGCAGTTCTCTCCCACATTGCTTCAACAGCAGTAACATCCAACCTGATGAGTGACTGTTCAGAAATAATGGATCAACTTAAATATTCAAATTAAAAATATGTAATTTACAGAAACTGCTTATGTAATAGTTATTCCTATAAAATATTAGTTGACATGTTTACAGAATAATTTCAACGAACAAAACCGTGTGGTCCAAGTAGAGTCCTACAAATAAGGCAACAATTATGCCTCTCTATTTATGACATGCAAGGAAAAAAACCGCCAATTTTTTACATAGTGCAATCAGAAGGAGGAGAGAGATGTAAGCAGACAATTCCCTTCCGAGCCAAGACAGAGAGAGAAGTGACTGAGATGGATTCTCACAAAAGTTGTTTCCCGGAGGAGCACAGCGCAGCTTGGGCTGGGAGCTGCCCTGCCTTCTGTTGGTGACAGCCTCTGAGGGACAGCGACAATGAATCCATGGTGCTTTAAAGGACAGTGACACGCGCCACCCCACACTCGGAACACACACAGTAGATGGCACGGGAGGTTTACAAGTGCCGTGTCCCGTGTCCCGTGTCCCCGTGTCGGGCACAGGGCTCTGCGGGGGACGCTGCCCCGCTCCGCTCGGTGACCAGCCTGTCACCGAATGCAACTCCGTCACGGTATTTAAATCACATTAAAGCTTTCTTTCATTACCTATCCCCTTGCGGTTTTGCCCGGCTGCGTTCTAATTACCGGCCCTGCTGCAGCACACGTGGGTCCCCGTGCTCGCTCCTCCTCCCATTTTATGGTCAATGGCTTCTCTTGCACAATCCTAATGGAAATATTGCAGCGAGATGACGCTCTCCTTCCATCTTGCAGTTCCCACTCTAAAGTGTAAAATGTTTTTTGTGGGGGAGAGACCACAAAATATTCAAGGTTTAATGCACTTTTAGAAATAGCAGATACATCTGTGAAGGCTCCCCAAAGTAGTTTAATAATTTACTATTCTCTTACATAATGTCTGATCTTGAAGTCTCTACATTTTTCCATATCAGATGCTAGCTGTGCCTGTTTTTTAAAGATTTGCCAATTCTTCTTTTCTTTTACTATTTTTTTTAATTTTACTTTTCTTTTACGCCATCTATTAACTTCTCAAATAAAGTATTTTAAAGGAGATGCATCTCACTAACTTCTCATGACTTATAGGTTTTTTCTGAGCGATCTTTTTAGCAGTAGGTACAAATCCTCTCTCCTATTCAATTAGCTCCCAGCACTAATCAGGTCAGAGATCATGTGAATTTTAATGGAGAACTTAATAATGTTCAGGAAAGCTTAAGAACTGGGATGTGGTTTTGTTTGGTGAGTCCATAACTGCATCCTTGTCCATGGCTCTGCCATCCCCCATTTTCCAATTACAGCACCAGCAATGCCTAAACAACACAGAGTTTTTATACTGCCTTTCTCTCGAGTAAGATCAAAACAATTTTGACTGTAATCAAGGCAAAGTACTCATATGGTGAAAGGCTACAATTATCCTTGCTATTTCATTTGATTTAGCACAGTTCCAGATACAGATCCATACTTCCTGGGTACTGGAGATGGGTCTCATTAACCTGTGTGCAGAGACCACCTTCGGGTAGGGCAGCGGTTCAGAGCTGCAGAGTGAAGAGGGGTAAAAATCTCACCTTGGCAAGTCTTCTGGAATTAAGAGAGAATTTTAACAAGAACCTTCCCGGTTAAAAACAACACAACTAACACTTTCCTGAAGGCAGGGGAAAGGAACTGAGAGAGAAAGTACATGCAAGGAAAGTTAAAAAAAAAATTGGGAATTGCTCAGGTTTGCTGTGATAATAAATGAGCTCCCTGTGACAGCAGCAAACAGCAGCTCTGGCTGCGGGCAGCACGTGCTGCTCTTCCCTGGCAGCACAGACATGAAGCACTTGAAGCTCTGAATACATCTGGTCCAATTTTCTGTAACAGCTCAATTTTTATTGTGATTCCAAACCTGTCAGGCTTTCTCTCTGTGCAACAGTGGTAACAGCAACAGCAGAACATATTTTCAGCTTTGGTCAAATTCTCAGAAACAAAAAGCTGAAATAAAGTGCCTGCATGGTGGGCTGACCCTGGCTGCACAACAGATGCCAACAAAAGCTGCTCTGTCACTTCTCAACTGGACACAGGAGAGAAATATAACAAGAGGCTCATGGGCCAGAATAAGTATAGGGAGAAATCACGGACCGATGGGCAAAAGAGACTTAACTCAGGGAAATTAGTTGAATTTATTACCAATCAAATCAGAGTAGGATCGTGAGAAATGAAAAGATAAAACTTAAAACACCTTCCCTCACACCCGCTATTTTTCCTGAGCTTACCTTTTCCCCTATGAGGACTGCAGTCAGTGCATCACAGGTTCTCTGCTTTTTCTCCCTCTGCAGAGGCAGGACTCCTCACACTCTTACCTGCTCCAGAGTGGAGTTCCTCCCCTGGGAGACAGTTCTCCGTGAACCTCTCCATCATGAGTCCTTCCCAAAGGCTGTAGTTCTTCATTCATTAACTCCTCCAGCACAAATCCTTTGTGGGGTCACAGCCTCCCTCAGGCATTCACAGGATCCAGTGTGGGGTCCCCCAGAGGCTGCAGGTGGAGCTCTGTCCCACCCTGGGCCTCCCCGGGCTGCAGGGGCACAGCTGCCCCCTTGGCCTTCACCAGGGCTGCAGGGGAACCTGCCCTGGCACCGGGCACCTCCCGCCCCTCCGGCACTGACCGTGGTGTCGGCAGAGCTGTGCCTCTCACGTACTCTCTCTCCTCCCTCAGGCTGAAGGTGCACATTTTACACCCTTGAATATGCTATCCCAGAGACACTGCCACCATCACTGACGGGCTCAGCCTTGGCCAGCAGCGGGACCATCCTGAGCCATCCAGTATGGCTCCATGGGACATAAGCGAAACTGCTAGTGCCTTCTCACAGAAACCACCCCATGACCCCTCCTGCTACCAAAAGCTTGTCCTGCAAACCCAGCACAGCACCTAAATTCAGATGCAGCCTTCACTGCTTGGGAATTCTCAGAGGCCATTCAGGAATCTCTTTCAGACCAGGACTGTAGCTCAGCGAATAGCATCACACAGCCAGGACTGACATTCCTAATCTGTTAAGGTGGGAGGGAAGTTTGAAATCTGTAAGACACAGCAAGGTAAGCATCTTCAACTTCAGAAGAGGAAAAAAAAAGCATCCACTGTAAATCTGGGTACTACAGCAGCAAGTATCACACACATCGAGATTGTAAATACTCTCCTGCAACATACACACACTGCTTTCAATTTCTAATGCAGCAAGAAGAAAGGTCTGGGCCATCATACAACTTCCACAGCCCAGCACACAACATACACTGCAGCAGGAGCAACTGGAAAGCAGGGCTGACCTCTCCTCCCCACCCTTTATGAACTGGGTGCCAACTGCTCCTCAATGCAGGAAATTACAGAAACCTGTAGGCTGCTGATTTTGCTGCTGGTAGTGGAGAGGGCTGCTCACATACTTCTTGCACAGTTCTCCACCTGAATCTGAAATCAGTTTAACTTCCTAAGAATTTGATGCCATCTATTGCATTTATGTTTTAAAGTAAATGGGCTGAGATTCTATCTCCAGTGTTTTTAACAATTTTTTATTAATACCCCTGTTTTGCTTTGCTCAAAGAACCCAGCCAGCTGTGTATTCACAAAAAATCATTCAAGCAAGTGCTCCATTTTCTAAATACTTCTGTGATTTCAGAAAGGCTGCCAGAAAAAAAAAAAAAAAAAAAAAGAAAGAAAGAAAGAAAGAAAGAAAGAAAAAAGAAAAGACAGTAAATTCAGCCCTGTGCAGACCAAACAGAAAGGTAACTTACGATTTCAGCTTCCAGCAGCAGTATCAAGGGTTGGTACTGTGTAACTTGGGATTTTTGGTTTGTGTAACCCAAAATCACCCTAAAACTCTAAACATTTCCTCCTCCATTTGGGTACAGAGGGCTACTGTCTCTGTATAAAATAAATCATAAACCAGGCCAATAGCTATGCTTTTAAGAACACTAAGCAGTACTCTGTTTTCACAGTCATATAGGACTTTCCCAAAAAGCTTCTTCACTGCAAGCCAGCAGTAAAATAAAGTCCTAAAGAAAAAGAGAGATGAAAAATGAAGACAAAAACCCAGATGTGCATATAAGCAAAAACTGAGGAAGGGGAAAACAAACCAAGCTGGGAATGAAGATAATGAAAACGGTCAGGTTAGCACCCAGTGAGACGCGGCTAAGTGCTGCTCCCAGATGGGAACCTGGGCCTGAGGGCAAAGAAATGAGTTTGGGATCCTGCAAGAACACTCACATTCTGGGTCAGGGTCTTCACTCATTTATTAGCACTCATGGTCAGCTGCAGTCAGAGAACACTGGGTTTAGCAGTGGAGGTTATTTCAGTGAGAAGAGAATGCTGCAAATTATGGATGCCAAATAGGAAAGGAGAAAATTTTTGGAGGCAATGAATGGCAATGTGTCATGAACAGAACCTGAAAAATCAGATTTCAGTAGCAAATTTGTAACTGAGGCTATACATGGGAACAGCAGTTAATGTTATTTTATGACTGGACTAAGTGTCTATGGATTTATATTTGCCCTAGCCTCCTCTGTGCCAGGAACCCAAGTGCACCCCTGAAGCTTTGGAGGCACAGCAAAGGCAGCCATCAGCTAGATTTCAAAACAGGTGCCAACCCCAGGCTCATACTGTCTTCTCCTCTTTGCAGTTTCTCTTTCAACCTATGGGGTTTTTGTTTGTTTTTAAAAGATTTTTATCTCCTGCTTTTTTATCCAAATAAGGCTGTTTTCTTTTTCCCACTTTCACACAATTAAGTTTTTTCAGGGAAAAGACAGATGAAAGAATTACTTCTTGTCAGCAAGACTTGCACCTGGGTGACACACTATTCCTTATTTGGTTAAAACACAGACTAATGGTGTGTGTTTTCCCTTTATCAGTCTACAAGTTTCCAAAGCTGTTTTAAAGAGCACAATGGGATTCAGAGCTCCAGCATTTGTTCCTACAGCAGTGAGGATGGATTTGGCTAAGTTTCACAGAGAGATAAACATGCTGCTGCTGACTTAAAGATACATAATCAAAGGTTTACATGTGAAGTTTTCAGTTTCCAATAAACTGATTTTTAAAAAGAGGTAGATAGTATTTAGGAACACTTACCATGAGTATCATCTAAGCATGTTTCATGTTGCAGGTCTCTAATACAAAAGCAGAAGGGTTATCATCACTTGGTAGACAAACCTCAGACCTTATGAGTTGAAAGTGTAGTTTTGAGTGAAAAAATAGTGCAGAAAGCCCAGAAGTGTTGTGATTTATACAACATAAGGAGTACAAGCACCTTGGAAGGTCTGAAAAGGCTCCAAGGCTCCTTTGTTCCCTAACTGTACAGTAAGAGTTGGAATTTTGGAACCTCTGGACTCACTGTTAGTGAGAATGCCATTTGCTTGGGTTTTAATTGCAGTGAAAAGAGCACGGGAGCCTGCATGAGAAAGATCTTTTAGGGCTTTTATTAAAAAGTTTGCATTTACTTAGAGAAGAACATTCCCACAGGAATGCCTTTATTCCAGGGTTTGGTTTTTTTAGCCAAAATAACTCCATGTTTGTCCTCAGGAAATGTGTGCAAACCACCCACAGTCAGTGACACACTGCCCAGATCCCTCCACTGCCATTCTGGAGCCCATGAGCCAGGGCAGCCAGGACCACTTCCCTGAGGGGTAAGCACTGCAGCCACCCACCAGCTACTGGACCACAAGGTTCCTCTACTTGATGTAGAGGAATTAGTATTACCAAGTAGTTTTATAAAAATATTCAGTATTACCAAGCAGTTTTATAAAAAGGTTGTTGGCTGACTTGTGCTCAATCTTAATAAGGGCACTAAAGTTAAGAGACTTCTTAATTGCTTTTTAAAATACAAGTTTATTAGCCTATAGTGCAACTAGAAATGAAAATGAACAGTGCCAGAGTTCAGCCTCAGCAAAACATGGAAGGGATCCCCACTCCAGCCCTTATTTAAAGCAAACAAGTCCCTCAACAGTCTCTTATGCTGTGTTTGATCAACCTCTGCATTTTTCTCTTACAGTGTGTGTGAATGGCTGTGGTATGGCAATGGATCCTCTCATGCTGCAGGAGGAGCCCAGGACTTGCAGAGCACCAGGCAGACTGGGTTATTCAGTGTGCTCTGTCCAGGTACATGTGGCAGACACTGCACAGCCAAAGCTGCAAGGAAAAACTGCTCTTAACTGTGGAGAAAGCAGCAGTGAGACCAGACTGTACAGAGTGAAAAGTGGGCAGATGGGCACAGATGAGAGCCACCATCATTTGGGACTCAGCTTCAGATTTGGGTCCCTGGCTCTGGTGGCATTCCTGGCACCGATTTTCATCCCTAGTCTCAACCACTGGCATGTAAATAGCTCCCCTTGCTTCACCTCTCTGAATTCTCAGGTGGCTACAGCCAGCAGATCTGCCCTCTGCTCTGGCTGGGGGGAACTCCCCAGTGAAGTGACACGTGCAGTGCAGCTCACCTCCGAGCAATGGGAAGAACACCAAGAAGCCTGCAGTGTTAGAAAGGAACATTTTATTGCAAGAGATTACAAACCTGGCACTATGGCCAAATGTTTCCATTACATCACAATTGCTACCCATGAATCAGGCAACAGCACCTACAAAGCACGGTGGATTGAAATATCAAATCATAATGCAGTCAGCTTTTTAAAGTAAGTACCACCCTAAAAAGTTTGGGGTTTTCTTTAAACAAACTCAAAACTATATAAATCAATTTTTAAAATATGAGACTGGTGTTTAAATATCCAGGCCACTAACTACTGTTATAAAAAGTGAAAAATTTTGTTAACCATAGTGCTGAACTAAACAGGGTTTGTTCACAGCCCATAACCATTTAGTTAAAAGCAAGTCCTTGTTATTCACTGCTAATATTTCCACATTTGTTCAGCCCAATTTATCTTCTGCAGGTTTTCAGAATCAGGTAGATTTAATGCATAACCCCTCTTTAAAGCACTGCAAGAAACCTAGAACTGTAACTAGCCCAGGAAAAGCATCACAGTCAAAATAACATTGCATCTTCCCATCTCAGCCCTGTGACACTGACCTTTAGAAACTCTGGATGCTCTTCTCTGAGCCCCAATTGATAATTCACGTTTCTCCTGTGATCACTTACCTCAAACAGCTCGCTGATTTCCCTGAGCATGGCTGGGACAGCAGGAACGAGCGCAGGCACACAGCCCGGGACTCGCTCGCTCCCCCCTCCCGGCAGCTACGGCCCCTACGGTCAGTCCTGCCCCGGCCAGTCCCTCCCCTCGGTCAGTCATTCTCCGTGTCAGTCCTGCCCCGGTCAGTCGTTCTGCATGTCAGTCCCTCCCCTTGGTCAGTCCTTCGTGTCAGTCCCTTCCCTGCTCAGTCCTGCCCCGGCCAGTCCGTCCCCTGTGGGCGGGAGGGCCCGCAGCTCCCCTCTGGCACTGCTGCCTGCAGAGGGCGGGCCCTGAGGAAGAAGTTGGATCTGCAGGCAGAGCCGGATCCCCTCGGCCCTGGGAGCAGCCCCCCTCACACAGCTCCCCAGGACACACGGACAGGACCGGGCAAACCGCAGTAAATGCCCAGCATGTGCTGCCTGCTCACCCCCATGCTCCATGCCTGAACACACCACCCCTGGGCAGCAGCTACCATGGGCGCTTGCATCACCTACCCAAGGTTCTGCAGAAACATCTCTTCAAGGAATGCAGAGTTTTACTTTTTGAAGAGGATTGATTTGGAAATATCACTGGACTAGGGAATATAGGCCATCATCTTATGAAAAGTGTATGGGGGTGGTCTACAATTTTCCTGAGGCTACTACTAAAGAGACCTTTACCAGATACTAGGATAACTTCAGAAATGAGTAGGACTGTGATAAAGAACCAAAATCAACCCAACAGAAATCACTGTGCCACTGCAGCCTTTACCCCAACCTGAACAGACTAACACTGGTGCTTAGATGAGCAGCTCTGCAGCCCTTTAGCACAGACTGCCAGAGCCCCTCAAGCCACACAACATCAGACTGGCATCACAAAGTGACCCATTTAATTTACCCTCTTCTACTACATTATTTAGAATTTTGGTAACTCCAGAGAGGGGGATTTATAGTTCCTTGTAGATAATGATAAAAAATACCTGTATTTCCACACAACAGAAACCAGGAAAACAAATAGCCCCACTTGAGGACTAGAGGCTAAGAACAGCTAATAGTACTCTATTTTTAAAAAAAGATTATTCAGCCTGTTATCAACCACATAAACAATTAATTTAATAATCAGAAGAGTTCTAGAACTCCTACTTATTTTTTTAACTATACCACAAGGATCTGATGCCAGCAGGGCACACAGTCTGTTGCTGAAAACTGTTCATCATCAATAGAATCTCATTTTGGACACTGATCAGCCTAGAGCTCACTGCTCTTCAGACACAACCTTGCATTTTTATTTTAGTATTACATAAAGTAGCTCACAACTGGGGCCTTATTAATTAAATAGAATTAACTAGGGTTTTAAAAATTATTTTTATGAATCTAGTAAGAGTCTCTTGCTAATGCAAAATTCTGCACGGTATGGCTTCACCTTACAAGCATTCTTAACAACACTAGATAAATATCATTTGCACTTAATTGATTTTTTCATTTGCTAAACAGCCATAAAATATGGTGCTCTCACAAGCACCTTTTTTGGTGAGAAGGGTAAACAAGCACTCTATTAAAGCATTATAAACATTCAAGGTGATGTGATCACTTCCCTCTGTTCTGTTTCAACACACTGCTTTAAATCTCCAGTTTTCACATCGTATAAAAAAGCTCCACATGTATCCACAAATTCAGAAATTTGTTAGTCTGCATACACTATTTGTTTGCAGTACACTTCAACATCCCAGTTATCTTTTCTAAAATCTCTAAAGTATTTATTCCTCCAGACTTTAAATGTAATGATGTAGATTTTTCCACTTACAAGAGAATAAATTTCAACAAGAAAGCTAAACTTAACTGTAGCAATTTGTACAGTTAAATGCCTGACACCACTAATTTAATGACAGCCTTGACAGAGCTAGGATGGCCTTGTCTGAGGCCTCTGTCTTGCACAGTTGTGCATTTTTAGCCCATCTATTCTATCAGAACATTAACAAGCCTCATGTGTTAACTCTGAACTCTGTGCATCCAGGAAGACAGACATTTATTCATACTTTCCACCAATCAAATGTAATGCATCTGTGAACAATTCAGTTTATTGCAAGTAAATGTACTTTTACTTAAGATCATGAGAAGGTTCTAATCTCAAGCAAGACAAACCAATTCCACAAACTTAATTCACACAATGCAAATAAATGCTTCACATTATAGACATTTATATTTTCTTTAAACCTTTTTATTTAGAGATTTTTCTGGTAAGGAGATATACCATAGGAAAGCAATTTCACTGGCAGTGAGGTATGTATATACTCTACCAAAATACTCCTCTTGCTTTAACTGCTTTTAACTTTATTTACATATAAAGAAAATATCAATGCATATCCTTGGCTTAACTACAGTATCTGTTACCCTATATGAGTAAAATGAAATGTTACTTGCATACAAAATTGATTTGTAGAGGAATCTAATTTGATTTAAACAAAAATCATGTTCTGAAGACAGTTTAAATGAACAAACACAATTCATCATGACCAAGACACCTGCACCATATTTCCATCCTCACAGCACATTTATTTTAATAATTCTGTAAGTAGGTCCTTAGCATGAGCATAGTGTTACAGTTTTCATACATATAATCACATCCAAAACAAGCTCTAAAATTTAAGTTGTAAACATTCTCTTCATATGTGGAAACATTTCAATCTGTGTTTGAATTCTCTAAAATTATCAATCTTTTAAACAGAATTATAAATGAAAAGCCTACTCTAACCGTGTAGTGAGCAATGCTTATTAGTACATTTCTACAGTGTTAAATAAAATAGTAGAGGCAAACTTCTGTAAGCAAGTCAGACTTTAAGTAAATTGTCATAAAAGTAACAAACTTGTTAACAAAAAGATGCTTTGTAATAAAGAAAGTTGGATTGAATCTACTATGATACAAAAACATAAGGGTAAATACCATCTTTGTTGACAAGTAGGAGGTAGCATGGATGCACCACTTTATTGTCAGTGAGAAATGCAACTGAAGTAAAGAATATTTCCTTACCACAAATTTCCAGTATTATGTACATATTTCTCTTAGAAATTTGTTTAAACAAGTTTCCCTCCACTTTTTAGTACAAAAAGCCTCATGTGATTTAAAAAAAACACTTACACACCTAGATAGAATAGTACTAATTGCCCTATTTGAACGAAACAGTCTCTCGAACTATGAAGTACATGGTATTTAATGCCCTAAGTTGAGTAAAATGTATTAGCAGTTCTTGGTATTATACAAAACACTACATACATACAAACAAAATATAATAGTATCTTATTTTACTATGTAATTCTTTTTGGAATAAACAGAACCTTGATTTGGGTAACACTGAAGAGAACGTGGTTTCTTTGTTTTATTAAAATCTGTCCTTTAAGTACCCATGTGCAACAATTTAAAAATGGCTGCCATACATATAATGGTCTTGTATTGATAGTGAACACAGTAACTGACAAAAACATAATAAACCTTAAAAACACATCTTCCACCCTATATAAAATATAAAGACTACTTATTGTAACTGTTAAGTATTCAATTTATTTTGATGTTACTGTAATCCACTTCCTCTATTTTCTCTCTTTAGCATTTATAAACATAATTTAGTGTAGCCATTTATTTTAAAAAATGATGAAGTATTTCAAATTTACATCCAATTAAAATTTAAAATGTTTCTGTGTTCTATGATGCTGCTTCTGCCATCAGTAAAGAAAACGAAGTTTCAGTAATTGAAGCAGGCTTTTTAAGTAGAGATGTGACCTCAACCATGCCAGCTCCAGTCCGTGGAAGATTTGCGTTGACAATGTGTCGCTGCAAGTGCTTTATCCAGTCTTCTTGAACAGACAAAGGTCCTCGAAAGACCAGACCACAAAACCTATGCAAATATTAAAATTAATCCATCAAGATACATCTATCTCTACTGAAAAATTATAAAACAAAGACAGTAAGAGGAAAAGTCTTAATTTTCTTGAAGTTTGTTTGTACATGTTTTAGCTGAAAAACTTAGTAATTGAGTTCATTAGTAGTAACTGTGAGCACAAAATCCTGCAGCTTATACAACTCACATTCTCACACTCAATACCAGTAATAACAATCTGTTTTTCTTATATAAGGTTTCTTTTGAAGGACAGAATATTACTCAGACACAACCAGCAAGATTTTAGCTGGCAGAGAAACTACTGGCAATCTAACACCCAGGTGTGACTGAATCAAATCCTCTCGTTCAAATTAATAAAAACAGGCAATTCCTTTCCCCCGTTATTATTCAATTTAATCACAAACATTTATGGATACAATAATGAAACTCTTTATGACTAACATTAGTAAGCTCTTAAGAATGTATTCTTCCAGTTAAAGCAACACTATGTACCTGCATCTGAGTATGTAAACTTCATCAGCACTATGAGGTAACGGCAGCATTTTCTTCTTGCTTCCGGATCTTGACCTTGACTTCTTTTGTTTACAGTCTAAAGCTAAGAAGAGAAATTTTCATATGTGAAAGTAATACTTCAATGAGTGTTAGTCAAACAGAGATATTCATTAAGTATTCCCTATGGCAATAATGAAAAGACATCTACCTCCTTGTTTTTCTGTAGTTAATTATAACATAAATCCAAAAGAGTTACAGTGTATTTTAAGAAATATACTGGCAGAACACATGAAGCTGTTTTTTTTAGGTTAGCATTGTGCTTGCTCTTTTAAAGACCAGATAATTGACATTCAGCATTAAACTGTTGTTTTAGTATCAGCAAGCACCTACAAACCTATTGCAGAATTATACAGAAGCAAAGCACCATTGGAAATTCCCTTTCATGCATAAAACACTGTCAAAATCTCAGAACTTGTTTTGTAGTTCAAGTCCCATCGTAAGACCACTCATGTTCAACCAAGTTACAACTTTATGAAGTTGTAGCTTCCAGCTAGTACAATCAGGAATTTCTAGTTTGAATAAAACACCTGCCATTTGTTTTCAACACAAAGCAAAAATTTGTCCTTTTGTTCTAAGAGTTTCAAAGGAAGCTTCCCTTTCACTCCTGTCTGAATTCTAATGAAGCATACAAAAACTATGTATTAGCCCTTGGTAGTGGGAGCTGGTATTAGGACAATCAACAGGGATGGCAAGGCCACTTTTTAAATTCAGTCTAAGCATTTGAAACTGTGTATGAAAGTAACGTGTGTGAACAGGAAACATAGCAAATGAGTTCAGATAGCTCTGAGGTCTGTATCTCCCATAAACAAATGTAATGGAAATCTGAAACAAAACCTGGAGGTTCTAAGAAACAGCTGAAGTGGGGGATGAGTGGATTAAACTGAATTAATATTGTTATGATGCAAACAGCTGACAAAGCTCAAGAAGTTTGTGACGGCTTGAACTGAGAAGTGTATCTAGCTACACTCTATTCCAAAACACAAGACACCAACAATGTAACTCCACACAAAAACTTTTGCAAACAACCAGTTACACCACTTCAACAAAAACTCCACAGAAACCATAAAGACAGTACCAGGTGGTATTCTTGATACCAAGAAGGCATAATGTTATGCTACTGAAGCATCTTAACAGTAAAATGGGGAAAAAATTTGTTACACTTGGCTAAAGTTTTGACTCCTAGAACATGAAACAGAAGAATTAACCTCTTAGCATTCTGAAGCATAAGACATTGTCTGGTGAGGTAAAACATGTTGATTTAAAGAACACACAGTCTTGATTGTATCCTTAATTTTTCTCATGCCCTCCAAATCAGCACCTCTCAAGCTTTTACCTTGTAGCCCAACTTTCAACTTGGTAGACATACTAGATGTTTTCCATTTCTATCCCCGACTTAAGGATTCCTACCTATCTAAAATTCAGAATGAATATCTAAGGTTTGAAGGTATCAGAGAACCAATACAATAAGTGGAAAGCAGACACCAACCTAGAGAGACTTCTTCAGATCAACATTAGGAAAATGAGGCTTAAGAGCATTTTTTTTCTGACAGCAACAACAAAACCAGTCTGCATAAAAAGGCAGTAACCCAAGGTGGCATGGGGGAGAGAGAGAGAGAGAAATGGCCAAGATGCTTCTGGAAAAGCATCAAGGGATTCTTAATACTTCATTCTCTCAAAAGAAACATATTCTTCATTTAATTAGGAAGAAAAAAGCTAACTATCATATCAGGTAGGAACTACCACATGTATAAGTGGTAGTTTTACATACCACAACTTCAGTAACACCATCAGCAACATAAGCAGATAAAACACTGGAACCCAGACACCCATGCTTTGAAGAGAACTGTTTGTAAGAGGCACAACTTATCTGCAGCAGTTACTGCAGCAAAAGCTTTGCCTTTGCCATCTCCTGGAACATCATGGGGAGAAGGGAAACAGAAGCTGGTATTACCTGAATGCAAACGTGTCCATGAGCTGCACCTGATGACAAGTTAGTTGATGTCAGTTTATATGAGTGGAAAAAAAAAGAAGCAATAGTGACAACAGACTCCTCCTAGAGAGGCCAACCTGCACTTGGAACAAGAACTTGCTGATTTCCTTGAGGTTGGCAAAGACATTCATTCTCATCAAGAAATTTGATTCTACTCACATGCATCTGGAGCATTTCAGAGAGCTTTCTCTTTCCTACAAGACCTGCGTTGGTCTTCTGCAACAGATTGCTGACGCCTGATGGGGGTGTGTGTGTGTGTATAATCTTCTAAGAAAAAAACCCCTCTGAACTACTGTGCAATCAAACAACAGCAACACTGACAGAAATTGCCATAATGAACCAGGAGAGGCAGTTTCTACTTCCTTGAAAGCTACCTTTTCTATGAACATTGAGAAAACAAGAAAAACAAAAGCAAGGGCATGTTCCTTCAGCCATTTATGATGGAGACTCCATATAAGGAAATTTTACAACAAAGAGAAGAAAATACCACAGTAAAAGATCACGAAAAAGGACTCAGATTATGCTATGAATTCTCACAGCAAGTTAGCTAAATTTGAAAGTAGATTTGCCCAAGGAAGAAGCTGTTATAAAAGACAGAAAACACTAAGAACACAAATCCTGGGTTCTGCAAGGGTCATTTTTTTTTCCCTTCATCTTCTGAGATAGTGAACATATCCTTTTACATTTTAGGGAGCTCAAAGCAGCACCAGTATGTTTTGAAGTTACTCCAGTGAAGATGGAAAGTGAGTGAAGAAGGAGGAATATCTGAGTAAAGCTCATTGAAAACTACAATTCAAACAGCAGTTATGAGGCATGTGTACCAGTAACCATCACATTAATTTCATTTTGTCTATCCAGAGAACAACAAGTTTAAATACAGTCACATGCACAGACTTGAGTACTCTGTTGATACAATGCTTACAAGAAGTTGCAAACATCAACTAAATCACACAATTGCCTCAGCCATTGCCTCCCCATAAAGTAGCCATGTTCCGACCAAAACTCAGTTCCTGCTTTTTCTATGCCTTTACTGTAACAAAACATGACCTCCTCAGAAAGTCCTTTATCATGTCTGGGAAGAGACCAAGGATAAATTAGATCTAGTACGCTGCATGGAAACTGCAGCAAATTGCTATAGAGAGGTAGGAACTACTGATCATTAACAGCTACTCTGTAGTTATAACAGCTTCCAAACTATCATTCCTCACTCTCCACAAAGGCCTACTTCTTTTTGGAAGAACTCTTTCTTTCAAGTTTGGCCACCTGGTGTTTCCTAGTTGATAACTGAAAAGCTTCTTGCAAACAACTAGTCACACAACATCCTCAAACTGCTGATACAACATGGTGGAGAAACAACCCATTTAAAACAAAAGACTATCAAACTTTGGAGCATTCTACTTGAGATACTTACGTACAATTTCAGAGCACACTACTTTGAAAAATATATGCTAGGTAAAAGCACTGCATACAAAAACCTCTGTGATGACTTATCAAGAAAGACTACAAGCAGATGGACACGGGAAGTTCCAATGAGCATGCCTAAGTGAACTAGACAGGTCACAATTAGATGCCCTTTCATGCCATGACATTTGGTCTGCAGTTCCAAATTAAAATGCTCTGCTTCCTGATGTCCCCAACAGGAAATGCTTCTTATTTCAGGAAAACTGAAGCTGGGTCTTTTATTCAGGCTTCATTACTTTTGTCAAAGTGTACATAAGCTAAAACAAGTTGAATAATTTGACACAGAAATGGAACTAAAACATTTGAAAACACTGCCAAGTAAAAAATAACGAACTATCTTTCTTGTACATTTAGTCACTAACTTTTCAAATTCAATCACTTGCTATCTATCCTCATCACTACTGCACAGTGAAGTACATTAAATAAACCCCTCCTATCATTTGCTCGCTGTAGGATTTTCTAAGATGCTGAAAATGAGCTCATCATGCCAGTTGATTAGTTATGGCTGTAACAGCACAGAACAATGACACACAAAGCCAGTGGATCTCAGATTCCTGCATACTTGATATGCTTCCACCACAAACATCCCAAAGCTATAAGTTTGACAAAACAACATTTGAAATTATCTGAACACGTAACAGCCCTCATGAACCACTACCTCAGTCACACCATTGGCTTGAAGGCCAGACTCCTTGCTCTGTACTTTACTGTTCCCTCCCAAACTTCTGACAAAGCAGTCTCCACCTATAGAAGCAGAGACCAAAGAAGAAAGCGGTGATTTCCAGAAGATGAAAGCCAGTAAGAAAAGACTGAGTATGTGAACAGGGTCAACAAAGAGAAGATGTAAAAAGCCAGGGTTCAAGAAAAGAATCAAGAGACTTGGGGAGAGCCAGGGCAGGAGGGAGCAAGAGAAGCCCAGAGAGAAAAAAAGAAAGGAAGCTGAATATACAACTGTACGAAGAAGAGTGAGATGCATTTTGAAGATTTTGTGTCGGTTTGTTCAATGCTCTGAAGATACTCAGAAGAAAGAAACAAGTTGATCACCTGCTATGAGAAACACCAATGTGTTGCTATACATCAAAATAGGCATAAAAGGAAATTTAACATCTATTCAAGATGAGCAATTACACTGTTAAAAATTGGACTGAATAACAACAACAAAAAAAATTCCAGCCAGACATCTGAAGACACAGGTATTTGTTCTACAGTGGATCTTATGCATTGGTATAGGCACAAATAAAGTTTAATAAAGATTAACCTCAAACAGCCAACAGCCTAGGAACTTGCACTTCTAGGACGTTTTTCTTCAGTCCATTCTCCAAAGCTACCATTATGCTTAACTATGTCTACTATACTGCTAAAACTGTCGAGTTGCATTTGAAAAGAAAAATAGGCTAAGATTTAACTAAATATGATGACATTGCTGACTGAAGAAGCAGGACACCTGCTGGAAGAGCAATATGGTAACAGTCAATATCAAAAACACGTGCAGACAAATGGAAAATCTGAGACTAGTACATAAGCTAATGTAATGCTGGGAAAGGCCTCACTTTGGCGGCATGCAGGGATCTTGTATTTCTCATGTTATTTCTCCTAATAAATAGTAGTGCCTAGACAGGTCCCATATCAACTGCCAGATAATCAAGTGTTCATGTTTAGACATTATTTTATTACAGCAAGAAACAGAGATAATTATTCAACTGATGTGATTTATTTTTGGTAGTTATGTTTGCTTTAGAAGACGTAAGAAAGGCTTAATGAGAAGCAACATGTATAAATATGTTCTCAATGTCTCCATACAATGGTTGAAGACCACTGAAGGTTTAGCTGTAGCTGAGGCCCAACTGAAGACATCTCAAAATTGCTCTCAACCACAACCATCTTTTAATAAGAAAACCTGAGATCTAATCAAGAGTAACACTCATAACAAGAGTGTAGTTGTGTGTGCTTTAAAACTAGTGTGTACTAGTGAAATCTTGCATTAAAATAATTCTCTTCACAAAACTTGTATTATAAAGTGGAATAGCAAACAGAAGAACTGTTTAAAGCATAGTTTTTGGTCTGCAAGCCTTGCATTAAGCTTGCCTGAGTGAGAAGTCACTGAGCAAAGCTTACAAAGTTCACAGAGTTGCAGCAGAGTAATGACTATGTTGCTGCAGATAAACATTGGTTGCATGATGTTACAGCTAGAACTCAACACTGACTCCTTAAGTCAATGGTTCCAGCGAGAGGCCTTTATCCATGGTATAAGTTATTTATCTGGCTTAGCTCCAGCTTCTGAGAGCAAAACATCTTTTCCCCCAAACTTTTGTTTCTAACCTTTTATTTAAACCTCGTTTCTAACCCCATTTTGTTTCCAACCTAATTCAAAACAAACTTCTAGGTCCAATGATAGAAGACTCATGAGTTTTCTTTCCATTCTTGTAAGAAAAGTGGCATCTGTTCCCATGACTATGCAACTACTTCACTAGCAAAATACGTTTCTTAGAGAAAACAAACAAAAATACCCTAAAGTACCTAAACCAGCTTCCTTCACTTTTCCCACTCAGCAAAAGGGAAGCTAGGTACAAAGTGCTTGTCTAGGATTCAATCTCTGTACTATCCTATTTGCCAGTGTCTCCTTCAGTGATTCACTGTTAGTAATGTGCAATTTAAATATACAGCTATTGAAAAATACTTCCTCAGGAAGTCTATAAGAAAAGGAACTTACCACAGGACTAATATAAAATCACAGCAGTGGTAAATGAAGTTCACTACTATCAGCCTTCTACTGAATAAATATGAAAATTTTCAGAATCACTGACTAAAGGCATATTCTTCTACATGTTAGGTATTACTGTATCTGCTGACTTCCTTCCAAATCTCCTTTGTTATGGCACTAATGTAAAGCAACAGAAGACCTGGCAGCCACAGGCCTGTGTTACAAAAATATTACTTTTAGCCTTTTACAGAGAAAGCCTGCTACTCAGTTTGTCATTCTTAGCATAATGAATTACATTTGCAGCTCAAAAAAGGATTACACATTTTCCAAGAGCATTATGTCAAAGTCTGTGTTTGTTGACACAGAAAACTGAGGGTTGCCCTTCTTAATTACAGAATATTTCAGGCTTCATATCTCCAAATTTTCCTCATTATATTGCATCTCTGCTCCTCAATTTGCTGTTGACCATGTGAAGTCCCACTAATCTCAGCAATAATCCAAGTAAACTCAGAAACTGCCTACAGCCAAGCAAGCTGCAGGTCTCTGAAAACAAATCAAAATATGGCATATTAGAAGAATTTCAAAATGAAGTGTGTTTTAATAAAGAATATTAATAGCAGTGCCAAATGCTACTGTACTACCCTCACTCAATGGCAGAGCAGGTAGTTTTTGGATTGTGAGCCAAACAAGATATGAAACCAACTGCATATGATATGTTGTTAGAAATATACAGAGTGTAAAATGACTTGCTTTTCCTATTTTACTGAAGTATTCTTTGTAACTGTATGTACTAGACAGTAAAAACTACTTGTTGTATCGTTGCCTTTTTCCTCCCCACTGCTCTCATTTCTGAGATACTTTGAAACGCTTCATTTGAAGGCCAACTATCTGGTTGGGAAGTTGCGATATCATAGGATAATGAATTTAAGCAACCATCTCTTAGTTTTGCTTACATACCTTAAATGTTGGATCCAAAATCAAAGACTAAGAATGAAAATCAGACATGAGAGTGGACAACAGCAACATACGTTTTCTTACAAGTTGCTGAAGTTTTATGGCAAATTAATTGTTTACCGGCAGAGGCTTCAAAATTATTTTGAATTAACATATGCTTTTGTCCAGTCTGATGAAGAAAATGTATCATAGACAGACTTGCTTTTACATCTGTAACAAAACATACCTGTCCCAGTCAAAAGTCCAGCACTCTTCTTTCGTGCATAAGCGCGTAAGTGGTTGGACAGGCTAACAGCACTTGTAAACGTCGTATTGCAATGCACACACGTTCTAAGCTTCACAGGCATACCTATCATTCAAAAGAAAACTATAATCCAGTTCTCTCTTCAAAAAATGAAATTCTCAAAGCGTTGTAAAAAGTTTTCTGCAATAAAGATGGTTTAAAATATATTCACTGCATTGACGCAATTGTTTAGTATATTAGAAGGATCCAAGTTAACCGTTATTAGTTTTCCACCTACAGCTTTAAGCCAAACCATGTTATTTGAAAAAGAACAGAAAGGAGGCAACTTGAGCCCAGTAGGCTACTCTGCATTTAATACCTACTACCAAGCTCTTACAGATCTCCACATAATGAAGCTCTAATTCCAAAATACAGTCCTGCAATTTGAATAGCACAATTCTGTTGAGAAATTTCAGAGCTTTCAGAATTTCCAATAAAGAGAATTTGAAAAGTCAAGTTGACAAAGTGGTAATTAAAGTGTTTTACCCGTAAGACTAAAGCACTCAATGCTAAAATTAGGCTGCTGTTGAAGGCTCAGAGAAAAAGGTGGTAAAACACACCAGTGAGCAGCTGTTAGGCAAAACATTTGTTCAGTGCATTTTCTATTCATTACTTTAGATGCACAATTGATAATGAAACTAAATGATTTGAATGGTTTTTTTGCCAAAATCTTTGTGCTAAATAAGTATCAACAAAGCAACATGCTATTTATCACACGAAAACAATGAAATGATACTGAATTCCTCACTTACAGACAAAGAAACCATTATAACTTATCTCCTGCTCAACTTCACCATATTTCTCCCTGCATTTTATAAAAGATACATTGTTTTGGTGAACTAATATTTCAGGTTCTCTACTAATAAATTAGAAGAATAAATGAAAAAGCTAAAACTACTCAGCTGAAAAGTCTCTGCAGGAAAGAAAGAATGCTATTCTCCAGCAGCCCACAAAAGACATGCTGTTTTTCCAGGCAAGTTACAGAAGAAGAACACCTGTTGGTAAAAGCTTTTATAAAACTAAAACCAGAATTAGGAATATTTGCCTTTTTTAGGAAAAAAAGAAGATTTTCAACTTGATGTTAAACATTTTCTTATTAACTCAACTGGCACAGTGCGTTAGTCATCAAATTCTGTTACCTCAGCCACAGAAAACTATCGGGCCCCATTCAGAACTGTTAGTACTACGCAAGCATATGTTTATTTTTACTTGGTTGTTCATCATAACCAAACAGGTTCTACCTAGTATTGAGCAGTAAATATTACACAGAAAGCAAAACACAGTGTCAGGTTTGGCAAACTAGTCTTGAGCATTATTTTTCAAATCATTAAACCTGTCAAAGATACACTTCCTTTATTAAGCAATCTCCTGTCTTAAGGGACAACCACAGACATACAGAAGACATAAAATGCAATTCTTTTCCACTTCTACTATGTCATTTTAGAAAGCCACTCTTCTTAAGAAATTTATTGCCACACACTTTTATAGCCCCTAAAAGAACTTCTGAGCACATCAGATTGTTGGGATTTTTTGTTTAAAGAAAAGAAAAGAATACAGGTGAAAAAGTAATAGGCACTGCCAGTTTTACAAACCTGGTTAATAAAAAGAAAAGAAACAGCACAAAAAAAAAAGTCAGGAGTATAAAAATAAGATCCTGCTCTCAAGTCTTGAGAATCCTGCAGCATTGGTGGTGTCCAACAAAGAAACCGGTAAATGCAAGCTCTACATACACATTAAAAGGGATGTTGTAAGAGTTCCCCAAGACTAGAAATAATTCTCATGTGACAAGTAAGTTAAAAACATCACCCTAAAAGCCTGTTCTATTAGTATACAGAGTAGCTAGGAAGTTGATTGCAGAATTGTTTCATTAGCACAGTTCTCAGTGGAGGGACAATCTAGGTCCTTATTGGTCAGAGGCCGTGCATTGGAAAACTGCTGGCTACAACTGCATACCAGCAAAGCTTGACCCAGCACAGGTTGTCACTCAGGATGGACAGGCCCTAAGCAAGCATGAGTTTCTCACAGCAGCCACAATTTGCAACAAACAAGAATCAATCTATGTTATAAGAGTATCTTTGCCTAAAACCATCAAAATTAGTTGACAGTGATTTACCAATCTGCAGTATTATGCATTTATAATGGTATCAACAGTTCTGTTAGTTTGAGCAAATGCTGCCTTGCACAAACCTTGAAGACTTAAACGCAGTATTCCTAAACCAGCTGTTTTACCACCCAAAAACAGGGTTGCAAGCCCAAACATTTCAGAACTGTTAGTCTACCAAATATGCATAGACACTTCAACTTGTTTACTGCAGGATGTGTCTTCTTCCTTTACTGAGGCTCACTTTGGGTTCACTTTCAATTTGCATGCCCAGGCATATGCAGAACAGGAACTATATTCCATGCAAAAACCCTTCAGTGCTGCTGATGGGTTTTTTCACTTTAGGAAAAACAAGTCAGAAAAATTTGCTGTGCTACCTCTCGCAGCCAAGTGTCCTCTGGAAATGAAACAAGAATTAAATGAACAGAATCCCAAATAAAATACTCTGCAGTTGTACATTTTCTATGAATTATATGACTTTTTTGGAAATGTTGTCAAGAAACACCTTCTTACCTGACTGCATAGTCAAGTCCATTTTTTGTGGCTGATACATCAATGGACTGTCTTCATTTAATGGAAGAACACATTTCTGAACAAACCTCTTTCTTGCAGTTTGATTATGAATCTTTTGAGGGGAAATATCAGGATTCCTTTCTTCTCCTAACCTCTTGTTTTTCAGGAGTTCTATCAGTGTAAGTGACTGATTTCTTTTTTCATCATGCAGTACTGCTTTTGTTTCATCACATTCATTTAGGAAACTCAGCCCTTCTTCCTCTGATGCAGACACAGATATATCTTCAGTCTTTAAGCCATTATGGTATGCTTCAAGAGGTATAACATTCTGAGATAAAAAGTCATCATTTGATGCAAATTTCTGAGCAACAAATGGTCTGGGAATAATACGGCGACTGTTCAAAGCCTTTAGGATTTTTTCATACTTCTCTTCATTTTGCATCATCTCATTCAGAACACAGATGGGAGACTTGTGTGCATCCCACTTGGTTTTGCCAAGCCTCTTCAGGTGTCCTCGCACATGATTAGACAATCCAATTTTAGTATCGAACCAGCCACCACACAGCTGACATGTATGCTCAGAGGAAGTTTCAGATTTCTCAATCGCTACAAAGAAAATAATTACAATGTTTTTTGACAATTATATACAGTTAAACATGACAACTGCAAATCACAAGAAGAGAGGCTTGACAAGAAGCTAAAGCGAGCCTTGTTCAGTGCTCAATAAATCCCTTTGTCCACCCAACTTCGTACCCACATAAAAAAACCAAATCTTACCTTTTCTAACACGTTTAACTGGAGTCCCTGTTCCAGCTCTTTTAAAATGCTGCATTTTGTCACTTGTTGCTATCTGTTCTGGTGAAACAACATGACGGGCTTCATAGCTTAGTCCAGCTCTGTGAAGATGTCCTCTTACATGATTGGACAAGCCAACACCTGTTTCAAAGGTTGCTGGACAGTATGGGCACGATTTCTTTTCAAGCGACAAATCAGTCCAGTGGAAAACTGAATTATGCTTTGGCAATGCTGATCCTACATTTTCTAAATTCTGAGGATCATGCAAATCATGCAAGAAGTTACTACCCTCAGCATCTTCGTAATACTCAAAATAAAAGCCATCATTCTGCTCATAACCAAGTGAAGATCTATCACCAGCTTCATTATCTTCCATTTTACCTTTGAATATGGGGAATAGGTTTACATGCTCCTGATTAATATCACTGTAAGATTCATCCTCCACAGACTGTGTAGTGTAATCACATAGTTCAACATTATCCCATGAACTTTCATCCTCCGTTTCATAGCTGTCTTTTTTTTCAGCAGAGTTTAGTTTCTGTAAAACAACAACAGTCATTTTATGCAGAAAATCTGGATAGCAATCCAAATCATCTCCTGTAACAGAGCCTTCCCTCTTGGATTCTTTAACCACTCTTTTTACAGCTACATGCCTATGATCTTTACAGCCTTCTGCCCTTTTGCAATCAAGGCTATTTGAATCCATGACCAAACAATTATTACTTGATGAAGAAAATAAATGCAAAGCATTGACAGATTTGGACTCTTCCTTTTTTAAATGCAAAGGGTAAGAGTCACTAGATTTTTTAATAATCCTGTAGTTTTCATATTTGTGTCTATATAAATAATTACTTTTTTTGGCACTAGCTTTCTGCTTTGCTGCTTGATGAAAACATTTACGTTTTTGGTCAATGCTATTTCTAATAAAAAAGTTCTTGTTTGTAGAATTTAGATTGCACACACTTACAGATGACTGTGAAACGCTTTTCCGAGCCTTCTGTATCCTGTAGGGTCTCTTGTGAAGTTTTGCGAAGTTACTGGATTGTGAAGTAGAGCCAAATGATCTTTTTGCATCCTGTTTTAAAGCAGAGTTCTTTGGAAAAGTAGAAGAATGTCTGATCAACTGTTTTGTCCTGCTACGAAAATCTAAAGATTCTTCTATTATACTGCCTTTTCTTTTCTCTAGTCTAAGATGGCTACCAAAGGGATCAAGGCATGATCCTGAATGCAAATATGCCATGTGTTTTTTTAAAATGCTTCTAGCTGAAGTAGCAAATGGACACAGCTTACACATATAGGTCGATGACTTTCTTGAGGATCCTAAATAAGGATCTTTCAAGGATGCCTTTTTCTGAGTTTTTCTCTGGGACAAGTCACTACCAATAATTGAACACTTGACTACTGCTCCATGAGCGATCCCTCGATGGCATTCCAGTTCATTTTCTGTCACAGCCATGAAATTGCATTCCTCACAACAGTAATATCTTTTATCTTTTTCATGGGTCTTTGCATGCTGCACAAACGTTTTGGGACAATTGGTACCAAATACACACTGTGGGCATTGTAACCGTGCACTCCTACCCTCATCCTGAAGTTCTTTCAGCTCACGGATTTCTTCCATCAGTTTCTGCCTTCTTTCCTGGTGAATTATCATATGTTTAAGAAGGGAATTACGATCTCGGAATGTCCTTCCGCATTCCCTACACGCATAGGGCCTGGGGACATTGAGATGCCGAAAATGACTGTTCCCATCTAAATGGTACATCATATGCCTATGCAGATGTTTCTTCTCTCTAAAATTCACATTGCACTTTGTACAGGGATAAAACGATGGTTCATCAGTACTGAAAGTAGATGGTGGTTCAGAATCATTCTCTTCACATTTGTTTTTCAAAGTATTGGATAGAAAAGTGCTAGTGTGAACAGGAGAAGTATCTTCTGCACAGTTACTAGTGGGACTATAAATGAGCTGCTGGATACCATCAACAGTTTCCAGCTCTTCATCTGTAGATTCGGGCTTTACTTTACTCAGTGAGTATTTCTGTGGTTCTACTATTTGTAGCTCCTCATTCTGCTCTAAGAATTCAACATTTAACAGTTTTGATTTACTAGGAATACAACTGGTATCATCAAAACAGTCTTCAGTATAGCGTGTTATTTTACTAACATCCATTTTCCTTTTTCGCTTCTTTTCTAGCCCTACCTTACAGTGAACGGGAGACTTCTCTGTTGTTTCTTCATTAGTCATAAGAAACTGTATAAACTCTTTCTGTGGATCCCAGCTGGGATCACATCCCGATCCGAAGCCACCTGTACCTGAGGAAATGCTTGTTAATGTATCGACACAATCATCTTTTAATAGTAAATTTTTATCATCCTCACAAACTTCTACTTGGTCTACTAAAGTGCTATCTACACTATTTCCTACTGTTTTCTGTGAATCACAACCAATTGAAGCAGAGGTAGGTAGATTTTTAATGGAATGAGTCAGGTTCTTAGCATGTGCTACATCAGGTAACAAAAATAAAACCTGGTGCTGATTGGATTTCTGTGTTGTAGTCTTCGCAGGCAGCTGCAGATCATGAACCATTGTCAAAGTTGAGCAGGAATCTGCAAGATGACCTCCAGGCTGTCCAGTGGTTAATGAAATGCTGCCCTTATTCATATTGGAAGTCTTTGTTGAGGTGGAGTGTGAAACTGGTCCATTAACAGCAGTTCCTCTAGACAACATAAAGTTTTCACTAGAAACAGTAGGAGCACCAGTGTGTATAAACAGAGAAGCCTGGCCTCCACTTAAGGCTTTTTCAGATCTGTCCCTTGATAGCTCCTCAGTCAGAGTCAATGTATTGTTCTGAAATGATGTGTCACTCTCTTCTGGTTTGGGAATGCCACCTTCTTCCTCAGATACAAAATTATCATCACATAGGATTTCTTCTTCTTTAGCACCAGTGACTTCGGTATTTGTCTCTAAATCATCCATATTGCTGGTCTATCCATTAAGTACATTTACACTAAAAACAAACAAGAAAAAATCAGGCAATTGCAGAAATAAATAATGACAACATTAATTTAGAGCTCTTCTTCAGGATCACTCTTCACACTGTATTCTAAAAAGATGTTTTGAACTTGTCAAAAATCTACTTTTCATTTAGGATATCCAGAATATTTATAGTGAACCAATGAAGAAAGAAAAAAACCCACTATTTTTTGCTATGCAATATGAATAACCATACAGCAAACTAGTCACTGACAAATATCCCAGTTCAAAGAAACCTGAGACCTACACACAAGCAAGATGGGGAAAATCAGATTGCCAAAACAAAAGCAAATGCATTCTATATGTACGTAAATATAGATTATCTTCAGTTGTTCTCCAGAAGTAAAAGTAAGCAGTAAAGGCTACCCAGACATCTACTAGCAATTCTGTTGTTTTTTTTTTTAACATACTTTCTTTAGGAAACTAAAAGAGTCTTTACATTTCTCAAGGTAGCACTTTTTTTGAAGTACTTCCATACAACTGACCTGATGCTGCATGGAAGCCTGCAGAAGGGAAAAACACAATGAAGCGGATTTTGAGTATCTGATTAGTGACACAGACACAGCAAAGGATCAAACTCACTGAGGAAACTAGATGTCTTCCATTTCCCTTCTTACAAAAGGACCCTCATTGCTTTAAAACAAATAAATCCCATTTGCTTAGAAGGCTATTTTAAATGATAAGCAAATTAAACAACATCTTATCAAAGGTGGGGGAAAAATACTGTAAGAACAAAACATTTCATTAGGATCTACCTACCAGAAGAAGTCACTGTGTTGAATCCAGAGCATGACACTAACAATATCTTCCAGTACAGAGAACTACTGCATATTAATTCCCCATGGGTGGTCTTGTCTTTCTACAAGTGACTCTTACTCATACATCTAATCATCTATTCAATGCTTAGTGAGCACAAAGGAGCTGCCTACACAAGAAAATCAATGTGTGACCAACAGAAATGTAAACTTTAGTCTACTCTGGCATTCACTTTTTATACAGGTCCTCAGAACACAGTGAGCATAAGGCATTACAACACCTGGGAGTCAGGACATGTATATTTTACAGAAATCACATATTTTACCCTTAGAGAGTACTACTCACTTTGATATTTTGTGAGATTTGATTCCTGCAATCACATAGTTTCAGTTACTAATTAACATTTTGAATGGAACTCAGTTAAAAGGAGTTATTACCTAGACTCTTTGAATTAAGATGTTATAACTCACAACTAATATCCATGGCTTCCTGCAATGGTCCTTTATCGAAATCCAGGAAGACCACTTTGGACATCCTTTTTTCCTAAGGAGAGAAAACAACCTAGTTAAACAATTTTCATCTCCAAACATAACATTTTAAAATATGTCCAGTATTTTAAACCCAACGGAATGACAGCTATCCACACAATTCAAAGCTAAGTACAACATCACAGAAATTCTATTTTATTGCACTTGTTTTGTTTCAAATCAGCAAAAGGACAAAACAATCACTTAACCTCTTCTGAGTTTGTAAAAAACAAACCTTAATGTAAGGTAACTTACTTTTGCAGATAAAAGTAATTCTATTTGGAGCACAAATACAATGAAAAATTAAGTAATTACAAAAGTATTTCCCTTGTTACTCCACCACTGAACTAGCCAATTTAGAAATGCAGCAATGCTCACATCAGAGGCATAATAAATGTTTGAAGTGTGTGAAATATTTCATTGTATTATTATCTATAACATACCTTTACGCAAATGTTCTACTGGACACCCAGTTCCTCATCTTGCCAAAAAATCTTCTTAGATTTTTTTTCTTTGCTTTGCTGTTTTGAGACTGGTCATTTTTCACTATAATAACGACTTCCAATAAGATCACATCCAAAGCTATCACCCTAAAATGGTGATAATGCACCACCCAGCAGGAACCTTTATATCACCTCCTTAAGTTAGAAATGGGCAATGCAAACATGTGCTAAGAATCAGTAATGCAAAAGTCAATTAAAAGAAGTGAAGCCTACAATGATGCACAACAGCTCCAGCAATTTTTCAACTCAGAAATGTAGGCTTCATATAGTATCAGGCAGCAAAGTATAAAACTGTTCACAAAACCTTGGTAAGAAATTGAGTAAGACAATTTTGCCTGGAAGATGTGCATTTTCCTTGGTTTATTGCTGCAGAAGCAGACAAAAGCCTGCTCAGTCAACCTGAGAGCCTGTATTAGCTTTGCTCAACAGGAAGCAACGTTGCTAACGAAGTGGTAAATTCAGTGTTAATGAGTGGCTTCACTGTTACCACCTCTGAGGTAAAACCTTCCATGTTCCAAGTTCCACCCATCTGTTGTGGTGTGAGGGGTTCAGAGGAAGAACAGACGCTGCCCATTTAAAGCAACTTCACTGGTACCCCTGAACAGCGGGGAGGCAGACTGAGAACACCGTGCGGCTTGGAGCCTGCAATCCTCATTATCAGAACGTCGTCTCAAAACTGCTCACAGGTTTACAAGATGAAGACAAAATTATGTTGTTCTACATACAAAATCATACTGCTAATGAATATTAGTATTAAAGCTGAAGTGAAGAAAGGGCTAAGACACCCTGTGGTCACCATTAAACTGAAATTCTCCTCAGAGTTACCAGAGATATCTAAAGCATTACCTCATGCAATCTTATAAGAGACTCCTCTCCATACTGTGTATTTATGGAGATTGGGAACTATTGATGATTAGAAGTCTTCTGTGATAAAACAGGTATCCCTACAGATTTCAGTCTTTGAATCAACCCTGAAATGCTTACTGTATCAATAATATCACTGCTACATTTTAATAATTTTCAGCTAATTATCACTTTTATTCTTATCATCATGTATTATTATTTTTCCAACTATCAAGTTGGTACAATTAACTATTTTTTGTGCAGGACAACAACAATAAAGTTAACAGTTTTAACAGTGTGGCATTAAAGAAAACAGAAAATGTACTTTTAAATTATAATAATTTGGTCTTGTGGTAACACTGAACTAAGACGCAATAATTCAGTTACATTATCTACTCCACATGCCAGAATTTATGCAGTAACAATGACAGGTATACTGAAGACACAATGCCATGTTTTTTGAGGAAATATTATCATCTAACTTGTCTCTTGAGAAAAAAAAGAAAAATCATTCATTGTAACTAAGATGTAACCAAGGCTATGCAAGACACTTCGCATGCTTCCATCAGAGTTTTAAAATTATCTTCTCTATACCATATCAGGAATACAAAATTATTAATTGTGTCAAAATATAGAGCATTTAATACTTGGTGTATTTGAAAAATTAAAAATTGAGATCAAACTTCCAATTTCTTGAAATACTGCTTATCATATCCATTACCAGGACTATAGTACCTCAACTAGACGTTTGAACTAATTTTTATTTAAGCATCTAGTGCAATATGCCTAGGAGATATATACATGTAAAAATGGTGATGGAAAGTGTATGGTAAAGCCTACACAAGTATACACAATTCCAGCTCCTACCTTTGAAACACACTTTATCTAAAGCCTAGGTTGAATTCAATTATTTAAATTCAATTATTCAGTTAAGCCTAAGAATAACTGCAATGCACTTAACAGCGTTATTCTTGGTTTACATGCTGTGCTATTTACTATACAGAAATTATTTCATATTCAAAAGTAGAAAGAAACCAATTATTTATTCAGCTAAGCCACATTCCACTCTCTATTAACTGATTTGAAATCTACCTAATTTTAAATACTGTTTTTATTCATAAAGTATCAGTTCTAAAAATCATAATGTGTTCTGCAGATATGACTGCCTGTGGCCAGACAGTCTGAGCATTAAAAAAGTGTAAGGTCAGATCTATCTTCAAGCTGACAGATCATAATTTAAATGCCTTAAGCTAATCTTATTGTCTTAAAAAATCTTGAACATCAGTATTTTTGCAAACTATCAGCACTTGCTATAACACCCTTACTACACTACATCTTGAGGTTACTACAGAAGAAATGAGGTGATAATTGCATATTAACATAATTATTTGGTAATCCCTCCAAGCAGGCTTCCTAGGTCACTCAGTAATTCAGATTAGATGCAACCCTCCTGTCATCAGATCTATGCTGTCCACTTTCTGTTCATTAATAATTCTTTTTGATAGGAATGTACTTAAATCCATTGTTCTATGTACATTATTAATTGTATTTATTACCAGTAGGTTTACGACCTTTCCAAGTTCTTATTTCATAACTACAACCTTTACTATGCAGTAGGGTCACACACCAAATTAGGAGCACTGCCTTCATGCAATGCTAGCTCAGTAAAGCTTACACCTCAGTGCAAGCCCAGTGTCATTTCATAGGGATTTACAATAAATTTGAAAGCACACTGGAGCCGAAAATTAAGACAGAAGAATTTGGCTGAGTTTGTGAAAAGCATTTAGTGCCTTTATGTGCTCTGATGTCAAGTTTCTCACTAAATTCATAACTGTGAGCCAATGAGTTAAAAGCACAGAGCAACTATTAAGCAGCACAAACACTTAGAAGCCATCTCCTAAATGGTTTGAATTTCATCAGCCTAATTAAAGAAACTGAAGAAATCCAGTGTCTTTCAGCAGTGCTGTAACAAAGGCAAAAACATACTTGTCCTGTGCTAAATAACTTCTCATAAGTCTAGTTCTTTAAGCAGATATGTGAATATTCAGGACACTCAAGGGATTGTTCAAATATTCAAGACAGAGGAAAGGTGCTTCAGGTTTGCACTGCTCCCATTTAGATTCTTCTTTGAGACTTCATTACGTAAATAGAGAAAACTAACAAAACCTACCATTTTTCCACAAGTGTCCCTGTAATAAAGCTTTCTCAAGTGATAGATTGTATTAAAGGTGATGGAACCAAAGTCACAGATTTTTAGACAACAAACAGAAGACCAGATAGAGTTTAAGTACATCATGGTACAGGACTAAAAAAGCATCTCCTTCCATTTTGCACCATCAGTCTATGCTTTAAAACCTTAATCATGGCAAACATCAAACACAGAACTTCTGCCAAAAGAGGAAGGTTTAAGAACCTCTGGAAAACAAAGGTTTGTACAGAGTAATAGAGGAACTGGTAGTGTACCAGCACAAACCAGCCACATCTTGAGAAAAAAAGAACAACTTTAGAATTCAGCTGCATAATATTTTTGCCTCCTCCATATAGTAATGCACAGAGTTTATGCCTCTGGGGCTTTGGGTATTATCTAGCAATATTAATGGCCGAAATCAATAAAATCATGATACTCTGATAATTAGAAGAATACCTATTACTTGTTTTCCAGTTTATTTTTTTTTAAAAAGCTATCGCACTCCACCCTCCAGATGGAAATAAAACCACAAAGCCTGACAACTGGAGGTGAGTCAGTGACTCACCTTGCCTTCCCTCAGCTTCCGTGTTTGCAAATTCAGTTGTTGAAAATACATTTCTTTCTGCACAGCTGAAACATTATTTGTAGATCACCTTACTTAAGCTTTGAAATCTACAAATGAACACTTCTGCATTTTTTCAAACCTCTGCAGTGAAGAGACAGCTTGTTTAATATGCCTAACACCACGAGTACTGCCCTCCCCACCTACTCTACACACAGTACACAGTTATTAATCTAACTACAACATGAAGAGTTCCATTCAAAACTAGTTATCTTCAATACAATTCAAATCCACAGCTGTTCACATAACAATACGAACACTGGAAAACTCCTATAGCTAACTAGACCGCCATATAAAATTTTTTTTAAGCAGTATGAAATATTACCAATACAACATTTGTATTATACCTAAATAAATACAAAGTTACTGCCATCCACAGTATAACCTTTTATAATACTGTTAGAAAGTTCACTGAGTTGTCAAATATCTGTGGAAAAAGGTGATCACAGAGAAATTCTCAGTTATAGAGCAGTCATGACAAAAGCAGCTTATCTTTTCAGTGAGATTATAATTGGGAAGATCAAACCCAAAGCACACTTTTTCAGAAAGTTATTTTCCTTAAGTCTAGTTCCTAATGCAACAATGTCTTCAAAAGCTGTCAGGAACAGTAAGGAAACAAAAAATTCCTTTAAAATGTCAAAATTTCAGAAAAGCGATTTCTGGTCTAAAACATCTAAGAATGATATGTTAACATCTCATGCGAAAGAAAACTGAACAAAACTTAAGAATAACCATCATACAATTAGAAATCACAAAAGAGAATTCCATTATTGCCACCAACCACTCTTAATCTTACTCCTCTAGTATTGATTTGCTTGGGGAAATAACCAGTTTTTCACAATGGGGGGCATCATGATAAAATTCAATACTGAAATCAATAATAATAAATGACAGTACAATTTAAATGTGACAAGAACCACATGTATCACTATAGAAAATACTCCTCTGGTTTTAACTGCTCATGCAGCAGTTTAAGACAGTTTAATGGGCAAGTGAAAATGAACTAGGTATTTCTAAAAGATGACTAGCCAGAACACAAAGCCAAGATGTTGAATCTGGTAACTTAAGAACAGTCACCCACTGCCTGGCAACCCTACAGGCTTTGTAACTCCTGCCCAGAATACCACAGCCCTGTTCACAGACGACAGCCAGGTACTTGTCTTCATGTTCCTGCAGCTCTCTAGTTTGGATTTTTAATAGTGCAACATAGTTTGAATTGTCCTAAATGCAGACATACATGGTAATGACTAGCAGGATTCCAATAAAGACAAAGAAGTATTAAAAATACAAAATTATTGTTCTGTGAAAACACACACTATTTCTCTTCTTAACTTCAATATAGGTATGAAAGTATTTTTAAAATGGTTTCCAACTACCAACTTTGAATTTATCATTCTGACAGCTGGAGAAAATGACACAGAAATTATTAGGAATACGGTAAAAGCATGTTCTCTCTATCCCTAGTTATGTAGAATATATTGACAGCAAATTTAATATATATAATTTAATGCTCTTCTCCCTTCTACCTCTCTTCCAAGGGATCCTGTTTTCCAGAGTTCTCTCACTAAATAAAATAACATTATTACTAAGTAGAGTGCTATAATCACACTCAAAATTATGAACACGCATTTTCCAAGTCCCACCTCATTTTCTAGTTGTATTTCTACGATTTTAGATTTTACACAGGAAGAATCCTTCTTCTTCACCACCATATACTTAAATACCTTCCTGATGTGTCACACCTCAAGAGTGGCTTCTTCTCAGTGTTGGCTCTTCAGGCAATACAATAAAAGTATTTCCTCCCTACAGAACCCACAGCCACCAGCAATGCTCCTCTCCAGTCACACCAAGTGAGACATTTCACAAAGACACCAGGTGTAGGAAAGTATCTGCACTCTTCCAGACTTCAAGATCACCACTACAGTCCTTACATGGGGCATTATACTAAAATTAAAGGACCTGCTGAGCACTGCAGATTTTGGCTTACAGAGAAGAGGAAGTATTTTCAACATGGCACCATATACTGTCAAATTACTGGGTTATTCATTGGAATTACATTGGAATTTTCTTTGAAGCAAAGCCAGTTTAAATAATTGCTTCCTTCTTCCACTCTCCCAAGTTCCTCCATTCACACTTCATCAACCATTTCACTATCCAGTTTAAAAGGCTGGGGACCCAAACACCAGTGAATCAGCACAGTCACCAGGCGACTATGGGTAAGGGCACAAGCTTTTACTAGCTTTGTTGACAGAAAAATCCACTGGGGAATCTTTTCCTAAAATTTACATGAATAAATAAAAAAGTAAAAATGTAGAGAATGTTTCATAAGGCAAAAAAGCTTTGACAGTTCTCTATTAAACTGGAGAATGCAGCACTATAAAGAATTCTACCATGAAGCAAATTTTATGTTCTAAAATTATTTGAACGAAACTACTCAACTGAAGCAAAATGCTAGAAGTAAATGCTAAAATAATTCAACTGGGGAACATTAAATACATCTTCTGAGAATACTATTAACACAAGCAATACTCTTAAATTGTGTATTAGACATGATAGCTAGATTTTCCATAGAGACATACAAATGCAAATCCTTCCAGTGGGTTAAATAAAAAGTATTTTCATTTCTAAAACACATAACTAACTTTCAGAAATTTAAAAACTAATCTACCCCTCATTAACCTATAGTTTTACGGGATCAGCCACCTTATCTGATCAGAGACAAGTCCTTTTGAAGCCAGGTACTGCCACCAAGTGGTGGTGAAATTTGGATTTGCAAATCCAGTTATTCCCCACGTGTCTAACATACAGACTGAAAAACGTTCCTGCAGCTGCCAAATATGAGCAATGCTTGGGTAACACAAGACAAACTCTTTCAGACATCCCCGCTGCCCCTCTCTGAACCTTTTTCAGCTCTTCTATTCTATGGGTTTTTTTCAGTCACCTGACTAGAAGAAGCAATACACATTGCAATGCAACGCAGCTGTGGTACACTACAAATTCACAGAACTGGATCTGGGTTGTGTTCTGCTCCCTAATAAAGCACAATAATTTCACTGACTTACAGACTATTCAGTTGTCATTTTTACTGAACTCTGGGAACCTCAAGATCTCTTCCAAGCAATAGCAATACTGATCAAACATCATTACACTGTTTCCACTTATTCTTTTACACATTTTTCTGCCCTCTTGCTGTGAATGCAATCCTACAGGTGTTCTCCTCAGAGACCAGCTTTTCCCTACCAAACACAGATAACCACCATTAAGATGAAAGGGCTTCAGAGTTTCATTCAGAGGACTTCATGCTTAAAACACACACTCAGTTATTTATACATCACACTTTTAAACTAATTTTTTGTATTTAAATGAGCAATTAGATAACCACACAAATTAAAAAGAAACAGAGCATAAACGGCAAGCTTTAAGTACTGAAAGCATTAGAAGGCACAAGGAACAGTTTACTGAACTGAACTTTATTGAATTTTACTATCAATTCAAGTCTCTTTTCTAGCCATAATTCTGTTTTACACTCATCCTTAGATGAAGTATTTCCTTTTGCAGAGTTACATTCATTTGTTTTCTCAAAGCAGCACATTTCAGAAGCCAGCAAAGTCAGGCTAAGGCAGAAAACATCTTCTACACGTAAGTATATGCATAACACAGTGGTAGAGCTTATTTTTAATTGTTCATAGATCAGAAGACAATTCACAATAAAAGTCCTGAATCAGTTATACATTATACAAAAGATCAGCACTCAATAGAAGCTATTTTAAATTCCCCACAAAGCACTCTTCTATAATCAGTATTTTAAAGTTGACAGCAACAGCTCTGAAGAAGTCTTAGTGGAACAGAAGATATGAACAAAGCAGTTCATGTCTATTTTAATATGTACATACTACAATTTCAAGGCAATATTAAGTCTACATAATAATTGAAGCTTGGAATTGAGGAACAAACTCATTTAAGCAAATGGGATCTCCCTCTCACCTCTTCAAAATATCAAGTCACTGCAAGCAGCTGCATTCTGAGACGGCACATAAGTCAAACAGCAAGCAGGACACTTGAGGAGACAGCTTTGGTTTGTTACAGAGATCTCTGCAGCTGAGTCCATCATGCCATGTCTCCAAAGGAGAGAACTTACTGACCTGTGGGGCCTTACCTAAAGATTCTCTTGAAAGACTCAAGTTAAAATGGATTAGAGTTCATTGTTACATGTTTCACATAATTATACGGAGACAAGATTAATTTTATAGTTCTAATTATTCCTGGAGTAGCAAGTAAATGGGAGAGAAAAAGATAAGCCTCTTAATTCTTTTTCTCAAAATAACAGAGAAAGGTGGTGGGGGGAAGGAGGAAAATGCTAGTTACAAGAAATTTTTCCTAAATGGACACTTTGCAATTGCAAATGAACACTTAAGTTCTACCAGGAGTAAATCTCCATAAACTTTGTCTTTCAAATAGCTTGCAAATGGGTTCCTAAAGACAGGAAGGGAGGACAAAATTCCAACACAATTTCATTGTTTGAAACTTGAAATGCTATTCTGATAGTTGGTCAAATTTCCCACGCAGTTATTTATTAATACATTAAGTGCAAGTTTAACAGGCTGCTTTTACAGTGCAAAGTACACTTTCAGTACTTTGAAACGAGGATAGTATGTCGAGAACTAATTATTTAAAGTGCTCATAATTTTGTCTCAACAGCTAGCAGAACATCTTGATAGCTTTTTAACTATAATAATTTATGGAAGGAAAACATTATTATCATCATAATATTAAACAATGGGGGAAATGTCTTTTGTTCCTCTTTCAGTTTTGTAGAAGTAACACTGCACCATTACAGCACATACACATACATTATATTAATCAAGATACAAATTTCAAGAGAATTGTCACTGACCACTTTTCTGCAGGTTTAGCAGTATATGCAAATGGCATTTTTGGGGAAAAAACCCACCAACACAAAACTCCTACTCACCTTTGCTTGTTTGATTTACATTATGCTGTAGGATCCACTTCCACATTAAAACAAACCTGCAAAATAAAACAAGAACTTACTGTACAACTGTCATTGTTTTCTGCTTATGTCCTACGCTATGAGACAAGACAGGCAAAGCAGGGAGGTAAAAACATCCCCAGCAATAAATGTATTCTATCTTTTTTATCTCAGGGTGAAAGTATCAACATTCCAGTGGTCTTCTCTCAAACATGTGTAAATTCCAAATAACATAGCTACTGGCATTTTAATTTTAAAAATCTACCAGGAAGTTGTATCAAATATACACTTGCTATTAAATTAAGTGGCCAGAACAGGGGAAAAGGAAGTTGAATGGGAAGAAAAGCTCTGAATTTGCTGATAGCGCCTTCAAAGTCAGCTATCTCAAGGTCCTTGAATAAGGAATGATGCATAGAAGGGGAATTGTTACAAATGAATGCTTTAAAAAAATCTTTTTAGCAAAAATGATCAACATATCTGAGATTAAGTATTGGAGGACTTGAAGCCTGGGCCTTTCTAATCTCTCACCTTTTCTAAGGCAAAGCTGCATTTGTGATTCTAAGGTTAGCTAGCCCACTTAAAAATTATCATTTATTTGTCTGCATGAAAGCTGATCAATGTCAGATGAACTTGTTTTGCTCATGTATCTTTAGAACTAACTATACAAGGTCATTTTTCACTTCCTATTCAGAAATTTTGAAGAGACTCCAAAAGCAACTGAAGCTGCACAAAAGCAAGAATGGATTTGGGTATGGTATCTCTACAGAACTGGGTCTACTAATGAAGACACAACTACCAGCACAGAGCTTTACAGAAAGGGTAGGTTGTTCTTATCTAGACTGAATGTTTAGGGCATCATCAGAACTGACTCTGAATGAAGTAACTACTGTCACACACCGTCCTTATTTTATTCACACACAGCTTTTTGATTCAGAGTTACCCAATCAATCTGCAACTCTCTCAAAGCCTCTCGCCTAAATTACAAAGACAGAGAGTAAGGGAGGACAGACCTTTCAAAAAAGCCTGACTGGAAAATATAAAGCAACAGAAGATAAGTGAGCTCCTCTTCCTAGCCCCAGGATTGTGTCCCAACTATCACATTAAACTGTAGCTTTATGCATGAATGTTACTCAATATACATGCTCATTTCTCAAATAAGATTTATTACAGAAAAAATACAATTCTTTGGTCAGATTTTAAAGCAATATTTATTCACCTAGAGAAGCAAAGTGTTACTTCCAAACAGCACTGTAGCTCCACTGTGTGTTACAGAAAGTAAATGTAAAGCTATAGTTATATTCCCACAAAAATAACAGCCTCCATACACGAAGAGCCAAAACACCTTTCAAAAAATGAGGAAAACAGTCAATGGTCATGGCTTTACATGATCAAACATTATGATGAGCACTAAACCAGACATCTCAGTAAGCCTGTGCTGGGGAGTGACAACCCCAGTCTAACACTTCTTTAATTAAGAACTACAATGATTCTGCCCCCATGCAAAATCGCCTTAACACCTACATCTTCTAAACTTTGCAATGAATTAAACATTAGTAATAACTGTTCTCAACATAGATTTCATGGCTTGTGACTCCAGTGCAGACAGAATCTTTCAGTCAAAGGAGTGAGCCCAGACAACTGCAGATCACTGGGGTGATACAGCAGCGCAGTGTCACACCACCCCCTACTCTGTGGGAGCCCTTCAATAGGAACACTTTACTCTGGATCAATCAATTGACTTAGCACAGGCTATTTTATGTGAACAATCTATCTAGAGGATACTCTTATACTCACTGAAGGTGCACTTGGCAGAAAACTCAAATGCAAGTATTCTTGCATGTCAGTATTCTTTGGATGACAGGGAGCTCACAAACCACACTGGGGATAAATCTGGGGTTATTCTACATCTGCCACAGAGGGAAAGAGAAGGAAAAAGAGAAGATGGGCCATCATAATTTGGATATCGTTCAGCTGAAGAAGAGGTGACAAGTTTCACAAAGAGATCACCAGCAAGTAAAGTGCTGAAGGACCAAAGGGCTGGTCACTGTAGCCCTGCAGCAAAAGCTTCAAAGGGCCCTGGAGAATTAACTCCCCTTTTTGGGATTTCCAAGCCTCTGATGCACAAAGCTCCACCCAATGCAAGACGGTACTTGCAGTGTCATGCAAACATCTTTGTGAAGGCAACACAATCCACAGGACACCAGATCTCAGCCCAAACTATTGACAGCATGAGACTGTTTAAAGCCACCCACCTACAGTAACCAGCACTCACATCTCCTCTCAAAGGTCTTTCTGCAGTCAAATAAGATTTCTCTCACTCCACTACAAACTCTAACACCTACTATTAATTTCAAGGGTGATGACATTTGAAATAACTGAGCACCTGACATTCTTTACCAGCAGATTTGAGAAAGGTAGTTCTCCAAAAATTTCCTTAAGGAAAGGCAAAGATTTCAACATCATAAATGCTTTTGCTTCAATTTGCCTGTCTTAATTCTCATTATCAGGAAAGGAAGTGGGAATGAAAGTCACTCTCTCATACCAGGTAATAGAAGGCGGCACGAAAAGGGTGACAGAACTGAGTAAGAAATGTAGTTACAGAGCATTCACCTGAAGGCCCTGATATTCAGAGTGAGAAGGGGGACCACAGCAGGGAAAAAGAACTGCTGTAAAATGGTCAGGCTTCTGATAAGCAGCTTCCTGTTCTGATATGGGCAGTGAACAGGAAGTGGAAGAAAACCGAAATGGTGGAGATGAGAGATCACAAATGCACCCCCAGTGATACTAACCAAAAAAAGATGGACTGAAAACTCTTGCTACAATATCTCCTAACAGCACATCCCCTCTCTCTCTGAGGAAAAAGTTTAAGAAATACTAGAATGCAAAGGTGTACAATGACTAAGTAAAGTTTGTTTTAATCATAACAAGAGTTTTGACCCATTTGTTTACTACGCAGCCCTTATTTCGTAACAGATCTGCATTGTAACTGACATTTCCACATCCATCTGGGAAAAGACACCATCACCTTTAACTACCACCTTCTCCTGGGATGACTGCAGCTAGGAATGTCATTCATATGGAAGCCTCTTAGGTGGTTTATTCAACAGGTTTTGTTTTGCTGTGTGTTGCTGTTTAACACAAAACCAGTTCTGCCCCTATAGCTGATTATGCCTGTGCAGGAAGAAATCAAGAGGAAAAAAAAAAGAGTAGAATAACTACACTACACAAACTACTGTTGTTATAAACTGTGGCTAAACAGTCAATTCCACCAGCTTGACATAACATAGCAAAAGGCCTGCAATTGTAGACTTGACTTCATGGCTTAGAAAATTTGATAATTAGTCCAGAGTGACAGCTACATTTACTAGGGTATGATCATCCCAGCATTAAATTCAAATGCAGGGTGTGGGCTGTGGAACAAATTTCATTCTAATATCTGTTGCAGCTCTGGAAAAAAATCTATATTCTTACAAAAAATCTAAGAATCCTAAATATCAATGCAGGAAAAAACAGCCAGCAGAAAGCAGAGATTACTAAGAAAAGGCCATTACAAGAAAGCCAGAAGTTCCTGCCACAATTGTACATGCAGTATCAGGGATAAAGTAATTTCAGAAGATGACTGAAAGGCAAAACCTCAGCTGATGGGAGTTCCTACATCAGTTGATACAGCTGAAAAGCTCTTTAAATACAAGCCTATACTGCCATTTTCCAGACAAGCAGTCAGCAATGACCTTGTCTGTACAAAAATGTAGTTTCCTGTTTTCTATTTGCAGGAGCTTCGATTGTCTTTGATTTCTATTTAAAAAGTATAAAAGCAACTTAATCTACATTCTGTACCCACAAATATCTAGAACTAACAGCCAGTGTAGACTACATAATAATTTGAATTTAAACATGAGGTTTTCTAAAACCACAAAATTAATCCCTTTCGAGAATTTGTAGAACCTCTCAATCTATGCTATTCCAACTGTAGTTTAACCAACTGAATGATCTATGCCACAATCCCGTTCACCGAAATTAAATTTGTAAAGAAAAAATAATAATCACTCTTCTTAAAATAGTTAATGAAGAGCAATACTTAAGAACAGGCACTATACCAGAGTCTGAATTACCCAGAAGCCAAATTAAGCAAAAGCTTAACATTTTATAACCTGAAGAGACAAAATATTAAGTCTTTACTGGAGATGCTCCTGACTTCAAAGAATCTGCAGTGAGTGAACAAAAAGCAAGCAAGAAACTGCAAGAGAGAAGACTGCCTCTTGCATTTTGAATCTCCTGCTAGATTTTGAGAGTTATCTGAAAAGTAGTTCAAAGAAGTTACAGTTCTTCCTTTGTCTGTTCATCACAGTAAAAGCCACACGCACAGTTCCCAAAGCTGTGGTAGGGCTTTCACGTGGAAATGTTGAAATCTCTCATTTTTCTACTTGTAGAAAGTTTTGCTTCTTGACAACACTCCATATGGGACAGTGAAGCACTTCAAGGGAATGTGTGACAGCATAGGAAATGAACACAACTGATCATACCTCAGACTGGGAAGCTCTTTCAGTCTAAACAACATTACAAGTACTTGGATGCAACATTAATAGGAATATCACAGTAGGAAAAAAAGTAGTCTCATAGAGTAGCTTGAATGGGAAAAAAGGAACCTCTGTTTATATCATCAATTAGGTCTAACGAGTGATTTAATTATTATTTCAAAAATGGGCATGCCATAAATTTAAAAAAATTGAAAAGTCATCACAGCAGAAAGCATTCTGGCAAGAAGGAGTTTGGACTACCAAAACATACTGGCTGAAAAGGTTATTTTTCCCCTCTATCAGTAAAGAGAGCAGATGCAAACACTCAAAGATGTACACAACAGACACACAATAAAGATGCAAAGATGTCTACAGAGAATCAAGGGGAAACAAACAATTTGAGAGCTATCTACTTTGAGCATACATTATCCAGTAAGCAAATATGTAACAATGAACGCACAAATGAAAGCATCATAAAAGCACTAAACTGAAGCATCAGTTTGAAGATGTGAGTCCTGAAAACACTTAGAATTTCAAGACCTTATGAGAAAATACTACTGTGTTGTTTCTGAAGGTTACTTACCAATGCAGTTTCTCCCCTCAGCTAAGATGGGTGCAACATTCTAAGTATCACAGATATTAAAAAGTTTACAGTCCATCAATACCCTACTAAATTGAATGGCATTCTTCACAATGAGATTTACCATAAGCAATAAACTACAGGGAAATAATTCACCATCTTCATAATTTCTCTGCCCATTTAAGCTACAGATCAATTTACCACTTGCATAATAAACATCCACACATTTTCAGTTACCCTTCAGCCTATTCATTTTGACCACATGAACTAGCTCTTCATTCACTGCACTTATATACCTTAAATATAACAGATTTTCTTAAATGGGGAAGCCTAAAGTCCAGAATGACATCATCTCTCCGCTCCACTCCAAACTACTAATGGCACTGTACACATCCTTGGCATCATCCTTGTCTCTGAACTCATCTCTGTTCATTTTGCTAGCAGCAAAATCTCGTCAATACGTTACCTGTACAGGAACTGCCTCTACCCTTCTATACAATCACTCTGTGCCCAGTAATATACATATATATATGTATATATTCCTTCACCATGCATCATCATGTAATCTCTACACAGAGCACCTAAAATACAGTGACATACCCTAGGACTATAAGCACTGCAAAAAAGCATTCCAGTAGATATTTACACAAAATCTTCCTTACCTCATAAGAAATTGGATTATGGTTCCTTAATAACTTTTAGTCCAAGTTTGCATCTCCCATTTCTCAGCTGAAAAGTAACTGAAAATGCAAACCAGGAAAGTCTGATCACTGAAGTGCTTTCAAAGGAACCAACAGCTTTAAGCAAAAAACATGCATTTTGTGTCATAAACAAAAAAGCAAGCTTTTAGAAACATCTGAGGCAACCTCTTATATTTCAAGGTTTGTTTGCACAGTGATGTTACACATTTGTAGTCTTGTCCTCTCCTTTCTCCAGAACTCAGAATTTTAATAAAAACGTGAAGTTTTTATTAAAGTTAAGCATAAAAGTAAAAAAAAAGTTTAAACTAAGATTGTGTCCATCAAATTAGTGCATCCCCGTTAGTGTACCACTAAGCAATACCATTCTACAGTCCAAACATCTGTCTTCACATACTACTCATTTTTCTACAACTTCCAAGATTTCTCTTACACATATTTGGCACACATTACTGTAAACAGTTTATCAGCCACACCTCTTACTGAATCAATCCAGTGCCTTTTCAGTCAAACAAGTCTGAGAGAGAACCAAAACCCCAAAAATGAAAAAAGTACAGAAAAATGGGATCTTCTCTAGGTATAAAACACATCACATCTATGGGACTCTGAAGAAGAGCAGACACAGTTTACTGTCAGACCATACCTGTCTGGCACCTGTGGAATCCTGATAGAGACAGAAATTATCATTCACACATTCACTGAACTTGACATATCCCTTTCCTGATGTAATGCATAAAATAACTCTGAAATCCCTCAATGTAACTGCAACCTATTAATCAAAAACCTGCAAGAAGTTTATGACACAATGCATACACTGATGTCCTTATCAAACAAAGTACAATACCATTTCCCAAGTGGATTCCAGTTTATAATCTGACCCTTATTTATATATCTTGAACCTTATTTATAAACCTTCAAACAGAATTTAGGTTGGGCATTTTTATTTCAAACTCAAAATATAAAAAATCTTTAAAAAAAAAAGCTTTGCACATGCTGAAAAAACACTCAGGGCTTAATTTTAGAAAGCCAGAATTATGTTACCATATACAACATATTTTGTGAAATAGTATCTCGTTACTGTGTTTTTTCCGGCAAGTTGTTTTATAAGGATATTATGTTTATTATTAAAATTTAAAACCGTTAAGCAATTTTTTTAGTGTAGAAAAGGCAGTAATGAGGTTTTAAAAGATATTTACTAGAAATTAGTTTCTCCACTAAGCAGACTGGCATTCTAAAATAAGAATGCCTGATGATATCCATTATATCTAAATGGATTAAAAGATCTGCTCCCTTTAATGACATTTTTACTTCAAGGCAGTATCTCACACAACATTTCTAACAGCAGTTAAAGCAGCACATTAATAATCACGCCATGTTCTTACAGTAGAAACAATAATTTCTGGTAGCCATTTTCTCTCCAGCTTTAGCAGTGTCTCAAAGCCAAGAGTCCTTCCTGCAAGCTCAGTACCAACCCAGAGGCAGCAAACTGCTCTGCGGTCTGCCCTGGCTGCACTCTCACTGCCTCCCTGCAGGCACCTCCAGCGCGGGGCACTCACCCAGCAGCATTCTCTAGCGCTGCACCCCACTCAATTGCAGTTTACACCAATGGAAATGTGACAGCATGGCAGTTCCCTCTGTAAAAACCCCAAACGACCCAAGCCCCACGTTTAGGGGATGGAGCAGTGGGCTACTGAAGGATACTTTGAGGGGAGGGCAGCGCTGTAGTCCATGACTGTCACCGCAGGCGCTGAGAACAGAGCCCAGCACAGAGCACCAAGCCGCAGGCAGCGCCCCGGTCACCGCTCCACTGCAGCCAGCAACCCCCGCAGATCACAGATAACCACACCAAAGCCGGCGCTGCAGCCAAAAACAATTTCTTCATAGACTTATTCTGAATAGCTCTGAATTTTCTACGTTGTAAGGCAGACTAGTGCACACGTTCATTTCCAAATCTTCTCTGCGTTTCTAAAGTCTTAAAAATGACAAAACTGGAAACACTTTCTTGAATTAAGACTGCAATGCAGATTTCAAAAAAAGGTAGAGCCTAAAGTCCTACAGCTCAAAATTAGTGATAAATTACTATTTTCCTCTTTCCTTAAAAAAAACAAAAACCAAAAAACCTCCTCTTCTTGCTATCATGACAGTTTGAAAAAAAGCAGTAGAGAGCAGAAAGTAAATTACATAAACATTTGTAACAGCAATGGCAGGAAATAGTGAGCCGGTATTAGCACATAAGTACCCCCAACAGAACAGGATCCTAAGCCCAAATTCAGTTCCTCACAAGTTTGTTCCAGTTGAAAGGGCAGCTATGCTGGGATCACGAGCTCTAATGCCTGCTGTTGTCTGTCTAGACAGCATTTCTGACAGTTCCTGACCATAGCAGGAAAGGGAATCTCCTGTTCCTAGCCTCAGAGGAAGTCTATTTTCTGGGCCCATGAAAATGTAAAATCTAACAAAAATTTCCTAAAGATTTCATGCACACTTTCCATAAGTATTCATAAAGATTTGCTCATTAAGTGCTGAGAAATATCTCATTAAGGGCTTACACTAAAATGAAGGAAGGCTTATGGTGAACTCTGAATTGGTGCAGCAGAGATTTTATTCTGATATCCCTATGACAGTACCTTCCAGCAGAGGACAGAGCAGACACTCAGGAGTATCACTCCCTGTAAACAGCACTGCTAACTCTCCAGCAGCCTTCTTCCTTATCAGAGGACTAAGCTGTGACTACAATGAATGTTCCAAGATGAAGAAAATAACCATATAAAACAATTCCTAAAAAATGCAAATTCCAAACCAATCACCTACAAATACAAATTTCAGCACCGCCATTCTTCTAGAAAAATCTTATTCCAAATAAAATGTACGCATATTTCATACAACAGGATTCAGCCACTGCTTATCAGATTTGAAGTGAAGCGACAAAATGCTTCCTAATTGGGTTGATATATAAGGTATAATCTTTACAATCTATGAAAAAGCACTTTGGGGAGCCACACATACTTAGCCAGTAACATAAGGACTTCCCTTCATTTGGCTGGAGCCTGCTTTTTGGTAACACAGGAATGGTTTTGGTGAAGGAAAGTTATAATATGTTCTCAACACCTTAATAGCCAATGAAAACACAAAAAATCCATTCCTCACTGAGCTGCTCAGTGTTCATTTTTGGTTTGGTAACACTCTAAGTTTTCAGCATTGTCTGTGGCCTACATAAATAGGTAAAAACTATTTCCTACCTTAGATAAGCTGTAGCAATGCAACATAATTGAGCCAGTTGTGTTTTATTTTACACCTTCAGGTCAGCTGCATTAGTGTTTTTGGAATAGGAACAACAGTCATTTTACAACTGAGGTTATTCTACCAGACCTGGCAAGCAAACTGGGACAAATGCTTCCATATCCCTCTTTGAAATGTAGTTTGTGACAACTGTCATGAACACTCAATCGAGACAGTCACACACCATCAGCACCACAACCACAGCTCAGGTCTGACACAGCATCCACATCTCTTTAGTAAGCTCCTATTCATGGTCCCTGTGTTCAACTGGACAGGGTCCACAAGCTTTATTACTAATATACTCATCATACAGGAGTGCTTCCTGCCGTGAAATGTCACAGAGTTTACTAAAGTTACTGCCTTTGCTACAAAATTATTCCATGAAAAGCATTTTGCTGTGAAGCAAGTGTTTTCAAGATCTACCCCAAGGACTCTAATCAAGTTATGCAGTACCTTGAGGTCTACTTTCTAAACTGTTTAATACACATCCATGGAGTCTCCATGCAAGATTGCAAGAAGATGCAGCAGTTCTATGCAGGCTTCACTTCAAGTTCAGGGTTTAATTAATATTTTTCTCCTCAGCATTGAACCCTTTCAATGCTTGTGGACTTATTCAATTCCTTTTGTTTCAGGGAAAAGTTTAAAATCTTTGATTCTTTTGCTATTTTAATTAAGTTCTTCCAAACACATGAAAGCAAATGGCAAAACTTGGTATTTCCAGCATGCCACACCAGTTATCCTCACCTGTGCATATCCAGGCCATTGGCTGTCCTTGATTTGTCAGTTTTCCTAACCAGAGCAGGTTTGCCAACCAAACTTGCAAAAGTAGCTCAAGAAACAGGAGAGACAAGACAGATACTCTAAGCCTATTTCATGTGCTTTACAGTAGCATATGTACAGTAGGATAGCACCAAAAAACTGGATCTGCATGGGCTAAGACTGCATAAAATCCAAAAGTATAAATGGAACAAGTCATTCACATCACTATTCAGTTTCAGAATACAGACATGGTTTTTAAATTGAGGCAAAGAAACCTGTATGTTTCCCACTCTAAACATGACATAACCCCAAGACAGAAATATTTTCTTCTAGCAAGTAAACAGCTTATGTTATTTGCAGTAATAACAAAGCTTCTTAAACCAAAGTCAGCACCAAAGATAAAGGAAACTTTGCCATTGTCTTGGACATTCCATTCACAGTTAAAATAAAAAACCTCTGAATACCTTGTTCAAAGGCTTCATGATTTCCCAATGAGTAATATGTCCCAAAAGCTTAGTGTTGTACATCAGCAGAGGTTCTGTGCCTTCTTTTGGGCCCCTAAGCACAGCTGACTATTTCCCTACTGCCTGGCCCCAGAGCTCCTATGTTTCATCATCACCAGGAGTTTCGTAAGCATACAAGTCACATTTCAAGACCTCCTGTTTGTTTGCCACTGAAACACTGAAGAAAATATAACCAATACTTAAATGCTGAGAGAATATGTATGAATATGAAATCTGGTTTAAATGGACAAAAGGAGCAAGAGTAACTTTTCCTCAAGTTCAAGGACAACATATGGAAGAACACTAAATTAAAGCAATTCTGATAAAAAAGTTCAGAACTTACTTAATACTTACTTAACTTCTAACAGCTTCAGAGAAAACAAGAGCCATGAATGACACTGCAGAACTCTGATAAAAGTACAGAAATACATAAGGGATTGTTAAAAATATAAGAAATAACCTGTCTTTATCCTCAGATTCACAAAACTAAAGAAATTCCAAGAACAAATAAAACAGAAAACAAAGGAAGCTACAGAACAGGTCAACTTCTCCAAAATTAAGCCTTCAGAATGTCCTAACCAAAGCTCTTCCTTGAATCAGAAAGCTCTTTGGAATTTACGATATTTAGAAGAAAACAGAAATATTTGTATCCTTGATTTTTTAATGAGGTATAGGCAGCCACAAAGCACTCAGATTTGTACTTTGGTCTTAAAAAGCCAAGAGGGTTTTGAGGTGGAGTTTTTTTTTTTCTGGTCAGGTTTTTTTTGTGGGGGAGGGCTGAGAAGTGAGGTGGGTTTTTTACACTAATAGGATTGTCCTGTGGAAAAGTACTGGTAACTTTAACAGTTTTGCATTCTTTCAAATAGCTGCCGATTTAACATCACACAGGTTTGGGTTTTATTTCTGAATGCTAAAATCTCCTTTAAGGACAGGAAGAAAGCTAATGAATCTACAGTGGCAGAAAACATGAAGAAAAAGAACACCCTCAAGCAGGTAAAAACCAGAGCACTCTTTCCTGCTGAAAATGGTATTCTGGAAAATTACTTTAAAAAATGGAAGGAAAGTTAAGGTAAAACTGTCTGTCATAACAAAAGTGAAATCACAGAGGTATTTCTTTGAACAAAAGCACCCTAGCTCCTAGTATTAGTATCACTAAGTTGGAAGAAAACTTTGATCAAAGATGATCATGGAAACCACAACCCTGGTGATCTCTAATTAATCCTCCCTCCTTTATATTTACATCCTTTGAAAACAGTATGCATCAGCACGCTTCAGGAGCAGCTTACTAGATGGACCTAAAGCCAAGTTACTAGAAATATATTAAATAGAACTTTATTTAAGACAGCACCCAGTATCCTAAAGATCAAAGCAATCCCTCGCAGAAGTCAAACAAACCTACTTTTCTTTAAATGGCTCCACAAGAAAAAAAAACCCAAAACAACCAAAACTCAAAAACCAACTCATCCATATGACATGAAGGAAGGTCCTGCTGTGATGCTGCAGTACTTCTTATGCAAAACTATCAACTCATCTCTCTAATTTCCTTATGGACATAGCTGAACTTCTGAAAAGACTAAAGAATCTGGATGCCTTCAGTTTTACTCAATGTGAGTACATTATCCTAAATACTGCCTTCATTTAGAACTTTGTATGATGTTCCAAACCACAATATTCCAACTCTAAATTGTTTGTCTATATACAAATATTGATAAATATCTGTAAAGATATACAAACAAAGAAACACAACTGCTTATTTGTTCTTGACATAACTCCTTACTAGACAAGTCACCATCTCTGCTCACCTCTGGTACTATTTCACTGGACTAAAAAAATGGAAGGCAAATTCCAAAGTTGTTTTTAGTGTCTAAAAGACATTTCTAAAAATGAATTATCACAGTACCTGTAGGGTATTTTTAGAAATACTGTGACATTTCAGCTATATAGGAACCTGGATGGCTTCTCCCAAGCATAACTTCTATTTTTTGCACTCTCCTTTGTGCAAAAATACATTATACCTTTTAGTGCTCATTACTGCTCGTAAAACATTGAAAAGCAGTAGCACTCTTACCACTGTAGTAGAGAGAGATACCTGGAGAACAATTTTTTTCAGGACAAGCTCTTCTTCCTCCTCTCCAATTCTTACACATGCCAGGAAAGAAACAATTTCTCTCATTCACCAGCTCTTTCAGCCACATGGACAGCACTGAATCACAGTGAACATCCTCAGCAAGGATCCTCACCACCTCCAAAGCCTGGGAACAAGGGCCTGGCACTTGGGGGAACATGGCACAGACCACTAGTGATGTACTTATTCCAAAACAGCAACAAGAGGAAAGGTCTCTAAGAATCCCTGCTAAAGCAGCTCACCAACAAGTCAACGACTTTTCATCACCTGAGTCACTACTGTCCAACACAAAAGGACACAGGAAAAGCCAATCACTATCCTAAACCACTTCTGTAAGAAAACAAGTTAAATAAAACAAATATTCAATCCTTTCCCCAAAACAAAGACCTAGAAAGACCATGGACAGTACCTACTATTGGTTTATGTAACACACGAGCAACCTTTCTACCTCTGTTTCTGCAGCATTTCAGCTCAACTTGCATTCCAGACATTCAAGTTCTACTCCCTCCCGTTCTGTAATTGCTCCAAACCCTTCCAATTTTTTCACTGTGGCTTATCTAGGTTAATTCACCATCACATGTCTCCCCAACTTATTTTCTCCCTTTCACCCCAGCAAAAAAACTGTCACAACCTAATATATTTTGTTTTGTTAATAACTACCTGATTAGGGAGTTCTAAGTGCCATTTTGTTTTCAACTTTCTACAAGATGAGAAACTGTTTAAAAGTAATTTCAGAATACTAATATTCACTACAATTCATACATAGTGCAGTTATTTTCATTACATGCCACAGATTCTCAAAGTTTTGCCCAGGAACACAAAAGATCAGGTGATTTCAGTAGGTCAGCATGCTATGAAAAAGGAAGCAAAGAGGGCAGAGTACTTACTTCAGTGTGGGAGAGAACTGTGAGGAGCCAGCTGCAGAACTGACACTTCCCCCTCCCTGTGATAGCACACACAATCAAGAATTTCTCACAGAGGATACACTCACAGCTATGGTATTAAAACAAAAAACCCAGCACTTCTGTGTGAAGGAAAAAAGTTATTTATATTGGAACTTTGCAGGCAGAGCCTGTCCTCTGTTGAAAATATTGTTTCTAATACCAAGCTGACTGGGTAGCAACAACAAAAATACAGCTGTTGGAAAAAACCACTCCCCTCCTCTGCCCTCCCTACCAGTTATCACTGGGAGAACACAGAATCTGGTGGTTTTGGTGAAGGCTCCTAAGAACATTCATAAGAATACACAATATTCTTATATGCACAAATACAATGACCTACATAAGAATAAACACAATAATAAATACAACAACCTGCAGCCACTGTTTTGGTTGTTGGGAGCCTAATTTTAGGATACAAATTCTATAGATTTCCAAACTCTTCTGACTGAAAAGGATAATTTCAGAAAACTAAGTTAGTATCAAAGACAGTTCCTGAACCTCAACAGGCACAAAACTGTTGTATATGTGCACGTTTGAAGATGAAGAAGGGTATCAGCAACAAACATTATACAACAAACATTGAGGGCCTTTAAAAGTAAGCATCAAAAATTACATCACATAGTGCTTCTAGGAGGGCTGAGTAGAACCAAACAGCAGAAATATACAGAGGACAACCACTCCAGAAAATAAAAACTGAAGCTAAAATAGAAAAAAACCCAAACCATCAGCCTGAACAGCCCAACCAAACCAATGAAAACCCTAAACCAAAACCAGTGCCCATCACCCACTGACTGCAGCCAGGCCAGCAGCAGCCACAGCCACTTCCCACCAGCAGCAGCAAGGAGCAGCTTCAGAGCTGCCACACTCTACCAGCTCACAGAAAAGGATCAGTTTTCCAAAAGCAGTCACCTGACCTCCTGCTGTATGCCTTTTCTGGAAAACTCAGCCCTGTCCCTACCAAAGAGCCACGCTGGGAAAGTAGATGGGATAAAGCACAATCCAATGCCATCAGTGTACTAAAATATTATTCTGTGAAAAAGCAGGCAGAAGGGACTCATTACTACATGTCAATGATTACATTTGCTAAGGAATTCCTTGTCTTTCACTCAAACTAAAAATGGATGCATCAGGTGAAAGGCTGTAAATAAAGGTAAATTACACAAGAGATACTTTGCTGTGAAAAGTATTTTTACAAATGAGTGCAACAGTTGGTCCAGAGAACAGGGAAGGTACAATGATCTCGATTAATGACTTCAGCTACAATTGGACCAATCAATAAGGCACCTGCAATTCCTCCCATCCTGTTCCCCAAAATGCACCCTCTCCTGTTCTACTGCTTTGTAAAAATGAATGTTACCAAGTAGCCATTTAAGGCAAGCAAAAAATACAAGCATTCAAATAGTTCCAAAATAGTGTCCCTTTATGAAGAAAAAAAAAATCCAATTAAGTATGAAAAGTTACAACACACTAACAAGGGGCCTGAAATATTCCTAAACCCAGCCATCTGACCTTTATTCTGATTTAAGCATGAACTTCACATAAACTGGATTAAGTTTCAAGAAACACTGAATTACTAAACAGCCCATCATCCTTAAACTAGTTAATTATTTGTAAGACAAAGCACTCAATATCAATCAATAAAGATCAGCTAGAGAATTCCATTTCCAGTATCTGGATTTAGTATGAACCATCAGTGCCCATTCCAAGAGCATTACAATTACTTCTCCTGGAGTGAGAGTCCTCTGCAATCCAGGTTTGCCCAGAACTGTTATGTCAGTTAACATTTAGTGCAACCAGAACACACACACACGCTGTTTAGCCACTGTCTTCCCCCATTTAACCTCACTGGCAATGGAAGGGCCTGGCTTTTGTGAACCTAACAGCTGCTGAGTACAGCTGAACAGTGACAGGAAGGCAGCACAACTGGATTTAAAATAAATGATTTTATATGAAATTATTATACAATATATTTGATTTTAAAAAGCTTGCTCTCCTCTTCCTCTACCACTAAATCCTATAGATTCTGGGTAGACTTTGTACCAAGATGAAATATTCACTACATGACACTGAACTGCAGACTAGGTAAGTAACAGAGCCTATTGTGCTTTTTCAAATCTTGAAAACAATGCATATCAGAAGTTTATGCAAACTCATTACATGCTCTTTCTTGATGGTAAACTTGTGATTTGAGCATCAAATTACATCCCATAGGATGACTGCACTACAGAGGTGCACAGTATTTGCATCTGGTCTTACATGGCCATTTCACATCCTTGCTATCCAAGAGCTTTTCTACAATTCTGTGAACAATGTGGGCTATCACTGCTTGCACAAAAGGTTCTTATTAATTGACCTAAGGGACACGATGTATACAGGCTTTAACGCTTATGTGAGCTGTCTGGGTTTTTTGGGATTTTTTTTTTTGATTAGGCATAAAAAGAATACTTTTTCATGATACTATAAACTTAGGAAATCCTTTAACTCATTCTGACAGTATCTTTATCAGCCAGAGTGACCAACAACCACAATTTCCACAGGTAACTTAAGCTCTTTATGCAGTGCCAATATGAAATTTACATCTACCTTGGTAAAACTGCAGCAAGGAAAAGTCAATTAATTAATTAACAAAAATCAGATTATAGATTTGGCTTATAGGCAGAGTGCTCAAGGAAACAAACAAATACATTTTCAGAGAAGACAAACTGGTTTTGATTCATTTCACCAGGGATTCCTTTACACTCTGAAGCAGGGTGGACATTATTTTCATCTGAACAAATCCGGTTTTGGAGGTTATGCCAAGTTTACTCAGTCTCAAAATCAATTTAAATGAGTGCAACATTGTTTAATTTTATTGTCATTTTCCCAATCTCTGAATACATAATACAAAATGCTGTGCAATCCAGAGCACAAAGGAAACTAATTGAATGTGTCTTGTAGTAACTAACACTGGAGCAATGCATTTGGAACTAAAAGAATAAGGGCATAAAACAAGTATCTTAAGGCAGCCCCCTGACAGCCACATCACTTGGACTTCGCTAAAGATAAAAAGTTGCTTGAAAATGTAAAAAATATGAGGACAGTGAATCAGCAGCTGTTCAAAAACCTTTAATTCAAACCAACTTCAGGTGAAGCTGCTGAGCAAGTGACATGACCACTCTGTACTTTCTCCAGTTTTAAGTTCTCAGAGCTTTTAAAAACCTGAAGGAGTTTGAAACTTATAACTGTGCGTGAACTTGTGTGTGCTTTATTACTATTGAGAATTTTATTCATTTTTTAGTTCCATTTACACCATAAATGACTTGAAAAGGCATGAATTTAAAAAGTATACACACAGGTAGGCTGTGCTAATACTTGCAAGCTTAAGCACAAACTACTGCTCAAAAAACTTCATTAATAACCCTTGACTTCAGTGTCCATATGAAACTCAGTTTAAGTCAAAGGCAATGCCATTCTTGTTTAATGTAATGTTTATTCAGCTGCTGATGCTCCTACTTCAGTCAACCTTTTCTGCATTAAATAACATCACAAAGATGCCCCAAGTGGTCAGTGCCTTTTTCTCCTACTAGCCAGGTCACCTGTTGAGAGTTCAACTACCTTTTTGCATTAAGAACTTTCATACTTTCCTAGGCATACTCCTCCTAGTGCTACTAAGCATAAATGAGACACTGGACTCAAAAAAAAAAAAGGTCAGAGTAGTACACCTCGGTTGTTTGGTAGGTTTTGGGGGATTTTTTTTACAGTGATATTTGCCCAGAGCCTTTTTTTAAATTTAAAAAAAAATCATGCAGACTGAACAAAAGAAAAAAAATGTATAAAAAGACAAGTCAAGTCTCTTTAGTGACATTATGGGTGTTTTCCTGTACAAAATTTCTCTTCCTTGGATAGGTCTTTTTATTAATAATTAAATCTGTAGGAATGAATATTAGACATCAGAAGAAACTATTCCAAGAAGATATTATGAAGATTATTAATTTCAATTCTCACTGTATTTCCTGTATAACTCTGCACCATATTCCTCTGCAGTTACTTTAAGCAGGTTTGCAACATCAGCTCTGACTCCAAGTCAGTGTAACAGGATTGTCACACTGCACTGCTCTTTGATGCACCCTGCTTAAACTCCTCTCCAATAAGAAAACTGCTGCATTTTCTCTGCACCTAAGTGACCCACTAAAACCTTCCCCAGATTTATCCTGCATTGTCTAATCAGTCAATTTATTCTGTCCTCAAATCATCAACCTTGCACAAGTCAGGTAGTACAGAATTCTACATAGAAGAATCACATGAAGTTACCAAAACTCTGAAGCACTTGGCTGTCCACTATGAAGAATCTTCTCTTTAAAATTTGTTTGATGTTTTGAATCAAAAATTATGTTGCAACTTGTATTAAAAACCCTGTCAAGTAATTAATATGTTAATCCATTACTCTATACAAGATGAAATGACTTCTCACTCTCAAATCTGGTACACATTCATTCTTCATATGAAAAGTAAAGTTCCATGACACAATCTTCATAATTAAATTATGCACTGGAAAGGGAGGCAGGAATCAGAATACCACTGCAAATGAGGTTTTGCTAAAAGGGCTACAGCTGTACAGCACTGATGGAAGCCTATTTTGATGTATCATACTGGTTTTCCATGACCACTTGACTTGTCAGTTTACAGACCACACGACCACGACAGAGGTACTGCCAACAGACTGAAGGTTACACATAAGCCATAAGAAGAAATAAAACTTTCTACATTTCACACCCGTTCCATTTGTCAAGATGATGCTCATCACTACAAACTGGTAACACAAACTTTGTCAGAGAAACCACCAGCTCCTGAAGCTGTTGGGAGCCCGAACACACGGCTTTGGTACCCGAACTGGTAACTTTTCCCTCGCTGTTGCAAACCATCTCTGCGCCGGGTGCTCTACCCCCGCTCCCGGAGGGCACACGGCGGCGGGCCGGGGACTCGCCAGCCCTTCGTACCGACACCGGGCGTTTCAGAGCCTGCCCGCTCCACGCCAAGAAGGGAAGAGAGCGAAGGGGACGGTGAGGAGCGCACGCTCCCCCTGTCCCAGGACGGCAGCGCAACCTTTCCCGGGCGGGCCGCCAGCAGAGGGGGGCAGCGCGGGCGGGACCCGCACCGAGAGACGCGCGGCGGAGCACAAGCGGCCCTGCGGGACCCGCCGGGGCGGGCGGCGGCAGGGCACGGACGCCTGCGGGCCCCCAGAGTGACCCCGGCCACCCTCGAGCGTCGGCGCTGTCCCGGCCGGCCGCCCCCGCCCGCGGGGCATTACCTGGCTCCCGCTGCCGCCGGCCCGGCCCCAGGCCCCGAGCGGCGGCCCCGGGCTGCCCAGCTCCTCCGCGCCTGGCAATGGCGGCGGCCCGGCTCCCCCTCCCCTCTCCGCGCTCACTGGCTGCGCCGCTTCATGTGACCGAACAAAACCCTCCTCGACACAGCCCTTTGTGTCCCGCCCGGCCGGGGCACCGGGAACGCCGCTCGTCGGCTCGGGGAGGTGGCGAGGGGCGCTTGTCGGGGCGGAGAGAGGCCACAAGGCGGGCTGGAGAAGGAAGGGCCGAGGAGGTCGGCGCCTGCCGCGGCCGCTCGGCCTCCGCCACGCCACCGCCGCCCCGGCCCGGCCACTTACCGCGGCGCGGGCAGCTGCGGCCGAGCCGCGGTGCCGCACCAGGTCGGAGGCGGCCGCCATGTTCCCGATGCGGCAGGATGGGGCAGAGCCGCCCGCTCCGCCACCCGCCGCTAGGGCGGGCGGCCGGCCCGGCCCGGATCGGGTGGGCTCCGCTCGGCCCCGGCCCGCGTCCCCCGGCCCGCGGGGCCCTGCGCCTCCCGCTCTCCCCCTTCACTCCGCGGCCGGGCGGGGGTGGCGGGGGCGCGATACAAAAAACTAAATCGTAACGGGAAACTCACGGGCTCGCCGGGCTGTGCGTCACGCCGGGGTTACGTCCTGCGCGCGCCGTCGTGACGTCATCGCGCAAGCCTCCCGACCGCCCCGCCGCTCCGCGAGCGGCTGCACGCACACGCACACACGCGCGCACGCGCCCCGCCGTGGTAAAGGGCGCACGCGCACGGCATCCCCTGCCTGCCCCCGCCGGGAGCGCGCCCCCGCCGTGCCCGGTGCCGGGAGCGGCCCCGCCCGCTCGGAGAGAATGCCCGTCCCCCTAAGGCTCAGAGGGAATGTCCCCCCGGGGCTGCTCCCCAAACGGGACGGGCGCACAGCGTCGGCTGCCAGCGCGGCCGCCGTCCGCCCTGCGGGCTGCCCTTCGCACAGGCCTGGGAAAGCGGGTCAGGTGCGGCAGGATGTGCGCGGGGCGCTCCCGAGGCAGCGGGGAGGCAGAGCCCGACTTGGGCTCGGCCTCGGGGAACCTGAGCGCAGCGGGCACTGCCCGGGGAGCGAGAACCCATGAGGTGACAAAAAGACTCGTTCGGTGCCATTCTCTCCTCAGACTAAGGCTGCTGAAGTGAGCCCCGGCTCACAGAGGGAATTCTCCCGGAGTCAGGGGAGAATGTTAAGTGCATAGAGACTGCTTAGATGAGTTAATTTTTTCCCTTCAGACTTGCCGGGCCCGGGGGATTTCACACTCGAGTGAGAAGCTGATAAAGGCAACATGAGAGGTGTGAGCGGTGGTCAGTGTGCTCAGGGACACGACAGATGTCGGGAGAGAGGAAGAGGAAAAACACGGCGCATATAATTCAAAAGAGGGGAATAGGTAGAGCCAAGCACTGTCAATCATTCCCGCCTCTATTCCCAGAAAAGTACTGAAGCAAATAATCACACATCTTTAGGTACATGATATCTAATGAAGTGGTAAGCTACAGCCAACATAGATTCGTCAAAAAAATCACATCGAGCCAAACTCGTCCCAAGCTGTGACAGAATAACAGGCTTTGGATGTGAGTAGTGCCCGATCGGTTATGGCTTAAGTCAGGTTTTTGACACCATCTCAGAGAAGTCTTCATTGAGCAAGCAAAAGACATAACATAATGAACTGACTGCAGTGGTGCAAAATTACATCAGCGACGTTTCACTGTGACAAATAGCAGGACAGCAAGTGCGGTTCCCTGGAGGTGGGTATGTCATGCCTGTGGTCCCAAGTCTAATTATGCATGTGACAGAATACAGTTTACATGGATTGGATTTGCCAACAATGCCAAACTGGCAGAGCTGGAAGCATGTTACAGCACAAGAAAAGAATTCAAAACTTTCCTGAAAAAAGAGTTGCAGAATATGATGCAATTGAATAAATACAAGTGCCAACTTCAACATTTAAGCAGGAAAATAACAATTGCACAATTGCAAGACTGGGAACAGATGAATAAACACCAGGTTTACAGAAAAGGGGCTGGGGATCAGAGTAAATCACAAACTGAACATGCATCAACAATGTCACAGCGTTGTGAAAAAAGCTGCAGTACAGAGAGATGCGTAAACAGAACTGTCATATCTAGGACATAGGAAGAATTCCTCATCTTTACTACTGATGAAGCCTCATCTGTGTGTTCAGATTTGGCCTCTGCATTTCAAGAAAAATTTCTTTCAAAAACTCCTAGTAGAAGACAGTACAAGGAAGGAAGGGTGAAAAAGTCACTATTTTAAAAGATGTGACCCTAATTGAAACTAGGAATGTGTGGGATTTTTTAGTCTAGAGAATAAAAGACCACGGGGAGAAAAATCCATTGTTGCACAAGGCTAAACGTAACAGCTTTAAACTGTACTGAGAAATTTCAGTTAGAAATTAGGAAGAGTTCTATTGCAATATGGATAAGTAAAACTGGCATATCTACAGGATCCTGGAAATGGTATTTGTATTTTTTTAATATTAATTTAATTATCTATAAGGAAAATATAGAAGAATTTGACTGCTGTGAAGTAATGGAGGCACACTAGGTTATAATTGCTTTCAGCATAATTTTCTGTAGCTGCAGTTACTATCCAGATATCTGTTCTGATCCTATTTTTCCCTGACAAAAGTGAATCCCAGAGGCATTTAAACATTTAATGTGTTGTCATGATCTTATGCACAGGTGTAGATATCCCCTTTGGGAGTCTTTGTCATGTTACAATCAGAATAGTTGTGTGGCAACATATGTCACATGCTCAGCTAATTTGCTAATTTATAAACTTTATGTATCATTATAAATTCCACATTTAAAAACAATGTGTGTGTTAGTGCTCATGTAACCATTGTCTATCACAGCTTTTGCTTTTCTTTGCTTTTTCTCCATGGTACCAGAGGCTTATTTTCCCCCAAATCCATTAAATTCAGGGGTTTCTCTGGAGCTTGCCAGTTAGGAGAAGGCAGTGTGAGTGGTTTATGTTGCAGGACTGAGACCCACCAAACTCAACTCATTAGAGATGACTAAAAGGCCATTAAATAGGCCAATTTTCAATCTCCACTGAGTCAGACTGAATTCAAACTGATAGCCCACAGGCAAAAGACTATGAATTTCATTAACAGTACCCCAAAGCATTCAGTCCCCTAATGAGTGCTAATATTATTCTTCTGAGAATTAAGCTTGTTTTCTGAAAATATACATTTATAAAATTGAGTTCTAATTATTTTGGAGCTTGTAAGGACAGTTTTTCCACTGCTCTTAAACAAAAGAAACATTATCATCTTGTGCAATCCACAGATTCCTTCTAAGATTCTTACATGATATGTGCTCCACATTAACCAAAATACAAACAATAAAAATGTGAAAAGCAAATATTAATACTATCCCTATGCTTCTCGCTGAAAATCATATATTTTATTGCAAACAATCATTTTAAGGTCATCACACTTATTTAATTTAAATATATGTTGCCTAATAGAAGGTAAGATTTAAGGAACAGCAATTCTTGCTTCAATTCTGCAATTAATAACTGAAGGAAATCCCCAAATTCCATAAAAGTATTAACTTATAGAAGATGAAATGTTTTATTAGATTTCACATCTATTTGTGAACAAGTAAAATGCTTAGCTTAACAAAACCTGAACTTCAGTTCTAATGCTGCCAAATCCCACAACTTATTAATAGTTTAAAGATATCTAGCAATTCTTTAATCTCTCAATACTTGAACTAAGAGGCCCAATTCCATTAGCACTAGTGGATTCTTAAAAACGCTTACGATTCACACAATCTGTGGATCAAAAAATCCACATTTGGTGTGAATGAATAAAGAACATAAATTCAGTATTTCATTAAAATGGCAGTGTGGTAAAAGGTTATGTCCAGTGGGGTCAGAAGTCTTTTTTGATTTCTAATTCCACTTCTGTTGCCATTTTAGTATGTTAAAAGTAGTAGATGATCTTAAAGGTTGCCTGATGGATTAAGAAGACTTGAGAAACAGACACCAAATGACACAAAATTGGGATTGCATGTCTGCACAAAATAGAAACTTTAGGACCAGTGAAGCATTCTAATGTCAGTAAAGGAACATGTAATGGCCAGCAGAGAACAACACAATAGGATCCTTGAAAATCAAGCCAGATCCTGCACAGCTGGCTTGCTGTTTGCAGGAATTCTGGCTGTGGCCTGGATTATTTCTCCACCAATGCAGACAAAGCCTAATAATGGTTAAAACAGCATTTGAAAATCTCTTGAGAGAATGATGCTCCTAGTTCCTCCTGATCTTCAACATGGCTATAAAAAGCTTAAACCAAGGCAGGTTCTTTCAAGTTAGCAGCAAAGTATGATTAACTGGAACCAATTTAGTAACTGTTTCTTCATATAAACGTTTTTGTAGCTGAAGCTGCAGAGGGAGAGTTGGAAAATGTTTAAGCTGAAGCATTTTGAATGAAAGAAGACTGCAAATGCCTCCTTGTAACACATAGCAAAATCCCAAATGCCTGGAGGGAAAAACTTTTTAATGATAATTTCTTACATTTATATAGCACCTTTAATTCCCTAGGACCCCAAGCACTTCATTAACTCTATGCAAAAAGCTTTACCATGGAAATACAGCCACTATATGCATCATTCCTTGAACATTTCATATTCAGTTGACATATATTCTGGTTATCCTGTGTACAGCAAACAAAATAACAACAGATAAAATATTAAGCTACGTAATTTTGAGTTATAGAACAATTTAGGGCTGTATGGTTTACAAAATGCTGTCATGTAATGGATACGTTACATTTAGCCCATTAATTTTCCTTCTCCATTTACTATTTCAATCTCATCTTTATACCATAGCCCTTGGTAGAAAATTTTGTCTTCCATAACATCTTCAAAATTGAAATGATTCTTGATGTCTGATTTTCAGACAAAAAAGGTCTCTTTAGGAAAAAGTAGCATCTTTTATGAAATACACTACTACAGCCTGAAAAAGCAGAGTTTTTGAGTACCTGAGATATAGTGATGGGATTTTTTTAAGGTGAGATGGTTGTACTAATAAAATCCCTTATCTTTATGTATAAAGTTTGTCTTGTCTTTGCCTTTAGACCCTTGTAACTACAAAAAGAAGCACACAGAAACATGATATGAAAGATATCTGTGTTTCATTGCTCAACTTGCCACTGAGTTTTTCTTTACACGCTCCTGAGATGTTTCTGGTTTCTTGGCCTTTCTTACAATGACATAATGCAGATTTCACTAATATCCATGCATTTAGGAACTCAATGTACTGGTTGTTTCAACAAAGAGTAATCAACATTATTTCAAGTGAAATATTAGAAGAACTAATAAAAGAATTATATGGAGCAGTTTAATTTATTTCAACATTGTAAAAACAAAAAGTGGAAGGTGACTTTTCCTAATATTTTTTTTTTCTGCTTGAGCTGTTGATTCATGTTTTGCTGGCTTGCTTCTTTCACAGGCCCTTTGGAGTTACAGTTGTCATGTTAATTAAAGAGGATTGTCTCGTCTATTTTTCAGACAGAAAAAAAAAGTATTTTATTTATAAATTTAGTCTCTGCCATAAATCAAGATATTCTAGTCATCTTTGTCAATATGAATTAAACTTTTAAAATTACCAGTAAAATAATAAGAGAGCAGTAAGAACATATAGATAAAATGAAAACCATTAAGCATTAAACCTATGTCTCTCTTAACAGTGATCCCAAGATAAGATTAGTCCTGAAATATTTAAATATTTTGCAACAGAAGGGTGTTTAGACAGCGTGCCTAGGGAAACATTACTGCTGTGCACTGTGGATTGCCTTTAGAACTGTCCTACTGTTGTGTGTGTTTGAAATCTCAGAGAAGATTGCTCAGATTACATAATAAAGACAACTGCCACTGTTTTCTCACTGCTCAGCCTCTGTCCATAGGCAATGGTACGAAAATTTCCATGGCTGTTGCTCAGACCTGCTCCCCTTGGCTAGGCCTGTGCTTGCAATTACAAACCAGCTTTTGTCAGGACAGCAGCTCGTGCCCAGCTTGCCACAGTCGTCTCCTGTTCTCAGTCTCACCACTATGGAGTGTTCCTGTCATCTGCCACCCATCCGAGGGGAGCAGCTGCTGGGGCAGCACTGCCTGCCTGGCACACCAGGCTCCATTCTTATCTGTTCTACAGGTACCACCACTGTAAACATTACAAATCCTGGATTAATTATCAATAGTCATTGTCTAACCTTAGCCCTTATGCTCATTTTATTTCATCACATGTTATATTCTAATTGGTCTTCCATTAAAAAGACAATAGCTAAGCCTACATCTGTGTTCCTTTCAGGAGGATCTGCCATCTCTCTTCTCACATTTGAGTTACTGAGCTCAAGTTTCACAGAATTCAAAGATCACAAGAAAGCAGATTAGCGTAGGAAAATACCACCATACATTATAACACTGACCTTCTTAAAAACAATGCATTGCCTTGGAGAGTTGCCATTTGCATCACACACAGGAAGCATTAATATATGAAAATATGCTATGAGCAACGAAACCATAACAGGTTGCTTCCCGAATCTGTTGATTAATAATAATTTACTGTGAGGGGAAGAAAGCAGTGGCAATAAACTGGCCTTCAATAGATGATGGAAAAGGACCTAGATCTAATAGGTATAAATTATCATAGCTCTGCTTACCTGATGATTCAGTTCACATTATAGTGCCAAAATGATACTCAGGGAGAAGACAGACATAGTGATTTCAAGATCCTTGTTTCAAGTGTCACACTGATAGCCTCAACATCCCCCTGCAGAGGTCATAGCATGAGGGAATCCAGCTCCTACCACTTTGGGCCAGACCTTTGTCACGACTGTGCGATGCTGGCAGAGTGCTACTGACGAGAGGGAAACTGCACTAGGCCTGAGAGTGTCACGTTCTGTCTCCTTCAGGGTGTGTCACCCCACGTCCCACATCCACCTGTGACTAGCATCGGGGTCACACCCGGGGCTGCAGCATGCATCAGAGACCAGAGCAATGTCAGTGTGGAGAATTGTGACAAGAATCCTTTCAGGCACACTCCATATCCAAAGTTGTGACTTTTCTATGTCCAGTGAGGGACGCAGGTGGCACAACATGGGGAAGTCACCTCCCTCAGACAAAGATCATTTCCACACCCTCCCCAAAAGGAAAAGGCATTGCCAGCCAACCCCCACCACTTCCGTACTTCAAAGTCATCTGGCCAGATGGAAGCCAGGACAAAGATCCAAGTGAAGACATCTTCACCAAAACCCTTTGCCTTAAGAAGCAAGTTCCATATGTTTTAGCAGCACTTGAAAAATGAACAGTGTCTCTCAGTCGTCAAAATCATTGCCAGGCAGGATTTCAAACTGCCTTCTTTTCCCTGCAATTTCCTACTCCTCTGCCTGGTAGGCAATTGCTACATCAGCAATTCTGATTCCTCTCACCATTCCATGGACATCCACACCTTCCTCTCCTTATGCTTGACACAATTGCAAAAAGCTTTATTACTGTTTGTTTGTAAAGTGCTAAAGGTTTGTGTATGGGAAGACATAGCAATTGCTTTTAAAGAAGAAAGCAAAAAAACATCCATTTTACTATTATTAATGTGGAAGTACTGCGGATCTTATTTTGTGTTTAGGTAAGATCACAGCAGCAGAAAGTCTGTTTGATATGCCATACCTTCTGTTTGTTTCTTAATTGTAAGGAGTTTGGTTTTGATCAAGACAATTAATTATGAATATACCTGAGTTTTCTAACATCAGGGATAAAGCTTAAAAAAAAAAACTACAAAAGCTTTTTTAGACTATATTGTAGTGTATAGATAAGTATATATCTTCAGGGCATAAAACCAGACATCTTTGTAATTGATTCCTGAAAAGAAGGGGGGGGAGGGAAACTACATAAAATTGTGATAGTTCTACACAGTCTTAGAGTTAATATGCAATTGTGAAAAATGATTTATTAAATTTTGTTGTTGCACAGAATCAGTATATGGCATGGTTTGTTAACAAAAAAGACCAAGGTACAACCTAGGGTTATTATAATGACAGCATTGTTACCCAGGAACTTTTTCCTTTCCAACTTCCCTGCAAACCCCTTTTTATGCCAAAGGAAGAGGAGCATCTCTTAGCTCCTCACTTTGACCCACATCCATTACCACTCATCTGCTAAAACATATCTTCAGTGCAATGATCAAAAGCTATATTAAAACTTTTGCTTCTCTCTTGTCCAGCCAGTATTTCCATATCACATCCCACTTAAACTCTCAGGTGAATTATTTTGAACAGCAGTTCATTTGCCATTATCTCATTCAGGAAATACTGTCAGGTTTGGGATTTGCAGGCAGATCTTGTATTATACCACTCACTACTGGTTTTAGTGTGAAGCTCATATGAACATAAAGTGTCTCGTTATAAGCTCATTGAAATAACTGCTCATTGAAAGACTTTAATGAGCTTTCAACCAGGCTCTGGTTGAAAATTCTAGCACTAATTTTCCTACTAACAAAAATCTATGTATTTAAAATAACTGCAAAATACTTACTTCAGTATCCTGGAATGCATGCTAAGTAGAGGTTTCTCACACAAAAGAATGAGTGAGGAAACTTAGAAGAACAGTCAGGTTCAATTTTAAAATTTGTCCCAGTTTCACAGGCCTTGGCTCTGGGTTCCAACAAAGTGTGTGGAAAGGGACTCAGATAAAGCTTTGGAAGTGTATTTTTAGTTAGATTGTGCAGATAATTCACAGAGTAAAAATGGGGTATCTGTAAAAGCAGAAATAGCCAGCAGTGTAATTTTGGGAATTTCAGCAGAAGAAGCTATAGCTGAACATTCAGGAAGCACTCAAATCTGTCTATTAGTGTGTCAAACGTGTCCTTCTAATTTCATCCCAAGCACATTAGAATTTCTTCTTAAGACATTATGTGTGAATTGTCATTCAAATATACCTCTAGCTTTTACTTACTACATTTATATTGTACTCTAAAACAGCATAGAAGTTTTTACTTAATCTGCACAAAAGAGAATCCTGATTTTCAATTTTAACAGGAGCCAGATAATGGCAGTTTAATATTTCATGCAGATGTCTTAATCAGCAAGTCATTTAACCCAATCCATGTAAGAGAGTACTTTTTAAAGGATCCCACTTACAAATAAGCAATAATCATGTTTTGTCACATTTTATCAATTATGCTTTCCAAAAGAGGAGGGTGTCATCTCATTTTTGATAGTTTTAGGAAGCAGAGCTCTCCACAGTGACTGTTAAAATGGCACATGCTGGGGGAAACAGTGCTTATTAAGACAATGGGTACTCACTAAGCCTGACATGTATATGATCAATTCCACCATTAATGCATTACAGTTTATCTTGTCCTTTAAAAAGAAGTAATTCTATATTGAGAATTCCTTTTTTTCCCTGACAGAGCTGACAGGATTTAAATCTCAGGCCCAAAGGAGGAGAGCAGTGGCTTGAGGCGTGCAGCCCTCCTGTGCTGCAGCAGGACAGTGCAGAGGGCAGTTCAGGCCAGCAAGGGCTGCAAGGAACAGTGACAGCCCATCCTTTCAGGAGTTTCAAGCAGTAGGTTGTGGAAAATTAATGATGCCTGACTGTCAAAGCTTGTGTTGATCAAACAGCTCTGCAGCCTGCTGAGAGCAGAGGTGGAAAACGCCCTCTGAGAACACATCCTGCTTTTGCTGCACAGGACCCAGAAACAGGAGATACAGGTGCTTCAGAGCAGGTCAGGGAGCTGATACCTGCTGTTAACAAGAGGCCCAGGCTGCAAACAAGGGTGAGCATTCAGGACACAGAGCCACAATTTCTAACCCTAGGCATATGTGAACTCTGCCCCTTGTACCTCTTGTGCCAGAAAGGCTCACTGTGAAGCACAGCCTGGGGAGCTCCTGAATGCAGAGGTGTTGGGAATCAAGGCAGGACAACCATGACACGTGCACAGGGGCTGGCTATAGGTACCCCTATCCCACAGCAGCAGCACACCACGTGAAGCCTTTCCAGTACTCATGTGACACCAGAACACACGTACCACATACAACCCACAACCTACACAGCCCTACCTTTGTGTTCAAAACCTCATCCATGACCAGCCTTCTGATCCTGCTGCAGCAGCCACTTGCTGTCCTCCCTGGGATGGCGAGCACTGCTCTGGTCCTTCAGTCCATTCTGAGACAACCACTCAGGCCTTCACTTCACAAACAAAATCTGTAGTGCTCCCTCCTTTTGCTTTGCAAACAATTTAGAGAAAGAGGTGGGGGGGGGAGGTCACTCTTCCTTCAGGGAAGGACGATAGCTGATCCTCCTCTGGGTTAAGAGATGCAGAAAAGGCCTGGCATGTAGCTGTGGCCTCCCAAACGTGGAAGAAGACTGCGAGAAGCCCAGAGTGTTTGCAGATGGCAGCCAGGGCCAGCTGGAGGGGTAATGAAGAACACAGCACTGTTAAGCAGAGGGCCACGTGGCCAGCTGGTGCTGCACAGGTGTGGGCAGGCATGGCACACACAGGTGCAGAGCTCAGTGTAAAGACTAAGCCACATGGCTCTGTTGGACAGGTATGGGGGTGCTCCAGGGAAAGTCACTTAGTGGAGATGATCCACATTCTATGCATGTGTGGGGCAAACTGAGAAGGTTTCTGAGCAATTTTCCAGTAACATCCCAGCTGGAGCACTCCCAGGGAGTCTCAGAGGGCACATCATGCTCAGGCAACACAGCCTTACTGGTAACTCAGGAGCACTTTTACTGGACAGAAGGACAAAACTATTTGGTCTGCCTACACCTGGCAGTTCTTTCGTTCTGAGAAGGATGAGGATATTTTACTTGCAGGGAGGGGAGGCTGACTGAACAATTTTCCAGCAGGAGCAGGAAAATTAAATGGCTTGGGGAATACCCCACTGGAAATGTCATGTGAGTGATTACCTGTGCATCTAAAAGGAAAAACAGCCTAGTATAAAATGTAGTATGTATCAACCTCAACTTAAAATGCCTCCTAGATAGGGGACCTCAAAAAAACCCCACAAATTCAAGCCTTGAGTTTCATTTAATTTAGAAATTAAAATTTTGATTTTTTTTTTTCTTACACTGGACTGAGTTTGAAAAGAGACTAGAAAAAGCACCTACCACAAAAGAACTTGTAGAAGACCCCAAAATTTTTCCTTATTTTGTATTTTACTTCAATGGAACTGTAAGTATAAGAAGACTGGCCTGGTCCAGATTTGATCATTCTTTTCCAGAGCCTGGGAGACTCGCAGGAGTGCCTGTGCTTTACATTCTGCTTCATGGGAATGTTATTGTGATTTTTATTTTACTAGTATTTAAAAGCACTCACTAGAAGTTCCTGCAGCTGTTTGGCCACATAATAACAGACAGCCTCTAACTCCTCATGCATGGCACTCAGCATGGTGTAATCAGAAAAAAGGCCCCAAACCTGTTTCTGCATTCTAATAAGTGTGTGTGTCACTTTGCAGGAGATCAGAATCCTGTCCAAATTCTGCAAAGTCTAACAGAACAACAGTTGCCAAATGACAAAACCTATCAGAAGACAGAGTAAAAAGGCACATCTTTGTTTCTGATCCTCACAGCACCAGTACTGGCAAGAGAAACATCAAAGTTTCCAAAATAAAGCCAGTTAACCACTGTAACTGCTATTAAATGTAAACAAAGACATAAAAGTAGGGTCCTTGGAAGCCAGTATATGAATGTTTGAAACAGTGGCTATGTATACAATTAGTGCTTTGTTAACATTACGTACTCCTGGAGCTGTGCAGCTCCACTGCTGTGCTGGGAACACAGGCACAGAGTTCTGGGGCCTGCAGCAGCAATCCCGAGAGCAGAATATTTGTGCAGCCACACTGTGGAGTGGTGGGAGGAGAACAGGCACTGCAGAGAGCTGCAGCTTCTTCCCCTTTCCTGTCAGGCAGGACACACTGCACAAGGCAGCAGCAAGAGTACCTTCACTGTCCTTCTCCCCAGTAACTCCCTTCATCAGCCAGCCAAATTCCTGACAGCAGCTAGTTGTTTTAAAGGCTCTGCCACTGTGGTAGTAAGAAAGTATGTGCTGGCAGCCTAAACCAGGTAAAATTACTTGGAAGATAACATAACAGTGAGAACTTAATGGGTATTAATTAGTATGTTAAAAATACAGCCATTTTTCTTGCATTGACACAAAACCTGTATCCATTTAATTTAATCAGTAAAGAAATGGATGCAGTACCATCAACATGTAGACAAAATGCAGGCGGTAAAATGACATTGTATGGGTCTATTCAATACTTACAATTTCAGTAACCTTGTTTTCTGCAGGTACAATGCTGGAATTTTTCATCTGAGCACAATCTATAATGATCCAGATTCTGGATGTGAGGAACAAGATTCTGATCCACTATCCACCGGAGTAAAAGCTGGTCTTTTGGGGAACTGCTAGAAGATTCCAAACAGAACTCTTTGTGCAGAATTGGACTGAACTGCTGTCTGAGACATGGCCATTAATTGCAGCATTCCCGGTGCTTCATTATTATAAAAGAAATACACTAAAATAATTAATAGATGTCATTAAACTGCTGTGGTGTTGAACACGTATTGCACTCAAACATACCGAATGTTGACAATTTATTATTTCAGTTTTCATGACAACACCTCTGTGGTAATATTTCTGCAAAATCTGTAATATATAGGAAGGGGAAGTCTGCACACTATAAAGTGCCACAGAACTGAAGACTTGTCAAAACAAAATGAGCTATAAAAACAATAATATTCAAGCAACATCACTCTCATTAAACACCTAATGATGCCACAGGCATATTAGTGGGGAAATGCTCATGAGGCTCATGAAGAATTAGGAGAAAAAAAAATAAATAAAACCCCTTCTCCTAAAACTGCTTGCCAAGCTGTTTGAACATTCTGCCGCAGGCAGTTTCTTGAAAAAGATGGAGATGTGAATGGAGACAGGCAGCGACTATCAGATGCTGATGATGGTGAGGGCAAGCAGAAGTGATGCTAGAGATTAAGGGCTGCATTTTGCTTTCAGTTGTCTCGCCTGTCCCAACATTTCACAGTATTTAAATGAATCTGTTACATAAGGCATTTCTCCTGTCTAAGCTGCTCAGCAGCCATATTCTCCTTTCTGGTATGGATTGTCTTGGGAAACTTGCCAAGCTGTGACAGAGCAGTGCATAAAAGGAAATCATGCTCATAAGCTGGGGGTGGGGAGAGCTGCAGGTGAACAGATTCAGCGCAGCAATATATATACACTCTCCTGTCTCAGAAACTGAGGGCTTAAATGAAAGGGGACCCACAGTGCTGCTTTAAAAAAGTGCATAGGGCTGCTAAAGACCCCAAATATCCCATTCATTTGCTCCAGGGAGGGTGTGAGCATAGTGGAGCAGAATTGCTCAGAACTTCATTGGCTGTTGCTTTGGCAGATTGGAAGAACAAATAAGTACTTTCTCTTAAGACACCAAAAAAGCCACATCTAGTTTTGGAGCACATTCATGATACACAATACCTCCTTTACACTAAGGAAGGCGCTAGATCTTTTAATTAAAGACAGGGAATCACAGGTGGACACTGTCTCTTGTAGGAGTAAGTTATTACCTGCCTGCCAGGACCTGTCTGCAAGGTTTGGCATTTCCTATAGAATGCAGGAAATGCACTCGAGTTTAATACTGATTATTTATTAATAGTCAAGCTCTCAGGTAGCTGCTGGCTTTTTATCTCCATTCCTCAAAATGCTTTATAAAGGAGATCATTACCAACAAAAGAACACAGACATCTACATTTGGGCTTTGGCATGGAAAGAGTGTCACAGTTCACCTGTAAAGCAGATTTGCCAGCTCAGCTTCACTCTGGCCACCTGCCCTGGAAACAATTAAATTATTGGGGGCAGGTGGAAGGATTCATAGCTGAACTTCAGTGACACAAACATCTACAGGAGATAAGGCAACCCTACACAGTGTTGTGCCTGGCTGGAAGATGTGGAGTTCAAGGAGACTCAGCTTGAAGTCTGCAACACCGCAGCAATCTCCAGGCATCTCCAGGTCAAATTCACTAGATTACTGCAAGGTACTGCTGTGGATTACTACACTGAACACTTTCAACTGCTCCGTCCCCGACAAAGATTTACTGTCCTTTCACCATCTTCACTTGTTATAGTAAAAGACAGGTAAAGAAATGTGTTTGAGCTGATAAAAGTTTGGCGGTTTTGCACTGCACACAGACTAGGGTTTTTTATCTTAATGACCTGCAGCTGAAACAGATGTTTTGCTTTAGTGTTTTAAAGAACTTCACAAAACTTAACACTAATTTATTCTTTCACAGTGTGTGTGTGTGGGGGGGAAGCTTGATATCATTACTCACATAACAGAACAATGTGAAAAATGGAAACAGATGTGTCTCATTTAAGCATGAATAAGAAGGAAGTGAAAGATTAAGAGAAATACCATGGCTTGGTAAAGTCAAGACAATTTCTTATGGATATCCAGTAAGTCCAGAAAGATCTTCCTAACAACTTGGTCCCTGATTCAGCAAGCACATGGAAGTGCTTAACTCCAGCTGTGGAGGTTGTCTCACGTGATTCATTTATAATACTTTTAAAAGCTGTATAGTGAAATGAATGCTTTACAGTAAGGAGTTGAGGGATCAATGACATTTTTCCTGAAGACAGTAAGGCACTTAGTGTTTTCACAAACTGCAGACATCAGAATAGAAATAAAGTCAAACTCAAAATACATTGTTGCTGAAACAAGAGTGCTTTGATTTTCTGCAGCACCGACAGAGAATTGCAAGATCCATAAACAGCAGCCAGGGATCTGCTGAGAGCTCCAGCCTTCCCCCAAGGGGTGCAGCTCCTGGCAGCAGGCATCTGATCTGCTTTGGCAACTGCCTCTCACCAGAGACTGTCCCTGGTCCAATTTCAGCTGCAGGGACTTTCCCTTAAAAAAATCTTTTGTACACCTTCAGTGACGTGAGTTTAACTGAGGAAAATGCAACCCTTTAACAATCCACCCCTGAGAAAAACATTACTTGCAGGGAAGCACTGAACCTGGGCAAGGGGTGTATGTAACAGTGCTCCTCTATTTGGGAGTCTGGTGGGATTTGGGTGCACACAAAGAACCCATCTTTCATTGTTGCTACTATTTTGTCTTAAGCCTGCCTTGGACAGTGAAGGATCAGACAAGTTTGTTCCCTCCCTCTTTCCAGAGTAAAACCCAGGCCTAGAAATGTGTCCTTGTTCCAGAGGCATTGCCAGGCTCCCAGGGGCCTCCAAGGTGCCCTAGGGCTCTCACCCCTGTCAAAGGCAGGACAACCCCACCTGTGCTCACAGCCAGGAGTGAGGTGCAAAGATTTATTCCACCACAGGAGATCCTCCTGCTATTTCCATTTCATCAAATGCCTGCTCAGACAGTTTTCACTCTTTGTCACCCCAGAGCAAATGATCCTCTCTCCAGCCTAACTGAATTATTTTGGTCCATCTGCAACTGTACGTCCTACTCCAAATTGGAAGAGGTGTTGCTACTCTTGATGTTCCCAACAGGGAAGAAACGCAAAATAAATGTTTAGATACTCCATGAATTACAGCACTGTTAAAAAAATTAAATCCTTTTGTTTCTAGACTGTACCAATTTATTAGGAACCACAGGGTAGAAACATGGAGCAGCATAAAATTCCTTTTACAAAGGAATTCTTAAAAGGAACAATTGAAAATAAAGCTTCAAATATTCTTGTTTGACTTTTCAGGACAATATTTCAGTTCTAGGAAACTGTCACCTTCCACTCAGTATTTTTAATATGAAAATAATGTTTCTTAATTTGTCACTGATTTCAGCACAGTTGCCGAGAGAGATTTGGCCCTGTGTGCAGTCCACAGACTGTGCATGCAGAATTAATACTCTCGTTAACATTACTATATGCAAATGCTCCCAGGATGCAGAGAGAGATTTGTATTTCAGATTAATATTTTATGGGAGTTTTGTGGTACATGATAAATGAATAAATGGAGGGACACAAGGGGACATGAAGAACATGTGCATCATGTGTGAGAACTGCATTAATTCTTAAATGTTTGCAATGGCCACAAGATGGTTAAGGAACAACAAAGATTTATTATTGCAATTACATAGGCGGAGAGAATAAGGGAAGAAAGATGAGAGATCAAGGGAGTTGTTTCATGTTACAGTTTCTCCAGCTGCAGAGCTGCCTTCAGAGGTTCTCCAGACCCTTCTGCCCCCACCCTCTCCACCCTGTGTGCCTTCCCTGTCTACAGATCACCATGCCTTCAGTTCTGCCAATTCCACCATCTGCACAATCAAGCTTTAAAACAGCTCTTATGGAATCACACCTTTCATTTACTTGGTCTCTCCTTCTTTTCCATATAGAGGACCGGTAGCATATGAAATCTCAGCACTAATACAATGCTGTGGATATGAAAAAAAAAGGCATGTCAAGGAGACTGAGAAGAGATCTCAGAATTTGTGGGTTAAAAAGGAGAGTTATGTGGAAAAACTGTCACTGATTTCCTGCTGTTTCAACTTCTGGGTCACCCCTTCCCTACCGTTCCAGCTGTCCTTATTCCACTGAAGCTTTACTGCTGCTCTAGAATGACATGAAGCTCCCTCGCACTTTAACTATAAAAAATGTAATATTGTATTTGTCCAAAAACCTACATGAGTAAAAGAAGATCCCTGAGGGGATATTATTAACTGCCTGCTACTTATCATTGATGGTTATTCTCTGAGACAACTCTCCTGTTTAATCTTTATGCTCTCGACAATAACCCTTCTCTCTTTTTGATCAAGTGTTTAATTTTCTTGAAAGATTTTCTCCGACTTTAGTTATTATTGAAGGGGATTTTAATTTTACCCCAACTCTTTAATGGCTAAATCTTGCATATCCACTATTTCAAATAGGGGTATTTCAGTTACTCTAAGTAAATAGTTCAAGGATTTGGTCTTGATAGGTAGCTGGAAAATTTCAAATCAAAACAAAATTGAAAATGCAGTTACTTTTCCAGTTTAGAAAAGCGTTTTTTGTCTCCCTGAATGACCTGTCAGTGTATTGGAATAAGAAATGGATACTGCTAGACTGCTACAGAGCATACTCCCATGTCAGCACAGTTTCATCAGCAAGAATGGCAGCCCTGTATGGGAAATCAGTTAGCTGGTTATTTCATCTGCAGCTGATCAAAGATAAACAAGATAAAAAAGACAAACAAAGGAAAACAACGATGTAGAATGTATTCTTACCTTCCTAGCCTCCACAGACAATATTATTGCTAAATTTCCTCTAATTGTTTATAGTAGAACTTTATAGCAAAAAAGATGAGAAAAATAAAGAAAAAAAAAAAAAAACAAACCAAAACCAAAAGAGGTTCAGAAGAAAGCAAAGCCAGAAACCCTTGAAACTTTCTTGTTGCCCCTTCTAACAAGTATTCTCAATCCTTCCCCATTGTCACTGCATTCCACAGTACAGTTTAAGTCCAGATCATTGGTAAATATCTAATATCAGTTAAATTTAGAGCAGCCCATTGAGCATGGAAATATTGCACCATAGGACTGAGAAATCTTTTTGGGAGACTTGTTTTGTTATCCTGGATACTCCTGTTTCCAAAGACCTTGTTGTCTGTCATAATTACAGTTTACAACATACTCCTGTTCCTGGAGCCAGTAAATTATTACAGGGTCCATGATTTTGTCTGTATTCCCAGTGTTGTTTCATTGTCTTCTCTTGTCTGACCTGGATCTCTGGGAATGGAAGCGCAGAGCCTCAGTCTGCTCCCTCCCGTGCAGCCACTCTCCTTCCCTGGTTCCCATGCTCAAAATGGGTGCTTGATACATCATTCTTAGGGCAAGACAGTAATTCATTTTTCTTCCTTTCCCCTTTCCCACAATAACCCATCCTCACTGCTAACCTCCCTCCAGCACGGACTTGCTCACAGGCTGCAACCAGAGAGGTGCCAGGACGCTCTGGTTGCAGGACACAGGATACAGCTGCTCCATGACCAGGAGTTCAGGTGAGGAAAGACTTGAGTGGAAGTAAGCAGGGCCAAATGCTAGTCAGCAGACACTAGAACATATGGATCTAAATCTATACATCTGAGCCTTACGTATCCCAGTCTGTAAAAACAATGTTGAAATACTTCCCTATTTCTCAAGGAAGTTACTAGGGTTAATAAATGAATGCTTACATAACACTGTACTGTCAGAAAAATACTTTTCCTGAATCAACATGTTTTCAAATATTTCAACTGATGAAATTAATTTTACAAACAGCTACAACACAGACTATAAATGGTGGCTAATAATCTCAAAATAATCCCCTTAAGATTCTTCGAATATTGCAAAATCTTTCAGACTGAGTATTCAATTCCCCTGTTGCATTTCTGTGGAGGCAGTTGGACTCAGCAGCCCCATTTGCTTTCTCAGCATTAGATGCCAGAGTACACAACAGTATGGGTGGAAAGGACACAGCAAGAGCAAGGTGGCATCACCAAAGAAATGGAGCAACAGATTTAAGAAGGGCATGATTCCCACAGCAGGTCAGCACAAGTGGCAGCTGTGTGTTTCTGGGGTAGCAGCAAGTGTCTGCTACCACCTTACAGCAGCATTGTGGCTTTAAATTTTATCCTGGTTGACTCAAATACATACATATTTTCTAACAGTACCACTGCTCTTCATGAAGCACTGCCCCAGCCCAGGACAAACTTCTCCAATGTTTCATTTTCCTACCCTCTAAGGCTCAAACAAGAGATGAGTGGAGAATCTTTGTGTGCTGCCCTTCACACTTGCAATCAAATCTTCCCTGCTTAATGAGCCATGGGCTGTTGCTCTGAAACAGAGGACATTAACAGTTCAGAAAAAATAAACCCCTGCAGATTAATCACCTGGCTTCTTCATGGGCCCAACTGCAATGAGCAGACACTGTGAAAGCAGAGCATCTCCACGTACACTGCCTGACTGATAAGCATATTAGTTGATCCCCCTGCCTGCCTTTGACACACATATAGCACATGAGCCTTATTTCATTGCTTGTTTCAAATATATACCAGAGGTCTCCCAATGTCACTATAGCCACAGAAATTAACATTATGCAGCCATTTCATGATTCTCCTAGTGTTCCCCCTTTCCTGCCCCAGTAAAATAGTATCTATTTCATGCTTCTTGATTTTTGAAGTGAGTGTTTTATTGCTTTCTGAGCAGCACTAACTGCTAGGTTATCATTTCTGCATCCACCATGCAGTAATTCCTGCAAAGACAAGGAGCTCAATTCATCTTGAGAACTACACTTTGCCAGAAACTGCCCCCTAACTAAGGGTTTTCCTGCTCCATGGTAAATCACCAATAGTTTTATTGTTACTCAGTCTGATCACTGCATTTTGGTACAGGAGCCATAGTAAAAGGAAGCAGGATTAGGTGCTGGGCAAACCCATCAAAAGCCCTTTGCCAAACCTTGAACATAGCACAGGCAGGACACAGTGCTTAATTTGCTGGAAACACAGAGAAAAGAAACAAACAACCAGTTGTGCAATCAGCACAGCTTCCCCCATTCCACTGCAAGGTAAGCTCAGAAAAGACTAACAGGATATAGCACCAAACAGTTAAACAGCCTTGAAATGCTCCAATTTATGTAATGACAATACCCTTCCATCACCATAACCCACCTCTCCACCCTTGCCTGCTCCAGCTCTCTGTGGTTCAGGAGCTTTTTTGAACAGTGTGATTCTAGCATAAGACCAGCTTTAACTTTTCATAATTTTCATCATTCCTCCTTTCTCTTGCTGGCTGAAGTGTCAGTCTCATTCAACTCCTGATTTAGCCTATAGCAGGTAACAGTGAACCCTCACCCTATTTCATGTATCTATGAGCTTGTTTTCCATGTTTCCATTTTTACAGCCCTTAGAGGCTACAGGAAAATGATGCTTTGATTGCCTTTACCTTATCCTTCCTATGGGTCATGTGGGTCACTGGCATACCTGAAATAAACTGGGCCTGCTGTTTCAACCATCAGTCACTCCTCAGCTGGAAGGCAGAGTCCTGTTGGCAGGGAGACTCCAGAGCAAAGCAGAGGACAGTGGTGTCTTTGATGGTAACTGTGTACTTGAGCTCCCACCTGTGAACAGGTATCCATGGGCACCACTCCTCCCCTGGCTGTTCCCATTTGATCATGCTGTGTTGCTATTGGAGCATTTCAGCAAACAGGACCCAGAGCAGGGTGTCTGCCTCTGTGACCACGCACCAAGGCTAAATCCTCCACAGATTACATGTCAGAAAAAGCTGTGGTGTTTACCTGAGCTGAGGATTTGGCCCTACAGTATTAAGGTAAATAAAAGCCACCAAGCAGGGCTCTTCCCAGGTGAGACACTGAGCAGCATTTGATTAAGGCCAATGTGAGTGGAGTCTGCACAGCATGCAGAAATTCCCCAGAAATAGTCCTTTAGAAAGAACCACCTGGATGCTACAAAATGAGCCATAAATGTGGAGAACTCATAAATATAACAGCACTTCAAACTGGACATCTTTGTAGCCCTTCAGCATCTGCTGGGGTCACAAACCCTGGAGTTGGGAATATTAATTCACCACATCTTCAAGGAGGCAAAAACACTGCTGAGAGGGATGCAAACATGTTTGCTTTATAATGACGCATAAGGACTCTGCCTGGAGTCTCCCAAACAAGCCTTCCCCTTCCTTTAGTGGCACAAGAACAGTGCACACTACATGCTTTAAATGGGATTCAAGTCACTTTTTCATTGCTACTAGAGCAGGTACTGCTGGAGATAAAAGCAACTGTCTCAGAAGAGCAGGTATGACATCTGGTACATAGCACCAAAAATAAATCTTTAACTTCCTCTCATACCTGCCAAACCTGTTCCAAGGAAACAAGCCTAGGAAATATTACAAATACACACTTCTCTCTGATTTCAAAGGAAGAACTGACCTATTTTTTCTTTGCCCATTTAAAATATTTCCTAGGAGAAGATCAGTTTGCTAAAACAATAGGCTGTGTTTGGAATAATCCCAATCATAAACCAAAACTGCATGCATATGAAAAGGGCAAGTGGCCTGATGTTTGCACTGGAGGTAATTCACGCTAACACTCCTATTTATAGTGCAGCAGCACCTTAGGGACACAGTCATGCTCAGCACACCCACTCGGTACACACTATACAAACATGAAACCTGATCGTCTCTCCCCTGCAGTGCTGATTTATGGAAACTGGCTCTGTAATGCCACACAGTTTGGGAGTGGTCCTTTGTGAAATCAATTTCTCTGGTCATATTTGTGTAGTAAGTATTTTCCATATCCTTTTCAACAGCTGACCTGGCTTACCAGAAGACAAGAGGTTTGTGTATTGGAGACAATGACCTACTTAAATCAGGAACAATTAAAGACCCAGTTCCTATTTACATGCTTGTAAGGAACCACATACACACACACACACACACACACACACAAAAATCACAATGAAGATGCCAGGAAATGTTTTTCAGTGCTACAATTCTGGTCATACAGGAGGGTCTAAGACAGGGGGAAACAATAAAAGGAAGTCTTGTGATTCATTATTAGCAATGTAAATAGGACACATTTGGAGCCTGTCATCATCCTGATCGCTCATCTGCTTTTATTAGTCCTCCTTCTTTATTCTTATTGTCTTGTTTTCTGTGCTTGTCGTTAAAGTTAGTTATATTACAGGCATCTGTTTAGCATATTCTATATGAAAATGCAAATAGAGATGAAAACCACCCGTTAAATAAATATATGCAGCTTCCATGACATGTACATATTTGACTGCAGCATGTCAAACACAAAAGAATTATCACTTCCTAAGTCTGCATGTTCATTACGTGCATTACTTTTCTACCAGCAGATGGCAGTTTACTATTGCTTCAAATAGGTTATTTTGTTAATGTCAGATGTTTCAAAGTCCTGCGTGGTTAGTAAAAAAACTTTCAGCTCATTTCACAGCTAATTTTTAACTCCATTTTCTTCTGCATCATCCCCTCCAGAAAATGTAATCAGGACCAAGCTATTTACTTCAGTTTACAGTCCTGCCACTGAGCAATGCTAATCACTATCAAAACAGTTCCCTGACAGCAAGTTCATGCAAACCAGTGGGTATTATCCAGCTCCAAACACTCACTGCTGCCACCAGCCCCTTAAGGCACACCTCACACTCCCCAACTCCCAGTCTGTGCTCGGGAAATTATGCACATTATTAACACGGGTGGCAGGGACAACGTGAGAGATGAGACTGTACAAAGGGGCCAGTGGTTTATTTACTTTGAAACTGCCTGAATTTCAGGTAACAAAGAGTTAAAACTACCACCCGGGCAATGCTGGCAGCCTCCTGCACTGCAGGAGGTCCACGGGCAGCAGGGAGTCTGTGCCAGGAGATGCAGCCTACAGGGGCTTTCAGAAATCCTGCTGCTGCCCGAGGCCATCCTTCAACCCAGTCAGAGCTCAGCTATGAGCCCATCTTGTCCTCCCTCACAGGGCTGAATGTGAGTTTTCCTAGTGAAACACTCCAGCAGGGAGCACAAGCAAAATGAAGGGATAGGTCAGTCCAATGCTGCTGTAACACCTGGGCAGGGATTGACCCTGGACATCAGCTGACACGTACAGACCCCACAGGCACAGCAGTGCCTTCCACATCCTAAAACCAGGCACCGGGAGAGACTCAGGCTCCAAGAGCCTCTCTCTCCACTGACCATGTGGTGATATTGCTCATCTTCTCTTCCTGCCCAAAAACTCCCTCCTTTGAGTCAAAACCAGCATTCAGGTTGGCCCCATGAGGCAACGTAGCCCACAGTTGGATTTGTTCCCTCATCCAACTCTGCCACCCACCACAGCAAACAAATGCTCCTTTTGGCTGCATCAGCCACAGAGATCTGTGCTGCATTAAAGCAATCACACGACTCCTGGCTTCCCAGGGGAGCAGAACTTCTTTCTCAGCACAGGTGTGGCCCTTCAGTACTTGGTATTTCAGGCACACATCCATTCCTGCCAGCTCGCCAGCCACTGACCACAATGGTGGGCTGAAACAGCCTGTACAGAGGGCAGGAAGGAAGAAAGGACTCCTGCAATGTGCCCATGGGCTGAGGACAGATTAGTTTTGTGGCTGGACTGGGATTTTGTTAATTTGATTTTTTGCTCTGCTTCACACAGGAAACTGCCCTTTTCCTAGGGCGGCACAGGTCCTTTCAAGTCCTGCAGCTCTTGAATTCGTTCCTTGTGTTCTCATGCTAGAGTGGCAAACAAGAGATCCAGAGATCTCTTTGCATCTACTAAAGAACTAAACAAAGCTAGAAGTTCCAAAAGAGAGTATTGACACACACCGCTTTGTAACCTGTCTTGGGAATGCAGTGTTTTCTTTTACAAGTAGTCCCACATAGCCCCTTTTTAATGATCTGCAGAGAGACACAAATTCACTGGTGGTATTAAATTAGAAGTGAAAAACAACAAAGACAGCTGATGCATTACAAATGGGAAAGAGAACTGAAAAATAGAGGAGGAGAAAGGAAATGTAACAACATTTGGAAAAAACAGGAGCCATTACACTGTGGGGAACAGGACACGTATACACGGTATCAGGCACAGACTGACCAAGGGAGATCAAAAACGTGCCAAGAGGAACAGGTCAGCAGTACGAGGGGAAAGACTAACAATTTTTTTCTCCTCAATGCTGAAGACTCCTGCAGTCTTTCCTTTCACTGGAAACCCTTTGTGGTGAAGTCCTCATGCATAGAGCTGTGCTTGTAAAAACACATGGATATGGTTCCAACAGCCTTTTGTTGGAACAAAGAGCAAATGGAAGTATTTAAGAATCACATAATGACTTTTGATAATTCCTAAACAATCACTTAACCAGAAAATACATGCTGATCAACCTCTCTTCTTCATGTGGACAACTGTGTAAGTAAAGGTGATGTTCATTTGAGCATGACTCCATCCTATCAACTTTTGTTTCCATCTGAGAAATCCTTTAAATAACATTCAGAGTAGGTTTAACATCCATTATCACTCTGATTATTTCACTCCTAAGAGAATGGATTTCAAAATTGTATTTTCCAGTTGAAGATTAAAGAGCTAGCTACTTCTAGGTTTCCTTAACCTTCTTTAACAAAGTAAAATTCTGTTCCGTCTCAAAAGGTAAACATTAATACAGACGGGATTTGCTGTCATTTTTGTAAATGTTAGCAGCAAACATTAAGCATTCCCATTACTTTCCCACCCAAACCTCATCTACTCACGTTGAGAAGCAAACTGGATTTCTTATATGCTCATGCTGCCTTGTCTTGTGCTCAGGGATACCTGCCACTGTTGGACCCCAGCTTTTCTGCTCGGCTTCACAAAGTGAAAGCAGGTTGTTGCCTCAGGGCCTAAAGAGGGCAGCTTTTCACGCCTGTGATGCACAGGTACCCCGCTGACCTTTTAAGCAGCCTGCTGCCCTCCAGGGAGGCTGCTGGAACAGGGGAATGCTGCTAGCTCACCGCATGGCACACGTGCAAACAGCAGCTCCCCACATCTGATGCTGTGGGATGTACTTGGCACTGGAAAGCAACACACATTGCTGCAGAGTGCAAGGCAAGACGGGATTCTTTTCACTGCACATCAGCAAGCAGTGGAGTCCATTTAGCTAGCCTTGCATTTCTTATAGTCACAGCACTTGCGTCTGACTACAGCATACATCTCCGGAAACAGGGGTGGTGGGGAGACAAGACAAATGTCATAGTAAGGGACAGAGCTGGGCGCTCTCAATCTTACCCTGCAGAGCCACAAACTCCTGGCCCTGCTGCTGGGGAAAACAGAGGGAAAATCCCACATCCTGATAAGAGCAAAACTATGCCCTGTGGAATTTGTCCAAGGTATAGCACTGCCTAAATCAGGTCTAATTGCCTTGCAAGATAGGATGAAGAACATCTTAATTCCCCAGACTCTGTCCCAAAGGCTGAGCACTCTTAGAGCTCATAATCTTGTGCACTGAGTCATATTAAATAAGTTGCAGAACTCAGCCTAGGTTTGCCACACTTCCTCCAGTGCACTGCTTTAGAGGGAAGGGTGAGTTGCCTAAAAACCAGAGCCTAAAAACCAGAGTGTGCATTCCTTTTCTCCACTTTCCCCAGGCTTTATACCTAAAGCAGAGCAGGAACTAGGTGACTTACCTGCTGTCAGCACCTTTCATGTTTTAAAGTTTTCTATGGGCATGCAAGAGCCATAGTAATGAAGAACTACATTATCTCACTTGCATCAGATTTTCCACCTTCCTCTGTGATTTACCATGCCAAAATCTCTGCTATTTGAGTGATATGGAAAGTGGCAGATGAAGGCTCAAAACCTGTAATGCTGCCTAGAATATGAAGCAAATAGAGTCTAATTAGAAATTAATATTTATGAGCTGTGTTCCTCTAACATAATTCGTTCTGCCCCAAAGTATCACTAGAGTATCACTTAGAAGACGAGAAGGTTTGAGGTGAAGTTTCTTAGTAGAGAAACACAGCAGATGCCATGTGGGGAGCAGCAGCCTGCAGGCTGACAGGACCTGGCTCTGCAGAGATGCCGGCCTGCAGGACAGAGGCAGAGGAGCCCACGGACAGGAGGGCTCCAGAAATTAAATACCTGCTGGCTGAGAGCCGGTAGAGCTGCAACAACCAAGAGGGGCTGGTCCTCATCAGCCGTGCAGAGCTGCGGGCTCCTTCCCGGCGGAGGCGGACGTGGGCGCGTCACGTGCAGCCGTGCCCCCGCAGCCCCGCTTCCTGCGGCCGCGTCCCTGAGGCCGGGCCCCTCAGCCCCGCTTCCTGCGGCCGTGGCCCCTCAGCCGTGTCCCCTCAGCCCCGCTTCCTGCGGCCGTGGCCCCTCAGCCGTGTCCCCGCAGCCCCGCTTCCTGCGGCCGTGGCCCCTCAGCCGTGTCCCCGCAGCCCCGCTTCCTGCGGCCGTGGCCCCGCGGACGGCAGTGGCTTGGCCAGCGCAGCGACTGCGGCCAGCGGGGAAACGCCGCTGTCTCGACAGGGCTCACTGGGAGAATGTCCCGGAACAACATCCCTGCCTTTGTCCGCCGGTCTGTAGAGCTAAGTCCTAGAAATGAGTGTCCCCCAAAACGGGGCTTCCACACAACGGAATGCATAAAGAAACTGCACCACAATGTGTATACTGAAGTTGGGAATTAAACACTGGGAAGAGATTCAGGATTTGACTGTGTCAAAGGAGGCCTTGTCCCATCAAAAGTCAACCGATGACTAAAGCCAGGAACAAAGCAAACCTGGAGCACCTCAGAACAAAGAATATCATCGAATGAAGCAAACAGCTGAAAAAAAAGAGAACCATTAGAGTTACACCCCCTTTCACCTCCTAGAAGTATGTAAACACAATAAGGTCAAACCTAGACAGAACTGTTGAGTGTGTGACAAGTTTTCACCAAGAACCTGTGTTTTTAATCCAGCATGTGAGATCTTTGCACAAGCTCCACACTCCTGCATACTCCACAGTTCTCCTTGGCTGGGGTGTGGGACAAACACAAGAGCAATTCTTCAGCCAAGACTCATCTCTATGGCAAAAACAATGAACTAAGAATACACTCACTGAGTCAGCAGGTCCTATACATTAGAAGCACTGCAAGGGTTAATAACAAAAGAAATGGCAGGATATATTGAGTTTCAATTACAGCTTGTATACTGAAAGTAAGGATCCTTATTCAGGAGTGAATCCTACTCAATGAAACATGAATTTTAAGTAAATGCAAATAGCCTGCACTGAAAATGTGAAAAATAAACAAAATATCATTTAATTTAATTTGAGTGCCCAAGCAAGTAATTTTCAAGTCTGTTTAATGTTTAGGAAGAAAAAGCCTTAGTTCAGTCTCTGCAAATGGTTTTAGTTACTTCTGTGACTTTCCATCTCTTGAGGATAATCTACTCCTAATAAGGACAATTGCTTAGATTTATTACCCCACTGAGGTCTTGTTAAAGATCTAACAAAAATCCTATTTAAATGAAAAGGACAATAGAATTTAAAGTCAGTGTAGAGTTTAATTAAAACCTGAAACAATGTCTTCATGCATTAGAAAAGCAAAAACAGATTTCAAAGCTGTTAAACTACGTGTAATTGGCATAAACTATCCATTGAGCCAAAGTTAAAAAGAAAAGCCAGACTATCGTATGGAAATTGAAGTCTATTAATAAATAAGAAACCTGATACATGTGCATAGCACCATATTTTTGCATGCATTTTTTTATTTGCCTAATTTGCTAAGCATATTTTAGAGCAAACATGAAACAAGCTAGCTGTTAAGTTGAACAAATCCAAAAGGGACAAAAAGAGACTGATTGAAATCAATGCATTAACATGAACCAGCATTTAAAAACGTTTCATAATGTTCCCAAAGAGAGCATGTAAACTGCAGCAGTCTCAGTGCAAAACTGCTGTAATCTGTGTTCCCATGTAGTCATTATTCATACATGGGAGTATACAGCTCCTAAGTAATTTTTCATGCATGAATAGTTTAAAACCCAAAATCACTGACATGAATCCACTAGGGAGGCCTCCCATTTGAAAGTTAACGTCTCGAGAACTCTGGGAAGGAATGTGAAGCCAGATACCAGTCCATGTGCTGACAAAACTTTTCTGAGGGGAAGGATCTGCGTGGAGCCCCACTGCGACCGCAGGCACACCCAGGCCTTCCCCAGCCCCAGAGCCACCGCCGGCCCCCTGGGTCCATCTGCAGAGCCAAAGCCTGCACGGCTGCAGAGCCAAGCCAGGTCTTGCCACCTCTCCCTTCCCCTACCGACATGCAACAGGGACCTCGCACACAGGGAAGGCAGGTCAGCACCACAGCTGCTTTGGGCACGCACTTTCCTTTTCAGGAGAAAATAAATTCTGAGACAAAAACTATCCCATAACCCATTTCTGCATTAAGGAAAAGGCTCTTTTCTTTCTATTCCTTCCCACAGGAAGGGTGACGGGCTGGTTGGGGCGGGCAGACGCGGATGGGCTCGGTGCAGAGGAACTGCACACCGAGGCGCTCCACGCAGCAGTGCCTGGAAATGGTGCCCCGGCTCGGCCGTCCGCTCTGGCTGGCCCAGCTGTCACCCGAGAGTGACAAAGTAAGAGTCAGGAGGGAACTGCGGTGCTGAAGTGGGTCACACGACTCCCTCGTTTGGAAAAAATCCCGAAAGGATGATACGTCACCTTCCCTCTGCAGCACATCAGTCCCTTGTTAACCATTTAACCAGCCTGGTTACAATACACTGCAAGTCCACAGAACTGGCCATCTTACGTAGGCCTCTCCCTGTTTAAAATTACAACTCTTACTCTACGGTACAGTCGGCGCCCTTTCTTTTAGCTTGCATTTTGCATGGGTGTTCAGTATTTAGGGCTCCCTTTAAGTCCGGAAACACCTGCCCGAGCAAGGCCAGCTGCGAGCCCTGCCACCAAGTCCCTGCGGGGCGCGGGTGGGCGGCGGTGGCGGCCGGGTCCCTCCCGCCGTCCCTGCCCGCGGCTCTGTGTGTCACCTACCCGGCAGTGCCGAGACGCGAGAGCTCTCAGGACAAGCACGGTGGAACACACCATGGGGTGCCTGCAGCACAAGCAGTGCCATACCACGGTCTCACCCTGAGCCTGGTGCCAGCACCGAGGGGTAGCGCACGGTGACACTCGAGTGCCACCGGCTAAAGCACCCGGAGGGCGGCAATCCCGGCCGTCCCGGGCCGCCTCCACGCACGGCCAGCGAGGCGGTGGCCTCCGTGCCGCAGGGCCCGCGGGCTGCAGGGAGCGGGCGCGGAGCCAACGCCCCCGCGCTGTCCCCCCGCGCTGCGCCGGGGGCGCGGAGCTGCCGCGGGTGCGCAGTGAACGAGGGCTCGTCCACGCACGGTTCCTGCACGGCGGACAGGCGATTCCTCAATGCCCCTCAGGCCGGCGATTGTGAGCGCAGTAAGGGAGGGGAAATGTCCCATGTCAGCCCTGTGTGAAACATTAAAACACTGAAGTGTGCGGTGCGTCCTGGGGGTTGTATTCCTCAATGACCTTTTTAAAGAAATATGGTCTGAAATCTCTTGTCAGGGTCTGCAGGAAAGACACAGCTGTTTACAAATGGTAGCTAGTACTTGGAATTACCCATTGCACTTGGAGACAAAGAGCTCCTCATCTCCCATTCCATCCACACAAGGAGTGGAAATGTCAATTTAGTGCTGCTCTATTTTTAGCTCTTTCACTACAGATACAAAGCCTAGCACAGTTTCAAGACAATGAGGAATGCTATGAAGCTGGGATGAAATCTTGGAGCATCCCAAGCCCTTCCAACCACCTCTATAGCTAACAAGCAGAACTACATCTTGGTAAATTATGACTAAGCTCCAAATAAAAAATACTCTTGAAAATAAACTAATAGCTGCCAATGACAATTCTAAGCAGGATTTAGGATCCTTGTTTCGTTAATGTTATGTAGTTCACTTGCCACATACATGAAACAAAGGCTACTTTCCAATTCAAGGATGAGTGAAATAAAACCGTGGAAGGTAACATTTGAGTCTCCTTTGCTCTTTGTACACATGCACTTTCTTCTGACAATAACAGCACTGCCAAGGGATAAGAGACAGGCTTCTCAAAAGATAATTCACAAAACAACCTTACAGAAAAACTGGCCTGGTACAACAGCTGAATGGCACGGGGCAAGAGTGGAGCTCCACAGCGTCAACAAGTTTTTCTGACAGAACACAGATTTACACTCAGTAACTATTTTCATTACTGATTAGGTTTCCACATCTTCACAAGCACATTCCAGTCATACTTCCAAAAGTATCTGGCCAGTTAGCACAACCTTGTATAGCAGTAGACAAAATGGCATCTGCATAAAGTTTGCCTACAGGGGAGAAAAGGCAAAATTCAGGCATGAAGGTGAGGTTTGTTCCAAACTCAGCATTACACACAAAGACTCAGTGCTTCCTGTAAGAAACAGGTGGTTCCTAAAGCTGTGCCTCTGAAGGAGGCAATACTTTGTCCACTATTTTTTCTCCCGTTTTGCTTTTTAGTCATGCTATGTCCTAAATTCAGTCTTAGAACAGATACCCCACTCCTGCATTAAAAGTTATGGGGGAGACTTTTTTATAAAACCACATCTATCCAATGTTTCTTTAGTAAACTTATTCTGTTGGGGTAACAGATTGTTGTCCCTGTCCTGGAGGGAGCTGATGCTGGGCTTGTGGCTGCTCTGTGTCCTCCCTGATGCAGAGCTCTGGGACTCTCCTTCTAGGGCTGGATCATGATGTTTACATGTCTGACACCAACTCTACCTATGGCTGCACTCACAGATTTTTCAGTAAACACTTACACAGCTACAGTACCTGACACTATATCAGTCCAGCATTTCCCAAATATTAGGGGTAAATGTTTCAGCGCTAACATCTGAAAGCTTGAAATTTGGTGACATATTTTCAAACCAGCCTCAGAGTGCCAAACAACCCAGAGGAATAGATATAGCTACTCTGGAAAGTGTTAATGCAGATTAAATCCAGTCAATAGCAGAAGTCAGAGTTATTCATAAATTCTGGTTTCTCAGATCTACTCTTCCAGAAGAAAAGCACTTTATGAATGCAACAGATGCTTTGCTTTTGAACACACTTCAGTAGATCTCAGTACTGCTCATGCACACCTGAACAAGCAGGAGTTCATTCAAGGGAGGGAGCCAGCCTGTCCCACATCTGTTATAACTTACCCACTTGCAGGACTAACACCCAGTTATCTCTATAAAGCTCAACCAGACAAAACCAGGAAGAGGTAAAGGTGTTAGAGCAGTTAGTTCTTTTTCATCCTGTCCACAAGGACCCCAAACTAGCAATTGTGTTTAGGTAGATATTTTCCTGTTTGATAAGCACACACAAAATCCTGATTTACAAATGCAAATGTTACTGGAATGACAGGATAGAATTGTTCTTTAAATCATGACAAGTATGAACTGTTGGAGACCTAGAATTAATAAAAAAGCTTAAAAATTAATGTTTCCATTGTGTCACTGCAGGGCAAATCTTTCTCTCCAGTCCTTCTAATCTGAAATGGTTCACGGAGGTGCCACAGACACCTGCTCTAAGAAACTCACCTTTCTCCTGTTACTTCTAAAGCTTGCTCTGTCCCACAACCAAAATCCCAGATCCTCTGTAACACTGCCAACAAGATCTCAGATTTCCCTTCTCTACCCAACTTGGGAGCATCAGGTGTCTTCACCCCTGAGCACTGCTCAGTTCCTCTTAGAGGAGAAGATGTCTGCCCCTTCCAGAACACAGGAGGCAAATGGGTGCCCTCTGTATAACTTTCCTCACACCTGCAAAAGTTGCAGCAAGAGAGTATAACAGTACTTCTGCAGTGAGCTCAATGTTCACCACCCACACAGGAAGGGGAAGTACAGGAACATCACAACCAACTGAGGAGGGACTTGGGTTTTGCTTTGAGACAATCCTTTTTATATAGAAAGATTGTAGAAAGTCATTTTCTTGAGCACAGTTGCTTTTTAAAAGCAGGAGGATTTTTTTCTCAAAATTCAAAGAGGCACTCAAATGCACTAAGCATAAACACGCTTTAAGCATTTTATTAAGCAAGCTGCTTCTAACTGTCACAATGACTGGTCCTATCTTACTGGCAGCTTTTCCCAGTCACTAATGCTGCATGAACATGCAGATACACCCATCTACTAGAACAAAATGCAACGAAGCCTCTACCCAACTTTGGATCTGCTTAAACTGACAGTAAAGTCACAAGTTACAGCAGGAACTATTTTTAAATATTCTCAAGAAAATACAATTAAATAATAGAACTAGAAAAAAAAAATCACAGCAGGTCCTATACAAGTGTTCAGACGAGAACTTAAAATAACACCTTATTTCTTTTCAGGTTACCATTTGTTTTGCACTACATTTAAATATCCTACTGTGTCTCTAGGCAGCGTGAGGCAGTCATTCTGCAGCAAAACTTCTGCCAAAGTAGGCTCTGGTGGTGGAATGCATTTAGAAATGATGGCCAGATGATGGCACGGTAAACGTCCTTCTTTTGACAGGCCATCCATGTCTATTAGAAATATTCCTTGTTCCATATGCAGGTGAAGGATCAGACACATACACTCCTCACTCAGAACAACTACCTCCTGGAACACATCAGCAGAGTATTTACTGCCAAATCCAGAAGGAGTTTGTGATTCTTACATTGTCCCCATTAATGAGAAAAATGTCACTACACAAAAGCTCTCTCTTTTTTTCCCCTTCTTATCAAATCCTTCAAACAGCTGATAACTAGCTTTTATAGATTGGAGAGTCAGATGGAATTCTGAACCTATTATTTTACTAAAACCCCAGGGGTCAACTTATCACCCGAAAACCATTTTACATGGACAATTTGACTTTCATGTGGAGTGTCAGAACATACCCTAGATGGAAATCTAAAATAAATTATATGGAGTAGTGCCTTCTTTGTGCTGAAATTTATCGGTCCCACACTACAATAATTTTGAAAATTGTATCCCTTAAGCTACAGTGCTGAGATATTATTAACTGCTTGAACTGAAAGAGCAGGTCTGATCGGCTGCTATAAAGTCTATGAACAGAGACTAATTTCTATTGAACCACATGCTTATCTGAAGCTGTGTTTCACCATTGCAAGCTGCCAACTTTATTTTCTTCCAGAATACACTGCCCATCTTTTTGCCATCATCCTCAGTATGCACTGTCACTTCAGCAAATCCATTCCAGGAGCTAAGAATGTATCTAAGCTTCTGCTAATACGGTTGTCTGAGACAATCACACCCAGGAGACAGGGAGGGAGATCCATCCACTTGTACCTCTTATCTTCCTAACACAGGTTATTTTCTTCACAAGCAAGCCTCCAGTGTCTGAAATGCATCTCTGGGATGTATCACAAGATAAGCATATCTATTTCATGGCTGACAATTTCTTTATTGCTTCTGCTGCCATACTTAAGAACTAACATTATTTGATGATGTGCTGATGCTCTGGTCAATACACCTTTTACATCTGTTAGTACAATTTTTAGAAACCAAATTGACCTCAGAGCCTGAAATCTTTATAATTGAGAAGATACCGAAAATGATAAATGATACAGCTGCTGAGTGACTATTCTTTGAGGGGAAATTCCCAACTAGACAGAAAAACCTTCTCCAGACATACCACATAAGACACAAGGATAGAGTTCTGGGATCAAAGAAGTGTAGTTTCTACACACAGGAACCTAACAAGTCTGGAATAAAACAGCTAAAATATTACTCCACACCAGGAAAAATAGTAATAAATTGTACTGCCTCATTTTCATTCAGATAATTTAATGGCCTTTATAAACTGAAAGAAATTGCCTAAAAGGAGGTTCTGATTTGCACATCCAAGTTTCTAGACAGCACTACTTTCACTTTTTCTTTACTAGACAGTGTCAAGCTCTCCATGAGGCATTCAAAACTAATGACTATTTACTGTGGCAAATCAATCTCTCTAAGCAGAGAACCTATTGCTTCCAACAATGGCATTCAGGTCACTAAGACCTTTGCCAGGCAGGAATTTGAAAACCAAGGCATGGCAGTTCTCTTCCAAACCTTTTAATGCCTGTCTGTCCAACATCTTTCTTTTATTTTAGGATGGATCTAAGAAGCAGTAGGAGCCTGTCAGTAAGTGGACACTTGTCTGAATGAGTGGCTTGGCTGTTTAAAGAAACTCCATCAAAGGTATTGGCAAAGCAGGATATAAGAATCTGTGAAAATACACAGAGTTCAATGGCAAGGTTCGCTGTATTACTTATTGTATTATACAGATTAAAGCATTAAAAAAGAGTAATATTTCTGTGTCTACTTTCATTACATCCTACCATTTATTAAAGTGACTAGAGCAAGTTAGCAGTCTTTTTCTGTCTCACTCAAACAGCAGGAATTCTCTCACATCACAAATTCACAGTACTGGGGATAAGGAAAAGTGCCAAGTTAGGAGTTTTCCACTTGCACTGATGAATATTCTGAGTACTTTTAATTGCTTAAACTGATGAGATAAATGTTTTGGAATTAGATCAAAATAAGAAATTTATAATTTCAAAGGATAAAGCCTGAATCTAGCTGGAAGTATGATCAGGTATCAACATGCAGCAGCTTAAAACAAGTTATGCAAGCTGACCTTAAGATGTGTGAATATCAGGTTTCCAATGCAGAAAGATGTATTTTTCAATATAGTTTTCTGAGCAGAAATCATGAGATGTCATTTATATGCAAATCAGACTATATTCTGCAGAAGCCATGGGAATTATTTGCACTTAATAAAGCCTCATAAATAGGTTTTGTCTCTAAGTGGGTGGGGGAACAGCAAATATATCATAGCCATTTACAGTTACAAACGTCTTTTTATTTTGAAAGCTATATGCATCCTTTAATAGGAAGTTTCACAGTTACAAAAGAAACATTGTTTCCTTTATATAAACAAAATATCCTTACAGTTTTCAAAACAAAATGTTTTGCCTTATTCCCTATGCTCAGCTATCTAAAATATAGAAATTGCCATGTAGGCCCAGTCAAAAAGACATGCTGGTTCCATGCAGTATATGTTAAATACAGGAAGAAATTACTTGTTATTATATCTAGGCAATTTTATTATATTTGAAAGGACATATACCTTCTTTATGTGGTTTGTCCACCCAGTACCATCTACTGCATTTCTGCAAAACATGTTAACATTTTCACACATCACCAATTACATGTGCCCCTTAAGTCCTGGCACATGGAAATAATCCATTTAAAAAGCACAAGAGGACAGACTCAGGACACTCAAAGCACATTCCCCACAGTGTAGTGTTTCAGTGTGGTAGGTAGCATACAAAGCAAACTGGGAACCAACTCTCCCTGACTGGTATAAACAGTCTGAACTGGGGCTCCTGTTAAGGGCAGGACTGCAAGTCAACAGTAGCACATCCTTTCCAGTCTCTTCACAACCAGAGGGAAGAGCAACAGTGATAGCATTGCCTAGAGACAGACAGACCTAGTGCTTACAGAGGTGCACTCCTTACCCCAGCCCATTCCATCTGAAACGCCCATCGGGCACATGGAGACCAGGAATTACAACACTGGGAGAAAGTGAAGGCTAAACTGATACCATTTAATGTCACACAGACTTCAAGAACAAATACAGAATCATGGCTAAGCCAGGTTTATCTCAACTGAACAGTGGCAGCCAATAAACACCTGTCCTTTTTCTATCTGATTGTTTTCAGTCAAGCTGAATTAATCACTGAAAGCACTGCATGTGCCTCAGTTAATTCTCATGGAAGTCTTCCAAAAATTCAGTGTGTCATTAGTCCTCTACAGGAAGAGAATTTTACCCTGATTAGTATCTTCTTTTCTATTTCCTTGTTAAGCAAAGGAGCTTGGAAAAAACCCAGGCATTCACAGATCTCATTTTAGAGATATAATTAAGGATTCTGGCAGTAAAACAATTGACATGATATGACTCTTTTGCTCACCTACATAACATGCAGACAAAGTGACATAAAGAGCTAATGCAAGACACCCTTTCTTTCAGAAGAGGTACCATCAATACTGTCATAATGATGTATTAGAATGGTATCATCTGTGCTCTGCAAAATTACTAATTTCAAATATTTTGTGCGTGTTGGTTTCATACAGAGACTTCTGTTAATTCTTTACCATTATTCTGACTGCCTTTAAGAGCACCAACTTTTATACATCACATAACTATTCTGTGAAGGTATATCTAAGTAAAAATACACCCAAATAACAAGAGTCCCACTTGTTGCAACTGCTCTTATTTTGACAATTACTGTGATGTTTAACTCATTAAAACCTTCAAATACAGGAATAAAAGTTATATAATTAAAATGTGCTCAAGACAGGCACCACACAATGAAAATTGTTACAATACATTTGTAGTATTCTGTATGCTGTAACTTACCTTATACACAAAGATGTCTCGCAACATGTTTAAACACTATACTTCTTTTCCCACTACTATTGAAGATTATAGGTTTTGAGTGCATATTGCATTTTCTTCAGGCACAGATATGGTTGACCTCAGTTTATATTTTGAAATCAGTATGTGTGATAGGACAAGGAAGCATATAAGGAAGTTGAAGTTAAATTAAAAGCAGGTATAAGCATGTATTTTATTATGGGGAATCACACAAGTAAGATAGTAAAATCTGACTTCTCATCACATTGAATTTTCTTTCACTTCTCCATTATAGAAAACAGTATTTTTTATAATGTAAATTTTGTAGAATCACCCCCAGACTAAAGTCTGTGGCATCCTGCTGTATCCCCAGAGAATTACTTACACAATCCCAGTGATTGAAACTCGAGCCACTCATTTAATGTTTCAAGTCTATGTAGAATTAAAATAAGGATCAGTTTAGACTCTAACAAATTTTTTACGTACTTTAGTCTGTATTTTACTCATTGTCAGTAGCTTAGTGAAAATGTCTGATAACATCCTGTTGAATTTGTCTTTTTTAGCATTTGGTCAGCACCTGAAACAAAGCATAGCCATCTCTTGCCCTTTTATTCACCTTAGGAAAGTTAGATCCTTACATGCATAAAGGAATTCAGTGTCTCACATGCACAAGCAAAGCAATATTCAGTGAGCCTCTCTGTGAAATTACAGCAGCCAGCTTCTCCATGTCACTCTCCACACAGGTAATTGGACAATTGCACCGGAGAGCAAGTCAGCCCACTTACAATCTAAAACATCTTCTGACAGTGTCTGCCTCTTTCTGGACTCCTAGACAGGGAATCCAGGTGAATTAGGTTTATCTCTTAATAGGATTCAATTAAACAGTGGCAATTACAGCTCTCCATAGCTATGTCAACACTTACCTTCTGGGGTGTGACCTGGGGTTTTGGTCTCCTGATCATTTATATGAGGCATCTTTTGAGAAACACCACTGTGTCTGCCTAGGAGCCACCTGTTTCACATGGAAATCAGAAGATGGTGAAGTGCAGGAGATGAAATCTGCATTCTTAAATCTTACCCTGACACAGAACTGGAATGTGTACATGACTAGGATTGCTGGGCTAAATGTAGCAGTAGTACAGTAATTCTGACTTACATCAGCTTGGAAGCTTAATTTTAAAAAATCTGACAAAAAGAGATCTGACATACTAATAACTTTGAGATGTAATAAAATACTTGAGGCGTAGAAAAGTGAATTAAACTGGGGCCTGCTGGCATTTGCATAGTCAAAAACATGTTGAGGGGTGAGTATTGAGGCTGCTTAGATTAGGCCATTCTTTCATGCAGAGAAAGAGTTATATTAAGTCAAAAGTGTAGGAAACACTGGAGTCAAGCAAAATGTTAATAGTTGAGAAAATTACAATCTGGTAGTGGAGAAAAACATGGCTGCATTTAGTTGCACCACAATGTTGAAAGAACAGACAGCTAATGTTTCACATGTGATTATAACATTTTAATTCCTCACATTTTAAATAATTACAGTAAAATTTAACATTCTCTTGGATTTTAGGCAATATCATAAATTCTACTAACTGTTGAACTTGCAAAGTCTACTATTCAAACACTAAAGCTACAAGAAAATATCCAAATGCAATACCTGGTGCCTAAACCTGTATTAGGACACATGAATGTCCATTTTATGACCTTGGGTAGGAAACTGAACAGGGAAGAGAGTTTTAGAGTATTTTTACAGACATTTAACAACTGGTTTGCTGAGAATCTGGAAACATATCTGCTTAAGTTGCTTTTTTTTATTAACACATTCATAGCACTGTCAAAAGGAATATCTAGAATCTAGGATAATCTATCATCCTATTACTTCTGTTTATAAATCTAATTATTTTACAGCACTATGAAAAATTCAACTTTAGAGAAACTGAAAGAAAAACCTGAAAAATATTACAAAATTTCCAAGGAAAGAGTCTTTCATTCACTTAAAGATTATTTGAGAAGCAGGACATGTTATAAACACTTAAACCTTTACTTTCTCTAATGGGATTTTCTGTTATCTATTAAAGTACCCTCAAATTATGAACTATTCTCCTTTGACACATTTCAATATTTTTCTTTATAATCCTGAAAACAGCAAGGTCAACAAAAAATACTTTAATACTTGTAAAACAAGATATTATTTCTTACATTCCATAAATTCTACAACAAAACTGGTGTCTAATTTATTGTATATTCTATGCAGCAATCCAGCTATTAGTAAATAGGTATACAACAGGAATCAAACTCTCTTGACTGGAGCCTTCACTGTAAAATTGACTGTAAGTTCTTTCCCCAGCACTTACAATGTATTTTGTTTACATGTTTTACAAAATACCATCAAATATTCCAAGAAAGGGCTTGACATCATTGGTTTCATCATCAAGAAGAAATCTAAAGATTAAGCAAACAAACAAAATAAGGTATAGCACATCAAAACCTATGGAATCAGGAACACTATAGAGTCAAGAGAAACCAAGACAAGCAATTTTAAGTAATGTGTCTTAAGAAAAATTATTTGTTACTATTATTGAGAAAACTAAACTTTTTAGCAATGAATATTAGAAACTAACACATTCGCCAAAAGTCTCTGTTCCATGAAGAACTAAGCACTGAAACACTGAAGAAACAGAAAAACATATGTAAGTTTTTCTTACCTTGGATCTACTTCTTTTTCCTGCCCTTTTGTGAAAATAAAAAAATCTTCTTTCCTAGTGAATTTAGAAGAGTCTGAGATTATTTCTGGGATGGAAGAACACTGTAAACTTTTTTGCTCTTGAGAAGAACTTGAATGTGTTTTTTCTTGAAAACTGAACTGCAACACAAAAGTTTAAAAGTATACATGGTTAAACCAACTGAAACTCCTAGATTGTTGTACAATATAGTACTGGTATTTAATCGATATTATGATATTTGACAAGGACCAAGCATGTGATGAATCCAAATATATACTGGACAGAGAAATGATCAAATTGAGTAAATAGCTTTGAGATCATGCTATATAAAGTAAATTCATATCCTATTTCTTTGTATCAGGAATATCCCAATGAACAGAGAATGATTTGGACAATTTGAAATTCATGATATCCTAACTGATTCATCAGTCAGATATGGCAGATATATTTACACAATAAGTACTCAAATGATAGAAAATTCAGCTGTCAATATATTCTTACTCACCAAGGTTCTATTTCTAATCTGTGCAGATAAATTCACTTTTGATGTGCTATTGACCACAGAAACATCCGAGTTGTGAATCCTGGACTCATCTTGTACCATGCATGAACTGAAAATACCAAGTTGAATAATTTCAGTATTTTTACAGAAGGGAAAAATTATTTTCTGTTCAATTCAGGTTTTTCTACTTATTTCTCTGCACACTTAAATAAAAAGCAAATTAAAATAATGCAACAAGTCATGCCTTTTAAACACTGAAATTTCACTCACTTTTATGAGTGAACAACATTCTATACATTACACAGATACAAGTGAAATACAGACAATATTTTAATAGCAGTAAATTATGTAAGTCTTACTCTTTTGAAATGTTATTTGTGGCTTTGCTTGATGTATACTGGCAGAGGGGTTGACATTCATCTGGACTTTGAAGGCAGATATTTCCATGCTCTGCAAAAGAATGAAAGCTTTAAAAAAGGGTTGAGAAGAAGCCACAACCCCTTCTAAATATTTCCCATGTTATGATAAATAGCACTTTGAAGATTATGAAAGTGTCTTAACACTTGAAATATTTCTTTGGGTTTTGGGCTAATATAAAGATAAGCAGAGATATACAGTCAATATACATTGTGAAACAACAATTATGCAGTTGCAGGCCATCAAAAAACTTTAATTGTGAGTTTTTCAACTGTCCCTTCTGTATTGGATTTGTCACAATATACGTGACATTCAAGGCAGAATAATAAATCTGTCAGTCTAGTCAATTAACCAAAAATTTCAGGTAGTTCTATTCATTGTATATTATTATAATTTATTCTCAAATAATAGTCTGTAGAATAATTTTAGGAAAGGAAAAAGTTTGTTGAAATTACCTTACCTAATTCTCTACTGACAAAATTACTGGCAAATACCAATTTCTCATCATCAATATCATCCCAAATATCATCTCTCAGTTCAAAGTCCACATTCAAAGCATCTGAAAAACAGTATCTGCTTTTATCTGTGGTAGAAAAATATGAAGCATTAATTTAAATATCAAAACAGTGAACACTGCAATTTTAAACATTAGCAATAACTTACTACTCTTTCCACAATTCCAGGATTGCAGTTGTTTCTGAGATACTTCTAAGGTATTAATATTATCCTCCTGGTCCACTGAAGGTGACAAAGATGACAGTTTATTGCTAGACCTATTTAAAAACAATAAATCAATGACATGTCTGCAAAACAATTACAGAAAGTTGCAAAATAAATTTATTCAGAAAGCAATTCTTAGTAATACCTTGGCAAGGCTGGCAATGAAGACTTAGGTGTAAAAACAAATTGTTTGAGATCCACATTTTCAGCTTGATTTAACATCTGCATCTAAAGAAAGCAAAATATTTTAACTCATAAGATATAAACATACTAAGAGCTATTATTTTTTAACAGGGTTAATGGCATCATTAATATTCTAAGTTAGCACAATATTTAAATGTCATAAAACCTTTCTGATGTCTGTCTATCTAATGCATTCAGTTAAAAAGGTTTGAGTTATGTGCTTCTGGTGGAGGTATGCAAGCACCCCAGCAAAGCCAGACTGGTTGACTCTCATCTGTGTTAGCTGTAGGCTAAATAGTCCTCTACTACAAACAAACAAGCAAACAAAACTGTGAGGTAGAAATAAAACCCTCCAATACCTCAAATGTCATTCTTGCTGCAAGAAAGACCTAGTTTACCACTACATTCAGAGGAATAAAGTGCAAGCCATGAAATGTTTCAGAAGTTTAAAACCAATAGGGATAGTTTTCTTATAAACAAGTGGATCTACTTGCCAGTGAAAAAAGGACTCTTAGTAGCATGACTAATAAATACCACAATTTCATTCGGGGTCATATTTTGCCAAACCAAGTCACAGTGCAGGTACCTTCCAACAATGCCTCTGAACCTCACCAACCACAACCTATCAAATGCCATAAAAGAAAAAATATAGAGGATGTGCACAAAAGTGGACCAATGGAAATGTCCCAAAGAACAGCAGAACCTCTCAAAGATTCCTGGACCTTTGTACTTCCTTACTTTTTGCACTCCACACAGAAAAGTCAAACTTGGATGTTCAAATTTAGATATAAAATTCTCTCTGCAAACAATGCCTACAAATATGTAACAGATTAAAATAAACCTATGAAATGGCTGACTGCATTCAAGCGAACCTTTAGACGTTTTACTGGGGGTATAGATGAAACTGAGTTCCTGCTCCTTAAATCAGCTAGGTACAAAGAAAAGTTTGTGTCTCCATTCATCTGTGACTTTGGAGCTACTCCAGTTTTACCTGAGAAAATGAAGTAAAATAATCTTTAGATTAGTTATAAGGGATAAATCCTAATTGTTTTCAAATTACTTTGAAAAACTTTGCCACTAAGCTTAATATCTTCTGTTAAAAGATATCACATGCTAACTACAAGATCTAACACAGTATTTATATAAAAGCATAACAACTTTGACATTTTTTAAGATCATATGCTAAGTACAAAAAGTGTTATTAATCATTGTAGTACCTATAAAAGTGCTATTGCCAAAGCTACTTATAATTGCTTTTATGACTGCCAATTCTCTTGCTGGTATTGTTTCTGCTAACGTAGACATTGGCATGATGGGAGCTGTTCTAAATTGCATTTCTCTAAAAGTATCAGAAGTAGTACATTTAATGAAACTCACAGCAGTCATGCCCACACACATCTTTATTTTTACAGCGGTGGTTGCATTCTCTGTTGCCATATTTCTTGTAAGCCATCTCCTGTTTAGATCTGCCTCCTAGATAAATATAATGCAGAAATTCGAACAGTAATATTGGATACCAAACACCCATGATTTTTCCTACTTTCGAAATCAAAGAACTGCAGTGTAGTACTTTACAAGTAGAAGCAGCAGTTGTATTTTTATTACCTTTGAGAAAGAAACAGCAGGGATGAATAAAGATTTAGTTCCCTAGTGAAAGCAAAATTCAATTTTCTGTTGACTTTAGTATCAGCCAGATACTGTCATCTGACCATTTACCTGTATCTACTTTTGCTGCTGGCAAGCTTTGAGGTGAGCTATAACATTTATCAAGTGTAGATTCAGCTTTCAATTTTTGATTTGTAACCACCTTACGTCCCTCTGGTTTTGGTGTTAAGTAGAAGGCTGTATATGCTCGCTGTATATCAAGGCCAACTTGGAAAATAAAAAGACAAAACTATTAAAACAGCTTTAAACTGTTTCTATACTACAATTATCTTCAGTTACTCAAAGATCATGGAAATTTAAAAAAGTAATTTGCCCTTAGAGCACACTCTTGTATGACCAGATTGTTTAGGATTGAGATTAAAAACCCCAAACATTTTTTAGAATTAAAGACATAGTTACTAGAAGAAAAATGAAATTCGTTCCTTTAACCAAATGTTCTTGTATTGATCAAGCTTACTTTTGTTAAAACTAAATTTACCAATGACTTTGCACAGCTGATAAAATTTTAACTTTTAAACTCTACTCCAGTCTGTGTTCAGGAGTATCAGCAGCTCTGTACTGGCAAAGGCAAAAAATGAACATGTTTATAATGCTTCTCAAGTTGAAGGCCAATATTCATGACAGACTGAGAGACACCCTTTGTAAAGAGAGCAATTTTGTCTTTTATTAGGGAAATAAAATTTGCTGGAAAACCAGACAGGCTTTTAAAAAATGTGAGATTTCCTTGAAGTCTGAAATAGGAACAGACTTAAAAATAAGTAGAGACTAGGAAGACCTGGTTTTAGTATAATTTCACCGTTACCAGTTTCAGAAAAATTAACTGTTGTGCTGAGTTTTTCTGAACTCAGTACTGAGTACTTTATCTACTGTACCTGTAGATAAAAGGACAATTTTCATTTCTGTGTGGTTAGAAAACCCTTTTTCCCAGAGCCACAGGTCTAGCTATAGAAATACAGATTATTCCAGGCTTGATTATTGTAATAATCTCAATGTCAATATTTATCATGGAAGCATCAACTACACTTCAGTTAACCTAACACACATCACTCTTTTTTACTGGTGGGGCATGATGACAGAATTGAATGGAGCCAGTTTATCTTTAAATTGTTTTTTGAAGTTTTGTGTTTCAAGGTCATAAGGTGCTCCTTTACTGCTATAGTTCCAATTGTATGGAAGTTGTTACTGAGGGGACTCATGTTTAAATCTGCACATAGTAAGGCACAACTATTTCCAGCTGTAGGAATTTCTTGTTACCAAAGTGGAGATGACCACATCCAACACCTCTTCACTACATTGCAAAACCTAACCATTCACAAAGACAGCTCAGCTCAGCATAAAAAACCTGTCAGGCTGATAGGTTATCTCTGCTGAAAGTTAACCCACTTGAAGGAGAAGGACAAAAGAGAATCCCAATGTGTATCAACAGAGCTAAATATTGTCTCCTAGTAACAGTTTTGATGCTTCGCAGCTCTTTATGTGGTAGTAAATTAAATAACCAGATAAGTAATTGTGAGAGGTAGTATGGAACCCAGTAAAATACATGTTATAGAGGTTTGTTTCCAGACCAGCTCACTTTATTATACTTTGGCTTAACAGAAAGTGTTTTAGCAATTTGTTCCAAAATCTTATGCATATTGGTTTTTAATTCAAAGAATACCTTAACCTACCATAATCAGAACTAATTAAATTTATACTAATGTCTTCTGATTTGACAGCTCTTTTAACTTCAATTTTCTTCATCCAATGTCCAGTTTTCAGGAGCACAGAATCCCTGTAATGCATCAGCAAAGTTGTCAGACAAGGACAACATACTATGGTATCTGTAACCAAGTGAAAGAGCCTGAATTTGGTTCTACTTCTTTCGTTTTGCTTGATAATTGGCCTAAGAATAACTTTTCAATCATGTATGATTTATAGCCATAAGAGGGCCAGGATCCTGCAGATCAGTTTCAATTTTGCCCAAAGTGCCAGACTTTGGTCAGAATTGTCATGAAGGTCAAGCAGTTGGAAAAGATTCTGTTTCTCTTTTCCCATTTGCTCCAAGCATCTCTTAGCCAACTGGAGAATTTAAATCCATCTCTGAGGGGAAAAAATATTTCTAAAATATAATTAAAGAAATACAGCTAACAGGAGTAAGTAACAACTGGTTTATCCATAATTTTAAAAGGTATTTTACTTGTTTTATATTTATGGGGAAATTATTATGACTTTTCCATAATATGACATTGATGTTTAACAGATATTTACACGTGTTTTCTTCACTGACAAGCACACTGGCATGTTTTGGGGGTTGCTGAATTTTGTGTAGCATTTTAACTGACAACAGTGACTAGAAAATGCTGTAGGATAAAGAATAATTTTGTACTATTAGACATCAGTAGGAAGTATTGAAATTCTGCCTGAAAGTCACAAAATGAAAAATCAACACCATAAAACTATGTGAGGCAAAAAAACCTGATCATACATACATAATTTTGTGATTAATAATGACTTGGTTGTCAGCATCTCCTATGACCAATGTAGCATAGTGAAAGTCTGGCGCTGTTCTCTTGGTCTGGAGCTGCTCATAGTTTGTTAATTTGATGGTTACTAAGATTTCTGCCAACGTGTCACTGTATTTGGGAAGCTAGGGAAAATGATACAGAAGACAGAACTGCTAAAATATGCAGAGGAAAATATATGCCCCCCATAAATTTCTATCTGTTGATACAAGCACAAAAACTCAACTTAAGCACTTTGAATTTGTGGTACAATTTTTTTTGTTCCTCTGAGACACTGATTTTCAGCACTAACTTGGTGATAAGCTGAATACCCTAAGTTTGATTCAGTACTGAGAATCAAGGACAAATGCAAAGAGAAATACACAAGAATATGATTTGTTATATAGAAATTATATTTTGGCATCCCAACATTCCTCTAGAAGATTTTATAATTGTTAAATCTTCATTCTGAGAATTGAGCTACTTATCTGGTATTATATCAAGGGAAAAGTAAACTAGAACTGATTGTTATACCAAGAGAATTTCACACATCTATTGAGCTTTTAACTTCAAAAGTGTCTTCATTTCTATCAACTTTAAGGTCACTTTTCAAATTTTGCATTTTAGAAAGCTAGAGTGTCTTTGTGATCCATACAAAGACGAAATGCATATCAGAACCTCAAAGCTCTTGATTACACATAGAACTGTACCCTTCTCTTGAAAGGGCACCAGCTAGGTTAATGTACTAACTTGTTGTTTCTCTATATTCCTAAGTGTGCTGTAGAAAATAAACATGCATTAATAATATTTTAGTTAGCTGTATTTGGATGTTTTGCTGTCTCTAGGGTTTGCTTAAATTCAAGATAGAAGAGACCTCTCAGACTCACATATAATGGTAGAATGTGAATGTACTGGTATACATCTGTAACATAAAATGCTATCAACAAGAGAGGCCAATTTTTTATGGGGAATGTCTGTTCCAAGGCTCTCCTTTGAGATTTGGGAGTTTCATTCTACCTGCTAAGCTGGAAGGAGGCCAAATATTGTGTGATCTTCCATCTGGGAAGACTCAGAACTGCTTTAAGTCAGTACTTGCTTTTTTATTTTTATAATACAAGCATAAAAACATAAAATAAATATGAAAGAATGTACCTGTTCAATTTCAAGTTCATATTTTGGAAGGTGCAAAACAGACTCTTTTATCTGGTTTCCAAAAGGAGGATGTCTGTTTAAAATCTGCAAAGATATAAATCCAAGGAATCAAAGTCACCTGAGTAATTATGTTAACAACAAAAGCCCTTTCACTCTTGGTTCTCTACTGTCAGTGATGCCCAGAATAGCAACATTACCAAAAGGAAATTCCAACACTTGTAAAAGTTGCTGCTGCTTCAGTTCAGATAACTCAATCACCTACCAATGACTACTCAGGTTTTATATGAGATGACTCTTCTATGCTGCACAAGCTTTAACTAAAACAGAACAAATTACAAGAAAAAATACAAAAGGAGCCAGAAATGAAAAATCAAATTTCCAAAGTCAAAACAGAAAAATCAAAGTAAGATTTAGAAGTCTGTTATATCTTCCAGAACATTGGAAAAACAGCTTGCACAGAAAAGAAGCCAAAAGCCAAAGAACCAGTCCTAGGGCAACATTTACCTTTCCTAAAATAACAAGTGCTTTGTAGATGATTAAGAAGATTTTTATTCTACTCCTATCTCAAATTTGCAATAATGGAAATTTGGGATTTTCATAATTAAGATACACTAAGAGAAACTGTAAATACATATTCCCTTTTATATTTTTCCAACACTCCTAATAGAGAACGTTTCAAACCATGTTAATGATGAAATTCTACATATTTAAGCATCTGCTTTCCACAGCCAACCAAATCAGTGAAATCATCATTCACATTAAATTTGCTACAACAAAACATCATACACATTTTCAAGGAAAACCAGCAGCAGCTACACAGTTTTTAAAATTCTACTAGCTAAAATTAATAAATCACCTAAACATCTAAATTTTGCTATGACCATACAGCAAATATATATTAACTATACTGCTTTTACTGCTAACAGTATTAATCCTCAGTATTTTCCCTATCGTATTTATCTATGTACAAAATAATAAGTTACCAATTCAAGCTCTCTTGCATTTATGTCTTCAATTTTTTTAAATGATGTCAGCCCAGCATTTACCATAGCATTTGACAATGATACACCTGTGAAAAACATGTATACAAGTTTTATGCTGTTAAAGGACAATGAATAACCTCAAATTATTCTAACAACTGCATTACAGCAGGTAAACCCAAAGCATAAATAACTCTGTTACATTTGATGCAGCTTTATGCTCAGCAAATCACTAAACTTATTTTCACTTAAGTATTTCAGTAGTAATTAATTTCTCCATTAGTAAAGAGAAAAAGAAATGCAATACAAACAAAACATGAAAATATACAATATTTCAATGATGACAACTTTTGCATTTTCTACAATAAAACAGATTTTAAATCACTTTCTGCAGGAGTCAAGAAATGTGTTCTGTATATATATGATAAAAAAGCATGCCATGCAGTATTCTTTGTCTCAGAATGTTTTCCCTATTCAAGAAATTTTTTAATTATGTTAAAATCATAAAGGCCTCAATGTTTTTGAACAAGTTAATAATGAAATTCACTGAAAAAAGAAGTATTTATTATTATCTTCTACGAGTTATTCCAGCTTTAGCAAAAAACTTTCCCATGGGCATGTAAGCCACAAAAGCAGAGAATTCCACATACACTTTTATTTCTCTTTGTGATTCACTATACTTCCAGTGAGATTTAGACTTATCACAGTGTATGAAAAGGCATTTAACTGACCTGGCATTACAGCCTATTATAACAACTGCAATGATTGTATGTAAAAAATAGTACCAAATACTTAGAATGAGTATTTGGATCCTTCTCACACAGTTCTGCTAAAGAGCTCTGCTAAAGAACGAGTGTAAGAAATCTGAAAATTAAGTGGGAAAACTCTTAAAATACTTTTAGATTGCTTCTTGGAAGACATTACTGTAATCTTATAAGAAAATACTTAACTCAAGAATTTAATACTTTAGAGAAACAGAACACCTTTTTTCTTTTCATGTGTATTTGAACATAATACACATGGGTCTGACTTGGGGAAAACATCTTTTACCATCTTCCTGCTCCTTTGCAGAAGCTCTGCAGTCTGAATACTGAGAATTCTCATATATTACTTCTTCTGCTAGAGCTGCTGCTCTGTTTCTTTATAACTGAAGCTGAAGATTAACTCTTTTACCCTAATTCCTAAAAGGGTAGAAGGATTTCTGCCAGTGAAGAGAATACCAGATGTAAATAAGATTCTTTTCTCTTTATTTTCACCTACACTTCTGAGCAAAATGAATAAATGGGGGTGGAAATAAAATTGAACAAGTAGTAAACGTCATAAATCCTGTATGACAACTGATCATTATCCTGTCTGTCAGAACAAGCAAACAGAAATCAAACCTACCATTCAGTAACAAGGGGGAGTATCATTATTGGACAGGAGCTGTAGAAATGCAGCAAGAATTCAACTGAAGTATCAGTCTCAGTAAGGCCAAGTGTCAGTCAAAGAACTGTCACTCTAAGAATGGAAATACTGACTAAAAAGGCATTTTTAAGGTTCAAAAACAGCACACTGAGCTAAGAGTTTAAAAATTAAGGATTTCTGAATATGCTACATGGTATCAGCAAGTTTCTGGGAACTTAATTAATTTAACTCCAGAAAGAAACAGAAGATTAGTAGCCATAGGCAGAGGTTAAAAAATCGTATCATACTACAGGCATCAATTCAGTGTTTGATTCAGGAAAAGAGTGAACTGTCAGAAGAATGTTCAAAAGAAGCTTGTGAGGGGAACAAATGACACTTTGGAAGTTAGCAGCTCTTTGTAACATATGCTGCAAGAGCAATGACAGCATAAGAAAAAAGTACCCAGAAAAAGGAAAATTGGACAGAGATGTCTGTATATACACCTCTTATTAAAAAACTAAACGTGACTTTATTCTAGTGAATATAGTGCACAGGGAAGAATTTGTCTACACTGCAAGTGCCATATTTATCCCACTCATCCTAACTCCACAGAAATGCTGAACAAGAGGCAGATTCCTCAGATGATCGTGTCAACATTGCCACAGGTGTGGGGTAGTGGGAATGTGTTCCCAGCACTGTGCACTGTGCTGTGCACAGGCTAACAAGCCCTGCCCTTGCTTTGAATCCCCATGAATGAAGCATTACAGCCTCTGCCCTTGAGCAGGAAAGCCTGTAAGGTACTGGACCCCATGGACCTCTGGGTTTAGCCATTCTCTAATTTGCAGATCTCTGTACTACACTCCTCAGTGCAGAGCTGATGTATCTCTAAAGAAGAAATACAGAGAATGCTGCAGTGAATTTTGAAAGCATGAAGGTATGATAAGACCAGACATCAAAGCAGGAAGATACACTACTACCTCAAACAAGTATGACTACATTTTTATAAAACAGAAGACTCAAAATTTTCTGAACTTCTTTTCAAATAATTATGACAAGCCTGTACTTCCAGCCAGAAGTTCATTCAATAACAGGATACAGTGAAAGGAAGATCATTAGAAACTTTTGATCATCATGTGTATAAGAACCTCATGCATAATAAATTGATTTATATTTCATGATTCCTATCCTTTTCAATGTGAATTAAAAGGTTTTAATGCGTACAAGTAAGAGGACCTACAGCAACTGCTGCCTGGAAAGGAAGACATAGTCTAGTCAGGGACATGCAATCACATCAATGTGGAATATGCCTGGGATACTGAGAGGAATAGAGAGGAATAAGAACAATTCTGAAATACTTTGAAAGCCTTAAGAAAGCTACTAAAGAGCTACTAAAGAGCTTGCTTTTGCAATGGCAGATTCTTCTGGCAACTGTGGTACTCAATTGTGGCAAATAAGTAATTAGCAGACTAATTCAATTATGTACATAGATACCACAGAAATCAGCGGGCTACTTATGAGTTGTGATTCTTTGTCAAGATTACACTTTTATAATTTTTAACTAGTACCTACCAATTTTTTCCAATTGTTTAGACACATGAAGTGAATTTTCCCAAAGTTTGCACCTGAAACACTTTGCTAAAATCAAAGAGTTTAATAAAGCAGAGAAGTTGTTCTTAGATGATGCCAGAAAGTCAGATAGCCCTGTAAAAAGAAGATTGACTTATGTTAATAAACTTAATGTAGCTTACTAGGAGATGTACAAGAAAAAAAAAATTAAATTTTACCATACATCTAGTAACTCTCAAGCCATTTCTAAATATTCTGCCAGTATCTTGTGTCAAAGTAAAGTCTTGAATAGGAATACATCCCAGCTGAGCCTGAATGAGACTGGAAAAACAATGGGTTTGTAAACAAAGAACGTCAGAGTTTTTCATGGGAAAAAAAAGGAAATTCAGAATAGAAACAACAAAATACAAGATCTGGCCCTCTGCAAAATGACAAAAAATTTAGCAGGGACTTCAACAGCCATAAAATGGCAGGTTTTCAATAAAAAATAAAAAGGCAATATAATATTTACCAGTTTACTTTCATTTCTCTTGTTTTTATCTTTCCCTCCATTGGAAACCTACGCATGAAAACATAAATATTTTCTAAATTCATTTTATTTATTGTTAAAAAGGTACTTTCAATTTTCAATGTATTTTTTAAATACCTGATTGTTATTTTGTCTTTGTCTTTATTCAAAGTGTTCAATATTTTCTTTTCATTTGTTCTTAACTTCACATCCACAAATTCTGTGCAGTTGGAGATCATTGTAATCTGTAATAATTAAATGTTTTTAGTAATTGTTTTAATTTGCCATTTTTTCTATTACTTCTTCTAATTTTTTTTAGAAGAACATTTAAAAAAATTTATTGCCTCAGCAGTATGACCATGAAGACACAGTCCATCAGTTCTTTTTGATACTGACCAACTTTCTTTCCTCTTCCTATAAAGGCTATTAATGAAAGGGGAAAATTTTTCTTTCAGCTTTTTGATTACTATTTCAGTTGAGGTTATCTAAAATTAACCCCACACCTTAATAACACTTTATACAACGCAAATACAAACAACTTTTTCTGTTATGTATTTCACCTTGCTTTCTTCACACTTTAACAACAAAGACAGTCACAGGAGAACAAGTGTTCCGTTTTTTTCACTGTTTTACCATAATATTTGCTTGAAAACAAAATTTCTTGTGCTTCAGATAACAACTCATTAGCTGAAAGAGGAAAGTTACTTAAAACAGAAAGACAATTCCCTTAAAAGTAAAACCTGCTCTTGATGCAGCTGTTTTTTCAACAAATAAAACCTACTACAGCAGAAAATATTAAGGCTTTTAGTACATAAACAGAACAGCTTCAGCAACTTTGCATCTTCATAAGCAAGGTTAGTGAGTGAAGAAAGAGTTGGAAATCAAAAGATCTCAAAGTACAAAGTCTCAAAAATACTCCATATAGAATTTAATTAGATGTATTCTCTAAAACTTTATACAAACAAAGCCTGAGCTCTTTAAAATAAATAACACCTTACACTTCTTTTCTCAGACTGTTTAAAAATAATTGAACATATGTAATTAAAAAAACCCCTCAAATTACCAATTCATTTAGTGTCTCAGTTCCCTTCATTGTGAAAAACTGCTTCACTGTATCAAATGCAATGTAATACCACGCCATTAATCTTCCAGTCTCTGTAAAAGAAGAATATACCATAAAAAAATAAGTATGTCAAGTATATTTTAGTGGCTTAGAGTTTTTAAAGCCACAAAATTAAATTCATTTTCTTATTCCAGGCCTCTGTGAGATTTACCCCCACTACTCAGTATGTCATTGTCCCCAGCTGTGAGATGGACATGACTGATCCAATCACAGAGTGGCAGAAAGAACCATGTGCCAGTGGCAATTCTCTCCAATAGAGATGAAGTCCCACACACACCAGGCAGGGAACTGTGGTTGCCAAGAAGCCAAACACCTCTAGCAGAGGAGTCCAGAGAAGAGCAGGTATTGATAAAACCTGTCCTTCCTTGCACTGTGCCACAACCAATTATCCTGACACAGTGTTCTGCAATCTTCTAATCTGCAACAAATTTTCAGCAACAAGAGAAGATCTATTCATAAAACAAGATTAAGAGAGTGAACATCCACGACTTGGTCAAGAAACTTGTCCAAATATTCCACTCAAAAAGTCCCTCAGATTTTACTCTCTACTACATTTATGTACTCTTACTAATGAGTCACAAGGGTAGCTGAGATCCTTCACAGTTCACTACTATCTCTACATCACTCCTGAAAATTAGTTTATTTGAAAAAAGTATTACCTGTTGGTTTGAAATTATTTGCTTCATCCATCCTGATCAAATCAAAAGCTGATAAGTCATTTAAGTTCTTCAGACACAGTTCTGTCAAAAATGTGAAAAATGTTTTCTGCATGTACTAAAAATACCTTATCCATGTACAAACCACAAACATCATCATCAAATGGTATGAATGTATACCCAAGTAATTCCACTGAACACAAGTAAAGGTTTTGGAATCCTCCTATTAAAGTTGGTGGTTAACGTTAACTTTTCTCTGGGGAAACTCACTGAAAGATAACTGATAAGGACAAGCCAACTCTTTTTCAGTAAGGCAAAAGTTGTAAAGGAAAAGAAACTAGATGCTGGAACGTAGGTTGCCATATTCAATTCTGAATGACAGATCAGAGAACCCACAAGCACTTACACAAAAGACTTTTGCTACAGAGTTAACACTGAAATGGTCCAAATTTCAAATACCCACAAGTATTCATGAATCCTTCATTAGAAATTTTCATGCTGCATTTGTATTTATTTCACTAAACCTGTTGTGTCAGGTATCTGCATAAGAATGACCAAAGTGCTTTTGGTCTCTCTTTTTCAAGACCAGGGCAACATTCAGAATTTAAAAGTCAGTTAGAACAGCACTCAAAGAGACAGTTCCCCAGGCAATCATTCACTTTACACATGAAATATATGAAAACATTATATACATTACTACAAAATATTTCATATTGTAAGGAAGAGGAGCTAGTTTTTAACATCAGAATTGCCACACTAAAAAAGCATTAATTGAATTCTTCTAGCAGTATCTGTACATTTTAAACCATGCCTTCTCCCATAAAGGCTTGTTTAGGTAGTATCACACTTCATTCCCTCTATTCCTTTCAACCTACATGGCAAGAACAGAAAACTCCTGATGTAAAAACCAGAAAAATACAGAAAACTACTGAAAAGGCAAAATTTCTTACTGATAAGTACTCCTCTTTTCACTGTCTGCAAGTCAGAGTCAATATCTCTCACATTTGGGGACCTCAAGTAGCAAAATGTAGCAAATGCACTGTGTTCCTGAAGGCCCTCGAAACCCTTACCCAATGAACAGCCTCAGCATCATTCTATGAAGCCCAAAATCAATCACAAATGTTTCCTACACAGTTATGTTAAAAATGTGTAAGTGGAGTCCAAGTACAAGCTATACAAATTTCTGGGCATTTTATCTGTCCATGTTTTCATGGACCAGACCATTCTGCAGATATTTTAGCTCCAAATGGTCTGGATGGACATGAGGAGTTTCACTGAAGAAAGAAAATTGTATTTGTAGATTTGAAGAACTTGATAGCAAGTACTGTTTTATAAATATACTAACATTTAAAGTACCAGAAAACTTACATTAAAACAAATTAACAAAACAAAACCACCTGAAGAGTTGTATAATATTTCTGTATTTAAAGTTAATAAGCACCAATTCCCAGATGATTTTGTCTACTGTATATTTTCGAATGGAATTGCAAATAGCTAAAATGCAGTATTTTTTAAAAAAGGTTAATAACTGGGTTTTATTCAAGTGTTAGCAAAAAAAAGCCTCTTAAATTTATGCAATTTTAAATTGTTTCTGGACAGGGCAAAGAGGTTTACATTTTATATCCTTTGTTTTCAAGGCTAAATTTATGAACGGAAGATGACATTTTCTGAAAAGAACTTTTTTGAAAGTATAGTAACAGAAATTAATGAAAGCAATTGAGATCATTGAAAGGAAAATTAGGAAGAATGATAATCAAAATTAAAGTGTTCTGCTTCATATTTCTGAGTATGTATATGGAGATGAGGTAGGTAAAGGCATTTAATGATTTTCCTCTCCCCAAGAAAATTTCTTCTACCAGTTAAAAGGTACTGATAGTATTTCAAAAACATTAATAACAAAATAGAATTAATAACATACAGTAAACTACATTTGTCCTGCAAATAGCTCCATTGAAATAAATGGACATAGATAATAAACATGGGTGAACCTGCCCTAAATTGTAACATTTTACTGAAAAAAGCTAAGAAGCCACTTACCTTGTAATTTTGCTTCAATTCCAACTTTATCTAATCCAGATGAAAAACCTTAATGGCAAAGACAAAAGTTTTAACCTAACATATCATAACCTAGTACTATCATACACTTCCTCCTCAATGTCATCACCCATTAAAACTGATTTGCTGAATTTTAGGAAGCAGATAAATACCCCAAAGTGTAATATGTGGGAATATTTATTATACTGCAGACAAGTCAGAAGTCTTACAAGGTGTAACTCTCTAAGTTTCAGTAAGAGACTTGTAGAACAGCTGTGCAAAGGTAAAAGCTGCAAACATTCCCCCATGTAAAATATCAAGAGTCCTAAAAGTTTCAGAAATGTCAGTAGAAACTTCCAGGTACAGTTTTCTTATTTTGGAATATAGGAAGCCACCTAAATTGTAACACCCATTCAAGTACTGGATGTGCTATGTTCCAGCTATAAATCATTATAAAAATTGTCTACAGCAATTACCCAATGACTTCAAAATCAGGGGTAGAGCAAGTGGGCAAGAACAAAGATATGGTCAGGGCTGGGGACTGGGATAATGTTCTGGACAAGACAAACTGAAGACACTGGAATTAAGATAACTAGAATTTTATTCTAGAAAAAATGATCAAATACTAGACTAGTCTTTTTCTTAGCAGATTACATATTCAGCAGTGCAAAATACATTATGGCTTGATATTGTATTAATACATGGTCCAGCATATTAAGATAAAAAGAAACGGATTATGAAGTTGTAAATGGCTTCTTCACAGTTTTAAAATGTTATACCATGCTGAAACTCCCACTGCTTATGCTAAAGAACAAAATGTTACAGGCCACATTGCACATCTTGTTTTCATCATATTATGAAATAACAGTCCCTAAGAAAATTATAGAAACAAGTAATATGGACATAACACATCCTAATGCCAGACTTAGATGAATTAAAGAAATAAAACCAAACAAACCATAGTGAGTTGGATTTTTTAAGGCTCTAATGTACAAGAATGTTGATCGTATCCATTCCAAGGCTACGCTGACATCCGTGACAGTACGTAGCACTATTTCTGCATTTAAGTGTTCAACAAGGTGCCTGTGCAAGCTAGTGCAAAAAAGCAACAGTTAAGGACATTTTCCAATGAGCAATACAAAAAGTGCTACAACTAATTTTTGGGAATAAACAAAATCAAACAAACCCCTCCTCCCAAACCACAACTGTTCACTGTAATCAATGAAATTGATGGAACACAGTAAAGATTATGTAAGTAATCAACAATGTAATTTGTTTATTATGGCCTAATGCCTAGCAAGCAAAAATAAACTGTCAACTGTGAAGTTCCACATTTACTAGAAAACAAAGTTACATACATATAAAAATTACAGCACAGACATTCTGTGCTGTTGATATTCTAAATATATTTGAAAAATTAAATGTTAACAAAATTAAATGAGTAAAATTTCTTATTTTACCTTTTAACATCCTAACTTTCCCACATATTTCTCATGAGAATCTGTTAACAGCAAATATAGGTCTAGTACTTCCCAGACTCTATAATCTAGAAATTCAGATTGGGCTGCATTAAATTCCTGTTCTTTGTCTTTGTAATAAATACTCTTTCAGCTTCCTCAGTTTTCCAGCAGGAATCTAATTTTTCTTTTGAGCTTAAGATGTCCTAAAGATTCTTTTGGCTGATAAAACAAGAGACCACTAACTACTGAACAGCTTGGCTTTATTTTCCTTAATTCTTTCTTAACTTCTTCTAAATGGACAAAAGCAGAGCCCAAAACTGAAAGAATGTGAAGAAAAACACATTCTGTAGAAACTCTGAAGTTTAGCTACTATCTACAGAGTTTCATTAAAACATACTTAGTTACCTGCTCTCTATTATATCAGCACCATTTAACATCTGCACATATCTCTCCCTGGTACTGCAACGAGTCATGATAACTGCAGTGGCGGTAGTGTCAAACTGGAAAATAAAACCCCACATAAAAGCTGCTCTTTAGTTCTTAGAAAAAAACCACAGTTGAATATGCATCATATACCTGCTGAATCCACTAAAACTCTTTTCTCAAAACCCTGTCTGAAATGTTACTGTATGCCAGTTTTCTACTTTTTCTCTAATCCTCATTCACTATGTAACCCAAATGTAATCTTCAGATCTTTTTCTACTGCAAGGTGAAGCAGTGATTTTTGATGGACAATACAAAAGTAAACAGATTTCTTTCTCAACAGAAAAGTTACCTAGGAGTAATTTAAGTATTAATAACCCTTTAAAAACCAAATGCTGCAGTAAAATTCCTGGCATTGTACTTTCTTCTGTGAGAATAGCTTCTATTAATATGCCTATAGACAGCATCAATACAATAAAACATTCACTTACCTGAGGCCTTCCAGCTCTCCCAATCATTTGCAGAATATCAGTTTCACTGTACTCTTGAAACACTCCTCCAACATAATGCATTGTGGATTTTATAACCACCAGGTGTGCAGGCAGATTGACTCCCATAGCTAAGGTGCTAGTAGTAACTACATCAGATCAAAGTATATGAACACCATCAAAATTTCTGGCAGACTCCAATCAAGCAGCAAATAGGTAACTTAACTCTCGATGCCCAAGAGTTCTTAGTTTCTAGTGGAATCAGTGGGCACCACAAAGAAATGATGTAGATTACAGACAAGTACTTACATAACAGTTTCTGTGTATCTGATCATCAGCATTCATTCGTTCTCATGTTCTTTAACAAATTACATCCCAGATACTTTTACTTAAACATTCCTTTATACTTGGAGATAATCCAGAATATGATCCATGTTCAATATAACAGACACACAATGCAGAAACTTAACTCTGATTTCTTCAAGGGTATGTATTTGAATAGAGCCATGGCTTCATCTTGCCTAGTAGTGGTCAATATTAAGATATATTTTTTAAATCATCAGTCATTAGCATTGTTTATACCCATGGCACCAAACCAGAACCATCACCAATACTATCACAGCATTTTACCAATACACACTCTCACACAGAAAACATCAGTCAAGTATACGGCAAGTAATCTTACACTCGTGTTTCCTAATTCACTTTCTCCAGAGAATATACGGAGTGGCAAGAATTCAACATAGAAAGCCAGTCATATGGGCCAGCTGATATTACTATTCTGCTAGGAAAATAAAGGATTATTGAAATTTCCAATTCTTTTGGAAATGAAATGAAAATTAAAATTAGTAATTACATTATTTTTTCTTATGATCATTGTAACCGGAAAGAAAAAAAATCCACAAATCATTTAGTGTTGTATATGAGCCACACAGACAATTCCCCACAGGATCTGGATGGTTTTTTTACAGGAAAAGAAAGCCCAGATGAGATGAGACAATCATACCTAAGATCTCTTCTCATTTCACATAACAACAGATGGAATACTTCTTAGGGACCTCCCCATCAGTCACAACACCTTGCATGGGAGTTTGAAAATAGCATCCTGCCCACCTAAGATGCATAAATGTAGATGATTACCTTCAGGGAAGCCACAGGTGCAAAGAAAACCTCTTGGAAACTCAGAGGAAAGATTCACTAGCACAGAACCCTCCATCTCAATGGGAGGGCTCAATGGTAGGAAAAGGAAACAGACATGGCCAGACCTACATGGACATAGGATGGGGATGACCCCCACGTGTGGTGAAAAGAAGTTCAATGGTCTTTAGTAACAGTGCATATGTAGGCTCACAAGGTAAAAGTACATGGGAAACACAAAAACACCTTCACCTGGATTTCACAACTTCCAAAGGCTAAGCAAACTACAGAACCATAAAATATTACTTCCAAACTGCAATCTTTCCAGGATACAAAAACAAAATTTTGGCTAAGTTAATTTTACTTACAAAGTACTGGCAAGTCTCCTACAGTAAAAGCTCCTTCAATTATTTTTCTGTCTGATATCTCCATACCCGCATGATGATAAGCCACACCATAGGTCAAAAGCTCTGATAATGAAATTATATATGCATCATTTGACTAGGTTTTCTCAAGCAAATATTCAATCACAAAACAGAGAAGTTGTAAGTTATATTTACCTCTCAGTTTGGAGTCCTTCAATGAATTTGCAAACCCCTGTAATCTATGCAACATATACAAACAACAACAACAAAAAAACAAATTAAAAAATATACCTTCTTTGGTTATTTTCAACCACCCTTCCCATCCTCAGAGAGAACAGATTGACTCTCTGGGGCAGCTGTTGCAGCTTTTCGAGCCTGGCCATCTTTCCAAGTGACAATCAACAATCTTTATGTGTTGTTCACATAAAGCAAATTAGATCATATTTTAGTCCCAAAGCCAGGAGTAGCTTCTGCAGCTGCCATGACTAGGCAACTCTGAAGTAAATAATAATTAATATGGCTGTATTTATTAACAGTATCTGAAAAAATAAAGACAACTTAAAAAATTACTAAAGTCACACCCAATTCAACTATTCATATGCTTAATATTTGCATTACAAGGACTCGAGGGCCATAAGAATTAGCATTTTTACATTCAGAAAGCAGCTTTGAGAAACAACATTTGTGAAAGGTATCCTAAAATTCTGAGAAGCAAATAAAACTTCCCAAAAAGAGCACCAATTTTCAAAAAGGATGTCAACTGTGATGATTTTGTTGCACACTCCTCTTCTAGAAACTGTATTAGCTCAACAGCTTTCTTCACAGATACCACAGGTTTACTAAAATGTACAAACACTTATTTCCAATTTAAATAGAAAAATACCTTTGTTTCTGTTCTATACTCAGTAGAAATTTAGCATCTTTTGCAAGAACAGAAGCAGCCTGCTGTACTCCTTTTCTTGTGGCACAAAACTATAAATAAAAGATATTTTTTTGAATCAAAACTTTCAAGAAAGAAATAATTTCAAACATGATTAAAAAAAGCTGCTGTACCACAAGTGCTGGTTTTTGCTCCGAGTATGTTTGTATAATGCTAGCAATCTTGTAGTTCAGAGTTAAGTCAAATTTGAATTCTGTCTGATTGTCACTGCAAGGAAAACCAAGCACAATTTTGCGTAGCTTCACTGGTCGCTGATCCTCATCTATTTTCAGGCACACAGCAGGCATCTTACTATCTGAAAGCCATTCTGCAATCTTTAAAAAAAGTAGAACAGAAAACATAAATGTCTTCTTTTAATTGTGCTCCAGCTCTAATAGCATCACAGAAAAATTAACTTAGCTTTTTCATGTCTAAACTACTAACACATTTTTTTATCTTTTAAAATCACAGGTGAGGGTCTGCTTTTTGCAGGACCAATATAATTTGGACTGAAATCTCTAGTCTGTTGTGATTTGCACGTAAGAGGCAAAAATCACAAGTAGAAATCTAAAACTGAAGCATGTCCATACATGGCTGAAATTTCCACATGGTTGAAGGCAATCTTACATTAGCAGCAGCCTCATAGCTGTCTTCAGATGACAGCTTAGAAATTACTATTTTGCTATCAATCTAAAATTGTAATTCCCGACAAATTTTATAAAACACAACTCCATTGATCAAAATACATTAAAAGGTAACTCTTACATCTTGAGTATTTGGGATTGTTGCAGAAACAGCTACAAATCTCAAGGGAGGAACAGTGTCATGTTTCTCTAAGTGACGCCAAAGAGAAGACTGAATAGTTTTCATCCGACTGACTACAACTTCCAAAGTTGCGCCGCGGCTTTCATCCTTTATAACGTGTACCTATCAGGAATTTTAAAAGATGTGCTAAATATTTTCCAGTTACAATCTAGACATGTGCTAAATACATTTAATATTTTCTAAGATTCCTTTTTATCTTCACAAAAGATAAAAAGTAGTGCATAAATCCTCATTCATTTTCTTACCTCATCGATGAGAAACAGTCGCACAAGCTGGACTATAGAGTTGTCTCTCCACCTTCTAGTCATGCTATCCCACTTTTCCTTGGAGGAAAAAAACAACACATCAAAACAACAACAGAAGCTGAAAGATGTTTTAAATGCCAACACAAGCCACAACTATAGTACATGAAGATATGCCTAAACTGATTAAATCTTTAAACAGAAACAGATTAATTCAAGCTAATGCCATCTATGTTTCATCTGGCACATTATTATATTACTAACTTTTGTTTATATGAACTGAGAGTGTGTACAGCAGTGTGCAGACAAACGAAAGGATCATAAAATCACCGTCTATTGCCAAAAAAAAAAAAGAGCAGTCCTTGCAGCATCCAATTAGAAGACCACTAATGTCTGTTTATTCTAAGTTCCTGTAAGAACTGGGAATGAAACCTACAGGAGTAGTGATGATAATGTCAGCATGATGTATTTCAAATAAATCATCCATCAGTGTATCTCCTGTCAACTCCTTGCAGGTGAGTCCTATAGGTCCAAATTTTTCTTTCCAGTCATCAAAACGCTGACTGCATAGAGCTTTTATTGGAGCCACTAAAAACAACACCAAATAATGAGAATTAAATCAGGAAAACGAAATCTTCAACTGTATTAGAAATGTATGCATTAAGTTTCTTTAGTGAGATGCCTTCTTGAATTTAATTTCCCTAATTTTCTGCTTTGCTTCCAGAATCATAAAATCTGTAACTGGTGTTCCTGTTCTTATTATCCTGCTCCATGTGCACAACCAATGTTGAGCTTTGGGCCCTGGTTCTTCCCATTAGCAGGCAGAAACAAAACCCTTTAATTAAGATTATTTATGCTCTCTCTTAATCCTTTATCCTGTTGGGTTTGTTTTTTTTTTTGCAGTACCACATGGAAACAATCATTCAGCTATCAAAATTTTTCTCACAGATGGAAGAAACCACAGGAAATTAATCCTTTCTAATGGAACATCATACAAATACAACCTTTTCCCAGTTAAGAATGATTTGAATACTTTGTATTCAGAGAACAAAGTATAAGTGAGAAACCATCCAAGAGCAAGAGACAGAGCTTTATTTCTTCTGGTTTTCTATCAAAATCAAATGGACAGTTAGGTGTAGGGTCATACGAAGCAGCTAACACAGCAGGTAGCAGTTCTCATGAACAGAGTCCTAAAACAATCTACTTATATTTTTTTTTTTCCTGAGAATACACACTGTACTTTTGCAGACTCTTTTTTTCCCAGAAATTAGACATCATTCTCAATAAGGACTGATATTAATAATACATGTAACTGGTGTGAGTATCTCCAAGTATTTTCATATTTCCTCACAGATCAGTTAAATTCACGAAGATCACGGTTCTGGTGCCTCTGAGGTAGAATCCAGAAAATAGCAGGAAACTTTGCCAGGTAAGTGAATACTGAAAAATTTAAACCTCATCTCAGAGCAACTGCCAGCCATACAAAAGATAGTGTCAGCCAGAAACCATGCATTAAGAATTTGTTTTAATTTCCTTTGCCTCCTCCTTACCTTTTCGTGTACATCTCGCCTTCTTGGAGGACAAACTTATACAGGACTTCCTAATTTTTATTTGTATAAGCAATGCTGAACACTACAATTACACAGTGCTGTTAAATACTAATAATAATTACAATGGTACCACAAATAAACACTAAATCAACTTTTTAAAGAATGAAGCAGGTTGCAATATCTTAATGTATTTAATCTCAATGTTATTCCTGGACTCACTCCAGATCTCTGCATTCCCAGAATGACATTTTCTGTTGTGTCACCAAAATATTTAAAGCTGCATAATACTTACTGTAAACAACTTTAATGTTTAACCAAGGCAGTGGGGCTTCCATGAGTAATCTGGTAATAGCTAGTTCGAACATTACAGTCTTTCCAGAGCCAGTTGGAGCACAAATCACAAAGTTCCTATCTGTATATAAAAGCTAGGAAAGAATTGTCCTTTTAAGTTTTCAATAATGACAAATGAAAGATTTCATGACTGTGCTTCCTTTTCACATATTTTATCCTTCATCACCTTAGAAGCCAAGTGTGTCCAAGTCAAGCTCCCTCATTTTCCTCTGACAAGACTGATTCCTCCCTCTTTCCTCCTCTGCACTGTCACTCACCCATGTCACTCATTTACAACCCTTCCTCCTCCTTGCAAATATATAACCAATCTGTACGCATAAAAGTACTTTTATGTTAAGATGAGAATTATTTTAAACTGAGAAAAACACTTTTTAAAGTTCTTCTGGTCTCTTCTCCCAGCTAAGCACAACTCTGATAAACTATTCCAGGAAGAGGTTCTAGATATAGTATAGTTTTCTAATCTCTTTTATGTTCTGAATATCAAAGTCCCACTTAAATTTATCTACAAAGCACTACTTGCAGCTGCAGTTTATGTTCCATACTTACATCATCCAAAGCTTTTGACTGTGCATAGTTAAAATATGGGAACTCCTTAAAAACACTTCTAAATTGGGTTGCTTGAGAGCATTAAGAAATTTAAAACACTAGAGCATAAATTATAAAATTCTAGGAATGTAAATGCATCTTGTCCTTGCAATCTAAATGCAAACTTAAAACATACCACGATATTACACAGGCTTGTAAAAAGTTATCCAAAAGTAACCTATTAAATGATTCAGTAGTTTTAGATTCTTGGTGTGCCATATACAAAGTAAGAAACAGTTTTCCGTATCACTGAAAAAACCTCAACTTATTTGAACCAAAGCAGTTAAAAATGGGGAAAGAAAAGCAAGTAACATATAATAAAGAAAATAGGGATTTAAAAAAAATACTTATTTAAAATCCCTGCTCTAAATAAGTGATTTATTTTCAAACTACAAAGCATTAATGATCCTTAATTGGTAAATTCAAAACAATGGAATCCTTACTAATTTTGACAACTGTGACTTTCTAAACTATTTATATGAATTTAAGGTGCCTAAATTTAGACATTTCCTCTTCCTGATATTTAACCTACCATTTGACAGGTTCCTAAAAACAAAATATTGAAAAGAGTGTGCTAAAAACCCAGAAGTTTGATAGATATAGATGAATACTTGATTATATTTCATGTTCAAGGTAGAAAGAAAATTGTGGTAAAATCTGCTTAAAGAATGGAAATACAGTGTAGGCACACTACAACATAGGGACGAGACCAACAAGGAATATGTTAAATTATTTTTCTTCAAAGAAAATGGGACAGAAAGTAAGATACAGTTTTCCTAAAAAGTCTACATAATAATTAATTTTTCCTTTACTTAAAGTGTATGGAGATATATGTGTATATGTGTGCTTGCATAGAAAATGTCTGAAATATATATTATGCAAATTAAAATTTTACATTTTATATTTTAAAAAGAAAGTTTTGAGGATGAAATTTGAATGCTTGAAATAAGAACAAGCTTTCTTAGGAATGAATGATCTGCAAGTTGTCTTAATTCAGTCTTGCTTTGGAAATCAAAAGAAACATCTATTCAACATTTGATTCCCAGCATTATGCTATGAATTGAAACTGTTACAATGTAATGCATTAGTTTCTATGCCTACAAATCAAACACAATAATTTTGCAAATGTAAAAGCACTGTAATAAAATCAGGAAAACCAGACCCAGCAAATACAAGGATACGTATTTCTGTAACAGCCCTCAAAATTTCCAGTTTTCTTCCTGTAGTTCCTAAAGAAGTAAAAAACAGTACATTTATAAAATAAGACTCATTTTCAGCCAATAACCATGAAAAGTATTTTCCTGACCCCAAGCTGTGTTCTGTAAGGAACTTCAAGGCTGCAAGAAGATCCAGGTGATAGAAAGGAGAAGATGGGATAGGACAGGGAGGTCACTAGCTCGTCATTTAAAAAGGCCATAGTGGTGGCCCTTTCATGAACTCACTCCAGTTTAAGGGTATCTTGCATGTACCAGAGACTCAAAACTTGATGCAGTATCCAGTTGTGGTGTCAGAAGTGCCAAGAAAGGGATAATCACTTCTCTAAACCTCCTAGCTAAGTTAAAGCCCAAGATGCTGGTGCCTTTGTTACTGCAGGGACACACTGCCCACTCAAGTTCAGCAAGCTGCTCGCCAGGCCCTGGGCACTTTTCCACGAGCTGCCCTCAGTCACACCTTCCCAGAGGAACCCGGGGGTTCTTCTCTTTCCCTGGGGCAGGACTGTGGATTTGTTCCTGCTGAATTTGATGAGATTGCTGTCAGCCCCTGCTGCAGAGCACACCCCTGCAGTACTGCCCTTGGCACTGGGGCAGTGTGACCCATTCACCACCCCCCTGAGCCTGGCCAGCCACTCTGACACCAGGCAGTGGCTGATGCACTCCCAGTGCCCCATGTGGGTACTAGAATGCTGTGGGAGTGCTTTCCAACCTCTCTGTGGGATGAAACCCTTGCTGAAGGCAAAGTGAACGGTACCCACTGCTGTCCCCTCACCCACAAATCCAATCACCCCCGCTCATATGGCAATGAGACAGGAATCTCACTTTCCATTCCTGACCTTCCAAATCCCATCCTAAGCCACTGCTCTGCCCTACATTTTTCTGCTAGAACTCATTTTCTATCCATATTTCTGTAGTAGTCAGGCATATAAGGTACTTTCCACAGGCGTCTCATGTCCTAAAAAGTTTAAAATCTAGAAATAAACTGCACTTACTTAAAAACTATTAAAAGACAAAAATAATTTCTAAACCACATATTTTTTCATCAAAATCTCACCATGTCCCTCCATTTTCTAGATATCTCCTACTTAAAATACATTTCTACAAAGATACAGATATGAGCCACACCACAAATAAACATTTAATTTTCAATTTCTATTTTCAAATGAAGATGCAACTCTTTACCACACAAAGTGACAAGGCTGGTTTTTTTCAAATTGCTGAGGGGATGTGAAATGACATTTTCAAACAGGTTTACATGACTTAGCACTTCTGAAAATGTGAATCTTCTTCATAAATTGTTTAGCCAGTTCATATTAAACAACAATGCAATCAAGTTCCACAGGACTGCAATACATTCTATCAATTTTACTCAATTATCTCACTTTGAGCTGGTGGGAAAATGTTCTTCACTCTTCCTCAGATCTTGGATACCCTTTATTATATACCAAAGACAGACAATGGACTATTTTTCTTGAAATAGAGTAAAAATAATTACCTGTCACATCCAGAATCTCTGAAGCATTAGAAAATGATTGAATTTTAATTCCATTTTCAGACACAATCTCCTCATTATTTACCCTATGCAAAGTAAAATCTGAGTCTTTAGTTATTGGAGCATGATGATTATTCCTCAAAAAACCTTCTTTTGTCACTTCTTTCATGTTTTCACTTGTATTTAGGTAAGTACCAATTTCTTTCACATCAACAGAACCAGTTTTAAATTCTGTATTTTTATGCACATTGCCAGACTTTTTAAATAAGCTGTAAAAGACCCAAAATTTTAATTAGCTCATTGTAATGTTACAATTTATCTAATATTTGAAAAATACTAGATATACAATTGTATTAGCAGCAGAACTAGTAAGATAAATAGTAAAATTTTATCTAACTTTATGTAATCTGACCTAAAGACTCCTTTCAAGATACATTTTAACTTCACTTTCATTGCAGAAAGAACATGAAAGAACAAATTGCTTGTGCAGATGGGCTCTGACTCCTAATAGCAGATTAATTCTGAGTTTTTGCATCATTAAAACCAATAGAGACATCCAGGTTCTGAGGAATGGGAGGAGCTGGACACAGAAGAGCAGTTTATTGATAAAATCTCTCCTCCCAGGAACACTGAAATCACACTGAGAACTGCCCAAGGTATTCCTGACTAGCTGACCTCTGCTCAGCAAAGCAAATGATCTCAGCCTTCCTCGTCACCAGGCAGATAAAGAATTCAGAGCAGTATTTTCCAAAAGCTTTGTTATCTAAAGACTTATTTAAAATTTAAGCAACAAACCAATGCTTACTTTTCTCATGAATGAGGCTGAGCTCAGGACACATTTAATTAAATTACTAAAATATTGCCAAAAAGAAACTTTTTTTTTCTCTTACACTGAAGAATTAGCATCTGCAGCCTGCTAAAGTAGCTTCAATTGATGGATCCCAAACTTGTGTTCAAGACGTTTATCTAAAATAATCATATGATTCTGGCAGTGATAAATTGTATGAGTTGACTAGACACATACCTTTTTCTTAACGTTGAATGGACACTCTCATCATCACTGTTTTCACTTAATGCTTTATTTTGTGGTTGCTGAGAAAAATCTATTACTCTTTTAGATTTATTTTCATCAAAGGAAAGAAAAGATGAAACCACTTTCAGATTTTCATGCTGAAAACTAATTTTATCTCTTTCTCCTAGACTTAATTGTAGGACTTCCTTTTCAGGGGCTATGCCAAAATGAATAGGTGCTGATGATTTATCTTCCACTTTCTCTGTGTTACTCTTACATTGCTGTATAAACTTCTCATGCTTGCTCCCCCCTACAAAAATGATAAATTATTATTTCATTAATATTCATATTCTTATTCACAGTTATCTAATCAAGTACCTTTCTCACAGAACCGGCCAAATTCACATCTATTATACAAACTGATGTTTCTATCTTACTGCAAGAATTTTAGTGTGTATTTTATGACTTATGCTAATGAATGCAATGCATGCATTGTCAATAAAAAGTTATAAAAATAAGGTCCCTTTCTTTCCTTCCTATGCAAAATAAAGGAAAAAAACTATTCTTCAGAACTACAAAATAGTTTGTATGACAGAACTCTCCACCCTGTCCCAGAATAAAGATGGTCCTTTAAAAAATGACACAATGACCAAGCTTGAAGTTCCTGCTACAAACAGGTGAGATAACCACTGCAATCTCAGCAGTCAGAGCTGGTGCTGATGTTGGTGACAGGCTGGTTTCATAACCTTCTTGGTTAATTAGCACACTTTGCAGGGTTAATTCTCAGTAGAATCAGTGTCCTGATCTGGCTGACCAGATCAACAAGCCTTGCTGCTGGCAACAGGAAGGGAAAGGGACAAACAGAAACAAGCAACGAAATGCAACAAGATAACAACAGCTCTATTTTGCTGTCTTAATTTCAATGTAATCCATCTAGAAACTCAAAACTGCAATGCCCTGTTTGTAGCATAACCCCAGCAGTTCTAATTCTACAAAAATCAAAAAGCTTGTTTGAATAAGTAGCTCTTAATGGAATTATTTTTGCATAAAGCAGAAAAAACCTCTCCTATTTTACTAAAATTCCTAAATAGAGCATATTATAAATCAGCACAACAGCTAATAAATGCACAGATCTAGCTGACGTAGATAAAGAAATGGCATTCTTTAAAATAAATTTCTTTAATGTAATCCTGAATGTCTAGGAATATGCCTCTTAGCTGTGTGGCATAATGACCAGATTCAAATTTGGCCACCTGATCTATTTGATTAAAGCCCCAAGAAAGGGAAGAAAAAAGTGAGTTTCATATAAACTCTCTGTTCCTTGGGTGGCAGACGGGCCATCAGATCCATGTGGCAACATTATGCTCTTACAGCCACTTCCCACTGTGTTACAGTGCTTCGTGAAACAATGTGCAGGAACTGAAATTTTGATTATACTTCTTACCTTGCACACTTCTGCACAGCAAACTTGTGGCATGTTTATGCCTAAAGAGGACTGCTATTGCTCCTGGCACATCTAACACCACCATTCTCAACTCAAATACATTCTGTTCTCTACTTGCATACCTAGAATATTTCATATTTCACAGTAAAAGAGGAATGATCTGTCACACTAATTGTTTTTTGAGTAATGTAATATCAATGTCAAGTAATACTTGACATTGTCTGACACTAGTTGGACCTTGCAGTGCTGGGTTTATGGGTGCACTCGATCATCCCAAACATCTTTTCCAACGGTTGCAATGATTCTGTGATTCTATTGTCTAATACCTTACCCATGTGAGTGTGAGCTGAGCTTTTTTCCAGTTCCCTCTGTAACTCCTCTGCAGCTGGAATTTCAGCAATAGCTGGAGCAGGTGCAATAAACCAACTATTACGATCTTGATTTTCCAGACACCTATTTTTGACACAGAAATGTGAGGTAAAAGCATTTTTTAAGCACCCTCCATAACAATTAGCACAAAATCACTAGTCATAAATAACCTAACTTCTGCTAACCCTTATTTCTCATAGCCCTAAGATACACTTGCATCATTGAATGTGCTTGGAGAAACATTTCAAAGTATGGGTTATGGAACCAGAGATGTCTAGCCCCACATTTCTATCAGTGGACAAAAAAGTGAGTCATAAAAAACCCTACTGTTGCAAAATTATTCCATCTGAAAACCAATATATATATAATAATAAAGATTTACCTTTGTCTCATATCTGGTTTTTCATAAAATAAATTATCCAGTGAAAAGACCATGTCTGCAGAGTTGAACATTTTTAGAGCAAATGTGAAGTCTCTTAGTCTGCAAAGGACAGCACAAGAAAATGTAAAACTGAAATTACTAGACTTGAACCTGTCTAAAGCAATACAAAGTTTATTGGTTGTAAGTGCCAATATTTAATTTCTATATTGTTTTCTTTTAGAGCTCTTGACTGCATTCTTAATACTTCTTCAAACAGAGAATCTCTCTCCTGATAAAATGTGGTTCCTATTGCTTATGCTGAAAAGGCCCCATAGTGCAGCACTTGCAGCAACGTTTTACTATCATGACATATCTGGGAAGAAAAAGTGGGTAGGAATGAAGATTCAGATAAAGATTATGTTAAAGTATTTAAATTCTAGTAACAATGCTAAAATTCAGCCTAGAGAAGGCTAGAGAAGAGGAGACTGAGGGGACACACCACATTCTTCAACTTCCTCATGAGGGGAAGAGATGGGCAGGCACTGATCTCTTCTCTACAGTGACCAGTGACACGACCCAAGAGAGCAGCCTGAAATTGTGTCAGGGGTGGTTTAGGATGGACCTTAGAGAAGGGTTCTTCCCCCAGAGGGTGTTTGGGCACTGGGACAGGCTCCCCAGGGCAGGGGTCACAGCAGCAGCCTGGCAGAGTTCAAGAAGCCTTTGGACAATGCTCTCAGGCACAGGGTGCGACCCTTGAGGTGTCTTGTGCAGGGCCAGGAGTTGGACTCGATGATCTTTGAGTCCCCTCCAGCCCAGCATATTCTCCAATTATTTTATACAACTGCAGCCAATATTCTTTTTCTCCAATTGTTTTGATCACAGTCTGTCTAGCTTTTGCAAAACAAAATTATACTGTTATTTAAAAAAATAAAGTTATACTGCTACCCCAAAAAATATTTTAATTGACAATTAAAAGAAGAAAGAAAAAAAGGCGGGTGTGGGAGTGGTGGGGAGGAGCCCAAAACGCTTCCCAGATAGCCACGAAACAAAGCGTCTTTTCCACACGCTCAGTGCTGTTGGATTCCACAGGGAAAATGCATATTCCAGATGGCAGAATGAGAGAGTAGGTGTTCGCAGGAACAGCACAGACCACTGAATCACATTTACTGAGAGGTGTTTGCCAAATCCTGGGAGCAAAGAACTCCCTCATGTATCTGCTTTAACAAACACCTTACTACAAACACTGCAGGCCACGAGGGAGTTTGCTCAGTTTTGAAGCCACTTTACTTTTCGCCTTCCCCCTAAAACAAATCCTTTCCTCAGCACACTTATTTAATCACAGTGCACTCTCCAGGGGGCCCAAAGGGAAGGTCACAACCTCTAAGGGCGCTGACCCAAACAAACCGCAAGTGCCCGGTGCCCCGGCGGCGCAGAGCGCATCCCCGCCTCACTGCGCTGCTCTTCGGGCCTGCGAGGCCCTGAGGTCCCTCACGGCCAGGCCTCCGCTCCCTCCACCGAGGAACGAGAACGCAGCGCCTCCCGCCGCTTCCACCGCGCAAAATGGCGGCCGCGGGGCGCCGCGCGCTGCAGCCGCCTCGGCGGGGCCGGCGGGAAGCGGCGATGGCGGCCGTGCCCCCCCGCACTGTGCGCGCCCGGCGCTCCCTCAGGGGCTCCCACGCTCCCCTCAGGGGCCCGGCCCTCCCTCAGGGGCCCCAGCGCCGCTCCGGGGCTCGGCGCTTCCGCCGAAGAGAAATGGAGGGCGCGGGGCCGCCTCACGCCCGCTGCCTGCCCTGTGAGGGGAGGCCCGGGAGCAGCACCTGACAAACCCCTACTCGGAGATCCTCTAATGGGAAAGAATTGGCCTAAATTCCCCATAAAATCTGCCAGAGAGGAATGTGCAGACACTCCACTGGTGCTGGATTTAGAGCTTGTCCAAGCATGGATTTATTGTGAATTACTCTCCTGAGAAGTCCTTACTCACTTCAACCCGGATGGAAATTAGAAAAGGCAGCTGATTCCTGAGCCATACAACTCAGTTAGGAAAATTATTCCTGGAGAAAGAAATAAAGATTGCAAAAATATTGATCCTTTTAGTGGATTTTTGAAAATACAAAGGTTTTTTCCTTGCTGTTCAAATGGTACAACAAAATTCTTCAAGTTCTATGAAGTGAAACAATATGACAGAGTATTTGCAACATGCAGAATTAGGTCACTTGCCTCGCTCCTCCCTGAAATACTGCGATATAAAATTCTGGACTTGCCATTAGAACATAGCTTTTGAACTAGCAAATTTTAAATAAATGGCACAACCGTCTAAGAAAGTCTAAATTTTAAGCTGGTTCAAAGCTTCATGACATTCAAGAAATACTATAGAGGCAGCTACTGTAAATATGTATTTCCTCATACATAAATAGATGAAAAGGAGAATATTTTCTCAAATATTGATTGATTTTAACATAAATAATTTTTATTTAATCAACTTTTTTGTTTTTCTTTCTTGAAAATATTAATTTTTAACTTTCCATTTCAAATTCTTAGACATTGTGTATATTTACTTAACGTCTGTTCACTCAAGTTGTCCAAGCCCTGGTCAATAAAGACCCAGGTCAATGCAAGAAATATTATGTTTATTTTTACTATCTAGTATATATTCATGTCTTTCTTTTAATTTATTCTTCCTTTTAAAAGACTTGCATCTGAATTGTGTCATATTACAATATTCCAATTTTTATACCACACATTTAAGATGCTTTAACCCACTTCCCCATCTAATTACTGGGCAGACAGCCAAAGGTGAGAAGCGCTTCATTCCTACTTCCAACATGACAGGATCTTGGCCAGCACAGAATAACAAAGGATTTTATAAGGAGCTTAGAACACAATCAGGATTGATAATGAACACATTGTGTGAAATTAGATTCTGAAACCATCAATTTTATTCAGTGATCTGAATAAAAGTGGGAAAATGTTTGTGCATAAGCATGCAGTAAAGCATTCATTTTTTTGCTTACAATAAACTCTGAAACCAGAAAGCATTTTTCCTTCTTACTATTAGTGAATGCCTTCTTTGATTCTGGCCTCAGGCAAGTTTCCATCTTAGTTCACAACATCTGCTTTTAGCTGACCAGACTTTAATGTTTAAAGCCATAATACAAACAGTTCATTTTTTAAAGCTATTTTTTTCTTCGATTCCTTTCCCTAGGTGACATCTCCCTCAACACACACACAAATCACATAAAATATATAGCAAAGCAGTCTCTCAACTGTTCTGAGACAGTTTAATTTTTGATTTTCCCCAAGCCTAACATCTGATCTGCCATATGTTTTGAGTCTTTCCAGCTCATGGAGATCACATACTAAGTCATAAACTTGCATGTTCTGGAACAACACAACTAGAAAATCATGAACACCAGACATTGGTCAGTGATCCATATGAGAACAGAATAATTCTCATACTTGCTAAAGACAGGGCTGTTAGAACATTCAGTTTTCTCCAGAACTTACAAACTGAACAAATCAACGATAAATTAAGTTCAGAAAAGTAGGAAGATGTAAGCGAGCTCACAATCGGTGGTGACTTCTCTCAGCTTCCTTTGCTGAGCTTTATCCACAATTTCAGAGACATGACAACACCACTGGTCCCTAAAAAGCCTGAGGTCTCTAAAAAGCCGTGAGGAAGTCTCTGCCTTCCTCGTGGTAGAAATCTCTGGGAAATATTAGACAGCACGAAATCACAGGCAACCCCTGAACTGCATGACTTTTATCAGCGTGTGAGGTGGTTGCAATCATTCATTTATTAAAGAAATTGTAAGACTCAATAATTAAAAAAATATTTTCACCTGTAACCTTTTCCAGTAAAATACAAATGGAAATACGGCAAAAATGGAGTTACCTATTTAGGTGAGGAAAAGGGAAAATCCTTCCATTTTATCAAGTTGGCTTTGATGGATTTACGCCAACGTTTTTAAACGCAGGATTTACAGATGTGGGCCGGATGTTGCACCGCCCCTCCAAACCCCGGACCAGGTGACCCAGTGGGTTTGTGCAGCTGCAGTGGCTGCCGTGCCCGGGCGTTTCGAGGCCGGGCGCTGGCGGAGCTGAGCGCGCTCCCGCGGGGCCCCGCAGTCCCGCCGCGCGTGTCCGCCCGGGGCTGGCCCGGCGCTGCGGCGAGCGCGGCTCCCAGGGCGCTGCCGCCGGCCCCTGGCACATGCTGCTCCCTGCTAGCTCTGATTTTTGTGTGCCTAAACTACAATATTTTTAGCACTGGGGTTTTTTTTCCCTGTATTTTTTTACCTTTGTTTCCTTTTTCAATTTCTTACCCATACACGTTTTGGGGTTCTTTTTAACACCTTCAAGAGATGAACCTTCCGGTACAGGCTAGCCAAGAACTATTTTCATTATGTATAGTATCAGACTCGTACTTCAAATTAACCAAACAAGCACATTCCACATTTACAACCCCACCCTGAACAAATCTTGTCACATACACACACTTACTTTATGTCCTATACTGATTAGAGACAATGGCAATTTTGCACATAGACAAAGGGGATATCACGGTGAGTATAGACTTAATAGTTCACATAGCTGATACTTGACAATTCCTGCACATCCAAATCAAATGCTCAGCTGATAAAATAAGACATACACAGAAGGAAAGAAAATGAGATTAATGCTGTAGTGATATTTGCTCTTTTGCAATGCACCTCCTAGAAGCCAAGTCATTGCTGCTTCCCATAAAAATGAAACAAAAATGTCTCACTGAAAAGTGTCCGTGGAGTCTGCTTTTGCACAGATGACAAACCTGAAAGTTATATCTGCAACCTCTGGTTTGGAAAATATCTGCCTACTTTCATCTTATCAATTCCAACAATATACTTTTTAAAGGTAGGGATGGAATGGATTTTTTTAAGCTAGAACTATTTTGTTGAAGCCAGTTCTCAACAGAAATACAACAAATGCTCTTATTTTTTAAGCTTTTTGTTTTAAATTATTATGAATCAATTCTGCTTGCAGCTATACAGCTAACATCTGGATTTCAGATCATCTAATGGTTCATGCCCTTTGAAAATGTTTCCTGTCAGCAAGATTTCTTACTTTGGATTGGAAATTATAAGTCTATAATTTCAAAATATTCAAAACTCCTGAAAAGCAACATTTTTTAGAGTTCTTCCTTTAAACAGATAAGTGTGCTAAATATTTTCTCAGAATAATTTTTTCATTTGTAAAAAAAATATTTGTCTGTAGTCAAGGAACAGATAAAAATTTGTGAATTTTGAAAAAATGGGTCTGATATATTATGAATTTTTAGAGTACATTTTGTTTTACACATAGCTTTTTTATTCACCAAGAAAGTTTATATTTTTCAAATGTGGTTTATTACTCTGGCAAGCAATGATTTGAGGAAACCATGATACTATGGCCACTTACCAACTATGTGTCTGATTCCTCCTCAAGGGAACGTATTTTCTCAGCTTTGTGTCCGCTTCATTTTGTTTGGAAGAAAAAAAACGAAACAAATATTTTAGGTACTGTTCACTTTGAAATTCTCATCCAAGTTTTTCTAGAAAACCTAATCTTCACTTTCTGCCTTCCCTGGTCACATCCTAACTAATAAATTTATACCGATTAGGGTGGAATAAAACAACTCAACCACAAACAGTGTTTAAAGCAGCAGTGTGATCCATATGCAAAGTGTGGGGGGTCCAGCCAGTATGATTAACAGCTTGATGTAGTCAGGGCTAAGACACATATGTATTCCAAAGATAATTCTGTTAATTTGAAACTGTCTTTCCTAGAATGACAGCCTACTTACTCAGTTATTTCTAATAATCCTCCATACTGTAACTATGCAGTGCATTTTAAGTTAAACAGCAACAATATGCCAATTAAATTTCTGCAGACTATATGATCTGAACACCCTACAGATCCTTCACTCTTTCAAAGTAGGTCCGTGTATACAGATTTTGTTTGATCTCTGGTTCATGTCAACCTGGTTTTGAAACATACCATAACTAGAAAATGTTTCTTTATGATATGTTAGTTATCAGGAATGTGATCTATACTGATAGAGGAGGAAACAAGTTCATGCACTGATCTTTCTTTAAAAATGAAGTTTATTCTCCTTGCATTAAAGGAGAAAGCATACATTCTTCAAAGTTTATATTTTCTCCCTGTTTCAACTTTTATGATCATTTTCTTAAACCTTATGATTTTAAATTTACTAATTCACTGCTGGATAATATATTTACTGATACATCATAAGAAGGTTAAGTGCAAAACTGTGTGTCTTGTACACAGGTATGAGACAAGGTGATCTAGTCCTGAGGAGATCATTGGGATATTATTGCAGTGCAAGTAATGCACAACAGAAAGTACAAGTGCAGAAGTATTGTGCATCCTTGCAGATGATGGAATGAAGACAAGTCAACCCTCCTGACTCATATCAGATACTAGGAAATTGTATTTTACAGCACTGGAACCAAATCGATGTAGGAACTTGACCTTTGAAACTGTACTCTTGTAGATGCAGCAAGATCCAAGAACACACAAGAATGACAGAAGTATCTGATATCAGGATAAGAAGAAATGGCCTCAAGCTGCACCAGACAGGATGTAGATCGGATATTCTTCATGGGAAGGGTTAGCAGGCATTGGAACAGGCTGCCCAGGGAAGTGGTGGAGTGACCATCTATGGGGGGATTTAAAATGTCTGCAAACACGGTTCTTAGGGATATGGTTTAGTGGTGGACTTGGCAGTGCTGAGATTACAGTTGGCCTTGATGATATCAAAAGTCTTTTCCAACCTAAAGGATTCTATGGTTGTTCAGTACTTCATCACAGTCCATGGGCTCACTGCCCTTCATTACAAATCTATGCAATTCCATTACACAAGTCTCCAAGGCATTTGAACAGAATATTTTTTCCAACTCAACCAAATTTGTACCACTGTAAACTCCAGCAGTATTGTATTTTGGAACTGAAAATCCTTGTGAAACAGTATAATTCAAAATTTTAAAGTAGCAAGTGTCTTACATTTTGGAATGCAGTAACTCAATAGAGATGTTCAGATTCCAGCTGGGGCACTTGAGGCAATTGTTCCTTATATATTCTGAAAACAAACCCCAAAACAAAACAAAAAATTATATGAGAAACAGTAGAATAGAATGTCTGAGTACACTCACATTTAAGAACTTGTTCATCACCAGATGAGTTTGTTCCAAGCAAACGGTGGACTCCAAACAGCTGAGCATCTCAGGAGTAGGCACAGTACTAAACACAACACATTCTGGGAAACTTCCAAACTAAGAAGTAAAGACAATGACTGAAGCTTGGGGACTTCTCATCATCACAAAAGCATTTGAGTACAAAATCCCACTGAACTTTGGCACAAAACACTGAAGATGGTTTACACAGACTCAGCTTATCCTCAAAGTAGCACAGCTGCTTTGGTGACAGTGGAGAACCTGAGATATCAACATGTTGCAAAGAAAAACTTCTGTCACACAGAATTTTTGATAAAAATGGAAGAGGCAGCAAAGAGCACAGCTGAAAAATGCAGTATGTTGACACACTACCAAAAGAAACAGAGTTAGATATGAAACACTTTTATAACAAGCTGACTACTGACAACGATACAGAAAGTAGGTGACAGCATTTCAAAGTCAAGACATTCTACATACTTGTTGATGTGTTTACAACATAGATGAAAGAGCAGTTTCAAGATTTCACAGAGAAATGCAGTCTGACATGTTGACATTGATAAAGTTTTTAAAACATCTTCTCATATAAAACCTCAAAGAAAACTTTGTAATTTGCATATTTAGTCCAGCTATTCACTAATCAAGCCTTTCATGTATTAATTCAGACCATACAGACCTATTGGTAAATTTTGGGTTAAGATGTTCAGAAGAGGACATATATATTTAAACACACGATGAAAAGACAGAATGATCACTGGACTTTGTCTACAGAAGAATTCAGGGTGTCATAATGGTCTGACAGTTTTGTGAGTCTTCTTCTGGAAGGTGGTATGTGTGTTTTCTGCTGAAACATTCTGTAGAAAATTGGAAGCCCTGGCTTCCTATGTATTTCTAAAGAGAACTTGGGAATTTATTAAGTCTATCCGAGCACTATGAAGTATGGTAGGGTTTTCCCTTCTCATTTTACCAAACAGCATTACAGTATTCACTTGAGATCCCTTCCCTTTCTGTGAAGTGATTTCAGTCCACATCTCCCATCTCATGAGTGAAAGCTCCACCTACTCCATTATTGGGTTTTGTGATCCAAGCCTGTACCAGCTCTTTGAGGGTAAAACCATTTAAAGTTCTTTGGAATAATTAAACCTGATGTAGAAAGAGCACATACATGCCAATAACCACTGTTTGTCTCAGGAAAATCACCTTAGACTTGTGAGACCCCCCCAAACCAAATCACTGCATTCCCCTAGTTACACAGAATACAGTCATTTGTACTCTTGTCCAAATGTTTATTTCATGCAAAGGAATTAAACCCACTATATTTGGGAACCAAATACCCACTGTAAGTAAGCAAAGTATTTCTAGTGACATCAGTGATGTTTGGATCACATTTGCAAGAAAAGCCAAAAAGTCAAATCACTATTTAAAAGTGAAAAATTGTTCTCATGCTAATAACATTGAATTGCAGGAGTGGACTTAATATAGGTCTTTAAACTGTTTAATTTAGTTTGAAAGAAACTAAAGATTAAAACCCCATGCCTTAACAGAATGTTTCTGCAAGTCATACTAACTTACAAAAAGTAAGTTAGCATGCTATAGCATAGCTAAATGTTATAAAGTGTGAATTTCAAGTGTTTAGTAGCCATTCATGACTTCTTTGTACATAAGTGTCATGCTTTCCTGTTAAACAAGCCAGATTTGCAACATCTAGGCAAATTACTTTAACATTTGGTCTTCATAAGCTAACTACAAAGTACCCAATGTGAAAATAAATTATTTCATAAGAAGTCTTATTCTCTTTGTTGAGAAGTTGCTGACAGACAAAATTCTCATTATATTCAGACAGTATTTTTATTTATACATATACAAAAAGAAATCCATCTCCTGTCTCCTTGTTTTAGCTTTTTGTTCTGACTTAACCTCTACAGAGCCAGAATGGTATGACCAAGGAGGCTGTAAGAATCCCCAACGTGAGCTGTTTCATGTAAAAAGCCATTAAAGTTCACTAAGTCACCCCCTTTTTGAGACCTGTAACTTTTCCTTTTCCCTCCACCCTCCTGTTTTCTCCAAAGCGTGACCTATGGCCTATATTCACAGTCTGTGCATAGACTGTGGAAGCAGAGGGATTTGAGGTAGAAACATTTCCTTGGGCAATAGAAGTGGTAACAGCAGGAGTACCAAGGAAAACAAAGTGTTAGGATAAATCTCTTCTTAACAGGAAAAAAAGGAAAAAAAAATCACAAAAAAGGTGTTCCTCATAGCTATGGGGAAGAATCTTTATCACTCGTGCACAAGATACAGAATACAGATCTACAGAATTAACTAAAAGTCACAGTATCTTTTTAAAATAATAGTGATTAAAAATTGGAGCATGAGCAAGAGAAATGCACTTAAATATTAAGACAAAGCCCAGCAATCATGTATTTTAGAGTCCATATTTATCATGTTGCCAGTCAGCTCCAACCACTGCTTTCCAGATGGCAGAGGAGAGCAGAGGCACAGGGAAGTTATCCTGATGGAGCTGAGACCTATCACCACAATAACAACTCTGCAATAAAACAGGAGACGGCAGAAAAGCAGAGGAAGTTTACTCAAAAAAAACCCCAAAAACCAAAAAAAACCCCAAAAACACAGGAAAGGGCTCCAAGAGTGGCTGGGGCTCCTGAGAGGGGCATCTGGACTCTGAAGCCCCGGCTTCTGTAGCACCTGCCTAGGTCAGCACCAAAAGAAAGATCTGGTTACATTTACTTACAGGTATTTCATGTTTCAAAAGTAAATTCCTATTTCTCCAAATGTGTTCCAAGCTTTTAATCAAGGTTGTTACTACTGCTTCTTGTCATCTGTTTCCCAAAGATTAAAAGGAATTTGTCTTTCACAGTCTTTCTGCTTTGTCATTAGCTCACAGGTGTGGATTGTGTCTATTTCAAGGTTTGAAAACACAGTTTGGGTGTCACCTGGTCCTTTTTATCTGACACTGAGGGCATGAAACATGCCTCTAGCACTAAACAGAACTAAACTTCCATAAAAATCTTGGGCCAAGTTGCTATCTTCAAGTGGAATATTCTTATTATGGTAAAAATTCAGCAGATTGTGACTTTGCTTCAACAGTACTTCAGTAATTTCTAATTAATTCAGAACATTTTCTACAGTCTTGTAGAAAAAGGCATTAAAATGAGATTTTTAGGTGCAAGATTTTCAAACATTTCAATTATATTTTTACAGGATCCAAATTTTTCCTAGTTTTACATTAATAGTGAAAAATCCCAGCAATGTTATTTGCTATTGTCATAAAAACAAGCCAATTTTCTCCTGATGATTTATATAGCTAGACAGTATGCAGCATGTATCTCAAGTCCTATACAACTGAAATTTTCACAAAATGGTATTTCTAAGATATATTTTGATGTTATACAAGGAATTGTGTGCCAAATTTTTGGAGAGGATTAAAAAAAGCACTATCCTCATATTAAACTGGGGACAGGGGCTTGCTACTTACATTATTTCTATTCATGTTACAGTGTTTCAAGTAATTTTATTCTATTTTAAGCATAACAACCCTCAAGAAATATCTACAGAAATATTAGAAAAGAGAGGAAAAATCCCCCCTGATACCAAACACAAAAGACAATGCTGAATTTCATTACTATAATTGTTGTGTTAAACCAAGCATCTAGGTTAGTAATCTACCAGCTCTCAGGAAAAAGAAACAAAATTTCATTCATATACATCCAGTTTCTCTGCTTTAAAATTAATTTCTTTCGAAGAAGGTATCAGTTAACACCACAGAGAGTTTTGTGCCCCTTTGCAATGCTCTATAGTTCTGAACCACTAGCTGAAAATAGGACTCCAAGGCAGTGGAGGAGAGTACGAGTTCAGGAGCTTTCTGTGATTCTGCATCCACTGAATTATTAGTACTTCTGAAAGTCAAGAAAACTGGGTATTGTGTAAAATAGCTTGAGGGAATAGCTTCAGTACATTAAAACACAGTCCACAGGCAATTTTCTAAAAGAACTCTCCTTACCACAGCTTTGTCCCCCTCTTTAATATTTTAAGGAGATGCCTAAAGTGACATATGCATGACTCTCCTTTCAGTGAGGCATTTCCCTTGGACAGAGCGCTCTGGCGGGAGGGCGCTCCCAGCCTCGGGGCTCCCTGTGCCCACCGGGATGCTGGCACGGCTCCACCAGGGTGCTGCCAGCCGGGCAGGCACAGATTCTCTCTCCTGTGTGCATTTCCTCCTCCTGCTGCATGCAGCTGTGGGTGGAATCCTGCTCTCAGGAACTCCAGCTCTCTGCTCCTGGGCTGGCGGCTCTTGGGAGGAACTGCAGCAGGCTTAGGGAAACCCTGACAGTCCCACTTACTGAGTTAAAGGTTAACTCCACCTCTGTTATACTCATGGAAACGAGGAGGAAATACAGTCCTCTCTACAAGGCTAATCTAAGAGAAAGTATACATTAAAAGGAGTAACTAAAGCCTAGAGTTTTGGCGCAGGGACGTGGCGGCTTTTAGAGATTTGCAATCTTTTGATTTTTATTTGTAACATCACCCATAGGGGTTTGTTTCTTTTTTTGTCAAACAATGAAAAGAAAAGAACCAGAGTTTAAAAGCTACAGTTCAAAAACAAATATCTGTAACTTCTGGGTTTAGAGTAGTGAATCCTTGTGCATGTATACTTGCAGTTAAGTGTGCAGAGTTTTACTTGTATGGAAAGCTAAGTGTTAGATTTAAAATAACTGTTCTCACATCAGTGATGACTTCAAAAATAATATAAATGCTACAAATACAAAAGATATTACAAGAAAGGTGTTTCAAACAAAGTCAGTTTTCCAGCTTATTAATTCTGGGAGCTGACTCTCCTCTTTATCACCTTTTTGTAAACCACTGATGCCAGAATATGGAGAGCATGAACACTAGCAGCATAGCAAAACCAAAAAAAACACAAAAAAAAAAAAACCCTCTAATTTTTTAAATGAGGATCAGTGGGTACAATGCACAAAGAATTCTGTTTTAAAATCTGAATAAAATAGTATACTGTTCAAGAAATAGAGAACAATATCATGCTTTCCTAAAATGATCTTTTAGCTTGAAGAATTTAGTCTTGCTAAAACAGAAGGCCAGTTACAAACAGGTGAATTTTTACTCACAGGAGATACACAAGAGAAGAAATTCAGCTAAGACCCCAAAGTAATAGCAGTGAAACAATGAAGTTACAATTGCCTAGAAACAGCACAGGAGAGTGGAAAGTCTAGCCTTGTGTACTGATTTAAATAAAAGCCTGCACGTATGTTGTTAGATCATATTGGAAGTGACATTGTGTTAAGAGGTTTCAGCCATTGAAGTTGTACTGATGCAGGCTCGGGCAGGATTTGGCCCTGCCTATCACATTTATTATACATGTGCTGCTCCCTCTCTTGTTTTGCTCCAGCCTGACCTATTGGCTGTCCCTGCTGGCTGGGATGCTGGCTTCATCCTTGACCCCGGCTTTCTTCCACACCCCGATTCTCCTGTGGCTGCACATTACTGCTCTCATTGCTTTAGCAATCTATTTTTTACCGTCATTTCATCCTCACTGAAGTCTCCCATTAAGAAATCCGATCATTTCAAGCTATCATCGAAGCTGTTTGCTTTCCTAATTTGAAATACTTGTATTTTGACCTCAGTGTTTCTCAGTATAAGCACCCTGCAGAAACATTAAAATTAATCCTCTAAAGGCCAATTTTAATGTAAAATTATGTCAGTTTTCATCTTCAGCTACCCCTACCAGCTCTTCATTGATTGCAGGCTCTGTTAAGAAATGTCTCTCCTTGTTTTCCTCCACGGATTTTCTCCAGACTACCTTTTCATCAAAGGCTGTACTTTTCATTCCACCTCTCCTTAGGAAGTAACTTTCATCAGAGCTGTGTGGATACCAAATGCCATCAAGTAAAACTGTTACACACAGCTTTGTTTGCCTTGTATATATGCAAACGCAGATAAAGTCAGCAGAGAATAAGGTCCCATTGGTCAGTGCTATGCAAGAATGCACTGGGATAAACAGACCATCTACAACACAATACCCCTAACTGTGCCCAAAGGATGTATTTTGGATAAAAAACAAGAGGAAATTGAGTTTTCAGAGTTGAGAGGGAATGGTTAGGACACAAAGCCTGTGGCTATACGAATATTGAATATAATAGGGATCAGAAAGGCTGAGAGGCTGTGCCTTTCTTCTGGCATGAAAGGCAGTGTTCATAGTGGAGGGAGGCATTACAGTTGCCTTATTTCCTTTCCGTTACTCAAACCTCTGAAGGAAGACACCCTGCTGAGCTGTGTTTCCACAACAGCTTGAGGTCCTTGCCAGAAGAACAAACCCCAAGACTTCAACTCTCCCCAGCCACTCCAAATGAGCACTGTGGTGTTCCTGTGAGTTCCCACCCCCTCATCAAGCACCACTGGCTCTAGTATGTTCTGTCCTTTGTTAGAGTTCTGCCAGCATTGCTTACAAAACTGCTTCTGCTGTCTGTAAAAAATCCTTTTCTCAGTCCTTCCATCCAATCCTATTGCTTTCCCGTTTGTTTTCAAAATTCCTATGATAATACCTGTTTCTAAGTGACTCCTTGTACTTGGATACAAATTTCAGTTAACAGAGGGTCAAAAGAGAGAATACAAGAGATTTCAGTGACAGAGAGCAACATCTGAGAATGCCATGGACTTGCATAAAGGTGAGTTTGCTACCACATTTGTACCAAAACCAGGGACATTTCAACATCCTATGTTTGTTGAAGGCATGTATGTGTTACTAGGTAGCTGACAGCCCCTATGGACAAAATATGAACAGCAGCCATTGCATCCCTCATGCCCCTTTCAGGGAATGCTAGCAGAAAATCTATTTTCAGTTAGGCAAAATATCTGGAGTACTTGTGAATTAAATTAATTTCCAGTTTCCTTCTTAACATTAGATATTTTAGAAATGTCTATTAGAAAACAACACTTCCATTTTCACAGGTAAGTGTTTTGGGCTTGCTGCTTTCTTGAATAGTGACATAACTTTTGATCAATTTAACTCATAGTTTCCATATTTTGTAGCTGTAATAGGAAGCAGTTTTGTAATGAGCACACATATTTCTGTGGCTATACCATATAGTCCTGTGGCTTGCATACCACAGAGTGAAGAACAGAACTAAAACCAGAATGTAGTCACCAAAAGCCTCCCTGGAAAGCTCATGTGCAGCAAAATCCACTACCTGGAGGACGCTCACACCAAATTACAGCACTAAAATATTTCCTCACTGAGAATATGAAAGGGATCCACAAACTCCAGAAATGGTGCTGTGTAGGAGGAATTTTGGAACAACTATTGTCCTGTATGCCTCCCCACAAAAAACATATTGCAGCAGAAAGCAAGCTACCACCTATAGGTAAGGCAGTGTCACAAAACAAAATATTCTAGGTGAGTTTCTGTGCTTAAAGGAACATTAGAAGATGGAGGCAGTTGAGGGCTGAAAAGGGCTCCTTTCTAAGTGAGTGTCCTGTCTATTCCCATGTAGCCATAGGTGCTATTTGGTCCATTGGCTCACCTGCCTGGAGAGGGCTTGTCTGAGACACCTGAACATGGAACTTGAAAACAAGGAGAACATGGCTCCCACGTATGTGCCAGAGGTCACAGCAGACTAGAAACATGGCATGCTTTTCCATCAGGGAGGAAGAGAAGCAGAACTGCCTTTCCACATGATCACATCCCTGCCTTCCCTGTGCCAGAGCTTGAGAAAAGCTTTCACAGAGCTGTGCCTGACACATGGGGCTGAAGCCACAGTAAACTTCAACTTGTTCCTCTGCCAGCCCACAGAAGTTACCACCTTATTCTGGCATTAGAAAAGTCACCTCATTGCAGTTTTTCATATAATAACAATGAAGCTGGTTTTCATTTCATCACCTGTAGCTGAGAGTAACCACAAAAAAAAGGAAAAATAAAAAACTCCAGACAATTGTCTTTAAAAATAAATGAATCAGTCAAGTCACAGCAAACTACTCACAAGAGAATTCATCCTTGAAATTTAATACAGAACAAGCTCTGCAGTGCACCAGTAAATACACACCTAAAATAAAGCCTTTCCAAGGCATGTTATCCTCTCAGTGAAAGGGAAAACAATCCAAAGCAAAAAACAACCAAAAAAAGGCTCTATATTCAAATTCAGTACTGTTATTCCTACAGTGGCTGGCAAGCACTGCAGCAGTATTGGAGGCAGCTGACTTGGAAATATTACTACTTTCAGTATGAAAGATTGCAAAAAATTAATAATTTTTCTCAGATTTTACTGTTTCTGCTCCAAAGAAAAATTGAAGTGGTAACAGGAGAAAGCTACAAGCATATCACAGTCCAGAGCAAGGAATTCTTTCAATTTACTCTTGCACTGTGAGAGCCTAAAAATTAGGTTGCCTAGTTGCCCACACTAGGATATGTGGTGTCCAATTTAAATTTCTATATTTGCTTCCTTTGGCCAAAGAACCTAGGAGTCTGAACCAGCAGCACACACAGTTATGTGCAAAGAGAGCTGCCAGGCTGGAAAAACCTGGGCCAAAACCTACCTGCTCTGGAAGGCTTCCATGGAGAGTCTCTGCTGTACATCTTTGCTCTGGAGGAGTACAGGAGAACAGTCTGGCATTTCTTCCTCAGTAAAATTTACCTGTAATAATCATAATATAATCTTGGAGGGCTGGGAAGGACCTCCAGTGTGGGCAGGACCTGAGCAGAGCAGGGCAGGGCAGGGAAGAGACAGCCCCAGAGCCCTGTGTCCCCTCCCTGGGCACAGGGACAGCCCAGGACACCAGCCCACAAGCAAGCAGGGCTGGAGGAAGCAAGAGAGCAGCAGTCCTACAACACCACCAAAAGCCGGGGCAATGAGCCCAGGCTGGGCTGAAACAGGGAGGTGGGCAGGGTGGGGAAATGCCCCAGGTGGGGATTATCAGGCTCATCATTACTGTACTGACTTTTTTTCTTTTTGATTAAACTCCAGAAATGAAAGTTACAAAGTTATTATTCAAAAATTGATGCAATGACTACTTTAGGTGTAGTGTTTTCAGGTCTTATTCAATGTTATAGAAATAAAATAAGTGGTTATACAAGCTAGCATGAAAAGTGGGTGGTTTTTTTAGGAATTTTCTCATTCAAAACACCTGGTCATGTGTTAAATGGCCAGAATTAATTTACATTATTAAGTTTTGCTCTGACCATAGTTATGTCCACAATGACTATGCAGAACATCCTTGGGCTCTCTGGTTGGGGAATCCAAAGCAGGATTCTCCAGGTAGCTGCCTGCCCATTTACACACACTCACAAACTCACTTATCTCCCTGGCACACCCTGCTAACAGCAGCACACAACCCAGCCCCTCTGCCCAGAGGAGGAATTTTCTCCACCTGCTTCTCCCTGGCATTTCTTATAGTCTTTCTTAGACACCTTCTTTTATTCAAAATTGTTTCAGTGTGTGTGATTTAAAAAAGGTATTAAAGTTTCTCTGCCTTTCATAGACATTTCTTGGAACTTAGTGATGGAGACAGGTTTTGTCCATTTTCTAGAAAGTGCCTCTGCCAAGGAGAAGTGCATAAAGAAAACAGTATTTCATCTGGATAACCCCGTGTTTCCATTAGAATCACATAATGTCTAATTATGTACTCCATAAATCTTCATATTTTGTTATGAAGCTCCTAATAACAAAGTCTGATAAATAGATTCTCTCCCCTGGCCACTACCAATTGAGTAGAAAAAATACTTATTTATGAAGCTTTATTAATAAAATCTGAATAATTCAAACAGCTTCTTCAGTGAAGAAACAGCATATTCCTATTTGCATATAAATGAAATGATGCTTTAGTGTCAGAGTGAAGAATTAAATAATATGATTTTTTACAGTGCAGTCTTGACAGCCTCATAAATATTATGGTCATAAGTTGCAGTTTCCGAAAAATCTCATTTTATCTTTTATTACAAAAATATGACCAAAGGGCCAAATCCTACTCATTTTACATGTGTGAGTATTCCCAATGACAACACAATCATTCAGTAAGTGAGGTTACCACATTCAGCTTTATGTCAGCTACTAGAGCAAAACCAGTGTTATCTGCATATCTACTAGGAGACCAGAATCTCTTATTGAACCATGAGGAAATTCTTGTGTGTTGATAAAATATAAAGAACAAAGAAAACTGTAGCTCTACATTCAAAGAGACAATATCCAACACGAGGAAAGGAAAAGCACACGGCTCATACACATAAGATGCCAGAATTGCTCATAGTTACACAGGTACCAGTTTGGCCAAGCCAAACACTCCTGTTAGGTGTAAGCAATCACAAAAGCTGCTGCAATTACAAGGACACCTGAATTACTTCAAACTGACTGTTGTTGCTGAGGAAAGCTTTGATTTTATCCCTTTTCTTTGAAAGGTTGAAAAATCTCTGAAGCACAACCCCAGAGCAGCTACAGAGAGAGCTGAACTGGATGAAGCACATTCTCCTAGCAGTCAAATGAAACTGAGGGCCATGACACTACTTAAGAAACTTCTCAGAGAGGTGTTGTGCTGTCTCAGCAGCTGAGACAAGAAGTGGGTGCCTCCTTAACCTGTCAGTGATATTTATCCAGTCACAGTGCTGTACAAGTGGGACAAAATAGTCATATAGAGATGAGACACACATGGAAAGTAAAGCTAAACTTGGGGTGGGAGGAAGAAAAGAATTATTTATAGATGTTTTGGAGAGTTTATAAAGTACATAAATTTATTTATAAAGTCCAAAGAAGACTATGGGAATATATAGTGTGATCTGTAAATTACAGGCAAGTGTATTCAACCCTGAGTACACTGCTGTACTCAAACACAGCACAGCCTGTGTTTTCCTGGGAAGCACTGGCTCTCAGTCTGAAGACACCCAAAGCCAAGTAATCAATGACAGCCCTTAACTATTTCAAGGAATATTTATTGTCAGTACTGAACTAAGTACTGAAAACTATTTTATTTTGCTTGATTCCAGCTACTAGACATTATTCCTTCTTATTTCAGTCTGGCAGGTTCAAATGTCCCTGATATTCAACATTCTTTTTGTGCATTTACGTATACAGTTACTGACTTACCTTTCAATCTTTTTGATTCAGTAGGTAAGTTAAGGTTTTTAGTTCTTCATTGCATTTTCTCTGACTCTTGATCATTCTGTAGCTCTTCTCTTTGTTTTTTCAGTATCCATCTTGCAATGTGAGCATCAGAACTGTGCACACCATGGCCCAACCACTCTCAGCACTTTGCACGTACAGATAAAAATGGTAACTAACCATTAACAGCTGTTCTCTAAGTCAAGGTTTGCACAAACCCTTTCTGTTACAGGAAACTCATCAGCTTACTCAGCTTGGCCTTTTTCAACTTTCCTACATTCCTTATTAGGTATATATCAATAGATTTTATTAAAACATAATTTGTTTGAATGAGACCCAGTTTATAAAAGGTTGAGAATTCCTCTGTCTTTGCCTGAAGTAATTTTTATATCTATTTTTAACTGCCTTTAAAAAGGCTGCAGAGACTGTTATTGTGGTATGTTTTCTGACACCACAACAATTCTTGATATTTCAGATATAGCTGATCAGAAAATGCTGGCAGAGACAGTCACTGACACATCTGAGTTCATTATTCTAGGGCTGCACTCATCTGCATGTGAGAGCAAAGCTGGCAATCTCAGTTTTCCTGGTTAAGAAATGGAAATTGAAAAACAGAAAAAAGGACTTTAGTCCCATGGTTTTCAAATCAATCTCTTCATGTTAGTGCAAGACTCACGAGTCCTGAATAATTGAATTTGACAGTATTCCTAAAGGGCACAATAGCATGAAGAGATGTGTCTCAACCTGGTGCCAAAGAGAGCAAACTTTTACCATAGACTCATATTACTAACAAAAAGAGTAATTAGAAGTAGGAAAGCATGTGTCATTTAGGTTAATGAAAACTGAATAGTACATTTAACAGTCTCTACTGTCATTAAAATTGAATTTTGTCTACATGAGTATATGTATACTTCCAATACTGACAGGGCAACACCAGCTCTTATTTGCCCATTTCTAAGTAGCTTCTGACTTCTAATTTTAAGTTTCTAATTTATGAATGGATATTCTTGGCAGCAAGGGGATGTTAAGGATCTCTTGCCTCTGTTTGTGCTGGATACAATTCATTAATTACCTTCCTGGATCTTGCTTATTGTTTTTCTAAGGCTGGAGGACAGCACAAACACAGGGAGGCTTCTGGTTTAATTGACCTAGGAAGTGGTTGATATATGTGCTCTAGTGTCAGCACAGATCCTTTTAGGCCTGTCAGCAGACAGCAAGAGTTTGATTCAGCTGCAGGTTCTGGCAGCAGTGGATGCAATCACACAGCAATGTTTGGATCCTTTCTTGGCAAGCTCCCAGATGTGGGTTTTGGCCATTGCTTGTCAGCCGTAGGGAACATTCTGCACGGGCCTGGCTCGTCATCTGCCTTCTCACCCTTCATTTCCAACCTGGAGATACAGCCACAAGAGAAGGCAGTGCAGCAGTTTGGCTCACAGAGCATTAGATGTGCTGCTTTGTTTGTCAATTAGAGTTAATGCCATTTCTTCTCTTTGCTTCTGAGAAGTTCCTGCCGTGGTGCATGGCTGGAACTGGATGCTCAGTGTTGAACGAGAAGATGGAGCCTTCTCTGCCCCACAAGTGAAGGAGTTGTTTCTGCTTGTCTGAGCCAAGAGCAAACAGGGAGTGTCTCATGCTACAGCAAAGGCACAGAAGCTGTGCAGATGCAAAGCAGAAGCTATGCCTTTACTTTTTCTAAATTCATTCAAATTAGAGCAAAAATAAGCTGAAGGTGCTTAAGCAAGTAGAGGAAATGGCACATCTAATCTATCTCTCTCCTGTGAAGATGTACATGCAGAAAAACACTGATAAAGAGGTGACTTCTGAGAGGATATGAGAACAGTCATATCCAATGTGACTTAACTTCCTCCTTAAACAGAGGAGAAACAAGAAGGTAAAAACATGTAAATGAAAGCAAGCATGAAGGCTGGTGTTTCTGGCAGACTAGAAAGAGTGGGGCAATAAATTAAGAAACAATATGAGATTATATTATAAGGCCAGTTATGCTCATGGGAACAAAAAAAAATATAAATTTGACATGATAGAGAACCAGAATCACTGGAAGGATGGCACAAGAGAGCACAACATATTTGGATCAATAAGAAAGGAGGAAATGGAGAGGAGCTAATGATCAAGCTAGATAAATGACCTGAGTCTAAATGAAAATAATTTTAAGTGTTGAAACCAAGATGAATAGAGACATTGCAAGGAAAGAAACTACAGCTAGATGGGGTCTTGATAAGAAGATACAAAGAAAGCAGATTTCTTGCTGTGTGAAAGTGAACTGAAGTGATGAGGAGGAAGCTAGCATGGATATGACTGACGGGGAAGTGCCAATAATGGGAGCTGCACAGAAATGGTGGTGATTTGGTATTCCACATGAGGACAACTCCAAGGCAGCAAGGCCAAGGAAGAGGGATGAAAATCTGACCTGGCCAGGAGGCAGCAGAGCTCAGTATGCAACCTGTAAATAATCAGCAGCTATTATGCAAGCATTAACTGGCAGAGAGAATTCCTGGTTCAACAGTACTCAGAAATGGCTGTAGGTAAGATTGTCCCAAGAGGTTAATTTAGAATGATGTTGCTTGTCATTAGCACTAGGACAAACTTGCACTCATGAATACTTAGGGTGCCCTTTGAACCTCTCTAAGATTACATGGATAAAAGAAAGAACAGAATTTGGCCTACATTATTTTGTCATTATACCTCATTTAATTAATGTTTGAGATAATCTGCTTTTAAATTCAGTCACACTTCACTGAAATTAACTTAACTAAATCTCAAACTGCTGCACTGACTTCTTAGAGCCCTAAACAGAAAGTGCAAATGAGAACAACTATAGGAAAAGAAAAACCCACACATCAAATCAAAACCTACTAAAACAAACAAAGCAGCCTCAGCAACTCATTTCATCCTCCTTCTAAAATGTGTAATAGGAAGAGCAGATTAACAAAAGTGGTGGAACCTGTTTCTGCATTTAACGATTTGTTAACCCAAGTACACCTTGTTATAAGGGCTGCAGTTACAGATCTCTGCATGAGTTATGCAATAAACAAGATTATTTCAGTTCATATTCTAGCGAACAAGAGATTTACGCATTATCAAGTGCAGTGGAGCTACTCTTCAACAAAAGTATTATTCTTTTATCTTTAAAAAAAGAAAAATTGACCAAAAATGGGTAATAAACAAGAAGTGCAAAATTCTTTCATTTACAAACATACAACTGCATTAGTTTCAGTAAAATCCAACTACTCCAAACATCAGGAAACCTTACAGAGAATAGTTCCAATATTTCCATTAAGTTTCCTTGTCCTACTCATTGCTGGTCAGCAGCTACAGTGCAGACCAGAGCCAACGTGCAAATGTAATGTTGTACTCTGTGCGATATTTTTCGCTGTGCCATCGGCAGTAAGGCAAAGCTGCGAGCCAAGCCCCGTTACAATGGTGTGGATGGAACCTTCCTTGGCCTCTGGGTCATTTGGCTGAATTTCTAGCGGAGCTACAGAGAACAAGAATTTACTGGGGACTTGGGGCTGGATTACTTCGCAATAAGCACAGGTAGGAAACGAACTGTGAGGCACAAACACCGTTCCGGCGCCCAGGAAAACGAACTGTGAGGCACAAACACCGTTCCAGCGCCGGACCCGGCGGGCGGCTCCCGTCCTGGGCGGGGCCGGGCCCTGGCGGGGGCGGTACAGGCCAGACCGCGCCCCGCCCCGCGCGCGCCGCTGCGGACGGGCTCCGCCCCTCGGGCCGGCCAATGTCAGCGCGCCCTTCCCCGCCCGGCGCCGCCATTGGCCGGCGCCGCGGCTTCCGCCGAGGGCCGGGATTGGCGGCGGCGCGCGGGCGCGAAAGGCGGCGGCAGCGAAAGCCCGGCGCGCGCCGGTGTCCGCGTGAGTGCCCCCCGCTCCCTCCCCCCTTCCCTCAGCCTCGCCCGTGCCGCCCCGGCACCCAACCGGGACCGAGCCGGGACCGAACGGAGCCGCGCCTCTGGGGGTCCCCGCTCCGCGCACCCTCCGCCCCTCGGTGCCCGCCATCCCCGCGGGGGCGGCTCCCCTGGCCGGCCGGAGTGGAGCCGAAGGGCCCGTGTGCGTCCCGTCCCCCCGGGGCCGATGGGGAAGGCCGCGGGGTGCGCTGGGCCCGGGGCCTGGCTGGCGGGGGCTGTCCCGTTAGGGCAGTGCCGAGCTCGGGCTGTTCCCGCTCGGTGCGGCCCTGGTGCCAGCACCGGGGTTCGGACGTGTGCCGGCTCTCGCTCGCCGGTAGCGGACGGCAGCTCTGTGTGGTAGCTTGCCGTGCTCGCGCTGCTGCTGAGGCCGTGGTGGTGCGCGATAGGAACGGGCCAGTGTGCCTGCTCACCTCTAGCAGAGAGAGTGCCGAGCTGTGAGACTGGAACCGCCTCCAACCCCGTTCCAGCAGCGTCCCAGGCCCTCTGCACCAAAGCTCCCGCAAAAAACGGGGCTCCAAAGAGACGGCTCCTGCCTCTCGGCCCTGTTGTTGCACAAGGATGACAGAGTAAAGGGAGCTCAAATTCTTTGGGGACAAAATGTATTTCTGGCTCCACAGCTGAAACAGATGCATCCTTTCATCAGGAGTTTTTCAGAATTTGTTTCCCCTGTGTGGAAAAGTTCGTCCAGATCTTTAAAGATTTGGCAAAGTAACAAGGAAGGAAAGTTTTTCAATGGAGCCAGTTTTAGTAACTGTCAGAGCTGCTGCTTCCAGGCTTATTTATCACTGGTATTACTGCCCTGGGAGTCCCTGCCACTCTTTTGCTCCTGAAAAGGGATTATCAGGGTTTTTTTGGTTGTACAGTACTAGTGGACTTTACTAGTTCAGTTTTACATAGTGTTTCCAAGATTTGGGAAAAAGCATTTCAAAATAAGCATGTTCTGTTTTTCTTGTGGTGGGAGGGCAATGAATAATTATGTTTTGCTGAATTTATCTAGGAGGGAGAGATTTCTCATATGGAGAAGGTATTTTTTTTCTCTTATAATTTCTTTCAGTCTTTCTGGCTTTCTATAGCTTTTGCAGTAGGCAGTGCAGCTATTTCTGTGTGCATCCATTCCTTGCCTTTCAAAGCAAACTTTAGGGAAAAGACAGTGCTTTAATGTGAATGAGGAAACACGAGAGATGAAAGTCAGTTGTATTTAAGCTTATCCTGCTTAAAGTCTTCCTTCCCTTTCCCTCCCCCTTCTATCCTTGTTGCTTTACTGGTTTACTGTTTCACTGGGATGGTGGGTGGCACTTTGTTTAGGTAGCACAGAGGAACTCCCCAGACTCCCTAAATCTCATCTCAGGAACTGAGTGCAGGGCTAGGAAGTGTCTTACCAGATATGCTTGCTCCCCCAGGTGTCCAGAAGTGGCCCTCGGAGTCTTGGATTTTTTTTACTCGAGAGTTGTTTTGTGATGGAGGCGGTGTTGAAGTCTCCCTGTGATGAACAGCACCCTCAGCAGGCTGAAGACTTCCACGGGAATCTGGAGCAGAGCAGCAAGCCTTCAGGTATGTGCTGAAACAGGGACTGTGAACATTACATTTTGTTGCTGACAGGCTGCTTCATAACTTAGGGAAATTTCAGTATTGATTATAAGCCTGTCTATGTAATCCTTTTGTATAAAGAATTAATGAAATGAAAACATTTGAGGTGGCTTTTGATTTTCCTGTTTGCTGTTTGTGTGTTACAAAACTTCAGCAACTGTAGTTTTGCTAAACCTACTATTAATATATTACAGAACATGTTATTATAAGAGGATACCAGAATAAAAAAAGCCAGCCCTTGAGAATAAAACTGACCAGACAAGTGCACAAACCCAGTATTTTGCCCAGGTTGATGCTGAATACTGCTGGTATTGCTTTGCAAATATGAGAAAAAATCACTTTAAAATCTGCTCACAGAAAATGCTGGCTAATATTATTGGTACCATTACCCTGATGGCACAATGACTGTATGCTCTCTGTACCCAGGTAAGGATTCAGGCCCCCAGAACAGAGCAGGTGATGTCTACACTGCTGTCCTTTAACAAGGACACTCACTGACTTGTTCCAGCACTTCTCTCTTTCACCCAAACCAGCTCTGCTGAGCTCCTAAATGCTGTCAGTGCCTTGGGTAGGCACTGCAGCCTCTGCCACCCTGCTTGAAATGGTCTGACAGCTTTAACTTTCTCCAGGGAGTACTCTCAATTAAGTGTTGGACAAAATGGGGTATCTGGCAGGTTCTATAGCAGTTGTTGAGTTAGTTCTCCATGGTTGTTAGTATATACCTTAAGATTTTTTTATTCTTGAAATATTTCCCAAAATGTCTTAAAACAATTTGAAGAAGACAAGAGAACAACTTAAAGGGGGAAAAAAACAGAATGTAAATAGATAGTTAAGTGAAGAAGCAGGTGTCACTTTTTAGAAGCATTTTTAGAATGTTAGTTTTTATAAAATCTTGAAATAAAAAAAAAAAAAGAAAGTTATCTAGGACTTGAATTACTAGCTGATTTATTGGTCTTTTAGAAGGAAGAAAGTGTTTTTCAGGCAGTTTCTGTTGTTGTTTAAAGTAAGCTACATAGAAGGCTAGGGATGCATGCTAATCCATTCTAGCATATCTATGATTTTTTAAAAAAATGTCTTATTGCTTCTGATTTACTGCCCTGGGGAAACACGATCCATTTTTACATATAGACTACATTACAATTTATCTGTTTATGCTAAATTTAGTTTGGTTTTTTTTAGAATGAAAAATGTATACACATTTGATTGACTTTTCAAATACCAGTTTGTGCTTAGTTCTGTATACTGAGATACTCTTTACCCCTGCTTCACAGAAATTAGTTACAGCCTCTACTCAATTGATAGCTTCAAAAGAAGTGAATTCTTATGTGGGATATAGAAAAGGTTTGAACAACAAGGATTTGTAAACTGAATGGAAAATGACATGATTTTTATGAAATAATCCAGTACAGCATCCTTGTCGTGCCATCTAGTGATTGCAGCATGAAGTGCAGCAGCTGAAATGCACAGCAAACATGGGCTTTGGTGCCAGCTATTTTAAGTAACATTGGGGAAGATTGCATTACCAATCTTAAAAATATCTAAAAAATACTACTTTTTCTGCATTTGTGATTTGCATCTGATGGATTTGCACCTGTGCTTACCGAAATTATTGTTATAGTTTTGCCTTTTGTCAAATTGCTGTTGCAAATTCCACGTAAACATTCAGTGATGAGCTGTAGGTGTCCTACAAACCAGGCAGCTTTTGCCCTCTCAGAATCTGCTTTATGTCATATAAAAAAAAAAATTGTTTAAAGGCTGCAGCTTAGAAAGGAGTCTGATGAAGAACAGCAATATCAAGTATCCACATGGTAGTGTCAAGAGGATAGGATACCTTTGTGCTGTTCTTTCCTCTGTATATGTGAATCCACAGTCCTATGAAATGTAATTTGTGATCTCCAAAATAGATCAGATATTGAATCAAGTTCAATAAAATTTCTAACTTATTTTCCCCATTCTTCCCACAGCAGGAGTAAAAAAAGATATTGAAAAACTTTATGAAGCAGTGCCACAGCTTGTAAATGTGTTCAAAATAAAGGAAAAAATCGGGGAAGGTAAATGTTTCATTTCATCTTGCTTGGAGGGAAGATTTCTTTTGGCATTTCTGACTTAAAAAGTATAAATATAAGATCCCAAGTGGTCTCTATAGGAATTCTTTCTGAGCACATAGGTGTATTAATTAGGAACACTTTCAAGCTATTTTCTTGAAAATCTGGTATATTAAAGCCTTTTAAAAAACAGCATTCCAATTTTGGCAATTAAAAACTTTTTAGGTAGATTCAAGTAAATAGTCTTAAAAATCCATTCGTTTTTCTCCCTTACATGAGAAATCTACTTATGTGTAGCTGTGTTTTGACATGCTTAATTGGTGTTCCTTAGGTTAGCTTTGTTTCCAGTAAAATCTCTTGGGCAGAAGTGGATAAGGAAACTGAAAGATTGGAACTGCTTTACTTAAAAAATGAACAATTTTTATATTTTTGAAGACATACAGGATCAAATTTTAGAATGCTTGTGTTCACCTTGCCTTCACCAAAACAGTATTGCCAATACCTTAAATTAGTGTCAGCCATTACTATAATATATATAATAGATCCAGGTACTTCTCAGTGCGGGATTTCAGCACTTTTTTATGTCTAAGATGCCTAAGAGTTTTTATTTCAAAAACCACCAAGCTACTTAAAAACCCCCAGCTCCATTCCCCATAGGAATGTAAAATTAAAAAAAAAAATACTTTTACCTATCACAAAAGATTGTGTAATTAAACAAAATTTCTGGTTACGAATAATACTATGATTTTACTCTTGGGAACAAACAATGTTTTTTAAAAATACCATTTGCAGTACAACAGCATTATGAGAAAACAAGCTAACTTAAGATTCCACTGTGGAATCACTTTCATTTTAGTAGTTCTCACCACCAAAAATAATGTCTTAAGTCAAATTTGGTAACCCTTGTTGCTGCAATCAATTCTGTTGGAAGTATGGGTCTCCAGGTTGTTTGGGATTTTTTTTATGCTGGCATGAAGTATTTAGGTTTTGTTGGCATTTTGATGTATGCTTGCACTCAGACTGTTGAACCAGTATGATGCAAACACATTACTTAAAATGTAATCAAAAGTAATTTCTATTTATTCATATGGAAGAACACTTCAACTTGTATGTTCAGATATCTCAGATCATTAGGATAAATTAACCTCCTAAGAGGCTTATTAGGATATTCTTAAAATTAAATGGCTGGGTAAGCTTATCATAGAGGCTGAATACTCCCTTTCTCAAGCAAGGGATCTCACATTGGATGTGGTAAAATGCTCTGGGCAGATAAACAGTGCAGTGAGACATCATGTGGGAAGCCTTACTTTATAGATAAAGTACAGAATTAAGGAAAATGTAGCAATTTCAGAAGTGCTTTGAATAGCACTGGCAGTGCTTTCCAGATTAGCATTATGTAGTCCTCTTACATTGTAGGGAGAGGAGGTAGATGTCAGATGAAAGTAAGCTACCTAAACAAGAAAGCAAATCAAAGATAGGAAATTTACATTCAAAGAGCACTGTGTCCCAGGCAAGTTAGACAGTGTTATATTTGCATTTTTACTGACATAAAAAACTTGTATACAAGATCAGTATATTCAGTAGTAGAAAAAAGGAACTGGGTTTTTCTCTTCTAGAATCTGCTTTTGATGTAGTATCAAGTGTACTGCAGGATTGTGAAGAGTCAGATCATTTCTGTAAAAATCTGCATTGACCTAATTAAAAATGTTGAAGACTGTGTTTTTCTCCTTTGTTTACAGGTACTTTTAGTTCTGTTTACTTGGCCACAGCACAGCTACAAACAGGATATGAGGAAAAAATGGCTCTGAAACACTTGATTCCAACCAGCCACCCTCTGCGAATAGCTGCTGAACTTCAGTGCCTCACAGTGGCAGGGTACATAAACTAAAAAATTATGATTTTCATAACAGCTGAACGCTGTCTCACTGTTCTGTATTTAAGTTTTGGCACTTCTCTTGATTTGTATTTAAACACACACAAATATATTCTTTTTCTTGAGAGCAATTAACAAAAGGAGTGTCTTACCTGTAATGGATGCCCTTTGCTGCTGGTCTCAGTTTGGAGGGGTGCTCTATTTACCAGCTGAGAAATTCCATTATATATCTTTGAGGCAACAAAGTCCCAGTTCTGAAATGCTTGGAGAAAAGAATCACTTCATTAGAAATGTGGTTTTAGGAATGGATATTTGTTGGTGGAAGGTGCTGAATAGCACTTTCATAAAGTAGCAGGATCATGAAAGTTAGGGCCTATATTAATTGCAGTGGTAACTACAAACTACAGCCCCACAGATAATCTGTAGAGTTCTATTCCAAACTGGAGAATAGAGCATAAAATGGAGCATAGCTGTGAGCAGCAAGAGCACAAGTGCTGATTGCTGATAAGACGGCTGTCAAAATATAAATTAGGGTTAAAAGAAAGCTTGACTGAAGTTTTATTTTGAAAAAATAAAGAAAAATAAATATCCATCCTCTGTTCTTTGTTCGGTAATACTGCTTTTCTTCTAGGGGACAAGATAATGTTATGGGAGTTAAATACTGCTTTAGGAAAAACGATCACGTTGTTATTGTTATGCCGTATCTGGAGCACGAGTCCTTCTTGGTGAGTCTCAGACTTGTGATATGTAGTAAAACATTTAATTAAAAGCAGATGCATAATTATTCTATAATTCTATAAATTACGGTATCCAAATATCCTTTCAGGACATTTTGAATTCCCTTTCCTTTGAAGAAGTGAGGGAATACATGTTTAATCTGTTTAAAGCGTTGAGGCGCATCCATCACTTCGGCATTGTTCACCGTGATGTCAAGCCCAGCAACTTCCTCTACAACAGGCAGCTGAAAAAGTGAGTCTGGCCATGCTGTGATCTCATCTGGGGAATTGTGCCTTGGCAGAACAGAGTCAATTACGTTTTTAAGCTTCTTTCCTTCCAGCTCCATAACATGTGCTTAAATAATAAAGCTGAAACCATGGGGTTTTATTTGTAAAATTTTTCTTTCATTGTTAAGGAACTTAAGAAGGGAAGGATTTTTTTTACTTAAGGTAGTATCTGCTTCATAGAGTGACAAAGACCTGATAAAATGAAGATTTTACTACTGAGTTAAAGTACTACATTTTCAAATAAGAATGAGAAGAATAAAATATGGGGGTTTTTTTAAATAAGAAAGTCAATTGTAACTTGTGGTACAAAAAATGATCCTTGTACATTTTTAATAGTGGATAGAGTAAAACTGATACAGGTAAGATAGCTGGCTTTGGGCTGTTTTCACCTTACCTTGAATTAGTGTTTATAACTAGTAGAGTCAGCTCTTTTGCCTGCAAGTTACAAAATTTAAAGATTGTAAAAAGCGAGGTACTGCTTCTTTGTGAAGAGCTGAAGTAGTCAGAGAGCTACAGTGCTAGCAGTCCTATAGCTGTATTTGTTAGCATAGTGCTTGCAAAGTTAAGACACTGAGGTATTGGAGTGTGTCCAAAACAAAGCACTGTAGCAGGATGCACATCCCCAGTGTGGAAATGATAGGAAACAGCCTCAAGTTGCATCAGGGAAGGTTTAGATTAAATATTAGAAAAAAGTTTATCAAGCATTGGAATGGACTGTCCAGGGAAGTGGTTGAGTCACCATCTCTGGAGGAATTTAAAAGACCTGTAGATCCAGCACTTAGGGACTTTGTGGGACTTGGCAGAGCAGGGTTAACAGTTGGACTTGATTTAAAAGGTCTTTTCCAGTCTAAATGTTTCTGTGATTCTATGCAATGAAAGTTTGTAGGGGAGGTTTGATTGCATTTTGCCAAACCACAAGCTTAAAAGTTTGAGAAATACTGTTTTGGATTTTTTAATCTGTCAAAATGAACATGTACTGTCATTTTGCTCTTCCTGCATTTTTTGAGCCTTAATCTCCACTTTGTGTTTAGAGGTGTGGAGTTGAGTTTGAGACCTGGGGACAGATAGATTGTCTCTGTACTGGTTGTAGCAAAAAATAATCCTTTTTAGAGACAAATCTGAAGTGTGAACTAATGTAGCCTTACCTGTTTGAAGACTAAAGTAAATTCCAGTAGTATTTGCCAGAACTCTGTCAAAACTTGAAGCACTCTTGGTCTGGTCTGTCTTCACTGCTGCCTTTGTCCTGTGCCCGTGGGAATCCTCCATGAGTTGAGTCACTTGTACATGACTGCTGGCTGAAGGTTCAGGGCTGTAGGATTAGAAAAACTTCAGAAAGGAGTTGCTGGAAACATTTTTTTTTAACAATTTTGGAGGAAGGATGCACTTGATAAGATTTTGGGACAAGAAACAATGAACAACGGTGTAGGGTGAAAACATTGAGGAGATAGGTAAGATGGGTCAGTAGGAGGAAAAGGAAGAAAATAGGACCGTGATGCTGGCAAGAGTACAGATAAGCAACATTGAATGAAGTGAAAGAAAGATAAATAAGTAATGAATAGCAAATTGAATGACTAATAGATACTTTGTGACTCCTGATTCTGAATTTGTCTTTTCAGGTATGCCTTGGTAGATTTTGGCTTGGCACAAGGAACCCCTGATACGAAAATTGAGCTTCTTAAAACTGCCCACTCTGAAGACCAGCAGGGAAGTTGCTTGCAAATGAATCCCATAACCTTGGGAAATGGGGCTTCTGTCAGTGTCACAGCACCCAAACAGATAGCTCAACAGTCAGCCTCAAAAGCAGCTGACAGAAGGTCCAGCTCACTTTCAAAAGTACAGATGAAACAAGGAAGAGGAGGAAAGGTTCTCAATCTCTTTCCTTAATGCTGTTGTCTATGTTTAATGTGTTCCTTCATCCAACAGGGGGAGATGCAGTACTTGCACAGAAGCTGAGCCTGCACAGCAGCACGGTGTTCATATCTAAGGAGCCACTTGTACATAACTATTGGCTTCATCATTATCTGTTAGATGTAATACAGTGCTGAAGGCTGTATAAACCCTAACATGAGCTACTATTTAGACAGCCTTAAATCCTTTTTTAGAGGCATGGATGGGGAAACTCCTCCCCAAGCCAAGCCAATAATCATTCACCTATGTTTAGTTACTAGTTGCATAACAAGTGCAATACAGACTGCACTTGGATTGTCTTGGGGCACTTCAGAGGTGTGATTGGTTTTGTAAACATGTTTGCTGTTCTGTCTAGACCATGTTTCTTCATCCACAGTAACCTGATGCCTGAAAATTACTTACATGCAGCTGGTTTAGTTTTGTGACACTCCACACATTTTTTTGAACTGTCAGTACCAGATGCCTGTTAAACAGGATCCTGACTGTCCTTTTTGCTGGTCTGTAGGAGGACTCTGTGCACCATTCTGTCCAGCGCTCTGTCTTCGGAGAGAGGAATTTCAATGTCTACAGCTCCACATACCAGGAGAACTCAAGCACAAAAGTAAGAAGTATTGACTCATCAGTAGGATCAATCTGCTGCATATTAGAAAAAGTATAGAACTGGTTGTTCTGTAAGACAGAGCACTGCTCCAGAATGCTGTGGAACTAAAAGGTTTTGAGCAGACTATTAAACGTGTCTTCCCTGAAAAGCTCAAAGAACTTTTCATTTCTGTTTTAGTCCCTTTTGAAGCTCCTAAACAAGGAGTTCTGTAGCTGTCTCCCTAGCTGATCTTGTTTGGATGCTAAGTTAATCTTTTTTCCTATACATCTATCTGTGCAGCTAATCATAGAATCACAAAATAAATTGAGTTGGAAGGGACCCATGAGGATCATCGAGTCCAACTCCTGGCCCTGCACAGGACACCCCCAGAGTCACACTGTGTGCCTGAGAGCATTGTCCAAACACTTCTAGAGATCTGGCAGGCTGCTGCTGTGACCACTGCCCTGGGGAGCCTGCTCCTGAGCTAAACTACTTCCTACTTACCTTGGGAAATTTAAAAAAAAATATTTTGCAGTTGAAGCTGAGGATAAAACTTATAACTATTGTTTTTGTAATTAGTATTTAATACAACAAGGGGCAAACCCCGACTAATTAGAGGGTTTGGTTTATGGTATTTTATTGTAGAACTAGAGTTAATGTCAGTGTGTTGATGTGTCATTTCATATTCTTTTTTTCTTATTCTCATATTGAGAAAAAAATCTTGAAACAATATAATAACTTGAAAAATATTTGTCTTGTAGCTTCAGAATATCTAATATATATTGGTTTTTTTGTAAACACTGAAAATGTCTTCTGCAGGGGAGGAAGTCAGGCTATCTAGAAAGTTCCAGTGTCTGTTTTATACCAGTAGTTTTTACCAGTAGTTTTGTTACTGTTAGAGAGATTTGCTGTCTGTTCTAAAATTCTTCATGTTCATCAGCACCTGTTAAGTCAGGATTTTAGGACCTGTCCTATCTATATGTAAAAGGAAACTTCTTAAATATCTATGTCACCTTCTCTAAAATATCTCCATTGCAGCTGATAAAACAATCAAAGGTGATAGATGTTTCATCTAGGAAGCTAGTAACAAAGAAGAAGATTATTTCTACCAGAACTGTGAGCAGTGGGGCAGCCAGGAAAGCTGCCAGTGCCTGCCCTTTAAACCTGCCCTGTGACTGTTACGCAACGGACAGAGTCTGCAGTGTTTGCCTTTCAAGGTAATTTGCTTTGATAATGTTGTAAAATTGTCTACTCTGCTGTCAAGCAAAGTCAGAAACTTAGATTTACTAGACTGCTGATTTAGTAAGTGAAATATAGTATTTGATCTCTGCAGCCCTTAAAACACTGAGTATGCTCTTTATAAACAAAAATAGTTGATGGAATTCGTGGATTAGTTCACTGCTATCTGCAGCTAGAACGATTCCCTGGTAATTATTTTCTTGCTGTTGTACTTATTTATTCACCTACATGTGTTGTAGAAAATCACTTGAGTTAATTACAACGCTTAGAAAAGTGTTCTAAATTCTGTCATTTAGTAGTTATCTAATAGGCCTAAATTATAGCAACAGTCAAAAATCATGAAATGTAGAATAGAAAGGAAGCATGACTGTTTTGTATTTGTTCATCTCAAAAACTAAGAGAATCACAGAATGGTTTGGGTTGGAAGCAGGAACCTTAAAGGTCATCTTTTTCCAAGCCCTCTGCCATGGGCAGCTCCCACTGGAGCAGGCAGCTCCAGGCCACATCCTACCTGGCCTTGAGCACTGCCAGGGATGGGCACCCAGCTGCTCTGGGCAGCCTGCTCCAGTGCCTCATGCTGGAGAATCTGAGCAGCTGAGTTCAACTCCATCCCTCTGCAGGTATTTTGGTTATGATCTACTATTGCCTTTTATCCACACATGATCTTTTAAATAATGGTAACCTTGGACCTTTTAGTTAATCTAACAAAAAGTAAATTCCTGGCAACACTCAGAAGAACCCTTAGGTTGCTCTGTACTAACACAAAGTCATAGCATCCACTTTCAAGAATCTCATAGTTTTTGCCTTGGGTTAATTAGCCTCAGCTTCAAAGTTTGCCATGAAAACAAGCCTTTAACAAAAATGGCACTTCTCTTAGATGAATTTAAGAAAAGGTCATTGTGAATTAAGTATGCAATAAGTATTTCCCTGATATTATCTTATGCTAGATAATACAATTAAAATATAATATAATAGATAATTATTATAGGCTATTATGTGTGTATTTTAGGATTTCATGCTAGATAAGATGCTTGAAACCTCTGTAAAACTTGAATAAAGCACAGTTTGGTTGTTTACACATTGTACACAAGTATATTCTAAAAATCATAGTAAGTATTATTAGATTTAGAACTTACTTACCAACTTTTACATTCTAAATATATTTGTCTCTTATTGCAAGGCGTCAGCAAGTGGCTCCCAGGGCAGGAACACCTGGATTCAGAGCACCAGAAGTATTAACAAAGTGCCCCACTCAGACCACAGGTACTGCCCAACAGACTCAAACAAATGGCTTTCTTCACTTGTTCATCCTTCTCATTTATGTATATTTTGTTGTCTATTTTATGGGAGGATTTTTTAACTTGTGAAATTCATTTTTCATCCCTTGTAATGCTTTTCAAGTCTTTCCTGATTTTAATTAAAAGTTTATTATTCAGAGGAAGACAATTCAGGAATAGTTTTCCTGAATTTGAAACTTGAATGTCTTTATTAATTTGAGAGGTAGTACCATGTACAGGAGTTTAATACAATATATTTTAAAAGAAAAAAAAATTTTTTTTAAGTTTCTTGGCTTATTTGTTCAAGAAAAATCTTGAATAAATCTTGGGGAGAGGGAATATTGTTTAGCTTTTTCTAGGCAAGATGTAACTTATGCTGCCATAGCAGGCATAATTAATGTTGTAATTGCAAATGTATTCTAGAAAGCATTATTTAATGACTTTTTATAATAGTTTTACTTTTTGCTGGTGGTTTAAGTAGATGGTGTATAATTGTCATAATGTTTTTGAACTAAAATTTTCATTTCCCTGTGTTAAAGTTTCGTGAATAAGATTCAGTGGTTTGGGTAAATATTGGGGCAGGGCAGAGGGATGGTTAATGCATTACCTGGTGCAAGCAAGGTGGGAGAGGTTGTGCCTACCTGCAGGATGGAGTACCAGTAGAAGCAAAGTTACCCATTAAATATTTGCTGTATGGCCAGGAGTTCTAACTTAGAAAAAAATACAAATATCTCCAAAAACTGGATTTAAGATATAAGGGTTTAGCCATTTTTTTTCTGAATAGCTTTTGAGAAAGCTGTCAGTTTTCAGTAAAGTATGTAAGCACACTCAAAATAGAATTATCAATATATTTGATCAGCTTATGCCTAGGTAGCTTACTGCTGTTTGAAACAGCATCTGTGCTGTGAGTATGACTGGGATTTCGAAGGTATGGCAGCTTGTTTGGAGTTCTTGTGCCTGTGCTGTAACAGCCAGCTTTATGGGCTAGCAGCCATCCAGAAATCTAGGACAAGTTTAGACAATCTCTGAGCCTGTCTAGACAGAAGTGAGGCAGAAAGAAGACGTACCTAGGAAATGTTGGACTCGTGCTGGTGTTAAGCATGCTCTCAGATGGATCTCTGTTCTCTGGGGTAATGAGATTACAAAAAGGAGGGGCAAATCTAGACACCCTTGGGTGTGGCACAGACGTCCCTGGACTGAGTCAGTGGTGCCGAGCTCCTGCAGTACATCAATAAAGCCCTTAACTCAAACTGGGTACACTAATTTTTATGAGACCATGTTTTATTTGAACTAGCAAGGATTACTGTCCACTTTTTATTTGGGGCTGCTGGAGTCACCTTCTTGTTCTTCTGGCAGTGTCACTCCTGGTTTTGGCCTCTGTGCTGACACCAAGTTACTGGCTGAATCCAGCTGACTCTACCCAGAGCTACTACAGCACATCTGACCCAGGTTCACAGTGCTGGGAGTACAACCCAAACTCCCAAGCTGAGGCTACACAGGACCAGTTCCACTTTCCCTTGGTTTGTCCCTTGCTCCCCTTTCCTCACTAGCTGGGTAACACTAGACAACAGCATAGGGAGGAATCATGATTTTCATGTCATTCCACAAGATCTTGCACTCTGCTGATGATCACAGCTCAACTACAATTGTGGGGCCAGGATTTACTGCCCACTCAAATGGATAAAGCCTTATAATTTCAGCAAGAGTTACACAATTAAACCTTCTCAAAGGTCTTGACCTTGATTACTCCAGCTTACCCAACCACATCCTCAGGGGGATGCATGGCCCCTCAAACAGATAGTATTACTGGATCACTGTTGGAAAGATACTAAAACATTTTACAGGAACTGTGCAGAAGGCTGAAAACCTTTCCACTGTAAATTGTGCCAAATTATTAACTTGGATTTTTTTTTTTTTTAATAAAAGACATAAAATCTGGTTTTGCAACTAAAGTCAACCTAATACCTTTTTTCGAAATCAAAGTCCTTTGCTGAGTGTTTCTAATTAGAACATCCAAATTAATTACTGCCTATTTTGCTGCTTACTTTTTTTCAATAGGACTAGGATGAATATGCCTCTATTTCTCAACTGTTAATTTTTCTCTTTGGAGTTTGGGATCTATCCTTCACTTTCCTTGCCATCTCTTAAAATGTGCACCTTAGTGAGCCAAAAAATTATGGCAGACAGGTATTCTTGTAACTTCCAGCACTGAAGTTTCCATCAGGCTTTGGCCTCTGTCCCCAGAGTACTCTCTGTACTCTTCATAACACAATGAAACTGATGAATAACTTTGAACTATTACAGTTTTTAAAGTGCCTATCTTGTCAAGTGAGTTCATATTAGAGAAGAATAAATTTCATAGTAAGATCAATTTCTTAGTGCTGCCTACCTGTGCCAGCTTCAATCCCCCAAAAATTTTCACAAACATTTTTTATTTGTGACCCTTATAGAGGTTTTCTCCATAGAAAGTTAAGTTAAATATTTATCAAACCAGCAATTTCATTTGCCCCTTCTCATCTTCCCAGGTAAAACTACTTCAAACATTGTGTTGGTTCATTTTAAGTTTAGCGAGTTAATGGAATTACTCATATGAAAAAACTCCCTCTGCATTAAAGTAGGAAATTATTCTTCAATCTAATTACAGAAGTTTCCACTATTATCTCTGAAGTATTATCTGTGTGACCAAAGTCAAGAAGTACTTCAGAACATAACTTTTGCTGATAGAAACTTTTCAGATCATAATTTATTTTTAAAGTTGAGATTTTGTTTGTGATGAAATTTTTAGTTATTAATAAATTTGCTTTCCTTTGCAGCAATAGACATGTGGTCTGCAGGAATCATATTCCTTTCTCTACTCAGTGGACGGTATCCATTTTTCAAAGCAAGTGATGATTTAACTGCTTTGGCACAAATCATGACAGTTCGTGGATCCAGAGAAACCATTCAGGCTGCTAGAACTTTTGGTATGCAAACCTTCATTTTGGGGGAAGGGGGGAAATGTTACTTCATACTGTGATTACAATCAATTTTTTTTTGTGTAAATAAATATATTTTTAGGTTTGAGAAGAATTTTGGAAGTAAATCATGTGTTTTGAAGTGTATATTGAGAGACTTTTAAGACAGTTTTGTGTTTTTCTTGTCTTTTACAATGTGTGTATGGGGTACTTTATGTCATAGTTTTCCCAGCCTGTCTACTGCCTTTCACTAAGTCAGGGCTACTTGAGGTGAAGTATGCCAACGAAATGTTTCCTACTGGCATTTGGTTAGAATTCTTGAGACAGTGTTTCTATTTCTACAAAATTTGGCCTGGAGGCTCATGTCAATGTGACTTAAAATTTAGATGATGTAAAGCTTCCTTTTCCCCCACCTCTTTCCCCAGAAGGCCTAGTAAAACAAACAAACAAGCTAAAAACCGAATACCTGGCCTGTTTAAAAAAGACAGAATCACCACAAAACACAAAATATCCAAATAACCATTCCCCTAATTGCTTGCAGGCTAAATGCTGCAGCACTTGCTACCTGGATGTGTAACTGCCAGCATCAATTTTCATTCTCTAGACAGAGGTGTAGAAATTAGGGTATTTAATTGTCTTCAGTTCTGTTTAAATGACAGTGATATGCAAAAAGTTGGTGCACAGGGTGGCTGACAACCCGTCACTACATAACTTGACATAACCCAGAGCTCTTTGTTCTGAGCAGAACTGAGATGATGACCCCTTCCTTCTGACTCTTGGGGGCTGCTTCTGTAGCAGCAGGGCTGGTGTGGAGACATGGGGGGCTGGATTTGGTTCTTTGATAGGTTTGTTTTTCTTTCATGCTGGTTATAATTTGAGACATGAAGTTTCTCAGAAACAAAAGTTACAGTTGCATAGAAAGTATAATAAAATGTGGCTTCCTGTACAACCTTTTTTCTCTAGGAAAATCAGTTGTGTGTACCCAAGTTGTCCCAACTCAAAACCTACGAACCCTCTGTGAAAAGCTGAGAGGAGCAAATAGCAGCTGTAAGGGATCTCAGGGGGAAGGGCCCAGCAGGTCTGAAAACAACACAGCTCTGTCGGTTGCAGCAGACAAACCCTGTGCTCCTGAGACACTTGGAAAACAAATTCAACACTTACAGAGTCTTCAGGAAGGTGATGGTGCTTTGGAAACGAAGGAAACTGACATGAAAGGATGGGATCAGGTTCCTGATGAAGCCTATGACCTGCTTGATAAGCTACTAGACTTAAACCCTGCAACAAGAATAACTGCAAAAGAGGCTTTGCTGCATCCTTTTTTTAAAGACATAAGGCTCTGAGAAGATAACTTACTTTGTTATTCCTTTCATATGTTTTGTAGAACTGAAATACTAAGGCAGTTTTACCTTGTTGCCCTCAACATTTACACTCACTGAAATAACGTCACACTGTGCTCTGAACTACTGAAATTTTGTCTTGTACAGTTGGACTGCAAATGTCAGTTTAAGAAATACTTGCAGATGCAAAAGTTACATAAACATCACTAATGTGCTCTTATCCTAGGACACTTCTGAGAGATTATTGCTGTGCATACCTGTTCTCTAAGAAAGTTAACTTTGATCAAAAACAACAAAGAAAAAGAGTTTCATAAGCTCTATGCTTAATTCTCAAGATATTCCCTTAAAATTTACAAGTTTGCCTTAAGGTATGACTGAAATAAGAAAGTGTTTGAGAGACTTTTTTCTGTACTCGCATATCTCTGCTTTGTTCCTGTTTGGTACATGGGGGACTGAAAATGGAACAAAGAGTATTCATTTTGTTCAGACTATTTTCAGAGAACAGTATTACTTTGGGAGTGTTGCTAGAAGAAAGGCCAGGTGCTAGAGATTATATCATCAAAAGAAAAGCATAACTTTTAAAGTACATTTTTGTCCCTGTCTGGTCTTTGCTACTTAGGAAATAGTAATAAATGCAGTTACTCATTTTGCATGTTTCCTCAGTGCCATGGGTAACTGTCAGTATTCCACAGCTGCTGCCTTCAAGGATGTCGAGTGCCAGGCATAGGTTTTATTTCTGTTATAGAAACTGATTTCTTAAAAAATACCTGTTCAATAAATGATTTGGTTTTATAACTTCAGAAGCTTGTCTAGATATGCTTCTATAAAACTCAGGTAAGGTTTTCCTGTGGGATGTTTCTGTTCAGGGAGTCTTCCACATTGGTTTCCTGCATAAATTCCTCAGTGATAGAAGCCACTTTGGATAGCTCTACGGGGTATGGCTCTTATAGCAGACCTATCCTAATTATCAAGGAACTCTTAGCACAGGGTTAGCTGGCTATTTTCTGGTCCTAAGGAGGAAAATCCTACACCTTCAATGTACAAAGTCAGCTACATCACATTCAACAGAAGTTTCTCTAAACCCCTTGATGATTCGGGAGACTGAAACATAATACAGTGTTTTTCCATGTACATTTCTTGAGTTGCTGATGGAGTTGCTATAAGAGGTTCTTTTGATAACTCCTGTAAAAGCCTTCTCATATGAGCTGATTGTTATGATAGTGCAAAGATCCTGACCAGGACTGGGGCTGAAGAGACAAGATTTCATTATTTTCAAAATCTTGAATACATAGAAAATAATGGTAATGTTGCTCTGTTTCTGGCATCAGCTGTAAGGGGAAAAATATTTGCAGATGTCAGAATATTGATTGCAGAAAATCTTGAAAACCTCAAGACCCTGGGGCCCAGGTCTTGTAATTTTTGCTGTTTATATAATTTCAACACAGCACGTCACTGAGAAATTATTTATCTAAAGGAACTGTGGCCAAATTTGGCAAGCAATGCTGTCTGCCAGTGTCTGCAGATGTATTGTTTCCTCCTACATTCACTCGAGCTGGCTATGGGCTTATGAGAGCACCAGCTGACAACAAGCAAAAATATGTCAGCTATCTCTTGTGAGCTTTCAGGCTTTCCCTGCTAACAGCCTTCAGCAGCTCCTCCCCTCAGACCCACAGCAAGTAACCTCTGCATTCGTTTGAAAGCCAAAAAGGAAAAATCATTGCTAATGGTATTTTTACCAAAACACTAAGGGTAAATGAAACTTGTGAGGAACAGTTCTAAGTTCTGTGTATTCCATAACAAGCTGGAAAAACACATTGGTATTCCTTTTTCCAGTCAGCTATTTAAAATGTGGAGAATTCTTTTTTCAAGTAGAAGGATGAAGTAAAAAGAAAAGTGTGCTTGAACTAGCATATGCTAAGGAAGTACTTTTTGCCACACTCTACAGAAGAAAGCTAGAAGCAAAATGTTAAATGCAATGGGCTCTTACAGGCAAAAAAAACCCCCAAAAACCAAAACATAAAAAGATTAAGGAAAAGAGCAAGAAAACAATACAGCTGAGCAGTGGTTGCCACTGGATTTTCTGCTTCTCTCTGCTGTGTTTCTAAGAATCTCTAAAAACCATAGGTAAGAGCCAAGTCCTAAGATTCCTTTAAAGTTTAAACACATGATTTGAGATATTTATAAACTGAACACGAATCTTGTACCATGAGAGCTGCAATTAGAAAAAATTCTGCACAGAAATTACATTGCTTCAACAAATGTTCACTGGTTGTGAGGTCACAGCTGGGTGAGTGTTAAGTTCTGGACACCATCTATGACAAGGTTAGTAACTAATTGGGCAGAAACCAAAAATGGCAGCAAAAAGCTGCATGGGCTTGGAGAGATGAATACAAACTGATAGCTAGAATTCTGAGAACAGAATGCTGGGAGCAAATCTAAATACATCTGTGTATTTAGCATAGGGAAGACTAGCTTATTCTCAGTACTAAGCCAGACTAGGTGAGGAAACTGACATGTTTATTATGTTCATCCTAGTTGAAAAGGGTAACAAATGCATATTAATATTTATTTTCCTATCACCTTTCTGGCCATTACATTCTACTAGTAAGCAAAACACAAAGAACGAAAAAAAAATCTTCAGAGCTTGCCTCATATATTTGTTGGTGATGAAAAGGTATGTTCTGAATGAGGTGATATAAACAGTGCTTGCATTTAGCAGGGGACACCTGAATTTTTCTTTCCGCCTCATGAAGGCAGACCACACAAGGCAACTGAAGTAAAAGAAAAAACCTCAACAACCCAGTTTCCTCATTTGCTCAGTTTTACACCACATTTAAAAGCTTGGCTGTGTAGAGAAAATGACTAACCTTTCAAATCACTTAATAGAACAACAACATTTTAAAGGAAATTAGTACTTTATGGCTTCATGAATTCCAAATCTATAATGAAACTATGCAAGTGGTAGGCTTAGAGCAAGGACAGTTCTCTTGAGACATTACTGAAGCAATGCTCTTCCTGCAGCATAATTGTAAACGTTCTTTGGTTGGGTGTTTCTAATATTTATTTTTTTTAGAGCACATAGTAAATTATTCTACTAATGTAGCCACAGCATGTTCACTTCAAAATTCACTTGTAGCTTATCCGGAAAACAGAGCATGTCCCAGGTCAGTGGCAGTACATATGTGGCTCATACCCCTCTCTGCTGCTGCGTTCCTGGCTGGCCAGTTCAAGGAGTAGTAAATATTTAAATTGGCAGCCTGCACACAGTGGGTGGAAAGTGGATAGTCCCTTTGATCATAGGCTTACAAAGGCCAGCATATAGAGTTTTGTTACCCTGGTAACAAAAAAATTCTGGTACTGCTGAGCTGAGGGTCCAGTAAATTGGATATTTTGCATCAGCATAACCTAGATAACCAAGGGTTTTTAAATACGCCTGTTGTATGCTCAATTCTGCCTCTCCATGACTCAACCCTTTCTACTTTCATGTCCACTGACTGCTAGAATTATCCCTATACAATGGTTTATTGTATCATGTTAAAAACTAACCACTCTATGCATTCCTCAGTATCCCCAGAGTATTGTTTATTCCATTTATGGAAGGACTGACATCTTCCTGTGGGGATACAGCAGGGAAGAGAGTGGTTTTGTTACATGTTACTTGGTTTCTTGCATAAAGTTCTTCCATAGTTTTCAGAAGAGTCATATTTTAATCTAAAACCTAATTAAACTTCTCTTTCAAAAATTCTAGAGCTAAAAGTGCTTTGCATAAGGTATTAATTTGCTCCATGTCTTTTATATAGCATAAACAAAGTAACTGTAACAAATAATGCATAATTAGTTTTATTTCCTGATGTGATGAGATAAGGATGTAGCCCAACAACTGACATTTAAAAAATCAGGATCTTAGGAGGAAAGGTTAAGTGATTGATGTAATGAATGCCACAGGTCATGTGTAGCAGCAGGCAGCTCATTGATAAAACCTCTCTTCTACTTCCCATTCCTGTTTTTTCTCACCATCTCCCCCCAAAAACTCTGCTCAGATGCAGTGTGTGTTGCTATAAGGCATTTGGCTTTAATCATTCTTTGCTGCTTTAAGTGTTACTGTGTGTTATGTGAAAAGTACCAATTATTTCCAAGTGTCCTGGGAGTCCTCTTGAGCCCTGCTCCTGTTTTTCTGTTTACTTGTTCCAAAGAGCTCAGTTTCCTTATCAAAGCCCCCTCCCACTTGAACTTGGTAGTAGAGGTAAGAAATTCTAAATTTCTCTGTAGCATTTCAGTTTTCTTGTCTGTAGTCTTCTCTTATCAGATCTAGGAATGCCAATTTCAAAGAGAACTGCTGAAATGTCTACTGTGTGAGTATACACTTGTCAGGAGGAAAGCACTGAGGGGAGACTGAGTAGTGTGGATCTCAAGAGGACACACAATGCTACAGCCAGGCATTTTTCTTGCTCTATAAACAATATCTTTTTTCTTCACCAGATTGATATTAATCTATAAAATGTTTTCAAACTTTCTTTCAAAACTCTGAGAAGTTACCCACCTTCTGAAGGCCAGCCCACTTTCATGGGCTGTGTTAGCTGCATGTGGAGCTCCTTGCACATCCCAGAAGTGAGGGGATTACAATGGCTCACTTACTGCAGCAGGGAAAACACAGCATTATAGAGTATCCCGAGCTGCTAAGGACCTACCAGGACCATCAACTCCAACTCCTGACCCTCCCAAGAGTCACACCATGGGCCCGAGAGCGTTATCCAAATGCTTCTTGAACTCAGACATATTGTGGATTTTTTTGTTCTTTTAGTGCATTTAATGGATAATTTAATTTAATACTAAACTGTGGTATTTACTATGGACAATTGACCAGGACACAGAGTTGTCCTGCACACAGCTTACAGCCAAGCAGTTATTGCCTGCTGGGATCCTTCATAACTTGGCATATGTTTTCCATTGCAGATCTGCTTACAACTAGTTCTGGAACTCTGTAACTTGAGTCACATTCATTGCAGTTGCTTAATGAAAAAACAGTGTGCAGTTTGAATTTATAGGTATTTACCCCAGCTGTCTTTGTAAAACTGACAGTATTCTGAAATATTCACTTAGAGGCAGCCCGTGCTGGGAGGGGAGGAAGGTCTGTGTTAATTACCTCTCCTTAGCTCAGCTTTTTGTTCACTAAAAATCAATGCTTTTATTAATTTGCTGCATTGTGACTTACACGTGGTAAGTCCTCTATCAGAACAGCAAAAAGAGGACTGTAAAATCTGTGGTAAATTACTTTGGACAAGGATGCAAATATACTGGACCAACAGTGCTCCAGAACTGTATTCCCTGGCCTTATTTCAGGGCTTAAAATGGAGACTTAATGTTGGGCTTTTCCTTGAAACATTTCCATGGAGTTTCATCACCTATGACTTTCATAGATTAATCAGTATCAAACTGATTAATCAAGGCCTACTATTTGTAGCCATTTTGGAACCTAATGCGTGTGATAGGACATTACTGAGCCACTTCAGCTGAACTACTGAGATCCTGCTGTCACACTGCCCTTAGGAATACATACTGATCCCTGGAGATCAGAGCATCATCTACACATGCATCACTGCCCATGGCCTCCCAGTAAAATGTGAGGTAAAATAAAATTACCAGCCCAGCTGTTTTTCATGTGGTGACAGACCATAATCACAGTTTGTGACATGGTGTTTAGTTCTTCCAGGTACTAATTATTCAAAAGAGCCATATCATCCTGCTTACAACACACGGGTTTTAACCCTGGAACATTTGTATATCAGAGCATGAAATGCTGAGACAAGCCACCCATTTAAATTGTAACTACAAGATCTATATGTCAGCTTCAAGTGCCTCAGTACATGCTAAGATTTGGCATGCAAACCTGAAAATTAGATTTACTACAGAATTTTCAAATATTAACGTCACTCATCCCCTATCACTAGCATCAGCCTGAGTGAAATGCTAATTTGAAATGTTCAAAGAAGTCTCAAAATATCCAGGGGAGAAATACATTGCTGCTATTCAGCCAAGTGCATGTAGTCTGGATTAATCCCAGCAGGTCTATTTTCTATCTTCCAGTGCAAAAAGCTCCTTGTGAATTTACTGGAAGTTATGAGGTAGGATTCTCTAAGAACTAGGACTACATCCCATAAGAGATCAAAAGTAAAATTCAGGTAGCACAAGAAATATACCTGCCTCTGCTAGTTTCAGTGTTTGTGGCAGGGGAAACCAATGGTCCCTAAAGCACTGCAGCTGGCACAGTTAAAAAAGCATCACATATGAGCAAGGGAGCTGTGGGTGCAGGAGGAGCTCTGCCCACAGCAGGCTCTCAAGGTGATGCTTACAGAGGGCAGCTCTCCCAGGGCACCTTTCAGCCCAGCAGGAGACATGATCCTTCACCAGCAGCCTGGTCCAAGCAGTCAGCTCCCCAGCCCAGGAGAACAGGGCAGTGCTGTGCACGGCTGTTCCTTCATGCTTGGCCCCCACAGGGTTTGGGCAGGAGCTGCAGGCGTGGAGGAGCAGCAGGGAGGACCCTGCTGGGGTGTCCCCCATCCACCTTAACCCTGCTCCCTGCTCAGCAGGAGCCCTCAGCTCCCTCCCTGACACCATCCAGTCCTGCACACAACACGAGCTGCAACCCTCCCTTTCTCTTCCCACTAATCTGTTCTAGTTTATAAAACTGACAAACAGAGGGTAATTGATGGTTTATAAAGATATGCAGCTTATTTATCAGGAGGAATGAAGCTGGATACAGCAGCACAGGATTTTTTCCTTATCAAAACAGATGAAGGACTGAAAGATAGATGTGACCAGATACCACAATAAATTCCAATTCCCATCAAACAAACTGTAATGAGTCATTAACATCCTCCCACTTGGATGGAGGGAGATCATCCTGTTGGTCAGTTAACAGAAACAGCATTTGTTGTCAAGCCTTCTTTCCCTCAGTTCAGAATTAAGTATTTCTAGAAGTAAAAGGTGCTTCCCCTCCCACTCTCTTCCTTTGACTTCTACATTCTTCTTCCCAAAAATGAGTTTGTCACGTTTATAATGTGTAATTAAGGGCATCAGACCTAAGCACAACAGGGGATTTTCAAGAACTTTACTGAGCTCACTTGTCCAAACCCACTTCTGACCAAAGAGTCAGAAGAGGCCTCCAAAGCTGAGTTCCTTTATTTGGGTGGATCAAAGCAATATTTTCCACTGTCTGGGTGAACAGAGCACAGTTGAAAGTCTTTGACAGACTAGTGCTATTTTCTGGCAGCTTTTCAGATAGAACATCAGTGTCATGGCAAGAATGTCATTTCCCCCAAGCATTTTCAGCCATGGTTGTTCTTGTAGGGTTCTCTTCAAATATGCTATCATTAGAACTAGACTGAAATTAATTCAGAACTTGATTATAAAATAATATATAGAATATATGTATGCAAACAGAATAGAATATGTATACAAATATAGAATATATGTATACAAACTATTGCAGGTAATAATTAATATGAATACAGAAAATCTTGAGAAGCAAACAGAGGAAAATACATGAGAGAGAAACATAGAAGAAGAGCAGCAATAAAACAGAATGGGAACGGAATTCAATCCAAAAGGAAGAGCAATTTGTTTTCATAGCTTGGGGGAGTAAAGGAATAAGCCCAGTGCAAATGTTTACAGCCAGAGTCCCTCAGATAATTGCACAAACACTGCTTTGTGCCTCAGTGCACACACTGAGGTTTTACTGAACACACCACCCAGCCAAAAGGGAAATCTCAGCACTACACTTTTTGCAGGCTATTTGCACACTGAGGCAGGTGTGCACCCAGCACCTCTGCATCCCTTGATGCTCCAGCTGGGGTATTTACATGAACAAGCCACAGCTCTCTCTTAGGCTGGCTGCCTCCTCTGCAGAGCTCACATATGGAGAGAGAGAAAAGGAAGGAAAAACCTGGGGACTTGTATGCCTTTGCCTTGCCCCCACCATGTGAAGGCAGGCTGAAGCTAGGGGACAAATTCCATCCTGCTGGAAAAGTGCTTCCTAAGCACAACCTTGCAAAGTAAAGCTCTTGGAAGAGAGATTAAAAGCAAACCCACCCCACCCCCCCTTAGCAGCTCATGTCAAAGAAGCTTAAGCACAAGCCTAAAGTTAACCAGATGTTTAGGTTTCTGCTCGTGGGGCCTGTGCTGACTCTGCAGGATTGCTGGCTTACAGAACTGACTCACAGCAACCCCAACCCTTCATTGTGCTGTACCTCTGCTCTGCTGATATGTGTTCCTTGGTATGCACACTTTGCAAGCACAGACCCAGATGCCAGATTTCTGTAATGTACACAAAGCCATAAAAGTACTTCTCAAACTCCAGCTATCTAGTTGATTCAAATAAAGCTCATAAATTGCTTGAAAATTAAATATAGATATATTTGTGTGATACACAAGAACAAAATAACATAACATCATAAAAATGTTATAATAACATCAATAATATCATAACATTATCATTCACCCAAATATCCTAAAATGCCACAATAAAGGAATAGTGGCCAAAGACAAGAAATGCAAGAGAAAGGAAAAAAATACAGATTTTATTACAAGACATTCTTTTCAACCAATCGTGTGTTTAAAATTGTCTTATCCACATTATCTATAAATAAGTGTGTTAGTTGAGTTTAATCTCTAAGTTATTCTTCAAAACTCTTTGCCCTTTTCTAGCCTAAAATGTCAGGTTCTTCCAAATGGACATTATCTAGTTCAGAGATAGACTCCAGCGTGGGGGGAAGCTCCAGCTGCCAAGCACTTGGCAGGACAGATTTGCAATTAGGTACTTCCCTCTGCCCTAGGGAACCTGGGCTATAAAAAGAGAGCAGGAGACAGACCTGGATTGAACAAAAAGAACTGCACCCACTCCAAATGCTGCATGCCAAGTTTCAGAATGGTCTGACTTGCAGGAAAGCTTTAGAGACAGGTTTGTAGCAGCCTGCTGAAGGCACCAGCACATGCTCAGATTTAGTACAGAAGTACAGTCCACAGTGAAGCCTGGGTAACACAACTTTTTCCAGAATTAGGACATATGCAAAGAGCATGCTCATGCATTGTTGTAAAATTCAGTCCGTTATTTACAGTTGGCAAGCAACACATACAGGAGTCAAGGGTGGTTGTGAAACAGATTGCAAGATGTGCTGGTTAAAAGTCCATGCCAGAAGTACAGAAGCAGTCTGTGAATACATGAGTGTATTCCTGCAAAAGATTATTGACTACAAAGGCAAACTGGCACACAGATCCTTCCCTGGTGCTCCAGACACACAGCAACTGACTTGCTAACCAAGGTAAACTGAAAATATCTCTCTCTTGGAGTTGGCTTTTCAAAAAAATTGCTGCAGATGCACATATCATTTGGGAGGAAGACATAAGAGGGCCAGAAGATGCTCAAGTTTTGTCACTATTTTAAAAAAAGTATTTTCTAGTCCTTTCTAGTTTCTGAAGCATACAATGAAGAAGCAACTTAAATGATCTGTTTAAGAGGAATCTATGGGAGAAAGCCTAAGCATTTCTCTTAAAGGTTAAATGTATTTACTCCCTTCACATGTGAAATTTACAGTGATAAACTGTGCATTCTTCATTTTTTACCCGGTTAAGTTTGCTGAAACATACTAGCTCCCCAAAAACTTCAGCTGCACAGAAAAAGATCATCCATCATGGGGATGAATGCACACATGCAAGAGCAAGCAATCTGAACCACTGGTATATGAACTAATGCAATACAGAGCTCTCAAGTGTACTAGAAAATATTTTCATTTATAGTTTTTTATAAAAATACAAACATAGAAGTTAGAGAAGTATAAAAGAAATTTTACACTATTTATGAAATTCCTTCTATTAAACTCTACAATGATTTTAAAACTAGATCTAAAAGTGATCAAGAGCCTATGTAAGGGCTGGCTGTACCTGCCCAGTCAGGCTAGTAAAAATGACCAAGGCCCTGCTTGGACTTTCAAACAAATTCCATTGCCTCTTTATAAGAGAGGACACAGTGAAGCACGAGGAAAGAAACAGGATACCCATAGCAGAAAGGAATAAATTTTTTTCTAAAATACTGGATTTCTAGTAGCAGAGAATCTGCATAATATCTTTTCTAAATCTGATTTTTCCATTAGCTTTCACAATAATAAACAATGGTAGAGGTAAGACAGTTCTTCTTCTCATCCCTAGAGAGCTATACTTTTAAAGTAATTGCTCAGATGGGGCACTTCTTGAGGCACCAGAATTCTGCAGTATCAGGTTAGCAATCCTTTCAGAGGATCCAGAGAATTTACCCCAAAAAGATACTGGCAGTACCTTATGATCTTCTAAATTTTATATAAATGTATTTTAGTCTGGTTTTATCATTATGAAACTGTAATATGAGAAAAGTTTACAAAGTGTCTTGCTTAGGGTGTTGATGATGATAGAAGTAGGTAACTTCAAAACAAAAACGAGTTTAGTTCATGCTTAAAGAATGTACTGACAGTGACCATCTCTGAGTAAACTGAGGAACCACAGCAATGAGAAGTTCATTCTTCTCCGAAATACACAGGAACTGTTTATTTCTTCATGTGCTCAGACATAATCTGGATTCACATTTACTTTTTATTGGAGCACACTGAATGAGAGCGGTAGCATCCTGGTAAATTAATTATTACCAATTCCGCCCCCATCTTTTCTCCGTTTTGATTCTAATTCTCCAGGACAAGCACAATATTTCCACTCCTCCCTCTAAATGCTAGTTACTACTTTGAAAGGACCAAAAATCACCTGAAAATATTTGCTGATATTTTCGCAAGATTTTACTATATATTCCTTTCAAAACACAGGTTTGCTTTTACATAGCATTTCCATTTCCAAACAGGTGAAGCTCAGCCACTGCTGTGCTGTTGGAGCTGCAGGTCCTGATTTAGGTCAGGAAAACCCAAAAGTTTTCTCCTTGTATCATCTCTCCTTCTTGGGGGAAACTGAGAGAGTATTTTGCTTGAGAGTTCTGTTTGTTCAAGTCTAACATATCTGCATTACAAATCTGAAGGTCTCCAAATATCACCACATAAAATAATTTTCAACAAACATCAGCAAGGTTCAGACTTGCAGCAAGAACCCCAAAGCCTGGTAATACACTGTAAGAAGAACACTAAAGAAACTGTTCCCCCTGCTCTGGTCCCCCACAGCAACAGGAAATTTGTTGAACAAAAGCCTGAGCTCATCCCAAGAAGCAATCAATGCCCTCAGTACACAGGAAAAAGATATGATCTGAAAAGAGAGGTCAGGAAACATGCTGTCAATTGGCTTCGTCTGACTACTTGAGAAGCTTTGTTACCCCTTGAGAAGCATAAATGGCACAGGATGAAGTTGACTTCCATCAGCTTCTGTAGCAGTTTGGTGATGGGCAGGGCAGTTCAGCACAACAGTGTTGTGGAGTTGGTGTGTGTCACCCTTTCAGCACCACACTGCTGAGGCTGGTGTGTCCCACCCTGGGACAGGTCCAGTGCCTCTGGCACGAGCATCAGCTTCAATCCAGCAGCAAGGAAGTGCCACTGAAGGTCAGTAAAGAGCAGCACGAGCAGGGCTGCTCCATGAAGGGCTGTGAGCCAGAGGTGGCCCAGTGCAGGCCCTCACACACAAACCACAGTCTGGCCATGTGTGACCAGGACAGGCGGAGCTGGGTGCCAGCACATCAGCAGTCCCTGAAGTGGACATAAATGATGTCCAGGGTCTATGCAGAGGGTCCAGGCAGTAGCAAAAGGAGGTGAAGCTGGAAGCAAGACCACAGTGCAGATCCAAGGTGCATCCAGGAAGTAGGGCCAGGGCTGGAGACAAACACACTGACAAAGCTTGAGCTGAAACACAGCCCCAGGGCCTGTGGCTGCACTCAGGGTCCCAAGATAGTGGTTCAAACCTTAACTGCTCATCTCCTTGCAGGAGGCTGTTACTGTTGTAACCCTATTGCCTTTATCATCGTGTTTCCAAAAAGAAAGGCAGCTGCCTTAATACTTCTGCTCTCTCTTAAGAGAGCAGTTTTTAAACCAGCTGTTAGGGTAATTTAAGCTCATGCTGTCAAATAAATTGACCATGCAATTTTTGAGGTTTACTTCATTTATACCTTTTAAAACCAGCTTCAGGGACTTCAGAGTTGCTGCTCAAGTGAGTATTTCATTGCTTTAACTTAGTATTGAAAACATATTACTGTCATCTCTCAATCTCCATTTGGGCCTTTCATACGAGCTGCTTCCTGCCACATCACACTCATTCATTTCTGGTTTTCTGTGTAAAAAGCCACAGCCCTGATGTGTGCCTGTTACGTAACCCCTGCTGACAGGCTCAGGGATCCGGGATGCCGGGCAGCCACAGAGGAGTGAGCAGACTTGGCAAGCTTGGAATTTACTTCCTGTGGAACTGGAATGCAGAGCAGCTTGCTGGGCTTTGGAGTTTGTACAGTAATTATTCCACTAAAGAGTTAGTTTGCAAAAGGAAAATAAGGCAGGCGTTGAAGCAAGCCTCCTGCCAAGCCAGCAGAGTGGGGCTCAGCTGAAATCGAGTGTGTCAGGACAGCACACTGCACCTGTAAGTGGTCACTGTTGGCAGATGGCCTGTGTGTTACAGGGCTGCAGCAGAACACACAAGAGCAGGATTCCAACTGAATGGGACTCAGAAAAGTCAGCCTGCCCTGGTCCTTCTCTTCTAACTCCTATCCCAGCTTCTCTACACTGCAAATATTTCCAAACTGCTTGATTTCTAATCAAGTGTCTGCTATGAGCAATGAAAGGGGAGCTGGGTTTACTTTTGAGATCTACAAAGGGCTGCCTTGTTCTCAAGCTCCGGCACCAAGGAGCCCAGATGTTTCCAAACATCTGGAGATGTTGCTTCAGGACAGGCTGCCCAGCCCTAGAGTCCTGGGTTAGGACAGGCCCGCTGACCCTGGCAAGACACCTGCCCTCTCTGAACACTCAGAGCACTGTGGAAATGCATTAAGCAACAAGAGACTCCATAGAGGATCCCACATTTCAGAAATGTGAAATTCAGAAAATGTCTGCAAATCCCCTATCCCTGAAAGAGTTGGGCTGAATTGCTGCACCAAATCATAAACAGCCACGTTCATCAGTGGAAATACAGAAACACATGTCCACTCCTCCCCTCCAAGACATGTGGTTCACTTTTTGCATGAAAGCTTGAGTATAACAGTGATAAGAAGTTTCACATTGCCTGTTTAAGGCAGGGTTATCTCCGCCCTTGGGAACTCTGTAAGGGGGAGATGGATGGTTGGATGATTTTGAATAAACTGTACAAACAAAATTGTGAATTCTTTTAAGTTTAGCTAGTACAGAAGGCAGAATAGAAGTCTCCAACTCATGCAAAGTTCCCTGCAAAGGGGGTTCCTACAGTGTTGGTGGCAGAATCCACACACCTGCTATTCCTGGAAGACCAGACCTTCCAAATCCCGCTTCTCCTTAAATGTCACCCTATTTCATACCCAAGCAAGTGCTCCAGTTACCACCAGTGTCACTTGTCACAAAATGTTATATAGTAGTCATGCATTAGCAACCCTCCTCATTTCTGCCTCTCCAAGCAGAGATTACTTGCTTCATGCTAGAACACAGAGCAGCTCTTCATAATTGAAGAAGGATCCAGGTATGATCCTTTCTTCCCAGTCTGAGGGTTTCACCAGTGTGTGCCACCCAGCAAGTTACTGGTAAATGACATCTCTTTTCAGTGCTGATGAGACCATGATGAACAGAGTTCATCAGCATGGAGCCCATGAGGAACAACTAACATTCTTCTATGCTCTTGTTTCTCCCAGGAGTGGCCCATTTGCTGTAAGAAAACACAACACCCTGGCCCTGTAGCTCACATCTGCTTCTCTGCTGCTTCCCTGTGACCTGGCTCAGGACTCTGACTGATGGAGCTCCTCCCGTGCTGAAGTAAAGGGAAATACAAGCTCCTCCACCCACTGCTGCCCGTGTGCTTCACTAATTTAAAAAACCCTAAGAATTACCTAGATTTCTTGGTTTTGCAGAAGTTAGAATTTAAATCCTCTGGTGGTTTTTTTTGTTTTGTTTGTTTGTTTGTTTTTTTACAGATAGAGGGGAGTTTTGTATTTTAAAAAGAGCTACTTTTGTAAGTGACACTAGTAACTTCAATTGTAATCTCTAGAACACAAGGGTTTCTTAACTTTTTTTGCTTCCTGAATTAGGAATATATAAATATGTCACCAGTTAAGGACAAGATCCAGAAACAGTTAAATAGTCCTTGTTCCCCTAAAGATAATGAAATTGCTCACATGAGACAATTTTGAAGCATAACAGATTTTTAAAAACATTTCTTTTGGCTTAAAATATTTAGAATAAGATTCCTAATTTTCCAACAACACAGCTGTTATGTGTCTGGCTTTTAACCCAAATCTGTTTGTATCATACTAAGATTCCCAGTGAATAGCTGCAAAACCTCAGGGATTATTTTCTTTAGCATTGAAAATTTATCCTGAAATCAATGTATGTTCATAATAGATTACTTCAGTTAAATTTCCTTATTTTCCTTTGAGGATGCATTCTGTCGATTAGCTATTTGATAAGATTAGTGCTAGCTCAAGTCCCTAGTCCAAAACATGGAAGTGAAAATATTGGTCAGTGTCTCAGTAGGAAGTTTTCATTTCCAGAGGAAAAAAAATCCTGATTTATCAAAAGAGCCTCATAGGGAAGAGTTTAATTTGCCCGAGTGTAATTGATTTTTATAATCATCAGCATTCGAAAAATTCAAATTCTAAAATATTTATATCTACTGTCTCATAGAGAAAAATCAAAGAGTGACACACTAGTTCTATAGATCTTTCTTGCACTTCTGAAGCTGGAATCAATTAGATTTTTTAACAAGTCTGTTTATTTCTTTGAGGAGGAAAAACCCCTAAACTCCCTCAGTATCCTGCTTCCATGTGAGTGCAGGCTAAATCAGATTTGTTCAACAGCCTCCTGACTGGGTGGAGGCAGTGGGAAATACTTGGCCATACTGATTGTTCCTGACAACAGTTGCCCTGAAGGAAAGTGATGTTATGCTACAGAGAGAATTGTGGGCGTTTCTGCGTAGGGAAAACCCACAAAATCTAGTATTTGTTCAGTACTTGGTGTTTATAAATCTAAGCAAAATAATAACACAACCAAGATGTTAAATGAGATGCCAGCATGTATCAGGGATCCCATTTTGCCCACCTCTACATGTCAGCAGCTGCCCTGGGAGGAACTGACTCTGTTTCCCCATTCCTCTCATGGTGATGAAGCTGCTTTAACCCATCTGGGGCACACAGGTAACACATGCACATTCATCCCAGAACCTTCATCTCTCCAAAAGTCTTGAGCACACTCAGAAGATTTCACAGATGCAAAAAGCCAGGGCCACTGTCCAAACTCTGCATCTCTCATCACCAAGCTCAGGTCACTGCATCAGGGTACAGCCTCCCTGCACAGGCCACCTCCTCTTAGATGATAAAGATGACTCATAAAGAAAGAGTTCCTGAATATAAACCTTTCTTTGAACAAGAAATTCAGGGCAGAGACATGTCAGAGCACACAGGACCCAGCCATCACAGAACAGTATTGCCTGAGAGTACATTTTCTGTCAAAGCACAAAGCAGCAACAGAGTCAGCCACCAGATCCTGGCTTTGTGGGGGAACACCAAGTCCAAGACTGATTCACTTGTGCCTTCTGCTGCTGCTGCTATTCGTGTACTTCTGTAGCTGTGCACAGTACCACAAATCCAAAGTTCCCCTTTGCGATTCCTGTATGACATATAAGGCAAAGTCTCCTGGCAAGCTGGTGTGACTAATATCCCAATTTCTTTGCTCTGAAACTCCTCCAGAGTATATTTGACCAAGCTGTCTGTACACCCCAACAACAGTTCTGTATCAAGTTAAAGCTTAAATAAGGTAGGAATTGAAGGGTAATCCTTATGTCCTACAGGGAAGTGCCATAGACCCTTATGGCCAGAATATAGCACACAGCTTTTAGTGAGCTTCCTCAAATCACTCGAAAAAATGAAATGCATGGTATGATCAGCTGCGGTTTCACTAGGCTTTCTTTCTAGATTGTGACAGCAATCTACAGATTTCAAACTCTTGAGATGTAATGCCTGAAACATGCAGCAAAAACACCTTTCCTCCAGAAACATTCTTGTTTTAAGAGGATCCCTCCTGCAGAAGAACATCTGCCCTCCTACCCCCACTCTGTCACACTGGCACAACTGGTTTTTTTGACCTTGCTGCAGAGTGAACCACAAGCAATGGAGCACCCACTGTGTCCCCTCTGAGAGGCAGATCATCTCACCACTGCACCAGCACAACCTGGGGGATAATGAACTACAGGGAGAACACAGGGGGATGAAGGGGCTAGGTTGTGGGAGAGACATGATTTTTTTTCTGATAGGCCTTGCTAGAAGAGCAAATGCATCAAACTATACTTTCAAGCTCATTTAATCCAAATTCATGGATAACACACTGCCATTGAAAAGGACACATCAGAATCCCCTCATGCATGTATAGAACATATACTACCACAGTTCTATGGTTTCCTTCTTTGCAATTAAAAAAAAATTATCTCTTCTGCTCTGCTCAATGCCTTTGAAAAAATATTTTTTCTGGAAACTTTTATTTTAGTGGTTGTACAACTGCAGTTGTGTGGGTGCCAAAGCCTGAAGTTCAGATCAGAAATAGCTGATTAAGAGTTTGATTTTTTGGACAAAATAACAACACTGATAAGGTGTTTTAAAACCAGCTCACTTTCCCATCCATCCTCACCTTTGAAAAGACAGCAAAACAGTTTTGCCTATATTATTAAGAAAGGAATTCCACATAAAAGTAAACATGCAAGAAGCATCTCCTCCATTGTAGGGCACTAGCATGACTGGAGTTGCTCAATTTTCCTGTTTGTTTCAGGCTTTCCCATCTCTGTACTTTCCCAGTATCAATGTTGTCTATCTATTAAAAAAAAAACAAAAAACATATTGTGTCCCCACCAAATATTTTCATTTGTGTCCAGAGGAACACTGGGTACAGAACATTAAGAGAAGAGAAATTGATGCTGTACAAACAATTTGTTTATAGTGAAAATTCTAGAATTTGCCTCATCAAATACTAGTCACTGGAGCATAGCTAGGTTTAAGTAATTTGGCTGATGCTATTCTTCCCACTATTCCATTCAAGTCAGCAGATGAACATTGTCTCTTGAGGATTCCTTGGCTTTGCAGAAATTCTGACACTACTGTCTGGTGCTTTGAGTGTTACAATCAAATGAGTCCCAGCTGTTTATTTCCCCATCCCAAAGCATGTTCTTTCGCTCAACACACCCTTCAGTTAAACAACTGATACATTTCTCCTTGCATATTACCTAGCAGGCCTTGGCTTTAGGTCTGATCTCCTGCAGTAAGGAGGTTTTAGTGATTGTACTGTTTGTACATCCATCTCTTATTTATCCACTAACCCACACTTGACTTTTTCTACCAAAACTGCTGAAGAGTAGAAACCTCTAAGACTTGTTAATAGATGTCCCATGGGACAGACCCAAATTTCTTCCCCAGAAGAGGACTATCTCTAATATGCATAAAAGAGCACATAAATAGCGAGAGATCCACCCACAGGCATATTAGGAAACCTGGGAGCAGAAAGTCTGAGGCATGGCATCAGCACCCAGATCGATTTCTACACCCTCAACTCTTTGAGAATGCTTACAGAGATAAGGCATGTCCAGGCTTTAAAGTCTCCTGAAGCAGAGCCACCTTGCACATTGTACTGGCAAACTCCCAGTCACTTGAAACACATTAACAGAACTGAAAAATCTTGCAGTTCATTTTCTTTTCGGTTGTCTATTTTCAGGTTTTGTGTTTTTTTCTCTAATTTTTTGAGTATTAAGAGTTTGGTGCTATTGCTTGTCTCACTTTTGCTGAAAAAGACATCTCACTTTGCCATTATATTCCACAAGGCTTTAGCACTGAAATTGCTTTTCATATAAACAGTGTCACCAGTTAAAAATTGCCATTTAATCATGACTGATTATTTTGCAGATGTTTGCACAGGAAAAGTCCAGCACAATCTGCTTGCATCAGCAGTATTTTCTTTTTTAAGCAAAAAACTGCTAACACTTCGAATTTTCTCTCTCTGAATAGTTTAAAATGTAGAATGCATTTCATTCACAGAATTATCTATTCCCATTTTTACACTGTTTGTTTAAACTGTACTGCTTTCTGCTGTATTACTCCATAAATGGTATGTATGGTTTATAACAGAAAATACTGAAACTGCCTTTATCTTTTATTTTCCAATCCCTTGCATTACTTTGTTCTATTTCTAGTTAACACAAGCCTATTGTAGCCAGCAACACTGACTGTTGCTATGGTTTTGTGCTCCTTATGTTTTGTTTCCATTTTCTACTGGTCCTTTTTCAGTTGTTTGACATGTTTTTAGTTGCTTCATCTATGATTAATCTCTTTATTGACTCACTTGCTTAGGTATCGTTTGGACTCAAATAATCTGATCACATACTAGAAAACTTCCAGACTTTTGCAACAATATTATAGGGTATTATGCTCAGAGTTAGATGGCAGTCTAGCTCTTAGCTAGCTGTATTTTCCACTTGGGTGACTGCAGGGAATGAAGTATACTTCACATTTTTATGGTTGTATGGATGGAATTGATCTTCAACTGAAAATATAAATTTATATCTTATTACTCCTTATGATTTGCAGACAGACAGGAGGTCAGGATGGAGCCTCTGTAAAATAAAGTGAGTAGCCCCCATTTTTATTCATGGTCCTGGCTTCTGGCGGCCGGCTGCTGGGACTCTGGTTGGTTTTCTGACCTTGCCTGGAGAACACCAGGCTCAATCCCTTCTCAAAATCAGTAATTTCCAATAGTTCCAGCTATTTCTGTGGAGATGAAGTCCCTTCAGACAGGTCATTTTCACATCCAGAAAGAAATGAATGCTTCTATCCTTGTGACAGTGCCTCAGTACAATATGCACCTAACTCTGATAGATGCCTTGAGCAAGGTTGGACAAAAAGAGGAAAACTAGAAAGCAGAAGTTGATAGTGTTGGTAAAACTTATTGCCACTTCCAACAAAGCCAAAGATATGAGATATCACTCATATCACATATGAGAAACACTCATCATCACAACTACAGGTTACACAATCAGAATACTAAAAATAGCAGCAAGATTTAGATATTGACATAATTCTGCTTTCAAATCAGGAGCCAGAGAGATCAGCCCTCAATACTTCAGGCCAATTTGCTTTTTGTACACAGATTGCCTGAAAGTATTGTTGAATCTTTGTTTTAGTCTGTCTCTAACACAACCCCACCTTTTTCATGTAACATTTGCTGTCCCAAGAGTCCCCCATTCAGCTAAGCCGGACTGTGGTTGCAAAAACTTGATATATACTAGACATAGGATAACCAAGAAGATTATTCAGGTTAATCTGATGAGAAATTGTTGCCTAATCAGGGATGTTTTCTGATTTATCCATTCACACTAGGATTTTTTGACACTTTCCCATCCTCATCCCATTTGTAATTACAATGGATGTGTGGTATTAACACCTACAGCACCAAAACTGAATCAGAGAATTCTGCTCTTACATATTAAGAAGTGTCCAAAATGTAATTATCCTTTACTTTTTGCTTCTTAAAGTCCTTTAATTTCCTTATGCAGGACTTCCATACTATTAGAGAGTAATTTGTATCTTCTAACTCTTTTCTGTGGGGCTCTTTTAAGGAATATTGTAAATTGCACATAACAGAACAAGACATGAATACAGGCATTCCCCACTCCACAAGACCAGGGAGACTGAAAATATGCACATTTACTCTCAATATTCGTGTTGCATTACTTTATGTATATTCTCTAATATTGCATTTTTTAAATATCTGTCTCACCTGTTCTGAACATATCCTGTTCTGCAAATACAAACATGCACAAAGAACATGTTTGGGTAAAAGACTGTAAGCTTTTGTTCCAGAACCTTCCCCCTTCTCCACGCATATCTAAGTATTTTCTTATCAGGGATTCAGAACCTGCCTATTGCAAAATGGCAACAAAACACCTAGTCAAAATCCAAAAATGGGAACACCCTTTCGAATTAAATATTTGTTTAGTGCTAAAGTTCATGTATGGAGTGCTTACAATCTCATAATTTACAAAGTAGTATATTTTCCATCAGATTTTCATAGGTAAAATCTACTTTGCCAAGGAAAAAAAAAACTCCACTACTTTTCACTAGTGAAAAATCACAATGGAGATCCTGCTATTAAAACCCCCCTCATAAACACTATCAAAGAATCATACCAAATAAGGCTTGTAAGGATCTTTTATTTAAATAACTAACAAACTATTTATACTTTTACAAGAGTCTGTCCTATTTTAGTAAATATTTGGCAAAGTTATTTGATTAAGAGAGCAACCTGACCCTCATTTAACATGGTTATTTGCCATTACTTATTCTTCCATCATTTTGGTTTAACTACACAAATAATTTTTTGACAGCTTTAGGTTAAGTAATACTTCTCATTACTTGATTAAGACTGGATTTGCCAAGCTAAGTGGCCAGGGATCTTTGAAAAACCTTCTGTACAGACATCTTAGGGATGAAATCACTCTCAGCAACTTGTCATCAAATCCTACCAGGAGAACAGCATGGTCACCTCTTGTCTGATCACTAGATGCATCTTTCATTCCCTAACAAGCCTTGCTTTAGAGGCAGTTTTTTATCTCTGACAGCTGTTTAGCAGCTGTGATTTCTGCTCCCTGCTCAGCCATTGAAGTGCACCTTGTCCCCATGGCAGGTTACCTAATATGGTGTCCTAAAGCCACTTGCCCACATCAGAATCGAGGGACAGCTTGGCCCTGGTGCTGCAGAGAGCAGGGCAGTGAGCACCATCACACACCCTGCACTCTGCCTGCTGGGCTCCCCAGCCCTGGCCATGCACTGAGCACCATCACACACCCTGCAGTGCCTGCTGGGCTCCCCAGCCCTGGCCATGCACTGAGCACCATCACACACCCTGCAGTGCCTGCTGGGCTCCCCAGCCCTGGCCATGCACTGAGCACCATCACACACCCTGCAGTGCCTGCTGGGCTCCCCAGCCCTGGCCATGCACTGAGCACCATCACACACCCTGCAGTGCCTGCTGGGCTCCCCAGCCCTGGCCATGCACTGAGCACCATCACACACCCTGCAGTGCCTGCTGGGCTCCCCAGCCCTGGCCATGCTGCACTTGTGCAGCACTCACACATCAGCCCCAGCTCCCACCACACAGCACTGTGCTGCTCTCTGCTATTAGGCATGGCTACAACACACCATGCTAGCCTTTTACATACTGAGCTTGACTTTTCTGGAGGAATTTTAAAGAGATGGAATTTAGGTCAGTCATGCTGCAATACACTTGGAATAAATAAAGGCTTCATAATATAGCCATCTCCACATTCCAAGTACTTGCCTCCTCCTGATGAACTGAACTACCTGGTTTTGGAAAGCCTTTTAGGAAGCTCATTACAACTTCTAGAAAGAGATGATATTTTTTCAAGACTCATTCAGGTCAAAGCTATCAGGCTCTTGTTAGTATCTTCTCAGTATTTCCCCTCCAGGGAAGTAAAGGGACAAGGCCTTGAAAGCTGAACTCAATAATCAAGTAGCATTTGTGGCATCCCATGCCACATTGTGGAATTGTGGACACATTCAATCAGATCAAAATACAGTTATGGCCTCAAAGCATCTTAGTCCCATATAAGATCTAAAACTGTTTTGAATATCAATATTTTGCACAAATTCCATACCACATACTCTTCATAGTTACAACTTTTCATTCACTGTTTGTAACTAAACCAGATGCTTAAAATGGCAAACCAATGGCTGTGGGGAACTGTGCTTCTGATTCTCTTGCCAAATGTGAGGGCTGTACAGACTGGGCTTTGGGCAGTGGTTTTACACTGACCTCATGCTGATCTGAATGCCGGCTGCTGTCACAAGAGCCAATTTTACATTCTCCTCTTTTTTTACCAGCAGGAATAGCAATGCAACCATAAGATAAAGCAGGGAGATGATTTAGGTGAAAATTAATTTCCCTCCCTTTCCTTCTGTCCCAAATGTTTAGCTTTTACCTTTGCACGTGCCACCAGTGTGCTTTGCTTGACAGTCTTGTACATGAGCACCAGTTCTGACACAAAGGCAGGAACTAACAGGAGGGCAGGTTTCCCCCACTCACAGCAGCAGAGTCTCTCATCTGATGAAAGCATCGCTGTTGCCATGACCCAAGCTCCACAGGAGCTGATCCAGAGACTGAGCTGGTGTCTGCAGCTGATGACTTACAAGACATGAGGAAGAGGACCTGCTTTAGCCTAGGAAATTTTGCCAATTTTCTTATGTATCTCAATAGAAGAGGTAGACTCGGCAGAGTAATCCTGTTTCTTTCTTGTGGAGAAGATACCTTGTGTAGAAGCCCATACCTTCTTAGCTGTGGAGAGAAGCTGCCTCACCAGCTACATAAAAATGTCCATTTTCTCATTGAATGCTCACAAGATATGAGGTGAGATGTCAAACATTAACTCTTCTCAAATCCAGAGTGGGTCTAATCCAGAGCGTGTAAGAAATTGCTCTGCAAAAGGCCCTATTAAAAGTGAAGAAAGCTGGTTGTGATAACACTTCTTTCCAGTAATGTAGACTAATAAGATGGAGAAAGCAAATTCAAAATCATAATGGAGATTAGCCATCTCCACTGAATAAGCAGTTTGTCTCTTGTTGCTTGTGCCTAGCAAACCCTCTTATAGTTTCAGTTCTTTCTGGATCTCCTGCTAACTGCTGTGAAGAAGGCTGATCAGACATTATTCCAACTGTTGCTGCCATCTGTAAATATTTGTACATATTACCAGAGCTCTGAATGTGCAAATTTCTGACAACCAAAATAAATCAAGCTATTTAAGTAAAAAGACTTAAAAGCCAACTGTAACAGCTGAAGAAAGTACAAACTTTCACCCTTTCCTAGCAGAGGCTTTTAAGGAAAACATGCTGGTTTCTGAAAATGGGCTTGTCATGAATGTAGTGAAGTTTTCCAGTCCAGCACAGAAAAAGCATGCAAAGAGGTTTTAGAAAGACTAAGTTGTCAGTGGGCACCTCCAGCACTTGGGAGAAAGGTCTTAGCCGACCAGCAGCATGTGGAAAGAAAACAAGGATCCAGAGGAAGGGGATATTACAAATAACAAGAAAGGAGCTCAGATCCTGCTGAAAGAAGAGGGGTGCTGCTCCTCCACTGCCCCTTCAGACTCCTTAGGTGCCAGAATCACCTCAAAAGAGTCAGAAAATAGTCATCTCTAATGATAACTGATGACATCATTCTGACAAGGATTTCATCAGCTGCTAGTCACAGGCATCTTGGGAAATGGATCTCTGTACCACAGGTCTGAAGTAATGTTAAAGATACTGAAAAAAATTTTCAAAGGACAAGGCATCATGTTTTAAAATCTGAAGGTTGAATGAGAATTAAAACACCAGGCCAGTTGCTTTTTACCTGTCTTGGCCACAGGAGTTATATATCTCTATTTCCCAGAGAGGCACCTTCACCTTGAGAGAGCAAGTTTATAAAGGACTTTTAATCCATTTGCTCATATACCTGTTCTTTCCAAATACAGTGGCTCACAGCCTCCCCATCTGCTGTATTACAGCAGGAATTCTGTTTTCTTTTAATGTCATAGAACTTCTCTGGACTGATTTTGGACTCCAGTTTTCACACAATAAATGTGTTTTTCAGAAGCAGATCTTCAGGATTTGCCTTCAATATTTTTGGCGGTTTGTTTGGAGGTTTTTTTTGTTTGTTTTGTTTTATTTTTTGTTTTGTTTGGTGGAGTTTTATGTTTGTTTGCTGGGGAGTTTTTGTTTGGTTGTAGATATGTTTTTTTTGTTGTTGTGTGCTGGTGGGTTTTGGGGGTCTTTTAATGCTTTTTAAAAGGATTGCATTGTGTTCCAGTTCTTACAAGGAGGATGTTACAGATTATAAAAACTCCTGAACTGTGCTGCACAGTTTAAGCACATTCTACTGCATGTTATTTCTGCACATCTGCAGGTGACTAGGGCACCGAGCCAGGTAATACATCACCTGGCTCGGTGCCCACTGAGGTTAGCTGTTAGAACATTTCCACTGCCTTTAGAGAGCGTTGCACAAGGCTATTAAAAGAAGCTTTCAGTGAGAGAAGAGTTGCACTCTGTCTGTCCTTACTAGCATTAGCAATGTCAGACTAAGAACCCTTTAACATTTTGGACATCTTGGTGCAGCCAAGGGGTGCAAAAAATGCACAGTCCCACAGAGCACAGCCCTGCTTTCAAAACTTGATTCTGCTTTTGCAAATAAACTTGCTTCCCCTTAAAGGGGAAAAAGCATTCTTCTTTTTTTCTCAGTTTTTCCTCAGTGTGGTCTGATAGTCTTACACTGACAAACTCTCTCTTTCTGAAGAAACAAATTTTTTTTCCAAAAATCAATTTAACAGCAGATTCTCCAAAACAGATGCCTTGCATGCACAACAGTCTGTCCCTACCCAATGGCACTCCTGACTCCTCTGTTTAAAATTCTCTGTAGCCTTTGTGGGTACACAGCTTCCATGCTTAGCATGCATGCCTGTCATGTTTATAAAAAAGCTTTCAATTAACATCCCAGACAAAAAACACATCCATAAATAAAGATAAAATAAAACCTCACAAGAGAATACTGATTAAAGAAGGGAACAGTAACAAGCAACAGGAACCAACTTCTCAAGCTCCTTAGGGAACTGAGAGCATTCAGCAACCAGCAGATTCAAGCCATTGATAAGTCTCTTTTCCTGCTCACTTCAAAGTAAACTTCTATAATGATCAATATCCAGAACATACACAACAGATCCACAGGATTATTTACACAATGCTCACACTTCCCTGCAAACTCCACATCTTTGCATCTCTTGCACACAACTCCTTGCTGTCAGCTGCACTCCTGAGAGCAGGCAGGATTAAGCTGCCTCGTTAAAAGCCATTCCCAGTGCACCTAAGCTAACTGCAATGAAGTGCTGACAGTGCCTTCACCTATGAGGGAAATGTGCTGTGGTAAGAGAGAAAGAGAAAGAATGTCAGATAGGAGGTGACTAAATGACTTGTGCATTTCCAGGCCTCATTTCAGTTAGAATATTTTTGCTCCTCTGAGATACTGTAGGGTTGTTTTACATGTTTTTTTCTTTCAGTTTTTCAAAATTCTGCGATACAACTGGAGGCGCCCCTGCCTCTGGCACAGATTCTGGCACAGATCCCACAGAATAAAGAACTACAAAATGGACATATCCACCTTGCCACACACCCTCCAAGAGATTTTGCAGAGAGGGGAGGAGATAGCCTGTGCAGGGTGCTCAGGGCTAACATGTCTAACATGGTGTTGGAGTAGAACATTCCCAAAGAGCATGGGAAGACAGCATCAGGTACTCCTTCCCACTTATCCAGGGAACTCCAGCTCCAACACCTCTGCTAACCTCTAGAGAGGCAGGGCTTTCTTTACAAGGGGTGTCCAAGCCACTTAAATTTTGTAACTTAAAATTCAAGTTAACTATGCAGAAAAATTTGTAATCACAAGTTATTATAATTGCTTTTAAATCATAGTATAAATTGTGACAAGTATATATTGCACAAATTCCGCAGAGAGATTCTTGAGAAGGCTGCAACAGCTGATTGATCAGTGCCTTATGGCACATGTCCCAGGAGGCTCTGTCCTGGCAAGCAGGCTGCACCATCCTGTGCTGGCCCTGTCTTCCAAAGCACACAACTGTTGCTTCCCTCAACTTCAGATATTATTTGTTCTATCCTGAAAACCTGATTTATTGTATTCAGTAAAAAATATTTTGGTTTTGAGACTCATAAGGGCTGTAGGTTTTCTTTGGGGTAATATATATCCCACAGAGTTTTTTCTTGTTTTTCCTGAAGTGTCATCACATTGATCTTCATCTTTCTTAATCTAATTCCTCTTTCTGAAGGAAACCTAAAATGTGAAATTTGGGCCTCTGCTCAATTTGATCTGTTGCTTGTGTGTTCTCCTTCAGTTTTTCCATCTACAACACTTATTTTAGCACTCAGCATTTCAAGGAAGTCAGGAAATATTATAGTTCCTGGTATCTGGAAAAAATGTCTTCAGACAAACCCTGGTAGTCTGCTCAGTCTCAGCTTTTTCTCCACTGGCACCCACAGCCAGGGGTGCACCCTGCAGCGTCACCCAGCTGGTGCACCACGCACCAGACCACGGCATTTGAAAATTGCTTGCTTCTTTTTGCAGACCCAAAATTCATTCCTCTCAAGGAAATACCCAGGTAGATTCTTTTGCAACCAAATGCTGTAGTTTTAATAAGTTTTTTCCTAGAGCAAAGAGACAGCTGTCCTTACCCTCCACACTGGTGCAGCACGGCTAGTCTGTGAGTTTTCTTGTGTGAAGTAATCATCTAATAAAGGTCAGAAGTGTAGTAATAACTAAAATATGTACACTAATATAATCTTTCCTAAGCACTGAAGAACTCCTGTTGTCCGCTGATGTATTTGATATGTTTCTGCTAATGGCAGCTTATATCACCAGAAAGTGCCCAGGGTGTCTTCAGCATTGAATAAAGCTGACTTCTGTGAACCACACACAGGCAGAAAAACACATATTTAAAGATAAGTATATTTTTTAAGAAGAGGACCTAAATATTAATTGGTCCTCATTAACACAAAGTCAACCATTGCAAAAAAAGCTTTCACAAAAGACTGTGTGAGGAGATGACAACAACCTTCACATACTACAAGACACCATAAAACTATATTTGATCTAAATAAAGCAGCTAAATAAATTTAATAGCTCTGCATTTTGAAGAAACAGACACCAGAAGCCACTGGCCAGGATATAGGGTGATAGATGAAGATTTAGACTGTTTGCATGTCTTGGCTTCAGCAGCTCCCTCGGGGAGCAGAGCAGCCTCAGGGTGCAGCTGGGGGAGCCCAGCCCCAGCCTGGCCACTGGTACCTGGAGCTGGGGGCTGGCACTCAGCACTGCACTCTCTGGAGGGCAGCCTTGGGTGTCTGAGCAAGGAAACAGCATTGCACTCATTTCCAGTTTGAGGAAAGAGGACATTGTGTACTATTGTGTGTGTGTGTGTGTAACAGGTTGCACTTCTGCCAAGGAAACACACACTCCTGCCAGCGTCTCCTGACAGAGCAAGCACTGACTGGCCCTCTGGGCACAGACAAGAGTGAACAAGGGCAGTCCTGGCACCCTTCTCCTCCCCAATGAGGGGCATTCATGAGCACAATTATCCTCATCAATTCTTGTTTTTGCCAGAAGCAGGAAAAAAAACCCCTAGGTGCTTAAATCAACGGAGCACATCAAGTGTAGAGGCTAATAAAGCCCTTTATTGCAGACTGAAGGCAGACTTCAGTCCGAGTGGTTAATGAGCTTTGGTCAGCTATTTGTTTTTCTCTCAAATTTGTTCCTGACTGCTTCATTTGCGGTGAGGTATTTGTGTCTTTTTGTTACTTTTATTATTTATATGAGACATAAACCAAACACACTTTCCATCCTAACTGGCAAAACAGCCCAGTGGTCTGTTTCTCTTACACAGAAACAGCCTGGAGGCATGACAGCTATCTTGCCTCTCCTCATGTTAGTCCTTAAACAGGCAAGACTTTCTCCAAGGCCAGCTGTCCTGATCCATCATCACAGGCTATCAGCAAGCCCATACCACCACAGTGACATGATGAAATACCAGTTCCTGGCTAACTTCTGCTTCTTCCCAGCACTGCTAATGGTTCAACACCCTCAGAAACACCAGAGGTTAAGGACAACCAACAATCTGCCAATCAACTTTAGTACAAGGCATTATTCACTCAAGTAGGACATAAATCAGCAAAGACACAAAATAGTGGTTGACATAAACAGAATTTACATATTGGGTGTTAGCCTGGAGCTTTTTGGTGGACAGAAAACCCTCAGAGGAGAAATGGCACCCAGCTTCACTTTTTGTTCTTTAATGGGGGTATGAAATGACAGGCTGATTAAGAGTTTGTTTGAAGTCCATGGTGGCAACTACTGTAATTTCATCAGCACTCTTCAATTTTGTCTTGGGAATCCATTCAATAAATCCCTCTGATTTCATTAAGGAGAGCAAGTTGTTTGTAGCTGTCCTTGAAGCTTTGGTTAATCCTACAGTAACTGCTATTCAGATCAGAGACCATAAATCCATGCCGAATTTATGACAGCTAAAATGAACAACTTCTCTTTCCTAGCACACACTTTGACATGGGTTTCAGCACCCACTAGAGAAGCAGGGGAAGTACCTGGAGCAGCTTGCTCTGTCTGAGCTTCTGCTGCAAACCCTGCACCACAAAGCTTCAGCAAGCCTGAGTACAAGACAGCCAGCTCAATAAGGAGATTTTAACAGATGTGATCAGAGGGTCCGAATTTTAGCATTGACTGAATACCACAGCCAACAGGGCATGGGGATAGAAAGCAAACGGGTGTTGTGGGAAGAAAACAAAACTAAAGAAAAAAAGAGAAGAAACTAAAATTAAAAAAAAAAAAAAAATGACAACAGAAGGGTCAGGAGAAAAATGCATAAGAATGCATGGGGAAATAAGCCTGATTAAGAGCAGGAATGACTGAGGAAAGCAGTTAGGGAGAAACAAACGAGAAGCAATTGATGCCATGTTATTAATAACATGAACAAATGCTCACAACATGTCCAAACAAAAGAATCTGCCTTCCCCAGTTACCTGGGGGAATTAATTTCCTCAGTTCTTGCCACCAGTTTTGGCTAATTCACCAGCACGGAAAATACCAACTCTTCCTGCAGCAGAGTACGTTTTGAATGTCCCTAACTCACCTTTCCTTAGTTGTTAAAATAAAATTCTTTCAGTTTTCCACCCAAACACAGGCAGGGGAGGACCCAGAGGCTGGGAAGTGCACAGACTATGGCAGCCTCTTAGATGCCCAAGTGCCCACAACAATGGGGACGGGTGGAGTACTGCACAATACACTTACGGATCCTCAGAGCTGTGATCCACTTTATTTTCCAGAGCAGAGTAGAGGGAGGCTGTGAAGATCCAGGCACTGCTGCTATAGACAGTGTTGTGCTGCAGCACACCTGTGCTTACACCAAACACACCACCAGCCCCAGGGGAAGAGTCCTAAACTACCAAATAATAATTCTGATAGCACGGTGAGTCAGTGTGGGGGACCATTGCTGAACAAAGTGCACTCTTCCACATCAGAATTTGTATCAGTTGTTAGCTCAGAAATACTACAAGGAGAAGTTGCTCTAATGACCTTCTATACCTTAATTGATCTTAGCTGTTTCATCCAAGGCCAGGTAGGGTTACTTGCTTCTCCTTGAGTTAACAGTGACTGGACTGTTAAATACACCCTGATCATATCTATGTTAGCACAGAAGAGTACTAAAAATCTTAGTACACAGCCTTGATTTTTATAAACAAACATGCATAAAAATCTTTCAAATTCCAATTAGATTATACAATGCAAACCCTTGAATATAAATAACAAAACAGATCCCTGAAAACAGGTTCAACAGCTTCAGAATCAATATTCCACAGAGTGCTAATTGTGGCAACAAACTCTCTTGAAATTTGTGTGTCCTTGTTGGGTTTCCAGCTTTTACTTTGAGATGTAAACAGTCATGCTCAAACTCATGTTTGAGTTCTCTCTTTCTCTAGAGAAAGGCATGTGTAGAGATTTCCAAAGCTTTGTGAATTCCTTTGGCACCTCCTAGCTGAGACCTCCCCTTGCCAAAGAATGAATATTTTACCTTGTGACATTTCTCAAAAATGTGACATGATGTACTAGACGTTTGGTCAGCATCACATTTGTTAGCATGTTTCCATGAGCCTGACAGCGCTTTGGTCCCCAGCTGAGTGGCTGGAGTCAGTAATCATTTATTCAAGGCTACATTTAAAATGAAGTTTCTGAACACAGAACAACAGTCCTGAAATATCACACTTTTTCTACCTTCTCAAGTTGTGAGCCTGGAGAAAGGACATTCCAAACTGTCCCACCAGAGAGGCCGTTTTTCAAGAAGAACACAAACTGACCATGACAGGGAGGTTTTGGGGAAGGCTCTGTCAGGAGGTAGCTACAGCAAGCCTTAGTACAGACCAGTGTAGAAGCTGTCTGCCAAACAGAACAGGCCTGGAGAAAAGGCATTTCTTCTCTTCTCTTTATAATGTACTTGTTCTTAGGACCATGATGTAATGAGGCCTGGATGATCACCACCCAGCCTGCTCACTGCCTTGAAAGAATAGCTCCGACTGCTGTGGGATGGAAAAGGGCTGCCAGAACAGGAGGTTGGCTGCACAAGGATTTCACCCATGGCCTCTGGGTCATGCCTGGTGGCCACAAGTTGAGGTTCAGCCCATTCCTAGGGTTAGGAGAGAGACAGCTCCAAGCAGGGATAGAATGCAAAAGGGTAACCAAAATAATAGATCAGCCACACAAATTAATAAATACTGAAGTATCTGTCTGGGCCATAACTAGGCATTATTATACACGGATCAGAGGGAGGGGGAGGCTGTGCAAACATTGGATTCCTGGCAGCTCATGCCTCTGGGCATAACTGGGGGGTCACGGGCTCAGGCCAGGAACAACAATGCAGGTTCTGATTTGAGTCAGCATTTACTGAGGCTTTGTCTCTCTGTTAACTCTAAACCCAAGTATAACACCAGGCATGGGCAGAACCCTTTTCCACATTCAACAGTCATTTCCTAAGCTGCCAAGTCCTTGTGCAGGCCACCCCTCCATTCTGTAACTACTTTTTGCCTCTACATCGGTTGTAGTCCTTGGCTTTTTCTAATTTCTAACCTAACTAGCTGGGCTACTTCCCCTAAGATCACTAGAGCTCTTTCAAGAGCTGATTCTTACTGCTTTTTCACTTTGATAATCTGTCTTGCCAAACCCAAGCTAGTCCTGAGCTGTGAGCATGTAGTCCTTGGAAATCTTAGAGAGTTCCACCAGCTCAGGGAGCTGATTATCCTGGCCCTGAATATAGGCTGTATTTACTGGAAAGGAGAAGGGAAATTAGAATAACTATTTGTTACAAAGATAGACCAGCTTGCAGGCTGCTAACATTGCAAGTGCTGTTGTAAACTACATTTGTGGCCACTTTCTTAGCATTAGTATTTTATGAACATAAAGCACAAACATTAATGCTGTACTACTGGAAAGCTTTAACTGATTGTACCTTTCAGGCCTCATTTTGGACCCTTGGAGTACAGCTGCAGAGAATAAACAGCCCAGGAAAACTACACTGCTCACTGGAATACTAAAATAGCAAAGTGGCTGAGAGGGTGTTTCTGTGTAACATCAGGCTACTTGCAGAAGGAAAGGGAACAAACAAGGCAGTTAATGCTGTCAACAACTGCAGACCTGTAAACACTAAAATTATTAAGGCAGATGGTAAAAACCTTGTGAAGAAAAACCACAGCAAACTTCTCACTCCAAAAGTAGAAATAGAGATCAGTCGGCCCAAATAGCTTATTGTATGTTGAGTACTCATCAAGATTCCCTGGGGATTAGATGTATTTTGCAACAAACAACACCTGCAAGAGCACTACAGAGCCAGGGGATGTAGTGGGTAGAAGAGGAAAGGGATAATGATGGAAATCTTGCTAGCCAAGCTCACCCCTTTCAGGAAACATTACAATACCACATTCCAAAGTGCATGGGTTGTTTTTCTTGCTTTATCATTTGATTTTCCACATGGTTTCATAATTAGCCACCTTAGATCATGGTACCATTTCACATCTTAAGGAAATCTGTCCTATAAAATGTTTCCTCAAAGCATTTTATAAGCAGCTAACAGAAACTCCCTAACAGTGGTTTTGTGTGTACAGAGCAACAGAATTAACCTGATTCCTGGAATTCTGCCAGAAAACAGTGTCTCAGTTCTGCTTAGCTGGCAAAATAGTGTGGAAATAGTGGCCAAGACATAATGGTTGTACTGATTTCTTGTAATTCCACCAGCATAAAAAGGTGAGTTGGTATCAACAGAGCTTCGGATGCAAAAAACTCCCAAACATCTATTGCCTCAACAAGCCAGTTGCCATTAAAGCAGATGTAGTACCTAGGTTACTTGCTGTTGAACAACAGAAGAATTTAGTGAGCTCAGGCCATTGCACAACACTGTCTGCAAAGAAAGGGAGGAATTACTTTTTCCAGACTTGGAACTGTATCAGAGACAGCTCAGATGCATTCACAGCTGGTTCTTATTGGACCCAGCACTGACGTGAGTGAGCACCAGGCAGCAAGTGAACTGGTGTGTGTTTGTCAGTGGAACTTGGAGCAGACCAGGACACCAAAGTCATATAAAAAGTACCTCAGACACCGTTACAGACTGGCCTTTAAAAAAACCAAAACAAGGAAAAATTGAAAAAAACCCAACCCAACATACAGATTTATCAATCTTGAAAAGGTTAAGCAACAAAATATATAAGTAGCAATGGCAAACATTGTCTGTTCTTCCTAATTGATATCCACAGCTAAATCTGATTTTGCCTCAGGCTTTCTTCCAGCACTGTGTACCAATTCTCCTGTTTTTATTAAAACGAAGATTGTGCTGTAAATTAACAGCTGTAATTAAGTGTAGTTTATGCTGCACTTCGATCACCCTTTGCCACTGTCCTCCTTTTTCAAACATGATGACATTAGACTGCCTTTGCAGGCCTGTGCCAAAACTAACAAACCTTAGGTAGTTCCTAAGCATTTCAGTATGGGTAAATATTCTCAATCCTGCTCTTTTTAGAAACACAAAACACTTTACCAAATCAATACATTTTAAAATAGGCTCAGAGTTTCAAAATGAAAGAAATGTAGTTGCTATAGCAGAAGTTATTTGTATTTGCCGGCAATATTTTCTTTCCTCTGCTTACCTTTTCTCTTAAAACCTCATTCAATGACCAGAGTTGCTTAGATAAACAACTAAGCATATCCAAAAGAAACAACAGCAAAAGTCAAAGAAAGTTCTTAGGCCAGCAACATAAAATGTCATTGTTTCAAACCACCAGTATTTCGCACAAGCTAACATTTCTTAAGATCTCCACTTTGGTAACACACTTGGTCAAAGATGCATTTTTCCCTCACCTAGCTAGCAATGTATTGAATTTCCTATATATTAGCAACATCGCCTCTGAAAGAGAACAAAAAAGAAAAATAAAAAGCATCATTACTGAGGAGGATGAGAAACCCTTTGCGGCAGCTGTGCCGCATCCCCTCGGAACTGTCAGCCTGCCCTGCCTTTCCTGCCTGAGCAATGCCCCGGGTGCTCAGCTGGGCACAGTGCTGTTCGTGTGCCATGCTCCCAGGGAATCCCGGGGGGCAGGCAAACACACATTTATGCAATACAGACACTGAACTAGGATAAAACCACAGGAAAATGCAGCCACGGCTAACGCAAGCAGCAAAGCCCAGCCTGGGAGCTCAGGCCCAGCGCCCAAGGCCGGCCTTGGCTCCCGGCCCGGGGCAGAGCCGGGCCCAGCGCTGCTGCCCCGGCGGAGCCGCCGCCCGGAGACCCTCGGCCTTCCTGCCTTCAGTGTCCCAGCCTGGGCTGCCTTGAGAAATCCTCGGGTCCGCTCTGGGCGCCAAGGAAAGGAAGAACAGCCTTAACCTGCCCTAGGGGCTGCCTTGTCCCCTCCCCAGCTGGCACAGACACATCCCCGACTCCCACCGTGAGCAGGGTCAGAGCAGTTCCGATATTTGAACTTCTAATTGCAAGTTAAATGGAGGTGGACAGAAAATGGAGCCATAACCTAAGCTCCCAGTCCACAAAAATCGGCCTTTGCACAGACTTCGGAGGAGACATCGTGACACGTGAATGACTTAGGAACTTTAAAGCTGATAATTCACTTTGCTTAACATGCACATTTTTCTCCAGATCAGTTTGCCCTCCAACATGCCCTCCTCTCTCCCTGCTAGCAAAGAAGCATGCATTTTTTCCTAAGTCTTAAGTGAAAATAAAGGAATGCAGGGCTTATCTGACATTCTGTTTACTCTTATATATCACCATTGTGTAAGGTCTGTAAATATTTTCCATATGTTGGCTAAAGCAATCCCTCCATTTCAGCATCTGCAAGATCTGTCCATGCAGCCTTTCAAATCAGGCTTAAAAAATTATTTCTGATGAAAGTCAAATAAAGACAGCTCAAGGGCTCTTCACACACCCATCCCCCCCACTCTCCCACTATTTGCTACAGCTTTACTCTCAGAGACAAATTCACCATAGGGTTCACACTCACTGTAACTCTAAAATTTTAGGTTCAAAGGCCTTATTTCAAAAGCAAAAATCAAGTATATTCATTTTTTTAGGCTATCTTACCTTTGCCTGCCAAGCTCAGCGTGGGCTCCAGCACTGAAGGAGGTTGATTCCTTCCCTCTGCATCGTACACCAGCAGAGTCCTCGGGCAGCAGCCCCACCTGGGTGGGACCAGGAGCCACACCCCACACACCTGGAGCAAGTGGGGACAGCTGACCCCACTTAGGTGATGGTCACCTAATGAACCTCCCCTGGGCTGGGGAAATAACAACAGAAGGCACATACAAGAAGTCCCATTGAAATATTTGAAAACAAAACACTACCTTTGGCACCAAAACTTCAAGTCAATGAACTGCTCTGATGGGGAAGGAGAACCATTAGAATGGTTTCATGTAATCTTATTCCACCAAAGTCACCTCTAGAATGAAGTGGTCTCCCTGCTGGAGAGTTCCATCTCCATGTACAATTTGCTGTGCCTGGTGGATTTCAGTGAGCAAGAAGTTGATCACTGTCATGGTCAAAGATTAAATTAAGATTTATGGACATAATATACTCTGTGTAAACAAATACCCAAGTAGAACCAAGAATGTTAGTGCATACATGGGAGAGTTAACAGGAGTAAAAAATCCTGAATCATAGTCTTGTGCCTGTTGATTTATCTGACTCAATGGATTTCTGTAAGGATATCTAAATGACTGCATTGCAGGAAAGTATTTATACAACCCTAAACAACCATAAATTGCAACGTATTAGAAGTTCTGCTTTTATTTATTGTTCCTTTTGTCTTCCACCTCTCTTTCCTGTGTTATTTACTCATGTCCCATGTAGTCCTTATTCTGTGCTGGCTGCTCAGATGGGAAAATGTCTTCCTCTGTCAGTAACTTCTTAATTACACTGAGAATAGAATGAGGGTTTTCTATGAAAAGTTAAAACAAGAATGGTTAAAACAAAGAAAACTCAAAGTTTTCTCCAAGGATACAGCCAGCATCTCTTGTTTCTCTTCCACCCCCCTGCACCCAAGCAACAAGTGAGTCATCTCCATAGTGCACCCAGCATACACTGATCATATCACACAAAATAAATGTCTCAAAACCCCATGTGTTTTTCCAAGAAATCTCCAAAACAGTTTGAACTTCCCCTTGCCACTTCTTCCAATTGCTCATCCTAATTTCAGAGCAGTCATCATGGATAAAGTACACACCTCCCCCAGCCAAACTATTGCCCGTGGCTTTTTCACCATGAAGTATTTTTGTTTATTTGAATGTGCTGGGCACCGGCCTGAACGGAGTGCACAGTCAGAAGAATTAAAAATGGAGAAGACAATCTACAGAAGGAATCTTTCTTGTGGGTTGGACATGTCTGGCTGGAAGTGGAGGAAGATGTCCCAGAGCAGGAGCAACACAGTTGCTTCAGGTGGTCCAGCAGCAGGAGATGGTGGGCAGGAGTCCACCAGATCCCAAAGAGTCAGGATACCCCTCATTCCTAGCAAGACAAGAGCACTGCAGTGCAGAGCTCCACGAAACAAAAGGCAGATTTGGCCGCCAAACTTCAGACTTCCTGTAGAAAAAGACTAGGCAAAGACAACAGTGGTACAAATAAGGAAATTCAATAATATATCCAAATTACAGAGTAGACAGAGGTTAGGATCACACTGAGATATCCCAGCTCCCAGCATGGGGGTCAGCCTCAGAATGGGAGCTGAGAAGAGCAGTTCTGAGCCTCAGCCACACCAGAGGTCACCCAGGTCTCTAAAGAGGAAAATACTTTGTACCAAAGGTCTCATTGGATGGTGTGAATCACCCAGCTGTGACACAACCTTCCTCCTTTCAGCATGAGAAACTTTAAAATAAACTAGCCACAGCTGAAGTGCAGGATCCAGTGCATTTCAACATCCTTTAATAATCAATGATCATTATTAGACTAATTCCATTGATTTACAAATCAGCTTTATTAATCTGGGATATTTTCTATATCCATCATTCTACAGAGCACTCTTCCATGTAAGAGTGAAAAGCTTATTAAATATTACAGGGCATGGCATTCATCACTTGGAGCCAAAGTGATCTCAGAATATACAATTAGTTTTGAAACTGGGAGTCAAGAAAACAGAGTTGTTCCAAGTTTACCCAGGAAAATGATGTTTCTTCACCACATGAACCCCTTCATGATGCTTCCCATTCCTGGGAGTGTTTAGTTTACAGCCTGGGATTTCATACTTGTGCAGATTCACCCCACAAATTCTGTGTGCTGTGACAAAGGCTGCACACCAGATGAGAGCTGGGAGCAGGAAAGAGAAAGAACAGCCTCTTACATCCTATGTACCCTCCTTTAATGTAGCTTATGTGTTTACAAGTGAAAGGTTGCACTGGCAGATAGAATGTGGGGAAAAAATACCAAGAGGAACAAGCAATAGGTTCTTCAGAAGTTTAGGGAAATTTTCTTGATGTAATGCTTTAAAAATACGGTGAAGGACTACCTTTTTTCTTTTTCTTCCTTCTTTTTTTCACCTGGCAGAATGTGCCTTTCAGCAAGAAAATTTCAAAAACACTTAGAGCAAAGAGTTTTAACCTTTCACCTTTTATTTCAGATTGCTGAAGTAGTGAAAGTAGAACAGAGACCTCCCCCCAGAACATCAGGTCTCAGACATGCATCTTCTTTAAACTGCTGAAATGATTAGGGAAGCCTCACCAAAACAAACAAACAAACAAACAAACAAATGAAAAAAAAGTGAGGCAAAGAAAATCCAAATGCCCTGACATGGTTGTTGGCAGAGCTGGGTTCTCCACTGAGCTGTGCCCTCAGAGTGGTTTACACCACTCCATAAGTACAAGTTACCTTTCTTGAATGGCATTTTGGCCAGGGAATGTCATTCTTCAGAACAAATGTCTAAATGAAACAGATAAGAGTTGCCCCCAAAGGGCTTAAAGTAGATTGCATAAATCTCAAGGAATATATTAGTACACCTCAAATCTCCTGGATTTAGACCTATCAGGATCTGCTCTGAGTTTTCTGTGTCTGGGTACCAGTACCTGACCCACTCAGGTGATAATCAGGAGTTGTGTCACGGAAACCAGCGCTAATTCTCTGCTATGAAATGTGCATCAAACCTCCAGATGTCTCAGACAAGGTGGCCTAAATAGATATTTTGCTATGTCTCATTTACAATGTGTGAGTGCTTTATTACAAAGGTAATTCCACTGTATTGCAATACCTGGAGTATGCAGAAAAACAGGAAATAGCTTGCTAAGACATATTTGTCATTATCAGGGTTTAAAAAGAAAGGAAATAAACACAAGTTGCTTCTATTGCAAAATGAACTCAAACTGTGAGAAAAGGAAGATGCATATACAGAGAACAGCAGTAGAGAGCCCATTTTTCATTGGGTCTGCAGGAGAGAGTTTTAGGGGGAAATTCCCATTAGGCCTTTAACAGTTTATACAGAAAACTCCCTATGCCTTGATGGGCAAACAGACCTGCAGTGTTAGGTACCAGTGACACTCCAGCAGCAGCCAGGTTTCAGCTCTCTGGCATTTGCCTGTCTGCACTGGACCAACAGGAACATAACATCAAAGGAAAACCAGTGCCAGGGAGAAATGCTTTTCCTAATTAGTCTCACCAGTGAATAGCTCCTATTACTGTGTTTTGGAGAGTAACACCTGACAGTTGTGCAAGATTTATATGACAGCTTTGATCAGCCAGTCTTCCTCAAGAAAAAAGAAATGGGTAATCCTTCCATGAGAGTGTTTTGCACTATCCCAAAGACATGAAGTTATCAAATTATTTTAGAAGAATAAAACAAAGGTTTGAAATTTCCTCAGCTGGCTGCCTATTTGAATTCACAGCCAGAGGCATAGAGAGTCATGTGATGTAATTCAGCAAATCAGTTTAAAATAGGCTTAATTTTAGCACTAAATTCTTCAGGAAAATAAAGCAAAGTTTCAGGGGAAAATGCAAGCTTTCCCATCAAATACTTGGTCAAGTCTCAGTTTGAATCACACATTAGAAGCTTTTAGTCAGGGGTCATGTAATGTGCATTTCAAAGGCAGTCAGTCCTAGGGAAGGTGAGAAGTTCAGAGAACATCTCTGAAGTTTCTTAGTCCTTGGCAATGAATCACAGAGTATGTTGAAAGCACAGCCCATGACACACGAAGAGTGGTTTCCTTAAATTTGATGACTGATAAAAGAACAACTCTAATTCCTCAAAATATTTTAGCACTGTGCCACAGCTTCATGCGTCTGTGTTTGCAAAACTGAATGGTCATTTCTTTCCACAAACTCTAAATCTTTGCCAAAGTGTTCAATACAATGAAAATACTTATCCCATACAGTTATTCCCCCACCACTTATCTATTACTTGTCTAAGAGCACTCTGTGATTTTACTGTTTTAGTTGATATTCGAAGGCATTTGATGAGCCTTGAATGCAAGTTGCAGTCTATGTCATTTTCTGCAGACTGTTATGTGGAGACATTTCTTTACTGCTCAGGAATTCAAATGCTACAATGCTACTTTGTCTCAGTGACATCACCTAACCTACAAACTCACTTCCTGAAGACAAAGGCAAAAATGTTTAGAGATGTGCTTGCTTTGTCCAAAAAGCATACTTGGAAGTGTGAATGGACAGCACTCAATGCAGCAATGGCAATGAGCTCAAAGAAAAAAGAGGAAGAAACCTTCCTGAAAACTTGGATGAACAGTTTCCAAGCCTCCCTGACGAGCAGGCTTCATCACATGCAGTGCCAGCCAGCCCAGTCCCGGCCATTTCAAAGCAGCTGCCAGCTGAATCCATCTGGGAGCAGGCAGTGGGAATGGGGTGTGCGGGGGTGGGCTGGGTACAGCTGATGCATGATGACTAATGCTGGTGTTTCCTTGGAGACCTGAGCAAGTGCTGCTGAGGAAGGGACACAGAGCAGCAGGGCCCATGCAGCGGCAGCCTGGCAGGCACTGACCTTCTCAAGTGCCAAAGTGACAGCACCTGGGAAACACAGCCCCGTGCTCCACACATTTCTCTCCCTTTATGGGAGTGACATTGCCACAGAAAGACAATGTCAAATGTAACAAGGGGCACTTGCCTGGGCAAGCCACAGCCACAGTGTGAGTGAGGGGAGCTCAAGTGCCACCCTCTGTGTGCTGTGATCAGGTGTGTAGAACACCTGCTTCAACTTCTCTTGGGGTTTTTATAGCAAAACCCACCCACGTCATGGAAGCTAGGATAGCTCTAATGCCTTGCTGCCTTGCATACCCTGCTCAAAAGACATCTTTTTGTAAAAAATGAGCATGGCATTTTGCAGTGGCTGGTCTGAAATGTGATCCTTCTTGACTTAAATGCAAATAGGAGGACCAGCACTGCAATTGTCAGAACTACAGTTGGAAACAAGAGATTTTAATGCTGATTAGAGTGGAGGAAAAGGACTTTACAGCTGTGGAGCAGAATTCAGATGTTTGGAGAAAATGGGTAGTGTGCTGAACTAACATTGCAATACGTATGACACGAAACACTAGGGAATAGGTCCTGTTTTTAATAAAAGTCTAAAGAAGGAGGGAAGAGCTGAAGTTCAAGGAATCATCTTTGGATCTGAAGCACACTGGCAGCTGTCAAAACTGTCTGCTTGCCAGATTGTATTTCTGTTATTAGGTACTAAGGAACAGCTTAGACACTTGAGAGATGCTTTGTTGGTGTAAATAGACAGAATTTGACGGAAGGTGATGAACCAGGTTTATACCAGGCAAGAATTTGGCCCTTAGTTTGCTTTAAAAATGAAATATGGACTCTAAATTACATAAACTATTTTTTCTTCAAATGTGGCATTGAACCTAGATCCTGGCAAATGCCTCCAGTTTTACACACATTGGTTTCTTTCCATGCTGTGAAAAATCTTAAAGGTTTGTAAGCAGGGGGCAAGACTGGAGTTACCCCTCCTAGAGAGAGAAGCTCCATGCTTGTATGGCAGTGACCCTGATCTCCTCCAGTCTCCTTCCATGTAACCGTTTCCTTTATGGAATGTGTCAAAATAAACCTGTACTGACATATTCCTACACTGGCAGCGCCAGCACAGAAGAGGTCTGGGAATGATGAGTTCATTCAGATTGAAGCACAGGGGTTTTTAGGAGCTGGTTCCCAGCATGAGCAGTGCCCTCTGGAGAAGATGCCCTTGCAGATTCACCCTGGCCCACTGCAGGGGCTCAGTCAGGAGAGGGATTTTTCTCACATCCCCACGGGCTGGTCCTCCAGCCACCATACAGGAGGCACAGGCTGATGGCTCCCCTAACTGCCTGAAGCGAGCCAACAAAATCCAGGCCTGTAAGGTTGTGTAACACAGCACAACTGAGTCAAACCTTCCAGATGTAAATTGCTTGTTCACAAGGCTTGCATACTCTACATGCTTTTTGCACTACTCATGGCCACGTGCATTCTCCAATACATGTTGGAACTTTCCCTTCTTGGGTTCACCCAGTGCTAGATGGAATGATGTGTGTTTATATACACATGTGCATTTATATTGAAAACATAACCGTGTGAGTACTTTGGTTTGGATATTGTATAGTTTTGGTTTTGCTCAATAAAAGCACGCGAAATCTATAAAATGTAGCTCTGGTCTGTGTAACCATAGTATTTGTTGTTAATCAAATAAACACTGCAATTAAGATTTCTTACAACAGCTAGATGAGAGAATAGCAAATTTGGTCTTGGCTCACAGTTGTTTAACCAGATATTGATTAAAAGGCATGCACTCTAAAAGTATGAGGTCTAAGTTTCAATATCTTATAAATTTTTATTGTGTAATGGAAGAGCAATGTAATAAATGAAAGTCCACCAGAACAAACAACAGGAAAATCACCTTGGCATAACCCTACTCCTACCATTAAACCAGAAAACAAAACTAACCATTCACAATGACTTGCCAAAGCTAGATTTGTGAAGTTCCCAATATAACTGTGGCCTCCTTGGTAGGTGATCCTATGCTTCAGGTGATGGGCACAACCCAAGCAGAAGAAATAATTCTGTCCTCAGAGCAGATCATCCTGTGCTTTCCATAGCCCACAGGGACAGCAGCTGGCCCAGGCAAGGCCTCTTGGTTTATGACAGACCCTTGTTGTCTAGCATGTAGTAAAATATGACTCACTTCAGGGACTCACACTTGAGAGAAGTCACAGAAAAGTTCACTAAGCACTGCCAGTAAAAACATGGGCGTACTCGCTGTGTCTTTGTAATGGCACAAAGCATGTCAGTGGGGTACATGCTTTCCGGTGTAATCATCCCTCAGCCCTCTCTGGAGAAATACAGCACAGTCATGCTGCAACACTCGTAATTACAGCATTCATCCAACTTGCTCTGTCAACCAACTTGACAATAACTTCATCACGGATTTCTTCCTTTTTCCAGTCTTAATTATCAACATTGCCTCCCCATATCATCAGACTGAAAGCACAACCAGCTTAGTATATGTAAATCAAAGTAACAGCCTCACCTTCTTCATGTGGTGTTTGCCATCTCGTACCTGCTATTGCTTCTCAGCTGACCACCCTCCCCACCTTCAGCATCCTCATCACCTCGCACCCGTGTGTCTGCTCGCTCCCTGCTGCCCTGCTCATCAGAGCTGCCTCTCAAGCACCTTCTGTGCTTCTAAGAGGGGTTTGAGACATGTCACCAGAGGACTGGGATCCAAACCCCACCTTTGGGTTTCTTTCCACGGAAATAAGAGTGAGGGCGGCCTGTCCGTGCCCAGAGCCCCAGCCTGGGCCGGTGCCCCCTGCGGCAGGGAGCCCTCACGGCTCCCACACGATGTGCCACTGAGACGGCAAGGTACAACCGGGATAAAAACGTGAGCCACTCCCCAAAGCCCACAGGCATCTTTCAGCTACAGTGATATTTAACTTGGTCCAAAAAGGGTCCCAATAGCTCTGCCGCTCCCCACAGCTCCCCTGGGCACACACGGGCGCTCACGGCTGCCCTCCTTTAAACCACATCCCAGCAGCCGCTGGCTCCTGCCCCTGAGCAGCCCTTGCCCACCGCTGCCGTGCTGCCCTCAGCTGCCTCCCTCCCCGGCATCCCCTGCAAACCCGGGTGGGACCGTGCCGAGCCCCGCTCTGCCACTTGGAGCTGCCTGAGGGGCCGCCGGGCGCACCCAGACGCGCGGTGGGGCCGCTGCTCCATCCCGCTGCTCCTGTGTGACCTGCACAGGGCAAACACAGGAGCTGGGTTCTTGCTCAGGATGAGGATTTTTATTTTGAACTCCTAGACTCAGTTTTTTAGCAGCAGAGGAGCTTCCAGAGACAGGACTGGTGCTGTACCTCTTTTCCTGCTTGCAAGAACACTCGCTCTGTGACCCTCATGAGTGCAGATGGTGACTTCCAGCTGAAGCCTTTCATATTTCATGACACTTCTCTCCAGTGCAAAAGCCAGACAGATCCCCTTAGCTTACATGCACACCTGGTTTGTCTGAAGCAGCCTGTTAACAAGGACAGTATCACAGGGACAGCCATACCCAGGGTTAACAGCACGAGTAAAGCCTGCCCGCAATAACCCTGCCCGGCTGGCGGGTGCCCAGCACCGTGAGCTGCAGTTCCAGTGACAGGCACTATCCCAGCCCCCGTGCCCTTGGCACGCTGGGGGCATGGCAGCCCTGGAAGTCTGCCAGACCCAGCTCCTTTCGGGCTGAAGTGTGGCATGTCTCTCCAACCTCCCATTTCCAGACACTTCTTAACTGCTTCCTTCATGTTATTTTATTTCAGTGATTTAAATTTTCTGTGACACGTTTTGGCACTCGAAGAATTTTGTGAAAACCTAAATATTCCTGCTGCAAAGGCTCTGTGTGTATGCTCCTCTTAAATCTTCCTGTTTATTTTATTTTTCAATATTAACAGCCAATGTTACTAATCAACTTTAGGATCACGGACTAATAAAAATATTGCATAGTGCAAAGGCTACATCCCAAGCTCTTACAGCCCCATGGGATATGCCTACTTGTATAAAGGACAGACTAAGAATTTTTTAATCCTTTCACCCTATTTACAAAGCAAATCTGGACTTTAAATGCTTAGAGAACTGGGAAAACCATAGCCACGTTCATGCATTACACTGTGACTTTGCAGGCACACCATAAAAAATTTACTGACAAAATAGAGCACTCGGTGAGCCACTTACCACACTGTTAAATACCATCAGCTTTTTCTGCTTAATACTCAAGATTTTGCCCTTTAAAATACTGATTTAATTTTTTGTCTCTACAGTATGTTCTTTACTAGAGCCGGCAGTTTATAAGCAGCAGTAACAGAGGAAAAGAGCCTCCACCCAAATATTTTTTAACCAATTCCTCAAAATATATGTGCCAAAACTGGATGGAAAAAATCTGTTATTTAAACAAGAGTGCAAGAGTAACACTTTTGTGCTGCTTATCCTCTTCATCTGTCCACAAACCAACTCCTTTTTCGACTTTCCTAAACACAGTAAAGCTGCAGCTCAGCGCAGCAGGGTGAGCAGCAGAGCCGGCCAGGAGGCACTGCAGGGCACGTCACCTTCTGGGCAGGCTGCAGTGGCTCCCTGGGGGCTTCCAGAACACCACAGAGAAATCTGCAATTTGAGCTCTAAACTTCCTTGGGGAGGTGAAGGATGTAATTTGATCTTTCTTTTGCAAAGTGTAAGTGCACAGAGGTTGGCAAGGCTAGGTTCAGGGCCTGAGATTTGGGAACACTCTACAAAAACACTTGCTGCAATCAGGCTTCCACCCTCATAAATATCTGCTTTACAATTACAAAGTGACAGCTGTGAAAATCTATCAAAATATTGTCTCCTTTTCCTTTTATATTGTCTTGGAAGGAATGCTGTGATAAATTTAATTGTGTTTAAATTTGAAGAGCTCTGGACTGTGTTTCTCCCAAAACTGGCACCAGGTATTGTTTGACCGTCCAAAACATTTGCTTCACTCACAATGCTTGAGGGAACAAATATGCACAACATTGATACCTACTCTGCAGTATGGCAATACTCTTACCTCTTATTGGCTAAAAATACTAGTGCAAATATATCAGACTTCATTGGCTAATAAATGCATTTTAAAATTAATTCCACATATGAGACACTGATCATGCTTTCACACCATGTTTCAGTCAAAGTATAAATTTTACAGGAGAAAGGGAACAGCAGCTACAGCAACTTTCAGGTGAGTTCACCCTATGGAGCTCATTTCCACAGGAAAACAGAAGTGTCTTGATGCAGTAACTGAAATATGGTTGTTATGAAGCAATAAATCCATTGCACCTCTTCAATAGCCTTTTCTGTACTGAAGGAATCTTGGTTTTTAAAGTGATCATTTAACATTTTAGATTCCCTTACTAAGAAACTCCCTTTTGTGAGTCAATAACTACAATGTCTGAATTACCCAGAGAAAAACCACTAAGGCTGTTCCCCTCAAGTGCCCATAAAGAATATTCTGCACAAGAAATACAGGAAACAAATTAGAAAGCAGGACTGTAAACACCCAAATTCTTGTCCTGCTGATACACAGCAAAACTACCTGCTCCTGCACAGGAAGATCATTCAGTGATGAAAACAGTCTTGCTCACATGTCTCCAGTGTAGCTGCAGTCACGGGTACAACCCAGCAGCACACTGCTGCTGCAGAGCCAGGGGCTTCACTGTGCTCAAGCCAGGCTTTCAGCAGAATTCAAATGAGGCTGTGTCTTGACACGCAACAACTAAATGCCCACAGGATCAGAATCTGGTCTTCAACTTTGAGCAAAACCCAGCAGCATTTAACTAAACATATCTACTGTTTCCTGCAAGAAGCCATGACATTGAGTACTCAAACAAAGCCAATGGATTAAAAGAACTCAGAAGTAGATACACAAAATCAAATCCTGCACACAATTCCCACTGAAATTTATGGGACATGAGGACAGACATAAATGAATCATGACATCAATTATTAATAAATTGATATATACTTTATTATGCACAAGAGACTAAGATGACATGACACTGTGGTTATCAAAACTGTACAATTATGCATTTCCACAAGGCTCTGAAATACTGAATGCAATATGAAATACAAACGGGGTGTTCAGACTGGCCACAGGTTTTAGGAAGTAAATTTCTCCCATTCTTTGATTTGGCATTTGCATCTAAAAGAAATATACTTATTTATTCAAAGGTGAGAATATTGTGTTTGGAACTGTCAGGACACAGCAGCGAAGATCTGGTAACACTGTGAACATCCTGATGAATGACAAACAACAACAGGGTACAACAGGCACCTCACATGAAGGGCTGCCAGCACAACCAACAGTACAGTCTTCTTGTGAAGCATGAGGTAGATATACATAACAGAAAGAACATACAGGAGAGGAATGGTTAGGAAAGAGCGGGGGAAAGGTTACAATCATCAGCATCTACAGACATTTTGCAAAATCCATTTTCATGTGGCAAATGCTACAAAAATAGCCGAACACAGAAAGATCTGATCTCTCGAATCACAAATGTAGAAGTGTCCAAAACCAAATAAAGTAAAAAGTTAGAGTTAGTGATTAGACAACACATGACAGAACAAGCAGTCTACTTGGACGTTTAAGTATCCTAATAGCTTTTACAGGCACAAGGTGTCCATTTTAAGCCCAATCCTCCCAATCTTACATAAGAAGTTCCTTCGCAGTTGATTCCATCATGCTGAAATTAACACTGACTCCGTCCATGCAAACCCCTGCTGGGACAGCAGAGTCTCCCTGGCCTTCAGGCCCCACAGGGCTCTGCCATGTGAGCCCAGCGTGGTGAAACCCCCGGGGCAGAGGAGGGAATCAGCACCTCAGGAGCTGCCACACCACACACAGAGACTGGCAGTGCTGACAAATGGCTGCTGTAAAACCAGAGCTGTGTCAGGCTCTGAGCTGAGGGCAGCTTAGCAGCTGCTGCAAAGTACTGCACACTTCTGTTATAAAGTTATTCACTGGGAATGTTTGGGTTTGGTTCTCTCTCTTTATTGAAGCAGAAATGACTCTTCCATCTGCTAAGCAATCATGTGCCATTTTGGTAAACTCCAACAGACAATTAACTCAGTTCTATTAAAACTGCTGAATTAAATAGCTGAGTACACCACGTTCAGTTAATTTAAACTGAATTTCACACACAAGTCAACAAATCAAATCTTTGACCTTTATATATTTTTGGTTTATCCAATGGTATATATAAATCTGTAAATTATTCTAAAATTAGATTAAAGTTTTGATAAAATGATTGATAATGCAGCATGTTTCTCTCAAAAATATACAATTATCTATTTCACACAGAATTTTTCAACCTGTCCATCCCAACAACCAAATCTAATACTTCCTATGAGAAACTACTTAATAAAATATCTGGGGAAGGAAAGGGTTAAAATGGGGAAAGGAATTTACAAAATATGTAAATTTCACAGTAATTGAAATTAAACATTTCATATAGAGTAACTTACATTTATCTAAAACATTTAAATATATCTTTATACAGAAATTTAATGTAGTAAAATATAGCTATGATTGAAGTTAAAGACTCTAGTCTTCTTTGAAGACATCTTTAAAGACTTTACACATAGAATATGCTTTAACAATACATTCTGCTGAAGGTTAGGCAAAGCGCTTTCTTTTCAACCACACAGGCAGCACATTCATCCTCCCCACGGCTCAGAGCAGAGCCACCCTGCACACCCTTCTGCAGGGGTAACCACACTTTCATGGCACCCTGTCCACATCACCAGGCCTGCAGCATCAAATATCTTTGTATGTGTGACACCGAGACCAGCCCTGGTTCAGAGTCCAGCACGTGCTTCCAATAGTGAGGACAAGGTGTGCAGTTACCCGCTTGCAGAGGGGTTTGCAGGATTGGTAACAGATTTGATTTAAAGTGAGTAACACTCTGCCTGATCCTGGCACTTAAATCTTTGCATATGTTGCACTTGGACTATCCTGGCATCAGCAAGGCACAAGTGTAGAATCAGTAAGAAATCTGCAGCTCAGACTTCAGAGCAGACTATCACTCGAGTGTAATGAAGTCCCTTCCTCTCTTGCAGAGCACAGGTAATCTTCACTACAACTAATGAAAGTTATTCATCTCATTCTTAGAGGAAACCCATGCCCTCTCTTCCTCAAAGAAGGATCAGTAGAACACATTACAAAGTGGCAAGTAACAGTCAAACAATTACATGTTAAAAGTGTCTTTTTCTGCTTTTCATTTTGCATCAATTTGAAGGTGAAGATAAGGCAATGACACTAAAAATAGTGACAATTAGTACCCTTCTCCCATTTCCATATTCTGATACTACTTTGGGACTATCCAATGATAACATTCATGCAACAGTTTGACACAAACAACTGCACAACTATTTTCAGAGAATAGCAAACAACAGGCACTATTGTACATTCCTTGTGCCCTCAAACCCATGTCTTATTTTAAAGAGAATTTAGGCTAGCTAAAAGATTAGAACCAAATCAACTTTTTTAGCTCATCTATCTACTGTTATAAACTGAAAAGACAGTTTTTCTTTTTTTTATATATATCTATTTATGGATTATATGTTTATGTATAGAAGGAATGCTGTGCTAATTTCCAATTGGTAAAGTGGTTAGGCTGTGTATACCTTGATATAGATCTATTTGCATAAAGACATTGCCATTAAAGGTACACACCCATCTATGTTAGTGCATAAGACCATTTTTGTTTTAATGTTTGTGTGCGCCTGTTTTTGATATAGCAGATCAAAAAACCTCTTATAAAAGAGCTTTGGCCCGTAAAACAAGAGAGGGAATGTTAGAGTGTGCTCTTTTCCAATTACTAAATCAATGACTATAATAACAAAAATACCTGGAACAAACCTGAAGCTGCAAACACAACAGGAAAGCAAATGAGATGCTGTAGCTGTAAGCTGAAAAAACAAAGATTATTCAAAAGAGGCTAAATGTAGCTGAATAATAAAATGTTATTTACCAAGGAGATCTGACATTGATGCTTTCTTGCTCAGAAAAAGAAAAATCCTTTGACCTAAGTTCACCTTTGTTCTTATCTTATGTAGTGATAGGACAAGGAGTAATGGCTTTAAACTGAAATAGGGAGGTTTAGATTAGACATTAGGAAAAAACTCTTTACTGTGAGGGTGGTGAGGACCTGAACAGGTTGCCCAGAGAAGTTGTGGATATCCCATCTCTAGAAGTATTCAAAGGCACATTGGATGGGGCTTGAGCAACCTGGTCTAGTGGAAAGTGTCTCTGCCCAGGGCAGAGGGTTGGAACTAGATGATCTTTAAGGTCCCTTCCAACCCAAACCATTCTGTGATTCTATGACTGAATTCCCTTAATGAATACCTTGTGTCAATGATAAGGTTCAGGGAAAGGAAAAAATCATATAGACAAAGCAGCATTTTTCCAAACTGGCATAGATTTCACATTGAGGGCCCACAGACCCCTAGAACAGGTTGCAGTACTGTAAAATTAGTAGCTTTGTCACATGTAGCATAACATGCTAACAAGATCCAACAGGCTGTGTTCACTCATGCATTGTGTGCTCATTTACACACTCACACACACAGTGGCTTCCCCAAAAGAAAATCAGTCTTTTTTTTCCCCCCATAGAAAAATCCCTCCTCATTTTTTCCAGAAACAACCAAACCGATCCTTTCAACGTTCAGAAGCTGCTGTCCAATGTCCCCACAGTCCTGTGCTGCTCCCTGGCTGTGTCCCTGGGTTAGGTGGCACTGCTGCTGGAGCAGGGGGTGCTCTGTGTGCTGCCAATGCTGTGGGCTGCACTGCTGTTCTCGGAGGCTGGCGGCGATGTAGGGACCTGCTGTCTTCCCGCTGTCTCCCCTGAGGGACAGGCAAGAGAAAAAGTGGGGTCAGGAGAAGGGAAACTGAAAATGTTCTCATAGAAAACAACAACCCATTTCTTCCCAGTCCTCCTCTTCTGGTGGTTTGTTTTCTTATGCAATTAACATATTGGGTAACAGACCTTAATTGGAGTATCTCTGAAAATGTTACCAGACTTTGGCACCTCAGCATGGCTGTGCACATGGGGAAAATAACAGCGCTGTTTCCTTGAGCATTTTACAAGCAGTGATGGAAACTGCCAAGATCAACACTGTCTATCTTCTGTTGTCAGCTGTCACTCAAGATGGATCCTATTACACAACTCAGACACTTTACAGCTTTGCTGTTTCCAGGAAAAAGGCCAGGAAATGTAGGCTTTAGTTTTAACGCCAGTTTATAGAGCGGCATATTTACTAAAAGTGTAGCTCAAAACAATCTTCTTCCATCAGCTGGATACCACATATCCTGAGACATAGCCAGTTTTCTTCATGAAGAAAAACAACAGGCTATCCTGAAAGCTTGACTTGATTTACTCCTAACACAACATGCAGGAAGTTTTCCTATAGTTACACAGTATGTGCAGCACTTAAAACCCGTAGTGAGAGCATGTCTCAACAACCCCTTCGCTATTGATATTGCCAAGTCAAGCACTTGGAGTCTCCTCACACCGTTCTGCACCTGTGGCTGGGACTGAAAGGAAAAATCCAGCTGTCAACTAAGCACGAAAGTAATAATTATGCCATGCAATGCCTCAAAGATCATAATAAGGCCACATAGGAAACCATAACTGTGGCATTTTTAAAGTTACAGTGCTCAAGTCTGTAACCTTAGCAATATTACAAAATAGTCTCTTCAAAACAGATGGCAAGACTTAAGTTTATATAATGTGCACTGTAGCTGCCCCCTCCCTTGAGCTCATCTCCAGCAAGCGAACCTGTGATCTCAGTGCAGCAACAGTCACACTGCTGCTGCCTGAGCTGCAGACCTGCTGTGGCAGCCAGAACCAGCATAGCTGCTTTCCCAGAAAAGCAGCAAGATGGAAATGATTTGTGGAATCATGGGCAGAGCAATTAGGAAAAGTCAGAGGCTAGTACATCTCCTGCCTCATGAGCTTATGGTGACACAGCTCTCCTGCTCCACATTATCCTATGTTATCCAGAACTTGATGCCATGGGTCAGGTCTGCACACTCCAATTTTTCTTCCATGTTCAGGATTTGGTAGAGATCCCACTTCCCAGTAACTGCTTCAGTGACAGGCTGAAGGCCGGAGGCACAGCCTGCATCCAGAGGGTTACAGAGCAAGGACGAGCCAGCTTCCTCCCACAGGAGCTGCTCTGGCACATCCCCATGCCCTGTGTGCTGCTGCCCAGCTGCCAGAGCCCGGCTTCTCGGAAGGGCTGCAGAGGAAATGCGCCTTTAACGCTTTGTGTCTCAGGCCACAAAATATCCTCCTGCAGCCTGCTCAGTACTCAGAGGTGCTGCGAACAAACAAGGGAGGTCTGAGGATTTCTCACAGCAGAGGTTGCAAGTGCTCTGTGCAATGGAGCCCAGCAGATGTGCTGCTAGCTCAAGCCACAGCCACAGCTGAAGTGCACTTAAAGCCCCACAACACACAGCTCTTCCCTTACACCCCACTGGTTTAGGAATGGGGAGTAAAAAAGGGGCAGGACAGGACAGAAAAAACAACAAATTAAACTACTAAACCACACTGCTCAGGAGGCCAAATAAACTTTTAAAAAGATGTGAAGATCTTGTTTTTAAATTCAGCATTCGGTCCAGCATTTTACTCTAGTGAGCAGATTTTGAATCTGTTTTTCCCAGTGTAAGAAATAACTATTGTAGCTCATACACGAGCCACGGATTTCTGCTCACAGGCAGCGGGTCAGAATCTACCCCCAGTCATCTGCAAAAAAACCAAGTTTCAGCTTTAACTTGCTTTGGAAGTGGCTTCGCAACCCCCCAGAATAAACAGCATCAAATCAAAGTATGTGTCATCGTGCTGCACAGGCTTTCATAAGCCTTGTTTGGATGTTTCTTCCCCTCCCGACTTGCTCCCTTCTCCTCCCGTTGTTTGTGTACATGTTTTCCTTCCTTTTGTACTACAGGATATATTTATAAAGGCAGCGATAAGCAAACTCCCTTTCATTGAAACTAAACAAGAGACAGCCGTCAGGAGGCAGCGAGGGGGCCGCAGAGCCGCAGCCCCGCCGCAGAAGCCGCTCGGGAGGGCGGCAGAGGAGGGGCGGCCGCGGGGCTCCCCCGGCAGGGCCCCCGGCCCGCGCCTCCCCTGCAGCTCTGCTGTCACCCGTTCTACAGAGCACATGGTTACACAGCTTTGGGCAGCCCCAGCACATCAACACAATCTGCATGCATTTAAACATAATTCATTTGTAAGCCAAACACATGCTGCTTTTATGTTATGGTAAAGCGAAAGCGCAGTGCCACGGTCCCCAGCAAACCCAATGGCTCGCTCTCTTCTCCTGGCTCCTCTGGAAAGTGTCCTAGGAGGCACCCTCCCTTCTGTTTGGCTTGGAAGGCCCCTTCCTTCCACTGCAATGGCCTCTGCAGCACCTCATTTCTAGAGCACATCAGCAGCTCTGATGCACCACAATCACTTCTTGAACAATAACAAATTCTCTCTTAATGTTGTCAAGAAAAAAGAAAGTCCAAATCAAAGTAATGTTATGAACACACTGTCTAGCAACTACATCTGGACTTGCTGATTTTTCCTGTATTTTACTTCCTCAACACCTAGCTAAACCGTAGCAAAGCTTTTTTTAAAAGAGTATTCAAGAAAAGGACGTAAAGAAATCTAAACAATCATTGAAGAAGCATTCTCTATCTGTCTTTTTCGTGTAAACAGCTTCATGTATCTCATGTTACTGAACCAAAACTGCTCAGAATGGACACATCTCATCTATTGACAGTAAACAAGCTTTTACCCATCTGAACACGACAACACGCACTTTATTATTCACTCTTAGGAAAGCTGCCAGTTGTACTCCCTGTCCAGGAAGTCTGAATGTTTGCTTTTCTATCTCCATTTGCCAAATATAATTGGTTGCTATGTCAGTTTACTTTAAATCAGATCTCATAAAAAAGGGAGAGAAGTGGGGGAGGAGAGACACTTTTAACTTCTCAGATTTTGGAACACTTTATCCTCTTAATTTGCAGCACAGCCCGAAGAAGGGAAGCGCACTTCCTCGGAGAAGGCAGCGACGGGTGTTTTCTGTAACACACTTTACAAGGTTTAATGGTCACATTAACTAATCAGGCTTGTGCCTGTCTCTCCTAAACACACTCAGTGAACCCTACTAAGACATGTATTACATTGATACATATTCATATGGTTAAATTAGGAAGAGTATCTGCATTCATGCACATTGCAAAACTTTTGCTTCTTTACAAGGCCCCTAAATAAATGAGGTTAATTGTGGCACATGTCTGGTATTTCCCTTAGTTCTTGGGTGCTCTCCAGGCAGCACCAACACCTTTCATGCCCTTTAACTGACTAGAGAAAGGATCAAAAGTACTGAGTCTTTTTGCAGACAAGTCAGCTAAAACTCCTCCTCTGTTGTTCTGATATTAGCTTTCCCTCTCTCTTCTTTTACTACCTGTCTATCATAGGACATCTCTATTCCATGTCAAATTGCTTCAGACAATCTAGAATTTTCTAATGCACAGCTGTGATGCTTTGGCAGAAATTTTTCATGACTGAAATTTGCAAAAGCCCTACATGACAACAATCCTTGCTCAATATCTGGAGATGAAATTCTACCTATTTTGTGGTTCCTTTCTGCTATGACCTGCTTGAGGTTTTAATGCTAATGGCCTATCAAGACAAACAAAAGAGCTCATTCACATAACACCTTCTTTGTTAGCAGCAGAGACACACTAATAAAATTGTATCAGCAAATCTTACTGCTGGCAAAAAGGTGGGCTTTTGCTGCATTGCACATAGCACTACAGCAACAAAAATAACTTATTTCACACATCCCAAGCTGCCATTCTCTACCAGCAGTAGCTTTTATCTGTGCTCTGAGTATCAGCAAAAGAGAGCTCTAGAATGAACTCATATTTTCCAACCTTTTGTCTAAACCATATATTGGAAACTCAGTACTGCTCACAAAAAAAGATGCAATTTCAGAACACGATTCAGCAATGCATAAATTCTCTAATGGCAAAAGACAGCCACTTTGTAGATGAAATTTGGATTATCTTTTTTTCTTCCCCTCCTCAAGTCAATAAAAGCCTGCAGCGAGCTCTGAAATGTTTCCACTGCAGCTGGATTATCCTGTCTGCCACAGCAGTTGGCCTCTAAGAGGCTGTGCCTGCCAGAACCTTTGCTCCCTTTGCTGCAAGTTATGCTTTGTAAATACAAGACGCTATGCACAGAAAAATTATGTGCACAGGAACATAGGTGCACTTTCACAATCCTTTGAAAATCTGAACCAGAAAACCACCTAGATAATTTTTATCATTTCTGTGATTCTCTAATCTGGTGAGTTACAGTGTCCCCTTTCTTTCTTATATTCATTTACTACTTTTTGTGTGACCTTTTTCTCCACTTATTTACATCTCTCAAGCACAAAGCCAGAGCAGCTGCCCTCTCCACTACTTTTATGTGGTCACCATGACTGATGTCCTTCACTAATATAATTCTTTTAATGGGATTGCTCCAAGTTCTACTGTTGCTGAAGGATTTATCCTGTTGGCTTCCCACTGTTCCTTGACTACTGACACACAACATGTCTATAGATGGTTCTGTGTGTGAATACAGACTGAACTTCAACAAATGCAGCAGCAAAAGATATTAATTTAACAATTAGTTAATTTTTTTTTTTGTTAATAAAGGTTACTGATATGGGAATTACTTAACTTCCCACTTACTCACTGAAATAGCACTTACTTTTCTTCCACAATGTTTCAGTACTTATATGAGACAGAATTATACAATTTATACATATTATCACAACCTTTAAATTTTCCATGTTTGCTTCAGTTCCAAACAAGTTTCATACACAGCTGATACACTGAGAAGTATTAAACTGCTTATACAAAAATTGTTGCACTGCCAACTGGAAAAAATGCCATAGTTTTGATTTCCAAATTAACATAAGCTTCCAGGTCATAATATTTACAGAAGCTGTGACCCAACAGGGCCAGAATTCTCACTCCTAAATAGCTTCCATGAGGTTTCAGACGCCAGAAAAAAAAACCCTGCAGTGGGCTACAGGCAAATTTCAGTGCTCTAGAGCTGCACAGGCTTGGAGTAATTGACCTCACATTTTTCCCACCTCCCAGATCTTGATAGGGTCTCATGAGGTCAAAAGTGGAAGTAGCTGGGAGCCCAGAATACTCTAAGGATCCTGAGATACCCCACAACCCACAAGCAGCCAAGGTCCCCTGCTGGAAATCAAGGCTCCACCAGTGTCCAGTCTTTGCCTGGGTCATGCAACAGAAAGCTCCCCAAATGCCCTCTTCATTCAATACAGTATTACATTTTTGATAATTTAGTTTAGCATGGGAAAAAATTCTGAGACACTGGAAAATTATCTGTTTTTAGAGGCTGCACTAATTCAGACACATTCCTAAGTATTTGGTTGCACACAATTAAGATTACATGTGACTTCTAGCAATTGAAAATAGTAGTTGAAGAATGGAGTAAATAATTGTGGCAAAATTCCAATCAAGGCCCAAGAAAAATTTCCAAGTCTGGTTATACTCAGAATATATCTGTTCAGATAAAGCATTCTCTTAACCATTTGGCCCATGTCTTGTACACATCAGCCTAATGTAATAACTGTAAAAAAAAATAATTCCAAAGTAGTATGGGAACCAAAAGGGATCCATTAACTGAAATATTACATAAATTCGAAATACAGGGATGTTACTAATGATGACACACAAGCCAGGAATACTCAGTTTTACTCATGTCCCAGGTGAGTTTCCAAGACTTGTGTTTAAAATTATTTAAGCAAATTTTAAACCGTAACACGTAACATCTCCCTTTAGGGAAGGGCGGGTATCATTGGGCTGATGTGCAATAGAGGCTGATGGGAGGAGCTGCTGGCAAGTTCCTGAGTAAGAAGAGAGAGCAAGGCAGTGAAAGAGGCTAGGATGAGCCGTGGTGGCTCCCTCCCGTGCAGGGGGCCGCGGTACCTGTGCGCGAGTAGATGAACCAGAGCGCTCCAGTCAGCAGGGCTCCGATGACGAACGCGGCGAAGGCGATGCCCACCACCGTCAGCGTGTCCAGCCCGTACAGCACCGCTGCTCAGGGAAACACACACACAGGCACTGCTTATTTCACAGGCAGAAATCCCACAGAAATTCACCCCCACGCTTGCATGGAAGAGCTTTTTGAAATTTCATAGTTAACTAAGCACCGCTTTGAGAAACAGACTCGCAGATTTGCATCAAGGAAATGAAAGTGATGCTTTCAGAGTGGCTTCAGTCCAACCAACTTTTCCACATCACAAAGTAAAACTCCATCTCAGCACACCCAAGTCTGGAAAATGTTGCAAAAACTAAGCATTTTTGGTTGACTGTTAATAACTTGCTTTCAATTAAGTATTCATTTATCTTTAAAGTGCGTTTTAAAAAGGCTGAAATGTTTGGCAGAAATGCTTTTCATTTAAAGGGCCTAACATTCAGACAAACTTTCCCCTACATCTCCTCAAGTTCAGTATGAAATCTAGGTGGAGAACGGAACTGCTGTTAAGAGGAAAGAGATGCCAGCAAAAAGTCAGCGAAAACATAAATAGAAACAATTGTTTTTCACATTTGGCAACACTTTCAATAACTGAAATTAATTCCAGATCACAAAAATAGAAGCACACACACGTAAATCACTTTCTAGGGGAGAGGCCCTTTTGTAGGACCATTTCAAGGGTAACAGCATTTGGTTCCTGGAGGTATTGTTCTCCAGTGTTAATCATCCAAACAGAAATATTTTTGGCCTCTGTGTTTTTATTTTTGATAATTAGAAATACTAAAAAATTTAATAATCATTCTGCAATCTTTTAGGGAAATTTCTTCTTAAAAAACTGATTTCTAGTTTTAGTATTTTTAATATCTCCCAGTGCAAAAAATTGCTTAGTCCAAGGAATAACATTTTACTGACTATGCTGGCCAGGAAATGAGCTGACTGGATCTTAGTAGGATCCTTCAGTGGAATTTTCAGTTCTCAGGACACAACCAACACCCTCACTTTACTCATCCTGCATCCAGTAGATGCCCCTAAGGACATCCCTCATCCTCTTTTGACAAAAGGCTTCTCCAGCAGCTCCTGTTGGCAAGGGCCTTCAGGACCCATTCCTGGGTATTTGTGACCTAGTTTGCATATACAACACCTCACAGATAGTGTCTTAGAAGGTTTTTCTTTCATTTTTTCTATGAGACTTTTTCTGGTTCCTTTGGCTACTTCTAGTCATTCAAATGCAAACACAACAGACTATACTCAACAGTTTTTTCCACCAGGCACCAGTCAGTGTCCTCTCCTCTTATGAGGAAACACAGTGGAGAGAAGAAAGTTGCATGGAGAAGTGGCAGAAGCATAATTGCTCACCACCTTTGCTATTTTGACCAAGTTTAGTCTTGAAGACACAGGGACAGGAGCAGAAGAAAAACCTTCTTTGCACTGCTCTTTAAATCTCCCTTTTCTCCATTCATTCTTGCTTTTGGCTACACATCATCTGCACCTTCCTGTTTATTTTCTTCTAGTGCTGCTTCTCTCCTCTTCTGGGTCACTAATGAACCCTAATTCATTCAGTACACCAAGATAACATGGAAACCAAAGAAATGAATCCATATCAAGGCAGTGATCTCATCTAAGCATGGCCTGTACGTGCTGGTGCTGGAGCACCTGGGGCTGTGGTGCAGGACAGGAGTGAGGCTCAAACAGGACACAGGTAGGGCACAGAAGCTCTGAGGGATGGCACTGCTGCTCTAACTCTGCTCTTGGGAAGCAGGGGCCTCAGCAGAGGGGGGAAGTAACACACACACACCAACACATGAACTTCTAGGGCTGAGACTCTCAGTGGTGTTTCCCCAAACCTGATTTTCACATACACAAAAGGTCAAAGTCCTCCCCTGAACACGGATGGGAACCTCTCAATCAACAATACAGCCAGAATTCTGTTCTGTCTCTGAATTAAACATGCACACACTCAGAAAGCTTGAAGAGAATTTTCTTAACTTATCAAATGCTTTGTAGATAAACGTGTAAGGATGAAAAGAGATTGTTTTAAGAGTTACTTACGTGGCTGTCTCACGTTTGGCTTTGGAAGGGACGGATCTAATTTAAAACAAAGAAAATGCACAAAACATCAATCAGATAGAGTTCCACATGCAGCCTACAAACTATGCAGGTTCTGATCTGACAGAAAGGCATTACCTGTAATTTTAACAAACCATGAATTTCAATAAAAGCAGACCAAATTCAGTAATCTCACTCATCTCAGAAAAATTCTTTTCATATATTAATTATTCCTCAAGGGACTCTATCTACAGTATAGTTCATGCACTGTATATTTTGCTGGCAAATACACTGCAACCTTTCCCAAATCAGATGTCATCAGGCATGACCCACAGTAACTCTGGTTACCCCTCTGTGGAACTCCTAAATTTCACAGATTGTGAAGGAACAAAGATTGTGTTAAGGTGATTACATTCATCTGACCTCTTACTAATCATGACATACCAGCACTGAATCACACACTCACACAAAATCACACACTCATAAAATAGTGAGTTTTATAGCACAATACATACTGCTTTGTCCAAATTGCATGAATATGCGTTGATTCATCCATTTTCCTGAGTCCTACATAGTATTCAGTCTTGGAAGTTCTAAGTTGCGTGGGTTTGGTGTTTTTGTTTTTTTTTTGTTTGTTTGTTTGTTCTTCCTTTTTGTTGTTTATTTCAGGGGGAGGGGGAAGTTAAAAAATTTATATATAAGAAATAAAAGTTCATAGGTATTGTTCAAAGATCAAAGATATTATTTTAGGCAAGAATATCAAATATCATCATCCTAGTGATAAAGATATCACCCCATAACAGAAAGAGATAAGTAAATGTTTAAAAAATGAAGAATTTCCCCTCCTTTTTCTTAACTACCCTCTCTTATCGTTCTCCAAGAATGCCACTTCAAGCAGAAGAGCTAGAGATTCTGGCTTCAGGGACCTGTTTGGTTAGCTGCAGCTTGATTCTGGATTGCCCAGCAACTCAGGGATTTCATTTATATTCTGGCATATCTGAGTGTGATCAGTGCAACAGATGCAGAAGGATTTGATAAGACTGTATTTCAGTACTTGGTTTTGTATCTTCAGCAAATGGAAAATATAGTTTGATTCATTTCAATGCAAGCATAACAGCCCAATAATACTGAAAATAAATATATTCATTTATTTAAAGTGTTCTTAAATAAGACTATGCTTCTAACTTCTAAAACCCAGATGGCAGCACCAAACTTCCAGCAATATCCTTTAGACCATTAGGCCCTGAGAGACATGTGCCTACAAAACCCAAAAAGCATTTTATCCTTAAACTGTGTTATTGTGTCTTGTTCTAACACACGAGTATCTCTTGCAGATCCCTTTTGGCAGATGGTCCAAAACAGGTGGAACAGTAGTAGGAAACAGGTGAGGACAGAGGGTGTGTGGGGTAGTATATGCACAAATAATCCGCAAAGTTATCAAGTGCTCATAACAGCAACAATATAACAATGTAAGATCTGCAAGGAAGGCTGGACTGAAACTGTAAAGTACAAACATGGGTAAAGGCACTGTCAGATTGTCCAAACACTCCACTGGCATATCCCAAGTGCCAAGAAAATGCCTTCTGAGCTGAGGGGAAAATGAATTTTCCATACTATTTCTATCACTGGCCTCTCCACAGAGAAAATGAAATCAGCTAATGATAAGCTGTGTAGCTCATTATCAATTCTCTTCAGACATCCAGTTCTTAAATGTGTTTTATTGTGATTTGCTCAGAGCAACTCAGTGAGAATCACTGAGGTCTACAAAAACCATCTAATTTAAAAACAAGGGCTGCCAGCCTTTAGAATTATCAACATTTCCTATATCTTTGTAGGATAGAGGCACTTGTTAATTATCCTTTTGACCTTCTTTCTATGACCTGTCTGGTTTTGGTGTAGAAATAATAATCTAAAGTTTCCACACTTAGCAAAAATCTGAACAACACTGGTAGATTATTTCAACAGAACATGTATTTCCTACCATATAAATGGCCATCCATGTGCCTTTCATGGCAGTGGGACAGAGCATGGGGAAATGCAGGAATGCAAAGGGAATGTATGTGGCATGGAGTTAGGTTTTAATCATCTCCATTGGGATCTACTGCAAATTCTCTTTCAGATATAGCATTGTGATTTCTAATAGAGGCAATGACAGTTATAAGCTTGTCTGAATAAAAAAAAAAACCACCTTTGCAATGACCAGTTTGTTCTGACTTTTGAAATGTCAAGCCCATGACTTTCACATGTGGCTTGATAAGGAGAACCAGGGGCAGTACCTCACATAGAGTGGTTTGAAATAGTAAAAGCTGGTTCTGTTTACATCAAAGAAAATTTACCTCTGGGAGGTAAATTCTCCTGTTCATTAATGTGATATAATTTCTTCTCCAAATCTTATGTTCATGTATTGGCCAACAATGGCATTTGGCTTTAAGAAAGAGGTTTTGATTCACTGCAGAACTGCATACCAACAAAGCTACATTGTTCATGTGCCACTTTGTATTTTGTCTGAAAGCTGGGATATGCTGGGGAGATTTCCACCAAGAGTCCTACAATTATACCAAATCACCCACAATGCAACAAAATACTCTATCACACTGTTGTCCTGTAAGTAATCTTTATAAATTTAGCTTGTCTTTGCACACTGAGACCTTGTGCCTCTGACAAAGACAACATTCTGAGTGGAGCCTGAGATGGGAGCTGTGCACAATGCTCCACACATCATAAGGACAAGAGAGCTGAAGTACGAGTCTGTTTAGTGAAAGACGAATTTCAGTTGCAGGATTTACCCATTCCCAATAGAAAATCTATTGAAATAATATGAGAGCTGAGCAAAATGGGAGTCCAGAATCAGGCCCAAAGCATAGTTTTAATGGTAACAGCAACAGATCAAATACTTGACTTTAAGTCATACTGGATTTGGTCTGTATTAACAATTTTGTTAAAAACCCTCCGAACTAAATATGAGCTGACTTGCAGAGTTAGACAGAAACAGTTGTTGTCTATGTCCCCTAGCAATGCTGTATTTGAACTTTAAATTGTTCAAAGACTAACAGCATGCACTGTAAAACAGAGATTAAATGACTCCTGATCACCACCCTTTTGATGCTCCCTGAAAAGCATTCCAGAGGTCAAACAGCCTTTGGACACCACTGGAAGATTTTGATGTGTATGGGAAGCCACTGAAGCTTCTTATGAAATGTCAATGCAAATACAAAAATAAAAGATAAATGAACATATTTTCTTCCAGGACTGCATCAAAACATGACTGATGCTCTTGTCAGAGTGATCTACTAAGAAAAACTGATTAATTAAATGAAACTGAGAACAGTTCTTACTTCTCATCACTCACAGGGCATATTCTTAAACTAGAATAAGGTCCCATCATGTTGTTTTGCATTATCTCATAATGCCAACCTTCAGCCTCTCCAACTCCTTCAACCAGTTACTAACCACACTCTTTTTTTTTTGCCAAGACAGATTACATAATCAAACAAGTCCCACTAAAGTGGAGCCCCTTTGTGCATACTATCCTTTGCTCTTCATAGTTCCAAGAATGTAGTGAGTCTCCAGGGGCCACCTCTTTGCCTTACAAACTTGTCAGGCTTTAAGATCCTCAATACTTTGTGATTCTATTGCTATTATTCATAAATTGATATTTACAAGCACAATAAATAAAAGGACACAGCAGGGAGCACAGGACTGCCTTTGATCTCTGGGCAACAAGAAATTGCTCCAAATGCTACTGCTACATTCATACTTCCAAAACCCATGTTATTCTGTACTACTTTGAGTATTCCTCTCTCAATGTTCAGCAAACCCACACGTCCAGAGAACAGTAACATGATTAAAAAATGGCTGTGACTTGGCCTGATGACTGCTGCCAGGGAAATGTCCTAACAAGTAACATCTTACAGACAAAGCACCAGCACAAGATTATACAGTGTCACATGCTCCCTCATTTCAAGTGACTCTATGTTACACAATATTCTATATATATATAGCATTATTAAACAGGTCAAGCTCATTTTTATACCTTCTTGTTTTCCTTCATGTGTTATTACAACAAGGGGCTTGGTGAAAGTTTTCTTGTTGTGCATCATGGCCAGGATCATATCCACATTGAGAGAGGTGCAAGCTTCATCAGGAGGAATGCACTGGAGTGCAAAGAACAGAGGTCAGAGTCACCCATCTGCCAGTGGCACAGCTGCCTCATAATCAGTTTACCCTACACAATTTACCAAAAAATGAGAACCTCCAAACAACCTTATCTTTTGTAGCAATGAGATTACAGTATTATCTAACATGGTGCATGTCTTTGGAAATTAAAGCTTACATTGTTTGTGCTTTGGATATGCATTGAAAAGATAAACTTGAACCACTTGTGCAATAAAAAGCAATTTCTATTTGTAGCCACCTAAAGAAATTTAAGCAGCAACTGCAAATTATGTAGTCAAAATGCACAGTATAATAACTCTTATCTACTAAAACTCTGAGCCTAGAGATATCATGTTCATTAGACAATTCCACAGAAAACTATGTATTACCTTCAGAGTTCAGATGAAAAAATACACTGGTTTTATCTAAATCAGAAGTTTTGATAAATTACATTAATTACTGACCTTTGGAAGTCCTTGAGTATCTTTGTCTTTATTTGTACACAAAGTCAGCTCGCAGTGAAGAAAGAGCAGTGAGATGTTGAACATCGGTTTGAACACAAAGCTAAATCTTTTTCTATCCTTCTGTGCATGTGGTATTGGAAAATTCTTTTTCTCAATACTGTAGAATTTAACAGATTCATCTTTAGGACAAATGTTTTCTATAATGGTATAGTCAGACATTCTATCTGGATTTGAAAACGGGGAAATAAAGCACGTTTGAATAGCAAAGCCCAACGATCTGTCAGCTTTAGTCACAGACACCTGCATTAAAGAAAGAGACAGTAAGATCTCAGAAATGACATTTTTAGTTCACATTTCATTAATATTTTCAACAATTTTTTAAGCAGTTTTCCAGTGCCATTTCCAATCTGAAGTATTTTGAAGGCTAAATGTTAAGGATAAACTGTCAAACTGAGAGACAGAAAATCTGTGGTTTCAAAACCAGCAGCTGTTTAATAGCATAACCATGCATAAATACAGCAATCCCTTATCTTTCTAAAAGCAGATGAACCCCCCCCAGATAAGACACACAGTAATGTCTGTGTCTGCCACCTGAGATGGCACTGCCTCCCTTAGACACACAGGCTATAACAGACCTGTATGCAAATCAATCACTAATTCTATGGTTTTGTATCTGTTCAAAATTATAATGAAAATAGGGAAAAAAAAAAAAAAAGCAACAGACACAACAGAGAATCCACCCCCAGCCAAGAGAGGAATGCAAAGGCAGAGAGGAGGTCATGGTCTGATGTGTGGGTGGCATTCCTGGGCTGGAGGGGGTGAGGGAGCCTCCTAAAAAGCCGACATTTCTTCTGAAAGGATCCTTTTAGCTTATTGTAAGTTTGAAATTCATATTCTTTTATGAAAAATAATTAAGACTGAAAGCCTCCAGTGCCCTGATGTTGCTCAGCTGGATTGGAATGCAGACAATAAATGCTACAGAATAATTCAAAGGAAAAAATAAATGGAACTTGTAACAAATGAGGCATGTTGCTCTTAATAAGCAACAGAAGCATTTATCCAACCATTAACACTGCCCAATGAAACAGTTCCACAAGAAATCTTCTTAGAAGAAATGTGCCTTATATGCATATTTAATCCATATGTGCTGCATGTATCTTTAAGGAAGAGCCTGCCAAATTGTGTGGTCTGTGCAGTAATTTCTGGATGCTAGGAGTTTTGCTGTGAATAAAAGCATTTCTCCTTTTTTCTCTCCCTTATGTGAGCAGCAATCAAATTAGAGATGAAGGAATGTGCTGAAGCATCTAAGCAAGAAAGATTATCTTCTAAAAAGAACAGAAATAAAGATGGATGAACAAAAGTCAGCCACAGATACTGACAGGAAACAAGCTGATGGTGTAAACTAATTAAGAAATAGATTATGGAAAGTAGGACAGGCATACTACAGTTAATTAAATAAAAAGATGAATGATATCTCAAGGAAAGAAAAGAAACACAGGAGGAAGATGGAAGATCAAAACATGGTAAGAAAACAACAGCAGAGAAGAAAGAATAAAATTCCAGAATCCAAAAGATTCAAACAAAAAAAAACTCCTTACCAAACAAGGACAACGGAGATATAGAATTTTTACCAAATATGTATTTATCAAAACCCAAAAATATTTTTCTTAGTAACAAATGCAAAAGAGAAACAAAAAAGAGGGAAAAAACCCCAGAGTCATCTTAAAAAATGGAGTCACTGAAGTTCAAAACTGATATGTTTTCCACTGTGCAAGCAAGAAAAACAGAATAAAAAGGCTTTTGCCAGGAAAGGTGATGAAGAAATCAGAACATCTGTCTGAATAAACAGCTCCAGCAGGCTCAGAGTCAGGGGGATTCATCCCAGATCAGTGAAGGAAGTGGATGGTTTTAAGTGTTTGTTATAAAAATATTCTTAACTGAGTGTAACAGACTTTATTTTTGCTTTAGCTGTCTTAAGTACTTTCCACTGGGTAGAGAAAAAATAAATGAGAAAGGACACTGAAATAATGAAGAAAACTGTACCAAATGGGTCACTGTGCTTATCATGTGCAACATGGGTTCCCAAAGAACTGACTTGGGCAAGAGAAACACAGCACAGCACTGCTGCTTTTTCCTGGTCTTACAACCCCATAGCTCACACCTTATGATTCACTTGCCTAGAAACTGGCAATACTTCTTCATTGCCAAAGGTGCATTTATTAATGGCTACCACTGTTTGAAAATCCAAAATTCTGTTCACATAGCTATCTTTAAAAATACTGACTGTATTGGTGTGAAACTCCACACCAATTCCACAGATTTCATAAGCAACTCAGCAACACATGGAAATATTGTGCAAAACATACCCGAAGTCAAAGGTACCCAGCTGTTGATTTTGTTTCAGTGTTATTTACCTAAATCTGCTAGATCTCTTATGTGGCAGCATTCAAAAGGATTATAACTGATGTTTTTAAGCAGACTGGAGAGAGACCACAATTTGTATTGACTGTGTAACCTGAGAACACTAGCATATGAAAGACACACATTTGTAATAATTTTTTGCATGTCTACTACATCTTTCAGACAAGGTTCAGACACACACAATAAAATGAATCCATCAGGACATGCCAGTTCAGAGCACAAGTTCAGAAACCATATTAAAGTTTGGTATGGAAAAGTAGATTTAGAAAGAATCACCAATCTATCTATTAAGTTAAATTCATCCATTTTGCAAGAATCCTTTGGGTTTTTTACCCAAAATATTGTCCTACTTCTTATCCCTCAGTTTCTGTTCTCTGCAGGCATCAGAGAGGCCTGAAACAGCTGCCCAACAAAACCTTTCAACTGACAAGAACAGATTTGGCTCAGTTGCACAGCCTTGCAAAACCCTTCTGCTAATTTGAAGTCGTTTTCAGTTTGTTACCTCTACATATACTGGCCCATTCTTGCCAACAGAGAAGAGTCCTTGGGAGGGAGCAAGGAATAAATCTGTTTTGTACAGATCCATGTTGAAGGTGACATTTGTGATGTGAGGTTCAGGAGGCCAGAAAATGCCTTTGTCATCCTCTGGCTGGTGCAGTGTGCAGTTAAACTAAAATGAGAAAAAAATACAGTAACATCGCGAGTCAGGAGTGGTGGGACACATTTCTTATGTACAATATAGGCCCACCCACGCTACATCTACTTAGTGCAAATCTTCAACAGGGTCATGAGAAACAGTAGTGAGAAGAAATGTGTTAAAAGACAAATGAATTTCTAGACAATTACTATAATTCATGTGAAAGGCCTATTACAGTAGGTATTTGTTCATTGCCAGGTGCAAAACCGAGGGTAACATACCGCTATTTCAGGCCAGCTGGAGAAAGGCACCTCTCCCTCATCAGCATCCCCTGGAAATCCATTATCACCTGATTCCATGTCCTCATCTTCAAAGCCACTGCCTTCAGCTGGTGCTGATAGCTGAATGACAATCTGCACAGAGAGGGATTGCAAACAAATTAGATTAGGTGATAACCCAGCACTCTCATGCTTGTTATTTTTTGCTCTCTTCAGAACAATGCAAAGGCCACAAGAAGAGCACCAGCTAAGCAAACGGTGAAAGCATGTCTTGAACAGCCTTGTGCTGAGCATGTAGGATATGCAGCTTATAATTAAAGAATGCCTGAGTTTTTTTTCCAGATTTCAGAGCCAGTGAAGAAGGACACCAGTCTGGGTGTTGGTGTCTGAATGAGCAGCCCAGCATTTCCATTCTATTTCTAGTATTTCTATAGCCAACACTGAAAAAAGAAATGGCTTTCTAAAGTGATACTTTGCTACTATCAGTTCTCCTTTGTGTACTTGTAAAAAAATCACTAAAAATGTTAGAGTCACTACAGAATTTTCTCTTCTGTCATCAGCAATTTTTCTTCAGACATGTACACCCAAAACCATAATATTACTTCCTCATTTTCCTCCCACTTTTTTCACTGAATTCTCTCATCCTTTTTTTTTTTTTAATCATCCTTTTCATACGTCTTCATTTCTTCACCTGGAAATTTATAGTTATGTTTTCCAGTGTTCTGCATTCTGCCTCTTTATGCTTGCAGCTTCTCAGCTAGTTTCTTCCCTCTCAGGATTTCAACTTTGTTTTCTTAGACTTAGAGCAACTGCTAAAAAATGACATAGGCACACCCTTTGACACTCCACTGCAGGGTGTCTGCATTTTAGGAGAAACGCTCCCAAATTCTGAACAATCCCATACCTCATTGGGAGTTCAAGTTTATAGCCAGGACTATTAAAAGACATGATGGAGAAAGGAGAGGAGGCAAATAACCACTTTAATTTGGGCCATAATAGAATACAGGGACCATGAGAGTGTTTATCTCCAGACCCGTGCTCTTCTGTCATTTGCTGAAGATTCTGTCTTGGTTTGGGACTATTTCTAAAGTTAGGTGCTACTGACTCCCCAGCACAGAACAGTTTTAACCAGGCAAGGTCAGATCAGATTGCCTGAGCTGTGTTTGGGTTGGACCACAGGCTTTCCATCATTTGCCAAAATTACTCCTATGTACTGGAAAGCTCAGCGAGAGAAAAGTGTCATTACTTTTGAACCCAGAATATCTGCACTGTACTCTGGCTCATAAGCTGAGCCAATCTGGAAGCAGTTGATTACAACCTAACTGGGCTCCTTTGTATCATCACTCATATACAAGTACTCAAGAGTCCCTTCATTACGTATAGCAACTGCTAAAAAAATATAAATTCAAATTGTAAGAGAAAAGCATGTAAAAATAATGTCGTTGCCTCACATTTTAAAAGCCTTTTTTTCACACACAATTTTAGAAGAAAGACTTCACTTAATTCAGGGTATGAATTTAAAGGTAGTGCTCTGTGCAATTACAAAACTTCACTCCTATTTCTCTTTACAGCAATGTATTACTGTTTATGTATGGATGATCAAAGCTGCACAGGGAACACCAGTGCAACTTCTCCCAGACTGGTACAGATGGTCCCCAAAGAGCAGCTATGTTGTAAAATGTATTTAACTCCAACTCCTCTGTTTTCCTTTGGGATACTATCTGACCACTGGAGCATACTGAATATGCAGCCTTCCTACCTCCTTGAATACAGGGACTGTGGCTGCAACTGAGCTAGGCAGGAAGGATCAGGATGCCTCCCTTTTGCTAAGACTAAAGCTAACTGCAATGGCTTCCCTGTACTACTACAATGTGCAGTACAGAGGGTGGATGCTCTTTGTGAGTACTCACAGAGTTAAAATAGACAATCTTGTTGAAGATGTACGCTGTCCGAGTGCCGCACTTGTTGAGTGAGGACTCCAGGATGAAGTGGGTGCCGTTCATGCTGGCTTTGCAGGAGTGGTCCAGCAGCGAGAGCTCGGTGCGGGCGTGGCCGCCGGCCTGGAACAAAGGAGCTTTGTCAGGGCTGAGCAGCACTGGGCTCCTCTGAATGCAGCTCAGCACTGCCTGGCTGCTGCAAGGGAAGCTCATTGTGCTGACAGCCAGGCAAGGGCACTCTCAAAATGCTCGCACACATGGCACGCAAGGAATAAATGTAACATGGAAAAAATGGAAACAACAGGTTCATTATTAATCTGCTGATTAATAATGCTGACTCTGTTTGTACTGAAATGAGCTAAAATGCCGTTTCAGGCTCTTTTCCACAATACAAATGGACACAAGCAACCTATCAGCTGGTAGATGGTAAAGACAGATCTTTACATCTGTTTAGGTCTCACACTGCTCCCAAAAGCAGCTTCTTTGGAAATTAAAAACTCAGACTAATGGTTGAGTACTGTAATTTTTTGAAAACCAACCATGCACACCTTCAATCAGAAATCCCTCTAAAAACCACCAGATTGCTGGGAAGAGAAAACACTATCCTGAGTTATGGCAAGGAAGATCCACAGTATAGTTTCCTCACTAAACTATTTTGGGGGGGTTATGTGGTGATGGCTATAGGACTTTGAATGTTTATTTTTTCAATCAAAATGCAAATAAAATGGGCTGTCCAAAAAAGCCTCCCCAGTTCTGAGAATAAGATGTTATACCAACCTGTAGAGAATCTTTTTCTACAGCTACTGTCATAACTTTGTCATCACACTTTATTGACAGGGCCATATCAGCACTGCCCTGAACTTCTTCAGGTTCTTTGTGTTTTGAGAGGGAATGCCCGAAGTCATGATTTATTAATGCATCTACTGAATGCCTGGATGGGAAGATTTCTTCTCCCACTGTGTCATGTCTTCCTCTGTTAATGTGAAATGGAAAAGTCAGGCCATCAGTATTCTTTGGAACTGGCAGTGGGTTAGCACCCAGCAATTCTGTCAGCTCTGGAGGAAGGGAATGGTCTTCTTCATCATTCATCTCTTCTAAAAAAAAAAACACAAAACCAAACAAATCCACATTAGTTTGGTAGATATTTTTCTGAAAAACTATCCTGAACTAATAACTTCCATACAAAAAAAAGATTATTCATAAAGGGAGCTCCTAAGGCCATTAAAAGCAGCATCTTTGCACTTGTCAGGTAGGCAGTCACAACTCCTACAAATAAGAGTTTAGTTGTTACTGAGGCATCTAATCTTGGTGTACTTAACCCCTGTCAGAAATGTCTCTCACCAAGAGCTGAAAATAAACTTTTGATGAGTGGACCTATTATATGTAAAAGATCCAGCAAGATAAAAGAAACATCACATTCATCAAATATAATATTTTGGTACTGCTGAAAGAGCCTAAGTGCAAATCATTAGGTGAAATTCTTCCACTACCTGGTCCATCAGAAATTCAGTCACTACTGTTGTGAAACTACTTATATAAGCAGAATGAAGCTAAATAAGAGTTAACTTTAGAGTGAGTAAATGAGGAAACTATATCTCAGCTTATACACGTGACTGCTGAGGACAGAGCCCATGAGAGTGCAATTGATGACATGAATGTGAACATAGCTTTATCAAAATTGTAAACCAATAGTTTTAGTGGTTGAAACTCAGAATTAGTGAGAAAACAGATGCTACTCTGCTAGCTTCAATGGACACACATCAGCAATTACTTTGGCCAAATACCCATTCCTTTTTCAATAGTTGTATTTATTCTGTTTGCTCAGACTTTTTTGGTAAGCCACTCATGTCTGTAAACAGTTTCAATGTTTATTTAATCGTCTCAAGGAAACACTATGCTCATACTTTTGGAAAAAAACACACTAAAAAAAAAATCAAAGCTGGATTTATCAACTAACAAGATATCCAGTTGCTGATATCTATTTCAGTGAACACTGGGTACCATCAGCTATGAAGTCTTGGGCATTGGATAAACTATAAACATTTAATTTCACCAAATTTCAGGAAATATCACAACTTTGCCTGAACTTTTCTAATCAAAAAGCCACAGATTATTACTGGCAACCATCATGCATAGATATTACCAGCATTCTTAATGACAAGCAGTAAAGGAAGTGCAATAGCCAAAACCAAAGCTTCAAAACTGAAAAAATATCATTTAAGTAACTGTATTCCTAAAAACACAAGATATGCTTTTTCTGTATGCTAAAAGTTCATCTTCAAACTTACCTATATCTTCAAGTTGCAGATGAAATCTGTTAGCAACAGGTGCTTTTGTGTAGGAAATAACTGGACTGTAATTATGCTCATAAGCCCACTTGATCAAACTCTCATGTGATGAGGGAAGGTCAGGTATAACTGATTTACTCATAGTCATGGATCGTTCTGTTTCTTTTCCAAAACCAATACTATTTGATGTCTGTAAATAAAGAAAAACCTGGTTTTTTATTTACCACTTAAGGATAATTACAATGGAATAGTGACACTGATTGAACCTTGGTCTTTTATTCTGTTTTAAACTACTAAGTAACAGCAAACTGAGGACACCTGGGAAATAAAGCAAACCCTGCCACCTTAAGCACATAACAGCTGCACAGATGGAAAAGAACTCCCTGCTTCCTCTCAGCCTCTGCCTGGAGTACAGTAAATCAAGGCAATCAGAAACTGTTCATCCCTAACCGAGACAGAGACATATTTACAGCCTTTTGTATAAGGCCATACTTGCTTCAAAACTGATCTGAAATTACTCCTGAACTCAAGATGACAAATGAATTTTCAAATGTCTCTTAATTTCTTGGATTAGAGCATGACTTAAGCTGGATAAAGGAAAACCTTTGTTCAAATGAGCATTACTGAAAAAGGCAAAAAGCATGCTCATGAAGCAGAGCTGATAGCAGCTAATGCTGTAAGTCAGCTGGCACCAAGGACAGGCTGTGTCTGAAATGAGCTTCACCCTAGAAATGCTGTGTGCCTTCTCCAAAGTAGAGTTTGTTAAACACAATTGAACTAAACACTCAACAGAGCAGTAAGTGAGAGCATGCACATTTATGCATGGCCAGACTACATAAAAAACATTTACTTTCTGTAAATGAAAAGATTTTAAAATTAATTAACAATGCAAATTTTACACAAATACATCAATACAGCAAACTCATAAATGCACATGCTGACCTTATGAATGAACATGCTAAATTATTAAATGAATAAATGAGCCATACAACAACTTAATTTTCATTTTCCTGTAAATGTTTTGTGAAATTTCAAATTTTTTTGTCCCAACGGGCAAATCAAAGAAATATAACAAGTATCTCTCACTGTTAGAGAGGCAGTTTGAAAATATTCACTCGTATTACACAAACATGTATTCAGCAGCTTGACATCGTTAACATGTATTCATTCACACCAAAGCTGAATACATATATATTTATTCTTACAGTTATAGCATTACTATTATCACTGTAACAATCACATCAATGGCTGCAGAACAAGCTGAACATAGATACAGCAGCAAAGGCATGATGACCCACTTTTCAGTCATTCCTGCAATGTGATTGAAATGCACTTTCTAATGCAGCTGATACCATGGAATGTTCCACAAACACCTTCATTACCATGCTTGATTACCTTCTCCATCATATAGACTGCATCTTCTTTTCATCCCCACTGGTTTTTCCTCAATGTGAACAAATCTTAAATCTTTCACTCTGGAACACCAGAAGATTGACTAGGGAGATCTCTCTTAGTGCTCCTATGGACATGCTACACAGGTCAGAGGGCTCAGCTGTACTTCCCTACCTGACATCAAAGTGAGTTATTGAACTAAGAAGTGAATAAAGCATGCAGAGAGCCCTGATAGAATGGCATAATGTACCTTTAGCTCCCTCCCTCATTTCTTCCTAAGGACCCAGTTCTGCAGCCTTTAAACACTTGGGGCTTCACAACTGAAGTTAAAGATAACTAAGTACAGAGCACCTGGTTTGAGGATACTGTTACCAGAGCAGTTATCAATGCTCAGCAAAGGTCACTGAAGATAAGAAGAAAAATGGAGCAACAGGTATCCTAATTTTAATGCCTCATGACTCTTTGGGATCAACTAATCTTTGATCTTCAACAAGGTGCAAAACTGGACACAACTGATCATGTATTTTCATATTACCACACAGCTTTGACTGGTAGGAGTTATTATGCTAACCCAACTTTGCTGCATCTCTTTACTTTTCTGTCACAAGGAGACAGCTGAACAAATATTATCTCAGAACTTTACTGTCCTAGCTGGCACCTGAACAATTCCAGGGCTTGTTTCCACCCCTCCACTCCACAGTGAGCCTGTAAATGTTCAGTCTTGCATTGCCCCACTGAAACAAAAGCAAGAACGAGGGCTGGCAGGAATAGACCTCCCTTCACTTGCCTCCCCTGCCTCACACACAGTGACTGAAACCAGGCAATCTGAGCCCCCAGCTGTCTGTCAGAACAGACACCATTTCAGGTAAGCAACCATCCCTCCAGGCTTCTGAAACCCTCAAGGGTTTGTTCTGTGCATTGCACCTCTCTACTCCTTGCCCATAAACTTATTTTCTTTCTGGAGCTTCACTGCACAGCTCCCAGCTTTGCAGAGGGACAGCAGCTGCAAAGGAAGCAATGTGAACAGCAGTGTACAAGCACAGAACCACACAAGCCCTGCATGTAAGGACTGCACACAGGAGTTAAACACAGCCCAGAAGAAAGCACTGCACACACATCAAGTGCAATTGATTTACCTAAAGTACTCCCATTTTCCTTGGGTTTGTGTCCATCCCCTTGCAGAGTTCCAAAAGACACAGCAAGCTGGGAGATGAGCTGTATGACTTAAAACATCTTTCTCATTTTTTGTCTGTGAACTTGGACCTCAGTAACTTACAGCACTGGGTTTGAGGCAGCTTACCACTAACCTTCCCCTCTCAGCTTGCCAATCCCCTCAAGACAATTCTAATTCGTAGTGAGGGCAAGAAGTTAGGAAAATTGAAGTGCATGGAACTGCTTCAACTAATAAAAAGAACATTGTGAAACATTACCTAATTGCTTAGTAATGTTTTTATGCATTGTCTAAATTTGGGCTTGGAAAGGCATTCAGCTTAATAGAGATATGAAAAGATGCTAAATGCTGGATTTACAGGCTTTTTAATGACATGGGGGAGTTTAGTTCCCTCCCTTACCCCCTCTAAATAAAGGAAAATAAACATATATTCAGAAAATGAAACATCTATATAAATGAAGTAGTAAACTAGTTACTGAAAATCCTAACATGAATCCAAAGTCTTTTAAATACTGAAATTTCCGTATGAATTTAATGTATTACTTTCTCTTTTCGTTAATCTAAATAAAATATTACTTTCTGCCACTCATTACAGAAACTACTTTTAATTATACTTTTTACTTATATTATCAATAACTAATAAAGAAGAAGTCTAAAAATAAAGTTTTTTAAGCAGTCTGCTTTTCTATATTCAAATGCAGCATTTTAGAAATTTTAAAAACCTGTAGAAATTGTCTTGTGAAAATTGACCATCCACAAAGTGACAGCTTTATGGACATGAAATACACCACGTGAGCTGTTTCCTAGCATGGTGTGAACTAAAGCACAATTCTGTCCTGTGAGAGTAGATCCATATATGCCCAAATATACAGTGGTGAATTTTATGTCATAACCTAGGATGAAACTTTGAAGTCAAGCCTTGTTTTCCGTCATTCTGCTTACAAGAGTGGTAATCCTCAACAACCAAACTTGACCTTTCTCTTTAAGGACTATTTCAGACCTACAGAATGACCAGAACATCCTCTCCTGTCTGTAAGATAAATGTGTCAGGGGTCAAGAGGGAACTTCATCATCCACCCTAGATAATTTTTCCATTAAATTTTCTGAGCAACACCAAAATTAGCTTTCCTTTAATTCCCTTCACTCTCCAAAGCTACTATGAAATCCTTAGTAATCTATTTTCTTGGGAGATTTAGATCAATTAGCCTTTGTATTCTGCCAGAATTTCCTCTGCACAGATTACAAGCAGAAAGCAACTAAGCAAAGGAAAATGGCTATAAATACCAAGAACTGGAGTTTGAAAATGTAACTGAATTGCTGCAAAATTGCTAATCATGAGGCTCATGGGTGGTCCTGAGAAAACATTCAGCTCAACTGTACAATGTGCTCTTAACTGATCACTTAATATGGAAATAGGCCACAGATTTATAGGCTGCAAGATCAGATCAATTATATTTACTTCAGAGCAAGGGAACACACATTTTCTTACTAGAAAGTGTGTTAAGCCACAAAGCCTGTACCAAAAATCAACATGAATCAGCATCTCTAGGAATTGAAGAAGTTTAACTTTAGAGAGTCTGGTTTTAACTTTAAAAAACAATTATTTTTTGCTGTCTGAGTAGAGTTAGGTCAGTTTGACCAAACACTTACTGGAGACAGAAGTACTGGCAGGGAAAGGGGTAGATACTACTGCAAGCACAAGCAGAAGTAAAGGAGTTTCCACTTCTAAAGGGATGTGGGTGTGTGCTGCATATCTAGTATTATCTATTCTTCACTTGAAGGCATTGTTCCAACCTCTGACATGAACCTGTTGATCCATACACCAAAGTAACAGCAAAAAGAGAAATGAACATCCTACTCTGTGTTTAGGATGCTTCAACAGATATCAAAAAGACACAGACAAAATCCTTGTTCTAACCACCTGGCTTCTGCAATGTGTTGTCAGTTTTACAGCCCATATACTGAAAGTTAATGAGAATAAAAAGTTTATGCATTTACTCCTTAAAATGCGGTAATTATTAAAAAGAAGCAGCTAAGAGAAAACATTCAGAAATCAACATGGTTTAGCACTATATCACATTTAAATGGATTCTATACTGTTGCATTACAATAGCTCACAAAAAATAAAGGTGCTTTAACTTACAATCACTTCCAGCTTTCCCTGGACATCATGAGACTTGATAACCCAATTGACAGACTTTCTGCACTTGAGGATAAGCACCACATCCCTGACAAGCCTGGCGCCTGGCTGAGATGGTTTAATGTCCACGATTATATCCACCTGGAGAGCACTGTATGGAAAATACAAAGTTAGAACAAAATGCCAGAAATTTTCAGCTATCAACCTTCTTCCAATCCATCATGTTTCCACTGTCTGGCCAGCTGATTAAAATGCTGGATATTATCCCGGGCAACACAACATGTGCAAAACAGATTGTTATTCCATATACACTTAAGTGATTTTGCATAACAATAAAAACAAGTACTTTTTGGGAAAAAAATATTTCTGTCTCTTATTTACAGGAAGTGTGCTACCCAATTCACCTATTATTTAGTGCAGGTAAGTGATATGGCTAGCAGGTTGCTTTCTAAAGTAAACACAATTTTCTTATTTCATTGTGACAGTGCCTAAATATAACTTTTTTAGTTTCCTCTGGCTATAACTGTACTAAAACTTAAAAAAAATACCTTAAAAAAAGTAAAGAAGACAAAGAGGTTAACATACATGCATAAAAAACCCAACCCAAACCACAAATACTGTACTGGGGGATGTCTCTGCCTAAACAGTTAAATTGTGGAATGACTTTGCTTCAGATCTTGCGTGCTTTGAGGAATTAAGCAGTGTATTCAGTTTCCACTACTTCTGGGTATATAGTTACTTTAAAAAGAAAAAAACCCAGATGTCCAGCCTACTGCTTACTGGAAAATAGATGAAAACTGTCCAGATTTTCAAGATCACAGTAAAATAAGTACAGCAAATGGGTTCTTACCCATCAATAACATCTCAACATGTGAAACACCAATTCAACAGAAAAACCTATACTTCCAGATCATCTTATGGGGCCATACATTATAAGAACATGCTCATCTCCATGTAATAGGTTCCAACTAATATTCTACACTGAGATTTCATGTATCTTGGGACTTTTGGTCCATCTCCTGCTGCTTTACACATGCCCAGCTCAGCTTCTGTATGTTTCTTTGGGGATTTAAACTTCACAAGGATAGCTGTGGGTAACACATAAAACTAAGAACAAAGTAATTTAGTATCTTTCTTTTTTTTTACTTTTAATAGCAAAACATTTAAACTTTTTGCCGTGTTATCATCTCAAAAGCAAATTCCTATTGTGCTATCATCCAAAGCCAAAAGCTTGGAACCAAGGCTGTCATTGTGTAGCACTACAAGGGACTTGGAAGGATGCTTAGCATCAGCTCTGTTCATGGGGCTGCATCAGCATTTGGGGCTACCAACTCCACTTCCACTACACTACCACTCCATTCCACCTCAACACTTTCTTACTCTCCTCAGGTTCTTATGCAAGAAAATGATCAGGTTCTGGGTTCAACATCTTGCAATGAGAATTATCCTTTTCACAAAAACACCTCCTCCCACCTCCATCTCCCTGTGTGGATTTCTCATTAGGGATAGGATGCACTCACATGCAGCTGCACGAGGAGCAGAACCAGACAATGCCAGATATCCAGTGAATGCAGTAAGCAGACAGGATTTTAATTCTACCTTATCTCTGATGAAATTGTAACCATCTAAGCTTCATAGCAAATTTCTGTTCTAGCAATCATACTTGGCCCTTAGTCACACTTGGAAAACCTCTTCCTATCTGAAGCACACCCCACTTATGTTCTCCCACAAAGATCTAGGAAAGACCAGTAAAAGATGAGTATTCTATATGTCTTACCCTTCCCCTTTGATGAAAACTATAATTCAAAATTTAGAAAATCTTCATAATGTGTATAGAGTTACTTTTCCTAGCCAGCAGTTAAAAAAATTTTAGTCAATGCATCACTATCAACCCTTAGCATTTCTCATAATTATCACATTATCCCTTAAACTCAACTGGAAACTTGACAGAAGATACTGTTGTGAATCTTCAGAGCAGCTGTGGAACACTTATCACAGAGCACACATCACTTGCAGCCTCTGGACACTGTTTGGGAGCCACTGTCCTACACCTTGCTGCCAGTCATCCCTGCCTGTGAAAAGTCAGGATTACTTTCTACCTCTGTCTCACCTCCTCACACAGTGGTCTAACCTTAAAACTTTTCTGTCAGATACTGCCCTTACTCATATTCCCTTATTCACCTTATCCCTGGAAAAATATGATTGATTGAGCAAAAAGGGGAGCAGTATACAGTCCATAAAAGCTGTGCTTTGCAGTCTTGTCCAGAAAAATCCTGTGATTATGCAGCAGAATTAAAATCTTTACATACTGAAGAACCAATATCTATTTAAAGTAAAATATCAAAGCCCAAGCTTTTCTTTAAGGATGAAATGGCTGCTTTCAGTTGATTTTTATAAGACAAGTGAAGTTTTTAGCTATTACTTCAAACAGTTTTAGTCTATTTAGATGATACTTTACCTGTTAGGATTGGAATTTGGAGTACTTAGTTCAATGATATGAACTTCTCTTCCCTGGACTAAGTTAGACATGAGGCACCCCTCTGCTGGTTTTGGTTGCAGGTACCCCGCAAGGTAATTCAAAGACAGAAAATTCTTCTTTATGTTGCACGAGGGAGGAAAAACTTGATCTGGAGGGGAAAAAAAAGCAAGCAGAGGGACCTTTAACCACAGATGGCAGCTTAGATGTATGCACATACCACGTACACTTCAGTGTTCACTATATTTCTTAAAGGTGTCTCTAACATCTGTTACAAGCACATATGACAAATCATCATATTGAAAAGGAGATTACTGTTGCACCAATACATCAACTTTCTAATAGTTATTATTTATGGATTTAAACACTTAATGAAAGAAAATCCCTGTAAAGAAAAGTGTGAAAACAATTCTGAAGAAAAATGTGAAAAACTTGTCAAAATTAATAAAATACATTTAATTTGCTCCTTGTATCTTTACAAGAGATTTCTTTCTATTGCAATTTACTTGGAGATAACTTTTGGAATCAACGCCTTCTCCCTGTGGAAAATATTTTATTCTTGTTATTATAAACTTACCATGCTTTAAATACTATAGAAAGTACTTTCCATTTCCTTACTTAATATATTTACTATATATTGTGTAGTCAGAGTCAGTATTGTCTAGAAAGCAACAAATACTGCATTTGTCTTGCACATGGAAAATTAAAAGCTTCAAAAAATTATGGAATCAGCTGTTGATACAAAGAAACTCTGATCACAATACACATAGCTGAAATAATGAAATTCTAGCATAGCTATTCAATCTCTCTTCTGGTTTTAACCAAAAAGCTGAATATGAGCATTACAGAACCCCAAAATATGCTGAGCTGGAAGAGATCCACAAGGGTCATTGAGTCCAACTCCTGGCTCTGCACAGGACCATCCCCAAGAGCCACACCCTGTGTCAGAGCATTGTCCAAAGGCTTCTTGAATTCTGCCAGGCTGCTGCTGTGACCCCTGCCATGGGGAGCCTGTGCCAGCGCCCAAACACCCTCTGGGCGAAGAGCCACTAGTGTAAAATGCAAACTATAAAAAAAGTCACTTCATATGAAATTCTCATGCACAGCCTCTATTACTGTAGCCAAAGAAACACTATTTCTACTGAAAATCAGGAGCACTTTGCCTTTCTGAGATAGCCTGACATATGAATTGTCATAATACACAGAAGGACCAAGTACCATGTTCAAGTACTTGAAGTCCTGTAAGAATACAATTCCACATGCCTGGGTCTTTGACCATTGCTGTACAAGAAGGACTTTTCCTATTAAGGTCAGTAGCAGGATACAAAAAAAACCCAAAAAACCAAAATAAAATAAATCAACTAGCATGCATTGTGAACAAAAAACTGTGAAACTCTTATGAGCTGTTCTGAGGCCATGCACTCTCTAAATGAGAACTGAAATGTCACCTCTGAAGGGCATTTGTGTGTGCTAACCCAGCTCTGCAGGAAGACCAGAGACTCCTGTGACCCTGGTCTCTGCAGAAACAATCAGGGGAGTTTCTTCTCCTGATCTTACACAAAGCAGCCTTTGAATATTAACCCTGTTGTGTCCCCTACAGAAGTTACTAAAGCTGTATAAGGCTGTGACTATTCATACTGCCCAGGCAAAGCACTTCTCTAACATCTGGTGTGTGCCCTGCCAGATTAGCCTTGAATGCAGCTGCAGTTCTGTCAGCTCCTCCCACAACAGCACAGAATGGAAAATGATCCCAAATGGTCTATGCTGAGCTTAAATTTTTAAATATATCTATATATATACACACACAGAGACAGTAGGTATTTTCTTCTTAACTGCTGTACAACATGATTCAGGCCATAGAATACCAGTTCTGGAGCAGTTTGTGGGTAATTACCACACGTGCTATCATTTGCCATTGCAAACAACTCAGTTCTTGCTCCTGGCACTTCCATGAGGCGTCTCTGGAACTCTCCAGAAGTGCTGCTCTTGCTGCCAGAAGCACAGAGAGTCCCCAGCCTGGGCCCCCACTCGATAGCAAGCTTTTCCTCTGCAGCAGATTTCAACTCTGTCATGGGCTAATTGACATGTACACCAGAATGAATCCACACCAGTTACCAAAACTGGGCTGGAGCAGAAAAGAAAAGGGGATCCATTCCAGCTTTCTTTGCTCACTACACATCTCCTCTTTGTTAGTTTCAGGTCTGTCTACACACTTTGGAAAGGGACTGCAGGTGTCTGCAATCAATTAAAAACATACCAAACCAGCCAACAAACAGTCAGTTTATGGATTCTGTGCCTCTCTAATCTCCCCAGACTCCCAACAGGGAATCAGACGTGGGGTTTGCAGGAACACCCTCAGCAGAGGGTCTCTGGCAGCAGCTGGGGTGCCAGGGGGCCCTGCTGGCCAAAGGCAGCAGAGCTGTGAGCAGTGGCCAGCAGCCAGCTTCCATCAGTGAGTGCCAGGCAGGCTGGATGGACACAGCACTGCACACCAGGATATGTCCCTTCTGTGTGCAGCACTTGTTTTTACTGATGAGGACAGACACTGCCTGCTCTGTTCTGCACAAATTAGGTGCCATCCACAGGTTCCTGGCTGAAGTTGAATATCCAAGCTTAACATCACCCTGAGGAGGTTTTTGTGCAAATGAGCACCATTAATCAAGTGTCACTTCCCAAGACAGGCACCCTGGGCAGCAGCAGTTGGATTCAGGAATAAAAATCCCATCCAAGCAAGAGCTTGCCTTTCAAAATCTGATCTGGGCATAAGCAAGGTGTTTGGAATTTTCCTTGGGCACCCTGATGGTAGGGCTTATTTATGTGTATTTCACAGTTTGCTAGCCCTTAGCACAACAGAGATCAGAACCTTGGCTGGCATTTAATGGCAGGATAGAAATGGGATCAGGGAAGGGCCTACAAGGGTCTCAGGAGGGAGGATGCAAACTCTAGGCAGTGCTCATCCTGCAGCAGGACACACAGCTAAGCCAGACACAATGGGACCATGTGCCAGCCTTAAACCAAGCAAGCATGGCATGCAGGATATGTGCACTGGCTATAAATTCAGAGTCAGGAATGATGTTTCAGCTTCTGCAAGGACAGAAGCACAGTGTTACTGTCTGTAAATAAACTGTACATTTTCCAATTTAGCTACTGTTAAAACTAATTTTTTCTTATTTAGGTAAGAAATGTGTTGAAATTAGGGTCCCTCCAGGCTAGCACATTTGCCCTGGATTTACTGGTGATGCTGGATGCATTAGGTAACATTTAGCTAACTGATAGGACTTCCTGACTTGCTCAATCATGTCTTACTGAACCATAAGGAATTAAACTGACTTCTGCTGTAAAACACGTACCAAGAGCACTGTCATCATGAGCAGTCCTGCCTTCTAGAATCTGACGGTGATTATCACAGCAGCCACTCTGCCCTCTCCTTCATTACACAAACCAAGGCAAGAGCAAGAACCTCACTTCTTGTGCCCTCTTCCTCCACACCCCCATTCTGGTCCCTTAAAATTCTTGCTGTGATCACCATCCCTGCAGTATTTGATCAGCCACTCTTTAGAATCAACAGGATTCAGATGCACTTGGCCCTGATCCAGTTTGCTAGTGCTCTCAGCTGCCTTTCATTTGCAGTTTCAAAAGTGACTTAAGAGACCCATGGCATCAGAAGCAGCTTTATTCTATGAAAGATCAGCCTTCTTCAGATCTTTCTGTCCTTTGGCTTGCATTTTCTGTGTTCAGCTACAGCCTACACTTTTAAAATGTTACATCTTCCAGTTTCAGATTTGTCTAACTTGAGTGAAGCTGAAATGTAGACAATTATATGAATACAGCCCTCAAATTCTGTATCAGTCACACAGCCAGCAACTGCTTTGTGTGACCACCTATAGATTATGAGCAATTCCAGCAGTGATTCACACCCTGTCTGCTGAGGGTACCTTACTAAATCTCATGAGAGTGTAAGTTTTCTATGAAAAGCCTACATTGTACGTCACTGCATGCTGTGGTTTGTGAAATCCAGTGATTCCATTGTTCACTCTGCAGAGAAGCAAACCAGGAGCACATCCCACGTGGTTTTCACAGAACTCCTCACACAACTCTGCAGTTCAAGAACTAACCCTGTCCCCACCCCTGAGCACATGCATAACCCCCCCACATACACACATGTTCCCTTCTGCCAAGAATTTAAATCAAAATCAAACAATTACAGCTGAGCTGGTTTGTAGGAGCCTTCTCAGAAACTGTCTGTTTTGGTTGCCTGCCAAGTTCCATTTTGTGTACTTGCTCCTAATTAAATTGTGTTTTAGTGCATTCTAAAGATGATGCAAAACTCCCCTCTTTAGCCTCCTGGTTTGACTGGAGACATCCAAATCAACAAACAAAATTTCATCTGGTTTTTTCAACATATCTAATTAAATATTTGTCTCCACAATGCAGAGACCACTACTTCCATGTATATGTTTCAAGAGCATTTTAATAAGGTAAGAAATATATTTCTGAATGATTTTCTGGCATTAGAATCCACAACTGGTGCCAAGTAGAGCCAAAAAAAAAAAAAAAAAAAAGCCCCCACACAAGGGAATCCTCTACAAATTTGGCAAGATTTGGATAAAACTAACTCAGGCATATTCTGATTTTGGGGGGTAAACCTCCTATGTCAGGAAATGAAATTATCAGATACATGTGGTTAGGAAAGAATGTTTTGTCCACTGAAGGCTTTTTGTTGGTTTTTTTCTTGCCTGTAACCAACTAGTTCAGCTGTTTGGGAGTTTCTGTAGATATTCCTGCAGAGGATCACAGAGTTATGTTGTGCCAACACTGCTCAGCTATGGAGCTACAGCCTGAGCCCCACCCCAGTACAGGCCTGTGTGCAGTCCCCAAGGAGCTGGGGTCCTCTCCCATCTGCACTAGGCCACCTGAAGAATCTGGCATGTGGCTCAGAGGGACAGGAAATCTGTCTCCTTGGGATGAAAATATGTCAGTACAGACTAAGTGGTGAGGAAGGCAATAATTCTGTGCCCAAAGAAGCCTGGATCCTTATACAAGCAAATAATGAAAAAATAATGTAACTCAGGTATTTCTAGAAATTTCCCCCTATTTCAAGATGAATGCACCCAAACTATCACCATGAGTAGCTGATACTGTTTAAAAGGCAAAGTTTGACTTTTGTAAGATTCCGAGCAATTGCATGCACATTTATGAGCATAAAGTGATGGCACCACAATCCATTAAAAGTTTCCTAACCCAAGGTCTGGTCTTAGATTTGAGGCTTGCCCTTATTTCTCTGCTTCCCCTTTCATATGTTTAAAAATTAAAATAAGTGAAATATAAGCAACATATTCTCAGTATCTGGAAGTGTCTATCAGTTCAGTTGGTTTTGTTCTGGTTTACCTTCTCCTACTTTAATGTAGATGTTTCTTGATATTTTCAGTTCAGTGAAAGACGTTACTGCTCCATATTCCTTCTGGGCCCATTGTAGCAGATGTTCATTTTTCTCAGGAAAAAACTTTTCTTCTGTTTCTGCTGACAAAGAGAAGTTTCCCTTCTCAAACTGAACAACGGAACCTACAGACACCTGATGGGAATAAAAACACATTTTAATGTGGTACATTTATCCATGCAGACACGTAGCATGTTTAAGTGATGTGACCTCTCATACCCAAATGCAGTGACTGAAGGTGATTATGGCCTATTTCCACTTTGCATTTTCACCACCTAGAAGCACCTATGCCATGGGCTGATTTCATGGAGCATCTCTACAATGCCCCTAACATATCAAATTCTGTGTAAATCCCAAGTGTACAGTCTCAGAGGATGGCACTGACACAGCACATGCCAGCACATGCCGGATTGTGCACTTTTATATCAGAGACATGTGGGACATTTTCATAGAGCTTTGGCCTAACTAGAAAAATCTCCCATGCATGAAATTCACAGGATTTAAAGACTTAATCAGAGATGATTTTGCAGGAATATTGAATTGATTTTGGCATTCCACCCTCAGAGACAGTTATCCAGTAAGAGTAGTAGCTGGTTTTCATTTACACATTGTTTCCATTTGTTTTTATGGTCAGCATCAGGGTAAAGCAGCATCAGTGTGTTGTTTTAAACATTTCAAGACAGCATGAGAAAAAATATTATTCCTTCTAAATAACAATCAAAGAAATTGATTACTTTACAATAATACATTTTTGCTGTATTTTTCATTTGAGATAGTTAAATGTATGCTAACACAACAGCTGTCTTCCTCAGAATACACTTGGTTTTTCATTTATTACTAATTAAAACTTGAAAACCTTTTTTATCATCCTGCAGCATGACAAATGTCTTCCTGAGGGACAGATCCTATCGAAGTGGCCACGTGCTTCAAGGGAGGAACCGACAGACAGAAAGCAGAGCAACTAAAAGTCTGGCACAAGCATCCTCACTAAGTGATCATACAGTAAACATCTTGAAACAAACATGAAGCTTATCATATTTACTTTTTTCAATCACATACTAAAGTCTATTTGAAATCCTGGTTCCACTACCCAGGTTTTAGAAAGGACTGCAGAGTTCTGCTGTGCTTGCCAATGTTGGGATTTTTACTACACAGACCTAAGGCAAGGTTAAGTGAGCCAAGCATGTTATTTGTTCTGGAAAGAATTCAACAGACCCTTCCAAAAAAGGCAACCATCACTGTTTCAACACCTGCCTTGAACATTAACTACTTACTCTTCAGAACAAATCAAAAGCAAATCTAACATGCTTAGGATAATGCAAAGCATTAAAGCCTAATAATGTTTTAAATATTTGGGAACCAACCAATTTTTATCTGAGCACTAATTACGCACTGATTGAGTGATTAAGAGACGGCTGCCACAGACACTCTTATCTCCTCCCTTCAACTTCTTTAGTGGTTACTTTCTGAGGTTGCGGAGTGGAAAAAGTGCCCCAGCTCTATTTCTTCCAGTTCTTGTGAGGACATGAAAAGGAACTGCACTGGAAACATCCTCTGCTGCTGAGTAAACCTACATGTCCTGTCACTTTTCTGAGACTAAATGAAGAAGCTGGACATGGAAAATCTGTTTGCAAGACCATAAGATACTGGCCATAGCCACAAACCACAGCAAGCACCACAGTTCAGAGGGCTGTTCCTCAGAGGAAATGAGGATCAAGCATAGGATATTGAAAATATGCTACCAAAACCTGAGTATTCCATCAAAGAACAAAACATATTTAGGAACATATTTTGGTTGCATACACTACTACCCTGCTGACCATTGGGGAAAACAGGGCTTGAAATTTTCTCTGCACCATACCAGATCAAGGAAACATACACCCCCTCATGCTGGGGCAACAAAACAAAACCAACCTTCATACATCCCTTAAGAAAAGTTCCCAGTCTGAATAAAACTGCCCTTGCAAGGCTGCCATGGCAGTTCAGGACATCAGTTACCTGGCAGAAGTGCCAAATGTCATCAGTTACTATTCCCCAGAGGGAACAACTCTCAGAACCAAACTTGACTCATCTCAAATACATGCAGTGGTGAGTGCGACTACTGCGCACACAAAATTGCATATTCTGTTTCTTATTTTACCTATTTCCTTCTCTCCCTTTAAACATTTATTGCCTTATTTCTTTCTTTGAATCTGATCCAAGGGGATATTTACTTTGCCTTATAACATTTTAAGTATTTAACACAGTTATAATTCAGAACTCCCAAGTAGGAAGCAAGTTCATAATTCAGCCTTGAAAGAGAGGTGGGCACCTCTGGGCCATGACTCAGGATATAAAGGTAAGTGTGCACAGGCAGCCAGCATGAACCAATCCCTCCTCTCACAACAGCTACACCACCACCCATCCAGGGCCTGCCAGCACAGCGACCACCTGATCACCCCTAAAGCCATGATGGAGGTAAATGTACCAGGAGGAAAAGAAGCAGTATCCTTCATATTTGTATCTGAGCTGTACAGCATCAGACCTGTGTAGAACATGTAGGAGAGGAGTGTATCTGCTCAGAATAAAATGAGAATATTTGAACCAACTACTGGAGCAGCCTACATGGAGATCAGAGTCAGCTGGTGTTTATTGATACTGTACTTTGACGTTATTTCATCCTCTTATAGAGGAAAAATAAAGCCACAGATGGAGAAATATCAGGTATTCCAAAACTCAAAAATGCGTATTTTGTTGTTCATAAACCCATATACAACATACTTGAATCATTAAAAGAACAATTCTCTTCAAGTGAATAAGAAACATGCTGCTTTTGAAATTACATGCCACACTTGTGAATCACCTATCAAATCTGCATAGTCCTTACAGTCACAGAGGTGTGATGGTTTCAGGCAATGACAAAATGTTTCATTTTAGTGTTCTCAAGACCACATGCAATCATCATAAAATTCCACTTGAAGTTCTCACATTTTTGAAAACATACACATGAGGAGCATTATCTTAAATACATTTTAGATTTTAACTCAACTTCCTGGGAGATACTCAGTTTTGCAGCTACCAAAGATCCTTATATAATTAATGCTGTTCAATGTTTTCTCAGGATGAAAGCAGAACCTTACAAGATCAGAGAGCAGACTCCTGCACATCTTTGTATCTTTATATATGTAGGGAAAAGATCCTGGGATTTTCTATCAAAGCTGAATCTGTGTCAAATCAAGTGGAAATTTCAAAATCCCTCAGGAACAGTTACTAGAATGATAAAGAAACAAACAAGAAAATCTGTGGAAAGGGGAAATCTGGTACCAAGGTTTAAGGCTCAGCAGGAGTTTATTAATTGCACACAGGTAACTGCCCACTTAATTTAACAACATCTTAATAGACTCAACATAACACTTGTTTGATATGAGCAAAATAAGGCAGCAGAAGCTTTTCCAGGCATTCTGTTTCAATTTAGAGGCAATTCAGTGGAAGAAGTGAGAGGAGAATTAAAACCTATCTATGCAACTGCAGCTATAGATTCCACTGGAATCAGTGACTCAGTAACAACCTGTTGTGATTTATTATCTCCACATCACTAACACCAGGAGTCTGCCAAAATCCACTGCCTGCTTCTGTAAACTTCCACTGGCTAAACCCCCTGTTTACTGAAGCAAGCAAAGAAAGGAAGGAGCCATGACCATACAGAAGAAAAAAGATTATCACAGGTGCCTGTTCCAGGTCCTTCAGCCTCCTGCAAGATTGGTTTGGGAATACACCTCAACTACTAAATGCCCAAACAGTCTTTGTTTCCTCACTCTTGAAGGCTGGATTAACTTAAAAGTCCACATCTTCCTGACTAGCAGCTGTCTTGGTCTGAAAGTGATGGCGCTGGGCTCCTAGAGGGACCAGGAGGAGGAGGAATGCTTAGGAGCAGTCAGAGGCAGAATTGAGAAAGATCAGCAGGAGATACAAGAGGCAGCATCATCAGATCTGGCCTATCCACACTCCTAACACGAGTTCTGGTTGGAGCAATGACCTACAGAGACAGCCCACTCCCACAGCTGAAACAAACACCACACAATAAAGGTTGAGTTCTGAAAGATGTCTTAAATCACATGGGATCTAGTATGAACTCTGTGACACTCTCAGCAAACCAAGCTCCCCAAAAAAACACCAGCCTTTGAAGTCTCGAGAAAGAAGAATCTAAGGCACAAGGACCTGCCTGGTTTCCTGTGAAATTTACTGGCAACTTGGTTTTCTTGAAATATTTCTGCCCAAGCTGAAGTGATTGCAGTGAAAGCAGAAGGCAGCTATAGATCATAAAATTTGCCTATTTTGGGACATCACACATACAGAATGTTTTTACTATACTCTGCATATTCATTTCATGTACTGCATCTTGCTTCCTAAGCCAGAAATAGCAACTCTCTTCTGCAATGTCTTCCTGAAGCAAGCTTTGAAAAAAAAAAAATACCCTCAACCCCCTGGATATTTAAAGATGCCTTACCAGGCTTACTGTACTCTTAAACTCCTTTTACATGCATCATTTTCAAGCATCTATTTGCTACTCTGTCATTTTCTGCCATTCCTACTGCTGACCAAATCCTTCTGCTCTTTTCACAAGAATCATCATCACAGGCAGCCTGAAGTCCCCCTAATATTTCTGAGAATAACCCATTTATATAGACTTTAGGCAAGCAGTATTTTGCCAGGTTTGAATCATGCCAGGAGACACAGTCTACAGGGAAATTTACCATTGTGAAAAGCATACGAAGAGTTACTGTTTACTAAGCACTGCTTTTAATTTGACACAAAATGTTAATGTTCACATTTTTTCAAAAAGCAAGGAAACAGTGTGGGGATGAGAAGGGAGAATATGAACTTTTCCAAGTGGAAAAGGGCAACTACAGGATAATTTCCAGCTCCTGAGTAGAAGAATGATGAAGACTTATAAAAAAAAAAGCAAACTCAGGATTCTACAGTAATGTAAAGCTCCTTTTAAATTCCTCTTCACACTGTTACACAACACTGAAAATCTATGCTTTTACTTTGAATAGTGAAAGGTCACTATTTATACCAAATTTATCACTAGTCATGTATTTCCTATCCTTCCTCACTCTTCTCCTAGCAAAGCACTCTGCTCACATCTGGGTCTGTTTAACCAGTGATTGGAAATTTAGCCTCCTGATTTCCCGTTAAATACTAGGCACAGGAAAACAAATAGCACTTGTTTTTCAGTGAGTTTTGTCAGTCATCCAAACCTAGTGCAAACCATAGAACAGCCTGTGGTTTGGTGGCAGTGACCCAAAATATGTGAACCATATTTTCATGAAGTGAGAGGAATAAACCAGCAATTGGCTAAAGTAATAAGAACATGGATTTTTCTTCTTAGAAATACAGAAATTACTAATAATTAAACTCTTCCTTCTATCACTTCATCTTCTTTAAAGCTTTTATCTTTTCAAATCTCAAACCAAGAGCAAGTGATCTGTTTTTGTATTTATCATTACTGCCCTGGCTTCCTCCATGTCACTACCTTAACACACACTCACTCCTAGCTCTTGCAAGTAAGGTTATTTGTTTGCATAAGTGCTTTCTTATCCATAACTTTTACTCATTCAATTGTCTGAATAACTAACTCAGAGAAAAAGCTGAAGCATCACTTCTTAAATCACATATTATATAAAATCACATATGTAGATATTTAAGGGGGGTTTGGATCTTTTCTAACAGGAAATCACAAAGGATTGGGATCTTTTTTCATTGATTTAATTCTCACTACTTTCACTTGCTGAGTAAAGACATTCCTAGGCTATAAAAGCAATTGAAAAAGCTACCAAATATAAAGAAAAAAAATTACTTTCTGAGTAGCACCTATAAAACCTTCTTTCTGTGCAGTTTCATAAACTTCTGGTTTTCTGCCAAGACATGTTCGCAATAAACTAGCTTTAGGGAAGGAGAGAAATGACGACTTGATGGGAAGGAAGGAAACTAATTTGCTGTATGAAAACCTAAAAGTGGGCTGGTGGAAGGGTCTGGTAATGTTTTTCTGCAATACTGACTTGCAGCAAGATCACAGGTAAAAGCAGTTTCTACAGTAGTTGTCTAGCTTACATAAAACTGCAATGTCATAATCTAACCAGTCTAATCACCTGTGAACATGTCCTTCAACTTCCTCTCCACCTCCCCTTTATAATGCAATTTTGGCATTTATTCCCTGCAGAGGGAAAAAAAAAAATGCAGCACAGATGAGAAGCATTCCCCTTGCTGAACTGAACAGAGCTTCCAACCCATGCAATACTCTTGAGAGGGATGAGCCCAAAAACACTTGAACAGAAAGGGCCCAATTCCCAAATTGTTGTATTTCTGTGACATGTACAAATATAAAACCAGACCAATATGACTACATGCACCAGGAACTGAAGTGATGATTTACAGTTACTTAGGCCAGGCAGTCCATGCACTAACCCATTTCAGGTATTTTTGGACTGAAATGCCATGATACTAAGGTACATTTATTTTTAACACAATGAAAATAAACTCCAGGCTTATTTTACTAGAATTACAATAATTTCACAGCATCACCTACTTCACCCATCAATATACAGCAACTCATGCAGAGTCTGAAAATAACCTGTCCATGCTAAATGTATTGTTAACACCACACTAGGTAGACACCATATATTCTTTTCTCTTTCTTGTGCACACACAGAAAATTTTTGTCAGGTTTATATCAAGATGCCTAAATTTTCTCTTAAGACTACTCACTAGTGTTCTTTCTGACTTATAGATGGGGAAGCACCCTGAGAAGCAAAATGACAACATAGGAAACAGAATAGTTTCCTATAGCCCTTAGCAGCCATGCCCTGTCATGATGGCTTCCCTCAAAGTACTGTCACCCTGAGAGAATCACTGCGCTTCCACTCAGTGCCACTTTGGAAAAAACTCTTGATTAAAGAAATTCTGATGCTAACCCAATACAAACTTTGGTTTATCTGGGCATGCTACCTAATTTTAATGACAATTTATTCCACTGTGAGTTTAGCCACCAGTAGGCAGTTTGTGAAAATGAAAACATGAGTTGTTTCCATGAAGATAAAGCACATAAATTACTGCATGAAACTGCATTACATGATAAAAATAAATGCAAAACCACACATATACACCAAATCTACATGTCCATCCTGAAAAAATGTTTACCAAGAAGGTAATTTGTGCTTCCCCCATACTATAACCATGCACCCAAAGCCTGGATTTTCTCCCACATTCATTTTAAGCTTCTTAACTGATGGAGGACCAGGCTGAAGGCAAAAAATCTATGCTCAAACTATGTGATAAGAAGTTAAACTCCAGCCCTACTCAGTAGTACTGTATTTTCCCAGTCTTTTGGATATGTGCTGATACAAGCTTTAAATCTTTTCATCCTTCCCTGGGACAGTTTAGCTTTAATGGAAACTCAAACAATAAATTCACAGAATGAAGGAAACAGACCATTTTGCTGATGAGGCCAGTGAGAACACACAGCCCTGACTCTACCCTCTTCTCAAATACAATCACCATTCAAGCTCATTGTGCCTTGGTTTCTCCACCTGTACAGTGCTAACAGCACTTGTGATCCAGTTCATCATCTGCTCATATCCTGGAGTCACCTTTGTTAGAAATAACCTTGAAACTTATAATACAATTAATTTTTGATTTTTATTTAGTTACTTACTTGCTCAAAGCACACGTCCCTGTAACAGTTTGAGAACTTCGTTATGATACTTTATAAGGAAAAAAAGAGCTAATATTAAAAAGAAATAAAGAGTTAGGACTTGACTAATGGTTCCATGATCATTTCACTACAAACTTGGATCTGGTTCTAGCAGTGTGGTCTTTATCAGCAGCAAGTCCCAGAAGTTGTCATTTAAATTTCTTTACACTACCTACCACTCTAACCAGGATTTAATCAATGAAAGTCATTGCAATTCATACTTTACATACAGTATATTAATAAAATGGTGAATGAATGTATTGTTTGGAAAGTCTGAAGGAAAAGCTGGAAAGTCAACTAGTATCTTGCCTGAGGCTTCCATAGAGACAGACACAATAGTTATGACACTCCTGTGGTATGCTTGCCATGGAGTTCATGGGCACTAGAAAAGTTTCTTCTAATTCTAAATCTTTTATGATTCAACACACTCAATCTTCTGTTCTGGCTATACATCTAAGGAGACTGAACAAGTCAGAGCCACAGAGCTAAGTATTTTTAAACAAGGGCTAAGGAAGCATGCTCTGCACTCTGCAGCCCTTGGAGCTGCTATTTACAGTCCTAGGGTCAGTTGTCTGGAACTCACTGAAGGCTCTGGCACAGAGGCAGGGAACCTCTCAGCAACTAGGGCAGAAGCAGGATGTCCCTCTGCCCCACAGCTTACCTAAAACAAGAACCCCTGATTCTGGAAAAGGACAACCTTTCCTAGCACAGAAACTCAGGGGATGCAAATTAGCACAGCTCAACACAGCCAAACAGCTCTCTGCAGAACTAGAGCCCCTTGATCTCTGTTTGGCATACTGCACTTGCCTACAGGTGCTGCCAGTACTTCCTCCACATTTTTCATGTTTTCTGTGCCACCAGATTCTGTGCTGTTTTTTCAGAAAACTTTTGGGAAAACAATGTATTTGTCCTTGTGAGCAGAGTGGAACTGAGGAAAAGCAACAGATGGTGACCACATTTAAAGTTGTTCAGCCCATAACCTCATGGCTTATCACCCTGAGATGCCCTGAGAAACTGGGCCATGAAAAGTGGGAAGGCTGATGAATCCAGGGTAAGAGGCTGAAGTTAGCTTATGTTTACAGCAAAAACATCACCTTAGGGAAAGAACAAAGTGAACTTTAGGAGTGAGATGGATGACAGACACTAAACTGGGAGAGGTAAAGGTGGATCAGTATGCTGGCATTATGCAGTCTTGTTCTTTGAGCTCTTTGTAGAAAAGAAAAATAGAAACCTTAACATGGTGGAAGGAAAATTAAAGAAATTGTTACAGCACTTAAGGAGATCCAAAATTGTTATGAAGAGCTAGCTATTCAGATGGATTAGGGATGGGTTAACATTGAGAGCCAGTTCAGTCCCTTGCAACAAAAAGGCAAGGTCCCATGGGCAGCAGCATTATCCCAGCATCACAGGCTGGCAGGATGGCACCCGGCACCACAGCATCCAGCCCTTACCATGACCAGCAGAGATGAAGAGCTGGAGTTGTGAGAGGAGGTATTTGATTTGAGTCCCCCCAACACTGCAGCAAACCTGCAGTGCCTACCAGGTATTCCTGCCCCACCTGAGAAACAGTACACCCCTCCCTGCAGCATCAGTGGCCAAGTTCACCATGGCAGTTCTTGAGGTCAGGCAACTTCTTGCTTGGCAAGATCCATGAGTGCTGCTGCTCACCTCTTCAAGCCTGAGCTTATAACCAGAAGCACCTGAAACAGTTTTCTGCAGCAAACACTTATCTAATGGTACAGTTTTGGCAGTCAGAGCCTCAGGCACATCCCTATTCCTCCTATGCCTTAATGCAGGCTGCTGAAACCCCACTGAGACAAACCAAGCAAGCTCAGCACAATCAGCTGAGCAGAAATGCTTGAGTGTCAGCAGGCCATCTCTCCATTCCCTGAGCAAGATAAGGGGAGAGGGAAAATCCTGGGTGCAGAGGAAGAACACAAACTAGCTGAACAAAAACTAGCTGATAGGAAATAGGAGTGATGATGTGTTGTAGGAGAAGATCAAAACTAAACTGGAAGTAAGTCCAAGGCTTTATTATCTGATGAACGATCCTGCTTCTTTTGTCCACAAGAGGAATGAGGACTCGTTACACTGCTGTTGCACATGTTGTTCCTCAGTCATTTCCTCAGCAGACCAGAACTGTACTGGTTGCATTAATGACACACAACAGGAAGATAACAGTCACGAGTCTCCAAAACACCAATGAAAAACCTAAGACTGTAAATACCTTAGAATAAAAACAAAGCCATATTCTTTGCACTAATCAGTAATACACTGGAAACAGGACTGAGTCCTTTGAAGTTCAAAATATCAAGGCTACTCCTACTCTTATATGACAGCTTGATGACAGGAAAAAGAAAAACAATTCCAGAAAGCTTGTAGTGTCCAGCAAGTGACAGAACTCTTGGTGCCCTCCACCATGTCACCACCACACCAGGTCAACTGAGAGAGCAGTGTCCCTTCTCAGAGTTCTAATGCTGCACCACAGTGCATCCTCCTGTCCTGCTGATGCACAGTGACACAGCTGAGTTCCCCCTGGGTGCTACAGAAACAATCTTGCCTACCACTGTCAGCTGTGCTGGAGGAGCAAAATTAAGCCCTATAAGGACACTGCTAAAAATAATCAAGTTTAGTTCTGCAATTAGAGTTGAATATAGTGAAAGCTGCAACTTTCATAAAGACAACTCATGATTAGACATGATGTCATGCATTAAAAATTTAATCCAAACAACTTGTCTGTTTCACTACAAATAGCAAACTTGAATGTCCTGGCAAACTGTAAGGACATGATTTACAAATACTAGGTAATATTTGGATCTTGCATTATAAGCAGTGCTCCAGTCTTTCTGAGAAATAAAAATTACTTCATTCTGGGCTTAGCTTGGTCATTTCAATAGACCAAAACTTCATCAGAGACATAAACCATAGCTGGACATATTAAGATCAATAGATACAAATTTTTGTTTTGGTCACAGACCACACAATTAGCATCCACTCTTAATATTTCCAATAGCTCTGAGGCTTTTTGCTTTATGGTACTGTTAGACTTCCAATCTGCTATAACCTCACAGCTTTTTGAACTCTAATGGCTGTTAGTATTAATAGTTGTATGACGTGCAGATTCTGAAAAGCAGTTTTGCTTTCCTTTCCTTAAATTCACATAAAAAGTAATTGGCTACTTTTTCCAAACTGCTTTGCCCTACCATCTAACTGTTCCCCAGAGCCCTACAATGAAACTTGACCCTCTTTTAACTTTTTTTTTTAAATTTAAGTTTGAAAATTTTCCAAATGAATACCATTAACTCCATGCTTATGTGACAAGCAGCTATGACAGAGAGCAGGCCAGAGGACTGTGTACACTTACAAAGAAAACTCTTCGGATTCCAGGTGCCAATCTTTCTGTTTTTAGTTTCCAGACCAAAGGCAAAGGAGAGTTGAGAAGAAACACCAGAGGCTTCTGATGAATATGCACTGATGAAATTGGATTCAAATGTAATGTGACCTACAGAAAAACACAGAAATATGTGAATACTTCCTGGAATTTGAAACAATGAATCAAAGGTAATTTATATATATACATATTATGACTCTTAGCATTCAGACCTCTTGACTCAAGATTAAAGACTAATCTACTTTCACAAAAGTCAGTCAACAGAGCACAGAGAAAATAAAATATGAAATAGTTAACATTTGTGCTCTATGCTTGCAGAGCACTGCTAAAAAGAAAACCTTGGCAAATGCTGATGAAAAATATCTTATGCAAAAGGTCAAACCACTAAGCTGAGAGTTGGAGAACAAGGAGATAAAAAGAATTGCAAAGCAAACTCTGATCGCTGGTTTCTAGATGGTAGTCTACAAGGCTGGCTTAGAGTATAAAACCTCATCTGCTGATTCTGTTAAGGGCATAAATCTAGCCTGCAAAACAAATAAAACTAAACAAACAAAATCCAGGAGGAACAAATCCAGAAACACAAGCTAGCACTACATTACTTTATGGAAGGAATTCCAAAAGAAATTTTAACGTACACTAGGGAAAGAAAATGCCTGTGCTCAGAGGTTAAAAAGATACACAGGGTAAATGATCTGAGGAAAGTGGACATCATGGAAGTGAGGCAACCTGTTAGAAGTGGCTTTGAAACAACCAGTTTGCAGTTGCTGGAAGTCCTTCCTGCCCAGCTTCTCGTATCCCAGTACTGCCCTTCTAGAAAGGGCTCAGTGTTGGACAAAACCATAACCAAACACAAGACAGCACAGCCTGGCCTTTTTTGGCATATACAGACTTGCAATTGATATTACAGTGGATTTTGTGGCACCTAATAAGCTGTGTAAGCAGTCAGGATTTAGCTTGATACTTCATCCCACATTACAGAAGAAACCTCTAGTGTGCAATGGAGAGATGATCTATCCCAGACTGAGCAGGGAAGCTGATGTCCCACCACACTGGTGACAGGCAAGTTCCCTGACAATCACAGCTCTTTCTATAAAAAGTAAAAAGGAAGCAAACATGAACACAACCACCAGTCTGAATGGCAGCAAACAGAAATGAGGACAAAGATAATTCACAATTAATTCTGTATCCTGCTAGAGAAATTAAAAGGATATTTGAGATAGAGAAGAGGGACTATGTATAGTTCATTGCATGATTCTTATATAGTGGCAAACAACCATTAGTTTACCAGTAAAGTAAACGGAGATTCATCCAGTAAACTAGCTAAAAGAAAGCTAGAGACCAAATTGAAAACTAGGTACCGATTACTGTTGAAAATATTTTCCAAAATAGACAGTAGGGTGGTTTTAGTTTGGTGAGTTTGGGTTTTTTGCTTTGTTTGGGTGTTTTTCTTTGATTGGTTGGTTTTTTGCATTTTTTTCTTTTTCTTTTCTTTTTTTTTTTTTTTTATTTCACCTTGAAAAGTTCACCATTCACTATAAAGTCAAAGCCAGGCCCTGGTGTCAGGTCTGAGACATCCAGAGGACAGCAGAAAGACCTTTCATCACTACTTTAGAACTTGCAAGAAAGCTAGCAAACAGCTGGCTGTGCTCTCACACTAACTGGTTGCACCAAATTCTGAAATGCCACTGACCAAAGGTGTCTCCAGTCCCCACAGCGACAGACATCACACCCCACACACACATCTCTGGGAGCACCCAGGACATCCCTGTCCTCCTCTTTGTTAAGCTTGATTAAAGTTGTTGGAAAACTGAGTAGATCGATATTTGTACTAAAGCCAAGGTGCCCTAAAGAAGGAGCTCCTCTCGTGGCAGCAGCTGGGCAGTGACGGCCCTGCCTGCAGGAAGGTCAGGCAGTGCCATCTCCTGCTCCCGCAGCCACCTCTGGCACCACCTGGCCTCTCCAGCACAGAACACATCTCATAAAGAAAACACCAAGTACAACAGACTACCAAGAACCACATTTCCCTCTATTTTCTGCCTCTAAAGTATTTTATTCTTTCTCATTTCAGCAAAGTGCAGGGTGGTAGTGCTCTCAATTCTAATGGGAGGACAGAGACCTGAAATGCCAAACCACATTCTTAGCTACAGAAACTGCTTTGGTCTATCAGCTATAGAGCCAAAGTAGCTCTGTTACCTGAAAATAAGAGAGAAATAATTCATTTTACAAGACTCCTGCTTTGTTGTTCTGTCTAGAAATGGAGAGATGAAAGTAAAAAGGAAAAAGTGTTTAGAACTACTATTAAATTAATGACAATTAAACAGCTTTCATTAATTCTTGTGGCTTTTCAACTATAATCACTGCTAATTAATAATAAGCTGTTAAAACTATTAAATGTAATTACCTTGTTCTAGGCTTATGTTTTCTCACAAAACAATAAAAACACTGTAATCTCAGTTTAGTAAAATAGTCCAGTTATATCTTTTGAAGTTCTGATCTCAGAAATATGAGCTCAAATTTCATGATGATTTTTTTTAGCTTCAAATGGCATAAAGTGCATCCAACGTATTTCCATGCTAAATAATAACTGATTTCCTTTGATGCTAGATATTGATGAAATTCCTTATAATATAGTTAACGTGCCTAAATAACCAAGAATAAAAACTAGTAACAATGCTCTTGCACTGGCCAACAGGAGGACTCAGCTTAGGCTTGCATCCTGGCTGTGTTTTTGTCAGAATGGCAAGTCAATGTAAAAGATATGGCTCTTATTAGAAGCTTCAAAAAATTTTTGCTATTTAAAACCTCCATTATTTATTAAAAGCAGGAATGATACAATACATGCAACACACTGAAAACTTCATCTCAGAAATAGCTAGGCCAAGTCCTTTGGGTAATAAGGACATGGAGAAGTACCTCTGTTTCAACTGATCTCAGACAAATTTGTTCAAAACCAACATCTATCAAACAAGATGGATGTTTTAGAATTCATGAAGATTTCTTCCTGTTGTTTTAGTCACATGAGAGCACACAGAGCAATCATACTGCCTTAGTGAGAAAATCAGAGACTCTTCGCAACTGGGTCTGCTATCAGACTTTGTAGTTGCTATTCCCTCAGCTTGTAAAATTAAAGATGTATATAATGCATCTTTTTCAACCAAGTTTTTCAAATTTTTCAAGCAAACTGCTGGGGAGTTACCAGCACCCAAGATCTTTACACCAAAACCCTGCTGCCAAGCATTGGGTTTTTTACACTGCATAACTACAGTCAGTGGGTATCACAGGGAAATTTCAGTCCAAGTACAGCAGGCATGGTCAGAACAGCTCACCAGAGAGGTGGTCATGTGAGGGAGGGTGGTTTGAACTGCAGAGTCCAGGTGAAAGCCTGGACTTTTAATATGCATCAGAGGCCTCTTCCCACTCCTGCTTCAGAGATTGAAAGGCTTAACAGGACTCTAAGGTGTTAAAAGTTATGACATCAACACAAGCACAAGTTCTTTAGCTGTGCCTTGCTGAGCTTTCTGCTGTCACAGCTGTGCTCCCACTGACTTGTCCCTTTGCTAATTTCTGGCATGGCTGCCTCCATCCACAGCACTGCACAGAAAGATCCACATCCCTACTCTCCCTACAGCAATCTCAACAAAACACCATTTCTGCTGCAGTGTCCCCACTGTGGCTCTAGTGATACCATGTATTAGCAGAGTCCCAAGTGATCCCCCTCCCCTGGACACCTTTCAGTCTCATCGTAGCTCAAGAGCTATTCAAGACACATCCTTTCTCATGGCTACAGTTCACAGTACATTTAGAACACAATACAAATTGATAGAAAGATACTCAATTGCTTTAAACCACCAGAAAAAAAAAGTTTCTAATTAATAGCACAAGAGATAACTACAAATTTTCCCTTTTTTTTTGTATTTTCACTGGCAAAATTCATATTACTCAATATTTATGGAAGTCTTGCCCAGAAACTCCATCAGAAACTAATCCTATGTGTGTTCAGTGCTGCAAAAAGTGTTTTGAAGACACAGTGCGAAACTCTGAACTCTGTGAACTCTGTAGTAAAGTTCCTAACTTTTTTCTAAAACTCCCACATAAGCTTAAAAAAAAATAAATCAGAGATCCAAAAAGGGACATCTTCCACCCATTCCTAGATTTTCAAAGAAGCTTATAAGGTACACACATTTGGTATTTCTCAACAACATACTACTTGATTCAAAGTCTTCTGCGGCTCAGGCAGGTCTGTGACCATTTTGGTCAAACAACACCAAAAGAAAATTAAACCAGAATCATTAAATGGACTTGGGCATTTTAGCTCTCCTAGTCCATTTAAAAAGCTGCTATTACTTTGTCCATATTACTTTAAAAACATATTAAGAGACAGTACATTACCCAAGCAGACAGCACCACAACAGTGCAGGAAAATAAGTCAATGTGGTCCAACACATTCCTCACTCCCAGTGAAGGGCTCATCTGATCACAAAGCTGCTGCACAGCCAACATTTTCATTGTGCAATCGATAGCTAGGCCAGACCTTCTGGGCATGTGTGTCAGCAATGGCTCTCTCAGCAAGGCTCAACTTCAGCAGCTGTTTGTCAGAGGAAGCTCCTCTTCAGACTGGTGTCTGGCCCCCTTTGGCACACACTCCTCCAAACAATACATGACTAACTTGTGAGGAATACAAGGATTTGGTCATAGCTGAAAATGACAGACTTCAGCTATTCTGAAAATCTCAGAACAAAACCTGCACATTCCTCTTTAAAGCATCCAGGTCCAAGGGGGCTGTGAAGCCCCGAGCTTGTGTCCTGTTTGCTGGAATGCATTTGCCCTCCATGGGCACAGCGCCCACCGAAGCTCTGCTGGCACTGCTGAGCCAGACCCTGCTGGTCACTGCTGGCTGCCCACTCTGCACAGCTCCTCCAGGGCTCCAGCAGCAGCAAGGTTAAGGCGGCTGCAGAGGCTCCTGTCCCCAGAGATCAGTTTCATGGAAGGCTGAGGATCACCACAGAAACCAACTACAAAAACAGTCCACGGGCTCCTGCCCCGCTGCTCTGCTAAAGCAATTTGTACTACGTGAAAGGCAAGGACACAAATGCTGAAAACTGATCAAAGTAAATGCTGCTGTTAAAGTACCATTTTGTTTTGCTGACTTCAAGGCATCAAATCACAGGCTCTGTGTTTTGCTCTAAAAAGATGAAAGCTAAGTGCCAAGGATTTGTAAGGTTGAATTAACTATTCCGGCATGAAGACCTTCAGATAAATCCATAGCACATTTTCCAAAACAACCATTACAAATCTGTGCTAAAAAGCCAGGACAAAATATGCGGTGTTGTATTGAATTACACTGTCTAGGCTTGGACAGCTGTTCTCTAAAAAAGAAGAAAAAAAGAATTTTAACTCTCAGATCACATAAGTACATTTTCTGACTTATAAGTGATGCAGTAAAGACAGATTTATGACATCTTAACTCATTACTCTGCTGCAAAGATTAAATTAACTCATTCAAAGCAGGCAAAATTTAGAGCTGAAATATCAAAATTTACACCTATCTCTGTCCTAAGTGCTTTCACTCCTTTTGTTAATACAATATTTATAGAACATAGTTTATTCTGATATTACAAGTCAAAGAAATTAATATGAAGAAACTTATTTTTACAGTTCACTTGTGTCTATCAGTATAGGAGATTTGGAATTTCTACTGAAATTCACTAGAAAAAAATATAATGTTAGTAAATCGGCCATAATAGAATTCAGTTAAGGATTAATCCATTAATCCAACTCAACTGGTGAGATCTGGTACTGCACCACTTTTCAGAAGTGTTTATGAAGTACTTTAGGAAGGATCCTTTTCTTCTCCAAATAAAAGCCTAGAAAAAGCACACTCTTTAGACAGGGATTGTGATTCAAAATGAAATACTGTTTTATCCTCCCCCTCATATTTTTGCTATGCTGACTGAATATTGTGTTACAGATTTGATACCAAGCCAGCTATAGTAGATCACAATACCCAGCTTTTGAGAGCCAACAGTTTCTGAGAGAGAGTTTGCTGATTTTTCCAAGGAACTTAAAATATGTTCACATGGTGTTACTGCTTGAATGTAACTTTGCTCTCAGGGTTACATATTTGCATTCTTAAATCAAATGATTGTATAAGCAGGTTCCTAAAAGCACACAAGATCCTACTGCTTCCCTTCTGGGAAGGTTCTCTAACACAGACTCTTTGTTCAGACAGGGCAAGCACCAATTGTTGAAAACTCACCTCAGCAATCCGAAGATCTGCAAAACAGTATCAAAGAAACCACTAACTGCAGGGAAACTGCAATGGCACTAAAAGCAAGCATTCATACCCACAGAGAGTTACTTTTTCTCCCACAGAACCCAACCATGTGCCACCTTCCCAGTCCGTGCCAGGGACACACCACGCCACCTTCTCTGTGCCAGAGCAGCACAGAGATGGATGCTGCTGGGGCAGGGACCTGTCCCTGTGGGAGAGAGCAGGGAGGGAGCTGCGATGCACGAGGCACAAGGGAAGGAAAGACCTGTTCTTACTTCCAGGATGAGGCACAACTCAATCCTTAGGGAATGGATCTGAGTCCCAGGTAGCATCTACCCAGGTACATGGGGACTGAAGTTCATTTCCAAGGCTCATGTAACACTCTATTTTAAAATCAACCCTTTGCTTATTTACTCTAAGTACACAATTGCAAATAGATTGGCATTGCCTGGACCTTCTCGCCCACACAGAACTAGAGAACCAGATTGACTAAACAGCAGTTATAGCTCAGTTTTAAAAATCATGGGAAAGATTCACCTCTGGCATAATTCCACTGAAGCTACTGGCACTAAACCAGAGACAGATGAGGTCCCATACATTACTTCATGGAAGAGAGAATACTATTGCACAATCTCTTGACTGTTACAATCTACCACCCAGACTGGAAAACTAGGCTCCATAAAAAAGAAGATAAGAAAACAGAAAAGTTGATAAGGACTGCCCAACTATGACCCTTGGCCCACTGCACTCTCTTCATTAAGTAGGTGTTTGAAAACTCCTTTTCCCTTCACCCTCGTTTGTCCTACAATAGGGGATAAAGGTCAGGGTGTGCTGTGCTAGACACAAAGAGCTTAAAAGTCAAGTCCTGCAGCACATGAACATGCCAACATCCACTAACAAATTATTTTGAATTATGCATGTTGTTCCCATTAATAACAATTCAGAGGAAAATCAGAGAATTACAGAACAAGCTGAGTTGGAAGGGACCCTCAGTGATTACTGAGTCCAACTCCTGGCCCTGCACAGCACCATCCCCAAGAGTCACACCCTGTGCCTGAGAATGTTGTCCAAACACTTCTTGAACTCTGTCAGACTTAAGGCTGAGACCACTTCCCTGGGGGTTCCAGCGCCCAGCCACTCTCTGAGTGAAGAACGTTTTTCTAACATCCAACCTCAGCCTCCAGTGACACAATTTCAGGCCATTATCTTGGGTCCTGTCACTGGTCACCACAGATAAGAGACCAGTGCCTGGCCATCTCTTCCCCTCATGAGGAAGTTGTAGAATGTCATATGGTCTCCCCTCAGTCTCCTCTTCCCTAGGCTGAATAGACCAACTGACCTCAGCCATTAAAGGACAGCCCCAAAACATGTGTTCAAGACATGAACTAAACAAAGTCCTTTCACCTTCAGTAGGGATGAAGCATCACCCTTGAGTATGGCACCTATTCCCTGTAGAGCAGCACATTGTTTTTAATGAAGACCTAAGGCTTCAGAACCAGCTAGAAAACTGATCTGCCCATACACTGACTTCATACTTGTATCTAACAGTTGGGTGAGAGAGAACCCTTTAGAACAAAGGCCTAAGGGCTTGCAGCACAGTCAAAAATTATCTGTAGTTCTGCCTCCAGCGTAAGCTCTGGTATGTTTCTTGCCCCAGTATTAAATGACCAAGCTGAGGGTCTGTGTAATAGGATGGAATTGCAGCACATGTAGATCTCCTCCTGTGGCTTGTGATTCAGCTGCTCCCCACAACAGACTAAAAAAATCAAATTACAAATAAAATTTAGTACTATAACATTATCAAAGACATCATGTGCCAGATGAGTATGCTGTATGACATTAAACATACTGCTCTGTTCCTGGCAGCAGAGTTGTCTGTGTCTGGTTCACAACTGGTAGTTTCCTGCACCAGTGATACTTGCCCCTCAAAAGTGGAAGAGCAGGCAACTATGCTGGTAAGGTTCTACTGGCAATGCAGTGCCTGTTCAGAAAGCACCACAGCTCACATAGCTTTAAAAAATTCTGACACAAGGAGACATTACAAAACAGTTCTTCTAGCTTCATGAAAACATTGGGCTATTTCTGCCCAGAGCTTACTCACATCATTTATTTTCTGACAAAAACATAGCAAATTAATTTCTGATGTTCCTAAGTTGTTATTCTAAGCTGAAGCAGCCAAATGCTAATAATTTATGCAAATACCCAGGTAATAAAAGCTATTCCTGACACAAATAACCTGGCAAATATGCAGGACAGTTATTGAAGTCCTATTTGCAATAGAAAGGGGTATGACTTTCACAGTGCAAGAATAATAACAGTAAAAAAACTTGAAGGTTTAAGGTGGATATAAGGACAGAACACAAAGGGCAATAAATGTATTATCATAAGTTATACTGAGACAGCTCTGTAACTATCATCTTGAAAGTACAACCAAAGTGTATACTGATAAATTTTATGTAGATATCATACATATACTGCCTATGTTAGCTTTGTTACCTGAATTATACAAATTCCAGCTTCCCCTGTGCATACACATATCAATTCAATTTTCACTGAATGTGTTAAGCATTACATGCTTTGAGAACCAGAATTCTCTTTCTTCCTGAAAAAGAAGATTTTTCAAAAACTTCTGTCTGCAGCAAAGAAAGCAGTCTCTGCATACACAGTTCTGCTCAGCTTTGCCAACCAAATGTAACTCCCACACAACAATCCCCACTGTGGTCACCTGCAGAGCAAGGGCTGCCCACAGTGACCAGCCCCATGTTTTGGTCAATAGAAAACTGATGCCCATCAGTGCAAAGCTGGGACCCTTTTGCCCATTCTGTCTGTGACCTGATCGAGATGCTCAGGCTCCCAAAGATTAAGTGAAACCATTTGTGCCATGTGCCCTTCTGCAGATCAGCCAGGCTTCCCAAAACACAGTGCTTTGCTCAGCTTTGCATAAATCAGTAGATGTCAATACCATTCACATGGCATATAATGAATCCTGAGGGGACAGTCTTCTTTTGTGGGAAAATTCCTTGTTGGCTTTAGATCTGTTAAAGTGCAGAGGGTTTGTCCCTATACACCACAGTACAACATCTCCCCTACTGTTGCTAGTGGCCTATTCTAAAATGGTACCATCACACTGAGTTTTACTTCAATAATTAAGGTAGAAAACTCATGCAGAAATGAAACAAATGTCCAGGTAATTTTCTAGTCCACATTTATTTGTACATATATTGCAGATCTAAGTTTTCCTTCAGTGCATCGCCTGAGCTGCAAATTTTAATTTGCTTTACCTTCTCCCACCCCTGCCCTAAACTATTACTAAATAGCTGTGTAACAGGTGTCCAGTGCCCTGAAGAGAAAAAATGGATGTGGAGGCAGTTAACTACGTCAGAGGATATATGAGTACCTACTAAAAAGCAGCTCCTGTCCCAAAGGAAAAGCTTCTTAAACCGGGAGATAAAAGACATGACAAGTATCTGCCAGGACTGTTTTCCTTAAATGCATTTGGAGCCTTCTAAACTAATCTACACAGGCTATTTCAGGTAAACACAAGTTTCCACTGCCTGTATTTTCAACAAGTTAGATAGATGCTAGCCACCCAGCAGAAACTACAGAGCTGCACTAACGTATCACTAAAGCAGTTTAGTGTTTGCTACTGTATAAGTACACTGCTTATGTTTCACAGGGAAAATAAGAGACTCTTCTAGAGAAACACAAACTTGAGTGTTATCAAAGTGTTATCAAAAGCAAGATCCACATAAAAACACCCAACCAATTAAAACACTTATTGTTCTTCCATCTTGCCACAGCATGGTTTTACTTTTTCAGCTGATTCAGGAGCATGGCTGTCAGGCATGGCAAGCTCCACACAATTTATGTTGGAAATTTTCCTCTGCACTGGGAGGCTGAAGAAGAACGACTTCATTAATTCCAGCTTTTGGTTCAAACAGACACTCTAGAGAACAACATAAATATGACCCCTCCTGACAAATGTTGCTCCAATATCTCACACATACATGCATGAGCCCAAAGCTAGACTAGAACCTGAGCATGGAGTTTGGGATATAGATGGACTGCTGGAAATGTCATCATTTCCTTAATTATCTTTTCTCGGACAAAGTAATTACAGACAAAGCAGTAATTTATAAAGAAGACATGTCAGAGGCTTTGAGGAAACTGGAGACCATGAACACAAATCACAGTCTATGATCAAAAATCAACACACATCTGCCTGAAAGAACCGCGTGAGCCCACGTGCACAGTGTGCTTACACATCCAAGCCTCAGAGAGACAGGAAGAGCCCATCCAGTAACCAGCAGCAGCTTTCTTGCTCTCTACAGCCCTGCAAGAGCACAGCAGTACCTGCTGCATCTTGCCTCAGGGGAAAACAAGGGTCCAGTTTACAGCTTCCAACACGACATTTTAAGCAGCAGTCAGCAAAACCCAAAACTGTGAGCAGCCAGAAAACTCACACTGACGTTTTTCCTTCTGAAGATGCTAGCGTTCTGTGGTAGGCCCTGGCAGGGCTTCAGCCACCGCTCCACACAGCTCCCTCAACTGAGAACAGGGCTCACTTTCTGCACACAGCAAATAGCCCCATTTCTAAAAACAGAAAATAGCGAGGCTTTGCACAGTGCTTTCCAAGTCATGAGATGTCACTGCTGCCTCTTTAAGGCAGACACGCGTCCAGCCACGCTCCTGCAGGACATAAAGCTCTGTACAAACAGACTCCTCTGGCCAACACAGGACTTCCTCTGGCAGTTCTGGTGGGCAGAACATGAAAGGACTGCCAAATCCAGTGACCAGCAAATCCTGAGCTGGCTAAAAACAACATGCAAAGACTGCAGTCCAGACAAACAAGATGAAAAAGCCACATTAAAAAAGGTGGAATTTTATGCAAGCACAGATGCCTCCAAGTGCTAACAGAGAGGAGAAAGAGCATTGTAAAGGCTTTCAAACAACAAGCAAACTCCACTTTCTTAAAAATATGGTAATGCCATGTTCATCCTGAAGGCAATTAAGACATTAGTGTCATTTTAATGTATCAGCTGCATGGCAGATGCAGCTTTCAGCAGACATGGAGTTACCGGAGACACTGAATGGTTACGATTTCTGTGGCACATACTTCCACTACTTTTAAGGCTTTATAAGGTCTACAATGTACTTTTTCTTCTGATTTAGTCCAGTACTCCAGCTGGGCTCTTGGGCATGGCTGTGCATAAAGGGAGTACAACAGCAGCCTGTGAAACCATTCTGTTGAGCCAGTAGAGCTACCACAAACTTTGGAAATTACCCAGGATCAAAGATGCATGTGATGAGGAACTCCTGCTTTCCAAGGAACAAATACAGGGTGTTCCTGGAGTACATTTGCCACAGCATCACTCACAGCTTGACTCTGAAACCTCACTGGCACAGAGCACTGGTGGAAGCAGTAATTCATCTGGACTTCCCATTCTCAACCTTCTTAAGTGGCACCCTTCCCTCACAAAACACCATGCAAAATAATTACAATGAAAAGCAGTAGTCAACCTCAAATTTGACAGAGAGTCTTGCAGGTGGCCAAACTCCTTCTCCATTGTTATTCTGTATACCCAGGATGACTGATTATGTTGCGTCTGCACAACTTCATGAGCCACACGTCATCAAGGAACAAGAAGTAATGGGTGAAGTGATCAAATTAACTTTGATGGGCTCAGTATAACAGGAGAGCTGGCCAGCTGAAGAGGCTGAAGGTTCAAAACCCCTGAACATGCATTGAAACACGCAGGTCTGCGGCTAGAGCTAGAGACCCACAACTGCTGCCAAGCTAAGGTGGTCAGAAAGTCAAGAGGCAAGAAAAGAAAAACACTGTTGCTAAGTTCAGAATTTATCTGTACCTTGGCAGAGGCACAGTGCTTTGTTTTATCTCTCAAAGCTTCTTTTTCTAAAGCAGCAACTACTTTTCTTCAAAGCAAAGGCCTTTGACCCACCAGAAATACTAAATATACCCACGTGCAGCACTGTGTATCTATTCAAACAAATGAATAGGTAACAAAATCCTCACTAACTCCAGCTGTCAAGTAACAAACCTTGAATTCCCTTCCTGCCTGCGGTCAGCACATGACCTCCAGGCTCCCTCTGACCATGACTCTGGTGCTGCAGGTCAGCATGTTTTAAATATGCCCAGAAAGTGGCCCCTTTATCTGAGCTGAATCTCAAGGCTGTTCCTGGATCTCTGGATGCCTGAGCATGAAACAAAACATTTTTCCCTTACATAGCCTTGGGTATAGCTGTTGTAGTATTAAACTTCTGAAAACAGTTAAAACAAACACATTGAGAAATACAATAAATATGCAGCATAATAGGCAACATGAACTGGGTTTTCATCACCTTCACCTAGATCTTCAAAATTGTAAAAACCAAAAACACTGTGACACAGAAAAATTATCCTGAATTCAGGATCAGCCTATTACAACTAGCCTATTCCAGGAGCTAACAGCCATTTTAATATCATGTTTACTCTCAAAGGAAATTTTAAAGTTGTTTTTATTCACTTTTTGCCGAGGAGCACTGATTAAACATTGGGAAAAAGGTCCGTCAAATTATTACAGCCTCAGTAGCATTATTCGAAATTATAAATATAAAGACAAGTCCTTAGTTTTCCTGCCTTCATTTCATAGAACACATGTTAAACATCTGTATCAGGCATAACATCTCAAAGTTTTTGAGGATGAGGGTGTCAATGAAAACAATAGTGAATCCATTGCCAGGAACTCTGATTCCATGTATTCATATGTATTCAATCCTAAGTATTCACATGAGATTAACTTTATATGCCCCTCCTCTCTCCTGTTAACTATTTCAATTGTAACTGTGTGCCCGAAGAAGCTCAGGGAAATTCAACCAACAGGCATAAGAAAAGAATCCTCCATTTATTTAGGACTTGATAATATACTTGAAGAGTGACTTTGATTTAAGAACAATCTTATGCTCTTCTATACAGATTTTTCTGGTGCAAATTTCTAGAGTTTCCAAGTTACTCTGCAAACAATAATTCTTCCTCAGAACAAACAGCTCCATGAGGAAGCAACTATCTCTTTTCCAAAAACTGAGAAACTGAAGCAGTGAAGATACCCAAAGCCGAAGAGAAAGTTATTGTAAGAGTTCAGTAGTTCCTGGCATTCAGCTGAGACTCAGATCAGTACAGAAATGCACACACGCACTCACTTCCCCAGGAATATTTGATCAAATAAAACAAACAAAAAAGGCTTGCATTTTTCTTGCCAAGTTCAATATAAACACTTGAGGCTATTACATGCACCCGTATTCTATTTCCTATGATAAAGCATGGCCAAATATGAATTGTGATAAAAGACATTTCTAAGAAATATTTGAAAGAGATTGGAACTGTGGGGGTTCTTACTTGAAGAAAGAAGATATTCCCAGTCTCAACAAACAAGATTTCATCCCCATGGGATTAATGAATTAAAATACAAACAAATTCCTTGAAGATCATAAATGTGATAACAATATTTCATTATATGAGTTTATATTTACCAGATTTCTGCCATAACACAGAAGTGGTAAACTACTGATTCAGTTTCGCAAAGACTGTTCAAAATACACACTCCTATACATCTCCAGTCTGTCTTTTGTTTTCTTTCTCCCAGTTTATAGGGAAGGACAAGCACTCAAATCTTACTAACCCCTACTGAAAAGCCTGCCTGCATCACCCCTGCCATGCACTCTCCTCCTCATCAGCCACCCCTTAAATTTGCAAATGCTTGTTGTCTGTGTATTCTACACGAGTGTCAAAGAGAGTTAAATTAATGCATACACATATGTTGCATCTTTATGAGAACCATGATAACTGCACAAGTATGTTTATTGCATGAACTCTCCAAGGGATTTGCTAGGGGAAATTTACACTCCTCCCAGCAAGTAAGGAATGTGTAATTTAGCAGCATTCTAGCACAGTGCAGGTTAAAAACAAAACAACCCAACCTCCTCCCCCAAAGCAAGCCTTCACTTAAAGATTTTCAGAACTTGCATTCCATATCATTAAACTTCAGCCAACCTCTGAACAAATACATGATTTATTTAAACATGCTTTCGATGTTGCTAAATCTAAGTAATGTGCTGTCAAACAAAACTACTGGTTTTATTCTGGAGTCTACTGGAAATACTACATGACAAACAGATCTCTACCTTTGCTATCAGCATTTGCAGGCAACAGGAAATACCTCAGCTGGTAAATCAAGCTCATGTAACTTAAGGTGATGGGTGCATTCTACTTTTAGACAAAGGGCCACTTGGAGTTGGTTTCTACAATAATGGAAAAGATAACATTTGCTCTGCTTTGTTCTCTGAGCCTGATCCTATAAGTAAAATCTGATCTTTCCAAGTTGTTTACACTCTTTTGCTCAACACTGTTGCCAGCAAACCTTGCTCCAGCTTCCTGTGCATTTTTAGAGCAGCCATCTCCAAGGGCCGTGACTGGAAATTGCTCAGGAAATGGGAGAAGGAGGCCACGGGTTTCAAATGCTGAAATCTATTCAGTGCCCTACACTTCAGTACACCCCAAAGCACACAGACAGGACAGCTTAGGGCAAACTGCTTTCTCAGCATAAGCACATCTGATGAGCCTCAAGCAGCCTCTTTCTGCTGGACAGCAAGTATTTTTACTCAAAGCCAAGTGTTTAACTGCAGCACTGTGTAACCCTGAGCAGGCAGCAGGGCACAGCCCTCATCCCCGCGCAGCGTGGCTGGCTCACGCTGTGCCGCACACGGCCAGGCCGCACGAAGCTCCGCCTCACGGCCCAGAGGGAAATTTGGGCTTATGCAAATGCACTTGAGTCATGCTGCTCTCTCTCAGGAGGTACAAGCTCCAGCTGCAGCCCATTTCATGCCTGCCCTGGGCACCCTTTAGTAACCAAGGAGTTACAAGTTCCCCCAGTACCACAGCCCCAGAGTGCAGGCACTCTTCTGCCCACTTTCAATAAAACTTGTGATCACCTTGCGAGATCTACTCACACCAAATTTGCCTTTGACTTAGCAATAGATTTAAAGTTTCCTGGGAGATGAGAGAAGCACTGAAAAATCTACAGCAGAATCACATACAGCTATATATTTCTCATCGGAAACTGTGCTCAAAAAACCCAAAACAACCAACCCCAAATACCCTCCCCAAGCAAACAACCTACAAAACCCAAAAAGCCCAACAATTTGGGCTTCATGTCCAGAGAACTGATCGTACCTACACCTTTTTCAGTCTTTCACAGTGTACTTAACAGGCTGATCATCCAGTGCCTGGTATACTAAGAAAGGTTTTAAGAACATCAAAACAAAAAAAAAATTCCCAAAACAAGTTCCCACACCACCACTACCCCCTCCAAATATAAAAATATCTGTTCCTCATTCACAGTGCCACCAAAAAAGCATAACTTTTCTATTCATCTCATTACAGTAGAAAATCTGACAATTTTGATTAATGAAAGCCAATAAGGTATCTATTGAAAAAACTGTAAGTAATTTTTCTCATCATAAACTAGACATTTAAGACCATATATACACTGAAAATGAACACAACAGCTGAAATTTCATGGATGCATACAATACACATTGAGCTGAAGTCACCACAAACCCAACAAGGCTGATACTGAAGTCAGTGGAAAGACTGATTCTGGCCAAGGGAATCTGCCTTCATTTACATCACTAAGAAAGACTCCACTTGAAAGTTCTTTCAGCACAGATTTAGACCCTCTTTTCCTGAGTTTCTCCCTGTTAGATCGTCTTTGTTCTCTCTTTACAAATTCTCTAATTGTGTACCCACACGGTGCTCCCACAGGACACAGTAGTAAGGATTTGTGTGTGTAATACTGTAAGAATATGAACTAAAAGGCTCAGCTGTCATGGCATGCAATGTTTTCTTTGCACTTTGGCACTCTGTTTTGATGTGTTTTGAGAGTAAACAACAGTATGGCACAATCTTACATCAAAAATTTTATTCTATTGTTGCTTTCAGAACAGCTGAAGTTTTTGCCAGTGCCTCCAAGTGCAGCACACATAAGTAATTAGACTACCATAGTCAGCAACACTTGCTTTCTGTACAGCAGTCCCCCCTCAGTGAAGCATTAAGGCTGTAAAAGAATCTAAATTTCAGTATTTGTTTATAGTGGTCATGGCAGGGTTCCAAAGGTATTCATGTTAATTTACAACACATTTAGGTAAACGATCTGCTTTTGAAGACAGCCAATTCTGCAAAGGCCTGTGGGAGATCTAAATCTGTTTCTTATTTCCTTTGCCCACCCCCTACCTTTTTTAAGTATACTTTGTCGTTGTGAAAGATAATGAAGAGGGTGGCTAGGTAGGGAAGCAGTTTATTCACATGACATGTAAAGTGTAGGTGGACAGTCTCCATGCAAATTGCACATGGTTCTTTGTGGTACTTTGGTGACAATTCAGAAATAACTTTATGCAGAAAATTAACATATAACAATCCCATTTCCAGACATACTTATCACCAGGGATCTGGAGAAAAACTAATTTCCCTTTTACCTCTCTTTCATGATGGCCAAGACCCTCCTTGGGGTTTCTGAGATTGAGGACGTGCACCTCTTGGGGCAGGCTCGTCGTGCCCCGGCTTGCACAGCCAGACAGGACTGTAAAGCTTTCCAGCAAGGCATGGACTGGGTGCGAATTGTTAACAGGTGACAAGACACATTCCCTCTGAGGCACAGGACCTGCAGAGAAAGACACAGACACACATCACTGGGAGGAAAAAAAGCAATGCATTGTTTATACTTGTCAGATAATGATGATCCTTTTGTTCAGAAAATCCACAGGAGCACAAGCAGAAGCTTTGTGCTCATTCTCCACAAAATTAAGACTTTTACTCCCATTGCACTTCTAAGTCATCCTGAATATGCTAACTCATTGGTTCATTTCTCTCTGACAGTCTAAATTTTCAAGTATGAATTCCAAAACTTAGGGTATTTTTTTCTTTACCAGGGAGAAAAACAAAGAGAGGGGAATAAAGTCTAAAAAAACCCCATTTAACAAAACCAAAAATAAACAAAATAACCAAAAACCACCAACAATCCCAAAAAACCAAACAAAAAACCAAACAAAAAAACCTCCTCCCACCACCCCTGACAGCGGTCAGGGGAATTGGTTTGTCTTAGATGTTTATGTCAAACACTTATCTGCAACTGTAAATGCCATCATGTGTATATAACAATGAAAACTTTCTATCTGTCAGGAAGGTAATTATGTCAGGAAGGATTTGGGCAAGCTGGATTTGTTGCTTTTGAAGCAGTGCTGATTTATAGTGAACATCATTCAAATACACTGTACAAAACAGCACGCATCTGTCACATGATAAAATGAAATGTTTGTTTACTGAGTCTATTTTGTGTCTGACAGCAATTATCTGCACTGATAACAGTTATCTAGTCCAAAACAGAGTGTACGCCCTTTCAAATAATCACCACAGCATGATGTAGCGCCATACTCTTATATAGTACGTGAGACCGTGTGATGTGATAGAGCAAGATAGCACAAAAGCAAAGCATACAGAGCAGTTTACATTTAAACTATATCCCAGGAAACTAAATCAAGACAAATATTTATGAAAAGCAGCCCTGCTTTTCCAAAACGGCTCAAGCCCACCCCTGACAGTAACAGATACATGTATGTTTTTGATTCAGAAGGTCGCAGGAGAACATAATTGATTTAACCCCTAATTTGCACCAAAGTCAGTCAGATAAGAATTAGACTCACATGAACCAGTCAGTTCAGAGGCTGCCAGGCATAAAAGAGAGATACAAGGCAGAAGCATAGGTTTTTTTCTGAATTGAGCACATCTGCAATTGAAGTAAAATGCTTCCTTTGAAGGAAGTTCAAAATAAAGAAAATCCTCAACTGATTAAATGGAACAGCTCTAGCTGGTTTTGTCAAGTCTAAAGCCAGCTATTGTCACACTAGAGATCATCCGACACTGGGGTACACTTATGTTTAATTGTATTAGCACTGACCTACACTTTGCTGGTTAAAACCACGGTTCTTTCAAAACACAGCTTGCAGTTGGCCATTTACTTACAAGTCAGAGTCTGTCTTAAACCAGACTATCTAGAAAAAGCAAAGCCCTTGAGCACAGGGAGATTTCTGCAGTGCCTCAGGCCTCAAAGAGGCCGTTCCTGAAACCCACCAGTGCATAGTGCATATCCTATGAGCTCCCACAGAGCAGGAATATTTGTAAAGGAAATGCTCAAGGCATAAATTATGCATGCATGTGCTTGGGGTACAGAGGATAAACAAACTTTCTTCTCCTTAAATGAGGAGCTTAGCAGTAGCACTGACCAAGCAGCACTGACTTGAGGTTTTCTGGTTTTTATTTAGCTCCTTTTAAAGAATACACATACAAAATGTGACTGGTCCAAGCAGTGATATGATTCAGTTTAAGAAAAAAATTAATTAAAAAGTTGCCCTTTGTAGCAGCTGAAGACATACTGAGGATTTGTAACAATAACAAAACCAGTAGAAAGGCTGCATTTTCCTGACGTACAAGAGCAGATCAGAGAGCCAGCTGCTAAATTAGCCGGGCCGCTGATGTGTAAGTCCTACAGCACACCATGTTACACAACCTGCACAAAACGCTTCTCTAAGCTCCACAAGCATTTCTTGGGCTGGGAAGGAAAGGAGCACTTGTTCATTGAATTGTTTCTTGTCACCCAGAATGGAATTCACGTTTAAGATGTTTCAGTCATAACACACACTCACCCACAAAGAACAAGGCACAGGACTGAACAAAACCAAAAATGGAGTTGCTGACAAAAATGTGCACTTAGCAAAGGTTGAGGAGAAAAAGCAAATACTTTCCTTGTGATTTTCTTGTGAACACCTATCCCCATGCAGGACATCTACCAATCCTCCCCCCTCCAGCCTTTATCTGGTACTTACTCTGAACAAACTCAATACATTAGATAAAAGACATCTGGATTTTCCCCTCACATCCTACAAGGGGAAGATGATTGTGACTGTTTTGTTCAGGCTGTAACTGCCTCCTCTGCTGGCACCTCAATTGCACATCAAGAAATCCCTCTGTTCTGCTCAACATGCAAGGTGGAAATAGTCCCGGAGGGAGCAGAAGTTCACATCCTGGATGACTGTGTGCAGCTGAGCTTATCTGCACAGGGACTGGCAGCATGAGGCATGCCTGCTCTGCCTGCACTCCACCCTGGCTGGACAGGGGCCAGATCTCCAGCACCAATTCCCTCACCTCACTGGCAGCAAGCCCAGGTGCTGTGCCACTCCTGAGCAGGGCTTACTGGGGCAGGGCCACTCTGAGCAGCATGGGGCACATCCCCTCTGTCACATCTGTTTGTAGGGAAGGGGTGCACAAGGCTGCTCTAAGCCACTCAAGTCCAAGAAACCAATGTTTTGGGGGAATTACTGCATTTGATAGAACTGCTTTCAGACCACACCAGCCTTGTAAGAGAAAGGGATATAGTCCTGGAATCTGAACCAATGACTGGACTGCCTGGAGGATGCTCCACTGCAATCAGACCACACATGCTGTGAAACTGCCCATGTTCAAGGCATGCTGTGGGGGTAAATAACTGAGAGGTTGCTCCAGCAGTCTCATTTTTGCCAAGTTTCACACAGGTGCCTCAGTAGGTGTGTCCTGGGCCCATACTGCCCTTCCCAGCAATTCAAGACTCGCACAATCACTGTTTCTCTTACACTGGCAATATCAAACCACAATTCTCATGTACTGCTATCGGCATATCTGCCCAACCACTAACCTGGGTGTAGTGCCAGGCCCACATACATTGGCAAGCCTGGAGGTAGCAGCAAGTGAAAGGAAAAATTATTTCTAGATCACAAAGTCCACTGAATACTCAGCCTGTAAATGGCACAAGGCAGCTCCTTCTGCCACCTTTTCTGCATTTATGCTCTACTTTAGTCTTTTCTTATACTGCATGCACCACAGCAATGCTAGAGCTATTGGCTCAACATTCATAAACTGCATTTCTTTACAGCCCTTCCTACTGCACCTGCAGATGTGCCCCACTCAAAGGTGGATGCTGCTACAAGGCACTGTCACTCCAGTGGGAGCAACAAGAGCCCTCTTCTACCCAAATTAGCAACTTCTGACTCCCTCACAGATCCTTCATCTTTCTTCCTTCCTGTCACTTTTCTCTGACTAGAAAGCCAGCTACTTCTCTATGTAGTTTAAATCCTACAAAATGCATATTTACCACTCTGGAAAAAAAACTAAAACAAAGTTCTCCCTAGGATACTACTAATCTGATTGTTTATCACCTCCACACCACCTACTTGAAAAGACAAGAGGAAACCACAGCCTCATCTACCTGGGCTTTACTGTCCCTCTGCCCTCCACAAACACCAGGATGAGGCTTGGCCAGTTTCCCACTCCAGCCTCACACCCTGTTCCTCACCTACATCAGCAACACCAACATCCTACCAAAATTCATTATCAATGTCCGATTAACACAACAAGCCTGCCTTATCAGCTCTAAATATGTACAGATGTTCTCCTGCATCTCCACTCCAATCAAAGCACAAAGGGTCAAAGATATCTTCCAGTTTATCCATCCTAGTGCTGTCAGAAGCCTTTGGTGCCTTCTCTGCTGAGAATTTAAGTGCACATGCACAGCCAGCCTTGGGTTTTGTTTAACTTTGGAGCATGTAACCACTTAATCTTGTTAGTGAATCCTGGCTCCTACCCCAATCAAATTTTAGTTCCTTAATGCCTTTAGAGGATGGAAAGCAGGTTAGGCAGTTTTATTTCTAAGAACCAATTATTAGCTACATGTTTTCCAATATAATACTTATTTCAAATGTTTAGTGAATTCAGAATTCTAGAGAATTGTTGAGTATGGAATTATTTTTCACTTCCAATTAATATTTTAAAGGAAATCAGTGCAGACCCAACCTTCTTTGATACTGTGTAGCTGTGTCCATCTGGAACATGTTCAACCCAATTTCAACATTCTTGTTTCCCATATCTACATGCTACTAATGAGTAACGTGTTCTGCTGTAAGAAGGTAGCAGAAATGGGAGTAAGACTAAGGGGGATAACACAACAACCCAAGACCAACTCATAACTGTGATTGATTTTACTCAAATAGTAAAGGGTAACGTAGTTTCTGTTGTATTTCCATGGTGATTTCTGTCAGCTGAAAAGCATAAGCAGCTCCTGCAAATGGCGTGAATCTGTGCTGGGGCTCCACAGCACATTAGCATGGTTCCCATATGCCATAGCAGAGGGTACAAGCCACACCAAGGGGACAGAACACTCCTCAGAAAAAGGACAGCATTATTGTAATTGATTTTTGAATGAGAGAATGACAATAATCTAGTCATTATGTATAAACCCAGAATTCATCACTTTATGCTGAAAGGCACATTATATGTGCAGGAGGCTAACTCAAGTAGAGATTTCAGTGTGCCCAAATGACAGACTTTCACAAAACAGAAGGTTAATTTTAAGCGTATTCTCTTAAATCTCCCAGTGACAACGATGGCTGGAACAAACCTATGTTTGAATGACAACAGAGAGGGGAAATCATTTGAATCTTGAACTAAAAAGCTTCACAGAGCACTTGAGCAAGACTCAGGAATAACTTCTTCCCTTGATATTCACCACTCATTTCTAAAGTTAAAATTGCATGGGCAAAGGACCACTGTTCAACATGGAACAATTGTTACCACCTACACAACCTTCTTCTCATAAAGGGTTTCTCACTGAGGGAAGTATTTACACCAAAAAATATACACAAGAGTTGAGGCAAATAACAATTTACAGAGGGAAGTGACAACTATCACTACCAGAGAAAATGTTAGTCACTTATTCAGTATGGGTGGCTGTCTAACAGTAAATACTAAATTCCTTCCTGCACACCCCTTCACAGAAGACCACCTGGAAAGCCAAATTCCTTGTAATTTCAATATACAGGATAATGGACAACCTCCACTATTAATATGAAAAGCAGCTTTTATTAATGATAACTATGAAAAAACCAGTTTCACACTCACAAGCAAGCACTTGAACAAGACATGAATGCTCAGGACCAGTTCATGCTGGCAAGCAGCCCTGAGAGATGTAAAAGAGAAGATCAGGTGGTAGGAAATATTACACAGCTTTGTGTCAAGAGACAAGGGCATAGAGGAAAGCTCAGTGTTTCTGCTCACAAATAGGAGAGGCTCCTCCACAATGATCAGCAACCACAAGGAGCTGGGTTGACCAAGACCATTCCTGGATTCCATCATTTTCCCCTCTGAGTAAGCGGGATTGCCATAAGGAAGATGCAGGGTACAGAATATCAGACTTTCATACTGGCCAGGAGGAAGACTAAAGAAGATGACTGTCTAAAGCATTTTATATTTGTATAAATCTACACATTTCCCTTCAGATCCTTAATTTTCAGGGAGTTCTTTTACTGTCACATCTAGTGCATATTTTTCACAGTGAAGCCACTTTTGACTGAATTGCCATTGGAGCAAGGGTGAGAGGTTTAAAATTGCACGGAGAAGATTCACAAACATGGACTAATTTTGGCTATTTTGAAAAAACAAACCAATCCAAGCAACCAAAACACCCAAGATACCAGACTACCAGACTCCACAGGTATCTATTTGAATTCAATGAGCTATAAAACTTCTACTGAGAAAAAATATATCCTGAAGAAATATCCAGTACAGGTGGCAAGATTTGGTTGTAGGAGTTAAAACATACAAGTTGTACTAACTAAAAACATGTGCTTTTGCAGAAACTCAGCAGAGGTTTCCTATTCCAGTGCATTGAGCTCACTAACCTCCAGCAACTCCACAACACTGTCCCTGCACCCTTCCCCTTTCTTCAAGAACAAAAAAAAATTCTCTGGAACTATGGATTAACCTACATTCTTCACCTTGACACTGACATCTGGAGCTAATGCTACGTGCAATTAAACCCCTGCTCCATGTGCTGTCTATCCCCAACCATTATCCTCCAATTAATTCCTATTCCACTATTATCAACTCTGCCCAGACTTATTCCATGTGTGGACCAAACTCTTCAGACATTTCAACACATTAGATTACACTTAATCTCCCCTGTCTTTTGATCCTCTATTTTCTGCAGTTTCTCTAAACATTTCTGTTATACATTGTAAAGTCTATCTAACATCATCTGCTGGCCCACTGGGAATCATTGAGATGACATGTCCCATACCTTTTTAGGTTGCTGTTTTGCTTGGTACAAACTCCTGATGCTGGCTTCTCCTTCGAAGCAAAATAATTTTTTATGCCTCTCTGGTGGATGTGTTGCAAAACATCCACTCCCATGGCTCCCAGCCACTGGTAGAAGCACAATGTTTATCTCTGTTTAGCAGAGATGATCTAATTTTGAGTGTTACCTGCATGGACCTCACAGCTTTTTTCCATGTAGAAAAACATTCAAATTACATTTTTAAATCAGAAATTCCTTCTTTCACTTTTTGAAAAATAAGCTTATATTGACCTTTTGTCCTCACCAGGACATAACACTGATCCAAATTTAATTGGAAAGGTTAACTCTCAAATAAAACTCAATTGCTGTAGTAACGTGCTGCTACTTAAAAAATATGAATTAAACCTAAACTATCCATTTAATGAAAAATTACAAATTATAAAGTAATACTCCTTTGTTATACAGCAAAACTCTATTTCAATACCCAAGCAAGCAAGGCCAAGATAGGCAATGTCAATCAGTTCAGCATCTTGTTTAACAAAAGAAACTCTAGGTGTCTTGTTTATACACATATTAAGCTAACTAAACAGAAAAGGCAATGAATGAAAAACCTGTTTGGTTTGACATCCGCTGAGCACAGTCTCAAGACATTGCTACCCATGAGGCATAATCTTAGAAAACAAACATCTGCACCTGGAAAACAAAGAAGTCTTTCAAAAGCAGATGTACTCTACCACAGAGCTACATTTCATGTAACCTCTGCTGTACTTGGTTCTGACCAAAAGCACTGTCAGAGCCCTACCTTCTCTTGAGGTTTGCAGCAAAACACTGCTTACAGGAACTCTTCCTAGTATTTTTCCATGCCTGAATGTGCAAACTCATCCACATATGCTCTTACTCTCTCTTCCCATTCCTTCTCCCAAGCCAATATTTGGAAAACATTTCCACTAACATAAGAGCGTCTTTTTAATACTCATAAACAGAACAGCATGTATGCATTGACTCTCATTTAAACACATCCAGAAAGCACAATTTTTGTTTTCCATGTCAAAGAACTGAAAACAAAGTGGTTCACCAATGTTTCAAAAAGGATTGTTGAGTTTTTCCCTTTGTTATCCTCAAGTAGTAGAGAAAAAACCCAAGTTTCAAGCAATTAGTCTAAAAATCAAATGCAGATTATTCTCTTGCACCAATCTTCTGTCCCATGAAGCACCCATACTTTTTAAAACTGGTCAATGTTAGACTGAGGGCTGCCCTGCCCCCCAGGCATGGCTGTATTTCAAAAATGCCTGACTCAAATCACAAACTTTTAACAAGACTGTAAAAGATACAAAAATTATTTCAGATAACAAGCAATACCTAAAAATGCAAAGAAACATTGTGCCTTAACAGCCTTAACAGAAGAAGCACATTTAGCATTCAATTTTCATCACTGTTAATGGATAAAGTTGTCTTCAGCAAAGTGATATTGCAAAGAGGAAGAAATGAACAAACACAAACTATTTCTAACATTCCTTGTTCATTATTCCCCAAAACATTTAAACTTCATGTTATAAAAGTCTATTTTCCCTAGAGGTAGCCCATAAATCGTCTCAGATTTACCACTCTTGACCACAGAAAGATAGGAAATTGCATGGAAACAATGAATGGAAGTGCACTTTTTATCAGAAAACAACAGGAAGCATTCTGCTTGGTTTACATGAGAGCTCTGTATTGAGGCCAAAAGCGGGGGGGGAAACTGTATAAAAATTTAATGCCTGCTTAGAGCAAAAAACTCTAAATCAGGTTTCAAAACCATTTTATTTTAAAAAATCAGTATTGGAACTTGTCAAACCACCCTACCCACACTATCAGTTTTACTGTATTCCTAAAATTGGGTAAATTGAAGATGACAGAGAAGAAAATCAGAGATTTCATAAAATCAGTTTCAGGAGGCAAAGAGAGAGAACCATACTTACTTTCATGACCAGCCATACAAGAATTCAAAGAGCATGCACAAAAACACACATGTAAACTTCAGCAATCTGTGCTTATCTAAGGAAACAAGTCTTCTGAGTCTCTCACAGCAAAATATTACCTACTTAAATTGCAAATATATACTTCAGTTCTTTGCATACTCATGGGTGAGCTTCAAAGTTCTGATACTAGTTCTAATGATTTTCAAACCAACACAACAAGTGTTGGATTCCTATCTCAGGCAGTATCAATAGTAGAGATGAAGGTACCAAAATATACAGTAATAGTAGGACTATAAAATGCATACACTAGACTGGGGGGCAGGGCTAAGATTTCTGGCATAGATGGATTTTGTTGGGGTTTTTTTTCAGCTTTTCTTAATCATAATGATGAAAAATATCCCAAGGCAATTTTTCAGAATTGCAAGTAGCTGTCACATGCTTGATCCTTACTGAATTTCCTTTGGAACTCCATATGCAGCCATCTTTTGCTCAAAAACACAGTGTCCAAGTGGCATTGGTTATTCAAGGGGGACTACTATGCAATGAAGAGTTTATCTTATCTGGTGACTAATGAGAGCAACCTCATTGAGATCAGGAGAGATTTAGAGGTGTCTTGTGTTTACTGGTTATGGGGCATCCCAACCACAGAGCTGAGAGCAACTCTTGCAATTGTGAAAATTTTCCAATTCCTTTTACTGAATCTATTAAACACTTCACAAGCATTCCTAAACAATCACACTATCACACAATTCTACAAACCATTAACAGATTTTGCTTTAATTCATAACATTAGTATTATTTTTGATAGGCTATCCAAGCTTCAAAGTAAAAGCATAGCCAAAGTTTTCCTTTTATTTAATTTCTTTCATCTGGCCCAAGATTCTTCCTTTTCTTCACACAGACACACTGAACTTACAGGAGTTCTGGTTGTTCCCCTTTTTTACCACCTCTATGAGCTCCTTTCCTTCTCAGTAGTTGGTATTCTATCCAATTCAAGCCCTGTTATTCCATTTAACCATTCCTATCTAGTCCCCTAAGCTTCATCAACACTTGGCATTCACTACACCTGCATTCACACGGCTCTTCTTTCAATAGGATGTCTTGCTTTTATCTGTCAATTCAATTATCAGCAAATCAGATTTTGGTCTTCAGAGAGAAAACAATAAATTCTGGATGCTGGTGCATATGGATGCATGCACATCTGGAGAGTTAAGAGAGAAGTGATTTCCTTTCAAAAATATCTTTTTGACAGCCACAGAAATGCAGAGTACCAGATGGTACAGCTGTCAGCACAACAGCAACTTCCTGCAATCATCTTCTGCTTAAACTTTGTCACTGGGCCCAGGGCTGCATGGGAGCCTTGCCATTTGTGACTAGCCCACCAGAAGAACGGGCTAGCAGTCACTGCCTCTAATCCTTGGCCACTGAAGCTTGTGGATTCTGCTTGCAACACCAGGCACTCAGTGAAAAGCAGCTGGAGAGAGCTTTTTGGTCTGGGGTTTGGTTTTCCCTCCCCTCAGTTCTGCCTGTCAGAAACTGACATATAGGTGCTTCACTCAAGCATGAAACTTTATAAGCCTTCCCTTTGCTAATCTCAGTTTGCACGTCAGAAGCATCAGTCCATACTAAAAAAGGGAACATCTGCTCAGTGCTGTGTGTCAGAGGATCTGATAAACACCGCTGCTGGACGCAGTGCTGGAACGAGAGCAGCGGCACTGGAACACGTGATCCGCACGCTGCCAGCCGCACCAGGCCAGGCTGGGGCTGCTTTTCCAGCTCCTCAGCTGCAAAGGGATTGAAAATCCTCATCAGTGGACAGGACCCTTCATAAAATAAAGAAACCTGCCTTTGCTACTCAGGCTTTTAGCTGCAAGCAGTTGGCCACCACTTGCTTCAGTCCCATCAAATGCAGTGGGGATCTCAGAAGCAGCAAAAGCCAAAAGGAAGGAGAAAAACTTTGGAAAGATGGCTCCATAACTGAAAGCAAACCAGCTTTTTCCTAATCACAAATAACAAGATTACAAGTTCAGCTGAAGGCTGAATTCCTGTAACTGACCCTTTAAGGATGAGTTCATTATCTCTATATGTCTCACTGAACAAACCTAGAAAACTGATCCTGATCAAGTGCTCAAGCAAGACAAAACGTTCCTCCACAAAACACTTAAAAGCTTCAGTCTTGTCTTGAAAAATATAAAAAGAGATGCTTAAAAAAATCAATAAAGAAAAAGGCAAAAACTACTGTACTGTTCCACAATCCCCACTCAGTTAGCCAAATGCTTCTTGCCCTTGGCTGCAGAATCAGTAAGGAAATCAATCCTGGAATATGCTCTGCTACAGGTTCTCTTTTCAGACTTCTGAATATTTATTATCTAGTTCGGTTTTAAGTAGGAAAGACTCTGTGCTCAACATTTTTCAAGGTTCTAAAGAAGACTAGGAAACACCATGTTGGCCCCATGCTGTTGAGGAATGCCTGAAGCCAAGGCAGGTGTGGGCACTGTGACTTCATGCTTGGATATTGTTTGAAGCTTGCTCAGGAGCACCAGCCCAGCTGCAGGACAGGCCCCAGGCCCTGGTGGCTGCTTGGCAGGTGACAAATGCTGTGCCTGGTACCCAGGGCGCAGCTCTCAGCTTCACACAGACAGGGGGCCACATCATCTGGGTGGAGATGGACCCAAGTGAGCAAGTCTGTGGGATGGCAGGTTTGACAGAGCTACACATACACAGTTATTGCTACAGGTAATGAAAAACCAGTAAAACCTAGCACTGCAGGTTTATGAGACAGGATGAATCATCCAACATCTAACCACAGCCAAACCCAGGGCGCCTCAGTCTCTCCACTTTTCTTCTTCCCACCAACACTTTCCAGATATCTTCTGCCTCTTTTGATGCTGATCAAACCTGCCTTCCACAGGAGCTGATTCAACTCACTAACATGACAGGAAAGTAACCCAGCAATAAAGAGACTAAGTAGGTTTCTGTTGGCTTTGGTGCCTTTGAGAGCAGGAAGGCAGGTCTGGGGAGTACCTAGGCTGGCTGTCACTACAGCCACTGGAAGAACCTGCGCCCCTGTCCCTACTGTGGGCAGCAGGGAGCCTTCAGACTTGATTGTGCTTGTGAAACCTCACTGACTGAATGTGAGAAGACCTTCCTAGAAAGAGATAATACTGTTGATTTTGGAAAATGTGCTGACTATAAGCACAATAGTGACACAAACTACCACTTTCAAAAGATCCTCATGCATTTCCACTTTGAATAAATATCTCCATGGTGGAGAACACAAATAGTCACAGCTTAACAACTGCTCTGATTATCAAGAAGATTTCATGCAATACCTCACTGCACTCTATGTATATACATATTTTTATGTGTAAGTATTTATGTATACTCATACATGTTCTCCATAGCTACCTCATCTAAATGCTGACAAAATACTCAGAGGAAGTGAGATCAATCAAACTTTAGTCATATAAAGGTATTTGTTTCACTTTTGAAGAGCATGTAAGAGACTGGCTTTTTTTAACATAAAAGCCTTTCCTGAAGGAATTCCATTTAATTTCCTCAGCACTACTAATCTCACCATTTACAATGACAGGACATAGCAGTCCTGACACATGGTCTCTTAAAATTGCTTCCCTAATCAGTGTTCGTGTAAGCCCACTCTTAACACCTCATATGAAATGCAAAACTGGAACTACTCCCTTTGTAAGGGGTAACCACATTGCACTTCTGCACTCCCCTTGCTTTCTCATCTCTACTTCCTGTGTTAAACTCCTGGAAACTGCATTTACAGCTGCACTGCAAAGATCACCTTAGATGTTCCAGTATTAGACCTGATGTGGGAGAAGTCTGAACTGGTTTAATAATTTATTAAGTGCATACAATGTCACTTCAATTCATTTACATATTTAGGACCTCCAATCATAAACAGATAAATCTATGGGTTTTAACCATAAAAAGGCTTAATAAATAAATTAAAATAAACATTTTCTCATAGGTTTTGTCCACAGGTTTGTTTGCTGGGCAAAATATCTGTCCATATCAAGTGCATGTTTTTGCTCATCTTTTGCTGCTAATTTTATAGAACTGTCAGTATTCAGACAAGCCAATAAAGAGATCTTCTCTTCAAGTCAACCATTTTTGGCTTATAGCTGTGAAAAGCAGAAACCATCTTTGTTTTTTCATCCCCAAACTGGAAGAAATTGATCTTTGCTCTCTCAATAAAGCTGACTCAACAGGATGAGTGGAATACAAGCACAGAGATGAAGTGGCCTCAGAAATCCCTATTTTGAACATCTACACAAAAAGACTGAAAAAACAATACCTGAATTTTAACAAGCTCAGTGCTCACACCACATTCTAAACAAAACCTGTTTTCAAAGTGTGATGTTACATCTTAAACTCAGCTGTTACTCTAATACTGACATGTGAAAAACAACCAACCCACCTTCCACTGGACCACAGGCCATTACTCCACAGCTTAGGGTTGCCATCATCACAGCAAAGTTATCCCAAAGTAAGATTACTTAAACCAGAAATTCCAGGTGCATAAACCTAGACAAATATTTTTCAAGGTATTTTCAAGAAGTTAAGGATCTGAGACTTTTGAAATGGTTGGCCCCAGTTTCCTAAAAACAAAACTATCATTTAAAGTGCAACTTAGCACTTAAGACAAATGGTTTTCACTAACATGGCTCCATTGCTACATTTTCCCTTTTTATAACCTGTTAACATTATTACCACTAATTTATAGGGCAAACGAAATTCAGCAGCTGAAAAAATGAGCTTGTCCTTTGGCAAATAATTTGGTGGCTTTTAAATGAGACTTCAAATTAACCCTTTTTAGCTAACACAGCAGGTTCTCTTTGAATGTTTTACATGAAAAGCACCACTTGACGTTTATTCACATCTTCCTTTAAAAAAAAAAAATAAAGGCATATTGCAAAACACACTTAATGGAGGAGAAACTGATGGTGGGAGTATGTCATCAAACAGCACGTGGCCAGAATGCCACAGTACAGCATATGCTCCATGCCCTGCCTGATCTTCCACCCCTCTGAACCCAGCAGTCCAGCCCTGAAACACAGAGTAACACCCATACATGGGAAACAACAGTGTCACAGACTTAAATGGAATTTAAATCTCAGAATTATATAAGGAAAATTGGGACTGGAAAGATTATTTTGTATCAATTGCCAGGAAAATGGATGCAAGCTCCCTCCTCTCAGAATCACAGAACAATAGAATGGTTTAGGGTGGAAAGGACCTTAAAGATCATCTAGCTCCAACATCCCTGCCATGGGCAGACACATCTCCCACCACTCCAGATTGCTCAAAGCCCCATACAACCAGGCCTTGAAACCTGCCAGGGAGAGGGCATCCACAACTTCCCTGGGCAACCTGTTCCAGCATCTCACCACCCTCACACTAAATAATGTCCTCCATATATCCAACCTAAATGTCTCCTCTTTCAGTTTGAACCCCTTACACCTTGTTCTGTCACTATATTTCCTGAATGAAGAGTCACTCTCTGCCTTTCTTGTAGACCCCCTTCAGATACTCTCAGGCCTCCATGCAACTCTCTCTTCTCCAGGCTGAACAGCCCCAATTTTCTCAGCTTTTCTTTCAGAGGAAAGGTGTTCTAGTCCCCTTATCAACTATGTGCCCTCCTCTGGACCCGCTGACATCTCCAGCCTGTCAGTGCCCCTCTGGGTGGCATTGATTCCCTCCAGTGTGCCAGCTCAGTGCCATCAGGGAAGTGGCTGAGGGTGCTCTTTCCAGGCACTGCATCCTACCAGTCCTTCCCCAGCTGAAGGCAGCCAAAGGCATTTACAGGTAAGGAGGAAGTCCTTATGCCTCCTCCTTCCTGCCATCCCCCACGTACCTGTGATAACCATGAACACATACAACACAGACTGGATATCAGAAATTACATTATTTCCTTCCTTCTCTTCACAGCCTTTGCCTTCTACTCTTGCTTTTCACAGTTTCCCATTTCTTTTCTCAGTCAAACCTCATCTTCCTTCCTTCAGTCTCTACAGGAAAAGTGACCACAAACTTCCTGGTTCACAGCACTATCTTGAATATGCATCAGGGTGTACAAGAGCACTTTTACTAGTCTTTGTTTCCTGTCTTTTTTCATTAGAACCTCTCTGGGGTTGCATCGCTTGGGCCTTTGCAATCTGTTCTGCTTGACTCACAAAGCATCCAAGCTTGACTATTCCTATCTGTATAAACACTGTGTGTTACCAGGTCATCACAGCAGAAGTCCATGTTGCAGGAAGATAAAACACATCATGCTTGTAAATACACAAGTGTTACATGTTTGATCAGATACTATCCAGTGTGCAACCACAGTGACACCCAGCCCTGTGAACCTTGTATGGAGACAACTATAGGTGCATGAAAAAAGAAGTATATGCACCAAAAAATTTTATAAACACAGGAGTGTTGGTCTCAAAAGCATGAAAGAGCATTATCACCAGAAAACTATGCAGATTTTTTAAGTGACAGTTTGTTGTTTTGGTTTTTTTTTTTTAATATTGCTTTAATTAAATACTACCTGTGTTTGTGGTGAGCTTTTCAATAAAAAGTTACTTTGCTGGTAGGCATCCTGTAGCCTTCAAATCAAGAAACTTTTGTCTTTTAGGGGTTATTCTTTCAACCTAAAATTGAATATCAGGCCCCTTGTGCCTACGTGCAACAGCATTCCAAAAGAAACCTATAAGCAGTAATGCAACATTAAAGAACAGGTTTTTTTTTTTTAAGTCAGACATTATTTGCAAGTTAAAAAGCATTTTATACTTACTCAGTTTTTAATTAAAAGATAATTTGGGGGTTATGTGAGCATTTCAATATTTCTTACCCACTTCTAAACTGGGAGGTTCTGTGGGAATTCTTTTTAAACCTTGGGTTTGGGTAGTCTGCTCTATTAAAACAAAGAAAGTCTAAAGAGCATTACCCATACAAAGAGCTGAAGGTCACTATCCAACTGTGCTCATTATCTCATTATGTGGTCTAATTCAGTAATGTGTTTTCTTCCTGGATGTGATAATTAGCTTTGTGTTTCTTTGTTTCTAACAAAAACGCAGAGATACTGGAATCTTTTAAGGAAACAGTGAATCATTTTGGAAGGCTGTGTGCATTAAGAGTCAAAGTTACAACCTTTCCTACTTCTTACAATTTCATGGCCTCCACTTCCCAAAGCAATCTACTCTTGGACCCCTGCTTTTAGGAAAACAGCTCCTAAAAAAGCACAAGTACCAATAAACTGAAATTTTCTGGTGAGAAACATCTCAACATACACAGTCAGAAAATGAAAATTCATTCTAAATAAGCTACAAAATCCACAGAGAGACTAGGTGCTTCCCTTCCCACAGAGGATTGAAATCATAGTAATATACTCACAGCTTAATCAAGTTAGGGCCAGTATGCACACTGTAACACAGCCAAGTCCTGAAATCATTACCTTAAACCCAGCACACATGCTGAAGACTTTAGCAGCACACACTGCCTTCAACTCTCATTGAAATCTGTAGATTCTTGCAGGGATGTTGGGGTTTTATTATCTCACAGGGTCAAGCTCTTAGTCCTTAATCAGGCAAGAATCCAGATGAGGTCCATGGGAGATTTGCCAGAGAAAGGACTAAATGGAGAGTGAGAAAGGATGACTCTAAACAAGTTGGGAGCAGATCTTTATACAGAGCAGAGCTTGCATATTGTGTGCCTGATTCATAGGCAGTAATTTAGCTCACGCAGATGGCAGCCACATGTGAAAAGATTTGGCCGTATATATCCTCTACTTGCACCTCATCCTCACCAAAAAGAAAAAGGCCCATCAGCAGACAGGCATTAGTTCCATTATTTAAAATGTAAATTTTGACAGAGTAAGTCCAGTAACAAGATTTTCAAAACTGTTGAAGTAACATAAATGGATATATATTTAATTGTAAAATAAAACACTAACTAGTATCCCTGAGGTATCCCTTTTCTGCCCACCAGAAATAAAACAAACCCCACACCAAACCAAAATCATTCTCATGAAAAAGTAAAACTGCTCACTTAGGAAAGGTCTCTCAAAAGGCCATCTGCAACATCAGAGCTCTAAAATGAATCACTCACTAATGCATCTCTTTCCGTTCCCCCTGAGGTAAAGTTCTGTTTAAGGAGTTTCTTACTAAATGCCACCACTCACTCATCTCCTGGCTATCTGGGCAACAACTGACACTTCCCTCACTACAGCCTTTCCTCCCTGCCAGAACACCAAACAATTTTCTTCTCCTTGACTTGCTTTTGCTCATTTCTTCCCTTATTAATAAGCACATGTCCATTGTGTTATCCTACAGGATTTCTCCCCATATAGTTCTACAAGGGCAACTGAAGAAACACAGGGATGTAGTTCTACAAGAGTTAACCAATTTCACATTTCCTTAATGCACTGCCCAGCTGCTTGTTAGCTGTAAGCAGAAGGAGCACGCACATTGGCAGTTAACTGCTAAATGCATTTTCAAAACTAATAAGAAGCTGAAAACAATTCAAGCTCTGGACAAGAGTACAGCGTATTCTCCCAGGCGAGCAGCAGATATAAAAGGAGAACTGAGATGGTCTCCATATGAAAACACAATGGCTCTTCTCCTCAAATAATCTTTTACTGACTTTTTTTTTTTAAGGGAAGCTGGGGAAAGGATTTTTAACAGGAAATAAGTCATTTGTGCCCAATGCTAACACAGCCTTTATAAGGCATGCATCGTAGTATCATTGCTGCAGAGGAAAAAAGTCTCAGAGAGCCTCAAAGCCGATTCAGGTTTCACAAAAACATAAAATGTTCACACGCACATCTGAAGTACTTCCTTTTCAGAGACCCCACAGGTGTAGAAATCCATCTCTCTGTATGGCAAAGGTTCAACTCCCATTTAAGGGCTTACACATGAGCATGAGCCTCCTTGACACCACAGGGAACACATGGGGGGCCCGAGAGCTGGCAATGGAGTGCAATTCCTTGTCTTCTCCAGGACAGGAAAACGCCTGCTGCTCCTTCTTCAACAAGCAAACAAACACGGCTTCAGGGAAAAAAATGCAGGTACATTCTGTAAAAGCTAACTAGAAAACACTAACTAAATGTAAAAGTGCAAGACCACAGAAGCTTTCTTAGCCCCTAACATAACTGTAAGCAGAGACCTCAATGAGTAGGATGGCTTTTTGCTTCCTACAAAAAGAACAACCAACACCCCAGCCCTACATATGGGGTAAGCAGTGAGAAACCTTTCAGTGAGCCTTTCAAAGTGACTCGGCAACACTTAGCACTATTTGTTTTCAAGTACAATCAGTAAAGGATAGTGTTACTCAGAAAACAGTCACAATATACTGGAACTTACTAGATGCAAAATAACTTTGCAGTGCAGTCAGCAGTCTAAGGGGCCTCATACAGGATTTGCAAGCTTTCAAACAGTCCCTCAGAAAGGTGAGGGAATGAGTAATCTCTCTTCCTGCTAAACATTCAAAGTACACATAAAAGATATCACTGAGTCAGCACTTGGTGGTGGCAATTCATCTGGTTTGCTGCAATTTTTGACAGCCTGAAAGTAGCCATTGCTATGCATCTTACATGCCTTTTTTTTTAATTACTACTATTATTTTATTTAGAAGAAAATACCATGTAAGCAACCCATTTCAGCATATTTTAACTAGGAGGTAATATCAGGTTTTGATTTTGGGGAAAAAAAACAGCTAGGGACTGAAAAAACTTAGATGTCCAACAAGATACAAACAGAAAACCAAGCAGACAAACTAATGCAGGGCCCAGTTAAACTATATGGTTGGGTAGATTTTAACAAGGTCAAATGGTTCGGGCTTTCACTTGCTTACATTGTAGCATAATACACTGACTGTGAAGAGTTCCAGCTCAAGAGTCCAGAGGAGGACTGTTGCCTCTCATTTACTGAACAGTGTTCATAGGAGAAGCATAGAAGTTTCAACATTGCATTGTACAGCAGCACATTTCCTTTTTGTAATGTATTGCATATCACTGTGGGAAACTAGCTGGCAAACGCTTGTTATGGGTAGAGTTACATAAGTTACATGAACAAAAAAAGTGCTTCTGTCAGCTTTTTCATGTACTTTTGGGTAAGGATGTACAGCTTTGCCAGTAAACCAAATGGTTTTGTTGCTGTATATTCCAATTCTGACAGGCTGTTTCACATTGTGGTCGTGTCCGACTGTGCCACCAGGTGAGGCACAGATCAAGTTAGTTAAAATACTTGAACAATACTTCAATGCTCTCCCTCTATAAGAGGAAACTCTTTTTTGACCTAATACAAACATAATCTGCTGCAAAAAAGGGTGGCTCCACTACCCCTGCCACACACTTCCAAGGGTCCCTTATTTGCTCTAGCAAGCATGAGGGTTCAGAGAAAACCAGCCACTTCTAGGACTTCAAAAGCTCTCATGTAAGCACACAGGAGCCCAGTTGAAACTTCTTCCCATCAGTGGACCAGTAGTTTAAAATCATTGAATGGAATGGAAGTAAACAGCCATGCTTTCACTAATACCTCATGAGATCTGTGATAATTTACTGACCATCCAACACAGAAGCAGGCTTAACCTCACACTGCAAGGCAAGTCACTTGGTGAGTGTATCCTGCTTTAGAAAAGCTACCACCCCCTACTGAGCACCAGAAGCACGGTATCAGCCTTTTCTAATTGCACACAGACAGCTGGGTAACCAACAGCCCCACTCCCTCCCCGAGCACAGCACAGGCCTGACTCAGGACCAGAGAGAGCCCGGGCAGAGCAGTTGGGCGGTCCCACCACTCACAGCCCTACCACCAGTGCCACGAGTCTGGCTGGAAAAGAACCAAGTTCTTGCTGAAGACAAACAACCTTTTCTCTGGATAACAAGCCTACAATAACAACTTGAAAATATTCAGAAATGTAGCAGAGAAGTGTACTCTCATCTACTGTTTTTTACTTGTGCTTACTATTAACCATTAACAGTGTAGTTAGCCCCTTTGGACAGTTCACTGCAGCTTTCATTCACTGTAAATGCAGAGAGAACCCCTATGTCACCCACTGCACACTGTTCAGCCATTGCATGAAAATACATGTTTATCTTTAAAGCTTCCAATGCAACTCCACTGTTGTATTTGAATGTTCTTTGAGATCATCCAGGATATTACAAAGATCCTTGTTTAAAAAGTCTCTTCCAGCTGTTCTATGTGTATATTAGGAACATTGCAAAGGCATCAAATACTCATTAGGGATGAGATCATCCTAACAAAAAAAACCATACTAATGCACATCTTGGATACAAACAATTACAGTGAGATATTGAACACGGGAGGAAGAACATAGCCCCAAGTAAAGAGGGGAGCAGAGAGAATCACACCCATTGCAGGGTCCCACCAAAAAGGAGCTATAGCATGAATTCCCTTTGCTGGCACAACACCCTTGCACAGCAGGTTCTCAGTAAATCTCTCTCCAACTCCACCAGAAAGGACTTAGTTAACAAAATAGCACAGAGGACCTAACAAGAAGCTGCTTTGAAGGAAAAGCAAACAAACCCATGTGTCACCAACGGAAAAGGCAGGCCAAAAGTCTTCAGACCAGAACACGAGTTTTGTTATCACTTCAGGACATGACCCTTAGGATTAAATCCATTAAGAAAGAGGACATGTGCTACACCATCTACAAATTTCTGCCATTAAGTCCTCCTAGAAACATAATGCTATACAACTCTATCAGGATCAGATACCTACTGACTGGTTTAGAATGGGATTAAAGGGAAGAAGACATAGTAATTCTGCAGCAAGTTATGGTCTCAACATGAACCTGTTATGTCTGCAGCACTTGCAGCCCTCCAAGCAGCAAACTGAATCCTCAAAAAAGCATTCCAGCAAGAGATGGCACCAGGGAGCACAGGGACACCAGTATACAGGCTGGCTCCTTCCAAAAATTTAAGGAAAGCAACTGGAACAAGATGACAACACAGGTATCAAAACTGAATCAACTTCATTAGTTCAGTCAACTAGTACCAAAAATGTTGATTGCTCCAATTAAATTACTTCAGTCCACTAAGCCAAAAAAGCACTGATTCATTGCTCAAAAATCCTCCTGGGTAAATCCTGATTTCACTCCACTTTTCCTTTGAGCAATCTTGTCAAATCATAGTCAGTTACATGAATGCTTGACCTATAAAACCATCTCAAGTGCATTATTATTTCTCTGGAGAAAGAGGCAAGATACATTTTAGGACTCTTCAAGGCAGGAAAAAAACCCAAGGAGTTCTTTGTTAGCAACTTTTACTTGAAATGTTTTTGACAATATTTTTGCTTAATCCTTTACATAGAGCTTGTGCAATTTTGAAACAAACAGAACAATAGCTGGTTTGGTTTTCTCCATATACAAGAAGATTTTAACAACACTATTAAGCAGTTCAATACTCAGAATGGTTTCATTAGAATTCTTTTCTCCTGAATCACATCAATAAAGTTGAAGCTCAGTCCAGTATTTATAAGAGCTGACTTATAGGCTTCTTGCTGCAAACATACTTTTAAGATCCAGTAAATGTATCATAGACCTAGAATTAAGGAACTTTATATTTTTTAAACTGCTTTATTCAAAATCAGCCATCACATAGTCTTGAACATTATTTTATCTTGGGCATGAAATTGCTGAAAATACCTCTAGCTTTTCTAATTTCAAAGAAGAAAAAAGATTTCAAGAGCCACAAGTAATAAAACCAGATCTTTTTAAGGGTTGCTTTTATTTTTCTGTTACTGCCATGAAGCATTCCTTATTCTGACATTTCAGTTACTTTTTTTTTCCCCTTTTCACAGGAGGCACTACAGAAGCATTTGTCAAGTATTACAATTAAGACAATTGCAATCTTCAGAAAAACTTCGGAGACCTTCCTATGATGCATACTTGAGCTCTCTTACTTCCATCTGTGATGGTAAATGTGATCACAGAGATCAAGCATCAGCACTGGAGAATGAAAATTAAGGCAGTGAACAAAATGGCCACGAGCACTATTTTAGCAAGAAAAATAACTACTACTGGCCTACTTCCAAAAAGCAATTGAGACAAGTAATTTCCAAAGTAATTTCTCAACAGTTTTCTTGCCAATTTATTCAAATACCTATTACTTTTTCAGCTTGAAGGTGAAAATATCCCACAGAAAAATTAATTACTGCTTTGAACTCATTAGTGCCATAACAGAAAATTTTGCCAGACTGATATAACATTTCAAAACAGAAGATACAGAAATCTGGCCACTCTTACTGTATATAACTCTTACAAGTTATTATACAATCCAAAGGAAAAGTCTACCCTAATGCAAGAAACTGAAGCTACACACTAACTTGTATCATGTTGCTCAAATCCTGTATGGGATTTAATGCAGTTCTACCTGCTGTTGTAAGTTGTCTCCCAATCATGCAAGAACAGAGTTGTATTTCACCTGAAAATCATTTTTGGTACAGTCTCAGACTTCCCACTTCCTTGCTGTGGTATGGCTGACTCTACTTCTTGCAAATATAGTGATTTTTAATTATTTTTTTTTAAATAAGGATGATGGGTAGAGTAAAATAAGTAACTCCATGAGTTAAGACACTTCTCAGAACATGATACTTTATGACTTGCCAAAATGTAAACCACCTTGATCCTTATCAGAGATCACAACAAACCTCTGCAGTTCAGCATCCATGCGTCTAAAAACAAGCAAAATTGGCAAATAGTCTGGCAGTACCTTTAGTAAAACTTTTGCTATTTTCATACCTCCAAAAAGGGCACAGGGAGGTTTTGAAGAATTGAGATCCCAGCAGTTTGCAACAATGTCAACCATGTGACTTTAAAGTGATTACATTGGCTCTTCAAACAGGCCTGCAGGGAAGATGCCAGGGTTGAACACATCCGTTTTACATATCAAGTGACCAAGATTGAGAGATGAAATAACTCGTGGGGAGATCACAGAGCAAGTCACAAATCCAGATGCAAGCCTTTCACATTTCAGTCAAAAGCAGAGGCTCACAGATTAGCCCCGTGCACCTAACAGAGCTATGGCCATCGGGCACGGGGGCTGCACAAGGAGAACAGCCCCAGCTGCTGCTCCAGCCTCCCCGTGCTCTCCTTCAGGAGCCCCTGCTCATGGCAGAGCCACAGCAGGAAGGAACTGCTCTGCCAGCCCATAACTCGCCCCACCCGCTCCCAGAGGTCCTTCAGACACAGACATTTACACTCAATCACCACAGAGGATGGACACACACACATCACCTCACAGGGGCTGCTGGGCCTGGCTGTACCGAGGGTGCACATCACTCCATGGGCAGGGCAACACTCCACCCTCAGACACAGCAGCACCTGTCCACCCATGCTTCTTATGCTTCCTGTCCAGCTTTTATGCTACAGAGCAGATGCTTCCCAGTGGTAACCAAAATGCCCATTTAGACTAAACACACACACACACACCCGATATATAAAATGTGTGACCCCTGCTTTTAAAGTTCATCTTCTACATATTTCCTTAAAGCAACCCCAAATTTGCAAACTGAACTGTGCTAAACTACTTCAGTAATAGCTACAAATAACCTTTTCACCTTTATCCACTTTCATACAATTCCTGAAGCCTAGAAGTCTAAAGAATCACCAAGGCATTATGATGCTAAGTGTCCCTCCTTGATTTTTACATATTAAAGAAAGGCACGCATTCTTGTGATGGAAAAAAGTAATTTTGACATAGTAGCTAGAATCAAAATAACTAGGAGCATCTCTGGTAGGACATACTTATTACTGCTCTATTTAATTTAAAAGTATAAATAAAGAAAAATTTTATTTATTCCAAAATAGATTGCATCCATCATCCTTTCCAGACTCAAGACAGATTTGGTGATCAAGGAAATGAAGAAAAACTAAAGAGGAAAATGAGCAAAAATAACCACAAAAATAAATTCTTCACCCACCCTTGGCTTCAAGTGTTAAGGAAAAGATAACAGAAAAACCCACCACCAAAACACCAAACCTGCTTCAGATGAATGCAAACTTTTTGCTGAAGAGATAAAACAGCAACAAACCTTACATACATTTCCACTGCCCACCCCCAAACTCCTTTATTTGTTACATCTTCACTGCACTACTTCAATAATGAGAGTAATGACATTTTCAGTTTAGTTATTTCCATCCCTGACAGGTAAAATCCCTTTTTTATTAAATGCCTATTAGTAAGTCTCACAGTGTGGAAGCTGCCAAAAAAAAGGAACAATAGCTCCATCTTTTATAAAGTATGCTTAAGAAGAAAAGCACATTGTGCTTAAAGCAGCTGCACTTCATGGCATTAGTAAAAACCTTTGCTTTTGTCACCTGGGGTCAAAACTTATCCTTGGTGAAATTCCATTGACTTAAAATAAGTTCACACCAAAGAGGAATCCAACTCAGTGCCTTCAGGTAATGAAACATGGTACAGTCTTTGTGCTAAATATATTTTTTTTTCACTCCAAATTCATCTCTCCTAGGACTTACAGCCTAAGGGACTTCAGTTCTTTTTAGCATTAGGTACAGAGGATTAAATTAGTTCTCTTTCTTGAAAAGGCATGTATCTGGTCCCTATGTTTTCTCTACACTATAACATCACCAGCAGTAAAATAATGGCATTGAATCATACAAGCATGCTTCAGTGGAAGGAGCTTATAAAAGAAACAGATTTGCAGAAATTCAATACAATTTTAATGTGAAAATAGCAATTGTTTTTCTAATAGCAGATGCTTCATTTCTTGGTGAGACACCCCAGAACCACATTGAGAATGCTGGGTGTGGGGTTCTACAGCATGTGAAGTCTAATCTTTAGTTACATAAATATGCCTTTTTCACTTTTTTATTAATTAAAGGGATCATGTTATTTATAAGACAAATGACAGATGGAAAAGCTAAGAAAGAGTTAACAAGGGCCTGCAATACAGAAAGGATATTAAAAGATCTACAAGCAAAACCTCAAATCCCAATTCCCTTCAGAAAACAAAAGAATTATTTTTAGCAAAGTATTTATAAAATAATTATGTGGAGCTTAGAACTTGTTAAAGACAAGTTTCTCTTAAAAAAAAAGGAAAACTTGAATAAATTCCTTTACAAAGATACGGATTAATGCCATCCCCATTCTGTGCCATAAAATTTTCCTCAAAACTACTTTTCATCAGTGGAGTACCTCCCTCCAGAGAGCCTCAGTAACACCATTTGCCTGCACCTACACAGTTCCAGCACTGCATTATGGGCTGCAGATTTCTTAGGGCTCCTTTGGCATCACCAGAGCCAGTTTTAATCAAAGAAGCAGATATTCATGTTTAGTGGTAAATGCTCTGGTTCAGCAAACACTTGGATATACACTCAGCTGTTCTGCTGAATCAGGACCCACAATCCCACATCCTACTGCTCCACATGGGTGCAGAATTGTGCAGAATTCTGCTGAAATTCAACTGGTTTTAGCTTGAGAGCCTTGCTGATACAGGAAAAATGAAGTCTGCTCAGTTCAAGCCATTCCAAGTCTGTGATACAATTACCTCTTTGAAAATACATAACCCTTCTCTGTATCCTGACTCTAAATTCTTCACAATTTTTGTGTGGGTTTGGAAGATAAAAAAAACACTATTTAAGCATAAAGCACATAGAAATGGCACAGGATTTGATTCAATTCAGTTGCTGAAAGACAGACGGATGAACTGATTAAAAAAGTAATTTACAAAGGAATAGATCATCATGCAGCACAAGAATGCTGAAGAAACTTAAATCAGGGGACACACAGATTTAGTCTAATCAGTCTTTGTATTTAAAGTACTCACTTAAAACAATTTATTGCTTGAAAGGTATTAGGTTTTGTGTGAAATGAAAATTAACTCTTTTTAATGTATATTTTGGCATCTCAAAGTTATGTCACAGAGCTCATGGACATGAATTTAGGAATTCATCGTTTGATTCCTATCAGATAAACGTGGTATTCATGTTTCAAATCACCATCAGGGTGATGAAGGAATAAAAAAATTAGAACAATTTCCACTTTTAATAGCCAGTCCCTGGTTTCTCAATAGTATTTCTCAGAACTGAGAGCACATAAGCCTCCCCTGAAGAAGGTGGGCATTCCCTTGCAGCCCCTGCCCCTCCTTGCAACCTTTCTGCCATGGCACAGCACATGAACCAGCCTTTGCTCCTCTAATTCTATGACACTGCAAATCTTCAAATGTTCTGAGTGCTGGTTTATTTCATCCTCCAAAGTCTGAACACCCAGACCATCAACAGATAGGAACAGGTGATTTCATAAGGGAGGCAGAAGTCAGCTGATTATGAGAAAGATGTGAAGAGAAAGGGTAGTAGAGAGTGAAATCTTCATCCATTCAAAAGCTGAATGCTGCAACCAGCCTGTGCTTTACTTCAGTCCTCAGAATTCAAGATCCAACCTCTTTCCCTTGGTTCTCATCCTCTAAAAACAATTTAAACAAACAAAAATCTCCACACCTCTGGCAACAAATACTTTAAGAAAAAAATAATTACAGTCTAATTACATCTGGGAAATACCCAGCAAGCACTGTTTAAAATAGAGGGAAATTTGCGTGAGTAACTCCCAGTATTACTTTCTACTTTTTTTAGATCATGTCTTTCACCTTCTAGTAGGAGGTTTTTCTACCGTGCTTTGAAGAATCATATATTACTTTTGGAAACACAATGTTCAAGGTCAGGGGAAGTTCATCTTTAAAAAAAAAAATAAAAACTAGGTGTCATGACAAGGCCTGTTTCTTCCTGTTGTTCCACTTATTAACATGGCACCCATCACCATTATATCTGGGGGGCACAGATGCAGAGATACATGAGCTTGCAAGTGAACAGTCCTACTGAAAATGAAGCACACATGCTCTGAACAATGTAAGATTACTTACAAAAACAAGTATGTAAAAAGAAAGAAAAAGCAGCTAGGATTACAATAGAGTGGAGAACCAGGGATTAAAGAGCTGTTGTAAGAAAACCATAAAGACAGACCTAACATAAGCAGATAAACCAGTAACCTCAGCATTATAGAAAATAAGTAAATTCTTCAATATATGCAATTCTTACAGGGTCTTCATCTGCCTGACCACAACCATGAAATGCAGCCATAAGGAGAAAAGTGTTCACAAGTCAAGCACAGACAATGCTAAATATCAAGGGTGTTGAAGGAAAGTGAACATGGGCTGCATGGACAAATTCCAGTTGGTATCGGTGCCACAGCTGTGCTGCTTCCTCAGCAGCAGGAATGATTTGCACCAACAGAGGATCTACCCCAGAGGCTGCAATGAGAACCTTTGGCCACTGGAAATCCATAGCCTGTATCACCCTTCTGTCTTCTTTCCAGCTGAATAGTAATGCAGGATAGAAACAAACAAAACAAAACCAAAAAATTGAAGTTAAAAAACATTCCTATTCCTTCACAGAAGGACCTGTTCTGTTGAAGGTTTGGCCCTCAAGGTCTAGAGCAGGTACGTATTTCAGCTGTCCTCTAAGACACTTTATTATGACATGCATCATGCACCCAACTGCACTAATTTGCCAGCAAGTAAAATAAATATGTTCCAGCCTTTGATTTAAGCCACATTAGGACAGAATATTTTTGCTCCAAGATTAAAAAGCCAGACTAATTTAAGAGGTCATCCAAGGCCTGGATAACTGTGTGTAGTTCTAAGTGTTTGTGTGCAGCTCCTATTGCAGGTTGCCAGACCTTAATTTAATCCCACTTCAAAAACTTCATTCCTTCAGTCGGGTAGAGAGCTTGCCAGGAGTTTTTCTCCCCATCCTGCCTTGGACTTTCCATGAAGTAGAAAAATCTCAGAGTAATCAAGGTATACTTTGCAGTCTTTTTCTGCCCAATAAAGCTTTATAAATAAAAGCTTACAAGAAATCAGTGTACAAGACAAAAGCAAATCAAATTCAGATAAGCATTTAGCTACATACATCCAAGTAGTATAAGGAGGTAGAAAAACAGGCAAATATTCTTTGAATATTTATATGGACTATTTTCAATGCAGTTAGTGAGGTGTAATATTTAAACTATCAGCTTGAAAAACATGCAGATCTGTGATTCATCTTTGACCATCCATTTCTGTACATCATGCAGTGTAACTCCAGGGTTTTGGGGGCTTTTTGATATATTTAACACACTAGTACCTTCAAGGGCAAGAGTGGAAAAACAGAAACCAAACATGGATTCTGTCTAGAACCTCACTTACACCTGAAAATACAAGAACACTGAAGCTACTACAATGTCAGCAAAACACCCTCCTTAACCAGCAGCAGCAGTTTCAGAGTAGGACTGGCAAACAAAACAAAGGTGTGCTCTGCTGCAGCAGCTTCACTTTTCAGAAACAAAGAGCAAGCTGGAAAAAGGCTCAAATGTAAAAAAATCAATACCCTAGGGAGGTGGCATGCTGCCCCCTGCCTCCCCCAGGCTCCACCACAAGCAAGGGATTTTATTTATACTTCTTAACTTTATTTAGATTTCTAGTTTTATTTATACCAGTACATTTGTGGTTCAAGACTGGAAAAGCACAGGTTCTGTATGCTGGCAATTAGGAGCCACGCCTGCAGTGCCCTGGCCACCAGACTGACCAGAGCCAGGGGCCTCTGCCAGCTTTTCACAGCGCTGCAACATGCTGTGTGCTTCCACCTAGAGTCACAAACTCCCTGCATTTAAAGCATAACTGTTGGCATTAAAAGGACTCAAAGTCTCCAGCTGCAAAAGCTCTATCTAAATAACCTTCAGAGAGCTGTCCTTCCTCAGTTTTAATTGCATCTGCCTGGCATCTCTTCCCTCTTCATCACAGTCCATTGGTTCTTGCTCTTATCTCACTGTACTCATTATACTCTGTAAGGACGTTATCTAGTTGTTCTCATTAAGAATTTATTGAAAAAATTAAAAAGAAAGAAAGAAAACCAAAACATACAGGCAGATATAGCCAGAAACCACACAGACAGTGCTTCCTCACCTTCCCCTAACAGACTGTGACCCCTCCTACTCTCCTCAGCTGATTTCTTCCCATGCAGATAGAAGAAAAATCAGAGAAAGAAAGAAAGAATTTGAAACTAGCCTTCCTCCAAGCAGGGTGCTGGAGTAGACTTCCAGAGGTCCCTTCCAACCAAAATAATTCTGTCACTCTACTTAAGCATCTGATTGAATCCAAAGCTTTTTAAGAGCTTGTTTCAATAATATCTGCCAGAGGAAAACACAGAGATGGGGAGTAAAACCAAAAAACCACAACGAATTTCAAGACAGACACATTACGTTTTCTCAACACTGAATAACTTACTAATAGTGGTACTGTTTGACAGCACTTTTAAATCAGTGGGTTTTAATTAAAGCTAGCTTTAAGAGGTAAGCTGACTCAACAGGCAAGCATTCTCCTCAGCAGCAAAACAGAATTATGGTTGTGATCAATTAAAAAAGCTTTTCTTTTCTGCACTGGCCCTTCCTTTTAAAGTAGATTTTCACACATCTAGAATGATACAGATTTGCTCCAAGTAATGGCTCTTGTAAGCCAAGAGCAGCACTGATGCGCTCAGCTCGAGCTGCAGACACACTCAGACACACCCTGCATTGCTGGAAGTCTGTCTGCAGTGAAGCTATTGCAAAATGTCAGCATCACGTACTGTTAAACAATCAAAGTTACTCATGCTGGATAGATGCCCTCAAGGAGGTCAAACCCAGAGAAAGTCCCACAAGGCTTGAGGGCTTGAAATAACATAATTTTCCATGCTGAAGATGAAATGAAGCCAAATTGTAACACATTTAATTGTTCAGCCCTGTCTCTTCCAAAGCTGGTCATCTTTTCCACAGTGAGGACATCTCAGATTTAAGCAAGCCATCTGTCCACTGTCTACTTTTCCCACTGTCTCATTTTGACTGACTGCACATCCACTTGGCCTCTTCTCCAAAGACCCACACTGTACACAAGCTGGACACATAAGAGGCTTCCCCTTGCAACCACAGAAAGAACTTTGACAAACAAACATTCTGAGTAGAATCACTTCAGTGCTTGAACAAACTACAGAATAAACTAGGTACTTGAACTCCACAGATCTTTCCTTTCTCTGTCACAAGTTATTGCAACATACCCTTTTAAAAATCCCCAGCTAGACCAAAATGTGGGACAGGAACAATCCCCTTAAATGGCAATGCATGCTCCTAACCTAAAAGGACTCCATTAACACAGACAACTGTTATTAAAAGGCCTTTGCCATCATCACTAATGACTGACTGTAAGTCACGTTAGACAACTGTCAGAAATGACCAAGGTGAGGTTTATCCCAATAAGGCAGGATGGATGGACAGACTCAGCGACCTATTATGAACCTTTCTGGGATTTTGTCTGACATATTTTTTATAAAGTCAAATAACTGGGGCTTAATTCCAGATTACAGGTCTTGGAGGCAGCATGGAGCTGAGCAGGTAGACCCTTTCAGCCCAGCTCTGCAGAGAGACTCTAGCAGCCTCAGCTTCACCAGCCCAACCCTGCATCTGGGAAAATAAATTCAGCCTCTTGGCAGAGCCAATAGCTCATCATGCTGGCAGAGCTACACTGCCTCCACTCCCAAAGGCTTCCATATCAACCCTCCCCTTTAAGTGCACCATGTATTTTTTAAAAATAAATAGGTAAATAACCTAAATAACCTAGATTACTACTGCAATTCTTGTATTATCTTAAGGGTGAACATAGATGCAAGAAAACATTCTTATAGGAACAGCATTGTTTCTCACATCATATATGATGCAATTATGATCACAATAGTTTTACAGAAAACCTAGACATAAACTTTAGCTGACCTACTTTCTTCAGCATGAAAAAGTATTTGTGATCAACAATTCTAAATATGCACATCAAGTTAATCCACTGAATGCATGATTTGCATAATACCACCTACCTGCAGCTGCAAAGCACAAAACCATGAAAGCAAATACTGAAGTCACACAACTTGACATTTTTGTAAATGCTGTATCTTCTCAAATCAACTTGCTTTGTGGCTCCTCATGTAGATTTACTTTCTTTGAAATTTGTGGTGAGCTTTGAAATCAGATCTTCTGGAGTTTTATTTGCCTACAGACAGAAGTAAAAATAAACATTAATACAAATACAACTTACAGAAATATTGTTAGATATTTAAAATTGTCTCTCTTGTAAGAAGAGAAACAGAACTCTCTCTTAAATGTCTAGTAGGGGAGTGCATTTTATATTGTCAGATACCCTAGGTACCAGTAACCTAGTACTCCTCCCCTGTATTTCAGTACTTCTTTGCAGATGTTGCTCCCTTCTGTGATACATTGTGCAAGTTGGGATCTGTTTGGAAGCGAGGCCCCAGAGTCCTTTCTGTCAGCTAATACCACAGTCCCACTGAAGCCTGCCAATGGTACTCACACCCTCAGACATGTTTATTTTAAGTAATCAGACTTTCTCTGGTGCATATAAACATTTGTTTGCTCAGTTATCTGCTGCTACCTTTATTATAGCATGGAAAAATGTTTCACATGTGCTGGTTGGTGGGTAACTCAAATTTAACTCATCATTTCTCAGTATGACAAACTCTGAAAACTTTTCAATGCTACTCAACACTAAATATAAACATAAAACTGCTCAGAATCTTTATTTTAAAATACTTTGAGACATGATATACCAGGTCAGTTAAACAACTCCAGCGTGCTATGCTAATAAATGAAAATAGAGCTGCTGCCTGCAAGCCTTACAAACACGGAAAATTGTGACCCCAGAATGCATGCTGCAGATTTTGGAGGGGAAACACTTAAGCAGATCCACAATATCCTCTTAAACTTTTTTTTTTATTCTATTGTCAATTATCTAGATGTCTAGAATAAGATTACAAACCAGGAAGGTAAAGAGCAGGAATGTTGGTATTGCGCCTTTGGGAGCAGATAACAGATGGCACCTTGGCAACCACTAACACCCATCATAAAGTACTGCAAGAAATGACAAACCTCCATCATGGGACTAAGCGATAGCAAAATGCTGAGTCAGGATCATGTGGCAACATCAATATCACTTAAAAGGTTCTTGCTGACATGAAAATGGAATGAAGCACAAGGACAAAAGGCCAGATTCTGTCACACAGTGTGTGCCATGCTGTGCACCAGCAGAAGCCTGCTCAACCAAAACCTGCACCCAGACCAGCACTTCAAGACCAGCACCCCTGGGGCTCTGAGGAAACTGGACAAACTGCTCAGCAGCATTTCTGCACGGGTTATTTGGTGGGGATGGCACTGCCCTGTGTGCATAGAGCTGCATCTACATCCCTGAAAGGGCTGCTGGGGCCCAAGGGCAGAATTCCAGCCTCCTGCAGATCCTTCACTCAGCACCCAGCTCCTGGAACCTCCAAGTGGTCTTGGCAGTGCCCCAGACCCCACTGGGAGGTGGGGGGAACAGGAGCAGCTCTGCAGGCTGCTGGGAACACCAGACACACTCCTGCAGGACAGCAGTGTATGGGGAGAGCCAGAAGCTGACAGTCTGTCACAACATGGGGGTTCAGGCAGCTCCTTTTCCAGTGTCCCACCTAAAATGCACTTTTGGAAAAATGGCAAGACATTACAAATATTGAGCATTATTTGGGAAGTCAAATATAAACTGGAATAATTTGCTGCTATTTCTCTAGATGAAAAGAAACCTAACTCTACCTGGTGGTACTATTTGGTTGCTAGTTCAATTTTTAAATGATGCCACAAAGAAAAATTATCAAATAGAGGAAATAATGAGGTTTCTAGTCAGTGTTATCTATAGAAGACCATCATAATGTTCTGCAAGATGTCCTATGTGCAAAGAGGCAATGAAGAAGCATTCTGAAACCCAAGTTACTGATGTACAGCCATTTGACCACCACCAACAAACAGAAGAGAAACCAGAAAAAGAGCAACTACAGCACATATGCTAATAAAGAAAATCCAAGATGCTCACTGTCCCATCTGCATAAGTCTCTCATTCCTCAGTGACAATTTTATAAGGCACCAAGTTGTGTAGAAACAGGGAGCACAGGGAAAGAACTGGAGAGAAAGAAATTATGTTTAGAATCCCATTCTGACCTGAGCATTTAAATGTGTTAAAATGTCAAGTTGCAATTCAACTTGGATGAAAGTCCGTTTGAAAAAGGTGATTTCGAGGCAGAGAGAACACATACACATTTCCATCTGTAGGAGTGATTTAATCTCTACCACAATCTACTGACCAATAACATTTGCAAGGTATAACTCAGAGCTGCCAGTATATGATTGAAAAGCCCTAAACTTCTACCCTGATTCTGTCAGTTCATGAAGGATGAATAATGAAGACTTAAATGAAAATTTGGAAGAGCTTTCTGAAGAGTGAGCTCACTTGCTTGAAGACATACACTCACAAACTTAAAATGCAGGGCAAATATCAAACAACATGAAAAGGTGACAAACTAACAGTGAGTTTCATGAATTTAGGGTGAATGATACCCCAACTGTCAGCTCCACAGCTGCAATTTAAAAGACAGATAAAACTGCTACTAATAACTCATTTAAGACTAAACCTACTAAGCAGGTAATTTGTCAATATTTTCCAAAATATGATCATGTGTGGCAGGAATCAGCTACCAAGCTGCTCTTAAGTGACCATCTGGCAGTACCAAACAAACCAACCAACCAATCACAACAACAACAACAAAAAAGTGACAAAGTTAAGTTGTGGTGCAAAATCTGCCAGATTTTGCTTCAGTGCGAGACCTGCTGTCACTAGAAAAAATGTGAAACCTGCCAACTAGGAAAAGCCAGTCCACAAAATAGGAAGCTATTTCCCTTGAAACAAGAGAAGAAAGCTGTGCAAAGGGATAAGGAACCTAAACTATTTACCCAAGAAGTAAACACAACTGCTAGCCAACTTGACATTCAGAAGAAATTTCCAAGAGAATCATCTTTTCCTTTGGGGTATATCTGGGTGGCTATTTTTGTAAATGAGATCATGAAAGGGCATATTAAAAGTATAACCAAAAAATCCTGATGTGGAAGAGAAAAAGAAGACGACATGAGTTTTGGGTTTATTAACTATGTTTTCATGCCAATGCTTTTTACTACAACAAGCTGCAAGGAAGGCTGGCAAAAGAAGCCATCTGAATAAAAACCATTGAAGACTATGGGGTCATTTTTGGTCATTTTCACTGAAATCTGCTGTTGTAAAGGCCACTAGTTCTGGTAAAAGTGAGGGTCTAAAAAGCACAAAGACCATATTTTGTTGAGAAATAGATATCTGCAGATCAAATCAGGAATACATGCTGCTGGGAACATCAGGAATAACCTGATTACTACTAGCTTTTATTAGGTACGAAAAAAGACTGAGGAAATGGAAGGGGAGGAAACACATTTTGAAGTACATAAGGACAAGCAGAGGAGAAAGCATGAGGTTTTAATTTGGTTTCAGCTAGGAGCCTCTGGTGCCCATGAGAATTTTGATGCATAAAGCTTAGCTAGAACCCAGTGAAAAGCATGGTGCTTTTGAAAGATACCAAAGCACTGCCTGGAAGGACAGATCTCATTGCTATGCTAAGCTAGAGGACAACAAATGTTGTCCTTAATTTAGTGGTACTTAAAGCAATCTACATTTGTTAGAGCCAGCAGCAGAGGAAACAAATCACTTGAGTACACTACTGTTTTCTCTCTGCCTTTCACCTACATACATAGTTTTCTTTGTAAAATTCTGCTACTCATCTTCCTCAGAATTTCAGTCTTTGGATTTTTTAAAGCTAGCCTTTGGACTAAAAAGTCACCTTTAATACTACAACAACATGGAAGAATTCACAGGCTAGAAGTATGACACTTACTCCTAAAAAAACCCATAACATCTTTCCCTATGGATTTTCCAGTCCTTACTGACAGGCACTCCCAGACCATAAGGCTCTGTGGTCTATGGCTTGTCACTAAGAAATGACATTCAGCACTTTTCTGCCACTAGCAGAAATGTCTCCACCCCATGGGCCTAATGCTCTCCAGAAAGGGGACAGGACTCTGCTCCAAAGTGCTTGAAGAACTATAAATGAAAATCAACCACCCTGGGTTAGGTTCAGGCTTCAGGATATTTGAGCACCTTTTTACTCAGCTCAATTCTGTACTTTTAGCCAAGTGACTATTATGCAGCAGTCTTCTTCAAATCAGAAGTCTGCTTAGCTTCAACTTTTACACACTTTTCTTCTCTAGGTAAATTTATTTTTGCTTACTTCTTCAAAGCTTCTCTGCCCAGTGCAACCTGCAGGCAGCCAGAGCCACAGATTCTAGGGCGTTTCTGTTTCCTATTAAATGTTTCTCCAGCACAGGAATTTGCCACATTTCTTGCTGAACTGGGATATTATTGTTTTATTTACCCCTTTTACTTCTGTTCCCTGAAGCCCTTTCCCCAACAGCTACCATCTGTTTCATTAATCAGTACCTACCTTTCCCATACAAGCTCTTCCCCCGCCTTAACTCTACCCTTCTTGTTGTCTAAACTTTTCCTTTACTCCCTGAAGAATAACTTCCACTTCCTCTCTGCCTTATCAGCATGGACTCTGGTAATTCCCTCCTCTTTCCACATGTGGTGCTAGAGGTTGCACAGCTCTCTACAACACTGCTAACAAACACTCCTCTACCAAAGCAAGCCAAAATTCCTCCTCCTCTCAAGTCACATCACAAGTCCCAACAAAGTGAATGGGGATACTTGAGTGAAGCCAGAAGGATCTGTCCCTTTGTGTTGTTTTGCCATAGCAACGTGAACCCAAGTTTCTAGGCCATCCAAGGCCGCCTTCACAGCCAAAGCTTTTTCACTTTTTGTTTGCTTGTTTTACACATGGCAACCATTTCACTCATTTAACCGGCTTTTCTTCCATTTGTCCAAGCTGCTTCCCTGTGAGAATGCAGTGAATACAGGCATGCCCTGTGTAAGTAAATAAGGCAAACATTTGTAATCAAGTACACCCCATCTCAAGTAAAACAACCCCACAAATAGTTAACTATACGAGCAGTTCTATAAACTTAGGAACAGCAAAAGGGCTTATTTATAACCCTACTCCTATTAAAAATGCTTTTTTGAAGACTTATTAGCTGACATTTATCATGTAAATTCTGCATGATTTGCACATATACAGGCAGGAAAGATGATTAACAGGATTAGCAAATGTGCATGTGGAATTGAAAATTTGTCCGTATTTTTAAATTTCTACGTTCAAGGCATATACACAAAGTCCCACAAGTTCATTCAGAACTTAAAATAGTAACTTATTCATAAACTACAAAGGGACAGATTCTGGTTTAGAAACAACAAAGTGGTTTCATTTTCAGGGAATATATGAATAGTAATTAAACTAAAAACTCTGATATATCATAAAGGCCAGGGAAAAAGTAACTCTGATGTCCTGCAGTTCACATGCTGCTGCGCTTGTAATGGGACATTTCAACAAGTCCCAGTTAAAGGCTATGGGAACTGGATGAGTGCCAAATGAAGATGTTTTATGCCATTTAGTAATGTGCCCCTCCATTCCATGTGATTTTTGTTTTAGTATTTTATTTATTTTCTTATTAATGTATTACAATGTAGCCTGCCAAATTACAGGAACAAAAATATAAACAAATAAATTCAATAAAAATGTGAAACCATTCCACCTATTTAGTAATAGTGTACTGGAGGGGGATTTTGTTACCTAGTAGATATTTTGCCCACAGCTGGAATGAAAGTGTGGATGGGTGTGTCTATTCTCAGTAACATTTCATAACCAACTTCCCCTTCAGCTTCACAACTTTCCCTTTCTTTAATCAGCTGATTTTATTGCTGTCAATTTAGATGACACCAGACATTGCAAGTTTTGGGTGAAGAATCACTGCATAATACAGCACAAAAGTAAGAGGCAGTTTACAGAAACAGGACCAAAAAATCATTCTATTATATATTCCCAGGACTTCCCTTCCCCCAAACACAGGGAGGTATGCAGTTAAATCTTCCTAGGCTGAGGAAGGTTTTGCTTACCAAGTGTAAACAAGAGAACAGTCTCTTAAAGGATCAGGATGCAGGAGGGTTTCAATGCATGGAAGGGAAGGAAGTGCATTCGGGCATCTTGGAGTGGAAGGAGTACACAAGGCTTCCACAAGGAGCAGACTGGAACAGATTGCTTTTTGACAGCAGCAGAAATTCCTAGAGGTTACTGAACCTCTACAGGAGGAGGCACAGATGGCACTGCAGACAGAGTTTACCAAGACCAACACCTCACACGTAATCTGAATACCAAGTCAGAATTTTTTTCCTTTATCATAGAGCCTTCAGGCACTTCCTACATCAGGACATCTCTAAAGGGAGTGGAGAAAACAAGAGGCAGGGGTGCTGTACAGCTCTTGTACTGTATTGGCTCAAGCAATCTGCAATCTCATACCAGCTCCAGCTGTGTATTTTCTGTGCAACTCACAGCTACTCCATTCTTTCACAGGCAAAACAAGTCGTAACAGGATCTCACCTTGGCCACAGCAGCACCTCCTTAACACCTGCCTGGAAAGACAACACTACTTTGGGCATTCTGCTTCCACCTTCTAGTCAGAAGATGGACAAGAAACCTGACTGATCTTACCACGGAATACCAGAAACACAATTAGACCCCATCTTTCTGATACACATTAAGGAAGCACAATGAAGTAAAAAAGCAGACATAACTAGAAACATACATACATAAAAACATGGCAACTCAAGAAATCTCAAATGTACATTTAAATAAAACTCAAATTCCCAATTAACCAGTAATATCTCACCACAACTAACAGGAACTAAGCTCACGTTTCTTAAATAGGACTTGCCGCTTCTAAGAAGTTTACCCTAAAACAAAAACAATAGAAATAGGAATCTTCATTCTAAGCGAGATCATGCTAACTTGCATGAAAAAAACATCTCTACAACCTTTGTTTCTCACAGTTAAATTTCTTTGGACTAATTACCAACTTTTTTATTGTTCCTAATTGGAAACAGAACAGGTTTCCTGGCACTGGACTATCTTACTCTTCACAAACACATTAGCAGCCAACAACTTCACACAAATTTAATTTATCTTAAGTTTTACTTGGCTGGGTTTCTAATTGCACACCTCAACTAAACAGATAACAGCTCTAATGTACCTATCAAGACAGATATAACCTAGGGAGGGCATCTCTGTGGGACTGAAGCCACAGCAGGATGGAAAGTTACCAACAATTCAGCAAGGCTTCTTCCACACAGGGTAAAAGATTTCAGCAAATTACTGTTAATGAATGCTTGGCACTGTTATTTCTTTCAAGACTGAACTGCAAAACCATAGGATTGCATCTAAAAATATTTTACCTAGAACCTTCCTACCACGAAAAAACAACTAAATCCATCAGTGGTGGATTTAAAATCTTGAAATGACTTGTAGACATATAGAAAAGTAGTTTTGAAACCATGACCTATAAATACCAGCAACTGTCTGGGTTAATTGTGAGAAAGCCACAAAGATTATGATGAAAAGCAAGACTACAGCATTAAACAAGTTCACTGTATAAGGATGCAATCCTCTTTGGGAAGGGTAAAACAAACAAACAAAAAAGACAGTCAGTAAATAAATGAATAGGATTGAAAAATCAGTGCTTATCATTACAGGGGAATTAGATGAAGTGATACAAACTAGACCTCCTCACTGCCATGGGCCATTACATACTACAAGAAGTGAATTAACAGACTGAAATATTAACTACTAGGGATTTTAAAGTTAACTGCATGCATTATCAGACCCACATTTGGGAAAAAAAGCCAAAGAGAACAACAAAAGAAGTGTCTCTTTTGGTCTCTAGAATAAGGCAAACTCTAATAGGCAGGCAGATTAGTAGATTATTTGTTCAGGTTGCTAAACAAAAATGCAAGATAAACACACCAAAAGTCATCTGTTAGCCACTAAACTTTCAGCTGCACATCTCACAGATAGGAAACTTCTCCCATACAAATATGGAAGTCCTTAAAGGGACACACAGTTAAAAGAAGGAGTCAAAAGGAGTTTCCCTTTGTGTAGGGGTATCTACCCTCTCACTTTCTATCAAATAAAGGATGTCATTCCATTTGTTGAGCAGAAAAATCTATTCAGGTTGGAGCAAAATTTTTTTCATAAAAATTTTTATTTAGAAGCACTTCATTGGGGATTTGCTTCAGTCAAGGTATGAATCACTAGCATGTTCCACTCAGAATGAGTGGAGAACACTCCCATAAAATCATTACCATTCAGAATTTCCTTTAATTATTTTACATTAAATGTATAAATGACAACTGTAAAAAATTTTTGGGCACAGGTATGGAGAGAAGGAAGACCACAACAAATTCCAGTAGTCATATAAATAATTTGTCAGAGGGATCTTTCTGTCAGAAGGAAACTATCATGTATATGATCATCACTGGAGTGAACCAAATCACCAGATCTACAAGTATTTAGAAACAGTGGTGATTTTAACTGCTGGAGGGAGGAACTAATCTATCACAGAACACAAGCTGTATACACTGGAGGAGTGACTTGGTTCATTAATGCAATAGCTTCATTAAAGAAAAGGTTCTTTTCAAACACCACAACAGTTGCTTTGGAAAGCTGAACAGAATTTTGTTTCACTCAAATCATTGTAAAAAACAATGCATCACACGTGTGATAAAATACTACCATAGTTCTTAATCACACAGAGTCAAATGCAGCTACAGTCTAACAACTCACTTGTCAAATGTAAGGCAAAAGAGGACATATCAGTCTTCAGTCCACCTCCAGCTTCTTGGCAAAGAAACACATGAATTCAGCACATTTCTACTACACATTAAGCTCACTGGATACTTTGGGATTTTTTTATTGTCCCTGACTCACACAATGTAGCTCACCAATTTCCAACAGAAAATGCCTATGCTTACAAAGGAGAATCAGAGAATAAATGAATTGCCACTATCCTTCAGAATCACTAACACCATCTTATGTATCACAGCCCCTACTGCCTTCTGGGCAGAAAAACAACCTCTACACAGCAGCTCTATAATTAAATTGTTTCAGACCAAAGACCTCCAGATAAGCTGCTCTCCTGCAATCTAAGCAGGTCTCTTGCAAAGTCACAACAGAAACTATCTAAAAGAGAGGCCCCTTCCAGCTGACTCTCAAAACGTTTTAACATCTTACAGCAGGACAGAAGAAAAAAAATAAATCTGAATTTGGCCAACTAGTGTACTGAAATTAGACCGATTATTACACAGGAGTGCTAAATATAATGCAATTAAATTTGTTAATAATAAGCAGGTGTCACTCATTTTGAAGTACTATTCACATGATGAAGATGAAATTGTTTTCACATTTTCCTCAAAAACACCATTCATTTCATTATAGAAACATCAGAAACTAGCACACTTTCCAAGACAGACTTATTTGTAAGTACAAATAAACAGTTATTATCTTAAAATGCAATATATGAAATGTTCTCTGCTGAACTCAACAAATATGACTACTTAGATAATCAAGGTCAAAAAGTAAGTTCTTCTTTTAAGACATTTATTTTGTGATACTTGAAATGAAAAAATATGGAATATAAATTAAGTGGCAGCTTCAAAGTCCCTCTTCCATGATTTCCAGAGATAACTGAAATCTGGTACATCTCTTTCATTTTGGCCACCACAGAGTTAATTGTTGCTGTAAGCACAAGAAATGCTGCTCTGTTGGATGAATGCCAGCACATAAAAATGCGAATCCACACTGATGGATCAAGCAATTCCAACTGCACTACTTTTTGCTAGTACATTTTTATGGCAAAACATGCTTGTATTCATGAAGGCTAGAAACTGGCATACCACTGTTAATCACCACAAATATTACTGCTATAGAAGTAATGCCTGTTTATAATATACAAATATTTTTATGGAACTAGATCAAAAGCAATGTGATTGCAAAGATATTTGCAATCTATATCCCAGATAGTATTTTCTGAGATTCACATAAATGGCCCAAGACTTGATAATTCATGTCTTTAATTTTAACACAATATTACTGGCAGTATCAAAAAAAAAAAAAAAAAGAATTGTAAGACAAATTAGGCAAAGATTTACCACTATTTTCAAATCACATTAAAACAGAAATTTCAATTTGACTTTACAAAATACACACTTCAGCATCTCAGAGAACCATCTGGAGAGAAAGTTTTGGGATTCCATGAAAACAACAGGAGATGAAGATTGCCAATGGAATTTAACATACACCTTTTTGTACTTTTAGTGGCAGGCAACATCATGTAATGCTCTTAGAGAACAATGCATGGCCGTTGACATATGTATATACTTTATATACATGTATATCTATTTTATACCTCACTGTGCAATTAGTGCCATTCCAGAACCAGAGCTTACATATCCTTAAACCTGACCTGGGACTGTTAATTTCAGTTGAACTCTATTGTGTCTGTATTTGCTCTAGCACCTAATGCTGGTGGAATATACAATTGTTATCACTCACAAGCAGCAAACTGGTTACTCTGTAGCAAATGCTCCTCGGCATGTTCTTACCCCACCATCAGTGAAAGGTGGCTTAACCCCAAGTAGAAGCAGCAAGATTCTTGAATTTACTGCGGATGAAAGGCTGTTCCCCAGCTCTTACTGAGGAGTACCTGACACCCTGCAAACTCCTATTCAGCCATCTGTCTGTGCATCCACACCTTCAGTATTTGCCATTTGGCTGCGCCAGACTTCACAGACCAGAAAGCAATATGGATTGGTGCAAGCCCTCCCCATAACCTTCTTTGGCAACAGCCTTTACATTCTGTATTCTTGGTACAAAAAACTTAATCATTATGCCAATATGAATGAAAAAAGAAAACTATTATTGCTCTGTGCTGGGACCATCAGCTGACCTCTACATAATAAGCTAGTAATGACTTCTTAAAACCTAAGAGAATATCTAAAAATATTTTCTCTTATGGAAAGCCTAAATACTAGAAATAGTTTCTTGTGAGAGTACAACTGCTTTGCAAGTCAACTTGAGCTCTCAAGATGTCTACGTACAATCATATGTGATGCAGTAAGAGCTCCATTCTGAAAATATTTTGTCTAGTTCATCATCTGAAACTCTGCAGGATTACTCAAAATATCATTTCTTGGGATTAATTCACTTCAAACATCTTCAAAGAGAAATTTCACTCACATAAACCTGTAGTATTTTTGCAAGTCAGTTGTGGCTAATATGACAAAAATTGCATTCAGAAGAATGAGAGATCTGCCTGCTAGAGGAAATGTATAAAAAAGTATTTGAAAATACTGTGTTTATTTCAATGTATGTGGGTGTTCCAAGTAAATTAACATTCACCTTCTAAAGAAATACTATCAAAAGTATAGGCCCAAAGTTTTCATAAATTCCAACTGTGGTAGGAGGAGAGACTTTATAGACAGCAAGTTTTGTGTTCCCCCTGCTGGTTTAGCAATTGACTTCCAAACACTGTTCCTGTGGTAGGCATCAAGATGCTGGAGTATGAAAATATGTTTTGCATGCCAGGAACAACAACTAAAAGTTACTTTTTAAAAGAACTCACATCCTTGGTGGATATCACTTAACACGCTTTGACTAGATGAGGCTCTGGACGCACAAAACATGGATCAAAATCAACAATGAAACAAGATCTCCCCAGGGACAAAAAGCATGTCAAGAGAAAAATCTGAAGTGTCACTTTAAACTTGAAAAGGTTGAACTGCAGCAAACAATTGGGGGAAGCAAGTTTCAGAGTAAAGGACTCTTCACTGAAGGAAGCCAATGACCTGCCCCCCCTCCAACACGCGTCCCTCCCTTCCTCCCCCAGCCCAGCACCAGCTGCACCAGGTCAGCATTCGAGGAGCAGCTCCTCCTCAGCTGGAACTCAAGCCCTGTAAGCTTTCATGGGTTAAATTGGAGCTCTTCAAATGAACAAGCATCTGCCATTAACATTTACTAACACTGTTGTTGGGAATACTTTGACAGGATACTTGTGCAGGGCTAATTAAAAACCCAGCTACCAACTCATACTTTGGCAGGCATTCATGGAAAAAAGCATGGACTGTAAGGAAAATAAAGTAATCTTCATAAGTAGCAATAAACAAATAGATTTTGTCTTGGGAAGACATTTCATTTACACATGTAAAGTCTTCCATATATGAGACTACAATAGTATCAGTCCTGTGGGTCACCATGAGACAAACCTAACTGATGCCACAGTTAGTGAGCAGGCAGCTCTCTCACTTCGGGTTTTCTCTCCATTGGGGGTCTGATATCACCCTGCTTAACCTCACCAAACAAAAAATACATAAACTTAGATCCGTATAAATACAGACCCAGCCAGAAAACCTTTTTGTTAGAACAAAATCATGGCACTTGTATGTCCAAGTGTCTCTTTAACAAGTTACAAACACTACCAGAAATACTCTGTAAAAAATGAACTGTGCAATGATCATACATTTGAGAAGAAAATAATAAATGACAGCAAATCAATTTTAACACCTACAGCTTAACAGAACTGAGATAAGTAGATTTAGATCTGGTTACATCCACAGCAAGTGGAAAAGGCATAACTACACATGCACACTACACCTGAAGAAGTCCTTTCTTGTGAAAGGGAGAAGTAGCACATCCTGTGCTGTTTGACACCCGTGACTTTGGAACTGCGAGTGCACTTGAAAGTGGGGAAAGCTCGTGTTTAAAAACTCACTTATTTTACATCTAACATTGAAGCCACATTCTTGTTATTACTAGGACAGCCGTACTCAGAAGCCTGCAGTGACCGGACTCCAGTGCATCCCTGCAAAATCTACAGCAGTAACTCCCACATGTCAACGCCTCACTGAAATAGCACTGAAGGGACATTATACTGGCCCTTGTATTATTGTCACTTACACTGAAGTCACACTCTGCTCGTGCACTGCCGAGTTCTCACCTGGGCTCAGGAAGGGTACGAGGACACACTCGCGCACAGCAGAGCGAGCCTCTCTGTAAAGCATTTCGCTCTCTGCCCGCAGCGCGCCCAGCACGTACCGGGCACAGCGACCGCCGCTGGGACACCTGTAGCTGCCCCTCGCCAGGTGCCCGCCTCCCGCTCTCCCCTCGCTTCCCACAGGGAGCCCGCAGCTCGCACGGTCCCGAGGGGCGAGCCGCTCCTCCCGGCACGCGTGCGGACACTGACCGCCCCCGGCAGCTCCCGCGCCCGGCGGAGGCCCCCGGACCCTTCCGCTCAGCCCTGTCACGGTGACAGCCCGAGGGGCGCACACCCCGCGCCCGCCCCAGCGGACGGCCCGAATCGGGGCGGGGGTCGCGGCCGCCGCACCTACCCGGCGGCAGGTCTGTCCACGCCGCGTCCCGCGGGGCAGGCGCGCAGCGGCGCAGCTACGCCATGGGCACCGCCGGCCGGGACGGGAACGCAGTCCTCGCCAAGGCCGCCCAGCGCCGGCCACCGCTGCCCGGCCCGCGGTGCGCGGAGGAGGCGGCGAGGAGGCGGAGGCGGAGGAGGCGCGTGTGCGCCCGCCCGGCCTCCGGCCCGGCAGTAACCCCGCGGCCCGCGGGGCGGGGCGGGCGGACGCGGGCGGTGCCGCCATTGGACGCGGGGCGGAGACGGCGCCGTGACGGCCGCGCCCCTCGCCCCTCGCGCCCGCGTGCCGGCAGCGCGCGCCGCGGCCCCGCCCGCCCCGTCCCGTCCCACACCTGAGCCCCCCCGCCCCCCGGGAGCCGTGAGGGGGTCCTGGGGTCGCGCACGGCCCGGCTGTGCTGGCGGCCAGCAGCTCGAAAACCCCCGCGCAGCCGGGGCTAGGGGCACAGTCCCCGCTCACGGCAGCCGGAGCCGCAACGGCCTTTAAGTTACCGGCCTCGAAACCGCGTGAGGCCGCCGGGCACCGCGTCCGTAACGGAGCCTGGGCTGCGCTCGGTACGGGCCCAATGTGAGCGGCGGTGTGACGGTGCCCTGTCCTGTGCACCGAGGTACGTCCCTGCAGCCCCCCGAGCGGGCCCAGCGCCCAGCGGCGGCTGGCGCAGAGCGAGGCCCCGGCCGCCCCCTCAGTGCTGCCTCCCCAGCCAAGGGCAGCCCAGAGCCCACATCTGAACCAGTTTTGGCCAACACCGCAGAGCTGACATCGTTTACAGCAGAGCAAACTATTCCAGTTCCCTCGAGGTTCATTATACTAGGAAATAACAGAAAGTGCTGTTCAGTGCAGAAGGCACGCTTAAGGTTGTCAAATCCCCCAACTTCAAGACTATCGAGTTGTGGAGCAAACTGGCGTTAAGGGAGCTACACCACAGATGAGGCCTTTCCACCCACAACTTCATCCTTCAGCCGGATGAACAGAGTTAGTTTCTGACACAGTCCTGCAACATCAGGTGTGTGCTGCTCTCAAACCTCTATGTCCTCTAAAGGTCATGGTAATGAGAGCAGTACTAGAACTTGGCAAACATCATTCTAGCAAAACTCCCATCACAAAATTGAGCCCTACTCCTATTATTATCCAAGTGAGCAATTGTTCTTCTGTAGGCATGGAGATAATGTGGAGATAGAGAGAAGTGGAGAGGAGTAGAGCTACTCCACTCCTGTATATCTCTACATTGTCTCAGCAAAATTTTACTAGTTTAATTGGCTTTCTTACTGAGGGGATTAGAGGTGACTTGATTCTTTCATAATTCTCTTTGACTTCAGGCCCTTTTCCCTGAGTCACAAATGCCAAGTTCTTACATCTACCCAAGAGGAGTGTTACAAGAGTTCAGACACAATTTAGCCGCTCTTGAAATGTCAGTTCACAACCTAGAATAATCCACTGCCATTTACCTTTGACCTCTTTGTGTTTGGACAGGCCTTACTCACAGTTCTGCTGCATGCACCACACATCAGTCAATGGCTGGGTCCCCCAAAGACCAGTCCTCAAAACAACATTACCTGTATATGAGAGGTCTAGCAAGGAAATCAAAGTAAATCAAATAACAAGCATTTAGTCTACATTAAATATTTTAGCAAACAGGCTTACAAAACCTGGAGAAAAACCTGCAGAAACAAGTAAAATACAAGTTCAGACTGCTTGTTGGCAGCCTAAGCTCACTTACAGAACTTTTTATTTATTTTTAGCGTTTGAAAAGTTGTGCATGTTGGAGCATGACATACCTCCTCTCTTATCACTCGCGTATGTAGGACACAAAACTTTTGCAAGAGGGATGTGGAGGTGGGGGAAGTCCCTTCAACAAAGAAGAACACTAATATTCTACAGCAATATATGTATTTCAAGGCATATTGTGTGTCTGCTATATTTCTGCTAGCTAAAATTCCAGACTGCTGATTAAAAATGGGATTGAAACTTAAGCAAACACGTTATTTTAATTTTAATTACTCATTTAGGTCCCAATCCTGCAAAAATTAAATAAACCAGATTAGGTTCACTCAAATAAGTAGCCATGAGAGCTGTTCAAGTATGTGACATCAAATATGTATGCACAAGCCTTTGTAAAATCAAATTGTTTCTATATAGGTCTAACCTTAGCCAAATTATTTTTACAATTTTCACTAATTTTGGTAAGAAATGGTTCTTGTCCATGGAACCAATTCTGTTAGGTAGTCAGCATCCTTGAGCAAAGCAAACACCACTTGTCCTGGTGTTTGAAAAAGTTCAAGACTAAGACACAAAACCACAGATTTTTAGTTATGAACTAATATGTAACTCAGTTGATGTACATGATATTCAAAGACTGAAGCCATGACAAATTGCCACATTAAAGTACAATTAGGCATGTGGGTTGGGTCACCCAGGAACATAATGATGTACAGTTGGCTTTGGCTTTTTTTTTATTTTTACATTTTGTGGCAGAATAAACAGAAACAACATAATTTCCTCTTAAAACCATGGAAAATTCCTGCAATCTTAACTACAGTGTTCAATCTTTGCAGCTGAGGAACACAATTATATACATAATTTACAATTTACTTACTTTTTAAATATTTGCTGATCTAGTGCTTATCTTCAGTCCTGGGCAGGATTATTTCACTTAGCAGGCATTGCTCCAATCCAGCAATGTAATGTATTATCCTCACTAAGATGCATGAAGGCTGTGACAGTTCACTTTTGCAGGAGGTTTAGAGGTTTTCATGGTGTGGTGCTACAGAATTAGGCCTAAGTAAATGTAAAATCTTTAAAAATATGCACTGTTAAAACTATTAACATCACCGTTTTCATTTTTTTTTTCCTCCTTTCCCAGAAAATACAGTAGGGATACTCCTGTGGGTAGCAACTACCCATTTACTACTCCCCAAAAGTTCCAGACTACTTTCAGTTACTCATTTCATGTTATGGTCATGAAGCCCTAACCTGCCCTGAGGAGCCAGGAGCAGCATCAATCTGTTAACATGGCATCCAAGCTGAACTAACTAATCCTTCCCAGGAGCAGGCTATTCATTTGGGTATCATTCTGTATTCATAGAATCACAGAACAGTTTGGTTGGAAAGGAAAATTAGGATTCACTTGCTCTCAAAACTTTAGCACTAAATCTGTCATTGCCTGGGAAATTTCCACAGTTTTAAGAAACACAGGACCTTCTCTGCCTTCTGGGCTGACCTTAGACTGGGGCCTTGGGACTCAACACGGAGCTGGGGACTGTGTGCTGTCACTGATGGGGCAGTGAATACTCTGCCTGCTAATTAACAGCTTCTTGTGATGGACCCACTGCCACGAGCCCAAGTGCACTTTCAATAGCTGCTGCTGGATTAGGCATCTGATGATCACTTATCTCTTTATAGCACTGTTTAAACCTGCTTCACCCACCAAAAGAAATGAAGGGTACAACAGCTCTACAAAATGTTTATTTCCAAACAGATTTGAAAATTCTAATTGAAAACAGAGACTTCTATAAACAAGCATCTTGGTATGAAAATGTTTTCTTTTCATAAAGTATTTTAAGATCTCAGAAATTATTTTTGGACATTAGTAAAGACTAATTCTCACAAAACTCTCTTACTTCATATAGTATCTAGAATCTTTTCAAGGCTAAAAGGTTGTCCCAATCAATAAAGCATTAGAAAAGAAAAAGACAGCTAGGAAGTAACACACTGTTAATGGATCATATTCTACATTAAGCCAATAACAATGGATCCAGAAAACGAGCCAGCAGCCATGTTCTGAACCACTAAGAACCACTAAAGAACCTCTGGTAGTTTTGAAAGTCCAGAAAATAGTAAGCATGCTAATTCACTAAATTCCAAAACCCAAATGGATGAATAGGCATCCTGAAGGGACATCTTGTACATAAGATAGGTTTAGAACTGGGATCAAGCACAGGGAGTATGTTCAGATCAGTACAGCCATTGCCCAGCACATCCATTCTGTCCCTCTCTGAGGTAAAATGTTGTTATTTAAAATTAGCTTTGTGTTTTAAGCTGATTTATTGTGCCACTGAAAGCAAGGAAAAGAAAGGTCTAGAAGCAATAAGCATAGGTTGCTGACTAGGTATGGGTTCTTATGCTGCATTGCATTAACTCCATTGTTTTAGTCATATGACCCTACCCAACCACTTTTAATATGAAGGGTCAGTTAATGTAATTAAGCCATTAAAAGCTTCTTAGGAAATAAGTCATTAATACAAACTAATGAGGTAAAATTCTACATTCTTTACTAAATGATCCTGCATTCCTTGAACACCTAAAACTTTTGCCAAAGGTAAGTAAATGTTAGTGTTGAACTGCTAGGCTTGTCTACACTTGAAAGTTACTTTGGATTAAGGCAGGGAGTGAATTTCAAGTGCAGCAGCAAATCCAAATCTGGAATAATTCCAAACATGGACAAGTCATGTATAGTACAAACCTGGAAGGTACCATGGGTTTTAAACTCAAACCAGAGGCTACATATCCAATTCAAATAACACATTCTTATAGATTTTAGATTTTAAAAAGAAAGGAAAAAGACCAAAACCCTCCAGCAAGACTAACCATCTCTTTTGTGCCTCCTCCCCTGCCTGCCTTACACAGGCTCCTCTATACCCAGCACTCTTCTTGACTCTGATATGCCCCTTACCCTCCTTCCAACATTTTTCTGATAAGATGTTTATAGGCCCTCAACCTACCAAATGCAAACACAAACGAGCAGAAGAGGGAGGAAAGAAAGAGATTATATGAGAGAAGGAAAAAATCAACAAAAGATCAAACACAGCAAATGTGAAACTAACATACCTTCACTGTTCAATCACGTTCTTCTGGCTGGATCCTATTCCTCATATTGCAGTTGTCTGTTTAGAGCTCAATCCAAAATATAATAGACAAAAGTCAGTAGATTACTTTAAACTGTTCAGTTTCAGACAATGCTCTTCAACAATATTTGATCATAACACACCTAGAACTTAGACACATAACAATTATTTAATAAGATATACTATCAGATGCAACATATTAAATAACTGATATTCACCCTCTAATACCTAAAATATGGAACTATACATATGGCTAAAACTACCTGTGGTTTGCAGAATTGGGCTCCAAACTGCTGTATTCTGTTTTGAAGTTCATGTTGCACGCTTGTGGTTTCAAAACCAAATTATGGGTGAAATTCTTAGTAGCCAAGATGAAAGTATCACAGGTTCTTCATGTCTACAATTTCCTAATTAATTCATTGTTTTTATCTGCATAATTCCACAGGGTGCCAAATGTTTTACTGAAAAACATCAAAACAAGACTGCTGCATAGAGTGCTAACAATTTCAATAAGCAAAGGTAAGTGACTGAAATGGATGTGAGAAGGTGTAACCGTGCATTGAAGTTTGATACGCTGGTATAATTATTTCTCTTGGACATTTTCTTCTAGCCCTTTTGATCTTTAGCTGATCTGGTTTTCTCTTTTTCTTCCCAATCTGATTTAATTGCAAGGACATGATAAAATGGGTCATGATAAAGAAATGGAAGGAGATTTATATACAGTCTGCCTCACAGATGAAGCAGAGCCAAAAATCAAGCTGCTAGATAGTCATTATCTTTCATGAAGTAAATTTTAACCAGCAGAGTAAAAATGCATTATATAAGACTGTTTTAGCTATATTTCTGTCACATAATGAATAGGTTGGCTAGATGTTCAGAATCTAGCTACACTTACCATGAAATTTCATGTCAAGTAAACAATCAAACTTAAAAAGCCCCATAAAAAACCCACCAAACAAGAAAACCCCAGAAGTTGCAAGTCCTTACTTTATTGAATAAATCTTCTGCTTTATTATCAGTCTCTAAAGTGGTTTGAGGAGGAAGAGGAGGTCATGAGATGTTTATTAGGTGATACTGTGTGGTATTTTTGAAGCCCAATATAGGTAGTCACATTTTAAAGCAAAGCCATAAAGTGAGCCTCTCTTCAGGATACAGTGTGTTTCCAACCATGCTCCCTGCGAGAAAAAGTCACCTATTTAAACCAGTTAGCTATATGAACTTACGTACCAACCTGTGGCAAAATTTTGGGATTTGAGAATTACCAAGTAATGCGTTGCCCATGCTCCAAATTATTTCTTGTTTAAACTCCAAAGATTTGAAGAAGGAATTCTGCACTGATGCTCTGTGCTTGGGTTTAGCACTGCTCCTGGAGAAAACAGCTTTTCTTTTTCTTTTGCAATGGAAATTACAAATACTATTGCAAAACAAATTTGTAAAAGGGCTTAATTTTATACTTTCCTGTGGGACTTACAGTTTAGATCCAGCTGGAATTGGGAATCAACATAAAAGTTTTTCCTTCACATATACAGTGCAGCATTAACTCTTTCAGAGAACGTATTCTTTTGTCGTTGTGTATATGAGAATTAGTCTTTAAGCAAGTATTAGCTCTGATTTTTATCCCTCCAAGTGATCTGCAATACATGAAAATCTTTATTTTACTTTAGACTGCTACTGACTAATGCCTTATGTTGGATATTTGTTTGTTTTTCCCACATGTAATTTCATCGTCCTTGGAATTACAATGACACGTGCCAGGGAATGTGACTTATCAGACCTAACTGTCCTTCATTGAGTCTGGATGGGGATGTAAGGCAAGTGCATACATATAATGGATGTGTATATGTGTAATATATACACATCTATTATATGTATGTAATATACATATAATCCATATATTATACATAATATACATATATATGTGTATTACACTTTATTCTGATACATAATTTGCTTCTGGAAGGCTTTCATGTCATACATTGATTCATGAAGTATCAATTATTTATCGTGTGAATTGCTATAAAAATCCAGTCTTTGTTGCCATTTACACATTAAAAAAGCCAAATGCAAGTTTCTTTTCTCTTTAAATATGTACAAAAGATCAGGAGAGATCTTGAGTAATGAGACAGAGGAGGAAAACACAACCCAACCTTCCATCTGCTCCTTTACCAAATCTTGAGGGAAAAGATTAGTCTTTTGACCCCTTGGATCTCTTGATTGCACTAGTGAGAAAAAGACTTGTGGAGAATGACAATTTTTCAACATAAAAATCAACATAAATAGCAACTCAAAAGCAGCTGACCAACACCCCTAATCACAGCACATATCTGAAGACAAAAAATGAGAAATACCAGATCATAAGCAGTCCAGGTATATTCAGCTAGCTGTATTTTCATTAATAATTCTCTCTATGAGCCCAAACACAAGCCCTAGTAATTTCCACAGCTGTTTCTTGTAAGCCACCACCATTCCCTCCCTCGCACAACTTCAAAAGAATTTTACGTATTTCTGGATTATTACTTGCACAGAACTGGCAATGTCAAATATGAGGTGATAATGAGCTGAAGGACATCAGCAAACTCAGTACGTCAGAGCCAGTGCCCCCAGTGTTATCAGGTGGAAATTGCTTAAAAGCAGGGACAGTCCAGGCCTTGCTGTACCACAAGGCCAAGAACCTTTTGCACAAAGCAGGTTGCTTACACTTGCCACCTGTAACCTGCTCATCTGTCAAACCATCTGTGTTTAGCAGACAGGCAACACAACTGCATACTCAGTGCTGTTGAAAACCAGAGACAAAAGGAAACAATCAAAGGCAAGTTATGCCTTTAACAGAGATTATAAATATATGCATCCAGTAAATTTACTATTCAGGTCTTTCAAATTTTGCTGTTGCCTGAAGGATTAATTTTCTCTTAAGGACTGGGAGTTTCATTTGCACTTGATTTTTTTTTTTTTAAGGTCTTTACAGGCTGGCATCGTAGATGGCCACCACAGCAATATAGATCTGCAGGAGGTTTCAAAACTTTTACTGAAAACTTCATGTTTTTATGAACTAGCCAAAATGTACCTAAGAGTTTTCAACCTCTAGGGTGTAACAGCCCAAAGGTTTGAAGAAAGAAACATTATATACTTACATTTTCTTTTTGATACTTCATTTGTTTAATTCACTTGTTTGCAGGCGGATGGGGAAGGGGGGGAAGAAAAAATGGGAAAATCTAAAAACCATTTCTATACAATGTGCTCTTTTTAGAACATGGAAGGAAAACTTTGCCTACCCTAGAAAATATACTGATCTATAGAAGTACACAGAAAGAGAAAGAAACATCTATAAACCAGAGAGTTTTTTGTTATCTCACAGATAAAGAACATATTTTTTCAGATTTCTTAGATATCTAGATATTTAGATGTCAAAATATTTAGATACCAAGAAGCAACAGAAGCAGAATAGTTAACTACATTGAAAACTGTTCCTAATATGCAAACCACAAAACTATCACTATGAGGGTGAGAAAGGCCTCATGCTAAAGAACACTGGCTGGCCTCCATCTGTCTCATCCTGTTTCTCCCATGAACTAGACCAACCACTTCGTTAATGAACAGTAATTCATTCCAGAAGGAGTGGAGACATGAGAGCAGATTCTCATAATCTTTTTTTTTTTAAAGCAAGAGCTGTTAATGATCAGGCTGTGGGTATCTCTCCATTAACAACTAGCCAGGTACAATAGGAAGGGATCTACAGAATAAAATCACATGTCTTGAGAGTCTGTTATCTACACTAGACACAGCTTATTGGAAGTTATTTCCAACAAGTTCCAGTGGGAACTGCATGTCCATTAGTTGCGGGAGCATGTTAGGTTCTGGGTCTCAGTTTAATTTTACTCAGGAGGTAACCCCATTTGTGTACTCTGACACTGTAAACCACCTCAAAAACCAAAGCCCTACATGTGGGAATGACCAGGAGATTCATTTCCAAAGCCTGCTCCTGGTCCAACCTAAACTGCTGAAGGCGACATATCCCAAATACCTCAAAGGACACAATTTTACTCTAATTTCTCTTCAGGGACACACATGGGCAAGAGACACTGACATGGAAAATACTGCAGAGCACTGACAGCACTAGCATTTGCTACCTGCTAAATACATGTATCTGATGCTATTCTAAGATGTTCACATTCAAAGGGAATCCAAGTTCACAAAACATTTCCAGGTCTTTGCTTTAAAGTGTCAAAATCCATGCCAATGCAGAGAAATAGCTTTCATGTACTGCTCTGCCCTTCTTCCATCCTATTTTGACTCCTTGTTGTGTCCAGGATTTGTACTGGCCCTTTGCTAGGGAGAACTTCACTGACTGTCCATGAAGGGATTGGAGAATCCTTCTCCCCAGTCCTCTTTCTTCTCTCAAACAAAACACAGAGACTCTTCCATTAGAATTGGAACCTTACATATCCATACTTGTATGTGTGAGGTAAATACACCAGAGTAGAAACTGTATTGTGCTGGCCATTATTTTGTAAATGGTTTTACTTCTTCAAGTTAAAAATATTCAACCACAGCTCTATGTCATTGCATGGGATGGAGTTCAGATCCCTGAAGAGAAAACCACTTAATTCCTTGTTTCAAAAGGTTCAATATTAGAAATGTAAAAGGAATCAAATTCTCTTAAGTGCACAAGGGATTACAAAGGTAATTTTGTAACAGCTGCATAATAAATCCCACATACATTAATGATAAACCAGCCTTATTTACCATAGGTTGAGGAAACTTTTTTTTTACCAAAATGAAGAGTGATTTTTCAGATACAACATATTTCTTTTACCTTTTATGTTAAAAAGTGCAACGGCAACAAACAAAAGCACTCATCCAGCAGAAAGGCAGTTAGTATCTGCTAGGTCAAGTTTGCAAAAGACAGATAAAACATCTGACTGGGCTGCTGCCTTTTCTGCTTACAGGTCATGCAGTGGATGTTTGAAAGTAAATCCTATCCTAAGTAGTAATACTAAGGCCTGTATCGATTTTGTCTATTTGTTGAATTTCTGTGTGTAAAAAAAGAGTCCAAACTAACCTATCCAGCAGTTTAGTTGCATTTTCTTGTTCTATGTGTAGTTTTTGAAATGCAGACTTGTTGTACTACTCAAAACTTAGACCTTGGTAACTATTAGTATTTTATTAACAACGCTAAATGTACATTTTTTACTGTAACCATATACATCTCCCAGAGGGGCATAATCTGGGGACCATTCATAGCTCATATTTGTTTTCCCCATGCAGCCCCACATGTGGTGAACAGCTGTAGAAGTTGTAAAATTCTCTTTACACATTGCACATGCTGTTGAATACAATATACATATACATTTATGTATGAACCAAGTCCTGAAGCAAAATAATGTACTGAATATTTCTATTTACTTATTTTGTAAATATTTGTCTTTATTTAAATAAAGACAAATTATTTCTTTTAAATTCTATCTACAAAATAATAGCACTTAATTATTCAGAATTGCAGGTTTACCAGTTCTTACCACAAGCAAGCCTTTTAACCACATCCCCTATGGCAAGGAATCAAATGCTATCAAAAGTGAAACTGCAAAGCAACTGTTACTATGGTATTGTGATCAGCTCCACTCCAATAAAATACAGAAATGAAAATGTAAATTGTTGCTTACATATACATTTTGCTCCAGGGTACTATAAGCAAAAATGAAAACAGCTGGCAGTGAGTCACCCTTCTAGATAATAAATATTGCTAATATGAATCTGATGTGTTGAAGGGTGGGATGAAGCTCCAGAGACTAACACTCCCCTCGTTAATATTCTATACCAAACTGTAAGAAAGGTGGGGTGCCTAGTGTGAGCTTAGTTTTCTGAACACAGCTAAATCTATCCCCCCAGAGCTATCTTATCTGCAAGGCTCGTGAAAAATATCTGACAAGTAAATGGTCAGCATTTGGAATGGACCACACTGAGTGAAGTAACAGTTATTTCATAAGAGATTTCCCATGGTATATATTCCCAAGCCCAACTATGAGGCCTTCACTCCCACACCCACCACAAATGATAATATTTGAATCCTGTGCTATACTATTAATACACTCAGGGCCATTTTAAGCAGCAAAGTACATATAGCCAAGCACACTAAAAGGATAGTGTATTTCTTGGTTATTATTTAAAAAAAAAAAAAGGAAAGCAGATCTGTTTCAATGAGGAACACTTCCCTCTGCTCCCATTTTCCATCTGCCAACAAATAGAGATACTGCACATGGGACATAACACCAGAAAGAAAAGTGTTATACAAGCCCACTCTTAAATAGCCATGTTAATATGAGCAATCTTTTTTTTTTAGTATGCCCCTTTTGATGCTTTCTCACAGTCCTTATAATGTTCAAAAGAATAAGCATTATTCTGAAAATTAGTATTATTTACAATTATTTACAATATTTTGATCAACTACATACTGTAGAAATGTGCTATCCTTTGATTTTAAGGTATGAAAAGAGAAGCAATTGCCCATACAAATTGTCTGCAAGTCTTTCACACTTATCCATTACATGTTTTCTGCATACACTAAATCTGGTCAGAGTAAACTTAAATATTTTTCTTGTCAATTTATTTTTTTAAAAAGCAAACATGAATTTAATCTTATTTGTGGATCTGAAAAAAGAGCTTACATTAGCTTGACAGCTGATTCGAGAAATTTTACAAAATATTTTCATTATAATATCTAGTTACAGCACTCTCGCTTTTTCTTGTTTAAAAAATACCAAAAAAACCCATCAAAAAAACAACAAACTGAACTTTTACAAAGTGGTTTTACCTTACTACTTTTAGTATTACCTTAGGTTTGTTCTTCATGCCAGAACAGCACATGGATTATTGTGGTGCTCTGATACAGGAGATCATTTTACCCATGTGTGCCAGTGAAGTTCTTAGGGAACTTTATCCATAATGCATATCTCACAAAGCCCCAGTTCTACCATTACTGATGTATGTACCAATCCATTAATAAGTTTTTCCCCTCAGAGTTAATGAAATTGCTCGAGTGTGTGAGTTTTGTTGCCAAGAACTATGATGAGATCATCTGCCTGGAGAGATGCAAGTTGGAACCCCTCACCATTTCAGTTTGCATGAATTCAGATCTCCTAGTGGAACTAGCAAACAAATGCTAGCCAAAGACCAAGACTCAAACAAAGATGAGACTCAGGCCAGAATAAGCAAAGAAAAAAGTACATACTGTGTTGTAGGTGCTGCTTTTTCTTCCTTGTGGGATACTGCATAACTCAGCCAAGGTTCTGATAGCTCTGCTTATTGGGAAAATTCACACATTGACACAAGTGCCTGAATTAGGCAACTGCAGATTAAAGACCCTGTGACATCTAGCATTTAGGCATAGGTTCACCAGACAATAAGCTCTACCAAAAGTTAGGAGTTTTTATTTCTGTTATCACAGTAATTGTCATGTAGCTTAGCCATTGTTGGTACATACAAGTGAGACTGGACTTCCAGCATAAGGATTATCAACATACCTACTATAAGAGATCCAGAACCAGTTTCTTCAAACATACAGAGACTGACTTTTTTTTCCAGCAGGGATCTGGGAGAAAAGGAGGAGGGGGAGTTGGAGAGATCCTCCAACCAGGAATGTAACTTCCAATAATCACTTTCAGATGGCAGAGTTATGTTCTAGGATGTTCCTATTTGTCCAAAGCTATTATTTGTAATATATGCAGAATGAAAGCCCCTTGCATAAGACTGTAAATAAGCTTCTCAACTGAACTAGTTGTGGTTCAGCCAACTTCAGCCCTTGGGACAGGGAAGTGCAAAGAGGGTAAAAGAGACTAATTTAGTAGTACCACACTCAGGTTTTCTTGTAATTTTGCCATTACTTTAGAGATGGGATGTCTTTAGCATTTAGATTTCAAATCACCACAAAACTATTGGTAATGCCAGTGATAAAGCAAGTAAAACCACACCCAGCATTATAGGAGAAAGGTTAGAATTCAGACATGGAACAGAAATGAGAAAAAATGAGAATTTTCACTAAGAATGTATGAAATTCACTGCTAAAAAGAGAATGAAAAGCATCCAAGTAGGGTAGCTCATATATATTGAGGAGAGTTTAAGTATATCCAGTTTTCACAGTAAAGTGTAACATATAATTAATCATATTTCAGCAGTAAATGTTAGAATGCTGAATGCCTCATTTATTGGAAAGCACTTCCAAGGTTTCACTTTCAGATAGTCTCATTCAAAGTAGCTGTTTCATAGAAATTATTTGTATAAATTAAAATTGCAGCTGATCTTCATGCAGGTTCTTAATTATCAGATAAAACTCTTAACAGTGTGTCTTTCATGTAAACCTGGGGCACACTGGTGCTGATGTATTTTCTTTACACATAAAAATAAATTGTTTACAGTGCCTGTCATCACATGTACTTCAGAATCAGACACAATTTGACTACATCCATTAGATTTTCATTAAGATGCCAATCAGCAATTTTTTCCAGCAAAAAGACACCAAAGTGCGTGCAAAAACATCAAGCTGTATTTGGCACCCACAGGGGAGCAAATCAGAAAAGAAAAGCACACCTGGAGTCTCCTAGACCCCTGTGTTGGAGATCAGTAGATGGCCCAGCCCTAAGCAGCCAGAGGGTGCCTGGCAGTGCCCTGGCCCTACAGAGGGACACAGGATTCCTGGCAGGAGCCGTGGGAGCTCCAGCTCCTCACCAGCATCACTGGGGTACCTGACCAACCTCAGCTACATTGATGGCCCCAACACTGACATAGCAGCTTTTAACCCTTGGTGCTTCTACAGGCTAGTGCAAAGCAGGAGGTTGAGCTGCACTTTGCTGACAGCCTAGCGCCTAGGAAACACTCTCAGATTCCCCCAAAGCCAACAGGTGTCAGGGCACTGCAAGGACCTCGTTCTGCATCACGGGGAATGACTGTCGTGGGCGTGCATTGTGTGCTGGATGAGGCCCATGGTTCAACTGGAGCAGAGCTTTGCCCTTGGTCACAGCTGCCTCATAAAACTTGAAGGTGTTTTGCAAGAGGTAGTTGGGTCACACCTGCCTCAGACCCCATAAGTCAGTAAAGTGTTTATCTCTCCTCTAAAATACTTAATTCCTTACTGAACAGTATGTCAAATCTGACTAAGGATGGTTTTAGGGTTTGGGGTTTTTTTGGGGTAATATTCATGGCTAACTCTTTTTTCTAGATCCCAATAAACTCTAGATCCCAAACCATATGCTGAAATAATGATTTCCCCAGGGACAATATGCATTGCATGAAAAAAACTTCCTTTCAATTTTGCAGGCAAAACATTTCAGTTTCATGACTATTGTATTCACTGTTTTGTAAGATAAAGTGAACAGCCATTCCTTCTCGAACTTAGCAACATTTGCTATTACTTTTTAAAACAGATGAGTTATGGCACATGTTATTTATCTAAGGTATATCATAATCTTATTTGAAGTTTTTCACCTCTCTCAATTTGAAAGCTTTTCTGGATTTGGAGCTTTTTTATAATTTCTTTTGACCAAATTGATCTTGATGTAGCCTGCTGTAATTTGGGGCGAGAAAGACATTGCAGCAGCAGGAGTCTTAGAAACATCTGTGACAGATCCTCTGTCTTTCATGTTCCTGTTACATTCACAGTGCACAGTGATGAGATGCAGGAAAGCCCCTTCCGTGAATGCACACAGGGAGTTGAGGATGCTTGCAAGCAGCAGCACTGGGCTTTCTGTATTCATAGATGTCAAAAAGACAAATAACATCTCAATAATTTTTCTTAGAGGCAAAACATTTTGCCCAACAAGAACAGAAGACAGTTTCACTCTGTATTAACAAGAAGTAGCAATGCAGAAAAGTGAAATGTTTCCAGCACTGAGGTTAATAATTTTAGGACATGTCCAACAGCCATTGTTGGAAACCATGTACAAATGAGGACTGGCATTTGCCAAAACTTTTCATCAGGAAGGAACACTGAAAGAATTGAAAGCTATTTCAAATTAATGAAAAAGTAAATGGAACATTAAAAATTTTACAGAATATGTATTCAAAAGAAATTCAGCAACACAATTCAATTTAGGTTTCCCAAGAGCCTCAAATAAAAAGAAAGTATTGAATAGGCCTTTATTCATATTTCATGAACTATCGGAATTATTTATGTTCCTACATAATTTTGCAGAAAGCTACAGCTAACTGAGCACCACCTGAGAAATTTACATATTCTGAGTAAAATCATACAGGACAAGATTGCTTCAGGTGGTAAATTGTACTTTCATACTGAGATCCTCACTCTAGGACAATAATACCTGAGCAGAAGCAGATTTTGCACAGAGAAACCAGTCTGAGATTCCTCTCAGTGTTTCATTTGTTTGATAACATAGCCAATGAGCAGGGGCTTATTCTTCAAGAATAAGCTGTCACAAGCCTCAGAGTTACAAACTACTGCAGCTGAAATGAAGCTCAGTCCCACCTCTGTTCATTGCACCCATCAACACTTCACACTTCTCAAAATTTACCATTAATGCATGTAATACAAAGTGTTCATAGAATATTTTAAGTATCCTGTAAGACTCCACTTCAGCTCCTCAATCTAGCAATTCAACTATACATAAATAAATTTGCTCAAAAATATTACTATAGTTTACAATTATGAAGATTTAAAATTAATGAGATGCAATATATTACAATAAATCAGATTTTTTCACTTGTTCATATTTTCCTAGATTGTAATTTCAAACAAAGTAAAAAGGTAAAGAAAATAAAGAAAATAAAATAAAGAAAAAAGAGGGGACAAGATAAAAATCCCAATTACCTTTAGCAATAAAAATACCTCTATTAAAAACATCCATAATCACATAATCATTATACATATGGATCTGTTAATGTCTTTTTTTTTTCATTCTAGGCAGTAAAATGTCTCAGTTATGTAAAAATTATGCAAAAAAAAAGAGGAGTATCTGCCATACTACTGAAGTAACTGCTGTCTCTGTTCTGTGGCAGCCATAGAAAAATCTCTGTGAAAATGTAAACAAACAAAAACATTCTACCTCCTTTCCAACATTTTTCTAACAATTATGTTGCAACTGCAATTCAACAAAATATGTTTTCGAAGGGCAGTAATTAATTTGTCATTCTACTATAAACCTACTTGCACTGCCAGCCGAAGATTTAGCTTGATAGAAAATGATACTGTTATTTCTGATTATCTTTTCACTTGAGATATAATTCTAAAATAAATTTCATATTACTAAACCGACCTTCGTTTCCATTTCAGTAGTCTCCTATAAGAAGGAACAGAACAGCAGCACCTGAAATAATGTAAGGTACCTGGTTAATTAAAAAAGGTTTCATAAAGCAAGTTTTACCATGTTAAATCTACCTGGGAGTTATTTCTTCTTTAGTGAAGAGAAAGATATAGTTCATAATTATTCGGTTTTAATTCTCGACTAGTGAAGTCAAGAGCTGTAGTGCCTCATGAGAGCTGTAAGAAATCCTAGCCTTGATCCAGCTCTTATTAACTTTAACAAAAGCTCCAGTTTTCCCTTGATATCTCTGCTGTACTGCAGGCAAACAATCTTTTTCATTTCTTTTCTTCTACCCTTTCACAGATAATATATTTGTTTATATGAAGTAAAAAACTATTTTCTGCTTAATATAGGAATATATTTTCATTCATATGTTGAGATTATTAATTTTAATGATTAAGTTGATTATTTGGATTAATCAAATTCTCGAATTAATAGAGCACTTATACCTTCCACAGAATTACAGGGGTTTAGATCTATTTTGGGACTAAACTCTAAACACATAACATTCTTTTACAATACAGCTGTAATTTCATCTGGCACTCAGCACAGGAACCTACAGAAACAGCTGAAAATATACAAAGTACCTGGATGCATTTTTTGCCTCCAATATGGGCACTGTACACATTGTATTCACAATAATTTGTACACAAAGTACAGTGGGATTTGTCCCCTGCTGAACAGGGAATGCTAAAAGGTCACACTGGTAAAGAGTCAAGTAATATCTTTGCATTTAGAACATTCCAGTGCTGGATGATTACCACAGTGGATTTATGTTTTTAAGAATCACTTGGAAAAGGTATAGGAAGAAATGAAAACAAGTTGCACAGTTTTTGTTACTCGGAGGCAGAAAAGGTGTCCAGAACAATTTGCTCTTAATGGCTGTTTTAGCTCAAAAGAGGCCCTGAAGTGAAGAATAAACAAACTGTCACAGGAACAGAGCATAAGTCTCTCAAGATCAGGGTTAAGGTTCATTGGTACAATTGCTCTTGGCAAAACATGACTGCATCTTGGATTAATCTTGGCATATAGAGAAATATAAAGGTACAGCACTAATGTACATATAATACCTTTTCTGTAACCCCTGCACATGCAGTACAGCCAAATGCATCATGCAAAATACAGCTTATTGCGAAAAGGAAATGGGAATTCTAAATATGTTGAAATAGAGGTTTAGAAATTCAGAAAGCTAGATAATAATAAACAAAAGTTAGATAAACAGGCTCTGCTGTCAGTCTTACACAAGTTGTATTACTCTTGTTTAAGCTAAAACAGACTCCAGCCAGCCATTTATCTCAAAAAAATCCCAGCTATCCCATCTACAACTTGCCCTCAGCTTTCCCCCCACCCAAAAAGGCCTCAATTTTTTTTTAAAAGATTAGTTTAACATACTTTGACCCTCCCATGAATAAAAACAAATATGCACATTAGAGTTTCATGCTGGAGGAGTAAATCCTCCACATAATTATTTAAATATTATTATATTATTGAAAAATCTCTCAGTTTTGCATCAGTAAAAAGAAAGGTTGTGACAAAATCCCCTTTTCTTCTGTCTCATTATTTGTTCTCACTGAGTATCAGAGTCCTGAATCTAGGCACCTCTCACTCCCAGAAACGTCTCTCCATCCATTCCCCTGCCCACTCCAGCCAAAGGCATTTCAGCCCGTGCAGCTGGGTCGGAAGCACTCAGGATGCAGTCTCAACATGAGCACTCTGTTCTCCTTTGCCACCTTCAAAGCTCAAAGCTCCTGGAGGGATTGTTCAGCTTCAGGCAGTGGCCACGTGCAGAAGCTGGTACAGCCCTAGCTGCAAGAGGTGGATGCAGCAAGGACCTCTCTCATCTCCTCCCGTGTGAGGTTCCTCATTCCCTTTCTACAGGCTGTAGCTTTAATTATCACACCACCTCAGCCCCTGGAAAAGTCATATATCACCATGCTGATAGAGTGAGAAACATTTCCCACAAGGACTGTTAATATTGCAACAACAGAGCTGCAAATCCATGCTGTTTATCCTTCCTCATTTATTTGCAGAGCATAGCTGAGAGGATGGAGGAGGAGAAGCCATTCTGATAATGAAAACAAGCATGTGCATCCCAGTGGAGCATTGCATAGGATAACTGGAAGTTATCCTTCCTCCTCCCTAATAAATAATGCTGGTCAGCATTACCTGTTAGAGCAACAGCAGTGACAGGCTGTTGGATTTCTGGACTGGGCAAATTCCCCAGGACTGGGCTGGTCACTTACTAAGCCTCTCCATTTGCTGATACACTGCTCCCTTCACAGGCTCCTTGGCAGAGACAGCTGGAATATTCCCAGTGGCTTCAAATATTAGTTCTTTTTTCCATTAGGACATTTTAGCAACTGTTGTTCTCTCCAGGAGTTCTCTGGCCTGAAACAAAGTTAGAACCAGCGCTGGTAATAGAGGAAGGCCAAGTTCTAACATTGTTTAACAGTATGGTAAGACATAATGTGCCGGTGGACACTAACAGCAAGAGCTGCTGCTGACAGGCACAGAGCAGGGAGTGTTCAGCAATGGAGAAAAGTCAAGCCAGCCTTGGATGAGTTTTCCACAGAAGTAGATGCAGAATGCACAGGCAGAAATAGCAGGGCAAGTTCCTTGCAGAAGGATAGAAACTTAGGAGCAGGACCTCATGTTTGTGAATCAGTCACCAGGCTGGGGACAAGAGCTTGCACACACTATGTCATACTGGCTTTTCTACCAGCTCCAGCACAGTGCCACTGCCCTGAAGCACCAGCATATGCTCAGTTTCAAGTCATTTCACACAAACAGTTATAAGAACTGCTCAAGTCTGGGAATGCAGAGTTCTTCAGATATCCATTACCACAGAGACTGACCTTTATTACTGTAATTATCAGGGGCTCACATAATTTCACTATAGCTATTTTAAATGTTTTAAGCACATAAAGATACATATCTTTTCAAATCACATTTCACTCGAGTTATTTTCTCTGTATGTGAACAAGCACCTAGTAGGATTTAAATGGTTGGCTTTAATTGAATGTTGAATGATCTGGTTTTTTATTAAAATGCATTGCTATTTGGGTTCTGCACATGCAGAAGAACCAAGGAACGAATTACTAAACTTTCCAAAACTTGCAAAATGTCACAATCATCTAAAACCTAAAGTCATATTAAGCCTGTAAAACATATGGTCACTTAACACCTAAAAATCTCCCTAAACCTATAAACCTATAAAGCATGTTACAAATTAACTGAGGGTTGTATAGTTAAATCTAATTAAAATTTTATTGAAAGTGTTCAAGCCCTTATGGCTCCCCTCAGAAACTCATTTCCTAAGCCCCTTGGAAGTAGGTATGCAGGGTATATCTTAATTCCCCACCCATCTTGAGCCAACCCTGGGAGCAATGGAACTTTCTGGTTGCCCATATCAGCCCCCTAAACAAGCAGGCTCCTGAAAGTAAACCATACAGAAATACCTCTGGGTCTACAGTGCAAGGTTTTTAAACTCAGTCTAATTGAGGGCCCTGAGCATGCTGGTACCCAAATGGATTTTTGTCACCAGCATCAACCTTCAATTCACTTCAACAAAATCACCTCTTGCCACTGTCAAACATTTACAGCCAGTTCTATTAAACTTGGCTCTCTGATGTTAAAAAAGTTCCATTTGTTGAGCAATGGCAATAGTGAGGAACCTCCTCACCTCCAAAAAAACCCCAGTAATGACACATGGTAAGGAGCAAGGTCACTAGAAACAAGTTTTTAAACAAATAGGCAATTAATATCCTAAAGATCCTGGAACTGTGCAACTCAGCTTTTCTGAATTTATTGTATTGACATTCACAACTGTGCGTTGACTTAGGCTGCAATCTGCAAAAAACAGGGATAATGTTTTCTTGGAATTTATGTATTTCTTTTCTCTTTTTAGAGGATCAAGTGGGAGCAGATATAACATCTATAAGACACTTACCAGTTCAAAAGCCTAATCTCTGAAAATAATTTATAAATTCTTATCTTCATGAATTTTGAGGAGACACATCATTAATCAGTTAACAGATTCCATGGTGCTAGTACAGAGAACTGAACTGCCAAGACAAGTTTTAATTTTAATTTATACATGTATTTTAAAATTTTGATTTGTAATCTACAGAAGATAAATCAGCCTGTGATAGCTACCCAGTAGCAGCAGGTTAGTGTCAGGGAGCAGCAGGAGCTGGCTGCTTCACCAGGCTAAGCACAAAGCCAGTGGTGACAACGGCCTCACCAGCAAGGTCCCCATCCTGAAGTCCCCAAGCACCGTGAGAAGAGCACGTCTGCCAACAGTAACTAGCGTCATAGCCCAGTGATTGTCACAGAAGTTGGTGACCAAGCAGGTCCCAGGTACAGCCAGGCAGCCAGCTGAGGATGAGGACTAGCAAGGATATGGCCAGGAATGGGTACAAGTATCACATAGCTCAGGCAAGGGCACAGACCTGAGCCAAAAGAGGGAGATCTTATGATGTTCCTCACAGCCCCTTCTCACATTGCTCTCTTCCCAGTTCCATCCAAAGCCACACACTGCACTGTGTCAGGGTTGGCCCTGAATGCAGGAACAAAACTGTTGGTTCTCCCAGATGTCAACAACAACATGGCTTCAGCCTATTCCAAATAATGTGACAGGATGTGGGGGGATGGCATTTAAACTAATAGAGGGGAGATTTAGTTTAGATGTTAGGAGGAAATTCTTTTCTGTGAGAGTGTTGAGGCACTGGAACAGGTTGGCCAGAGAAATTGTGAATGGCCCAACCCTGGAAGCGCTCAAGGCCAGACAGAATGGGGCTTTGAGCAACCTATTAGGAGTTGCTCCTGCCCATGGCATGGGGGTTGCAGCCAAATGATCTTTAAGCTCCCTTCCAACCCCAGCCATTGCATGATTCTATGATCCCAAAGCCTGGGTCCCTTCACAGTATTGCACAGTAACTGCAGCATTCACACACCTGTCTGTATCCTTGTCTGTCCTCCATGCCCTATGACTTCTGCATTTCAAGGAGAAAATGCCAATGATGTCACCAAATACCAACTCCACAGCATAAACAACTCACCTACAAGTGTGAACAGCCAACCTACTTGTAAAACATGGATTTGAGGAGGCAAGACTCAGAAACACACCCATCAGGATATGACAGTGGGCTAAAGTCACTGCCTCACAGGGCACTGCAAGCTTTCTCATACCACAGCCCAGCTCTGTGGCTGAGGCACTCAGATCTCTGGGGCAGACCTCCAGAGTCCTCAGGAGAAAGTGGGGAAGTACACTAACAGCATGCTTCCACCCCTGAAGCAGAAATTTCTGAAGGTAAGACTGACTGTCCCATGCTTGCTCACAGAACACATGACCATGTGCCAAGAACATGTCCTGTCTTTGTGCCTGCCTGCAGAGCAGATGCCATCAAGCGAGCAAAGGCAGTGCCACAGGGCCTGTGCGCAGTGTACAGAGAAGTACAGCTCCTCCTGTCCCAGCAGGGGCTTTATGCACACTGCCATGGTACTGTGAACACCAGTGGTCAGAGGGCTGCCTCTCAAATGCTGCTCCAGAAACATATACAAACTACAATCATATACACATGCAAACTAGCCCTGCAGTTCTTAGGAAAGGGGAAAAAATTCCCAGCAGCAAGCACATCTCTCCCTCACATTGTCTCACAGGGATAACCAGTTTACTGTGGCAGAGACTCCTAGGAATGCTCCAGTAATTTTTTTTTCTGGCAGCAGAGAGGTTGCCACAAATTAGTACCACCCTCTGCAACATGGTGCTTCTTAGCATAATCTAGAATTGGAGTTAACTTGGAATTAGAGTCTGATCTTGAAAATTTTTTCCTTAAAGTTTAATAACTCACTACCTAGCTTTATTTTTTTTTCAATCAATTAATTCAGTCTGAATTCTCTCTTTACAAATGTCCAAGTGTGCAAATGTCACACTGGTCACACGTTCAATGTCTGAACAGTTACATGATGCTTTCTGATGTTCTGAACAAGCAATCTGATATTATCAGTTAGGGCCAAAGTCACAGAACCACTGATTCTAATTACCTTGAAACAAGCAGAATAAACTTTCACCAGTTCTGAGCTGACATCTACTGGCAGAAAACTGCAACAGTGCAACAGGAAACATTGAGAAGTATTTTCTTAAGGATCTCCAATTGGTACCTGGTGAATGATTTGGGATTTGAACTGATAAGAGCTCATGAAAGTATAAATTTATGCAATTCTGCTGCAAGGGTATTATCTCTCACAGAGAAATCAGGCACATAGCTTGGGGATGTAACTACTCAATCATCACCTCAAATTTCGCATTTCAAGCATAACTTTGAGGCAATTTTATTCATGGAAATGACTGCTGAAATTAATTTTGGTCAGATCTACTTTGGGTTAGCTTAGATCACAAAGGGTATGAACACATAATAGCTTGCAACTGTGTTAAAGCTGTTCAGAAAGTTCTTAGGTTTCAACTGAGGCACAGTAATTAATAACATGTATGCTACCCTAGCCAGCTGTAATATAGAGCCACCCCAGCTTGCACAAGGCCACCACTGAAGAGGATTTAAAAATTCAAATTTTGCTCAGAAGAAGATTGTTTTCTCAGGGACTCAAACAACTCTAAGTACATTACTTCAACAAATTAAATTCAGTGAGCAGACAAGGCTGTGGATGTATCTTTTCCACCCTCAGTTTCTTATAGAGCACAGGAAGAGCTTGACAGCATGGGGAGAACCCAAACTTTAATACACATTCTTTGCATTCAATCATATGATGGCAACAAGATCCCTGATTTATGGCTAAACACATAGGATTTTATCATGTACTGTTGCTTTAAGAAAACATTAGAAGACTTCCTAGAAAAAAGAACAGCTTATTTCCTGAAATATATAAAAAAGGCATCACATGAAGGAAAATAAAAAATGCAAAAATCAGACTTAGTAAACTATTTTGTTTCTGTTCTTTGCACCCTAGTTAGTTCTAATAACCACAAATTTAGTGCTGATATTGAGTATCAGCATCCTGGGGAGTACAAAAATATACTGAACAAGCCAGTCATTTTCCCTTGGCAAGCTATTTAAATCTTTGGTTGTGAAAAGCATGCTGAGAATTTCATCCTGCTAATTTTATACACAATAAAAAGAGTTCCCTTTTCCACATCAGAGGAGTTTGAAATTTTTTCCCCATTCTCTCTGTGAGATGGCCAAAGGTCATGGGATGGGACAAAGAACTGACATATACTTGAACTGTTCAGAATAATGCATTCAAGTGCTACACAGAGAAGCCTAGTAACTGAGGGCTTATTTCCTGCTCAGTTTACAGAGGAATGGAAATTGTCACAGGATACCTCCCTTTCAGAGCACAGCAGCCCCCACATCCACATCCAGTTATGATCTCTGAAAGCACAGACACAAGCTGGCCATCAAAAATGAAAGCCTGGCCACAGTGAAATTATTTTTGAGGAGGTAATTAATAAGGAACTACGGGAAAAGAAAAAACTTAGAAGTCCAAGGAGTAAGCAGATACCAATGCAATGAACAATGAGGCCAGGCAGGAGCAGAGCAGGTGGAGACACGTTTGTTTTGGGTGAGAAGCTGGAGTGCCAGAAGGGACAGCAAGGAAGAGGAGGCTGCTTATTCACAGAGCCACAGCAGGGGTGCAGGGAGCATCTCACCAACTGAATATCAGAAATTATTGACTCAATTGCAATGAAAGAGTTTAGAAATTCATTTTCAGAGAGAGAAATAGATAGTTGCCAGTTGCATCAGGTGATGTAATATTTCCTCAGTCAGGCATCATTCTGCAATAGCCCCTTGGCTGGACACTAGCTGAAGGTTGAGTGAATGAAGTGTGAGATTCCTCTGGGTGTGAGAACAATCTAATGGGTGAGAAAGCAAGCAGGAATAGTGCAACTTTCTGGAATGGATGAAGTTTTTTCACTGTCATTTCCTGTACGTGCCTTTACAACTTTCATGGGTACTCTGCCATGGAGTCACAGATGAACAAAGTTACAAATATCTAGGAAAATGATACAGTGAGTTAAACAGCACAAGGAAATGGCATTTTGCTATTTTGCTATCATTTACCCTGATGAAAACCTAAGGCAACTATGTTGAAGATAGTAGGGTTATTCCAAATTCAGGGTGCTATCCAGAGCCATATTTGGCCTAGACATAAAGCAGTAGCAATGAACCTCAATTTCTATGTCTTAATGTGATGCAAAGCTGACTCCTGTAATCATGCTTTATTTGTGGGGAGCTTCAGTTCCTATTACTCTGTTTCCAGTGGTTCTTTAAGTATTTGTTGTTTGCATAGTTAGTGGTTCTGTCATACAGCATTTACTAAGTGAAGCAGTGCTTTAAATGCTCTCACCAATTTTAACATGCTGAAAGTGAACACTTTTGGGAAATACAATTCCACTCTTACAAATTAAAATAAATCAAAGTTTTCAATCACAAGGTTTCAATTTTATTTGTGCTTCATGTGTTTGTGAGGGTGATGCAGTAGTCTTAAAGCAACAGTTTCAAAGTCGCCAGGACATCTTGTTGAAAAAAAAATGGAAATAAAAAAAGAAGGCCGATGAATTACTTTCATGATGAGAATCCAAGCAGGTTTCAATCCCAAGTTGGGGAAAAATGGGAATGGTACAAGAAATTAAACAGAAATATGATTTTGCAGACCTGCCTTGTGCTAACACATGCTGGGGATGAATCTTTTTAGGTGTACTGAGAGAAACAAATGCTTAGTCAATAACCAAAATTCAAATTATCTGGCTAAATTCCAAGTAGTTGTGACTTTAATGACAACAAATTAAATTTATTACAAAACAACCTGGTCCTCATTTTATACTTCTGTGCATTTACTAAATAGATTTGGGTTTTAATTTAACTAATTAATTGGTGGAGTGAAAGAAAATATGAATACTATACCACTCCTAACCAGACATATTATTTACGCAATCTTCTTATACCATAACCCAGTGTGACCCAGGATAATTGATAAAACATAAACATTCCCATGATGTCAAATTTAAGACTTAGAAGTTAAGGTAAGAAGATCAAACAAACATTTATCTAAGTATATCTACTCCCCTTCTTGTGTCCCTCTACTCTGCCTTATTGGCTACCAAGAGAGCAGCCCTGGCACCAATAACCAGCTGGTGTGCTTTAGCCCTTAGCAGCTGTTCCTATTCTGTGTTGATGACTTGCCAATGAGAACCATTGATAGGGCAGGGTTAGTTGGGGTTGCAGGTGTTTGATGGAGCTATTGCCAGAGAATAAGATGAGGATGTGAGTAGGTTATAAAGACTACTCTGTCTGCCTTCTAAAGCTCTCTTCTTCCTTCATCTTTTGGGAGGGAGGAATTGAGTTGTGGCTTTCCCTAAAATTAAGGTAAAAAGTATGACTGATCTGCTTTGAGGGTGGAAGTTTAGGTTTGAATTGCCCAAGAGTGGTTGGTGTTTGTTATGGTAATAGCTGTAAGTCAGTGTTTTCTCAACACCTAATATTTATATAAACTAAGGTTTGTTTGATGTATCCCAAGAGAGATCCTAAACATACAGAAATGCTGGTTTAGGGGTGTCTTTATGGGAATCAGTTGTCCTTTTGAAAGAAGAGATGGTGCTACTTGCCCTAAGAAGGCTGTGCTCTGTTCTGTGTAGCATTAATATAATTACCTAAGGGAGATTCCAATATTATTTATGAATGTTCAGTGTGATTATTGGCAGTCACCTAAACAAAATCTATAAAAAAGGTATCAAAGAATGAAATGTTCTTAGTGTGTAGAACCTGGTACACTCTCTGCCTTTGTTCTGTATGTGGTGTATTAATATTTCTCCAAGCTGCTGTTCTTGTACAGTGTATGGTGTATACAGGTTTTATAGTAAAACAGAGCTAAAACAAGAGGAAATAGATGCCTTTTCAGCAGGGTCTTTAATGCATGCTTTTAGAGAGCACTGACTAATAGCATTTAATCTCTTCTTACCGAGAAAAAAGGAAAAATGATTGATTCTCACAAGATGTGATATTTTGCCAAAAGCCTTGACTTCTCTAGCGATGTAATTCATTGTAAGCTATTTGCTTTTTACTCTTAAACTAAAACCACATTTCTATCAGGTTAGCTAGAATCTTCAAACTGGGTCTTAAGGAAACACTCAAGGCTTCTCTTTTTAAGACTACTTGGCCTTTGGGACCTGACTCAGCAGCTCAAGGACACGTGGGGCTGGGAAGGGGTGGTTTGAAAAATATCAAAACACTTACCTGGTTGAAATCTGATCACGCTTTTGCCTCAGTATGCAAACATAAGTTTTATTTTAAGATAGGGAAGTCTTCTGTGACTGGGGAGATGGAGAGGGAGGTAGTAAAGGAGGGAGTGAAAACACAGACTTGTCTGTCTTTAGAAGGTGCAGGCTTAGCTCTCTTGTAATTAGGGAAGGTAGTTTTCACAGCATAAATTAAGGTTTTAAAAGCTAAGCATCTAAGCCGAAGACACTGTTATGTACACAAAACTTCAGTCTCTTGGTCTCCGTGGCACTCCTGATGCCTTTTATTCTAGACTCTACTGTACTAATTTACAAAATGTTCAAGAAATTAGATGTTATATTATGTTCTAATTTACGTATTAATGTTGTTATTTACATATATACTTTGTTGTTATTTACATATATATAGATTAAGTATTAAATGTTGTTTAATCTATCTGCTTGTTGCTATGAGATTTTTTTGCTAAGTTTAAACTGTACTCTTTTGCTCCTGCCTTCCATTTCTAGCATCAGAGCTTTGGCTGGAGAAGGTGAACAGCTTGCACTTGATATCATCTAATGTGGGTTTTTTGGCAGAAAAAAGCAGGCAAAAATGATAGTGTATCCTAATAGTTGAAAATAGTGTATGAAGGAGTTGGTTGAGTTGTGAGGCACTTAAAACTACCTCGGAACTTGTCTTCAAATGCTGGCCAGTTATAGGAGAGGCAGATCCTGTATGTGTCCAGATCTTTCCTTTCCAAGATAGATATTTTGGTGAAAGGATTAGCACTTAGTTAATGATATGTGGTGGTGCAAATAGTATTCACTCTTATTAGCTAAGGTGTAGGCTTCAGGAGCTCAGAAGAGGTATGCTTTGAATGCTGAAATAAACAAAAGAAAGGATAAGATGTGTAATCAGCAATATCTGCTGGGATGCTACAGCTGTTGTAAGAGTGGGCCATATCCACTGTTCTAGCAGTGTGCTGGTTACAGTAGCTATCTATCTTATTATCACCTTTTTCACACCTCATGCAATACTGCCTTCTGGTGGGAAAAGCTGGCTATCAGATTTTTTTAGGAGAAAGCTAGTATGCATCCCTAGACTCTAGGAATGTCCAAATATGCACTTTAAGACCAATGTCTTGCTCAGAACACAAAGGCATGTCTGTAGTTACAGTATGGATGCTCTACAAACAGAAGTGAACAGGTAAGCAGCATTAAATCTAGATATCTTCACTGAATGCTTCTGTTTTGTTCCCTTCAGGTTAAATGTGTAATGATATTTGAGCAAGTGGATGTACAAACTCCCTAAAGATGTCTGTTCAAAGCCAGCACTGTGCCATTATTATGAACCCTCCTCCACCAGAGTACATAAATAACAAAAGTAGTGGATGCCAAACAAACCAACTTCAGTACTTACAGAGGGTGGTCATGAGAGCCATGTGGAGACATAACTTTTCCTGGCCGTTTCACCAGCCTGTCGATGCAGCAGCGCTGAATCTGCCTGTAAGAACCATTTTGGAACTGGAGTATTAATATGTAAATTATGTCAATGTTAAAAAGGTTTTTTCTAATGCAACAGATTATGGAAGACTATTTTTGCTATTGAACTGCTGTCACTAATCCAAGTCTACAAGAAAAGTGTTTTCTTTCTAGAGAAAGGCTGCCAGGGATAAAGTATTTCAACAGCAATTGTGAAAACTTGGCAGCTTCTTTTTGTTAGTGACTGAGACTTAGTTGAAGTTTGGCTTCTTTCTCCTCTGTTCTGTAAACCGGAGTGCTGCTTTGAGACAACAAATGAGAAGTGCCTTACTTTTAATAAGTACTACCAGTAGAGCTCTGGAGCCTCTTGAAATCAATATTCTTTGGGACTTAAAATGATATATGTTACGTGGAAGAACAAGGAAAAAATATGAAGTGAAGAATTCCCGAACACCTACGTTTTTGGTACCTATGACTATAGGGGAAGGTTTTACTTTAAATAAAATACTGCTACTAATATAATGCAATTCTCTCTTGCAAATTAGCTTTCATAACTAAATGTGTAAAAATATTCAAGTCCTAATATTAAGATATGTTTGATGACTTATTCTTTCAATTCCCCAGGATTATTACACTATCATAAAAAAACCTATGGACTTAGGCACCATAAAAAAGCGACTGGAACACAATTACTACACAAAAGCTGCAGAATGTATTGAAGACTTTAAAACCATGTTCTGGAACTGCTACATGTACAACAAGGTATGTGGAACACAACTCTTACCAGTAACTGGTTCTACTGAATGATACAAACAAGACTAAAACAAGCACATGGTTATTAGAATATGCAGTAAGTTAGTTGACATTTCATTATTGTTTCAAACTATTTTCTCTGAAGTGTTGGGGAGGTTTTTTAATCTGGGATTGACTGAGGACATAAGTGAAGTCTTGCTTGCTGTTCCAGCAACTGAGTGCATAGCTCTTTCTGCACAAGAACTCCATATCCAAAATCTCTGGGGTTTAGCTGCAGAGCTCATGAACAGCAAGCACTATGTCACTGCTGTACAAGTCCAAGGCTAGCAACCCTGAGCCATGCTCTGTTCCTTCAGCAAGTTCAACCTAATGAAGTATAATCATCTCCCTGTGCTTGGACATTTGTTGGCTGTGTCTTGGTATCTTTGAGCTTCAACAGCTTCTTCAGAACACAGGGTTAATAAGGGAGTTGCAGATCTGTCCCCTTGGGCTTTTGCTGAAGAAGCATGCAGAAGTAAAGGAGAATTTTTCTATGGGACAGTAAGAGAAAGAGTATTTCAATGGTGAATTTGCTTTAAAGTGAGTTGCAGGAGCAGGGATGGCAATGATTTAAAGACCTCTCTGGTGCTAGTGGCCTTTTTTGATCTGTTGGGGCAGGACTCTCTAGCCTGGTAGTTTTATGTGATAGCTCCCTTTACTGCAGCCTCTTTATTGAATGGTATTGACCATATTTTGCAGCCAGGTGATGACATTGTGTTTATGGCTGAAGAACTAGAAAAGGTGTTTATGCAGAAAATAGCCCATATGCCACCAGAAGAACGACCAGTGAGTCTCAAGAAAGGAAAGAGAAAAGGGAAGAAAACAGAAGGTAAGGCCTGTATTATATGCTGAATTTATGATATATTAAGGAAGCAGAACTGGAAACAGAGTATCTTATTTGTCACAGCTCAACCCTGGAGCAGTTTGGGAGTTCTCTGCTCTTTCCAGAACAATCAGACAAATAACAATACTGCTATAAGGCTTTAGATTTTTTTTTTTAATTAAAAAAGTTCCTTTTTTTAGAAAAGGACCTGACTTCCAATTCAGAGACTGTCATGCTGCTCAGCATTGTGTTATATAAACTAATAGGTGTGAACATCTGTGGGAAGTAAACAGAGTAACAGCTGACAAAGACATGAATAATCTAATCAGCCAAACCAAATACAGAAAAACATTGGTCTAAATTGTTGTCAGATCTCAGCAGTGGAGATCTGTAGTACTGCTAAGCAATATATGCAGCTATTACCTATGCTTAGGAAACATGAACCTACATGATGCAGTCTGCACTCTTTGCTACTTGGTCTTTGTGTTTGTAGACAACAACTTGATACTTTCCCTGGCAAGAACATTTTTACTATATACAGAAGGTAGTATGATGCCTCTTTAATCTTCGGTCTGAAGTTAACCCACACTGTCTTGAAGCCAAGTAAGGTGTGACTTGGCATGATATTGTAGCTGAGACACTAAAGGTGTGAGCAGAGGAGGATACCAATGCTGTGTAAGTAACAAACACTCTGGTTTGCATTTATTTATGGCATTCCTATATAGGCTAGTGGTTATGTGGACAGCTAGTCAATTTGACCGTGAAAGAAATTAACTGCAACATTTAAGACTTAACTTCTAAAATTTCCTGTATTAAAATAACCAGAAACATGGCAGGCCAACCCTGGGATTTCAAATGAACAAAGCACAAATGAGAAGCAAGCTGAAAGCAGCTTGAAAGCTGAGCAGCCTCCAGTGATGACTCAAGAGCGACAGCAAGTTACACTGGCTCCTTTGTCTGCAGCCCAGCTGACTGCTTTAATGCCAGCTGCAGGCCCTATAACAAAAGTAAGTTTCCTCAAATAACTTTCAGAAAGAAAGATACTGAAATTGTTCCTTCAGGCACTTATGGCAAAAGCATAGGAGCCATGCTTATTGCTGTATGTTTATGAAACTACTGTTATGATACAAGTCAGTAAGAGATCTCTATTAGATCTTCAATGTCTCTGCTAAATACCTGGGCCAGTACTAATTCTAGAAGTTAAATGGAAATTGGGATGATTGCTTGGCACATCATTTCTTATAAATGTAATTTTAAAATGTTGTTCTCAAAGAAAAAAAATTAAGATGATACTTCTTGAAGTGTATTACTATATATACTTCTGCAGGCTTCACCTTGAGGATAATTGGTTTTAAACTACTAAAATAAAGATCTAAGTTCTATTTAATAATTTCTCAAGCTTTTCTATGCAAAACAAATACTTGCTTCTTCAAAAATTAACATGTTTGCTTAAACACTGTGTAACTAGCCTGAGAGGTGATGTTTGTGGCTCACAAAGCAAATTCTTGTTACTTCAATCTGAGCTGTATGTGAACATCTGAAAAGATTCCTGTATTGACTTAGTTCTGGTTGTGCTCTTCCAATGAGGAATAGGCACTTTTGCCAGTCTCCCCTATAGTGTATATTTACACTTCACTCACATGGAGTCTGAACACTGATGATAAAGCATGCATTATATGGCTTCCAAACCAAATACTGCACAACTTAAAGAAAAAAAGAGATCAACCATTTAGAAAGGGCCCTCAACCAGGCCTAAATTAAATTGCAGTAGTCTACCCCCTTCCTGTGACTGTCAACTTGCAGGTAATTTCATAACCTGCCAGCTTCCTGGAATCTTCACAAATGGCTAAAATCTGACCACAGCATGGCCTGCAGTACATCTGCTTCTTTCCTTTGCATTTAAAATGGAGCTTGGTGTGCTAGTCTTGTAATACCTTGTTGGTTTTTAGTCTAAGCTTGTGCATTTCCTGAATTCTGCTCTGACTTCAATGGCTGTACAAGTTCTGACACTTTTTTTGGGCTATCCACACAAAAGAATTTTCTAAAACTGACCATTCTCTTCCTGTTCTGGACACTTGAATATTTTTTTCTTTTCTTAGGCAAAAAAAGGTGTGAAAAGGAAGGCTGACACTACAACTCCTACTACTTCAATAGTCACAGCAAGTGGTCAATCTTCTGCAATGCTTAGTGAAAGAAAAGCTGTTAAAGCATGTAGAGGTGAAAATGAATGTATGGTAACAAATAAATTTCTGAAGCGATCCTTTTCAGATTCTCAACAGCCACCTGGAATTGTTAAAAAGATTCATTTGTCAGGACAACTAAAACATTGTAATGCAATACTTAAAGAAATGTTTTCAAAGAAACATGCAGCATATGCATGGCCTTTCATAAAACCTGTAGATGCAGCATCTTTCTCCACTGGGGTGAACCAAGCCGTTGCCAAATGTCCTACAGACCTGTGTGCCATTAAAGTAAGTATGTTTCTGGGGAAATTAGGCTATTTGTGTAATTACAAGGTTTTAAATGTGTTAGCTAAAAAGGTGTCATGAAAGCTGCTTTTTCTGTGAAAGACACAACAGGCCTAGAAACCAGATTGCATTTCTGTTTCTCAAACTTAGCCAAAGTCACTAAAAGTCTTCTGAGTTTCATTGTGACACATAGTGGCTAATCTACCTAATTGCTGAAAAAGCTAATATAAGTAGTGAGGGATTTCTGATCTCCATGAAGCCCTTCCAAGCATGCCACATGTTAAATATGTGTCTGTAAACAGTGCTGTTACTAATGCCCTATAAAACGAAATGAAATTCTGTCAAGTCCTCCTTTTCCCTCAATCTCAATGTTCTTTAAGTGCCTGAGAACTTCTACACTGGATGTTTACGTAACACGTTTCACCTTTTTAGTGGGAAGCAACCATTCTAGATGGAGATATGTGGAGAGCTCTCTGTGGGTGCTGAGTGTATTTGTATGCGGTAAAATATTTAGCCCAGTGAAGCAACACTTTTTGGGGAATGTTCAATTTTAATAGCTTAGAGAATTATCTTGAGAGCTGACTTGCACAATACAAATGTTATTTCCCAGTTTCTAGTCCATTTGTTTGATTCCAGCTATTATGGAATAAGCTTCATGTAAATACCATGCATAGAATCCAAAACAGATGCTGAGTTCAGAACCAAATAAAACCACCCAAACATCGTTGTCTTGACCAAGTGCTGAAACTAGTTCTACAGAGTCTTTCAGCAATTACAATTAAATCTGCTTAAAAGAGGAAAAAAAAAATCTCTTACTTTGTTAAAGAGACAATGTTGAAATGAGATGCAGGTATTTCCATAACATTTTCTATAATATTTACTGTCTTAATACAAGCTGAACCTGAATATATACTTTAAAATTCTTGTTCCTCCTTTCTTTCTGCTAGTTCATGGAGATACTGTTTTTTACTAAGTGTGCCTTTAATTTTCTTTTCCTCTAGAAGAAAATGGATAACTTGGAATATAATGATATACAAGAATTTGCTACAGATGTTAGATTAATGTTTATGAACTGTTACAAACATAATTCTTCAGACCATGAAATAGTTGCTATGGCAAGAAAACTTCAGGTGAGTTATCTTTTAAGTCAGACTTGAAATGGAATAGTTCATCTCATGCCCTGATGTAGAATCTACTAATATTAGTGAACTACTGTGTAGTTCTGCAAATAGTAGCTGCATAACACTTTCAAAAATCTGAAAAATATGCTGTTCCCAAACCTAACTCTTCAGGATGTTTTTGAAATGCACTTTGCTAAAATTCCTGATGAAGCTGTTGTGAGTGATGATCTGCCACAGCCTGTGAGAGAAATGACAGAAGCTTATTCCAGCGAAAGCAGTAATGAAAACTCTTCAGAAGAAAAATCATCCGAAGATTCTGAAGAGGAGAGAAAAGTGAACCTCAAAAAGCTTCAGGAGCAAGTAAGCATTATTACTTATTGTGTGTGACTTAATATCTCTCTAGTAATGCCACTTTCAATGGTCTATTCCAAGACTCAGCAAAAAAAATCAGTTTTCAAAAGGTTCTATTAACTTGTATTTTTAATACAGAATTTTAGTCCCATTTGGAAGCACTGCCAAATGTTAAGTGAATAGTGCCTCAACAAATACCAAGTGAGCAAGAGTTCTACTACTCTTGCCTACCACTTCTTCAGAGGTATCTCAAACTTCTTAAAAAAGCGTGTTCCTGTGGTATGAGAGCCTCCAGGCACTCCACATGTAGCTTAGTGGCATATTCTTCCAACAGGGTCATTTCTTTCACATGGTCAAAAAGCATTGTTCCTTCCCTCAGTCTCTTTTGAGCCATACAAAAGCAAGTTGTTAATTTCCTCTTCAGAGAGCTCAGTATGAGAGAGAAAAGAAGGTATGTCATGCTAACCAGTGAAGCAAAGCCATGCTTCATATTAGGAGTGGGATGGGTGTTACTTCTGCTTGAACATAGTTTTTAAACTGTTGCTGCTGTATATATAAACTCTGGGGAAAGTTAGCATTTGTTCTGTTAGTGAAATGAGGGACAGTTTTCAGTCCTTGACAGATTAGCATCAATTTATGAATGTAGGCAGAAGGATGAGCCTAAGTGTACAAGCCAGCCTTTACAGTGGTGAGGTATTTCAGAGACGTCCAATCTCATCATCTGACCATCTTCTAATTCCTGAGGTTTAAACTGAGTTGTGTTAAGCTCTTCTCTGAAATTCTTAGCATTTCTCAACTAGCCACTTTATATTGCAAAATGAGATGCATGAGCCCAGTCCCACTTGCTTAATTCAGCAATGCTGTAGAAATATAATGTAATAAGGCATTTATGTGCATCCCAAATCCCTGGAATTAGAGAGGCTGTTGGAAACCCCTGCAGTGTTGGTTTTTTTTTTTTTTCTGTTTTTGGGGGAGGTGGGGGGGTGTGTTTGTGTTTTCCTGACAGAATGATAAAAGCACATGCTGTTAGAAATGTTTGCATAAAATAAACAGTCCTGTATCTTCTAGATGCATAATCTGTGACTGAGATACAATATAGTAAAATGTTTGGGAAATAAATCTCACTTGGAAAGCAGACATCCTATTAATATCCATTCAGCTGCCACTAATTTCCTGTGATATTCAGGACCAGTTTATTGTTCCTCCTACATTGCCCAAGGTTATCAACATTCTTTGGGTTTTCTTGTTTTCTTTTTGGTTTTGATAGCTTAAAGCTCTTCACCAGCAGTTGTGGGTTTTGACCAAAGCATGCTTATCTAGACCAGGAAAGAAAAAAGGGAAGGCTAAAAGTGAGAAAAGAAAGAACAAGGAAAAAGCTGAAATGAAAAGCTTGATTCAAAAGAAGAAAAATCTGAAATACATGAAGAAATCTAAGAGAAAGCTCTCTTTAAACATGTAAGTGTGGGGAACTTGTGTGGGTGTCAGATTATTTTAAACTGCTGTTACTGCAGTACACTTTTTTCCTGCAGTCAATCAAAGAACACCATGCAGCAGGTCTTGTTGGCACATAAGTCAGAAGATGAAGATGGTGCCAAACCTATGAATTATGATGAAAAACGGCAGTTGAGTTTGGACATAAATAAACTCCCTGGAGACAAGCTTGGGAAAGTAGTCCGTATAATACAGTCAAGAGAACCTGCACTGAGGAACTCTAACCCTGATGAGATAGAAATAGACTTTGAAACTTTAAATGCTTCAACACTCAGAGAACTAGAGAGATATGTAGCAACCTGTTTGAGGAAGAAACAAAGAATGCAGGGTATGTAGCATAAATGATTTTTTGAAAACCCATTAGATTTGTTTTCTGGTTTTCTTTCATGTTAACTTCTGTTTCACATGCAGCTAAAAACCCAAAAAAGTCAAAAGAAGAACTTAATTTTGAGAGGAAACAAGAGTTAGAGAAGAGACTACTGGATGTCAATGGTCAACTAAACCCAAAGAGAGAGAGCTTCAAGAGTAATGTGGCTCTTACTTTCATTCATTTGCAATGGAAATAGCTTAAAGTGGAATTCTTCCCTTGGGCTTTAGTCGTTTTAGGTATCTGGAGATTGTCTCCTCACAATAGGTGGGGTCTTAAGCTTCCCTCTGATAGTCTCAAGATTCTTTCTATGTTGAGTGAGCTGGAGTCACAGCAGCAAATTTGGTCAGTTATTTATCCTGTCTAAAACAGTTTGCTTATTCCTGCACCTAATACTTTATTACAAGTAAAGATGGTAACAGTTTCAGAAATTGAGGGGCACTGAAAAATTCCCCTATGCTAATATATGAAAACAGGGGGGGATGTGGAGGGTCACACAATCTATTTGTTTGCAATTAACTTTCTGTGGTTTAGAGACACAAGAATAACCAATTCTAGTAATACTTGTTATATGGCAGTGTCATATACCAGTTTTGTCATGCTAACAAAACTGGTATATCAGTGACAGGTGTGCTGTGTTATCTTAGACTTAAGAAAGTGTCCTAGGAGAAAAATTCAGTTTTTCAGGCAATAATGCATTTCAAGATCAAAGCCAGAAATTCAGTGCATACTTGAGCTGTACACTTACTGGTGCTTCTCATCAGGGGCTGAGAATGGATCAATGCAGCTGATGCTGCTATTATAAGTCAAGCTGTTCCTCATTAAAATAGTGAGTGCTGTTATTGCCCTCCACTGGATATCTATTTAGCTCGTATGTAAAATCAGCTGACATGATAGAAGCAGCTCTGGAAGACACAGGGACATGTGTATCCAGCATTAGCTCAGTCAAGTCTTCCTGTCTGGTATGCATAATGGCTTGAAAATATCCTACAAAGAAAATCTTAAGGAGCTGAAATCAATTATTAACTATATGTTGTGAGGACAGCAAAGAAGCTGCCTAGGAAATCTTTACAACTGGTATCTGGCTTGTTTACAAGAGCTAAATCTGGACTTGTGTCCAGGGAAACAGGCATCCATGTATCTTCTCATTTTTGAAGCTTCCACAGCGAAAAAACTTTGAAAAAGGTTTGACTGCAAAATCATTGTAAGCTGAGTTAAATCAACCCTGCAGATGCAAAATAGTCAGATGGTGGGGAGGTGGCAAAAGATGGCAATTTTGGGAGTGCATATGGCTAGGGAAGGAAGAGTTGGCTGTAGATAAAGAACTCTGCAGGCAAGTCTGGCAGCAGCAACGTGCACACAAACAGGCTCTTGACCACAGCAAAGCTTATGGGGGAAAATTGCTTGAATTGTGTCTTAAGTCTACTGTTTTAATTTGCTTCAGAATTGTAAACTGTGATTACAGCTTCTCCTTGGGTATTTCATTCATTCAAGTAGCTTGCTGCTGGTAAATCCCACTCCTATAGTCTCTAGAGGGAAGTCTTTGTTTTCAAGTCCACTGCTAAATGGACAGTAGACAAGGAAGTGAAATAAAATGAACTCTTGCATGGGAGAATAGACCTAGCAAGGTTGATCACTGTCTTGTATAGGAAGAATGCTCTATTGCAGGTTGTTCTGAATTCTTTCTTTTTCTCCTGCAGTTGAAAACAATGCTGAGTCAAGTACTGGGCCAAGCAGACTGAGTGACAGCAGCAGCAGCTCCTCAGATTCTGGCAGCAGCTCTAGCAGTGATTCTAGCTCCTCAGATAGCAGTGACTCTGAATCAGGTTAGAAAGTTTATTTTTGTGTTTGTGTAGGCAAAATATCTTCTCTCTTAGCATCTACTATTCCCCATGCTTACCAAGGATTTTAGTAATCTTTGGTTTGGTTCCCTCCATTTTGAAGGCTTAATTCCAATGCTATGAAATGAATGCCTTAATACTGTGATCCCAGGGAACACGAGACAACCAAACCCCCAGTACATCCATTCAACGTACCAGTGAAAATCTATAGGGACCAAAATAAGCTAGCAAGAGTTCTTTGTATCTACCCTGGACACTTGACAATAGGGCTATAGCTTACTCATGTAGCTTTGATCCCTTTATGTAAGTGTGATTCACTTTATTTTCATCTTCTGGTCTGCACATGAAGGGTGACCTGAGCAACAAAAGTGCCTACAGCATTAACTGTAGAGGCAAAATCCACCCTGGTGCTTAAAATGTTTCAAGTTTGTTCAGCATCAGAACACTGAATGATGTTTCTCTGTGCACAGAACTCTTTAGTTTTCTAGGACAGAATATATCTGCCAAACTGGAGGTCTGCAGTGTAGATCTCCATATGAGGTACAGGGTGAGATGAATGCTCAACCCTCTGCAGTGTGGGGGGGGAGCAAACACAGTGAATCAATGGCAATGGAGACCTTGATGCTGAAAAATCTATGGTCTCTTCTTATATCTGGGAGAAATTCTCTAAACACATCAAGCTCAAGTCAAAGTATTCAAGATAAGAATGTTCCTTTCACTGTGAGGTTGACTCTAGATACAACTGCAACTCACACCTTCTGTGTGTGAATAATGACACATATGTGAATGACTGGTTTGGTTTTTTTCTATTCCCCTTTTTTTGCCCACCTCACTGTATTTACAGTTACAGAAACCTGTTCAAACCAGACTGGAACCAGGCACAAATGTCCAGCTTCTATGGAAAAATCTAAGGTAAATCTACCTGGAATGGATATAATGATTTTGCCCTAAACAAATAACAAAGTTATTATACAAATAACCTTGTTAAAGTTATTTTTTAACATACAATGGTAATAGAAATTATGCAGTTTCATCGGGAAATAATGAATATGGCTTGAATGCTATTTTTTTCTGTAGGACTGATTGATTTGAAGATGTCCCATGAGCTGTTTTTAAAAATACCTTATGCATCTGTATAGGAACAGATATACTGGGAGGCTTTTATCTTTTATTATCATTATGGTGATTGTGTTTGATGAAGAAGGGCAGAATGCTCCATGTATCCCACTCACCCCCAAAAAGGGCAAATAATAGTCTCCAATTGGATCTCTGAGTATAGAACTGACCTAACAAACAGTGTAATGTTTTTTAATCTATTCATACCCTCACCTCTATGCCTGAAAATAAATACATTGTACACTTATTTTCAGGATACTTTAATGTGCTTATTGGTATGGTATTATTGGAACCAACAGCAGTTTTATCTAGAAATAATTCTTAATGCCTCTTAGATTGAATTGCTCTATTTCTGTATTATACAGTGGGTGTTATTTCTTGTCAAGGTTAGCTGCCTTTAAGAATTTCCCTTGAAGCAACCAGAGAAAGAGACCTTGATTTTCAAAGCGAAATCACAGCCAAACCTTCATTCTTCTTGCAGTAGACTGACTTTCCCTTAAAGTACAGGAAACTAGGCTGCAAATTTATTATTCAGCTGCTCCTTCTGCATCTTCATAAGCAAAGATTCAGAGAAGGAATTATGCAACACTCTCTTTTTGCTTAAGAGCTTCAGCCTCTGCAGTGACAGAATGACAGCAATGAGCTGGAGAAAACAGGATCCAGGAAATGAGTTTCAGCTTGGTCAGTTGTAACAGCCCCTTACTGACCTCCTGAGTAGCAACAAACATCATACTTGAAATCCTCATATTACTTTTTGTTCTCAGGGGTTTTCTGTATCTGTCAGACCAAGGCAGTGAGTGCACTTTACCTCATGGCTTTTTGTCATCTAAATGCTTAGAAAATGATGGATCAGTATCACAATACAGGGGGTACTGAATCTGATAAACAGTGGAAATAAGTAGTGGTGGGAAAAGAGGATCAGATAACTATTTAAAAAATTTGGCTGTATTAACGACTGCAGTCTCTTTATAGAGAATACCACTTTGTTTACAGAGGACACCCTGCAATGCTGGTCTGCAAGCACGGCCCTCCTCTCTCACTAGCAGCTTGCAAATTCATGGATCATCTGAACTGCAGCAGCAACCTCCCAATGCACTGCAAATGCTTCGGTGCAGATCACTTAATCCATCAGAACAAAACGCTCAGACTCTCTCAGGTAATACCTTTATGCAGTATTTGACTGCTGAGGAAAGAAGGGTTGTCAGGATGCCTGTATTACCAAATAAGCTTATCTTGGAATTTTGGAGGTTAGCAAGTAGATAACTGAAAAAGTTCTTGCAGAGTATGGATTACCAAAGAGCATGATGGAAATTAAAGCATGGGAGCACTGAGGATTGGCTAGGGGTTTCAGACACTTGTGGTGGGGCAAAGTAGTATTAAAAACAGGAGGTGTTCATGATTCCTTCCTATGAGATGGAAAAGGATATCATAATGAACTTGGAGTTACAGAAGTGTTGAACACCTTGAGGCAGGGTTAGAGGCTTCAACCCCTGCCCTCCACCCAAGTTCATGTCTGAATGCTTACTTGCTGAATGGAAGGCTTGGTGCCACAGGTCCTCTGAACAGAGTGTTGTTGTCTAGACACATCAGATACATGAAGTTGCTTAGGAACTTGATCCAAGGAGCTATTTTCCCTCCCTCATTTAAAAAAGTCTAATAATGTCAGACACTACTAAGATTTTTGGTAGAAGACAGCATGAACTGGCAGCTGATTAACTGAGAAATCAATTAAAAAGTAATTAAAAATAACTCTCTTAAATCACGTGGCTAGAATACATATCTCAATACTGAGTTACTCCACAGATCTAAACAGTGACCTAATTTTGAGATGTAGGACTGCATTTTACATGACAGGGGAAAAACCATACCCTACTTCTTTCTCAGGTAAAATCTCAGCTGTACCTGCTCTGTGTGATGCTCCAGACCAGCAAACTCCTCAGAGCACTCCAAAGACAAATGAGTCTTCTGTCACCCACTCCAGAAATGTTTTTCCAGAGGTGAATACGTGCTTCTCTCCAATTCATTCATTTCAAACAGCATCTGTAAAGCATGTTTTTATCCTTGAAGTAAGATGTAATACAGTACTTCAGGCTTGAATTTGATGCAATGAAGGCCATTTAAGGTATAAAACAAAAGTTTTCTGAAACCCCAGTAAAAAAGTGATTCTTATCCTTTAACAGGGTATTACTTCATTGCCTATTGGCTGTAAAGGAAAGTTTGGCTGATCGCATCGTGTACTATAAAGCTTATTTTATTTCTTTTCAGGGCTATAGCTTAAACTTAAGTAACCCTTGCACACTTACAGGTTAAAAGTCCACCCTGTAAACCAAAATCTTTACAAAAGAGGCAGATTATAATATGTGTCTTGGTTTTGTAGAAATATCAATTTCACAAACTCAGCAATACTGAGGCTCTACTGGGGAAGTGTGTTGCCTTTCATACCTTTTCCTAAAGCTGTGGAAACTGGAGCTTTCAGGTCTAGATGAGGTTGTGAAATATTTAATGACTGTTGAGTTCTGTCTTAATATGTTCTTGGAGAGTATTCTGGTTAGAAGGGCCTCTGTGGAGCAAAGGAAGTTATTGATGTTACTGCAGCATGATCACTTCCATCCTATGATGATTAATAATCCTTCTGAACATGGCTGGAAATTTAGTTGCTTTAATCAGGCTGTAATAGCTTTATTTTTGGCAATGGATAGAAACTGCCTCTTGAATCCATGAATCTATGAGCCCAGGAATGTGTCCTGCAGGTAAGGATGAAAAGCAGCTCACACCTTCCTTTTAGTGTCCACTGTCCAAGGTAGCAGGTAATGCCAATTGACTCAGTTTTGTGCAGCACTTTTCTTAGCTCAAGGGATTACAACACAGAGTAATCTTGCACAGAGTAAAAATACCAAAGATCACAGTCACCCTTTGCCCTGAGCCACAAGCTAGAGTGCAGCAACTGCCTTTATGACAACTTTATTCTGCTGTACCATGTTAAGGGTTAAAGAGCTTGTATCAGTTTCTCATGCTCTACCCACGCCATCACTTGGGATTGCTGAGCTGTGCATATTCTAAATCTGAAGTCTTGATTTATGAACTTATGCGTTGTTTACCATAATATGAGTGAAATCTATTTCTTCCTTGGTGTTTACAGAAGCTAGAGCTGCAAGAATTTACTGCTCTAAGCTTCTAAACCTTTAATCCTGATGCTGTATAATAAGCATCCTCATATGCTAAACACAAGTAATATAAAGGATGTATTTTGAAGTCTAGCTTCTCTTCTAGATATCCAACACCATTTTCCAAGTTGACAGTGCTGACTGGAGTAAACAAGCTGAGCAAACAAGACATCTAGACAAATCAAATAAACTGCAAAACAAGACCAGCATGAGAGCTGCTGATTTAATATCTATAAGTCGAGAACAAAGTATGTAATGTCATAATAAAAACTGTAGCTATTATCAGTATTGCAAAGTTAAAAATGCACAAGAAACTAGTTTAAAGAAATATCAAGCTTGAATACCTTGTATATTATTCACTTTGCAGGATAATGGTTGGGTATGCAGTTTTCCCTTGCTCTTCCTTTTTTTATTTGCTGCTTAAAAACAACAAAAAAAAAAGTGAAATTAAACTGATGTTTGGTTCTTGTTCTGTATTAAAATATATAAAGAAAATTACTTTTTGATTTAAGAATGTGGCACTAGGGATACATAAATCAGTAAACCATGAAGTCTGAGAATTGATGATTCAATCTGTTGAACTTGACTGGCTTCTGAAATGTCTTCTGCTGAAGTTTCATGGACCTCTTTTCCCAGAGCACTTTGTGTGTATTTTGAGTAATTATCTTTGGCTCTTGGTGACAAGCATCTGACAGCAAATCACTGTCAAAGAGGCTTTCACTATGGAATAAACTTGCAATTATTACAAGAACACTGGCCCTCTGAAAGCTGCATTCTATACTTCATATTTCCAACTAAAGAATTGACTGAACATCCATGCTCTGTGTGTACAGTATTGCCAGACACGATTGTTTTGGTTTCTCCTTTACTCTTTGCCCTCTAGAACACCTAGAGAAGAAGGGAAGAAACTTCTGAAAACTTGATGAAATTACAAAGCAGAGCCTGTTCACTGATGAGTTCTTATTTTTGGCAAAGAATAATGCTAAGCAGTCGCAGTGTATTAAAGCAATTCTAAAAATGGAGATTTGATTCTCCATGAATTTCTATTTATTTTAGGATCTTAAGACACCAAGCCATACATCTACTGCCCCCTTTTGCTTAGACTTGCAGCAGCTGGAATTGGTACATAGCTAAGATTTCTGCTAACAAAGTTTTGTGGCTCTGAGGTTTTTCTGAAAACCCCTTTAATGACAAACTGGCTGAGGGTTTGATACTTTGAATCCAGCATTTATTTGCATAATTTTAAAAAGTGTTACCCGAAGTTTTTTTATTAAGCATTTACTTAAATAATGAAATATCTCAAACTACACTAGAGGATTGCTGGTGAATGAGATAAAATGTGTTGTTAATCTCTGGTTTGAAAATAGTGTTTGGGGTTTTTTTCCCCTCAAATAATAAAGAAGTAACAGGATGACGTGTTTGTATATGGGTAGGCTGCTGGAAATGTGAGGACGAGCCCTTGATGGCTGACCTATCTGCTTTTAAATACAAGTAAATGGGGCTGAGAGCTATAGGTGAAATGAGTTTGCATGATCCATCAGGTAACCCTAAAGCTGGAATCAAAAGGAAAGAGGCCTGAGTGGGAAGGGGAGGAAGTCACCAAGTGGCAAAGTGTTGTGTTGAGCCTTCCTGACCAAACCTTTAAAGCATTCTGCTGGGACCTCTCCTAGAATTAACCAGGAGTTAATTTCTCATCTATAGTCGAGCTAGCTATACTTTTTCCTGCCCAAAAGTGGAGAGAAGTGGTCCAGGTCAATTTAAGCTTAGGAAATGTTTGGGAGAACTTCTGTCATTCTGAACCAAATAATAAACTGCGCTGTAAGCTTTTTAAGTCAATTCCTGGAAAGACTGAAGATTTATCATTTAAATTTGAGAAAGAATAGTCTATAAAATCAACATGGTCAAAAAAGTCTCTTTTCATTTTTCCATCAGGTCATTGTACACCCAATGATAAATCTAATGATAAAACCATACCACAGCCAATGTTTGAACTCCTTCCAAGAAAGGTAAGTGATGCTCAAGTTCTGTTTGAGAAGAGGCTGAATGTAGTTACTAGCTTGAATAACTCCCTGACCTAGATCTTCTCTAAAAGTCGGTTCTTTTACAAATAGAATATTTAGTATACAATAGGTCTTTGTTATTGGTATAATCTGTATAGATTTATCTCATTTTTAGTGTTAAAACCAAACAAATGACTCTCTTCATTGCAGAAGGTAAAGCACGTAAGATACATGCACACAAATATATATTCAAAATGCCCATGTTGCCTTATTAAAATATGGTTTGTTTCATCTAGTTTTAATATTTGAACAAGGAACTAGCGTTCTTTGATCTAGTTCTGCTATCCAAGTTATTAGTGTGCTTTCCCTAACTGATCCAGTAAAAAAATAAGAGTAGTGTGGAATATAGTCTTGGTACTATTGGAAAACCTGTTCTGAAATAAGACAAAGCACTTTTAATGACTAAAGGTATTTGTGACAGTTGAGCAAAATGTCTCCTGGCATACAGTAAGTTACCTTAATTGGAAGGACAGAGGGATTTTCTTATCTACTAAATTCTTCTCTTGTAATCAGCTAATTGAAAACATTAATTCAAAATTACTAATACTAGATCATGTCAACCTCTGGACCTAAAAAGTTTTCTATATCATCTGTGGAGCTAAAATGTTTCTAGGATTTTTCTTTAGGCACTTAGGTTTCAGAAAATTATTAACTAACATGTTGAATTCAATTCCAAAAATATGTATTTCCTTCATAAGCACATGCTTCTACTAGAAGGAGGATTTCTTAAGAATGCTGGTTTTGTTCTAATTTATGCTGTGAAGAAAATGCCACAGGGGAACAAACAAAATCCACAAGCCTAATATAAAACTATTGTTGTGTAAGGACTGTGTATAAAAATTAGATGGACTTCTGTATTAAAACCTTGTCAATGGACCTTGTGCGAACTCAGCCTTGTGAATTCATGTTTTCTGAAATGAAAAAGTGGAGAGGGAGACTTAAATAGTCAGAGTAGCTACAAAGGCTAATGTTTGTTGGTATATTGCCAAAGACTCTCAAAGTTGATGAGAAAGCACATTAAAATCTGCTCAGATTGCTTCATATGCACTAATATCCTGCCAAAGGAAAAATATTTTGGTGTAGTTATTTCCAGCAGGCCTAGTCAAACAACATTGTGCTAATGTAAGAACTAGGCAGGTAAAGTAGTTGAAGAGTATTTTTTTTTCCTCTTCTGTGTTTTCCTTTTTCTGATAACTTCAGGACACAGAATTGAAGACTGTAGATTCCTGGGTAAGCCTGTGTAAAACGATGAAGCTTCCAGCTCCAATAAAAGCATCTGCTGAGAGCTTCAATCAGTTCAGGGATGCAGTACTAAAGAGGAGTGGGCAAGTGCAGGAGGCAAAAAGGTCTCTTGGGCATGCTGAGAGGGAGTTGCAAAATCTTCCACAAGAAAACAAAAGATTGGTAACTACTTCTGTGTAAGTATTATTCTGGTTTTTGCCTGTATGATACTGGAGGGCTTAGTTATTCAGGGACAAGGGGTTTGGGTTAGGTGTAATTGCCACATGTCAGATGAAACTGGGGAGCTGTACCATGCTAAGCAAAACTGCACATCCCAAATGCACAGAGCAGCCTTTTCTCTTCAAATCAGTACTATTTCAGCAATCAGAGAAACTTCCCAGGAACTTCCTCCTTTGTTGTTGCTGTTAGTTTGCGTCTGGATTTTTTTGTTGTTGTTTTTGTTTGTTTTTTGGGGGGTTTTTTGAATGGAAGGGAATTTGGTTTTTGTTTGGGTACTAAGGTGAGAGGTCTTGGTCCCCTGGAGCACTCATGACCAGAGTTCACATTTGTCCTATTTTCCTACACCTGTAGCCAGGAATGTCCTCATCTTAGTGCTCTCCTACGGGGACACAGCAAAGTCCAGTCTTTGAGAGCACGTTGTTAACATAGCTATACAGGGGTTCCAGTGTGCACCACTTCATACAGCAGAATTCTTTGCATTGCTGTAGAAAAGCACCTTCCGTAAGCCCCTGCTCCCCTGGCTGTTTGCAGCTCCTGTTTCAGGCAGTGCCCTGAAGTCTGTGGCCATGCTGAGTGGGATAAATGACTGCCTGCTAATTACTGCATTGCAGTAATATCCTGGAGTTTGTTTGCCACCTTTTGGAAACTGTTTGTAATATTCCCCTCTCCAGTAGGCTGGTTTCTTCCCCTTGCCTGTTTCACCCTGTGAAAGATAAATCTGAGCTGGTTCCTAAATTCTCCTGCACTTGCCCATTGCTGGTTGTATTAGAATAAGTCAATTGATTGGATTGTTTTATTTTAATAATCAGAGCATTTGAAGGACTTAAGAGTATACTCCTCATTCAGAAATTAGTGAAATCTACCTCAAATAACTAACTGAATAGGAAGAAGGTAGAAAAAAACCATCATAGGCCAAGAAAGTAACAGAAAATAAAGCATTTTAAAGCAAGCGTATGTAAATTTTGTGTAGTGTATCTATAAATCCCACATGCATGCAGATTAGAAATGGGACACAGGAAGCATGAACTACTACAGCCCAACAATTGTGTGCACATAACTCTTGTGAAGGGAAATCACTTTGAAACAATGTGAAGGAAACCCTTTAAGTGCTAGGCACTGATTTAAATTATTTGCAGAATTCTATCAGGTTGTTATGAAAAAAACAAACTTTTCTCCTATACTGATTTTCTCTCCTGTCTTTAAAGGGGCCCTGAAAGCACAAGATTGGATGCCATGGCAGTGCCAGACTGTGAGCTTGAAAAAGAAATGCCTAAGAGTAAACTGCCTGAAGCTCAACAACGTGTTCTTGATCAAGACCGCAACTTGGCTAGAAAAATGGAACAAGAACGCAGGAGGAAGGAAGCAGTAAGTTTCTGACTCTTGCTAAACTATTTTATTTTTCAACTTTACTATAGAATAAACAAATATTACACGAGGTCTTTATTTCAAATGATCTAAATGATTGAAGAGTTACTACCTGAAGAGTTAGTGCAGAAAATGCAATAGGAAACTCAAAGTACGTCTTCAAGTGGCATGATATGGAAAACTATCTGCTTGGTCCTAGTACTCCCATAAGTTTAGAATAATTGTGTGGTAAAAAAATTCTGAAGAGGAGTCCCTGCCCTCTAAGTAATTTCCAACCTTGAGTGTTGCAAGCTGTACATCCTCCTTAACGTGTTACATGTCACAAAAGTGCTAGTTCTACAGTTCTGGTGTGAAATACCACGCCTAAGCCTTTTTAAAACTAACTGGTTTTACTGGAGACAGTAATTAGTATTTTCTAATTGCTACCTCTTTTAGATTGAACATTTTTTAAAAATTCATAGTGTTGTACAATGGAATGTAAGTACCAGTATGCGACCATGCTGGATTCAGGTAAGTTCAACTGAAGCTTTCATCCTTCAGCTCTTTTCTGAGAGCTTCAGCAACACACACTCTCAAACTTGTCATAACAGAAAAGACATTCATTTTTGAGAAGATGCCTTATAGTTTTCTCTTAAATCTTTAAGTATTTGACCTGCATAGTGTCCATTAATGTTTGACTGCTCTGAAAACACACTTGTTTGCTTTCTTGCAGACAGCTTGGATAATTGATGTGAATCTGCAGAGAGATATTATGGCTTCTTTCGAAGAATATCTTGACTGAAAGCAGTAGTTTATATAGAATTTAACTTCAAACTACTAAACCCAGCATAGTTTTGTACTAGTTAGGATCTTAAATATTAAGACCACTTTAAAGATCTTCTCTAAAATGCTTTGTATTAAAAGCTTGTTCACTAATACCTGAAGTGTCACAAGGTTTATTTCTTTTCACTGCTTGTTTATAACATGTATTCTGTTCTGCTGAACAGTAGAATGGAGTTGTTCATTCGATTACAGTTTCATCTGTTGTTTCTATCTGGTATTACAAAGAATCACTGTACTGTGACACACCTGTACAAAATCTGGGCTGTGACAAAAGGATCTCTCTAGAAGTGGCACTAAGGGAGGGGGTGTGTAACATTACTTGTCATCACAAAAAAACTTCCATGAACTCTTTAATTTCATCAGTAAATCTTATCTACTTGCATGTATTTTAAGGTCCAGATGTGTTTAATGTATTTCATGTTAACATAATATTTAGCTAAGGGTGCAAACATGTTTGCCACATAGTTCTAGTTCTTCTCAGGAAAAAATTATAGCAAACTGGCTCCAGTTTGCAAGATTTTCTGATTGATACAAGATATTATTAGTGTTGAAAAATTTTCTGATAGAAACCAGAATGTGTAGTTTTGACATTCTTGTTGATTATATACAGGTATGGGAAATAAATATGGGACAAACAAAACATTGTTTTATGGAATTATTACCAAAACACAATGTGTATTACAGAAATGCTGGGTGGAAGGGGGGCCCTCTTCAGACAATCTAGCTTGGTAGTCTCCAAACCCTTTCTTCCATGTACCCCATAATTTAAATATTTTAAACATAGACCCCCAAGACATGTATATTTATTAATTTATAAATTATATACACATTATAAATATTCCACTGTAGTAGTCTATTTTTTACATTACATTATAATATTTTAAATTTCTGTTTTATTTTTAACCCTGTTTATTTATTATTTTATTTTGTAATTTAAAAAATTGTATTCAATATTTTATTCCCACACTCCACTTTGGAGACTACTGATCTCATTGAGCCTCCTACTCAAAACTCTCTCCCAATAGAGAACTTCAGTTTGTCAAGTTCCTGGATGAAAAGTGAAGGTAACACTGCCAGCTCTGATGAGGTTCTGCCACAGGCAACCTAACTAAGTAACCTAAGTGAACAAAACCTTCTACAAATAACTGAATTTTCAGAGAAGACAGTAAATTGCTTCTAAATTCAAAAATGCCAGCTAAAGCATGCCCAAAAATGGTGGCCTAGTCTTTCAGGTAGCAGGCTGATGAGTTAGTGCTAGTTCAAATATATTTATTCACTATAGTCATGGACCTTCAAACTCTGCCATTGCTGGAATGGTATCATTTCATTCAACAGCACAAAGAGTGTGAATGGCAAATGCTCAGATTGGGCCAGCACCCTGTGAAATGTCCAGGGATGTCTTGGCCTGGAGGCATGTTCAAGTTGTACGCTGTTTGGGAGATTTGAGGACTTGGCTAGGACAGGGATTTGGGATGAAAGGTGGGTTGTAATGTAAAGTGGTGCTGTTAGGATGTCTTTCATATCCACATCAAAAGTGACCTACCTTCATTTGTCGTTTATACATTGTTAAGAGTTATCTGTCCCGCAATAAAGTGCTGCAGTTCACATCTAGGACTCTCTACTTTGCTGTCACTTGGATATACTTTCTCTCTGGGCTAATGCAAGCTCAAGAGCTCTTGCTTTGGAAATAGGAGGTGACAAGAGGGAAGGGCAAGAATTCCCTCTGAGCATTTCATCCATTGGATACAGCTATATGGGCATTGTTGGTTTGAACTGCTGCTTTTGTCCCTTCAAAAACTAATTCCAGCTTCCATGACTCTGTACTGTCACAATGGGTCACAATGTCAGTGCTGCTAATGCTAATCTGATAAACCCTTTATTTGCAACCTCCAAGTCACTTGGAGAGGATAATCAGTTCCTGTCCCCAGACAGGAGGCTGAATCCAGAAGTAAGGGAGATGGCCTCCAAATGTGAGCAACAAGCCTCTAAGGACTGTTTGCCCAAAGCCATGAACATGCTCAAAGATGCAGAAATACCACTTGGGCAAACAATACCCCTGCAAACAACAAGCTGCTTAAATAAACTGTTAGTTACCAAACAGATAAAAGGTGTACTAAGTTCTTTTACACCATTCATTGACCTTTATCATTTGTGAAAACAGCTGCTTTAATGTGTTACTTGCATACTTGTGTCTATGCTAGTAGATTGTGTCTACATATAAATGAAAGGTTAGATAGTTATTAGCTTTTAGAAGTTTCTCTGACATTAATAAATGCAATAGGGTAAATTTATTACTATCAACTATGAGTTGGTCAGGCTGGAGGCAGAGGCAAAAGCAGTGATGTGAAAAGTTGTCCTCTTTTGTCTCTCAGAGAACCAGGATTAGTTGAGCTGACAAAAGATAAACAGGCAGATGGCACCTTATGGAGGGCAAAGCACACTGTCAAAGCACGTAACACCATCTGCCCTGGGGTTGGTTTGGCTTGGCACCCATTACAACAATAATTTAGAGCAGAAGATGAGAAAATCAAAATGTAAAGACAGAAAAATAATTGTTGAGGCTCTCCTTTTTTCTTAGTCATATGACAGGTAGAAGATTCTAAGCTTTCTTCTCCAAAGTCCTGGAAAACATGTGGCAGGTATTTGCCTTGTACAAACACGTTTGTTACACATATGTGGACAGTGTGGTCCTAGAGTACAAAGTGTTCCTAAATAATAGAGAAATTCTACAGCTTCCTTGGAAAACAGAAAAGCTAAGGCAGCACAGGTGGTGCCCAGAAATCCTCCATTAGGGTGTGCAGGAATTTCATTGTGCAAACACTGCTCAGAACTGCTAGGTCACCAGCACTACCTTCTTCCCAGCTCTGATGCCAGATCCATGTCCACTACCTCAAGATAGCTAAATTAGATAGCTCAGATAGCTAAACTCCGTAGCCAAAAGGTTTGTATAATTTAGAAGTTTGACATAACTATTGAGGTAGTTTGTGATGTATAAAATAAAAACAAACTTGGTTCTATTCTTGTGAAAAAATTTGCTTTGCTTCTTTCTTTGTACAAGAACTACTGCATAGCATGGCCAAATACCTTTGTATAATAAGGCACATCATGGTTCCATCCTTATTCCTTCTTGTATTCCAGATGACTACAGGAGTTTTCTGATTGCTTTGCCTAAATCTTTCATCAACCTTCCTTTGAAAGCAAGTGAAAGCTTGTGGTCAGATTCAGGATTTCAAATGTGTTTTCCAATTTTTCTTAGGGGATGTTTTACAGGAATTAATTCTTATTAGTGGTTCATTAAGAAATTTGATGGCTACCATAATATAAACAACAGCATTGGGTTTTTTTGCTTCTGCCAAACTTCCTAATTTATCTAACTGGGTCACTGGTTTACTGAGGTGCACTTGAGGGAAAAATTCTGCTGCTGCTTAGTCTGATATTGAGAAGTTGCAAAGGCTTCTTCCCTACAAGAAAGGTCATTAGCACGAAGTCTGATGCATAAGAAATGAGCTGCATGCTAATCCTAGGGTTGGCAACGTGAGTAATCTGAGCACGAAGGGAAAGCTCAGCTCGGTAGGCATGATTCATGCAGTCCTACTGGAGTCTGCAGAGGTCGGTGTCTGAACTGAATCATCTGCATCTGATGTTCCTTCTCTTCTTGCCCAAGAGAAGGAGGGAGCCTTAAACAGCCCTGCACCTCTTTCCTCAGCAGACTGATAAAGCTCCTGACCTCACATTTGTAAGGCTGGTGTTCAGACAAGGAGCAGGGATCATGAACAGTGTTAATTCAGCATTGGCAGCTGGTGTAGGTCACTGATATTTCATTTGTGTTATAGATAACAGCAAGCTTGGAAGGTTTTTATAGCTACCTAAAATGTTATCTTTAGTAATAGAAAATAAATTCATATTAGGGCTTAAACTTGTTTAAACTTTTAAAATAATCAACGTGCAGTAACAGGCCATTATTTGTAACATTCCTTTCTGCTGTTTTAGTTAATTTCATTTGATTTTTCTAAAAAAGGAAAAATTTTGACCTTATTGAAACCAGCATTAATTCTGTCACTGCCTTCAATGGGCCTAGGATTCAACATCAGTGTCTATATTTGTAAGTCTGAATTTAGAACAAGTAGGAGAAAGCATTTGGTATGTTACAGACAAAAGTCATCTACAAGCTGTGTTCCATGCAGAGTGAAAAATTGTATCTATTCTGTCTGCATACATGCTTATCCAATTTTTTTTAAACTAGCTCATTGAATCACACATCTTAGAGTTAACAGATGGATGGTGTCTTTGTACGAGCTTCTACTTGCACTGCTGGACAGAGCAAAAATATTTCTCGGAAGTAGTTCTAATCCTACAGACTCATCTGGACCAAGAACAATTTTTTTTCATAGAATTTGGCAACCCTGCTCTCTTCAAATGGCAAGAAGCTGCACGTAGGCCTACATATGAGCTGTGACTCTCATATGGCCTCCAAAAGTCTTGAACCTGCCCATATCCTCTAGTCTGAGAAGTAAAGGTGAGCAGGCCATGCAGTGAGTTAGATCAGGATTTGACACAGAAGCTCATTATACTTTCCTGGCAGTCAGCACCTACCATGTCCACATTTTGTTATCTTCTAGAGCTAATAAACTGTAATTTCTTAAATGCACTTTTACAAACTGTAAAATCAATTGCTTCATATAGTTACACTTCTACTTACAGTTTTGGATTACGTGAGCCATTCTAGTTTTAAACTTCCATTTACCCTGCATATCAGTAGGTTAGTAGAAGACAGACTGAAGACTTTCTTCTTACCCTGGCATCTGTGGCCTTGTATGAGACAGTGACTCCTTGGTGTATGCTGGTAGTGATGTACTAATGGGCAGGCAGGGACTGTTCAGCCTCTATCAGCCCTCCGGAGGTGAGACATCAATACAGACTTAAGTTTAGGTGATTTATCTTTTTAAGAAATATTCACTTGTATCAGCATATAACAACTAAAATTGTAAATACGTTTACAAAATCACCCTTAAATGGGTAATAGTGAAACGGCAGTGAAAGAATGAAGTCTTGATAAACACCATGGTGCGAGCGCACACCCCCATGCCGGCAGTTATCCACCTCTGGCACGGCGATAAGGTAAGGGCGCTCAAGGGCGCGCTCGGAGCGCGCAGCGCGATCGCCGCCGGGGCCTGGGGCAGGCACGGCGGCGGGGGCGGCCCGGCGGCCGCGGCCGCTGCTCCCAATGACATTCCGAGCGCGCTCCGATGTGTCTGGCGGCTCTGCCGGAGCGCGCAGGTGACACAGCCGCGCCCCGCCGCCCCAGGGACGGCTTCTCCCTCTTTCGCCGCCAAATATCTGGGGAGCAGAGCCCTCCTTGACCAAGCCCTGCGTGGGCAGGCGCGACCCCCGCAAGGAGCGCCGCCGCCCCCGAGGCACCGCCCGGGGTCCGGCGAGCCCCGGGACGTGCGGGCGGCCGGCGCTGTGCCCGGCGCTGTGCCCGGCGGCGCAGGGCGAGGGCCGCGGGGCGGGCGCGCCGCCGCCGCCGCTCCCGGTGCCTCCGCTCGGGCGGCTCCTGGCGGCGGCGGCGCTCCGAGCCCCTCCCGGCCGGCGGGGACGGCGGCGGCGGGGCCCGATGGCGAGACCCGGCGCTGCGTGCCCTCCGCCCGCCCGCCGGGTGATGGTGGCCGCGCGGGCGCTGCTCTTCTGGGCGTTGGTTTACAGCTACTGCGGGGTGTGCGCCTGCATCGCCGGGCTGCGGCTGCTCTGGAGCATCGGCCGGCGCCCGGGCGAGACCTTCCGCTGGGTGGTGCGGGAGAACCCCCCCGCCTGCCTCAACGACCCCTCCCTGGGCACCCACTGCTACGTCCGCATCAAGGTGAGGGCGCGGGCGGGGGGAGCGGGCCCGCTGGCGCGCAGGCACCCACTCCCGCGCTGTGCATGGCACCCCTGCCTGCCCTGCCCTGCCGTGCGGGCTGCGCTGTGCACGGCACCCCTGCCTGCCCTGCCCTGCTGTGCGGGATGCGCTGTGCACGGCACCCCTGTCTGCCCTGCCCTGCTGTGCGGGATGCGCTGTGCACGGCACCCCTGCCTGTCCTGCCCTGCCCTGCTGTGCGGGATGCGCTGTGCACGGCACCCCTGCCTGCCCTGCCCGGCTGTGCGGGGTGCGCGGGCAGCCCGCCTGCCCTGCCGTGCGTGCTCGCACAGCTGCACAGGTGCATCCAGCACCTGCCTGCGCTGCCCCGGCGAGCGGGGCCGTGCCCGGCCCGGCTGCGGGGCCTCAGGCCGGGAGGATCGGTGCCCGGCCGGCCCGGGTGCGGAGCCCTGGGTGGGCGGTGAGCGGTTCCTTGGCCCCGGGTATCCCGCAGCCACCGCTCCCTGCACCGCCGCTGCTCTCTGCTGTTTACGGTTTGCCCAGTTGCACCGGGGAGCTCGGTTCGTGCATCACTGTTACAGGGAAAACGTAGAGCAAGAAGCTAATTGCTGACCCTCAGGTTGTACAGTTTAAGCCACCGGTCAATTTCTCAATTGTCTCAGGTCTCTGTGATTTGCTCCTTTACTGAATGCTCTAAATGAAGTTGTATTAGCTAGGTTTCTTTTGCAGCTATAGGTGAGCAGAGAATGCATAGCTAGTTTTGTCAAGTGCTATTTTTCATAAAATAAACATAAAGATCTCTGTTTCCAGGGTTCTGTGCAGATGGTTTTGTGCCAGGCAGTACTAATATAAATTAGTGAGCCTCAGTTTGTCATGATTTGCTTGTTTTCTTTTGCTAACATCATTAGGAGGCATGTGTGGGCTTTTTACTCATATGACATGTTCTTTTTTTCCTGTACCACAAAGCAGTAAATGAACAGGCTGCTGGGGAAGTGAGAGGGGTATGACAGTAACAGAAGAGCATTTGGGGGCAAATCGAATTGCTGTCAATATGACAGTTGATCACTCATTTCAGGAAGTAAGAAACTCATGCTGTTGGATAACAGCAGGCTAATGGATTACTTTCCAAACACATATATCCTACAAATCCATTCAAATTTCAATAAAACAGCCTGTGTTGGAAAAGGTGGCAACATCCTATGTCTGTTCTGGAGGCTGGAAAAAAGGGAACAGCAGCAACTGAAAAAGTCCAGGATGGGCCATGTGATATTTAAACTGCTGTACACATGGGAATAGAATTTTCAGGAGTAAAGGGAGTTCCTTAAAAGCAACAAATAGATTAGAATAAAAACATGGAGGGTAAATCCCAAGAGCATGCTGACTGAAAGAAACAGCATGGAAGAGGGCTTACCTATTACTCAGTAAATGAGAAACTGTGGAAGAAGACTGAGAAACTTCTACTTTTTTAAATAAAAAAAGATTAAAGACAGAATGATCTGGAGAATGATACAGATGATGTAATGACCCCAAAATTTCTTGGGAATTTACTTTTACCTCTAGGGACTTCAAGTTCATTGGCATCCCAGAGATGAAACATCAATGTAATTAGGGGCCAAAAAAGAAAAAGTCCCTATTATATCCAGAGTAAAAGTCTCTATTATATCCAGAGCAAATATTAAAAATCCAAATAGTTCCCTCTTCAGAGTCCTTTCAAGAATGAGGATATAAGTTAACGGTTTTGGAGCTAATTAGTGACTTTCAAGTGTAAAGATATGTCAGAGCATTTGAAGCATCTTGGCAAGAAAACCTTTTTTCATGCATTTGTGATCCTTGCCCTGATATTAGCTCTTGATGTGTAGCAAAGGCATGGGGTTTTTCTTTCTGTTTTGAAATAGCAGAGACAGTGCAGGCTTTGACATTTGTTCAGAGCTGTACAACCCTTCTTCCTGCAGTTTCTTTCACATGACTTCTAAACAGTATTTTGTGAGCTAACTCCCAACTTCTCTATCTACTTCTGTGTCAGAACTCAGTAAAACCTCTAGGTCATGATCACAGTTTATTCAAATTCTACTGGATTTAACCTTCAGTCAGTGCAATCTTGTGTACATCCATTCTCTTCAATAGCATTTCAGTGTTCAGCTTCTACAATAAGTAAGTTGCCTGCTTGTAATTCTCATAAGACCCAATTCCTTAAAAGTTGCATCAGAAACTGACTATTGACACAGCAGAAAGAAGATTATAACATTAAGGCTTAATTTTCTGAAGTGAATCTCAAACCTAGAATTGTAAAAACTAGCAAATATGTCTTGCTTTCTGGTTACTTAATTTTGATTGCTTTTGGTTGTTAAGAATCCACGTGGTCCTTTATCTATCATGCCAGAATGCAATGTGATGGTTTTAAATAGTTGTGTAATCTTACCAGCTAACTGAAAGATTGGAAGTGCATTTAAAGTATTCTGCATTTTAAAGTCTTTCTTTAAAGCAGCTGACTGGTGTCAGTGTGAAAGCAGTGTGCTTGCTGTGACAATAACCTGCATTTCCCAGTGGCTGTGGCAGGCAGTGCTCTGTCAGAAGTGTTGGTGTGCTCAGGGCTGGGCTGGCACACAGGCACAGCCGGGCAGGTACTGGGGATGGTCCTTCCTGGAAGGAGCTGTGCTGGGTGTGCAGGCTGGGGGACACTCAGCATTGCCAGCGTGTAGCAGATACCTGATCTCAGAAGTAAAGAAGGCTTCAGCTTCAAAACTGATCATTTGGTATTATTTTAGGTTCACTATATTGTTTCTTAGAATATGATCTGAAACCCTCATCATTCTCAAATCCCAAAGAAGCAGTTCTGTGCAGCAATAAACACACTTCTTTTTCTCTTATTTTAGGATTCCGGGTTACGATTCCACTATGTGGCTGCTGGAGAAAGGGGCAAACCACTCATGCTGCTGCTTCATGGCTTTCCAGAATTCTGGTAAAACTCCCTTCAACATTTTCTTTTATAAAAGAGGCTGAATAAGATACCCAAGGATGAACACCTCTGCTTAAATATCCCCAGTGCAATCCCTTATATGTATTTATGAATACTAATGGTATGAAGTTTCAGTAGGCAATGAGCCATTGAAACATCTTTTAAACTGCTGCATCCACAAAGAAAGTTCCTTCAGACTAACACAAACCAACCATCTTTTTTGTACTGTCAATCCATTTTTCCTCAGGTATGTACCCTTTCCTGCAGACTTTGTGAACGAACTGCTAATTTTAAACAAATTTCCTGTTTGGATAGTACTTGTACTATATGGGTAAACTTATGAATTATAGCAGAGGGTGTTAAAATAAAGATCCATTATATGTTAAGTGCAGTCAGGATTGCTCCATTTATTAAAAATACTACACATTAATTTTTAACTAGGGGAGGGGAAGAACTATGAGTTCTATAGGCTATTGTGCAGCCTAATTTCAGAATGGAATGCTACTCAGGGAAAAAGGTTCTATTATTAGTTCATCACAAGATGAATGATGAATCAAACCCAATCCTAAATGTTTGTTTATAACAATGAAGAGCAGTCATGTGTCCAATGATTTAACTAAATTGCTCAGGCTGTCGTTGTCAGGTTTAACTAGTGAAGCATGGCTTACAGAACTTGCACAGGAAAAACAGTAAGGGAATAAGGGGAGTACTAATGCCAGAAATACAGCAAGGTAAACGATCCTTTTCCTTACCAAACTCAGCTGTGGGGCTAGAGGCCACTGCTGGAGCTGTGATTTTCCAGTCTGTACTCAGGTCATACCATGCTAAACTGACCCAAGTAGGAGAGGTCAGTTCCCTTCCCTCAGCAATTTCCCCTAGGCACTAATGCCCTTCAGGGTGATGGGACAGAGCCACATTTCTGTTAAGTTAAATTTTCAAAGAACATTATTCTAGTAATAAATTGCTATCTAAAATTATTAAAACTGTAAACTTTGATTGAAAGGACAGTTAGATGGGTCAGTGCATATTCTATTCAAACATTATGCATATCTTGCATAAAGCATAGTCTAACACAGGCAATGAGACTACAGCTGATTTCCCCTATGGGGGAATAGTAAAAGAGAAATTAGCATTTTATATGCATATTCTACTGAGATTAGGTATATTATTTTTAAAAAGCAGAAAGTAATTCTTACAGTTTAGAATAGTGAGTCATGCTATAAGTGGCAGCTACTAGATTGTATTGTCTGACCATTCAAAAGGGATTAATAAAAAACGTGTTATGTGGGTCACTGGGACCACCGAGAGTTTCTATCACTGTTTTAAAAAGAACACTATATGCTAATAGTCTGTAAACTAATCATATTACCAATACTTGTGTTAGGTTATTCATTCACTCTGTGATTTCTTTTTCATTCAGGAATAGCGATTGTTCTAAGAGCACAAGATAAAATAACCACAATTTAAGAGAGAGGTAAAGCAGCAGCAAATTTGTATTGTTTGTCTAGGAAAACAAAAAGAATTTTATCCACAATTACAGTTCTTAATTTTAATAAATCCTCTGCTTTCAAATGTCTCAAGGTTATAACTAGGACAAATATAACCAGACCACTAAGAGTGATAGAAAATGTCTGAAGATGACAGATCACTAAAGAATGTAACACACCAGAGCCAATGAGGGTTTTAGATGCATAAGAACTTGAAAATCAATACATGGTGGAAGGTCAATAATAAAATACTTAAAGCTGGACATAATGTGTTGAGGCAGCTGAGTACTTAAAAGTTGTGTGTGAGCTGCTACATTTTATACTACTTGCCCTTTAGAAAAAATATTATCAGAAAGTCTCAAAATAGATTCAACCTTATGAACATGGAGGCATTCATAACATTTCCAAATTCTGCTTGCAAAGCAGTTGTCCAATATTTATATATCATATGGGATAAAAGGGTTTATTTGAATATAAAACCTACCCATTTGATAGGTCAGACACTTGGAGACTGATGGACTGTTGTGAAAACAGAGGATGAGAATAGCTTGTAGACATTTTCAGAAAACAAAAATAGTTGATTTATGTATTTATGGGCCTGGTTCTTTCTTCTTACTGAAGTATATAGAATAGCTGCAACAGTTACCATGGCAAATTCAGCTTCCAAGTCATTATATAATGCCTGTAAAAAATTCATTCCCAGAGATCTCAGCTAAACCTTGTCTTCACATTATATAGCACTGAAATGAAAATGTTCTGACTGTTTTGTTTATATGAAAACAGATTCATACCACTGAGTGTTCCTGTAACCTTATTTCAGTTTGAAGTCCCTAATAGGCTGGAGGCAAAGGTAAAGTGGAAGAGCCCATGGTCTGATACAGATGTTGTTTGGATTAAGGTAGAATTCTGTGCATCACACTTACAACCACTGATGATCCAAATGTTATATATCCTTTCTCTGAAACAAGCAGAAATAAAAGCTAGATCCTAGCACAGAGGGATGCAGTCACTATTATATATGTCCAGAAGGATCATGGTTTTCCTACATCTTTCTAGTACAGTGCAAGATAAGACTATGTCTGTCTTGGTACTGGCTATTCTAAAATTTATTTGGTTTCAATAACAGCTGAAGGACAGGTCGTTCTTGCAGGTTAAGACCCACCATTTTCTTTTTATTTTTGCTTCATAACACACATCCAGCCACTACAAACAGTTACAGAGCGAGGAATAGCCCAGGCCTTTGCCTGAGTTCTTGCCTTTGTATGCCTTTTGATGTATGTAATGCTATCACTCTTTTCCATAGAAACCCAAGGATGAAATTAATCTGTCGAGTGACAACACATTGAGAGAGCTTGTTCTGCAACAGTTCTGGTACAGAGACACAGATGAAAGTGTACACAGGACAAATCCTATAAGCTTCACCAAGATCATTTGTTATTAACTGGATTTCTTTCCTTGGTTTATTTATTGTATGAATTATCTGATATTCTTTTTCTGAATAGAAAAAATTGCAAAACATGGCTGTGTGTAAGCCAGGGAGAAGAGAAAGCTTTTCAGGTCTTACTCTTTTGATGCTACTATGGCACTAAGGATAAAGTCCTCCCTGTGCTCTGGTTTATGCCTGCTTCCTTTACAGCAAAGGGGCTGTGCCAGACTCCAGGAATTGTTGAAAAGCGCTGGCTCTGGCCATGTCCCCTTTGTGGCAGCTGCATTTTGTTACTGGGGGATTCAAGACGGGAGCACAAAACTACTGCAGCCACAAAGGACCATCAGCACAGCACAGAAAGGAAAAAGAATCTCAGAGCAAACAAAGCCATGCTACTTTACCCTCAAATATTTGGATGCAAAAGCATTGAGTGCACTTTTGGTATCATACTACCTGACCTTGTAACTCCAACTTTTTTTCCCCTTTGTTAGGTATTCTTGGCGCCATCAATTGCGGGAATTTAAAAGTGAATATCGAGTGGTGGCCCTGGATTTGAGAGGTTATGGAGAAACAGATGCTCCTCCTCACAAAGAAAATTACAAGTTAGATTGCCTGATAGCAGACATAAAGGATATTTTGGAATCTCTAGGTGCGTTAGTAGAAGAAAAATCTACTTGACTCAAAAATGACTTAATTTTCTAGGAAAAGAAACCCATATAAAGATCTAGCACTGTTTTTGTTTGTTTGTTTGTTTTAATATACGCATTGCAGAGGTGTATAAATCTAAGGATACTAATATTATTTGGACAATTATAAATGAAGAAGTGTTGTTTTCTAATTACAATGTGTATGTCTGTATAAGCAATATGTAAAGATGATTTTTTCATCAGGAGTTTTGAAAAGAAAATTTCTATGTACTGTAAAATGCAGTACAAACCTATGGTTCTTTTCCTTAAGAAGCCTTTCCTCCTAATCACTTGCCTTAGTGGATAATATTCTGAGTTAGAGTCTTAAAGAACTTGCAGACAAAGGAATTTATATCAGATGACATTTTTCTTGCACAAACAAGACATAATAACTATTGTTATAGAGGGCTTTACAGAGATGGTGAGAGTTCATCTGCTGTATTGGGAAAAAAAACCCTCCAAAAATGCTACCCTTTGCACAATACTACTCCTGTCAGTTCTCAAGAGCTGAATTACTCTGTCTTACACAACAGTGAGAGCAAAAGGGAGAACAAGGGGCACACTGCTCTCTGTGGCAAATACACAGGGTAAAGGTCTAGAGCTGAAGTGCAAAATTGGCCCCTCCAGCTCAGTTTGAAGTGTCTCTGTTTCGGTGATAAATTGTAACCCCTGGTGAAGGCTATTTCCCTTCCATACCAAGATCAATACAAGGGATTAGATTGTCATTCTCTGAGTAATTTTAATTCCTTGGATATTCTAGCCATAGTAAAATAACTTACTGCATTTCATATGGAGAAATAATAACGCAGTGATTCAAGTTCTGAGATTTGAATTTTGCTTTGCTTCTGATGTTTGAGTATTGGCAAAAGATTGGGCAGCAGTCCTCACACAGTGTTGACATTTTCCAGCCTTTGCTGGTTGTGTTAATCTCCATGGTAATGCCATGGTTATGCTTGAGAAGTGCTCTCAGCATAATTCAATTTCAGAGGGATTTAAATTTTTTTGGGAAAATCACTTCAGAGCCTTATCTTTGTTTGTCCTAATCCCAAGTTAAATTCTTTTAGAGAACTTGATTATATCAAAAGTGCTCCCTCTTGGATTTCTATCCAAGAGGGTTTATAAGGCTCTTTGACAACTGTATCCAAATTTATGTCAGAATTCTAAACATCTTGGCTTTTATATGTTTCATTTGTAGTCTGTTGCTCACCATACCAGTCCTCAATGAGGAGGGTGATGGTATCTGACACTAGAGTATGTTATTTTCCAGCAATGGTTTAAGAAGGAGTGTTAGAGCTTTCAAAACACTTGGTCACTATCCTGCCCATACCACTTCTATTGCTGCTAAAATACAATTTTTATTGATGGAAGAATAAGTAAGTGAATGTCCAGAACTTACAAAATTTCCAACAAAACAGCATATGGAGAAAAGCTACAGGCCTCCTAAGTATATAAATGGGAGTGTTTACACATGCTTTATATATGGCTACTAAGTATAATGCCCACTTTTTGCATAATGATGCCACTGAGTGCTTAGATAACCTCTCATATTCAGAGAAATACATTAGGATTATTTTTGTTCTGGAGGTGCTCAGGAGATTGCTCAGTCTTCTTGTCTGCAGTTTCCAATTCCAAACCCCCTAAACACAGCAAGTGTCCGTGTGTTATAATGGCTGCAGGCTGAAGTGTCCATCTGAGCCTGCACTGGCCAAGATGTGAACAGGGTGGCCATCTGCATACTGAGTGACTTTAGGGTGACATGGAGGTAGTAGAGTTCAAGTTGAATCAAGTCCAATTAAATACTTTGACATATTTGTAAATTTTTAAACTATAATAGTGCCCCATTTTTTCTGACTGTTAGTAATGGAAGTGGTGCAGTATTAAAGTTACATTAATGAATGTGCTGAACCACCTATTCAGCCCAATAATGATTTTATTGTATGAGCTGATTTCTGTGGATATTAATTCCTTTGAAATAAAAGCATGTGTCTGTGTTTATGTGGTAGGATACAACAAGTGTGTGTTGATTGGCCATGACTGGGGAGGAATGATTGCTTGGTTAGTGGCCATATGTTACCCTGAAATGGTGACTAAGCTGATTGTGGTTAATTTCCCTCATCCTTCTGTATTTACAGGTAAGTTTGACAGTAGTCTTTGTTAATCCAAAGTATCTGCATTTTGGTCACAATTGTGCTTGCTTTGAGAACCAACAGCCTGCCTCAGTAGATAAGCTCTATGGCTCTCACAGTCTGGACTGTATTTTATGAAGCAGTAAGATATCAAGTATTTGACTTATGAAAATAAATTTATTGTAGGAAATGGGAATACTTGCCACAAAAGTTACAGATGTATTTTTAATCCTTGAGGGTCCACAAACATAATTTTCAAACCCATGAATCTGGTTTTTTGCACTTTATCACTGTTTATCACTGTTATATATATCAGGAAATAATTCCCAAAGAGGGATGTACATTGTATTACACTTTGGTAAAGGCTGCACTGCATTATTAAATCTGCATAAGCCTGTCTTTGTATGAATGTGAATCAGACATTAGAATTACATCCTGATTTAGGTGACAAGTGGCAATTTGTGATCTGGTACAATATTCATTGGAAGAAATCTTTCCAGGCTACTTAATAGATGTTCAGGAATATACCAGTACTTTGCTGAAACAGGACTTGTTTCACTATTTGTTGTGTGATACAGTTGAGTTTGTCTACTACCCAGAATTGCAAAACATTTCACAGGAATTATATAAACATTCAGCAATCAAAAGGAAAGTACTATCTCACTAATTTGAATTTTTTCAATTACTGGCCTTACCCTATCTCCATTTTAAAAGTCACCCCATTTCCCCATAAATAGCTAAGAATATTCAGCAGAACTTTAATTTTCATTTCAATTGAAAGTAAATCTGACCTTACACTGTGGGATCAGCCACACCATCCATATTTGTTGATGTCTCACAGTGTTGTTGGGCACCTTTCTAAGATACTAAAGAACTTTTTGCCAGGTTGTAAATCCACACTTACCCATGGAGAGGTCTGTTTTCCACACGAAAGCAGAAGATTTTGCTGTGTTTTCCATGAGAGCAGGAGCGAGGCTGTAGAGAAGATAATTGCATTTTATTATAGTATTTGTTTGCATATTTGTTGAACTACAAAATCTGTTCTGTACCTTAATATATTCTCCCTACATCAAATTTATTCTACTTTGGGTGGCCAAAAGAAAACACACAGTTTATAAATAGTACAGAAAAGTAAAGTGATCAGTGCTGACAATGGTCCATCAGGAAAATATAATGGATAATGCAATTTAAGAATGTATAAGATAGGAAACTATAGAAGATAGCTAACACTTCAATTTCTATTGGCTTAAAACCCATTTTTATTCACAGTCAGAATTAATATTTCAGAGAGATGTCCTGTGTTGGGAATGTGGTTTTTTGCATTCCTAAATTTGCACCTGTACAGAAAAAGTTCTAGACTTCCCAGCAGCTGCACACATTGTGTGCTTGCTTTGAGGAAGTTAGGTATTTGAATGTCAGTGTTGGCTCTTGAAACTCACTGGAGACACAGATTTACAATTAAAAAAAAAGAACAAAACAGTCAATGCAAGATGCAAGTTTGTGATAGATAGATAGATAGACAGATAGACAGATAGATATAGATATAATTTTCTGTTGCTATATATGCTATGTCTTTAAAAATAACTGTAAAAATCTTTGAAAAGTGACTCTATGTAATCTTGATTACAGTTCTTGAAATTGCCAAAATGACACTGTTAGAAAAATTCTATACTTCAATGAACAGTAGTGATGCAGTTTTTAGAATGTCAGTGCATCATCATGTACAGATTTCTGTGCATCACCTCATTGATGAGAGAATACCTATTTATGTCCTTTATTCCATAACTGGAAAAAAAATGCTTTGGACTAGCTACACAAATAGATCTCTAAGTGAAAAACTACCATGCAATTAACTCCAGTCCTGCTGTCCTCACCTAATCTTTGGCAAACTTTTATTTTGTTGGCTGTTTCTACTAACATTTATAAAAGAAGTACCTTTTAATGGCCACATCATATATTTACTGCTGAAATAATCATCTTTTGTCACACAGCATACTTTAATGTAATATTTTTAAAACATTCCTTTACGTTTAAAAAATAGTAATATTACTAGTAATTTTGTTTGAGCCATCAGTTTTCATTTTTAATTCATGGACATTTTTGTTTCAGAATACATTCTACGACATCCATCACAATTGATTAAATCTGGTTACTTCTTCTTTTTCCAAATGCCATGGTTTCCTGAATTCATGTTTACACTAAATGATTTCAAGGTGAGCAAAATGAATGCTCTTGTTTATATATGTAACTGTGAGTAATGGAATAATTGCCACCTACATTGATCCCTTCTGATGTAGATATAATTACTGGAAAAAATATGGAGCCTTCTGATTTTCCTTCTTAAGCTTTATATAAAGTAGCAAACAAGTCCATAGAGTCTCTGAGATTTACTCTTACTTCTGCATTTCTGGGAGGAGCTGAGGGAGGCAGTTTTAACCTCAGCAGTGCATTACTGCACCTACAGGGTCAGCTGGTTTCACTTGTGCCCGTCCCAGTGGGACACCGCTGGTGCCTGGGGAGTTGCTGCTGACTTATCTGAAGTTCCTGTGCGCAGTGGGACATCCCCTCATCTCTCAGAGCCTGCCACAGGGCAGGCAGTGTGGGGGCTGGGCACTGCATCCAGCCAGGTGATGAATTGTGCCCGAGAAGCCAAGGCCAGCCCTTTGTATAACCTTAAACGTGAGCAGGAGCCGATAGAAAAGGACAACAGTGCAGGGCACACCTCCTACACACCAACAGCCCGAGCACAGCTCCCCGTGCTGCACACACGGCACAGCCACCAGGGAGGCCGTGAATCCTCCTCCCTCCTGCCCTGCCACCTGCTGGCTCCATCCCAAAAAACCCTACGGGCCTGCACTTGCCTGGCACAGGTAGCAGGGCAGGATGCAGTGACTTGGTAATACTGGTATTTCTCTGTACTTGATTATTCTGGAATAAGTCCTACTAGAGATGTTTACCTTGTGCTTTACACATAGCTCTCTAAAAACTCATTTGAACCATTCATTGTACTTTGAACATAAATAGATTTCATAAATATGCATGAACAAATTTTAGAAAGATGTGTCCTATTGAAGGAGAGAAATCACATTTTCTAGCTATCTTACATAATAGCTTTTTCTTCTTGTTTTTGTAGGTTCTGAAAAGTTTGTTTACCAGCCAGGCCACTGGAATTGGAAGGAAAGGCTGCAGATTAACTGCAGAGGATATTGAAGCTTATCTCTATGTCTTTTCACAACCCGGAGCATTAACAGGACCCATTAACCATTACAGAACTCTTTTCAGGTCAGTATAATATTCCCAAGCAAAGGAAAACATTCTAGAGAGTCCCCTGGAGCCCAAAGGTGTTACTGCTGCTCCTCTCCTGCTGCTGGACCAGGGGAAACCCCCAGGTGTGTTCCTGAAGCCTCACCAGGTGGGCACAGGCTCAGTCAAGCAGTGAGAGGCCAGGTGTGCTCTGAGAGGTGTCCACACAAAATGGCAAAACAAGCAGAGTGCACAAAAGGAAAAATCTTTGTTTCAAAATCTAATAAAGCAAAGACTCTTCTTCATTCACAGCTCCCATGGCAATCCCAAAAATCCACCTTTAAATAATACTTTAAAAATTAACATCAATTAATTGTTTGCATTACAATTCATGTTATGATAATATCTATCAAGAGCTTATTATTATATAATACTGCTAGATGACATGGCATCCAAGTATGTTACCCTTACCTGTAACTTTAAAAAACCATATCTGGCACAATTTTATTGTGTTTAGTCTATTTCTGTTTTTCAGACAGGTGGAGAGGTTTTTTATAACTAAGCCTAAAACTAACCTAACTTTATTTGGTTTGGGGTTTTTTTGTTCCTTTATTGGTCTTAGCAGACTCCCTTCACAGAGTAAAACAGAGACAGCATCATAATAGGAAATGTTTTTGCAAGATTAATATTTATTTTCTCAAAAAGCTTTCTAATGATTTTAACTTTCCTGAAAGGAGTTGGCTTGGCCTTAGAGACAGACACCCCCTTTTTTACTTACCAAAAACAGGGCCAGAAGATCTTAACTCTGCATATATTCTACTTACAGCACTAACTTGGACTATATCAAGAAGAGTGGCATTGAATTTGTTTTTCCTTTACCATCTCTGGTCTTTAGCAGTGATAAATGTCCTGCATGCTTCTCTAACAAAAGACCAGCTTCCCAATATCCTTTCAAACAGCAATTCCCTTCTTTGCCTAAACTCAGGCAGTAGATGTTTGAAGTAGAATAACTTTTCATTTTCCATGGTCCGAATTTACTGCCACCTTTGTTGCTCTTTCTGTGTCACTGTCAGGAGAGCAGTCAGCAGGGAAAACACTGTGACGGCAACAGGAATCTGAGCTAGGTGCTGCTTTGTCCAGGCTGAGACAGAACAGGAAGGAGAAGGCAGAAAGCTAACCCCAAGCATGGCTGACAGTGGGGAATAAATGCGACGGCTGTGCTGGTAACAGTACATTATTAAAGCTGCGCAGAGAGCGGCCGATGCCATCAGCTGGGATGTCCGAGGGCCAGCGTGCCCGCCCAGCGGCTCCCCCGCCCTGCAGCAGCCCCGGGCAGGGCTGGTGAGGAGCTCAGAGGCGGCAGCGCCCCGAGCCCTGCCCGTTCCATGCCCAGCACCTCGCTCCAGTGCGTGCGCACATTCACCAGCTGCTGCTCTGCCGGCAGAGTGACGTGCTGTGACAGCTCAACTGCTCTGGGGCTCACACACAAACGGGAGAGATGTGGACCTTTACACTATTGTTTCAGACCTTTGCAGACTCAAAAAGACAGTGAAGTATCAGTTATAAGTCAGAAAGTATCTTCACAGCTATTAATTCCTCCATGTGTTTTGTGTGTATGTTTGTGCATTGTTTGCTTTATTCTTCTAATGAAAGTACACCTGCACTGAATTCAGAGACTCTTATTTAGGTGCTGTCAGCCACAATGCAGTAAACAAAAAAATCAGTCACTCAGTTCTTGCCACCAGTTCTGATGGTCACACCTAATGGGTTGGGAATTGTTAAATATGAAAACTGGATTGGAATTTTCCCTTCCTCTCATCTTAGTCATTAAGCATCCATATATTTGGATGCTAATGACTTGTATTCACCATAACTCCCAGTGGGCTGATACTGGTGACCCGTGTGTTAAAGGGCTCCGACTCATTACTGTCCACTTGGAGGTGCATTCTTCAGAGCCTCATTTTTCTGGAATATTATTTCCAAAGAGAAAATAACCTACTTCCATCCACCACCAGCACATCTTTTTATAAATAGCACAGTGGTCATTCCTTTCACTAGATATTAAATACAAACACTTTAAGAATAAATCCATAAAGTTTTTATATCATGCTTGGTTAAGAGAGCTCGGTAAGAAGCTGAAACTTTAATGTCTTGTGATACACCATTTGTTTAGAAAATAGCATTAGTTCTCTTGTAGCAGTTGAGAAGTACTTCACTGTTTCCAGAGAAACTGTATAACAATGGTGTATGAAGGTCTGAGTCTGTTTTTCAAAGACTAATATTTCACAAATGGAACTTCCCTTTCTAAATGAGAAATCTGCACATTATTGTTATTAAAGGCAATTTCTGGAAATTTCAGGCATGATATAATTTCCCATATTCCGGACTGAACAGAAATAAAATGCAATTCATAGGCAATGAAAAGTGACAAAAAAAGCCTGTGAAAAAAAAGCCTGTATAAAGCCTGATAGAGTTTACCTAAGTCAGGCTGCAAACCTTGCAAGGCACAAACCAGTAAACTGTACAGTGGTGAGAAAACACACATGTTAATAGTGAAGAGATCCAGGACACTGGAGTAAAAGGTGAAGAGATTAGTCTCAATGCACAGAATCAGATATTAGATTATCACTTTTTAAAATTGGTACTATGAATAAGCTGTGGTTCGGTGGGTGAGGTCAGGTTGTTTGCAAAATGAGATTTAAATCCACTGGTAGAAAAGGCCATTTTAAGAATTTTTGCAATCATCAGTCAAAATGAAATTACTATCTAAAGCGATCTTTTATTAACATTTCTTGACTTTGCATGTAAGTAGAGGTGAAGAATGTCTTCAAAGTCTCATTTTATTTGTTTTACTTTAAACTAAGACATGTCACCTTCTTTTTCTTGCCTTTTTACAGAGCATAGTCTCTATGTTTTATTAAATAAGACCTAATTAAGTGTGTTTTATTTTTCAAGCTGCCTGCCTCTGCAGAACCATGAAATCATCATGCCAACCCTGCTGTTATGGGGAGAAAGAGATGCATTTATGGAAGTTGAGATGGCAGAAATTACAAGGATTTATGTTAAAAATCATTTCAGATTAACTATTTTGTCAGAAGCCAGTCATTGGCTCCAGCAGGATCAACCTGACATAGTGAACAAGTTGATATGGACCTTTCTTAAGGAAGAGACAAAAAGAAAAAGAGAATGACTGTTTGTACATGTTTTAAGGGGTCTAAATAAAAGCTCTTCGGATTTAAAACCTAATTGTTATCAGGGCCATATTTCCAGCCTGCCTTCTATTTTGAGCTCTGTTAGAGAAGTGTTTTCATTGTACTGTACATTTGGACACTAATCGTACAGCTAAAAGAAGTGAGTATGAGAATATATGATACCAACATTGGTTTTATCTGTATACTTGTATTTTGCACATAAAAACACCTGCCTTAAAATACATATGTATTTGTACAGAAAGAAAATCATGGAAAGTTGCTTGGTTTTGTTTTCTCCCTTGCTTTACAGTTGTAATGTGTGGTGCCTTTTACAAATTTATAATGAAACAATGGTGTGGTGCCATACTGAAGAAAGTCACAAGTTTTCATTCTAGATTTGCCTGAATTTTTTAATGTATTTTACCATTAAACAGTAACTCTTTTTATCTATATTTTAGCATACTGAATGACTGAAAATTTTCTGGGTACGTTTCTAGTCCTCAAGTGAATAATGATCCGTATCTTGTTGTACCGTTGAATGCAGCTGCTTTGCGCAATGTGTTTTTCTTTCTTGAGTAAAAAATGGAAAACCTGTACACTCCACATGTCTGAACAAGAACAATGGAAAATTAAGATATAACATGTATCAAATCCACCTCTGTCTAATAAAATGCAACTTACAAGACTCCGTTTTCTTTATCTGTCTTCCTATGGAGAGATTTGCTGAAACTAAGAACTGAGTTTGAATAGCTGAAGTGTCTGGTCTGGTATTCAGCCTGGACACTCATGCTATGATTGTTGTCAATTTTTGAAAATAATGCCTCATTGATGGCATTATCCTTCCTATGTCAGCAACTACTCTTCTTGTCTCCAAGAGCTGCTGCCAAGTTCCTGTGTTTATAGGAGGAAGAGACGCAGTGATTATGAACACAAAGGGTAGAATTAACTGGCATGTGATGGCAGGGGAGAAGAAAAATGTAAGCTAACTACAATGGGAAAAGAAGCAAAAATACAAGACCATAGAATAGGTGTCACCTGCCTATCAGGTTTCCAAAGCCTCCCTCTCCACCTGCAGAGCAAGCGCAGTGCCCTGGAATCAGAGGTGAACAAGAGGCCACTGAGGGAGGCATCAGGGCCAGGTGAGCCTGAACAACTGTCCACACTAAAGTAGAACAGAGCTGGGACATGCTGGGGAGTCCCAACACATCCCCCACTGCCAAGTGTATCATCCCTTTGGAGCCACTGTGTCCCACTCGGTGTGGGCGCAGTGTAACCCTCAGAGTAACCCTCGCCAGGACGGACCAAGCGGTGCTGCCTGCCCAGCGCTAGCTCATGGCTGGAGACCTGCTCTCGTCACCAAATCCCAGCAGAGTCTCCTCAGGATTATGACAGTGGTGTTATATTTGCTCCTTTCCATCCACCACTGGTACCTGCCTTTCTAGCATTTTCCCTGAATACTTTCAGCACTTATGAACATAAATGGTTATGTGTTTCTCTTACTTACACTGTGAAGTTGGAAAGGCTCTCCCTTGTCTCAGGAGGTGGCCCAGAGAGACTTCTATCGCCTGTGCAGCAGTTTTGCTTTGGCAAGACAGTCTGGGATTGTCCTGCAGAGCACCGGCTGCTCGGAAACCGCAGCCCGCCCCGCTTCCTTCCCCGCGGCAGGTGCACACGGCAGGGGCGGCAGCCGAACGCCGGGCCCCTCACACGAGGGCGCTGCGCTCGGGGGACTCGGCGGGAAAGGCCTTCGGGTGCGAGAACGGCCCTCGAGTACGAGAGCGGTCCTCGAGTGCGAGAACGGCCCTCGAATGCGAGAACGGCCCTCAAGTACGGGAGCGCTCCGCGGTAGGAACGGCTCACGTGTGCGGGAGCTGTTCTGGCGTGCGGGAGCGACCCTCGCGTGTGGGGCGGAGCGGCGGCCGGTAGGGGGCGCACTCCCGGCGGCACCCGCCCTCGGCCGGCTGAGGCACCGCTCCATCAGTGAGGCCCCGCCCCCAGCGGGGAGGCCCCACCCTCCCCTCGCGTTCCCTGCTGGGGGCGGGGCCAGGCTGGCAACACTGGCTCTCATTGGTGGAGGCTCCTGCTGGCCCCGCCCCGCGAGCGGCGCGGGGAAGGAGCCGCGTCCCGCACGGCGCAAGTCCCGCGGCACTCCCGCTCCGTGGCCGGTTACTGTCCGCGCCCCGAGCGCCGTCCCGGTGCTCTCCGTCAGTGCGGCGGCCCGCCGCCAAGGCACCGACTGTCCGGTGTCTGTCGCCGTGCCGGGCGCGGGGCGGAGGGGCGGCCGGCACATGGCGCGCTGCGGCGGCGGCGCAGCGCCGAAGGGCCCCGGCCCGGCGGCGGCGGAGCGGCAGCGGCTGAAGGAGGCGCTGGCCGAGCAGCTCCGGCAGGACCTCGACAGGTGGGCGCGGGGCGGCGGCCGAGCCGGGGCGGCGCCGGGCGGGGCGGGGACACGCGGTAACGGTGCCGTCCCGCAGGCTGCTGGCGGAGGGGACCCACTCCGACGTGACCTTCCAAGTGGGCGACGAGGAGGTGCGGGTGCACCGGGCGGTGCTGCTAGCGCGGGCGCCGCTGCTCTGCGAACGTCTGGTGGGGAGGCAGCTGCGGCTGCACGGCCTGGAACCCGCGGAGTTACGGGAATTGCTGCGGTGAGTGCGCGGCCGCGGCGGGATCGATGGGCTGGCTCGGCATCACCGCTTCCTTTTCTCCTAGTCCCAGCACCTGTTTTAAAGTTTTTCCCATTCAAGGCAGTACTTTCGCAGCCTTCCTGCAGAGTTTGCAGAGGACTTTCTGTAACTTCTTCTTTTCCTCTGCCTTTGCCCTTCTGCTGATAGCACATGGCTGTACTCTCCACCTTAGCGTGCTTTTGTGTTGTATATAAGGGACTTGTAATAGAAAAAGAGGAAAAACCAGCAAAAGTCCTTTAAGATTGTCTGTGCCTACTAAAACCCTTTCCAGGAAGAGTCCCAGATGAAAACTGCAAATAAAACCAACTCTCAGCTCATATTTGAAAAAGTTATGGATATAGGAATCGAGGAGAACTTCAGCAAGTTGGATGAAAATGCATTAAATTCAAAACTCATCTCTCAAGTCCTAGTGAACCACAGGCCAAACACAGCCTAGCTTTGGTGCAGGCTGGGATCCCAGAGGGAGATGTGTGGGCTGGCTGATCCCCAGGGACTAGTGCAAGGGCCAGCGAGTTCTTGCACTGCCAGCTATTTTCCCAGTGCCACATATGCAACATCTCTCATGTCTTGCTCCAAACCTTAGGTGAGTTTCATGAGGGGTGTTGGCTGGTGCTGCCACCAGACCTTGCAATCCTCCTTCTTGTAAATTTCTCTAATCCCTTTTTCAAAGAACTGCTTTTCTGTAACAAAGCGCTGGTATTGCCACCTACTTTCCCTAAAAAAGAGTTGGTGTTAGAGCTGATCGGCACTTACAGGAATGCACCAGGAGCAAAGCGGTGGAAAGAAATCATTCTGGGATTTCACATGAATTCAGGATGTGCCTAGAAAATGTACGTACTTGCAGGCTCCTGAGATTGTTACCAACAGCAACGTGATAGTGTTGCAGTTTAAAGTTTAGTCCTTGAAACACAGCCTAATTATGAAAGAAAACTTTGAGCCCAGAGTAATATCTGAAACATAGAATCCTTGCAGTGGAGTAGCTTGATTACCAGGCATTTGTTGGGTTACTGCCACAGCGTGGCAGGAGAATTAGCAAAACAAGTGGTAAGAAACAAAACAGCATGGGTTTTGTCTTGTGTTTTTCCTGATTTCATTGTTACTGTGATGCCATTAATTTCTTTCACATTCATCTAAGTGGTGTTACAGAAGAATTTCATAGAGAAGTAGGAGAATGCAATTTAAAAAATGAAATGAAATTAATTTTGAAACAATTATTCTGAATAATTATTTATATACTGTTATATCAGGGGCTTGTATTCCTAATGGTAAGCACTTCATATGTCACTGATACTTGCTTTCAGTTTTGTTTGGGTTTGCTCTAAGGCAAGGAAGTTCTGCATGTTCTCCAAAAAGCATGGTATTGGAAAACATCTTTAAACTCAGCTCAACTAATTGTAAACCTTGTGTCTTTTCACGGTGAGTTTAGAATCTTCAAATGAGCTCCCCATATGTTCTAAGCTGTGTATGAAGTGTGCTTTGCAAGATAAATGCTTTTTCTTAACTTAGTTTTCAGTGCTGTTTGGTACTTCACCTTTTGAGTCCTCTAACCTAGCACATTCTGTGGAGATTGATGCTTACAGAATGCACTGAAGTTTGAACTCATTTGGACCAAAGAAAGGATTGGTTGAAAAGAGCCTAATCCATTGTTCAGGTGATCAAGTAATATCAGTGGCTGCTGAATCTCAGGGGTTTCTCGCTGTTAAGATGCAAATTAATTAGATCTTCATAGGTGCAAAACAGTGCCTTAAATTGGAGCTTTAGTTGTACTGGAAGCCAGCCTGGTTCTTGGAGCATGTAAACTGCCATGATGAGTTGTAACAGAGACCTGTAGCTGCAGCTGAGCTCCTGAGAGAAAGTTATTTCTTCTACGAAAGTTCTGGTTTCTTGTATATATGGAGAAGGAGAATACTAGTAACAGTATTGCAGAGTTCATCAAAGCTATAACAAAATCTCATTCCTTTTCCTGTTTGTATTCAGCTTTTTTTATTGCTTTTATTTTCCCAAGTAAGACTTATCTTTCCATGGGGATTTGGGGACTTTATTTTCTCACGAGCTATATCTGGCCTGCCTCTCAGTGAGGCACGCTTCCTGTGGGCCTCTGTCTCCCTTCATCAGGAGACTTGAAGTGGGCCATGTGTCACTTGGGTGCTGAAGGCTGTGCAGCTCCTCTTCCCTCTTGTTTGGGGCAGGAGACAGGACATAGTAAACTTCATGCTGATCTTTCTGCATAGCCTCAGCACGAAGTAGGTGAGCAACTAAGCAGTGCTTTGTTTCCTTCTGTACGCTTGCATAATCTGAGGACACCAGGAAGAAACTTCTGGTTCCCAGAAGACACTATGCATGCTACATTTGTCCCAGGTGAAATTAATGCAATATTCACTCTGCCCTCCAATAGCCTTCTGCCATTCTTAAGGACACAACTAGAAAAACGTCAGCAGTTGCAAGTACATTGATGGCTGGAGATGCTTGCCTAGGCAGGGTTCTGCAGTGTGCCTCAAGAAGAGAAACTCAGCATCCCTGAAGGATGGCTGTCTGTCACAGATCATTACTGTCTTGTCTGCTGAGAGGCAAACTGCTTTTTATTTTCTCTTGCAGTTGGACAAAATACTGCTTTAGCAATAAAAATCTAGATATTATCTCTTAATATTTCTGTTAGAGGGTCTAATACAAGGAAGGACAGAGAAGGACCTAATGACAGTGAGATCCAGTTAAAAAGCAATCAAATACAAAGGAATACGATTGTCATTGTGACAGTTACTGCCACAGGGGTTAGTTTGCAATACCATCAGTTGATTTAAAGACCAGCCAAGCCTTTGACCATGTTATGCTTGCAGAATTCTGTACCAGGCAGGACAAGGATGCTACATCTTGTTTAGGTGCAGGCAGAAACCTTTTAGAAGGTAACCTCTAGACAGCATGATGGCAATAACTTCTTTCCGTAGAGTCTGTGTATGCACACCTTTCATTTGTATAAAAAATCTCCAGCTATAGTAACTGCTATGAATACAACAGATACCCTGTTCCTGTTTCATCTGCCACCTAGCCACACCTCTTGCAAACTCACTGTTGCTCATGTCTATCAGATTCTTTTCTGTGTACAGGGAAAAAACCTCAAGCTGTAAGGTGGGGTACCTGTTAAAATTACACAGCATCATACTGACACTACAGAAGTGGTGGATTAGCACTATTTCTACCATGATATTCTCTTCCATGTGAGATTTTCATAAACAAGTTATGCCAAATAGAATGTTTGTGAATATTTGTTCTTTAAATACAGTTCCCAGTTAGAGTTCCACTGGATAACACGGGATTATAAAGTAGTGAAAAGGAAAATACTTCTCCAAATAAATTGTCTCTGAGTTTCTTTTTCCCAGTTGCTGGATTGCCATAGTCTCCATTGGACAATGGGTGTTTTAGAGGAAACAAACCTGAGTTATGCATATGTGTACTGAATTCCTTTGTTTACACCTCAGCAATTGTACCGTTAATATCTATGCTTGTGTATTGCCCCTAGGGAGTTATGGTTGCAGACTGCTCTATTTCAGAAGAATAGCCCTGCCTCACATATTCTTGGAATTTTGTAGTTTATACAGACTGTTCTGATATGGTCCTTCCCTTTTATTTGATGAGGTGTACCTTATCATGCAAGGAGTATCTTCTCTGAGTGACCGATTCATGGAACTTGAAAACAAATGAGCTGCATAAAGGGCTTTTTGTGGTGCTTGCAGGTGGATTTTTTTGGCACAACTGTTCTTTTCCCTGGGCATAAGGGAATCAGCAGTACAGATGTTTTTAATTGTCTTTCCCCTTTGCTATTATTGTGCTAGGTTGGGAAGCACTTTATATCTGAAAAGCAATAGATGGTCAGTTCATAAGTTAGGAGTCCTGAAAGCACATAGATACACAACAACCTTAAAATCCCATGTGAAAAGGGTCCACTGATCTTACTCTTTCCATGTGAAATCTTATTCTTCCTGTTGCATCCTTTCCTGATGCGTGCTTTCAAAATTAAACAAAATATTAACGTTCTTATTCCCTACATTCTTATTTCTTCTTCTCTCCTGGTGAGGACCTGTATCACATAGACCAAAAAAATGCTGCCTATCTCAATCCTTTAAATACAGGACTCAAGAATGAAGATGATTTCTTTATATGTTTTCTCTGCCCTGTCAGAGTACAGTGTTCAAATAACACACTCAAATTACTGTTATCTGAGTATTAACAAAAAAGCCGCTTTGCCATGGAGTGAGTGACTAAAGCAGATCTCTGGATATTTCTGCTGCATCCAAAGGAACTGTAGCTCTTCTGTTAAACTTTGCTAACTTCATCTAGATGGTATGAAACCAAGGATAAGACGTGTTGTCTGTGCTGGCTTGCAGTATGTTTCTATAAATGTGAGATCTCTGCAGTCACAGACTGCAGGCTTTGTTAGCCTTTCCAGATCCTGAGCCAAAAATAAGCTGGTGAAACAGATGGGAAAGTGGGAAGCTGGAATTACTAGATAGGCAAAGTGAAAGTTTTTGGGTAATCTTAACTGCAAATTTTTGTGCTTTAAGTGCTTCCTTTGAGATTGAAATTTATTTCTCCAATTCATTTCTATCTCTATACATTTTTTATGATTTTTTTACTGTAATCTTGATGTTAGATGGTTTTGGTATTTTGTGGTGCTTGTTTATGCTTTTCAAGCAATTGCAGAAATAAGTTTTCCAGAGATACATTTTTATAAAGGTTGGGTTTTTTAAGCACAAGAGAGTCCAATTCTTTGTTTTCTGGTCATGAATTTTGTTAGATTAAAAATGTAATTTTTTAATTTGTTTTCTTCAATTGAAAAATCATGAGAGTAAAAATCAGTGTCATATTCTAGGATTCTATATTCATCTGATATAAATCTTAAAGAAATTGAGGAGCTGTTTATGACAATAATACAAGAAAGCAACACTACTACTCTTCATAACATTCAACAAAATATAAATTGTCTTGGACAAAGCAAAAGAACACCAGTTGATCAGACTACTCCAAGTGGAGCTGTGCAGAAAGGAGTTGTTTGTTTGGTTGGTATTGAGGAAGAAATTCCAGAAGCTGTCATTGATGCAGAAAGTGACAAAGCTGCTGCAGGTAGGTTTGGAATTGCACTTTTTTCTCTTTTTGTCTTTTAAATAATTGTTCAAATAGTTCTACACTTGTAAAAATGCAGGCAAAATTAAAACTATTGTTACAGCACAGCTGGATATTCTTTTCTGTGGTCCACCTCATGATCTCACACTTTGAAGAAATGAATTGCTGCAGAAGTTAGGCAAGCACAGTTCCAAGCCTGTGTGTGGTGTAATAAATCTGGAATTGCCAGGCACCAGGCATGGCCATCACCATGTCCTGTCTTTTCCCTGGAATACAGTGAGCTCCACTCTTCACCATGTGGCACTTCTACACAGCAGAATATCTCCCTTGTTGTCCTTTCCTAGCAAATTGCACTGGTTCCACTGCTGTTTTAGGAGGGTTCTGGAACCTTTCAGAATCTTCCATACTACAGCTCTGAATGAAATCATACAAGGAAGTGTTTAACTGCATCTTCCCCAGAGGTGCTGGCTGCTCCAGCTGTGTCAGTGCCAGGGCTCGAGCAGCACATCTGTTCAGGTGGGACCTGTGGCACTGCATCTCCCCAGACCTCCTCAGGGGCTGCTCTTCTTCAGTGCAGAGGTGCCAGACCTCTGCAGAAAAGAATGAACTGGGTGCATGATCTTATGAAAGAGAAACTGTAGCTCTTCTGTAGATACCAAATAGGGAGCATTGGTCGTCAAGTTTCTGATAAATCAAAATAAGAAGTAAAAAGTGATGTTTGGAGAACTTTTCAGGGAAAAGCTTGAATATGCTATAAGAAAAAATTTAATTAGGTCAGATTCTTTTCAAATATTTTGTCTGTGCACTGTCAATAGCCTCTTGTACACCTGACCAAGTGAAAACAGCTTTTTCCTCCTATATGCAGGTGATTCCAAAGTAGAAACTGCATCTGTATTAGGAGAAGACTTATTGATGCTCTACAAGAAGTGCTGTTGCCCAGATATTAATATTTGCGTAGAAGGCAAAACTTTTCAAGCTCACAGGTACATAAGTATTTACAGTAGAGTTTTTCAATCAATAACCATCTGGTATAAAATGCTGCTATTACTGTTATCTCTAAGAAGCTTTTGCTGGTGCTGTTCTGTAGCTGTGAACTGTTACAGGTTTTAGGTCTTATGTGTGGAGTGGCTGTACTTTGATATTAATGAATATAATTTATCATCAACTGCCACTATTTTGAAAACAACTGTGCTTTTAGCAGTTTTAAGATTGCCACTGTAATCTCATATATTGAGCAAATACTTATGGAAATACTTGTAGATTTTTTTCCTAACTATATAATATATATATATATATATATATATGAATAACAAAATATTTTTAAAACACTGTGATCTGTAAAGAAAACAAAAATCTACTAATAAACTATTCAGTTACTAATGCTGAATAAAATTTCCATATAGGCAGAAAATTTCTGGAGCAGTAATTTTTGTTTTGGCTCTTCAGAATCAGTGCATACAAAATCTGGTTTTACTTTCATTACTTCAGTTATGTAGATGTAAAGATTGTCAGGAGCCTTTCCTAGATTGAAAGTCCAAGACCGTTTAAGAACTTTGGCTTATTGTACTCCTGTGGCTTGGGAAAGCAAATTAAAGTGTCAGTACCATTCCTTGTAGCTTTGATATAAGTCTGTTTACATTTGAGATAGCAAACTAGACAGCCTGTATTTTGTTCCCTTTGAGTATATAAAGTAACTGAGAGGGACTATAAAAACCCTCCATATTACTTTTAGTACTTTCTCAACACAAAACTGGAGGGACAGTTTGTTACTGACATTACAGTATCTTTAGAGAAGGTATATCACAATTGTGTGGGTATTTGGATACGTGCTACATTTTCAGAATGAAGTGTAGTAAAGAATGTTTGTTTCTTCTGGTCTACATTATATGTTCTCAGATACGTAAGTTTGAAAAACAAATGCTTTAATGCAGAAAAAATACTGCAACAAAGAGCTTCTATCAGCAGTGCTTTAATTTAGGCCACTTACTGCCTGGAGCTATGTATCTAGTTTAACTAGCATCAGAAGATACAGCAGTAAATCATAGAGAAAACAAGGATGTTCTGAAACAGGCAGAGGACTTGAGCTCGTTTTAGCACTGGGTCATGTGAACAGTAGGAGCTAATAAGGGCAATGGAACTTTGAATTTCATTGTGGCAAAAGCACCACAATGATTTACTTACTGTAAAGGGTTTTTTTTTTAAGTTCTCAAACAGGAGACAGAGTAGGCCCCCAGAATCTCCCACCACTTGTGTCAGTATTCATTACCTTCTCATGAAGTTCTGTCAACTTCCAATAGACTTCAGTGTTGCTGGTTTATGTCTTCCTAGTGTTGCTTTCTTACAGAGCTCTGCATGAAGCAAGTCAGATTTGGTTGGTAATAAAACTGGCACCAACCATCACTGTGGGAAAGCACAGATAAATTTATTTCAAAATAACTTAGTATCTCCATATTTTTTATAAATATATGCTGATAAAATTTAAATTTAGGTACTGCATATTTGTCCATATTCTGCTGAGTACCTGTCTTACTTAAAATGAGTTTTGAAATAACAATTCTAATTATGCCCTTGAAGTTGACTGATCACTGTTCATTACTAAAATTTATTTTTAACAGAATAAAAAAACTGGAGATAAGTGTATTCCATATCTCTATGAAACTGTTATTGTATCTTATAAAAAAAAGATTGTGTATGTGTACCCAGAATTTCATGCACTTCAGGTTAGGATGTAATACCCATTTACATGTGGATGTATTTCACGAAGATATGAAGCCTTCAGTAAAAGCTTTGTTGTTATTATTTTTGCTGGATGACTCACAGGAGGAATGTGCGAGAAGTTTCTAATTTAAAGTATTGAGACTTCTGAAGCAGGAGGAGGGAGGAGAGATGAGAGAATACAGAATATAAAATGACTGTAAAAGAGACCATAAATAGTCTTCTTCATGCTTCTTCCTACGCAAAATGAGAGTGCTCAGAAACATTTTAAGAGACAAATACATGTAACAGAAAGGATTCTCAAGCCTAGTATAACGTTTTGCTTTTTCTGCCACAGGAAATACATGACATAAGCTAATTTTAGAAATAATAGGAGGCTTAAAAAGTGTAATGAAAAAATTCTATGTATGAGAATATTATCTGTGGCTGTAGTAAGCCTGATAAGGTACATAAAGGCTAACACTGTAACTGGTGTGGATATGGAAAACTGAAATCACAAAGCAGTCTTCATCCACTATCTTGTCTTCCTCTCTGCCACTGCACTTCCACCTTAAGAGCCCTGCTGCAAAGGTCTTCTGACCTGTTATTTGGAAGACTGATACTGATAGAGATACTGAGCTACACAGACTGCGGCTCTGGGGTTTCTTTATTCTCTTTTATGGATGTAGTAGTAAACTGAATTAGCCCTGTTATGGCCAGTTATAGGCCTTTTAAATATAGAAGGGAACTAAGTGTGAACAGAAGTAGCTGACAGCTCTTGTTGTTAAAACACATCTTATTGTCCCAGCATGTGCTAATAGCAAGTTTTGTTTGAATTTGGTGGGTAGAAAATTCTGAATACATGACATTACATACTTATCATTTTGATAAATACACATTTTGTAATAGAAGAATTTAAGATGTTCAGGATATAATTATTTATAATGAGGCTGTATAAACTATTTATTTACTTTATTTAATAACTGTTATTTACTCTGATTTGGTAAATAAAGCAGGATAAATAAATGTGAAATTTTATATAAAAGGAAGATGCTTGTGGTAATAGATTTCCTCTGTGTGAATCTCAAAGTCATACTAAAATCAAGCTTTAACTGAAAAATTTATAGAGTACTGTTTGGTTTTTTCTGTAGCATATTTTGAAATTCCAAACATACTGGGAGAAAAGGCATGCAGTACACAGCTGACACCTTAATGCATAAAGGGCAAAGATTTAAGTCAATGTTATCAAAGAGTCTCATCATGAATATTTGTATGTACTGGAATAATGTTTACTTTTTCTCTCTCAGGGCCATTTTATGTGCCAGATCTAGTTACTTTGCTGCCATGCTGAGTGGAAGTTGGGCTGAGAGCTCTCAAGAGCACATCACTCTTCAAGGGTAAGTGTTGTCTCTGCAAGTCGTGTGGGAGCAAAGGTAGGCAATTTACAATTGCTGCAAATATGTAACAACTGTGCTGTGAACAGAGCGCTGAAGATTAATATGCCTTGACACTTTTCTCCAGCCTGATACATTTCCTGAGTACTGTTTTGACTTCAGGATGAAACTCTGCGTGTAGTGTATTTGTTAATATTGTCAGATGATTCAGAAAAGTCTTTTTCATCAGCAGAAGGGCATTAATCCTTTTGTGTAGAGTATGTTTTAATATTCACAATCTTCTTGAAATTTTTTTTTTCACTTCTTGTTGTACATGTCACGAAATGTGTCTGAACAATGTATTTTCCTACTTATTTGTACAATAAGTATATTTACTATGTAAAGATAAATAACATTTTCTAAGTAGTGTTTAATTATAATATTTCAGCAGCATACACTAAAGCAATTTTATCTAGTGGGCTTGTTCACCATGGCTTTCTGCATGAGAATAATGGAGCTGTCACTGCAGGATGAATACTTAAGACTTCACAGATAAGCTGGGGACTGTTCTTTTCAGTAGTTAGGTTAGAGTTCTTTTCAGTATCAGAAAACTCTATTGAAATACATTCAATTTCCTTTAAAAGCAGAGGAGTACTGATCCATTTACGTGTTAGCTTTTTTGTTCAGGCATGATGTTGGTTGACTCAGTTTTCTTCAGAAAGATTTGTGTACCTTACAGTGCTGCAAAATGTAACTGCTTTGTGTTAATATAAAATCTCTTGGCCAAGTGATACTTTCTTAAATGTTCATTTAGTTTCCTGGCAGTGTAATAATGCTGCTGCAACATCATAAAGGTTATGTGTTGATTTGGTTATAATTCCAAATCCTTATAAAGCAATATATTTGCAATTTAATTTATTCCTTCATTTTTATGGTGTTTTAGAGGCTGATAGTCACCAATTACTCTGGTGTTTGCACTTACCTCTCTGTAATTGATTTCTCTGTGGTTAAGAAATTTTATCCTTATTTTTCAGTAGAGGCATTCTCTGGAGAAGTACTGAATCCTTATATGAGACTGTTCTCATGCCAATGTCTCATAATTTCTGTTATTATGAGTCATATGCATAATTTTACCTTTTTCAGTTCACTTTTCTGCTTAGTGCTGGTTTCTGTGCTGTTTTCTACAACACTTATAAATGAAGTACATATGGCTTACTCTGAAATAATGAAAATTTTGCTTAAGGTAACAGCTGTCAAGGCTGTGGGGAAACTCCTCCTCGCTGCCTTTATGGCTGTTGTGTGTGCTGCTATACAGGGAGACAGCTGTGCTGATTTTGCTTCTTTGCGTTTGCAGCGCTGGGTTCTTTTCCTTTTGCTTTTAGTCACTCATGTCAATTGCTTCAACATGTCTGACGTTTTAAAGGGTCTTAGTTCTGCATGAATATTCCATTTACACCAATGCACACAGCACTTGTGAGTCCTGAAGACTCCACACAAAAATGTATGTGCACAAGTACAAGAAAGTGTTGTTCAGATCGTGTCCGTCATTGAGGCATTCTGTGCCTTTCTGCATTAGGATGCTGGGACTGTGAAAGGATGCAAACACTGCTGTGCAGGTCTGCCAGCTTTCTTAATCTGAATAAACACTAAATACTCTGAGGAACATTTCTACTTAGCATTGTAATAAAACTACTAAATATATATTTTAGTGTTGCATGAACAAAAATATATAATAAAATAAAGACTTAGAGTACTTATAATAAAAAATTTTAAAATATATAGTTACTTAATAGTTGATTTATTGCTGGTAAAGAGCTTAGCAATGATGAAAAAATCCTTCTATATTATCAGTGTAAATAGTATAGTTATTAGTATTAGTCTGTTTATTGCTTATTTTTAAAGATCAGAAGTGTTAGAAAGTTTCAGCAAATCTATTGAGTCGCTAAATTCACCCCAAGTGTAGTCCATTTAGATACTTCTGTATTGCAAAATCTTATTGCTTTAATTTTATCTGATCATTTGCCTTCCATTCACAGAGCAGCTGGATGATGTATCAGCTTTTTTGCCAACTTCCTTTGGCTAAGAAATGTGATGCATGTTATTATGGGCATGTCTTCATTTGTATTTTTTTCATTCTTTTTTGCAGCATAAGCCATGCAGAAATGAATGTTGTCTTGCATTCTATATATGGAGCTACTTTGGACTTCCCGGACGAAGTTGATGTTGGGTATATGTCAAATTTTATTATTCTTTTTTAATTTTAGTTTGTGCTCGTTTGATTGTTCTGTATTTTCTCAGTTAAAAATCAAAAGGAAGACTCAAAAAAAAAAAAAGCTGTTGAAGAAATCTTATTTATTTGACAGCTACTGGAAAAGGTGTGCCAGCTGGTTCTGGAATACTCTATGAGGAGAGTGAAAAACAGGATGATGTTTTATACCAAAATGATACCCAATTGGCCTGTACCTTCCTTTTAGTTTTCAGACATATATATACAATGTGTGATAGTACATAATAGTTAATATTTTTAATTTATTTTTGAATAATCTCTCAAGGTGATGAAAAGGTGAATTAGTCTTAGATCCATGAATGATGATATATAGGAACTAATGTAAATGTTGGCATTTTCTTCTGGGATCATTTTTAATCATTGTTTTATGTATAATCCTGTTTTAGTGAAGTAAAATCTGAAATTTGTGAATTATTCTCTGTAACCATTTATATAGTAGGTGATGAACTCTTGCCACTAAACATAAAAATGCTACCATTTCCTAAAAATATGGAATTGTTTATAATGTGTCCCAATACCAATGTTTAGCTAATTAATTGATATAGAAAGTAAAATTATGGTATTGATTATTATATAAAATAATTAATAATTTGCTCACTCTTTTTTTTTAAGAATGTCATCAATAACATTTTATGTGATCTTGGGGGAAAACCCTACAAAATTCCAGAATCCCACTGGCACAAATATTTTTTTCATTTGCTGTCCTTAAAATAGAGAAACTGAGAGTCTTCTAAACAGGTCTCAGCTAGTGACTGAGGCTTGTTTTTATACAGGCTGAACTCCATGGCTGGGAGGTTATTATTAGGTCAATGTATGTTTCTGCTTTGAAGATTGTTCTTTGGCACTGATATAACACTTGGTTATCAGTCTCTTTCTGCAGAAAGTTCTGACTGAACCAAGAGGTAAAGTTAGAACGTAAATTGTTCTGTTAGGAAAATTCATATATCACAAGGATTTTTAATTCCTGTCACTACTGCTTTCTCTTCAGTCACATGTTGAGCATTGCAGACATGTATGGGCTGGATGGACTAAAAGGAGTAGCTATCTACATTTTGAAAAGAGATTACTGCAATTTTTTCCAAAAGGTATGTCACTTCTCATGCTACTTGGTGAGCTACAGAGCCTGAGAATTTCAAGTCTATTGCTTAACACTAAGTCATTGTGACAAGATATGTAAGAACTACATGATCAAGGTGCTGGCTGAAGTCAAGGGTCCCTGTTCTCAGGTGTGAATCTGGGATAGGTGGTGGGAGTAAGGCCTGTGATATCATCACCTATTTATAGACACTTGGAAACCCCAGCTGATTAAAAGCAGTATTCCACATGATTAATTCAATGTACTAAATTACACTCAGGGTAGTTTAATATGTGCTACTGTAAATGTAACTGCTCTTGGGGGCCATGTGGAAATGCTATATATTTGCGTATCTTGTTTCATGGGCATGTATTTAGAAATAAAGTCTGTTTAATTAAAATTGGTTTTAAAACAAACACCTGCTTAGAATTGAGCATTTCCGCACATTAGGCTCATGAGGCTGAATTCTGCTTTACTGACATGTGGAAATAGATGACTGCATAAAGGCAAACAAAATTAAATACCATGGCAGCTGACATTCCTTCTGAATCTTTGAACTGAAGATTTTGTATTTCTGTATAGTTTCTGTAAATCAAATGTACAATAACTGAGATAATTTTCTAACAACTCTAGCCTGTTCCTGGCAAACAGCAACCTGTACTAGAATGCATGGCTATTGCTCATTCATTGGGAGTGGAAAACCTATATGCTGCTTGCATGAAGTAAGTAAAATAAAATAAAATTGTTTTTATCTGCTTTCTGTTGAAATTATTTTATTTTGCAAGATAGGGTTTATTTTGGCATACGAAATGTCTACATTTTAAATGTTTTTTCTTCACAATACTTTAGAGGTATCACTTATGCTAACAAGTGAAGATAGAACATTTTTCATCTTCCTTACCTAAGAATGGCTCTCTTTTCAACAGATGGGTAGGAAAACATTTTGCAAGATGTTTTTCAGAGAAAAGCTTTGCCAATTTACCTACTGAACTTCAGAACAATTGTCTTGTTATGTTGATTAACTCTTTGGTAAGTAGTATGCTTTGTAGAAAAATAGAGCAATGTGAATTTTTTCCTTATTTAGCTGTACAATGTAATTTAGGAGATAATAAATACAGTTTCTTAAATCTGTAGTACATTTATACTATGTAAAAGTTCCAATTAAAATAACAATTTTAAAAACTATTTTGATGTGAAATGTCATTGTTATGCTTCATGATACACAGTCTAGTGACATCCAAGTCCACCATAGTAATAGAAAATATGTTTATGAAATGCAACTGTGACATTATAATGCAACATTATGAAAGTGTTCAAGGCCAGATTGGATGGGGCTCTGAGAAGCCTGGTCTAGTGGAAAGTGTCCCTGCCTACAGCAGGAAGCTGGGATTAGAGGACCTGTAAGGTCCCTTTCAACCCAGGCCATCCTGTCATTCTCTGATTATGTATTTGCATAGTGAGAAACAGGAAATCACTGTATCAATTTCTGTGTTATGTGGTGGCATACATCGTTTGTGATTGCCTTCTCATCTTTGCCTGTATTCTAATTTGGAAAAAATTTATTTCATTTTTTTTCAGACCTCAGGTGGTCCCTGGCTATCAGGGATCATAAGTTATTTGTTTACAGGCGGGCTGACTTTACAAAAATAAAGTAGCAGTATGGTATCCCTATCTTTTACTTCTCAGATAACAGTACTACACTGGTCCCCCCCAAAGCTCAGCTTTCATTTTTTGTAGCACTTACTTACATTGTTCCAATTTAGACCTGCCTAAATTTAAGTATTTTCTAATTGTATTTCTGTATAAAACTCTGCTTAGAGCTGACTTAAGGTAACTGATTTGAAATAGACTGTTAACAGATATTTGGTCAAGTACTCAGCGTGTAAATACACTGAATTGTAACAGATATATGAACAGTATGTAGAAATAAAGGTAAATCTGTAGAGCTGTTGCCAAACATGACTGTCTGTGTATGTAACTGTAACGTGGATTGTCACAAACAAAATGTAATCTAACTAGCTCAGGTAACATGCACAGCATGATTCTGGTTCTAGCACACAACCCAACAACTAAATATGTGACATGTATCTCATGCTGAAGTCCTTGTCCCTGTGTCACCCACACTAAATAGCTCTGGTGTGGCCATGGACTGTCAAACAGGCCTGGTTTAAGAGTTGTGCTCTTGAATGGTTCTGGCCAAGAACTACCTCTTGCTGAAAGGACTGTGAAGCCTTCTTGGGACTGGCAGGATTTGTGTGATGAAGTACTTCAAGGGCTGAGGCCATCAGGTCAGCTAGGCGTAGCAGCTGAAAGCCTGAAAAATGACAGATTGCAGAGCTATGTGCCTTTAGGTTGGATATTAGGTAAAGGTTCTTCCCCCAGAGGGTGTTTGGGCACTGGGACAGGCTCCCCAGGGCAGTGGTCACAGCACCAGCCTGGCACAGCTCCAAAAGTCTTTGGACAATGCTCTCAGGCACAGGGTGGGACTCTGGGGGATGGTGCTGTGCTTGGCCAGGAGTTGGACTTATGACCTGTGAGGGTATCCTTCCAGCTCAGCTGTGATTCTGTGGTCAAGAGAATATCCACAGTTATAAAATGTGAGCAGTTCTACCACAATGCATCAATCTGACAGAATAAAGATGGCAGCCATAATGCCTCCAGACTGTCTAGTATCTCAAGATGCTGGGTGTTCTGCTACCATATTATATCAGCATACTGGGCTGTTCCTAGGATATACACATAGCAATGTATATTATGCATAGTGTAAAATTTGAGAAGTTTTTAGTAACGTGTTCAGATACGGGTCAGTTCATTCTGAACTCTGTCTAGGTTCTTCCTTGTGCAACATTTTTGGGACAGTTGAAAGGTAAATGTTCAGGCCTTCCTTCCCCTCTGCTTATTCTAATCAATAAAGATGCTGTGGTTACAGTTTGTGTTGAAATACACAAACTTGCCAGCATTTGCAGAACAGCCATGGCACTGTGGTTCTTGGTACTGCCCCCTTTGTGTACCCAGCTTCGCTGGAAGGTTTCTGCAGTTTGGACTAAAGTGGATTTTAGTTCCCACAGTAATGATTTAAAATTTGTGTTGGTGTGTCTTTGCAAGAGTCACTGGTATTTTATGGACTGAAGTCTTGAAAGCATCTAGAGTTACAAAATTAAATGATAAAGCATAAGCCTCTTCTGCCCAGAGAACGGTTCTGGTGAGCATTCCTTTCAGCATTTAAGACACCCATTCCAAAAACTGGTGAAATTCCCAGGGGAGTTTTTCACAATCTGCAAAAATGCTTTAAGCCTGCTTGAGGGATGAAGAAGTAAAGGTCTGACATTGATTTTGCAGGGACTACTGTAAAATTTACAGTCCTTTTTCTCTGCTGCTAGAGTTCTCTGCTGTAAAACTTTGAACATTTACACCCAGTTAAACAGTATAACTCTCCTCATCCTTTAATTTACTAATGCTGGAAATGTAAAACTTAGTTAATGTGACAGCCCTTTAGAGGAAAAAAAACCGGTGTAAAGAAAAGGAGATTGTTGATGGGAAAATCCCTGTGAGACCACAATGATGAACACAGAAACATTAAAATGGGAGTATCATTTAAAGCACTGTCCAGGTGCTTTATGTGTGCCTGTCCCTGAGGTCTCAACTTCATGCATGAAAATTACTGAGTTTTTAGATAAGTAAAGTGGACTCCACTTTAAAATGGTTAGGAAAAAAGTACAACAAGAGAAGTAAAATTCAGTTAGAACCACTTCTACAACGTGCTGATTTAATTAAAAGTCAATGAAGGCATTTTATATTTCACTGGAAGTGTCTAATGGGAGTAAATGCTTATTGCCTTGTGAGCAGGGGTTGAATTTGAGACAATTCAGAAAGCTTGTAATTGAGTCCAGTGAGAGCCAAATCAAACCATGAGCATATATGTAATTCTTCATTTACGTGATCTGCAGAGAAGCAAACCTACTTTGCCCAGAGATGACTAAAATCATTTTTAAAGTATATTTTAACAATGAATGGTCAGATTTTATCTTTTAACTATAATTTGCACAAAGAAGGTATTCCCTGCTAACTTGCATAGGACGAATTTGATTGTGATCTGAATTTGCAGTAAGGGATTTTGTGTCAAATATTTATCTGAATCGTTGCTTTTTCAAGTGTTACTGCATAATTTATCAGTGTCCTGCTAGGTCACATTGAATGGAGCTTTCAGGCCATTCTAATGTGGATAACCATAAATTCCAAGTTCTTTTCAAGTAACTGTGTTAGCCAGTAGAAATTGCCCTCAGGTACTGTGCTGATGCAATGCATGAAAGAACCAAAGACACAGACCAGGATAATAAATATCAGCAACTCTGTTTGCATGTTTGAAAGGTAACTAGAAATGTAACAGTTACTTTTCTTTGAGAAACTTTAGACAACAAAGACGGTAAGTTCAATCAAAACTCCATCTGGGAAGACAAATATTTGTTGTCCAATTCCTTTAAATAAAGCAAAAGGATTCATAATTATGAAAAAGTTATTTCTGTATCTGGAATGCAAGGCCATCCACACTCACCTAAAACCTCAACTTAGTTTTATTAATGAATTTATTACATCTTTTGGTGACCTATGATCTTTTTCTCTATTCAGCTTCTCCAGCAAACATTTGCCTTTTTATCTTCAGGACTGCAGTATGTAATGACGCAGTTGAAAAAATACAGTAAAAGCTATTGAAAACTTTAAAACTTCACTGCCTAACTTCAGGCAAAACTGAACCAATAGAGATTTCCATTTCTGCTTTGGTTCAAAGGCACATATAATATTAAGAATTATAAACTCCAAAATTTATTTTAAAAAGGGAAATAATTACATGATTGGATCCCTGTGTAAAAGCTCAGTAACTGAACAGATGCCATTTTACAATCAGCAATTCTTTAGGTAATTGCTTGGCAACAGGCTAATTTCTCTTTCTGTTTCAAGAACCACAAGAATGCTGCTCTTCGTCTGATGGAGAGTGACCGGCTGATCAATAGCCTGCCCCGAGTGAAATGGACAGAGAGAGCTGTGGCCTTGGCAGCACGGCTACACGAGGAATGTGTAACCTTTATTGTTGCAAACTTCCTGCACATAGTACAAAGTGAAGGCTTCTCTGTTTTGTTGCAGGTAAAAGTGCCCTCAGGTTCATATATGCTTCCAAAAAAATTGAATTATGTCACATTTTTGAAAGATCAGGCTGCTAAATTACCAAAATAGTCTCAGGTTTTGCTTTGAATTACAATTCTACGGAAAAAAAGAAAAAAACCACCAAAACTAAGAGTTCTGGGGCGAGTTTTTTCAAGTTTGTTTTAAAGCATGTAAATGCTTTGATAACAGTGCTAATACTGCATTCAGGGTATGTGCTTCAGTTAAGCAATAGTTCCATTTGGTTTAGTGGGACAGTGTCTGTGTTGCTTCAAAAAAGCTTTCAGACCCCTGGAAAAACAGCCCAGATTTACAAGATTATGAGTATGAGTAGTGTACTCAAACTGCTACTGATTTCTGTCATCAGTTGCACGAATGTGGCAATGCTGCAGGTTCTGGTGAGAGCTTACCTAGTCACCCAGCTTGTTAATTAGCCTGTTCATTTCTCCTGTGAAATATGTTTTTTAATATGATATAATATACAGAGGAGTGCAAAAAATAAAGAGGGAAATATTAAAAGTATTTGCCTTTGGATCCAGAGTTGCATGGGGCTGTAAATTCATCACAGTGTGCTTGTTCCTAAGATTTCTGTTAACGAGTGAAGCCTCGGGATAATTTGCTGGAGGCCTGGAGAGGGGTGGGGCTGTGGAATGGATACAAAAGAAGATGCTCAGCTTTGGAATACCTCCTGCACAGCTTGATAGCAGATCCTCTCTGCTCGGTAATGCTTTTGCATACAAAGTACACGCTTTTGTTTTAAACGACTGCCTTTTGTTGTTTCCTCAGGCACAGGCAATGAGCAGCAAACCTGACCTCCTCGAACTAATTTTCAATGCAATTGAAAAAAGCATTAATAATGAAAATAGCTGCTTTCTTCTTGTAGCAGTGGATATTTTGCTGGAGTCCGCAAATGTGGAGGAGATGGTAGGTTCTTAAATGTGCAGTGCTTGTACAAAAACTATTCTGGTACAGTTTCATGCCATGGTTCAAATCAGATGATATGGTGTGAGCTCAGATGGCTCAGTCATGCAACTGGGGTCAGACAGAAAAGCATTGCATAAATCCAAGGTCCTTTTGGAAGTACAGAAAACGTAGGCATTTGTTTACTTTAAAGAGAAACCCCATCCTGGCAATAAAAAACATCCTGTGTATTACTGAAAATGTAAGTCCTATGGGCAACACTGCCCCATTGATCTTTACTATCACTTTAAATTTGTGATAAGAGAAAAACTTAGCAAAATGTTGCATTACCTAAAACTTACAGGGGAAGAGAGTTTATTCTCTTCCTTCCTAAATATTCTCCCCGCTTTTTGTGAACCTTTTTTTTTAACTGTCCTCTGAAGCAAGGACTGACACTTAATCCAGTGTGTTTTTTTTGGATTGGGTGGAGGTGTCAGGCTCCATGTGTGTAACATAGCGTGTATATTCATACAATCTAAATAATGACATTTAAGCTGTGGTTGGCTAATTCTGGGAACAATTCATAAACAGTATGACAAAGAATAAAAAATAAATGAAACATTAATTACTGCAATCTGGTGCTATTACAGATTTACTTGGTCAAAGCAATGAAAATTTAATCAAATACATTATTTTTCCCTGGAGTATTTGACCTTGTTGTGACACAGCTGACAGTGAAGAGCTATTATGGGGTTCATTTAAAAAAAAAGAAAAGGAAAAAAAGAGCAATGAGAGCAATGTCGTGTTTACTAGTGCTGTAATTTGTAGGTTTTAGACTATAGAAAAAATCACTGTGGTGGGCAATAATCCTTCAAAAACAGCATCTCCATCTAGCAGACCGTTATAAAATATAAGTGATGACATCATTGATCTAGCTTAGGGAGTAAGTAGATTCTGAAAGGAATAATGACTGGTTGCTATGACAATATGCCCCTCACCAGCTGCTGATTTGTTACTTGAACACAGGGTTTTACGTGCAAGATCCAGGCGCTGCGTGATAAGCTCTGGGTCTTCCTGGTTCAGTCTTTTTATGCTGTTCGTCACACAGAAGGCTGGAAGCTGATGAGGCCAGACCATCAACAGAAAATACAAGCAGGTATGTCTGGCATCAAACGGCATTAGAATTTTTTAGCAATCTGTTCAGTGGATACAATGCAGATGGAATTGTGGAGCCTGATACAAATTGAAGCAAAATTTGTGCTGCTTTGTGTTTTGAAGTGGTGTTTTAGAATAGAAGCATGATGGCATGCTTAGGTAGTTTCAAACATGGGAATCAGTAAGTCATTTTCTGTGAAGAGTCCTCCCTGCTTTTCTTGTTAGGAATATATATGATAGAACCCCTCCACCATCATGTAGATGTATTCTATTCTTATTTACAGCTACTCTAAATTACTGAAAACACTGCAGTAGGATTAAAAACCTGATCTGCCTCATTTTTAAGGAGATAAGAGCTGTGGATGAATTAAATTTGCCCAAAGCAGCTTATCCATTCCCTGCACTCTGTTTCTGTCCTTTATCGTTTTCTCCATGATGTATAAATATTGCTCGTCTCTTGCATAATGCTCGTCCTGCACTGGGAGCAAATGCAGAGAGCTGGGCTGCTCGGCTGGCTGGCATTGTGATCTTGTGTGTGCTGCTGCAGAGAGCCCCCAAGGAGCTGCATGGTGTGCTCTCAACATTTGAACAGACAGCACTTCCAGCAAAAGGGAGTTTTTGTTCTGAATGCTCCTTTGTTTTGAAGTACACGAGCATTCTGAGGATGTGGAACTGATGATGGAGTTCAGGTTCTGGTTTAATATTAGCTTTGATGGTACAGTGTTGTAAAAGAAAAGAATGTTAAATACTGCTCTGAATTCAAATCACTTTTGATTCAAAGGAGATGTGAACCTTTTTATATCCTTAAAGACATTAGTAGCAATTTCATAATTATATACCTAGAGGTAGATGCAAATTTTATTCTACAATTACATGCTGAAAGATGCAGTGACAGTCTTTCTAAGCACAATTTAGGAATGTAGTCAAGTAATATCTCATACTAGTCTGTAGAACAGGGATAGGATTGCTTCTTGATTATAAAATCCTTCAGAAGCAGAGGAGTTGCCTTTAGAAAAAAGGGTGGGTTGTTCTCATTTGGGGTGGTTTACTTTTAAGATGCTTGTGTCCCTATTGTGAACGATGCTTTGGCTACTTTAGTGCTTTCAATAGAAAGAAATATTTAAAATCAAGGTGTGTCTTAATTTTCCAAACTCCATATTGCCAAAAATTGTTTTGTTTTCTTTTAGGTTAAATTGTGAATAAAGTTGCATATATTTTATATATAAAAAGACTGAAATGTTTGCATTAATTATCTGGTTTTAATTACAGGCAAAGCAATCGTACAATATTGCTAGACAAATTTTAATCTTCAGGTGAAATGCATGTAGGATAACTTAGATCAACTTTCATCTTAAAGATTTCTGGTGGTGGCTTTGCTCCTAGAAATTTAGCCTGTATAGCTTTAGAAGGCTATAATAGAAGAGGAAAAATGCCAAAGTAAGAGAGATGATATTGTGGTTTTTTCATTTACAGCCTGTCTTGTGTTTTCTTAGGCACAAGTTTATAAGGATTTTGTCTTAATATATTGGTATGTATTAATATGCAGAGTCATTGCTAGAAAAAGGATTAGATCCCTGGGGTGCCATTTTCAGCATACCTTTTGTGTGATTTTTAGAGACTTATATAAAAATTATTTTTAGTATCTTTAGCAAGAATTCAGCAGAATTTTTGTATTATACATTAAAAAAATGTTTCCATGTATAGTACCTCAGAACATGAGGCACTGAATGCCTACATTTTTTAATGTATTTTTTGCAAAACCTTTTTTCCAGTTGAAATATGAATACAGACATAAATGAAACCTATTGATTCTGGGTCTGTACAGTGTCTATAAATATCCCTTTTGTGTTCTACAACTGCAATTGATTCAAAAGCTTTGTTGAAAACTGCTTTCCTCCCATAGTATATCAGATGGAAAAAAAGGCATTCACTGCCTGAAAACTCCACATGACAATCACAGGGATAATTCTCATGACATTACTCTGCATGCTGTCTAAAGAGGCACTATGACCCTACTGTGTACATTTAGGTATATTGGCTTTGCCAATTTTAAAAACTAATATAATTTACTTCAATGTAATTAATCTTTTCTTTATATAGTATAAATAAATACCTTATAATTAACAACACACTTAAAAGCTGTTAGTACTCTAAATTTGAAAGTATCTTTTTGTAAATTTTGTACACTTTTAAAGGTCTCAGTGCACCGCTAGCTATAAATGAATTGAGCTTGAATAAACAAAAGTCTGACTATGGACATGGGAAACAGAAGAGTTAAGTAACTTGCTTATGGCTATGTGATGTCATTCTAGATCCCACATTTTTTGTTCTAAACATAAAGCCATGTATTTCCACTTAACATTTGCCATGTCACCAAAATTAGCCTTTCTAGAGTAAATCAGGACGCAAAGAACCACTTTCTGCTTTCACATGATGTTAACTGAGTAGGCTGGCTTGATTTCTGTCCCCCTCCTTTCCTGCCAAACAGTGAAGAAACTGCTTATTCCTTTTACAGCTGCATTTGACAAGGGTGATGACCGAAGACTTGGCAAAAAACCTGTATTCACCAGTTCTCAGGTAAACATTTATATCCAAACATTTAAAACATTCAGATAATTGCAAACTAAACAATTTTCATTATTTGTTTAAATTGATACTTATTTTCCATATTGTTTAATGGAACTTGGTTTTGAAAAATCTGTATTTTCTTGTAAACTGTTTCTGAAGAATCAGTAATGACTACTGGAAACATCTTAGGACTTAGACTGTGTTCTGCGACATTTTCAAACAGATAAGCTCAAATAAAAGGCAGGAATTTGTGTTCAGAACCTCACATTCCTCTCTTGCTACATAATGAAACTCATCTGTTTCCCAGAGCAAATGTTTTGCTACTGAGCTAATGAATCTCTGCTATTATCACAAGCCACCACAACACTCAGTCTGTTACACTCCCTGCTCTGAAAAATTTTTATTAGTGCCCTCAACAACTCTTCTATTGAAACTCACACTCAAAACTACACTATTAATTTGTAAAAAACCAGTATAGGTTTCACATGATTTGACAGTCTTGCATACATTGCAATGACACTGGTATCACAAAGATTCCCTTTCATGCACTTAATTCTCCATGTTTGAGTTCCTCTTTACCTGAGAGAATCAATATTGACATTTCTGTGTGGATACACTGTTTGGTAATGGTTAAAATCATCCTGTAAAATCATACATTACAAGTATGTTTTGTTTGGGTTTTTTTCTGATGCCATTTTTTTTCCTAGCTAAATAAAAGTACATCTGTTGGCATAAGGAATACTTCCCGGGCACAACACGGCAAGAAAGATTGCTGGGGAGATTCTTCCACTAATCAGGATAAAATGAAATCTGATGGATTAGGAGCATCTGGACATGCATCCACCAATAGAAACACTGTTAATAAGACTTCAAAGCATGAGGATGTAAAGGGGAAAGATGGCAAAAAATTAGTTTCCAAGATTACTAAGGATTCCAAACCTGGGGAAAAAGCTGCTTTGCCAAAGGCTAGAGCTGTTATAAAGACAAAAATAGAAAATAATGGAAATGTGAAGGCTGAAAGCATGCTTACCAAGCAAGATGTAGAAAAGACATCATCTGCAAGTGGACAAAAAAATTCAGGAAGCAGCAAAGGACTAAGGAACCATGAAGGAAAAGTTGCAGGTGCCAGACCTAAAGTGCTGACAGTAACCTCAAGCATGCAGAACAAAACAAAGCCATTGAAAAAAACCACAGGGAAGGAATCTCCCTCCTTGGTGACTGTGGCAGCAGCTTCCAGCAAGTCAGCAAATTCAAACATGGATATCCAGACTGTGGGTGAACAGATAGAGGAACCCAAAGAGGATAAATCAACAGAGGAAGGGAAAAAACAGACAGGTAATTTTTTATAATTCTTTGTTTTAAGTCCTCTTCTGATTGGTCTCAGGCTGGTCATACACTGAAAACCAGCCAGGGAAGCTTTAAGACAATCTACTATAAATTGCTAAGAGTTACATTCTTACCCTGTAAATGAGTATAAACTGACTTTTTGGTCAATTAACAGCCACCTAAAACAGTAAACATTTTACAATTTTAGCATATATGCATATATGGTCTTCTCAATAACTGATCTTCATATATTCGATTTTTTTTGGTACTTATGTGCAGTGCATTCCCTCTGTAATTAACTTTGAATTTACTCTACAGTAGTGAAAACAAAGGTATCTGTGAAGGTATCAAATGGAGTCACCACCAAAAAAAAAAAGACTGAGCTTGAGGCTAATGCCACAACAAGCAGGTATGTTACAAAGCAACATGCTGCTACATAGATGTGTGCATAGATGTGTATAAGTTTGGGAAGAAAGGTTTCAGGTGAACTATTAAGCTTACCATTAGATGTTCTTTTTATTCTGAGAATGGTTGTGTGTAGGATGTTATTTACAAAATAATTTGAGTTAGCTATTGGCAACATTGCTGTAACGATAAAACTGGTTTGGCTTTTGTGTTGGACTGTTGCATGTTAATAATTTTTAAATTGTTATAGGTCATTCAGAATTCTGCATACTGGAACACTTAATGACTACACAAGGTGTTGTAAACTTACCATTTCTGGAATAGTTTAAATTGAACTGGACAGGAGACAGCTGAAATGACATTGTGAAATGGGTCATTATATATACATGTTTGTATATAAATTAACAATATAGATATATATTTAATTTTTATTTCAAAAAGTTTACTTTTTAGGTTGCATTTTCAATGTTTATATATGTGTGCACATTGAAACACGTATATTTCTTGTTTAAATATACTTAAACAGTGCTAGATCTAAGCCTGGAAATAATGGATGTAATGATGTCTTTGCAGTCTGACAAAAAAAACAACAGGAAAAGGGTGTAATGATCAAAATGTACAAGCGGTACCGAAGAAAAAAGGGAATGTGAGTATGAGTTCTGCAGCACAGCAGAAGACTCAAAACACACCTACCAATTCTCCCAAGAACCAAGGTAAAGTTTCACACAGCAGGTCAATGATCTGCCACTATTATGCAAAGCTTTGAGGTTTGTTTGGTTTTTTGCGCAAGTATTTGGAAAAATCTTCTGGAGAATTCTGGGTTTTTTCCATATTTCACTTTGGTGACAATCCTAAACTGTAAAATGCAAATTAATGTGTCAACTTCAAAATACTTAAAAGACGGTCTTCACTGCCAGTCGGTGTTTTCTTCTGCTTGTTTAATCTGCATTGCAGAGGCTTCCATTTGCTGATCCCCTGCACTTCCGCATTTGGAACCGTGACTGAGCTCAACAGAAATTCTGTAGGTTGTGCGTCTGTAATAAGCCTCAAAGATCTGGACTGCAGACTGCTTTATGCCTCCCTAATTAGGTGTTTTCCTGTCTCCCCCTGTCAGTAGCGCTATTTGTTTGGGGCTGATACTGGCCCCAAACAAATACTCAATTTCAACAGCTACTGATAGCAGGGGTAAGAAATGCCACTATAGAACACAGAGAGGAAACACTGGCTTAGAAGGATACAAGGTGTTAAGGATGGAGCTCCAATATTCAAGTTTTATTATCTTAAATGCACTGTGATATAGAAGACACAGGTTCTGTCAATTTGTGGTCATTAAAGATCTTGCAGTATTTTCTGACTGAGCAGGGACATTAACTCTGGTGTTCTAATCCCATTATAACTAATGTAATTATTTTCTGCCTCTGTTCATTTCCTCTACAATATAAATTGAATACAGTACTCATTACTTCCTGTGCTAAGCTGCTGTGTAGTGTTTGTATGCATTATTAGAGAGCTGCTGCTTTCTACTTTAGGGATGGCTGCTTTAGTTACAGGCTGAAGTGATTCCTGTATGTATTTCTATGAACTGCTTTAAAGGTGCAAAGACAGTATTTTTGTCTATTATTTGTTATTTCAAATCTTAATTCTATAACAAGTCTTATTTCCCTTAGTTACATTAAAAGTTGAGTAACTTGTGTCTTAACATAAACAAACATTAACATAAAATTGGTGAATATACTGTGACTGGCACATACAACCTTTATAGTCTTTTTTACTGTTTGTTAGGACCTCAGGGGGAATCACCAAATTCACTGAAATCAGGAATGTCTCCAAAACATAATGAAGAAAAAAATGTGTTACAAAACCTGGTTCAGACAACACTCCCAGAAAAGCATTCTTCAGCTACGAAGAAGAGTATTAAACAATCACAAACATCTGTAACAAAAGCCACTTCAAAAATAACACCTAAGACTCTGGCTCCATCAAAGAAAGCTGAGAATACGAATAGTAAAGACCCGAAACAGAAATCAGCTGTATTAAAATCTCAGTCCTCTGCCCAAAAGCACTCAAGGAGTGATTCTCCTGTTGTCCAGAAGAATATGCGCACTTCTGAGCACAGAGGTTCAGGACAGAAACTTGAGAAAAACATGGCTGATGCTGTGGCAGGTCAACTTCATGACAATGATGAATGTTATTCTGCAAATGAATCTTTAAAATCTGCCACAGAAAGTAGCAGTGACAATAAATTGCTGGAGTCCTGTCAATACAATAAACAAAAATTACCAGATTCTTCTGAAACTGTGCAATACAAAATACAATCCGAATCTTCTCCTCAAATTGCAGAAGAAACTGTTTATAAACTGAATGTTTCAATACAAAATGACATGGAAACTAGACAAATCTGTGACAATCAGACTGGAATTAGAAAGACTGAAGATCCAGAGAAAGATGACAATACAGCTGAATTTCACGGTCATGCACAGTCTTCCACTGATGGATATTCAGACTTTTCCAAGGAAACCAATCAAAAGGCTATTGTTTTAGGAGAACTAGTGAAAGATGCAAAAGCAGCAAAAGTCTGTAATGAACAGAGTGATAAAATAAACTCTGAAACAGGTCATAACTATAGTGAAAGTGCTTTGTCAAGCTTTTCCCAAGTAACCAATAAAGAAGATGAGATATCATCTTCTCAGATCCATGTGGAAGGATTTCTTACAGTTGATGAACTGTGTGATACATCAGCCTTGACTGAATATAAATCAGTTACAACAGATTTAGACGATGCTTCAGAATGTTCCACAGAACAAATAACAGAAAAATATTCACCTAATTACACAGAGCTTATAGAGCCTATGGAAATGCCAGAAAACCATGAAAATGCCGAAATTCCCTTTGTGGACCATTGGAGTACTGGTGCTGTAGATCCAAAAGAGAGCCCTGAATCAGACACTGGCAGTGCAACCACATCCTCTGATGATATAAAACCAAGATCAGAAGATTATGATGCTGGAGGCTCTCAGGACGATGAGGGATCCAATGAAAGAGGGATTTCTAAGTGCAGCACTATGCTATGTCATGATTTTCTTGGAAGAAGCAGCAGTGACACAAGTACACCTGAGGAATTAAAAATTTATGATAGCAGCCTAAGAATAGAAGTGAAAATGAAAAAAGAGGGTTCTGATCTCTTTCGTGTTAATTCAACAAGTGATGATGAAATACCAAGAAAAATTTGGTCCCATCAAGACAGTTCACGGACCACAACTAGAGAAAGCAAAACTTCTACTTTTGGAAATGCTCAGTTTACTCAGGAAGCAGACCAAGTTTCTTCTTCTGCCGATGAAACAGAAGATGACAGATCTGAAGCAGAGAACGTTGCAGAAAGCTTTCCTCCATCAAATGTTCCTACTCCACAGTTCCAAGGAATTGATAATTTAGCTTTTGAGGATGCAACAGAAAATGATACTGCAAATCAGGAGTTTTCTAAAACTAAAAATTTCAAACGATCTGTTTTACTTTCAGTAGATGAATGTGAAGAATTGGGAGCCGACGATAAAGCAGAAACTCACACTTCACGTCAGCACTCAATAGAGTCTCTTACTCCTTCAGAAGTATTTGACAGTGTTTCTCAAGAGCACCATTTTATTCATTCAAGATACTCATTGGAAACTGAAGAGGGATTCCTGGATGGCAAACAGCAAAAGGACAGAGACAACAGATCGGATAAAAGTGGAAGTTCTGTCCTGCATCTTCAGGGTGCTGAAATCCCAGGGAAGGAGAATCAAGGTGCTTCAATGACTGAACAAAACTGCCCAGAGAAAGTACATTCAGCAGGTAGTCCACATCCAGGAGAAAACCAGCAAGTAAATATCAAGAATGACATGGCTACTGAATTTCACCAGTGCAATAAGTACTTAGACAATGATGCAAAGTCTCAAGAAAGACCATGTCATCTAGATCTTCAGCAGAGAGAAACTAATTCTGATGTGCAAAAGAGCAGCTCTGCCAAACCTGTAGAAGCCAGTAAGAATCAGGTGCTGACTCAGGAAAGTCAAGTGAGAGACAGTCAACCAGCAACTACTGAATGCGATAATACTGATTTACTTCCAGGTAATGTACAGAAATAGAAACATTCAGTCATTCAAAACCAAATTAATAGGGAAAGCTTTGGCAATTTGTCTGGGATTGAATCCTGAACTGAAGTAATTTTGGCTGAAACAGTATTTAAATATTTTTAAGTGTTTAACTTGGGTAGAGAATGCTTGTCTGTTTGAAATATCCGTTAATACCCTGCTGTTCAATGAGAAACTTGACTACAAGAAAAGAGATTTCCTGTAATGCTAAAAGAAAGATTGGATGCAGTTGTCTGTACTTCAGTTATTTTTGATCCAATCTAACATTGACAGCATCAGCTTTTGATGGAATCTTAGTATTTGTTTTGTCTGCTTGACAACATATAGTATGTCTGAATGGGATGTGCAATAACTAAAGTAATAATAACCTTAACTAAAGCGCACTGAAGTGTTTACCTGAACAGCTATATGCATTATTGTTGTAATTTATTTATTTATATATTATATACAAATTTGGATCATTCTCCCACTGAATATAACTGAATATTTGCCATATACACCAGTGGGAGTGGGTTTGAACTCTGCTTTAGAGCTTATGAGATGTCTAAAATTCTAAATTTTACCAGTAAAAGCTTATTTCCTAAAGAGAGTTTATACTTAGAACTCATGCTTATATACAAAAAAAAGTTCTAACTTGTTTCATGTAGCTAGATGAATACCTGTCTAGTTTTGTGTTTTGTCTTCTTTATATCAATAATTCAGTCTGTTTATCCCATCAAAAATATGCAATAGTGTTGATTACAACTATTGTGTATTCAAGAGTAATGAAACACTGATGATGATCTATGTTCAGCCAGACCACAGAACAAGAAGACATTAAAAGTTGTACTATTTTTTTTTAAGTTTGCTTGCCCTTGCCTGCAGCTGCCCTTGCATGTGCAGTGTAGAAATAAGCCTGTGGATAAACAATTTTGGTTTTAATTCTCTACTAAGCTAACATAGCTTAAGTCACCATTCAGTAATCATTCTCTATTAATTCCCTCTATGCACCTCCTGGTCTAAATTTAATTTATGTAGTAAATGAGAAATTTCATGTGCATTAAGTGTATATTTACATTGTCATTTTCTGTATCAGAAACTTAATTATGGAGGTTATTGTTAATTACCAGTGGTGATTGCTGCTTTAACTTAATTTATAAATCATACTTTGTTTTTATATAGGTAATAAATGCCTCAAATTTTGTCAATTTTGTATAACCCTCCATCCCCCCTTTTTTAACCTGATTGGATTGTCCTTCCTGAATGAATTAAATTTTGCTCTACACAGCCCTGAGGGGAGGATCATCTACAATTTTTACATTGTACAGTATTGTGAATTATTTCAGGAGACATAGATGATTATGACACAATGGCACAAACCTGCATTTATGAACATCGGCCTTCAAAAACCCTTTCTCCAATATATGAGATGGATGTTGGAGAAGCAATTGAGCAGAGGATGGATTCAGAAACAGCAGATCTAGAGATGGATCTTGAAGATCAACCGTTTGCAGAACAGGACTGGACTCTACTCAGGCAATTGCTATCTGAGCATAACTCACATATAGATTTCAAAAACTCTGTTCCTGAAGACCTTAACTTAGCACAATGTCTTATCAATCAGACACTGTTTCTGGCACGAGATGGTTCCAATCCTCAGGGTAGCTCCCAGGCTGACACATTCAGCAGGTGGACTGAGCTCATGTCTCCACTTGACGACTCCTCAACAAGCATTACAGTGGCGAGCTTTTCATCTGAAGACTGCTCGTCCCCTCAAGGGGAATGGACAATTCTTGAACTGGAAACCCATCATTAAGGTTTCAGCTCTTTGCAACTGAACTCCAACCCATTCCCAAATCTATTTTTGATGAGTTGTTTCCATACCTTAATGAAATACTGCATCAGTCAAGAACGAGCAATTCTTGATACTGAGGCAATCTTTCTGATAAATTGAGGTAAATATGTTAACTTATCATCTAGATTTAATCACAAGTACAATAATTTTTCAAGACTTAAATGTATGTCTTTTCTAAAAATGAACTTGAGCATGTATTTTCTAGAATTGTTAGAAAAACTAGATAACATGAAGGAAAAGTCTAGGTTTCTGCCCTCCCTTTTATCTTCTTTTTTGACATTTAATGTTCTCATTGATCAAAAATTTAAAGACGAATGCACTATAGTAGACCTATTCCTCTCCTTCTCCCCCCCAATATGGTGACTTCATTTTACAACAATAAAGATTCAGAATGGTTGTGTCAAAAGGTGATGTGTGCCAACACTACTTTAAATGACAGAAAAACATACTCAAAGAAAATGTTTCAATCTGAATCTGCCTTGGACCTTGTTAATATGAGCAGCTTGTTTCATCTGTTTCTTCCAGATTTGATTTTTTGTATTTTGGTTTGTTTTGTTTAGAAGTTTCCAATAAATTTTTTTAATTGCCTTTTCTTCAAATCTAAGACTTCACAGGGTCTGTGCTGTACGAAGAGCACTGTTTCTTTCATGAAAATGCACATATTTAAGTAAATATTTTAAATGGCATAGTGCATGAATTCAAAGGAGTTGGTAGAATGTTGCTCCTGCTCTAAGAAACAGCATGTCTGATGTCTCCAAAAGTACCTCTGAATCTGAAGTTGTGATCAGTGTTACATCTGAAGTCTGATGCTAACTAGAATTACCTTCAGGCATTAATTAATTACACTTGCATGTTCTCATGCTGAAGTATAGCAAGATTCTCAGGAATTTGGTTTTGTGTGTTTTCATAGATGCCACATTTTTGGGAGTGGTAATAGGATTACTGCATCTTTGTTATTATCTCTAGTGTAGCTTTTATAAATTGAGACTAAATGTCACAATAACCTTTCTTTTGATTCAGAGTGAAATAGGATATACAGATAATTTTGCTGCTTTTGGCTCTTTGGGTGTGGATAGGACTGATTATTGTCTTTTCTGATTGACGGGGGAGGAAGGAGTGAGAAACTTCTTGTAATTCTTCCCTAGTCAGAACTCCTGAGACATGCAGGGCTTTGTTCCCTGCAGAGGTTGGACCCCCTTAAGATATCTGCATTATGGAAACAGTAGTGCTTGTTTTTCACACAACTTAAAATCTCAAAAGGAAGTATTCTACCTCCTCTTAGTCATTAACAGAAGTGCCTTCAGGAGTGAGTGCCATACAGGAGTAAAAGGCTAACTAACATTCTATTCTGGTTGAAACTGTAGAAGTACTAAACTTAAGCTGACTGTAACCACTGATAACACTTCAGATCTGCAAGCTTTTGCACAATTCCAGCAGTGCACCTTAACTTGACAAACTTCATTTCTTTTTGTTCATAGTCAGAAACTCAGTTCTGCAGAAATATGAACTTGTCCTAGTGTATGATTAAAGAAGTTATGACTTTGGATTTGACAGAATAAAGATCTTTGAGGCAAAATAATTTATCTAGCAAGGCACTTTGTTGAATTTCTGATACATAAGTAAAAGTAAGTTTTATTCTCAAAATGAATGGAGGAAGAAATTTATCTTGTTCTTTAATATCAAGGTAAGGGAAAAAAAGGAAAACCTTCCTTTCTTTTTATGTCAGTGGAAGACTCTAAACTCATGGAAGGAAGATGTTTAGTCTCATCATAAAAATCTTTCATCTGCTCTTTTAACAACAGGATGAATAGTCTGAGATATTGTAATTCCAAATATTATAAATGTAATACTCTGCATTTAACCCATTCTTCATATTGAGGGAGTTAGAACCACCTTTAGAAGTGCAAAACATCAAGAAAACCTATTTTTCACCTTCAGCATTTACAAGGTACATCAGTAGGTGATAATCTTTTGGATAAAATAGAGAACTATAATACTGGCCATAGTAAAATATGAAGCTCAAGAGAAGCTCTTACAGAAGGCCAAGGAATAGTGGTTTTTAATGTCTGTGTAAAGCACTAAAGTAAAAGTTGTCTACCAAAAAGTTGAATCAGCTTTAAAATCCTGATGTTATTCTGACAGTGGGCATTCTCATGTTAAACAACATGAAGTGATGGAAAGGAAAAGTGACAGAAAGTGAAAGAAGGGATCCTTTTGTCTATTTTTCACTTTGCCCATATTTTTAACTTTTTAGTGAATTGATAAAGTGACACTGAAAATTGACACAAAATTTCAAGTGTATTGTATGAAATACAATCACATATAGAGTTTTTTTAATTGTGGTTTTTGTCTTTGCATTAACTTTTTTTATTTGCTAATTTACTTTAAATTGGCTTCTCTCTTCAAGTCCCCAGTGCTGTTGTTGCAATTCCTTTACCAGTTTTGCAGCAGCCCGCTGATGAGGATAGGGTATTGTTCAGTTGGTACAGAGGCAGCCATAGAATTCAGCTTCCCACAGGCAGAGAGTGTCTGCAGGAGTAGCAGGAATAGGACGTGGTATTGTTTTTAATTCGCGTTACTAGAGCGCCTGTGAGGCTTAATCAGACCAGCATCCCACTGGCTAGACATTGTACAAACAAAGAGCAAAAACAAAGACTGCCCACAGAGTGGTTAGAATCCAAGATAAGACAAAAGATAAAAAAAAATGCACATGAATGGAAAAGTAAAATGAGAGTGTCAATATTTGTCTAGCTGATTAGCCATAGCTTCAGCACATCATCAGTTTAAATAGTCATTTTTTCTCCTGTATGCATTATGAGAAGGGGAAACTTTAGGGTGAGATTTGAAGGTTGGATAACAAGGGAGCTGGAAGAATGTATAATCCTGACCAGCCTTATGTGCTGCCTAAACTGTTTGACCCTGACCTCATTCAAGGGAATGTCCAAGCTTTAAACCTGGTGCATGTAGCTATTTGTTTAATAGTATCAGTCACCTGAATTCTCTGGAGTCCTTCTCATACCTCCTGACAGTGATTTTATCACTGTATTCACCTCTTCTCCAAAACAGGAGAGAGTGGATAAAGGTTTGTTTGAAAACTTGATAGAGAAACAGAGGTGGTGCCATGGGCTCCAAGTGAATAGTGATTATGAGGTCCTGAAAGACCTCTAAAGCAAAGACAAGGCAGACAGATACATCTGAGCAAACAGTGAAGGGGTGTCAGTGAGGAAACCAAAAAGATGGCACAGTCAGAATACTCCCCTGGCAGTAATAATTGGAATAAGAGCAGTGAAATTGCTTTGTCAGAGCCTGAGAAGACCAGGCTGCAGTTAACAGGTGCAAGTGACAGCTTACCTGAGATGGTTCTGTGAATGGGCAAAGATGGCTGTATCCTACAGAGAGCAACACACATTTCGTAAACTATCAGTGAAATTTAAAGGAGAGGACTTGGCAATCAGTCTCAGATAATGACCCTGATTTGGCCTACCTTGAATGACATGTCATGAAAATGAAAAATAAGCAAAGATGTTTTGCATGTATATTCAGTTTAAGTTTAAAAGTTTAAGTTTAAAAAAAGAGTAGACCTCCAAAAGTGGTATCTGTAAGCATAATTACCTTTTATTCACTTAGAAAGTTAAGAGTCTAATCTGGACTGGAGAAGCAGCTCTGCAGGGTTTTTACGTACAGATAACAGCTAGTATTATTATTGTGGAGTAAGTCACCAACAGACATACTGCAGACAGAAAAGGGAAGGCCAGGCACTTGGAACTGTACAGGAAAGGCAGGAGGGGGGGCAGTTCTTCCAATAACCTATTAAAAAAAAAACTTAGGGAAGCAGAGGAAATGAAAAGATGGAGGCAGGGTGAGGATTTAAATGAGGATTTAAGGAAAACTGCACCACTGGCTTCACTGAACACAGCCCACAAGGCAGATGAGTATAAAATGCCAGTTTTGAGGTAGATTAGGAAAGTGTTCCTAGGGGCTATGGTCAAAATGAGAGATTGGCCCACAGAGCCAAAGGCAACAGACAGCAGCTTGGTAAAGCCTGACAGAACTGCAGGAAGGATACAGAGCCTAACCACTAAGAGAGAAACAACAGAAAAGCAGACCAGTTAATAATATATTTTGGTTTGCTTCTTCAATGCATGAGATTATACCATGTTGATGTAGTGTAGCAAAAGAAATGCAGAGGCTGAGACATACAGTGAAGATCAGAAGAGATAAGTAAGCATGAAATGAGATCAGCAGCCAGTCTGGACTGCTACAAGTGATCAGATAAGTGCATAAAAACCCAGACATCTGCTTTGTGGGATGGGGGTAATGCAAAGGACACTTCATAAATTCTTCAGTTTTTTCCCTTAGAAAAGCTTCCTCCAGAATCAAAGAATTACAGAAAAATCATAGCAATACAGGAAAAGGTAGGCTTGAACTGACCTCTAAAGGTCTGTAGTCCAACCTGCTACTAAAAGCACAGGCAACTTCAAAGTTAGATGGGGTTCTCAGGGCCTCATCAACATCCACAGCATATAAAATGGTAATAAAGACAGCAGGCAGAAACACAATGCTTATGGAAAACAGATATATGATATTAAACCATTCTCATTATAATAAAACTACTTTTTGTGTCATTGGAAAATATTGAGTACAAGAAATATAGCTAGCTTGCAATATTTTTAAGTTCTGGACGATATGTGATTGAACTGTACACGTTTAATAATCTTCTAACATACTTTTTAAGGTTTTTAATTATTTCAAAATTGTACTCAAGTTTTGAGATGGCAAATTTTATTATTATTTTGGAAGAACTAGGGCTAGAGAACTTCCTATGTTTCTCTCAAAGACTGTTCCAAGGATGTGTTCCCCTAGCATTGTCTATCAGTTTTGTTTCAGGGAATATGATTTTAAAAAAATAAAAAACACATACCTGTTGTAGGTACGTACTGTAGGAGACTATTTTATATATATTTCAATATACATTATTGCCATCTGGAAAATAGTAAGTAGCATGCTAATTCTACTTTGCTCCAGAAATCCTAAACCTTTGCATGAAGGAATGAAGAACTGCTCTTATGTTGTTCATCTGTTGCTGAGAACCAAGATATTTAGGAATTCATTATTTTGCTTCCACTAATGTCAAAGAAACCCTCTTGTTGACCTCAGCTGAATGAGGCTCAGGACCTGTCTATAATAATGCATGTACTAGAAATGCTATTTTTCCAATATATATATTTTGTAGTTTTCTAGTTTTATTCTACTAATAACATTGTACAATTGTAGGTATGACAAATTACAGCTAGAAAGACTTCAATTTAGGAGTCATAATTGTATGCATTCTGTTAATATTTCATGACCGGGGTGATTTAACATTTTTCCATTGATGGATGACATTCTTGCCAGGACTACATAGGAACTGAGGACAAAAGATAAAATGAGAAGTATTGCAGCTTTATTACAACAGATGATTCTTTGGAAATGGGCTTTTAGATCTGAAATCAAATATAATTAGAAGCTTTCATCTCTTGCAGAAAATCCATACTGATTTTCATTTTTCTCTCTTGAACAAAAGCTATATGCTATTTTTTTTAAATAAGCTTTAATGTTCAACTTTGGAAAAATGACAGCTCAAATGTCTTCTTTAGCTAATTTAAAACTTTACTTCTTCCCATTGACAACTACTGTGTGTTTAAAGAAGCTAATCCTGTAACAGAGAAAAGTGATTTATCTAAGAACTGGATATCAGCTGGGGAAAAATACTGAGTTTGGTAATTTTTTTACAAATTTGTTTTTTTATATTTGATAACTAAAACCAGTAGAAGCTATACAGAGCAGGCATGCACACACACCTGTTTCTTGCATTTGACCTTCCTTTCATACTTCTCTTCGCAATCTGCACTCCATTAAGCCACAGTTCTGCAAACACAGAAGTGAATCCACAGCCACATCTGCAGATTGGCTTTCAGCTTAACATTCTCTTTTCAGAGAGGGTAATGGAGCTGACACCGGGGGCAGGCACTGTGCACACTTGTGTTTTTATACAGTACTCAACTTAATGAGGCTCTAATCCTGATGAACCATCTAGATGCAGTTAAAGTATGAAATAATTAATAAGGGAATTCCATTAAATTCCTTCCCTGTTCTCCTTAAATGATGGCTTAGAAGATTGTCCAGTTAGAGAAATCAAAGTCCTAAGAATCTAACTTTTTGCATTACATGCAACATAAGTTCCTTCTCTATTGCACTGTAAAATATGAGTATATGTCTTCAGTAACTCAAACCTCAGTATCTGGAGGGGCTGACTGTAAGTCAGTAACTAGATACATTTATCAAGGACACTGATGGTCAAAATGGGGTTTGTACACTTAGAGATTGTGACTGTAAACTGGACTAGAGTGTGTATTCTGGTGAACCTGAACACAGGTTCACATGCACAAATTTGGGACTCAGCCCAGTTACCCAGGTAGTCCATCATACTTTGTATTTATGCACTCAATGACAGTGACTACTCTTTCTGAGCTCCCACCTAAGTCAGTGTGAGTGCTATCAGATGCACATTTATGAAGATCACATTATTTATGTGTCTAGACAGAGAGACTAGTTACTGGAGTAAAAATTTTGGCCCATGTACCTTAAATATATAAAACATTTTTGAGACTGATCTCACCAACTTACTTTAACCTACAATATCCTCACCTATGCAATCCTTAATGTAGGAATTCTTGCCATTTTCTCACAGTTGTGCTTAATGAAGTAATTTTCATTCTTCACTTTTTTTTTAATAACCATTTTTCAAGTGTGGCATGACATCCTGCCAGTAGAGTTATATCAGTGTGCTTAAGATCAGTACAGATAGGACAAACTCTGTGTACATGCCAGATTCAGTGTAGGTAGTGTAAAAGCTTTTTGTGACTTTCATAAAATGAGGAAATATCCACAAACAAGAAACCCACCTATAAATCAAACTTCCTGCCTATAACAAAATCTCCTCCTGTATCTGTAGAGAAAAAAACCCTTCAATCTCTATTTTCTGGATTATCATGTAACCAAGATTATCATGTCTCTGGATTATCTAGTAACCAAGATTAATCCAATATATGTATAATGGGATGCATATGAAGAAAGGTTTGAGTCACTACCTGTAGTCCATGGCTTTATGGTCCTGGAATATTTTGACCATTCAATCCTGTGGAGGGAAGGGGGAGGGTGTTAAGCTCTCAAACCAAATGCTTGCATGATTCCCACCTGCTTGCTTTCCACACCTAGATAATGAGCTGGGGCCTAAGTAATCCTATTTTGAAATGAATTTTTGTCAACATAGTGTTCTGTTTCAAGAATATCTGTATGGTTGCATAGTCCCACAACCCTTCTTCCTCATGCTACATACTCAAGGTTCTTAGCTGATTTCTGTATGACAGAAAATAATAAATCCTATGTGTAAGTTAAATGCTGAGTCACTGTATTTCATTCAACTTGTGGAATCCTGACATGAATTTTTATTTGTGCTCTGCAAATGGCAAAAAAAAAATTACTTTCTTTCCTTTTCCATCTTTAGTGGACCTTCACTTGTTTTTCTCCTTTAAAGGAAAATACTGATTTTCCTTTGACTGTGTCATCAGAGAACAGGACAGTTGATATGTGTGTGTGAAGACAGACAATCAGTTTTCATATAAAAATACATAGAGGAAGATACCTATGTAACAGTCCCACAAAACCAAACAATGGAGCTGATGTAGAACATACAGGATATGGGCCAGGAGAACATAGAGAAACACTAATTGGATTATAGATTTTGCCTTGTCATAAATTAGTTATTCATTCAAATGCTTATGCCATTATCTTCATCACAGGGGAGTTCTACTCACAAGATCTTTTTATTCTTGCCTAAGTAGGGTCCTGTACTCTGCTTCCAGGAAATATTTGATATGCTGCCAGACTCAGCCCTGTTCTTTCTCTCTCCTGCAACTTCACCTTTATGTGAAATGCACCATGTAGGTATGGGGAAAGAAATGCATGTGAGATTTAAATCTAAGACTAGCCAAATGTCAGAAATGGTCACAGCAGAGGTAACAGTAAGTAGGAAAATAATTTCAGCTCATCAGATAGCTTTCCTCAGAAGCCCCTTTTGGGAAAGGAAACTTCTGTGGAGAAGAATGCTCTGAAGAACACACAATTCAGAAAAATCTATTTTCTTTGAGTCTGAGCTCTACTTAATTAGTGTTCTGACATTCAGGCTCAAAAACAAAGGAGAAAGCCAAGTCGTGAAATATTCAAATGGTCTTGCAGAGCAAACTTCTATCAGAATTGTCCCTTGGGCACGTCCCAGACGAGCATTAGGCCAGGGCAGCCCTTACACAGGAGACAGTGCAGGGTCCATTCTGCTGAGAACCTTCTGTCTCCGAACAAGCCCTATTTTTATTTCCAAAACCAGCTACTGTCAAATGTAAGTGACAAGCAGAAATACTTTCTGGTATAAATATTTGCCAACTGTAATTAACATGCATTATATACGTGAGTAAATATATAACAACTGGAGGCAAAATACTGATAGGAAGCATTTTCTCTTAAGATTTGGGTTTTTCTCATTGTCCCACACTTACCCATCATTGTACTTTGATGCTTCTCAAGTGATATTCTGAGTTTGGGGGTGTCCAACTTCATGTGCAGTAAGTGGCAACCAGGGAAAAAAGGTATCTATCAGGAGCCTAAATCCAGTACTTGTATTTCTTTGCAATTACATTCTAAAAATACATATATGAGGTTAGTTTCTTGTATTTTAAAATGCTTTAAAAGTGATTAAAAGAAAAAGCTTTTACTAAAATATCTGATTTTTGGTTAAAATACCAGTTTCAGAAGACAGTATTAGAAGCTAGACTCATGCCTGGCTAGAGAGCAGAGCTGGGTACCAGTGCTTTTAATGATTCAGCATCCCAGCTCTTTCTGACCATGTGGAAGGGTTATTTCCTCTTACATGATTAAAAAAGAAACTTCAACATATTCATTATTTCTTTTTCACTGAAAGTGGCGCAGTCTCTTGTAAGAAATCGTGCCTGATTTAGTGCAATACAACAGTCTCTTGCTTTTGTATTTTCGTCCTGTGAAACTTCTATATTTCTATAACTTCTATAGAAAATAACCTGGCCTGTTCTTACCCACAAACAGCTGCAGAATTGGCCGCCCATGGCGAGCATTCCCCGGAGCCGCGGTTCCGGCGTCGCGGGGCTGCTCCTGAGGGCTGAGGCGTGAGGCTGAGGTTTGAGAGCTGAGGCCTGAGCGTGAGGCTGAGGCGCGAGGGCTGAGGCCGGGCCCCGCTCCCTCCCCGCCGCCCGGCTCCCGCTTTGCTTTGCCCCCTGCCGCAGGCGCCGCGGGGCTCCAACGCTGCCCCAGGACAGGTTCGGACGGGAAAGGGCCAGGCTGAGGCTGGCATGGGGAGCAGCTGGCACAAAGGCTGAGGGAGTCCCGGCCTCCTCTCGCTCCTGCCGGGGCTCCAGCGCTGCCTCAGCACAGGTTTGGGGCAGGGAAGGGCCAGGCTGAGGCTGGCATCGGGAGCTGCTAGCACAAAGGCTGAGGGGAACCTCCCGGCCTCCTCCCGCTGCTGGCGGCGCTCCGCTGGCTTTTAATCAGCTCTTTAATGTATCCCTGTGCTTCACACATCTCACCTCGTTAACTGGCGGGAAATATTTGTGGTCTCTCTTTTCCCAAACTTTTCAGAAGAGACACTTCACTGCAGAGCTATTAAACCACTGAAAAAGAAATGGCAGAAAGCTGTGGGCAGGAGCAGACAAGGTGGATAACGACCGTCATTATGAGCACAGCTCTGCAGGTAGGACAGCTCTTGTGAAAGCCAGCATCTGACTCACTAGGAAAGGCTGAAAGAATTCCCTATATTATGTATATGGGATCAATTTTAATCAATTTTATCAATTGCAATGAGTACATTTTTAATCAATTTTTTTGATCTTTTTAATCAATTGCAATGAGTACATTTTTTTCAGGATAAACCAGATATTAGTCTGAAACTGCTTCTATTAGAATACTGGTTATTTTTGTGTGCAACTGTATTTTCTCCTAGCTACTTCCATATCTGTTTAGTATTCTTGCCACCTGCTATTCTGAGTTACACTGCTTTAGGATATTCTCCTGACTCATCGTTTTTGCACTGCACTGATGCTTCTTTCAGTTTGCTCTATAAATAATTCCATCAGAAATGTTGCTGAATTTTTTCTGAATTTCTCCCTAAATATTTTAATTTTTCCTATGCAGTATCAAATAGGGGTAGACAATTACCCTGTAAGTACATAATTCAGTTTAAAATACTGAGTCTTACAGATCTTAATATATATTTTTTTATCTGTTAACATCAGAAGCCTTGACTCTGTTCCCAAGTAAAGTGAAAGGGTATGTCAAGGAGCTGGTAATTAGCTTCTGCAGCTGAGGCCAATTTCATGCCAGCTGGAGAGAATTTAGAGGCAAGAGAGCTTTGATTCAGAGGCAGGTATGTCTTATGCAAGCTTGGCTGACAAGGTTATCGCCCCATCTCCGCTGTGTAAATGGGTGAACCATGTTGAAATAATTCCTGAATCACCTCACTTTAAAGCCTATACTTACTTGCCTACTCATTTTGGAGTTTACAGCCTGTAAGCTGTGCATGTTTGTGCCATAATATGGTGGGAGGTAATGGATGGCAGTGATTTCATCAGCCATACCAGCATAACTCACTCCTGTCCTCAGCTCAACTCCAAACTACTGCTCTTAGTAAGGCCTCCTCATAAGCAAAGCAATGGAGGGAACTGAATACAAATCCAAGATGGCTTTTTGTTACAGCCATAATACACAGAGTATCACCATACCATTTCAGGAAGCTTTAAAACAGAGCAACACCTCACCACATCAGAAGGCTTCAGGTCTCTGCCCATGCAGAGTAACATCACATTATTTCAGAAGGCTGCAAGCTCTGCCCTTCTTGTTCTTTGTCCCAACCTTTTATCCCCTCCTGTTGATGCCCTGCACCTGTGTGCCCTCTGTTCCCTTTGGTGGTTGCTCAGTGCCCCTGGGCACTCCCTGGCTCATTGCTGTCAGTGCTGCTCACCTGCTGCTCACAGCTGCACCCACTGGGGATGAGGCTCAGCCACAGCCCCACTCCCAGTTACCACACACTGTGCACCCACAGCTTTTCTGTATCAGTTTTGGTTATGAGCTATCATTTTCATATAGACATTAGTTATATTTGTACATTAAACATTTCAGCAGTGGCTTTGAAGCTGAGATTTTTTTTGCAAAATGTAGCTAAACCTTACAAGCAGTTGCCACTGAGTGTACCCTTTCCAGACAATTGAAAGCGTGACATTTCTGGTTAATGTCTCCTTCAAGGTTCACTTGCAATCCAGATTTTCTGTTGTACTCTTCCACTAAATCATGGCACTTCCCTACATAAGCAGGCTGGCTGTGTGTTGAATGGGTAGGTTAAAGAACATGTTATTAGCTAAAAACTCTCAGTGATTTAACCTTTAATATATGTGTGTTCGTGCAGCTTCTGTGGAACATACTGCAGAAATGCTTTTTGCAGGCTGAAAAATACATCCAAACACATTCCATTCTGTAGATGATTATGCTGCATAGCGCAATGTTCCACTTTTCCTGTGTGGATTGCTTTCTGTCAAAAAGCTTTAAAGAAAATCATGTCCCATACAAAATTGCTGAACGATTTTCCAGCTGAGATGCTGACATCTGTGAAAATAATGCAGCCTAATTAACCAGTCACAGAAACACACTACTGCATGATCCTCCCTTCTGCAAATCCTCTATTAGCACATCTTACCAAAACAGACTGTAAAAAAAACCCTTCTTTATGCATAATGCAAGAGTTTCCTAAGACAAACAACATACACATATATAATTATTATTCAGTGTTTGTAACTTCCAATCAAATACTTCAAAACTGATCATGTTTAACAATTTAGTACTTTTTTTAATTTTTAGTGGAATAAGAAATACTTTTTGAACAACAGTGCCAAAGGTCTATCTATAGTGGTCCAGCTAATGCTTTAAGAATATTTCTAACATGTTGTCTGAAGACTTTTCAAAATAACCTTTTAAAAAACCTTTTAAAATTTATTTAGGATCATGAAATTTCTACAGTTCTGCAGAGGCAACAACACCGAGTTCGATATTCAGAGTCAGTGGAAACTGGATCTGTGATTTTTCCTCTTTCTGGTACACTACTTTAAAGTTCATGCTTTTAAATCATAAAATCCAAAGAAGTACAGAGTCAGGGCAGTTATTTAGTTGTGGGCTACACTACACTGAATAAAATCTACCTTGTTGGGATGTTGTGCAGTAGTGGAAGGAGTTGGGCTATGTATGTAAATCAGAGGATGAAACAGATAATGTTGGGGATTAACCACTTTCATTGTAATTTTTTTTTTTTTTTGGACCTGCTGTACAACAGCTACATTAGATTTGGTGATCATCAGTTGAACTGTTCAGTAAATTTGTGTTATAACTGAGCAAACATGCTAAATGCCACAAGCACATAAGCTGCCATCAAGATCTTTCATATACATGGCTGTAAATGTAAGAGCCATTGGCTTTCTACCTCCAAGTTGAATTTGCACAGCTAGTAGTGGCAGAGGAGGCAAGAAAAAGATTATTTGAGTGGATTTGATTAAGAAATCACTGAAATTGTAAACATGAAACAGCTGGTTTTCCTTTTTAGAACAGATGATGTTGTAGACATGTAGATGAGATACTTCCATTTGCCTGAACTCTAAGGACTAGCACACGTTGAGATCGACTTTTGTATGCTCAGGTGTTAACCCTCCTAAACTTCAGCCTTAACTTTCCCTTTCACAACACCTTAAGTTGACAGAGATGTAAGTTCATTTTTCATGGCAGACAGTTAAGCTAACTTTTAAGATTTTACAGCTGTTTCTTTCATTTAGAAACAGGACTTCCTGAGCTTTTCAGTCAGCCTTTGCATTTGCCCCAAATTCATTCCATTATAGCAGTTGCTTGTTCCTGAAGCAATGCTCTCTCTCAAAGGCATTCAGATGTGTCTGCTTTGAGTAGATGGAATAGCTGGTGGTTTTTGGATGTTACAGTCGAAAAATAACCTGAAATATTTGTAGTTTTATCTTAAAACTACTAGCAATCACTGGCCAAATCTCCCTGTCAGAGATATGGAAATTCATTCACGTTCTGTTCCATTGTGTTTCAGACTAATGGTTGCTTTAAGAATTGTGCTTTCCAGTTTGTGGTGAGAACTTAATCCCTTTACTGCCATGACCTGTACACTTACAGCAGTTTCCCCAATAGGCATTGCATTTATTCTGTCAGACACTCAAGACTTGCTCAGGACAGGGGAAGAAGAGTTTTCCAAAAGAATTCAGAAGTTCATAAACATCCATCGGAACAGCTTTTTCGTTTTGTCAGCTGCTCTTCATGGACCAGAAGAATGGAGTGTCATGTTCAGGATTCAGAGAAGGTATGATTTCAACATCAAACTGGACTTTATATTGCTAAGAAGAAATGAAATAGCAGTCTTGGATATGGAAACATTATTTTAGGAATAAATAGGACAAGAGGCAATAGACAGAAACTGATGCACAGGAAATTTCACCTGAACAGGACGAAGAACTTCTTCACTGTGAGGGTGACTGGCCACTGCCTACAGCAGTTGTAGAGTCTCCTTCACTGGAGGTATTCCAGACCCATCTGGATGCAATCCTGTGCAGTGTGCTCTGAGATGACCCTGCTTGAGCAGGGAGGTTGGAGTTGACACACTATGGTCCTTTCCAACCTTACCCTTTGTGAATTATTTCAGGAATACACAAATTTTATTTTACTAATTCACTGTAAAAAATTATTTAAAGCATTAGTTTATTAATAGCAAATAAAAAGAATACCAAGTGAATCAATCTGACATATCACAGGTAACAAAAGAGGATGTTCCTCAAAACAAAGCAAATAAGATTCCTTTCAATCATTTTAGGGCTATGGAGCATAACTATTTAAATTTTTTTTTCCAATTGGAAAATTAGACAATTCTCTTAGCTCTATAACCATATTTTCATGGTCATTTTCAAAACAGAGCAGGCAAGTTTATGTCATGAGAAAAGGCTGTAGTGTAAAGTGCAGATTTTTTACCAGCTTTTAAAATGTTTACTTGGAACACCATCTGTTACACTGTGCTAGAACAATTAAATAATCAACGTTATTTTACACCAAAAGTATAAAACTATGTTAGAACTGGTTTGTTTAAAACTTTTATCTCTGATTTCTAATGAAGTCTGAAAATTTGCATATTTTAGTACATACTAGCTGACAACAGTGATCAGATTGTGCTCTATGCTTGTAGTCAGAACTATTTTCTTGTAGGTACAGTAGCCCTAACTGCAGTTGGTTGTCACTCTTGGCCTCAGAGAAGTGACTATTCTAATGAAGTCTTTGATCTTTACCTCCTTAAGTAGCTAGCACCAGTTCCATTAAATCCTGGGCATTCTGCCAAATGCTGATGAATAAAGAGGGTATGAGATGAAATGTAAGAAATCTATTACCTGTTTGTGAAAATGTTGTAAATTTTCATGAGAGGTTTTAAAAGTTCAGCCACCATTCAGCAAGACCACATTATTCAGGTGATGGCAATGCTAATTCTCAATCTACTTTGTGGTTATGAACAATGGGTTTTGTGCACATGCTGATGACTAAAATGTGATGTTTTGGAACTGTATTCCATTTGGCAAGTTGGTAATTTTATTAAAATTAAATTTGTTTTTTCATTGCAAGCAATGAATTTTTTATTACCTGGCAGCTTGAAGTTCTGCTACAGTTTGTAATCACTGACTGAGCTTCTCCTGGTGGGGTTGAAACTTGTGCCATGTTCTTTGAAACTACAAGTCACCTGTTGGATTTGTTAAAAAACAAAGTCCCTTAGTATTGTCAGGTTATCTTCTATTACTGCTCCTTTCTCCTTATCCATGCTTTTGCTGCAGTTGGGGAAGGATTAGTTTTTATTATTATTAACAAGAAAACTACAGGATTATTGTTAACAACATGAACACCTTATGTAGAGTTGTGTATAGCAAGGGGGAAGTGGGAGAAAAGTAGTGTTTACCATAACAGCTTAAATGAGCATTCCACAAAAAACCTCAGTACATCTGCATGGTAAGTTTAAATACCTTGGAGGAAAGGCAAGACATGTTCAAATGACCAGTATTCTGTCCATACAATACTAAATTTAGACCTGCTGTTATTGGAAGCAAACCTATTTCTAGAAATAGATTTTCGTGGATCTAGGCAAGTACATGTAATTGTTTTTTTGCCGCACTTTGTTCATTCATGCTTTGTTTAGCCCATTCTAGTATGAACAAAATTGCACCAATTTATTTCCCTAATCTCAAAATGCAAATCCAACCCTTGTTTGTACATCACATTTTAGCAAAACTCACCAGGGACCCGAGTGCCTGTGCTTAGAGAAGGACAGTGCCTGTAACATTTATTTTTGCTAATTAGAAGCAAGGGCAGACAAGTTCAGCTGAGATACCTTAGCAGCAGGAGGTCCTAATGTGAATGACTCCAAGCCATCAGCCAGATTGCAGGAAGAACAGGTGGCGGGCACAAGGGGAGGGCACAGGGGACTGTGCAACTGAGCAGCTGGGCACTTCATCTGCATTATTTAAATTCTTTTTGGTTATTTAAAATTCCTCATTCTTTGCTGTGAAGTGCCTCTCCTGTTTTAGCTCTACAACAGAAAACAGGAGCAAAGGTAATTCAATGTTACGACACACTTAAGGTGCAATTCTTAGGGAGAGGCTCTGTGCTTGCCTAAGCTTTGATGTCTCTCCTCCATAATCTCACTGAATAACAACTCATGCTACTATTTTAAATCCTCAGATCCCCTTCTCAAGAATGAATGCATATTAATAACACTATTTATAGAAAGAAATAATTTTAGGTTAAAGTATTGAGTGAGCAAGTCTTTACGTGAAAGTAGAGGAATTATCCCATTATCTTAATCGTGTCTGGAATACAGGTTGTTTTATTTATAGTACACTACAAAGATTTAATTCAAATTCTGAAGTATTTTTAGCAGTGTTTTTAGATACTTTGCTGTGCTTTTCCACAGCCATAAAAAAACCTCAAATATTTTTTACTGCCACTGAGGAGAGCCTTCAGCAATATCACAGAAGAGACTTTAGATCTCTGAATGTACACATGCTTAAGAAGTACTGATTGATTGTTGAAGAGACCTAGATAAAGAAATGAGCCCTTCCAAATCCCACCTAAATAAGTGGTACAGAAATGGGACAGATGGCTTTACAAACAGCATGGATGCTGCACTTGCCTTTCAGAATAAAAGCAGCCTTCCCTGTAAGTAACACTGCACACTAAAAAGCTGTTACTTCATGTGGGAATGCTGTTTGAATTTTATGGCATAACAAATTAAATACATATTCTAAAAGTAACCTTATTTATTTTGATGTGCAGATTCCTGGGCAGCAATTTACGTGTAATACCAGTTCATAATCCTGCTGAAACTGTTAAATTAATGCTAACTATGGCTAGGGTAAGTCCAGTTGCATGCACTTAAAAATATTAGTGTATTACTCAGGAAAAGCCAAGAGCTATAAAATACTTGGTTTTCCTTAATGGAACTTTTTAGGTTATACTGACCACAATCCATTAATACACTGAGGTAGAACTGGTGCTCTGATGCATTAGCTGAGTCTTCCAACTACTGTTAAAGGTAACTTAATAGCTCTTAATAGCATCTAAGAAAAGAAATCAGATATCTAAGAGCTTCTTTGGCTCCTATTTACCACTGTTAAGTTAAGATGTCTTCACTTACTGTTAACTCCTGTTGAAATACTATCACCTCTGTGTAGAGCATTCCTGAACACCTACTTGAGAACACAAAAATCAAATTTCACTGCTAAATAATTTTGCATTTCTACTATTGGAAAAATAAAGTCTTGAATATTCTATTACCTAAAGTCACTTTGTTCTACTTATTTTTCTTTTCTCTAAGGTAACTTCCAAGCCACAAGCAGATGATACTCGTTGCAAAATAGAAATGACAAAAGCCCAAATAATAGAAAAAAGTCCAGTTTGGAAGATGCTTCAGGAGTACCAATCGCACCGTAATTAACTTAATATTTGTTTTTTTATTCATAAATAGAGTGGCTACATTTTAAACAAAATATAGAATGTTCTTAAAAATATAGTTACATTTCAAAAGACTACATACAACATATGCATTTGGCATGAAAATTCATATTAAATAGCTATACAATGAAAAATATCATACTTGATACCAAATGTGCTTTCTAGAGAGGGAAAAAAGTGGTTTAGCTGCACAATAGGAAAGTCATCCTTATTTTTAACTTGGTTCGGACCTTAGAGGCTCATCTATTTATTAATAATTCCCCAAAAAAATTACTGTTTTTTAAAGAAAGCTGTACAATTAAAGATAAGGATGATTAAAACAATTCCAAAATACAGGTATCCCTAAAAACAACGGCTGTATGTATGCAACCTTACACTGCTTTTAAACATAAGTGTTATCTGTTATGTTACTAAGTTCTTACATCTTATTTGGCCCAAGGTTGTTTTTCTTTAAACCTGGTTTCCTTTGCCACAGGGTTTGTGCTATCTATACATAGTATATTCTATAGTGTTAGCTATCTGTACCTCACAGTCCTGTCTGCAAATAGAGAAGCTTGTTTGTCAACATTAAAATGTGCTAATAAAAACATATTTTGCTTAATCAGGGCTTTTGAATTAATGGTTCTTCAATCACTTGATAAAAATCTTTGTAATTCACGACTCCAGTCAGCAACTATTACCCAACAAATTCTGAAAATTAAAAAAAATAAATGCCTAACCATACCTCCTTGCCACAGAGAGGAACACACCTGTTTTTTTTTTAGTTTCTAAACTTAAGAAAAAGCATCAAATTCGGAAGAGGAGTAAACAGACCATATCTCCAAATCACATGCAACAAGAGCAAAAGAAAATAAAAACCAGCAGTGAGACTTCTGAAGAGCAGCATTTGCAGTTCTTCTGGAGGCCCCTCTAAACTGCTCTTCTTTACAGGGCCACAGCCTCCCCTGCAACTGGAGTCTCATAGTCCAGTGATCCTGTCAGGAGGATGTAAATTCAAACACTTCAGCTGCCTTAGCTATTCTCATCCATTACAGCTTTTGTTTTCACTTCAATGAGTTCTTCTACCCGAGCTAGAACACTTTCTATTAAGTCAAATGTGAAGAGAGCTGAGTGTAAAACCTGAAATGACAAGAAAGATAAGTGTTATTTTTATTAGTTTTTTTTTATACATTTTACATTTACTTTTGTCTCCACATTGAAAAAAAAAAGTCAGTACTTCTGAGTGACTGAAGGGAAGTACACACTCACTTGAAGCTGCATTCCAGTAGTCATGGCAGGCATCTTTTCCCCACTAACAGTTACAGAGCAAACTGTGTTAGAACTGTGTGCCTCTATAGAAGAAAACATGAAGAAACCAACATGACCCTTAGAATTAAAAGAATATTTAAAATATTAACATTTCATGACAGCAATTGTTAAGAACAGAAATCTAGGGATTGATAAAACACATGACAGAGGGTGCTGAACCTTAAAAGGAAGGCAATTGGAGTTGGGTGATATCTTTATACTTTGTATAACACACATTCCTACATTACTAAACAGGCAAGATCTGCAACTGGAACTAATTTTATAGAGTGCACATGCTCTTCAAAATGAAGAATAAAATGTTATCTGGCCCAGTTTTGATACATTTTTAGTATTTCCACATCCAGGGAGATAGTAGGAGTTCTTTAGCTTGACTAAATGAATCCAGACATTAAATACTTATTTTATTAAGAAAAGGCTGCAGGCCTCTCTGTTTCAGACAGATTACTTGCAGCAGGCTAAACTACAAGGACAGGTCTGAAAAGTAAGGGAAAAACCTCTTACATTCAGACCACATATTTGAAATTCAATGTAATGCTTACAAAGATTAAACACAAGGGAAGAAAGCTAAACCATTTACTGTTACTATTTAGATGTTCTCTCCCAAACTCATATTTCTTTATGTTTTGTCAAAGGCTAGAGAACTGTAAGAGGGACTTAAGAAAAAAGCTTCCTGATTAATTTTGAAGGATTCCCTTTAGAGAGATATCCACAGGTTGTCTTGAGGAAAAAAGTCCCCTTCTTTGCCTCATAAGTACATGGTTTGCAATGGAAGAGGATAGGACTAGAGGCAAAAAGCTATATTGACATTTTTAGTGGCAGACACAAATTCCTTGGGCTATCTTAATTATACTGGAGACCACAAGGAACAGAGGATGTGACATACAGAGGGATTGCCTAAAGCAGCTACAGCTCTTGTGCCCCATGCAATGTGCCTGCTTAACCCAGGGCAGAATCTGATTCTGTGTGTCAGATAAAAAAAATCATGTATTTTAAAAAATGAATGTAATGCTTCAGGCTTTAGAGAGCACTGTGACTTATTTTTTCTTTTGTTAACCCTCCCACACCTGGTTTGAAACCTAAGGGTTATGTATTCAGAGAAACTTAGTTTCTCCTTTGTAACATTAAAATCAAAAGTATAAATGCAGAACAAGTTCTGAAGGTCTAAATGTGACAGTTCTATCAAGTTTCCATAAGATTTACAAATGTGATGACAGGTAAGTTCAGATTTTTCTGACCAATAATGAAAATTTTTAATTCAGCAACTACTGAATTATTATTTGAAATTTGGAGTAGTGGCAACAGTTAAATAAAACTTGATCTATGCAGCATTCACCAGTTCCTCATTTCCAAAGGATTACCAAAGTTTCTAGATATGAACAACACTAAGAACAAAAAACCAACAAAAACTGACCTTTTCTGTTTTCTTTCTTATTTTTAATTTCTGCTTCATAATGTGCTTTTGACATATTGAGTCCTACACGCAGCGGTTTTAAGAAATTCTGCTCTATCTTGCCAAGTGTGGTCCATACACCAGTCTAGTCAAACAGAACAGAGAAGGTTACAAACCAGGTTCAGTGAAGCATTGCAATACTAAGCTTTGAGCACAAGTTTTTTGACTAGTCTTTATAACATATACTTCTGTGCAGGGAGGAAAAGAGAAAAAAATAATTCAGAGTCATGCATTGAAGCATGAGCAGCATTGTGCTGGGTATTTCAGCTCCTCTTCCTCTCCCTTACATTATTTGTTGATTGGCTGATGAAGCAGTAAAAAAAAAAAGGTGCAGAGGTAGGGAGGACTTAGTGTGTAGGCTGGTAACTACAGCAATGGAAATGCACATTTTCAGCTTGCTCCTGTAAGCAAAGCTGAAAGAATCTGGATGTGTTGGAGGGGAGGTTCTAGGCCCTTCCTCAGGCTAGAATCTCTACAGCAAGTAAATGGCAGATGTAGGCTCCTCTCAGATAATTCAGCAGGAAAACAGAACAAATATTTAAATTGACATTCCTGAATTAAATGAAAGTTGTGATAAATATCATGCTTCCCAATTGTCTATATTGCATTTTAAAAGCACTGTAGGAATGTTACTGGATATGCTACTCTCCCATCCTTCAGCTCAGCAGCCACAGCAACAACAAAACTGTCCCAGTTTGACATGGGCAGAAAGGAGGCACAATGATGGCATTCAGGAAGCAGGAGGTGCAAGGGAAAGATGCTCAAAACCAAGGCTGTTCAGGGTTACAGAGAGGAAAATAAGCTTGGGTTTGCTACAAACTGCTGTAGAAGGAAACAAATCCAAAGACACAAAGGCTGCTTTGTATAGAGGAGCCATTTATACAACTCCTTTCTTCAGGCAGTATCCTCAAAGGGCAGAATAAGGACAATAAAAATAAGAATTTTCAATTTTAAATACAGTGAATCCACTAACAACAGTGGAAAATTCAGCGATTTTTAATACTAGATGACAGAGTTAACAGTTCAAATAAGAACAGTAATTACTTCCACCAGTATGTGGCTTAAAAAAGGAGCTTTCTAGAAAAAGACTTATTTTTAAACTTGATTAATGAAAATGCTTGCTACACAGCAATCAAGATATCTGAACTGACGTGGAAGGAGGCACTTTCTTTCTGCCTCACTTGCACTGTATGAAGAGAGACAGGGAAGAAGTCAAGAAGAACTGACAGAGGCTAAATTTAAGGGAAAATCTTCAGAAGATGTGATGCTATTTTTTCCTCAAACTGTATGGACATTCTTTTTGCCAGGTACTAGACAGCACTGTTAGAACAGCTGAGTGCCACTATGTGTAGTTTTTTATTAATAATAAAAGAGGAATTCTTACTTTTCTTACAAAGCCATGTATTTATATCTAACTGAGGAGATCACTATGAGTACTTAAATAGTACAAACAGATACAGTTTACCAATATTAACTAGTAAATAAATAGTAAAATAAATAAATAAATAGTAAATTTAGTAAAATAACTAAATAAATAGTAAATTAGAAATGCACCCACTGAAAGCTAATTTTGCTTTTTATTTTCATTACAGTTTCAGCAATCAGTACTAGTTATTTCACTGTTATTCTAATTAGATTAGTAACATTATTGGGTGCTTACAAAATTAATTCCTAGATAAATTTTCAAATTAGTCTAAAAGTAGATCAGATTTTTTTTTTTGTATTTTAGAAAACAATAAATTATATTATTGTGTTATTATTGCTATAAAGATATCCAGTTGGTGGTTTGAGGGATACCAGCAAATAAATAAGCAAAAATAACTATTTTTTCATGTGGGAATAATTGTTGGGTATGTGATTTTGTGGTGACATACTCTATTGTTATGGATATAGATCAGTTCAACAGGCAGAGTAAAAGGATTAATTTGTTTATAGGAACAGCATCTATGCAAACAATTTCATCAAAACAAAGCACCATATCATGTATTTCCTAATGTCTTAATAAAAGCATCACTTCTGGGGAACCAACCACTGAAAACAAAAATGCAAAACCCACATTTTTTTGAATTAGGGATAAGAGTGTTCATGTGAATCCATCTCTCAGCTAATCAATCACTTTCAAATCAAATAGTACGTACCTGATTGTCACTTTCACAATCCTTAATGACTAAGTACCTCAGCAGATTCAGTGATGCCATAACCCTGTGAATTACAAACACACAGATCCCTCTTACCAGGATTGCAATTTTAAATGTCCTTTAGGCAGACATGCTGGTATGGAGAACCCATCTGTACATAAAGCAACCCCCCATCTTGGAGCAGTACAGCTCCACCTAGAGCATCGTGTGTAGTGATGTGCATACTACAGCTCACACTTGGCAAGTAAAACTGAAACTGCCATCAGATTGCAGAGGGCTGGTGATTGTGAGGGAAAGAGTCCTCTCAAGAGACAGAACCTTATCACAGGATTTATAATATATATCACTGGGGATCCAAACTTGATTTGAAACTAGTGTGACAGTTTTCTTTATTACTGTACTGAATTTTTACTTTTGAATGTACTTTTTTCTTTTTTTTTTGCTTTTGTTTTACCATACTTTTGAGCAGATTATGAATTGGTTTTTTCCAGATAACAAGTACAGTTAACCATCATACTTCTGGGCTCTTTAAGCAGGTATGTGTCCATCTGGACATTATCTCCCCACTGATTTACAAGCACAAGCAGCATCATAGTACTTATCATACAGGAAGACCTACCCTACATACACAAGATTTTTCAGACACATTTCAGTTGTCTGAGTTTTTTTTAATGCAATTATTTACTGTTCAGATGGATCTGTAATCCTACTCATAAGATTCTAGATTCCCAGTAGCAATCTGTGAAACTGCCTCAAAGATGCCTTGCACCATAGGTTGCATCTAATTATTATTCCCCTGTATGACATCAGCCACCACACCCCATTGCTTTTATTCCTTCAGCTGCTTCTGCAGAGAGCTGACAAACCACACATTCCTGAGGAAATAATGCTTTACCCATTAGTTATGTCATTTCACATCTGAAGTCTTACATCCCTGGGGAATGGAGGAGGACATCCTTTTTTATTGTTAAAAATTAATGTAATGGCATTGTGACATTCTTCTTCACAGAGCTGGTTAAAATAAGTGACCATTTCCATTTCTAGTTGCAAAACCTTAAAATACATTGATGCTGTCACCTCATGAATTACATGGCAGCATACATCACTGTAGTAAGGTAGTTTAAAGTCTTTTTTAATAATGAAGAAAGAAGAAAAGCTTGTAACTGTGATTCCAACTCACCTGTCTGAGTTTTGCAGAAGATCAGTCTCAGCACCTTCTGGAAGTGAAAGCACTAAATCTAAAAGGGAGATCAGGTGATGTCCTGTAAACCAAATGTTGTCATACTCCTTCTGAAAAAAAATACAAAAAGTTCAGGTGAGTACAAAATTTAACTCTTAAATACTGTAACAATAACTTGCAGAAAACAGAAATGTTTAAAAAAATCAAACCCTGTAAGAAATGTTTTCTAATATTGACATGTGAGTGAAGTACACAAAACAGCCTCTTCATAATTTTAATTTTTTTTGTCAGCCAGGAAAGAAATGGAAGAAACATAGTAAGAGAATTCTGAAACTGTATAGTAGAAAGTTAATAATATAGTTTTAATTAATTTTCCCAACTTTCTGGTATAATTATTATAAAATATGAGATTAAAATGGCTTTGATCTAGCCCAGCTCTTCCTGATGGATTTATCATTTGCAAAGCACTCATAATAAAATGCTGACTGCCATCATAAAAGCAAAGAAAAAAATTAATAATTCTATCTGAACTGTAATATTTGAATTATATTTTAAAAATGAGGAACTGTGGGGATAAAACAATCTGAGCAGTTTCACTTTAGGAGAGAAATGTATTTTCAAGCACAGAAAAGGTAGTAACTTCTTAGAAAAATACACTAAGATACTGCAATTAAAAATACAACTGTAAAATTATAACCTAAATATGCATACACAGAAAAGGCCAAAGTAATGTTTTTAATAAAATTTTCTAACCTTATGCATCTTTTCAAAGTGCATTTTTTTAATGTACCACTAGAAGTTTAAGCTGTAGACATTTTTTCAATATCATACTGACAGAATTTTGAGAAGACAACTTGGTTTTTATTGGTAACAGCCTCACCGTTAATGCTAAGTGAATCTGATCCTTTACATTTTTAATAATGTATCCTTCCACACCAGCATGGTTGCTTGTCTTCAGTAAACACCTTCAAACAAACAAAACAAAGATATTGTCTCTTTAAAGCTGCCCCTAGAGTTAGTGAATGTTATCAAAGTCTTGAGTTAAGTGGGAGTTTTACCACAGAACAGTATGACTATGTAACCTTTAAACACTGGCTTACAGAAGATAGCTAATTTTATAAGAGACAATTGAAATTCATGATTTATCAAAATATTAACATAGTAAAATTAATCTGGCTTATCAGATGGAAATTCTGTCAGAGATCAATGTATTGATACAATTAAGATGCACTAGGGCTGAGATTACACAAACTGCCTTTGGTGCCTGGATGCTTACCTGAATAATGTGTATTTTCCTTCTGTATCAAACTTGTCTATGAACAACTGCAAAACATTTAAACTCTTCTTTCTCTAAAGAAAACAGAGACGTTTCAGATGAATTCTAAAAAAAAATTAACTCAGCATTCAGAATCCAACTGATTCTGTAGGCAACTTAACATACCATATGCTCCATGGGACAAAGGGTCATAATTCTCACCAAATCCTGCAGTCAGAGAAAGGAAATAAAATTTATAATTACATACAGATTATAGTCAGTGTGATGTAACATAATAATCTACTCAAGACTTCAAATAAACAAACCAAACAAAAAAGCCACAGAACATTGGGAATGTCCAGGCAATAGAAGATTCTCATCAGAGAAATTCATGCTTTCTTCAGTGGTCAGAATCCCAGGGCTGATCTGCAACACTATTCCTGTGCTGCTGGTTGCAGGGCAGGTAAGAATGTAGCCAAGGCTGGCAAGGAGGAGACAAAAATGAGCAAGCACCACCTTTCACCTAAATCTGTGCCCACCTGCACCTTCAGTGACCTGCACATCCACTGGGTTTGTTGGAATTGTCACTGAACTTCATGCTGCAGCAGGTAGCAAAGACAATTCTGCATAGCAAGACACTGAAGGTTTCAGTTTAAGAGCACAGGTGTGTAAAGGTCCAGTAGGATGCCTCTTCTCAAACACCCAGAGGACAGCTAGGTATGATTTCTAATCAAACTTTGGAGACTCCTGTACACTGCTCCTTATTACCTGAGGTACATTAATAAAGCCTCTGAGTTCTAAATAGTGATGGAGAAGGCTGTTATCTTCCATTCTCAATAAACAGCTCTCAAACAGATCCTGCAGGTGTGGAAAAGAAAAGAAAGATGTCAACAGTATGCACATATACAGGACATTATCAGCTTAACATTTCATGGCTAAAACAGCCTTCACTCAGAAATACTCATTCAGATAAGCAGCTGCAATTATAAGTGATAGCTGTAACTTAAACATTTATGCAGGACTGTAAAGTTCAATAAATACAGGTATTTGTATGACTGACAAATACTTAAGCCTCAAAATATTTCTGGAACTATTATCTGAACTATCATTCATACCTCTCCAAGAAGGACAAACAGAAGTTTTACCATTCCTCAAACTGAAAAAATAAAACATTGTAACATCAAAAATTTAAAAATTTTAAAAAACAACTTACAAGTCCTTTAGATAATACAGATTCTTCTGTTCTAGAAAAAAATCAGATTTAAGATTGTGAATTAAAAAGACAGTTGATATTTCAGAAGAAATAGTAGAACAGAGGTTAACAAGAACTTGTCCCTCAACAATTTTCATTCCATTTTTTAAATATAGGATCTTTGTTATTCTTCCCAAAGATTTTTAGAATAAACTTGCTGATGAGAAATAAACATTAGACTTATCTCTTCACAGCCAAAAATTACTTTTTTCCCCTCAGTATTTATACCTGCTCAAAAGCAGTGTCATTTCCCACAGGTATAGAGACACTGATTACCAAAGAAAATTAAATTATAAACAGTCAGAATAGGAAACTTGCCTTCCATAGCAGTGCTAGAAGCTATTTGGTAACACTGCTGCTTATGGAGGGTGAAATAATCACATAGTAAATATAGTAAAGTTTGGTTTCCTTTAGAAAGCCTGACCTTTAATCATTTTGCATATCATGTCAGAATACATCCAAATAATATTTTCACAATAGTTGCCTTTAGTAATAATTGTTATAGAAGGGCAAGTAAGTATACACTCTAATTATTCTGCATGTGTTTAAACTACTAATTTTACATTTTCAGAACAAGGTTTCTAAAAATGGTATCACATTACAAGATGAAAACAATACATAAATGTTTAGACAACTTCTGCTTCTTAGTAAGAGAAGACATCTTGTAGTGAAACTTGCTATTTTAATGCTCAAGTTTATAAACCTCCTCTGGACTTATCAATATTTCAAATTTTTTTAATGAGTTACTGTAAAAGATCACACTCACTATCTAGACCTGCAAACCCTACCTTTTCAGCAGCACTTCAATATGTGTCATATTGCACAGCAGAAGGTATGAAGGACTAGAAGAGAAGAATCCAGCTACATTAAACTGCATAAGCCATACACATTTGCACATAATTAATATATTTTAAAAAATAAAAATCTCTTTCTAAAATTATTGATTTTTAAATAGACAAAAAATTGTAAGTCAAATCACTGTTAAGAACTCTTATGGGGAAACTGTCTATAGATATGTAAATGAACAATTAATGCACATTAATTTTCAGCACGTGACTAATCATAGTAGTTTCTTTTAAAGGACTGTTCATCTAAAATTAAACTACACTAGATTAATCTGCAGGAGTATGTTCTTATGAAACATAAGTTACATAAAATATAAATGCTTAAATGTTGACATAAAATTAATACTACTGAAACACAGTTTTCATTCATAACTATTCACAAATAAAGTTCTCTTCCATTCAGAAAGAATCTTCAAAGTACAGACTTACAATGAGCAAGAAAGAATAGCTCTTACCTAAAAACCACTGGAAAACATTCAACACCAAAATGCTGAACAAACATCAGGTATGACAGACATGCCAAAGAATCAGCAGAATTCTTTCGCTCTATGTCTGCAAACTCCTGATTCTCCCAGTGTGGACTTTTGCCTTTATGATGTACAAACACTAATGGTATCAATTCTCCCATATTCCACAAAATGTCCTAAAAAATGAAAACAGATTTCCTATAGTTGCCTTTAAAATAACTGTGTGTCAATTAAGTTTTAAAGCTCTAACTGTATTTACATACATTCTCTTGTACAGCATGCATATAAATTAATATAAATGCTTGTAATATATAAATAGTATGTTTGTAGTATATTAATTAATACAAATATGTGGTATTTATGATATATGCACAAACACACACAAAAAATCCTGGAGGAAAAATAACTAGTGTTAGAAAAATGTTCCTAAGATAGCAAAGTCAAGCACACAGAAGTTAGCAAAAGAGAGAATGAAGACCAACTGTAAATTCCTAGTTCAGCTCCCTTATCCCCAATGCTAACATTGAGTAACAATAAATTCATGAAAACATTATGTTATAAAATCTCTGTGGTTTTCAGATCACAGAAAACTCAGTATTTGGGTTTTTTCTCACTAATCAATATGGAACACAACATTTAGCTGCTACAGGTAAGCCCTGATTTAAAGTTAGATTTGCTTTGTATGGCCTTTCTTTCTCATGATGCACAACACAAGGAACCCCTAACATTTGCAAATCAGAAATACTACAGGGGTTACCCCCTCACACCCTTCCTGTGGCTGAGGACATAGTGTAACTCCTCTTGAACATATTAAAGAGAAATGGGGAGATCAAGGTCAGCTCACTATTCTGGAGTTGTCCAAACCCAACATCCAGGATGGCACATTTTGGAAAATTAGGATTATGCATGATGTCACACAGGCTAAGCATGACTTACTGACCTTAGCTTCAGCTCTCACTACCTAAAGCCATAAACAAGTTTACTGAGAAAGAGAAGGTAATTCATAATTAGCATTAAAAACATGGTTTCAGACTGTGCCCAACAGGAAAGGCAGGACATTACACAGCCATTAAGTCACCCCACTAACCAATACAGAAATCAAAATGAGCACTAGAACAATTCCAGGCAGTGGTGAACTGGACCACTGGCTGTGCACACACTGCAATCCATTTCCACTGCACTCACTGTAATTTCAGTGGCAAACTGCCGAAAAGGATGTTCTTCAATGCCCTCCAGGTGCTCAAGCTGAGCTGCCAACAATGGGTATTTCAGGCTTTGCATACAGCTGGAAAAGAAAGGGGTGAATAAATCACCAGTACAGTCATAAATACAGACTATGATAGTGTCATTGATAACCAAGAATAATGTCTGTATTCATAGCAGCTGCTGCTATTCAAGGTATTCCAAGGAGAATAAAAAAATAAAAACCCAACATCTCCTGTAGAAGCTTTACCTAGATTCACCTCCAGACTATGATTATTCTCACTGCTGGAAATTTGAGGAACAGAGGAATACCAACTCAGCTTCACAACGCAGCAACTAATTTCCATTTTACCATTTCCCTCTACTAAACAGAAAGCATGAATATGTAAGATCTGGTTAGGGGTTCTTTATCAAAATACCACCACATTAGTTAGATATATGTTGGCAGCACTGTAAAACACTAAAAGATTATTTATTTGCTACCTATGTAATAAATGCCTACTATTCATTTTGTTAAGTTACAGGAATATATAGCACAAATATAAAATGCTCACAATTTTATTAATTCTTCTTTCAGCTCCATGTCATTGTATTCTGATGACTTTTCCATATTTTTAACAACTTCACTCACAAAAGGTTTAGCAAAGTCCACCACTGCATTGCAACACTGACAGAGACCAAGTTTATCTTCTTGTATTTGTTGTTTTGTATAAGGTACAGGCAAGGGAGTGAGCTGATTCATAATCATGGCCAATGACAAACCCACTGAGTAGGCCTTCTTGTTCTGAAGCTTCAAAAGCACTGGGGAAAAGAAAATAAAAAAGGGGAAAAGAAGAGATAACATTTTGAGATATTAAGTCATTACTTACTTAGTAGAGGAAAACATGAAGAAAAACAACGTGACCAGGAAAGAAAACATTTTGTTTTCAGGGAAGGAGAGGGACTGACACCTGAAATCACATGAGCAAATCCAGGAAGACTAAACATCATCACCAAATTTAATATACTGTAGTTACCATGGCCATGTATTTGCAAATAACAAATACTAAATCTGGCACACATTTCAATGTTCTTCCTTTCTCCACAGCAGCAGGATGAGAACTAAAAAATGTTTTCTAGAACTGGACTAAGTGAAATGATACATATCTGACCAGAAAATGCATTTATTACTTGACTCCTTTAGTGCTTGGCAAAACCAGAGACAATAGCCCAGTTTTTCTGCTGAGAACTGACTCTGGTTTTCACTCCATGGCAAAAATAACAGACACTCTCCCAGGCTGAGGAAGCAGCACCAGAGGCTCTCCATTTAACTGGACTCAGTGCAGACTAATTGCAGAATGGCTACCCAAAAAATCACACATTTCTCTTGTTAAATTCTAACAATACAATAACATATCCTGGAGATTGCTACAATCGGTCTTCTACTTGATACACAACACTTCATTTCATCTCTATAATAAACCAGAAACTACTGCTTGTTACCTACTTAGAGACTGGCCAAACCCAACATTTTAATTTTCATGTGTGAGCCAGAATAACACTCCCCTCTCACCAATACAGTATTTCAACATGCTTCAATCAAAATTACAGTTTTAGACTATAAAAAATAGAATTGCATGTTTTAAAAGTCAAATAATGAAGAATTTCACAAATCTATGTGATTCCCTATTTCTGCAACAACAGTAGGAGTGCTTTACACCTCTAAATATAACTGCCATAGGACCACATTCTTGTAAGTGATGAAAAATAGCTGAATATTGCTTTTTCAATTGATGCTATTAGTTTCATCTAAATGTTTTTTCTAACAGGCCAACATAAGTATGAAATATATTCCTTGTGTTATTTTGCAGAATATAATAGACTGTAAAGCTTTTCAGGATGGATTTATTCTGAAACCATTCCAGCAATGGTTAAACTAAATTTATAAATAAATGAGAAAATAATTTAATTCAGAAATCATATGAGAAACTGAATCCCACCTGTCTGCAAAGGCTGAAGCAATAACATGACAGTTTGACACACTTGCTCTCCAGAGGTCTGCTCAATCTGCTCAAGTAAACCCAAAAAAAGTTCCTTTGGATTGCAGAGCTGCAAGAGAGGAACAATGCATATTTTTAAATAACCATGGTCATACTCAAAAAAAAAATCACATGGAATACAGAAGTTCCTGAATGTCAAGAGAGAAGATCTGAACATCCAAGATAAGATTTTAAAAAACAAATATGAAACAGTAAGTACATGCCTACAATTAACATCTGCTGTAGAGCATACCTGTGTGACACTTCCATATGAGCTGAAAACATATAATAGTAAAAACTGACACTAAACCTGATTTGAATGGGCTGTAAAAACCTCAGAGTACCTTTGCAAAGTAATTACTCAGAGCAGAGAGAGAAGTAGAACTTGAGTGTGAATTTAACTCAAGCTATAAAGTTTGCAAGTTATTTTTGGAGTGCATAAATGAAAGAGAATGAGTCTTTTACAGGTTAAAACATTTTTCTGCTCCTACTCCATCAGAATCATCAGGTAATGATTCTCATATTGAGGAAGGGTGAAGGATTTAAGGAAAAGACTTTTCTGAGTGAATCATAGAATAGAGAACAATAAATACTATTCAGACAGAGATAAGTGGAACATGGCAAGGTCCTGCAGCATGATTTTGAAACAACTAAGAGAGAACATGAAGGGAGAGACCTTGAATTAGATACTAGAAAAGACATTTAGCAACATACTGTAAGTTTTACTCAAGTGAGCTAACTCAGGTAAGATTGTGTCCTTCAGATCAACTTAGCTCCTTTTCATGTGAAAACCACACCTCTGATGCTGAGCCTACCACTTCCAAACAAAGAGCCCTACCCACTGAACATGCACCATGAATTCAGAATTCTCTGTACCTTTAAACTGAGGTGAGGGAACGTTAAACTAAGAGCAGCTTACCCAAGTAGTGATGTAGATTCATTATGCAAATATTGTCCGAATCAAATTGTACAAACATGTTTGTGTAATTGGCCTTTGGTGTATTAGCTTCATGGATTAATGATCTTGAACTCCTTTTTGTGCAGAACTTCCCTAACATTGTTGTATCATAATCATGTATTTCAAAACCATACCTGTGCCAACTGATCCAGTATCCTCAGGCAGTGTTCTCGCTTATCATCTTCTTGTTTATACATAAAAATACATCTAACAAGAGGAGAAATGAGATTCCAACCCATATTCTTGACGATAACCTAAAAAACAGATATTCAGAGAATAAACCAAAACTAGATGTCTTTTAAACCCAGAAAGATTATACATAAAGACCAAAAGCAACAACAGATCAATGTCCTGGTTGTAACTATCACTGTCATTGAATATTTGGCAACTGTTACCATAATTTGACACACATTGTGTCCTCTGCCCATACCTATAAACACAGCTGCATATTTTGTATAGTTTTCTTCTAATTGTTGACATGTCAATATATACTTCTACACGTCCATGACAATACATTTAAAATGGGACTGAGCAAAGGAGTTGTGCTAAAAGAACACTTGGACAAATTATTCATGAGGGGATTGAGACTTTCAGTTGTTACTCCAAACTCACAAAATTCAAAACCAGATTGTGAACCCCCTGTAACAGATTATGAACTCCACATAACATTGCTAAAATATTCTACCCTTCACTTTCTTTCTCAACTTCCTATTTATCTCTGCTCAATTTGGTATATTTTCTCAGCATCCTAGTGCCCACAGACATTAGTATTTCAAATTAGCATCAGCCTAGCTGGCTCCTGTAATTGGCCAGTATTGTTATATCCATTTGTGGTAGGCTGACCCCCAACAGCAATGAAGCACCCCTCAGCTGCTGGCTTGCTCTTGTCCCTCAGTGGGATCGGGGCCAGAGTCAAAAGAGCAAAACAGAGGAACTCCAAAGATGAGATAAGGCCAATGTAATAAGTGAAAGAGAAAAGACAGCAGAGCATGATGGGCAATGATGCAGATCATCTCCCACGAGGAGACCAATGCCCAGCCAGCCTCCAAACAACAGCTGCTTTGGAATGGGTCCCTACCCACATGTCTTTACTGCTGAGCACAGTGTGGTATGGTTTGGAGCATCTCACTGCTTTGGGTCAGCTGTCCAGCTGTGCCTCCTCCCAAATTCCCTGCTCACTGGGGGCAGAGTGAGAAAGGGAGAAGGCCTTGATGCTGCACAAGCACTGATCAGCAGTAGCTGGAACACTGATGTATTATCAGCACCATTTTGGTCATAAATCCAAAACACAACACTATGCAAGCTGCCATGAAGAAAGCCAGCTCCATGCCAGCCAGACCCAGCACACCACCTGAAATCCCTGTCCTGCGGAAGTGGGACACTGTCTGTTTCTCCTCATTATGCTTTTCTGCTTCCTTTTCTCTCTGCTTCACTCACAGAAGTTATTAATGGCTTTGTTAAGATTGGGTTGGGTTTCTGTGAGCTACCTGAACACAGAATTATGGGCACTTAACACAGAGCAACCCATTAGCTATTCATATGTACAGCCTTGCTCCACAGAGAAAGTAGCTTTTCCCTCTTAATAAGCAGTTTTATATTAATGATGTTAATAAACACTAATATGTAGTGCAAACTTCAACTCACCTTGTTTTTCTCATTTTGAATTACTTCCAATAACTGAGCTGCATATCCATCTTCCAAACACTTCTGACCTGCTACCTGAAACAGATTAAAATCTTCTCCTTTGAAATCAGCTTCTTCCAGAATTTGCTAGAAAGAAAATATGAATGTTTAACTCCATACTTATCAAAGTCAATTAAGAAGTAAGAAAATCCATGCTTTCATTTCAAAATTAAATGTAGCATCATTGCAACTTTTATACATTTTCCACATATTAAAAAGGCTACCAAGTTACTACAGAAGACAAGGCAGTATTTCAATAGCACTAAGTCTAGATTACAGCATTCTCTTTGGAAGATGTGTTTTCTACAACTACCAGCTTTTGTTCCTAGGTACAAGAACACTTCCATCTCCAAGAAGCAGAAATAATCAGGCTTCTTGGGATAAGCACCACAGAGAAGTCAATGAAACATGGAGGCTGAACTCAGCTGCCCCATGAAGAGTTCTACCAACAACTGACTTGTCTTTTGAGGTCATTTTGGCTTTAATTCTAATATATGAAAAGAAAACACACTACTGACACTTGTTACTTCTAAGGAAAGAAAACTACTTACACATCTTTGTATTATGGCTTGAAGTTCATCAACTGCCATTACAGTTTGACTGTGTTCTTCTGGCATGAAAATTTATTATAAATTAAAGAGGGCAGTATTATATCACACAAACTTAAAACAGAGGCTGAAAAATAATCACATTACCAAGAAAAATGTTAATGGAGGAATAAGAACAACGTAGACAAATATTAAGACTACATAATTAGAATAAGGGAAAATTCATTTTTACAAAATATATGCTATATTATTCTACTCCCCATATTTGCAGGAGACAGAATTACAGACAGGAAACAACCTGCATTCTATGTAAAGGGAAACAATTTTTCAAGGACTATCTGGGTCATCTTAAGAAGTGTGAAGGTTTCAGTGACACATACATGGAAAACTGCAGCTCACACAGAGCAAGTCTGGGCTCACTGCACACCAACTGTGCACACCCATGACACACTACATTTTCTGTGACTACTCTGACCAGAGGAGCTTCTGCTCAGCCCTGACTGGAACACACTAACCTGATACCTGCCATGTGAAGGCACTGATCCAAACTCCATGCCAGTTTACAGCAACAGTCCAGTGAAGATTACATGTGTAGTTTCATTTATTTTTTCTAGTGTCTAGGTTGGACTAGTTCAGTGGCTTTATACCTCTAGGTATTAACATTTAAAACTTTCTTGCTAAAAACAACAAAGTTATAACACTTGAATAATGTCAAGTACATACCAAGTTTTACGTAGCCAGGCCCATGAATTACAAATGCAATCAAGCCTGGTTATCCTACGTGATATATCAAAACAGCAGTCATAATCTTTATGGTTTTAAGTAATGCCATGGGCCTAAACCTGGTTATATGATCACTATGACTGCCAATTACCCCTACATTTGGTTAATTAGATAACTATTCATCAAAACACAGGTGTCTCCATGCAATGACCTCAGCCTTTCTTCTTATGTTTGACTGAATGTGGTGGGCTGACACTGGCCAAACACCAGCACACCTACATGAGACAATACACAGATAAAGAACCTATCTAGATGCTCATAAAAGGGGACAACTCACAAAAGCTTAAAAGGCATCTGTGTGTGACTTTCTTATTCAAAGAATAAACAACTCACTTTCTATTCTTCACCGCCTGTTCTGACATCTGTATGTCACTGAAACCTATCCTTTCTAGCCATCATTTTACCCAGCTCATTACCACATACTTTCTTACCACACGTTGTACTATTTAATCTTTTCATTTTACAGAACGTTACTAATCCCACCAAAACAATTTAACATACTTTCGAACACCAGTACTTTTGCATTTTCAGCCCTCAGTAACTTCACAATGTACTTACAACCTGGAAAGGCACCCCAAGCACCCACCGTGCTGCAGGGATTTACTGGCAGGGCTCGCAGATGGTCTCCGGCCTTAATACTTAATCCGGTTTCCAGCTGAATCTTTTAGGAGGTTTCAGCGGCAAGTGGACAGCATCTGAATCACGTGAAACGTTCTATTAATACTCACTAAACTCCCTCCTAATAAACAGATATCTCGACCCTTTCTCTGGACGGCAAAATACCCAGGCTGGGACGAAAAGGCTGCCAGCCTCAGCCTGTAACACACGGCCGAATGAAAAGCCACAAGGGCACCGAACCGCCTCACCCCAGCTCAGCCCCTGCCAGAGGAACCCCTCAGCTCCACCTCACCTTAGCCCCTGCCAGAGGAACCCCTCAGCTGCGCGCTGCCGCCTCTCCGGCACCGAGAGCGACACCACCTCACCTCAATCCCTGCCAGAGGAACCCCTCAGCTCCGCGCTGCCGCCTCTCCCGGCTCCGCCCCGGGTGAGAGGTCGGCGGGCGGAGCAGGGCTGATGGCGATGATGGCGGCCGGGACGGGCAAGCCCCGTCGGCGGCGCGCAGGTGGGCGCCGGGATCGCGCGGCAGCCCCCGCTCCCCCCGCCTGGCGCTTTGGGCTCTCCCTGTGCCCCCAGACCGGCACTGTGGCGGACTCGCCCAAGCTGCCGTGCCGAGGGGAGCGGCGGGCCGGCCGAGGTCGGCTCTGTGGGCCTGTGCCGGGCCGGGTGCGGGGCCGTGGTGAGGGGCGGGCCGGACGAGGCGAGGCCGGGACCCTTGGTCCCCTCAGGCCGTGAGGGGCCGGCCCGCCCCGGCCCGCTCGGAACGGCAGGGACGGGTTGTGACGGCGGCCGTGCAGCTGAGCGGTCACAGCGCTGAGCCCTGCCCGGAGCGCTGCCTCCTTCCCAGGGTAACATCGCGGTGTCTCCCCTGCTGTTGCCCTTGTCGTGGGGGAGCAGCTGCCCGGGACAGCCGGGTCGGGAGCTGGGTCAGGGGCCGTCCTGGGCGGCTCCGAGAGGGCAATAGCGGCTCCGTGTCAGGTGCCGGGGGTGGAGCTGGCCCGGAGCAAAGCCCTGCGATGGCAGCTCTGGGGACGGCCGGGGTAAAACTGGGCTTTACCAGCGGGGTAAAGAGACACGGGGGGTGTGGCGGGCACAAAATTTTTTCCAGCATTTTTTTCCTTTTTTTGTATACAGAACGTGGTGAATGAGAGTATGATACAAGTTGGGCCTGTCTCTTTTCGCACTTTAAAAAGTGTATCTAAATGGTTGTTGCATACCAGCTTACTGAAATCACACCCATCAAAAGCAATAATAATAACTAAGAAATTATCTTGGTTGTGCTTACAGTTTAGAGGTTTTTATATTTTTCACGTTCCAACATCTTCCACTGTTAAGAAAGTACACTAATTTGTATATTTGATTTCTAGGAAATAAGCATTCAGCTGCTCAGAAAAATGAAGATGCTGCTCAAAGGTATAATTTCTGAGGAACAGTATGTGATATTTGTGTTGTTTTATCTCACTTTGGAATTACAGTCTGTGTGCTGCAGAGGCTTTGCTTTCTCAGAGTACCACAATGAACTTCAGTAAATCACCAGCATCAACATCATGTAGGACATGTTTGGAGTGATGCTGTGTAGCTTCTAACAGCATGCATATCTGAGCATTGTGTCATATACTAAAAGTTTGTAATCTGATGTCCAAAATTGTATTGCTTGCTTTTTGTTGTCTTAACTTCTTTACATACCTGCCATTTATAATTATTTACATCAAAAAACACTCAGGAGGAGACATTTGTTAATTTTATTCCTACCTTTGCTTTGTAACCTCACAGTCATGTCCTAGTTCTTTTTTTCTTCCCATTCTTCATGTCTTACCCAGTTCCTGTTTTCCTGACAACACTCCATAAATTGTCCCAGGTTCTTTGTCCAGCCAGTTCTGGATTTCCCTCTTGCAAGAAAATTTGGGAATGTATTGCAATATAGTAAAAGTCAATACTTTTCTTGACCAGCAAATAAAGCAAACCAATATAAAATATATAACCCTTTGTAGTTGTAACAGAATTACTAGTCCAGTTACTTGTTACTTGTCTGGCCAACATGGTGTGATACAGAAAAATATAAGCTGTATTTCAGAAAAAAATATAAAAATATTATTAGAAAATTCTTTTTGGAAGTCTGCCATCTGTATCATTCTGTGTCTGTTCTGTTACAGGAAAGCAGCTCTGGAAGCTGCACTGAGACACAAGATTGAATGTGAGAAAAAAGCATTGTCTATTGTTGAGCAGCTCCTGGAAGAGGACATTACTGAAGAGTTCCTTCTAAATTGTGTAGGTGTTGCAAGTTTTTATACTGTTTTGTATCTTTGTGTGATACTTTTAAAAAAAGTTTTTGGAACAATTTGCTGCAGTTTGAAATAGCCAAACCATTGATTCCATCTTTTACCAGCTCTGGTAACAGTTTCCATATTTTTAAGGGTCCTGCAGTGCAGGACTGTGTACATTAATCAATCCTCACTCTTTTCTCACAGCCTTTGTTTATACCTCTGTGGTTCTGGACTGACAGATGAGCTGTAAAAAGTTAGGTTCACATCTGTAAATGTACACAAAGTTTCTATAAAGCACCACAGTTATCTGGCAGCAGAGTTTTGCTGAAATGGTATGATGATTATTCTTGTTAAGGTTGAAAATAGGCTGATTAATAGGTGTACCAAACATGTAAACAGAGGAAAATTACAGAAATAAGTGCCACACTAGAGGCAAAACTCGGAAGGTTTTTTGTATATGTAAAAAAGAAATGCTCAGGTCTGTTTTCCTTCTCTCTTTGCCCTTTTACCTTTTCTACTGTGTAGGTTCTCAATGTTGTTTATTAAACTTAATGGATGACTGTTATAAAATTTTAGATATTTATATGCTTAAGAGATGTTTTGAGTACAAAACTGGCAAGTTTTCCAGTATATATTGTTGAACTATTTTCTCGTCATTTTAGGGAAAATGTATTACTCCATCTCACTATAAAGATGTTGTTGATGAGAGGTCTATCATCAAACTGTGTGGTTATCCTCTATGTCACAATAAGCTGGAAAATGTAAGTTGCTTTTCCTTAATGCTGTTATCACAGGAATCTTTTCACAATTTTTATTCTCTTGCAGTTTCTTTTTAATTTTAAACTTAGAATATTAAGCACAGATTACTGTCAAGTAAGAAGCCAGGCATTATATAATTCCATTTCAGTATAATCCTTCTGAAGTGAAAGGTGAAATTTGATCAGTAGAGGGCAGTTCTTGAATCACAGAATCAGTTACTGTATGATCAGAATCACAATGTGTGGATCTGTTCTGACAGGGGTAGAGATGAACAAGTTGTGCCTTCCTGGCCTGTCTTTGTGAATGGAAAAACTTTGAAATCTTGTTCTTCTGTCAGTGTAGCAACAGATGTCTATGAGAAAGATTGAAGTGAAAAAACAATACAGTGCAGGGATGTTATTATGTGAATGCATATATATCTGCTATGAAAATGTATGTAAACTGTGGCAATATGAAAGTCACCCCTCTTTAGGTGTGATGTGTGAGAGCTTAAGCAGAACTCAGAGGTCAGTTAGATAACCTGTGATGTGATGCCAGTGCTACATGTGCTTATCTGAAAACATTCTGCTCACGTACAAAACAATTTACTGTTTTGGACTTCATCTGTTTGCTTAGATGTTCATTTCAAAACTGTTACAGTTTGCATAAGTTCCTCTGGGTTTGTCTGGGTGCTTGTGGGGGTCTGACAGTTTAGTCCCACGTGCATATAAATAGATCTGGATTAAGGAAGGACCTGTCTGTAAATGCTCAGCACTTTCACATGAGGAAAGCTTTGCCATGGCAGCTCCATTGTTTTATGTTCAGCACTGGTTTTCTTATAGCTATGGAGCTGATTAATGAGATGTATGTGATTAAAGATAAACTGCCATTCTTACATCTAAGAAGGTGCAACATCAGAAGAATTGAGAGAAAAGGTGGTTGTATTATGCAGTTCTGTTAAACAGAATATATTGCACATACCCAAATATGTGAATTAAGAATGAAGATTTCTCTGTACTCATGATGGAACTGACACTGTTGCTGATGAAACTATTTATTTTAGGTGCCAAAGCAGAAGTACAGAATCTCAACAAAAACGAACAGAGTTTATGATATCACTGAAAGAAAGGTATGGTAAGAAGTGTATTTCTAGGATGTGTTTAATGGTGGCAACATCAGAAATGCATTTTGTAACAGCATTCATATGGTGGCTTGATTCAGAGGCAAATAGGTTTGGTTCTTATGAAAATAATTTTCACAAACTGTTGAAATTTTTTGTGCATTTCACTTCCTAGATGATATCTTTGAGACAAAATACATGATTTTCTAAGTTTAAACATAAGATGGAAAGTTTTACTTGGATAGGTGTTTGAATGTGGCTCAGCTGATCTGTTAAAGGCATTTGTGAAGTGTTCTTTATTTTGCTCCAGCATAGTCAGTGAGCTTTAGTAGGATCAAAGTGCACATCCTTTTCAACGCTGAAGTTTACAGTAATGTAGTATAAGTTACATCTTACATATTTTGGGGAACATTTAGGTTTCTTTTTTGAGGACTTTTCAACATAAAACCTAGTTCTCCACAAAATGTTTCTTTCTGGAAGCCTATTCACAGGTAGTTGCAATAAAATCATCTTTGCCATTTCACAACATACACAATCGCCTACAGGCACATAGACACTAAACTGTAACATAAATGTTTCTAGTTACAGAACACATTTCTTCAGTGTCACTAGTATGCATTCCTTTCCTCTGATTAAAACTCTGGGAAACACAAAATTTTAGGAATTGCTTTCATAAGCAATCAGGCAAGACTCGAACAAGAAGTGGGATGATTTGTGTTCTTCCCTTGTGATGCAAGCTTGCAAATCTGGTTTTCAAAGATGCTGCAAATTTTTAGGTGTTCTAATTATTGCAAAATAGCAGGTTCTGTTGCTAAGAAAAATTTTCATTATTAGACATCTGAATTTTATTGTATATGTCTTTCAAACTGTATGAACAGCATATTGGGTTATGGGTTCCTCTTTGCAAAGTTTGGTTTGTTGGGGCTTTTTAAAATTATTGTTATATAGAATCCAACACTGGTTTGCTTCTCAGTGTGTAATAAAAGTGCAGAAAGCAGAAAAATGGGGAAGAAAGAAGCAGCTAAATGTGGCTTGTGTGGAATGGGTTAGACCTATTTGATAGGTTGGGTTTCTCAGATGAACTGAAAGCCTGGCCATAGGCTGGAAAAGAAACAAGTATTGGTACTTAATTTTACAGGCATTAAAAGAAATTACTGTTGTACCTTTCTATGTATTAAAGTTGGCCTTAGTGGTATTTTCTTGCTTTCTCTCATTGCCAGTGCTTTTGCAGCAACTTTTGCTATAGAGCATCTAAATATTTTGAAGCTCAAATTTCCAAAAGTCCAGTGTGGATGAGAGAAGAGGAAAAGTAAGTATAATCTTATACATTCATTGCACCTTTTGAGAATATTATTTCTCTATGCATCTGCAGTGGAAATTAAGAGCTGCAGCACATCAAAATGATTTGTCTGAAGCAGAGGTAGCTGATGTTAACGTGTTAGCTTAGCATGGTGTTTGTTTTAGAAGTGTTGTAGCTGTATGGATTACAGAAATTGGCATGGTTCAGTACTACTCTCATCTACTTAGCAGACGTGGCCATGTTAGTTTAGAGGGCTGACTAGTCAGAAATAATAGTTAACTCCTATTAACTTTAAAGTGGACTGACTGGGATTGAATTTTTACAAACAGGTTGGAATAATCTTACTCTGTTACAAGAGATTTTCTAATTTTAGCACAGCACTTGGCATTGATCTTAAGCTTAGACAGTGAATGCTTGCATCTGAAAGCAGTCTGTAACATGAAGAGGTTTTTTATCCAGTCTAAATTTCTGATTGCCCATGTCTTGTTCTTCCTGCAATACACATTTTGGAACAGTGTATGCAGTCCATGTTCCCAGCTTAGGAAACACGGGCTTGCAAATATTCAGTGGAGCCAGTGGGTGTCACTGTTGAACAACAAAGACTGGCATAGAGACTGTTCAGTAAATTTACTCAGCTTTCATTCTCCAAGATGCTACTTCTCATAGTCCCTGGGTTTCAACAAAGAAACCAGCTGGAGTTATATCTGTTATATGAAATTTATGGTCAATTTATGGTCAGATCTGAGGTGTTCTAGTAGGTAAAACTAGACTCTCCATTAAATGTTAAAGTTTACCAGTGCTTTTTAGATAATGTTTTGCTGTTGTCAAGAAAAGTGTTTCTAAAATCTCCCTTTAGTCTTCACATCAAAAATGTATAGTTCTTTTATGCCTGACATAGTTAATTATTTATGCTGGGTTGGTGGTGGGGAGGTGATCTTTTCAAAAAACCAAACCAACAAACTCCCAGATAGTTCTTGGCTAGCTACATCTCTTTGCACAACCACACACATGTGCCCACACTGACACAGTAGAATAGTTGAAATTCCTTTGACAGAAAAGACTACAACCTCCACTTAAAACTCCAAAGAAGAATTATATGGAGCTAAAAATTTAAATCACTCTATGTTATCACCTTTAGTTTCCAAATTCAGTTTATTGATATGAGTGGTGCAACTTTCCTGCAGGGTCTTTTATATACCGAAAGGTGTTAGTACACTGACTTGCATTTAGTGTCTGTTTAAGAGGTTTATTTCAGTCACAGGATACATTAGATTTTTAACATTTGGTATTGGATAAGAGGAATAGGACTGATAGGCTGCCTCATAACTGAAGTAGATTAATTGCAAGTAGGGCTTTGGAAAGAAACTCATAAGATTTTGTTTATTCATATTTTTAGTTTCTGGAAACCTTTGAAAACCATTTTCTTTAAAAAATATATAACTTGATAGCCTAATTTTTAACAAAGTAAAATTTAAAATAAGTAAAAATTTCATGAGTATTCATATTTTTACATTAATTGGAACATTTTACTATAAATAGCCCAGAATTGTCCTTACTGTAGGAACCTTATGATCTATGAGGATCTTGGCATGTTCTCTTGTTTGAAGAAGAGATCAAAGGGTGATCTGCTTTGAACAGAGGATGTTGGACTAGAAGATCCTCAGATGTCTCTTCCGAACTCAACTGGTTTTGTATTCATGTGTATTTCAAGGGAACGGATTTAGCAGGAAAATGTTCATTCTGTTTTCTTTTTCCAGACCACCCGACATAGAGCTGCTGAAGGAGGGATGGAGGTACACTGAGCAATTTTTGTTTTTCTTGTTAGATGCACTTATAGCTAGAAATTTAGCATCATAGCAGATGCAAAGGGAATCTTTGATTTGTTGTGTTATAAAAAAGACCTTACTAGAACCTATGCAAAGCTTTTTTTTTTCCTTTGTGATTCTAACCCAGCATATTTGATCTGTATGATTTAGTGTACAGCTGCTCTTGGATTGTGTGTCTTAATTGAGCCTGTTGAAATCTGAAACAAATACACTGTTTGTACTTTGAATATTTTATGCCATCTATTCTTTATAAAGAAAATTGTGCCAATTATATGTGATGAAAGCTTCTGTACTTCTTAATCTAAAAGGTCTATATGAGCCAAAATGAAATCACACTACTCTGTCATCTCGCTGTACCTTGCTGTGCATTGAGCACTTTCTGTTTGTTTTCTTTAGCAACACGTTGCCATTAGGTGGCAAACTTACATATGCTGAAACAGCTCAGCTGTCCCCCTGATTTATGGGTACTATATTCCTACATATGCCAACGTGCCTGTCTTCATTGTAAAATTGCACTGTTCACGATGCTAAGTCTGACATTGTGCTGTCTTTAATAATATTTTGTTTATACTGTTCTTTTCTAACTAGCAATAATCAGCTGACAACTCACTTCTCTAAATAGTCTCTATGCTTGTCATTTTGATTGTAGAATAGTACAACTCTTAGAAGAAGACTTTTAGAAGAGCACATGATTCTTAAAGCAAAAAGTTACACTTCTGCTATAAGGGGGGAAATGCTTTGTTTATCATTCTTACATGAGAATAGAAGCTATTGCAGATAATAGCCATTTCTTATTTCAGTGATGATTTGTGTTTTCTTTTGTAGTGGACAGTCTGGAGAAGAGGTGAAACTACGTGATGAAGTAATTAAAGCATCTGACATTGAAAATCCTAGGATATCTTCAGAGCCATGTGAATCTCATTCTCATGACATAGCCAGTGACAGCAGTACTGATAATGAACAAGAATTTATTTCCTCTGTCCTACCAGGAAGTCAGTCAAGTTCAGCCAATTTTGCACAGCAATTGCACAGAAAAAGCATTCTCAAAAAGAAGCCTGCTCAGAAAGTCCATGCCAGCCCTAAAACTGAATATGCAGATGTGGCAGAAGCCACTGAACAACTCTCTCATTGTAAATTAGACACTCAGGAAGAAAGACATGCTTGCTCTGTTCATAATGAAGTAACTGCACCACCTTCAGACAATACTGCTCCTGGGAAATCAAGTGCTTCAGAAATCTTTGAAAATACGTATGGATCACAGATAGTTTTTCTAGGTGTGAGCAAAAGAGGAGCAGAACATCTTAAAAGAACATTAGCTAAGTCAACAGAACATAAAAACCCTGAACTGAGGCATCCAGTTAATTCCAAAGGCAGTTTACTAGAAGTTCTTAGGCAAACACTTATGGAATGGAGAACTGAGGAAACTTTAAAATTTCTCTATGGCCCAAACTATACTTCTTTGTGCTCATCAGAGGGCATAGCATGTGTCAGCCAGGAGACTGAAGAACTTGATGAGGATGACTTAGATACACCTGATGATCTCAGCACTGTTGCTGTAGGGGAGTCTGAAAACAGTTTGAACTACTCTTTACCTTTCACAGGCTCAAGTGGAATAGTTAAGCCTGTGCCTAGTTATGAAAAGCTAAAAGAAGAAACAGAGCTCCTAGAACTGCGGGTAAAAGAGTTCTATAAAGGAAGGTACGTCTTGGCTGAGGAGGCAGCGACACAAGCACAGGAAGGGGAACAGCCCAGCAAAGACAGAGTAAGTATCTGCTGTAACAGTGTGGAGGCTGTATGAAGCCTGAATAGGCCTTCAAAGAATTAGTATTTTGTTTCTGCTGTCATAAGTGGATAAGTATCTCTCATAAAGAGAAAATTCCATTAGCTGCATACTTATGTTGCATCAGATTATGCAAGTGTCTGCCCATTAAAAAGGAGTTTGGTTGTTTTTTTTTCAGAGATAAGTTATTTAATGTTTAAATATTTATTGATTATCTGTGACTTTTTTGATGTACTGACTTCAGTTAAACACTAGGTTATAGCTGTTGAAATTTCTTGTCTGATACAGGATGATCAACAGGAAGATCTCACCTTCCCACTTGTTGATTCAAATGCACAAATGCAGATTAGGAAGCGGATTGTCCTTGAAAAACTGAGAAAAGCGTAAGTACCCTTTACTTTGGTGAATGTCAGTCTGAAGTTGGTGCTTGTTCATTATTGTTTTAAGTAACAAACACATCCAAGGATGGGTCTGGCTCTTTCTAGATGGCCTTAGTCATAACTTAAGCCCATTATTGCCCTAAAGGACTTACTTATTTCTGCAATAGTCAGCTGTAGTCCAGTTTTAAGTGCCAGTTTGCACAGTCTGTAGCTACCAACTGCTTACATTTAGACTGAAAAACTTGAAATTGATTGAGAGGAGTTCAAATATTTGTCTTGTACGTTAAGCATACTGTTACTTGTAAACAAATCCTTGTAATTGTTTAAGATATGTCATACAAAGAGAGATTTTGTAATGTGTGTTTGGATGGCTGGTATCAGTATGCCCCTAGCTACAACCACTAAAGGCCCTCACAATTGGATCTTAAAACTTTGCAAACATCAGACCTTCTTCATATGCATCAAAGGGCTTTGGAGTCACAAAAGAGATTAAGGCATTTCTGATGTAGCTGTTAGAATTATGAATCTGTCAAAGGTGGGAGAACCTTGAAAATATTCTCATTGTCAAGGCAGTGCAGATAAATGAGTTTGAAGGTCATGATTCTGTTGACTTTGGTAGTGGTATTTACTTTTCTGTCATTGTAGTTTGTGTTACCTAGCCAAACTAGGCTTTGCAGAAGCCTTTTTTTTTAACTTAAAACCTCACAACCAAGCCTCCCATCCCTGCCAAAATAAAAGGAAAATCCTTTCTGTTTTTCTCTACCTGCACCATGTGTGGATAGGCCACAACCATGGAATCAAACCATCCCCCAAGTGTCTTGTCTGTAAATGTCAATTTTTTTAAATTTTCTGAGCTGATGCAGTTGTTCTGTTACAATCAAGAGATAATTTCCATTGTGATAAAGCAATGAATATGCCCAGCATCATAAGAACTCTGTGTTCAGTTTTTGTAAAATATGCAGTCTTCCAGAATGCTGATGCAGTAAGTGTTATGTGCATATAAGTGCAAATCACTGGATATTCAAATACAAGAGAATTTTAACTATTTAACAAGTAAATAGAGGCAAAAGTTTAATCCTAAATGTGAAAAACAAAGGATGTTATTTTCATCATTTGGGAATCCTGACAACTAGTTAAAGAGTATGTGCAGTTTGTGTGGTCTATCCTTTTTATGCACAGATAAGTAAGGAGGAAACCTGTCTATTTCTTTCTTTTGAAATTTTCTGGTAACTATCATCTAGATTTCATCTGCCAAGCTCACAGTGGACTGACATTTCTGTTGCATCTGTGTGAGTCTGAGGTTAGCAGGTATATTATGTGTGAATACCCCATTTAGATATGCAGCTTCCTTTTGTATTGTTATTTTTGAGCCAAGTAAATATAAACCTTCAAAAAATGTATAAGGCCTGTAGTTCTAATCCTCATAATTGTAAAAATACTTTTTCAGAACTGAAAGGTGAAACTAGTAGGTATATGTATGTAGAATTATATTTAAATCTCCACATTCAGAACTAGAGCTTATTTTTAAAAACAAGCGGTTGTGAAGGTGTTGGCCCAACCAGTGCACAGAGAGAGCTGAAATGAAAACTATAGGCCTGATCTGCTGCACAGAAGTCAGTCTCTTTTCCTTTTTACTAACCTTGATAAGCTTTGGTGGAAATCCTACTTCAGAAGAAATGAGAAAGAGAGGAAAATGTGTATTGACTGGTGTCTTTTGCCTTCTAGATTATCTGCAGTTTTGGGCCCTCTTCAGATTGCTTCAGGTGATGTTTACACAGAGCTAAAAAATCTTGTCAAAACTTTCCGGTGAGTATTGGTCTTTACTTAGAGATTTTTATAAATGGATGAATTAAGCATGCAGTTGAATGATTTGTGATTTGGCACAGAGAGGAGGGCCCTATTGCAGATCTCCCCTTCTCTTGCTGCGTGTTCATGTAGGTAATGTCACATTCCCTGTGGACTAACAAGTCAGCCTTTCCCTGCTCCTGACAGTGGCTAGGTCACCAGGAGTGTTTGTAGATTTTTAAAAACTAGGCCAGTGGTCTCTGGAGGATGCTGGTGAGTCTTTTAAAGGTTCTGCTACCTCGTCACCTCCTATTAAGCGTGAGTTTCTGAGATCTGTCCCTTTCTTTTGCTCTAGCTTCCTGCAGCTGGGCTAAATGGCTTAAATCTGATTAATAATTTTTACCAGTAACTTCTAGAGTCAGTTGGATCTGTCTTGTTCCTGATTTCAAAGGGAAGAAGATCTAGTGGGCAGTTTTCATCACCACAGGTCAGTCAGTAGGACTAAAGACAGTATTTGGAAACAGTGAGATAAAGAAGGAGGGAAAACAGAATGGTAACTTCTCTGAACATTCTTAGGTTTTCTTTGGGAGACAACTCTCATAGCCTGGACCTAGATTGTGTCCTTCACCCTCAAGTATTGTCAGAAAAAGAGCAATAGCAGTTGCTAGCTGTGTGTTCATTGTCATTCTTGAGACGTCCCTCGCACATCCTCAGCCTGTATGAGGTTTACATGTATATTTTCCAAAACTCATTCATGTAGCATTTGCCACAAGGAGTCTGGGCTTTGGTGAGTAGAAACCCAGCTCTACCCAATATCTTACGACTTATCCCGCATCTGGAAGGATGCCACTAAAACACAGATGTCTCTCTGCAAGATTTCTTACTGTGGAAGATTCCCTCTTCCTTTCTGGTAACTGCATTTCATCTGTGCATGATCTCTTTTAAATAAAGACATTGATACTGTTTGAATTTGTTTCTGTGATTGCAGTCTTTAAAGTTCTGACTTGCCTTTTCTTTTAACACCACTGAAACCAGTGAAAATGTTTTTGCATATTATGTATAGATAGCTATTGTTTGAGTAAGATCTTTGTGTCTTAAAACAGTTTTATTGCTTTGCAGTTTAAATGCTTAATAGTCACTTTAGCTTGTGGATTGATAAAAGCACAGAAACTACATTTGGTGTCTTTCAAACTTTCTAATGATTGATTATCTGAGAAGGCCTGGAGGTTCTCAAATTACTTTTGCTATTCAGAGACAATGGGGCATGAATATAAAGTTTTCAGTGGTTTATAGCGAATGAGACTTGAAACCAAAACAGACTTCTAAAACACCTATATGTACATGTATGTATATGCACACACACTTGTGGGTTTACAGAATAGAACCAAATCAAATTTATTTGGTCTTTAACCCAATTCCTGGTTCGTGCAACAGTAGTTCATCATAATTTAAAGGTCTCCTCTAATCTGTTTTGATCTCTTAGATAACACTGTGAGTTTATTTTTTGTGTCATTTTTGTTAGGAAGTAAGTTGAAGGTGATGGTAGCAACTTCTTGGGGTTCTCTTACGGTGAAGATTCCAGATCAGCTGCTCAGAAATTCAGGAATCTGGGTGTGGGGTGGTTAAAGACATTTGTGGGCTCTATGCAAGAATTTTAAAAGCCTTCATATAATATATCTCAAAATAAATGCAGTTTTGTTGTCGCTGATAGCAAAACAATACAAAAATACAGGAAATAGGGAAGAATAAATAAAAACCTTTGAGCCCTTTTTCTGTCTTGCATTACTGATTGTGGAACACAAGAGCTAGCTCATGGATATTAAGATGAAGGCATAGACTTGAATCTCCAATTTGGTATGTAGGTTTATTTAATATTAGTAGTCTCTTAAGTTTTGGATTGAGTGCTTTGGCAGGGAGATGTGGGATGAATTTTAAATGGTATTTGTATTTCCAAGGTATAGAAATTCAAATGTTACTTTGTTAATGTGGTTCAAATGCTTAATGACAGTGGAGGAGCACTGATAAATGCTGGTGCTCTTTCCTGCTTTTTGTACTGAAGATATTTCAGGCTGAAGAGCCTGGCAAAAAGGGTAGTAGGTAAAACACATGGCTGCAGTAGAGCTTAGCTGAAGAAGGGTAAAAGAGCATGTGGTGAACTAAGCAACAACGATTTTCAGCTCCATTGGTTTTTAAAGGAACACTTGCAGTTCAGCCTCCTTTGGGCAGCATTTATTCAATCACCACTGCTAAGAAACACACTAGAGAGATCTCAAGAGACATTTTAGAATGGTTAGAGCTCTTCCCAAACAAAGTCCCTCAGTGCCTGTAAGCTTTTGTTACGAAAACTGAGATGTCAAATAATTCTCCAGAGTGTGTAAGGGCACTTTGTTAAAAGATCCAGAGAAAATTAGCTTCTTATATATAAATTGAGGATAAATGATTTTGAATGTATGGTTGGGTTTTTTTAAGGCATAATACTTCATTTTAAAAACAGGATTCCATCTGTATTTTATGGTTGCAAGTATTTTAATTTCCATTATGGAGCTTATCATTGACATTGAACTCTACCAATGAATCAAATGTGAGATATGTTCAAGACTTCTTGTTACAACTCGATTTTATCATGTGTCCAAGACAGTCTTTTAGCTTTTAAGTATGTATCCTGAATATATGTTCTCTGGTATATACACTTATTTATACCTATTTTACCTATTACACTTGTTAAGTGGAATTTTAAGTTCTGAGTTTCAAGTTAATCAGTGCTACTTGGCCACAGATGAAGTTCTGCGTGGAAGTAGGGGAGTATCAGGATGTTCATGATGTTTTCTCAAGTAATTAGACTTTTCTCAAAAGAAGCCTAAGGTTGAATAGTAACTTATTTTTGCTGGTTGTCATCAAACTAAATGATATTACAGTATGTAAATATGTTGCTGTTTTCCAGGAGGTAGAAAAGCTGCCTTTTATGGTTAAATTGGTCTAGTTGAAACCTAAAGAAAAACAATATGTGCTTCAGTATTTGCCTGTGCTGCCCTGGGTTAGTTAAAGTCACTCATCTTCCTGCAAGTTTTGGAAAAAATACAGGTAGCTGAGATCCCCTAAAGTCACAGCTTTGCATCCTAATGCCATGAAGTCAGTTTGCAGATTTACAGAATGGACAGATCCTTGACCTGCAGCTATATATGCCCCTACCTGGGAATCTGGATGTAGGAAGGAGAGGCTGCTGTGATTGCAAAGATGCTGGGTTTACTGTTTTTATTTACTCTGGATTCCTACAATTCTCCTATTGAGTTCCCTTGCTTTGCAGGCTGGGCACTAGTCAGTTATCAGGAGGTCATTTGAGATGGAGTTTTTATGCATCTTACTCTTCAGTCCTTTATCTTGGAAGTTTCTTCCCCTTGGATCCAGGTGTTCAGTCAGGCTCCCTCACAGTGTGAAACCCCTGTGGTCCTGCTGGGTGGCCACAGCGTGTCCTGCTGGAGGGAACCACAAGACCCACAAAGCAGCAACTGAGCAACCCACACAGCTATTTGGGATCCTCCAGCTTTCCTAGCTTGTGTATCCTGCCCTGCACAGGCCAAGAAAGTGGGCACATTCCATTTTGGGAAGTTGCATATTGTTTTCTTTCTCTAGGTAGGTGAGGGAGAATTTGGCCAAACTCTTTAGCAGAAAAGATTTCACTGCAAAACTAAAATCGCACACACAAAGTTTTGTACAGTTTCAAAATTTCCACATTATATTTTTAGGACAGAAATCTAGTGACCTCTTTCATGGATTGTTCTGAAGTAACAGTTTTGGCTAGAGGCAAGACAAAGAATTAATGAACCATTTCTACAGAGGCCCTGCAGTTCCCTGTTTTCAGAAAGCTTTGCTCTTCAGAGGCCTTGGTGTTGACACAGAGCTTGTTTGAAAGTGACTGCCCTTCCACTGCTCCTTATTATTTAAGGCTTCACACCTGTAGGTTGCTTGCTTTACTCTGATCTCTCTGAAATGTTATATTTTCCAGCTGCACAAGTGTTTTAGGACAGGTGCTGTACTGAGAGGTTACTCAGTTGCAGAAGCCTGACTGTTGATGCAGTGCAGTGACTGCAGTACATCAGCAGGTCCGCACTGCTGTGTCCTGCTGGTTATCTGTGTCTTCTGACTACCTCCTTCAGAAATAGCATATTGATGGCAATGACTAGTGTTCAGACCTTGCCAATCAATACTAACATTGAATAGGAGTTAATTGACACAAATAACTGCATCTCTGAGTTTGTGTACAAGAATGACACCTTCCTGTGCTCTAATCAATAATAACTCCTTGTAAAGCATTGAAATAAAGCTGCTTTCTCTATTTGACAGAGTTTCCCCAGGTGGCTTGGAGCTGTCTCTTTCATTATGTCTCATCATAACAGATTAACTGGAATGTTACATATGAATTGCCTGTCAAGATGATTCCATCAGGCATTTCTTGGTAGTGTTTATCACTGTCATCAGTGTTGAGTCAAGATGTTCAGCCTCTGTTTTGCCTCTTATTCTGTCGCCAGAAAAATGTAACAGTTTAGCAGGCATAAACTTTGTTGCCAGTTAAATCCATTAGCTATTTCAAATAATAATTGCTAAAATGAACCTTTTAATAACAAATACAATCAGTATTTGCCAGAACTCTTGGTTCTGGTGACAATTCCCTTGTATGTAGAGCAAAATGCTGTTTTTCCTTTCATAATTGAACAAAACTCAGACTGTTGAGACACTACTTGAGTAATTATTGCTTCAATATTGTATTTTGGTTTGAAGACTTGAAGATTTGAGGATAAAAATGGGATAATATTGCTTTGCTCATTACAAATTTATTTTATTAATTTTTAGTATCTTTCTGAAATAGAGACATGCAGACCAATACTATAAATGATCTTACTGATAACTACATTTTAAGGACCATTTTGAATATAATTTTAGGGAATTACTTATTAGAATTTGAATTTTAACAATGACAGCTACAAATAGTTCTGCTTTCTCAAATTTTAGTCTTTTTTTCTGTTTTTTTTGGTTAACTATACACTTGCCCAAAGTAATTTTTTTTAAGTAATCTGAAAACCCTTGATTTGAATTTGTTGCCAGATAGGAGCTTGCTGGGAATGAACCATCCTCACCAGTGCCTGTAGGAGTGGCTATGAGTGACAGGGTATCTTCGTTCTGGACCTGAATTTGTACAAGGTCATGGAAGGGAAACTGAAAGCAAGAAGGAAGCAAACATAGGGAGGCACTTGCCCCTCTGCTGATCTGTTGGATGGTTCCATATTTCTGAATACAAATAATTCTGCTGGCTCTTTTGAGTGCCTGCTTAGCCACAGCTTCATTTTTGACTGTGACTTTTCTACGAAATTGCTTGTTTTGAATACCAAGGGTCGTGCCTAATTTGAGACAGCAATTCACAGATGAATTGTTTTAACACAGATTAGTACTTGACTTAAAGCAGATCCAGTTTTTTAGGCAGTTAAGCCAAAGGAGTCAGCTGGTATCCAGTGCAGCAGCACTTGAACACCTATGTGGTTCTTTATTCACACCTCATTTATATTTCTATGGCTCTTATATTTGCTCTGGCTGCCATTGCATAAGTTAGAATTCTGGATTTCCGTTTTAAAAACAAGACTCATCAGAGAATTGTTACTGCCACCTTATAAAATTCAGTCTGTGTCCACATGAGGTTTTACAGCAAATCTGGATCTGAAGCCAACAGGAGGGAAACTAAGTGTAGGAAGGTCCATCTTTTCAGAAACTCTTGTCAGTTCTGGAGAATTTCCCAGGGCTTTGAGTGAGAGCTGGGCCCTCACAGCAGCCAGAACTGTTTGTGAGCAATTTAAAAGAAATTGCTTCTGTTCAGTCTTCCCATCCCACTTTCATATAAAAAAAAGGGGTCATTGACAATTCTGCAATTTCTCCATTAGAGGATGACAGAAGCTTAAGGGCTGGTGAATAGCTCAGATATAGCTGTAATTGCTTCTTTGTAACCCAGTGTATTCATGGTAGGCTTAAAATTGAGCTGTTTAAATCTGCTTACTTTTATTTTTAAATGTACTGACCTTTTAAAAATTATTTTTCAGGTTAACAAACAGAAATATTATTCACAAAATGCCTGAATGGACTCTCATTGCTATTGTTTTGTTATCTGTGTAAGTACCCTTAAATGTCAAATATTCTTATGTGCAACTGTCTTATTAGCCTATTGGAACAAGATGTAATTTTCAGGTAAAAGAAAAGAAAGATTTCATGGAACTAACTGTAGAATCAACAGAAATATTTCTTTCATAAAAATGAACAAAATTTTCTTGAGAAAACAGAATCTTCACCATTGCATCAAATGTTATCAATAGACAAATTTATGTTAAGAAAAAAGAAGAGCTAAGCTTTAGGGGGTTTTAAAGAGGCCTTGCAGGATGAGGTAGGAGTATAATTCACCCTCTTCCATTTGCTGCTGACATACATTGTTCTGCTCTCTGACATTAGGACAAAATGACATGTATATTGTATTATTTGGATTTGGCATAACTGTTAGGCTTTTCATTTCTCATTTTGCTTCTAATTTCTTAAAAGGTTTCACTTTTATAATTAAACTCAAATTATTTCTATAACGATATGTGTGCTTCTAAATAGATATAAGTATTCTAGCACACTTCTTTTAGAAGGGAAATCTCTTTTAGCAGGAGAATTGCTCCCAGGGAATACTAGAACCCAGTATTTTGTTTTTATGAGGATTAGCTTTGTTGGTTAAGTACCACAGTACCTACAGTCCTCCTTAGCTTTGTTTTACTTACTGTGGAATTAAATTCTTTACAATGATTTCCCTAATGGGAAGCCTGATTGTATTACAGTGTCTTTCAGTAAACTCCTACACAGAAGCACGATCTATAAAAGCTGTACTCATATGCATCAAGTGAGTTCCTTAATTTGTATTTTGCAAATTCATGTACTTTTCTGAAGTTAAAGACACAAACTTTGCAGTGTGTTAAACGCACACAAATTTGTATTAAAAGGTGAACTAATGTTAAATGTTTAAGAAATCACTGGTGGTTTCACAGTGTCAGGCTCTGCCTTCCATTAGGGTTAAACCATCAACCAATCTTTGTATGTCTTGAGCTTGAATTACGAGATTGCACAAATCTTTATTTCCAAGTCTGTTCATGACTGCGCGGCTGCTGCTGCTTTTGGGCTTCCTGGGTCACTGGAGCTTGTAGGACAGAGAGCTACTCAGAGCCATTCACAGGTCAGGAAGTGTTGTGGGCCAGCCTCGTGGCACGCCCAGCCCTGCACTTACTTTCCTTGATCTTACTTCAGTCTGACACATTGTTCTGGCTGTGCTGTCCCAAGGAAGATGGTACCAGCAGGCATTAGAGCAGGCTTCAGCGAGCCCTACATCTGTGTCACCCAGCCAGATACTGCTCAAACGATTCATTAAATCAGAACACAGAAAGTAACTTTACTTGAATGCCTTGGCATAAATTTTTTATCAACTATAAGAACAAATCTTTTGTCATTTTTACTATATATTCTTATGGTTGAATTGGTAATTTGTGAAACAGATCTTATGAATTTTTCAAGTAGTTTCTGTACAGCTAAGGAAATGGTGTCTCTTTTTGATCAGAAGTTAAAATATGTAGCTGGTCTCTGCATATGATGAGCTGTAAATGTTTACATAAGTAATGATTGTTTTACAGCTGCTTTAAAATGTTACACAAGTAGTAGGCAGTCCTGGTGGCAGTCAGTATAAGCAGAGAACCAAGTCTCTTTTTACTTTTGCTTCATAAAGTTCCATCCCTAAAGAAATTAATTACATTTGATCACTAAAAAGAGTAAATTTTATTTATAATATTTGTGAAATCATAAATAAAACCGCTGCTGATTTCTGCTTATTGTAAGGTTCTTGCAAGGTCATGATCTTGAGATTTTTAATAACTTCTCTCAGCTGCCTCTTAGGAGAGAATGTGGAAGAATGTAGCTGGGATAAAATGAGTGTTAAGATTCCTCTAATAAGGTGATGCATCTTGCATTATTTCCAGAAAGATTAAAGCAGAACATTTAATTATTTGGATATTCTAATCAAGCTTGAGAATTTAGTGGAAGCCTAGGACTGTGCAGGGAAAGGCTACTGAGGATGTGGACAGCCCCTCACAGATTCTCACTGAGGCCCTTTCTCACTTTCTACAGTCTGCCAAGGAACTTGTCATATATTACTAATAATTTTCAGAAAAAGAATTGCACCCTATTTAAGTCTTCTCCCTTAGTTGTACTGAGACATGATGCACATTTTAGCACATCTACTGTTAATTAGATCATACAGTTGTGTGGGGCCTGAGTCAGAGGGGGTCTTTGGTAGCTTCAGCCACACTTTCACATTTATTCACAGGTCTTGACCTGGTTTCAGACATAGGTATGACATATCATATTTCTGTTGCTTCCACAACCATTTCACTGCTAACACTACCCAGTAAAGCTGCATAAGCAGCACCCTGGTAGAGGGTAATGCTTGCTCTTCCCAGGTGGGTGCCACACCATGCTACAGCTGCCCCAGGGTGCAGGGATTGCAAGAAGGCAAAATGAGCATGAGTTTCAAGGTATACCTCAAAAAAAATCTAAGACTTCAGGTATTTTCTGTTTTGTATTAAAGGGGGCACAGTTGTTTTGTTTCAAGTAGCAACTGTTGGACTTCGCTTGCACCCTATTTTGTGCATCAGTGTTGTGGCTCACCACTTCCTTCTCAAACATATATGGCTAGTGTGTGCTGAGGACTTGGTGTTCTTAACTTCACAGAGCACTTTCAGAGTGCCCCAACCCTTTTTGTGGTAAGGTACTGGACAGAACAACTGTTAGCATTATGGCTGTATTGAATTCCAGTGTGTTATGGTATGATCGTGCTCTCCTCTCTTTGTTTGAGTGTGCATATTAACTCTTTGGAAGATACACCATGATGGATATCATTAATGCCTAATTTTAGTGCTTAAATTAGACCCTAGGCATACTTCATAGTCTGCATGTCTTTGAAAAGCTGCTGAAAGTACTTATGTGCCCTTGAGTCTACTGATTCTACTGAAAGAAACCTGGGCTTCTCATTCATTGAAATAAAGTGCCTGGAACTGGACAGTGTGACATGTCTCAAAGTATAAAATGTTGGCAATTTCAGTAGTGGAGTATTTCATGTTCCTAGGGAACAGTTGTTTTTATTCAATCAAATTATTGTATAAAATATGAACACAGCCAGTCTCTGCCTTTATTGAAAATCTAGCCTGAGGCACTCCTATGAGTATGGCACATTCAGCAATGCTGAATTGACCTTGTTAGAGAACACTTTGACAGCCAGAGCTTCTTGTTCAAACAGTGGTATTCATGCCTGTCGTGGAGTGGGTGACTCTTAAAAATTATCTGTACATCAAATTTCTTACTTATTTGTAATCTGTAGTAATTTTGGCATTGGTTGATTTTGGTCTCTTCCTGTTACATCGTTTAATATGTTAAATAGAATTTTTTGTTCTCGTAATAGCTGCTTTATAATTTATTGTAAACTAGAATGCAGAAGTTGCATCTTTTTCTGCCAAAGAACTTTGTAAGATACTAAATGAAGCAGATAAATAGATATAAATACAGTAGTTCAAGAAAGAATGGAGAAAGCAGTGGGAGGATTGGTTGCTATACAAGCATGGCCACTTTCTGTTTTTAGTGTATACCCCTGGCACAGACTAATGGAAAGCTTTCAAGATATTTTCAGGAAATGTCTGCTTTCATCTTATTTATCTGAGCTGGCTGGTTCCAGTGAACTGTGGTCAGCTTCATCTGCAAAGCCTATGCAAGAGGTTCCCCCGCTAAAAGCTTTGAAGCATTTCAAAATGGTCTGGGATTAGTTTATAAGCATTTGGGTGCAGTATTTAAACAAACTCAAAATGACCATGATCACTAAACAAAAGCAGTCATTATATGTGTGCAGCCACTTTAGATAAATGTGTCATGTGGAGATGTACTCTAGAGGTTTACTCTCTTGGAGATAACAGTTCAGGAACTGGAGAATCTTGGGTTCAAGTATGTGTTTTTACTCCTCTGCACACGAGAGCACATCTATTGCTCAGCACTGACATTTCTAAATCATTTCATGAGGAATTTAGATGTTTCTGATATCACTATTCTTATCTAAAAGTGTGTGAATGCTTGAAATGTATGAATCTAATGTACAAATTCGTATAGGATATGAATCAGAGTTGCAGAGTGACTCTTTACTACAGAAACCCCATACAAGTCAGCTGGATGATATTTTATATAGCATGATGGAAGTTTGGTTCCAGGTTTCAGCTGAGAAAAATCATTCATCATTAACCTAGAAATAGAATTGTTTTCCATTTCGAAACAGAGCTGAGTTTGCAGGACCAAGAATCCAAAGAGTTTTTATGAAAGCATTTGAAGTTGGTTATAGTGTTGTGTTTATCTGTAGAGTTATATTATTGTGTGAAATAGAGAAGGAGGAACTTTGTCTTAATGCATTAAAAAATATCTTCTTCCCTTTTTCTCTTAATTTTAGGCTGTCATTTGATAAGTGTAAATTCAAATAGATTTTCTGTTAAGCAGTTCTTAAGTCTTTTAAGCAGTTATTTCTATTAAGCTTGCTTAGTTATCAGCAATTTCTAAGCAAACTTGAAGTTGCTTATTTAGCATATTGTGGACATGATCAGTATTATCTTATTTCTTTCTGGCATGTATTATTTAGGAAACATACACATGAGGGATTTCAGTGTTGTTAATTGGGATATTATTCAGTGCCAACTTTAAAATTAATTAAATATATTCCCCTTTCATAAGGGAGAAAATAGAACAAACCTTAACAGTTTCCAAGAAGGTGTTTGTCCTGGAGCAAAAAACCCCCACTGTTGCTGCAGTGATGTTCTGCAGGAAGTGATACTGAATTTCATCACAGCCCATACAGCTGCAGGCTGGTGTTCTCATGGGCAGCCTTCTAAATGGGACATTTGGATGTGCTGTGTAACTTCCATGTATGCCCAGCACAATCTCTCTGAGTCCAGGATAATCAGTTCTCTGTTCAGTGCTGGGGCTTGGCTTCCTCAGCAGGAGTGGAGCCCTGGCACCCACAGTGCCCTGGACTCTGCTGCGTGGAGTCAGGAGGGAAGCTCGGAACTGCCAGCTCTGCACCTGCCCCCTCCGCTGCCCAGTGCCCCCCAGCAGGGCCATGGCTGCCTGCCAGGTGTCTTGGAAATCCCTCCAAGAGATAGAAATATGCATGTTCCCAGCAGCTGTATGTGTGGGCATTCAGACTGACATCATGTGCTTCACCCTACCTAAGGACCCAACTGTCTATGTCATTTAGAGGAAATAGATGCAATTTATTTTTCATATCAATAATGTTATATTGGAGAACATTAGTGGTGCTATAATATTCCACAGTGGTGAGGAATAAACTAAAAATTACAGACACATGAAACTTTGAAGGTGATAGGAGAAGATTAACTTAGAGAGGAGCCTAATTATTTTTATGTGATAATTGATAGTGGCCAGTACACTGGTGGGGACCTGGTTTTGTGTTCTGATACTGCAGGAATCAAATGCAAAGGCAGTTTGTACTTCTCATTACTTCTCACATTACTTCTTGAGATACAAAACCATTCTGACACCCAGTGGCACTCATCCAGTCTGGCAGTTAAGTTCTGAAGTGAGATGTTAACAGGTAAAAATGTACAGCATTTTCTGAAATGTTTTCCTCTCATATATATGAAAACAGAAAAGCTTCTTTTGGGAAGGCAGGAAGGAAGGAAGGAAATGCAGGTCACCCAAAGATGATGTATAAGTGTTTCTCTAGACATTGGGCTATGATAAAGCTCTCAGAATTTGCAGACAATCCAAGCCAGTGCATTTAGCATCAGGGCAGGTGGCTCTTTTTACACGTGTATAATTAAAATAAATACTGGGGATAAGAAGACTGCAGCCAGTCAATTAACCAGAATGTTGTGTAAGTAAACAAAATAATACCTTCATAAAATTTTGCCTGGCACAATAAAAAGAATCTAGAACAATCATGTCTGCAGCAGCACATGATCTCTTCCCATTCCTCCCCACCAGGAAAAGTGTGCTTTAATTGGCTGGTAGCAACCATAACCAACCAGCACATGGAGGTTTATTGCAGAAACTGCAAAGTATATCTGTGTAATTGCATACTACAGGTGCAAAACCAGCATCGGTGCTAAAGGTGCAGATGCTTGGGTGTTTAGAGGCTTGTTTCATTTTAGAGCATGTTTCATTTTGATGTATATCACACTTACACCCTGTGTTCCACAGAAATGCACATTTAGCTCTCTCATCCACCCTCTGTCCATCTAAACATGTTAAGACACTGAATAGATGTAATTCATCATAAAACTCAGTATTTCTGTGATGAGGTACTAGGGTTTTTAAAAAGTTAAGGAATAGTTGAGATTTATCTGGCTCTTCATATTCATTCCAAACCTCACCACGTATTCTGCTGGGTTTAGGCCTGTGTTCAGTTCAATGGACTTTCACAAATCAGTGTTAACAGTGCTCTTCTGCTGTTGAGCTGGTGAGATTGAGATTAAGGGTAGAAAAGTGATTTACTGGAGATCATCAGGCCGGTAGTAGATTAGGAAATTAAACAAGCAGGAAAAGGGTTTGGGGTTTTTCAGTTTTGGTTTGTTTGTTTTTTAAACCTGCTGTGTGCTGTCATTTCTGGGAAAACATGCTTAAGAATCCTTAGCTTTCAGAGATTTCTAAGAATCTCGGTTTGAGAGGTCCAAAACCACGCTGGCATTTCTTTTCAAACTGGGAAAGGCAAGTAGAAGAGTGTTGAGGTTGTTATGTTTAACTTCTGAATAAAAAACATTTGGACACCGTGTAAGCAAGGCTATTCCTAGCATGTCTCTTTACTCAGCTGCATTATTACAGGTGTTTGATCTGTATACTGGACTGTAATCAAGTTACAATGTTAAAAAGTTGTGAAACTAAGCTATGATCAATTTTATGGTCATCGTTTCCCTAGTAACTGAGCACAGGTGAGTGCATTTTATAAAGTCAAGTATTGGCATTATTTACCTAAGCATATTGCATTGTAGCTGTTTTAACGTACTGCAAGTCAGTATATTTTATTCTGTCTTTTTTGAATTTTTTTCCAACTTACAGATCACTAAGGTAATGAATTTATAGGAATATCCATATGTGGAATAATGAAGTGCAAAAATGGAGATACATATATATAGAGATAGATATAAAACAGTGTTTAATTGATACATAAAATGTATCAGATTTTAATATAAAGGCATATTTTAGATATGAAATTGTTCCACTTCATGTGCACAATAGTTCACACAAAGTTTGTGTATTTTACAAAGTACTTAAGAGGTTCAGGTTCTCAAAAGCTTACATTTTGGCATTCTTTAATCTGAGACTTATACCTGGGCTTAATTTCATGTAGCTAGGTAATCCAGATATTTCAGTGGCATAGATTCCAGTATTTGAGGTGTCACAGTAACACCTTGTGGAACATAAAAAGGAAGAGAAGACTGAAAAGGATGAGAGGATCAATTTAAAAATAAATTTTAAATGTAATAAATTTTAAACTTTTATTAAGTTAAAGAAGAGGGGGAAATGGGAATAAATTACCAAATTGAGAAGTACCTTTGATCTGTCAGCTGGTTAGCGGGAAACAGGCTTCAAATAAATGGAGCTCTTTAAACAAAGCCTGTCCTTGAAATGTGTACATAAGAAACTTAGATTTGTTAAGGAGAAACAGCTGATAGTGATTTCTTCTGAGTTTATATTGAGAATCTTATTTTGCCTTGGTATTATGCTGATAAGTAAGCTAAATTAAAAGTTTGTGGAACAAATCCCTGTATGAATGCTGGGGCTTTAAATTGCACTCAGTGCTATAGAGGTTCTAATGCTCTGTGTCTGTCTGTGAGCTAATGTTGGACTCATCTTTGGAATACAGTAATGTAGATGTGTGCCATGCTCCATTTGTTTTTGAGGAAATCATCCTGCAGTCATACCTGTTGTACAAAATAGTGAAACAAAGTCTGATCCACTACACTTTGTAGAAGAGAACTCTGGATAAGAAACTGTAGATATTATTGAGCTGGTTTTAGTGCTTCCTTAGTCTTGCCTGGCTCAAGGTCTTTCTAATCCACTGTTAATGAAATCTGGAAGTGCTGTTTTGCATATAATTGCCAAAGTGCTTGGTTTTTGCCAGGCCTATATGATATTTGTATTGATGGCAAATGGTAGTCATTTAAAAATGTTTAAGTCCTTGAAAATAGTGTTCTTAAATGTCATTATAACAAGAGGCAAATAAAACCATTCCATATTATTATTGTGGCTTTAAAGGAATCATGGGTCCTGGAATTTTTGTCACTTCCGTTGTTATTAGCAAAATATTTCCAGAGTATTGGCTGTCAACTTTCTCATTAGACAGTATTAGACAAGTACTGAGTTTTTTCCTTTTCTGTGTCTTTGTATCAGTCCAACATTAATTGCTATTAAATTTTTTCATTGCAGGATCTTTGTAGTTATACAGCTGTTTGTTATAAATAACAGCTACCAGCTGATGGAATGATTCTTAACTTTCAAAGGAGAGGAAGAAAGTGGCATAAACAATGCATCCTGATATTCATGTGAATTGTTTGTTTGTTTGTTTGTTTGTTAGGTTAAAAAAAACCCCAAAATTCCAGAACATTTGCATTTTCTTAAATCCATTTTAAATTAACAATTTCTGTATCTGATAAGGTAGCTCTAAGTCTATGGCCTCAACTCTTCTCTCCTACATAGTTTAGTTAAAACATTTAAATGCCTTCCAGAAATTTCCATATGCAGCTTAATGGAAAAACAGAAGTTGAACTCTCATACGCAGAGAAAGACAAGAAATGACTGCTGATATGGAAGGTTAGAGTGAGCCTGCAGAGTATTTTGCAAATGTCCACTGGGCTCCCAAAGCCCTTGTGAGGAGAGCAGGGTGTGCCCCAGGCAGGGGTGGGGTTGGGGCTGCTGCACCTTCAGCTGTGCCGCAGCCCCTTCTCCCAATTGCCAGTTCCCTGTTTGGACATAAACAACTCACTGGGGGGAGAGGTGGGGGTAAGAAGGAAAGAGAGAAAAGCAGATCCATTGTTTTTTTTTTCAGTTGATACCAAGCACTTCCATGAAATGCTTAGCTAACTCCTGGTGCTGTAGAAAGGCTTTCCTTTTACTGTTAGTCATAGGCATCCAGTCATATCTGGCTACACCACACATGAAATGTTGGCCCCATTAAAAAGGAGTGGAAGTTGACTTGTGTCTGGACAACAACTACATGAAAAGTTGTGTGGAAAGTGAACTTTACATGAAGAAAAAATACATTTGCATATACTTATATATATAACTATATATATAAACATGTATCAAAGAACATATTTATTGAAGAAACTTGTAGAAGCTGCATAGGAAAAAATGAAGGTAGTGGCAAAAATTAACAAACCTCACTTTGGAATGAACCTTAATTTTTGCTGTATACTTGGATTATATAGGAATTTCAGCCGTTGATTTTGAATCACTGTTGGTAGCATTGATTTAAATGCAGTGGACAAAAATTTTAAAGCATGAATAATTTAGTTTCTGTTGCCATCAGAGGATTAAAGTGCCTGTGCTGGATTCTGTGGACAAGTCAGTACACAGTAATGAAAGGAAGTTAAATAATAAATAAAACATAAGTTGCACTTCAGTTACAAAATTCTTGTCTTTATGATGAGAATAGGATCTTCAGGCTATATTTAAAACTAGATCAGAAGTGGCTTTTTTATCTCAGTAAGAAAATTGCCTGTTTATTTCTGCCACTTATTGCTGTTCAATGCTGTGAGCTTTAGAGTGTTTTATCTTTCACTAAGAAAGTATAATCCAGAAATATATTGGGGGAGATTACAGAAAGCTGCCCCTGAATGCCAGTTTCCTCTTTGACTGATTGGATATGGTAACAAAACTAGAGACTACTTTAATTGCAGAGTTGCAAGTGACACTGACATCATAATTACTTTTTTCCAGTACTAGTGTAGTTTAATTTAAAAGACTCAATTCCAAAGATATATCTAAATACTTTTGCATCTTGTTTGTAAGTTAGATGCTTCAAGTTCAAGATTGTCTGTCAAATATTAATGTGTTCTAATGGAAATTGCTCACTCTGGAGACAGCCTTTTGCTTTTAAGGGTTTGGGGTTTTTTAATGCTGAGTTTTTTAAATCATACTTGAGCTAAAGTTATAAGAAACAAGTAGGGGATTGGGGTTTTTTCACTGAAACTGCAACAACAGCTAAATTACATAAGTTGAGGCAGTCATATTTTCTAATTTCTGAGCATACATTTAAACGTAGTAATTAAGTGTAACCACTTAATTACACCAAAGTTAATAATTTTTTTAAAGTCCCTGTCTTTATCTTACAGCTAGACTCATGTAGTGCTTCAGCTTTCTGTCCAATACTAACTTTGGCCTGATGGATGCACCAGGCTTTGGGATTTAAGATACTTTACTAACAAATTGCAGTCCCTGGAGAAGTGTACTGTATGTAGTGAGATACTGAAAGTGAGAGATTCTACCTGAAATTAAGCAAGCAGCCAATGTATTGTGAAGAACATGCAAAATTACAATGATAGTTTCAATTTACTCTGCCCAGATGTCTGAGTGCCTTTGGGTAGGGATTCATGAAATGGATAAATGCAGCAAGCATTGGAGTTTACCCCATCAGCTGAAGCACTGGTGTAAGTGATTGATACATGCAGCACTACAGCTGCATGTACAGGCAGATGGTCAGTGGGCTGCAATGCACATCAATTCACTGAGTTTTATTGCTGATGTGTAACACTTGTTGGATTGAGTCAGTCTAGCCTGTTGTCTTAAACAAAACAATTCCTTTTGTTTAATCAATTGTGTTGGAGTCTTCCTTAAAAGGAACATAACTAAAATGGAATCTAAACGTGTGTTCTATAAAACTGCTATATTAAAAGAAAGGCATTTCTCATTAGTAACATTTTATTGCATTGCTACACCCATCTGATCTGTAACTTAAGAGTAGTGCAAATATATTTGGAGTGTTAAAAAAAAAAACCAAAACACCCAGCACTTGTGTGTTGATGCAGTGAAACCCATTAGAATGGCATGGTTATCTGCATGGCTATAGCTGGAGCAAGAGTCTACTGGTCAGAGATTTGCTGGCACCCGTGTAGCACACATGCTGTGTCTGTGTCTGTGGTTTTTTTGGGGAAAGGGGGAAAATGCTGCCTGTAGTGCTGCCAGCTCTTGCTTTATTTCTGTGTTCTGAAACAAGTGTTAAGGAAACTTTTGTGGTTATTCATTAGTTCAACTCCATCATTCTGACAGAAAACTAGTTATCAATGATCCTGGTTATGATGATCTTAAAAAATTAAGCTACTAAAAACAAAAGGTAGAAAGAAACAGAGAATAAAAAAACCCAACCCTTATGTTGTGGTGGTTATGTTAAGAGTCTTATTCATAGTGCTTCAATACCTGTAACTGGCAAAAAGTCAACTTATTTTCCAAGCTTACTCTGGAAAGAGAGTAGTGCTTGCCTGTTCCATCATTCTCTTTATACTTCTGTTCCTATTCAAATTCCAAGCAGGTCAAACAACATAAAGAACTTTAAAAATTGTGTTTGGATCCATAACTTCTGCCACAACCAGTGGCTTTTACTTTTTCAAACTTCTAACACTGGAAAAAAATTAGGAAGGCTGGCAATGCTTACACTTTTCTAGGAGGAGCTTATTGTTTGTCTTCTGAGAATTAACATATGGCTTTTCTTCATGAGTACATAAGTGCTTTCCATGATATTGGAGCAATTTATGTGCACTCAAAGTCTCAACAATTTATGTATAATTTCAAGTGAACAATTTTGAGGAGCAGAAAGGAACCTGACTCTTATGTGGTTGTGTTTTTATCCCTGTTTTCAGGTGTCTGTTTCAAAGAGCTGTAACTGACTGGTAACACAGTGGGGGCTTTGAAAATTTTTAACGTTTTCAAAGGGAATCACAAAATTCATCTTAAACAGAAAGTCGAGAAAGCTTTCCCTGAGATCCAGTAGCAGGGGGAAGGATGGTACTGGACAATTGGTTTGGGTTTTTAGGAAGAATATTCATACCCCTGGATAGGAAATGCCAATTAATGCTTTAAATTACATAAAAGTTTTCTGTTTTCTGGATGTATTCAGCTGTCTTCGTTAAGGTACGCATAGATCTAAGACCAAGATGCACATGCTACTGTATTAATTAATGAAACTTATTCCTAAAAATAATTGAGGTTTGACTCCTGGTTATACTTGCCAAATGTCTCTGTAAGGCACCTGATTCATAGAAAGCTTGGGTCTTAAGCTGAAGCACTGAAACTATGTAAACATTTTGTGGTAGCCAGATGTCCTTTAATTGCTTGATAATAATTGATTATTCTTCACATGAATTTCACCTTAGTGGGGTTTTTTTCTTGTACATGTAACATATGTGGAATAGCCAGCAAATACAAATTTTATCAATCAGATAGAGTTTGACATTTTTAACACTTTTTAAACGTTACAAATGCCTGTTTACCATATGGTGTAAGTGGGTGTGCAGGAAACGACACTCTCATCAAGTCTGATATGCTACTTTTCCATGGTATGAGCATGAACATTTCCTTTTAGTAGCTCTTGCTGAAAGCAAGCCTTTGAAGAATGGGTGTAATTGGTAATTTGTAAATGGTAATTTTGGACTGTAACATTTACATTGTGTACTTCTGTAGTTAGTTATTTTAAAATCAATTAATCCTTTAGCTTTTCTTATTTTTATTTGACTTCATTCATAAAAGTTTGTTCCAGATTAATGCTGCAACATGTGAAAAGGGCAACAGAAAAGCAAAATTTGTATTTTCTTTCCACTGGTCCACTAGCCAGTTCTTATTATTGTGGTCCCAAGTATCCTATTTCCTGTTTATATTCTACATCTGTAGAAGATGCTGCAGACTTTCAAGGGAATTCTACAGTCTTTGAACTGAAATCCTGTGTGTCATTAAATTGAATTAGTCATCAGAGTTTCTTGAGAGATAAGATCGTTGTAATTTTCTGTGACTTGAAGATACTGATCCCAAATGCTGTTCTGGCTTATTTGCATACAATTAAGATTTAATTCAGTTAAGCAGTCCCTCAATACTCTCTTGGGCAGTACCTCAAATATACATTGGAGCAGTGTTACTTAAAGCATGTAACTTACCACTCCATGCAAACCAGCAACTTCTGCTTGCTCCTTTCCCAGACAAAAGCTTCTGCTTCTGCTGCAGCAGCCACCTGAAACTAGCAAAGTACTAGATGGTAACTGGTTTTCAAACGACAAGTTAAAGCATCATTTAAAGGTCAAAAGGGCACAGTTTTCCAAGAGAAAAGTGTTTGTACATAGATTTATAAATATTTAACGTTGCCCCATCAAGATGCAACTTTTAACTAATTGCTACAAACTTGTATGTGCCTCTCTGAAGTGGCTTGTTGATTTAGTCTCTTGCTTATCAGATAACCAGTAGCTTAATTAATTTTAAAACAAAGTTTAGATAAGAAAAAAAATTTGATCCATGTCTAAAACTTTTTTTAACTTCCATTTCTCAATATTTAATACCTGGCAACTTCTCTGAAAATAGCAATACCTTTTTCAAACAGGGTCTGACATTTAAAACATGCTTGTAATTCATGAAACTATGTACTATCACCAAATGCAGTTCCAAAAAAAAAAAAAAAGCATATGAGCTTCATGGTAATAAACCTTTTGGGTTTAGAGTAATCCTTAAAACTGCACAAACTTTCTGCTGTTTTTGAAAAATAATGTCCTTGTTAATATCCTCTTAAGCCCATGGCAGGACTAAGAAAATTCAAGTAAAAAATGCATGTAAATCTTCATCATGGCCAGGAGAGTAGTTTACAGGGCTACAGCTGCCTCGAACCAGCACTCAGGAAGTCATGACTGTTTCTGCCACCAGTGTTTTTCATATACAACCTGCATCATTCTGAGAAGGGTGACTTGAAGACAAGCAGAAATGCATGTCCTGTCTTCCTCCCGCCTAAATCCTCCTAATTCCGCCTAATTCCTCCAGCCTAACTCGGCAGCGGTCCCTGTGATCCTCTATCAGCGCTGCTGTGTCCCCGCTGATACCGCAGCGTCCCCGTGCAAACGCGGCCTCCTGCCGGCCTGCCCTGCCAGGGCCGCTCCGATTCACCGGCCCGGGCAGCTACCCCAGCGCCTCCCCAGGACAGAAACAGCTCAGTCCCATTGCAAACCCAGCGGCCTCAGGCCAAAATCGCAAACTCCGCTCTGAATACTTCTCTTTTATATATTTACACAGAGTTCATGCAGAAGTCTTTTCTTTCCGCACCTTGCCCTGACTTTCAGCATCTCTGAAAATCCTCACCAAGTGTCAGAGTTTGAGAGCTGAACTGTTCAGCTAATGTACACACTGAAATGCAATCCACAAAGAAATGGGAAGTAATTTTAACACATTAGAAGTTAAATATTTTTTCATTCATTTTTTTGGTAAATTTATTTTTTTATTAAGGGTTTCTTATTTACTATGTCTTGTAAGGTCCTTTCTTTGTGTTTTATCACTCTTTTTGCTTAATTTAAAAGAATCTTCTCTCATATGCACTTTTTTTAAGTGGAGGTGGTCTTAATACCAGTGACTGCAGGGAGATTGATCTCAGTTGATACTCACTTGAAGACTTCCTGGGAAGTTTTCAGGAAGCTGCAGACTGTCTTGAATTTCTTATTAAAAGTTGCACAAATGTGTTCTAAAATAACTCTTTTGTGTATGGTGTCAATGGCACTGTTTATTTACAGCATTTGAGACAAAGTAACTGTTGCTGGGATAGGAGTTCTTGTTAAGTGATCTTGTCAGTAATCTTTGGTGTTACAGTTTCTTAACATTCAGCATAAGCTTTAATACTTGATTTTGTTCATTCAAGATTTTAATATTTGGGCTTAGGAAGTAGATTCAGCTATTACTACCTTTGCAATATTTGGCAATAGAATTAGAAGAAAAAGGGAGGACTTCAGGATAAAAATATATTCAGATAAATTAAAGGGTAAATAGGAACAAACAGTTCAGTATTTCAGCTCATCTGCATATAGATATTATATATGTAGGTGATCTGCATAGTGGTAGCTCCTTCCAAACTGAGGAATTTTATATCCCTTTTGTATTTTAGTCATATGAAGAAGTATGTGACTTTCACTGTGTGACTGTTTATGAGCTTTTGGGTAAAGAAATTATGACTGGCATACTTCCTTTTATATGTCTAATTGTACATTCTGCACTTTGTTTATTCTGACATCTGTGTACATTATATAACCTCTATGTACAATTAATTAGAGGCATACAAACTACTCTCATTTTTTCCAATTAGATTTTTTATTTACTACATACTAATAAATCATATTTTGGTACAGCTCATATTGTATATCATACATACAGTCTATTATATAGTGTAATTAATCAAATGTGACATTATAAACTGCTTTTCTTCAATACAGTTTGAACTCACAAGCTTTGCTTTCTAACATCTGCCACTCAAAAGTTGCTTTACTGTGTGAAATATGTTTGGGTTTTTTCCAGATTGTCACAAACAACTCCACTTTTCAAGAATACTCAGACAAGCCCAATGCACACACAGTTCCTGACCACATTACTGGAAGAACTGCATTTCAAAAATGAAGATCTGGAAAGTTTAACAAGAATATTTAGAATGGACTGACAACTTGAATGGTCAGTCAACTTCAAGCTACTTTGTGTGTCTTAAAACCAAGCTGGTTAACCACAGGTTTAATGTTCAGCATTTTGTAAGTATGTACAGTAACTACAGATTGTATCAGCTGGAGCAGAAAATGTGTGAAGCACATTTTAAAGTAAAGAAATATGTTTGGTATGGAAATGAGTGTCATCATTTTGTCACTTACAATAAAATGTAAATAATTTCCAGTAAATGCCAGCTGCTTACTTGTCACACTTATCTTTTGATAATGTATGGTTGGTTTACTGCAATTTTGAGGAATTTTTACTACCACAGTTTATTAAAAAAAAAAAATTCTGTGTGGCTACAATGGCTAAGACTCAGCAGGTTTTTTTAATTATTACAATGGAATTGTTATGTTCCATTTTGTGATATGAAATTAAGAGCTGCGTATTTTTTGCATGATGTTGAGATTACATTTTCCATTCCAGGTAGGCCAAAAAATTTAAGAGCAAATACCTTATGTTGATCATACTGAACTGATTTAATGAATATAGATTATGATATCATTACTGATCTCACTCCTTTGTTCCCCACTGAATAACATGATCACCGTAGCATCTCCTACTACCTGAAATAGTTGCACAGAGAACAAAAGAACACCTTCAGTTGTTTGAACTTTTTAAAATGAAAAATGAAATTTAGTATGAATTGTAGTACTTGCATTTCTGCTTTTTCATTTCCTTCCTATGGGTAAGAATTTTGCAGTCTTGCGAAGAAGCTGACTAACCACAGTTGTTCAAAGTATGAAGACAAGTTAAAATATGGATCATCTGAAAAGTGCTTAAAAGCAGTAGAAAGGAATTTGGATTGGTTTGGTCTTTCTTGGTTTGGGAACTTTTAGTCAAAGTTTGTCTACAGGCATCAGGGAAAGAGGGGGGAAGCATGTGAGCCTCCGATGGTAAGAGCAGTGCTGCTGACATTTTTCCAGTTGCCCTCGTGCATGGAGCAGGAACCATTAGGAATGATGACTACAGTACACAAACATGTCTGATCCATAGCCTGTTTGTCTTGCTACTTCTAAGAAAAGGGGTGGTCTTTGAACTTGTGTAAAAGTTCTTTTTAAACAGACTCTAGTTGTTACTAATTTGGACTTCCTAAATATATTTTAATAACTAAAAATGCTTTGCTTTCACTAGTCATTTCATTTCAGAGAGTTATTTAGGCTGAGTATGTTTAGAATAGCTTCTGTCACTAAGTGATTATAAATGGCACTTTAAAACTAGTCCACTAATATTCTTAATGATTCCATGTTTTATTGCATAGTTCTCAGTTCATAGGAGTCTGTATTTTGAGAGACTTGAGAAGAAAGTTGTAACTGACAGTGCTTAGTCTGCAGCAAATGGCAGCTCTAGGTAAGGCTGACACAAGCCTTACCAGGGCTGCTACACATTCACTCCATTGAAAAAACCAAAGTTTATTCCTTTGGTTTGCTTCTGTAATTGGACACCAGAAAGGAACTCTAGACTTAAGTAGTTCGCTGCTGTGTAGTTCCTTCATGATAATCAGAGTAAATATGTGTAGATTCCCCCAACACACAGAAACTCATGCAGCTTTGCCATGGAAGCTTCACTGAGCAGTAGACTTTATTTAGGCAAAGACTTTTCCAAATTTACATTGTAATGGGAAGTTACTTTCAGTGTAAGTTGTAAAAGCAACAATTTGGAATTAGGATAACGCTGAATGCAGAGTTACAGCTATGCATTTTTTTATGTAGTAGGGAGGAAAATACCCATTACAATCAGAGTGTCTGATTCAAAATTTATAAGAATTACTGGATAGATGGTACATTGGTTTTGTACCATGATGGAAAAGTTTACTTGATACATATGGAGAGAAGGGTCAAGACCTCACCAAAAGATAAACTTCTATAGAAGACTGAGTAATAGGTATGATACTCTGAGCAGAACTTAAACCTTGAATTTATATCTGTTCACTTCTGATTTTGGAAGTTGACTGAATTTCTAGTTTTAGCTAGTAGATTCTGAGCAAGCCATTATTCTGTTCCATACCTCGTAACAGTTCTGCCATACAGAATACACTTAGAAGGCATTGCAAGTGTACATCATACCAGGAATGTGACTGTGTTTTATCAGGTTTGATGGCTCTCATTTGGAAAGTTTTTACGCTTCCTGTCAGTTTAGTGGTGTGATATTTTTGTAGTTATTTTTAGGCTTGGTCTTCAGCCCTTACTGTGTAGGAAACGTATAATGTTGTAATAAGAATGAATAGGTTGCAGGCTCTCTATCAGGGTTCACTATAACTGCTTTTACTGTCTGCCTCAGCAGCTCAAAAAAGTCAGCTTTCAGGAGTTTTGCATCTCTTCTTTCACTGCTGTGTAGTAAGCTCCCTCAGTCTTTTCCTTGCCCTTCAAAAACAAAATAGCATGAGTCCAGAAGAACATTCTGTAGTATGCTAGGAACACCCTGAAGGGATATTCTTCACTTCCTTGTAATGATTTCATCTCTGTTAGACATAACACACATGTAAATAAATGCAGAAAGTATACATATGTACCCAATACTTTTGAATAGGAGAGAGGCTATAGACTCATCCCAAAAAGATCTTTCAAAACTGTCAGCCTTAACTGGTGTATAAAAATCACAACTCAAATACCAAAAATTCAGTTCATTTATGTAGTTTTCTTATGAGCATGCTTTGTAACAGCCTAACTGCTTAGAAATGGTCAAATCTAGATATCATTTTTTATCTTAAAGCAAATTTCTGTCACAACTATCTGTCCTTCAGAAGATAATACCGAAGATAATGCAGCTGGTTTTTGGTGTTGTTCTGCCCCTTCTCTTTTTGCTTATGTTGGCAGACAGATTGTTTCCTTGTGGCCTTGTTTCTGTGCTTACTGTTTTTCCTTCTGTGTAAGTTAAACAGATGAGAGCAGTTGACATTTGGGTCAGTGGTGGTTTCAGCCTTATCTCAGATACACTAAATTGCAGTGACTGACTTCTGAGCTGCAGGTGCAGGTGAGGAGAGACATCATGGATCTGGGGTTCAGGGGAAATGGGATAGAAGCCTCTATTTCTGAACAGCTCTGTCAAAGGGGCATAACTTGGCAAAGCCATTAGCACCTTAGATGACAAGGAGCATAAAGTCTCAGAAGTCCACTGCCATAACCATGTAAAGCATCTAGCACTGTCTGGTCCATGGTCAGCATTGGAGTAGGATGTGTTTCTTTTAATAGCAAAGGGGTGGGAAGGAAACCAGACTTAAATTGTGACTTTTTTTCCTCTGGCATATATAATTGATTTAGTAAAGAACAGAAGAACAGCTTAGTTTAAAGCTTGAAGCAAAGTTTGCTTCATGCTGTTGCAGCTGTTCTGCCTCAAAGGAGGAATGTGTGACACATACCTGCATGTCACAGAATGGATTTCTTACCAAATTTTCCATAGCTGTAATGAAATAATCTCAGGAATAGAACAAGCACTTACACAGAGTCACATTTTCTCAACATTATTCGAAGCAGACTTTATGCTGGCCAAAGAGGCTGATGGGAAGACTTTTGTGTCTATTCTCACACCACAGTTCAGTTCACAGTCTGGTAAATGCTCTCAGTGTAAGCAATGCACTCTGTAGTACTGAATCTCCTAGCACAGAGACCTTCACTGCTGCCATCTGATTATTTTTTCCCATTAACCATGCTTAGTGACTTTTCTTGCATTTTGGAGAGAAAAAGAGGAGTCAGAGTGGTTCATTTGATGTTCACCATTTCAGAAAAGTAGAAAAGTCATCATGTAACCCATACACGTTCAGGTTTTTGAAGAGATTACCTTGAATCTGTGTGAAGTTTGCAAATCAAGCTAGACATGGTAATGCAAAATCCTACATTAAAACAAGCAGAAGAGAGCCTGATTTATTTAATTGAAAACTATCAAAACAAAAAAGTTCCTCAGCATAACTGACAGGGCTCTGCTGCTGTCCAAACCCAGGGCTGGAAATTTAGATCCACCCTGTCTTTCAAAGGGAGGTGCAGGGAGCAACAAGGTGCTGGTACATGCATGAGATGTGTCTGGGGCCTCACAGGCCTTGTCCACACAACACAAACAAGAGTCACCTGTATTTTCACTCTTCAGTCTCAGTGAGTAGCTTAAAAGTGAGACATCTGTTGTGGTTTTAGGGGGAAAATGACGGTTTGGTGAATCTTGATGTTCCATGTCCTACCCTTCTCCCCCTAGTTTGAGAGAACCTGGACTCTACAAAGTGCAGGAGGGGATGAGCAGCTCAGCTGGACATGTCTCTTTTAACTGCTGAGAAAAAAGGACTAGCACATCAGAGAGAAGAAAAAGGAAGAGAGAAGGGGAAAGCAATACTCATACCATCTAAATTTAGGCATCCAAACTTAGGTACCTTCCCATCTTCATCTGCTTCAGAGAGAACTGATGCTCTTAAATTTAGGGTCTTCAAATCTTACCTTAGTGCATTTATGAAAAGGATGGTGGTAATGCCTCAGCTCCTGTTCCCTCATGGGGGAAAGAAAGCAGAAAAGTCAGCTGAGAATGCTGACACAGTAGACTGGCTCTCCCTGGAGTAATTTGTAGTAGAGTGTGCACAAAACTGAAGGGGGCCCTGGCCCTGCACAGTGGAGAGTTTCTAAGCAATCTGATCCTATTATTCGCTTATTTTGATGGCTACTACTTCACACAATTTTTTCTTAACCTATAAGAGTTAACACCAAAAGAATTCAAGTGAGTGGCAGTCTTTAGGGAAATCAAAACAATGCCCCTATGTTGAAATAGGGTCACACTCTAGTTCAAGAGTTTGCCTCTAAGTTTTCCATACTTACTGTTTATTTCTGCAATTGCATGTGAACACACAGTACTGTGGGTGAGGTTTAGCTTGATCTCACTGGGACAGCAGGTAATGCTGAACTGTCATTTCCAGTGAGCATTAAATATTGAAAACGCAGACTCAGCCTCTCCTTTTGGCAAGTCTTAAGTTTCCATTGGAAGCAGATGGTATACAAGGTAGGGCTAGGCACCTAACTATAAAGACCTCTTGTTTCTCAACTGTGTATCTCTACCACCTGACAGCCAGCCCTCCTCTGATTAGAGTCAAAGGAAGTGGGTGTGCCTTCCATTAGCAAAGGCGGAAAGTAATATTGGTGCAGACTTTTCCTCTTGCCAACTTTCTTTTTGTGACTCTTCATCTTGAAAGCACTTCTTTGGACAGAAGGTGCTGTAGAACGTGAGCTGTGGCATTTGTGGTGCTACAGAGGATTTGGGGAGGTGGGGGGATGTGTGTGGGAAACACATATCTTCAGGTGGCTCTCATTTAGCATTCCTCATTTAGGCTCTCTGGTTTCAAAAAGCCAGGGAAAGCAGGTGAGCCTCTGAGCAATGGATGGATATGTGTGATAAAGTCATTCCCCCTGAATTGCTTGTAGCTGTAGAGTAGAGCAAAGTGCAAGCTGGAGTTCTGAAGAAAATAGATAAACTTTGCTATGAGGATTGAATGTGTAGATTAAACTCCTAGACTTGGTAAGGCTAATCAATCACAACAGTGCAGTAAGTGTGCCCCTGTACACTGCAGCTGTCCCCCTGTTTGTTGGCTATCCTGAAGACAAGAGCTCCAACAGCCCCTCTCCAACAACAGGCTGGAGCAGAAGCACAGGTTCTAAGGCAAAGTCCCTGCTGGGAAGTCAGTGCTCAGGACACTGCAGTAGCCTGTACTTTAAAGGCAAATTCTGCAGTACATTTTTGCACACTGTGATTACCTGTGGGAGCTGCATGCAAGGATCAGAGCACAAAGCCACTGGGGCTACTGGTACATCCTGCATCATCAAATCAGTTCCATTTCTGGACTTTTTACCTTCTTAAATTTCATGGTGTATGTAGCTGAATTCAACACTTAGTGGGGCAGCAGCAGCTTCCTGAGGAGTCCTACAATTAGGTTAGAATTAGTCATCACTACAGAGAGCTTGAAGGACTTTGGATACAGCTTTAATAAGCTGCAAACATTAGATCAGGATTTACATCATAAATCTTGCCTTTCTGTTCTACTCAAACAGGAGTGTCTACAAATCAGGTGAATATAATTTACCAGTACAGTAGTTAAATAACAAAAAGGACCATAATTGGTAGTATTATCTAAGAAGCCACAGCAATCCTGCTTACAGCTGTCAGCTAAGATCTGACTCATCTAAGGTATTTTATAGCAACCATATGTTAGGCATGCCTATCTCACCTTGTATGCAGAAAAATGATAAAGTTTCCTAATCAGGATTTGCCACTAAGCAGGATTTTCCGTAAACACCTCAGTACTGCAAGTGCTATCCTGAGTAAGGGGAAAAGCTTTTGCAGACACTTCTGATTTGGTAATTTAATAAATAGAATAAATGGTTGCAAATCTGTGGCTAGTACTGATTTAGCAAGGCTGGCTGTATTTCAGAGTGTAGGTACATTACTTCAGCAGTTAAATGGTGAACATCACTTTAGCACAGAATTCATGAAGATAATTACGAACTTTTGCACTTCTTGTTCAAAAGTTTCAGATTGCAGACATGGTCACAAAGCATGTGATCCACTAAAAACACTTTGCTGAGAAAGTGCAAGTAAAGTTGTATTGGTGTAGTATTTTTACCTGCATAGTCAGAAAAGAGAAGGAGAATTCACATCAGTATGGGAGAGAAATATTAAAAAATATTTTAAAAGAACTTTTAAAATACTATGGTCCTTTGATAACAATGTGGGTGGTTAAGCTAGAATAATAATTGCACTTTAAGAAAGGCAGACACTGTTGAAAACAGTTTGGCTGTTGATTTTCGAACAAGGTTTAGATCCAGTTCACTGTTACCTGCATAAGCCTACATCCTCTGCAGTTCAACTTAACTCCTTCTTGCACAAAGGCTGGTTAAATGTCCATCTAACTTAATTATTCCCAAGCAGTCTTAAAAGCTTAAAAGCTTTTTCAGTACTGAAGAGTACTTTTTTTTTCTCAACTACGGGTTCTCAGTAAATTAAAAAAAAAAATAGATACTTTTGCTGTTTAAGATCCTTGGCTTAAAAAATTTCACAACTAGAAATCTAGTTAAAGTGTTTGTTCGTTATTAAGATAATTAAGAGAATTTGAAAACTTGAAAAATAAGTGATTTTACTGATACCACATTAGCCCTCTAGAGCTCTGGGTCACATATATGTCATCTCTGCTAAGTATTCATTTCTAAGATCCTCCCAAGCTCTGCTTTTTTTGTTCTCTGAACATCTGATGCTTCTTGTTATTCTTCTATAACCACAGATGTGCCCTCTTCAAAAAACTCACAATCTCACAATGCTAAACTGACAAGCTGAGTGTCAAACCACACACCCCAAGCAGCCCTGAAGAAAAACAGAATCACGCTTGAAGCAAAACAGAATAAATCACACAAATTGTTTCCAAAGAATGAATCTAAAACATTGCAAACTGTGCACAGGCATTGTTTCCTAAGAATGCAAATGCCATTTTTATGCTCACTTACTCTATAAGCAGAGAGTGTTCTCCGAAATAAGAGATTAATGTGAACAACTTTTTATTTCCTTGTTAAGTTTTCTCTCTCTCTGAGCTGAAGGGAGCTTTGCTGTGGGAACGAGCTGGGTCTCCTTTGTGCCGAAAAGCAGCATGGGTGTGCTGGCTGAGTTACTCGGGGCGAACGAGGCCACTGCCCTGGGAGCGTTTGTGCGGTTTGTGCAGCGCGCCCGAGAGCCCTGCTCTCTGGAGCACACGAGAGCTCCCTGCTGCCCCAGGGCCCTGCTGCCTGGAGCACACGAGAGCTCCCTGCTGCCCCAGGGCCCTGCTGCCTGGAGCACACGAGAGCTCCCTGCTGCCCCAGGGCCCTGCTGCCTGGAGCACACGAGAGCTCCCTCCTGCCCCAGAGCCCTTCGCCTGGAGCACACCGAGAGCTCCCTCCTGCCCCAGAGCCGGGCCGCAGCTGCCGCGGGCCCTGCGGGACAGAGGCGCTCCGGGCACAGCGCACTGGAGCGTTTGTCTGGCTCTCCGTGGCCAGGCTGTAGCAGGACCCACAGCTCTTTCAGCTGCAGTGCCTCTGCAAGCCGTCCCTTCTCCCACGATGTGGGACGAGATGAAGTCTGCAATGCTGTAGTGCTAAGGCATCAAATACCTATAATTTGCCTTGGCAGTAATGCCATAACTGATCTAAAAGGTTTTATGATACTGTCCTGCAAAGAATGAAGGGATCATTTTCACGCTCAAATACTCAAGACCTGCTCGCTGTTTTCTTGAACTGTCGAGCCACACTTCACACTTTACAGCATGCTATCTCCTCCCTACAGTTCAAAATTTGTCAGAGCATTAAAAAAAAAAAAAGTTAAAGTGTAGATACAAACACTTACCTCCCTGCCTTGAAGGCTCTGTCAGTATCTAACTATAAGTAATGCTGTTGTCTAGACTTCACTCAAAGGTCTCTTTTTTCTAATCTGGTGATTCGAAGGTGAAACACTGACCTCCAGTTCTGATCTGTATGGGAGTAATGCTAGATTCTGGGTTACATCATTTATATCTTAAGGGTTTGAGTCAAAAGTTGGATTTCTTTTTTTTTCCCTAGTTCATCTCTATCTGATAACCCTGAATACAAGATAGATGATGCCTGAAGCAAAGCTGATAAAGTCACCAGTGCTAAGAAGCATGAGGGAGGGGCAAATGGAAGCACAAGAGCATAGATACATATCTTCACATCCTTATTTCCTTTACAAATGGAGGAAGGAAGTTCCCTGCAGGTTAGCCGAAGAGTATCCGCTCTTACCATCTAAGTACAATTTCTAAGAGTCACAGGCTCTTAAAAATACTGAATTCAGAACTCCACAGATAATACTCCATAAATAATACTCTATACTTTTTGCTTCTGAAAAACTTCAACTAAAAATTCACAGCTGGGTATAAAGCCAGAATTATGGACAATCACCCCACCCTGTTTCATATCTCTACTCTGTTTCTGTCCCCTCTTCTTCCAAATCCTTCCTGTTCTTCCCATCTCAGCGCATGGCCATTCCTTTCTGCCGTACCACTTCACCAATTCCAACAGTTAGCACTCATCCTCCTGCCTGCTCCCCATGTGTTGCTGTAAAGATCCCACCCAACTTCCCCAGCAGGAGACCCCTGGGCTTCCCACCGCTCCTGCTGCTCCCTGTGCCCAGCAAGGGATGGCTCTGTCCAGCCGAGCGCCTCCCAGCTCGTGTGGGCACAGGGACTCGCTGTGGGGAGCCTGTTGCAGGGCTCATTCCCCAGCACAGGACAGCACACGGCCCCTCTGTCCCCCTGCTCCTCCAAAGTGTGCCCTTGGTTTGGTGCCCCTGCCCACAGGCGCTGCCCTGCAGCTGGAAGGGCCCCATGGGCCACATGAGCTGTGACAGGCAAAAGTACTCATATAAAGAGTCTTACAACAGCACCTAAAGATTATTATGAAAGCTGGCTCTAAAACAGGCATGAATCACCCAACAGCTACAGCAGTGCTCCTGTGCAGAGATGATTAAGAATTTTTATGCAACTTCTTTAATCAGAAGCGGCATACTTGGTTGAAAATGAAACCTCTGCAGGAAAAGGTTGGTTTTGATTAATTTCTCAACTTGAAAAAGTGTCCAAATTGTCAGTGTGTTTCATTTTGACATTTCTAAACATACAAAGAAGGAAAGAAAGAAAGAAAAAAGAAGAAAATCAAGTTTCAAGTCACTTTTCATTTTAAGATGGGTTAAATTTCATTATGTGATGAACTGGTGCAGTACCTGCCTTGTTCAGAATTTCTTGCTCTATAAGAATCCCCATATAACAGCCCCTGTATCTCTATAGGCTGTTACCTATCAAGGTCATTACCTTTCATAATGCAACCTCTGGGAAAATTGTTTTACTAAAAAAAGAGATGCATTCCTACTTTTAATTAATTGTTCTAAGAAATTGTTTCGTTTCAGAACTTTGACCAGGATTACAAATTCACCACTGAAGATGGAACAAACTGATCAGTGACTTCACAGGATCATGCTTATTTTTATTTGCTAATTTTTTTTGTTTGAGCTAATGGTCCCCTTGTGGAATGTTTACATGCATTGAGGTGTTTACATGCATCTTTACCATTAGCAGTCTCCTTTAGAATGATTATCAAGTGGAAGTTTGATCATCAATTGCAAAGCATTTTTCAAAGATGCTAAACCCCTTTTCACAGAAAAAGAAAGTGAAAGGGCAGTGGAGTGACTCATCCAGGCACACAGACTATGTCACCTGCAGAGCCAGAAATACACTCTGAGCTCCTGGTATCCACACTCATGGCCAGGGCATTAACACAGCTTGTACCAAAACTGATGGCAGGCATCCCACCACGTTGCAAAGGAACATCCCCTTCTGGTGGAACATGCATTTGAAATTCAAAATACGTTGCTTGCTTTTTGGCAATACATGCTGTAATGCCTCCCTTACTCTTTTGCCTAACTCTACACAGAGCTGAAGAAAAATAAAAGTCCATTGATCATATTTTTCCATATCAGTTGCTTTGCATTGAAGTTGCTGATACTGTAAACTTGGCTGCACACCAAACAGAAATGTTACAGCTGAACTGGGTCAGATTTTCATAAATAATCAGCACCAGATTTGGGTCATATCTGTAGATATAGCCACCTTTAGACTCAGTTCTGAACATGGTTAAGTATGTTGAGGCCAACCACTTTGGAATAAGAGACTAAAGCAGACCATTTGCTCTGGCCTCAAAAGAGAACTGAGGAAGAGCTGAGCTCTTTGAGGAATCTGGGTGACTCCATCCATCTTCTCTATTTATAACTATTCTCCCATTGAAGAAGACAAGGCTACAGATGTAAGGGGAGCTGATGGCTGGGACAGAGTTACACCTCAGAAGTTTGAGAGCTTGAGATCTTCTAGTTCAAAGCTGCTTATTGAGGCCACCTAACAGTAAATGGCTCTTGGGGAAAAGATAATGTGGCCACTTAAGGAAAATGGACTGCTCTAGGCTATACAAGAAAGAAAGCAGGATGGGCTAGACCAAATAATGTTACTTTTTAAGAGTCTTGAAAAATCAAAGTGTGTTTGAAAGCAGCAGTGAACTTCAGTATGTTTGTAGTATTAAAAGGTAAAAGAGGTTATTAGGGTCCAAGGAAGCCTAAGCCACATGGTTAACTACTAGTACAACGCAATAGTTCTGGTTATTAGGAATGTCAAAGCAAGAAATAAATGCATGGGGATTTGGCATGGGGGGGAACCTGTTATTACAAACTAGTAAGATTACAAATCCTGAGTTTCTTCTACCAGGCACTATTACAAAAAAATTAACCCATTAGGGAGAACAAAAATAACAAGGATGCACATTAAATGTATGGAAAACCAGCTTGAATGACTCAATCTCAGAGTGGAATCCAGTAGTGAATGGGGCTAACTATGAGCAAAGATTGTAAATACTAGTTTTTGACTGATGGTGGGTTGGTTTTGGGGGGCTGTTGGAGGTATATTTTTTTCATCCAGGCCATCTGTGTAGAGGCACTTTTTCATGCAATGAATTCCATCAGCCCAACAGGTGAGGTACCTGCAGTGTGTCTGTGACAGTAAACCTACAGCTGGTACTGAACTTGCCTGGGATTAACTCCTGTTCAGAGAGGGGTAAGGAAGGGCCAGCACCAGGTGCCATGTGGAAACTTCTGCAGAGGTTTAGTGAAGAAAAGCAGGATGTCAGCAGAGGTTTGACACAGGAGGGACATGAGCTCACAGTGAGAGAAAGGGTGTGGGGAAGAAGCTGTCATGTTAAAAATCTGTGCCAGTAGAACTGGCAGATAACATTAGAGCACGTGGAGCCAGAGGGTGATAAGGAGGGTAGGTCAGTGTTACAGAGTGATCTGATTCACACAGTCACAAAATGTGTTTTAATACAACCAAATGCAAGAGAACCCATCTGGGAGAAAAGAAAAATCTCTGTGTCAGGGTGAGAACCTGGCTCTGAAAGCAATTATGGGTACAAGGTATGAAGTTCAGGCTGGATAGCTGAATGCTCAGCACAAAAGTGTAACTATATTTTTAGCATCTGAATCTATGTATCAATATTATGTACTGCTTATCAGTGTGCAGACATTTCTTTAAGTACAGTAGTAATTACAAATAGGAGAACCACCACAAAATCTGCACAAGCATCACAGACCTGTGAAACCATTGCAGACCCAAACCATGTTGCAGATGGTGAAACACAGCATTGTGTGGGAGTTAACTATTTCCACATTAACGTTATTCAATCACAGTGGCCCATTTTCACACAGCTTGCTCAACTTCAGAAAGTTTGCACAAAGGTTAAGGTTTGACATTTCAAGACAGAATGGCTTAGTCTTCTATCCTCTAGTGAGAACTACAATAAATAATCAATGATAGAAGAGAAACAGACTCTTACTGCATGCCTTTCCAGGGTGGAAGCACTGAAAACATGGTTTTTTGACACAAATGCTTTTTCTGAGGTCTTCATTACCAGGATTTCCAGTAAAATTGCCATAGGCAAGAAAGCACTTAATCTGACTGTTACATTAGGCTTCCTGAAACCCTGTGTAGGTGCAATTCTGAGTGAAGCCACAAGAAAATGTCCTTACACTTCTAAATGCAGTAACAGAATTATATTTCCATCAATATGTAAGGTTATCATGAGGTCCTACTTAAGGGGTAGTCCTGTCGTGTGTTAAAATCAGGTTTTTTATAAGCAGTGTGATTTCTGTTAGTTTATGCAAAGCATGCCTCTAAGAATGAAACAGATTGAGATGGGGCACAACATCCTGTCACAGCAGCATAATTCATGACTGCACTCAGAAATCACTTTTCTCTGTAGATTTAGGTATTAGTTCAGAAATTACTTCTAGAAAGCAATACTCTCTCTCAACCACTCAGTTCTCCATATCTCTAATTAAGTGTTTAGGTAATTACTGCTGCACATCTGTTATTTCTGGAGTAGTGGGTAAATACAGCGCAGTATTTTCAGTGTTATTACCATTACTGTATCTATAGGTGTTGGCCCACTTCTTGAATCAGAACCTGCCCTTTGAACTGTGGCACTTGGTGTTTTGAGGCTGTGGGAGGAGGAGGACTCTGGAGGTTGCCTGACTGCTCTCACCTGGATGCAAGGAACCAAAGGGAATTAAGGGAATTTGGCTGCAGAGCCCTTGAAAGTCTCCACCAACCTGAACTGTGTGTTCACAGCTTGCAGTAGGAGATGCATGTCGGACAGAGGTAAAAATCCAATACTAAACCCAAGATGTTTGCTACAGCCTTAATCTCAATGCCCCAGAGGAATGAAAGGGCAGGAGAGGTACCAAACTGATAGCCATCACCAACATGGCAGGAGTCAAAAGACCTCTGGTCTGTGTGCCAGTCCCAAGTCAGTAGCTGGAGCTGGCTGCACAGCAATTCCCTGGCACACAGCTGAACCACTGCTTTGCTCAAGCAAACACAGTGATGTCACCCAGACACCACTCACAGGCAGGCAGGTACAAGCACGGGGTAGAGGGAATTGGCAGGGTCATTAAGGAATGTCCATATTCCCTTGTTTGCCCAGGTATAGGTCTCATTTCCTTGTCACACACCTTGAGGTGAAGAGACAAAAGTGCCCATCTCAGAACAGCAGCTTGAGGGGGATGAACTCTTTCAGGTGCTTCTTGCTCCCTTGGGAAAAAGCAATTTTGCAGGTACCCAGCAAATAGAAGTGTGGAAAAGGGAAGATGTCTCACCCAAGGTGCCATGAGAGGAAACTGCAGCTTCCTAAGGAGGAGGGCACAGAGCAAGAGTGACATTTGCCCAACATCTCATTCTCAAAGATGGCTGAACCACAGTGACTGTCTGTAAACCCAAGCAAACAGCAACATAACAGGTCAGGCACTGACATAAGAGACTTCAACCTATTTTGTTGACAGTTACAGGCAAATGAAGGCAGGGACCACAGCACCAACTCTTACACAACATTTAAACACAGTGTTTCCTATATGCTCATAACATACAGCAATCACCATGAACAAGTTCTCTTAGCTCATAATGGCTGCTAAGTCACCCAAAATCTCAAAATAAAAGCACTAAGCAATTCTGCTTTTTAAATGCAACAAAAAGATCAAAAAAGAGGAATTTGAAATAAATACTTGCTACAAAATAGGAGAGGACTTGTCAAACCCTGCTCTGTGTGTTCTGCTAGTTGGAGCAACCCACACCTTAAACCACAGAGCAGTCAGGCAGGGTGTAATCCCATTGCAAGGGGGCTTCTGTCACACAATAACCTCCCCTCTCCCCTAAGGCTGGGTTCTAACCAGGAATGTGTTCATCCTTCACCCCTGGTTTCTGAGGATTTACTGTTTTGTTACAGCACTGGATATGTCACTTCCAGTTCAATGCAATGAATTTCAGGCTGACCACAATCAGGTGTGCAGCTACCTAGCGTGAATTCTTTCTCCAGGAAGTTTTAAGAGTAGCCCTTAGTGTTATGTTAGTCCTGGCCTCGAGGAAGAACAAAGTGAAAAACAGATGCTGCCATAAGCACAAAGACCAAATGTGCTGAGCCACACAGAAGTGCAGTGGAAGTACTGAAGATAAGAGTAACAGATAAGAGTAACACCCACTGACCCAGCCTCTCCAGCAGCCAGCAGTGACCAGGAAATGACCCTTTCCCCCAGCAGACTGATCATTGCCGAGTTTAGTCTGCAGAGACACCCCACCAGCAGCAGTGAGACTCTTGCAGTACTAACTAGATGCAATCCACACATCATTGACTGAGTTACAGAGCTGCAAACATGTTCAGTTCTGTTTAGAGCACAGACCACTTAGATTTACACTAAATATGATATATTAAATGTAGGTCATCCTGCAGTCAGGTTCCCGTTCTTTAATTTCAGTTAGAGTATGACAAATCTGTCACATGTGAGTCAGCTTCTAAATGCTCTTGGAGCAGTGGGAGTTAGCTTCTATATAGAACTATGTAAATACCAAAAAAGAAACTGAAGATTTGACCTTTGTTTACCCAAGCGAGTCTCAACTGACCAAAAGGCATGTCAGATTTTAATAGCATTTCTAGGATTGATTCAGCTCTGACAAGCCAACTTCCACAACTTGATGGCAAGTACAGCACATCAGTCAGCAGGAAGCCTACACAGAGACTGCAGAGGCACCAGGAACCCACAAGTTACACAAAATAAACACTTTGGTGCAAAAATCTGAAACAGGAGCTGAGCCAGCATGACAGAATGCACTGATTTATTCACCGCCTTCACTCTAGTGAGGTGCCCCTCCTGCAAACGTCCCCATTGCATCTGGCTCTCCCAGGGGAATGCCCAGAGGGCGGGGAAGGTGCATGAGCAGTGCCAGTCCTGCAGCAGCACCAGTGATGAGTCAAGCCCTGTCTGCACGAGCGCATGGGGGCCAGTCATCAAGGGGGCCATCTGAAACTGGCCATGAGCACCATCACCACAGGAGCAGTGCTGGCAAGGCTCCCCATCACAAAGCTCTGCGTCCCTTTGCTCACACGTAAGCCCAAGACAAATGCTCAGCCAGGGCACTGTTACCTTTAGCCAGTCACAGCTTCACGACTGTCTTTGTAATACCTTGGGCAAATATTGACTCGGATCCAACAGACTGAAAATATTTGGTTTGCACCAGATGTGGTGCGTATGTATCTTTGAAACATTAGCTAAAGGAGTGATTTGGGAAAATAAAAATTGTAGGTGGATGTGTTTACTTTGCAAGGTTGTTCTCAATGTGCCCAGATGCCAGAAGTGCGCGCGAAGGGTTCACCCACAGGAAGAAAGGCAGCTGTAAGTGCCGCGATGCACGGTCAGGCTGGGCGTGCACGTGCATCCCTGCGCCTGCAGCTCACCACATGATAGAGCAAGGGCTGAGGATCGCTGCTGAGACGTTAACGGGTCCATGGATTCCTGCTCTGAAGACAACCTGAAAAGGTCTGTTAGCTAGAGAACAATTACTGAGCTCACTGCTTCAGGACACAGCCTCCAAAGTTCTTGGCATGTAGTGTTGGGGCTGCTTTCTGCAAGAACTTGAGCACCATTTCCGTGGCCCACAGCTGACAGCAGCTTTGGAAATGCAGACACTGTTCCAAGGGAAGAAGGGAAGGTAACTGCCCACTCCTCTCCCACTTCTCTTTCTCCAGCTAATTAGAAATTAGAGTTCCAGTAAAAAACACGCATCAAAAACACTCATCCAAGCAGAGAAACACCTTTTGTTAGAAGGCTGAAAGCAAAAGAAAGGTAGTTTGATTGGTTTGAATACCTTCAGTTTTCAATTCTCAGGTCCCTCTCTGCCCCAGCTGTCAATTCCTCGTGTGCATCTACTCTCTCCTGCTAAATATCATCGGTCAGGTGCAGCTTTGGCACTCACAGAGCTTCCTTATGGAAACTGGGGGAGGGAGGGAGGGAAAGCACTTCAGCACCATCCAGTAACCTATGGCTATTCCTACTATCCATTATTTTCATTTTGGGAATTGATGTGCATTCGTTTTGGGGGCCCTTCAGAAGGAACAAGAGTTCTTGGAAGTAACAAATTTTCAGAAGAAAAAGAGGTTTCTTTTTTTGGTATTTACCAAAGTATAGAAGAAAAGAAAAACCACAGAATTTTGTTCAGTACATTTGCAGGAATAATAGTATATTTGCAGGGAAAACACTAGTGAAATATTTGTTTGCTGGACCACTCAGAGCCACACTCAATTGGTAGAATTTTGTACAGAACAGAATTATTCTTTTGGGGCTGGAAATTCATAGTAATGCCCTTTAAGCACCTCTCTTAAAATAATTGAATCGGGAGCACATCCCAAACAGCACTTGAGAAATACAAGAGTAACATTTTGCTGAGTCTTTTTCTACAAGTGAATCTTTTCATCAGATACTCAACACCTGACACCTGGGGCTCTTATACCCTCTGAACAGTCAACAGATTTTGCCCAGAGCAAGAAAAACCAGCAAGCCACATACTGATCCACACATACACCCACCTCTAATGCATTGCCTCCCAACCCCACTGGAAATTCAGGGGCGTTGGAACTTTCCTGGTCACAAAGGACCACTACAGCACCCAACCCATCCTTCCATACAGCTTACCTACAGGCTTACTGTGAATCTCTGCAGAAAACTAACCCTGAAAACTACTTAGTCACTAAGCTTGCAATTCATCTGATAACACTGAGCTGCAGGAACATTGCACCTCCCAAAAGGGGAGTTACAAATTGGTTTCAACATCACGATCAGTTAAACCAGCACTAGGAAAGAGATGAATCTTTAGCCATATGTTTCCTTGAAAATATTCCAAGTCCATTACCAGAGGCCAAGACACTTCACAGTAACACACCACAGTTCAGGAACTAAGGTTATTTTAAAGGAGCCCTAGGAAGACACTTCTCTGTACTCATGGTAAGGTAGTTAAGCTCAGGCCTCATGTCACAACAGCATGTAAAGCCTCCTAATGCAGCAGTAAATCTAGAAAGGCCATTTGAGGTCTCTCCCTGCTAGGGAACTCTAGACATGTTACAGTCAATATGCCTCATACCCGGAGGCTTGTGAGCCATCATCCCCACCATGCACTGACAGGGACAGGAGCTCCCTCCCCAGCTAAGGACTGACAGTCCAGCATGCTCAGCTCTGCGTGTCTCAGTGAGTTCAGCCTGGGTTCCCTCCTCCAGGCTGCAGCATGCTTTTGAGTACTCCATCTCCCAAGGAATATTCAGCTTATAGCCCCCCTTTGAGGGTTTCCTGTGGAGGAATCAAATCTGTCCAGCACCACCTCATGGATCTTTAGCCTGACCTTTCTGCCCAGAGCCTGGCTGTGCCAGAGGCACTTGCTGCACAAACATTTTCTCTCAGTATTGTGGTGGAGTTTCCTCTACCTCTTTGGCAACCACTGTTACAACATAAACCTGAGCACCACTGTTAGCAAGACGTGCAATTACCCTATTTTAAATTTCTCTTTCAAGTTTATAGGACTGCTAGGAGTCCCTAGCCAGGTCTCTGTATGCCACGGCAGGTGGACTTAAACACAACCTCCTCTGGCCCATGATTTTATTGTACTGATGGCATCCTCCCTGCTCCCTCTGGCTCCTATGCCCTGGCCAGCCTTTACAAATAGGGCAGTTTAGTTTATCTCTTTCTAACAGAAGTGAGTTTCAGTCCTCAGGGCATCATGTAAAATTAAGTCAGATTGTCAGTCCCATGAACAAGGCTTTGTGAGAGCTAACAATGAAAACCTGCTAATCAACAGATAAGGAATTGGGCTCATTTACACTTGTTTAAGATGACAAATTATTTTGTTGTATTGTGGAAAACAGAAAACTTCTCAGAAGCATGTCTGGCCAGCTGTGGTGTCAAGGTGATCAGAGATTTTATCATGTCCCTGGCTACTGTGGACTGTGCTAAAAGGCCACTTTAGCTCCTTTATCCCATAAACCCGATTTCAGTTTCCAGCCTTTATTGTCAATATACCTAAGAGCAGCTTGCTGGAATAAAGGGATTGAAGAAATAGGAAACAGAGCACCTAAACCACGGGCCAGGAGAAGGACTGCACTATCACAGGGCTGTGTTTGCCATGCACTGACCTGCCTGGGGGCCCACAGGCAGGAGCCAGCTCTTGGCAAAGCTGACTGCCACCAGCTCTCACACGTGGGTGACACTCCCCTCCTCACAGCATGGGGGCCAGGAAAATGCACAGCCCTGAGTCACCCCCAGCAGCAGCAGAGAACAGGCACAGCAATGCCTGCAGCCCAGCCAGAGGGAGAGGAGAAACAGCATTTTGGGTAGAAAGCAAGGCCTGGTATTTTTTGGTTTCTACATTGGTGAGGAAAATGAAGCACAAGGAAACAATTTTTTGTCATTGCTAACAGGCTTTTTTACCCTTTTTCCCCTCCCTGCAAAACAAAGCCCACCAGAGCTTCAGGACTGCCGGGTCTCTGGCCAAGAGGCACTGGTACCACCACTGGAGACTGATTCACATGCCAGTACTTGTGCTCTCAGGGAGCTTCAGTGATTGTCAGCTGAATTCCCCCCACACAGCTAACAGGAAGGGGGATTGGAGAGAGGGCAATAACATAAACCCAGGAGACTCTCACCAGCAGTACCAAGAGACACCATTGCTGTTACACATGCTGCACATCCAGTCATGCTGTTTAACTGCAGCATTTCCCCCATTCAGATGAACAGTGGCAGAACCCAACCCAGCCGGTGCAGTTGTCTTTTTGTGTTGCTCTTTACTGTATGGGACCCATAGGATCCAACAGTTTCTGGATGAGAACCACACCTCCTCATACTTGCATTTTGTAGAGAGTATCTTGGCTCTCCAGCCACTACTGGGATCTAAAAACCAGGAGTCCTTAACCTTGCCAAAGCATCAATATCAAGGCTGTGGTGGCCTTCTCCAATATAGAGATGTTCGCAGAAAAAATTGCTCAAACATGAGATTTCAGCAACTGAACATGCAGAGGAACAAAACCGACATCCAAATGGCAAGTGGAAAGAGCCACAGTTAAAAACTAAACCACAGCAGTCTCAGAAGAGAGAAGTAACAGTCAAGCATCTCCCCTTCTGCAATTATTTGGTGCCTAGCAGTTTGAGGCACTTCACACTTAAGCAGGCACATGCTCTGCCACGGCCCCATGTTTTCCTGGAGTGTGGTGAGTGATGTGAAAGGTTTCAGACAGACGTATTTAGAATTTAGGGAAAAGTAAGAGAGGACAGAGTTCACCCCACTTGCATAAAACCCTTTCCTCCCATAAATGCAACCGTTCTTTTCCATCCCTGCAAGGGTTGGTGACGCAACTTGGGCTGGGGAAACTGGGAAGGAAGCACCCGCTGGAAGATCACCCCCCTCGCCTGGGATGAAGGGAGAGGTGGCAAACGGCCTCACCACCTCAACTGGCCACAGAAATCAATCCAAAGATTGCCAAATGCCTGTAGGGAACAACAGCAGTGAGCCCTGCCAGAGCCAGGCCCAGCTGACAAATGGGCAGGGAGAGAGCGAGGCTACCTGGCTTAGTAAAGGAGCTGACAAGCAAAACACCTCAGCCATGGTGGAAATATCACACAGGAAGGAGACTCTTCTCAATTGCCATTAATGTTAATTTAAGCTACTGAAAACACAAATAATTCCAAAACCAACTGACAGCAGATATATAGAGTACACAGCAGAGCTCAGCAAAGGTCAGGCCCCTGCAGCACAAAGCCCAGCACAAGCACACAGGAAGACCCAGCTCTTTGCTCTCAGAGCTCGAGGTGACAGCACCCTGACTCACACTCACTATTACTCAGTGTGAGCAAGAGCATCCTGGTCCAGAAGGTCCGAGCTCCCTGACTGCAGGTTTGCAATAAGGGATGTCTACCTGCAATCATCATTCCTGCAGCACCTCAAAGAGTTAGAACAGCTACATAAAAAGGATCAAGACTATTTTTCACCCATTCCCTTTCTGGGTCTCACCCTCCTGCCTGCCTGTCCATGTTGCTGTGTTTCAGGGAGGCAAAGGGCAACAGTAGAGGCAGAGCTGATAGTCTGTGAAATTGGGAATTTAGCAGGTATAACAGGCAACATAAGATTCCTTGTCTTAAATAAGTTAAAGTTAATTGCTAGGAGTCCTTGGAAGCAATTTAGACCAAAGTAATGTCTATTCTTTCTGGCTGACCACATAATATGTTGTGGCTCTTCACTTCAACACTTGAACTTTCCTATACAAAATAGTAAAAAAAATTGGGAGTTAGCCTCTTGTTTTTTGCAATGATACCTCTTTTTCCCCTTTGAATTCACCCCTTGAGTGTATCAGTGAGCTTTGGAAATGTATTATTCATAGGAGGAAAAAAAAGTGTAAAACATAAGTTATGTATCATAATGAACTGTCTGCCACCTCAGAGGGTTACAGTTTCCCTTTAATGCCAGCTGGCCCTATTACAGTACCTAAATCAATGGAATATCTCGGCCATTTTCAACACCTGCAGCACTGCACTCCTGCCAACCAGTGCCAGCGCGGTGGCGGAGCCACCACCTCTGAGCCGGGTGCCATAGAGGGAGCTGGCAGCAGCAGCCAGCAGCTGAGCTGCCTTCTGGGCTGCCTGAGCAGAGGAGCCCAGCACTGCTGCAGCAACTGCCAGTGCCTTGGGAAGCTGAGCCTGAGTGAGCTGGGGTGGATGCACCCCATGCACTGTGGTATCCACCTGGCTGGGGGATCCCATGTGTGTCAAAAAGTTGCTGCACAGTATTAAAAGAAAATCATTTCAATACCTGTTACATTATTTTCCTTCTATGTTCGCCTTATTCAATATTCTTTTGTCATGTCACCTCTACTAAAAAAAAAAAACAAAAAACAAAAATGCAGATGAGAAGCAGCATGTTGGAACAAGCACATAAAAGTGGTTTGCTTTCAACTTATTTGAAAGCTTTATCCCATGTTCCAGGTAAATCCATTAGGCAGCATTATTCCAACAAGGTGTGGCCAGCAGTTTTATAATGTATGAAGAATTTCCTTCAGATTTATGTGCTCTCTCTTTACAGTCTGTATGTTGTGCATATCACAAACTGGTGTGACACAGACTCAAATGTTCTGAGACTTGTGTTGGGTTTTTTTCATTTTTCTTCCCCCAGTAAAGAAGTCATATACAAAACTAGATACTCATATCCAATCTACTTTCAGCCATATCTGCAACTTTAGATGCATAAATACCTTTAAAATCTGGTTCTGTCATTTTACACATAATGCATAACAGATATTTACACACCTAAAATCTATTTAGACTGCTTTATTACTCAGAGGAAAAAATACTGGAAACTACCACTAGCCTATTGACAATTAAAAAAAAATACCATTGGCATTCTCAGAAGCCACTTCCACTGCAGGTGAAAATAGACAGACAGGATGTGGCTTGGCAATGGAGTAAGGTCTAAGATTCAGTAGGGAAAATCTCTGGAATTTTAACTCTGAGCAGGCATCCAGAAAGGTCTCTGCTAGAGACACACTCCATTGACTTACATGCATATTTCAGTGCTTTTCTAAATCAGAATTTCCTCAAAGGACTGTATGCTAAGCTATGTTTCACTATTTAGAGTAAGACCCAAATCTTACAGAGTAAAGGCAAAATCCATTCCTGATGTGACCTAGGGTTATGCTGGAGACGAATTTGATACAACTGACCTGTTTGGTTTTTCTCTCTTACAGGTGGAAAATGCAGAGGCTTAAGGAGCACACCTTTGTCAACATGCAACAGCAGCACAGCTGGCAAGCAGAATTGCACGAGTCTCGCAATCTTTCACCCAAGGCTTATTCTAGAAACCTCTTCCTCCCTCCCCCATCAACTGCAACAAATGTTTTGCTTGAGGAAGGAGCAAGTCCCAAAAGAGCTGCTCTCTAACTTGTGGTGCAATATCCAATCTGAGTGTTACTATCAGCTTTTGGAAACTGACTGTATAGAAAACACAGCTGATGTTTGCATATTTTAATTTTAAACATCTCTGCTTGGCATACGGATGGAACCTAATAAGGCACTTTGTTTCTGCCTCATGAATAAATTCAGCCTGCTAACAGATTTGGATAAAGCATTTTGATTCCAACTAATAAATTTGTTTTCTGTACAGCCAAAACAACTTTTGGAAGCAAAGTAAAAAGTTCTTTAGCTTGCCTGAGAGGTACTTCTATAATATCTATAAGGAATAGACCTTTTATTTTTATAATCCACTTGTTCCACCCATGTCTTTTAAATCAATCAGATAAATTCACCTTGTTTTTCAATGCCCTGAATCCTGATAGCTCTGCACACTTGATAGGTAATTTAATCATTGTTGGTGTGGATGAACACAAGCTCAAATTAGCTTCTGAAAGGCTTAGTTGTCCCGTAGATAGCTCTGCCTTTCCACTTTTATGCAGGAACTGAGCTTCACCAACTGGTTAGCTAGAGGTGTCATTAAAAATTTACAGAAAGAAACAAAGGTGTGCTCCAGTGTCTCTCCTTACCCTTTCTACTGTTACTCTGGCAAACAAAAGGTATGGAACCTGCTTCATGAATAATGGGTCATGTAATATGCATAATGCATTTTTAATGGCACACAGTAATAACATTGAGAGAGATATTTCCAATCTTCAGACTTGCTCCACAGCCTCTCAGTAGCCTGTTCTGATTCTCTCCAGATAAATCTTCTTTTCCTCTTCTTCATTTCAATTCTCCACCTTAAAGCCATTGCTTTTCTCCACGGGTAGTCGCATTTCACCCAAACCAGCAACTGGCACTCATGCAAGCAGGGCTGGAGGCATGGGAACACCCTCCCATGCAGCAACACACAAACATTTCAGGGGGTTTGGAGCTGCAACCCAACAGTTGTGCCCTGAGACACCACTAACTGCAAATGCTCTGGGAGGAGACACACTTAAACCAATAAAACACCTGTGGGTTTCTTCCCATGAAGAAGAACATTTTTGCCCCCTGTGCTGTGTCCATACTGCCTCTGGCCATCCACCCCACCCTGTGGGCAACACTAGACTCAAACCACACTGGTTGCACTGTTTGGAAATAGGATGCTCCAAAGGGGCGAGCAAACATTGATATTGTACTTTTAAAGGTAAATACCAATAACTGAGCCCGCTCAGGGCCTGCTGGAGCAAGGCCTGCTTAGAGGGAGGAAGGAGGGAGGCTGTGCCTGGCAGGAAAGGTCTTCCTGAGGGCAGAGGGACTGGGGGCAACAGCTACACCCCAGCCAACCCAAACCACTGGCCAGCACTCACTCCATCCACAACAACAGCCTCCATGGAAAATAAATACTGAGCATCACCCTGGGGCAGCCCCAAGCCGGCCTGTGCCACCTCCCCTGGCCTGGGTGGGACCCAGGGTATCACAGGCCTTCCGCATAACCACCGAGTCTCCTGCACTGACCTTCCGCATTAATTAATCCAGCATGATGGGTCTAGTGTGGTCTTCAGAGCACCTGTCACCTCCTGCAATGCCTGTGCCACATCCCTTCAGCCTGGCTGCTGTGATTGTGGCCGCGTTTCTGCTCTGTGAGACCTCGGCCTGCGGCGCCCGGCCTGGGCACCCGAGGGGTAGAGCGCAGCCCGAGCGGGTGAGCCCTGAGGGGACACGGCCACAGCCACAGCCTGCCGGGACAGCCCTGAGGGGACACAGCCACAGCCTGCCGGGACAGCCCTGAGGGGACACGGCCACAGCCACAACCTGCGGGGGCAGCCCTGAGGGGACACGGCCACAGCCGGCCGGGGCAGCCCCGCGGGGACACGGCTACAGCCTGCCGGGACAGCCCTGAGGGGACACGGCCACAGCCTGCCGGAATAGCCCTGAGGGGACACGGCCACAGTCACAGCCTGCCGGGGCAGCCCCTTGGGGACACGGCCACAGCCACAGCCTGCCGGGACAGCCCCTTGGGGAGCCAACTGAAGTTCTCAAGGGTGGCAGAAAGCAGAAGCACAGGGAGAACCTCCTTGGCACCATGGCAGGTGAGTGCCCCGGCCTCGGGCGGGAAGGGCGCCTCAGGGCTGGGCCAGCCCAGCAGGGCACAGGGCAACTCTGCTCACTGGGTTTGTCCAGAAAAAATATAAAAAGCTGGAAACATGAGTATACATACATACCCGTGTGGGCACATAAGATTACTTGCACATCTAAAAAGCCAGGCTGACATGCTGTGCTCTGTTGGGAAAAGGACAAGGGACCCCTCCATCATCCGCCTGCTTCTCTTTTGTATGGGCTGCAACTGCCAGATGGAGCCAGCACTGCTGACAAGGCAGGCAAAAGGCCATATTGTGAGTCCCAACAGGCTTAAGTGTAAATGATGCACCTGCTGCTCAGGTGTCCCTGCAAACTCCCAGGCACAGATATTTAATCTTGTGGGAGACATTCAAGTTACTCCTGGGCTAAGCAGGGACTTCTGGCTGTCTACGTTTCCAAAGCGAAGCCTTAAAACTGCATTTCCTCCCCCTAAATCCTTTTATAGTGATAGTCCAAGCCATGGTATACCCTTTGTCCTCAAAAGTGTGAATGTTTATCTGAAATCAGTAGGAATCGAACAATAAATATGGCAGTTGTGTTCTTTAATCACTACAGCCCTTGTGCCTGCATTTCCTCCTTGGATTCCCTGACAGTCACTGCGGTGTATTGTTGTAATGGCCAACATTCACAAATGTGCAGTTACATAAGAAATAATAATCACTCCGGACCATCCTCAATACTTTATTAACTTAAAACATTGTTCTAATAAATATGTATCAAGAAATGTAAGACACTCCATAAAATCTAAATAAGGACATTTACAAACTTGTCAACAAAGTAAAAACAGCTTTTTTTTTAAACTGAGGTACATGCAGAGTTGTTAAGGCAAATTAAGTAAATTATACTTTTATAGTAAGTCCTGCCCACCTCAGAAAGTTTCCCTTTAAAAATTTAAAAACCAAAAACAAAAATACAACTGATGGTATTGAGTAGCTATTTTCCAGTTATTAGAACAAGCCCAGAGTGTAGAAGCCAGTAATGGTTCTGGACAGAAAGTCTGTGCTTCCCTGGTGCTCCTGCCCTCCTCAGGCAGGTTCACTTGTTGGATTGGTTTCTAGTTCTAAGGCATAATTCTGTGCTTTGGCTTTTCCACTGGTCTTTCACAAGCTTCCTTCTCCCTAGTGGATGTAGGAAGAAGTAACCCTCCATGCTTCAAACACACTGGCAGTCGGGCCTTGCACAGAGAGAGATGGCTCAGGGAGGATAAAAAGGACCTCTCTGTAACTGTTAATACAGCTCCTGATTTGCACCAGAATAAGTGAGAGCAGGATCAGACCCAAGCTGGTACCTTTGGTTAAAAACCAGCAAGATGTCAAATTACACAGTCCTGATCCTCCAGGTTTTCCTGACAGGAAGTCATCCAAGAGTGAACCCATTCAGCACTGAAGTCAACCAGGGCAGGTGCTGATTGCTCTCTGCCATTACCCCATGTAAACACTGTTATACCCATGTTTTCCTGCCAGCTGATTCAAGCTACTGAAAACTTGAAGGGGTTCATCATGGCCATGGGAGAAATATTTTCCAGCTTGCAGATATTTGATAGCTTATCCGTCTTTGGAGTATTGGGCTTTATATCTAAAAGGCTTGTATTTCAGTGTTATTTCAGAAACAACGAGGGAAAGAGAAAGAGAAACCCCAGCCTTTACTTTCCCCTTCACAGTCATTCAGGCTGAGCTGTCAACATATGGCTCTTTCCTCCTAGAGCTCCTGTTCAGAAAGGTAATGCCAGGGTCCGCGTTCAAGACAGGGTCCAGCAGGGAAGCCAGGGGAGTCTGTTCTCATAGTGTTGTAGCGCTTTCCGGACTGCAGCTGGGACTCATTTCAGGCCGTGCTGTGTCTCCCGGTGTCTCCGTAAATCCACCTTCCGCTGGAAGCCTTTGCCACACAGATCACAGCCAAAGGGCTTGAAGCCTGTGTGCTTCCGACTGTGGGTGATGAGGTTGGAGCTTTGACTAAAGGCTTTTCCACACACCTGGCACTTATGAGGCTTCTCACCTGCAAGCAGAAGGTGGGAGAGAGAGGCTGTGAAAGAGGCAACATGCTGATTATGTGAGACCACAGCAAATATACACTGGTACTTAGGGCTTATCAAAGAGATTTTTGTGTGATTACCTAAGTCATTTTTACAAAAAGACATGGAGTTGGGAGCCCAAGACAGAGCATTAACTGAGCAGGCCTGGACTTGGGTGCACCTCCATCAGCTCAGCATAGTCCTGAGAGTAGCCTGAAGCATGGAGTGCTCTCAGGACACCAGACCTTGTGAGTGCATTTGGCTGCATGGGCTCTGTGAAGTTTAAACTGGCTTTGTGTCCTAGGAATATGAGGAACTCCTGGAAAAGTGATGAATGCCTGACATTGATTACTATACCATCAGCATGAGGGCAGATGGAATAGGTAGATAGAAGTTGTTAAAACAAACCCAGTGATCTGGGGTCTGTCCCCAAGGGAGGTATGAGGGCCATTAAGTGAACCCTGAAGGGCAAGGTTCATCCAGGGTTCTCTCTGTTCCCCACACTGCAATGCTAGCAGTCAGAGCCCTGAAGTTCTCCTGCAGGCAGATAATGTAAATGGGAATAAATACAACCTCTGGAACTTCTACTGAGGAGTCAGTGACAAAACTCCATGGGAGCAGGATCCAAGTGTATTTTCCTACTGTTTATTATCAAATAACAAATAAAAGGGAACCCAACCACAATAACAACCCAGATTTTCAGAGTGGCTTTGCACCTGCAGAGCCCACTGGCTTCAGCTGGGAACAACAAACTCTTTGGGTGTTTGAAGTTCAGATTCTTAGAATCAAAAAAATAATGCAAAGTGTGCTTAAGGCTCATTTCACATGTATATGGTGCATATGAAAGGAATCCCTCATTCAGTTAAAGACTTGCTTTTATATTAGCAATTTAAAAGCCCTGGCACAGTTTCTGATCTTACAGGAAAATAATCTGACAGATTTAGAATTTGTCTGAAATTCTACTTAATCAGGCATAATTTGAAAAAGGTACTAAGGAGCTACTTCTTGTATTATTTCATAAATAGTTCATTTTCATCCAGCAACATTCAGTGAAAAATCTTTATAAGTAACATTTATTATTCACAGTTTGTCACCTAGAAAAGTCACAGCTAAGCAGTGCTACGTATAGTGCCATTTCTCTACATATTTGCCCTTTCTAGGCTTCACCCTTTATAGCTGCTAGTGGCCACTATCAGGAAAAAGGACTTTGATCATCTGAACTGTACATTTGTCCAGTACAACTGATATTTCATGTGTACAGGTTCTTCCATATCTTACACATTCATTTCCCTCTACTCAAGTGAACCATGCAGGTCTGAAAAGCAAGATATTCTTTTAATGATTTCTGATATGATAAACCTGCCTTCTCACTGAATTATACTTTTGAAACAATTTCCTTTGGTGATTCACCTGCACTTTATATTAGTTTCCATGTTTATTAGTAACAGTGAAACTTGAGAACTCTGCACCTCTCCTATTCAGTATCAAACTGTAGCCATTTCTCAGAAAGTCCAGGTGGAAGTGCAGACAATCTCTGAACAAATATTTAGACTAAGACCTAGGCCCTCTAGTTTAGTGTTTGATCTAGAGGAAGAGACTCCTGTTGTTCCTATTGTAAATTGGTAGATCCTGCAAAAAGCAATGCTGAAATCAAATTTACCTGTCATTTTCCTGGGACCTCAGCTGTAAATCAAGGCCACATGAATATAATACTCTACAAATCATCTTACACAAAAGCCCTGTGAATAAACATTGGTGGATCCTATTAAGGAAACACTGATTGGATTGCGAGGATTTTTGTAGGTTATTTTGCAGCTGCTGTCCGTTAAACCTCCTCCAGATCACCCTGCTTTGCCCAAGTACAGCTCAGGTAACATGAACAGCAGCAGGACAGTGAGACACACAGGGAGGTGTGTGTGCTGTCCCAGCTGAGGAGGAAGGGACTGCTGCAGACAGACCTCTGGGACGTGCCCTTGTGCTGGGGCTGACACTAGCAGTTGCAGGGCTGACCTGTGTGAATGAAGGTGTGTTTCTTCATATCAGATTTCTGGTGGAACCGCTTCCCACAGTACTGGCACGGATAGGGTCGGGTGTCTGAGTGGATGAGCAGGTGGGTGGAGAGAGTAGAAGATCTCTTAAAACTCTTGCCACAAATCTTACAATCAAAGCTGCGTTCCTGCAGAGAGATGAGCCCAGACACACACATCACACCAATGATCCCATCAGCAACAAACTGCCCAGCAGCACATGAGTGTTGCCCCTTCTGCATTAGCAAGAACTTACACTTCTCCAGAGAGCTGGACTGGCCTACACAGATAACACTGGCTTGATAGCAGCACCACATGATAAAAAAGATAATAGATCTTCTCCTAGTGCTGTGCACTACTAAAATGTAATTGAACAGCTCTTCCTGCTGGCAGGAATGGCCAGGTGGGAGCAACCCCAATGGACTAGGCAGAGTCTGCCAACACACTTTATCAGAGGCCTGAGACACAATCACTCTACTGGGAAGCCCAACAGCTGCAGCACTGTTCAGAGGCCACCTCTCCACTGTACACCGGAAAGTGGGTGCCAAGGGCTGCTTGGGTTTCTTGGGAAATCCCTCTGGTAGACTGAGTTCTGGCATGGTAACAACTAACTGCTTTTTTTAGTTCCATTAAAATTCAAGTGGAAGGTATGTAGAGCACCTGGGACAAACAGCTTTTCAGCTTACTACTTTAACATATAAAACCAAATATATTAAGATCTTACTGTCTTTCACCTCTCCCTCACACACTCCTCTCCATCAGTTTCTTTTACCACATATCATCTCTTCTTTACATCCCTCAACTTCCATTGCACCTTCTTCTTCCTTCTTTGCTTACTTCAATGCTTTCACAGAATCACCTTCTTTATTTGGCTTTTATGCATTCTCCCCAAAATGCTGTCCCCTCCATGGACACATTATGCAGTGCTGCTCTTTTCACCATTGTTTCATGGATAATGAGAAATCTCCCTTCATTGTGTGCTCTGCTGGTTGCACACTCACAAAATTATAAAGAGCAAAAAAACATTACTGTAACTCTATCCTCCAAAAGTCAATCTGAAGAAGGAAGATTTGCTGGGTCAGGTGGGTGGGGAAGGGGAAACATGGCATGGTATCAGAAGGTGGAAAATGTTACAAGTCCTCCTACCAAAATTAACCATCATATTCTTTTGGTGTGTGACTCAGTGTGTCGAGACGGGTGAAGTCAGTGCCCTATACCTGAATGGTCGTTTAGATGTTCCCTGCACTGACAAAAATTACTACAAACAAGGGAAGACTCACTTCTTTGTGGGAGGGAGGAGAAAGAATGAGGAGTGCTGCATCAGAAGAAATCACACTGAGTTGCTTTAGCTGTTAAAAAAATAGCCAACGTCTGCATTACAATTTCCAGCTCTGAGAGTGAACATTTATTATTTTCTGTTACTGCTTGAGTGCCAGAAGTGCACATTGCTTAATACAGACTACGCATGCAAGGTCTGAAGAATAGAAACAAAGCCTGTGTTCTTTAATTACCTGATAGCTCCTCTGCACACTAACTGGCCACCCTTTCCTCTGATTCTCACCATATCCTTCACCTACAACTGCCCACTGCAGCTCTCCCACGCTCTCTTCCCCTCCTCAGTATAGGTCTCTGGCTCCTTGCCCTGTATTTGCCTTCGTGGCTTCCCCAGCCAGCAGAATGGAGCAGCTGGCCCTGGCCCCCAGCCGCCCATGCTGGCAGCCTGCGTGCTCTCACCTGCGAGTGCACGGCCTTGTGCTGCTCCAGGCTGACTGCATGGCCGAAGGTCTTGCCACACATGTCACAGGCAAAGGGCCTCGTGCCGCTGTGTGAGCGGCGCACGTGTACCTCAAGGCCATGCGGTGTGGAGAAGACCTGAGGAAACAGAGTGCACAGCGTCAAGGTTGCCAGGGAGAAAGGGCTGGGGGGAGTCAATCCAGTGTGGCAGAAAGGGATCCCTACCTTGCTGCACTTGACACACTTGTAAGAGCCAGCGCTGATGAGCAGGGGGCGGCACAGAAGCTCAGACTCCACTTTGATGCCACCTGGCCCCTTCTCCTGCTGCAGCCCAGGCTGCGTTTCGGCATAGAGTCCAGGAGCTGCTGTTGGCGGCCGCTCAAACAGCCCCGGGCCCGGGGAGCTGAAGTCACCGTACAGTCCCAGGGAAGAGCTGCACTCGGCACCATAGAGGGCGGGCTCCGAGCCTCGGTCGCAGAAGAGCCCCAGGGCTGAGGTCCGCTCCAGCCCCGGGCAGGGCCTGTAGCTTTGCACGAGGTGCCTGAGCTCGGAGCCACCCAGGCTGTTCCACATGTAGGGTTTGAAGGGCACCGAGAAAGGGGGTGCTTCATCTAGGGACGGACACACAGATCTCTCCGAGGCTGTGGAAACACAAGGGCATGGGAATTGGTGCACTTCACAATCCACACTATAATGAGGCAGAGCAGTCTCAGCACCCAGGCTCAAGTCCAGAGCCTGACCCCTGTACTGCACTTTGAGGCTGCCCTTTCATCTCAATGGGAGGACATTTTATATTTCATATTACAATCTGAGTATCCAGTACTAACTCCTTGCCCAGTTATTACTCCAGCCAAATTATTTAAAGCCAACATCAATTTTGTCTACCTCCATCTCTGGATACCTCGTGTGTACACACTGATCTGACTAGCAAGACTCTAAACAACTCGGTCTGCAACTTCCTACAGTTTTATCTGCAGCTTCTTTGAAACATGTATCTACCATATCGTAAGATGGACATCAAAGCTGACAGTCCACATGTTTAAGCTCTGATGGAGATCACACACACACACACACACACACACAATATATATATATATGTGTGTGTGTGTGTGTGTGTCTGTGCAAATATAACATTACAAAGGTGCCAGGCAGAGCAAATGTGCTGAGATTTACCTGGTCAACAAAATGAAAAAAACTTGTTGCACAATTTAATGCCCAAATCTAGTCTCTCAACTTAATGCCACAACTGACCATAACTATACTGCAGAATAACTTAAATAAGTAACAGCTTCTAAGGTGCTTGCATGTTATGCTTCACTTTTTCAGAAAAAAAAAAATTACTTCTCATCTGAAAGAAAATCATAGTTGTTTCAGATTGCTCTGAGGTTCTCCATATAAAGAAATTGAGTCCACCCAAAACACAGTGCTTTGTAAAATCATTGGGATGGGCCACATCCAAACCTGAAGACACAAACCCATTTTCCTAGCAGTCATAATCAAAGCAAATTTCCACCAGGGCAAGCTTAAATGGCTTCAGCAGGCTCGAAGAGGCTTGCCTTCAGCAGTGGCATCTGACCAATGCAGTGGGCACATGAGTCACACTTGGGGAGCAGAGTCTGATACAACGGCAGGAGCACAGCTTTTGAGAGGAGTCTCTAAAGGCACAACTGCTCAAAGAGCCTCACATGGAGGAAAGCACAGCTGGGATGGAACATGAGGCACCAGACCCCAACAGTGTCTGCCAGAGATGCTGATTAATGCCTGAGGTGCGCTGCTTTCACTCCTTATCATAACAGGCAGCAGCACTGGGAGAGTCAAATGTCTCCACTGGACAAGTTTTAGTGAGGCAAGGAAGAGATGAATCAATTAACTACTGAAATGCTGATGTCTTCATGGAGATATTGGCTTCCCTTATAACTTGGGCTTCCAGAGTAACCTCCTTTAACCAGAAACTTGTCCACCCACAATGAATCTCTTATTTATTCATGTCAGGTCCCACGGCTTTTTCAGCTGTTGGCAAACCAAGATAAATGGGGGTGGACTAAGCAAAGAAGGCACGATGTGTTAGGCTATCCACTTGGATAGGCAAGTGGTCACCAAGGGGTTACAGAAGGCAGTAGGAAATGAGGTTAAAATTGAGCTTTGAATGACTTGGCTTTTTCCTATCTTTTACATAATTTCAGATGTTAACAGTCTCAAATTCTTCCATTGAAATTAGCAATCTTTTGGTTGGAAATATACGCACAATACCAGCTGGGACATTTGAAGAGAGTGATGAAATCAAATTAGCTGACATGGTGTTCAGCATGATTTTTCCTGTTCTGCACTGACTGCAAAGTTGTGGTCAGCATCACATCATCTATCTTGTATCTTTGCAACCAGTTTCAGTGTTGCCATCTCACATGATTTTATCACAAAATTCAAACCTATCTTAAAGTCCCAGCTCTTGAAATGGCGTGATTTCATCAGGCCCTCAGCTCTGCTTTTGTTTGTTCTAAGTGTATTTTTTTCCTTTTAAAGTCAACTTGTAGCTCAAACTGTAAGAAAAGCATGAAAACATAAACCCTCAATATTTCAACACTAGAACTGAATATCCATAAGGTATTACTTACAATCTTGACTTCTGAGCCAGCTCATTGAGTGAGAGGGAAGGCTGACCTGATTTTTGAGCCCTTGGAATTGGCAATACAGTATACAGTGAACATTGCACCACAGATCAGTTTGCGTGCAATGTTCCTTCCATCACCTCACATGCTTTGGAGCCCTCTCAAGCACAAATGCAGGATATTTCCTCACAATATACTCAAGCTATCCAAGCTTAGTGGCAAAGCAACCTCCAAACTCTGCTCTCCCACACTGCAAGGCATTTCTGTATGTGCCTCTTCTCCACAGCATCTAGGGGGGAGCAGAGACACAGAGAAATATTCTCCCTCATTTTCCTAGAAATTCTGTGCAGCCGTTATAGAGACTACTTCTGGGAGAAAAAAAAAAAAAAAAAAAAAAAAAAAAAAAAAAAAAAATCAGTGCTTGCTTTTGAAGGCAAGACAAACTCAACCTTAAATGGTTGGCAACAGATTGATATGCACAGCAAAAAAAGATTGGAGCATCCTCTTACACAAAACACCACATTTTCTGCACAGCTCCATTATACCCAGGAAAAGTCTTTCTCCTTCTGCAGCATCAACAGGCTCATCAGGAGCTACTAATACTGTTGCACTGAGCTGTCATGCACCTTCTGCATATGCACATGTGTGTGATTAGACACATGTAGAAGGTGAGATTAAATAAAGTGATTTGCACTGGTGGAGTTAACAGCTATTATGTCTGTGTGTTGTATGACTGCCTACATCAGCAGCACAGCACTCAAAGACCAAAGTGAAATAAATACAGCTTTCACTGCATATTGAATTGCAACCTGCAGCTGTGTTCACTTCCAGAGATACAGGAGTGGTAGTACTACTCACCACACACGCCTTCAGCGTGATTGAGAACCTGCATTTCTCACCTGCTCTGCCTGGCAAAGCACAAAAATTGTGCCCCATCTGAACACAATTGTAGGAATACTGTTTCTCACCACTGCATGTTGCAGAAGTGACCTAGACACAAATTCCAGCTTCACACTGAGTCTAAGAAAGCAGCTGGAAGGCAGTGGGGCTGGAGGAGGTGAGCTGTGGGAGGAAGCCCAACTATCTAATCCTGTTGCCACTGCCTTCATCATTAATATAACAGCACGTCACTCAATGCACTGAGATTCATTTAATAAAGCTCTTATGTGCTTGGAGTCCTGTACATTCCCAAACCTCCTTTGAATGGAATCAGATGGCCCCAGGATTGCCTATCCCACCCTTAAGAATCTTGATCTGGGGACATCGTCCTCATTTTGTAAAGATATCTTCCCTGGACAGCCTGATGGTTGGTCAAAAGCTGATGAATGTGAGGGAAGAAATAAGAGGGAAGGAGGAAAAGGCAGAGCAGACCTGATAAAATACCTGCTCTATTTCACATCTATCATTTTGACACCCCGTGAAAATGGTCTGTTTCCTGTGCAGAAATTGTAGTTATTTGGGAAAGGAGAAGCAGGAAAAATTCATTAGAACAAAAATTACACACATTGCTACTGTGTCTGTGCAGAAATATTACCAGAAGAGTAATGCAGCAATGTTGCATTTGGACTGGTGTGTCATTTGCACAGACTGAAAGTGTCCTGTGGCTGATGCTGGACAGCATTTTGAATGTCCCCTTAACGGAGCTTAGACTCTTGAAAGAAGATGCGGCTTTAAAAATGCAAATTCAAATCATTACAATTAGCCATTCATATGCACGGACACTGCAAAGACGAAGTGGGAATGGGTGGCAAACCGGGCTAAGTATTTTTTTGCTGGCGTCTGCTGTCAGTCGGTAAAGCTGACACAATTTTTCCTTCATCAAGACAAAAATTGTCCTTTTTCCAGCTGTCTCTTTTTAATCGAGGCAATAAAAAGTGGTTATATATATACATATTTTTGTTCTAAAATGACGCCATTGTATTTTTAAACGAGATAAGTATTTGTGCCAGGCTGGGGACAGCGTCTTCCACTGCTCCAGCCACATCAAAGGCAGGACAAGGGAGCTAGAGACAGGCGCTGCAGCCATAAGTGTGAGTTTCCTGGATTTGGGGTGTTTAAATTTGACCATCACTGGGTTTTTTTCCCCTCTGTTTTTTACAAATGTGTTTTTAGAAAAGAAAAATAAACAGACATTTTAAAACCCCAAACCAAACAAAAATACAAAGAAACAAAAACACAAAACAAAAAGAAAACCCCCAACCAAATAGTGAAAGAAAGGGCGTTAGGAGAATGTCTAGCCGGCTGTACAAAACACAAAATCAGCTCTGTTTACTGCAGGTATATAAATTGCCTATACTGTCTAAAAAGACTGAAAAACTCTGTGGAGGCACGACACTGTAGGAGAATGCTAGGACCATTAAACATGACCTGGCTCGCCTCTAACAATTAATCGCAAATAAAAAAATAACACCCCATGTCACGACAACTTTCCTGCTGTAGCGTGTCACCTGCTGCTCCCTCAGGAGCACAATACGGGCTGGAAAAGCAACCCAAAAGAGGGAACCCGAAAACGAGGGGAAGGAACAGATTCTGGCAAACCTGGGGGAAAAGTAATAATAATTTTTAAAAGGGCCAGGCAAATCTGTCCCTTATACTCGTTTGTAGTGGTGGCGCACAGCCATGAGCTGCATGGTCCAGTGCCCCACGGCACGGGCACGGACATGCAGCCGGACCCTCGCTGAGCGCTGCTCGCCCCGGTCCTACCTGGCGAGACGGAGGGCGAGGGAGGTCTCCAGAAGTCCTCGAACTCGGACACTCTGTCACAGACGCTGCCCTCGCAGCTGGGCGCCGACTCGGAGGTGCCATCGGCAACCTCAGTAAGGTGGGATTCCGGGGAAAAGCGCCCCCGGGAAGGCTCCGGATCGGGCAGGGCGGTGCGGCATAGCTCCGTGTCCTCGGGGATCTTGCAGGGGTCTGCAGGGCAAAGGAGAAGAGGGAACTCCTCAGCGTGGGTCCGTGGTGGGAGCCAGCCACCTCCCGCGCGGCCCGCTCCCGCCAAGGTTTGATGCCCGACTCTCCAAGCCCGCATCAGCCCCTCCGGCGTCCCGCAGGGGCTGCAGAGCAACCGCCCGGTGCCGAGAGCACCGAGGTGATGTCGGGCGGGTGGACAGTCTCCGAGTGAGGATGCGACAGAGGGACTCCTACCTGCACAGATCTGGGCTAGCACCGTCTCCAGCCGCAGGCTGTAGTCCTCGTCAGCAGAGCGAGGCTGGTGGTAGCTGTGCGCTTTCTTGCTCTTCACTAGGAAGGACCTCGGCATGGTGGGGTGCTGTCACGGCCGGCGCGGCCGCACTCCCTCTCTAAGAGCCGGGCACGGCAGCGGCGGCGAGCGTCACCCCCGAATCTCCTGCGGGGCGGCGGCGGGGAGGCGACCTGCGGAAAGGCGCCGCGCCCGCCGGTGAGGGCCGGGGGCGCCGGCCAGGAGGGGCCGCTCGCCAGGGGCGGCGTGCCAGGTGGCAGCGCGCAGGTGGCTCCGGCCACCGCCCCCGGCCCCGCTCGCCTCGCCCCCTCTTCCAGGAGTGCAGATAACTCAGCCTCCAACCGCCCCCAGCCAACGCCTTTTACCCCCCCCCTTCCTCCCACCGTGGCCTTGGGGCCGCCCCGGACACGCTCCAACAGCCGCTGCCGGATTGCGGGGAGCAGGCAGTAACAGAAGCTGGGCACCGTTCTTCGGACGAGCGGGGGCTGACTGAGCTAGGGGGTGCGGTCGGGTGTTATCCCGTCCCTCAAGTGGGCACACCGCGCCTCCGTGTTTGCCCCTGCGCCGGCAGCCACGGCAGAAGCGGTGCCATCCGAAACAGCTTATCACGTCCCACCACCCTGGACGGGCTGGCCGGCGCGGGGTTGTTACCGGGATGGGAGGGGGAGTCGTTCCAAACCCGACAGCCCAAACCTGGCGCCTGAGAGACTGTTGCTGTCGGAGGGACTGATTCACCCATCCCGCGCGAACCACGATAACACGAAAACGAACAAAACGGAATCTCTCTTCCAGCCCGCAGCTGTCGGCGCCGCGCCACCTTGCAGCTGCGAGCACCGAAAGCCGGGGCGGGGAAAGCAGACAAGGTGGGAAATCTCCTGCGGGAGTCGGGGGGGACCGGGTTAAACAAAACTACCCCGAGCCGACTCTTCGGGAGAAGGCCGGAGAGGTTCATTCGAACCCATCCAGCACCGGGCCGCCTCTGCCGTTACACTTGACTTTGCGAGTTTAATCCACGTTCGTTTGGGGGATAGGGCACTTCGGAGGGTTGCAAACGGGGAAGAGAGGGAAGAGCCCCAGTCCACCAGCTGGGGCCCAGGAACTGCCCCGCAGGTGGCGGCACTGGCTGCGCCACAAAGCTCCGGCCCGTCCGCGCCCGGCAGGGGCAGGGCTGCTCAGCGCTGCCAGGGAGGCGCCGCCCCCCGGGTGGGAGCGTTGCTGCCCGGACCCACCTGTGCCTGCGTTCATCCTTGAGCAGGGGCTAGCAGCCGGCGGGCCCGCACGGAGGGGGCAGAGAAATCAAAGCGGCCCGATAGCGCGTTACCCACCCGCGCCCCGACAGCAACGGCAGCGGCAGCCGTTGGGGGATCCGGCGCCTCTCCTGCAGCCTGTTTCCCTCCAAAAGTCACGCCGCGGAGGCGCCGCCGGCTTCCCAAGGCCGGAGCTGGCCAGGCAGGTGCCAGGCCCGTGGGAAGGCGAGTCCTGCAGCCCACCTGGCCGCCGTTCGCCTCGGCTCCCGCTGGCCGCACCCGCCCGGCTGCCGTCACTGCGGGGGCGCGGGGCTGGCGCCGGGCCGCGCGGTTGAGGCAGGGCCGGAGCGGCGCGGGGTCCCAGCCGAGAGCAGAGGGGTCGCTGCCGCCCCAGCCCGCCCGCCGGCAGCTGCCCACGCGAGGCGAGAGAAGCGAGAACGCTTACCCATTTGGAGGGCCGAAGAAAGCTGGGCTGCGGACGGGGTATGCGCGGGGCAGCCTGCTAATTTATGTGACTTTAAATTTAGCCTCCCTTTAAGGAGCAATGGTGCTTGAGTTGGCTTTTTTTTTTTTTTAACTTTTCTGTCTCTGTCAACTCCTTCAGAGCTCGGCCCCCTAAACCACAAATTCCACTTCCTGAGCGTTAGTTAGGAGCTTCTGCAAAAAAAAAAAAAAAAAAAAAAAAAAAATTACAAAAAAGCGCCAAAGCCTCACAAATCAGTAGTGTTCCCCGCCTCTGTTTCTCTCTCAGCTTTCCTTAAATGAAAACGTCTTACCGTATTCCACCTCACAGAGCTCGCTGAAGTGACATCGAAGTGTCATTCTGGAATCGGGCGTTTCGTTTCTCTCGGGGTTCTGCTCTAGAAATTACACACATCTATCTGAACTATTCTTGGATCCCCTTCGACTTCCGCAACGAGAACAAGTCACAGATTCAAAACACAGATTGATTCGGGCGGGCAGAGGGCAGGGGCTGGGGCAGCCGGCGCTCGCCCTGCCCGCTCCGCGCCGCATCCCCTGCCCTTGGCCCGGCAGTGGGGGAACACAGCTCCCGCCGCCATCGGGCCGTGCATGGCGTTGTTATCGGGGCTAGGGCCGGGCCCTGGGCGCGGAGACCTCTCCTAGGCTTGAAATAACTTGTTGTGGAAAACTCTTCTGGGATAAATACGCCCAAAGGCGCTGAAAATACCTAAAGACCCAAACCTAGAGGTTTGCTCATTTCCCTTCGGATTTAGGTAATGGTTAAATATGGAAGGGGTAGGCGAGAGGTGTCGTCCCCCCGTCCCGTCCCGTCCCCCCCACCCCTCCCGGCCACTGTTGCTTGACTGCGATTCAAACTCTAAGGCGAAAGCGGAGCGGAACCAGGCAAAGCGGGGAAAGATTGCCCTCCTCCTCCTCGTCTGCGTGCCGGTGCTCAGGTGCTAACTCGGGGTGGATCCGTGGGGCACCGCGACGAGAACGGTAACGGGATTCGCATCAGGCAGCATCCTGCACCGCTGGGGACCCCTGCGTTGCACAACGGGGAAGCCTGCTCCCTTCTGCAAAAAGAAAAGGGTTCGCCTTGCTTTATGCACACACACGACCCCAAAATACAGTTTTCCAGGTCTCATCTCGGATTCCTAATGCAGCCAGGAAGTCAAGCTTAGATCTTCAGTATCTTTCTGAGGCGATTCTGGGCTTCGGTCTTAGACATCTCAGGCCATCAGCAACTTCGTTTCAGTGACTGTAGGATCGACTAAAGTGCGACACTGCAGTGAGCGAATCGAGGTTTAACACCATTTCTCGTTCAGAAACGACAGAAGCAAACTTCAGCTTCCCTCACGCTCAGGAGTATGCTGGCTTTGAGACCAGATGCTTATTTTTCTCCACCAGTCCCGAAGCATTTACAGAAAAATTAGCCACTTGGTGATTGTGAGCCTGTACGGGCTAGTTCATAGGAACTAGCCCGACTTCCCAAAATCTAGCTAAGCAAGTGAACACCACCTCGAGTAAAACTGTCCAACAGCTGTGTGATGTTTTACTGTGACACAAAAGGAAGCTGAAGAACACGACTGATAGCTTCATTTTTGCCGGAAAATTCCTGGTGCTGGGCACAGCAGTTTTACTTTCCGCAGTCGCCTTGGTGCCATCAGCCTTAGGTTGATTACTGCGAAGATCATTCACGCCTTCAGCTTCAAGAATCAATGCTGGAATCAGCAGAAATAACCAGATGAGAACAACTGTGTATAATTTCGTGTATGTGCCTTCGTTGACTCACTGTTACCTTTTGCAAAACAATCTTTCTCGTTTGCTTCTGAAATGGGATGATAAATTAATGCCCTTTCGTTTACCTTGCTACACATCTCTCTGACTGTGTAATGAAAGCGCCAGAACACATTAAATTACTAGTAACGCTCACAAATAATTGTGACCTGGTTACAAGAAAATACACATTCGTCTTTATATATGTAAATTTAAAGTGTGTACAGGTGCTGCTGTGGGCAGTAAGGCAAGGCGTGGTGATCTCCGTTCGGAGGGTGTCTGCAGCCTTCTAGGAAGCGGGATGGGCTGCCGGGCTCCGCTGGGGCTGTCCTGCGGGGGGCTCCCTGCTGAGCCCCTTGCGCTCACCTGCGGACGGCCCTTTCTCACCTACTGCTTCCTAATCAGGTTAAACCCCTTCAGCAGAAATAAATTAAATCCAACGAGTGAACAAAGCAAATGCTAAATCTAGCATATAATCTCTCGTGTGAACGTGGGTGCTGCACGGGCACAGGGAACGCACCTCCGGCTCCTGAGGTGTCAGCTTTCTCAAACGATTAGAGGAGAAATGGTACGAAACTGGCTGTGTTTCGTGTTTTGCAAAACTAGTTCGTGCTGAAGCACATCCTCTGCCTTCCCGAATCTCGGCTGGACGGGCGATTTGTTTCACGCCTCCGGTGAGGACGGGGGAAGCGGGGCGCGGGCCGAGCAGCAGCCGAGCAGCGCCGAGGATGACCCGACTCTGCCTGCGAAGTTTTGTCTTTAGCTCTGTCACCGGAAGGTGCGCGAGCAGCAGCTTTGGCCGGGACGTGGCGGGCTGCGGGTCATGACACGGGCCGGCGATAGCGGGGGCCGTGAGGGCTCGCACAGCCCGCTCCGCCCGCGGGGCTCGGCACGACCGGCGGTTGTGGGGGCCGTGAGGGCTCGCACCGCCCGCGGGGGCCCGGCACGGCCGGCGGTAGCGGGGGCCGTGAGGGCTCGCACCGCCCGCGGGGGCCGGGCACGGCCGGCGGTAGCGGGGGCCGTGAGGGCTCGCTCTGCCCACGGAGCCCGCGGGGCCCGGCACGGCCGCCTCGTGCGCACGGGCTGCTGCGTCACGTGCCCGCGGGCGGAGGCGCGAGGCCGGCGAGGCGAGAAGCCCTGAGGGGAGCCCTCAGCAGCCTCCACAGCCATGGTCCCACGGCTCTTCCCACCCCGAGAGGAGCTGCTGTCTGCGCTACCAGCACGCCGAGCAGAGGTGAAGGGGTTCAGCTTTTATTCTTGGTTTACGGTGTGACCTGTGTGCCGCAGCTCAGTAACCATTGAGATGGTCTTGCGCCTGCAGTGCCGAGCTGTGTGACAGTGCCAAGTGTTCTGTGGTCCAGCGTGGAAAAGCCATACGTCAAGCCCAGAGCTGGCACAGCGATGTAATTAATGGGAAATGTAAGGCTGGGTTGTAACGAAATTACACTAATACGTCTCTCAAAGGGAGTGTGATATTCAAAGTTAAACATTAAAACTTCGTAAGATGCATTTGAATGCAATGGCACATGATTGTTATACCATTGTGACAAGAGAGGGGAATAAATAAATAAAAGGAGGGGTTTAAAGTAGGGTGGGATTATGTAATAGTCGTGTTTAAGATTGAAGAGCTACTCAGTGTAATTCACTGCACGGTTTACAGTAGTTGCCTGGTGTCAGCATTAGAGCTAAAACATCAGATAAGGCACAAAAGGTGTCAAGCTGGAGGTGAGATCTTTGCTTTCAGAAGTGATGAGACACTTTGCAACAGGAGGAAGGATTTGAAGAACAGGATTTGACAGGTTAGCTGCTTGGTACAGAGGGGAGGAGAAGTGGTTTCCTGTGTGGGGGAGCCAGGACTGGGAGAAGGCAGCAAAAAGAATGATGCTGTGGGGAATTTATACCCACTTTAAAGTGATAAAACTTGGGATCACAGTTATGCAGAACACTTCCACTATGAAAAGCTGCTAGAACTTGTAGCACTGTGCATTCCGTTGGGAAGTGTGTCTTTACCTTTGTAAAACCTTGCTTGTTTTTTTTTTTCCCCCAGCATCTTATCACTGCCTTCTCTGTGGTCCTCCTTTTGGCATAAACACATGCTGTAAATATGTCAGAAATTAATCAGTGATTTTGATTGCAATTTTTTTGATTGCTGGAGAAACCAAAGAAACTTCTGCTGCTCCCAGAGCAGATTAGAAAATGATCACTGTGAGCACAAACTGGAGAAAGTGATGGTAGGCTCTGGTGTTGAAAGCTAGGATGAAAAGAGGGATTCCAGCTTTGGGAAGGAGTGGACCCAGAATGTACCTCCACAGTGAACAGAAAACAGTTGAATCAATAGTTACAGAACATAGACTGTGCAAAATGTTCTCATAGGAATTCTAGTTTTCATAGTGGGGCACCAGAAATTTCGGTCACTTGTGCAGTACTATGCAATTCAAAGAGTTTACATGCTTTTTCACCTTATGCTTTTAGTATTCATATTGAGCTTTTCCAGCCTGCATGCAAGAGCAAATCTAAGCAAATAGCAATGTTTGTTAGAAGGTAATGAAATAATGGTGTGTAGCATAATTAGCATGTTTTATTTGTTGACACATTATTATATATATTGTCTATTATGTTAATGATTTGTCATTATTCTGATGTATATTCAAATTATAATATACATAGGCAAAGAGATTAGTGTCATTTGTTTGCCAGAAGACTTGGAGAAAAAGCAGAATGATTCTGAAGAACCTATCCTGGTCTGCCTTTCTAGGATAGTCTGTGTATAACCAGGTCTGAAACTGCAGTGTGTTCAGTGATTCACTTTTATCACTAGAAGAGATGTAGTCAGTTGGATAAGGACTTCTGCAGATTTTTATTTATGCTATTATTCAGTATCAGTATTTATTCTATTTGTATATTTAAAACCACAAAAGTTCAGGAAATAACCCTTACCATCTAATCTCATTTGCTATCACTTGAACCGTAAGGCAGTTATTGCAAAATCATAACACTCCACTATTCAAACAGACACAGTTTTTATGGCCCTCCAACTGAATTTTACTCCTGCCACTTATTACAGAACATTACCTTTAAGAGAGGCTTGCAGCTGGTACTGATGACAGGCAACAAGACATTTGTCACCTATCCTCTTGGGCAACAATGATCCAGGTGCAAACATCAGTTAGCAGATGCTCATTGGAAGGAAAGAAGACAACTGTTACTCATTTGTGAACAGAATGCTTCTGATTTGGTTTTGCATACATGACATTTTCAACAGGAATAAGAATCACTCAGCTAATCCAAGTCAGAAGTGGCAATTTCCACAGGCTGTACTTGGAGGTACATATCCACTGGTAGGAGATGTGGAAATTTGGCAGAAATACTGAAATAAGTTAGGAGCTGCAGAAATCAGTAATCGGGAATTTGTCACCTACATGCTTAAAGATTTAAATTAGATTGCACCTGGGCAGATAGTTATAAATATTGTTGAGATGCCCATAATATGCTGTTTCCATACAGTCCTTATCATTCTTTGAGTGTTTGTTAGCTCCTAGTTATGCTGTTTCTTTCTTAAAACACATTGAAAATAAAGGGAAAGGAAATGCCAAATGGGACCAGCAGGTGCATTCAGCAGAATGCTTCCAGACGTTTTTTGCAATTTTAAACAACTACACTGCTTCTTGAGGGTAGCAAGCCAGTTAACATACACACTGCTTATCAGTACCAAACTTCAGCACCATTACTTTTTATTTAATAGAACAGTTGTAAACATTACTAAAAGAAGTCTTAAAGATTGCCTAATTACATAAGATGGCAATAACAGAACATTCTTGACTCTAGAATGTGTCTGCAAGTGCACATAAATGTTCATATGACAACAGCAGGATATCTTGTTCTGTTCAAGAAGCTCAGGCTGTTTGACCAGATCTCAGTTTTCAGGAGCCTGGAAGCAGATTGCTCAGCTCTTACTGCTCTGCTCAATCACAGCTATTTGGTGGTGGCACCAATTGTTTATTTCCTAAATAGCTTCGTAATATAAACTCTAAGAGGACTGAACGTATGTGCACTGCTCTGTGTATTTATTAAAACTAAGACATGAATAATTCTTCACCTCATTTGAACCTAGCTAGAGCCTATGCAAGTAACTATGTGCTAACCAAGGACTGTAGCTTGGACGGGACTAAACAGTAAATGCTGCAACCTTGTTAAATCATGAAAAATTTATTTTCATTACATATACATGAAGGTAAAAGATTTCAGTCAATAGTGTTTTGAACAAGCATTTCTGACATGAGCCTGTTAGTGTAGCTAGGCTGAAACTTAATGCAAAGTTAGTGTTTTGCCTTTATTTAGTAATTCACTTTTAGTGTGTATATACAGAATTCATTTTCCTGTTAGAATACCAGAGACAGTAATATCGCAACATTTACATTCCTCATATAAAATGGAGTAATGTACATTTTCAGCTTGGTGTAGATACATAAATATGTACAAAATAAACATTATTGTAATTAACATATTCAGACCATTTATTATTTAGCAACATCAAAAGCAGATGCACATAGATTTAAGTGAAAATGGTGAAAAACACCTTTATGACATTAGTGACCATTATTTGCATATATGAAGTAGTACAGATAAAGGCTTGCCTTTCAAGCCTTCTGTGGGCATCCAATAACTTTAGTAAAAAACCAAAACTAATTGAGAAGCATAAGATAATTATATATATATATGTGTGTCATGATCAGATGGTTTACTAGGGTCCATCTTGATCACAAAAGGATAACAATGTAAAACATACACATTTGTTCAGAGCATAAAATATTGCACAAAAGCAATTTCTTTCGAGGAAAATAATTCCTGTGTTTGTGAACAGCAAAACTGCTTCTTACACATTAAAGAAATAATATATTTGCAGTTTCTAAACCAAAGAACATTCAGTAATACTGTCAAAACTGTCATCCATCAACTTCTTCCCAGCCTGTTTTATGGCAATGGTATGTCATTAGCAAGATTTGGCAAAGAGAGAAGGCAGATAGACAGTACTTGTATATATTTATCACAGGCCAGACCAATCCAATAGTTACTTAAACCAACTGCTGGATGGTTTCAGTTCCCTCAAACTTTCAGCCTTAAAGAAATATGGAAGTCTTCAGTGCTAGTCACAGTGATAATCACACAGTAGTAGAGTAAGATTCTGTTCTTCTCTGCTTGGAAACCATCTTGTCTGAATTCCCAGTCTGAAGGGCACTTTCCTCAGCATCACTGTCACTGCTGTCTACAAGAGTGTGATCCAAAGACATCTGACCAGTCCTCCTGGGAAGATGAAAGTTCACCCCACTCTCCTGTATGGAGTTAGTTAGAAAATCTTCATCAGAAGAATGAAATGATTCATCATCTCCGGTGAAATGGTTGACAATGTGAATCCCATCAAAAGTGGGTTGGTCTGAGAAGCTTCTCTGGCCTTTTAGACATTTGATCTGTTAGAAAAAGTGGAAGTTGACAGTTAATCACAGCTCAAGAGTCCAGCAATAAAAAACCCAAACAACAAAAACCAAACGAAAAAACCAAGTGTATTATCAAGAAATGCCTCATTGAACTCTTACTGGATAAAATGAAAGACCAGAAAGTAGCACCTTTGATGATCACTTCAAGTATTTCAGTTCTAAGGCTTAATAATCAAGGTACCTAGAATCAGTAATGAGAGATTCTGCTTTTACTGCATCTTTAATACCCCCACAAGGATGGCTTCTTTCTTCCAGAGCGGCCTATTTGTTTCAACAGCACTTTTGGTTTTAACATTTTACTTTATAGCTCCATTCTTTCTCATATTGCCTGATTTCTTACTTGAGAAAGCACCCCCTTCAATGAACAGGCTCCCAAGTAAATACTGCCAGCTTCTCAGAGTCACAGAAAAAAAATCCCCAAGAGGATGTTTAGTTCAGTCTACATTGTAACATTAAGTATTTTAATTATCTAATTCAGATCCTATGAGGTTTCACATCAAATAGTATGAGAGAAACATCTCTGTACAGCATAAAGAGATTGTAGTTGCAATTTTAAGAGAATGTCAAACAAGACAAATTTTTACCTGACCACAGACAGATAATATTTTAATTCAATGTGCTGCAGAGTGATAGACAATTTCAACCATGCATTCAAACTATTCAAAACTAAGACCCAAAGCACTAAAGTTTGGCAAGTCTCCTATTAATTTAATGAAAAATAACTGCAACTCATGGAAGACATTCTGGAGGTTGATTGTTTTTGTGGTGTTTTGGTTTGTTTGATCTAGAGTTTAATTTTTGTTAGCTTTTAGCAGAAGATACCTCAGGATCAGTTTGACAGTCGGATATTAAGCTAAAAAATCCTGAGGATGCAGATAAATATTAAAAATGGATTATAGAGCCTTCCTGATATCACTCTAAAAGCTTAAAAGATGAACCTAGTGCTAATTTGGAAGCGGCTTTTTACAGCAAGAGACCTGGAGAATAGAAGGAATAAAATACTGAAGCATTTCTTTACCAAAATCTGTTTGATGTTTCAGAAATCTGAGGCAATATTCACTTTGATAAGTAAGAAGTGCTTGTATGTCCTTGGTACTGACACCAATAGGAGATTTTTACCTGTCCGTTTGGGGAAGAAGGCATCTCTGTACTTACCATGAGCTTGTGCAGAAGATGAGAATAAAAAAGGAGTTGAAAAAAGATCACAAGAGTCACAATCATGCTAGAAGCCATGAAATTGCATGTTAGCACATAAAAACTCCAACTTTTGATGTTATAGTAAAAAATCCCTGTTAGGAATACGGGAACATGATGTAGATCTAAACCTTTGTGGTTACTGTGCATACTAACATTAGTTTTTTGCATTTTCTTCACATACACATAGGCTGCAGTTGTTTCATGAGGACTTCGTATAAAGACAAGAAAAACAGAGCTCCACACTTGTACAGCATAACTCATGATGCAAGCAAAAGCAGCTTATATCAAATATAAATATATCTGGAATAGATAATTTTTACTAGCTTATATATCTAGATGCAGAAAGCCTGGTAAAGAAATTCTTGTCTTATTTAGAAATATTATTCCTGAAAATATCCTGCAATATGATCAGATTAGCTACCACATGAATTTTCCAAAACAGCTATCAATTTTAGTCACTAGGAAAATAAAATACAGAAACCCAACAATTTCTCTCCACCCTTACCACAGGAAAAAAAAGAACTGCTGTACAAGTGACTACGAACTTCATATTAGAGAAAGAAATTATATGCTTTTAGGTCTGTACAGTTAAGCCATTGGTTCACCTGAAATTATAAAGCTGATACTCAATGTTAGTTGTTTGGAGCACTCAGCCAAGCCAATGACCTCAACTGTTTTTGTGAAGACTTAAACATGATACCTTTAGATGAAGTTATTTAGGTAACATGACAAAATCATGGTTTCACAGTTTAGGCAGCAACTGTTCCAAATGGGAGTCTGTGGAAAATGCTGGTGGTGAAGATAATCATGAATAGACACAGCCTTTGCCAGTTCCTAAAGGGAGGCTCAGAAAACACTGTGTTATCTTTGTGCATCCTTTTGTTAGAATAACAAATCTCTGACTTTCCAGAAACACTTTTGACCTGCAGCTTTACACTTGGCTGCCTTTTTTCTTAAGCACTCCTCGCACATAAGGGGAAACAGACCGCTGTGAAGAAACATAACACACTGCAGAGAACACACACTACACATTTATCAATGGTCACAGAGCTCCAGAATTTCTGTCTGCTCCAGAAATGGCCACCTCAGCCAGAACACTGTGCCATAGACCTTGCTTGTATTATGAGGATCAGCAGGCTGGAGAGCAGCACTGCTGAAGAGGACAAAGGGATCCTGACACAAGGAAGGCTAACTCAAACCCACACCCTCCCTGGGCAGCGAGGAACATAACAGCATGCTAGGCTGCACTGACAGGGGCAAGTGTACTGCCATAGCTGAAAATTGTTCATTTCTGAAGCAGCTTGATTATTTGGAATTTTTACTGCAACAGGAAGGCTTTGTATGGCTTCTCAGAGTATTTGAAACAATTTGCAGACAGCCTGCACTCCAATGCAATTAAGTACAAGCGGATAATGCAGCATAAAGCTCTACAATTGAAGTTTCCTAAAATTAAGGTTTGTACTCTCATATAATTTTACAGTCTAGCAAGTGAGGCTCTACACTTCTAAAAGAAAAAGCAGTATCTTTTTTCAAGGGAGGAACTTTACTGTACTATTGGCTCAGGGCAATGGTCCACCAGCTCAATATGGTGTCTCCAACAGTGACAGCAGGACGTTCACATTACCAAGCCTCCATTCACTTGCCAGAAGCTGTTGTAGCAAATAGGAGTGAAATCCCTTTCTAGCTGCTCTGGCATACATTTATAGATCAGCTGTCCCTGACTGATCATAAATTTGCTGTCCACCTCCCCATCTCCTGTGGCAGCAAATTCCAGAAATTCCTTTATTTGTTATAAATTAATCTACTTATTTTAGTAAGTGCCCCCAGACTCTAATAATGCAGGAACAAATGGTGAAAAGCAGTTCCGTGGTCATTATTCTGAAACTTTAATCATAGTACCTTCTTCAGTTTTCTCTCTAGAACAGATGACTCCCAATCCACTTTAGCTTCTCATAAACAGGTGTTAATCAAGACAACCATCATTCAGTTCCCTTTAACTTTCCTACAGACCTTCTTTAAATTCTCTACATCCATCCAGATGCCAAGTGGCAATACAACTCCCTTTATTTGGTTTTTAATATACTTCCTATTAATGCCCAATGTTGCCTTGTCTGGTTTGGCTGGTGCTGCATGCTAAGCCAGTGTCAGAGGACTCAATACCAACCGAAAACATCTTTCCTGATTTGTAACTACCAATTCTATGTTTGCCATTGTGTAGGTACGTCTTAGATTTTGCAATAGGTGAACAACCAGCTTATCCACACTGAAACTAATTTGTCAGCTTTTTAAGACAGACTTGAGATTCTTGTTGTCAGTGTCTTATTTGAACATGGGAAAAGAGCTTAAGGTAGGAACGAAAGCATTAGGCGAAGATCTTGCCATTCATCTAGCCAAGCATATTGAGACAATGGGGAATCCAGCTAAGAGCTTGGAAAGCAGGATGTGTGGATCCAACCCAAACGCTCCCCCCACAGCCTAGTTCTACTCTATACCTATCCCTGAAGGAACTACAGCCATGTTGAGCAAAGTGTGGACCTGCACCCCAGGGCCTCTTAGTTTCTCTTCTCTTTTATACAGTCGATATTGGTTAAAGGCTTTCAGTTTTGGGTCTGGCCTTCCTTCATGTGAAGGGAACTTGATCTCTGTCATTCCAACAAGTAACATTTAAAGGAACCTGTTTTTTACTGCTTCAGTTTGCAAGAATCTCAAATCTGATTTCGAAAGAAAAAAAAGAAAAACAACAACCAATAAAAAACCAGGTCTGGTAAACCCCATGTGTTTTGCTTTTAATTCTCAAATCCAGGTCATATTGTCTAGATGACTGCAACTTCAACCCAGTTAGTTTTTACTACAACACATTCACAAGGTCTTTAGGACATTTCAAAGGGTTAATAACGTTATGTGATCAAAATATATGTCATCATTATCCCTTCAAAAGCCAGCTGAATCAACAACAAAATTTTAATAACGTGCACATTTATATATCTTCTTGTCAGCATTTGAAAGACAAACTGTTATGTCTACTGGGCAACATATGAAAAAACTGTACATACTCTTAACAGGTAACAGTGTACTTCCACAAATACAGAAGAGCTGAAAAAAGGTTAACAATCAGATCCTTGAACCTTAAAATAAACTTTCTTACCTGATGCTGACTGCCTCATCAAGCCAGGCATGAAGGAGAAACAGTAAAGAGAAATTTAGAAGTTTTAAACAATTCAAAAGGTGTTCCATATTAAATCATAGAATCAAGTTTGAAGGGTGATAGTCAGTTGCAAGCAAGTTATATTTCTAAGTCCCTCTGGGTTTTTTGAGTAGGGAACATAGGTTAAGCTTTCAAATGGGACTTTGTGAAACAGTTTGACTTAAGCTCTGGGAGACATTTTTATGTTGTAACCTGTGAGGTTTTAAGCTAGGAGTTCAGTGGTGAAAAGTGGAACTAAAATGCTACTGTCTGCTCCTTTTAAAAGGTTTCAATCAGTAATTAATTCTTTAAATTTACTCAATTCCAAAGTAGTAAAGACAGGTTTTAACAAAGCTTGCCAATAAGTATTAAATCTAGTCACAGTAAGATAACCAAGAAATACACAAGTGAGATGGAAATGTGACCACTGCCTCGGGTGAATAAAAATGGTTTTGGCAGAAGGCAGTATATCAACTTAAATGTTTATTTAAAGAATAAAGGTCCTGAATTCTCAGTGCTTTTACTTGCAAGAAGAGGAATCTAAAAATCGGATTTCCCTCTTTATGTGTTCTAACCTTAGTAACATTTGAAAGTCTTCATAAGATTTCCTACTTAAAACCCAAGCATGATTCAAAAGAAAACTAGAATGCTGCTGAAAATAGGATCTAACCACATTTAGCTGAAGAAACAAATCATAAGGATTTACAAATACCTTTCCTCTAATTCAGAAAAATATTGTCAACTTGGCACCATGAAAAATAGTGATTTAGAAAATTACAAGTCAATTAAAAATCAGTTATGATCTATTAAATTATAATCACATTTAACATGAATAAAGGAAAATTAATTTGAATTCTTAAAAATTCCTGAGACTGTCCACAGCATCTAATGGGATCCCTTAGCCTACTTAACAGCTGACTGTTATTTAGTGATGACTCTCCTACTGTAACAAGATGACTCCAGTTTAAGGCACAGAGTAGTACACTATCACCTCATTTAAAAAACTCCCACTACCTTCTTTTGGAAAAATGCTTATCACAGCAAATCAAGTAAGTGAAGCATCTCCAACAGAATTAGTAGGAAATACATTGCCATTAATGACAAATATTCCATCCGGCAGGTATTACAATGCAGCAGCCATTCTTCCCCTGTACTCAGCATTGGTTAGGCTGCACTTCAAGTGCTGTTTTCAGACCTGGGCCCCTCAGTTTAGGAGGGATGTTGAGATGCTCACACACATCCAGAGAAGGGCAACAAGCCTGGTGAAAGTTCTAGAACACAAGTCCTGTGAGGAGCAGCTATGGGCACTGGGGTTGTTCAGCCTGGACAGGAGGAGGCTTAGCACTCTCTACAACTCCCTGAAAGGAGCTTATAGCAAGACAGGGGTCTTCTCCAGGCAACCAGCAACAGGACAAGAGGACAAAGTCTTAAGCTGTGCCAGGGGAAGTTCAGGCTGGCCATTAGGAAAAACACTTCACTCAGAAAGAGTGTGTGGGGATTGGAATGGGCTGCCCAGGGAGGTGGCAGAGGCACTGTCCCTGGAGGGGTGTAAGACTGGATGCAGCAGTTAGTACCACGGTCTAGTGGTGGTGTTATAGGTGTGATAAGGTGGTGTTAGGTCATAGACTGGACTCAATGATCTCAAAGGTCTTTTTCAACCTAGTTAATTCTGTGATTTTTGGAGTTTATGAACTGATTCAATCTAATATAGCTGCAGCATCATTTATCTACTTCTCATTTCTTCAAACACTTGCAGCAAAAAAAACTGAAAGTGGCAAGAGTAGCTCATCGGAAATCAGAGCAAGCAGTAAACTCCAGGCTGGATAATCCTACTGTGGGCCCAAGCCAGAACAGTGGTGAATGGCAATATTAAATACCTGAATAAACCTAGGCTCCTTTTTCTGGCTGTGCCAGCATAGCTGCTATTCTTAAGAGTTAAAAAACCCTCTGGGCCCTCTGGGCTGACTTTTTTTTTTCCTTTTTCCACCTATAGTAGGCTTAAAAGCAACAGTCATGAGGTACTACAGGATAGATTGAATCTGCCCCACTCATCATTAGCTCCTTGGAAACCAAGACTGTGTTTGTGATTAATTACTAAAGTCTCCTGTTTAAGGAAACTATTACCTTTGGGTTTGAAACTCATACTTTTAAAAGGATGACCAACATATTGCTGTACAACCTGAAATATTTATGTCAAATGAACTTTACTGACCATACCACTTAAGAGAGATAAGTGTGCTGTAAGTGAAAAGCAAAAGAGCAGCAGAGAATTTCCAAGACTGAGTAATTTCAGGCTTTAGGGGTTTTTTATCAGCATTTAAATATTTGGCTTCTGTTTTAAATTGCCAGCTTTCATAAGTCATAATCAGTCTAAGAGTAATACAAAATGTATTTAAAAACCCCTATAACTGTCAGGAAGCTTAAATAAATCTACAGAATAAAATCTACTGGAGCTCACCTCCAGTTGTCCACATGTTTATTTCATACTGCTCTGAATGTACTCTTAAATTTCTTGACTTAAGTCTTTTACAAAAAGTGGGTTTTTTCAACATGATCATTTTGAGAGTACTTGAGCTAAAATGAAATATGATGTTAAATTAAATGTATGTTGTAGATCAGTTCTACCATAGAGAAGTCTGCTGCAATGCAAACGTGACAAAGATTAAAACCAGCGACAAGTGTTCAGACCAGAAGGTTTCCAGTGAATCAGAACAGGAAACCAATAAAGCGATCAATGGGAGGTCATGACTTTTTGATCACTGCACTGTATGGTTAAGTATCTGGTTTTGATCTAGTGCAGTCTAATCCAGCTTAACTTTGAAGTTAGGTATCAAATATACAATTGAAATAGCAACAGTGCTGAGGAATGCCCAACTTAAATGCTGTTTTGAAAAGAAGTCAGTATTTAGTAAGTGTGTCAGGTTTTATTTCTTGAGGGAAGTTTTATAAGAGCTGACAGATTTGTTGTAGTGAGACTGTGTGCAATTCCAAAGGAAGGTCCAGGATGACAGGCCTAGGAATTTTCCTTCTACCTCCTAGCTAGTTATTTATAGAAAGTTCCCAGAAACTCTTTCTACAAGAAGCTGTAATGGAAGTGTTTGTTTGGTGGGAGGATACAGCAACAAAAATATTTTAAAACAGCAGTGCAATCACACCTCATGTACTGCAATTACTACATTCAAGAAAATCTCAATACTCCTTCTCCCTACCTTATGCATCTATAAATACAAATGTCACTGAAACCTCAAGTATTAACTAGAATGTACTGGCTGACAGAGACTGAAAATGCACCCATTACAGGCAACAGTTACAGGAAATGAGCATTTCACACTTTTACTCTGTCATTTTAAAGCAGGACTTAAACTCAGCATTTTTAAATGGACTAAGTAACATTTCTGCCCCTGATTGCAGAAGCTACTTTCATCTGTGCTGACTGGCACTCAAATTGATAAAAGAATTTTAGGAGGTGTTTCCACCACACTTCCACTGTTTGCCTGCTTATATTCAGATAAGCTTACAGAGACCTATAACAAACTAACATATAGTAATCCTCTCCAGAGCTTGTTTTCTCCCAGAGCTGGCACCTGTGTATGGGTGCTAATCCACAGTTTTTGCAAGGAACAACTACTCAGATAAACCAGTAGACCCTCAATTCCACCATTTTTTAATCCCTAAAATTTTATTTATAGGCAGAAAAACATGACAGACCCTGACATAGCTCTATCAGTAAAGCAGACAGGCCACACAGCTTCAAAAATCAAGAACATTCTAATGCCATGATAGAGAAATAATTTTACCTCTAATCGGTTTACTTGCTTTGGCAATCCATACAAAGTTTAAAGGACACAGTGTAATTAATTATAGCTAGCTGTATTTCTCTCTAATGCTGCAATCAAGAAATATTACACTGCTCAGCAAGACAGATCTGGAGCTGTGATGTGTAGGATACAGTCAGCACAAAACAGGGAGAAAATGTTTATAAAAACAGCAATCACCAATCTTAATTTATTTTAGCACTGAATTCAATCTGTCACTAGTGGCAGTGAAACAGTTAAGATTCATACCAAAAACCATTGCCCTCATTCAAGTAAACAAAGTCACACCTGTTCCATTTAAGGAAAACTACACCACTGTCCAGGTTATATTGATCACATTTAGAGGTTTTCTTCCCTCTCACAAGGGATGGAAAATATTTTGTTGATGGTGTTACCAGGGGGGAAGGGAGAGGAATCAACTCTTTCTGACAAAGATGACGATTCATGGAATGAAGTACCATCATTATGGAATCAATACTGTCATTTAGGGCAAGTGTAACATGCCTGTGTTAATTACATTGTGACCACTCAAAGTTAATTGAATTTAAAAAATGATGGTTATAAAATATACAGGGATTCAATTGTGTATTCCATCTGCCTGTTGATTGCTTGTTTAGTGAGATAGTTTCTAAAGGTAGCTGCTTTATTAAGGGCAATTAAATTGGAGAAAGCTACTGAATAATTAAATCTCCCAATCAGTTCAGTCTTTCAGTAATAATCTGGGTATTTTCAAGCCAGTATAACATCTCTAACCCTTATAAGGACAAGCTGAGTTAAAGGAATAAAGCAATTCACTTTTCTAAAGTATAGAGTATATATATAACTATCCTGTGTAGACAAAGCTGCTACATTAGATTGGGTGTTTGCAAACCACATGACCTCACAAACGCTATCTTATCACATCACAGGTTCCTCAGACTGACCACAACCACTTAAATCAGACTCTGCCAGCACTGACATTCTGTAACTTTGACACATACTAGTAAAGCAACTACATTTTTTAGCTGTCCTTGCAAGAGCTTTATTTGTGGGGAGGGAAAAATCTGATCATCTCTTGTCCAACTGTTCTTGCAAGATATGGTAAAAGAAAAGCACATGATTTATTGTGCTATAAACTTCCACCACAAGCTGAAATGCTTACTTTGTAAATCTGAGGGCTAACATATTTCCTTTCAGAGACAACATTTCTTATCAAGTAAGAAAACATTTATAAAGAGTCACATATTTTGAAAGCGCTTGTCTAGTAAAAAAATCTATTCGAAGACATTAATGTGACTCCAGTCTGGACTGAGAAACAAGTGCTTTACAAGAGTTAATACAGGACTTTCAACCAACATTGCTGAGAACTATGAAGGGAAAACAATTGACTGAAGTAAAAATTGACTGGAATTAATCCCACAAATCTTAGCTGGTTTTATCAAAGTGAGCAAGCAAAATTACAGTTTCCAAGAGACAAATGTAGTTGTGTTTGCACTACATGAAAAATGAATAGTACACTTCTTCCAGAAGAAATGGAGGGGGGAGAAAGAACTTGGCAAGAGCTTGAGTAAAAGAACACTATATCTAATTGCATATATTACAGAAAGAGGATGAGACCTTTTGGGCCTTGCTGGTTTTGCCTTAGTTCTGATAAAAGAAATGTTACTTATTTCTCTTCCTCAGGTACTCAAATGGTGATAAATCTGATCTTCTCTCATCCTCATTTGCGCACATGATCTGATCTGCTGCTGTCCGTCACTCTCTAAGTATGTCCTCAGAGAACTTGAAACAATTTCTGGTAGGTTGAACTTCAACTACAATTCATTTTCCCCAGTCACTCATCTCCATTATGCAAAGCTATGTTACTTACTCCAAGTTATTTGCTCTGCTTCTGAATGTAGTCTAGTGATGCATCAGATAAGAAAACATTTGATTTGGTAAGCATTAAATTTGACTCAACGGAAGCCTAATAATAAAATTACCAGAGGAAAGGAATATTGCTTCTACTGGCATCCCATCATCAAGCCAGATGCAATTATTACGAGAGACAGGAGCTAGGAATCTGCTAGAAGTGGCCAGCCCATCCTGTGCTACTCCAATGGGCCACAAGCAGTTTCATCATTTTGTTCTCAGCTATGGCCAATGCAGAAATCCTCATTTTACTGTTTGCACAGACTTACCCTCACCTCTTCAGGGGACAACCTGGATTCATCAGTGCTGGGGCCCAGAACCACTAACTGATTTAAGATTATTAGCTAACAATAAAAAATACAAGGAGGAAATGCTTTAAAACACATTTTACCTACCATATAAGTTTATGGTATTAAAGACTAAAGCAACTGTTGATGTGGTATAATATTTCATTCTGTGTACTATAGTGCATTGAATTTTATTTAGGTATTAATAGTGTTGTCCATATAGGTGAATTTTTTTTAATCCTTCGCACTGATGGGCTACAAGTTCAGTTTCTCATCTCCATTTTAGTTTCAGCAGTGAAAGCCTAGAAACCTAATGCAACTTGTAAGATATATCCTTATTTCAGCCATATAACCAATTACTTTGTTGGTCACAATTTATACATTATTTATCCTCAAAGTCATTACTTAAAGTGTCTTGAATTTTATTTACACAAGCAAAATCTTTTAAAAGCATAGTATTTAATCTCCAACTTTTATATCTCTTTTCATTAAGCCAATCTTAAAATGTTAGCTCACCAGGAGCACGATCAGACCAAGAGATAACACCTATATCAGAATCTTACTGACTGCATTAGGTCCTTAAGACATAATATCAGATCCATTCCTAGATAAACTACACCTATGTGGAAATGGAAGATTAGTAAACTAATGCTCACTACTTCTTCAAATAGCCATCAAGTTGTCAGATACTGAAATGGGAATTTCACTTAAAGGGACTATTATAAAATCTTCTAAATGCCTAAAAATTATTCTGACAGAATAGTAACGCTCCAGTTATTCGTCATGTTGTTCTTTTCCATCAGCTGTGCTGAGACACTGTTAACTTATCCATGCTGGACAAGTTGCATTTTCTAAATGTTGGACCAGTGTATCACACTAACACCAGAATTTTGGTTTTCATTCAAATACCAAACACCTGCATAAGATTTGCACATCATCCTTGCTTCTTCTCAAAATATTGCAACTAATTATTTGTCAAGAGGATATCTCACTAGAAAGAAACAGCTAGAAGAAAATGCTGTATTCTCCCTCTGGCATTGGCCAATAGCAGAGCCCAAAGAACAAGACAAAACATGTAGTGGTACTTTCCCAATATTCTTCCTAAACTCCAGCAATCATCTCTAGATTAATGGTGGGTGGAATAGTCCATGCAGATGCACAGATGTCATAGTAAAACTGAAAAATGGGCTAACATCCATATTCCTACTTTCTGAGGAAAAAAATGTCTTAAGTAAAGGAAGCACTGTATGTTCTGTATGTTGCTGTTGCCTTCATAAAACTGTCCTGTAACAGACAGCCAATACACATCCACAATCCCAAACTCTAGAGGCTGCTTGCTTTTGTACAAGCAACATGTTAGGCAGAATTCAGCTTTTAATATGACAGCTGTCATAAGATTAAACCAAATCTACTTTTGAAATACTATAGTACATAAAGACAAAAACCTGAGATTTTACAGCAAAACACATTATAGGATTCCAAGAGGGACAAAAATCACCTGACAGCGTGACAAAGGCAAACTTTGTCAAATTTCAAGCGAAACAACTTAAGCTTAAGCACTTCAGTCCTAAATCACAAAGTCTGAAAGACTGGAAACCACTTGCTTTTGTCTCCAAAGGTGTCTTGTGGTCTGCCAGTGTAGTTTGTGGGTAAGCACATCAATTCTAATCTTTTGTACCACCCCTGTAATCTAGGTAACACATACAAGCCTTGCAACATCCAACAGGAAGCAGAAGCAGCTGCTGGGTAATATATATAAGTGACTGCACATACAGAAAGGTAGTGCATGAAATGCAGAACTTCAGCAGTTTATAAATCATTTAATTCCATTCAGTTTGAATTAAAAGGAAAAGGTGGGAAACTACCTCCTCCTTGTTTCTCCAGAATATGATTTGTGTTTAAAAGAGTAACAGCTTTTTCAATAATAATAGTTTTTCTTAAGCATTCAAATTTACTTAATGGAAACTTGTAACAGGCCAAACTTCCAATGTATTTATTTCCACATAGTTTAACAGCTTTACTTCAGTACTAACTACTTAGTGATCTATTCTCTTGAACAGTAAAAATGTTTCACAGAAGTTGCTTTCACACAACATTTCTGTATCTAATCAAAGGCAACTTCTGTGAAACGTTAGCATTCCTGGGGCAGCCTGAAAGTATCTAAGCACAGGACAACCTTAAAGGGTCTGTGTGCTCAGGCCATTTATGTTACATCAGTTAAAGCACAAGAACTGGGAGGTCAAGTGACAGAACAGACTGATCACTACACCTTATTTCTCCTGTAGCAAACATAGGGCAGCCAAGCTTCTGTACTTACTGACAAGAGTAACAAAAGCTGCAGCCTGCAGGAGCTGCACATTGAGAAAGTTAAAATACCACTAAGCTAGAAGTCAAGAATGCTGCAGAGATAGCTTTAAGAATGGGAGGGAAAAGAAACAAGAAAGCAAATGCTAGGTGGAAAGCCTTCAGTTAATGAAAAGGACAAATGGCAACTGAACCCGAGATTCTGAGAAGGCAGAGTGTCTAAGGCTAGGACATATTGAAAGCTCTCAAAGAAATTTACATCATGATGTCACGTTTGTGATGATCCTTGATCATTTCAGGTTTTCACAATAGTTTCAACCTTCAACAATAAAGTCATAAGTCACAACCACCTAACAACTTTGTGCCAAATAAATCACAAACTTAGCCAGTAAGGAGGAAAGGAAGTACAGCACTCAACATACATGACTGATCACAGGATTAGCTACTGGCTAACTAGAAATACTTCAGTCTGAGTGTCCTTTCAGTATGCATCAGCTGTTCTTTGAATACTGATAGGTTGTGTAAAAGATTACAGGATAGCTGTCAGTAGCTTTCTAGGGAATGAGTAAAAAACCAGATATGCTTACTAATTCAAAATGCAAGTAAATAATAATTGATCTACATGTACTTGATTTCTGAGTGGAGTTATGGTTGCACTGAGGAATTTAAGAATTAATGCACTATTTTACATAACATTACAAATTATACTTAATATTTATATTCTAACTCATAATTGGTTGTTCAAATCAGTGCAAAGAAAGAGGTGCATGTAAACAGATTTAAGACAATGTGCATAGAACCACAGAATTGTAAAGGTTGGAAAAAGCCTCTGCAGAGTCCAACCATTAACCTAAGACTGCAGTGCTGATCAGTAAAGCAGAAGTTTACAGAAATCTAGAGCCTAGTAGAGCAGAAGTTGACAACTTCTAGTTATAATGTTCTCAAAGCTCCAAATTTTGTCTGTTCTCCTGAAGTGTTCATACTTACTTTGAAGTAGTTAATATTCAACTCAGATTACCATGCTACAGAAATCCTCTGGTTTGGTAAAAAAGGAATCCGGCAGGCAGCTTGTTAGAACAAGCCAAAAATCCAATAATTCCATTTATAGTAATTTTACAGTGTTTGAATGGTAAGAAAAAAGGCATCTTTTTCTATTTAATTACTTTGTACATTTAATACCAGTGTGGCTCATTGGTTAAGGTTTGGGTGCCATAATACCAATTTCCAGTATGCGTAGTTTTATTCAGAAACAGGAACACAACTTGAATTTACTGCAAATAAGTATTTTTATAATGTTATTTGAAGACGACTGCAGCATTACTATTCCTAGGTGAGTAGTAAAAGCAGCTGAAATTTATCCTTTTAGCTGCAAGCTGCATTATTCTTCACAAGCATGTAAATTTTTGAGCTCAGGAAAGGTGACCAAACTTATTTTGATTTTTCAGAAGTTTTGTTCATACTTACAAAAACTTCCAACCAATTGCACTTTGTAATCTGAATCCATTGATTAATCATTTGATACAACATGCAGAGTTCCAACACATAGCTGATTTAGGTTATCACACTGGAATGAGTAAGAGAAATATCTGAATACAAAGGGCCAAACTTTTCTCACCCTGAAAGCTGAGAGATAGTACAGCAGCAGCTTGTTGCACCTGTACCATAGCAAACTCCCACTCCCAACCCACCTTTTAGTGAAGAATTCACCTTTAGACACTGCTCAGTAATAGTGACACTCTGCTGTCCTTATTGGTGTTCCTCGCTGATATTCCAGATTTCCCTGTGCCTGGCTACTAGCCTGGCTTGCAAACACTGATGGAACAGGAGAACTTTCACAAGAATTCTGCAATTAGGATGGACCATGTTGTTGCCAAAACTTGGTATCATTGCCATCTGATGGATGATATCACAGAACAGAATTAAAGTATTTAGCTCCTCCAGGCTCCACTGTCACAGAAACATTTACATTCATACTGCTGGCCAAAGGCACGAAATAGTGTTTATCCAAAGGCCAGAATATGGACTTAGTCAGCAGTTACTTGTATTCAATAAAGAATTTGGTCATTATTTTGTTCCATCTTTCAGATGGAGAACCTGCAACTTTTTTGGTGTAAAAATCTGTAAAAATGCAGTGCTGTAGAGGGAAAAAATTAAATATGCAGAATCAACATTGATGGCCATGCCACGACATTTCACCTTGTTTCACATATACCCGTCCCACCCCTACCTTAAATTATAAGTTTTGCTTTAATTAACATTTGCATTTATGTGCAGTTTAAAGTTCCACAATTACAATGTATTAGAAGGTAACCATAGAGTCCCCAAGAGCTCTGTTCCTTTTCCAGTGCCTTTTAAAAGGTAACCAGTTGGAGATTGTGGTCAGCATGTCACACACACCATCACCCTATCTTCAGGAAGATGCATTTGCAAACGTGTAACGTTTCTTTTAGCTTTTGCAGAAGTAGAATCAGAAAGCAGCTAGCCAAAAAACAAAGAGCATGGCCATTAATGGATGTATGCATGAGGACACTTCAGTGCAGATTTAAGGAAGTTGTTTATTTAACTAGTATTGAATGAATTATACTTCTAAAATTTAGCAGTTGAGAGCAAACATTTTTGCCTCTTCCTGTTGCCATTTTCTTCAGATTTTGTTTTTTGAGGAAACATTGCTTTCCCTCTTAAGATTTGATTTAAAAACTAGACAAATAAATAGGTAACAGTAAAGGGGAAAGGGAAAAATAAATCATTAGTAAACAAAGACTTCCAGGCCTGAATATAGTCTGTGTAAAAAGCATGCAGAATGCTGCCAAAGTAGCACACATCTATTACATACAGAGTTTCATGAAATCATAGAATGACTAGTCAGAAAATAACTGTAAAATCATCAAGTCAAACCATTTCTTCTTACTGTTCCTATATCTCCTGGAAGGACTTCCTTCCTATAGCGTTTCTCTAGCTTGGAAATTAAAAATTTAGCCACCACAAAGCACATATCGGGGAATAGGAGTGCTCTTCTACATGAAATTACTCAAACTCTGCTATTGTTGAAATTCATGTTCTTCACAGCATTTCCTTTCTGCCAAATTGAAATGCTGATAAAGATTTGACTAGAATGAACTGAACCAGGAAATCAGTGGTATTACTCAGAATTATCATTATTCTGTCAGCTTATGAACACCTTCTCTCATCTTCTTTCCAACCAGTTCACGTTAACTTATACACATTTACAGATGTACAACATTGCCTGCCTTCATGACAATTCAGTTGCTCAGCCAGGCACGAAACAGATGATTGTATAGAGAAAATTATGCAACATCTTTCCAAGAATAATTCTACTTTCCCCCCAAAGCAGTGTTTCTTACCTTTTAAACCTACAGTGAGCAGAGGAAAAAGTCAGTACAGTGCCTTATTTCGGTCATAATGCAAAAATACACTAAATATCTAGCTTTCTGGGAATTCTTCAAGCAAGCAACAAAGAAAACTAATTAGAGTGCTTTAATGGAGAAAGCCAGGTTATTGATTTTTAAATCTGTTTTTAAGTGAGCTTAATGATTAGTAAAGGTGCTGGACTGATGACCCTAGAGACTATCCTACATCTATAGCATAGTGATCTATAGCAGAGACAACATTCCAAGATCCTCAAGAGTGTTATAAGTCTCAAGGGATTGATCCTAAAAGCTTGGATCTACTCAGATTGTTATGAAAACACTATCTACACTTAAAGAAAGGATGTGTTTATTTAATAAAAGCAAAACAGCAACAAACAATTAGGTCGAATTGCTTTTCAATCCTGTGGTTTTAAGCAACATTCTCAGAGCTGTGTATGAAAAGGCTAGAAAGAGATTCTATGCAAAGATGAGCAGGCATTTTGCACACGATGGAGTATTGGGTAAAGACATTTCTTCACAATGCAGCATGAACTGAAATGAGCCAGTGAGCACAGGAGTTACATAAGCCATTTCGGTTTCAAGATCTTCTGATCTTTTTAACTAACAGAAAGTTACTACAACTATTAGAGCAAGGAAGTTTGAAGACAGACATTTCATAGATTGAAGGTTTTGGCAGTTTAAAAGTTAAAAATCTGTTAACTGATGTTAAGCAAGCACCCTTTTTTTTTTTTTTTTAAGCAATCTCAGTATACTACCACATAAAATTCATCCTTGCAACAGCAAGAACCAGAAAATTTACACATGAATTCTTCTACTTGCACAAGTGAGGTTTAGCTTCTAACTATAGTGGCCTTAACAGCTGTAACAAATAGAGACATCAAGGGGCTTATTTTCATATATGCAGTTCCAAATGGAGTAAATGCAACATGAATATGATCAATTCATGAAATTAAAGAAAAAGTCAAGATGGAATATAAATGCCAATCTCATTTAATGTCAAATCACAAAACTAATCACTGTTTTGTTCTCTTACATTCCAAGATAAAGGCAAGATTCTTGTGTAAGAGTTTTATTGCATTAATTTAAAATAATGTACTTCAACAAAAACAGGTACTGAAGATGTAATAACTATTAAATAAGCAAAACCTGCCACAGGTGAAAGGACAAAAGTTACCAGAGATCAGAGACTGTAGTATAATATCACTCACCTCATGATGCAGCTCAGCTATCTGATCTTTCAGCTCTCTGATGTACTGGTTAGAATCAGATTTATTAAGCTGCCCTTGAATTTTTCCTTCTTCTTTCTGTTTTGGTTAAAAAAAGGAATCATATTCAAATTATTCAAAGATCTACTATATTAAAAATCTTATTTTAACTGTCTGCATATTTCTGTCACGAACAGAAGCTATTCCCAGACACCACTGAGCACTTTCATTTAGTTGAAGTTCCAGCAGCTATCTGACAGTGGCTCAGACCAAGCTGACTCTCTCAACAGTACAATGCAGGATTCTATGGAGGAGCAGGAAGAATTAACAGCTTCACAGGTGGAATCCACATCCTTTGCACAAGAGATTGCATTTTAGTAAACCACTCCTACAGAACACTCTCAATACATGGAACATAGCATATTTTATTTTCACTAAAGTTTATCCTTTAGCAACAACACATTTTCTTTTGTCTCCAATTAACAAAACAATTCTTTCCTTGCTTTGTAGGACATGCACTAGGAAACACTATATAAGACAAGTTTCTTTTGTCCTGTAAGAAGAGCTGTAACATCCAAAATATTGTGGTATTTGTCATGTAGGAGTTCCAGACAGTATAAATTAATGTCCCCTCATACCAATGCTTCAAGAGGCATACAGAAAAGCTGGCAAGTAAAAAACAAAGCAAACAGAAACAATAGATTAAGATGAATATGATGTTTCCCTCATTTGTCAATCAAATGCAGCTCCTACATTTCAGGATGCTTGAAAAGGCTTGCACTGAATGCCTGCAGCACTGGTTTCCATCTTGTCCCTAAAGGGAATCCTAATGTGACTGAACCAAACCTGGCAGATCTGAGATAAATGATCACCCTGATGAGGAATACACTCCATATTTTCTACTTGCTACTAATAAAATGCAGAACAACTCTGTTCTTGCCTTTTTCTAGCTAAATAATTTTTGAAGCAGCCACCAGCTCTAGAGAATGCAAGCATCTTGGTTTTATAAAACCCTTTACCTTGACTGTAAATCACATATGAGCAATATATTACAGAAATACAAATATAATGGGAATATCTTGTTTTTCTACCTATAGCTCATTTTGCTGAAGTTTTAATTACACTTGAAGAAAGCAAACAGTTTACTTCAACAGCCAAATTGAAAGTCATTAGCAAAGAGAGGTTAAATACCTTTTAGAATGAAGTGTTAACTGTTCATCAAAGGATAAGACAAAAAGCTTTAATGGAGAGGTTCCTTTAAAACATCCTTCTGAAATATAAACCCCAGGACAAAACTATGAGAAGAGATAACATGCTACCTTCCAAACCCTTTTGCTGGATGAAGAGAACAATCTAGAACACTGTCAGTATTGGCAATATCGAAGCCATATCACTTTTCAGGCTTTGTTTTCCTTGCAGTGGGGTATGCATCACAAAATTACTCAAAAAATAATTTTATCATAATCACTATTAACTCCCAAAATCTGTAACAAGAACAAGATGTTTCAATGCCTATTTCCACACTGAACCTAATTTCCAATGTAACCTATGGCCACATTCACACACGTACAGAAAGGTAGCATTAATGTTAACAATAGTTCCTGTCCTAAATTGATCAAAAAAACCCAAAAGCAGTCTAACCCCCTCATCTCTCTCTACAAGAATGACTACTGGCCTAAGAAACAAAAGCAACATAACCTGCAGACTAAAAATACATCAGCATATGAAAAAATCTTCCTTGCTCTCAGACACTAAGATTCCACACAATGAGCACGACCTGATCTCTTAAGGTAGCAGGAATATATGGGGGAAATTTAAGTCCTTTCCCTCTGTTTGAAACCTTGACTTTCCCATTTAAGCCTCTTACACTATGGACTCTACTACGTCACTACGCACTCTGCAATCAAAATGCAACAGTAAAGCAAAGCTTTAGCAGAAGCAGAAGAGAGATGCCATAGCCCTTCTAAAACAGAAGTGTAACAAACAGCTGAGCTTAGGTAGAAGCTGGGTGCACAAGGGGCTGTGAAACAGGCACTGCCAAGGTCAGACTGTATAAACTAACAGCAGAAGCAGGAACATTCAGCAGGTTGGGTTTGGCACACAAACAGCTGAAAGCTGTTTGCATATAGCATATGGGAATTCCACACTTCCATTACATTGAAGTGGTGTTATGGTTACTTTTTATTCTAGGAATAACACTGTAAAGTCAATGCAGATATTACAGAGAAATTGTGTGTATTTGCTCATGGAAGAACTGACCGTAGCTACAGTCAGAGCTGAATGGAAGGCATAAGCCTGGCTTGTAAGGGGGCCATTATTACTGAAAGGCAAGTAAGTTTCAGTTTTCCTTTCAGAACTACAGATTTTGTAGAGCTAGCAATTCACAAACCAAAAAAAAATAACCCTGCATCTTCGACAAACATACTTTTAGAAAGGTCATGCTGTAACTTCCTCTTGCAACATCCAAAATGCAAGTAATCAGAAGCTGATCCTTTTAACTTGCTGATAAAAAATCATCTTCCTAATTAAATAATCCCATGTTCTATGGGCTACCAGTCTGTCTACAGTGGATAAATTGGAAGGATGACATAGGAAAAAAATTACTACAAGATATCTGAGTCTTCTTTACATCTGCTGCTCATCCCTGACCAACAGAAAAGTATAGTCTACTATGCTGATCATGCCATTGTCTTTTAAAGATTCTTATGCAAGTGTGGCAGCAAACTACTGGAAAACATGCAGGAGTCAGACAGCACAGCATTAAAATATATTTTAATTTTTATCCAAATAATCTAATTTAGAGAATAAATAATAAGTAGACAGCTGAAAGCTTACCTTTGTCTAATGAACAAAAAAGTCCTTCAAAATTTATCTGTCATATTATCATTTTTAAGTTACCCAATATTCTTTAATACTGTGAAATGAGACTGATATTTCTCATCAATACATACATTTTTATACAAGTACAAAGTATTACCATGATCTTCCAAATTGTTTCACCTTCCATTGACATTTCATGTTAGAACATCATCTGAACTTAATGCAAATAATTCCCACCTTATGATGAGCATTCATTAATCAAAGGCAAATTTGAATGTGAGGAACTTAAATTTGGTAGTAATATTCTTTAACAGTCGTTTTTCATTAGGGGAGTTTGACACCACCACCCCTCAGCTTCCTTGTCTCTGAACTAAGTTGAGCCCAAAATCCTTAGCCACTCCTCACAGGACTTTGTTTTCAGCCCTTTCACCAGCTTTATTTCCCTCTGGACACATTCAAGGACCTTCACATCCTTCTGAAATAGCGGAGCCAAGGACTGCACACAGTAGTCAAGGTGAAGCCATACTACCAGTTCCTATACAGCTGCACTGACATAAAAATTAAATTGCTTTCATGCAGCTTAATTTCATTTAATGCTTCCTATTGTGGCATTTACTTTAGTAGGAACAGGACATTTAACTCTGCATTGCTTGTATACTGTGCTTGAATAGTTTTGGACTACTGTGCTTGAGCAGCTCTGAGGAAAGCACTCAAATCAACAGTAAGGGTTCAAAACTGAATGTTAAGACTCCACTTACAATTTAGAAGTCTTTAAGGTCTGAATGTCACACCTTTTAAAAGAGAACAGCATAAGTAATTAGTAATCTCCATGTTAAATTGTTTAAATCTAGAGTTATTCACATAGGATGTGGGTTGCTTGCTCGGTTTTTTGGTGGTTGAGGGTGAGGGGGAGCACTCTTATAACAAATCTGTGATATTTGGAGAAGTCACAACACAAGAACTAGCTGGTTGCTAGGCAAATCATAGTAATTTTAAATGTAAAATTTAATATACAGAGAAAAAAATCAGAGAACGTATAAATAAGCAAAGTGTGGGTATTATCAGAATTGCAAAATAATGAAAGCTAGTCAATTCTAGAATGTAGGAATTTGTTTAAAACCTCCTGCAGTCACATGTGAATGAATCTCTACACCCACATCCCTGGCGTACTGCGTCTGCATACCGGCACCGCTGCAGTGCCCACCTCCTCTTGCCTGAAGGATTTTTAGACCAGCAATGCCAACTGGTGTTACACTGTCATTAAAGATGCATCATCTTGATTTCACTGCTTTTGAAGACTTTTAACTGCTCCTTTTTAGTCTTTTCTGACAGACCAGCTCCAACAGCAGCACCAGGGTTAGAAATCTTTCCCAGGGTAACAAACACCTCGTGGCAGCCATCACCCTCCACACGGTGCTTGCAGCAGGGTACTCAGGCAATCCACAGTCCAACCCCCTGCCCCAGAGGCTGTGTATATAGTGGGAGTAGCACGGGCAGCCAAGCAGGAAATGAGCTCTATAGATCAAAAAAACCCGCTGCTAAAACAGAACTCAGGCCCCTTCACGGTTTTGGAAGCTCTCACCTCTCTCATCCTGCTGTGAAGCAGTAGAGTGACTGTACTTGTGTGCATATCAAGAGCTACACTGAGAGCTCCTGAGAAGAAAAACCTAAACTCCAAAAATTTTCTCCTTAAAATGAGAAAAAATTCTGTCTACAAAAAACTATCAGCTGAGAATCATGGTTTTCATATCACACTCAAATGCTCTTTTGTCTGGCTTTCTAAGAAAAAAGCATCTTGCCAAGAAGCAACAGCTAGTCTCAAAAAGCCACCTGATGCTACTGAGAACTCCTGAACATATGGAGACCTTTCAAATTCATTTAGCATCAGGCCAGGATGTATAGCTGGCAACACAAGAGTGCAGGGACAGACTGCTTAAAAAAATGCAGATTTAAAATACCTGAAACCATTACTGTATAACGGCCTCCCAAAATCAAGTTTGGTACTCATAATAAAAAAGGGTTTATACAACAAATAAATAAATCACCAGAAAGCACCTGAAAAAACACTGGAGGCCTTAAGCTGGCTTTTGCTGCTTGATCAAAGTTTAAGACACAGAGATTGGTGTAATCAAATTCCAGTTGCAGGTGTTTCATCCCAACAGGAGTACAACTTTGCTAAAACACTCAATTTTCACATTGAATAGGAAAGGAAATATACATCAATAAGAAAATAAGCTACTTTAAATAATAAGAAAACATCTAGGGTTGTTTTCATTTTAATAACTGTGAACTTAAAATCACAGAAAAAATATTTACCTAGGCAGTCAACTCCAGGCACACTAGACAACTGTTTGTTCCTCAGTAACATCTTTACTAAAAATGACTCAAAGATAGGATATTTCCCTAACAGCCTTAATTTGATCTTTTCTGACTTAGAAATATTTACTTGGTAACAACTTGCCTCAGCCTCTTTTCAGGAGAGGCTTTAAAATTCTTACTTTGTGGCAAAAGACACTGCATTAAAAATGTAAATTAAGTATATTCAGAAGGGTAGATGTGGTAACTAGTGTCCTTTCAGTGACTTTACAGTGACTCATTCTAGACTTTCAGAAAACACATCACTAACATCACACACCACTATTGATAAGAGTAAAAAAAGGGTTTCCTGTAATTTGAAAAGATGGAAACAATTTCTTTACTGAACAGTCAGTACTTGGAAAAGTTATTAAACAGAGGTCACAGAAAGGCTTCATTCTAAAGAAATAGTGCTAAAAGTTAAGCTGTGGAGAGATTACTAGCACAATCATGGATTTCCTTTACAGTTGTTCTCAAAGCTGCTTTGACCAGGTTAGAGATAGGGTAAATGTGACACAATTCTCTGAATCTGCCAGGAAACACAGCAGCAAGAAGTGATGTTATTGTCTGTCCAGATCAACCTCACCAAAAGAAGAATTAATTCTTATGGATAGTTTTTGCATAAGATTACTCAGATGTAAAACTAGCTTTTCATATTACAAGTATGCTCTATGCTGCCCAACACAACCCAGGCATGGATAACTTAAGAGGATACTACAGTCACCAGCCTGCATAGAAATGGAGGGGAAGGAATTAAGCTGCCAAGCAGAGGCGACAGCTGTCCCACTCTGCTTCCTCAACCTGTCTACACTTCCACTGGCCTACTGCTCCTCACCCTAGGCAGCTGAGTGACTGAAGCTTGTAACTGATTTAACCTTGCCTGAATTTTTCTATTCTTCTTTCAATTACTGTCAGGAAAAACTTAAAAAACCAAAAAAACATCAGTGGACCAGCAGGGCTGCCCATATGCAACCAGAAAGAACTTTGTATGCTCATTTCAGAGACCTTGGAGCCCTTTCCTAAGGAGGCTACAAGAGAGCTGCAGAGGGAATTTTGACAAGGGCATATAGTCACAGGACAACAGGGAATGGCTTTAAACTGAAAGTGGGTAGATTGAGATTGGATATTAGGAAGAAATTGTTTAGTGTGAAGATGGTAAAGCAGCCTGGTCTAGGGAAAGCTGTCCTGCCCATGGCAGGGAGGTTGAAAAAAGATCTTCAAGATTCCTTGCAATCCAAGCCATTCTGTGATTCTATGTTTACCTCCCAAACATAAGCTGAACTGGCAAGTGAGAGAAAAATAAAGACTTGCTAGAGAAGTAAACAAATAAACAAATGCTGACAAAGTAAACCTTTGTTTCTACATAACAGGGTTATAACATCAGGGTTTTTCTTTGTCACTTCTGGACCTTAGGTATGTGCAACATAAGTTAAACTTCAGTTATGCTTCAATTCCATGCTACTTTTGCACAGAAAGTCTAAAGAAAGACCTAGAATATCCATCATGTATTGGACAACTCATTGCATTTCAATATACTTACACAAAAGTTTAAAAGCTCAGCATCATGAACTGAATGCTCAAACAAGACAAGGTGACATTTAGAATATATTAAGAAATAACTTCTTAACGACATAAACTGACAACTTGTTGCAGAATTACATCTGTTATTGAATCATAGTTCACTCTCCATCCCTGTCATTATTACTAACTAAAACTAAGAGTGACCCAGAAACTGTGATTTAAATCTAGCATGTGTGTGTGTGATGTCAGATCAGTTCTTATGTGGGAGTAGTGATACTCTGCATTACAAATTTAACATCACCGTCTTGCACCTACACCTACGTAAACTTTTAAAAGAAAACCTTGCAATTTAGGTTAAGTGTTGCTATGGCCCATGTGGACCTGGCAATGAATCCCTTGAACTTCTTAGAAAAGCACCACCCCCCTCAAAAAAAAAAAGAGAAGGTTATGTGGTAGGTTAACTTCCTCCCTTCATTTTTATCAGCTTTGAAACAGCTTGACAAGCAGACCTATTTGTGATGCACTGTGAATCTGTACTTTAATCCTGGTGCCTATTCTCCAAGACTGGCTAAATGTATTTCTAGTACTAAATATTGCATTTCAAGTCATTAAGGCAAGTTCTGATTAAAAGGGCCTCTGCTCCCCACATCAGGTGACAGCAATTACAGCTGTCACCTGATTACAAGCTGAACAGAAGAGAGTGGGAGGCAGCTCTTTCTCCAGTGATGAAGAAGTTATCTAGACTTTCAATCTCCTTTAAAATTCACTTTTGTTTAAACCCTGTTATCAATTGCATGTTTTATGGCTGACAAGCTTTGGGAATTCAGGATTTCCAACTCCATTATTACATTTCTTTTGGTGCAGGTGTTTCAAAGGCTTTTGAGCATGAGTACCCAAAAAGGAAGTTCTGATCATAAGTTTCGTATTTGCTGGCAAAACACACTGGCGAAAAATATCTGCTTAGATTTTTTAAAAAACCTAGACATCTACCACAGTACAATAAAAGCAGTTCAGGTAATGTCTATAGTGTCAAAAATAAATAAACATTAGCAGAACTTAATTCTGCTAAATTATTTGTTTTAAATACTATAAAGTTCACACCCAAAATCTGTATTTCACAATTGAAGAAATTATTTTTCCTGCAAGTGTAAGTTTGAGATCAGATGCTCACCAAAAACCTAACAGCGCAAACTCATCAAATGAACATGAATCTCAGCCACAAAATGACTTCATACTCCACACTGTAGACAAAGAAAGCCCAGCCACTCTCACTTTTGTGAAGAAAATCAAGAATTTTACTGAGACCCACCTGAAGAAATTATTAGCAGGTGATAATCTGAGAATACCATAAAGACTGGGACTTGAAATATACTTTGGAAGGAAATAAAAAAACCTATAATAATAAAAACATAACTAAAGATTGCATTGTGCAAAGTAGTACTTGTGAAAAGGAAGGAGAGATGATGTGGATAACCAACTGAACCTGAGAGCGTGCAATATGATGACAAAACGGGAACAGTGTGGTCCTTTGGCTGTATTAGCTGGAGTCATAAAAAAGATTACATTCCTGCAGTTCTTTCTGTCTCATGACAAGGTACAAAAATCCACATGCAACTTAGGGATCCCTAAGCTGAGCAGAAATATGGAATAGGAATAGGAGAGAGCAATAAAATGATGGAGCATGGACGGTTTGGTCAGTTAAACAACAGAAAACCAAGTCAGATGTATTTACATTAAAAAATGAACACAATTTGAATTGCATGCCAGCTATCCAAAAATTCCCAACTGATCATGAGGGGATTCACCATTTGATAAGATACTGACTACATTTTGAGAGATGTGAATCTATCAAATAATGGAAGCAGCATGGCATTTGAAGTCTCTGCTAAAGTAAAAATAATGTAAAATGAGTACTCACTGCTCACTTACTAAATCACGTTGTTTGAAGTAACCTTTAAACTTCCTCTCTCTTTTTTTGAAATGTCAATTTGAGCAGAAGATTGACCTTAACTCAGCTACTCTCTCATTATCTTACTAGATGATAACTGATTCATATGCAATGCTTACTATACTTATCTAGGTATGTCTAATGTACAGATCACAGCATTATCTAAGCAGTATATGATTTAAAGAAATGATTGCTTTAACTTTCAATAAGTTTAGCGCCTGCTGCATTAGAGGAAATATAACAAAAATTCTTTATGCAAGCTAAATGAAATTTATGTGCCCATTCCATATAAAAAGAGATGAAAAAGATACAACTAGTTGAGAAATGATAGGGAAAAGGTGACTTTGAAACTATATAATAAAATCATCACCTCAAAGGAAAGATTTCAGAGGGAAGAAACACAATAGCAATACCAGGTTTAACAAAAAGTAATCCAGATAGTAACTAGATTGTAACTTAGTAAAAATAGCCAAGAGAAATTTTGCATCAGAATTCAGACAGGACAACAGTACATGACTATAGAAAGGTCAGACTACAGTAAGACATCATGATTTTCCAAAGCCAAGAAAATATAAAGCACAGCAATCTCAGGTTTTCTCATAAAGGGAGCTGCAAGTTCATGGGATGGTGAAAGTTCCAAAAGGAACTGAAAGTGTAAGGAACAACACAGAGGCCAAAGGATGCATCTTGAGATCCTACAGTGACGTGGTAGCAGTAAATATTTCTGGTTTCAAGATTTACATGAAGGGAGTAAGAGTTTAACAATAAATCCTTCAATACTGATCATAGCAGAAGAGTAAGCAAAAAAAAATGGTTGTTGGAATCAAAATTGTATGCATCTATTTTTGGATAGAGGATGTTTTCAATCTCATCTCTTAATTGGTAAGAAGTACCAATTACAAGGAAAAAAAACCAAAACAGAAGTCAGAGTTAAATAAAATGTTGCCTTTAACATGGTATTTGTACAAAAGGAGTTATTAACAGCTCACAGGTATCTGCCCAAGTTAGATTTAAGGCTTTGCTTGTACAGGAATTCAGCAATACAGCACTATCCCACTTGGCAAAGCAGTGTCTTGTATTCACAGTAGGCTAATGAAGAAACACAGCAGAGGAAGAAAAAACTTGACAAAGTACAAAATCTAATCAGTATCAAGTCTGACATTTAATGCCATCACTCGTTACCTGGATTTCTAGTTCAGCAATGTGCTGCTGGAGTTCTGCCACAGCCGCGATGCGGTCTGCCTCACGGAGCCGTACTGCCATCACTTCTTCTTTACTCTGGAAAGTCACAAAGGGCAGCTAACTAGTACCAGTTTTAGCTGATTAAAGAGTGTGCACTGCTTTTACTCAAAATCCTGAGAAAACTTAATATACTGCTCTGCAAACTACCACTATTCTAAAGAACTTAAATTTAATTTTAACCCATAGGAGGAGTATACAATAATCTAATATAAACTCTAAAGTATATTAATTTAAAAAAAAATCTGTGCAGAAATGAAAACTTGCTGTTATCAGTTTCAAGGTTCAGAAAACAACTGTCTTATTTCCCAGAAATATTATATTGTAAATTAAGAAACAGAATCAACATTATAAAAGAAACCAGCTCATGCTTTAATTTTGGACTATACAGAGAAATAGCAAAGCTACACAAGAGTTACTTATATAATAATTTCCTTTGTCCTAAAAAATTAATTAAATACAAAAGCAAATGTATTCTCAACCTCATTTAGTCCAGCTATCTTAGTCACAGTATAAAACAAAGATATTTCAGAATCAAATACTAATGCACATAACCTACAACTGGCCTCCCACTGTAAGCTTAACCCACTAGTCTGTCTATAAATGATAGGGAGTTTGAAAAGAGAGAAAAAAATGTCCAGTTTCATGAGGCAAGTCCTCAAGACTTCAGAGAATAAAACAATATTATATTGTCAGCAGCCTGGTACAACCACAGAGAGAAAGCAGCATTAGATAATTAGTGAGCAATACTAATTATCTGAAGAGCAAACAGCTCTGGGGAAGAGACAGATTAGGCTCAGGTACACCTACTTTTATAGCAGACTGGTGTAGCTAAACTGTATTTACTGCAAATCAGTTCCAGTACTTCAGTTATTTTAATGTGTGCTTCAAACAAACAGTACTCAATCACCCTTCATTAGACAGTACAGTTAAAATAAAATCAAACATATCAAAGCTTATCCATAGGAGCTACTTCTAAACATGCTACTTGTTTGGCTTTGGGTCCTTTTTTAGATATTCCTGTATTGGAGCTATATAATCTACAGGACCCGATTAACTGCATTTGTAATCTGTGGAGCCCATTTCAGAGAAATCTATCATGTGCTAGACAAAGTTTAGCCATTCTTGCTAAATTCTGTAGCATGATTGCTTAAATAAAGCCAAACCGACAATTCCACAGGATTGCATGTATTTAACTGAAAGCTGAAGGAAAGAGTGGCTTGGTTTGACTTTGGCATCAGAGATGAGTCAATAGTGCTGCTCTAGATGGCACTGATGCTTTATCTCTGAAACAGAGCATGTTCTCAGCAATTACCACAGAAGTTGATATGGTAGGAAAGACAAGACTCAGTAGGGACACAAACCTTAAATCGTAAATTCTTTAGCACAACTGATTAGAAAGATCAGTGGTGAGTTTCAAGAAAAAAATTCAAATTGATCCTTGCTGTAGAAGCAGTAGTCAGATAAAAAAGGGAAAAACATAATACACACCTGTGGCAAAAACAGTTGCTATACAGGTGGTATGAGATGCAACTGGCTACAAGAAAAATTTAATTTCTGCTTAAGCATTTCAAGACATCTTTTAAAAGAAAAATACAAGCTCCTGAAATAACATACCAGTTTATTATGCATATATTTGGAGTTGAAAACCTTAATATATACTTTTTGAGACAGTAGAAATATTGCTACCTAGCCAAGACAAAAATAAAACTAGAGCATGATTTCAAACAACTTGAAAAAACAGAAAAAAAATAATCCAACATCAGTTAATAGAATCAGGAATAACTGTTGTTGGTTTTGATATATAATCAAATACTACTTGTAAAACTGTAAAAATTAGCTGCAAAACAATTTTTAGGATCTAATGTTAGGATGTCAGTGAAGACATTTCACTGGCTATTCACCATAGCTACTTTCAGAATTTCACAGAATCTCTAAAGAGTATGACTGGTGCTCTGTCTATTACTGTCATACTTTTCTCTAGCTCATGCTTTACAACATTGTTCTACAAATGTATTATCCCATTGAGAATACTTATGTGTACTAATTCATTAATCAGGTTAATATTGCTCTTTACATAGCCAACATAAAACCAGAATATCGATTACACAGTCTCAATCCTCAATCTCTCAAGGATTAATGAGCACCTTCAGTATCAAAAACTAATCAAAGTAAGTTATGGGTTATAAGAAGAAGGCATCACCGAGATTATGATTATTTAAAAAAATCAGTAAAATTAATCTCAGCAGTAAAAAGATAGTACTTAGGAAACCAGAGGCAAACAAGAAAGTCAGCAGAAGCAATTTCTTCTAGTTAAGTTTCAGGGTCTTTTTTCCTAAAAGCTTATGATGGAGTTTGACGAGACAGCAGAAGTTACTTCTTTACTGCACTGTACATTCAAGTCCCACTAGAAACAAATGGAACTAGCAAGACAGTAAGAAAAATGAAAACCTGTTGCTGAGGAGTCTTTTTATATTATACACAGACACTTTTCTGAGTAGAACCATGCTCTAAAGTAAATGTTTATCTTCATGGGACCACAAAGAAGCAGCTCTGTCAAAACCTCAAGTGGTTTTTGTGAGATAGTAAATTCAAAGTGATATTGTCAAAATCAGTAAAAAGAATTTTGGTTTTATGATTTATGCTTCTCAGTTAAGACACAATTTTATCCAATAATGGCAGACAAGACTAAAATGTACATATATTAGCACACATTTTTTTCAGGATGTCATTTACCTTGCATTCAATCTCTGCTTGTCTACGTTTTGCTTCATTCAACTGAGCCAGGAGTCCTTTGTTCTGTGCAGAAAGATACTGCACCTTCTCCTGTAGGTTGGTAACCTCCTGCTCTGCCCTTCGTAAGTGATTGCTATTGATCTGGTTCTGAAATGTATGGCCAAAACAAGGAAACAAAATACATGTTAAGGAAAGGATATTAATCTAACTCCCTGAAGCCTGATAAAACAGACCTAGAGGTGATTTACCATAAAAAGCTTTTGATGAAAAAGCATTCAGTGTTTCCCAAGGGTAATCAGAAGAAACTGCATAACATTTTGCTTATCACCAGGATATTCAAATTGTTCTTGGACAGATGACTCATTGTAAGAACATTATTGCAAAGCTCCACCACATTCCAGTAGATCTCTTTTTCCCAATTTGTTGCCTAAGTAAGGCAGATTTTTGAACTTGTATCCCAAATACACTATGCATCCAGGAAAGATCAGGTATGTCAGAAATACTGACATTGCACATTTCCCTGCCCAGTAAATCCCTGAAAGCAACATGGCACCTTAGTTGAGATCAGTGCACAAGTACAAGTCACAGCATTTGTACCTGAAGCTGTGCACACCATACCAGGAGAATGGCATTTTTCTCAGATGACAGGTGAACAGCCTAAGCACATACAAAGACTCCCTGTGTAACACTGAAGTGAGAGGTACCTAAGTACATGCGAGCCAAACAGCAGGATCCCTCCGCCCCCTACTGACCAAAACAATATTGACACGTCAGTGAAAATTTTAAAAAATTTAAAAATTTTAAAAGTAAAGCAAGAGGAAAGTCATTCAGTTGGTATAGACAAAGTGGTGACTCTGTCAGAAAGAAGCCTTCCTAGGCCTTGCAGTTGCTTCATCTACCTTCAATAGCACATCCTTACATGCTCTTCTGGCTTCTGGAATTGCTGAACCTTTTCAAGTAAAGCTGCTGTTTGTTTAGTTTTGTGGATGCATAGGTCTCTTTCAAAAAGTAATATTTAGCAGGTATTTCATGGGAAGATTTCTTAGAAGCCTCATGCAAATCCTTCTCAATCATCAGCACATTGTGCTTATTAACTTGAGTGAAAGTTTACTAATACAATATGAACTCACCACTTTAGTGCATTTTCATTTCAGGTGCTTAGCAACTTACTCCCTACTTATACAAAAACAATCTCAGCATTCAAGGTATGAGTGTCTTTTCTGCACAAACCTCAGCAGCCACAACCCATGCTTTTCTATTCTGGCACATTAAAGGCAAACCTTTGCCAAATACCCCTGACCAATACACAGCTGCTTTGCTGAATCTCCAGCTTAGTAACCAGATTCAGGACCTCAGCAGAACATCAATCACCAATGCCATCAAAAAAAGCACACACTGCCAGGTAAACATTACTATTACCAGAACTGCCAGTAAGTAAAACTCCTTTAAGTAAAACACCTTAAACATACTTTCGTTGTTATTACACCTGTTAAGATTTAATGACTTAAGATGCACACACATTCAGTGTCTAACAACTAACCCAAATTAGAAATTCAAGAAGCATAATCCTGAAAAAGATTGAAGAAGAGACATTCAAGTTGGACTGCAAGCACTAGATTCTCCCATCCCCATCTAACAGAAGTAAAAATATCCCACATTTTGGAACTGAGGTCCTGCCTGTAGATAGTGAAGATCATCAGCAGGCATGTACTATATAACAGCAAACTGCCAGCATCCAGCTCAATTCCCACATCCCAGTGTTCAATAACATACCTGTGTCTCCACCTCCATCATTCTTTGCTTGGTCTCCTTCAGCTCAGCCTGGGTTTCTGCTTCTCTCAAGCGCACTGTCATCAGCTCATCCTGGAGCTCATTCACTGCATTTTTTTTGGGAGGATCTTTCCATCTTCCAGTGGTACGAGCTAGGTGACGCTAGAAAAACAGCATGGTTTTGCTGGCAGTGCCTGATCATTCCTGGTGTTTCCTTACTTCATCTAAGGTCTCAGTTATATGAGGACATATAGCTAGAGTTCCCCTGTTGATCCCATGGAAACATACCGGTTTTAAGAGCAGACAATTAAAAAACTGAACACATTCATTCCCAACTACATTAAGTCAGTGAACTGCAAGTATATCCTGAGACTTTTGTCTATTTCTAGCCCTTTTTAACATGCAGCAAAGTAGGAATACTGATCAGGTATCTCCCTCCTACCATTACAGTTAGCTCGTAGCACAGGCCCTCTGCCATCTATAACAACTAGGCACCAATTTCTAACATTTTTTGAAGTTTCTTGTGACAGCCAAATTTAAGGATTTTCTCACCTCAGCAGTTTGATCCATAATCATTAGTTTCTACTTGATCTCAGTATCTCAACAATTTATAGTCTTATGCTTTATCATTGAAAACAAAAATTCATAAAATTGTAGTGCAGTCCATACCTGCCAGTGTTCCTCCAAATCTTTGACTTGCTGTCTTAGTTCTTTGAGACCCATCAAAGATTCTGCTTCTCTTAATTTTACTGCAATCAGTTCTTCTTGTAGTCTGGCAACATTTTCCTCATCAGGAAGGGAACTGTTCCTCTGCAACAAGGACCATCCTCTTAAATATGCATTTGAATAAAATTGTGCTTAGTGAAACCCAGTCCAAGAACATAGACGTGCAAAAATAACTATGAGAACTTTAAGTACACATCCTCTGCAAAATAAAAACCATCAAACAATCTAAGCTTCTGGATATTGTGTGTATAAATAACTTCCAATTGCCAACTACAAAAAAAATTTATAAGATAGTAGTTCTAGGTATTCTTACCTCAAGATTTCCCTGAATGGTATCCCTAACAAAATGTTACATTTACAATATTTGAACACACTATCAGAATATGGAGAGTAATCTGGAAGGTTTTGATCTAGTTGATAAAAAGTAAAGCAACAGTGAACAGAAATTACACCTTAAAGCTAAAACTTTTATTTAGGTTTACAGGAAAAATAATTAATGGAAATTCATTTTTTAGGAAGTAGGTCATCAGCCTTTGAAAAGGAGAACAGATACGCTGATAAAAGAACCATCTGTTAATATTTATAAACAACAACCAGTCAAGAGGTCTTAGAGATGAACAGTGCAAGACACATGAGGAAAAGGCAGAAAGGTGAGAGAAGGCTGAACAGAAAACATGAAAACACCAGGAAAAGCATAACAAAGACAAAATCCTAATGATGGAAATGTGGGAGAAAAACAAGAGGGGAAGAAAATGGACAGGCTGTCTACAACCTCCTTACAACAAATCACTGGTCACCAAATATTCAAAGCTGAATATTCTTCATCGCTTTATTTCCCTGTAGTTGTTTTCAGCAAAATTGAGTGTTTTTGCAGATGTATAATACCGTGACAGTTGTCAGGTTTTCTTGAGAGTTGAGTAAAGCATCTGATTAACGTTAACAGAACACAGCACAGAAGCCATTGGTTAGCATTCCATGGGAATTTTGGGATCTGAGTATTGGCAAATACAGGAAATGAGAGGGTTTGTTTCTGAATGCTTGTGGCACTGTAATTGTGGCCATGCAAGTCTCAGGTTATTCAGCAGAAGCTCCCCAGATTACCTGACTCATCACTACCAGCAGTAAAGAGCTCTACTGGAGGAATTTGAGGGACTTCAGCCACCTTGTCATGTGCATAAGTTCATTATGACACACTGAAATATTACTGAATGCCTGAGTTTGTCTGGTGCACTGGAACTAATCCCACTATTCCAGTTTTTCTTCACAGGTAAGTTTGCACTGTATGCTGTCTCTATACTGATGAAGATTAAGCAGTCTCCTGAATTTTGAAAAATATTTTATATCCTGAATCCTTACCAATGGTCAATACAGTAAAAACTACCACCCTACTAATACTAAGCCCACCAGATAACTGAAAAATCTTGACTCAAGGGGGTCAATTAATTAGCTACAAAGCCTGGGTACGTAGCTCATTAAAATTTCCTAAAGAAACTAATTTCAAAGCCAGTACAACAGGATCTGAAAAGCATGCTTTATACCAGGTCAGTTATTGGTTTTTTTGTTTTTTTTTTTTTATCTTGCAGTTAAAATTTGCTTCAAAAAAGGTAAATGTTTGACAGTAGGTTTGAGTACAGCTTGAACTCTGGCATCAATAAGTCACAAGCTAGCATGGCACCAAAAAGGAATAAAGATTCCAATACTGAGCAGTGAAAGGATAAGGGATTCTTTCCCTGCCCACAATGGGAATGGTAATATTGAACCCATTCTTTATCCCATTCCAAAATATTCAGTTTCACATCATCTCAATGCTCACTCTAAGCCCACTGCCCTTGTTGCAGGATATAATTTTGAAACAACTGATGTTTCTTGTCAGGACTTCACCAGAATCCAAGTTTTCTACTACAGCAGGCCTCAGGAATAGAAGAAAAGTGATCAGTTATTCACAAACCTTTCCCTGCACAAACAGACCTTAGTTTTATTGTTGTACTTTCGGGTTTGAAAAGCATCTTGCAGTCACAGAAGCATAGAAGAGAAGGTTCTAGAGCACAGTTCTGCTTGTTAGGAAGGACAGGGACCTGTAGTTTGTTTCTAGTGCCATTCTGTATAGAGGTCCTGGTTTGATTTACCTTTTCCATCTCTAGAACTTTATCTTGCATCTCCTTCAGGGCACAATGGGATTCTGCTTCACTCAGCCTGGCTTGGACCAGCTCTTTTTCCAGCTGTAGCACAAAGTCTTCACTGTATCGTGAACTGCATTTATGCTACAAAGTTTGCAGAAATATGTTTAGTATGAAGTACAGATTGTTTGAAAGGGGTTTCATATACCAGATTTGGTGGGACAAGTACATTCAAATGTTTAATATCAGGAGTACCAGCATAAGTGCTTACCATATACAAGTCTATTAATGTCAGTCCAGACTGCTAACAAACATATCCCTACTGCCCTGTTTCTCAAACAACTGCACCTCCACACAACCAAATGTATCTGACAAAAATGAGACCCCTACCAGTACTGACAAGCAGCAACTCACACTTCTCTCTCATTGTAAACCCAACTGAAAGATTCTCAAACCATCTGTGATTATTTTGTGATCTGCAGAAAAAGATGTTTGGGAAACACTAACTAATTACAAGGTTAGTACAAGTATCACTCAATCCTTTTTCACTTGAACTCCAGTTCAACAGAATCCTTCCATAATCTTGGCTTTAAATAAACTACACATGCTTCAAAGCACAATGACTTTGGTTTGCCCTTTTCTTCACTCCAGCTCTTGGGTCTCGTTTGCTCACACACTATATATTCCTTCTGAGATTCAGATACATCCAACTGAAGCACTTCTATTTAAAAGACTCTCTTAACTTTTCCCCCCAATCAATAGTTAAAAAATACATTTTCTTTCCTTGTTCACTTTAAAATGACCTGTCAGTTTGACAGATGTCAAACTTGCTTGATAGGCAACACCAACCTAAATCAGCCTTTAAATTTCTGACTGAATAAAAAAGTGGGCATTGAAATCCTCAAAGTGCAGTTGTTTAGTTACTGTGTTTACTGTGTTTCAGCTACTCTGAAAATTACATTTAGAGGAAAATCATATTTTTGGTGTCATTAACTACATTGTGAAATAAAAGTACTATGCTTGGAATCATAGATTCAGTTTTAATTTACAATTCAACTTTTAAAAGATTATTCATTATACTAAAGATACAGCTGTGTCTTACATTATGTTTGCATCAAACAATTTCATCTAAATTTTCATCATAGTTTGCATCTAAAAAACAGTTAAAAAATGAACAGAAGTCTTCAGTTCCACATGCTTCTGTTAGGGTGTGACACTGACTTTTTATGTATAAATAAAAGGCAAACAGGACAGAACAAGAATTTAAATGTAACTATACAGTCAAGGAATTTTTTTTTTGCTTTTATATTTCAGCATGTCAATTAAACCTTTTGTCGAGACTTACAGTACAATCCAAATTCAAAATGTACACTCTACTCTTAGTGTTACTACATTTCTTGTATATATGTGCCTACAAGAAGCTGTAATGGAGGTGATATGCACAAAGCATTAAAAGGCAAAGGCAGCTCAGGCAGGCAGTTTTTAGTGTCATTAACACTGTCCACTTAAGCACTCAGCATACTGTGTGCACGTGAACACACATGGAACACAGATACACTATGAGCCTTGTACATTAATACTCATTTTTCCCTTATACAATACTACTTGAATTCATAGCATTATCAACCCACACAGCATTCTTGCCTCAGCAAGCAGTGGAGGCAGACCTCATTTGAGTGTAAGGAGGAGGATGGTGGACAATGCTGATTCATTTCTACAGGTGCTTCACATCATGTAGCAACAGAAGTACCACATGTAACACCATGCAGAGGCAGAGAAAAAGCAACCACTCTTTTTTATTCCCTGGCTCTTTGTACAGGTTCATCCCACAATACACACAGCAACTTACATGGACCTTACATTTTATGTTCCAGGTTTCTGTCTGCGATACATGGAATGAGAGCAAATGCAGTGTTCTCCAGGACATTGAGAGAACACAGCAGATTTGAAGAACTGAATACATGCTGATTTTGCAATAATGTAAGTGTATTCTATAAAAATCTAATCGATGTTTATCAAATAATTAGTAATAGAGAATGTAAGAAACGTTATTAATCCAGTTTCAAGCACGAGCCATGACTTCTTTAAATCTGTCTTAAGATTTTGCCTGCCTAAAGAATACGTTAACAGCACTTATTTACTTAGCCACAACAAACTCTGAGTCAAGTCTTGATATACAGCCAAGATCAAAACAGACTGAAGAAATCAAGATTCACAAATCAGAAGTTGTGCATTTTGTTACTTAGTAAAACAAAGCACATTTTCAATAATTTAGTATATAAAAGTAACACAAGTTTATATTTAAAACAACATTTGAAAACTACTTTTAAATTGACTGCAGGAAAAATATCTGCTTTTATATATTTGCCTTAAGCCCTAGAATTTCTGACAAAAGCCAAAATGCAAATACAGACTTTCAGGCACCAAATATTTTAACCACAGTAAGACTTTCTTGCCTATGTTGAAGAGACACAAGTAACATAAAGGACTAAAACTGTAGTTCCACAGCCATTTAATTCTAAAAGAAACAAGTCCTTGCTGGGCTTCACACAACTAGACTGATTTCCACCCAACTTTTCTTAAACATAACCATACCAAATACTATTTTGGCTGATGACAGATGTCATTACACAATGTTTCTCCAGTACACTATACTGAAGAGCACTTAACAGATGACTCAGCAGCTCCCAGCTAAGTTTGTTTATACTTTTGAGCACTAACTGTAGTACTTCCCTAAATACAGTATTCTTATTTTCTGCCTTTTTGTTGCAAATCAGAACACAGTATTAGGAAAGTATACTGTAAAATAAAGTCAAGTCTTTCATAAAGTTGCAACACTCATTTACAAGCATATATTCCCAAGGTCACTTACTATGTTCTTAATTATTATCAGTCATTTTAGCATGAGTTCCTGAAAAGAAACTATGCATTATGAAGTTGCTGTAACAATAACCAAATACATCACTATAAATTACCTTGCAAAATGCATATGCTTCCATCTGAATGCTTAGTCAATTAAAATTCTATCTTCACATAATATAGCTGAAGAGCCTATTTAAAAATAAGATGCGAACTAATTTTAGCTTGATTAGCCTCCAGTTTATCAGATTCAATTTTAAAGCATTCAGACTGATGAACTGGGTAATCATAGACAATTACAGTGTCACAAGGAAAGACAAGATTTGCATTCTGGAGGTGTTTACATCCAGCAAGAAGCTACCCCTTTCATTTAGAAACACAAGAGGGAAAAGAACAGAGAATAAAACCTTCAGAACATCATTATCAGGAGTAAGTTACAACAGGCTAACTAACTAACTCCTCAAAGACCATTGCTCTTAGCATGCCTCAAAAGAAAACTGTATCTTGTTCAAGTCAGGCAAAACTTCCTCTATGCAGTCCTCGATTTACCAGCAGTATAAGGAAGAAGCCACCTCCCTCTTAATCACTTGGCAACACACCATGGCTTTGGCAAGCTTCCACATTTAAAGACCAGACAAGCCAAAGAGAGGTTCAGCATCATTCGTTAGTATAATTATTACTTCTTTAAGCAGACTCCAAACTTCATAATGAAGTCTTTCTGGTTCAACTAAAAACTCACTATAAATAGTTGAGCACAGCACAACTATTCAGCACAAAAAATGAACTTGTATGTAATCTGGGCTTCTGGTGTTGGGCTTCAATCAGAAGAATACTCCTCTACCCACCTCTGTATTCAGAAGTGCTGCAGGGGAGAATTTCTTCAGACACAAATCCAGTAAATATTTTCAAGACTTATCCTTAAGCCATCCAACCTATGCTATCCAGTCTCACAGAACAGAGGGCATAAACCCTTGACAATACTCAAAGACAAATTAATAACCTTTTAACAAAGGCTATGTTAACCTTCCTAGAAATACCATTGTTTTGATAATTTTTTGCCACCTACAAAACAATGGGTTTTTTTAATCCCACAGTGCTGTTCAGAAGAGGTTGTTGCAAGTACCTTTAGGCAGTTCTTTCCTTCCATTCCTATTCAGAGATTCATATCCAAACACTATAGCTTTTTTACCATGCTGAAACAGACAATTCAAGACTGAAAAATATGTAGATGATAAAATATATACAATAGATGCTGTATCTTTAAACAAGCACAGAAACTATGCAGTGATTTAAAGCTTTACAGTGCAATCATTTTTGCTAACAATAAACAAAGCTGAAATAATTAGAGAAGAAAACATTAAAGCAGATACTCACAAGGCAATACCGAAAAGGAGTATTGCCAAGAACAAAACTACTGGCACTAGCAAGTGGCAAAAAAATTAACCAGCGTTTACAGTAAAATGCCAAAATCCCAAATAAATCCACGCATTCCCACCAGGTGGCGCCCGAGACGCACACAGCCGCTTACACTTGCTGCTCCCACTTCCATGCTTGGAAACAGTTAAAATCCTGTTTCATTACGCGTCCTACTGACGCAGTAGGAGCTCGCAAACGCTCCTCACTTAAACCATTTTAACTCTTTCACCACATTGTCTAATTCTGATGGGTCTCAAAGCCACAGTGCTATTCCTTGCACTTCAAAATAAGCCAGCACAATTATTATTACTGTTATTATTAGGCACAAATCTGTCTATAACAATACGGACTTATAGTCTCAGTTCCACACACACAGACAATTTCCTACAACCATGTTCACGTTTAAGTGGAGGAAAACATGCTGCAAGCATGGAAAGAAGGAAGTGTGCTCATAATTTCATTTACTCTCCACTCCTGCAGTACTTATCCAGCTGTCTGCACCCACAGCTCCAACCAAGCCAAATTTGGAATCCACAGTTATCTAAGGTTTGCTCAGGATCAGTTCCCATACCCAGGCAACCTGTCAAGCCACCCCATCATTGGTACTCAGTAAGGTCCTCAGTATAAAGGCAGTAGCTTTAAAAGTCATATTCCCAACAATTAACAAATAAATACAGTATCTTAGTCTTCTTCTAATAACTTTTCATTGCATACATGTCATTAACATGTATGCCTCTAAAAAATACATTCCAAAGGCATGTGTACTGTTGTAATCAGATAATACAGCTGCATAAAACAGCTGGATATGCAAAAGTCTATAAACACTTCTCATTGTATTTCACTTGAAAGATTAAAAGAAAGATAAAAAGAAACCTAGTAAGGAGCTGCAATATATTTAGTTCTAGTTAGTCATATTCCATACACCTGAAATTCCCAAGATTCCAGACAAGTACTTGGATACCACTTACTTAAAACAATATGAAGACATTCACATCAACACTAGTAGCGCACAGTTTATTCAGCAAGTGAAAATGCTAAAATGCTTCCCCCTGTCCCACCAAAGAGAAGATACTGAGCATTTTAAGTATCTTAGGGAAAGTAACTTCCATGTTACAGCAACAGTCAGAAGTCCTGAACATTTTACTAACTAGAACACAGAGTGCACACAAATACAGCACTACAAAAGGTTACTAAAATTTATTTTCCGGCTCCATATGCCCATAAACTCACACTTTTTAATCAAGTTTTGTAGTGGCAAAATCAGGGATAATACTCTTCTACCTCAGCAAGCAGTAAATTTTAGCATACTCAGAAAAAAAACAAATATGAGTACACAGAAGAAGCATTAACATGAAAGAAATGGACTTAAATTATACACTAGGTAAGGGCACTGTGAATCAATCCTCAAATCTGAGTACTCAGAGTGACACAACTTGCAATGACTAGATTCTCAGCATTTAAGAGCTATCAGAGGTTGTATGTGCGGTTTTTGTTAGTATTTCTTTTGTAGTGGAAGGGTTTGGAGTTGGTTTGTAGGGTTTTTTGCTTGGTGTGTTTCATTGTGGGTATGTGTTTAGTTTTTTTAATTAACTCAACTTACACCTATCCAGGGTTATGAATCTCATCTATCAGTAGAACAGAGCAAAATTTCATTTAATCCAATTTGTGTCCTTTTAAGAATGCAAATCACAGTGAACAGGGGTTTACAAAGACAGCACAGAGACCATGTCATATAATGATGAGGAAAAATAAACACATGTGAGGGGAAAAAATGAGATGATGTGCTGCCAGGCTCCTTACCCATTGCTGCTGTTGCTGGAGCTCCCTGATGGTATTCTCAGCTTGCTCCAGTTTAGTATTGGCCTCATCACTCTGCTGTTTGATGGTGGCCAGCTCCCGTTTTATGAGGTAGTTTTCCTCAGCCTCCTGGGCCCTTGTCACTTGTCCCTTAGGACATAATTTATTTTTTTTAAGCACTTGATGACAAATCCAAGGAAAACTGCCTTTGTGATGCTTAGCTGCTTATTTCATCAGATTGGTTTTGCAAATAGCACAGAGTACAATTGGTAGAAATTTTAGGACAAGTAGTACTAAACAGCTGCTTTAGTACTTTATTACAAAGTTCAGCATCCATTTAGCAAGAACAGTTTTGTACTTGCATTCAATAAAATTCCTTTCATGCATTATTACTCAGTTGTACATGCACAGATTTAGGCTCACAATATTCAATTTCATTGTTAATACAGTGTCATAGAATCCATTTGCCACAGGAATTTGTACAAAAAATTACAATAGGTTAGGAAAATTACTATAACGTGCAGGTATTGGGTTTATATATTTTTAGTAAACAAAATTAAACAAGTTTCTAGCAAGATGTATTAGCTCTGTATTTATTCCAAATCAGCAAAGCAGGGATAGAATACAGCATGCAAACATGCATGCATTAAAGCAGTTGGGTTTTTTTATGAGTAGGAAGAGAGTCATACAGTAAAAGACTAAAAGACTATACCTGTATCAATCTATCTGCCAAGGAAGCACTTTCCTACAAAGGAAAAATTCAGACAGGAATGAGGAAAAGGGAAACCAAAACACAAGGGGCTGATAATAGTGTCAAAAAAGACCAAGAGTTGATAGAAAGAAAATGCCCAAATTCTACCCATTTTTTGTGCAAACTCTTATTGCAAAATTAACAACTCTTCATATAAATGAAGGCAACTCAGTCCAAAGATCTCAGGAAGCAGCCTTTTCTGCAACAGATTTAACACAGTCCAGCTGTGATACAAAAAGGTTTCAAAGCCAGATTTCTGTAACACTTAAAATTCACCTACAGGAGACTGGTTGTTTTTATTTGAGTGGCTTGCTCCTGAATTAATGCAAGTTACCAAAGCATAATCTGATAGGATCAAACAGACAGATGCAGGACACCACCTACAGTCCCCCCACAACATGAAACAAAGGCATAATTTGAGCACAGAGGGAACTCCACTAAGCACCAAGGCACTCATGCAGAACTACAGTTTCCACTAAGATGAAGCAGGACAGTTAAACAGTGCAAACTGACAGACAAGTAGGAAATGTCAACTGACAGCTAATGTTCTATTTTACTGAACTCTTGCACTGACTCATTCAGCAGTTCATAGATTCTCTTTTCTTGCCAAACTTTTGCAAAAAAAATACTCATTTTTGCACACTGACAAGCCCTACTGCCCTGCAGTTACATTTATTTCTACTTTATCATCCCTGAAACCAATCAATTTTTTTGAACATTCTACAACAGAGAAATACATCTATTCACAGACCTTCTTTGTCTTTGAAGCTTTGATTAAAATTGAAGTTCAAACTATTAGATAAAAGCTATTTCTTAGAAGTTAAGGTACACTAAGGAAATCCCAACTAAATCAGATGGGAAAAATATTTTTAAAGTAAGTTTCCAACAGAAGAATTTAATGTATTTTTCACTCTTTATGATGTTTTTCAAATGCTGCGATGATAACAATCTTCAGGAATTCTTGTTAATAAATAATATTTTCCAGTTCTGAATTGTTTTGATACCAATCAGATTGGGATAATCTGAAGGTGAATTCTGAAATTCTAAGCACAGAATTTGCAAAAGCACTAGCGTGCAGCAGTTCATCCTGGACTTTAAAATTAAAAAAAGAAAAGATTTCAAACCTCTACAAGTTAAGTATAAAACAAGGGTATTAACTATTACATATTTACCAAGGTCATTGAAATGATTCACTACAGCTTCAACCTTCTTAAAGAGAGCCTACTCTTTTCCATCCATTTCATAAATCTCCAATGCTAGAAACAAAAATGTTCATCAAATTTATTGTTGGTCACAACTTTCACAATGTGCCATCATTATGCATCTTTTCCAAACTAAATTCTGAAACCAGTCAATTAGAATTTGACATAGACCAACTTCTTTTCCAGAAATTGCATTGGGGTATAACATCCTTAGTGTGACATCTTTCAATTATGTCACTCTCAATTGAAACATGACCATTTTCTTCCCTGTGAAACATGAACAACTGTTTGCAACTCATAAGAGCATTCAATCCCATTTGTTCAAAGATGGTCCTTGTTGGCATAAGAAAAGCAGGAATGCTCTCATTCCTGAGCAGAGCAGCTCAGATGCAATCTGCCACACAAGTGTGATACCAGGATACAGCAGAGGCCACTGGAGAACAGTTGGACACATATCCATAGCACTCCTCATGCCTACTATTGAAGTTTCAGTCAGTTACAAAAAAACTTAACAAAACTCTACTCCAGACTAAATATAAGAGAAATAAGTCTTTGGATATTTCCCCACCAGGTACCCAGACCTGCCACAAAACCTCAAAACCACAAAGAAGGAATGAATGGCAGTGTTCCTGTTCTCAGTATGAGTGCTGCAACATCCCTCTGGTCATTGGTAGGTCTGTCATTTTGCTCCTACATAAAAACACCAAGCAACTTCAGATTTTCAAAACTGAGGATTCTCTCACAATGACCTTTTTCCAAACAACCAGTCCACTATTTCATGGAGTCTTCTGGACTTTGAACATATGCTTCTAATTCAGAAAGAAAACAGTACAACACAAGCTGAGTATGTTAAAATGTTTGATTTTATAATCACTAAGAAGCAGACATAACCTTACATATTTAAAGCACTGACCTTAATTGCTCAGTGATAGCCATGCTATTTGGCTAAGCACTGCTAGTAAACACCAGAGATTATCAGGAAAACAGTAAACTATAATTCTGAGATTCCCATTTCATATAATGAAGTTGCCATCAATAAAGTCTAAATTAACAGAGATTAAATCTAATCCCCAGCATACTTACTTTTTCTAGTGTTTCAATGCGCTGTTTCAGGAGTCTATTTTCAGTTCGTAACCTCTGGAAGGTAAACAGTTCACAAATCCATTTCTCAAGTTATGAATTGAAAGTCAAAAGGAAAGCAAACTACCAATACTTTTATCTCATCACATCCATGAAAATCAGTATAATTACAAAAATAATTTCTGAACTTCTTAACATCCTTTCATATTATGCACTAGCTCGAAATATGAGTTTAAACAGCTTGGTACAGCAACAACAAGAACACATCTCATGTTATGTGAAAGCTTTTATGTTGCATTTGCTGAAAGCTGTGTCTGCAGGGGAACCATGGGGCTTAACCCACACCAGATTGGACAGCCTCCCCTTCATAAACAGGATCAAAGTCTTCATGGTTAAGGGACATGACAGTGCACTCCCTGCAGCAGGACAGCCTAATGAGGCAGCTACAAGGTTTCTTTCATAAGAATTTATATTAATCTATAAATCTATAGTATGGCTATACTGAGAATTTCCTCAAACATCCCAGAAGTCAGCAAGAATTGTGCTGAACCCTATATTTTACAAGTGCACTTCCTTTAATTTTGGCAGTAAAATTTTAGCAGTCAGCATTCAGACACAAAAGATCCATACCACTCAGAAGAGGGGATTAGATATCAGTTCAGCAAATGCTTTACTCTGCCAGGCTAAAAGGCAAACTCAAAATACAGTTCTATCTCCCCTAAAATAGTCTCTTCTGCTAAGAAGCTCTGCTAAGTCAGAAATTATTTACATATGTCCCAAAGTAGGGCCTAGAAACAGGTAGCTCTGCGTTGTTTGGTTGGGAGTTTTTTGCAAAAATTTTTGGTTGCTTTTTCTTGGGGTGGGCTTCATGCTTTTTGTTTTGGGAAGGGTTTTTGCTTTCTCCTTTTTTGGGGGGGGAATGGTGGCAAGAAGCAAGAAAGATTTGAAAAGAGTTAATATACTAGAATCTAAAGTTACAGTTGTCTTTCACATGGTTTTACTCTGTTCTGCAGAGAGCTGTCATTTGAGCCCTGCAAATCTGATTTCAGCTGCTGTTACAGCAGGTATTGCTGCTGCTAACTGCCTCACTGCCTGATGCAATCAACTGCCTGAAAAGGCTCCTAATACCTTTGTGCTCCCAGGTGCATCTCACAGTCATTTTTCTGAAGAATTGATGCCTCAAAAACTGACATTGAAAGGCAAAATGACAAGCAGTGGACAGGAAGAAGGAAGGCTGTACCTAACTCCCTCACCAAACTTGTATATAATACACTTGCACAGCATTTCTCCCACTGTCTTTTCTCACAGAACTGGCTAAAACCACAAGGAAGAAAATCCAAATCAAACAACATGCTGTGGAAAAAAAAGCAAAATAGGAAAAAAAGCATCAAAAGACTATTTATGTCACAAAAGCAAAAAGATGCAGTGATTAGGTACATACAGGAAGTAGGTCAGTTAGTAAAAAGGGAAAAATAAACTCCACTGGCAGCTTGGCTTTTCCCCCCCAGTTTGTATTAACTGCAAAAGCTCCAAAAGAAAAAGTGACTGCAGAGAGAAGATGCCACAATTTGGGTCCAATGCATAAGAAAAATCAGGACCTTAAAATCAAAGACAAACCAGTCAAGTGGACTCCATGAAGTCTATCTTAACAAGTCTATCATACAAACCTCCTGTGTGCAGCACCTACATTTAAACCAGCATATTTGGAACCTCTGACAAATGAGGGCATCTATTATTAAGCTTCTGTCAGCAGGAAATACTAAAAAAATAAGTACAGAAAGTCCCCATAGATTTTTTTTTAATGTCCACCCAAAGTCTCAATAATTTCACTGTAAGTGTCCTTTGGGAACAGACATCCCAAATACAAATGCTGAAAAAATTTGGGGGTCTTGATTATGTCCTGCTACATGCAGAGATCAAACATGCAATCCCCCCATCTAGGAATTAAACTTATTCATAAATAAATTTGTTGAGGGCTCCTTACTTTAATTTCAACTTGTTCTTCCATTTCTTTTGTCTTTATTGTAGTGTACTCTTTTTCTAGCCTAAAAATTAGAAATAGTAAATTATGATCAGAAACATTGTGGATAATTTACTTGTTGGTGTAATACCTAACAAATAACAGTAGAACAGAGATACAGATTATTGATATTTCCTCTCAAATGCACTCCTGTAAATGCTTAGACTGGACCTTAAATTTAACACAGTAGATATGATTTCAGTAGATATGAACACACTGAACCAGCATTATGAAGTGCAGGAGCTTGCCTGGATACATTACAGTGGCAGCAATTTGGAGCTACTCTGCAATAACCCCTTTATGCAATACAGTCATCAATTCAACAGATTCAGCCAAAAGAAATCAGAGCTTGGAAAGCCTGAAAGACAAAGATGTAAAGAAATCTGAGAAAAATACCTTAAAGATAAACCAATTTTAGCCTTTCCCCAGCAAATCAAATGAAAAAGGCAGCAAGAAAAACCCACAAGCTGAGATAACAATGCCTCTACAGAAAGCAGATCAGGAAGTTCAGACTTGGAATGGTAGATTTTCAACTGCATACACTTGGACTGGTTTGCAAAGAAAATATTTTTCCTGAAAGCTTTGTTGTTACTCCTTTTTTAGAGAAGACTGCTCATTCTACTGATCATAGGCTGCTGACAGAAAAATAAAAGAAAAAGATTGACAAATTCAGTTTGGAAGACCCTGGACACAGCCAGCAGTGCAACAATGAACACAGGATACTTTACAACCAATGAGTGCCCAACAAACTCAACCCTGGCAAGCCACACTATCTGCAGCTTTCTAATCAAAGCAGAATTTACCAAAGGCAGAAGAGACATGCAAATAACCTTAACAACAACAAGTGGTATTCTCAAGACTTCAAACCCCACATGAAAGTTGTTTTACTGTTGTCAATGTTACTACAAAGTTCTCTCAATTTATATTTTCAACAGCACTAATTTTGATTATAAATGCACTCTTTAGTATCATGATTATTCTTCCAGTTTCTGAGAACTAAAATCTTCAGAATTTAGGCCAGATGACAAAAGTTTCACCTCCTTTACCCTGAACAAAACAAAAACAATCTCCCCTCTCACCAGAGGAGAAAACCACCCCCTACCCAACCTTCCTATTCAGTTCCTTTTTACAGAAGGGCTGTAATTCCCCATAACTCACAGTTTTCTTCAAATGCTTTTTTAGTTATTTTTGTAAATGAGCTGTAGCTTTATTATATTTAAGAAAAATAGCAAATACTACTTTAGAATAATTTTTTTGCAGACAGAACTGCAGTTTTAACTGTTTATATAGTATAAAATCCCCTAAAAATGTAAAGATGAAAAATTCAAAATGAAACGCTGAATAGCAATTCTTAAGGGTAAACAAACAGTAACTCAGCAACAGTATAATGTATGTTCTCAAAATGTAATACCTACTTTTTCATCTTTTTTGCATTGTATTTGACTTGGTAAGATGCTTGGATTAATTTGTCTGGACCACTGTCAAACTGATGTGGAATGACCTTTTGAAAGTGCTAAAAGCAATCAGAGCACAAGATTACACATAATTAACAGCTGCAAGGAAATACACACACTGCACATTTCAGATATCTCTTAAAATTATAATAATCATAGCTTACCTGTAACATTCCTTCCATGTCAAGTTGCAGTAATTCTGCCTGGTTCATCTGAAGTAATGCTAAACCTACTCTAAATACTATCTCTAAACCCTGAAAAGAGAAGTCAAAAAATATTCAACAATTATTCATGCCATTGTCAACAGCACAGAGCTTTTCTACTATTTACTAACATTGGAAATCTCACCCACCTAAGCACAAGTAAAAGGGCTACTGAAAAAATCTCTCACCAAATTGCTTCTGCGTTTCTTTTTTTATTCCAAGGACAAGCAAGCTGGCTATTTGTCCTGATGCCAGACATCTCCCTCAGAGAAGTTAGTGATGAGGCAAAATCTCGAGTGACAGGAATCCTCTAGGTCAGCTCTATCTACCATTTCAAGTATATCTAGTAGAAACATCCCCAGTACTTGTCACAAAAGCCATTTTCATTTCAGACACAGTACAACGCAGTTAAACTACTGGGAAAAAAAAGGAAAGTCTCACTATATACCCCATCTTCGACTTTCCTGGGGACAAGGTGAAAGGATCCACCTTTGACTTACTGCTTTCTCAAAGCTGACTGCAGGGCAAGCATAAACTATGATTTGTTATTAGTTACAATTGTGCAAAGTTCTAATCCTAAACACAGCATAGGTGTCCTTGTGATAATGACACAGATTTCTTTCCCAAAAATTCCTTTGGCACCTAACATCATGTGAACAATAAAAAGAACTAACACTCCCCCTTCTTGGCTTGCATATCCACCATGAACTCCAACTTTGGCCTGAAAGCAGCATTAGTTTCCACTGCAAACTCACCATAATACTGAGGAATGGATATCCCTGCTGCATGCAATGCTAATGAACTGCATCCAGAAAAAACGTATTTGGGACCACTTCAACTTAGAGCACAAAGCTACACACAATATCAACATTCAGTGACTTGGCTACTCTTCCTGGACAAACTGCACACACAGACACCTTCCCTTAAAATAATCTGATCAGCATAAGAAATAAAAAGCAAGACTGAGATTTGTCCATCATGATGGGATTTATACCACTACCTAAATAACTGCTTTCAACAGCTACTCTTGAAATATAACATATGACTACATTTAGTAGTTACCTCAGACATAAAGATATCAAATATTCTCGTTGCAATTGGTAGTGGAAAAGTTGTAAGGAATATAGTTAAAAACCATGATGATGCATACATAGAAGTGTGAAAACTTTGAGACTGAAAGTGCACATAAAGCTCTGGAAGATGTTCCTGGAAAAGAAGAGGAATAAAATACACAAGTATGTTAAGCTTCTGCTTGTAGTTTTAGTGCAGATGTGTTTTTGACAAATTTTGAATACAAGAAAGTAATTGACACATAGTACATAGAGGAGCTGTCGGTACTAGCAACAGGACTAGGAAAGACATAACTCATCATTATCAAGAACCATGCATGTCTACCCTGCAAAGCAGATAACAAAAACACTTCCTGATCCTAAGGGGAAGTCAGGCTTGTAAATCCCTGAGTAATAACTAGAATGGGCTACTAAAAAGAGCTGAAAACTCTAAGGCTATGTGATCTCTCACCCTTGACCACTATGTTAGAAACCAGATCACCAAACAGAAACCTCTTTTGCTCCATCAGCCTCACCAGGAAGAACCTGCATTCCAAATCTGAAAACAATTTCAATCCTAGATAAGAGGGTATCTCCCAATCTTCATCTTTTAAGATACTATAACTTAACTATGAAGACTTTGATTTTCAGAGTCTTCAATCCAAACAGAATTAAACATCCATCTGCTTAAACTGCAGCAATACAAATCCTCATGCTTCAGTGTTTAAAGCCAGTCACTGCCTGCCAAAGGTTAAAAAAAATTGCTCACAGCCACATGCATTTACTTGTGAAGTTCTGAAACTAGCTATTGTCAAGAGTGCAGCCTGTTAGCCAACAGACATGCCTGCTCTTGAGCTGTAATTCCCAAGTTTCTTATTAATAGTTACTGAAGAGCAAGTTTGATAATTTTGTATGTACCTGTATCATGCATTCAAACTGGTACATACAAAGGCCCAGTTCAGCCATGCTTGGTTTAAAGAGTTCTCGTAGTCTGTAATCTTGCATTAATTTAACAAACACACAGAATGCCTCTTCTTCTGGCATCTATATCAAAAACAAAAAAGCACAGTAAAAACTCTGGACAAACATAATGATATATCAGAGTAAATGCCTGGGAGGATTTAGGGTTGGGGTTTTGTGTCTGTGTGCATGTGCACATAGCAGAGCTTTTTTCTTGGTTGTTGGTTTGTTTGTTTTGAGGTTTTTGTTTTGTTTAAGGGATTTACAGCCAATTATTCCAATTAACTTTTGTATATATTAAATTCTAGCAAATAATTTCTCAACTGAAATGGAGGTCTGTAACTTTCTTACTATATAGCATACTTTGTCATAAATCAAAAACCAATAATACAAAGGAAGCTTTAAGATAATCAACTGTGTAGTTTCATTTGAACTCTGAGGAGATTCCATGTAATAGAAGAGAAATAACAAGTTCATTTATTTTTGAAATATTACTCACCAAAATAGCTCGCAAGCCTGCAATCCTACCTTAGCTCTGAAAAACAAATACATTCTCCCACTCCAATACAAGTATCTTGGCAAATAGAATGACACAAAGTAAATCTCATTTTATTTCCAGACTAAACAGCTGCCCTTGACAGCTCCAATGTAACAAAATTATGAAGGAAAAGCATTGCAAGAATTCCCAATAAACCACCACAATATATTATGCATTCTAGCATGGATTTAAAAGGTTCACATATTTTTAAATATTTTACCTGCATAAGCAGTAACCCAACTATAAAAGCGCTTCCTTGACAGTATCCAACCTCACGATCCACCAAAGAGTAAGCCTGGAAAATAAAGTTAAAACTATCAGCAATTAAAACCTCATTATCAATAAAAAGTAATCATGGCTTATCCCTGCTATCTTGTTAATAACTTATTCTTCCTCTCCCCAAATCCAACAAGGGCAGACATCCTATCCAGAAATTTTAGTCAGACATTCTAGTTTCTACCTGCTGCCACAAACTCTGCTCTCTGAGCATATACATACAAAGCTAAACTAAGGCATACCTATCAAAAATACAGGCAGTTTTCAACTACAGGAATTTGGTAGAAGATAAAAGAGACCACTGGCATACAAATCTCACAAAGTACTACTTTTATAGGATACAGACTAGACAATGAAACAAGTTGTCTTCAGAAATAATATGTGCTGCAGTTTTATTTACAGATGGATGAAATGTGGTGATCTCCATGCAGGTGGCATCTTTGTTTTAGAGTTATGGAAACTACTATGGTTTGGAAACCTGCCATTTCTCCATTGAAACCATGTTCTGTGGAAAAGTCTGACCTTCAAAGTTTAACCTCTAGTGAAGAGTAAGTGATGCAAACAATGCTACATTGGCATTTTCATTTTATGTTTGGGCACTGGAACAACTGCACATTAGCTTGTGCCTGCCATGTGCACTTCAGAAATACCTGCACACTGAATACTAGCTCTGATTGCCAATGTTCTTGTCTCGGGCAACACTGTTCACTTTAATTTATGGCACACTTCATTCCATTGCACAATCAGCAGTCAGCATGTGGCTTTGTTTTAATGCCAACTTGGTTTTACCTTGTGAGATATAAAAAAACTTATAGGAATGCCATTGGAACTAAAATGGGATTTGTTGAACTAACCCAGTGTCTATGGTTTAAAAAAAACTCATAACACATGAAACTGGTGCAAGCTCTCTATATACAAGGCAATCCAAGCTGGTGCATGCTCTTGCTAATACATTCTCAAGGGCTGAAATACCAACTCACCTTCATTACGTTGAACAAGACCTCCTGCCCAAGGCTATCTTTTTCTTTGAAAAAATCATGCTCAGGGTATGTTCTAGCAATGTCCCTTCTTATTAATTTTTCACAAGGAGATGTCATTTTTAAAAGCTCTGAATACTGATCCTTAATTGGCATGCTTTGAGCACTGCATAAAAGTTGCCAAACAATTGCTCTGAAGTGATGAGGTATCCCTTTTCGAACCAGCTCCTAAGGCACAAAAAGACAATTCATATTTCCTGAAAATATTACAAAAAATAAACCTAGAGAAAAAACAGCTTGAAATCAAATTCCTCACAATTTCAAAAAAACCTTTACATCATGGCAAAAACTCCTCATACAGTTTATAACGTCAAATTTAGTAGGATAAGTTCACAAAAGTAAGCAGTCTCTGAATCATTTTTAGTGTCTAAATTAGCTACTGAAAATAGTTCCTTATCCATGGCAAACTATGTGAAAAACAGAATATTCAAATAATTTTATACAAGAACTTCCATTAAACAGAACTTAATACAATGATGTCTATATTTCATGAAAGATTACTGGAGATAACACCTTTAATAATATTTGCAGTCACTGAGACCTAAGAAATCATGACTAAAAATTACTTCCAAGATAGGCAAATGACAAAAAGTAGAATTAACCGTAGCACAGTCAACTGCAACAAAAAATTTGCACAGTACAGCTATCATTTAGCAAACTTGACAACTTATGTCCAATTTCTCTGGTGTGCCAGGATTTCCAAGTTATCTTTTAAGAAAGCATTTAAATGCAGTTTCAGACACTGCACCAAGAAAACATTAAGTTTACACCTACTGAATTAACTAAAATTACTTTAGCTTTTGAAAAAAATTCTGCTAGGTATTATACAATTCAAACATGCCCAGATGAGTACAGCTAAGAACCTGTTACTCGTCCTTTAAGAAATCACAAGGACAAGAAGTCTTGCTGCTTGATCTGAAAACTGAAAAAGAAGCATTACTCAGGAATTTAACAGACTCTTGGTGGTATGCTCTGCACCTAGAATCAGTCTGACCTAGAAAATTGTCTCTTCAAGACTATTTCCTTTTTGTACCTTAATAACTTTTTTACTTTAAGAATTCTTATCAAATATTCAGTCTCCTAAAGGCTAACTTCTTTCATTATTATTTATTCTGAAGCTAGAGTAACCTCCTATTCTGCAAAGCTTCCTCTTCTTCCTGTTTGTTTCACATTTTTCTCCTACTTCTCCAACGTTACAATTAATTCATGCAACACTGATAACTTTCAAACAGACTCTTCCTTTTAAGTTTTGTTTTTCTTGAGCTCAAACTCTGCTGCAGAAGTTTTGCATCACTGATCTCCATTTGTTAACATCCTAAGCTCTCAATCCATCCTTCTTCAGAACCACCATAGTAATGCCACTCCAACTATTTCTCCTGTCTACAACATAACACCAAGGTGTTTTTCCTAAAAGAATGCCAATCCAAGACAAGAACCCTAACACATCAGCTTTACACAACTGTATCTACCTATCCTTTGCCAACAACACAACTGTACTGTACATCAGCCATCTAAAGCCTCAAGAGCACTAATAAAGCAAGAAACTTCTGGCTAATGCCTCGTTAATGTACCTCCTTGACAGAATAATAGAGTTAACCCCTCCAACTTTCCTAAAAGGAACAGCAGGAAACACATCTACTGGCCATGCCATGTGAACTGAACAGCAGGACTTGAGTCATCCTTCAGAAGTGCTCCATAAACAAGAAGCAAGTTCTGAAGTGAATTGAGAGATGTAAAGGATGGAACACATCATCTTTGGAGGGAGGTATAGACACTTACGCCTAAAACGTAAAAACTTACCAGATTTCTGACAACCAAAGACCAGGTTTTACAGCCAGGACAAAAAGATACCTATGCTGCTACCTATTTACCTAGTGGCACAATCAGGGAATAGATGTGGATGTTCTGATATTCCATCATAAATACAGACTCACAGATAAGGTTCACATTCAACAAAAAAATACTGAGCATTATTTAACAGCAAATGAAACCATGGCTAGTTTTTACTATATTAGTCAGCAATATAATTACATATTCCCTGAAAGTTAGTCAAATACTCCTCAAATTGTACTTGGGCAGCTGTAAAAACAAGTGACACTTGTGACACTTGAAAATGTTCGAACAAATTCTAACTGACAGATCTTATTACCACCTCACTTTTACTTTCTCTTGCCAGATTCCTGTGGCCTTCTTTTCATGGCCTTTTGGAACACCTCTCCAGAAACTGCTTTCCCTATGCAAGCAGGAAATCTTTAGTTCATTTTCTTCCCTTGTTTCCTCTCTCAAGTCATGTTCTCTTCACAACTGCTCCATACAAAAGATACTTTACTTTAGCCCATTGTTCTGCCTTCCCACAACCTATTCATAGACACACATTTCAAACTGTTCAAAAGACCCTGACACATTTGTATTCTGCACATAAAACTGCAGACTACAGCCAATAAAGAACCAAAGCAGAACAGACTTGCCTGCTAACAAAAAAATCCCACGCTGTTCTGCTTGCTGCCACTGAAACATGGATATGTTCAAATGCACTAAATGCTTTTTGGTTTGAATTTAAAGTGTGATTGAACCCCACTTCTGTACATGACCACAACTAACCCAGACTGGACACACTGGACAAAGTTCATCCAATCCATCCAGAATTTAGAAACTATGTGTTCTTCTGCCTAAGGTCATCTCTGGGGTCAACATACTTGGCAAGCACAAAATCTAAACTCATTGTAGCCCTGGAGAAGACTTATCAGCTCCCCTATTAAAAATGCTTTAAAGAGAGCTGCTCAGTATCTGGCAGCACAACATACACGTACGGAATCAGAGCATCAAGCTATCAGATGCCCTTCTGCTGATCTTCAGTAATTCCATTTTTGGAAACATGAAGCTAATCATCCCTGCATTCATGGAAATCTCTCATCAGAGGTAAACTGAAAGCTTTAGTATTCAAGATACAGTAAATGCATCTGGTTTTCAGCAGGAGACATTTGCTGGGTGACAGCACATAGGAAGGTCACAAAGGAAGCACCAAGGCTTAGGGATAGAAAGACTCCATTGGAAGTTTGTATTGCATATTAATTTTAAAAGAATAAACCCATCACAAATATAAAACAGTATCACTTATATCACATTAAAAATAAATCAAAAAACCAGTTTCCAACTACCTTAACTTGCTTTTCTTTCTTTTTCCGTACATCTTCCCATTCATTCACAATCCGCCCCCACAGGATCCACGAGTCTTCTTCAAGATGGCTGAGATTGCTAGAAGCTGATGAACTAGATACAAGGGAAGATCCACTATTTCTTCTTGACCCATTTACTGATCGTAAGGATTTGCTATCTGTTTCCAAGAGTCTGCAAAGAAAGCACACAAAAAACAAATTCAAGTTCTTCTAATCAAAGGATGGCACTATTAATTGTTTTCTTGACAAAGAACGCACCCAGAGGTTCAGTGAAACAGCTTCACAGCGTTCATTTGGACTAAATGTGAAAAGAACCGTTCAATGTTACCCCTTTCTCTTGAGATCTCAAGTAAATCTGCAGATAGAACAGTTCACACTGCAGCATTTTAAGAAACAGATAAAAACGTCACCCACAGCTGTCATGCATCAGACTGACAAAGAAAACCTAAGGAAGTTAAATATCCTCAATGATAACATCAAATGTCACAGAACTTAAAAAATAGTAATTTAAAAGACAAAAAATTAACCTCCTGTAAGTCTACCTGATTACACTCTTTGAAAATTGACAGTATAAATAAAAACAGAACAATTAAAACCTCTGAAGCAATTTTAAAACAACTGATCCTTGCTGACATGTTGATTCACAAATCAGCACAGTGTTTTATAAAGGCACAGGAGAAATCCCAGACCTGCAGCCCAAGGACAGGACAGGCAAGTGACTAGTGGAGCTAATGAACGTGCCATTAAAGTGAGGAGCTCAAACGTGAGACCCTCTGGGGCTGCCCAGCAGCAAAATACAAAGGTGTGTCAAGTGCCAGACGAGTTCCTGAGGAGACCTCCCTGTGAGCAGCTTGCTGTGGCCATGGACTTGGCAAGAAGGCAATGCTTTGTTTATCCTCCACTAATATCGAACCCCATAAGCAGGGGACATTTTTTGGATTATGTGTTAGTTAAGAGCAAGAATTCAGACTAACTTGGAACTGTTTCACTATACCATGAGTTTCATTTGTGCTTTAACTTCTAAGAATTCCAAAATCAGAGCCATGTGGTTGAATACTTTCTCAAAAATTAGTACAAAAGTTAATCCCCCAGCATTTCAGCAAGGTCAGGTTATGTTTTAGATATTTAACAAATTGTAGCCCAAAGGATATTGTATCTGAGATGGTACAGAAATCTCAGAAATACCTAATATTTAATAGTACAGAAATACCTACAATATTTAAGCTCTCTGCTATAATGAAATTATTTATACTAGCTTTCACCTACTGGTGTTTATGAAAGCAAGGGAAAAAGTAATTTAACTCATTAAGATATATAGCACAGTTTCTGCAACAGTATTTTGTTTGGAAAAGAGTTAAATGGTAAAAAAAAAAAAAGGAAAACAAAACCTTTTCAAGACAAATTTTCATTTGGGATTTTATTAAAAAAATTCAAATAATTTTCCATTTATTAATGGAATGCATAAAATCTAGTTTTAAAGAAAATACTTTAAAAATCCACTTCAAATGTTTAGAAACCTGGCCTATACTGATCCATAATGAAAAATTAGTTTGAAATGCTCTCAATCCAAGACAATGACTCAAAACCAAATTCAAGGTAATCACAGAGGAAAAAGCATAGAATAAACATTAAGATTATAAAAACAAAGGTCTAATGAGACACTTCCAGTTTTCACAGGTTTCTGTAAAAGTTATACTAAGTTTCTGTAATTAGACCTTACCTGGATAAACTCATTGTCCTTAGATTTGAAAACAGGAAGTTCTGTTCACAGTAAGTCGCAAGTTCTGTGACGTTTAGTCACTGTTTTCTTTCATTTAAAACTTTATAAATGATTTACTAATGCCAAACTGTTCCACCAGGACTCTGGACTGAGCTTCCTCTTTATTCTGTGGGGACTTTCAGTATAATTAGATTACAGAATGCTACAAGACATAGCTTGAAACAATTTGAGTTCTTCCCTTTTCTAACTGTTACCTAATTCATATTCTCCTTCTGACAAAAAAGCTCACAAAAAACCCAAAACCTTTACAAACATCCACAGCAGCAATTCTTCCAGCAAGAAGAAAGAATGGTTCCCTGTGAACAGAGTACAATTGTCAACAAAGTGCCACTGTGCTAAACTGCAGATGCAAACTGTTCTGAAACTACAGGGCAGCCAGCAAAGAGCATCGAATTTCAGTACTAAAGGGCAGTACCTCACCAGCAAGCACAGGCTGGGTAAGGCAGGCTCCAAATAGAATTCACACACAAGACTAGTGTGGGACTAACAACAAGTCTGGCTAAAAGGAGATAAAACCAGACAAGATTGGCTAGTTTACTTACTAAATGAAGAAAGCTGACTTGAGACAGAAAGCCCAAGCTCACATTCTGCTTTTAACAAGCCAGGCAGTCTGACTGCAGGCCTCAATGAGAAGGCTCTAGATGTAAAGACATTACACTCCAGCATAGATAAGCAGTCCAAAGAACAGTTTGCTTTTCAAATACAAGTTAGTTGTTCTAGTCATGAACAGACTAGAAAGCCTCAGATTAAATGCAGATTAGCTTTCTAAAAAAAGCACTATTTAACCATTTTTCTGCTTCTTTTGATAATTTTTCATTTGCTCAGCAAAAATTAAATGGAGTTCATCTTTGAAGACAAGGAAGAGTGTATGATGTGGTTCTAGAAGCTTCCTTCCATTGTCAAAATTTGGACAGATGTATCAAATTCCCTTAAAATTGTGGTGCTATCAGGCTGCAGAATGCAGACATGGGAGAAGACATGCCTGGTGACACACAGGCATTGCCTCTCCTCCCCCCAGTTACTCGCTTCCTCCACTGAAAGTTACTACCCTCAGAAGTGACTCAGCAGGGAAAAAACCAAACAAATAAATAAACCAACTAAAACAAAACCCCAAACCAAACAACCCCTCCCAACTAAGAATAAGAATATTTAAAAAAAAAACCAAACACACACACACAAAAAAACACAACCAAAGAAAACCACACAAAAAGCCTCCTCTCCCCAAACCCACCAACCAACCAAAAAAACCAAAAGCAAAAAACCCCCAAAGAAAACCCAAACCAATCAAAAAGAGAGTACCTCAACTGCTTCAGTGCAAAGGCCAGCACTCTCATAGAAGCTGGAACAGAAGCTAGTTTGAGCTAAATTATCAAACCTTCACTACAGCTCAAGGATAGCCATCTCCAGTAGGTAACAAAGCCCTGCAGCTAACTGCCAAGTCTAAAAATCTACTTGGAGTTCAAGTTGTTAACAGCCAACCTCTCAAAAATTACCAAAACATACTTGTCAAATATAACCGGATTTTGCAAAAGGACAGATGACTTAGGAGTCCTGCCTCAAAAGTGCAAATGAGTGTGGCTTCTGGAAATTCAGCATTAAGAAATTCTACAGTCCAACTTCATTTCTGACTGATCTTGTGAATTTGCATCACTATGCACATCAAGAGTAACTGATCCACCTGAAAGTTGCATCTTCAATTGTGCAGATAAATAGGCACATGGAAAGACTACCATGAAAACTGTTTCTATACATACAAAGGCAAGATGGACACAAAAAAACTGATCAAGAATTAACTTTTAATTAATTTAAGCTATTATGCATCAGGCACCACTAGTGTAACAGCAAGAAGGTGGCTGAACATGGTTCCATCTCTCTACATAGCAAATTATGTAGCTGAAACAAGAACTGGATAAAAGTGGGGAAAAAAAAGAATTGAGAAAGATTTAAGATTTCAAGAAATTCATAGAAATTATCGTTATGATTTTAGAAGGTAAGAAGGTTTTACACAAATCTCATCTCTGGGATACTTTACTTTCAATTGGATGCTTTAAAAATCATAGTATAATTTCTTACTGTTAGAGGCAGCTATAAACACTCCTGTAAAAACAGTAGAGAAAAACACCTTCTAGAGTTTCACAAAAACATAACTTGTAAAAACACAGCACAAAAATACAAATTCTTAAACCTTTGGGCTTTCAAATTGAAGTGCAGTGCCATGAAATTTTTAACTAATTCCCCTTTAACAGCCTCTATGCTACAATTGCAACAAACCAATTTTAGTCTCATTACTGTACTTCGAAAAGCAAAAAGTTTTCCATTCACCTGTTCTGCTCCTCAAGTTTAGCCAGTAATTCCAAGTCGTCGGGGCTGAGCTGTGTCGGGGAGGATGGTGAGAGGGCGGGTGTGGACAGAGTGGTGGAGGGGGATGTGGTGTGGAGGGAGGCAGATGGACTCGCCACCTGGCTGGCCATTTGACTGACGGTGTGCGACACCGTGTTCTTCACCCATGAGAGAGTGGAGCTCAGCTTGCCTGCAACCTTGTCTGTCGCCACCTGTATCGACACAAAGAACAGGATGCAAAAGTTGTCCTTTTTAAACTCCTTTTTTCCAGCAAACCTGCGGCATCCAACAAAGGAAAAAATATACAATAGGCACAAAGCAACACCGAGATCATTTATTTCTCCAGGAGCCCAAGGCTGTCAGAAGTCACACAAGCATCACCAGCAATACAGTATTATAGAAGGAACATGCAAGTATGTTGCTAATCCACAAAGACAAACCCCGAGAAACTCCTGATGTATACTCACAGAGCTCATCTCTGCAGTACAGAAATACCACAGGATCCAGGATCAGCTCCGACTTTCCATTATAAAAATAAATAGAAATAAAAGCTTATTTTAAAACAACTCGATAAACTAAAATAATGGCACAGAAACTGTAGAAATATAGATACAGAAACAATCAACTACTTTACTGATGGACACTGAAGCAGAATATCAGGGTAACCCCCCAGACCACCCACTGCTCACCTTCACTGAACCCTAAAGTGCCAGGACAAGGAGCAGGGCTGCCACATTTCTGATGTACACCAAGAATCCTCTAGCATTGCCAGTGTGCAGAAAACAGTCACCAAGAATCTATGCCCATAAATCTACAACAGCTCAAAGTCTCACAGTAAGGCATCACACTGCTGCCTCTTTTCTCTTCTCACTTTCTCTTCAGGTCACTTGTACACCAAGTGTCCTTGATCCCCAGTCCCACTGTGCCTGGACAGACCCCAGGATTTTGGGGAAAAAGCAAGAGGTGCTGCTAGAGTCAGGAAAGCAGTGAGCCTGGGAAAGCAAAGGTTAACTGGTGCTGACCATTATCAGCTGCTATTTCTTGACCAGTGCAAAGAACAAAAGAGCAGCTGCTGGAGGCATCTTCCAGTGAATCCCTCACTAGAGTTTCCCTTCAGCATCTGAAAATATGAGAGGCTTTGACACAAAGTAACTCAAGATTTTAATCCCTCCCCAGCCCAACTGAGAGGAAATCCAGGTGCACCTCAAAGGAAGAGCCAGCTGCCTAGCAAATGTTAAAACTTGGTAAAACCAAGGCTGAAGAGGAACTGAAGTGGTATTGCTGGTAACTATTTATTTTGAACTTTGCTGATTTCCTCAAAACACTGAATTACTCCATGCCACAAAGAATTCTGCAGTACAGCCTATAAATAATTACTAAGATACTAAAGACACTGAGCTACAGGGAAGAAAAATCTCTTCCCAAGATCCTCCAATAGAATCTAATTAAAGGAAAATTTTAACTGAAATAAAACACTCCATCCCATCACACTGTGCATTTATCTGAAGCACAATATATAGACTTAGTAACTGATTGCTGAAACAGAAGCTTTTATTTGGATACAATGCTACAAAGAACTTTCCTGTCAATCAAATCCATCAGTATTTTACTTTCACTTAATATCAAAAAGAAGACCCACTGAATGCCTTCAGAAAACAAGCAGAACAACACAGGCCAAACCCAAACAAGTGGTAATCAACCTTCCCACTTACTCTCCATCAACAACATGACACCTAAGAGCTCTCCTAGAAGACTAGGAGAAATTTCCAATTTCCATATGCTTATTAGCATTCTTTCTGAAAATGGTATCAAATTTTGCTGGAAGTCTTCAGAGGCAGGGATGCCAACCACAGGCAGGGATAATAAGATACCAACATAAGCATCAGAAAGGCTCCGGTTGGTTCTTGTCACTGTTGGACAGCAAAAGTCAGGTATATAAAAAGAAGAAAAAAAGGAAAAAAAATCTGCAACAACCCAAAACACAAAGATCCCAACACATATCTTTTAAATAAAATCTTGGAAAAAATTGATTCCAACACTAGCATTTGACACCATCTTTTATAAAAGAAAGGAATGAAAATTACCAGAGGTTTCAAAATTCAAAGTTTAATACATGCATTAATATTTCACTCAGTCTATACCCTTTATTCACTATTGCTATGAAAGGATAAATTACTGCTGTTTCACTTTGAATAAAATCACATTATAATGAAGGTAACCCATACATCTCACTTAAGACTGATTATTTTCTCAAAGGCTTTAAACTGCTTAAAATATCACAAGTAATTCCAAAAATAAATGCTGGCAGAACCAGGGCCAATCTTAACACAGTAAAATGACTGCCATACACAGCAAGCTTTAGGAGTCACAGCTCTAAGAATCTTAGGTATAAGGATTAGAAAAGCAATGATTTTGAGTAATACCCTATGTGGTGCAAACAGGATAAAAACCCATACACCCAATTTTTATCTTTTCACAAAGTAAAGCAATTGGAAAGACTTAAGGCATAAAACAAAATTCAAGGTCAATCTGGCCTATAAATGATGAGGCTTATACTGTACAGTAAGACAACTGAAACAGGAGTGGTGTAGGGACAGAAATCAAGAATCTTGCTAGCATTCATTCACCAACATATCACTGGGCATTAAAATTAACTCAAAAGTGTTAAGAAGCCAATTGTGTGAAGAATATAAAAAATATACGGCCAAGAACACCATGCAAGACAGCAGTTAAGTCAGTCAAAACAACGTGCCTAACAATACTGCTTCTCAGGGCAGCTGAGAGGTGCATCAGAATGTATCAGAGAATTAGTACCCCAAAACTATTTCTAGCCAGCTATCTGAAACCATTGACACACACAGAGCTCGACCCAGACCACTCCTGAGTCCCAACACCTCCCAGACCTAGGCAAGCTCTCCATCCCCGCTCAGCTGACCAGCCAGGCTGGGAGTCCCCACTGAACAGCATTCTTTGCCCAACTCACCTCAGCCACTTTTTCAACTCTGCAAAGAGAATTGGTTTCCTTCTTATTCCCAGCATTCTTTGGATGCTGAAATCCAAGTTAGCTTTAAAGAGTACAAAGGTAACCTACATTGGCTGGGATGTATGCCAAACCAAGAACACCATCAGGATGCTCAAGCTATTACTAATTATTATTGATGTGTGATCAAAAATAGAATCAACCAATTGTAAAAACGTGCGTTTTCTCTGGAGGGGGATCACTCAAGAACCTGCCAATTTATCCTAGATTTCGAACAAAAATGTCACTTCCAGCCCACTCGTGGGACACCAATTCCTTCCCTTGAAGGAAGGGAGCCATGGCTGGATCTGGAGACAAGCAGGCAGGGGCACATCCTCCTTACCCTGTGCAGGAGGACACGTGGAACTGAGCAGGTATCTCCCAACTCCAAAGCAGGCACTCACTCAGGCTCCCAATCCTATTAACAGCTACACTGCTCCCAGCTTGCCAAAGAACCCAGAGCACAGGAACTATTCATTGGCTTGTGCCTGCCTAAGGTCATGCAGATCCCTCCTAAAGAAAGGTGTGAATTTTGAGCTTGAACACTTCGATCTTTAAAATGATTGGGGGGGGAGGGGGGGGACGGACACAAGACTTAATTACCAAAGACTCTGTACTCTTACACAGTTTCCACTGGGAAAACAGAACTACCAGCAACTCTCAGCCACCTGATAAGTCTATCAGGCAAGACACAGGCCTGTCTGCTACATCCTCTAAGATATTGCAAAGACAATAAATGTTCATACTGATACTAAACACAGATGCACAATATGTGGCATATATATATGCCAACTAAAATATATAATATTCAGTATCTCAACTTCATGTTTAGTATTCTTAATTAGCTGATGATTACGGGACTTTATTACCAAGAGGAATACAATACTGTGTTTAGTTTTCCAAATTACTCAAAGGAATATTGCAATGAGGCTGCATATAAAATATTTTAAGTAAGACCAGCTAAAGGTAGACTGCAACATTCCACATTACACACAAATGTATAAGCCTCTTTCCCTGAGAATACTCAGGTAATGTGCATCACCTTTCAGAAAGCCTAATTATGATAGCACTCCTTGTATTTGCATTTGCCAGACAAAATCTGTTTTTTTGAAAAAGGTCTATTTAGATTTCTTTTAAAAAGGTATTTCACTGTACATGTTGAATTTGCTTACTACCTTTTCCTGCATTTCCCTGAGGAACATTTGTGTCAAACAATTATATCTTGATATCTTGATTACCCACAAGATTACAGGTATCTTGAAATACTGTCTCAATTATTCGAACCATATGCCAAAGTAAAAATAACTGCAAGCCCCACACAAACACTACTGTATGTATCATTTGTTTCAATGATTTCTTCTCTTCATGAAAAGAGAAAGAAATGGGAACTTCCAGAATACAAGGAGCAATCTCCACACTACTCTACATACAAAAAGAAGTCTGACATAATTGGGTCTGAAACTGTATATGTGGTGTCAAGCCAGTTTTATAGCATTCCATAGACCCAGTCTCCTTCCTGCTCCAAGTTAACAGCATTCTAATATGTGTAGAACCAATTAAACCAACTCAGTCAATGACACATGCAGGAGATGTAGCTGGTGAGTCAGCCAGCAATCATGTTCCCTTACAAGCTAAAATCCTAATTGAGGGCTCAAACATGGCTTCACTATAAGCTTTATTTGCGTCTTCTACAATAAAAATTCATAACTGATTTCTGCCAAAGCATGAGTGAGAAGTCCTCACTTATGCTCACATTCCTGATTTTTCTTGTGATTTAACCTAACAATAGTAGGAATATCATGGCTACCATTCCCTAGCTTCCATTTCACTTGATACACACTAGCTCTCCAAGTCTTTCTGAAACAAAAAAAATAAAGCAGTCTAACATTTTTAGATTGTATAAAATTTAGGCTATCAATGGTTAGTGTAGCATCATTTTTAAAATTCATCATCTGACTACCATGTCATGGGGTTTTGATGATCCCAGAGAAAGGTAAAGTGGCAGTTCACATCTACAACTAATTTATGAGGTGTTTTAAAGAAGAACTTCATTAGAAATGTTGTAGCAACCCACTAAAGGTTGAAACCATTGCTAAAAGTCTTATGAGTATCATTTCCATCACTGACCAAGTTGTACTAAATTTCATTCCTTTCCAAGAACAATTCCAGGTTTTTCATTACCTCTGCAGTCCAATGTGGTTTACAGTCTGTCAGGCATTGTCCCAGTGTGCTGAGGAGACAAACCAACAGTGCTTTTGCTGACACTATCTTCTGTCCATCCAGAGATGGCCCTTTAGCAAAAAAAAAGTTTCACATCTGACACAGGAACATAACTGTGTTCAAGAAACTGAGGGCTTCTTTCGAGGGGAAATAGATACAGTGCTTTTGTACCCAAGGTGGCTGACAGCTCCTCAGAGCTGCAAGAGAAAATACTGATGGACTACAACTAAAACACTAAAAATCTTTAACAGAAAACTTCCTTTGTTCTCTTAAACCTCAGTATGCAAAATTTCTTTGTATTTGAGGTTCAGCATGTCAATGGCTCACACATGTACTTGAAGGACCATCCCCTTGGCTAACAAAACAGAGGCAACAATCAGATTAACCAGCTAAAGTAAAATCAACCTTGTCAAGTTTTTTTATGCAATACATTGGAAGATTCAGGGATTTTTGTCTTTTCAGTAAAATGCAACTCAATTATTTAACTGGTGTTCAAGTATCATCAGGCACTTGGAAAAGAGTAACACACTCCAAAGCACACATGTTAATAATTATAGCTCCTTTCTACAGATTTTACTTTCCTACTCATTCCCCAAAGCCTAGCTTCCTCCTGGAAAGGAGGCAGGTCTGGCATCTACACTGCATTAGGACAGAAATAAACAAAAGTACACAAATGCAGTTAAATTTACTAAAAGCTTTAGGTCCATATTTTGGAAGTGAGAAACAACTGAGTCCTATTTTTAAACATTCACTGACCCTTAATCAAAATCAATGTTTTTAACACAACTCTTCATTTAAAAGGATACAAAATTTACAAGCAGTTCAATTGCTAAGTTTAAAAGGATTTAGTATCTGATGAAAACTTACCATTCCATGCAACTTGGTTTACATACTAGCAGCTCAAGAATTTTCTAGGTCTAATGCTCCTTTTTAGAGACCAGATAAACACAATGTGCAGGTTAGAACCAAAATGCTCATCTCTCATTTATCAGGCTGTGCACAGTTCCCTTCCCAAAGGGATGTATTAAATAAGACTTAATGGAGAAACCAATGAATATAAGGATGTCCCTCATGCAATATGGTCACACTTAAAACTTTATTAAGAACTTCCTAGAAGAAAAAAAAAAAAACCACATGACAGACGTTGGTGAGACCCTCACCTTCAGGATATTCCTCTCCTTCAAATGATCAGCTAAAAGGCCACCTTTCTATCAGGTGGCCAAAGTGATGGCCACCTCCAAAGTGAAACAGTTTCTAAAGGACTGACTGGTAGCCAGCCTTTCTTGTGAACTACAACTCATTGTAACCTGCAGCTGCTGACAGACAAGAAATAGAATGTAAAAGTTTCAGCAGTGAGATGCATAACTAATTAGTAATTTCCACATAGGAAAGGTGTCCAAGCTATCCAGTAAACAGAACAAATATAAACACAGCTGCAAACAGCAGTAGTCAATTCTTTTAACACAATCCATGCCAACATCTGTGGTCCTGCAGTAATATTCAATTTTGCCCACTAATTTACTTGCCATAGTCATGACTTGCCTACACAAGCACTTAGAGCATAACTGGAAGCAGTGTGCTTTTGTGCTGTGGCAGGGTCTCCCTCCATGCTATTCAAGCCTGTAATAGCACTCCAGCAGCCTTCTCTGAGCACAGCACAGAGAAATCTAATTTTCCTTAGATATTTAATAAAGAAAAGGGAAAAGGCTCTTCAGAGAAATGATGTACCTGCTCATCATCAAATGAAGTCAGTTATGTTCTGATTAGTTGGCCACTGACTTCTGCACTTTTATTTGCAAATAAGGGCCTGTTTACTTCTTTCAAAACAGGGGAAGAACGAAAGGAGATCAATGAAACACAGATGGTTTTTTGTGCCAGCCTGACACCAAGAAGTTCACATAAAAATCCCAGGTCCATTTTAACTTAATGCATCTCATCATGGAATTTAAACTTGCTTTTGCAATCTTGTCTTAGAAAGACTGACCACAAATCTTTCTCCAAAGGCCTGAGAAATACTTGCTAAGACTTCAGCTAAACCCATGAAGTTCCACCAGTAATGCATTCTAATGGAGAAAAAAATTACTTTGCTCAATGAATATTGAGTTTTAGCTCTGCTGTTTCAGACAGCATAGAAGCTGGAATTTCTTTTTACTATGTCTGGAAGTAGTTTACTGCTTGAGCTACACATAATCCAGAAGAATGCATGAAAAGTGAGACACATAAAACTAACTTTTACACAATAGTTATGTCAACAGCACATGTTCAAAATGTTAGGTTTTGGCTAAATAATAACTTTTTTAACACCCATTTTAAGTGACATTTGATAGTTTTAGCCTTCTATAACAAAAATTAACAGTAAACTCCTCCAACATCTTCTTAGCTACAAGTGCAAGGTAATTTATGACAACAACAATCCATTACTGAAAGACTGACCCCATCTGCCAGCCTGATGAAAACAATGAAAAAAAAACAGTTAATGCAATATAAGATATTGATGAGTCAAAACTCTTAAGATCATGTTATGATGTCATCAAACAGATATTTAATGCTATGCTAAGAATCACTAAGATTTAGACATGACAATAGGCCATAAGAAAACTCAGGTGTTTAGGAAGATCAAGAGCTTACCATATGGCAGAATACATGAACACTGCCTACTAGCAAAATATTAAGTTTGGATTTTTCTTTTTTTTTCAAAGGATTGAACCATAGAAGCAAAAGCAATACTGGTCAGACAAGACAATAAAGTAACATAACCCACCAGAGACAGGTAAGGTTTGTTCAGGCAAAAGAACAAAAAGATATTTGATGATGGCTTTTGCCTGCTTTCTAAGTTGGAAATTAGGACAAAATAGGTGTCCACAGACATTCTATCACATCACCTTACTTCTTGTCTAGAATTAAGACTCACCCTAGTATTTTACTTCAACTCCAAATATACAGCTGCCTCACAGGGACTGGGGAGGATCACTCCTACAGACAATTAGCAAACAAAGTCACACTGGCAACATCATCACTGCCATTGTGACTGAAAGAAGATCCACTGCATGATCCCTAGAGCAGGCTCAACTAGGGATCCTAGGCTGTCCCCAAAACACCACTGGATGGCTAAACTGAATAGTTTCCAGAGTTCTCAGCAGTTAGATGACATTAAGACTAATTATGGAAAAGTGACAATTCACTAAATCACTTCTGCTGCTCTGAGCAGACTGTTTCTGTGCACACACACACGACAAAACCACATCACAGCCATGTGTACAATGAGCAGAGGCAGAGCAGGGCCCAGGCTCTATCCATCACCAGCCCCCCATTCCATGCAACCACTGGCTGGAGAAGGAAGGGATGCACTGCAATGGACAAACTTGAGCAGAGATCACTACAATGAAAGCAAGACAGTATTCCCAGCTTAAAGGAACCCAAACACTACAACATGTGATGGGCAGTGTTACAAACACAGAAAGCACAAGGCTGAATTCAGCATGCTGCCTACAAACTTCAGTGACATAGTCAAGAATTTCAGGGAACCCATTTCACTACTTTAAATGACATATTACTATAATATTTACTATCTGCCTTTTCTAAAACTGTTACTGTTTTAATTGGGTCTACAAAAAAGAATTAAGAGTCCATAATCGAGGCAAGTATAGGCTGGTTTAGAAAGCAACATTCATAAACTCAGGGTTAGTTTTTATTATTGTTTCTTGGATCAACCAGAAAAGAATTTTTTTCTTGTAAACTATGCACTTGACACTTTAAATGCAAATGTTACATTCTCTCTGTTTCTTAAGCATTAGAATTTCTTTTTTCTACAAGATAAGGAAACTTAAGGGTAAGAAAGGGTAAACAGTCTTAAGTATGCATACCCCCAACTCAGCTGTTTTCCTCCCTCTAAATTGTGATATTTGAACCTTGAAATAGCAAAGTAAGCATGAAAGCAAAGTTTTTTCATGACAAAGGACTTGTCTTCCCATTTTTAAAACTTCTCTGTTTACCATCAGTCTTACCCAGAAAATAAACTGACAGTAACTGCTTAGGCATGTCACTTTCTCCATCCCTTCTTCTGCCATAAATCTAGAAGGGCTTTTCTCCTATCTCTTCAACTACTCTAACCACCTCCTGCTTACTTGTTCAACAGCAATTCAACAAGTCCACAGAAGACAAAGATATGAAGAGCAATTCCAAAATACCCAACCAAACAAAGCCACATTACCAAAACAAAATATCCAAGCCACTAGCTGAAGCTCAAGAAGTGCTTAAGCCTCAACCTGTGGGAGTGTAGGTAGAGACATGGGAAGGAAGTAGGGCTGTTCTGTTGAAGCTTTCTTCTCCAAACATCTGTTCCTCTTCAAAGTACTGTGGGACTGGATGGACACTCAGTGACAATCACTACAGCTGCTGTCAGCCCACTTGATAAAATTCAGGCAATGCTGACTCATAATACTGAGTGCTTTCCTTCTGATCATGCCCTTCTTTCACTGGCTGTCTCTATTTCCTCTCCTAATCCTTACTTGAGAAAGAACTCATATCTATGCATTTCAAAATAAGCCTTAAATCTTTATAAGCATAAATACAGAGCTGTGATCAAAGCTGTCAACTCACACTGGGAAAGGGAAGAGAAATAAACGGGCACATTTAAAAAAACATTTTAATGCTATCTACCAGCAAACCAAACAAGATCCAACTGCCATTTCCTTTAGGTAAACGAAGTAAAGTGAGTTTAAAAAAAAAATTTGTAAATAATTTGGAGAGAAGTAAAGCAAAAAAGAATATTATCTGTCCTTCTCTGTATTAGCATCTCCTTTCTACGTCTTTTGCATGTGATCTTTGCAAAAGAAAGCTATCCTAGACTGACATGGAGTACGATGTTTTGATGCAGGCAGTGCTAATGGCAGCACACGCTGGAAATTGAAAATCGTATAAGCCAACTTCTCCTTTGCCACAAAACTGCTTTATCAATGCTGACGATTAGCAGGTGTTACATGGAAGCACGGCCATAACTGAGGAATATGTAAGTAGCCATAAACCTGGAATATGTAAGTAGCCAGAATATTATTATCGACTTTTTACCCTCATTATATAATCACCTTCAGGCTGATGCAGCACGAGTTATCGTTATTTATTTTGAAAACCGAAAATTATCTCGCTCAAGAACGACAGACGCGCGGGTTCCCGGCCCGGCGTTCCGCCGATAAGCCAAGGCAGAACTCGCCCTCCGCAGACAGAGCCGCCGGAGACTCGCCGAGCCGCGGCCCGTCCCGCGGCCGGTGCCTCGGGGCGCTTCCACCGTGCCCGCTGCCCACCCGCGTCCCGCGGGGCCGGGGCGCGGAGGGGCCGGGACACGCCGGCCCCGCGGCCCCCGAGCCGGGCAGGGCCGCAGAGCGCGGCCTCTCCGCACCCCGCCCGGCGCGGACGCTCCCTGCCCGGCAGCGCCGCCCGCTCCACCGCCCACCGCGCCAGGAGGGCCCGGGCGGGGGCGGCCGGCGCTGCCCCGGCACCGCTCGGCCCCGCCGCCGCCCGAGGGGACGGCGCAGCGCGGCCGCGATCGCCGCGCCCCGCCCGGGCCCGGCCGCCCCCCGCCCCCCGCGGCGGGGCCGCGCGCCCGGCGCGCCTCACCTTGGGAGCGCTGCCCGCGGCGGGAAGCGGCGGCGCGTGCGGGCATCGGCGTCCGCGCCCCGCCGAGCCCCGCGCGCCGCTCCGCCGGCCCCGGCTCCCGGGCCACGTCCCTGTCCGCGCCGCGCGCAGGCGCACTGGGCGCGCAGCCGCCGCGAGGGGCAGCCCCGGCCCCGCGGGCCCCCCGGGAGGGGCGGGCGGCGGCTGTGCCTCGCCGTGCTGCCTGCGGGCGGCCGGAGCCCGCGGGTCCGACGGCGGGAACCCACCGGCGCTGCTCCCGTACGGTGTCACGGCTCTCCCTGCGGGTCTCGGGGCTCCCGGTGCCGTACGCTGGAAGGCCGGGCGGCGAGCCGGCTCCGCAGCGTGCGGATCGCTCGCGTGCTGCCCTCGTGCGGGTCGCCCGCTGTGTCACCGCCGCCGCCTCCGCACGGCCCCGGCCCTGAGCCGAGCCCCGGCCGGCCCCGGGTCGCGGCGTCCTCGCCGCCCGCACTCGCTCCTCGCGGCAGCGGCTCGGAGCCACCGCGGCGCCGCCGCCGCACGAGGGGAGGCCCCTGCTCGGGTTTGGTGTGGTCAGAGCGTCTGCCCGGGCATCTCCGTAACGCCGGCTCTGCGCTAGGAGCTGCGCACGGTAACGCGCTCTCCGGGAACGCCACAGCCTCGGGCTACACGGGCCCGTCCCTAGGCTCATTTGTCTGACACGTTTCAGTCAGATGCCGATTAGGTTACACAAACAGTTGAGACACTGTCTGCCCGGAGCAGCTCCCCATCTAATAATGAACCCATTCGCCATTGTCATTCTGCAGTGAGTAGAGACTCCTAGACTAAACCGTACAGAAATTTTCATTTGGAAGAATTCTAACAAGACCTTTAATAAATAATTTTAATTTAAAAATATTTATGAAAGTAATTCCAACACTACCAGAATACATACTGTACTCTATAACACTACTTCATAGCCAAGTATGCAGAAATACATTCTTTAAAAAAAAAAAGTATGCAGCAATAGAAAGGATAGGCTATCGCCAGGCCTTCAACCAAACTTTTTTCATTGAAATAAGGCTGTCACTCCTGCAAGAACAGCAAAAAAGATCCGAAACAATTACTACAAGTGACCACAAGGGTCAATCCAGTCAGGGACAACAGCCGTACTGCCTTGAGTCCTCTGCTGACAAACAGGGAGAGCGTTTGTCCTGCTTGCAGGAGATGCTGCTCAAGCATCAGTTTTGCCAGTCCAAGAGACTTATAAGTACTTGTCACTGCTCTAAAACCCCTGCTTGATCCCTTGCTCTCCAGAACACACCTAAGTCAAAATACCACATACAAGAGAAATTGAGAAATAACATTAAAGGAATGGTTTTCCCCCTATCAACATGACATGAATAAAAGGTACTTCATTAAAGCATTGAAAATACTAGCTTTTACCTTAGCATGTTCAGGGTGCGTATGAATAGCAGTCACCCTTCCAACAAACATTGCCACTAAAAGCCAGAGGGAAAAAAGCCCAGAGGAGCCATTCACCCTGAATTTATAAGAGATGCTGGGGTGGGGCTAATAGACCCAGCTGGGGTCTCCATCTTGCAGGGTGGCAATGAGCAAGAAAGCATGTGGGTGTGGCAGGTTAACAGGCTGACTTTTGCCATGGCAAGCTATTTGAGGAGTAAAAAGTGTTTTTACAGAGAAAAACAAGAAATTGATTTTGTTTTTCCTTGTTTAACAAAACCTAACAAGCCTTGCTTATGATACCATTGTCTGTGAGGCATTTGTCATGGAAGTAATTGCCCAGTAGTAGCAGCAGACTTTTTGAAGACTATGGATTTATATGCCAGAGGGGAGGAAAAAAAAAAGTGCTCTGCTAGAGATACTTTCTGTACAAATTGAAAAGCACATAGAATTCTGAGCTTTCTAAAATTCATTCTTAGATCACAGAATCATTTTTCAATTAGGTTGAAAAGATCTCCAAGATCATTAAGTCCATCCTTTGATCACCACCTTGCCAGTGAGGCCAAGGCACTAAGTGCCACATCCAGTCATTTCTTGAACTCCTCCAAGGATTGTGACCGTGCCACCTCCCTGGGCAGCCACTTCCAAAGCCTAACCACCTTTTCAGCAAAAAAATTCCTTCTGATGTTCAATCTGAACCTCCCCTGGCACAGCTCAAGGCTATGTTCTCTTGTCACTGGTTGCCAGGGAGGAGAGGCAAATCTCCGTCTTGCTACAACATCCTTTCAGACAGTTAAATTACTTCCGAAGCTGGCAGCTCCCTACCAAGTAGGAACCATGCTGGTATTTGCCTGATGTAGTAAACATTTATTTTTTCTTTAACTTTCTTGGTTATTTATATCAAAGTATTTTTTTTTAAATACTGGCTTATGTGTAACTAGCTAAGTGGATTGTTTGTATTTTTTAGTGAAATGAATGAGCATAACCAGACAAATGCATCAGGAATGAAGATTCACTATTGCCTGCCAATGTCAAGAAACCTAATGCCATTTGACCTGTTTGATCCAGTGTACATATGTGTGCAAGTCTACATTCTTGCTTTAATGCATCAAATATCAATAATCCCAAGCAGCTATAATTTATTGTAGGAACAGTATTGAATTGAGATTTTGGTTTTGGTTTGATGTTATTAATTACTTGCTGCTTGATCGGCTGTGAGAATTTTCCCTAGAAAATGACGGGAATTAAAATCCTATAACATATACATAAATGGTGACTTTTTAAAGGATCAAATCCATGGATTGCTTTCTGTTTAAGACCCCTTCTCCGTGCTACATCTCCGGCTGGTACTGGCGGCGCACCTCTCACCGCCCGCGCTCGGTCCGCCGGGCCGGCAGGGGGCAGCACGGGCCGCGCGCGGCCCCGCCCCGCCGGGCAGGGCAGGAGCTGCGGCTGCGCGGCGCGCGCGGCCTTTTCCCGTTTGCTGCGGAGCGCAGTCGTTGTGCGGAGCGGGCGCCGGCCTCAGGGACCGGACAGTGCCTGGCACGATGGTCGGTACCGGCACGGGGGGGGTCGGCGGCATCGCGTCCGTCGTTCCGCGGCCGCCGCGCCGCGCTGTCCGCACGGATGGAGCCCGATTGTCGCGGGCTCGGGGCGGCCGCCCGGCGCCGGCGTGGCAATGGCTGCCATTCTGAAGGGGCTGCGCCGCGGGCGGTTTGAGGGGCTGCCGCGGGGCCCGGCCCGGCCCCGTTACCGGCTGCGCTGTCCCCATGGGCTGCGGGGTCCCACCGGCGGCTGGGTCGGGGCCGAGCCGCCGGGCCGGTGCTGATGCAGCCCCCGGTGCCCTGCAGCAGCCGCGCCGGGCCCCGGCGTGCGGGTGTCGGAGCGGCTGAGGGCGGGGGGCGGCGGGGGAAGCGGCTCCGTGGCGGAACGGGCCAGAGAAGTCGCGGCTGTGCGGGAGTGACAGGAAATGAGCGCGGTCATTGCTCCTGCCCGTGCGGACGGGCCTTTTTTCATGGCACGTTTAGTTGGAATGGTGTTGGCTTACAGGGTTATATGTTAATAACGCATAGTTTATGTTTCTTATCCAAGGGGTTTGTGAAAGTTGTCAAGAATAAGGCGTACTTCAAGAGATACCAAGTGAAATTCAGGAGAAGGAGAGGTATTATTAAATTGCCTGTAACACACAATTAAATGTCCTTGGTGAATATTTCTGGTTTATGCATGCATTTTGCACACTGCAACTGTTGTTTTTCAGAGGGAAAGACTGACTACTATGCTCGGAAACGTTTGGTTATTCAAGATAAAAACAAGTACAACACTCCTAAATACAGGATGATTGTGCGTGTTACCAACAGAGACATCATCTGCCAGGTAAGGCCCGCCGCCGTGTCTGCTGCTTACCTGCCAGCCTTGCAGGGTGAGGTCAGCACAGAGAGGGAGGCTTGGAGCACCTGGGGTTTCTTAGGCCAGATCTGCGCGGTGTTTGCATTGTAAAACAGCTCCTTAGAGGAGGACAATCTTCAGTGTTATCACAACTTCAGTAATAAACCGTGTGCATTGTAGAAAAAAAGTTCTGCATGTGTTAGGACTTTTGCTGTGAGGTTATTTGTTGTGTAAGATTGTACTGCTTTAATAATTCTGGGCTAAGTAGAACATTTTTGAGAGAGGGAAGATATCTCTGGGGGGGTTTTTGCCATATTTAAAGGGCTTCAAAAAGAGGCCTTTTTTGCTTGGCTGAAGACAACCAAGTTCACAGTGTGACCTGTTAACCTGCATTGACTTGTGCTATGTCTAAAGGTTCTCTTTTGAGAGTTCTATTTCCGTGTTGTGTGGCTCACATGAAGCTCTGAGGCTTTATGATGGCTTTCCTGTGAGATTGAAGGAGGCTTGTAAACAAGAACAGGCACTTTTTCATGCTCGTTAGGCTGTGGTTGTGTGTAGCATCATATGCAGTTCCTCACTGTGGCTCACTTTTATTTAATTTTTAGAATGTTTTGACTAACTTTTAAGTTTAAAACTTAGGAATGCCTGGTTTATAATAAATAGTTGTTGTTGAGCTCAAAAAGGAAGCAGCTAAGTTAAACTTGGTTTTTCATAGAGTAGTTATCTGATGAGAACAGTTCAGTCATTAATGAATGAAGATCAGTGGTTGCAGGGGCTTACATCTGACTGAAAGTCCTTTTCCAGTATGTCAGAATCCTGCAGAAATGGGATGACATTTGGATATAGAGAGGAGATGTGAGAGTCAAAAGGAGAAGATTCTGTACCTGAAAGGAACAGCAGAAACCTGTCTGGTAGTCCTGCTGTCCCACAGGTGACCCTGGGATGATGATGGTCTTAGACCATGATTAATCAAATCATTCCATAAAGTTACTAACAGTGTTGACATGCTGCTTGTATTTTTTGAGATGTATCAGAAAATGGGACAGAACTCATCCCCATTCATAGTGATTCTTTGAAAGGTTACTATTATAGGCAGCTTCTGGCCTGATTTATGTGGAAAGGTAATAACCAGTTGTTGCTGACAAACATTTTAGCTGGCCTAATACAGGTTTCATTTCTTTGTGTCTTTACTTGAGGAGTTGATGACTCCTTTTGGAAAAACAAGCAAACAACGGGGGGAGACGGGAGGGACAGAACAAACAAATAACCCCCCAACAAACCAAAGCAGCAACACTCCTTGAGCTTGCATGCAGAGCTTGGCAGTTGTTGCACACTCGGACCCAGCGTGGCTTGAGTAGGTGTCAGAAGAGGAACAGGGAGCCCCAACGTTTGTGTGTTGCAGATTGCCTATGCCAGAATCGAGGGGGACATGATCGTGTGCGCTGCCTACGCCCACGAGCTGCCCAAGTACGGCGTCAAGGTGGGGCTGACCAACTACGCTGCTGCCTACTGCACCGGCCTGCTCCTGGCACGCAGGGTACGTACGGGCACGCCCGGGGCTGCTGCTCTGCTGCTCCTCAGGGAACGGGGACACCCTTCCCTCAGGGCTGTGGCAGCCCACCGAGTCTTGGGGGCTCTCAGAATCAGAACTTTCGCTCTTTACCATCATGGATTTGATGTGGCTTGTGACTGTCGAGTCACAGGGAGAGGTCTGACAGCATGCAGTCTCAGCTCCAGCAGCCCACTTTTATGCCTCAGCACTTGAGTTTGGTGGAGAAAGGGAGGGAGGGAGGGAGGATAAAAATGTAAGAAATGCACCTTGTAGAGTTCAAAAGTATGTAAACAGCAGCCATCCATTTTCCACAGGGGTTCATGAATATGTTCAGTGGTGTACCTGTAGGAACAGAAGGTTGGAACTTAACAGACACACTTACAGTGGTGGTTGTTAAGAATCTTTGTTATTATTATTGGTACATACTTTTTGTAAAGAAATTTGTTAAAGACATGATTCTACTGCAAATTCACATTTTAAAGTAATGGTAATTCTAAATTATTATCAATAAATGGAGGTAATTTCAAAAGTGTGCTTTCTTTCCTCACAGCTTCTGAATAAATTTGGCCTTGATAAGATCTATGAAGGCCAAGTTGAAGTCACTGGCGATGAATACAATGTGGAAAGTGTGGATGGCAAGCCTGGTGCTTTTACATGCTACCTGGATGCAGGTCTTGCCAGAACTACCACTGGAAACAAAGTCTTTGGTGCTCTGAAGGGTGCAGTGGATGGGGGGCTGTCTATCCCTCACAGGTAACGTGTGTTACAAAGAATTTCTTTGGGGTTAGCCTGAGATGCTTATGTATGTGACAGTCTACTTACACTAATCAATTTATGCTGGAATAATTTTGTACTGACCTAGTAATAGTTATGTAATTAGATTCTGGGTTTGAAGGTTTTTTGTTGGTTGGTTTTTAATCTGCAAATGCAATTCTGATAGTGCTGCTATGAATCTTACAATTGTCGAGATGTTACAAAACTTGTCGTAACTAAAGAACTATCTTGTTGCTTTTACCAAAAATCAAGAGAATGCCCTTATCAGATCTTCAAAAGGGTGTTTGCTTGGTGTGAGTCTTCACAAAGTTATGTGTAGGTGTTAATTTCATTGCGAAAAAATTACTTACCAGGTACAAACCCACTGGTACTTGCTACAGTTGTCAGTACAGCAGTAAGTCTGAGCAGTTCACCTTCATTTAGAATTTCCACATGGATATTTTGACTGTTACCTAACAATGGTATTACAGCTGAGTGCTGCTTTCTGGTAGCAGGAGTGGAGTAAGAAACTATTGAGATCTTTTGTGTGTTTTCCTGCCCTCTCCCATGCTGTCCTATTCTTGGCTAATTGTCCAGTTGTTTTGAGTTGGCTGCTACGTGATGATACTTGCAGTGACTGAACACGCCGTAGTTGGTCCACAGCGTGTGTCTGATGTACTGCAGTGTTTCAAGACGGGACTGATGGCAGCTGAGATTAATTTAAAACGTCCAATTTTTATAAGAGGGTCCTATCCCTCAGTTATCTGTAGGAGAATCTGATGTATGAGTCATTTCAGTGTGCATCTTAGCCTCTGCATTAGAGCCTTAATGTGACTGTCCCTGCTGTTTGACAGCACCAAACGTTTCCCTGGCTACGACTCGGAGAGCAAAGAGTTCAATGCTGAGGTGCACCGCAAGCACATCATGGGCCAGAACGTGGCCGATTACATGCGGTACCTGATGGAGGAGGATGAAGATGCCTACAAGAAACAGTTCTCCCAGTACATAAAGAACAATGTAACACCTGATGGGGTAAGGTTCATCCAGCTGGAGCTCGGGAATTTAAATAGAGAAGCTGATAGGGACTTCTCTAATAATGCCAATAAGTCTGATAATGTAGCATGTGACTCATGTTGTATGTTACCTATGCAAAGAAAATTTTTTTTCCTTCATTAAGGGCTCTAATATTAGTGTAGAACTTCTGAAAGTGGAACCTTTTTGCCTGCTCTGAAACTTTATATTCTGCCTATAAATCAGACTTGACCTAAATCTGTGCTGGACCACTTTCCCCCCTTCCCAAAAATCTAAGTAAGAAGTTTCTGTACAAACTCTCTACTCTTTCCTTATCCTGCCCCACAGCCTATCATTTCTGCAGATGTAGTGCTTGTACCATGGGTGAGCATGTGGTTGTGGGTCACATCTGTGGTACTGTTTGTGTGACCCTAGAAGGGAGTTTGCCTATTCCAGGAGAATAGAGAGAGCCCAAGGTAGCATTTCATGAAGGTCTAGACTGTAATACACTTTATTTTAGTACTGCTTCACATTTTAGAGTTAATAAAATACTAGAAGATGGGTAAGAATACAGAGGTGGTTCTTCTAGTTTTTTCAAGTATTAAACTCCTTCCACATGGCTTGTGCTGCTGCCTCTAGTATTCTTGCTTGGTTCGCCTAGTAAGTGATCTTGCAGCTTTAAAACATAGCTCCCTCATATCCCCTTTATAGGCTACAGCAAACTTCATTCTTTATCCCTTCATTTCCATGGGGTTTTGGGGTTTTGATAAATTTAACTAGTTGCTAGTTTTTTTCTAACAAATTATAAAAAGAAAGTAATATAAATGCCAACTTCATCTGCTTTCTAAACAAATAGTAGTTATAGCTTGCATTCAAACAAAGCGAGCCTAGGATTTAGGTCACTATATAGACACTTCCTCTTTGCACATCTAAAAAGTTTTTCACAGCTGAGATCTAGTGGTCCTAATTAACCACCAGCAAAGATATTCTTAAAATTTGTGGCATTATGGAGCCAGAGTTGCCTTTGGGATAGAGCAGCATTACTGCATGCCTGGGGACAATGCAGGCACAGGGATCCTGGATTTCTGATAAACCTACAACTGGACCACTATGTAAATTTAATTTTTTTCTTTTTTTCCCAAGATGGAAGAAATGTATAAAAAAGCCCATGCTGCTATACGGGATAATCCAGTCCATGAAAAGAAACCCAAGAGGGACGTCAAGAAAAAGAGGTAAAATTCTCATTCTTTCTAACATCTGTGTGACTTCTCTGTTGGACATACCTTAGTTACAGTGAAACTAGTAATACAGTTTTGCAGTTCCGTCATTAGTTCTGTGTTCTGGACCAGATTAAGATACAAGCAGTTCTGTATGGTTTCAGAGTTAAATTTAGCAGTAGGAATATAAAATTCAAGAGCTCTTAACTATTTAAAAAATCAAAGTGAAGAATGTTTGTGGCTTGAATAGCTGGAATAGTGTGTACCTTCAGGTCCCAGTGTTTTCCGTGGGAAGGCTGCTTCTCTTCAGCTGAGAGCTCATTGACTATTCTGTCAGTACTAAACTATTTTTATTTTTAAGGGTGTGGGAGAGAAGAAATCAAGACACAGCTGTTGCACTGGGCTTGATAACATCTATGCTTCAGTCACAGAGAATACAGAGTTTACCTCTAGAGAAATTGGAACTGTCCAGCCATGCTTTTTGTGGTGTTTTAACTACAGCTTTAGATCATTATGAGGAAATAAAGCATGTTACAGAAGTGGGACTATATTCTCGTTGCACTCTTAATCACAGTTGTGTTGCACTGCTACTTTTTAGCTTTGGATCTACTGCTCACTGTGCTTCCCTTGCAGGTGGAACTGTCCCAAAATGTCTCTTGCCCAGAAGAAAGACCGCGTTGCTCAGAAGAAGGCCAGCTTCCTCAGGGCCCAGGAGCGCAGAACGGAGAGCTAAGACAACTTCCACAGTTTTCTGTGAAGCTTTGGAAAAAGAGGCAATAAATTTATTGAGGAAGCAACTGCGTAAGACCAGCTTATTTATATAGTTTATAAAAATAGAGAATATTTTTATTCTTTTTATTTTTTGTTAGGTATTCTATACCTGAAAGAGTTCTTTTTCTCCCCTCTCAAAGTCCTGTGTGAATTTTCACAGAGAAGAGAGGTGACAGACTTCAAAGACCAAGGCTGCTGCATCAGAATTACTTCTATAAGAACGAGGAAGTAAATTCGATTAATTTTTAGCATGGTTAGTATCAAGAACTAAGTATAAGAGTTTGCTACTTCTAACTAGAGAAAGATTTTTTTAAAATTTATTTTTAAGCCTGTACCTGTATTTCACAATTCTTTCAGCATACTTCTTGTTTGGGGGGAGTCTGGATGTAGCTTTGGAAAAGGCCAGGAGCAGTCACAGTAGGTTCTAAAGCCTCTGCCCAAAGGTAACCTTAGGCTTTCAGGCACTTGCCACCTCCAAGCCTTGGCTGCTGCTGAATCAGGTACTGTCTTGAGCTGAATACTCCATGTGATTTAGTTGATAAGAGAATTCACTTCAAGTTGCATATACAGGAGTAAGTACAGAAGCCTTGTTAAGGAAACATTATGAGACTCAGACACCAGAGCCTTTCCCCTTGACTCTCCCCACACACTCGCCAGACCATGTTCCCTTCCAGTTCACCCTTAGGGTTCCCTTAGCAGAGCACAGAAAATCTGGTCCCACAAGGTAGTTTATTCCTGGTGCAGGAACAACTGGAGATGGTTCCTCTGAGGAGCACCCCATGGCTTTTATATCCTCACACTCCCTGCCCTCCCTGATGCCAGTGTGGAATTCCTCAGTCTTCTCCTGCCTCCCCTCTCTGTGTCCCTCCACCTCACCACTCAGCAGCTTTCATCTCCTTATCCTAAAGGGTGGCTCCTTCCCAGAGCCCAGTCTGTGTTTCCCTCTGCAGGCTGAGCCACCTGGAAGAGAAGCGTTCCCCACCAGTTTTGTCCTCTGCTCCTTTGCCTCCTGTTTCACAGGCACTTACTTACAGTAGGTTTACACTAGACTCAGACAAACTGTTTGCACAGTTTAAACACCAGTAAAGCAGGCTAGATGGAGGAATGTTTTGCTGTAAGGTACTGGTAGTTGGTGTAAATACTGCTATTGAAAAAAAGAGGCCTGTGATTTATTGTAAACAAAAGTGTATTTTTTTTTCCCAATGAAAGCTTCAACTTTATGCAACAGTAATAAAAATGAAGATTGTGTACAACAAACTGCACTATTAAACATATTCTCCAGTTAAGATACCCAGTGATGTTGGGTATTTTAAATATCTGCCCAAGTAGCAGTCACTGTCAGATTTCTCCACAAGAACATGACCACTTTACACTTTTAGTGCATTGCTGGTTATGAATACTTTTTAGTTCATAGTTGGAGCACGTTAGCAAGTTCAAGACAATAATTAGCATGAGCACAGTATTTCTTAAATTAAAAGACTGATGTTCACAAAACAATCTTAACCCAAGCTGCATATTATTACATCTGGTATGGACAAATTACTTTATTGTGGTCCTGTATTTCAGTATCATCATTCTAGGAATGCATTTAAGACAGGATCCCTACAGCAGTTAACCTTTCAGATACTTAAAACTTGTTCTTACCTCTGCTGAAAATGAATTAAGGGTCCAGGATTCAGAAGTATACAGATGTCTGCCATTAAAATCATAAAGATTGAACAACTTTATACCTAAAGCATTTAAAAATTAAACATACAATAGGTAAGTATTGGCCTATATTCAGGTGTATTATGGACATCCAATTCTGCATAATTATGAATACAGATGTAAATCTGAAAAATACAAGGGTGAAGATTTAAGGTGGTAGAGTGGTCATGCTTTGTGGCGTGCCAGGATCAGGTGATGTTTATTTACTCATGACTTGAGCCTTAACAGTGACTCATAGATGCTACTAGAAAAAAGGAATAGTATCACACTGCAGCTCACTTAGTAACAGCTAGGAGCGAGCTGGAAAATAGCTCATAGGCTCCCATTTGAGCAATATTGCACAATCCTGAACAATCCAGCTTCTGTCCTAAAATTCAGGTCTAGCTCTTGCTTACATATTTCCTGCAGTAGTTAAGACTGAAGTACAGGTCTGTAGCTAAATGTGGAGGGAGCATTAAGAGGCAAGACTATCCACAACTATTGATTGTTTCTCATGTCATACAGCAGATTCCTGCACTATGCAAACTTTCTTTTTTAACTAGTTGGACATGTCTGCTATTCAGTATTTTTAAAAATTCAGTTTTCATACTATAGCTTAGTCCACAAAGTCCTTGCTTTTCACTGTTTGCTACAGCTTAATTTGGATTAGAGGTTTCCACTGAAGTTTTCAAACAGAGGCTGGTATTGCTGCTAAACCATATAAATGACTTTAAGAAATAGTACTCTAAAACTGTTGGCTCCCACAGGGCTCACCATACAATGACTTAATTAAAAAAGTTGAATTACTTAAACATTCAAGATGTAAGCATGAGGTAACAATGTGTAAACAGAATCTGATTTGTCTCATTACAACCTATCCATTCTAGAATAAAATTCTAATTTTCCATAGTTAAAAATTATTTAATGTGCAAATTCTGCCATGCCAAGGTATTAGTAAACTTCAATCTCACAGTTCAGTTTTTCATAACAGCAGCTTGGACTTGGACACATTACTTGCAGTAGTGGTGATTCTTCATAAAACTACTTAGGAAAGAAATCCTCTGCAGGTATTTCACAAGTGGGCAATGTTTTTCACAGAAATGGAAGATGTTGCCTCAGCTGATGTGGTGGCACAGTGAACACTTTCATCCTGTTCAAGATCTGACAAAGTGCACAGAACAGTCAAGCATGCAGAGTTCTTGTTTCTGTAACACAGCACTGAACAGCAGGCAGCCTTCTGGCCTGTGCCGGGTCATTCAGTGGCGTGTTCATTCTTAGACAAGCCCTGTCCTGAGTTACTGACTGAAGGGCAGGACTGAAAGAACCATTAATAAAATCTGAGTAAAGAAATATCTTTTTAAAAAGGTGCAGATTGTTTTTATCAAATGTCTTGGGCCACCTCTAGTGGCAGGCATCAATATTCTCTTCTGCTGGTGAAGAAGCTACGAATCATTTGTATGAGAAATTTTCTTCCACAGTAAAGTTTTTAAGTTATTGAGTATTAAAGAATGCTCCATTTCCATCTGATTTGCTGTGACTTTAAGGGCAATGCACAAGTACAGTTGTTTCTCTAGTTCTTCATGGATATCAGAAGGAGCACCACGAAGCAGATAGTCTTTAAGGAGCTGACAAGCTTTTGCTAAGTTTGGCTGAATTACTTCAGTGGTACATCTCATTTTGCTTTGGTCACATAATGTTCTACAGTCTGTACCATAAACGCAGTCCAAATCTGAGTCGCACTGACGATCTTTAATTATTTCCTTCAAATTAATTTCTGGCACTATTTTTCTCATGTCCATCATTTTCAAATCATATTTATCATTATATCCCAAGTTTTTGGCACTTGTATCACACATAAGAAAGTTTCCGTAAGGTCCGTGGAAAATATCTTCTACAAATTCTAAAAGCCCTATAGCTATTTTTGCCTTTCTTGGCCATGATGGAGTGAACCACTGGTCCATGCTTCTTCTGAAGCCAGAGGGAATGAGAAGTTCTATGATCCACGGAAGGCTGATTCCATAGAGAGAGGTATATTCAACTCTTTCGGTCACATAGAGATCCCCACAAAAACCCATCAGCTTGGGAGTATGTTCTTTATCCTGCAAGATGACCATTAACAGAAACTCTTCCAGCTGCAGGAGTGCCCATGCAGATTTTGCCTCTGGCAAAGAGACTCTTCCATCTTTGTTTCCATCAGCAAAAGACAGGATGAGATTAACCAGTTCTGAAAGATTCCCTTGTTCACCCAGTTTTGCCTGAAAGCAACAAATGAAAAAGATTAAGTATGATTTCATTAACTACTCCCAATCCATCTGTCACTCTGCCTCTGTTCCTCTCCTTCTATGAATAATAGGAAAAACTGGCTATGTTGTGGTTTTCATTGGTTATGAATGTAACAGGACCTGCCATCAGCTGCCTGCAGAGCTTCCTTTTTGTTCTGCTTTCATAGGCACTGAGCATACAATCCTATGAGAACTACCTTTCTTTGCATTTCAAAATGCAAATATTACAATTCAATCATTGTTCTTGATCAGATCAGGCTTTAGAAAAATTGTATCAAGTAGCTTTTTCAATGTTCTTTAAGAAAACGTATGAAGAATTCAAAAGTTTAGATCAGGTTTAGTTTGCAGTTGATTAGACCTTAGAAATGTAGAGGAATAATGTTATGAATTACATTTGGTCCAATTACTAAGGGTACCAAGACAAAATGGAGTCCATAATTACACTGAAATGCTTAGTTGTGTTATTTGATGTAATCACCTCCATTGTAGGACTACAGAGAAAAAAAGCCATTGCTGGAATCAGAACTGTTTCATTTTCAGCCAGGCATATCAACCTTTCCCAAATTTTCCTTAAAACTAGCCTAACACACCTGCTGCTCACAGCAGAGACAAAGCTGTTGCAATGCATGACAACTGACATCAGCCTTACATCATGTTCTCTATACCAATACTAGCAAAATAGACATACAAGATTATTGCCTGCTTCCATCATTTAAAGAATAAGGGGAAAACCCTGTTAATTAGTTACTTCAAACTTCAAATCAGCTCTGGGAAAAACTATTTTTGTGCTGATTATTTATCTAGCTTACCCTTGAAAAAGGCTCATACAACAGGGTATTTTCTCCAGCTTCAAGAAAACAAGCCATTCTGTCAAAATAGACTAAATAAGAATATACTTACTTTAAAAAGACCATATACCATTTCTTTGAATTTCTCAACAGTGGTTCCTCTTGTTGGTTTATCAAATAGGACTATTTCCTTCCTTGGTTCTGGGTCAGTACCAAAATCAAGTTGAGCAGCTTCCTCCATCTGGCATTTTATAACACTTTGCAGATTTCCCCAGATTCCTAAATAGATCTATGCAGAAAAAGAGGGGGAAAGGTAAACACTGTAGATGTTCATCTGAAGACCACCTGTCCTCCAACCATTGCTTTAAGAGTCAGCACAGATCAGGAACTGAATCCTGTGTGCAGACAATGGATGTGGCAATTTGAACAGACAGCCACTGCTGCAGGAGCCACTGCACTGTCAGAACACAGACAGCTCCCCAAACAGCAGCCTGGCATCACTGCCACCTCTGCATAGCTTGTTATGAGGCTGCTGCTTCTACTGGGGATGCAGGATAGCAGAGAAGGCAATATGATGTACAAAGTGTGCACAGTCGGGCAAACTGTGGCAGGATTTAGGATGTATTGTATATGTTCATGTACTATAAAATAACCATATACCCCTCTACATGCAGGACTAATTTCTATTATTGTATATAGGTGCATATTACGTATTTTGATTTGTATTACAGTGTATCTTCTTTGTATAGGTGTGTGTATATATGTATATGTATATATATATATACCTATACAAAGGTATATATATATACACACACTCGCACACACACTCTGCCTGTCATAGCAAATAGAATTTGAAATAATCTGTATTAAACAGATTCAACTTGCTGACACTAAGGTCTACCTGATGGTAGTGGGCAATAATAAAACTAGATTGGATGAGTAAAGCCTTACCTGGTTATTGGGCTTTGTTGACAAACATTTTCCAAAATACAATGTTTCTTTAGCACAAAGACTACTACATGCTGATCCATCAATAACACCAGTCTTGTATTTGTCACACTGAAACAAACAGGGAGAAAAATATTTAACAAATTGCCTAGGAAAGGAGGCAATAACTGTATCTCTTCCAACACCTGAGTCTTGAAAGAAAAACCTAAGAAAAAATGTTAATAACCCTATGCTAAAATATTGTTAAGAGACACAACTGGTTTTGTTTGTAACTGAAGCTGTAATCTTAGATCAGTATGATGGAATATGAGAATTTAATTAAATCACATGTGGCACAGACTGAATTAGTCAAACACTTGAGAAAGCTATACTAAATACACTTACTATTATTTTCCTGCAGTCATGGCCTCTGCAGAGTTCTGTGTAGGTGGAGTACTGAACATACATAATCCAGCTGCCAACAAACACCACCAGCCAGGAGATGAAGAGATACTTGATCCGCACGTACGACAGACGGACCTAGAGCACACAAACAGAAAATATTGTTTGTAATTCACTGAGCAGCAGGACATTTACTATTTCATTTACTAAAAATCATTTACTGTTTCATCTCTAAGGAATTTGCCTTCCACAGTGATAAAATAAGCAGACTGCATTATATGGAACATTTGCTTCCTTCAGTGAGCAAAACTGACAGGGGAGGTCAGTTTCATGTATGTAAGTGGAAGGAAAATTGAGATATAAATAAATAGAAGAAAAGGTATTAGACCCTCACAGGGCAAGCCAGACTGCAGGAACAAATTTGATCAAAATCATTAAATCGCAGAGCTCAATTAAGTGCATTTTTCTCTAAGACCAGTTATCTATGTTCCACTCATGGTAAATCAAACCCAACAGACAAGGAATTTGGTAAAAAAATAATCTGTGTTAATGTGTAAATATGCAAGATAGAGATACAATGAGCAGAAGGGATATCAGGGTCAGGTTCCATATGCTAAAGTCTTCCACTCCTTCCTTGAAATGACACCATTAATTATGCAAATAAAATTCTTCTATAGTAGCCTCACCTTCCCACAACTGTGGGAAGTTGTATGCACAACTTTCCTGTTGTTTCTGTGGCCTCACAAATAGAGTTTTCACAGGGGCAGAAGGAAAAACTATTTATAAATTAAGAATTGAGGGAGACCTAAGTGTCTTACAAAGTAGGAGGGATGTTTTGATCTTTTCCTTCTTTTTTTTTTTTCCTCCTCCTCAGAGTCTGGTGTGCTAACAGGATGATTTTCATATTCACATCAGGATCAGAAACTAATTAGAATATCAGGATCAGCTTTAGCAGCAAGATATAAGGAAGTGGATGAGAGCAGCTATATTTGGTCAGTACAAGATCCATTTCTATCAGTATCCTGATCTTCAGCAATAGCTATAAAAAGATGCTATTGAAGACTGGTAACATATATTATATACACTAAGTGTACTCCCAGTTTCCTCTAGAAGAACTTGCTAAGCCAGATGTAATACTCTATATTTAGTAAATCTCAAATCTTTCACTAATTTACCCAGATTCCCTTTGAAATCCACATAAGCATCCACAACAAACTTAACAATCACAGGTCTACTATTCACTACCACAGTCAGGGACTGGACTTTATTTTGCTGCAGTCTGATTCATATTAACTTTGTTTGAGACCCCTTAGTTCATCTATTGGAAGAGAAGAGTGAACAATCTCTATCCACTCTGTCTCCACTGGCCTGATTTTGTAGGCCTCCATAACACACCTCCCCGTGATCTCATCTCTTTTGCAAATTGACAGGTCCTAACTTGACTGTACATCATGGAGAAATTATTCCATATGTTTGGAAAAGGTTCCAAGGAAGGTAGTAATCAGTTTTGCCATCACACACATACACGGAACTGCAGCAAATGCAAATAAGCAATTTTATTTAACCACAAAGACTGCAGTAATTTATTAGTATTTATTAAAATATAACAACCAACCAGCATGCATGATACTCTTTCTCTTGGAAACAAAAAAATCGAGAAAAGTCCATTTCAAAAGACCCAAAGGTGATTCCAATCCATAAAGCTGTGCCACATGCATCAGCTGTGCATCCCTATTCCTTCACGCCTTCACACAAACTCACTTGACAATCTTAAAACTACCTGGTTAAAAAAGGAGAGAGCTGCAATTAACTTTTTATTCCAGTGATTTTTTTAGAGACAAGTTTCATAAGTTCGGCGTTTTTTAAAGCTATTTCTAATAACTCTGTTATGTAGCAGAACATAATGCATAAAAAACTACTGGTAAAATCTGGGGAAGATCAACAGAAATAAAACAGACAATTTTAGGGAAAGCTGTTTCATGTGTAAAAACTGCTTGGGAACCAAAGCTTCTGGGACAACAAACCCTCTTCATTCCTCAGTGTTTCTTGCTGAATCCTTCCATGAACTTTTATAATACATTTTAAACTAAAGTGCTGTTTAATGAAATTTTGTACTATTGTATCCATTTAGTACAACCTCAGAGACCAGCAGCAGCCTGCAGGCCTCAGGACCACTGCAGAATATTGACCATTCTCCCAGTATGGATACTGAATATATTGTCCTCCTCCTTAGGCTGAAAGAGAATGTACTTGAGACTGAAAATCCTCCCCAAATGCCATCTGACTACCTCATGTATTTGGCAGGAAGTTCCAGAGAAGCTAGGTTTATTTTGAGCTCAGCACTGTGCCACTGGAGTCATGCAGCTTTTGACTTGCAGAAGCTGCCCAGCCAGTTCAGAGCATGGACAACAGCATCCCTCTGCTTACAGACAACCAAGGTTCCACTCTGCTTCAAAGGGAATTACTTCTCTTCTAAGGACTTCGTCATCAACTTCAGCAAAAGGCATGATAATTTGATTTCTTCCCATGCATTCCCCTACCAATTGTTCATGTTCTCCCCAGAACAGTCTGGGAGCATTGACACACGTAGCTCACTTCCCCTGGCACAGGCACACTGTCCCAAATGAGGGCACAGGGCTTCACTGAGCTGCTCTGGCCCCTGAACACAGGGACTTACACTGCTCTGCAGAGCACTGGAACGTTTCTGAGCAGGAAGTTCCAGACAGCATTTAGGGAACAACACATATAGATGGACTCCATTTGAAACTGTGACAAACTGACAGGAAACTTGTCATAAGAACATTTTTAGGGCAACAGAATGACAGAGTTCCAAAATTATCAAAAAAAGGAAAAAAGTATTCAAAACAAGGAAACAGTTTTTTTTTCAAATCTACTCTTCCAGCAAGACTTAAACATGAGCCAGGGAATGCAAGAATGAGGGAAGCACTTGCAATGCTTGATGTTACAGATTCAACTTCTTCCATCACTTGTATATTCTGCTAAGTCATATGCATTGAACAATAATTAGACATTCATCCCCTGAAATAGAACTGGAAAACCACTTCTGGCAAAACTCAAGCCTGGATGCACTCCAAAGCATATGGAGAGTAGTGAATCAACATGAAACATAACTTGACAGATTTTTGGTGAGTGTACTTTTTATTTAAAACACTTTTATGGTTAAAGAGTGTGAAAGTGTTTCTTTGTGTAATAGTACAGAGAGCTTAATTCTGGAAAGTATTACACATAACCATAGTGTAGTAATCTCCAAATCAGAGCTGTTCATTCCATTTGTCTTACATGCTTGCAATAGGAAAGGACAGATGAAAAAAAAGTAGGCCAATCATGTTAGAAATTCTATTTTGTTCTCTGTTCAGGTTGATTTGTCTCTCACAGGAGGCATTTCAGGTAGGCTGACACGATGTCTGAGAGCATTAGCCCACACTGTTTTGGATGCCACAAAAATATTTAAAAGCACACAGTGCGTGCTTATGATTATGCCGGTGTCTTGAGTTATTTTGTATCCAGAGTAACCAAAGTGAGGAAATAGAGCTGAGGTATCTTTTGAAATAGAATAATGACCAAGATGGAAAATGGGACATCTCTCCTTTAAAGGTTAAACAGAGCAGAAGGGATTAAAATCTTAGAGCAAAGAGATTATTTAGGAAATTTCTTCTATGTGGGGCTTTAAACTTGCTTATTCTTTGGCCCTTCAAAGACAGTCTCTTGTACACTAGTGAAGTCCATGAGGCACCTTTAAAGAGGCTGTAAACTTGATCCAGAATCTATAAAGCCAAACTTCCACACATTCAAGTGCTCTTTACATGATTTTTGTCATAAGGAATCCTGCTGGTTAGTCCTCAGCCTCACAATACAATTGGTAACTACAGCTATCTGAAAAGAACTTCAGGACAATGTCCCTTAAATCTGGGACACTAACTCTCCTTGTCAAACAATATCCCAGTGTTAATCACCTAACTGTAAAATCCTATAAATACAATTAAATTATTTTTGTGGTCTTTAGCAGTGTTTAAAAGTTTTTCAGGTTTGAGGGTATTTTTGTTTTGTTTTCTATTACTACATGATTAGCAGTCTAAGCAATGGCAAAGCTTTGTACTTCTGACTTACTATTCTTTGTAGTGACAGGACTTTAACATTTACTCAGGGAGGACCTAACACTAAGTTTTGGGCTGAGCTAAGATAGCTAAGAGTGTGTGCCCTGCTCCTTTTGCACGAGCTGACACATGGCAGGACATCTTTTTTAGGGTCAAAGATCATCAACTGATTACCTATGGGTCTTGCATTCTGCACAAAAGCTAAAGCATGCATGGAGCAAGAGAACATTTGCCAAAGAATATCTGTTGCAACCAGCTCATAACATCCTGCTCCCATTAGGGCAGAAAAGCTGGAACAAGTATTAAGTTCTTACTGACAGAAGCTGATGTTCTGGCAATTCATTTCACAACATAATGTTCAAGAAGTCTGGAACACCAGCCAGCAAAGGTTATAACCTTCCACTGTACAAATATCTCCCCTGGTGTGCTACTTGAAATGCTGCATAGAAACATTGCACAAGTCTTTCTACCTTGCTCACAGCCCTCAGTGAGTTAGGTCTACCTCTTACTTAGAGAGCTTTGGCTTCTTTGCAGACAAATCTCAAAGAAGTGCTCAGCAATCAGTGTAAATCACGACTACATTTGTCATGTACCAACAGTACCATGCAGTGACAAGAAAAGCCAATATATTGATAGTTGCTGCTGTTCTATGGATGCATCAAATATCAACATACATGCACTAACACAGAAAAATATGTTTAAGGTCACAAAGCCACTATTAGTTCTCCTAAAACAAGTCCGTAGAACATGCAAAATCAGCTCTCAGTATAAGAAAGCACAACCAGATTTATTTTTTTTAAATCTGCAATAGAAACAAACATTTAACTTCTTAACTATATTTTTTTATAAATAATTTTGTGGTCTTCTTGTTTCTTAGCAGATTTTAAAAGAACATATTTTGCTTGGAAGGCCTTAAATTAAATTTTGAGAAGAGTAGAGAAGAATATTATCAGACATCACCATATGATGATAAGAAAGAGACTATCAAGGCAAAGGAGGCAAACAATTTGGAGACTCCTCATTTGAAAGGTAGCATATAGATTATTAATTCATTTTTATTGTATTGAAGGCTTTATGCTATGGGAATTAAAATACTGTACAAGTGTCTACTTCAGTAAATAGATCTAGAGTAATCTTTTTTCGTTTAAAACCTGAGTAATATGGACCCAGAGTTGCAGATACATACCATTTTACCCACTGAAGAGGGTAAAATTAGATCTGTATTCTTCTCTTTAAACATTACATCCCAGCCCAGGTACTTCCAGAAAGAGAACTAATTTCTCCTCTTCTAGAACTTTTCCAAATTTTTTTCAAGATTTTAAAATGCACCAATGTGAAGTTTAAAATTTTTTAATCCCATGATCATTAAGCATATCAACAGATGACAAACACATAAACAGAATATATAAGAAAAGTAAACATTATTTAGCTCCTCAAACTCAACAAATGCTCACCTTAATTACAATCTAGTTAAAATACAACCCAGCTGATAAAGGGAAACCCAGTGGATAAACCATCAAGCTACCACAATGTCATGACCGACTAACATTTCACCGCAGAACTTCCTACGACACAACAGCCACAGCACTTCCAACCAAAACATCCTTACTCTGCTAACTGAAGTAATGCAAACATGTACCTGCATATAAAAATACAGAAGTGTGTCTATGAGCATATAAGGAAATGCATGGAGCAGCAGTAGAAAAGTGCCCGATATTAATTTTTTAGAAGACACGCAAAAAAGGGCACGAGTTGCTCCTGCAGGCTGTGGTCCGTGCGCCGACAGGATGGATCCCGCAGCACGGGCGGTAGGTGTAAAGCAGGGGCGCGGAGCACAGCACGGGGCTCGCGGGCCGCGGCAGTGCCGCAGGTGTCGCTGCCCCGCCGGCCGTGCCGTGAGCCCGGGGAGCCGCGGGCCGCCCGCCGCGTAACAGGTCCTGCGCCGGCCGCTCCGCGGAGCGCGCTGCGCCCGGAGGCGGCGGGAGAGGCCCGATCCGACCGGCGGGCGGGCGGCGAGAGGCACCGCGGCGCCGAGGCCGCCGCCACCTGTTCCCGTGCCCCGACACGGCCGGCCGTGCCCGGCGCCGCCGCCTCCCGCCGGCCGAGCGGCAGCGCGGCGCAGCCGAGCCCCGGCAGCCGCCAGGCGCCGGCGGGAGGGGAGCGGCGGCCGCGCCGGGCCGGGCCAGGGGAAGCGGCGAGAGCCCTGCGGGGGGCGCCCGCTCCGGAGGGAACTTTGCGGGGAGGGACGGGCGCCGGCCCCGGCCCCTCGCCGGCCTACCTGCGCGGAATGGGGCTTCCTCAGCCAGGCCCCCGGGAAGAGCCGCCTCGCCATGGCAATCACACATCCCCGCAGCGGGCGGCGGTCGGAGGCGGAGCGGTGAGCAGCGTTCCCCCGCCTGCCGCCGCAGCCGCGCCGCCCGCTCCACTCGGCTCGGCGGGGAAGAGCCGCCTCGGGCACCGGGGCCGCCGAGAGACGGCGGCTGTCAGCGGGCAGGGCGGGCGGCTGCCGCCTCTGCCACCGCTCACGCCGCGCCGAAGGTGCGAACGCGGCAGTCGCGAGGGAGCGAGGCGGGGCTGAGGCGGCGAGGCGAGCCCCGCCCGCCCCGAGCCACCGGGGCTGTCCCCGTCCCTTTCCCCTGCAGGGCCGCCCGGAGCCCGTAGAGCCCACAGCCACCCCCGAGCTCCCCTCGTGTCTGCCAGAAACTGCTCGGGGCCGTCTGGGGACAATTACGGAGAAGTCAGTTAATAAATAACGCGTGTCGTTGATTGCGAACAGGCTCCCGTCATTTACTGGGTAGGGTATTAAAACCAGCTGCAGGCTTCTTACCGTCCTTAAAAAAACGCCAAACACACTAAAACGCCCCGCAAAACCCCAAAAAAGGAGTAGTTCCTCCAGAATAAGGAAGGAGCGTTTGCCTGGACACATATTAACACAGATGAGCAAGTTTTTACCGCGAGGTTGGTAAGAGCAGCCTGAGTAGGTTGTAAGAGCGCTGCCCAGAGTAGCTGTGGGTGTCCCACTTGAAGGCCAGGTTGGACAAGGCTTTGAGCAAACTGGTAAACTGGTCTACTGAGAGTTGTCCCTGCCCATGGCAGGAGGGCTGGGAAAAGGTAATCTCTAACCCCAGTTATTCTATAATTCTACATTAGTGCCATAAAGTGGAGAAACGTTACCTACTTCTTCTTCACCAGGGGATCTCTCAGCTCCTCATACATTGTGGGAAGCCTCAGTCCAATTGAAATTGGTGGGAACACTATTAAGTTCAAGTAAAATCATCCTTTCTTAGGCAAGGTTTGAGTTTTGCCCAGCCTTCTTGCCTTTATGATTTGATTGTGACTTCTTTTAATGCAGTGTGTTACCAGAGTCAAAGCCAGAAGCTGGGAGTCTCCAGTCCTGATGCTTTTTGTCTATGAGACTTCAGGCACAAAGATTATGCCAAGGTGTTGGGATAAAAATGAGACAAACATAGCATGTTGTGACTTGGGTGTTCAGTGCACTTTTCAAAGAACGATGCTTTGATGAAAAGAACAAGTCACAAAATACTACTGTAAGGATAAGCTAACTCTTTTTGGCAGGGCTTACTCTTAAGGAAAGATGTGTGCGTGGAAAGCAAATGTTAGGAGCTTACAAAGAATTTAAAGATTTGTGCTTGAAGATTCAAGAACAGTCTGTGACTGTTTTTTGAATAATATAATCATCACTGCCAGAGTCACCCTGAAGTATAAATCTGAAAATTAATTAGTAAGATTTGGCATTCCTGCAAAAGCAATCCTGGCTTTAGTAACAGCCAGTGACTCTCCCAGGGTTTTCTTCCCTTCCTATTCAGCAGGCCCAGATGGCTGTGCTTTGTGCATCACTTCCCTCTGCAGTTCAGTGGTTTGCTCAAGTTTAGCTGGGTTGTGGACATGCAACAGAGGAGCAATGCAAGAGGAGGCCACAGAGCAAAACATTTTAACATTTTGCTGAATAATCTCAAGCCTTTACTTCATCCAGTGCTGTATGCCAAGCCTTGGAATGACAGGCTGGGAGTAATTGTGAAATGTCGGTGTCCCATATGGCTGGCAAGGATCTAAATGTTTCATTCCTGTTCCATCTAGATCCAAACAGCTCCTGGCATATGTTCATTAGGGGATATATTTTTCACTTAGTACATGAGATCTTCATCATCTGTGAGAGCAGGTGCTTTATTCCAGTACTGAAATGTTTAGTTCTTCTTCAAGTACTCTTTGTGCCCAGTCTTTGCTAAACGCTAAAAAATAAGGCTGTTTCAGCCTTTTTCAGTTACCTGTTAAATTCCTGGTAAAGCTTCAGTAGAGGCAACTCCCATGAAAAGCTAGGCCACATAAGCCATGACAGTAACAGGAACCATGTAACATGCACTGACTTGGTGCTCTCAGGATGTGGAAACCCAAAGGAATATTCTAAGGACTGGGGGGCAGATGCAGAAAAACATCTGCATCTGCCCTCCAGTAGAACATAAGTCATATTGATACATTATCTGCTGTACAGCCTTTCCATTCACACGTTTCCATTCTGCAGTTCACACATCATCCATTTTTGTAGGCCCACACCAAAGCCTTGGTATGTCTTAATGTCCAAGCAGTAGAAGTTATGCTGATTTATTGCTACCTATTAATTCTTAAAGTTTCCTATCCAGCTATAACAACATTAAATGTTATTTTAGTGATGCAGGGGTTTTGTATAAGATAGAAATCGACTGCTAGTTGTACAATGCAGTGTTTGTCACTCACAATGTCAGAAGGTAAATGTGGTTTTATAGTACCCTCTTACATTCACCTGCAACTCCATGACAACTTAGACTGTATTACATATTAGCATAACTCAGAAAAACCAAAAAATGTTTGCAAAGATTGAAACATTCAGGAATTCTAGAAATATAAGGAATGAATATATGAGACAAATGAAAATATTGAAAAGCTACAGAGAAGAACCTGAATTCTTCAAGGTAGTCAGTGTAATGTGCACCTTCAAAATATAATAAATAATTTTATCCAATTTCTTTTGAAGGCAAGTCTCTGTAACTTGAGCAAGTAATACAGGTTTAACATCACATGAAAGCTAAACATTAACTTATTGCAGTGGTGCTGGACTTGTTTCTTTCAGTTATTTGAAGCAGCTGCATCCACATACTGATTTAACTCAAATACTGTCATAAGAGACTCCATGGGAAATCCTCAGGGTTCACCCATTCTCCCCACCATCATATTATATGCAGGGAGTCTCTAGCTAATGTTAATAATCATAAGACTTCTCTTTCTCACAGCAGCTTTACTAACTTCCAATCTGCCTAGAATAGCTTCCTAGATTAATGCTCTTTTGCTCTGGAAGTGCTTAAAAATATTCTATGATCCTGAGCAGCTACTGCAGTCTTAAAGTATTACAGCACCAGTAGAATGTAATGCTCTAGCATTGGCCATTGCCCAGCTTTGTAGCTCCATTTAATAAGTGTATTTACACAATATATAATATGGTAATGATTTAAAATAAAATCACCTTCATTTCCTAAAATCAAGCCTAGAAAAATTTAGAGGTTTCTCTCTTTTTGTGCCACTCAGCTATCTACTTGCTCATGTATCTGTCTAGGAGTCTGTTTTTATACAGACTCTACTTTCTTTCTTTCTTTCTTCTCTAGGCCTGTTTTTGCGGATGAGAACAAAGATCTGGGGATCCATCCAACCTTTATATCTAAACTTTCCCTCATGTTCCCTTCAGAGAGAGACACTGTTTCCTTCCCCTTTGCAAATTTCTGTGAACTCTGACTTAATCAGTGTATTAGCTTTAGATTTATCCTAATAGATTATTTCCTATTATTTCCTATTCACATTCTTACAAATGCTAATGCTTCTACTGCTTGAGTAGGTGGAACCACCTCTTACCCAAAAAGCAGACACAGCCTGTTAAGGATTCCCTTGTCCCTTAACTCAGTATAAACAAATCATGAATCTATTTGAGGAAACGGCATACGGGTTTCATTTCTAAGGCTCTATTTACATGGTCACTTAAACCTCACATAAATCCACCCTGCTGCTGAGGCAGATGGTGTCACCTTCTCTTGCTGTTGGTGCCTACCTTCTCCCCTGGGCTGGCACAAACATTTCTCTCGTTGTATAAAGAACTGAATCAATGATCTGAACTAAAAACTTATCTTGACTCTTTTTTCCTCTGAGATAGGTTAGAGGCAGTCCAATTCCTTTCATCAATAGCTTGGACTTACATGGGAGCAAAAGGCTGTTTATAACCACTGAAAACTTTACCTTATTTAAACACAGCTTGTAAAAGATAATGTTTTACCATCAGATAAATTGTATAAATGTATGTGACTCATTTGTAGCTCTTGACTGAGATTAGATACAATCATTATTATTAAACATTCAGAGATACTGATTAATTTGACATACCAGTCTTTGCTTTAAGGGACACAATGTTTACACTTTTATTCTGATATATTTTTAAAAATTCAAAATGTACTAAAAAACATTACGGTAAATAGGTCTTAATAACATAACATATCTAGAGTAAATAGGTCTTCAAAATCCAGAATAGAAAGCTTTACAATCCTATATACCTTAGAGGACTAAGAAAACTCCATAAATATTGTACTCAGAAGAAAAAATTTGAAGGTGGTCAATTGCAAGCAAATGCAAAAGAACAGTTTGCATTTATATTTGCATGTCTGTATTTCAAAGTCTACAAAGACAACACAGTTCAGATTCAATCAGCCAGTAAAATTAGGTTTTCTTTGTACATATTTATGCTTTCAAGTCTACTTCCACTATTAATTGCTGGAGTTGTGATGTTCAAGAATTTTACCCAAGATTAATTGAGATTATATGTTAAAATGCATGGTCAGAATACACTTGCTAGCCTTAATCTATTTCTGGTTTGGAAAGCCTTTTATAATTTTCAGATAACTTATTTTCAAGGTGGAGATTTTACTTAATTATCCTGGATGTTTCCTTCTTTGAATTAGAGTTGAAGCAAAGTTATAATCCCCTCTGAACTTTTTTTACTTGAAGTAAAAGACTTCTTTGTTCTCTTTTTTTATGCTTGTGGTGGTCATCTGTTAAAAACCACAAACCTTTTATAACAGAAATGTTAGTCTTAATTCCTATTTATGGACTTTCTAATAAACAGGCTAGCTGGCATTTTCTTCATGCCTTACCCCCATTTCCCAAAATTCCTTCCCCTGAATTAACACTTGCACCTTCCTGCTTACCTTATAAGGTAAAAGAGAGAGCTAGAAAATATCCAAGTCCTAGCCCACACTCTTTAAAAATTCCTCTTAGGTTCTAAATAGTAGATTCCAGTACTGAAGCTGGTGCATACTGATATGAGAAGGTGAAGATGAGGAGATGAGCAGAATTCAGTTCAGAAAGACGATGCTAATTTTTAACTCCTAAGGAAGTACAGGATTGGAACAATCACCGAGCAGGGTAGTACATTTTTCAGCACGTGGTGCATTAGGAGAGCTCTGACCTAAGCACAGAGCACAACACAGCTGCAATGGTTTAATGCATTGCTACCCCATTTGTCCTGCCATCCCCTGTGCCCGAGGACATTTCCACAACAGAACTCTTTCAGTTCACAGTCGAGCACATTTGCTTTAATTGCCTGCGAAGCCAGTTCCTGCTGAAATGCTAGACTGTGAACATCAGCTAGTGAGGTACAGCTCTGCCCTGCCTTCTGCCAGCTCTGGTATAGAGGAGAAAAATGGGCAGGAGAGCAACTACAGACAGCAGAGCTGCTGTGGGAAGCCCTTTCCTCGCTCATCCTCTACTACTTACACCTACTCCCATGCTGTTCTCTCACTTCTGCCATGCAGCTCTTTGTGTAGCTGAATGGCGAACTGTCTGCTCAACTCAAATTAAAAATAACACAGAAAAAGGAAAAAGCCTCATCAGTTCCCCATTTTGATTATGCATGCCACTGCAGAGTGCCATGTTCAGAAATGCAGGAATACCTTGACATTTGGGAGAAGTGGCAGATACAGGAACTACTTCAAATGGGATATGATGAAAAGCACTTCAAGTCTGCCCTCAAACTGATGTCTCCTCATAACACACACTCCAACCTAGTGATTTGTTGGGCAGAATGAATGAAACCTTGTGTTATGGAGGAATTTGAACTGATAATATTTGTGTCAGGCCTTAAATCATACACAAGTAAATCTGCTTCAGTTCACAGGCTTTAATGAAGCTGGAAATATGGTCCCATAAGCAAGAATTAGTACAGTGTAGTGGCATGCCTTATCAAACAGTCTTCATGATATTGATAAAAATTAATCAAAACATAACACTCTGTCTTACTTTTTTGGGCTACATTCAAAACCTTTATACTTGAAATCCAGAAATTTTGAACTGAATTGTTAGAGGATTCTGGCAACACCCTTGAAAGAGCAGTAATGATTAGAAGAAATGTCTAGGAAATAAATTTTTCCTTTTAGAAAACCTCTAATTGTAAGGTATCAAATTTTAGGCAAAAAAAAAAAAATTAATGTATTTTTAGTAGTAACTTATTGAAGTTGGCAATTTTGAGGTAATTTGTAATACACAAACTTTCTAAAAAAGCTTATCACCACTTATGAAGGCCATATCTATATTACTAAAATTCCAAACTCTTAATAAATATATGTACAGTTAATATACTTAAGTATTTATCATTGTTTTTTTCCTACAGAAAATAGTTTTAATTTCCCTTTAAATAAACAAAACCACAAACCGACAGTCAGGTATGTTCCTGGCACAGAGCAGATGCCTTTTCAATCCCTAGAGTAGGCAATGTATTGATTATATATTAATTAATTCCTGGAGCCTACTTCATGGAAAGTGCTGTGGGATTGTTGATCGAAAATGCCAGTAGGCATTAAGTAGTAATTGAATTATTTTAGATTTGTCAACATCTAAATTTCCACAATACTTAGCAGGAATTCCCACTGTAAATGTAATTGCTAGAATTAAGTAAAACTATTTTATTCTTAGACTGATTTTTTTTGGAGGGAAAAATGCTGTTTTAAGCAAAGTAGGGAGCTGCTTTTACACATACATTTTCTTTACATCATTAAAAACACCCAGGCAGAATAAATTCAACAGTCTAAAATACACTCTTTGGGTTCTTTTCTGTGTAATAGTACATATTTCTGAACAACAGATTTTTTTTATCCATCCATACAACACAGCAAAAATGACAACACAATAAATGCCAAGTTATAGCATTTCTAAAGGTGTTCTCTTTTCCCTAAATGAATGACAGAAGGCAATTTGGAGCAGTAACAGTTTAAAATGCTATAAAATAAAATTTAAAAAATAACCAAGCTCATGCTAATATAGTATGCAGTATTATTTTTAACTCTATGCTTCATTAAAATTCAAGGTATCAATACAGTCATAGACTGACTATACCACACCAATATGCTAAAAAATACCTTGCAAATTAGGCTTCTGCCCAGTTCTTACAAGGCTGTAAAAGTCTGGTGTTACAGTTCTCATTGATCAGTTCTGCTACATGCTTTAACAGCAGCACTGAGGTTCACAACAGAAGAACATATTTTTGTATGGCCTCACCCCAGCTCATTTTATTTCTGTATCACAGACACACCATTCCACCCCTCCACCCATCAATATTATTTAATTGTTTTTAACCAGAGGTTGTTTTTAACCTGGATTATATCTATTATGAAATTTGCAGCACAGCTGAACAAGTTTTTGCAGAGCACCCAAGAAGCAGACTGTGGTCAGAACTTATTAAAGCAGCCCAGCTGCTAAAGAAAATGCATCAGGGAACTACAACTAAAGTAACTTTGTTATTTGACAGTGTGGTATCTATAAGAACATAGGCCTTAAAGATGTATTTTAAGATTGCCCTCCATGAATCTACATCAGAAATCATGCTGATTCCTTGTCTTTTGCTTAAAAGAAACCAAAGCTGCATTTTATATTAAAAAAAATAGCTAAAATGCCTAAATATATAAGAAATAAGCTGTTGCAGTTAATTAAATCTTTTATTATCTCAGAGGAAACACACTGAACACATATCCTTTGTGCTAAAGGGGATATATTCATGTCACTATGTGAACAGTGCAACTGTTGTGGCAGCCCTGACTTCTCATTGTGCATGTGTTCAGAGCCCTCTTTCCAAACACAGTGCTCAAATGGCACCACCACCACTCTCAGACAGAAGCTGCAGCACATCAAACATTTTCTTTTAATTGAGCAGGCAATCAGACCCTTTCTACATCTTTTGTATTACAGTGCAGCTGAACAAAAGGAAACAATTCACAAACCCACGTTTCCAACCCACAACACCAATTTTGGATGGGATTTGGGAGTATATCTGAAAAAAAAGAAGTAGTGGGTGAGGTAAACTGAAGACACAGAGAGCCTTTGTTAGACCTTTACACCTCTAAGAAGGGTTAAGTGGTAGCTGGTCAATGCAGTCATTGTCATGGACACAAATAGTGTGATTTCTGTGAAAATATTTCAAATTACTACAGATACTTATTTTCTGTTTTGTCTAGATTTTTAGTAAATAATTTGTTATAGTTTAGACTGACCTTGATGTGAGATTTGCAGAATTTTCAATCAACTTATTTTGTGACTTCCTCTTTATACACAAACAAACAGACTTACTGGGTATTGACATCCCAGCTTTTACCTGTTTTACCCCAGCTTCTTGTTCTCATTGTGCAATTGTCCACATAAAAAAACCTTCTGCACAGCATGTTTGAACCTGGATTCATTTACACAACTGAGGATATAGGTTTATATCTAGTTTTACTTCCAGTCAAACTCTGGAAGTAAAAACTACAAATATAATTTCCCATCAGGAATCAATGGTTCCAAATAGTTTTAATTTAAAACCAGAGGAGAGTGGTAACTATTCAATTTTTCCATCTCTTTTTTTTTCCCCTATTCATCTTCCCAGCCATCATGTGAGATTCAAAGTTCATTCTAAACAGAAGAAAAATACATTTTCAATAAATTTGCCGTTTCTGATTAAAAAAAAGTTTTAAAATAAGACCTGGATTTACAGGTCTAGCAAGTAAGGGTGCCCTTTTCACCACAGGCTATCCGTTGGTAATTAAATCACTCCAGTAATCTGATACAGCATTAGATCTTTAGTAGCATGATAGCACTGTCACAGGCATTTTACATCCTAGAACCTGCAGTAAATTAAAAAGTCCTTGGAGACCATCACTACTTGACCTTTTGGTCTGCTGAATTCCAGGCAAGGCAGAAAAAAATCAGCTCTACTTTTAGCAACCTCCTGCACATTAGTTCAGTGTCTTATCAATGCTTGCCTACATTTCCTTCTATCTTTGGCAAATACAGCTCTAGAATTGATCCTACCTGAGAAATTTGAGACAGCTGTTAAAGTTCCTGGGAGAGGCAAGCTGGCAACAGTGTGTTGTAAGTTGAAGGAGAATTAATCTATAGCAAACTGACTTCTGACTTAGATAATCCTCACACATGCTTCTTAGGCCTTCCCTTTTGTGCATTGTCTAATTTGTCTCAGCTTTTTAGTGTGTGTTCATATTGACAAGCTTTTGAATGTGGTCTTTCATGTCCCAAAGTTTTTTCACATCTGCTTCTGGCAGCTCAGGGTATTCTCTTTTGCATCTGTCGTGGGCAGGTGGATGGACCTTGCCTGGGTGCAATGGGGCACAGCAGAGCCATCAGTACCCTCTGTGGCCAGCAGTGCCCATGAGGGTGGCACATGGCCCTCAGCCCAGCCAGGCTGAGCCCATGGCACTTCTCAGGGCCACTGTGCCTACTTGGCAGTCCTGCCTGGAAACTTCTGCTCTCCTCACACAAGCAGCAGCTCATTTGTCTCATAACAGAAATACTTCAATTGTTCACTTCATAAGTGGCCCATGACCAGGGAAATGTACCGGGTATCTGAAAGAGATGGCAGCCCATGGGATCAAACTGAAGGTCAGCTTATGTTTCCCTTTTGGCTTGTTGTAGGTGTTTCCTCCCGTAACTTAAACACAGGAAGAAATAAGACTTTTCTCTCTGTATTTCCATTTTGACATGAATATTTTTATCACCTCTTCTGCTACCTCAGTTCTGTACTCCTTTTTCAATATGTACATGCTCTCAGCTCCTGGGCCCCTGAAGCCTTCAAGCTGACCTGCCTGCAAACAAACCTATTTTTACACACACATGTATGTGTTATATATGCATATATACATTAATGTTTTTCAGCAGGAGCAGTTCACTGAGCTGCCACCTCTGCATGGCTCCTGGCACAGGGGAGAGCCAGCATGTCCTGAGCAGAAGTGACGGCAACCTTAGATGGCAGCAGATGTTGGACAAGTGTGGCTGAGTCAGGTAACTGTACCCTCAGCTACAACTGCAGAGAAAAGATGGATTTAAAGCCTCTTGCTGGTGTGCTGTTCCCCACCCCCTTCTGTTCCCCACCAGGCCTCCCCTGCCTCTGGGAGGAGTAGACTCAGGAGACTGAACATCAGAAAACATTTTAACCACTGCTGTTGGGCTTAGCTTATACTGCTGGGGGTACAGAGCCAGTCAGAGGAGCACCCACGTGGGCTCAGTGGGAGCCATGGCAGCAGACTGAGAGGGAAGCAGCAGGACTGCCAGCTCTTGATGTGCTTTGTAAAATTCACACTCCACCTCACTGCAAAAGCTGGCAGAGGGGATGACTGGATATTTAACTAATACTTAGAGACTCATCAGAAAAGAACATAGCACAAGGAAAAAAAAGGGAAAACCTGTCTGTTGCAGCAGCCCCAAATTTTTGGGATAGAGTCAGGACTGTATAGATATGGATCTGCCTCAGTGCTGGTATGAAACAAGCCAAAATAGAAAATAAGTGACTGCTGTAATAAGAACTGATTTTGATCCTGTTGCTGTACACTTTTTTTTTAGCTAAATGCAGATAAGGAATGCTGTGTTGGAACAAAATCTGGGCTTTCAGGCTGAGAGAACATGACATCAGGGTGGAGCGATCAAAATGTGTGTGTGACAATAGCTGTTACATTTGGATTAGCTAAAACAATGACACTTAGATTGCACCTTTTAAGTAAGCATATCAAAGTTAACAAGTGTAACAGTATGATTATTTCATAAGCATTGCAAGAATGAAGCATGCAACTGGTGTCTTAGCTGGTGTGTCAGCCTGTGACTGCTTATGGTTCTTTCTGTGCAGCCCCCTGGGGCTGGCAGCAGAAGGGGCTACTGCCTTATCTTCTGCCCCCACAGCTGAATTCTCTGGGCTGCAAACAGCTCTTCAGCCTCTGCTAAGTGTTAGCAGGGTCCTGTCATTCTGTACTCTTCAAAACTACTTTTTCTCCATCTCATAAATAAAGAGATGCTATCAGGTAGGGGAAAAGGGAAGGGGAAGGGGAAGGGGAAGGCAAGGCAAGGCAAGGCAAGGCAAGGCAAGGCAAGGCAAGGCAAGGCAAGGCAAGGAAAGGAAAGGAAAGGAAAGGAAAGGAAAGGAAAGGAAAGGAAAGGAAAGGAAAGGAAAGGAAAGGAAAGGAAAGGAAAGGAAAGGAAAGGAAAGGAAAGGAAAGGAAAGGAAAGGAGGGATTTTCCATCTGAGTAGGACTTGGCAGACATGCTGAAAGCTTGTTTGAAGGCCCATACCACATACCAGGTGGTGGGAGAGCAGAAGGAATGCTGTACTAATTCTCCCTCCAGCCAGACTCATGTCCAGAACAGATTTTTCACTGCAGATGAAATGGCAATATTCTGCCATGTAACTATCTCCTGAGGGGCCCTTAAGCATTCTTTAACTTCAATTTAGAGTTAAGAGGTAAGTCTGGCCTGTATGGCTACAAAATTTAACCACAAAAGGGCTGGAAATTCTGCTCTAGCAGACATTTTTACAGTCCACAAAGGAGCACAGATGCTGACAGACAAAACCTTACTATAAAACACTATGACGATCCAGTCATCAAGAAGTTATGATACAGCCCATCACAATGTAAAATATTTGAGAATGCAATTACTTTGCAAATCTGCAGAGCAGAGCTAAAGTGAAAGAATAAAATGCTTGCTTCGGCTTTAGCTGTGAAATGCTGACTCTGCACTTTAACTTTAGTCACTACCTAGAGCTTCAGTAACTGCTTTGAAATCTGTGTGCAGAGAGGAGGAGAAGGAATGCATTGCACTGGTGCATGACTGAATTCTCAGGGAGTTTGAGAACTGGAATCTCTGATCCAAGCAGTTAACCAAAATTTCAAGACTTGGCAGCTGTTTGTTTTCTGAAAGGAAGCAATTATATGACCACAGCAGCAGAATGACAGTGCAGGCAGAGAGCAAAGAGTAAACCTTTCTTAAATTCCACCTCTGAATTTTTATGATCTCGTCTCACAAGAAAAAGGAGAAAAAGGAGGTACTTTAATACTGTCACAAAATTCCTACTAACTTGAATAGTAACAAGTTGCAGTTCTCTCACAGTTATTTTTTGGAGCTAAAATACTGCTACATTTGCTCCTAAGTCTTCAACTCAGAAAAAAACAGTATTAGCAGTAAAAACACAGTAACTCATACTTAAGCACTCTCAGAAAGGCCAAACCTAGTCTAACACTTTTTTTTTTTTTCTCCTTCAGACTCACTCATTGTCTTCAGGTACAAAACAGTGTTAGTATAACTCAGATACATGGGAGACACAATCTCTTACAATAAAAGCCTTTCCTGCTCTTAACTAGCATCCCCAGAGATGTTGTAAATAATGTAGAAACACTGTGTCTCATGCTCTTACTATTTCTGTCCTTGAGCATCTCAGTCTACAACCAGGTTGTTTTTTTGCTTTTTTTTCTGCACTGTTACACAAATGAGAACTGAGGGATTGCTTCTTGTTCAGCCACTTCCACCAAACAGAATTCAGCCATGGCAGGGTATGAGCTACAACACAGGAATAACTAAGGGCTTATAGCAGAATCATGTGAGCATTTAATAGCTTGTAAGTGCCTTGAATGATGAACTCTAGAGCATTTGAAGAACTATCTGTCCACCTACCAAAGATTACTCAGTCCTACAAAATCTTGGCTTATGTTTTACAAGGAATTTCTGCAAGGTTACACACCTGGAATAAAATTTAAAGTGAATGAAGCATTAAGGACCTTTTAAGTGTCAGCTTGTTTGACATTTTTTCAAGCATCTAAAATGTCTGCTATTAGATGCAGAGCTAATAGGCAGAGTTGGTTGTTTTGGTTTCTTCTTAAAGTGTCTGTGATGCTTTGAGAAATAGTGACAGAGAGAGATTTAAAGATTAATTATAACATTGCTAAATGTTAATTTTTTGAAGGCAAACAACCCTCTAATGATTTTCAAGTCTAGATGTAGCTTAGTTCAAAGGCTAATATAGACTGTGATACAAAAAGATCATATACTAACCCACACAGGAATTGCTGTTTAATATATGTATTACAGAAGGGCTTTAGGGACTTAATAATAAAAAACCAGGACTGCAATACTCATAATACTCTATTTTAAAATTTAGCAGAGTTTAAACTATTAAGAATAAAAAAATTGCTTAGGATTAGTGGGGCAAAAATGTTGTTTTTCTATACATTGAATTTAACAGAAAAAACTAGTATTTGACTGACTAAACAGTCAAATGGGGTCAACAATGACAGTGAATACATTTAAGAGGGTATTTATAGTTTAAAATTTATTGGGCAATATAATGACATTCACAAGAAGATGATGGAGTACAGGGCAGTTTTTTTCAGGATTCTCTGATCCTTGAGAAGGTAAAAAAAGAAGAAATGGCAAAGTACTCGTACTAGGAAAAACATGGGGTTGTGTGAAGACCAACGTAAAGGTACCTTACCACCAACAATATTAATTTACTTCCCTCTCTATTGATGTTATGTGAGGATGAAAAATTATTAATATTCTTGTCTATCTAGAAAAATATTTAGAGATGTTTATTTTTAAATATTTTCGGTGCTATTTTTATATCTGTAGCATAAAGAGAGAATACTTACTGCAATTGTTAGCTAGTTGTAAGACAATTAATACAAAATTCTTCATATCTTACCAGTTGCCTATTTTTTAAATTTTGAAATTGAAGATTATTTTCTTAGTTGAGCTCTAATAAATGCAGCATATGTGCATTGTCTTACTAATTAGTATGCTTATGTAAAAGTGGATGTACCATATTTATCTTGATTTAAGATAGGAAGATCCCAGATGAGCTTCCTTGCTGTTTCTGTGCTTAAACAATGCAGAGAAAATGTCCTGGGATCTAATTTTCCCTCCTTGCTGAATTGTGGTCATGACAACCATCTGTACAAGGATAAGCTTCACAGTATTGTCTTGTTCAAGGGTATCATTTTGATGTTATGTGGTGTGATACAATAAGGTAATGGCAAATAATACTGTGCAGCAGTTGGTGCTCTCATCTACATACACTGCCGACTTACACTTTTGGTTTTTGTGTGTTTTCATTTGCTTGTTTAATATTTATGTCAACATTGAGGCAACAAAAATATAAAAAACACTAATTTGCAAAAAATATATTAACGTTTGAGAGAAGGACTAAGGGAAACGCCATTGTTCTGACTCTTCAAATTTATCCATCTCTGCTGGGTACTGGGGAATTGACTGAAAAGGAAGCTGTGATGTAGCCAATTATTGATGTTTATTCTGTTGCTGACTAGAAAGTTTGCTTTTTAACTTAGCTTAACACTGGTTCTCACACAACCTTTGTGATTTAAAACCAAGAATTTGTATGTAGATATACTTTAGATTGAGTATTTTTTTTCCTCCAGCTGGCAACCCTTTGCCTTCAGCACCAACAGTACCTGACTGCTGTTCATTGTACATGAAAATCTGTAAAGAGCAACCAGGGCCCTTTGTGTTGTCCAAGTCTGTTTTTAGCAGAACATCATGACCCCAGAACAGTGCATCCAAGAGAGAACTACCCCTCAAATTTGTATTTAAAACAACTCTGAAAAAGGGATTTTGATTACAAATACTACTTTATTCTGAAGTAACTTGGAACTGGCCAGACTAAGCTGTACTCCAGTGCTCTGCCCAGGCTTCCCTCCCTGTGTCCTTTTCCAGGGATGGCAAGCTGCTCCAGTACCTTAGTTTCAGTGGCTTATCCGAAGAGGGAAGATGGCTTTGAGAACTTGGGCAGTTTGAGCAGAGACAGATTGGAATCCGTGATTCACCATCCAGCCTTCCGAGCTCAGCCATTGCTGAGAGTGGCACCAGTTGGTGAAATCTGCTCCAGGGAGCACTCGCACCCTGGGGTTGCACAGGGCAGAGCTGCACACAGCAAAGGCCCCTCCATGCTTAGGACAGGCTTTACAGTGTTTATAAACAAGTATTGGGCCATTGCCCTGCTTAGCCATGCAGGCCGTAGAAACGGGCCCAGTACTTGAGTCTGAACAACTCAAAACACAATGATGGAAAACAAAAGGTATTTCCGAAATCAGAGAATTGCTAGCGTTGGGAGGGACTTCTGGAGATCATCTAGTCCAACTCCCCTGCCAAGGCAGGGTCACCTAGAGCAAGTAACACAGAAATGCGTCCAGGTGAGTTTTGAATGAATCCAGGAGGCGGCTCCATGGCCTCCCTGTTCCATTAGCTTAGCTAATACAGCTGTTACTAAAAACTGGAACCGAGGTTCAGCTCATCTCCTAAAATGGCAGCACCCCTTAGTCAGTGCAGAGGAGCACATTGCCCAGTCCGCTGCGCACGGGCCGGCGGCGGCAGCCTCCGGTACCCGGCCCGGGCCTCGCCTCGCCAACCACCGCGGCAAGAAGGCGGACCCAGGGTCATTCCGCACGGCAGGACCGACACCGCCACGGCGGGAAGCTTTTCCCCGAGCCCGGCCGGGGGTTCTGCGGAGCGGCGGAGCCCGGACCCCGCCACATCCCCTCAGGTGCGGCGGGAACAATGAGCGCCCCAGCCACAGCGAGCCCCGGCGGCGCGCACAGATCCGCTCCGGGCGCGCACGCCTAAAGTAGTCCCTCTTTGTTCACCGGCGGCCAAGGCTCGGCTGCGCCCGTGTCCTTCCGCCGCGGCGCCCCCGCGCCCGCCCCCGGCGCTGCCGGCGCAGGCGGGGCCGCCGGGGCGGGGCCGCGGCCCTTTGTGCTCCCAGAATGCACCAGCGCCTCCTCCGCGGGAAACAAAAATGGCGAGGGGCTGCGCTGGGGCTGGCTTGCCCGTGAGGCGGGTCTGACCGTCCCTCGCCGCCTTCCGCCTCGGCTCCGCGCCCGGGGGCCCGCTGCGCACCGAGCGCCCGGCCGCACCGCGCCGCGCCGCCGAGGGAGGCTCCCGAGCTCGCCGATTTCCCTGTATGAGGCGGTTGGCACCACTGGAGAGACCGAATGAGGTGAGGGTGGGGGGGGGGAGGGCCGGCCGGGCCGGGCCCGCGCGGTGGGGGGAGCGCGATCCCCGCAGCCCCGGCCGGCGGTGCCGCATCCCGGCGGCGCGGCGGGGAACGCGGCCAGGGGCCCGCTTCGGCGCGGGGAGCCCGAGGCCTGGGAGAGAGAGAGCAAGGGAGCGAGGGGGAGGGAGCTCCCTGCGAGCGGCCGCTGGCAGGCGAATGTGAGGGGTCAGCGGTGCTCCTCGGTGACCAAAACAAAGGGAGGGAGGCAGCGGGCCGGTCGGCGGGGCCGGGGGCTGCAGCGCTGAGGTGCCCGCAGCCTCGCGCCAGCTGTATTTCCATCTTCTCCTTCAAGGATATTGTCCGAGTAGGCTGCGTTTGCTCGAGTGCGAAGGGAACAGCACAAAGAGGTAGTGGTTTTCGTTGGTAACTTTGTATTTGGGGATTTTCTTTTTGTTTGTTTGTTCTGGTTTTTTTGTGTGGCTTTGTTTTCTTTTTTTGTTTTTTTTTTTAAAGTGCCTCATCTCTTAATTTCTGTCAGGCTTGACGATTTGAATATGCACAGCAGGCTTTTAGTCCACTTAAATGTGATAACTGTTGCTGGCTGAAAGGATATGCAGTAATGGATTTTCCTTTTTTTGGTATTGAATTCTGTGGAAAGAATGGGCTGATACCTCTTCCAGTGAAAGAGAACAATATGGGTCTGTGCTGGATGCTCTGGACGCTGATATTGGTGTTGAAATACGAGGGCTTGTCGCTCATCCATAAAGGATCAGAGTGCTATTAGAAGTAGAGGGCCTGCATAATTAAATGAAAGGCTCTGCCAGGAAAGCAGGGTAGCATTATGGTTGTTTCTGGAATTTGTGATAGGCCCAGCTTATCATAACTTTAAAAGGTCAAGCGTAGCAATGGAAAATGACATGGTTTTCTCCTGACTTAGTTTAAGGGAATGTGATCAATGATATACACTCAAACTGCCAAAACTGTGGGATAGTAACAAAAAGTTTCCCTCTTGTTTCTTTTTCTTTTGATCTGTAATCAGGTTGGTAAAAGTTAACCTGGTAATGTTTGTCCCTTTTTTTGAGAGCTCAAATTGCATTTAATTTGAAAACATTTGGGATTAAGAGAGAAGGTGAAAATGTTTCATTTCTGTCTTATTAGAATACAGGTTAATGACTTCATAGCTTTTCATTTAAAGGAGAATAAGGGAAAAAAAGATTGAACATATGAAAGGAAATGCATAATGTAGTGAAAATCAGAAGAATCTTTGCAAGGGGCTGCAAGCTGTGAAATGTGGATCTGTGCTGAGAATATAATGTAGTAATGTTTTCCACAGTTAACCCTTATTTTTTCAAGTAAAGGTGTGTGTCTTCCCAACAACTTGCCTTTTCTGTTCTGGAAAGAATTTAAAATCAGATGTAGATGCTTCTCATATGACTTAATATGGCTAGTCAGCAGGGTATATATATTTTTTTAATAGTTGAAAGAGACATGTATTGATAGTTAGTATGAAGTTATGTTTGTCCTTCCCTGCACCAGGAGATCAAGTAAAATTTATGAGAAGAGCAGCTGTAACAAATAAGTTCCAGTTAATTTCCTAGTAGACAGTGGACTTCAGTATTCCCTGGAGATGGGTGTGAATTAATGTAGAGGCACTGAAGCACCTTTTGTGCTCCTCATGTGAGTTGTGGGAAGGAGGCTCCGGGAGTGACTGGAGGCCAGCATGGACCTTGCGTTAGTTGTGACCTGGCTGCGTTTCTGTGCGAGCGGCCGCTGGCCCTGCTGCAGAGTTGGTTTCACCTTCTTCACAGGCCTTCCTTGCCGGAAATGGAGGGGAAGTGTGTCTGAGCAAAACACAACAGGAGAAGAATTATGAAACCACAGGTATGGCTGGAGGGATAATCTCCATGGAGGAGTGAAATCAAGATGCTTAACTTTCCTTGAGAGAAGGAGAGCTAATGATGAGGGCACTCCTGATCAGTCTGGAAATACTTCATTAACTAAATATCTTCCAGGGTATCCTAACTTACTTACATCTTAGATCTGATTATTGTTTAAATTCTGTGGAATGCTTATGGAGGTTGGAGTTCTTGCAGACTAACCTTAAAGAAGAAAACTTATTGTTATGGGATTTTGGTCACCTCTGAAATGCTTTTCCTTCCCCACTTCAGAGCAAGGTAGAATGTTGTCTTTTATTTCTTTCATTGCTGGGGTGCATGCTCACACTCCCTTAGGTCTGTTGCTGTGTATACTGGATTTGGATAATGTAGAAACCCAAAAAGCAGTTGCTGCATTCATAGGGGTGCTGAGGATACAATTAAGGGGAATTATGGTTGGAAAAGGTGTCTTGTGACCCAGTACCATTGTTTTCTCCCTGTACCTTCATGTGCAAACACATGATCAACCCCAGACAAATGGCTCTTGCAGTACATGACTGCCCTTTCTTCCCTACATACTGAATGTGTTATTCTGTAATGATCTTTTCAACTCTAATCCTTTCACTATTTATATCAAAGAGATTTAAAACACTTCTAGTTATTTAAGATTTCTTGAGGGAGAATGTGAGCAAAAATAAAATCACAAATGACTGTAGTATTATGAACATGGGGGCACACTTATGCTAGTGACCACCTCTTTTTAACAGTATGCATCAATGTTATTAAGGACAGTCGTATTTCACAGGGTCAGAGGGCAAAACCAAAGTATTCTATCTAGATGCTGAAGTTTTGTGTCACCAACAGTCACTTTCCTTCAGTCTTCTGCCTGAACTTCTTTCTGATGTGCAGCAGATTCATAGACATAACTGCTAATCAGATTAATAAGTTGCAGGGCCTCACTTAGTTTTTATTACCAGTTTTTTATTTCTTAGAAGCAAAATTTATTACTTTTGTCACTTAATGTGATGTATATGCTTTTGAAAGCATGGATCTATTTTAAAAACTCACAAATGAAGAAGGAAGCCCAGGCTAAGGTTGGCTGGGAGTCACTTTTGCAGGATTGTCTGGGGATCTGACAGACAGAGAGCAGAATACCAGCCAGCAGTGTCCTGTGAGCTAAGGCAAGTGGTATCCTGGGCTATAAGAACAGAAGTCTGAGGGGAAATGATTATTGCTTTCTATGCAAAATCATTAGACAGCATCTCAGCAGAATGCTGTGTTTGGGTGCTACCACTGCAAGAGACCTCAAGCTAGAGGAGTTTGGTGTAGGGCCACCAGGACAGTCAGGGACTGCAGCACTTGCTCTGTGACAGGAGGCTTAGGGAACCAGGTTCATTCAGCTTCAGGGGGGTGTAACAGGAGCCTTCCAGCTCCTGTGGGAAAATCAGTGTGATCCAGTTGGTCTCTTCACAGCAGTCCTTGGCAGGAGGATGAGAGGTAACATGCCTACATTGGGATAAGAGAGATTGTGATGGGAGAGGAAACATCCCCTCTCCAGGGTGGCAGCTCAGCAGTGAAACAGAGGCACAGGGTGCTTTTGTGGCCACCTGGTTTGGCCTCATGGCTGATGCTGTGCTGAGCGGGACTAGAGAATTCCTGAGAGCCTTTCTACCCTGAATTATTATATTATCCTAAACAACACTTAAAACTGAAAGTCATTTTGGTAATGTATTTCTTATCCACCAGTCATTGCTCTCTGCTTTTCTAGATGAGGGATGCCTGGATTATAGTCCCCTTGCCTTTCTTTGGTGCAGTTGGCTTCTGATTGTACCAGCATGCAAAACAGTGCAAAGATAAGGAGCTTCAAGTGTGTTTTGTAGATGATGTATGATACAGCACATTGGAAAAGCAATATTCATTTCAGTCTATGAAGTAGTGTAAGGGAGAGACTATAATCTCAATTTATACTTGATCCTTTCTTAATAAAAGTTAATGGCAATGTACTAATAATAATAGCCTGTTTATGTGTAATTGGAAAGTGACTGTTGCAATAACATTGGTATTATGAAAAGCAAAGTGATTTTTTTTCTTTTTTGTTACCTGTTGAATCAACCTGATCTGAGGTTTGGACCTGGGTTGGGGTGGAGGAAGTTATCCTAAGTTTGACTTGTCATCCTGTTAATTTTGACTGTCTTCTTGGCCCAGCAGAATCTTATCTGGGGGAGGAGAGTATGTTTGCCACAATGAACAGATAGTGCTTGGCATGAGACCTCATAAATAGTGGGGAGGCTGAAAGGGAGAAATGTGGCCAGGATCCAACATTTCTCCAGCTGTTAATGTAGGTACCACATCAGGTCACAGGCAATGTTGGAAACATGGCTTGAGCTTGGTTATGTGGAGCTGGGTAAACAGGCTATGATTATTACTCTCAGACAAGATTAATTTCCCTTTTTTGCTGTCTTCTAGCTGTGAGCACTTGTGTACCTGGCTTGTTTAGTCAGCAGATCTCTCTGTGAGGTACTTCAATTTGTTTTAAATATCAGTCAGTGAATTCATATTAAGGGAAAGAAGACTGAACAGGAAGTTGATGGAGAAGCCAGCTTGTTATTCCAGAGCTGCTGGGAAGGGAGCAAGCTGCTGTATTGGATAAGCCATGTGTGAAACTGCCATGAGTTTTGTGTGTTCTATCCTTGCTACACCTCCATTCCCCTCATTCCATGTGAATGTTAACTCCTGTTTTAAGGAGAGAAGACTGCTGGTATTTTACAGCATCTTACGTCTTCTCCATTTTTCTCTAATAAAGGGTAATAAAGGGCTAGTTTGCAACTTCAGACCAAAAAAAATTGCAGTTAATCAGCAGTAACATCATACTTCCAGAATCTGAAGTGATTATCTCTCCTTGTCATAAGGTCTTTCACTGTATTTTCCTTTCCTGTGGGATACCACATTTCCAGTTTTGAGGTAGATCCTAAAGCTCTGTGGGCTATCTTAGTACAATGCTCTGTGTGTGATTTCTGAGTTGTCTTCTGACAAGTCTTTAAAGTTCACTGTGATTTTTATTTACTAGGAATAAATGAGCTATTTGTCCCACTTGGAGTTTTCTCATTGGATTAAAATTTTTTTTAATGTTCTTTGAGCACTTTGTTGTTAAAACTTAGTATCTTTAATGCTTCCAAAAACTATCTGTGCTTATAGGATAGCTGTCATCTGTTACTGTTGCAGCATTTATCAATCAGGCTGCTCTTCTCGAAAAGTTTCCTGAAATTGTATGGATTGTTAGTGCACCTGACTGGTTCAGTCATGCAGTCTGGCAGTGCCAGCTGAGGGAGTTGGTGTCCCAAGTTGCTTGTTTGCATTTATTCAGTTGTGCTTACAAACAGTTCTGTTAAACAGATCAGTGAGCTGAGATGGCTGGGGAAAAAAAAAAAACCAACCTCCCGTCAAGGGAGTTTTTCTTAACAGAAGTTTTTTCACAGCAGTTGTTGAGACTGAAGGAGTACAGGAATATGAATGATTTTAAGAAAGACACTTGGAAACAAGAATGCTCAGTCTTTTGAATCTTCCAGCCTCTTCACATATTTTTCCCCCAGCTTTTCCACTTCTTCTTTCTGTAGGATAGCTGTAGAGGTACCAAATGAATACCAAAATTTTCTAACTACTGATAAAGAGATTAGAGTTACAAGTGAGTTAAAACTAACCAATCTAATTTTGATAAATACAATGCCAGGTGCAGTAACTGCTTATGGTTCATAAATCAGACTGATATGGGTAGTTGACTTTGGGAGGAAATTTGCCGTTCCTGTTGACAATAACAATTAATGTCCTGCTTCTGCAATGCATTATAAACTAATTTGTTTAGTAGATGAATCGAAGGTATCTGCCTGTCTTACCTGAGAATATCTGTGGCTATGGTCTAGACTCAGAGGTGAAAATCAGTGAGCATTTTCAGTACTTTGACATCAACTTCTCAAGAAAAGGTGGAAGTGCATTTCTATTTTCAAATGTATATCAGTGTGCAGACACATTTTACTGACTGCCACCAGTGACTTCTGAAAGATTGTATGGGTATATGAATACTTTTTTTTTGTTTTGCATTTTAAGTGCTAGAATAAAATACAGCACAACATCCTTAACATTGAGCATTAGATGTAAAGCCATACATACTGTTTGACATACAGTGTAGCTTGGTTGTGAAAGTTAAATGAGATAATGTTGATCTTTATATTGTATGAGATTTTTTTGGAAAACAGTGCATCTGATGGATATTGTGCAATTATAAGTTCTTGGAGAGAAGTGTTTAAGATGGTGGGGAAATTGTTATTTCAAGGTTACTAACCATAGTATATGTTAGGAAGGTGCCATGAAGCTAACTTTAAGGAAGACTGGAAAGCAAGTTGCTGGAAAATGTGGAACTTTAACCTTCTTGCTTGCCAATTTTAAAATTCAGTTCGCATTTGAACTTCCAACAAAAGTTTTATTTTAATGGTAGGTGTGACTTTTTGGCATTCCACTACAGCGGTTAGAGCTGTGACAAGGCAGATGGGCAAGTTAGTAACATTTTATGCATGTGGCTTTTACACTGGTCTGCACTGCATTTCTTGTGCAGTGGTTCTGGAAGATACTTCAGAGACACCTACTTTAAGTAACTTATGTCCTATTCATTAAAGTCAACTTGTTAAAACAGTTGGCTTCCTACTTAGTTGCAGTCAAAATCACTGAGGGAGTGTTTCCCTGGAGAGAAACTTCCTATCCATGTGGCAAGCAACTGTTTAGTTACTGTCAGCCTATTGTAATAAGTAACCCTATTTTCAGTGTGTGAGATAAACCATGAAGTGCCACAGCAGGAGCTGCTTCATGAACTGTTCAGTTGTCACTTCAGCACTGCCATCACTCACAAAGAGAGCAGTGTGGACAATGGAGAAGTGCCTGCTTTATTGGCTCACATCTTTGCTGGCTATCAAGGTTCTTCAGGGGCTGAAGCTGCTATTGTGTATTTATGTTGTTGTATAAGTGAATGTATAGATTCATTTAAGTGTTTTGTGTCAATAAATGATGCACTTTTTTTTTGTTGTGCTTCAGTGGTGTTATAAGCCAAACTTTTGTACTTAAAAGAATGCTTTTGAAGACTTTTTTAAAAATAAAGCTCACAGTTGTTTTTAAAGTGACAATCTGTACTGTTTATGGTAAATGAATTTGTGTCTTTTTGTGTATTTGGTACAAGATCTTTCACGCATTTCTTCAAGTACTGGAAAAGAAGAATAAACTTTCCTGACTTGTAGCAGGAACAGCTACCTATTTCTAGGCTAGCCTAGCTAGGCTAACCTAGCTTTTCCTAGGGTCTTAAACCCCAGAAAAACTTTTGAAAGAAAGTCTTTGAACCTCTCTGAGGGGAGTTCTGTCAAACTGGTTGTAAACCAGATGTTAGTGCCAAGAAAGCAAGAAGTGTCCTGGGCTGCCACTCTGCTATGGTAAACCGATTTTGAATGCTGCGTGTGTCCTGTCTCATTTGTCAGAGGTTTAGAGTAGAGCTGAGGAAAAGTAGCAGTAACTTGAATCAGCTTTTGTGTAAGAAGCAGCAGAATTGGTAAGATTCTTTATCTGGGAAATCTGGCAGGGTGTTGGGTCTGAACATTGTTACTTGCACCATGAAGAGAGAAGATGGAAAAGACAGTTTAATTTTCTGATGCAAGGATGAAGGATGTCAGATGAAGTGATAAGGTGTCAGCTGTGAAACAAGCCAAAGGATTTTTTTGGTCCTCTGGTCTTCCCTGGTCACCCATCTGAATATTTTTGTGTTTGGGATCAAGCAGGACTTAAAGTGGTGACCCAGTTGTGCATGAGGATACCAGAGGCTCATTATAGCTGCTCTTACTGTCATGTTACTGTTAAATGTCACATAGATTATAAATATGCTTAAAGCAGCTGATTTTCTTGTGCCTAACCTTGGTTTAAACAGTTTAGTGTGGTATTTGAAGCCATTACCTTTCCAGTTTTATTGTCATATTGTGAGTAGTAAACTCTTTAGAGAGACGATTCCTTTCTCCTTGAAGCTGTAGAGCAACTTCTCAAATATCTGTATAGCAATTCTCAAACTATATGTGGCACTAATTAGTTTACTGCTTTTGTCTCTGCTTTGAGATTAATTCAAATGTTTCTGGTGCTGATAATGTACCTAAGATATCTTGAGTGAGGAGAAACTGCTCTTCAATTGACTGTATCCTGTTTCATTCCCTGCTCCCTAACTGTGTTTACATCCTAGTTACACCTACCTGCAGTTTCTAGAGAAAATATATTTGGATACAGAAATGGTAACTGTATTACATAGTCTCAAATTCTGAGTATTACTTGTGATATTCTGCCTTGTGCAATAATATGTGGTCCTGTTTTATAATTTTATCTATTTTCCTGCTTTAATTGAAGTGTAGTGTCTGACAGCTAGTCTGACATAAAAGCATATCCACACTTACATGCAGATGGACTATATGTTGTGGAATGTATGAGCAAAAATGCTTATTGATACAAATAACTTACAATTTTGGGTTTCATATATGAAGAAAGGTTGCATGATTTGTTGTTTTTCTTTCCTCTCTGTTAGAGTAAGGGTGGAAAATAACAAGGAAAATTGATTTTACATAAGAAATTCCACATGTAGAAATTCTTCCTGTGCTGGAAAGCTCTACAGCAATGCTTAGTGGCATTGCATGGTTCTGTGTTGGAGTTACCTCAGTGTACCTTGAGCCAGCATAATGCTCAAGCTGTTCTCTCCCAACCAAGGTAATGCAGTTAGAATTGGCATCTTTTTAGCTTCCTTGGAATTTTAGAAAACTGGCAGTGATTTGAGTTTTGTATAAGTAATCCTGTATTGAATGTTTTTGATGTGTTTTTCAATGCTTCTGGTGATTTTATGAAGAGTCTCTCAGCTGGGGATGAGCAGCCCCATCCTCATTTACATTTGTTGATTTCCTAGAACACTTCTCTTTTATGAACTTGTTCCTTTCAGAAATTGTACACTTACTTAGTAGCAGAGGCACTGCTACTAAAGATGTGTGAAGTTACAAAAGACAAGCAGGTCTCTTGCTGCCTGGAGTTGTGCTGGTATTTCCAGTGGTTCCCTTAAGCCAGTCGTGGTTACCTGCTCTCCTGCTTGCCCCCTCAGAGACTCCGCGGCGGCGGGAAATTCACTGGTCCAGAAGCGCTCTCCTTCACGTCGCAGCCACAAGAGCTCAGCGTCTCTGGCCAAGCAGTCGGTCCATGATGGACAGAAAGCCAAAAAGCCACTTTGTAAATTTGAGGAAGGTCAGGATGTCCTAGCTAGATGGTCAGATGGCTTGTTTTATCTTGGAACTATCAAAAAGGTAATCACATTTTTTAACTTCACTGGAGTCTTAAAGTGTCGCATACCATTGAAAAGTGCAGTATTATTGGCTCGCTTATATACTATTAAATACATTCTTCTGTTTGGTGCTTTTACTCATGGCTTCCACTGTATTTCTGTCTTTCAGATAAACAAACTGAAACAGAACTGCTTCGTTATATTTGAAGACAGTTCCAAATCCTGGGTTCTCTGGAAGGACATACAAACAGGCAAGAACTTCCATGAAGTAGTCATTGTTTGGTGTTCTATTTGTTTAGATTACTGGTATCTGTTAAAAAAGATTATTATATAATATTCTTTTATTCTAAAGAGTGATATAATTTAATGTGAACCAGGAACAAAAATTAAATAAGAAAAAAAATAATTTCAAACTACTGTCATTGAAGTTACTGTTTTGGGCTTTTGTTTGTCTGTTTTCACATGAGTGAGGTGGAGAAAAAAACCAATCTTCTAAAAATAATCTAAAAATAATCACTTCTAAAAATAATCACATTTGAGTTTGTTTGGGTGGGGGTGGATTAATTCTCTGCCCTAACAGAAAATTCCAGGCCCTAATTTACACCAAGTTTATGTTCTTTGTACTGTTTTCAGTTGAAATGACAGAATATGGAAAGAAACGAAAGCTTGGTGAATCTTATGTTTGAGCAGAGTTTGGACACTTAAAAGGATCACCATAACTGTTGCACATGAGAAACCATTACAGGTTTTGGAGTATTCATGTGATATAAAGAAATGTGTCGTTATCAAGTGAGGCACCCATCATATAATACCTTACTGGTTTTCAGACATTTCCATAGTAGTTAATGTTTTTATAACCTAATGCTAATGAAGCATAGATGATAATTTCTTCTGAAAATCAGTTACAGTTTCCTCGTTGTACAAACACAATGGAAATCTGCTCTGGTTCTTGTTGATTCTTGATGTTTAAGATTCTTGATGTCTACTTAAAGGAAAAGCTTTGTATTGTAATAGCAAAAAATCAACTGCTTTATTTCTTTAAGCTTGCAAAAAATGCTGTTCTACTGTGTAATACTAGTTTATAGTCTGACTCATTTATCCTAACTATCAAAATTTAATAAATGAGTATGAGGAAAATTTCAAGTTGATGACCCTTATGGGTCTCTTCCAACTCAGATAGTATTTATTTTTAGGTATTTTTAGCCTAAATTTGCATTCTTTATTCAGTTACTGGATTTTTATTGTTGATGTTGAGGAACCATGGACTGCATAGTCAGTAGGCAATACAAAGCCTATAGATATCTGATAGCTTATAAAAATAAGCTGTGATATAAATATTTATAACACAGTCTGTACAAAATGTCTGAATATCTTCTTATTAAGAAGTTTGTCACTGTAACAGTATGTTTCTACAATGCATGCATCTGTAAGTGAAATTATGCTGAAGGCTGTACATGTGCTAACTGTGTTTCAACTGCAGATATAATCTGAAAAAAATCACAATCTCATCTTTGTCTAGGAGCCACTGAGAGTGGGGAAATGGTCTGTACAATATGTCAGGAAGAGTATTCAGAAGCACCAAATGAAATGGTTATATGTGATAAATGTGGGCAAGGTAACTCGATTTTTTTTCTATTTACTGCATTTTAAAAGGTGTTTTGATTTGTTTCACAAAGGAGGATATTTGCCCGGCTATGACTGACTGCTCAACTGATCTTAAATTTTGTAGCCCTTAGTGGCTATTAACAGCTCAGTGAAAGATGATAATCCATGTTAAAGTGACTAACACCTGTTCTGTAAGTCAAGATTATTTTTTTCTACTAAGAAAATTTAAAAGACCATTTTGAATGTGTTACCAATCTTTTTGTTCACGTTTTTGGCACTTAATTGTGGATAACGCCTGATAGTTGCATTAAGTTATGTGCTTCTGGCAACACAGTTAATTCTGTGTAAGCTTTTGTCATTTTAATAACAGTTTCCTGATCATTTTTCATCCAGGTTACCATCAGCTGTGTCACACACCAAATATTGATTCCAGCGTGATTGATTCAGATGATAAATGGCTCTGTCGACAGTGTGTATTTGCAACAACAACAAAGGTGTGTTTCTAGGAAAAAAATGTTCATACATTTCATATTGCATGCATCTTTGTTTTTGAAATTGAAACGAGAAAAAGAAATGGCATATTTTCAGTGATTTCTTTTTTATCTTTGATCTGAACTCAAATTTTGTATGTTGAGAAGTAATGCTGTTTTAGAAATTGACAATATTACACTCCTAAACAAACATGCTAGTATAAAAACATAAACACACCTGAAAATATTTGACTTGAAAATTATGAAAACCTTTCTACAATCAAATGAAAAACTTTGAAAATTTTAGCTATAAATGACTGGTTTTTGTAAACTACTGTATCTGTTCTGGCCCAGAGAGGTGGTGCACTTAAGAAAGGACCAAATGCCAAAGCACTGCAAGTCATGAAACAAACGTTACCATATAATGCAACAGACCTTGAGTGGGATGCAGGTCATAAAACCAACGTCCAGCAGTGCTACTGCTATTGTGGAGGACCTGGAGAGTAAGTAAATGGATAATATGTAAGAACTTTTCTCTACTGCAGCTCCAAACTTGGACTCTTTTCTTCTAGACTTCCTTGTGAACTCATTAGTTTTTGTTGCTGTTGTGTGTACATATCAGAAGCTGGATGCAAAGTGGGATTTTGAATTCTCTGTGCATTTGTGAAGTGTCTCACAGTAGGAAATATATTCATTTCTTTTCTTCTCCCGTGAAATATTTTGGTTTGTTTTAATTGTCATGTGGCCATCACAGATCATCACACTACATTCTGTAATGAGCAAGAAATTTTTTTGTCTTGCTACTTTTGATGTGTTGAGTCTGGATGAAATTGTTTGTTGATCATCTCGCAATTCTAGGTAGAATTTTTCAGATGTTAACTCAGCTCTGTCATAAGTCACAAAAATAAATGTACCTAGAAATTAGTTTATTAAATTTTGTTGGAATAGACAGCTCTCTGATTCTACCATAATGTCATATCCTGATTTTCAGTGACTGGCAGGGGAAATATTTTTTTTTTCCCCTCTTATGGCATTACAGAGTCGTCTGCTGGTTCTTTTTTACAAGAAAGGCAAAACCAGGACTTCTTAAGCAGGTAGAGATGAGTACTCTGGTGTCTGCATGAATGAGTGAAAGAATAAGATAGCATTGTAGATTTGAGGTCAAGGCAAGTAAAGAGTCCCACAAAAAGCAAAGTTTTTGAGGGTATACACACAGGACAGAGCTCTGGTTTGAGACTTGAACAAACGTGGCTGTCAGCTTTGCATGGTTCCCTTTCTCAAGGGAGAAGCTGAAAAAGTAAAAGGTGTAAACTATGAGGTTTCTTTTGGGGATTCAAGTAGTTGGATCCCCAGAACAAATGTTTGTGACTTAATGCAGAGTTGTGTTGTGCTTTAGAAAGTAACATGGAAGCTAAATCTAGTGTTTCAGAAGGAGCTTATATGGAGTTCCTTAATTCTTACTGAGAATTAAAAGGTGGATGTCAGAGTAAATGAAATGGTTTTTTTCTTAATTTAATAATTTAATTAATTCTTTTACTAGGCTATCTTTTATTATTCCTCTCTGTCTTTCCCAGTAATTCATTATGGAACTAAATGTTACTGAAATATCCATAGAGATGACTGTTTTATAAACTGTGCAAATCAGTTTGGGTCACAAGATCTCTTCTATTTAATTTAATTATAATGAAGAAACAATTTTCAGTAACTTTTTAAACACATCTTGTGTCTCTTTCTGTTGTTGAAGCTGGTATCTAAAGATGTTGCAGTGCTGCAAATGTAAACAGTGGTTTCATGAGGCTTGTGTGCAGTGCCTCCAAAAGCCAATGCTTTTTGGTGACAGGTAAGAAAATTAAGCTGTATTTTGTTGGTTGTATTTATTTAAAATATGAGGGAAATCTCACATATGAGCTTTTATTAGGGCATCCATAACACAACAGTTTTTTTCAAAAAGGGCTTGAGTTTTGAGTAGAAGTTTATACACAAGATAGCCTATGTTTGGGTGCCAGGAAAATGCAGTTCTTCATCTCAGTTGAACAGGATGCAGTGGTGGGTGGTGGAGAGGTGACAAATGGAGAGTTGGATTGCAGCTGTTACTGCCTTTACTTTGTGTGGCAATCCTTTATACAATAGGTGCAACTCTGTTCATGTGTGAGGAGTTGGGACAAAAAGACAAACAAAAGTGCTGGTCTGTGCTTTTAAAGAGGAACTTTGAGCACTTGCAGTAGGTGAAAGGCAAACGAGAAGAGAATCAAAGAGCATTTAATTCATTATTTGTTATAATTTTATGTGGGAGTTTTTCTGGAATGTTTGTATGAAGGAACTGAGTTAGGACCCAGGAATGTATGGATCCTTAAAATGCATATTTGCACTTTTGTGCTGGGCACATTACAGAGCAGGTAATGTCCAGTCACAGGTTGAGGGACTTCCTCAGGCAGAGTGAGGCAGTGGTAGCAGGATGAAATCAAAGTACCTTGTATCTGGCCCAGTAGGTATCAGTGCAGATTACAGAAGTTGCTAAAGTAAAGAATAAAAGGACTCACAAATACTACATGGCTGTGTTTCTAGCTTGCTTAACGTTCATTATTTTCATGATCAGGGTGTTTAAACACTGTGTGTATGAACACCCATCACCCAGACACGTGTACATATACATTTGTATGTGTTTTTAGGTTTTATACGTTCATTTGCTCAGTTTGCAGTTCTGGACCAGAATACCTCAAACGTTTACCCTTGAGATGGTAAGTATGAATTTTTAAAAAACGAGTGAGTTGGATACATGCTCTGCTTCTCTTTTTGATGTTCTGGTTCTCCTTGCTAAAAAGGAAGTCTGCTTGTTAGCTTGAGCTGTTTCCTGAGTCCTTCTTGCTGTGTGTATAATCAGGGATAAATCTCTTTCAAAGTTATCTGCAAGGGTAGAGATATATTGTGATTGCATGCTCTTGGGATTCAATCCTGGGATCATTCAGTGCAGTGACAAGCAACTACTCACTTGTTGTGTGTGTGAAGATTGTGATATCTAAATCAAGTGTTTCTTGCAGGTTTAGGATCCTGCTGTATTATATAAGCCAAACATAGTGGGCACCAGAGCACGCATCCTGATGTATTTTATAAAAGTTTCCTTGAATAGACTTAATGGAACTAGTCTGTAATAGAAATTATATCCAATTTAGTGGATGTATTCCTAGTGCTAACAGATACATGGTGGAAATTACCTTGTTAAATGTTAATTCACCAAAATACTTGCATGAATTCAGAACTGATACATTCAAGTATGAATTCAGACTTACTTACATATCCCATGGTCCAGACCAGTTTTGGAGCTTAAAAAAATATCATGACAATGACATGAGGCAGAAATGAAAGTGAGATGCAAAACAGAAGGAAACACTTGAAAAGAAATTGCAGGAGACTTCACAGTGTTGTCTGGATTGAGTGTCTTAAGTTGGGCTTTGTGTTCCTCCACCTGTATAATGCTAATATCTTTTCTACTAAATTGTTTCAAAGGAAAGCATTTGGAAGAAAAATACTTGTTTTCTCTGGTTTTTTTATTCAAATATTCTAGGGTAGATATAGCACATCTATGCCTTTACAACCTAAGTGTTATTCATAAAAAGAAATATTTTGATTCGGAGCTTGAACTTATGGCCTACATTAATGAAAACTGGGATAGATTGCATCCTGGTGAGGTAAGTAAGTAGAATACCCTTTCTTGTTTCTAAATCACAGTGCATACATATGTCCTGAAAGTTGACAAACTGTGAACTGTTTTACTCTGGATGTTAAATCCTTTAGTACTTTAAAATCTGATAATCCCAAGTAATGACATAATTTTTTATTTCCTTGCAGAAATAGAATGCTTTTTAAGTGGTGCATATTTTTCTAAACTGTAAAATTTCTTCAAGTCATCTATGCAACTAATTACTTGCATGGTGACTTTCCATTACTTAGCTGTTTATTCTGTTGCATATCTACATTCTGTTGTAGTTTCATGATTCTTTGATTACATTGATATTTTCATGTGCTCTGACCTGAAAATCTAAGTGTAGAATTGAAGGCAGAGTATATTGCATGTGAAGACCATGTTCAGGGTCTCTAAGGTGTAACACATTGTTTGTGTTAAATATTCTACTCAAAAATTTCTTCTTTCCTTCCTAATTCTTACAGTGGGGGTGATCAGTTTGTATCCAGTTTGTTTTTGGTTCTTTTGCAGTTGGATTCAGCTACTTGTCAAGACATTTTTATTTTAGTTCATTACTATACTAGTTATTTTCCCAGCTATTTGATTACTGAGAATTTATCTTAGCATTAAAGAAAATCCATTTACTCAAGTAGATTGACTTCATATTTAACTAAGAGGACCAGTGTTGATCTTGGTTCCTTCATATGAGGTTAGATGCAAAAATTTGACTTAAGTTCAAAGTGGGCTACTGCTAGTAGAGTAAGTACTCTTTTTTTTTTTTTTTGTGCATGAAAATTGTTTAGGTTTTTGAAGGTTTTTTTAAATATATGGCATATAATGGGTTGAAATTTTTCATCAGTACATTCTACTTCCATACTTCAGTAAATTCATAGAACTGTAGTCCATTTTTATTAGCACTCTCAATGTGAGAACCAAGTGTATGTTCTTGGTTGAGATAAGTAACTGTTTTTCATAAATAATGGAAAATAGTCTAAAGAGATGCATTTTAAACTATCAGTGTCAATAGTTTGATAGAATGTTGAGCAAACACTAAAGCATTACTAAAAATTAGAGTCATGAATATATATCTGGTTTACTTTGCTATGTATGGCATCTCTTACCTAAGTGATACAGAATCAATAAATCTGTCATATGAAGTCTTGAGCTTTGAATTAAAAAAGGCTACACAAAATGTAATTTTCACACCATTTTTTCAATAGAATTAATTTTTTAGCTATCTTACTGTACAGCTTAACAAGTATGTAAGCTGTATTAATTTTGAATTTGGTTTTTCTCAGTATTGAGGGAAGTGTAGAAGAAAATGATTTGTTCATTTAACATAATACTCCTTATATTTAACATAATGTCACATGGACTGGCTGGTCAGAGCAGTGGATGAGGAGGGTGGAGCTGTCATTGGCTTGGAGCACATAAGCCATTTTGAAGAAGTTGAAAGGCTGCGCTCCTCTCTGTGCTCTTCTCCTTTCTGCTTCCAATCCATCCATGCTCAGTCTGAAAATCCTGTAACGAAGGGGGAGGAAGGAAAGGGCAGATCCAAAACAAACTCACTTCTTTAATTTGTATTTTCAATTCTTTAATATTTCTACGTCTTCAGGGGAACTACTGATTTGAAGTCTGAATGTTACACTTTTTAAGGGCTAGATTTTGAATAAATTCATACAAGCTGTATTGAAGATATTTAAATACCTTATTCTGTACAGATTTTAAATGCCTTTCATGAAGTTGGCAAAAATTGGCTTGAAAAATCTGATTAACTTTAGTTAATTAGGGAAATGAGGGAAACAGAAATTAGTCACAGAAATAATTAACATGTACAATATAGTAATTTTAGGGGTTTTGTGATCTCCTTAAATTGCCACTGTTAAAAATGACATTTTAGTTTTCTTCTCCACCTATTTATACTTGAGTAAGAGGAAAAGGCTTTTAGCTGTAGGTAAGACAGTAGTAAATGGTGGGGTTATCAGAACTCCTAAGCCAGTAATTTTTATCATGTTGTTATTTAGAAAGCATTAAATATGTAGCAATTTTTTGTAGTCTAGCATTGCAAGACCTCTAGATAGCAATGGATTGAACAGAATGCACACGGTGAAGATGGAAAAGAAGTTGTTACTTTCTTTGGCTAAAACCTCTTGAGCACCTCCATTACTTTTGGTGGTCAGGTAGACTTTCAGTCTTGCTCAAAATTATGTTAAAATGTTGGGGTTTATGAGTACATTTATTCACTTATTTTTAGCTGTTAGGATGTTGAATTCTTTGACCTTTTCTCTCTGTCATGTTTGGTGAGGATTGTATTATTTAAAAATTATCTGATCCTGAGTTTTTTGTTGAGTTTCTTTGAGCTGTAAATGTTGTATGGTCTGGTCTTTAGTGTTCATATTAATAGTGAAGCTTATAAACTGCTGACAGCTCTATAATTACAGATAAATTTACAAGTTTTGGCATGGCAACTGGAAACAATGGTAGTTCTTGAATTGAAAAGTAGATAAATATAAATGTAAGCAATCTAATTTTACTTTCTGCTACATAAATGTTGTGTCCATGTGATAGTCACCACCATACTTGTTATGTTTTTCTCTGTAATTATTTATGCAATTTTTCAGAGAGAAAATTTCATGTTTCGAAAGCTTGATAGGGAGTAGTTAGTTCAGGCTTTGGTGTAAGGAGAGAGGTTAGGCTGGGTCTTAGCTAAAGGGTCATGAAAATACATCTACTGGTTTGGTTTTTTTTAATTCTAATAATTTTTCTGAGTGTTTTTCTTTCTTTTTTGTATCAAGTTGAGTAGTAGTAAAAATATGAATTGGGTCCTATAGCAGGATTTTGCCATAATTCTAATAAATAATTAGGTTATTTTGTTTATTTACTTATCCTCTGTTTGCAATCTCAATTAATTTAGGAGTACATACAGAAAACTTTTTGTTAGGAGTCTTGGAAGGTTGTTGGGATCTTGGGAGTCCTGTTAGGATTGCATGGGACAGCAATCTGGTGTTATGTTCCCTCACTGTACTAAAAGGTTTTTGAGATATTTTTCTTGTACTTCTTAAAAGTGAAACTCATTCTATGTCCTGGGCTTGATCCTGGCATTAATTCTGTGGATGTAAATCACAAAATGTATGGGATTATGGTTAATATGCACAGCTAATATTTCCTTAATGTACTTCACATTCAAATCTATAGTTACAGTGATTAAAAGTAACTGGGATCTTTCTATTACTAAAGAATTTGATAGGTTAAATGATTTCTTAATACTTTACAGCTGGCAGACACACCAAAATCTGAAAGATATGAGCATGTCCTGGAGGCATTAAATGATTACAAGACTATGTAAGTTATTGGTACTTGTTGTTTTAAATGTTGTTTGCCTGTTTAATCTGACTTAGGTTGCAGTCTTCAGTCTATGTGATAATCACTCTGGCTGTAGATAGCACTTAAAGTTTTAAAAAATGTTTCTATTACAAGCTATAACATTACATAGCTGTTTTGATTGTGACCCAGACCAAGAGAAAAGAACCATTTTAACTTCTGTTCTCCTTCCACTTCACATTCTGTTTTTGAGAAGGAGGATTGCAATGGGGTAAAGAGGGGAATAAAGTAGCATTTAAATGGCTATTCTCTTTGCATAATTTTGTTTTGCAAGTACCATGCTGTTGTAAAAGTTGAGTTCCCTGGTATCAGAACTTTAACAATTAGTTTAACATCCATCTAGGTTTATGTCTGGAAAAGAAATAAAGAAAAAGAAGCATTTATTTGGCTTGAGAATTCGAGTTCCTCCTGTGCCACCGAATGCTGCTTTAAAGGCTGATAAAGAGCCAGAGGGAACTTCACATGAGTTCAAAATTAAAGGCAGAAAGTCATCTAAACCAATCCCTGATGTGAGGTAAAATAACCCAGTCATTCTAGCTGTCTTGTGGTTAATTTGGGCTACTTTAGTTATTTTTTGGTGCCAACAAAAAAGGCTTTTTCTTTGTAGAATGTTTTTTTTTTTCCAAATTAATTGTAAAGGCAGGTTATTTGTGAGAACAAGGTCTTAGAACAAATTTCTATTAGGATTCTTCTAAAAAATCAACATTAAATTTAGCAGTAAGAACAACAGAAAATATCCCAACTTTGCTGTCATTTGGGAAACAAAACCTTTTGCCTTACTGGATCTCTTAAGCAATAATCTAACTAGAATTCTCAGTAGGAAGGATGTTGGGAAATAGTAACATGTATTGGTAAATGTGCCATCTTTTTCACCAAGAGTGGTCATATGAATAAATGATATTTAACACTTGTTCATTCCTCTTCAACATTTGGGAATCAGTAATGTCCCTAGAAGTACATTGCCTCTGTTATGTTACTATAAAACAAAACCATATAGCTTTGTACCTGCAAATTTTGATTTGCCAGAATCACCTCATTTAATACAATGTTTAGAAATAAGCATCTCATTGTTATTCATTGCCAAAGGAAAACATGTATTCAATGAAAACTATCATCAGTAATACAGAATAAAATACAAATTTTCTTCTAGGGAATTAAGTAATGGTATAGAAAGAAAGGGGAAAAAAAAATCAGTAGGTCGTCCACCCGGGCCCTATACAAGAAAAATGATTCACAAAACTCCAGAGTCATCTCCTCTGGTAAGGATATTTCTTCCCCCTTCCTCCCTTCCTTCTAACTGCATCATAAATGTTGAAGAAAAACATAACAAGTTAATATGAATTTATGTTCTCCCCTCCTTGCTTGCAAATAAAATCAGTAAAAAAATTTAAGTGCCTTTTTTTTTTTCCCCCCCTTAGGATAATGAACCAGTTCCAGTGATAGAGAACCCAGCCTTGGAATTACCATGCACTGTTGGGTAAATTAAAAGAAATCCCTCCCATCAAACATTGTAACACCATGTAATTTATCTGTTTGCTGCTGAAATGTCAGCTCAGTTTTTAATGTAAGATTATTTTTTTGTCTGGCAAACCTGTTATCTTGCAAAACAGGAAATCTGATGGAACTGCACATTCATCCAATACCTCAGATGTGGAATCCACAGGTGCTGCCAGTATGAAAGAAACTACCTCATCTAACATTTCCAGACATTATAGGTAACTACTCAGTTACTCTATCTGCTATGAAGATCAAGATTTGCAATGTATTAATCGTACTAAAACTTTCTCAGAGTAGAGCTATAAATAGCATGGGGAAACACAAAGAAATAGGATGAGTGAAAATTTGTCTTTAATAGTTCTGTTTACAAGTCAGAGATTGAGGAATTTTTGGTGCTTGCTAACCACTGTTTTTGATATAAAATATGTGGCTAAGTGACATTTACTGAAAAGAATTAAACTGCAAATATTTTCTGAGTTTAGTTTTTTATTAGTGGTCACAATAGAACTGATGTACTCTGAATTAATTTTAGCAGCTTGTTGTTTTTTAGGTTTTATATGTTCATGTTATAAAATACTAAGCATGCTGTGATTTTTCTATAGTCAATAGAGTATGAAAAAAATCTGGCACATAATTTATAAATAAATTATTAACTGCAGTCAACCTTCCTTCACGCAAAAACTTTTCCCTCTCTCAAGTTCAGCAAATAGAAGTTTCTCTTTTATTGACGTACGTGGATTTTACTATTTTGTCTCCCCTTTCTGGTTCATACTATTGAGTGCTGTCATGAGTCATTTTGTGTGCACTGTTGATACACACTAATTTTCAAATAGCTCATGTTTAATTAGAGTTATGAAATTGTTAGCAACTGTAAGTGTCTTACTTACAGTTACCTGTCAGTAGGCAATAAGTATTTTTGGAGTGAAAAAACAACAAAAGTTATTACATGAGTGGCATGCAAATAACTGATGATACAGCATACATGTTGAATTCCCTTGGAGTTAATGCTGTGGGGTTTTATTTTCAATAGTTTGTCTGCATTCCCTTGGAGTTAATGCTGTGGGGTTTTATTTTCAATAGTTTGTCTGCATTCCCTTGGAGTTAATGCTGTGGGGTTTTATTTTCAGTAGTTTATCTGACTCGAGAAAAAGGACTCGAACAGGAAGAACTTGGCCTGCTGCAATACCACATTTGAGGAGGAGAGGCCGCTTTCCACGAAAAGCACTCCAGACTCAAAATTCAGAAATTCTCAAAGATGATGAGAGCAAGGAAGATTACCAGTATGATGAACTCAATACAGAGATACTTAACAACTTAGCAGATCAGGAGTTACAGCTCAATCATCTGAAGAACTCCATCACTAGTTACTTTGGTGCAGCAGGTAGAATAGCTTGTGGGGAAAAGTACCGTGTGTTGGCTCGTCGGGTGACACTTGATGGAAAGGTGCAGTATCTGGTGGAGTGGGAAGGAGCAACTGCATCCTGACTGTAGGACTGAACATTATGTTCACTGCACTGTCATCTGTAAGTACAGCTCATAATGCAGAGCCACGAGAGAAATGGTCTTTAAATGTGTTTCTAAAAAAAACAAAAAACAAAACCAGTTTAGCCTTAACGTGTAATTGTTATCATTACAGCTCTTGTGATAAAGACTTATCTTTTTAAAATCTGATCTGAGACTTAAATTTTTTAATCTGAACATTGTTAGATTGTTTTAGGTTGGGATATTTTGGGTTACAATTGCTTAAAAATGTGCATGGTGTTTAAAAAAAGATGACATTTTCTAGAGAACATTCCATGGATACAGTTATTGTGATTTAGAGAAAATATTATGTAGATAGCACAAATATTTGAAAAATCTTGGTTTGTTTTCTTACCCAAATGTTTGCAGAAATGTATTTCTATTTCAATACTTTCTAGATTTCATAAGTGCAGTGTATATAATGCCTACTGAAGACTGTAAAATACTGAAGTTTTCTTTCAAACAAAGTGTAAAAAAAAAAAAAAAAGAAAAAAAATATATTGAGCCTGTAAATTGCTCTGTGACCAGACTTCATTGTCTTCTTAATATATTCAGTGTGTGTGCGTGTGTGTGTGCCCTATACCAAGGAGTATATGCACACACAGCCCTGGCGTGTATATAGATGTGTGATTGTGACCTATGCAATACAAATTATGGGATCGGTCAGCTTCTGAGAATACATCCCATAATTCTTTTTTCAGGAATAGTTGCCAGTATTTACACAGCAGCATTTCTTCTCAGGCTTATTGGGTGCTGTTGCTTTTTACGTACTAAGGAAAAGTGTCCAACCAGTGCAGCGTGTTCTGGCAGTGGGTGCAGTCAATGATGGTCATGTGCTCTACATTCCATTATTTTCCATTTGAATTAACCAATAAAAAAAAAATGCAGGATCTGAAGATTTTGAAATTATTTCTACTGGATATAACAATTTGAAAGCTCTTGTGGCACTCTGATTGTAAATTTCATGTCCCAGTTATAAAGTAAGTTGACAGGAGTCGTGCAGGATTTCTACATACATGTAGAACAGTCATATTTTGATAAATGTAGTATGAATTAAGTGTATTATTGCACAGGGTCAACAAATGTTGCCATTTGAAGTAACGTTACTGATTTTATTACAACATTACCTCTTTTGTGTTTATAAAATGTACCAAGTTTTAAATTGGTAAGATTATTTTACTTTAAAAAAAAAAAAAAAGTCAAAGTCTCTTGCCAGTATTAGATATTTTTTCTTTGTCTGCTACTTTTTGAGGGGGTTTTAGCCAAAGAGTAAACAGAAGAATATTTTTACTTTGGTGGTTATTCACTGTACTGTATAAGGTTAGTTTTCTTACATGCTTACAGTTTGCCACCAAAATAAAATTATGTAACATTAACAAATGACAGAGTGGTTTAAAGTGTACTGCCTGAGTTAGTACTTATTTATTCCATTACTTGGCTATTTGACTTTTTCTGCTCATCTTGAACATCTTGAAAAGGTGACTTTTTTCCTGATTTTTTTTTTTGTTACCTTATAGCCAAAGGAAGCAGAGAAAGCTTTTTATCCTGTGTTTGGCTTATGGCTGGCTGGGTTATATTAGCTTTATAAAAATGCTAATTAAAAACTTCCACTTCTGTTTACCTTCACTAAAATGTGTGGGTTTTTTCTCACACCCTCAGCTATTAATTTAATGTTGCCTTGCCTATAGCTGCAATATTTTGATAACACAGCAACTTCATGTTAATTTTTGAATGTTTATATCTTGAGATAATGCAAAATGTAAAGCCTTTGTAACCTTACTCACACCATCTGTATTTGTCTTTATTGTTTCACTTTATCCAAGTCCTTTAATTCTAACTGAACACCAGCAGTATTTTTCATAAAGATTCTTTTAACGATAAATATTGGAATGTACTTGGGGACTTAAGTGGGGGAGGTGTGGGGAGAAAATACTTGTCAAACTTCAGCTGTCCATAGACCTAACTATTGTGAATGTTGTTTTCATTTTATCACGGTGGTTGACTTAACTCTGATGTTCAGTTTGTGTTTTTGGAATTGCTTTTCTCTTAGAATTAAAAGACCAACATTAAATGTGTGTATTTTTTGAGAGAGAAGAATGAGTTTTGATTCTGTACTCTTGTGAAGCACATACTTGGTGGCATCCTCCCATCCATCACTTCCCAATCACTAGCTTTCCTGTTCCTGTCCTGGAGACACTTGCCCTGCACATAGACACTAACTGGTGTTCCAGCTATGGTTGAGGGATGCTTTGTTACAAGGTGTCATGTACTGGAAAATGCTGCAATAGTGCTGCTGAAGATAGAGCTAGAGTAGTAATTAAAGCACACCTACAAATGCCTTCCTCATTTTATGTGAATTTCATTGTATGTAGTAGTGGTGTGTCTAAAGGAAAAGACAAATGTTGCTGTATGTAATGATTTCATTCTGGTATAACTCGATCATTGTATGTACGCATGTGTGTAAATATATGTAATTCAACTTTGTTGTGGTCACTGATTTAGAACCATTTCTATGTGTATATTTAATATTTTTCCATTATGTTTTATTTGTATTACAGTAGTATTTAGATAGGAGAAGTCTCTTGTGACAGTTCTAAAAATATAGATATCGCATGAACAAGACAGCAAAGAAATAATGGCACAATGCTGGTCAGAATTGTAAGATATGCATCATAGCAAACTATTTGTCAAATCATTGTTCTCAACAATACTTCAACAGGAATTTTGAATAAAACTATGGTTTTTCTATGCATGACGCATTTTGAGTGAGATTACCAAGGAATTTTGAAAAATCTCTAAGCATGGTACATGAAATGAAGGTCAATATTTTAATTTAACATGATGAAGACATACATTAAAAAAGGCCTTTAAAGGTGAAGACAAGCACTTTATTTTCTAGGGGCTGGGGAGATAATTTAATAAACAGAAAAATGGTTTGTCTTTGGAACATCCTACTAAAGTGATCTTTAGTGTTATATTTTAAGGAAATTGGTGAATGGAGATGGAACATACCAAGGCTGATGATGGAGCTATAGAACAGAGTGATAAGAATAAACTGGACAGAAGCATCAGTTCTGTGCACAGAGGGAAGAGGAGGAGTCTTGCAAATGCTATGCTGGTAATATGTTCAGGCACATCTCTAGTTGGATCACATCTGTCTGAATGAAAAATAAGGGCATGATGGAAGAAAATTACTTTTTGTAGAAATGGAGAAAAGGGTTTAGGAAACATTGAAACATTGTTTGGTCAATGTTGAACTTAAATACCCATATTGAGGTGTCAGATCTATTGATATCCTAGTTTAGTTAGAAAAACATTTATGCATGAGTTAAACTTTGGGGTTGTCAATGTTTGTAGAAAAGCTTGCTGGTGTTTAGGTTTTTTTTTCTAAATTGAATCATCTATAGGTGAGGTGTGGTGAAATGAAGGACAGGGGAAAAGAGTCTCCTTTGGAGTCCCTGAAGGAAGCTGGAGGGGGAAACAACTATCTTTTAGCAAAGGTAGTACAGGACAATAGAAAGGAAAACAAAAGACCAATACCATTACAAGCTGTGCACAGTCTGAGAATGAGCTTGAAATTTTATACTTTTGCTGTCTTTCAATTTTGTCATTCAGCAACAATGCAACAAGATGTTTTGTATTGTCTTGGTGTTTTAATGTTCTGCATTTTTGAATCCCTTCATGTTCTCAGCTAGCCCATCTCTATTTTTTAAATCAGGTTTGTACATATTTCAGTATTGAGTTCCATATACCATAATATCAACAGTTATTCTGGTTTTCATTAGTACCAAAATATTTTGCCAGCAGATACTAATTTTTCAAATACAGCTGTAGTTCATACCATTCTTTTCATATAATCTTCTAATCTGTTTACTGATACTATTTCATCAGTGTGCGTTTTTCTTGTTCTAATTTATGTTTCCAACTTCTCAATTTGACAATATTCAGATTGCTTCCCATTGTTAGCTACTTAGTGTTTGGCACTGATTGACTTCCATGTGGTTTTGGTTTCCTAGTCTTCTGCTTATTTAATGTTCACCACAGTACCTTCCAAGCCTGACATCTGCAGTTTTACTCTTAACAAGCTTATTTATTTCAAAACCTGTTTTAAAGCAGGAAGCTAATTAATAGTTATATCTTGCTCTAAATAAAGTTTTTTTTTTCTGTAAGCACCACTTCCAAGCCCTTCATTTGTGCTTTGCCATTCTCTAATGAATACTCACAACACTTGGCTGTTGTTGCATTTGCTTGTGTCAGCATCTGGTGGGATAGTTACTGCTTTGCTGTGTACCTGTTTTCCTCATTCATGATCATTACTGGTTGCCTGCTTTGTGTTATTTGGTTGCTCTAATCTGGTATTCATAACTTCACAAATTGGTTGCATGATAGCAGAAACCAGAAAGTACTACGGGTAAAATTCTAAAGATCATCAACAATAGTTGGAAATTGTGGGAAAGGGAATTAAGGGACAATTGGTGAGGTTTTAACTCCATTAAATCCTTAAGCATAAAAGAAAAGGACTTTTATTAGATGTTTAATCTCAGGTCTCCTTACATGAGGTTGAAATGTGTAGATATATGCTTCTAGAACTTTTCTTTTGGCAAATCTATGCTTTCCTTATGTACCTGTGTTCCACTTTAGCAGGTAGCAGATGGAGAATGAGGATGGATATTGTTTCCAGAAACTTGGTATGCACGAAGGGAAGAAAGGAGTTTGTGAACAGTACGGGTTCCGAGTCTCATTAACTATTGTCAGCTATAGCACTTGATAGCATGAGAGATGTAACTCAGATGCTTCTGGTGAAACTTCAGCAGTGTAGGTGGGCTTACTACTACTTTTAAGTTGTTTTTCATTATTTTATTACTATTTTATTATTTTTGTCTGTGATAAAAATCAACAGTTATGTAAATTGTTGGTTTTGAAAACAGTAAGTTATGTAGCTTTTGATTGCATTTTTAATTTCTGTAGCGATTTGTGTAAATTGTGCTTACTCACCTCTGTGCTGTGTTACTCATACAGCATTCCTCCTGTATGAATAGTGAATTTCTGTGAGAGTACTGCTGGAGCCAGGGGGAAAGCATGGAAAAGGAAGGGCTTTACAGAAGCCATTTCTCAGTAGTAACTAAGAGATGTGTTTCCTGTCTACACCACAAGTGGCTAAGTTCTCAAATGAAAGTCTTGAGGAGAATTGTTCTTTATAACACAGGAAAGGAACTACTAGTTTTTAAAGCTATCAGATACAGCTCAGCCTTCTTAGTTTCAGGCTGTCTTAATGAAATTTTTGGGATAATGAGTCTTTAGAAGAGATTGCCATATAAATATTAAAAAAAGTTCCATACAGCTAAAAGAAAAGTAATTGCTATGACTAATTGAGTAAAATCTTTAAAACTACAGTCTTAACACTGTACCATGTGGTCACGGAGTGAGGCTGGTGCTGCACCCTGCCAAACAAGTGGAGTTAAACAAGGCCGTGCTGCACTGCTGAGCAATGACACAATGTGCCAGGCTGAGGCACAAGGCTGTGCTGTGTGCACAGAAGTGAAGGCAGAAGGTGGCATTTCTCTCGTGCATGCTTGGGGAGATCAGGAAAGGGAACTTCTACAGGTATTTCTCATGTCTGTGTCCAAAAATAGCTCTTAAAGAGTTTTTCTGCTCATGTACTTGATTTCAAGTCAAATCTCTGTTGCTTCTACTACTAATTGCCCAATCTGCCAACATAAGATTGTACTTCAGCATTTCATGATCTATGTCATTGATTCAAAACACAGCATAAAGGAAGTTCCTGTTTCAATGCTTTCACAATGTGGTTTGCAGGCTTCCGGACACGCCTGGCTGTCTCAGGAGTCTTGTGCAATGGTAAACAAGCTTGGATTTGTCATGTTTTACTCCATTAGCCAAAGAAATGCTCCAATATTTTGAGCTTTATTCTTGGGATCTTGGGTATTATTTTATAAATAATATAAATATATGATATCATATAAATTACTACTAGTTATGAATATGAGATTCTTAATTGTGAGCTTGAGATTGTTATATTATTTCCTGTTGATGTTTGCTGCTGGAATACAGTTAAGTATGTTAAACACTTTCTCTTACAAAGTCCAGAGGTTAGATTTTGATCTGATCTCATCTGATGCCTGTGTAAATCTCAAATTATTTGCACTGATAAAGTTGATATTTTCAGTGAATAAGAACAGAATTTGAAAACTGCACAAGGAAGAAATTAAAAAGCTGCATTACTAAAACCAAATGTCGTGTTAGCTTAGCATCCTTCATCTTTTGCAGCATTCACAGGTATTCATAGCATTCTTCTTTCATTACAAAACACAAACACAGGTTTAAACTTGATTTATTGAAAATCTCAGTTTTGCATAATTATTCAACATCTGCAAGTCTTAAAACATTTAATTTGGAAGAAAAAGTCCATTAAGAAAAAAAAAAGTAATTTATATTCTCCTTTGTAAATTTTATACAGTCAAAAGCAATCTACTCTTCAAAATCCAAGTACAAGGTTACTTAACTGCAAGTTAGAATGCCAAATCCTTCACCCATCATAAACATATTCCATCTGCCAAAGTCAAGGAACCTTTCCAGTTATTCCCTCTTTCATTTTCTATAGTGGACCTTGAATGAAGAGCAAATACAGTCAGAGCTCTTGGTTGCAGAACAATAATTTCTTCCAGATGAACTCTGCTGCCAATTGTTGCATTTTCCTTCTCCCAGAGCTGGCTGTTTGTAACAGGAGACACTGAGCTGCAGCCAGCAGCAGGTTCAGCTGGGACACCACACGGCCTTGCCACTGATGTGGAGCTACAGAGAGGCACAGCAGAGCAGCTGGGGAACCCAATCCCTTAACGTGCCCTTGGAAAACTTGGCAGAAGCTTATCTATTGGAGTTCTGAGCTGAAATCCTGACTCTGGTAGCTTGGAGAGCAGAGGTAGATGTCTTAGTCACAGCTTCCCAGAGCTGCTTCAGCATTTTGCAGCTGGTTTGGAGCATCACACATGGTGATGCAAGCATAGATAACAACATGGTATAGTGCTACTGGGAGAGGGACAGGGAAGTGGCAGGAAAACATTATTTGCTACTTTAGCTGAAAGAATTATTTTTTCCTAGATATTGTTCTTATCACAGAAATAAGCTTTCTACTTCTGGGCAGTTTAGAATAGAAAGCATCATATGGAAGTAAGATACACAAAACCTTAAAGGGGTACAGTCTTATTTTGGACACAGTTTTGCAGAAAGATGAAGTAGCTCAACAGCCTTTGGAGCCCTCTATAACAAGTTCTGTAATACTAATAATAATTATTTTGCTTATAAAAACTATTTAGAAATATTATTGCTAGGTCCTCTTCTCTGAAGTTGAAGCTGAAGTGCTGTTTCTATGTTCTGTAGCCCTTGCTAGCATCTGTTTCTTTTGAACAATGTATTTCTTCAATGCACCTACTGACCCTGTTTTTATTCATAAAACACTATTTAATCACAGAAAGTCTCAAAGTTGCAACTCTGCCATTCATACAGATGACCCCACAACAGGCACAATACTACTACATATACTGTTTTTAAAACACTTTTTAAAAATGTGTTTTTAATAAAGTTTTTAAAAAGCTTATGATAAAATGCAGTTAACACATTTATACAAGAAATTCCAATGACTTGGCACATTGTAAAAATTACTAACTTGAAACTACTTAAAAAAAGTGAATTCTCATGCACCAGGGGTTTTGGCAAAAAGTCTATATCCTCACTACACTGTTAAAAGCCACTTACCTAGATATTATAAATTTCTGATTTGGTATTAGCTTTGTCTTAGTGATAGTGATACTACATATTCAGTTGATCATAAAATTTGTGGCCTGCACTTACTGCTCCTGTGATTTGTGCCTTATTCAGATGAACAGCTAGGTACAGAAACATGGGTTATATGAAGAATGTACTTACAGCTGAAAGACTTGGGAGGGTGAGTAAAAAAGGAAAGTTTAGGTGAACAGCTTTGGTTTTATATGTCTATGTAAGCCACCTGACTAACATTAGTCAGAGTTGTAATAAAGTGGAAAAGAAGAGGGATTTTGAGACTACAATAATCAATGTTTGTTTTGGCATACCATGAACAACCCCAGCCTTTATTAAAAGGAAAAAACCATGAGAAATTAATTTTTAAATAGTTATCAATTCCATGAGGTTACAGTAACTAAGAATTTGCAAGTCATACTTCACAGTGTGCCTGTATTTGTTTGTATACCATGTACTCACTTGTCTCATGTAACAGCCACAAAGGAAAACAGGATTTTGCAACTACAGGACAGAAGGATTTTTGAACAGGAATTGTATCTATTTTCTCCACTTGTTTTTCAAAACTGCCTCAATTTCACATTGATGGTGCTTTTTTTAAAGTGCTGATATTAGTCCTCTGTTATAAAAAGAGATCTCATGTTCTTACATAGTTAGCCCAGTGTTTCTCCATGATGCCAAAGAACAAAAACTAAGGATTTAAAAAAACATATAACTTTGAAGAAAAATGACAGTAACTACCAATCCTGTAAACTTAGGCACATGTAAATTCACTCAGTATTTAACAGCAACTCAACCAATGTCTAAGTTACTACTTAAACTTTTATGTGAAAATGAAGATAATGACAGTTATATTAATATTACTTTGCATATGCACCAAGTGTGCTATGCATAAAATAGGAATTAACAATCATTAACAAATCCTACAAGTACAAAAAATAATTAGTAGCATTTGGAAAAATGGGAGAGCTTGGGAAGAGGCATGATGTTCATATTTAAAAAAAACCCAACCAACCACCACAAAAAACAACAGAAAACCCCCAAACACAAACAAGACCAGCACTATCACATCCAAAAAGCCCAATATGAATTTAAAACCTGATTTTTACTCTCTTCGAAGGAATCTGAAAGGTCTTTATAGTCTTTACTGTAGTTTATTGCTCCCTTCTCCCCATAGCTGTTATATTGTTATGATCATAATATGAACATTAATGAATATTAAGTTCTACTTTTCCTCTTATCTTCAAAGAGACTTTTCAACATGTAAACCTGAACAGCTGATACCACCACCATTACTCCCAAGTTGACCATGGACCAGAAATTCACTCTGTCAAAGTTGCTTTCTTGTATGTTTCGGTCACGAGCCTCAAATGCTCTGAGCAGGGTCTGAATCTGGACACTTTTGCTTAATCTGGCTTTGACACTGTTGATGGATTCCTGGTAAGTGACAAAAGAGTGTTTTTAGGAAAAACCCCACCTGAATTAAGTGTAGATCTTGCAGCAAATACAAAATTATTAACATCATGTTATCATCTGTAATTCAATGTCTTGACAAGTGAAGAGTTAATTTAATTTGAAAATATACACATCATCACAGTTTTCATTAATTTGTCTAACCTGTTTATTGTGTATTGGCTAAAAAGAATTACTGTAGCATTAGTGTTCTGTAGTAATTTTCCTTTTTCTCTTTTATAGGTAGGGAGGTAAGAGAGAAATCAAACCTATTTGGACTAATAAAAAGTAGTGAATCTGCAGAACTAGTCTCAAAACAAATTGTGTAGTGGCAAGCAAATGCAGAGTTTTTTCTGCTGCATAATAAAATTAAGGAGTTTTTAAATGGAAACTACCATCAGGGCTATATCTGTATCAAAAGAAAACTACAATAATGTTACTTTCCTGTCTGCTTCTGGTGTTTCCACTGTAGTGGCTATAAACTGCTGCTTCAGCCTTGATACAAAAGCAGAATTTTGACAATAAATCTTGAACAGGACAACTGGAGGTCCTAGAAAGGACATAAAGTGTGACCCTGGAACTAGAGGAAGTACATGAACACTCCAGATATGACAACAGCAGCTCTCAAGATTCACACTTTATTCTGCACTTAGTAAGTAAACATCTGGTCCTATGATCTGCTGAAGTTTCATCCATCATGTAATAGATACTGACAAAAGCTGATCTCATGCAGTGCTGAATGATGTTCTTGATATAATTATGGATCCTGAAGTAACTTACAGTGAGAAGAGTAACATTTGCAGTAAGAGGAGGCTAATCATTTTCAAAAATCCCCAAAACCATAAGGCTAAAGCCTGCAGTAACATTTTCTCTGTTTTATATTTAACAAAAATATTTCCAAATAGCTATTCTGGGGAGCCAAATAATGTTATGATGATAAAGTTCACCGTTACACAACAAGGAAAATGAACACCACACAAGAGCTTTAAACTTAAAGATGTAATTCCCTATTTTTGCCAGAAAATGTGTTCTCATTAAGGAATTAAACTACTAAGTGCTTATGTTGGTCCTCATAGAGCTTGCAGGGAAAGTAAGACCTTGCTAAGTAAACAATGGGATTAAATACTAATCTTAACTTTACAAAAATTACTTACTTTGTAAGATTTTCAAGGCTCTCAAATATAGGTTCTGCATTTATTTTTTTTTTTTTTGGAAGAGATACCAGTATGTAAACGAGTATTTATCAAATCCATTCAAGTATTTTCTGTGATTAGTGTGAGTGGGATTTTTTCATAACTTCATGTAGAAATTTTCCTCTTTTCTAAGTGTCTTAACTGCTACTTTTAAAGATCTGGTCAGATTTTCAGATTCTGTATTTGGTTTTATTATTATTTAAAAGTGTATCATACACCTATAAAATATTTTAAACATTGGTTTGTTATTTAAAAACCTGCATTGTGTTTATGGCAATAAATGCAAAGATGTGATGGAGAGGCTAGCACAGTACTTTACCTTTAAACATTGATAAAAATGATGCAGTAATTCCAACTACACCATTGGGACTAAATAATACTTTAATGCTCCAAGTATTCATTTCATTGCTGCTAGGGAAGAAAGGAAGCTGAATTGGAAAGCAAGTGACTGAGAGCTAGGCAGTTTTTTCTTGCTGATGAAGGGCCTATTCTGAAAAAATCTTCAAGTTTCTGTGTAAACAAGAGATCCATGGTGCTAGACTTCCTGTATTAGTAAAAGCAATATATGGACCTGGAGTACATTCCAGGATGACACAACAGTCCAAGGCAGAATGGCCACATGACATTGAGTTTTTTTCCAAATGCTCTTACATTGAATAGCAAGAAAGATCAAATACTAACCAGAATATCTTCCAACTTCATGTCTAGGAGATCTGTGCCTGTAACATACTTCTTCCAATCTTCCTCATCTTGACCATCTTCTCCCATATTGTCCAGGATCAATTCAAAGAAAATTACCTTTTCAGAAATGGTACTGAATGTGTTGTCAAAGCAGAACATGTAATCCCCATCTTCTGTTTCCACACTGTGTATATAAGCAAAATATGATTAACTACACTTTCTGTGCTGGTTCACAAAAAGTCAGGTTTTGTAAGCATACCCTTCCCTTTAAGACTGACAATTGTGCACTTAGAAATAACCAAATCTTCTTTTTGTATAAAAATTGGAACTCTAAATACACTTTACAGATTACACAGTCACAGCAAAACAATCCTACTAACTCCAAAGGCTCAAAATTATCACGACAGCAAGTTGCTTTCATTTATTTGTGGGGATTTTGAATCTTTGCTAATCATTACAAAAAATATGCAATAAGTGGAATTCTTATACTGTATAGTAAAATTACAGCAAATATTACATACTTTGAAAAAAGGACTGGAAAAATTGGGGACTTTCTAGCTTCTTATTTGTATGACTCACATGATCTTTTGGTATTAGGTATGGAGACCTTTTTCAACTCCATAATAATGATTTTTATCCACTGAACATGAGCAGCTATCATTAAAACAAAAATACACTTCACTTCATGGTACAATTCATGTAAAAAGCATTCAGTGTTTATAAAAAGAAAATTGATATTCTCAAACTGTCCTATTAGAACGTCTTTTGTAATACCAAGGAATAAAAAGTACTCAACCTTCATTTTAGTTATATTTGCTAAAGAAAGCAGAAAAGTTCTTTGTGTAACACTTCTGAGTTTGAAGATTTTAAACTTACGTATGAACTCCATCTGATTTTCTTTCATCAAAAACTAGAGTTTCACCTTTTGGGGAGAGCAGATGAAAATCAACATCTAATCCTGCTCCATCTAGAACCTGTGAAACAAACAAAAATAACCAACCTCCGACCAGCTGAATTCCTGTTTGCATTGCTGACAGCAACATTTATAGGGAAGGCAAATGTTTGTAGTTAAGGGAACGGACAAATAAAATAATCCGAAAGGTTAATCTGTCTGGATGAGCTGACACCAAATTAATTGGAAACAGATGGAAAAACAGCTCAACCTAAAAGCATTTTAGCAATTTCAGAATCTTAAACTAAATGTAATCTAAACCTGCCAGGCTAGGTTTATATTGAATCGTTCCCTAACTACTTTTAAGAATGCATGCAGTTTTATCAACAGGCAGGGTTAGACAACCTGTAAAAATACCAACAAGAGATGGCTAAATCTGGCATTTCTGTGGCTGCTGTCACTGATTGCTTGTATTAGCATAGTGTTTACATGATGTCTTTGGAGAATTACCTGCATCCTGTGTTAAATACTGTTATGCTTTAGCCACGAATATAATTAAGTACAAAATAAATCTATATGCAGTAATATACAGAGCTCCTTTTCTACACATTCAAAAAGAAAACCAAATCATTACTGTTAAGAGTAGTGCTAAGAAATTATTGCCTGAGTAGAAATAAGGTAAGTATATGTTATACACACTAGTCCTTTCTAAAATAAGGTCTTTATTTAGCTTATGATCAACGTAAAATCCTACTCTGTGCAAAATAAACTTCTGTTTGGCTTAGACAGGACTCTAAACAAAGCTTGAACACCTCTCTTTCATTCTTGTTCAGTTCTGCATGTGACAGTATTAGAAATTAGAGAAACTATGAACTTCAGCTTTGTCTTTCATTTGGGAAACAGAGGGGAAAAACAGATGGAGGGGAAGAGAGAGATTCTGGCCCATTTCTAGGCACCATAACAGGGTGGAAGAATATTCAGTGCAGCTTCCCTTCCTGTACCTATTTTACTGGGAAAAAAGTCATTGTTGTAAGGGGGGGGAAACGTCTGAGATCGAGATCTAGCCCAGACATCTCTGGGAAACTCCACTCAAGAAGGACAGCAAAATCTTAACGATAGTTTGTTAAACTGGGCTGTTTCTGTAAAACGTTCATCGTTGAGATGAAAAGTGTTTCATATCAGCACAAAGATAGGAAAGTACGGGCTCTGTGCATCAGCACAAGTTCCTTATGCTTTAGGGCTACAACACGAGGTCACAACTCTGAACTTTCTACATTCGGCCCTTTTAAAGGATGGCGCCTTGAGCTCCTCTAAAGTAGAAACAAAAAATTCCCTCCAAACCACCAGAAGAACGTATTAGAACAACTGAAAAGGCACGTAAGTTAATTTTTAACTCCCTAAGGCTGAACTTCTAGCAGTGTACAATTCCAGCGTGGCTTTGCGGGCTGGGCTGCCCGGGGCAGACTGGGGAGCCCCGCAGCCGCCGCTCGGGGCAGGCACCGCGTCCCTGGGCAGGCACTGCCCCTCAGGGCCGGGGCCGCAGGAGGGCAGGACCGAGCTGCGCGCAGCAGGGCCGCCGCACAGGGGCACGGGCAGAGGCAGCGCCGCCGTCACGGCGGGACGCGGGACCCCGGCTCCCCTCGGGACACGCCGCGGGGAAACGCCCCCTCCCGCCCTGCCCGACCTGGTACTCGAGCTCCAGCGAGGCCTCCTTGCGCATGGGCTGGTAGAAGCACTCCTTGCGGCCGGCGGGCAGCGTGAAGGTGAAGTCGCTGTCCAGGGAGGGGCTGAACTCGGCGGCGCCGGGCGGCGGCAGCAGCAGCGCGAGGCACCCGAGCGGCACCAGCAGCAGCAGCCGCGGCCCCATCGCGGCAGCGCCTGCAGCCCCCGCGCGCACGCACCGAGGGGCGGGGCGGGCCCGCTATGGCCCCGCCCCCTCCGCCCCGCCGCACCAATCGCCGCCCCGGCATCGCCGCGCCCCGCCCGCCCACAGTGCACCGCGGCGGCACGCGCCGCTCCCGCTCCCAGCGCGCCGGCGGCGGGGCCGCGCCTGCGCCGTGAGGGCCCCGCGGAGTTCGAGCGCGGCGGGAGCGGCGCCGGGCGCTGCTGTGGCGGGGACGGAGCGGCTGCGATACCGGCACCGATACCGGCACCGATACCGGCACCGGCACCGGCCCCGGCACCGGCCCGCTCGGAGCTCAGGGACGGCCGCCTGCGCCCCGTGCCGCAGCTCTCCGCCAGCCCGAGCCCCTGCGGCACTCCCCGCCCTGGCTCTGGTGCTGCCCGCCCGCCCGGGGCCGGTTCGCTCTCACCTCTCGTTGCGCTGGTCACGGGCAGTGAGGCGAGTTTAGCGCGTTCGCGGGTGCGCCGTTCGCTTGTCGGGCTCCCCGGCAGGTGCACCGGACTGCCGGAGCTCTGCGATGCGCTGCGTGACGGATTCTTGGTAAATAATGTACAGCAGGTTTTTCCAGTTTTCATGTATGGCAAGTCACGGGGCTTTTTGTACTTCATGAATGCATACAGAACTACTCACAAAAAAGACAATTTGTTACTTTTATCTTGTGAACGTAGGAAGGAGGAGTGTGTGAAATGTGTACATGTGGAAATTGAGCTTATTTTTTTCTCCTTTTTATTTTTGCAAGTAGTTTTCGTGCCTATTTAACAGTGTTTTAATATTAAATATTACTTTAGCTTTATGCATGTTACCAATGGAACGTAGCATGTGGGCTTGCTCTAAAAGTGATGCTGATGACGACCTGCTCGCAAACGTGCAGTCATTACAGAATCAGCTGAGGAGAACTGAAAAAAACCTTCAAACTGTAGAGAAAGAGCTTTCCAGGTATGAGTGTGAAAAAAACCTACAAACTGTAGAGAAAGAGCTTTCCAGGTATGATTGTGTCTGAGAATGAGAACCTCCTGTCTCTTGTAGCATAGCTCTGTTGTATTCTGTGTGATGGATTACTGTGATTAGCTCCTTTTCTGCTTTTTGTTTGAATGGTCTTTATGAGCAACCTAACAAAGAAAAAAAGCAGTACTGACTTTTTGCTCTCCCTCCAAAACTAGTACAAGGGAATATTACAGCCACTGCTTCGATGAGGTTACAGATGTCCTTCTGCAGGACTTTGTACAGCCCAATTACAATTGTCAAGGCTTTTCCAGCTGTAAGAATTCTGGGAGAACATCTCGCCAGGATTTCCAAAGAAAATGCAAAGTAAATATTTCTCTTCGTTACTCCTTTTTATTACTTTGGCTTTCTCTCCTTTGCTGTGTTTTGTAGCATTTTTGGCTGCTGGGCTTGGAGTAGATACACTGTAGAATTGGGCAGTGATGTCAAGTGAGCACCTTAAACATAGTATCCCTTGAGAAACTTCCCCTTGTTGTGGGGAAGTCTCTGCTCCGCCTCTCAGTGCTTGAGGCTTGTAGGAAAGATGGGGACAAAGATTTTGGCAGGTCCTGTTGGGATAGGACAAGGACTTTCAACTGATTTAGATGAGATGTAGCAGGGGTTTTACTCGTGAGGGTGGTGCAGAACAGCCACAGGACCCCCTATGGTTATTATTATTATTAAATTATTATTTAATAAGCCCAGGAAACATTCAAGGTCAGGTTGGTCAGGGCTGTGAGCAAGTTGATCTGCTTCAGGTTGTCCTTGCTCATTGCAGGGTGGTTGGAATAAATGACCTTTAAAGTTCCCTTTCAACTTACACTGGTTTTGATTCTATGATGTTTTCTTAGATAAGAGTGTATACATATATATATATATATATATATATATATATATATATATATATAAACAAACATACTATTATGTCTAGTCTTACTCTGTATCTGCAACTTTGGATAAAACTGTGGAAGAAAATGAACAACTTCAGGAGAAGTTCAATGCCCTTCGTGAGCAAAATGCATCTTTGACTTCTCAGAATCACTACCTGAAGAACAGAGTGGAAACAATGAACTTTGAATTGATGCAGTCAAAAACAAAAGTATGTATCTTTAGTGTGCCCCAAGACACCCAGTGACGGTGATTTTTGAGTTTAGAATTCCAAGCAGAATGTGCTGGGTTTTGTCTTAGTTTAATCTGTGTAAGTTTTAATATTTAGTATATATTTCATAATCAATATTAATCTTGGACAGAATAGTTTGGAATCTATTTCTCCATGGGCAAAACAACTATATTAATTATGAATTCTATCTACTTGTGTTCCAAAGTTTAGTCTAAAGACAGTAAGCCACAGAATGAAAAACTCACTATGACAGAAAATAGCTCAGTAATGCATTTAGTACTTACATTCATGTGTCTGAGACACTAATGGGAATAATAATGGCACAGTAGTCAATTGTCTAGGAAATTAAAATAGCTCATCTCTCAGCTTGGATTAATATTGCTATTTTGAAAAAAGTGAAGATGAGTTAGAAAGGAGTATTGTATCTAATAAATCATTACTGATTTAGTTTACATTTTTCTGTACAGGTTTAAATCAGGACAACTATGTTGTTTTATTTGGTTTATATATAATATTAATAAAACATAGCTATGCTTAGTGGATTTTTTTTCAGAAATGTTATCTCCAAAACAGTACAAATAAATAGATAAACAAAATGTTTGACTGCCTGGCACTGAAAGAAGTAGTTGGATATAAACTTGTGGGGAAAAGCAAGATGCAAGATCAACTTCTAAAGAAATCATTTTGCTTGACAGAATATCACTGGAACTGGAAAGAATGTTAAATGGGCAGAAAATTGGAGTTAAGGTGGTGTAAATGAACAAACATAGTTTACAGTAGGGTTAAGAGCACTGTCATTTAGCAAGCAGACTGTTCTGTTTCTCACCTGTATATATGCAAATATTAATGAAACCCCAAATATGTTTCTGTTTCAGATTTCATATCTTGAGGCTGCTTTAGCTACACATTTAATCAGCATTCCGAAGTTGAAAGAACAGATTGTAAATTTGGAAGCAGAAATTTCAGCTCAAGATAAAATTCTGAAGTAATGTGTACTTTCAAATCAATATTTTGTTGTTGTCTTCCTGCTAGTCCAGTCTATTTTTAGGGGTAACATAACTTCTGGTACTCTGTGGGTCATGTAACCTAGGGTCTGAAACTTTCAGAGCTATTTCTAGGAGGAGGGATATGGTTTAGTTTGTGCTGAATGAACTTCATGAAACTGAGGAAAAAATACTAAAGACTGGTGAAAGGAACCAGTTTGTAATGTGTGCTGAATAGGAATGTGCTGGTTAGGGTGATTGTTTTCTACATGGCCACATAGATTCTCTTGTAACAAGCATACATATTTCTGAACATGTGCTCTTTGTAACATAAAGGATTCTTTCTTCATGAGTACAGGCATTAATTCATTAATCAAGGCAAATGGCCAAATAAAACTGATGTAAATGCTGTTCAGAGGTGTCAGGAAGACATCCCTGGTTATCAACTTGCCTTACAACCTCATGTTGTGGAATATTCAATTAATATTTCAGTAGTCTGACTTCACAAAAAAAAAGCAAAAATACTTATGTTAAATTTATATTTTAGTGTTCTTTCCCAGTCACACCTGTTGGCAGAGAAAATATGATTTCTATGATCAGAGCTCATGACACAAAGTCAGCTCTGGGTCCTTGGCAGTTGTGACACCTGGTGCCTATTGATAAGTCTTAGATACCACTCCAGGCTGCAGACATACTCTGGGGAGTTTGCAGACTGTGGGTGCTCCTGACCTAGCTTTGAGAGTTCTAGCCTGTTTGTCTAGCACTTCTGGAACATTCTATGCACTAAAGAACAGCAGAAATCTATTTTGTTTACTAAAAGTTCTTATTTTTTATTATGCTTTGTTTATTTGCTAGAGATGCAGAAGACAGACTAGATCAAAATCAGAAAACAGCAATGGAAAGAGAACACATGTTGGAAAGATATCAAAAGGGCTATAAAATTCTGAAAACTGAGTTAATTGAACAAAGCAAGCAAGGAAAGAGGTAATTTAACTAATTTTAATAAATGGAGCATAGAATAATAGAGCATAAGTGTTTATTTCCATTAGCAGTGGTTTGCTTTGTGGAATCAGATGACTTTTCTGTTTTAAGGATGTTATTTTTTAAAAAAGGGGAAATTCTGTGGTAAGGTACTGATTACTTAAATGAGCACATTTAAAATCTTGAGATCAGCTGGTAGCTGCAGGCTGATAGCACACTTTAGTGCTCAGTTTATCAGCTGGTTTTTCCTTCAGAATGGAGGTACTGCAGTGGAAAGCTTCAGTGTCCAGAATATATTTTTCCTGAATTATTTTTGTACTTGTCTTGGAAGAACCTGGAGTGCATGCTCAGCAGCTGGTATTCAGCAGTATTCCTTGGTGTGAGGAAAATGATAAAAGAACAACTTAATCAAGAGAACATTTTTATGTTATCCTTAATCTTACCTGTCTGTGTGATACTGTTGAAAGGGTGCTGTAATTCCATCTCAGTTCCCTTTTCCCCTTCCTATTGTCTCCTTTAGCCTAGTGGCTCTGTCACTACTGGAGGGAGTTTGGGAATTTGATTGATGCAAGTTGCTATGAACACTCCTATCAGCTCCAAAATGTAATTTTAAAGAAGTGGAATAAATAAAAAGATCTTCACCTTCCCTATTAATTTAACTGCATTACCTGGGGAAAAAAATTTACCTGAATTAATGGCTTGGGAAAGCATTTCTTGAACCTTTTAAATGCAAATTCTTTGTTTGACTTGTGCCTCTACCCATGAAATTACCTCTAACCTTCTTAAGGCAAAAAAATCCAGAAATACAGTGCAAGTGGGGCTTGCACTGCTGGTTGAAGAAATGTTTTGCTTTATGATTGCTGCTCCTTCAGAGCATGTGGGGCTGGAACTAGCTGTACTTAGTTGCTTGTTGTAAATGTAAATATTTTTGTACTTCAGAAAAGCTGAGCTTCTGCCTGGTGTTAAGTATGATGTTATGGTTAGTGTCAACAATAATTATGGTTTATTTTTAATCATTAATTGCAACAACTTACTTACAGGCAACCTGAATTGCTTTAGTCTAATGCTATTTTATTGTTCTGAAATTCTCTTATCCCCTTCTCTGGGTACTTTTGCCATCTCCAGATGGGCACTGGTCCCCAGACTGAGACACCCCAATCTGAGGGTTGGCAGTTCTTAGATGAGGCACTGCCCCATCCCCAGCCCCTGAGTGGAAGAGAGAAATGTTTTGGAGCAGCAGGAATTCCTGTGTGCCCCTGTTGGCTGTCCTGAACAGGCTGCACACCTGAGCTGTGCTGAGCTCACTCTGCAGCTCCTTCCCTAATGAGCCATGACAGGGGAAGAGCCCGTGCTGGGGAGTGACAGAGGGAGCAGGGGCACTCTGGGTTCTTTCTTGGAGCAGAGTCTCACAGTGTGGTATCTGGGGCTTGGAAAGTTGGGAGAAGAAAGGAAGAACCTGGAGCAATTACTGCAGTAGTTGTTTGTAGTAACTGGAGAAGATAATTACATTAATGGCTGGAGGATGTGGGTTTTAAAATTGGTTTGCATCTTTTGCTTGACAGAGCACAACAGCAAAGAAATGAAGCTTTGTTGAATGTGGAGGAGCTGACAAGGGCTTTTACAAGGTATAAAGAAGAAATAACTGAAAAATTAGAAAAGGTGAGAGTTTTTTCTTCACTTGTATTTGCCATGGTGTGAAGATGTTTCTGCCAATAGGCCAGGCAGCCAATAGCAACAGGGTCATCAGTGAGTCAATTGTTTCCACTTGTTGGTGGCAAAGCCCTAAAGAAGTGGGACAGGGTAAGCAAGTGTTTGTAGTGATAAATTCAGTTATATAATTTTACACTGTCTTTGCTCAGTCTGCATCTTTGCAGTATCCCAATACTGCTGCTGTTTCTTATGTCTCCTGCTTGCCAGCTGGGAAGTTTATATTTTAAAAATACAAGATTCTTTAAAAGCTCTTTTTCCTCTATGTGTATGAGCTGTTCAATGAGGCATGTGCTGAAGAAGATCTATGATGAAAATGGAGTAATCTCCCTAAGTTAGCTCTTACAGACGTTTTTGTTTTGTTTGACTTCTTTCCTTGTGGAACAAGGCTGCCAAACACAAATATGCCCTAAAATATTAAGTTAATTTTTTCCTAAATGACAGAAAAAGAAAATTTCTTTGCCTCTTGCCTTCTCTTCACAATAGTGAGCAATAGGATTATCTACTGACTTACCAGAAAGAGCATTATGTTATTTTTAAAATAGCCTCTTGACACGAAAGCTTGGTTTATTGCTGTACAGTAATGAAAAATAATTGCTTTTTAAGGCTAAAGCTGAAGAAGTAGTCTTGGGAGAACGTTTAATTAATTGTGAAAAAGAAAGAGAGAAGTTGAATGATAAGTGTATCAGCTACAGGAAGGATCTAGACATCCTAGAAGAGCAACTAAGGTAACCCAGAGGCTTTTAAAAATTCTCTGCACAGTGTTTTTACAAGAACTTGGATGTTGCAGCTGTCACTGTGAATGTTCTGCTCAATTCATACAGTTCAATACATTTCTGCTCACTTTCTGTAAGTAATTTTGAAACCCTTTAATGCCACATGCTGCCCCCATTCCCAGGAAGAAGCCCCCCAGGCCTTCTGGGGCACTGTTCATGGGCTCACTGGCTGCTGCTGCTGCCGTGGGCTGCTCTCAGGCCTCAGTGAGGTTGTGATGCTGACTGCAGCTCATGGAACAGACCTGCTCTGGACTGCTCTCTGTCCCAACTCTTTTCAGAAGTTCTTTGGTAATTCCCTCATTGCTTTAATGAGGGAAGACAACCATCAGCTGATTGTCTTTAGAATTGTTAGGTTTGGACAAGCACCTGCACAGATATTTTGGGATTATTCAATTTGCATGCTTTGTCCACACTCACATTCCTGTCTTAATTGTTGTTCTTTAGGCCATTTTGGCAAGAGTGGGCAGTGTAGGAACACCTTTACATTAGCTTGAGTCTCCTCAGTAAGTCTCTGCCTCTAGTAATGAAAATACCTTTTAAATGTCTTTTTAGACAATTAAAGGAAGAGAATCACAACACAAAAGAAGAAATTAAAGCTCTAGAAGCAAAGAACACTGAAATGACATCAATGCTGAGTCAGTCTAATCAGAAGATCATCAAGCTGGAGAGTGAACTTTCTGAAAAAGAAATAGTACTTAAAGAGAAAAATGCTTTAAAAAGTGCAAATGAAGAGTTGAGAGCACTTACTGCAGAGCAACAGAACCACTTGAAATTATGTCATCAAGAAATAGAGGATTCAAGGGAAGAGCTCAGCATCCTGGAAACCATTATTTCTCAGTTGTCTTTAAGTACACCTGAAGAGGTAGAGTAACTACTACAGCCATAACAGTGTATTATGTTTTGAATCATTTTAAGGATTGAATTATCCAAACTTTTAATATCCTGGTATGTGTCTTAAAATTCATATGCCAATGTAACACATGAATTAAGGATGCCGTAAAGCAATAAAAGACTGATTTTTCATTGATCTTTGTTTTCTGTTAACTTTTAGTTTAAATGGCACCATTTCAAACACCAGCCCCTGAGTTCCTCAGAAAAAGAAGCTTCCCCTGAATCTTGTGGTGAATCAAGTAAACCTCTGATTGCAGACCTAAGGTATAACTTTCTGGTTACTGAGCTATGGCAAGATTGGGCAGATGATAAGGTGCTATGAGAATTAACATGCAGACAGAATGTTAAATATCTGTCTCCTTCTTTATAATAGCATTAAACTGGCAATGAAAGAAACAGAAATTCAGAAGCCTGATGCAAACTTAACTCTCTGTACTGGAGCTGAGCATCTTTCTAACAGTAATGAAGGACAAGGAAACAGCAGGTTATGTGACCTGGAAACAGAGCCAGTCAAATTGATCAGAAATCCAGGAGGTAAGCTTGCTGAAATAGCTGTGCAGTTCTGTCTAATTAATCCACAGAACAGAAATGTTCTGCAAGGGTTCAAGTTATTTTACAGCATGTGTGCTTTGTTTGAACAGGGAGCATTTTGCCACCTTGGAAACCGTCAAGTTCTCCAGACACAATATATTTCTTTCTTCAGCTGCTTAAGTTACTTGTTCAGCAATAGCTGAGCTAGGAGTTGTGTTGAAATGTATTTTTTTCTTTAGTCAGATTGTGCTAAAATCTCTGTATTTTTGTTGACTCTTTTCTCTGTATCCTGCTGTCTTTCTCTGATTGCTTCTGTCATTACTGTTAGGACTGCTCCATGGAATTATGTCAGGGCACCTGTGTGATGCTGTCTTTATTTTGTTTGTTTTCATGAGTCTCTACATTGAGTTACATTATTGGTTTGCATGTTCTTTTATAAATTAATCTTAAATTTATTTTTTCTACTTTGAGAGAGGAGAAAATGTCAGCAGTTGGAACTTATAAGCAAACAATTTGAAAAGGTGAGGCAAAAATTCCAGAAAGAGATAGAAGAGCTACGCACTAAACTGATAAAAGCAGATGATGAGAATTCTGCCTTGAGGACCAGCATGGCTCAAAGAACCAGTCAGTTTCAAACCATACAGGAAGACCTGTTGAAGAAGGCTTCAAAAACTAACAGCTTAGAGAGAGAAGTAAGTTTTAAATAGCACTGAAAAGAATATGCCCTTTTTTCTTCAGTCAGTAATCAAAGATAATTAAGACAATAGTTAAGGAAAAAATGCAATTGCCATAATAATTTAAAAATCTGATTAATTTGAGAAAAATTCAAACTAAACTTTTCAGCAAGCAGAAAGGCTTAGCAACCTTGATTTGTTAGTTCTCAGAAATATTGTTTTAAAGTTAGTAGGCTTTTCTGCTACTGCTTTGATTTGCTATGTGGAAAATATGCACAGTCTTGCTTTGGTGTGGTTGAATTAATGGATAATCCTAGGAAACAGGTTGAAGCAACAGTTGTATTTTTCCTCATTAAATGTTACTGTAGTTGCCAGAGATGAGCATCATTACCAGGGAGTCACAGAAGAAAAAATTTAAGCTTCACCTTTTCTCAGGGTGAATAAATTAAATTGCTAATGTTTCCATTCTGGTGCTAATATGTTTACAGAGTTCAGCATAATGGGTTTGCAGTTATTTCCTAATAATGAATGTAAATGTTATAAATATGTAAAGCTATTTCACTGATAATTAATTGGATAAATTGTAGGTAAATTGCCCTGAATATTTCTCTGTAAGTAATAAAATATAATAGGTCAACAAAATCAACCAAACTGTTTATTAAAAATACTATAGTAGTAGCTAAAATGGAATTGGTGATAAGAAAGTGCATACAAATATTTGAATAAAACTGCAACAGTTGTCTACATGCTGTTTTGTGCATATTTAATTTCAGATAAGAAAAAAGTCTTCTCAGCTTTCTGCACTTGAGAAACAGTTGGAAGAAAAGACTATTGCTTATTCCACTGCTGCAGAAAGAAATGTTGAGTTGGAACTGGAACTCATGGTAAAATGTTCTCAGTGAAAAACCACATTTATTTAAAAAGACATAAAAGTTTAACTTGACAGTAGTATTCCCTGTATTCAAAATGTGGAGCTTTCAGATCTGCTAAATAATCTGTGCAGATTTTAGGAACACAGGTTTTAAAAACAGAATCTTGTTTGAAATAAAGCATCCTTTTTTCCCTGCCCTTGAATGTGGTAAGTTATTAATGAACATGTTATTTTTTCCTTGTGGTCACATATGCAATGAAGATCTGGCCCTGTTGAATTTCCATTTGTTTCAGTGACATACACGTAGATTTGTAAATTAAAAAGTCTTCAAAAGGGTGTTTTAAAGATTCCATCTATCCATATGAATATAGAATTTCTTTTTGTCTTTGTCAGGAGCTCCCTGTGCCATAATCCATCTTGGCAGACACCTTGTGTCTGTAGTGGCTGCATTTACTGACATTCTGTACCTGTGGTAAAAGTCTGACATCCTTTAAGATGACACATGCTCTGGTTAATTCAGAATTTTGTTTGTTGTTCCTTTATGAAATCTAGAAACCAGATCAAATAACTTAATATCACAGCTAAATGTTTTTATTCAGTCCTTTTATTGTTGTCACTTCCCAGGGAAAAAACAGATGCATTCATGAGCTGGAAACAACTATCAGTGAAGAACATGAGAAAATAACTTCTGCTTTTGAAGATGAAAAGTTGTTTCACCTCAAGCAGCACAAAGAAATGGAGAAACAGATTGCTCTAGTAAGACCTTTATGGTGTGGTGTTATGTATGAGTGTTATGCTTGGTGACTTTTTCCTGTACTGATTTGTCTGGTCATTTCGAGACACATCCATTAACGGGTTATGTTAAAAACCTCTTTATTCTCCCTACATTGCCTGATTTTAGTACATCTCTATCTAGCTAGCTATACAACTTTCCCACTGAAATATTCATATCCTGCTCAACTGAAGAGAAATAAGGACTTAGGAAGAGTACTGTTGTTTTTTGCTCCAAACACACAGAAAAAAAGTATAGCTTTAGTGCCTACTGGATTTAAAGCATGACAGCTTCTAAAAGTGTTCTTGTTGCCTGAACCTCTGCCAAACTGAGCCTTAGGAGCATCTGCATTCAAGGGTTTTTCAGTCTCTAGAGAAGAAATGTTTCTCCATGTGATTAGAAATATTAACTGTGATTATTTCTAGCTCTTTAAGAAGCTTCTCATCTTTTAGTAAAGAATGGATGTATGTCTTACTGTGTTGGCTGGTGACAATTGCACTCTGTCTGCTCTCATTCTCCTCTGGAATGAAGATATTAAGTTCTTGAGATTTCTTGATAATATGCAATGCTGCTGACGGCAGTAATGTATTTAATTTTCCTTATAAAAATGATGGGTGAATAAATATGAATCACATATTTAGATGAATACATTTTTATTAAAAGAACAAATTACTATTTACTTATGGACAGCTTCGAACACAACTGGAGAAGAAACATCAACAAGTCGTTGAACAAGAGAAAATAATATCCATTTTACAACAAGAGGTTGTACATAAACAGCATCACATTGAATCATTGGATGGGCTGCTCGTAGGAAACAGAGAGGTAAGGCTGGCTCTTCACTTTCTTAACATGCAAATCAAGCAAGTGACCAAAAATAATGGAAAGCATATCCATAAATACATGGAAAAATAGGGGAAAATGAAAGATGTTTATGTTTATGCTTCTTAATTCTTGTTTGAGTAATTGACTGAATCTAGTGTAGTCACCAATTACTACTACTGCTATATATTGGTCAAATTTTAATGACCTTTGAGTATTTTCTGTCTTAGCATTCTCTTTATGCCTCTGGATTGCCCCTTGGGCTTCTCTCTCTAATGAAAGAGATCTGAATAAAGAATGTTTGCATCAATCCTGCACTAGGTGGAAAACCAATAATGTTCTACTATGATAATATTTTATTCCTTTTAATAATGCCTGCTACTGCAGAATATGAAGAGACATCTCTCAGCAACCAAATTCACTTCAGAGTATCATGCACACAAATACATTATACAAGCAATTGTGTTTTAGATACACTGATCTGTGTTTTTTCCTGAATACGAGTTTTTATTAAATTATTTATAACTTTATAGCATTAGATGAATGTTATGTAATATCTATATATGTTTCTCTTGAATAAAAATGTCTGTAAAAACAGGAAATGGAAAAGCAAAATGTCAAGAAAGATCAAGGATTGAAGATGCTGGAAAGTCAGTTAAGAGAAGAAAAAATCAAAGTTAGTAAACTTTCTGTAATGTTCAAATAATAGTTTTAAAGTTTGCAGTAACAGTGTGTTTCCTTTTATCTTTTATAGAAAAACTTTTATATAAATTTCTCTTAAGTAAATATTCCAGAAGTTATTTGTCTGAAGTATTTTTTTTGTCTGTTGTTTCATTTTTTTGTCTTCTTTTTTTAATTAAAAGTATGATGAAACCTACAGTAAGAGATTATGCAATGCATAATTGCTTAATGCAATTACTGTAGTTACAAAGACTATTCTACTTTTAAAGTTTACTATAATCTTCCATGACTGTTTTAATGCTCATTTGATAAAAATGTAACTTTTCTGATGTTTTACACAAAGCTGTCTTTTAATACAATTTTAGACCAGTTAATACAAACCATGCCATGCAATTTTAAATAATCTATTGCATTCACCTAGGTACAACAACTTGAGTCAGCACTAAATGTATGTAAGGAAGAAGTTGCACTGTATTTGAGTCAGTCTCAAGAAAATAAGGAGATGTTTGAAAATCAGCTGAAAGAAAGGTCTGAAGAGGTAACAGTTTGTTTAAAAACCCTTCTGTATTGCAGAGAACACTTGTTATGATTGATTTAATCTAAAAGTTTGTGAAATGACAGCCAAAATTTGCAACAGGACCTGTGGATGGGAAGTAAACTGGGAAAAAATGATACATTTTGTGAGGGTAAAAGGGAAAATCAAACCCTAACTCAAAACCATGGGGTAATTTAAGGGAAAAGAAGCACTAAGATAAAATGAATTGTTGAAAGAGGTAACAAAATCAGAATAATGTGAAACAAAACATTACCATGAAAAAATGGAGAGAGCACTCTTGTAATATAAATTTAAGGGCACAAAATTGATCTGTTTTTCAACTGTCTTAATGGGGAAGAAGTCCTGGGCATAAAAAAATGTTTACTTCTAGAACCCTGAGTTTTATCATACCTTCCACTACTACTTGAAAGCAAGAAAGAGTTAACTTTAAATATTAGAAGGAATTTTTATTAGTGGGTGAAGTAATTATATAGCAGGTTGATCATGTCAGTGCTGGCCTCCCAGCTGAGAGAGGCTTCAGTCAAGTGGAGGCTGCTGGACCCTGGACAGGGTTAGCTTGATGGAAGTTGTGGGGTCTGTCACAAATAAACCTGGGATATTTACTGCTGCTTCCTGAGCCCTAAACCCTGCTCTTCCTATACTGCATCCTGTGTGAAACATCAAGTGTGGCAAGTGAGGCTTTATTTTTTTTTTCCAAGAACACTCCCTTTTTTTTTTTCTCCAGAACAGTTCCCTCTGGCATTCACCACTGAGAAACCAGATTAGACAACATAAAATAAGTTAGGCACTCAAAATTTTTTTTTATTGGAATGACTATTGTCATACAGGCAAAAAGAAATAAAGGGGAGGACTGAGAACAAAATCTCAAGGGGAAAACAAGGACTTTCTGAGAAATAAAGAGGACTAGCAGAAAGAAAAGTAGTTCTAACTGAAAATCTGCTGTGTATGTTTTTAAAATATTGACAAGTTATATCTAGAAAGCAAGAATCAAAACCTGGGACTGGCTGAGAAGTTGCCACTTTCCTCAGTGTGTAAAGCATAATACAATGATGAATTATGAGGTCTGTTATGTACTGTTGAAACTGTAATGCAACTAAATTCAGACACAAAAGTTTTATTGCATCACAAGTGTGATTCTGTGTTCATTAAGAGAGAATAGCTGAAGCAACTGCAAATAAAATGTTTTATTGTAAGGGAAAATAAATGTCTTTTCAGCTTCATTATTTGCAGAAAGAAATAAAAATTAAAGGTCAGACTATTCAGGACATGAGTGAACAAAATATTCTCCTGCAACAAACTTTGCATCATCAGCAGCAAATGTTACAGCAAGAAACTATTAGAAATGGGGAGTTGGAAGATAATCAAATTAAACTTGAAAAACAGGTACAGTATGGTGAGAATTGTCTACATATATGGAGAAAATTAAGTGCCTTATACATGTTTTCATAATACCTATAAAATCTGAATATTTCTTTGATAACTGAGTTGATAATTATTATTTGATATATGTAAAATAAAGAGATTAGTGGCTTGTTTTATCTTAATCCAGGTTCTGAGCTATCAAACATTCTAGTTATCATTAGAGTGGCTAAGTACTTGGAAAATCAAGCCCTAGACTGCAGTTAAGTAGAAGTGCATTTAAATTCAGAAAGTTGCATCTTGTTGCATTTACTAGAAACTATTTTTCTTTCAAATGTGCAGAGTTTTAGTTTTAAATTACATACAGACTATAAAGAAATCTGTTGTGTAAAAACTCTCACTGTGTCAGCTACAAGACAAGAATGTGTATTTCTTTGGTATGCAATTTGAAACTACGTTTTAAATGCCATTTCCAATAGGTATCCACTTTGGAAAAAGGGCTCCAGAAGCAGAAAGCATGTGCAGAAGATGAGTTGAAAAAGGTGGAGGAGAAACTGCACCTAGCTGCTCAGGAAGCAGATTTAAACAGGCAGAAGGTGGCTGAACTGAATTGTACAATCAGGTAGGTTTAGGATAAATGAGAGGAGTATTCTGCACGTGGGCACATGGATGAGAACCCTTGCTGTGTGAAATGCTGTTCAGCTCTGGGCTTACACATCAGTCTTTGGCAGCACAGACTGGAAATCAGAAGGGAAGCTTCTGACTAGCAGAGGCATGACTTTCTGGAACAGTTTTCCAATGGAATTAATGCATGTCCTGGCAGCCTACTTAGCCTTAAGACAGCAGTTCAAATCATAACCGTATCAGCTTGCTTGTAATTGTACAGAGTACATTTTGCAGGAGCTTGCTAGTCTTAAAGAATATAGCTGTGATTACAAAAAAAGCCTACTTTTATTTCCATTTTATTCACAAACACTTGTCTTAGAGCATGTTGCTCTTGTTATTCCTTTGTTCATTTTGTTCTGGTTGCTTCTCTTAGACAAATGAAATTGGAGATGGATCAGTGCAAGAATGAACTCACTGGCATGGAAAAAGAAGTAGTGCAATTAAAACGAGATGGTGCAAACAAAGCGCTGCAGATAAATCAGCTGGAAATCACTCTGGAAGAAGCAAGATCAGAGCTCAACAGAAAGGCAAATGAGGGTAATTTGGCTATTTTGTTTCTCAGGGTTCCTTTTATTAAACTGTTCCTCTCTATGTATTGGACATTTTTCTTCCCCCCTGCCCCTTCATAATCAAGTACATGAGGGTCAAAAAATGATTATCTTTTTAAACCCAAACAAAACCAAACCCAAATGAACAACACCCCCACAACCCAAAAATATCACAAACATTTTTCACATACTTTTGCAAATTCTCATTTTTGTGGTATATACCTTCACCCCAGGTGAAATACTAAGTGGTTTCCCTGTAAATTGGTAATGCAGATTCTTAATGTAATAGTCAAATGAGACACTTAGCTTTAATAAAGGCATTTGCTATTCAAAAAATGCAGCTCTTTGAAACAAGCAGAAAACCCCACAAGTCTATGGAAATAACAAACATTCCAATCCATCATCTTCCATTTAGTTTAATTGGACCATTGTTTTAAGCCAGAGAAACAGCAGCAATTCTGCTTGCACTGTTCCTGGCACTGCACGGTCAGTTACTATGCTGTGTCTGTACTGCCTCCTTGGCCACGTGTTTTTAGATACATCCTTATGTTTCAGGTCAATTGTTGATTATGAACTGAATAAAGCTAGCAAATACTTAGGTACCATAAACATCTTTTTGTATAAGTAGTCACTGTTTTTCTAGATTGTCCTAAAAAATAGTGATACTGGAAATTTATTATGACCACAAGTGCTCCTAGGTAGTGATGTTACATGAAGACCCTGATGTACTGATGATTAAACATTCTCTTTTGTGGTGTGTGTGTGTAAAATAGTGAATGATTTTGAAGATAAGCTGCTTCAAAGTGAGACTTGCCACAGGAAAGCCTTACAGAAAATAGCAGAACTGGAATCTGCATTACAGAATGCCTGTGGAGAATTAAAGGTCACTTTGACACAGCTCCAGGAGTTGCAAAATGCATTGCAGAATGCACAGTCCTCTCTGGAGGAGAAGAACATTGCTATCATGGATCTAACAACTGAGCTCAGGTGAGCTGCTATCTTTTCTATCATGAAAACTTAGTTATGTTGATCATTCCTTAAGAATAGCAAGTAGTTTGGATGGGATTTTTAATGTTTTTAGCAGCTCTATAATTTTTAGGTGGTTTGGGGCCATCAGATAGCTTGATACTTGAGATCCTTGGCTCATTTTTAATTTCTAAAAGTGGTGCTGAATTATTTTTAGGGAATTCTGTTTTAAAATCTGATGAAATTATTTTAGGAATCTTAAAGCTGTGAATCAATCATAAGAATAGTCAAATTGTCCAGTCTGCTTTCTGACCACAAATTAATGACACTTTATTTTTTAAAGAATCCTGATTTGGTCAATTAAATAAATTGAATAATGAAGTTACTTAGAATTCCCCACCTGGAAAATAATTAACAGAATGATTGTATTTGGGTTTGTTTCCTTGCAATCAATTCACCTTTAGGGTAATATGCTGTAAGTAAGTAATAGATCTCATGATTTTCAAGCTGGATATTTGAAGCTAAGCAACTGAATGTGCATTAAGCAGTTAAATGTATGAGAATTTCAGGTATTGCAAGGATGAAATTGAAGACAAAAAGCAGGAACTCCTTGACATGGACCAAGCACTGAAAGAAAGGAATTGGGAACTGAAACAAAGAGTAGCTCAGGTGAGATAATTTTTAAGCATGTTACTGACAATTATTCCTGTTATATAGCAGATAACTCATGAAAAGTCAGGTTAGTCCTGCTAGGTTTGGTTGCTTTGATGTATTTTCTCAAACTCTGCTGGTTCCTACAGGCACAGTGCCAACCTCAAACCAGCTGTATGTTGTTGAAGCCTTATGTACCAGGAAAATCAGAAACCTTATGCCATACCCTGTCCCAAGACTCTTCATTAGTGATAAAGTCATGGGGCAGCTGTTCTCATCTTGGTGATTGCTAGGAGGAAGGAGAGGTCTGTGCTGAAGGGTGCTTGGAGATGATAGATTCCTTTCCTTGTTTGCACTGCAGCTTCTCTGATTCACATTAAAGCAGCCACTAAATATGAAATGGTATCTTTGTTGTGAATAAATTTCTGTAGCTCACTTGAAATATTTTCAGACTTTTGGTCTGGCTTCAGGATTTGATGCCCATCATGGGAAAATTCTGCTTCTGTCACTTTATAATAAACCTCTTCCAGAAGGAGTTACCAGCCTTTGTCTTCAAGAATATTTGAGGTTCAGAGAGGAGTGGGATTTGAATAAGTCTGCTCAAAGAACTGACACTGTCAGGAGAACAGATCTTGCCATGTATTTTTGCCACAGTGCCCTGTGAACTGCCCCAGTTCACAGGGGCAGTGAAAGTTCATCAAAGCATTTGATGAACTGAATGTTTTTGGTTTGGCAAAATTTGGCACTTCCTAACAAGGTGGATGAGTATAATAAATTACACATATTTCTTTGAAAAGAATAACTTGCATTATGCATAGATGAGGACCTAACATATTCAGTTATGGACTTTTTCCCAATTTTCCCTTTCTTTTTATGTTTAGCCTCTATGTAAATGAAATAGCTAGGGATTACCTTTATATTGGCTACTCAAGAGAATACTCTTGAGGCTATAAGGATTAATTTTATTCACTTTGCTCTCATAGTTTGTAATATGGCTTCTTAAAATCTGCATATTAGTTCAAAATAAAATATTTCCTTTTCTTCCTTTTTTACCTCTAGATTGCACAATTGGATATGACAGTTCGTGAGCATAAGGGAGAAATGGAGCAACAAATAATTCAATTACAGTGTAATTTAGAGAAATCTGAGTTGGAAATTAAGGAATGCAATAAACAGGTAATGCTGCTTAATCAAAACCACAGTTTCCCTAACAAAGGGCAGCTAATTCTATGAGAGAGTCTGATCCTGGGGCACAATAGCTGGCCAGATTTAATCTAGAAGATAAAACCTCTTTTTTATTGTAGGGAGAGGGAAGGAATGAATGTACCAGTAAAAATAGATGTTTGTCAATTAAAACTATAAATTTTGTCAGGCTATAACAGTGCAGAAATGAAAAATGATTTTTCACTTGCTATGATATGGCTCCCAAACTGCTCTTTTAGTAAAGGAAAATGTGGACAAAATAAAAAAATTGACAGAGAAATCAAAGTCAGGGTCAATACTGACAATATTTGGGAGTTTTGTTTGTTTTGTGGGTTTGGTTTTTTTTTAAATACAATTGTTCTGACTTTGTTAAAATATTGGTTCTGATTTAATTGCATTTTCTGTTCAGATTGAGAGCTTAGAGAAAAAACTCCAGCATTCCAAAGATGAGCTTCGGGAAAAAGAGTTTGAATTGCTCCAGAGAGATCAGGAAATAAATCAGCTGAAGAAAAAAAGAATGAAAGAAAACAACATAGCCTAGAAGCTCTTGGAGAGGTAAAACATACCTTGGATAGACAACAAATGATCAATTTTTAATGCCATTACTGTAGTGCCTGGAAGAAATTACATGGTGTCTCTTTAATGTGTCATTACTTATCCCAGAATCATTGTATTCTTATCCCCTAAGTTTAATTATTTTAAAATTACAGATTTTGTGGCAAACTCTTAATTGTCTGCTTTCTGTGGAGAAATTTGGTTCCTGATTATCTTTAGGCACCTGATTTTCTGGCTATGGATGATATGGTCTTCCTTGAAATGAAACAAAGCAATATGCTGTATGATGAGAGCTTCTTATGACTTAGGTATCTATCTTGTGAAAATTATTGCATCAAAGGCCCCTGAGCTGCAGCATGCTGTAGGAAGGAGAAGTGAGAATGTTTTGGGCTAGGGAATGGGAGTGTGTGGAGGGACTTGAGAAGACAGCTGACTTTGTGAATTACACAAATCTTGGCTTTGGTGCATGAATCAGTCTTTACAAGCACAAATGGGACCTGAGATAAACAGGCTTTTGCAGAAATAAGTTCAGTCAAGGATGATTGCCAGCTAGAGCTAAACACCAAAGCCAGGATGGCCCCTGTTACTCTGGCTATGCTGCATCTATGTGTTTGTTTTCCCCAGGGTGAGGGATCAGAGAAGCCTCATTTCTGTGTGAACACCAAAGGCCTTTGGTATTCCAGATCATGAGGGCTTGGCTGTGTCCTAGCTGAATATAAAGTGTATATATTGGTTTCACTGCAAATTAAAGCCAAGTCAGCTCTTCCATCTTGAATTCTGTTAGGCTATTGATGATGCCCAAGAACAGGACAGTGACTGCTGCTGCCTTTCACACATACCATTAACAATTTCTAACTTTTCTAAGGGATGATTCTGAAAGAAAGAATTTCCTAGCTAGCCCCTGCACAATTGCTGACTAGACTCTTTCATTCCAGACAAATTGTCTTGTTTTTGCTAAGGAATACCAGGTAGGAAGAGGCCTAAGAATGATATAAGAAAGGCTTTGAAAATAGACCTGCTCTGGTCGTGTTCCAACACTTGGGACAAGGAAATGAAATTTTATTTTCATTGTAGTAGAGTAGATAAAAAACCACGGGATTTTGGAAGCATTCTGTGTAAACATGAAATATGTTGCAGAAGGCTTCTGGCTCCATTTACGATATTATATGGTTCCTTCTTTGTTTAAAATTTAAGCATATTAACATAATGTAAGAAAACACTTTCTCCATTAGTAGCACATTGCAGACTGATTGACCAGACTTCCACAGAAATTTTCTGTCCTAGTTCTAAAAAATAAATTGCCTAATCTATTTAGGGAAAAGGGGTGGAGAGGCAGTGTGTATGTCTTGCCCAGGGGTACAGTCTGTCTTATTCTTTTTCTTCTTAATACATTGCCTTCCTTGCTTATTACAGAAAATATATTAGTTCAGGGAAGGGATTGCTGGGAGGGTTGATTTGTGTTCTGGTCCACTCTGTCCCTTTGGGACTCATAAAATAACCAGGTCACAGAGTTTTCAGTTGAATTATTCTTTGTTCTTACTGTGCTTCAATCTGCAGTGAAAATTTTGTAACAATACAGCACTTGGCTACCCTTAGAAGCTGTAAATATTCCAAATAAAGGAATCAAAAATATCTTGCTGAACATTAAGAATGGCTTTTTTCATTTTTCTGGGAAATTGAAGTAATTTTCTTTATTAAAAAAAAGGCAGATTGGATTTACAGCAAGCTAATTTTTTGTGACCATAGTTCCTTCTGAAATGAGAAGTAAAATTGTATTAAAATGATATAAGAAAAAATCAGTGCTTACAATGATTGAATTTTCTAAAAAATTATTTTTACAACATTTTTGAAAAACTGCATAGCATTAAAAAAATAAGAATTACTGTAATCTTTCATTTGTTAGCTGTAAGCTACTTATATGCTGCTTACAAGTGTTTCTGTACAGCATTCCTCATAAAGAATAAATACCTAGCTAAACATAGATAAACAGAGGACCAACATAACCTCTTTTAAAATTTATAATTAACAAGAACCTTAGTATAATATGATGTGAAATAGTAGTGGCTGGTAGTCTCTTTGTGTGCTCCAGCACTAACTAATGTAAACATGGCTGCTGTGTATATATCCCAAAGACACCTAAAACTCTATTTTTTTCTATAAATGAATAATTAGTTCCAGCATATTCACTTGTTTTTAAAAGGAGGGGTAGGGGTAGTGAAACTCTAGAAACTAACAAAAACCCCCTAACCTCAAACATGCTGTGTTTGGCTGCATTTACTTCTGTACACAGCTTACATTTGTTTTACTGTTTTTCTTGCTCAGTGTTAGTGGACATCATAGGGTTTTTTCCTCTTAATACCTTGATACTGTTGATGGGGTTTCTGCAGACACTTCCTGAACTGTTAGCAGCTTAAGAACAACATTGCAATCCAACATGAAACCTTAAGCCCCGTGCAGAGGAGTTATTTCAAAAGACAATGTTCATTTAAACTGTACAAAATTCTTACAGGGATTTGTATAGGAAGATTTCTTCTCAAAAATATTCTACATAACATTTTCCTTCTTATCTGCTGGAACTTAATATGGTATTGGAAAATTTGTAAGTTGTGCTCTTGGAGGAAGCAAATGCACTTCAGTTACAAGAACAGTGAACAAAAATGCATCAATCACATAAATCAGAATTTGAGATGGCAGCCATGGACTTGAGACCTGCTCTTAGTTTTCTTGAATTTGTAAGATAAAGTTTAATAATGAAAAGTAACATGTTGGTACAAATGGATTTAGCTATGGTAATCACATATTTTGTTTCAGGTGCAAGAACTGTGAAGGAATGAGTGCTGCTGCCCATGGGACAAGCAGCAGCCCAGGGATGCTGTTGCTGACATTGTCACTGTGCATTCCAAGAGGACATTTTACAGTTGTATTTCTAAATAAGGCATGTAATTATTTGTACTGAAGCAGATGACAACTTTTTTATTTTTCCAGCTGTTATTGAGATTATTGCCTTAATTGAATATCATATTAATTTATCTTTTATACTTCAGAATAAAATTTATTTTTTTAAGTTGTAGGGATTAATTTCAGCTGTCATATTTTCCCAAGGTTTTTAGATTATATGTTTGTTTAATATCTCACTTCTAACTAAAAGCACAATGGTACTATGTTATTAGCAATTTTTGTTTGGGACTATTTTATCTTTTTTTTTGTACAAATGCAGTGATGCAGACACAACATATTATTAAAATTTATCTGTTTTTAAGATGTTTTGGGACACTGATTTGATTATAGACACTGGCAAAACCTGCTTGCTTTACTCCAAGCAGTATCTTTAAGATGCACAGGGTTGTGGGACAGGGCCATAAAGCTTGAGGTTGTTTCTTTTGATATTTTTAATCAAACAAAAATCCATACAAAAATTCTCATTGATTAAATTCACATCATAACTATGCATTCTAAAACATATTTATTTCCAGGTTTCCAAAAGCATTACATAATTAAGCTTGTATGAATGGCTAGTGGCCCCACTTTTATATTTACATAAGCATCAGAAACTGCAAATATGCTTTTGAGGCATCAGTCTAAGCCTGATTAATGCACACAGGATTTATGTGCATTAAGACATGTGATTCATACTTCAGAAATCAAGTTACTAAAGTTATTTGATGTAAAGAAGAGGAAAAGAACTGAATGTATTTCAGTATGAATATCAGGCCTCAGTTAGGTGTTTTGTATATTAAAAGTGTGTCTTAGCCAACAAACCTATCTGAGGCATCCAGAAATTCTGCAAGTGACAGTTTGCTAAACTCCTTGGGCAGTACTGGCTCTTTCCCTTCATGTAAACACGTTCCACAAATGCCAATGTTCCACATTAAGTGGTTCTACAAAACCAGCCACACATTCTGCTACCATTGACAAGCCACGATACACTCATCTAAAGTATTGCTGCAGATTCAGATTATTTATTCTGCTATTGTGAAAATCATGATGTGACAAAAACCACTGTTACTTACAGAAATAAATATACTGTGTGTTTTAAGTAGAGCTATTTCTTTCTCTACCTAACTGTAAAGGGAAGATCTTAGAATTTGGTTGACTGGTGCAATAATTGCAAATTAAGCTACCTTTATTTTTAACTCTCTTTATGCACATCACTTTGCCTTCAGCCTAGAAATGTATGCATCACATTTCAGACCGATTTTTTTCAAGCAGTGGAATACATAAGCCCTTCAAACCAGGATTTCAAGTGGAAAATATAACCAATCTTAATTGCAGCTGCATCACAACACTAATGGAATTCCACTAACTAGCATTGCATAAAGCCTCATTGGCTCCTCCTACATGCACTAAATATAAATGTGCATGAACAGCAAAAGCAATTTGCCTAATCTCTGAATCAGCTAAATAACATTTGCACTGAAGTTTTGTCTGTATACCAACTTATCTGGTTAAACTCTGGGTCAAACCTAATAAATAAGGAGAATCATAATTATGTTTTATCTTTAGATATTTTGCTGTTTTGTTGCTTGCCTGAGAAAAATTCCACTTATACTGTTCAAGCCAGTTTATTTCTTTTGCAAAGGATGGACTATTTTAAATATAATTTCAGTTAAATATTTCTGTAGCATCCTACTTTTCTTGAGTTACTAACCAATTTACATCTATGCAAATCCTGAGTCCTGAAACACTAAGTTCATTCTTGTGAAGTGTGTTGCATTTACATGGGGTTGTTAAGTCTTGAAAAACATTTTACTGTGTATAATGGCATTGCAATTAGCTGAATGCTGTTCATAAGGCTAATTGCTTATTAAGGTCTTTCTCTTTCCTGTCACTCAGGACAGAAACAAGGGACTGATTTTCTTCCTGAATGTAGTATACCTACAGTTACTTGTATGAATTGCACTGAAGTGCCAGCTCAAATGCCTCTCTTTAATCCACAGTTTATATGTAAAATATTCTCTCCAAAACCTAGACATCAGGTTAGTTCTTATTTTTAAAAATTTCTGACATGTCAATTACAGAATCAGAAGTGTGGAGATTTCAGTCTTAGCAGGAATGAAGTGAAGCTGTCTGTTCAACATTTCCTGTCAGTTCTCCACTGCAGCATGCTTTTAACTTTCTCTGTTCTTGGTTGGGAACTGTGCCAAAAGGAAATGTCAGGAGTCTGTCCAACAGTTTGTCTCTTTCAGAATCTACATCCCATTTTGCAATTTGGGATCTTTTTCTGTAATGCCTATTAAGACTCTTACAATAGTAAGGCATCAGGGAAGAAATCTATTCCTCAATGTGTTGTAAAAGAACCAGGAGGGTGCTGTAGGTGTAGGAATTCTGAAGAGCTTTAGCAGAGGGACCCCACTCTGGGTGCAGTTTACTGTCCATAGCTGTAAGTGGAGGACTTAGGACTACAGACTTACAAATGTGGAAAAGGCTTTTCCAGTCAGTACTGTGCAAGCTGTATTCTATTAAAAACAATCCATGGAGTTTACAAGTGCCTCAGTTTATAGATTGATCAAATTCTGTATTCATCAGTTTTGATAATGCAGATTATAAGCACATGTAGGAGCATCTGCTTCTATTTTGTTTATTTGAAGATTATCCCTTAATCATGCAAGGTCCAGGTGTGCATTTTCAGATTTGTTGACTCAGGGAAGGTGCAGATAGTATTAAAGACCAGTCACATTATGCTGTAGTTACATTTATATTGTTGCTCCTGTGAAGAATTGAACCACTCAGTGAAGAGAATGGCAAGAAGAAATGTCCTCATTACAGGTTGCTCCTCAGGAATTGGGCTGGCAATAGCTGTAAAAATGGCAAAAGATGAACAGAAAAGATTTCAAGGTAATAATGTGTCTGTTCTTTATCTTTACAAAAACATACTACTTGAGATGATGCTGGTTTTTTCTCTGTGATTTAACAGATGGTTGTATTCAGTTTGGTGACTTGTTTCTGGTTTGTCTCCTCTTCTACTGTCAAGAAAATACAGAGAAAATATACTGATTTCTGTAAGCATTTGATATTTCTGTACCTTTATTGGAATGGAACAACTGTTGGAACTGAATAGTGTACACACACATGCAATGAAAAAGGACAGTAGTAAAAACCAAATATCTGAAAACATCTTTAATATTATGCTGCTCTGGGTATACATTCACAGCTGTGGGTAGCTTTGCTTCTGGCTACTAAAATCTGTACATATACAGGCCCATGCCCATTTGAAGACCAAAGCAATTAATTTAGGTAAACAGTTTCTAAATTTGCATTTTTTTCCTTAAAGCTCATTTCATTATTCCAAGCCTGTGTAGGCAGGTGAACAAAAGGGCTGGGATTTGTCTTGTTGCTGCAAAGCAGGGTATTTGCTGTGATTGAAAATGGATGGCAAGGGGAACACAGCAGTCTGTGAAAATTCAGTCTCTCATACTAACAGTATTTTACTGCTAACTGACTGGATGCAGATCTAGAGCTTTCTGAGCCATTAGGCTACAATAAAAACTAATTTCAATTTTTAGAAGTAGCTTACAAAATCAAATTTTTTTGCAACCTAAGGAATTATGTCTTTCGTTTTTTAATAAAATGATGGTTGTCCTGCTAAATATTGTGACTAAAAAAAGAAGGAAATCTGGAAGACAGAATTAGGTTTTGAGTACCTAAAAACAATTTAGTGGCATAATTTGATACCCATTTTTTAATATTTTGGTGCCAGATCCTTTATATATCATATCTATATGTTTTTCATTATTAATAGCTTCTTCTTTTTAATTTCTCGAGGATTTCAGAACCAGACTGGGAAATTAGTGACAATATATGTTGAAAATAGAATCTTTGAACTTTTAGTTTTTATCTGTTGCTATCACTGATGTTAAGACCTGGATGTAAAAGCACTGTTCTTTAACCCCTCTCAGTAGGAGTGGCACAATAAGGATTTGATTTCTGGTGTGTTGCAGTGTTTGCCACAATGCGGAACCTGGCCAAGAGGGAGCCACTGGAGGCAGCTGCAGGTCACAGGCTGGGCAAAACCCTCGAGATTAAACAACTGGATGTCTGTGATGAACAGTCTATTAAAACCTGTGTGAACAGCATCCCTGACAGAAGGATCGATGTCCTGGGCAAGTACAGGATGTGTGTGCTATCAACAGATACCAGAGTTCTGCAAAACACTGTCTCAAATACCCTGGAGAAGTCTTACTAGTGTATTTTTTTAAATTATCAAAGTAATAATAATTACATAGTATATTTGATTCAAGATTCTCAAGACTTCAAGCAGACATAAGTGGATTAAATCTTACCCTGCTCCCATGAAGTAGGGAAGCTGGTTTTCCCTGTTTACAAAGGAGAAACTTGATCACAGGGAAGTGTCTTGGATAAAACCATACATTTTTTAGTAAATGTGAGAAATTTTGCCTAAACTGGCACCTTCATGAGCAAGACTTTCCACCCTATTGATGAAGCATAGCACCCTATTGATGAAGCATAGTTACAATGAAGGTAACCCTTGTCTGTACTAAGAAAGCAACAGCATTGGGAATTAGCAAGTAAACAAACAAATGCAAAAAAAAATAGGGATATTTCCATTTTGCATTAAGAATTGAAATTGTACTTTACAAATCATTCAGCAACAAGTGTTTCCATATTGTTTTGCTAAAAATAAATACTAGTATCTTAGTGGAAATAAATACTTAGTATCTTAGTATTTTATCTTACACCATCAGCTATTAAATCTTATCTACTAGGAAATTATGAATCTGCCTTTTTTCTGATTAATTATTAAAGCAGTGCTTAACAACTATTTCTGCAAAATTTATTATACTCTAATTTGATGTACTACTTCCAGAGCAGAATGCCAGTCCTATCATCATTCCCCACTTATAAATATCCAGAAGGCAAATAAAAATCAATGGAATTGTGTGTTTGTTTATTTTGTTGGGGGGTTACTTCCTCTTGAAGATACATGAATGTTATTAAAAGGAAAACCAGACCAAAATATGGCTTGGTCTGTCACTTTTTGAAGATTTCTATTAATTCCTGTGAGTATTGACTGTAGCTACCAATTCTCAATACTGAATTATAAAAAAAACACAAGTAATTCTTGACTCATTTTTCTGTAATCCCTTAATATTTTTTTAAAGAAGGACTATTGAGAAATAAATTAGTTAAGATGAAAAATAACAGATAATTTAAATTTGATTAAAAGCACAATTAAAGAGAAAGACATATGGAAATCTCAAATGTGCTTGGAACACTCTAGTAACTAACATCTTTTAATCCTTTCTTTAAGGATTATTTAGGCTCATTTAATCCTTAATCCTCACATTCCTTTCAAATGCTTTCCAATAATGATTACAAGTTTATATTTATGGATGTTTTTGCTTGCTGTTGTCTCCAATTTTGTGCAGTGAGCAATGCTGGAATGGGGCTCATTGGGCCTATTGAATGTCAGAGCATTGAGGAAATGAAAACTGTGATGGACACCAACTTCTTTGGCCTGGTTCGGCTCCTGAAGGAGATCCTGCCTGACATGAAGAGGAGAAAGAGTGGGCATATAGTAATCATAAGCAGTGTTATGGGAATACAAGGTAAAGTTGGTTTTCCTCTTTACTTGAACTAAGAGTTCAGTGTTCAAAATCCAAAGCTTTCCTCCTTTTAGGGAAAAAAAAAAAAAAGTAGGAGCTGGCATATCTGACTCTTGTGCTTTGTAATGCTGAAGGTCCAACTATAAAAAGCAGCTGGTGAGTTTTATGCATCCAGATACTGTTAGAGTACCCAGGTACTTTCACAGCATTTTAGCAACAAAACATGCAGGGTCTTTTTCTTTTACAGTTTTAACTTAAACTCTACAATTTAAAAAAAATTTAGGTTGTATTTTTATTATCTGGAAAATAGGGCTTAGCCCTAAAGAGAAAATTACTTTTCTCTTTTCTCTTTTCTCTTGGAAAAAATTAGGAGAACAGACAAACATACTTACTGTGCTCTGCACAGATGTGATAGAATAAAATCCAATCCTGGACAACTGTACCACCTTTTTGTAAAGTTTTTCATCCCACAACACTTGAGAGTCAAATTTTAGTAACAGATAATGATAGTCCTACTCTTGTGTTTCATCCTGTCTAGCTGGGTTTTTTTAGTTTTTTTTTTATTACAGCTGTGGCATTGATCTTACATGGATTATTCTGCTGAGCCAACGGTCCTCCATCAGTCTCCAAGAATTGGTATTTTAATACAACACTTACCCTCCACCTCAATGGACTGATGTAGTGCTTTCTCTAAATCACTCAGATGCAAGCTGGATTTCTTGCATAATTGTATCTCCTGCATTACACTCAGCCTCTGTTTTCATCTAGAGCCTATTAAATTCTTGCTGATAAATAATGCAGATGGTATTATATTTACAGACACTTTCATATCTTAGACTACAAAATAATATCATCCAAGGAGACCACAGCATCAGCTAGGGGGAGGAAAAGCATTAGTCAAGCATTTTTGCTAGACTAAGCAATTTTGAGAACATTGCAAAAATTAGTATTTAGATTCAGTGTGCACAAGGATTTTTCTAATGTTTTTCCAGCATGACTGTAGAAATTTTGGGATGAGTTCTTAAAATCAAACTATTAGTATGTTGGATGAAATCACATTCTCAGGATGTTCTGTTTGTACCATCAGGTATCTTATTTAATGATGTTTATGCTGCATCTAAGTTTGCTGTGGAAGGATTCTGTGAAAGTTTAGCTATACAAGCACTCAAGTTCAAACTGCAGTAAGTATTGATCCACTGGTGTAAATGGCATTGATCCACTGGTGTAAATGGTATTGATCCACTTGTGTCAATTGTATTTTAGATAGTTTAAAATATATTCAGAGGTAGGAAAAATATCTTTAAAGCTTGGTGCTAAACAGATTGAGAAGCCCTTGATAACTGCACATCACAAAAGGCATAGAAATGACCACACTCTTCACATTATATAAGCAAATAAAAAGATCTAGATGTTAGAATAAACATGTTCTCTTGAACAGTTAAAGGTTATTTAGCTTTGGATAAAATACAGTTCACACAACACTTCTGAAAACAGATTCTTACATACAATATCACAGAAATAAGATCACTGTGATTTTTCCCCTTAGAAAGGACAATGGCCTTCTCAGGCAGTTCACAGATAAAAAAGTTCAAGGGCTCATCAGAGAGAGTGAGCAAGTGCAAACCCATCAGAATGTTACAGGGTGAGACACCTGTAATGAAGGAAGGTGGGAGGGAAGGGAGAAGTGTGATGTACTATTCCTAACATTTTAGATAGAATTTAGGAGACCAGTCCTGTTCATCATCTGTGGGACTTCAGGTTTGATTTGTCACATGTATATTCACACTTATTTAATTCTGCCACTATTCTTTGTGCAAACTCCAATAACTGGTAAATATCCATTGCATCTCTGTGTGTCTGAGCATTTAGGCCTTGTTGAACAAAAGACAGCTGCTGTTGTGGAATTTCAGAGACAGAACTGATTCTGCATATTGCTTTGCAAAGTTGGGAGGGATTTAAAATAAATGTAATAATACCTAATAATGTAATCATGCATAATAATGATGTAATAATACATAATAATGATATACCACAATTCATAATGAAATTTCAAGAGTATAAGACACAGCAAAAAGGAGGTTTTTATACTTTATACTTATAAAAGGAAGTATAAAAAGATTAATTCAAGGTCTAATGGGAAGAGTGATGGAAGAGAAAAGGCTTTAATTCCAGCAGTAGCTGGAATTCTGCTGTGAAGGTCAACAGCCTTTAGAACATCACCTGAAGAACTCAAGTCCAGTAAGAGACCCAATCCCAAGGAGTGTTTTGATAAACAAAGTGGCTGGGTGTTATTACTGCCTGAGAAAAGAACCAGGAAAAATCTGACCTGGAACTGTATTTCAGTGATTTGCTATAATACACTACTGGGCAAAATAAAAACTTTCAGATTTGGCAGCAGCCAGAATCTGTGCACCCACAGTAAAAATCTCTGTATTGTATTTTATTATTATATCGTGGTGGGATCTTAAATTATGTAACACTAACACCTTGACAAAGAAAATCCATGATTGGGCAATTCCCCCATCTCTTTCAGCTACTTCTAGGTTTATCATGAGAAACAAAGAAACCTATGCAGGATTTGGTCCAGGAAGTAATGAATTTTGTTACCATCCATTAATTCTTTTTCTTAATATCTGGTAAGTCCTTGTGAATAAATCACCCTTAGATTCCACAGCTGTGAGACAGCAGGTAACAACTGCACTCACTTATGTCATGAATTAAGTTACAGCACTTCTCTGATTATTAAGCTGTGCAGGTTTCTACTCCTGTGTGTGGGTGGGTAGGAGGAGCAGGACAGCAGTGATGCAGTAAGGATTGCCTTTACAGAAAGTGCTGTTGTTTTATACTGCTTGCTAGTGCAATTTGTCATGCTCCTTTTGGAGAAGGATTGAGGGGTGTATTTTCCTGGAGAATAGTCACAGCCAGGTAACCTTTTTTTTTTTTGAACAGGTTAAGTTTGATTGAACCAGGCCCAGTGGTTACAGAATTTGAAAGAAAAGTTTTTGAAGATGGAATGAAAATGGATCTTTCAGCTGCAGATGAAGAAACAGCTGAGATGTTTACTAATATTTACCTTAAAAATTACAAACAAATTTTCCAGAGCCTGGGACAAAGTGCTGAAGATGTTGCAGAGGTAACTCATCAAAAAATCATCTTCTTTTCTTTGTTGGTTTTTTTTTTTTCTTTGTATTTTATGAGTGCAGTGGTTTTCTGGTAGAAGCATTCAATTTAATTAAATGTAATGTATGCAATTAAAAAGTTTTTTTTAATTCAAAAGAATTTTCAGTCATTAAACAAAAGTCTACAAAATACTAAAAGAATGTTCATTTTGAAGTATTGAAGATAACTATGAATTGTAATTTCAATACCATTGAGATACTACATGCCCTTTACATCCTCTGGTGAAGTCTGAATATTCTGCATTGTTCCCATACATCCACCCAGGGTTCCCAACCCTGGTTAAGCTCTATCCTTCCCACCTCACTCAGGATCCCTTCACTGAGGGAAGTTCACACAGCCACCCCAGGGCAACAAGGCACAATAAAAGAAACATGGATGTTTCTGGTGCTTGGATCTTCCTGCAGGAAGACAAGTTTAGGCAAGCTCTGGTAGGGGATGATGATTTCAGGAGTTTGCTGCTAAGGAATAGCTTCAGTGTCAACTGAAGATTCCCAGATCTTGCTGCAAAAGGCACTGTCCTGATCCTTTAACAGTGACCTGCAAAAGAGAGGATCTACCTACTGTGGGCATATCCACCCACAATTGTCTGGAAGGCTACTCAGGATACTAAGTTGTCAGCTGCTATCACCATGGTATAGAGAAACAGAAATAAAAGAATAAATAAGAAATACTTCTTATGACCTTTGAATATTTCAAGAAAAATTTCTAATGATGTTCTAATAAAACTATACACAGGGTTTTACATAATTATAGCGCTTTATTCTTCTACTTTTCCACTGAAAATTGGGGTTTTACTTTACTATCTTGGTAAAGGTTCTTTTAAAATTCTATTTCTCCTTCTCTACAGCACACAGTAAAGATAATTCTTGCAGAAAATCCACCTTTTCGCCATCAGACCAACACCTTGTATACTCCAATGACAACTTTGAAGTATGCAGATCCAAATGGAGATCTACCCATTGACATATTCTACAAAATGGTTTTTCAGCATGACAAAATCTTCAGTGCAAGTCTCAACTTCATCAAATTGCTAAGGTGGAGAAGCAGAAAGAGCTTTGACCTGGGAAAACCTTCACAATAAGAATGAGATTATATAGTGCAGATTAGAATTACTTGTTGTAGCTACTGATGACACAGTGTTATTCAAATGCCTTTGCTCTGTAATTATGAAAAGGTATGCAAGATATTTGTTTGAGCTTAGCTAAGATATTAATTTCAATGTGTATCTCTTGAATGTTACTGTTTGCAGAACCTTGCAATTAAAATCCTCTAACTGTAGTTTTATTGTGTTTAGTGTTTGCTTTTTCCAGAGAGGTTTTCTTAGGAACAGGAACACTGACTGGTATTTGTGCATTCAATATTAACCTGACCTCGTTCACTTACTTGTATATAATACACACTGAGAGCTGTACAGTATGCAAATTATTTAGATTCTTAATATCATAAAAATGTTTTTACTTATTAGGATAGTGAAGCAAAGTGAAAATTTTCCAGGATAGAAATCCATTTTAATTTAGGTGAAATGTACATTTTTGAGTTGAGTCTGCGGTTAGAAATTGTAGTTATTTAGCCAGACTGCAAGGCCTAAGCTCAGTGAAGTTACTTCAGTGAAGGACAGAGATAAAGGGGAGGAGACAGAAGATGATAGAGAGAGACAGGGACTGCTGTAAGGCAAGTCAGCCTGACCTCGGAATTCTTTCTGATAAAAAGGAACTAGTGGTAAAAGTCACACGAAACACATAAAAATGAATATGTACGAACCTATTGTGAAACTGTATGCATATGTATTTCAGAGGTGGATAAAAGGAGATCTGAAGTTCTCAGAGGTACGCATGCCTTTTTTGAGGAGAGTTTTCTCTGCATGTGTCCGGCGCCATAATAAACATACTGAGCTTTACTACTTTTATAAAGTTGTGAGCTTTCTTCCTTTCTCTGCAAAACAATAGAATTGGTACAGTAATCACTCAATCACACTGGCATTCTCATTTCCAAAGTCAGATCTATTTATCAGCAATGTAAGAGAAAGTCTTATCAATCTTAAAGTGTAACTAGTAGAATATTTATTATTAATATATATTATAATATTCTGAATGCTTCCTTTATATGCAATGGTTACTAGCATATTGCACTTAGTGAGCGATAAAATGGTTTTTTATCCTAAAATAAAATATCTTCTTACTGTCTGGGTACTACATTTTGAAAACAAAGTATTGTCAGTAATAAGTAATCTCAATCCACACAATGCCTTCAGTCCTTTCGGTGTCTGACACAGAACCCTCCTGTTCCAAGCTATCCTAGTAAGTATGTGTTAAACCAAAATTCTCTCATGGAGATCAGGTCTTTTCCCTTGTTTGTTCTCAGCCCAGTCCTCCCAGCGGCCGAGGCCGAGCAGGGGCCGTGGCTGCAGGGCATTCCCCGCTGCTGCCCGGGGCATTCCCGTGCCCTGACCCCGGCCCGCCTCTGCCCGCGGAGGCACAGGCCGAGTGTCCCTCGGGCCTGCGGGCTTTGGCTCCTCGGCACACGGCAGCAGCTGTCCCTGGCTCACCCACAGAGCCCAGCGCAGCTCCCTCCCATGCCGGAGCTGTCCTTCTCTTTCCCTCAGTACTCTCTCACAGAGCCAGCATCGAATTCCGTGCTGGGACTTGCAGCAGCCCCGCCCTGCCCGACCCTGCCTCTCCCAGAGGAGCTTAAAGCTCCTGCGGGAACCAAGCACTGCGGCTAACGCAGGGCTCGAATGCCCGGCTCCCTGTGGAGCTGTGACCCTTTAGGTGGGGCCCGGGGTGCCGAGGCATGCAGGGACCTCCCTAGGGCGGCAGGCCGGGGACTGAGGGGACAAGAGCGTCCGCCGCAGCCGCTGTGCACAACAGGAGGCCCCAGGCAGTTCCTAACTCACACCTCCAGGAAAACACCGGGTGCCCGGAGCCCAACAGAGGTGGAACAGCAGCGAGGCTGAAAGGAGAAAGCGGGAATTAAAGGACAGCAGAGTGCTGGTGGGGCTGAAGGGAGCCTGGCGAACCCCCGCTCTGCAGGCCGAGATCTCCTCGGCACCTGCTGAGGGCCAGCACAGGGTACGGGACAGAGGCATCCACAGAAGGGCTGGGCCTGCCGGGAGCCCCTCGGTGCCGCTCAGCTGTGGCTGTGTCTGGCCTGCAGCTCGGGCTGGGCTGCATTCCCGGGCACTTTTTTCCCTTTGCAAGGCAAGACCAGGACTGTGGGTTTAATGAGCCCTCCACAAACACTATCGTGGTCTGGCTAATTCTGTCTCATACAACCACCACACTACTGGTTATGGAGTGAAAGCATAAAATAGAGTGTAATAGATGGCTGCCGAGGAAAACCAGCCCTGCCTGCAAATCGTGAATTAACTGCGGATGAAGCACCGAGCCTGTCCCGCTTCGGGGACAAGCCCGGCGGGGCTGTCGGATCCCCTGCCACTGCCGGAGCCGAGGGGACGGGCAGGGGGCTGGGTGGGGCCCGGGCGCAGCTCCCGGCCCAGGGGGCGGCTGAAGGACCCTTCACTGCCGCCCGCACGTGGCACCGAGGCCTTTCCGGCGCTCCCGGCGGCGGAAGCTGTTCCGGCTTCCGGCGGAAGCGCCGTCCCTCGCAGGTTGAGCCGGAGTCGGAGCGTTTCCGCCTCGCGGCCGCCGCACGCCCGGGGCCAGCCGAGCCCAGCCGAGCCGCGCCGCGCGCGGGGGTTCCGCCGCTCGCCTCCCCTCAGACCGATCTTAAGGCAGCGGCGCCGGCGGCCGAAGGATGTGGCGGAGGCGGCAGTGGCAGGCGCCGCGGCCGAGGGAGCCCTGAGCCCGAGCAGCGCTTCCCGGCTCCGCGACCCCCCGGCCCGGCAGCGACCCCCGGCCCGGCCCCCGCCGTCCCCCGCCCCTCAGGCGACGTCGCCCTCCGCGGCCCCGCCCGCCCCCGCCGGGTCCCCGCGCCCTGGAGCCCCGCGCGGGCGCTGAGCGCAGCCCGTGAGCCGAGCGCAGCCAGGATGGCCTCGTCGTCCGGCAACGACGACGACCTCACCATCCCCAGGGCTGCCATCAACAAGATGATCAAAGAGACGCTGCCCAACGTCCGCGTGGCGAACGACGCCCGGGAGCTGGTGGTCAACTGCTGCACTGAGTTCATCCACCTCATCTCCTCCGAGGCCAACGAGATCTGCAACAAATCGGAGAAGAAAACTATCTCCCCGGAACACGTCATACAAGGTGAGCAGCCGCGGCCGCCGTGCCGGGTCGGGCACCTGTGAGCCGCTCCTGTCCCGCACCGCTTTTTGCTCCTTTGCTCTCCGCTTGCCTGTAGCTACGTAGGACACAAAGGCAGGGCTGGTGAGGGTGTGGAGGAGAAGCGTGTGCTGTCCGGCTGGCCAGGCGCTCTGTAGGAGAGGCTGTCTTTGTGTGGTTAGAGCGGCTTCCCAGCCTGCTGCTCAGGACCAGCTCCGGTTTTGTGCTTCAGAGAACCTGCGGTGCTGTGAGTGAAGTCACCATATCTCTTCCTCGTACCTGGGAAACGAGGTCTGCTTTTTCGAATGGAGACCTCGTGTTTTAAGAATCTGAATGTAGTAAATGTCTTTATAGTCGGAGATTGATTATGTGGGGCCCAGGCTTTATTCCATGGCAGTGTTGTCTGAAATCTCTAAAGAGGATATTTCTTTAGGGCTGTCCTTACAGTCTCATTGTTTAATGTTGGATCTTCGTATCTGTTGCAGAAGGCATTTAAACGTGACCTATGCCCTTGTATCTTTCTGTGCTGCTGACTTACACTTCTGCTTGCTTGAATAAAAGGCGAGTTCTCCCTCTGTCTCGTTTGTTTTTCTTTAAATGCTGTCGCAAATAAGGAGTTTTCTTGCCTCATCCTCAAGTCTGCGTTAGGCATAGTTTTTTGTCAGAACTCATGTGCTTTGCTTCTTAAGCCGGAGCTGTTGATACCGGTGTTTGCTGCAAGCACATTTATAGCAGCAGTAGTGAAAGAGTACTTTACTCGGCTACCTAGTAGAGATATTAACAGCAGCATTTTGGTACAGCTGTTTTCAGGGCTGTGATGGTATCAAGTTAATTTAAAAAATGTTGTGGTTGTATGATTTTTTAAAGTAATATTTGCTGTTTAAGCAAAAAAAAAAAAAAATGGTTCGCTTGAAATTTATTAACTTGCTCACCAGAAGAGGTTCAAGTACTTAACTGGATCATGAACTGCAAAAGAAAATATGTAGCATGTACGAGCTTTAATGTTAGATGAAATGCACCTACGCTTGCAAGTTTAGTAAAGTAGCTCCATCACAGAAGCCTAGGATGTAAAGTAAAACCTGTGCTTGCACATGGAAGCATTCTTTAGGTGTGATGCTTTTTAATGCATTGGTAGTTTTTTCAAGTCACCACAAAAAACGTTTGAATTTAGTTCTTAACACAGGCATATATATGATCTTGAAGATTGAGGGCAGTAAAGGATTTATGTACGAAAGTATTTTGTACCCAGTAGTGGTGGTCTGTAGAAAAAAATTCACCTATTTCTGTCCTAGGCTTAGTCTGGGTTTTTTGGAGAACAAATTGAAACTAAAGTGGATGTGCATAACATCAGCAGAGATGGTCCCATGCCAAGTATTTTGCTGGGTTCTATGTCCTTGTGTTATCACATCTTAGGGTTAGAAAAAGTTATTTTCAAATGAAATCTATACTTTGTAGTAAAATATTGCAATGTATCAATTTGTGTAATGTTCTAGAGATGAAATGGATTTTCTGCTGTGCTTATGTTTAAGGAAGCTGTAATTGCTATTAGCTCCTTTCAGATGCTGGTCAGCTGGCAAATGATCCCTCTGTGAGGTTTGAGGGCTTTGGCTGCCAGTTTGGAAACAGTGATTGTGTGTATAGGTAGAGTGTTTCAGCATTTTCATCCATCTTCATACATTCTAGATACTTGCTATTTTGAATGCCTCTTTATGCAGCAGCCTCGCGACAATGACGGAACAAATGAGGCAATTGAAATCTGTTGGTTGTGGTCTCCCTTGTATCTTTTTCCTTCTGAATGCTTAGAAGTCAATGAGGTTAATGGCCACACCTGGTCCAGCCTAAGCACAAGGTGCTGCTTAGACGAGGCTTTGGTACTCTCTGAGAGCTGGATCTGGCATTGCAGATACAAGTGACCCCGTGGCTTTTGAGAATTTAGGGCAGAGCAGGGCTTCCTCTCAGGTGAGTTTGCTGGCTGACTGGGGCTGTAAACTGTAAACAAGAAGTTCCTAGATTGGGAGCAAGAAGCAGGAAGGTGTTTTGCTGGGCCAGAAGAGGGGGAAGAGGCACTGTGCAGTTGGTGACACTGCCTCTGGACTGTGTGGAGGTGAGGTGAAGCTGCCCTTGGTCACTGTGCTGAGGTGTTTGGCATGGTGGTGCTTGAGACACCCCTTCCTTTGCTGCCCTGTTAAAGTGCTTGTGTGGCCCTGTGCTGAGCAGGAGCTCTCTCCACCCTTGGGTTATACCTCAGACAGATGAGGTGTTTGCTTGTTACTGTGTGGTGGCACTGGCACAGTGCTGTCAACAGCCTAGGGAAGGGAAAGCAGAGGCTTCTTGCATCCCATTAGAGACCTGATTTGATAGATGCTCTCAGACTGTGCCAACGCTCACTGCTGGTAACAAAATGCAAGACAGCTTTCTTGGAGAATACCCCAAAGCATCAAGACTATGTAATAGTTGTAAGTGGAGATCTCCACGTTTGTTGTTGAGTTCCACCATCAGGAACCCAGCTGTGAATCTGCAGCTCTGGAAAGCAAATGAATGTTCTTCCATCCTGGAACAGAAAATGGAATCATTTGAGTGTTATGACTTGTGACAAAGCAGGCTTTTTAGGAGAAATGCAATTTTCGTTAAATTCTGAAAATGATGACTTGTAAAATCACCTTTTTTATGAAGTTGGTTACTTTGATTACTTGGTCTACATGGAACTGTTATGCAGTAAGGTAGGCTGTGGATTGATGTCAAATCTTGTCTCTTCTTTTCATGGACTGTTAGGATACTGACAGTGTGTGTATTAGCACTTGATTTTAAGAGTCTCACACGACTGTTCATGTTTGGGATTTTATTTTGGAAGTTCTTTTTTTCTTTGAAAGGAGCAAAAAAATTAAAAGACTCAGATATTAATGACTTGATTTTATAAAATAAAAGTAATACTAACTATGTGTCACTGATTACTCAGAGACCTGCACCTTCATGCAGTCATTAAGAGTAGGAGGAAACTGAGGGAAGGATAATTGTGATCTGGTGTTTGTAAATATGAGTTGTGTTATCCCCCTCAAACGCTATGTTTTGGAATTCAGCTGTTTACATTTGGTGGGATAATTCTAGTCTCAGGAAGATACTGAACTTTCAGCAATCTGGGTAGGATGGTATGTTTAAGACTCAAAAAATAAAAAGGCTTTGAGTTTTTATGAAATAGCAGCTCTGATAGAGTAGTAAGCACTTGTCCCATGTTTTAGCACCATGCTGGTATAAAGGGATTCATATTCCTTCCATTCATATGATTCTTATGTGTTCTGTAAGCCTTGGTGTGCTTCAGGAAGATGGTAAACTTTGTAAGTTGTTTCACAGGCAGTAGAATTTTGATGCAGTAGATTTATGATGCATACATCATAATCATTTATGGTTCTTTATAGCTTTGTTATATTGAATAGTTGTAAAAATCTGTCTTGGTTGTATCACATGGGGGGGTTGAATTTTATTTTTGTGTCTGTGCTATATTCAATTCACAATTGTAAGTTCTTTGCATTAATTTATTTTCTTTTAAAGACCATGTAAAGTTTCTGTAAAAACACATCTTGCTGTTAACTTCAGACTCAGCAGTTACTCATACTCTGATGCAGCAGATTGCCAAGCCTGGTCTTTGGACAAATACCTCTGGTTTTGCTGTGATGGTTTGTCTTAGTGATGTTAGACTTGTAGATTTCTTCAGTTTGGTTTAAAAAGTATGACTTAAAGAAGTTTACTGTATATACTGTTTACATTTTAAAATTGAATGAGTTCTTAAATATGTGTAGAATATTAAGATAACCAGTTCTGGACTGTGAGACATGGATTTGCCTCCTCTCTGCTGAGGCTGGATGAAACAAGCTTCTGAAGTTTTTTGGTAATTCTCCTAGAAACTGTGGGCTAATTGGAAGAAGTGTTTCCAGTGTCTGTGTGTGGGCTGAGGCTGAACTGGCATACTGTCTCTGAAGTAATTTGATTATCTCTAAATCAGTTAAATCAGTTTGCCTTTTAACTACTTTTTTTTTAAGAAATAAGTATGATGTGAATTTCTTTGCCAGGTGTTCCCTGATAAAGGGAAGGCAGTGCTGTGTGACTAGAGGGCAGCACCCACCGCCCTGTTGAAGAACACAGTGTGTGAGTTGTCTGCCTTAGTCCAAGCTGGAAGCTGAAAACTTATAGAATGCCCTTGGGTTATTGTTTAGATTATGGTACCATGATGTGCTGCTGTAGTTATGGCTAGGAAAATGTTGCTTACAAAACTGGTGTTAGAATATTGTCTGAGTTACTGTAAGAAAGATCTTGTTTGTAACCAGTTGTTGGTTGCTGTTGTGCAGTTTAGTGCTATTTCTTAGCTTGTCACAAAAGTTTGAAATTAAGATAAAGGTTAAAGCAACTCTTGTATTGTAAACTCTGAATTGTGTAAATGCTGGAAATTAACCATGTTTTTTATTAAACTGATACTTGTTTCTAGTAGAATTGGTGTTTATGTAATGTTTCCAGTATATTCTGTAGTAGGTTCACTTTGGGTGTGTGTGGAGGCATGTCGTAGTAAATGGTGCATGAGGAAACTGCCTTTTGTCACATGGGCTACCTGGGTTTTTATAATCCTTTCCATTACCTTTGCATTCTTTAAAAAAACTGTTGTTGCAGGATATAGCTGCTTTACCGATTTCTTTGGGCAGATAAAAGTGCAAGATTTTAGCTTCTGAATACATTTTAATGTGGAGATAAATAGAAGGGGTTCTGTTGAGAAATAAAACAATAAAGAGCTTATACATAACTTTATATAGCTTTATATGTGTGAACTATGCATTTTATATAGAGGAATTTAGATACTAAAAGACAAAAGTTAAAATTCGGCAACCCAACATAATATTATTTATTTCTGCCTTTTTGAAGGATCTGTGATCACTTTACATGCATCACTTCTGCTCTGCTATAGATTGCTAATTTACCTTCTACTGAAGACTTGCAAACCTGGAAAGGTAGAATCTCTGAGAGAAAATTCAGATAGAAATTCAGTTAGGAAGGACTTCTTAACTGTATAAATGTTGTCGATTCTGGTATAGAAAAGATGGGGAAAAGAGGTCTTTTGGAGAAAAATGCCTGTCTCTAGCACAATGGATCTGAAAGCCCTGAATGCTCTGCAAGTACAATCTTCTTTGGTTGTACTTGACAAACCTTAAGTTTTTTAGCCTAAAAACATGTATTCCTACAGGACATAGCAGAAAAGAGAGGGAAAATAGCTGTCAGATCTTTTTAAGAATAGAGATAAGTAATTAGTACTCTATCAGAGCTGCTATTTCATCAAAACTCAGTGTTTCTATTTTTTGAGTCTTAAACATACCATCCTACCTAGATAACTGAAAATTTAGTATCTTCCTGAGGCTAGAATTATCCCACCAAATGTTTGTCACCAGATGATAGGAAAGTTACCTAATGTTTTGCGTTTTTTGTTGTTTTAACTAAACAAATCAATATCTATTATCTGAAACTTTGTAAAAGGTAAACAATGTCTTTTCTCCTTTTTTTGTTTTTTTCTAGCGCTAGAAAGTTTGGGGTTTGGCTCCTATATCAGTGAAGTCAAAGAAGTCTTACAAGAATGCAAAACAGTAGCACTAAAGAGAAGAAAGGCCAGTTCACGCTTGGAGAACCTTGGCATTCCGGAAGAAGAGCTACTAAGGCAGCAACAGGAATTATTTGCACAAGTAAGTGAAGCAATACTTGTCCTGATGGGGTTGGAATAATTCATGCTGCAGGTCTAGGGCCACACAAATGTGTGCACACCTCAAGAAATATCCCCTTCCTTGGGAACTGATGTGGCATCTAAGGTGCTATTGACCGTGGCCTGCTTGAATTGGCGAATCTGAAGTTAACAAATAAGAGGCTGCTAATTGATATTTCTGTGATTTGACATACAGGACTTTGTATGGGAACATATTTAATATTCTAGCTTTAAAAAGCATGGGGTTTTGCTGCTCCTTGAGTATTTCCAGTCTATCATGGAGAATACATTAAGAATTAGTTGATGAAGTGAAAGAATAACAGTTGGTTTCTAGGAAATTACCCATTTTGAAGCATTCAAAAGTGAAAATGGCTTTTCTGTTTCTGACCATCAGTGCACAAATGTTATTTCTTTTACTTGGAAACAAACTTTATTCTTGGCAAGACTATAATTGAGTGAATTCATGCATAAATTTTTAAAGAGGCCGTTGAGGCATGGAAAAAGCATTTGCCTGCAAATAGTGTACTCACATACACACACACGCACCCACTCACTCTGCTTCATCCCAGCCTTATCCCCTTCCAGCTTTCCCAGATAGTCTATCATCTCCCAGTTTGACTAAAATCTTATTTATTTCTTTCTCTCCACCATCTTTCTCTCGACTACTCTTAGTTTGACAAGACCATTGTCTAAACGAAGAGCTTGGAAAATTATCTGGTATTGCTCTTTTCTCTTAACCAAGGCCAGAGTCTTATTTTCTCACTTTGCTTACTCCGATTTCCTCTGATGAAAATGCTTATTCAGTTAATGTCTGATTACTGTGACCTTCTCTCCCCTCTGCAATACTTTTATCTTGCTGAGACTGTTGTTTTTCATCTCATGACATGCCAACTACTTTAATCTTTATTGCATGATGAATTTTAAGGCATTTAAAATTTCAGCATAGCATGTAGCTATTGCAATGAACTAGTTATGATCAAGTCACATGTAACTAACTCTTGTTTGACTGTACTGAATTAGAAGGACCATTATGACTGCTTCTGGATTTTGGAGAAGATTTACAAATAGGCGTTGTGTACCTATTTGATACCTGTTTTGTACATACTATTTTGTGCAAGTAACTCAGTGTGATACACAAAATAAAAAAGCAGCAAAACCAAGGTGTATTAAGGGTATCACTGAAAAAAATAAATTAAAAAAAATTTCTGAAACCACCTAATGCAAGCCACACTTCATCTAAGGAATAACAACTTGAAGAATATTCTTTTAAAATTCTGTTACTGTGCCTTAATTTCTAATTTAAGACAGTGCATGCCAGTTTGACGAGATTGTATGAATGCTTTTTAAAAATAGTATTTGGTAATATGGAAAATGTTTGCTTAGATTCAAGGATGACAGTCTCATTTTTCAAAAATAGTAGCTGTAATGTGCTGTTGGAGGTACTGTAATTAGTCTTAAAAATAGTTACATGCATACATGCTTATTTATTTGTGTTAATCTTTTTAATATTCTAGAGCATGACACTAATGCTGACTTCTTGCTCTATTTTGAAAATACCTGCCTGTTATTGTTATGAATATTTGATCCCTCTAGCTTGGATGGTTGTAAATATTTGAAGTCAGGGAATGTCTAATCCCAATATTCATGTCTAAGTTTTTGTGCAAGACAAGGGTCTTCACAGGTTTGGGTTTTTTTTGGGGCTTCCTCACTGGAGTTGTTCAGTAAATGAGTTAAGTTTACCAGATGCTATAGAGCTTCTTGGTCATTCCAGCTCAATGGAATTCTCGGTATGTGGGTTTTTTCTCTCTTCCCATTTCTGCAATGGTGAAGTGTTGTCATTACAGATGTCGCTGTGAGGGTGGGCACTGACAGAGTGATGCATCCCGTGTGAGGTGCTGAGCTCTGTGTGCTGGAGCATGCCCGTGTGTCAGCTCTCTGAGTGTGCAGTTACCTTCACTGCACCGGCTCAGTAGGGAGCCCCCTCCTGGCTGATAAAATGTGTGCCTTCCTACGTGGACAGATGCTGCTGCCTTTCCTTTGAAACCTTACGACATCTTAAATTGTGTTCCACCCTTGTAACTGTGCTACCACTTGAAGTTTGAAATACTGAAAAGTTTTCATGAGAAGAGATTTCTACTTCTGTATTTTTTTACTGCCAGAACAGAGAAAAATGTGGCACTTTGTAATAAAAAGGGAACACTCACCTTTTTTTCACATTGCTAACTTGATAAACAGGGTTGGATTGTTTTCCAGACGTTATCTTTTGGCATCTTGTAGTTTGCAAAACTGAAAAAAAAATTGATACTTTGGAAAAAAAATGGGAAAATTCAGTGAGTGCAGTAGGATTAGAAAGGAGATTATAATAGTCTTAGTGATAACTTGTAAAAGTAGAAGAGTAAAATAAACTGGAAATTTTTCATTTTGAGAACATTTTCTTAATGGTCACCCATAATAGAAATTGAAGTTGTAACTGTAACACAATTAATTAGTATATTGCTGAAATCAACAGGAGTTACCAACAAACAAGTGAAAACCCTGGAAAGAAAAATCAAGATTCATCAGCTGAACTATTTGAAATGTTTTGGTAGAATCTTTTGTACTTTTCAGTAGAAGTCTGTACTTTTCTGTAGCAAAGCCATCCTCAGCTGTCATACCTGAATTTGAGAAGACCATGCCTTGCTCTGTTTTGCAAAGATTGCTTAGCAAAGTAAGATAATGGCTTGCTTTGTTTCTGTGATAATGTGTGTCTCTGTGGTTCAGTTGGATGATTTCATAATTGGAAGTTTTGGTATTTGTAATCAACAAAGCAATGCTGTTCTCATCTCTGAACTGTGATTAAATGTTAAGATCTCTTGGAACTGATGTCTAAAGTTTCCTTTGCTTAGCCTCAGTTAAATTTTTCATTAGTTAGTGGTTCAGCACAGTTGTTACAGTGGACCTTAAGTACACTGGTTTCTGTCTGTTGTTTTTGTAAGTGTAAGGCCTCAAAATAGTGGTGTCTTCAGAGGGAGAGAGAGTATAGCTAAACTTCTTGGTACAAATTAAGGTACTTCTCAATGTGGTTTTGCATATGCAGTTAATAAAGAAATATATTTTAGAAGGAATCTGCAGGTACAGATAAAAATGTGTTGAAAGAGAATCTGTTCTAGAGATTCTTCATGAGCTATGTATGGCCTTAACAATTAAATTCGTGTCTCTAGGCTAGACAACAGCAAGCAGAACTGGCACAGCAGGAATGGCTACAGATGCAACAAGCAGCTCAACAGGCACAGCTCGCTGCTGCCTCAGCCAGTGCATCCAATCAGGCAGGATCTTCTCAGGATGAAGATGATGAAGATGATATCTGAAAATCACCAGCTGAGTTGTCTTACTAAGAAATACTTTTCCTGCACAATGAAAACAGTGAAATGAATGCTTACCTGTAAGTTTGTATGCATCGTGGACTGGCAGTTGGTATTCTAGGGGTGTCTGCTGTTGTGTGCTGTACATGTATAAACTGTCTTTTTTGAACTCTTGAAGATTTAAGGTTCAGTATCATATCAACTTTGGATTTTTAATGGTGTATATGGAAATTTTAGATAGCAGTGCGTCATTTATTTGATCAATAAACAGTGTTACAATAAACAACATGTTTATAAAATATAGTGAGATTTATACAAAAAGCTCTAAATCCACATTTGCATTTCTTCCCTTTTAACTAAACTATGAAATCTTAGAATTTTTAATTGTTTTTTGGGGGAGTGGTACAGTAGGCATAATCTGTTAACATGAAAAAAAAAGTAGAGTTCAACATAGAAGGGTCTGAATTCTTAGTTCTTTTTAAAATGAGGATGTATATGGCAATAAATATTATATATGCTCGAATACCACACTTGTTAAAATTTGAAAATTATACATTTTCACCAAACTAGGAAAAGGTATGTTTAATAGGAGTTGTACAAATTCAGTCTTTTTTTTTGTATAGGGGTGGAAAAAAAATAAACCCATGGTTTTATTATGACATCCTTTTGACAGTCCTAACTGAGTATTTCACTTCAAAGACTGCCTGGTTTGAAGAACTAACTCTTCTTTTACTTCACTCCAGTTTAATGTTAACTGTTGTTGATGGTATTTTGTAGTCCAGATTTATTCATATTGTTGAAATATAAAGCTGGAACTTAAAGAAACAAAATTGTTTTCTGCTGATGTGACAGGGAGTGATTACGTATTTAAGACCAAGAGGGCAAAAGCTGACCCTAACAGCATGTTTGTCAAAAAAGAGAGAATTTATTTAACCTTGATTAGTCATTGTCAGCATAATGCTAACATTCTCCAGACTAGATTGCCACTGGATTACTAAGATACCTTGTTGAGAGACAACATTTTCTTCACTCAAATTGGTTTGTAGGTAAGTCCAGGTTTCTGATAAATTGTTCCCCAAGAGTGATCAGTAGCAATACATGAAACAGAAATGATATACTTGTCCTTTTGATAGTTCTGTTGATTTAATGGATGAGCAGCTGTCCTTTGTGTTGAAATAAAGCACAGTAGTGTCCATTGCTGAGTTTTAATGTGTTACTTGAAGTAATACTGGCATATCTTCTGGTACACTAATCTGAGCAGACTAGAAAAGCCACTTGCATGCTGCTGTAGTTGACCTCATAGCTCTCAGACGATGGGGATGGTTTTACCAAATGATGTCCTCATGAGTTGCTCTAGTTGGAATTCTTGAGGAGGGCTGCAGCAGTCTGTTTACATCAGGATGCAAACAGCAAAGGGTGGACCCATTTTTACAAAAAGATCTGAACAAGATACAATTGGCATGTATTCAGATCTCAGTCACATAGTGACTTTTGATTTAAATTTGAGATGTTTTAAGTTGCATATTGAATAAATGTGAACATGTCTTTAAAACTAGTAATGCAGTGAAAATTCAGAAGAGTATTTGTTTAAATGTTTAAGTTTAAAAAAGAAAAAAAAAAACAACTTTCCTGGATACCAGATAAAATGTTAGGCAAGGTTTGACTGAGGAAGTGGTTTTCTGTAAAGGTTTAAGTACCAAAGGTAGAAAATCTAGTCTAGTGATACAATGTTAATGTGCAGTGTTGGCTTTTCTAATTTGTACTGTAACACCTTCACACTTTCTATTTTAAATGAGTCTTTTCCTTCTAAATAATACTAGGTATATTTTCACACCTTTCTTTTCTGATGCAGAAATCAGGTTAACATTTTACTGCATCTGGTATGTATGGTGTAATGTTTGAATTTTTGTGACCTTTCTTTTTGGACATTCTTGTGCTTTTTCATATGCTGTATTCTTCAAGCAATAAAATTCTGATGTGTTTTTATAAAATTGCTTTTATATTTAATGAACAGTCTGTCTTCTTCATTTCCTTTATAAAGAAGAAAAAGACTACTGAAGCCCTGTTTTTATTTTGGCTTACTGGACACTTTTTGTGACCTGACATCTTTGCAGCCAGAGTGATGTTGGATTGGATTGCTGTGCACTGGGGTTGTTATTGCTTGCAAACAACATATCTGGGCTTGACCTGCTCTCTTTCCTCTTGGGAATTGCATTTAGTATTTATGTGTTTTTATAACTTGACATTCTGCACCTGAGAGCTGCACAGAAGCTGCTGTAGATTGTGTACCAGCTGCTGAAATGCTTTCATAAAGTGAAAGGCTACAGGCAGAGGCTGAGGTAGTAAGAATTTCATGTAGTCATGATTAGAGATTACTTATTCAGCCATTCTTCCCCAAGTATGAAAATAAACTCTGGCACTTTCAGGAGAATCTTCACTGGTGTTTCAACAAACAAATTTTGTATTACTTTGCTGTTGTGCTTCCATGGAGGAGCTGCTCAGCGAAGACAGATTTCTGAATTTATGGTACCCCTGATGATTTTGGTACACCAGGTACATAGAGCATAAAGTTTGGTTAGTGAACTGTATTGTTGCTTTGTCTCACAAGAAACATATATAAGGATGTGTCTGTTTCTTAAATATTGAGTTGATAAGATTATCTGTGGGTTTTCCATAATTACATTCAAAGTGCTCAAGTGACTTACTCATGAATTCTTTCTATTCTTTTACTTTAATAAAGTGCACATCTGCATGACATTGTGGATAATGAATATAGTTGTATTTACTACACTGAGGTACTTTTAAAGGAGTATCTGAGGAATTCTAAACATCAAATGCCTTAAATGGTATTTGATGGGATTTCAGTAGTTGCATGTGGCTAAGTGAGCTGCATTTTGAAACACTGGAATTTCTGCCACAATGGAAAATGTCCCTGAAAATCACAAATATAAATTATGTTCTTCAGATTTTGTAAATCTCCACAAAGGAGGACTGTGAATTGTAATGCTTGGTTGATCATTTTGTATGGCAAGATTGTTTTCAGTTGAAACAAAGCCGAGTAAAGGTGACTTAGCATTTGAAACAATGCCAAGTAAAGTGACTTAATGATCACTGTGAAACAGCCAAACCCTTACTCTGAAATGTGTACCTCATTTTCGTTTCCTAGGGTTGGATTGTGATTTTGTGTAAGCCATGCACCAAACAATGTGGAAGGAGGAGGAGGGGAGGTTTATATGAAAGATAAAGCATGCTATGGTGAAATTTACTTTTGGTATTATACTGTTTAGCTGTCTAATCTGGAAAAGTTGTACTCTGCAGCTTTACAGTGAGAGCACATCAGTGGGATGCTGGCCAGTGTTCAGATGGATTTTACTTACAGTCAGTACTGGCTCTTGGAGCCCTCAGACTTGTTAAAAGGACACTCAATACATGTGCCATCTGGGACTAAAGGATGCTGGATGGATGCAACTCACTGATGCAAAGGAGTGTCTTTGAGCCTTGCTGTCAGCCCATTAAGGTTTGCTTGCAATCAGGACCAATATGTTCCTTTTCAAAATACATTTGTGCTTAGTTTGAATTTTTTTCCTGATTTAAATGAGTGCTTTTTGTTTGGATTCCATGCCACCATTGCTACAGAAATCTGTAAGAATTTATTAATGGCTTTGGAAGTACTTGCTACAGTTGTTGGGTATGTGGGGCAACAAATGTGCTAGAGCTGTGCACTTCTGGAAAGAAGCAGAGTGAAAATGTTCTGTTCTGTGGTGCTGTGCTGTAATACAACTGAAGCCAATACCTGGGGAGTGGAGGTTTTGCAATAAAATAATTAGACAGTGAATCCAGTTGGATACACCTAATCCCATACATCAGTCATGGATAAATCCAATAAAGACAGGTTCTGCTGTGTGGGTGAACCTAGCAGAAACTTCAGTAATCTGGAAATCTGTAATAGATGATGCTCCTGCCTATGTTGGGGAAAGAGATGTTTCATTTTAATTTGTCACGGTCATGATTTCTTGTTGCATCAACTGCAGGAATACATGAAGACTTCTATCTCACAGCTTGAACCAAAAGTTCAGGTAAGGATGGACCATACTTGTTAAAACCAGTTTGGGTTTTTTCCTGCATTTTAATTGTGAACAGCTACTATGCTTTATATATCTGGGGTGAAGATTTATAAGAGGTATATTAAACTATGTAAAGATTACACTTAATTTTAAGGCTGAATGTTCATATGGTTAATTTTTGTAATACTTCAGAGATTTTTTTTGTCTTTTTTCAAAGGAAATAATTGGTTTCTCCCTCAGCCCCCACCCAGGGTGACTAACATTGGAGTAGTAATATTGCATGGTATAACTTTGAATGATTTCCACACTCATTTCAGTAGTAATTAGTCCAGTTTTGGTATTAGTTCAAAACTTACTAGTCAGTAATCATAAACTTTTACATCTTCAAAGCATAATACAAGTAGTAATCAGGTGTGGGCAATGTTACACTGTGCTTTGAAGTTAACACTTTCACATGCTACAGAACTAAAAGGTGCTGCACTATGTAAAGGAAAAAGATGTTATCTTCAGGGTTGGGTGAATCATCTAGAGAGCAAATAATTGGGAAAACAAACTTGTAAAAGTCATTGTCAGAGATGAAAACATTTATTTGTAATAGCATAATGCCTGGGATTTCTGGTTATGGACTAGGACTTGGTTTCATTAATGTTGTGTTCAAGTTTCATTCTGTCAGCTCAGAGTGAAAAACCACAGCTGAATTAGAAATCAAATTCAATGTTGTTTTAGTTTCAGGTAGTTTGTTTTCTCAGTTAGGCAGCAGTGTAATCCATGGAAGAGAAGTAAATTTGTCAGGGCAGTGGCAGTGTTACCAAAGCAAAATCTGACAGTCTTCACCATCCCAGCCTGCAATAAAGAAGACATCACTGTAAAAATTTTAGAAAATATATATGAAGGAGTCATGTGACCAACACATATAATTTTTTTTATTCTGCTGTAATGTAAACACCTAACTGGTGCCAGTTTCACACACAGATAATTAATATTCAAGCAGGTAAAAATCAGAATTTAAATTCACTTGCATCTTAAGTATGTACTTACATATATCTTCCATATTATCTGATTAGCTATTCTATACCTGTGGTAATTTAGTTGTCTGGGATTGTTGGGCAAGTTGTATGCAACTAAACTCATTAAATCATTAATAACTTGTTTTTGTTTTCAATATGTTCTAATGTTGGAAACAATAATATTTTCATTTCTACAAAAAATTTACAGTTTTTGAGATGCCTTTGTTTAAAAAAATACTATGCTAAAATTGTAAACAAAATAAAATGTTACGGACAAAAAATTAGTTTATCTTGGTACATTATATCATTCAAATGTAGGGACAGTTTTTGAATGAATAGGAAAAGGTATTTATCCTGTCTGCAGGATGTGAAAATGGGTCTAAACTCAATGTCACTTCTGTTAATGAGTTATCTTTTCCAAAATGTGTAAAAAATATTAAGTAGTATTTTACCTTTATTAAAAAGTGCTAGTGGATGTTTTGAGGCAAAGCTCAGTGCTCAGACTTTGCTCTCAGGAAGGCGATGGGCTGGCAGGGATCCCTTCCCAGTGGGAGGGTCTGGGCCATGAACCACACAGTGCTGTGGGAAGAACTGTGGGAGCAGGCAGGGCTGGAGGGGGACATTGCACTCGCTGTAGCTGTGGTTTTGGTTTACTTGTGTGCAAAAGGGATTGAGAATTCCCCCGTTCACTAAAATGAAATCTCTAGTATTGACTGCGTTAAAATAGCATAATTAAAAGTTTCACTTTTATGGACACAGGATAAAGCCTCTGAATGCTGAGTGTTTTCAAACACATCTGTGTTGGGATGTATTTCTGTAACCTGCTTCAGTGGTGTCTATATTCCAAGCCAGAGGGGCAATTTATTCCTCAAATTGAATCAAATTTTTAATTCGGTGCTGAAAATTGTGCATTTTTTAATGTGAAAAAGGACATAGGAAGTAGTGACATGATAACCTTTTTTTGTGGATTAGGTATTAAGGACACAAAGTAGCAGCACAACTCAACTCTTAAGTTCTGTGTCTTTAATTGTTTGAAATTTATCAGCTGATAAGATCTGAACATAAGGTAAGTTCTGTCTTTACTAAGATAGTGGTAAATCCAAAGGGAAAAGCCTTGGCTACTGGAAGATGAGTGTGTTAGGGAGGGAAAAGAACAGTCTCAGTAAGTTGTGTATATTCTTCCCTTTCATGTAACCCTGTCTCAAAGGGAAAAATGTACAAAGGGATGTGGAGGAAAAGTCTCTTACTAGGATGCAATTGGCTGTTGGATTTGATCTGCCTTTGAAATCCAAAGAGCAAGCATTGCACTTTGAATTCTGTTAAATAGAATGTGTACTGTCACAAAACCAAAATTCTTTAATCGTTAAGTGATTTATTTTTGGATTTGTTCCTCTGGGATTATTTGAAAATTTCTTTAGTTAGTCTCTGATCAGAATCTCACTTGGAACAAATGAGAGTGATAAACTGAGTTGTAGCTATCTTTACTAAAGTGATATGGAGAGATAGAAATGTAAATAAGGATTTGCTTAGTGGGATATCTATTCTGTGCACAGCACACTGTTCTCATTCCCATTGTTGATTTATTTCCTGATTCCTGTTCTTTTAATGTGATTAGTAGTGGGAAGGAAATATTTTTCTTTGACATGTGAATAACTTTTGAGTTTTCCTACAGATTGTGATCCTTTGGAATTTTTTCCACGCATCAATTAAATGTGGTATTATGGACATCAACTTTCTCATGAAAGGAGGAACCACCCCAGACATAAAATAAGGGAAGTAAGCGTGAAATTAAACCCCTGGGCACAGAAATGAAATCCTCTAAGGGAGAGAAGTGACGACGTGCAGTTGCATGGAAGGTAGGACGATCAAGGGGTCGCTGGCGCTCTCGGTTTCCCGTTCCTGTAACTCGCAGGCGTCCGGTGGGACGGGACCAGTGGTGGCAGCAGCGGCGGTGCCGTGTCCGTGGCGCTGCCGGGGCTGGCGCTGCCGGCAGGCGGCTGTCGAGCCCAGGATATGGCCATGGCTTTGGGCTGTGCGTGCCCAAACTGCTGAGGGTGACCCGAGCCGCTCTGTGCTGATAATGCTCGAACCAGTTCGAAACTAAAACTCGCTAGCGAGATTAAACAGTAACCTAGGATGCCGAGCGTAAGGCACATTTTGCACAACTGCGCATACATTTGTTTCTGATTGTAATTCAAAGTCAGATGATAGTAAAATATTGCTTAGCAAATCTTAAAATGGGTGGTGCTGATCCTTTGCTACACATTCATCCGCTATTCATTTTTCTACAGCTTGAATTGGTACCATGACAGTCTCCATCTTTCCTTATTGATATGTATGTCAATCCATACACTCTGCTTGGAAGCTGCTATTGATGCTGAGAGCAGTGACTGTTCAAGCTTTTGGTTATTATCTAAAAGCTATAATCTTTATGCCTGTAGATAATATGGTAATGAAAAAAAATTGAATATAGAATTCACCATGGCCATACATAACTCTGCACAACAGCTTGGTGTTCTTTTAATTTAAAGAAATATGCACGGAAGGGGTTGGTGGGAGAATGGAGAGGACATGGGTTAGGTGAACTGGAGGTAGCAGAAATTAAAGGTAGCAAAGCCATTTATGGTTATGTTTTGATATAATTCTGAAGGGATGTACAATGGAAGTGAATGGATTTATAGTATTCAAGCAGGCAATGAAAGCATTAGAGAGTTGAAAATCATATTTTAAAGTAATGATTTTTGTGTGTTCCCTGATACTTTGTGATTGTCCAGCCTCTGGGTTGGGAAACAGTTTATATTACCAAAAGGAAATGCTGAATTATCATGTGATAGTCTTGTTTCACTGGGACAAAAAATGGCTGTGAAATAAGGCTGTTTGTACTTATAATATTGCTAGTTGATGCTGATTGACAACACATTTTCTCTGCTACATATGGCAAGGAAAGATGTGCTCTTGGTTATAGTGCAGGCAAAAAAAAGTCAGCACAGGATGTTTTGTAAAAGCAGATGGAAGTTCTCATTTTTCCTCCTATTTATAGCTGATGTTTGTAGTGTCCTTTCAGTTCTGTTATCCAGTCAATGTTGATGTATTTCTGTTTGCTGAGATGAGAGGGAAAAGAAAGAAACAAGCCTTTCTTTTGCTATGTAAAATTCATTTCAGTACAGGAACTGGATTTAAAAAGATGGAGGGGTACAATTCTTCCCACAAAAATTCAGAGATAGGAGAAAAATTAGAATTAGGGCATTCCAAGCAGTGGCTGAGTTTGCACTATTAAATGAAATTTTCCTTCTGCCTTGAAGCAGAAAGTCTAACTAATGTGGTCTCACTAATACAGTTTCCTGGTAATTTTCTGCTTTAAATAAAAAACAAATCAGTACTTAGAGTAAAACCATAAGTTTACTTTGCCTAATAGTTGAACTAGGAACTGAGTGGTAGTAAGTCTCTAGGCAGATGCTGAGCTCCCAACACTTTGCATTCTGCTGGTTATGGTTAACCAGGCTCTGGGAGACACAGGAAGTCTGTGGGGAGCGGAGCACAAGCTGAAGTGTCAGGACACCTATTCTTTTGTCTCAGAGTATTTCCTGAGCTGTGAAGTAATGATTATCCACTCACCACATGGAAGTGTTATGAACATCAATATTTTTTTAAATTAGAGCACTTAGAGTGCTGGTGATGGGGGAAATATATGTGTAAAGGAAGAAGGGAGCTAAATTCTTTTGGTTTTGAAGCAGAAAGGGATAATACGGTTTTTGCAACCCTTCTTATTTTTTGTGAAGCAAAAATCCAATTTTAATATGACAAAGAGACTGCTGGCTAGCAGAGAAAAGGATTAATGGCACCTCACACTGAGACAGAGATATTTGGAAGTAATTTGTTTGGTCCTGCTGAGTTTTGTGGCAGTGGAAAGCTAAGCTGCTTCTGTCTTTAGAAAGTGCACCCACAGGGAGTGCCAGACAGCTTTTCTGCCACTCCAAATTAATGATTCAGATTATTTTTCTGCCAAGATAATATCCTTAGGTACACTTGGAAACTCAAGTAGATTCTGTTGAAAAGGGAACAGAATTAACAAAATACACAACTACTGTAATAATTAGAATTATGTGGATTCAGTCCAAATGCAGAATTGGGCAGTTTTCTTTAAAGCCTGCATTAATGAGTCAGTGTTGGGGTGAAACATCTAAATATAAAAGTAAATTTTCTAAGCTAAAAATAAGTTGTCATCATCTGTCAGAAGAAGGTAGTGGTTCACGAGGCTACTAGAACTATTCAATTTATCATGAAGCCTTTGCTGTGTTTAACATTACTTGAATATGTCTTTAATATGTTCTTGAGTCCCTTTGGTTGCATCCCCTCCTCCAAATGATGTTTTGAAGGATGTGACTAGAAGAGTAAAAATATTTAGGGTAATATTTGTTTAATTATTTCTAGGCTTAGGTCAATTGCATTCCCTGATAATGGAAACAATGTCACAATTCTCAGTGATTCATTTTTCTGTTTCTGGTAATGTCCCACAGAGATGTGGTAGACTCTTCCCCTTGTTTTACAGCTTGCTCATTTCACATCCTCAACTGCTAAACTGGAGGAGGGCTCAGAATTTATATGGGAATCTCCTAAAGCAAGAGTTTGCTTAAGCAGGAAAAGGGGGTAACAGTGACTGGTGTCAGATTTCTCACTAAGCGGAAGTGGTAAGTATTATGCTGCTAAGACTTCTGCTTCATTTTCAATGAATTAAAAATTTGTCTCAGTCACATGGTCTTAATATACTGTTCATGAATTCCAAATCTTGCAACAATTTGTCTAAATGCTTTTTGTCTCTTAACTCCAAATTCATTATCTATGTAGTTTATTGTGATCTATAATCTTTACTGATTGACTTTTAGGTAAGTAAAGGTGAAATGCACATCTCTATGTATGTACCTGATACATATATGTGTGTTTTTGGAAGTATGGGTTAAAAGCCAACTAAAAATCAGAAAGCAATCTTGAAAATAGTTGTGCCCATATTTAAATTCAAACACTAATAAAACTACTGAAATATGTTGGGAAGAAATAGGCCTTGCACTTGACTTTTTGGAATCTTCTTCATCCTTTGAGGCAGATTTTGTACTAATTATCTACAAAATGAGAATCACAATGCCTGCAGAAACACTAGGTTGGGTCCCAGAAACAGTATGTTACTGTGTACAGTTTTTAATCACCCTGATTTCCCAAGTCTAACTGCTAACCTCCAAAGATGAATAATTAGCCAGACTGCAGCAGTGCTGTGGTACAATGATAGTCTCCTATTCTGGTGCTAGCTTGTTCAAAGCCTGCTCTGGAATATCTTTTGGTTGCTCCTCTTTATCGTGTACATGTGCTCTCAAAAGGCAGGAACACCCAGAGCTGCTGTGCTAACACCGGTCCTATTTTAGAGTATTTCAGAGCAGCCCCTCAATCAGTTCAGGAGGTTGTGAAGTTACTCAGAATCTCTGGAACATCCCGATGCTTGCTTTACCTTTGTGTTTGTAAAGGTGTTTTTCAGGGAGAGCTACCTGGAAAGAAGGAATCCTGTTTATCCTGGGAAAACCTCTCATTGCTAAAATTAGGCTTTTTAAACGCTACTGAGTAGCTAAATGTTGTATTAATGTACCCATGATACAGGCTGTAGTTTCCGTCTCCTAAAATGTCTACAAATTACCAGAAAACATTTGATTTTGTTACATTGCCCTAAATAAATGCTCTAAATTCTGACTGTTTACTTCTATTTGCAGAAATTTGCACCTCACCTTTCCTACCATCTCAATTTGTGATTTACATATAGAGCTGTGATGTAAACAATACAAAAGTCGTTGTTTACGTCTGTGTGTCGGCGCGGTGCCCGGTGAGGAGGGGGCGAGCCGGGGCCGGGCCGCTGCCGGCCGTGACTCAGCGCTTTGGGGAGGCGGGGAGGCCTCGCAGCCGGCCAGGACAAAGCCCCGGGGCCTCGCCGTCGCCTCGTTAATGAGTAACAACGCGGGGCCGCTCCGGGCGCGACACCTTCGCCCCGCGGCCGCTCGGGGCTCCGGAGCAGCGCCGGCCGCTCCCGTCCCGGCCCCGCCGCTCCAGCCGGACCCGCCCCTCTCCCAGTCTCCTCCGCGGCTCCCCCTCCCGAGCCAGGCGGAGCTGGAGCTGGGAGCGACGTCGTTCCTCGCCGCCGCCGCCGCCTCTCCCCAGTGACCGAGGGCACCGGCGCTGCCTGAGGGGGCCCCGTTGTCCGGCCGGCGCCCGACGCCTCAACCCCGCCTCTGCCGGAGCCGGCACTGCCCGCGGAGCAGCCATGAGCTGGGGCACGGAGCTGTGGGTGAGTCCCGGCTCGCCTCTCATTGTGTCTGAGATTCGCCGCCTTCCCTTGTCTGCTCGGGCGGCTGCCCCGGGGAGGCGCGGAGCGGCCGGAGCCGAGGCGCTATGCTTTGTTCGGCGCAGGGGCGGCGGGCAGGGGCTGGGGCGGGGCGGGGGTCCGGCGCGGGCGGAGGGCGGCGGCGCTGGGCCGGGGGCCGCGGCGGGGCGGGAGCGCCGCGTCCGGGGTGCGGTGCGCGCGCCGCCTGCGCGGCCATGGCGTTCCCGGGGCGGCCCCTCGCCCTCCGCCCGCCCGGCGCGGTCACGGCGGGACGGGCGCTTTGTGTGCGCCGGGGAGCGCCGCGCTCGGGGCCCGCCGGCGCGGCCCTCACCGCGCTCCCGGCACGGCTCGGGGCGGGGTCCCGGCGCGGCTCGGGCAGCGGCCCGCACCGGGCAGCCTCGGGGCGGCGGCACTACTGCTGCTCCCACGAGAAGCGCCGGGCTGCTCGGAGCAGCGAAGCGTTTTCAGCTGCCGGCCCGAACTAGGCGCAGCTCCTGTGTAGCTTTGTCTTTAAAAGTACCGCAGAATATTGGCTAACACTGCATTGTGTTTGTTTTAAATACGAAAATTGGCAGCAACGAGACAGGCAGTTTCTGTCTCGCGTTGGCTCTTTCCTTAGAGCTCCCCTCTTCCCTCCGAAGGCTCCTTGGCCGTGCTGGGGACGCAGAGGGGCTTCTCCCGGGGGAGTGCCGGAGCGGGCACGGTGGTGTCTGCTCGCAGTGGCGGGGTGCTGGATCTCCTCTGCCAGGCTTCCTGCTGCCGGAGCTAACGCTGATCGTGGGAATGCTTAGGCGTGAAATAGAATAGTACCAAGGAGTGTTGAACGTCCCCGCTTTAAATGCCGCCTGCCCTGCATTTATTTGCTTTTAAAAACTGTGAAGCAGAGACTTGTGCTAAGAAAAAAAATACAGAAAGGTAAACGTTGCAGCTTGAAGTCTGGTCCAAGAATTCTTAATCTGGACCTAGCATTACAGGTGGTTTTTGGGCTTTTGGGGGTTTTTTTGGGTTTTTTTTTTTGGTTTTTTTAGCATTGAATTAAATACCTTTATCAGTATTTTGTAGTGCAGAGCCACCAGTCTCTAGAGGAGCCAGGATCTGCTCCGCACGCAGACAAGTGGTTGCCCGAGGAGCCGGGGCGGCCGTGGCGCTGCGGGCGGGGTGCCTGGGTGGGGCGCGGGACTGGGAGCGCCCGCGGAGCTCCTGAAGCCACCTGAATTGAGTTGTGTCTGATTATGCAAAATGAAGATGTAATAGCATCACGTGTACTACGCGGAGAAGCCTGATTTAGTAGTATTTAGGGGTTACTTTAATGTTTTGCATAGTACCTTGTACTTTACTAGGATTTGTAGGCACGCTGAGAATTCAGACAAAATATGCTTTTTAAGTACTGATGACGCTGCTGTAGCAGGCCTGAAATCTAAAACTGTTGAGACATTGGCAGTGAGCAGTAAGTAAAAGCTGGAATTTATATTGGCCACACAAGAGTGTGTGTGTAGCTCATGCCTGTATGAATTTCAGGTGAGGGGTGAGTGCCCCTTGAGAGGAGTGGGGTTGGCATTTGGGTGAGCGCTGACTGTAAGCACTCAAATATGTATTGCTGTAGAAAACAGAGCTTTAGCTTACTCAGATCTCATTTTTGCAGCCTCTTAATTGTTAATTTTTTTTTCTTTTTTTTTTGTTCAGCTTGTAAATGACAGTTGAAGGTTTTATACTCTGTCTTGTCAGTTTTGTGTGAAAGTGCTTGTCTTTGTCCTGTGTTTAAGAAACATATTGAAAAAGATGGATTTTGACCCCAGACTTCCTTTTTATGACAGGCATTTAACTCATGGTGTTATGAAACTAGTTGAAGTTTATTTTGACCTACTGTACTTCTTTTAAGTCACTAATTCTTATGTATTAATTGGAAGAAATAATGCCAGAATTTTAAGCTAAAAGTTTTACTTCAGTACTTTTCTTTTAGCAAAATTTAATGTCTTTTTTGCTTGATACCTGGAGATGGCCTGCAACTCTATACTGAGGTAACTTCTTGCATAAAATGGTCTGTTTGTAACTATGTAACTAGACTGACAATTCAAGTTTTTGCATTATGGGATACCTTTATTTTTTTTTTAAATTGAATTTTACCATACTTTAAAAAGTATACTCTGTTATGATTCAAACCAGTTTTTAGCTGGAAGAATATTCAGTGCTTCACTTACTGTAAAAAGCACAAAACTTTAATTGTTGTTAACAACTTGTGCTGGGCAAGTAAAGATTACTTTTTGGAGGTCTGGCACAGAACCAAATTCATTAAGAATTATCTTAAATCTAGGTTAAAAAACACAAGGAAAAGCAGTATTGCGAATCTTCAAAGAAAGCTCTGAACAAGATAAAAATAAATTCTTAGACATATGTATGTTCTGGTGTAGCAATTCCTCCGTCATTCCCTGTTGTGAGCATCAGTGGAGCTTCGGGAGGCAGCCTGAGCTGCTCTGTTTGCTGATGGCAGCAGGGCATGAGGTGTTCTGTCCCCAGCTGCAGAGAAAAGAAAACCTCTTCTGCTCAGGTTTTTTGGACACCTCATTGTGCCTAAAGCTCTCCTTCATTAGTGCTTTCAGCTCATAAAGGGTTAAGTCTGGTATCTAGATCACAATTTTTAGAAACATTTGCACTTATGTATGTATGCTTCGCTAATTCATTGAAGCAAATTTGATGATTCTGTATCATGCTTTTTTAATATCTCCTTAACTCTGCCTTCTTAAGTTGTATCTCTTTATGCTGTTTTTTGATATTTTATGCTGATTCACAGTTCTGAGGATTTTTTAAAATTGTTGTGGAGTTTTATACTGTGTACTATTTTGGATACAGTAAAAAACTGAGCATAGATGGATATAGAAACAAATAAGGAGCCAGAAGAAAATTTAGGAGATAAGGAAAGCAACTCATGTCTGGTTTTTATGTGGTAATTATTAAATATAGCAATTTTGTTATTGAAATGATACATATGCTAATTAAATGGTTACATCAGGGACAGGACAAAGGAAAGATTTTCTTTGATTGGCCAGTATTTTCTAATTCTTTTAATTAGGTAGCTGTTTGTTTCCAAGCAAGATTTTTTTTTTAATAGGTACACCACCATTCTCTGAAGTGAGTGTGCATTGTACCAAATGTGTATGTCTTGATTAGATTAAAGCATGTGGTGCTTTTCAGTGTGTCTTGGCCAAAAAGCATAGTCTTTGTTGTGTTTCTTTTGATAGCATTGTATGAAATAATGTAAATCAATAATAACAAAATAAATGTCAAATCAAGCCATCCTGTGATTAGAACTGTTTAATTCCACAACATTTTCTGTGCTGTGGGAAATATGCTCTCCTTTTCTGCTTTCTTACTACAATAAAAAATTTTGATTATGCTTTGAAAGTAGTATTCAACAAATAGTTTTATTCTAATTGGTGTGTGTATCTTTGTGGTTACTCTGTAGCATGTTCCTTATGGTATGACCACACGGGACGCAAGATACTTTAGTGAACTGCTTTGTAGAATATTCTCTTAAGGGTTAGAACAGGGTAGAGAGCACAGGAAAGTGTTGTCTAATTCAGTTGAAATGTATTTTAATATTGGGTGCCAAATTTTCCTATCTCTGATATATAATTTCTTTGTAGATAACATTTGTAAAGCAATAATCTGAAAAAAAGGTGGCAGGTAATTGCAAAGTAGCATTGCTGCCCTTCATTAGTAATACAAAATTGCTGCTGTTTATTTAAGTAGAGATACTTTTCAGAATTAACTTTTTGGAGTTTGTTGAGCTTTTTTCAAATACTGCACACTTATGTTCACTTCATGAGCAGTAGAAGGGTTTATACATTGAAGTTGTGGTTAGATTCACGTTTTTGCTTTATAAAGTGCCATGACTTCTATCACACTGTGCTGCAATATCCAAGGCAAGAATGGATAGATGGGACTAAAATTGGGGTGGACTTCAGTAACTTTAAATATTTGGAAATAAAAATGATAGATTGTGATATGTTTAAGAATCTTCTCAGCATGAGCATCTGTTCAGTGTGTATGTTTCTGTACATCTGGAGTTCTTTTTGTGGTGGGCGTGAAGTGTACAAATAGCATTAACACAGGATATTTAAAAGATACATCTGGTTATTGCCATCTTGGGGTATTGTGCTGTTAAATCGAATATGTAGTGCATTTGCTTTGATGCTAAAGGCTTACTAAGCTTTGGAGACCGGAGTGTAGCTGATAATGAAGTTCTTGGTGTAATGAGAGGAGACAGTGTGATTGGCACTCTGAAGTGGCTTCTTTGGAAATTAAAGAGTTTGTGTTGTCTCTTTAAAAAAAAAACAACCAGGAAGGATAATTTTTAACTTTGGATGCACGTTCTGTTGTTCCAACCTCTGTGAACTCCTTAATAGCAGTTGGCAGAAAAAGAGTTTGAATACCATGTCAGAACATTTTCAGTCTGTAGAACCAGTCTAGCCATCTGTTTCTCACCTCTTGATAAATATTTAAAACAGAAATTTTGCTGAGGGCTTTTTGTGCTGAGATTTCATGATTAAAAAGAAATGGCTGTAGAAGATTTAATGATACTATTGTTGTGAGCTCCTTGGGGCCAGAAGCACACCATCTTTTATAATTAAGAAACCACTGGCACTGTAGAGTAGTATTTTAGAAATTAGTTATGTTGGACCAAAGAAAGATCAAAGTATATTTGGTGGTGTGCTCTTTTTAATCTTTCCTTAAACAAAATTCGTTCTGTGCATAAACCCAAGTTCTGTTATTAAAAATATTAAATAGCTCGGTTGCATCAGTAGTTTTTCAAAAGCTGTTAAAAATTTTCTTATGCTTTCAGTACTGCTTTCAGACATTGTTTCCTCTTGCTTTAAAATCTTAGTCTTTTTTTGTAGAAGATAAATCATGTGGTGATGTTGCCTAATCTTAAAAGTTGTCAAGTGTAATTATATATGAAAAACATCCACAGAATGTAAATATGAAAGAGTTAGCTTCAAAAAGTAGCTAACTATTATGTAGCATACTTCTGTTGTAGTAATTTACTGTATTTTTGTTCACTAGATTAGAAAATTTATTTTTAGCTAAATATAAGGTTTTTTCCAAACCAAAAAAAGTTTCTCTCTTGAAACTGAGAAACCTTTCTTGTTAATGTGGATGTGGTTATGTAGTTACTAGCATTGTTAATACACATAAAAAACCACTGTAAATAATTCTAAATATCAAGCCATATCCCATATGGAAATTCTTAGGTGCTTTTGAATCTTAATATTTTGTACATTTACTTTCCAGTGTGCTAACATATACTCTGTTAAAGACAATATGTGGCTATTTTTTGTTCCCTAGATTTCCCCATCAACTTAATCCAAAGATTGTAACAGCACTCTGTATAGATTGTCTCTTCAGTGGGTACTCCTGCTGCTGTGGGCTGCAAATGTGTGCAAGGAATGTGTCTTGTGGCTGCAGTATAAGGTTACAGTGTTTTCCAGATGCACGGGATGGTTACACGTTTCCCTGTCTTGGGTGACATGCTGGATAAAATGCCTGATCGCTGGGAGGTTCCAGTCTTTCACAGGCTGTGTTGTGTGGCTCACCTCAGCCTTGGGAAGATCTGAGATATCCAGCTAGAAGGTTATGTAAGGATCAAATACTTGGTTATTGAAAGTAGTTACTTCTGGCTTTGGTGTGAAAACAATTGTACTGAGTTTTGGTTGGAAATGTTTGTCCATATTTTTCCAGCAATTGTCTGGTTCATAAACATCTGACCTTTTTGCTGTTTTTTCCAGGAAGGGGTGTGTCATTGTCATGAGACTTTATCAGTTTGGATTTGATGTTGAACATAGTTTAAGAATGCATACATGTGCCTTTGACTGTCTGTTTAGAAAGTGTGTTTTTTTGAGTTTTGAAAGCTTTATCATCTGATATCTATTAGAAAGGCATGTGTTTTTATTTATGGCCCCACTTGTTTACAGACTTGGAAGTGTATATGCTTTTCAGTGAAGCTTGTACAAACATACATGGGACTTTAGTAATCTGGAAATTCTGAACACTGGAAAAGTATTGCTGTCTTGTAAAGGATGTATGCAGTATCCTTGTTGATAGTACAAAATCTGAGAGTTGCCTGGATCAAGATTTTAAAGGCTGCAGCTCTCATTTGATTTCCTGAGTGAGAATAGTAAAAAGGTTATTGGAGATTGCAGGATCTTTATCTCAGCCAAGCTGAGGAGTTCTTTAAAATGTGTATCTGTCAAAGTAATGATCTCTGGAGTGGTAAATCCCTCAGAATTTGTGATGGAAAAAATCATGGGAAGATAAAAGTGTGTTGGCAATGTGCTCATGAGCTGAGGGTTGCCCCAGCAGGTATGATTGGTGCTTTCAGCTGTTTGCAGGTAAATGCTGGAAGACAGAAGGTTTGTTGTTATTGCTTGTGTAGATTAATCACTGATGCTGTAGATGTCCTGATATCTAAAAGTTAATTAGTGTTGTATTTATATTAGTTCTTACACTGGATTGATCTGGGTGAGACCCTCATTTGTTAATATAGTATCTTTAAATACTTGAGTCCTTACATTTGCAGAACGCTATTTAATGTTCTTGGTAAAGCTAGTAATTGAGTAACATAGGGTGTTCAATTTTTTTTGTGGAGGGGAAGTTACTTGACACAATTCAGATTAAATTGTCATTGTTCATGCAACACGTGTGCATACTTTTTAAAGAACTTGAGTTCATTTTGGTAGAGAAAAGAATTCCCTGAAGTCCAGATATGTTCAGCTTTTTCCTTGTAATGGTGAACAAACTGTTCAGTGAAAGCTGAAATTCCAGTCAGATTGTTTCATTTTGCCCCTAGTGAGTTTACGTACCCCAGTCCCAGTGCTCTCTTGGCAGAAGGTTTAGAGGTTTGTCTTCAGATGGATGTCAGTGCTTCAGTTGGATGGGACAAGAAGGGGAAAAAAGTATTATACTAATAAAAGCCTTCTGGTTTTCATTAAAATGCAGACCCTCTGCACTGACTTTGTTTATGGAATTATCTGCAATAAGTTTCTGTGTTGCTGCGGTTTTTTTCAGCTACAAGTTCTGGTCTAAGAGGAAAGTGGAAGGAGTATTACATTTTGTAATGAGCTGAATTGTAGGTGTACTGAATTTTCTGAAAATTTCTACTGTGTGGAAATTTGAAATAGTTACATGTATGATTCATTAATACCTTTTTTTTTTTTGTCAAAACTCTGCTTCTGCTTTGTCATTTGCAATGAACAGGACATTGGACTGATTAAACTGTTTTCTGGCATTGTGCTTTGTACGTTTCCCTGTAGTTTTATTGCTGTTCACATCTTTTGAAGGAGAAATGCAGTCTTACTGTGAGCTAAAAAGCTAATATTGCAGGACCTGAATTTTTCTTGGGCTTTAATGTGGAACTCTTGTGTCATCTTGGGCAAATAAACATTTTTGTCCCTGTTAGTTGGGTTGTACAATTGGATTATACTTCATTTGTTTTAATCAAATTAATATTGTAGCAATATTTGTAGAATACTTTATTATTCTTTATGTGTAAGGGTAATATGGTGTTTTAAAGTGGTGAAAGTAACCCGTGCACTTTTATCCTGGTTTTGGAGGGGGTAGAGTTAATTTACTAAGTAATAGCTGGTATAGTTGCTGTGATTTGAATACTCACAAATGTTTGTTCCAGAGGCAGGTACCATGTGAATCGCTTCTCCCTGGCTGGCACACAAAAATAGTACAACATTCTTTTTTGTAGTTCCATATTAAGTAAAAGATACTTTTTCAGTGTTGTACAACAACATTACATCCACTGGATTTGAGTTGGGAGTTATTTAAGTACTAAAGAACTTCTGAAATATGACATCAATTGCACTGGAGAGTTGAGAGGGAGCCTTAACTTTTGGCATGCTTGAGGTAACCAGATGTGGGTGCAGGTGATGAAGATGGGTGTGCCTTTTGGATCTCCATCTGCATTGTAAATCCTTTGTAAAGAAAGCATTTGATTGCTGGATTCTTTCTCATGGTGGATGCCCAATTTGAGTGGGTGTGAAAACCTCACTTTGTATATTCTGGTTGGTAGAGTAATTGGAGGATGTTTTCTTTGAATATGGGTATGCTTCTTGTACACTTTGTTTTTAGCCCAGATGCTTCATTTCTTTCAGAGGAGGCCAATAATAATATTTTCTAGTAATGTCTTCAAATAAGCATTTGGTCTAGGTGGCATGGGGTTTTTTGTGGCAGTGAGTGGGAAAGTAATTGATGTGTGTGAACCCCAGAGAACACCTGTGCTCCAATACAGTTGGCTGACTCTACAGCGGGGGAATACTCTGGAAGAGGAAATTGCAATATTTATTTGCAGATACTTTTTAATCCTTATGATTAATAGATAAGGTGTTCTTCAGCTATCGGTTATGGCATCTAATTGTCCTGCATTTTCCCCCTGTATTTATGTGATGCCAGTCACAATTAGAGGAATATTTAGGGTGTTTGACATATGAAATCAATCATGGGAGCGTATTTTATGTTTGTATTTACATAGAACCTACTGCTGTTAGTCACACAGTGTCCTTGTGTTGTGCAGCATTCTGCACAAACTCGGTATAAGGAGCATCCTCAGTGCAGTTAACTTGGGGTTCCTGCAGGGGCTGGGTGACGCAGTGCTGGTGCCCGGTGAGGGCTGTGCAAAGCCCGGTGTTGCTCGGCACAGTGGCTGGGCATTGATCGCAGCTGCAGCCCCCGAGCTGCTCCTTTGGTCAGCCTGGCAAGCCAAGGGTGCCAGTGGGCAGACCTTTGTCATGTTTGCAGGGGATGAGTGCCCAAACAACCTGAGAGAATGCAGGAAATACTTGTTGAAAAGTACAAGGGAGTGTTGGTGTCTCAAGTGAAGCAACAATAATCCTTTGGTATGATGAGGTAATAAGCGGGGATCAGCCAGCAGTGCCCTTGGAAGTGAGGTTAAGAAGCTAATGCGTGATGGGAGAGAGATAATGCACAGATAGGGCTGGGTGAAAAACATGTGGGTGAGAGGATAATCTCTCAGTACAGAGAACAGGATGTGGTGTGGTTGAGAAATGAGATGGGTAGAGAATGCCTAAAGATTGCTGATATTGGAATGGCTAGAAAGAGACTGATTTAAACAAAAAAGGGGAAATTGTTCACAAGTTTTAGGATGGACATAGATTTGAGATTCAGGAAAGAAGTCATAATCAGGTGAAAGAGAGGTTAAAATTTGAGACTTTAGTGTAAAAAGCATAAACCAGTAAAGTACAGTAGCTGCAAAGATATGATGTGCATGATATGCTTTTAAAGGAAATGTTTTATCTTAGTTTTTCCCTGAAAACAACTTCAAATTTGTGATTAGTAAGTGGAAAACTGTTTGAAGATTGGCTATGGATGACTGATGAAACAATTTTTGTTCTGGAGAGTCAAATGCGGGTTCCCTCATGCCCCTAATACCTACTTTATTTGGACCCTAATAATGCAGGTACTTATTTACATATTTAATTTTACCGATGCTTGTTCACTTTATGAGCAAAGATCTCACAGGATCAGTGGAACTCATTAATGTGTGTGAGACTAAATACTGTATTATCAGGAAATTTTCCAAGGCTTGTTTTGTTTTTGAGAAAGGGAATATTTGCAAACTAGCTCTACCAGTAGCTTGTAGTTGATGCACAGCATTATTTAAATCAGCAACAATTACTGATGTTATTTTCTTTAATTAATGGATCTTTTTCATGAGTTGACTATGAACTGTGAGTTAGAAGAATGAGGATATGTACTTGGATTTACAAATGGTGAAAATTATATTTTCAGACTATTTATAATTAATGAAAAGCTTTATCTCATTAAATGTGGTTTTTATTATCTGGGAAATTGGCTAAACAACAAATGATGACATTCAAGATCTGTGCAATATGGTCAAAGTGTTACAAATTTGTTTGGAGGAGGGCAAGAAAAGGATGAACTTGTCTTGAAAAGTTCTCCAGCATGTTGTAATAAAATGTTAAAAAAGACTGGAATATCTGGTTAGGTTTCGTTTCTAAGAAGATGACATGTTTAAAGAGGAAAAATTAATTTCTTGAAAATACATAGTAACTTATCAGGAAAATCCAAATGTTTAGGATTTTTCTACATTGTAGTAATGTGAGGGGAATGTAGACTGTACAGTTCCATGAAACTTAACTAGAAATGTCACCGTGTGAGGCAAGCTGAGCAGTTGTGTGAAGTATCCTGGCTCTGCATGATACTCAAATATTTACTCCTGCAGCTAGAGGTGTGGTGGTCTGATTAAGTGTTTAGGTTGAGATTGAGGAGACAGGGTTGTGGGTTATTTATTTTGGTTTATCTTGATTGCTTCTTTGTTTTGTAAAAGCTGTGAGGTGTTTTGTGTTATTTCTGCTGACATTTCGCAATCACATAAACTAGATCTTTTAAATTATCTCCCCGAGTTTGAGACCCTGTTAGTATTAAGACCTCTCTTAAGAACAAGGGTAACTTCTTTCCAAAATGGCTTTTAAGAAACGTGTTCACTTTGGTGTTGGTGGTAGGGAGAATAATTAATCATCTTTCCAGGTACAGCGTTGCAGTTCTTCCTGTGCTGGCCTGGCACTTGAGAGATCCCAGTGGATTTCCCCAAGTTCAGCTTTATGTTCTGCATTCTGAGACAGAAGCAGTGAGGTAGGACTAGTTGAGTGCAACAAGAAGTTTTTACTGGAAGAAATACCCACTTAGTGGATTGGAATAGGAGTTTTGTAAAACCAGGGATTGGCTCTGTGTATTAAACTGCAGTAGGTGCAAACAAACGTGGGGTTAGGCAGTGTGTGCTAGCTGCCCTTCCTGCTTGGATCTCGTAGCCCCCAGTGACTTCCAGTTATTTTGGTTCTGCAGGGTTGTCGTTCAGTTCCACTGGAATCTCAATCGTTGACCTGAAATAATTTTCTTAAGGGAGTTAAAATAGTCTTAAGTATGAGATACTGGCGGTATTTAAGCTTAGTGATTCTAAGATGAAATGGTTTTCCATGTTCTGTCTGCTTTATACTTCAAGGCTGTAATTGTGGGCTGTGTAATGAATACATTTTGGCATCATTTGTAGAAAATCCCTTGCAATTTTTGAGAAAACATGTAATTGTCTTAAGGTGGTTGTGCTGAACAGCCAGGATTCATGCTTTTTACAATAATGAGGTAACCATATCAGTGCTCCAAACTCAAATTTCAACCTTGAGTTTTAATTCTGAAAGGGGAGCCTCTACAGACCTTTATGCACACATTAGGTGGGAATACTGCTATTAGTTTATATATACTTGATGCTGGGAAATGTGAATTTTAAGACCTTATATATAAGTGTTTCTTATGATCTTGATAGACTATTTGCAGTACTTTGTACTTAGCATTTTAACTTCTAATCATGCAGGCATAATCAGACTGTAAGTCAAACCTGAAACTTGTGGCTTCCCCGACTGCTTTTCTTCATTATGTCATTGGAAAAGAGGTTTGATTTTTTTTTTTTTTTTTGCTGACTTGTGATCGTTTGTGGGAAGAGGATCATGCTCCCATATCTCCCTAGTTAATCTGACAGTTGCTTGGATGTTGCTTTTTTTTGGTTATCCTTGGTTGTATATGATATGAAAACAAATGCTGTTTTCCCAATTAACCTTGCAAATTTTTTTTAATGCAAATGGTGCATTCTGCTCCCATAAAAGAATAATAATTTTGCATATTCTTAAGCATTTTAGGACATCTGGGAAATGAATACTCCTTGTGACTGTTTTGTGATATGGTACATGATACCATAAGAAAAACACTCAAAATTTAGTCAAATATATTTTGATAAATTATCTTTCAAATGTTTTAAATATTTAGTATTTCTTTGAGGCCGATGGGAACAATAGTATCAAATAGTTTCCTTTCCAAATCATTCTCTTTAGAAAAAAAGTAGTTGACTGGTGAGTGTCTTTAATTTTCCACATATGCTAAAGATGCACTGAATTCAGAATGCTGTTACAAGTTAGTTACATTTAATTTTAGTTTCATTAATTTTCTTTCTAAAAGATATGGATGGTTTTACACAATGATATGTAATGACATAAAAACTAAAAAAAGAAATACCTGGGGAAAAGGCACTTGCTATAATTTTTTCTACCACAAAATCATGGTGGTTTTTTGATTACAAGTTGGCATGCTTTAATCACTGATTTTTAAATGTTTTTGCTAAGATATTACATGTTAAGGCTCCCCAGATATGAAACATCAATTTTCAGTGTTTTTTTAAATCAAGCTAGTAATGTTAAAAATAAAGTTGAAATTCCCATGTGCAATTAGATGGTTTCAGTTTTATACTCAATGTAATAAAATATATAACAGTTTTATGTACCATGGAAGAAATGGGTTTTGATTTTCTCATTATGTCACGTGTTATTCAATATTTGAGGCTGTTTGCCAGAATTTCTTTAGTGTTTCTTTGACAGTTCCTAGCCCATTGCTTATTTACAGAGATTTATCCTGGTGTTGGCCTCTCCTCCCAGCTTTGTGTCAGCAGTGAATATGCTGAGGAGGCATCTGCCCCTTCATGCAGCTCATTGATAAATAAATATAAATATAAATGAAAATACTGGGCCCAATTTTGAACCTTGAGGTCCAGTCACAGATAAAGTACTGAGATTTGGTGCTTGTTCATCTGTATTGTTCAGATTTCCACTGGATTTTAGTGTGAATACTCTTCTATTTGTATCAGTTTAGTCATGAAGGAAATAACTGCTGCTGCTGAAGTACCTTTTAATTTCTACATTGACTATTCATTTGACTCTCAAAAAGAAATTGGCTCTCAAACAAGAAATTGATGTGGTCTGCTGTCACTATTGCCAGTCTGACCCTGTGGTTCATGTTTATTTCTGTCCTGAATGTGAGTGTTGAATTGCTTCAGAAGTATGGACGCTGATTATGCTATAAATTTGCTAACTTTCAGTATGGAGCTCCTGAAGTGGTGCAGAATATATTTATGGACTTCGCTGTCTTTTTAATATGCTGGATTACAGAAACAGTATGAAAAATGAGCTGTTAAGAGTTTGGACTTTGTACATGTTTTTAAAGAATGAGGAGCCTAGCTATGACGGTTTAAAAGTGTGGATTTTCTTCTCAGAACACTGACGTTTGTACTCAGCTTTTGTGTATGCAACTTCAGTGTTCAAATATGCTGTAATAGGGTTGTTTTACCTTTTTAAAATGGTAACTTTTTTAATGGAGTGCACTTATGGTTAAATTACATCACTCCTCTTGTTTTCTTTGTAATTTAAGAAGAAATGCCTTGTTAACCAAGGGAAACAGTATGTGTTTTTGTACTATTTGATTTATCAGAGGAAGTACATTTCTACAAGAAATAAAGGTTTTATGAATAATGTTATTCCTACAATCCGGATTAGGATTCCAAAGGCTGTGGTGAAATATAGGGGGACTTTGCTGTGTATTTCTAGGCTCATATCTTAAAAACTCTGAGAGAAACTGATACACAGCACAATTGTGTTACATTTTAGTGTTATATGAATCACAAAATCTTGAAAAATTCCAGTGTTTTGGAGGTGCCAGTAATAACATCTGATTTTAGTTTAAATTCTTTATTCAGTTATGCTAATGTTACTATGAATTTTGCCTCAAAACCAATGAGTACAGTAGATTCCATTGCAAATAAAGGACATGGAGGGTGGTGGTGGTTTTCATTTTGTTTTGGGTTTTTGAATTTGGGTGTTGTTTTGTTGCTTTTGGGGTTTGTGTGTGTGTTTAGTTTGTTTTCTGTCAGGGTATTTATCTGTGTCTGAGATAATATTACAAAGAGTAGAGAAGGCTCTAATTTACTGCCATGTTAATTTCTTCTGAAGTGTAGGGATCTGGTTTTGTAATCAAGTTTGAGAAGTATTTACTGTTGTTAGCAAGATATTTGTGAAGGGAAGAAGATGTGGCTACTATAGTCTTGAGCACTGAAGTGTATTTACAGGTGACACTGGAAAGGGAAGTTCACTTTTCAGTAGGACTTGTTACAGAAAAATCTTCTTGTTCATTGGGTTGACAAAACAAACAGCATATGGCAAATCAGTCAACAGCCTTCCAGTTCTGTAACTATTTACGTAACTGGTCCCGTGATCTCTGGTCTTCTGAAGTACTGAGCAGTGTCTGCTCCCTTTTAGTGGGGAGTGTGCACAGAACAGTCCCTGGTGATTAACTCTGGGAGTATTTGCAGCCCTTCCTACACCATAAAAGGCTAATGATTTAATTCAATAAAATTGAAGGGCTGATCAAAATATCTATGTATAGGTATCTTACTCTGGTTTAGAAGAGCAAATATTTGTTTACAAGCTATGAAGTTACAGTTTTGTCTTTTGAATATCAATAGCAACAAATGTAGGGTTTATGCCTTTGTCTGAAGTTTGTCTGATGGGAGCTGTTACTAACACTAGGAAATACCTTCTCATATTCCAGCTGCATTCACTATAGCTTCTGCATGTAGGAGGAAAGAGTAGCTGAGACAGTTTATCAGAGCTATGCTGAATGAGGAATTTTGTCTGGGTCTCTGTGCTTGGAGCTAAAAGATTCATGTTACAAGAAGAATCACTGTATATTACTCCTGTACCAAGTTCTTGTAGGTTTACTGGGTATTTTAATTACAACTATTGTGAGAAATGAACTTAAAGTTGAGAGCAGGATATGTTACATTCTTGTGCTGTAAGTTTTATTTTACGAGTTCATTGTTCATTCCAGTTGCTGTGTAGAAATAGTGTCATGAAATGTGTTTTTAGGGAGCTGTTGACAACAGTTTAAGATTCTAAATAATGTGCACTTGCATTAAATACATATGAGGAAAGTTATCAGGAATATACCATGGATCTATACCTCGCTTTCTGTGTTAAAATGAAGTTCTACTGGTGATACACAGTGTCTGGATTCTCTATAGATATTTTTACACCATATTTGCCCTAATTGTCAGAATCATAAACAATATGATTCAACCCATAGGTTCAGTTCTTTCTCACTATTCTATTGAGACAAAGCCTAAAGATGCATCTTTTAAGAGTGAAACACACTAAATTCACTTGTCTGCCTGGGATTTCTCCATCATATTTGTTAAATAGTTTATAACTTTTAAGTCAGTTGAAAATGATATCCTACAGTCTACTTAATAGCTGAGCAGATAAATACAGGGAAGTGATATTTGGACGAGAGGGAAGTTGCCATTCTCGCTTCTTTTTCACCTCCCCCATCTGGCAGAAAGTACTTCCTTGTTTTAAATTTGTATCAGGCATCTTGGCTTCTTGATGAGTTCAGAGCTGTGACACTGGAATAGTTTTAAACTGTAGCAAAGTCTATAGAATAGCCTCTAATATGCAAACAAAGTTATTTTGAATGTCACATTTCAGTTCAGTAAAACTCACTAAATGGTGCAGTGTGAGGTGGGTCCCATGGTATTGCAGCTGGGCATGTTGTAATACAGTTGGTACAGAGTTTTGTGTGCACATGCAGATCTTGTTTTCTGAATTTGTGATGTAGGGCATCTCGGTGCTCTGTAATATTCCATGTGCAAACCTTCTGTCTTTCCCCTGTTGCCTCGCTTTGTAACATCCAGACTACTCCCTTCTTGTCTTGAGTGCACTGTTCACTCCCTTAATGTATGGAGAGGAAAAAAGCAGTGCAGACTCTGCTTGTTTGATGCTGTGCCAGACTGGCCAGAGCAGGAATTTAACCCTTCACTGAAGAAGTTGTCAGTGGGTGAGATCCCTTTCTTGTTTGTACAAGTTTGGAAAAAACAGATCCTCCAGAATGCAAAAACAGATTCAGTCACATGTGCAAGGACTGGGGAGTGTCAGAGTTGCTTGCTCAGTCAGTCTCCCATGGATGCATTTTTAATAATATTGTGGAAGTATCTGTAGTTGGTGGAGAGGCATTTAAAAGTTTTGAAAGGCTTCAGTAGTTTCATCAAGGGTTCTTTAGTCATACACTAAAACATTAACCTTGTACATAGAGTGTCAGGTCATGTAATAATATTTTGTAACTGAAGAACTAAATGGTTGTTTACACGGGTTTTGAAAGATAAAAGTCTTGCATTGGTGTTTTCCAAGGCAAATAATTTGTTCTTGCAGACTTTCTGCAGGCTACCATTAATCATGCAGTAAATGTGCTGGTTTTGCGCAGAACTTCTGCTTCACATGAGGCCTCACGTGCCTGTTGGTCATACAGCAAATTCAGTATTCTACTACTTGATTGATTTATAGCCTTACTACTTTATAATCTGTTATTCTAGTGTTACTGGAAAGATGGGATTTTCTCCAGATATTTCTTATAATGAGCAACAGCATCTCTAAGCATTGTACAAACAGTAGTAGCATTTTTTCACTGTGATGCATGATATCGCACTTACTTCATTTAGGGTTAAACATAGTCTTTCTGTCTCCTATTTCAAGTGACATAACTAGGACTAAAATGTACTTATGCTTCAGCCTGTTTATTAACAGCCTTCAGCCATTCCCAGAAGACTCAGGAAGTGCCGGTTTTCTGGCTTGGCTATGGTGAAAATAAGATTTCGTGGTGTTTAGGGGAATGGACATAATTATATCCTTTGTATATACAAGGCAAGTGTAATACTGCCCCTGTGTTAAGACGGCAACTATTTTAATCCAATAATGCTAAAAAATACATGGTTTGTGATCTGCTATTGTCTTGTATAGAGATGTTTGAATATGGTCTGTTTTAAGTTAGTGTGGGAATTAAGCGTAAAATAGAACGTGTTTCAGAATTAAGCTTTGGTTCAAATGCAGATGAAACTCAAGTATTCTAACAATCTCTATTAAGAACATATGTGAAAAAAATCTGACTAAGTTTCTTTTAAAAAGGATCTTCCCAATTAAAAGGTGAATGAAATTAAGGGGATGATTGAAAGCTAAGTGAGTGGGTTCTGATCCAGTTTACAAAGAAGGATTTCCTGATCTCTATTTTATGTATGCTTGTATTCTAGTGATACTTCATATGAGTGTGTGTGTGTTTGTATTTTCTCAAATGGTGGTGGTAAGGGAGTCCTTACTGACTGCTTGGGACGCAGTTCTTAGCTCCTTCCTAGCTTGTAGGTAAAGGTACACACCCACAGGGGAGAGCCTGTTCATTGACAAGCACAATGTGAACAGGCTATGATAGGTAGCAGAGAGGAAGGAGGCCTGGAGGTGTGTTCTGGCTATTACACACTGTGTTGGCAGAACTTTCTGGGGAGGAAGGTGTGGTGTGTTTAGGGAATAGCCCTCCCTGCCGTGTGTGGCAGGCTGTGGGACTACGGAGGGGGTCATTGAGTGAGGAAGAGAGCACACCTGCAGGTACTGCACAGAAGTACTTCAGTTTGCATCATGGTGCAGTGAGGCAGATCTGCTGTTCTAGTCCTTATGAATGTGACCATCTGTTAAGAATCTGAAGAATTCTGGAGATTATTCATTAACAGGGCAAATAGGAGTGGTCGTTGAGATACCCTCTGTGGCAGCGTGTTCCTTTCCTCCCTTCTTTTAACAGTGCTGTTCCTTGTCCCAGCTGGGAAATTTTTCAATCAGTTTGCTCTACTGGTAGGGAAATTGCTGGTAAAATCTAATGATTAGTCCAGCTCTGATCCATTCGATGGCATGGGTGAACTGGGGTGCACAGCTGCAATCTTTAATGTTTTTCAGCTGATCTGGTAATCTCTAGAAGCAGAACTTGATTCTTTTGTAATTATGGCTGCTCTTTTCAAAAGCAGTCTAAAATGTTTGCACACATATTGTGTCTGTGGCAGATTCCTGCTCTTTCCTGGAAACTAAATGTGTCACACCTGTGAAGTTGGTAGGTCTCAGACAAGACATCCCCTCCTGCCAGACCTGACTTTCATCTGGAGTTTCCAAAGCAGTTCCTTTGCTGCTGCTCTGGGGACATCTTTATGGAGAACAACAGTCTTTGTCTTTTTCTTCCTCAATTGCAGCTCTCCTTTTTTAGCTTTGCTTTAGAAAGCTGACTTGCTGTATGCATTCTCTTACAGCGTCGCTGCATCTCCAGTGGTTCAGTACTTTTTTGAGCTTTTTGCTCACTTTATCATGCAAATGTTTCTCTCTTCATAGAAATTGACTTTTTAAAATTAAAGTTGACAGTGATACTGCTTTTCAAAAATATGTACTAAAGCTTAACGGGCAAATAGATTTTTCATACTGTGTTGTTACTATGAATTTATTAATTCTTTATTAATCAGGGCAAAGTAGTCTTTTGTCCAGCTAAAAGTGATTTTGAAGTTACTGTTGTTTTCCTTTTGCATATTAAGCACTGTGCATTTCTAGCAGAGTTTCTCTTTTAAATATTTTCAAGCTATAACATAGTGTACTGTTAATACCAGTGTCTGAAGTTTTGCAAGCAAAATAGCTTCATGTCCTGAAGGTCAACCTACAGACTGTTTTCTGAAATTCTTTTTAGGAATTATTCCTCTTTTCATGACTCAAAAAGACTAGCAGATTTTCTTCATAAAATCCTGTACAGATGCCTGTACAATCAATAGTGAACTTCTGTTTTAATATGAAATTAAAATGTGAAGTACTGTTTTTGTATATGAATGTGTAACTCTTTTTCTCATCTTAATCTGAGTGCCTCTGCTTTATTTCCAGTGTCACTGTGACTTTTGATGTTGCCACCCTGAACCTTCTAATTGATATTAATCTTTTAGTGTGTAAAATACTTAGTGTTTAAGTTTGCTCACAGCACATTTTTCCTCTCTCAGCTGTAATACCTAGATTGTTTTCAGGGGGGAATGAGGTACAATTTGCAGATTAGTCTGGAGCTACAGTGCAGAACTCATAGAAAGCAGAAAAGCAAAACACTTTCTTTTTTGTTCTTGATATAGAAACAGCTCTTTGTTAGTTTTCAGATGTGAAGCTAACAGGGTGTTTTGAAAAGATAAAGTACTGTTTAGCTGGAAGCAGCTTTTGTCTGCCTGGTTAGAAGAGGCACATTGCAGTTGCAAGGAAAAAAGAAAGACCAGACCAAATTGATAATTATGAAAACAAACAGGCAGGAATACAGAGGAATGATAATCAGTTCATACAGTAAAATAAAAGAGCTATTCTCCAAAGATAGAAAAGGAAGCAGGAATGCATAAAGATAGAGACAAAAGTAGAAACCCAAAACAGACAGTGAAAACGTATCCACAAAGAGAAACTGAAATGTATTGTCAGAAGTAGATTAGTGTGACATGCTCTAATTAAAATACAGTTTTCTAATTAACTTGTCCTGAAGACAAATAGGGAAAGGTATACTATATTATACTGGTCAGTTCTCATTAATATATTCATTGATGATTATGATTCCCATAACTTTTAATGTAGCGCATCAGGTAGTTCTTTGTACAAACACTGCAAGATATTTATTTTGTTTTGTTTCATTTTTTGAAGTAAAACAGGGAATAATTTGAAGACCTTGATAATTATCTAAAAATAAAAAAAATAAAACTCAAGCAGCATAATGTTTCATAATTCAGCCATTTCATAAGAGTTTTATAAAATCTCAATATGTTAAATAGTCACTTAATAATGCTTTGTAACTTAAAATATTTAACTTCTTGAATAGAGTTGAGTGTTAAGAAGCAGTCTTTTTTGCCTGCATGAGCAGCACTGCAGAAGAAAAACAAAGACATTATACAGAATTTAACCTATTATTTGAATTTATCCGTAATTCAGGTTCATTTGATAAAGCCTCATGGGCATAAATTGAGTAAACAAGAACTGCTGAGATGGGTATTAAGTTATCTAATCACCCACATTTTTTCACTTGGCTTTCTGTGGACTTGTAGTTTTGTGGTTAAGTCATAACTTTTCATAAGGTGATAATAAAATACAATACTTATGTCCACAAATGCACTGGGGCTTTTTTGATGCCAAATGTTTTGATTTTTTTTTTTCCCTCAACCAAGACCTGGTTGCTGCTTTTCCATGCTCTGAACACTGTCATAGTACATATTACCTTATACCAACCTGCATAAGGGTTAAGAATTTAGAGAGCAAAAGACAGAATTGAGTTTTTAATCTCCCACTCACTGACTTGGAAGTTTAGACTGGCTGTGCTGCCTGGAGAACAAAGAATTGGGAAAAAATCTCATCTTGAGCCAGTGTTTCAGAAGTGCAAATAAGATCACTTGGGTAACTGCAGACTAAAATTGTGGTCAGATAAAAGTATGGAAGCAATGATGAGCAGTTGAGTCAATAGAGAATAAAATGATGGTAGAATAATTAATGCAAAGTATCCTAATTTCAAATAAAATGTTTTATTAAGTAGATATTGCAGATGTAATTAATTGAGATAGGTTTCTGAAATTGTAAGTCAATGTACTTCAGTGTTTAATGTGATTCTTAAAACTTTCAGCTGTATTGTGTGGAGGTCAGTGAAATGGGAGACTAATTTGAAAGCAATTCAATGTTAATGCAGTTAGCTAGTTTACATACTGTAAAGGAATAAATTAGTGAAACAGAAGGATTTTTTTACAGAATGATACCACAATCGTAGCTTTAAATGCAAGTAGAATTGCTTTTTGAAGTTCATGAAACCCTGTGAAAAGTTCATTAACCCTGTAAAAATCTCAATCTTGTTGAATGCCTTTTATTTGAAACTCCCACACTAGTCAGTGTCTGGACTGGTAGCTTTGGGAAGACTAAACATGCAGTATTTATGCTGTAGCATGCTCATCCCTCTGAAGAGATCTCCCATGTTTTTCTTTTTATTGGTTCTTAAGGCTTGTTTGGAGAAAAAACAAGTGTCAATAAGAGGAGGAGAACAAACCTTGAGTTTAACCCAGGAGAGTCTGTTTTGTCTTGGGTGCAGGTTTGAGTCAGGTTCACTCTTGCCTTTGTTGCTTCAGCTGCTAGTTTTGTAAAGCAGCTGGTAGCTGCAAACATGTGATAAGCTTAGAGCTGCAAACCTGGAGTGTTTATAACATTCATGTGTGGTTCCAGTAAATACTCTGGAAGTAGAATTTGGGTAGGTGACATTTGTTTTGGAATAGTCTGTTTTGACCTACTACAAACTTCTTGTCAAGTGTCAGATTTGTTTGTTTGTAGTGGAGAGGCTTTGGACTACATTCCACTTTTGAGTGGGCAGTTTCTATGTAGGGACACCATCCATTAACTGACCTTAATCAGTTTAATAATAATCAGCTGCAGTTTTAATAAAGTTTTTTACAAAAATTTTCTGCTCAGCTAGCAAGAGGTGTGGGCAGTTACTAGACAAACAGCAATATATATGTGCTTGGAAATATTGTTGAGAACATCATTATCAAGGTGTAGACAGCCAGATGTTGTAGGACGTGAATTTTTTTTTAAATAACATTTTGCTGATCTCTAGTTAATGCAGTTTTCGTATTTCTTATAAAGGAGGTAGCCAAATTGCTACACTGATGTATTTATTCTGAAATTACAGACCTAAATTTTCTTGAAACTGTTTGGTCTATTTTCTTATTTGTACAGCATTGCCTGGTTTTTGATCTTTTTTTTTCCATTGTAGACATCACTTGTATCTCAGTGCATTAGTTTGATTTCCTTTGTAGCAGTCTGGAAGATTTGCTGTTTCTGTTCAAAAAGGAAGCTTTTTGCTTTATTGAGGCCCAGAGCTCAAATGTGAGCTTCTGGAGAGAGATTGAAAGTAAATAAGTGAATTTGTGACTCCTCTCTGGAAGCCTTTCTGAAAAGGCCAGGCCTTTTTGCTTAATCTCTGATGTTGCCTTTAGCTTTTGCTCATTTATCTCAGTGGCTTTACAGAGCAATGTAAGGTGATTCTTATGGCCACAGACTTTAATTCAAAGGTTTATTGTTTATAGAGAATTTGAAAAATTGTGAAGCTTGTGGGATAATCCAACAAAGCTGTCTTTGCATAGAACATACTGTTTCTAGAATCACATGAAGAAGAGGAAATGAGGGGAAAAAAGAGGTTTTGTTGTATGATCAGTGGTGAAATCCTTGTAGTAAAGCATGATAGCTTGTCAAATGTAATTTTCATATTAACAGCAGACCTTGAAGGAAGTTTGAGCAGTGGAGTCTTTTTTTGTTTCAACAGAATATTTGGAAAGCCACTGTCTCTGGTTGCATGTTTGGAAACATAAGTAATGTGGTGTTCCCTAATGCTAATGAAACCTTAGCAGCAAATGAGAGCTTTGTGGTCTAAAGAGCTTAAGTAGGACAGCAAAGGCTTTGTTCTGCTGTGTGCTGAAGGAAGTCAGTTCTTTTTAATGGTATTAGGTATTGACTTCATGCCAGAAGCATCTTTTACAAACTACTTTTGGATGCTAGGTTAATTTTGTAAGAGTAATTACACAAATGAAGTGTAAAAAAGAAAGGCTGCTTGAGATTGACGGATTTTTACGCGTATTTGCAAACGTGGTTTGATGCCACAGCCTGGTCTCTGTCTGCCTATTCCCACACTCAAACCATGCATGTGCAGCTTCTCTAAAAGCAGTAGCAGAAATGTCACTTTATTTGACATAAGCTGTTTAGAGTGGAAACGTCCACTTGGTGCAAAGTGCACACATCAGAATAATGTGAGATACGGGCCATGGTTTCCCAAATACATGAAAATCTCATCTTCAGTCCCTCTCACATCTCTTGGCTGTTTCTGCGGTTCTGTGGTGAAACATGAGGGAAAGTGGTTGTGATTTTGGTGGAGAGAGTGGTGCAGAGGCTGGTAGAGCAGGATGGATGTTTGGTGGCAGTACTTGCATGCCATTGGACTGAAGTGTTCAAGGCACTAATGGCTGTGGCTGAGAGTCCGGGGTGTAGGATGCTGGCGCCTGCACGGCAGCATTGGAGAGCAACCTTAATCTTGTAATGTTACATTTATTTTTGTTGGTTATATAGCTGTGTTCACCTGGTATCTCTTTAAGTGAATATGTGTTCCCTGAGTCTTACAGCATTTTAGACATTTTTTGATTTAGCTGTAGATCATCCTGCTCATTGAAATTGAACTTAAGTGGGTAGTGCTAGAAGTCTACATCATTCATTTGGTTCAGGCAAGCCACTGAATCTGCAAGAGATAGCCTCTGATAAACAGCCTTCAGAGCTTTTTTTTTGCAAGTTAATTAAACTTTGAACTTAATTACTGCCTTAGCTTTTTTCTTTTTTTGATTTTTTTTTAAGTTTACTGTGAAGTGTATTTGGATTCAGCCTACAAGATGCAAACTTTGATGTTTCAGTTACTTGCCTTTTTGGATTATTAAATAACTGCTAATTTTAAATGCTATTGAAAGCTGAAAATCCTTGATTTTCTCACTGTGGTGGATTATTGTAACATAAAATGCAAATATTTGCTAGGTGGTATTTTATACCTTTGTTTTCTCCTGCCTAATTCTTTAATTCTTATCCCCTATATTTCCACTTGCTTTTTGACTTTTCAGCTTGTCCTAATTAGTGTATCCTCCACCTGTTGATCAGTACAGAGTGCAGTGAAAGATTGGTTTTGAAGATGGTTTAATGTATTAAAAATTCCCCAAGTTTTTCTTTTTCAGAAATGTTGTTTATTTTTTATTGTTTCTCCTTTCTGTTTTGTGCCTTTAGTTTGCTATAACTTTCTTAATTACTTAAGGACAGGTTTACTTTCTTTGGAATCTCCTGTTAGAGCTGATCATGAGCTGTGTATATAGTTTTGATTTAGTAAATGTTTTTGATATGCAGACTACCCCCAAATTTAATCATGCTGCTAAAATTTATGTTGTTTTTATTTCAGTGGGTAATCCTAAGAGTGAAAGTAATTTTTTGTATCCAATGAAATTATAATTTACTGTGTTTCAAAGCTACCAGACATCTCTTCCGTGAGCTGTCTCTTATTTCTCTAATAGAGATCTTTGGTTGGGTCTGTTATCGTGGTGGAAAAGATGCACTTTTGAAATAAAGGGTTTTGAGAAGAAAGAAAGAAAGATTTGCATTGTGAAAGTGATGAAAGGCTCCTTACAGCTTAACCTGCAAGTATTTAGAGCTGTTTTTATAGAAAGAGGTAGATCTGTTCCTGCACATGAAACCTACTGTTCTGGTATACATGGCTGATATGTATACACACATTTGACTGATTTATAACTTGAATGACTTCTACCCCAGTAGCAAGCATTCCCTCAGAGCACAGTTTACTAATAAATGATGTGTAAATCTGGTGCTGCTGTGATTCTTAGCTAATTCTGGGTAATTTTGTTTCCTTTTGTTTTTAAAGGATCAGTTTGATAACTTGGACAAGCATACACAGTGGGGCATTGACTTCTTGGAGAAATACGCAAAATTTGTAAAAGAAAGGATAGAAATTGAGCAAAACTATGCAAAACAACTGAGGTAAGGTTTTCTTTCTTTGCAAGTGGATCTTAAAAGTTACTTAAAATCACTGTATCACTTGGTGGGCAAGTATGAAATGTCATGATTAATGACTGTTTTTCATTTACAGAGTGAATTAGATCACTAGCTTTTTCACAGCAGACCAGTCCAAAACAAAATTATCTTTGGGTGTGCACTTGCTTGCTTGTTTTTGCCTTCTCTCTCACTCTTCTCTCCCACTCACCCTTCAGATCTTTGAACGAAAAAGGTTTAAGGTTTAAAATTAAAGATTCAAAACAAGGAAAACCATAGTGATTTTTTGCACTGACTATCAGCATGTTTGCTGTAAAGTGCATTATCTGTATCTACACTTGAGAGAGTGTGTGTGTGCCTCTGCTGCTAATTAATTTCTCATGTTGAATTGGCAAGAGCAACACTACATTGTGTTAAGAAATCTGATGGAAATAATTGAATTGAACTTGAGAAAACAACAAGACCTTCCTGTCCTTTCCATAGCAGGTCTTGTGCCTTTGGGTGAGACTGTAACCCAGCCACCCTTTGTCTTAGCTCTGTTCTGTAGCTGCCAAGTGAAACATCTTTTAGGTCCAATAGGAATTTCCCTTCAGGGATCATGCAAGGAGAGTAGCAGCCATGAAATGGCTGCTTCAGAATAACGTTATTTCTTCTTCATAAAGTAGGTTAATTTTTACCAACAGTGCACACAGTGCTTGAAGAATAAAATTGATAGTAAGACAATCTTGTGAACTTGGCCTTCACTGCCATCTTTGCCTTCACCTCATCTTTATTGTCCTGAATTCCTTTGGGTATTCAACTGAAGCTGCAAGCCTACCCTTGTCAGACTGAAACTGATAGCAGCTTCTCTCCTGTGGTTTCTTCCATCATTTGCAAACCAGATTGTCACTAGATAGAGAGCTGAGAAATCCTTCCTCATTAATACAGTAATGAGGTTCCCAGCTGAGGACATGGATGTTCTGTATCTGGGCTGCTCATTTCCTTTTTGATTTCTTTATCAGTTTCTTTTCATCCAGTTGTATATATTCACCTAACATAATAATCCATTGTTTTACTGAAGGAATTTTTTTCTTGGAAGGAAGAAAATAAGTACCACTTTTCCAAAGCTGGTATAGAAGAACTTGAGGAGGTAAAGGAAGGTTGGAAGCATGCACAGCACAGTTGGCAGCCCTGTTTTAATTTGTTTTCAGTTGTCTGTTAAAAAATAGAGATATATTTTGTTTCCACAGATCTCTGTCAAGATCTTTTCCTTAAATAGTATTAACAAATGCCATTTTGCTTAATTGTATTTAAAGGTTCATTCCACAGCTAGCAAGATGAGACAGCCCATTATTACTTCAGGATTTGACTAAAAATAGGAAATTTTCTCTGTTGAGCGTTTTACTCTGGGTAAAACTATTGATTTTTCTCGAAGTGTCTTTCAAAAATGAAAGAGTTTTGTCGAGTACCCGTTCTGTCAGATGGCTGGAGTGGCTGTCCCTGTGCAGTAAGTATGACAGCTCTAGGAAGCACAGGTCTTGCTGCACACACATTACACAGTGCACGTGCACTTCCTGCCTGCTTCCCACCAGGGGCTGTTCAGCACACACACCACAGGGTGACTGATTTTCTGCCAGTAGACCAGTTCATGAGTTACTCTTTGATACTCTTGCATATATATTCTTTGGGGGAGACTTGACTCTTTAGTAATGAACTGTCTCATGGTAACACCTTGATTTCAGCCATCATTGCTCCTGAGGACATGCACTATTTTTAATTATGTGACATAGTTGTGAGGCCCAGGGGGGAATTGAGATCAAGCAAAATTGTCACCTTCAGAAGAGTTAGCCAGCCTGCATCTTGGTCCTGGGAAGTTTTGAGAGAGAAGGTTTTGTGGGTTGGACTGTGGTTCTGGTAATTTTAATATTGGCAGCATATGGCCTCTGAGATAGATATTAATATCCCTAATAGAATTTCTAGTATATCACTGTTTCTTCCCTTTGTAATGGAAAACAATCTGAAAAAGTGTTTGAGACTCTTTTAATATTGAACTTTGTACCTAAGATTAATACTGCTCTTGGTTAGTAGAGTATAAACAGTACAGGAAGTGGTCACCTCTTGGTACTTCTGCAGCTCTCAGTACTGGGTTGGGAGACCAAGGAAAGCCAGGTTTAGTCAGGAGATACAGCTAGTGATGTGTGGTGGTATTTTTTTACTGTCTTGGTTTCAGTGTGGACCATGAACATCCTGTTGAGATCACTGATGGATCTTGTTCTCATAGACTTCAAGGATGAAAGCTTGAGTGAACTTTCCATAACAGGCTTCACTTACTAGCGTCGGTCTCCTGGCAGAAATTCACATTCACTTTGTGTATACCCTTGCATTTTGAAACCTTTGTTTTTCTTTATACTGTCACAGCTTAGTGATGAGCCTTTCCCAGGTGCAACAGCCCTTCCATGTTTTCTAGGAGAGGGCAGGTGATGCATGTACAGGATATGAGGGGCTGTTTGAGCTCCTCATATATTCTTACTGTATGCAGGTGTTGCATCTCATGGTTGCCAAGTAAGTCCAGAAGTGATAACTTTTCCAAATGCTGGTTTTAGGTTTAATTCTTTGCTATTCTTCTTTGATACTGAAAAAATTACAAAAAAATTGGGGAATCCTCAATTGTCTATGGGGGGAAAAAAACACCCTAGACAGTTTGTCTTGTCTTTGCCTGCCACATAATGTGTTCTGAAACAAAAAAGGATGTGTTATTTGATTTTGTTTGAGCTAACTTAAAGGAAAATCTAAACTTTTATGTGGTTAGGTCTCAACTAATGTATTGTGTTACCACAAGGTTTGCAAAGGTTTTTAGAGGCTATTACTGAGTTACAGGGATGTGAATCAGGACAAAGATATTGCAGGATACATTAACACATTGCATTTTAATGATATGACTGTTTAATTAGTTTTTATTTTGTAATTGGAAAAAAATGAGATTTAGTATATGCTAAACTACTGGGCTCTAGGCTGAATATTTAAATTGAATTCTCAGATGTTGTTTTTGACCAGCATTGTTTCCTAAAAGGGGCAATGCGAAGGTCAGTTTTGTTCCATATCATTGCACACAAAATAATTCTGGAGGTTCACTCCCTTTTCAGCCTGTCTAAAGCATTATGACACTTGAGCAGACAGAGGAGTTCCACTTTCTGTGGTGTTAGGCAGTAATACAAGTTATACCTGCTGCTGGAGATGAGACTGCTATGGAATAAAATTTCTGAATATGGTCAGCTTCTCTATTGTTGGTTTAAAGCAAATAGCTATGATTGCTCCTAAGCCATTTGTTGCCCAATAAAATTGTGCATTGTGGTTTCTGGATTTGGTTACTCTGATCAAATCTATTTTTCATGTTCCTTCTGCATACTGTTGTGTTCAAGTGATATTTGTATAAATACATTATGAATATATGCATATGTCTAGTCAAACTGAGACAGCTTCAACATTTTTATATGCATAATCTTGGAAAGATTTTTGAAAATGGGCGTAAGCTCAACTGTAAAGCTGGGTACACAGATTATCACCACATGTGATCATTTCTCAAAACACTCTTCCTTTGATTGGAGCTGAGATTTTACACTGCTCATTACTATTCAAATATGGTTGTGGCAGGTTTTTTTTATAGTCCTGTTGCTGTAAACTTAAACATGTGATTTCTTAATGATTCTAAGGATATTCAGCTTTGTAAACTTGAAATCTAGGTTACGCTTTTTTAAGGTTGATTGCTCCAGTGTTTCTGATGAGATGTTACTAAGCACAGTTAACTGTTATTGTTTTCACCCAGTCCATAATACTGATGTGCTGTCATTGAAGGCATCAGAATTGTATTGAAACTATTAAACAGAGATAGGAAATGCTTTTAAGTACTTACTGCAATTTTAGCTACTTATATAAGAAAAAAATTTGTGACCAGGCTCATTGGTAATATGATATAGGGGCTGTAGTGATTCAGTATGAGCAGATACGACAGTACCTGAGCTGCCACCTTCATAGAAGTTGTGCTGTGTTGATGCTGCTGCTTCTGTTCTTTATCTGCTATATTAATTGACTGAAGAAAACTTAGTTTTTGTTGATAAACACAATTTTTAACACATCTGTAAAATTTTGTGTGATGTTCTATGTACCTGACTGTAAGTCATTTTTATCAGCTGAAGTGCTTTTTGAAACTTCTGCCTAGATGGTTGAGGTGGTACTTCTCTTAAAAATCAGGTTCCTGTCTCACTGGTGTTGACCTGAGACCAATTTATACCAAGAAGTGAGGTTAGTAAAATTACAGGAGCAGCACAATGGGATGTGGTTATTCCTGTATAAAATCTGCCTCCAAATGGCTGGCTGTAAGACAGAGTGTGATAGAAGCCATCAAAACTTTACTACCAAAGAGGATTAGAGTGTCATCAGCTGCACTTTTCATAGGAAGCAGAGGCATTAATCTTATACATTTGTTTCTGTTCTGATGATCAGCAATTACTTGTACAATTTTCTTATAAACTAGTCCAGACCCATATCTGAATTCTGACAATTAGGCATGGATTTAGACTGAAATGTCAGAGGATGTTATCCTCCCTTATAAGTGTCAGCTGGCTCCTCTTTGAAAGAATGCTTCACTCTTCAAATCTGTGCTCATACTGGCTGCTTGTCAACCTGTGCTTTTCAACAATTCAGATTTAATATCTCTGTTTGATTAGGGGTTGGTATTCACTTATTGGAAAAGCTATCTGTGCATAATTATTCACATGAACACTGTCTTTTTCTTTGACCTTTAAAACCTGCATTTGCTTGTCATTTTATATTTATTGCCATTGATTACTGTACCTTGTGCTGTTAAATCCTGATCAGTGTCTCAAACCTGTGTGTTCCTTTGATCCAAAGGTAGATGGGATTCACTAATGAATCTGGCAGTTATTTGGAGAAGGGATTATATAATATTTATGTCTTTCTAGAAATAGTAAACAATTGCATTAAAGAATGAAACCAGAACAAAAATTAGCACAGTAGTAAATAATCTGTATTTATGACCCTTCTCTCCTGCTGTTTTTAAATGTGTGGCTTTAGTAAGTAATTTCTTTTCTCATTTTTAACAACTCTGAAAATCTTCCCTTGAAAAGGCTCATGCATGGTTGCTTAGCTACAACATTGTATGTGTGTTATGCATTTCACCTTCTGAATAAAAATAACATGAATTTTAGGAATTTCCTATTCATTAATAAGTGCTGAGGAACAAAGCAGAAATGTAAGGGAAAATGGAACACAGGAATGTTACTTAGTGAATATTTTTTCCCCTATTTTGTTTATGCATTTTCCTAAAAATGTCTACATTTAATCCCTCCCAAGTAGAATGCTACAATAGGCAGTGGGTTCTGGGGATAGAGAGAAGAAATTCTTACGTGAACTTCAATAAGCAGGTTACTGTAAAACGTGTAGGTAATTTTTTATGAAAAAGTCAGTGCTTATTCTCTTTCTTAGTACATATTGATATAAAAATGACCTTTCTTATAACAGTCAGATTTTTTTTGGTTGTAATCTCAGGGGGTATAGAAACAGGCAAAAGATCCAAGTTTACTATTTCTGCACCAACTGCCTGCTCATATTCTGGTGTATCCTCTGTGACTGTACATAATCTCACTATGTGGGCTTTTGTACCATAGAGAAGACTTCCAGATAAATGGATTTGAGAAATTGTACAAGGTTATTTTAGATGAAAGTAGAATTAGCACCTTTGTTTTAATGGTAAGGTAGTTCGTAATTAGTAACAACTGAAGTTACAGAGAGAGAGAGATGAAATACGCAACATGCATGCCAGATTTTTTTCTCCTAGAATCTTCTCTTAACTCCTCCATTCCTTTTTTTCCTGCGTTCTATGATAAGCTGGTCATTTCGTATCAATGTTTTCAAAAATTGGACTGTGATACTGTGCTAAGTTCTGGTCCTGTGGATTCTAGAGATTTGCTTGGTTTCTAAAATCTGGGTATTGGGAATGCTGATGGGAGGACAAAGTGTAAAATCTCTTTTCAGAAAAGACATGTTGCCTCTCCTTATCTGGGCATGTCCTTATTAAAGATTTGGAAATAGTGTGGTTAAAATCTTTGCCCTGAATCTGTTCTCAGAGCTTCCATCAGGGATGGAGCTATGTGCTGGTGGCACAGCACGGTGTGCACTCTCTGTGTGACACAGTGATCGTACATTGGCCTTGTCTTCGTCTGCTGCTGCCTTCTGCATGTGGCAATAGGATGTTAAATAACAAACTCTGCATTTCGTGTCTGCTCACTGCAGTAGAAGTTTTAAAATGTTTGCAAATTGCTCTAGGTCAGAGTGGTGTAAAACTTTGATAATACTGTAGATTTCAGCCTTGTGTTATCTGAAGGACCCTTATAAGTTGACAGAGGGAATAGATTTGTTTATAGAACATTAAACAGAAATAATTTGTTCATGAAGTTTTCTTTGTGTGTCTTCTCAAAAGAGATTCTAAAACAGGATCTTGTTTTTTTCTTCTTTAATAGAAATCTGGTAAAGAAGTACTGTCCTAAACGCTCACCAAAAGATGAGGAACCCAGGTAAAAATGTCCATTTCAAGTTATGTGTGTAAAAAGTGAAAACTAACTGTATATGCTGTCCTTTTATGGATTTTTTAAAGATAAAGTATTTAATTGGTGATGACAACAAAAGAATTGTGCTTGGCTTCTTGCAGTTCTGCTATAATTCTCAAGCATGTTTACTTCCATTGGTATTTTAATGTAGTAGACATGGCAGGTTGTATTTGCTCCCTTCCAAAATAATCTTTAGATAACTTAAATTTTGAAAGCAGAAGTTTAGCTTACTATGTACAGACTAGTATTGTTTTTTAAAGAAAAGCAAGTGTGTGTCCTTAGGCTTTAGTTTTTTGCTTAGTAATAGAGATTTTCAGTGCATTTTTATGGCAATACAAATGTAGCTATGCATCTCTATAGTGAGACATGAGTGTACACAAATTGTCATGTTATGGGCAAGAGGAGCTCTCAAAATGCTGATTTGCTTTGACTTTGGAGACAAAATAAGTGGATGTCTACTGGTGGAGGAACAATTTGTGCTAAACAACTTTATTTATCAAAAATGTGCTTGTTTTGCTGTCCATTCCACAGCCATTTAAAAATTTATTTGAAAAAGCACAGTATTTTTTTTTCTTTAGAGGTAAGTCTTAGGAAATAAAACAAGTGGACAAGTTTCAGCTTGCAGCCAGAGCACATACTGTGCAGAGTGCCTGAGAATTCACAGTAGGAATTCCTCTAGCTCTTTAAACTATGTAAAGATCCTGAGCCTGAGGGAATAGGCCTTCTAGTGCTAGAGTGGCATTTGAAATTCCCAAAAGCCAAGCCTATGGAGATGGCAGTATTCCACAATTAAAAGAGAGAAAGATGTATATTTTAATGTGGTGCCTGTTTTTTTTTTTCCCCTTTCTTCCCTTCCACACACACTTTCTACCCTTTGCCCCTCCTCTTCCCCCCTTTTCAGTGCCAGCCATAGTGGCACCTTACTTCCAGCCAAGAGGTGGGCAGGCACGCAGGCAGCTGTCTGCAGAGCTGATAGCAGCTTGTTCAGTAAACCCATCGGCATGCATAGCAGTGGCATGGTTGGCATGTTGCACCCGGAGAGCACCAAGCACATCATCTGCAGCAGGCTCAGCTCCCAGCCTAGGCACGGGGGTATCCCTTCCCAGGCTCAGGCCCCTCCTGGGCCAGCTTAGGAGATACCACTATACTACAGGGCTTGCCAGGTAGTATTCTTCTTCTTTCTTTTCCATCCACAAACCCCCTGTTCTTGTAAAACGTGTTTGAACAGACGTTGCAACATATAGTACATGCTAGGCTTAACTTAGGCTTTCCCAGCTTGTGTTTTACTCTAACTCAATTAGCATTAAGATAAGGTTTATTGTCAAATGTCTGTGTTTTTTTTAATTTAATCAGGAGTACAGGCTATACTAAAATAAGTATATTTTAAAAAGCTGCCTAACTCTGTGTGTGTGTGTGTGCTTTCTGTCAGGTTTACTTCGTGTATTGCCTTTTTTAACATCCTCAATGAGCTGAATGACTATGCAGGACAGCGAGAAGTAGTTGCAGAAGAAATGGGACACAGAGTGTATGGAGAATTGATGAGATACTCTCATGATCTGAAAACTGAGAGAAAAATGGTAATTTCTGTGGTTTTAAAGTTGAAAATAGCATATCAAAATGTATGCCTTTTAGTGAACTGATGTATTTGTTTACCCATTTTGATGAACATAGCAATACATAGGTTTTATGATACATTTATAAAACACATTTAAGGTTTTTATATAATATATAATGTTATATACTATAATACAGTTATTAAACCTAAAAATTTTTTTCTTGGGAAGACATTGTTTGCTAGACTTTTTTTTTTTGCCAGTGTACTACAGTATCTGGGATACAATTCTTGCATGTTGAGTAATATCTTCCAAAGAGTATGGGTAGCTTGTGGAAGATACTGCACATCATAGGCTGTCAACTAGAGCAGGGACTAATTATTGGTAATAATACTAAAAATATAGGCAAATTTAATTTATTTGTGGTGTTTTTAGCATCTTCAGGAAGGGCGAAAGGCTCAGCAGTATCTGGACATGTGCTGGAAGCAGATGGATAATGTGAGTTTGTGTTTGGATTTTATTCCTGTTGAACTTAAGTAAGATATACTGGCTGTAGTGGAATTGTTTTCATCTCTCTTGCTTAGATTTAATACTGAGGTATATTACTAAATATACAAATAATTTAGTAACATAATACAATTCAATGTATTTATAGTTCCCAGATTAAAAATCTCCTGTAAACAGCTTCTGTGTTTGTGTTTGAGAGAAGCCTTGGCTTTTATCCAGCATAACCAGCATAAAGGAATCTGGTTTTAGCATGGGTACAGACTTTTATTGCTTCTCCTTGGGCTACTAAAATTGATAGTTTATTTATATGAAGATGAAATCTTAAGTCACTGAATTTGACTTGAGCTTGAGGGCTTGTTCCAAGGTGTATTCAAGAATACCACTATAGACTATTGTATTTTTGGGAGATAGAATTACTGTTTAACAGATAAATGCAGGAAGTGAATGTCTCTAGGACAGACTATAAGCTTCTTTTTCTTGAAACAAATGCTTTTAAAGATAAGAAAATATAAAAATCAACCAAGTCTGTTCAAGATGCATTCTGATATTCTGGTTGTGTGTCTTAAAAAATTATTATACCTTTGATTCAGATTATTGTGAAGCAGTACTGCAGAAGTGAATTTCTGTTTTGTTGTTGTGGTCCCAGATGAGCAGGTTCTTGCTTCCCTATCATGTCAAAGAGTTCAGTTCATCATCAGAGGATCAGAATACAAGCATATGTGGTAGTTTTAGATGTTATCTCTTCACCAAGATAGTTCGCACAGTTCAGCTCAAACAATACAGTGCTGTATATTTACCTGAGTGCAAAGTCAGTCTTTTAAATACATTTAGATGCCTTTAAGGGACACACTCACCTCAGCTGCCTGACTTTGCTGTGAAGCAGGAGCTCAGTGTCTCAGTTGCAGTTTCTCTCTAGAGATGTGAAATTCTGCAACAGTTTTTCCTACAGCAGTTGTCTTGACAACAGCTGCATATAGAGAACATCAAGTATATTGAGTACTGTTGTCTGTGCTACCTGCAGCTGTGCCACTTGACATGAATACTGATGATGATTGTAGTGTAGATACGTCCTTCACACTGCCTTCAAAATAATTCAGTTGACCTAGTTGCTGTGCTAACAATGTGCTCCTTTAAAGGGACTTAGTGAATTTAAGGTACTTAAAAGGAAGCTTTGATATTTAGAATTCAGAATTAATGTTGGAAATAGTGGCTGTTGAAGCAGTAAGTTTGTGCCTTTTGTAGAGCAAAAAGAAATTTGAGAGAGAATGCAGAGAGGCAGAGAAGGCACAGCAAAGCTATGAGCGACTGGACAATGACACTAATGCGACAAAGGCTGATGTTGAGAAGGTAAGGGTGTGGTGGCTTTACTTTATTATCAATTGTATTTCATTTACATGTTAATCATCAGTACTGAAACAATATTCATTGACTGTGTGACATTGTGTGTAGAATATGGTTTCTTGTTATGTGCCAAATCAACGTTCCAATGAGATCTAAGCCAGCACATGAAAGAAGTGTGCTTCAGAATCGGGATGGTTTGGGTTGGAATGGACCTTGAGGACTCCCCTGCCATGGGCAGGGACAGCTTCCACTAGACCAAGTTGCTCAAAGCCCTGTCCAGCCTGGCCTTGAGCACTGCCAGGGATGAGGCATCCACAGCTGCTCTGGGCAGCCTCTTCCAGTGCCTCACCAACCTCATAGGGAAGAATTTTTTCCTAATGTCAAATCTAAACCTGCCCTCTGAGTTAAAAATCATTCCCCCTTGCCCAATCGTACCTGCCCTTTGAAAAGGCCCTCTCCAGCTCTCTTCTAGACACTCTTTAGGTACTGGAAGGGGCTCTGAGGTGTCCCCAAAGCCTTTGCTTCTCCAGACTGAAAATCTCCAGATCTCAGCCTGTCTTTATAGGAGAGATGCTCCAGTCCTCTGATGATCTTGGTCCTTGTTTGGACTCTTCCCAGCAGGTCCATTTCCTACCTGTGCTGAGGGCACCCCAGGTGGGCTCTCAGGAGGGCTGAGCAGAGGGGCTGAGGCCGCTCCCTTGAGCTGCTGGCCACGCTGCTTTTGGGGAGCCCAGGATAGGGTTGGCTTTGTGGGCTGTGAGTGCACATTGCAAGGCCCACAGTCCTTCTCCTCAGGGCTGCTCTCACCCCCTGCTCTCCCAGCCTGCGTTAGTGCTTGGGATCACTCCAGCTCACATGCAGGACCTGGCACTTGGCCTTGTTAAAGCTCATGGGAGCCCCTCTGGATGGCTGTGCTGAGTGTCTTCCTTTAACTGGCAGCTGTCTGCTGTTTGGTACCTCGTGGTTTATGGGATCAGTCACTTTTCTGGGTTTTAGGATACACATTTAGCAGTCTGCCTAAGGGAGCTACAGTGATCATTGCTTTCTCTGTATATAACAAATGAGGTTTTGGAGTATCAGTATATGTCAAGTCTCACATTCTTTATGTTTCAGTTATAAGGATGTTGGCTTTGATGACTTGTGACTACTGTTACTGCACAGTTGATAAAATAAAATGATGCTGTGTGTCACTGAAAAGTACAAGACATGTTTAACCTGGTAACACTTCCCTTCTAGGCCAAGCAACAGTTAAACCTGCGCACACACATGGCTGATGAAAACAAAAATGAATATGCTGCACAGCTACAGAACTTTAATGGAGAACAGCACAAACACTACTACATTGTCATTCCTCAGATTTACAAGGTAAAAGAATTAACAGATAAAGTATGTCTAATCCTTTTCTAATGAAGAAGTAGGCTTTAAAATTAAAAACTGGGTTTTTGGATGTTAGTGGATCATTTTATCAAGAAATTACCATAATCTTGAGACAACTTGTGTTTTTTCATGAGTCTGCTTACCATACTAATGCTTGGATTTCTAACTAAAATGCTTGGTTGCATTTTCTCCAAGATTTATACTTTATAGACTCTTTTTGTTTAAATATTTCTGAAAGGGTCTGCCAAAATAAACACTTGAGACGTCTGGGTGGCAGAAGACATTTAAAACAGTCATTCTAATGGGGGTTGGTCAGTAGTTCTGAGGATCCCTGTGAGTGTGTGTGATGCTCTGCCTGTGCTGAGGTGAAGGACAGCCCAGAGCTGACAGTGGCTGTGGTTTCATGGATCTCATGCATGGGTTAAAAAGGCTGCATTGGAAGCAGAAGTTCCAGCACCCTCCCAGCCCCCAGTTAGTCCTTGCTCCATCAGTGTTGCCAGCAATCCACAGGTCTCTCTAAACCAAGTAAAAAAGTTAAAGATCAATACTTTGCATCTAAAGTGGGGATTTCTTGAGATGCTTTATGTAACTATTAAGATTTTTTGTAACATTCTTTCAAAAACATGGACTTTGCAAAACTGGAAAACCAATTTGAAATAGTTGGGGTATCAGGTGAAGAGAGGTCGTAAGTGTGTTGGCATGTACCTTCTGCCATTTGGGAAATATGGGTGGGAACTGATACTGAGACAGGGAGTGAGGAAATGCAAGGTGAAACACTGGGTTTATTTGGAGGAATTCAACTTCAATATGCTTGATATTTTCCAGCAGCACAGGTCAGTTTGGTTTTTTTTGTTTTTTTTTTTTTTAATCCTTACTAGAAGGTCTAGGAAAAAATTACCTTGACTTATTAAAGAATTGTCTAATATTTTAACAGTTAAGCAGCACCACAGTAGGTCTGACTTCACACACTGATCCAAGAACTGCAGTCAGCTCCCAGCAGAGACAGATTGATCATCTTTGTAGCTTGCACCAGACTTGTGCTTTACTGCCTTTATTTCTCCAGGGTTAAGATCCATTATCATTGTATGATATTACTCATATTTTTTGAACACAGTAAGAGCAGAAAGGCCTAGTCCTGTTTTCTCTTGGGACTACACTTTATTACTTCATTGCAAGTATTTGGGGACATTCTATGGGAAAACCTTGGAGAAGTGTTTAGCATGTCTAGGTGGTTGTTTTGTCTTAGAGAGACAAAATTGAATATTATTTGAGACATCTGCCTCAGTGTAGATAGAGGAAAGATTCAACTTCTTATCCAGTTTTTGACAACCTGTTGGTATATGTTTTACTGATTTTTGGTTTTGTTTGGGGTGTTTTCCACATTCAGGTGAAAAGCCCAGAGCTGTTATCTTAATAGTATTTCTCTTGAATTTATTCTTTTTTGTTCTGTTCCACTAAACTTTGATTGCAAATCTTATGTAATGGTATTCTTCTCTTTATTTTCTTGCACACTGCTAAAGGAAATGGTTTGTATTTCAAATCAGTGTCTAAAGTGCCAATAATTTTAGTTTTTCTTATTTTTCCTATATTTTAAATAATTGGTATTGCTTGGAAGGTATAATAATAAAAGCGACATGGATATATTTATCACCAGAGAGGAATTCCTTGGAACTAGAAGGAGAGAGTGAGGAGATGTAGAAATCAGTAAAATTTCTTCAATGTGGTTCTCATTTTTGCATAAAACAAATACTTCAAACAGTTGCCTGTAAACACTGTACATGTGCTTTATAAAAGAAAAAGGAAAACAAAATCCCATCCATTACATGATTTTTAGAAATCAAAGAGCATGAAGTCTTCATAACTATTGTACTGGGCATCCTAAGACTGTGCCTGCAAGGACTTCTAAGTTCTGGTTTTTTAAGCAAATAAAAATACAGGGAAAGCATAGAAATTCTGTCCCACACTGTGGTGACCACAGTAACTGCATATGTCAGGATTGAGGAGGAAAAAAAACAGCAAATGAAAGCTTTATTTTATATTTCTTTGCACTTGCAGCAACTTCAAGAAATGGATGAAAGAAGGACTATCAAACTTAGTGAATGTTACAAAGGCTTTGCTGACTCTGAGCGCAAGGTTATTCCAATTATCTCAAAGTGCTTGGAGGGGATGATCCTTGCAGCAAAATCAGTTGATGAACATAGAGTAAGTAGAACTGAGTAACTTTTTAAATATGTGTGAGCAATTGAGCTGCTGCAGAAGCTGTGAAGAGGGGAAGGACTGACTTACCCTGTACAGTTATCTTCCTCTTATCAAATATTTGCTTCAAAGGTGTTGTGACTTCCATTTCAGCAGAAGGGACCACTTCTGCTTTTGTTGTCTGCTCTCTTTCTGCTTTATTGCTTTACTGTAATCTGAATATCTCTGACACATTCTCATTGGGTGTGATTTTGGACACATTATTTTGGTTATCTTAAAATATCCTCCAATACTGTGGCCATTATTTTCCCCTGCATGTGACATTAAAACATATAAAGGGTCTTCAGTTAACAAAGTATTCATTCTGTGTCCTGCTTGACTGCAGCAGGTTCTGTCCTATTTTATCTTACTACATCTAGTTTCTTAGTTCTGTCTTCATTTCAGTGCCAATGTTGTAAGATGAAAAGGTGGAAAGTAGTTTGGGCCTGTTTTAAATTTGTGGTAACCCTTGGGAAGTATTTGCTGGAATATTCTGAATAGCAGAGTATGCTTTGCTATACACTCATGAACAATGCTGAGATAAAAGAATGTTGTCTTCACTTGCTCTATCCAAAAGTGTGTGATGGGTTTGCTTTTTAAACTGCTTAATGTCGTGTGTTTAGGACTCTCAACTAGTGATAGACTGCTTCAAATCTGGTTTTGAGCCTCCTGGAGATTTCCCATTTGAAGACTACAGTCAGAATATTTACAGAACTATCTCTGATGGAACCATCAGTACACCAAAGCAAGAGGGAATGAGAATTGATACAAAAACTACAGTTGGCAAGGCTAAAGGAAAGCTGTGGCTATTTGGAAAGAAACCAAAGGTAACAATTAAGAAATTACTATTTGGAAAATTAAAATTTGAACATTGAGAGTGCATGGAAGCAGCAATTAATGTAGTTTTAAAACATCTTCCCTTTGCCTGCCCATGTCTTTTAAAGTATGTGTAAGGAGATCAGAAGGGTTGAGTAGGTTTGGGTGCTTACCATGGTAAAAATCAAGTTGTCAATGGGGAAGTTTTTCAGTTTTTCTTATAGTAATTTGTGTCTGGGAGCATTTTTAATAGTTATTTGATAAAAGTAGCTTCCCATTACTGTAATGTTTCTAAAATTCTGTAAAGACTTTCTGTAGTTGCATAGGAAAGGTATTAATTGTGAGTAAAAATAAGGAGAGGGGAGAGTATGCTTTGGAATTGGGCAGTCTTCAGATCTGTTACAGCACAAAAAGCAACCCCCTTCTCAATGTCACATTTATATGGAGAAGTGCTATACAGATTTTTAATGCAGCTGTTGCAAGTTTTGAAAACTCCCGAGATTTCTCTGAAAACATTAAAATTTATAATCTGTCACTGGTAAAACATACTGTGGAAGCTCCATAAAGGTAAATGTACTAGAAGAAATATTATTAGGAACTAGGTAAAAATATTCCAATGCTCAAGAAAAATTGAAAGCATTGAAATTACTACTTTGTTTTCTTACGAGTTACAGTTAACACTTCCTGTGCAAGATGCCTTTGTGGATCAACAGAAGATTGTCAGTACATGCATTTGCTATATAAATGAATGCAGCATGTACATATTTAAATTTATTTATCTTTATTTAATATTGGAGCATATCAGTGAGCTGTTTTAATGATTCCCACAAATTTTTGCGAGATTATTTTAATGCTCCAAGCCAGTTTCTGTCATTTATTACAGGAAACTATTCTTCGGGCTTCTTAATGGCAGAATTTATTTTCCACTTGATAGTATTCTGAGAGAGTAGGTATTTACAGAAAGGAAAGATCCAGCTGATTTTTTATTCCATCCTCAGTATATGCTGTAACTCCAGCTGTGTGTTAAAACTGATTGTTTCCTTTTCATGCAGTATAATTAATGATTCCTAGCTTGCACTAATACATGGACATATATATTGCATTTGTCTGCAGAGGTGGGTGAGATTCAGCCTGTTCTGAAATTAGTGACAATTGCCAGTTTGACCACAAGACATCTTTCTGAGAGTTTGGAGAGTTATATAAGTGTACCTTGGTTTCAGCCTGGACCTTGACATTTGCTGTAGTTTATAGGAAATCCCTTAGTGTGATGACAGCTGAAATAAGCTGACAAGACTTGCCCTACTCTTTCTTCTCCCCAGTTCACTCACTGTGTGCAGCATTCAGGGAGTCAGCCTTACTGGTTTCTCTGTGGAGTCACAGGTGTGACATGTGTGTGCACATACTACATGCATCTCTTCCCTAAGGACCTGCATGAAATGAAAGATTTTGTCCCTGATTTTCACCTGGTTTTGGGGAGGAGGGAGGAGTGCTCTACAAAACAGCAGCTGGAAGCAAAATATTTACTGAAAGTTACATATTTAATTCCAAATACTGATCACATGTTTTAAAATACATTCTTAAATTCTCTATTATAAAATCAGTTGGTTTACCACAGCTGGGGTATTCATGGGGGTCTTTGGACCTTCATTTAGCTGAAACTATGGCTGATCTCGACTTCCAGGTTTTCCTTTACCTATTTTTAATATTGTCAAAGACATAAAAGCCTTTTGTAAAGGGAATGAGTTGTGCAGCAGTGGGATTAGAGGGAAATTGAACTGGGCAAGAATAGCAGAGGCATAAGAGACAAAAAATGAGAGAAGCAATTTGAAAAAAGGGAAGGAGGTTCTTTGGGATGATATTAAGAATGCCATGCAGCCATTGTGTCAGTCCAGCTTGACTATAGAGTTTGAGAATACTTTTTGTTTTAGTCATTCCCCATAGATGGACCAAATATTTCTGTTCTGGCTAACCTGGTAGGGTGCCTCAATATGTAGGAGGAAGTAGTGAGCAGAAATGCTTGAGCTTCCAGGATTGTAACTAAACTGGCAATAGCAGAGCTGTTTTAAGAAAAGAGACAGGGAGCTTTGGGATCTTGTTAGGATCTTGTGCCAGTGTTGAGGCTAAAGCTTCCTTCCTTCTCTGCAGCAGCCCAGAACTCTGAAGATTAATTCATGACAGAAACCTTTTAAACCCAATACAGTTATAGTATAAATGTGTCTGGAATGTTACAACCTGTTTCTGTGTTGGATGGAAATTTTATTTTTGTAAGACAGAATTTTCATTTTAAAATCACTTTGAACATTTGGCTTATTTATTGCTTTCTTTATTTCCACATTAGCCACAATCCCCACCCCTAACCCCTACTAGTTTATACACATCCAGTACTCCTAATGGGTCCCAGTATCCCATACTCTCCATTGAACCAGTGCATTATTGCATGAGTGACATAAAAACAGGGAAGCCCAGAATTCCTTCTTTCAGAAGCCTCAAAAGAGGGGTAAGTTTGATAACAAGTTGAAATGCATGATGGGCTATGAGCAGTGTGTTTGTGATGTGGCTTTTCTAATGCTCTTCACCCTCATTATAAGGCTTACTTAGTTAAAAGTAACATGTCAGCCATAAGGTCAGTTTTAGGATACTTTGTTTCATACTATTCAGAAGTTGTCAACAGATTAACAAGAAATTAAAATAGAAATATTCTTTATCACATTTTAAATGCTTGTGCCTAAAAAAAAGGTGTTATAAAGAGGGTGCTCAGCATGTGTTTGATTTTCATTGTTGTTCACATTCACAAATGTTTTCCTACCATCATGTAACACATATTTTCAGTAATTGATCATTGGATATATGGTTACCACAAAAATCATCTGACAGATCCAATGTCTTATTTGCTGACTTTGAAAATAGTAGAAGTTGATTACAAGACACTGAACTAAGAAGGGAGAATTTAATTCCTTTTGTACATTAAATGCTATAGATTATGGCGATGGCAGATTTTGAAATACTGATTTTTTTAAAAAACATTACAGCATTAATGTGTTTTCTGATTAATTAGTTGCTCTTGTTTGTCCTGGTTTTTTTTGGTAGAATTATTGAAAAAATTACTACCAAATGCCACAGAGACTTATAAATTAATTTACTAATACAGTGGCATATTCTGCAAATAGAATTTGTCTGGAAGCCAGTAAAGAGAAATATGAAGTGGTTTCCTAGCAACATTTATGCTGCTAGTGATAAGTGTACTGTTACTTTGCTGTTGTGTCAGAAAAGCACAGGCTGCCCAGTTCATGTTGTTTAGTGGTATTTATTCATCCAAATAAAAAGGTAATTGGATGCATTTGGTTGTATATAATAAATAATGTTTTGGTATTTCAAGACAATATGGACTTGCCATCTCATGTGCATCAATAATGGTTGACTGTTGTTGTCATAATGTGGAGATCAAGGTACAACAATGCTCTCTTGCAGTAAAGATACAGTTCAGAGGCTCCCTTGTTGTCATTGTGAAGCAGAATGAGTTACAGTTAAAACTTATTCTGTTTATCTTAAATCATGTTGTGGCATCTAATTTCAGGCCCCCAGATACCTTGGAGAGAGCCTTCCTAGCACTGCCATTTTTTAGAAAATCCCTGTGTTCCTCTAAGTCTGTGTGGTGGGCAGGGTCTCCTTTCCCTTCCCAGCCATTAGATCATGATTGGCTCTGGCTGTGGAGGTGATGCCTTTTCTTCAGGGCTCAGGGAGGAGCTGCCTGGGTTAGGGAGCTGGTGGAATGGCACAGGCCTTGATTACACTTTGATTTTGTGGATCACTACAAGTACTGACTCCTGCCTCACCAATCATCACCCGGTAGTACCAGTAGTTCTAGAACCTCTTCTGAAAGGAACGATCATATAACTATAGAGTGCTAATGGAAAATGAAGCCATATCTTTATTGATTTTTAAATACATTCTTCATGTTGTAAAGTTGAATTAATAAGTTCTTTAAATAATTTAAATTTAATAATTCTTTAACATTAGGAAGCATCACTAGGGTCCTGCAGATCTAGACTCACTCCAATGTGCCATAATATTAAAGACTTTATCTCTGTAAAATCTTCAAAAATGAGCATTTAATTTACATATATTCTGAATTTCCTTGCAAGCATTTTAACAAAGACCACATAATTGCATATTTTTAACGTCTTTTGAACTTAAATGTATACTAGACTAGTAATGAATTTTTTTTTTGAATCTCATTGATCAGTCTTATCTTTATAATATACAATATTAAATGCTTAATAGTATGTGATGCTGTTTCCCATGTGTTTTGTCCCTGGAAAATTATTTCCAAGTGGTACTGAAATGCAGAAATACCAAACCATAGAATGATAGAAAGGTTTGGTTTGGAAGGAACCTCAAAGATCAACCCCTGCCATGGGCAGGTACCCCTTCCACTAGCCCAGGCTGCTCAGAGCCCCATCTAACCTGGCCTTGAACCTACCAGGGATGGGGCATCCACAGCTGCTCTGAGCAGCCTGTGCCAGTGCCTCCCCACCCTCTGAGTATAGAATTTCTTCCTAACATTCAATCTAAATCTATCTTCTTTCAGTTGAAAAATGTTCCCCTTTGTCCTGTGACCATCTGCCCATGTAAGATGGTGCTCAGTTTGCTTCTGCTGAGCTTTATCTGTGAGCTTTATCTGTGGCATCCATCAGCCAGTGAAGCATCCTGGTCATTTTATTTAACAGGCCCTGTACAGGATCTCAGTCAAGGTGCTGGAGATCACAGACCCTCCACTCTGTGCTTCACATAGTTCATTCTCCTGTCATTTCCCAGAGCAAGAGCAGCAAACAGTAGCTGTAGAGTAGGCATTTACAGAAGGTGTAAGCCAGTGTAGCTGTGTTAGCACTGCTGGTACCTGCTGCTGCTTCTCCTTTGAAATATTAACAATTCCAGACAGTGTTAGTGCTTAGAGAGGTCTGTGCTTGATACCACTTGGTACATAAAATATCTGCATTATCAGCAGTGATCTGTAGACCTTAACAGAGTTTTATTGGAAGACTCTTTGTGAAGGGAACAGGAAGTTTGTTGATGTAATTTTGCATCTCTGGACTTCAAGATTCCTACCAAAGTACTGTTTGTGAAGGTGCTTTATGTCCCTCATTGCTAGCAATTCTAATGTGTATGTACCCCAGGCAGCCGCCTTAAAAATTGCTCAGGGTCAGAAGTGGAGATACCTGTCTTCTAAGTTGCTTGGTGTTTCTCTGGAAAGGGTTGTCCAAATCTTTAAAAGCATGGTAGAGCTTCAAAATGCTGGGAATGTTAAAGCCAAGATTCAGCTCCTGGCACCCATGTTTTATTTGCTTCTTCTAAGGATAAAGGCTTTACTCTTTACATGTATTTATTTTTATCTGGACTAAAACAATTTTAGATAACAACAATGACCCAAATGCTGTTTTCAGAAAGTAAAATTAATTACTTCTGGACTTTAAAAATGTCTCTGTTTATTCTAGATCTGCTGTGATAATAAACTAAATACATTGCAAAAACTGCATTTATAAGAGTGAATGCAGTGGATTTTGAGCTATCGTTAAAAAAATTTTTGTATATGGCTGATCAGTCCATCATCATCAAATTCTGCTATTTTGTGTAATGTTGGCTGTGTGTGTGTTTCTTTTCCTACAACAGAAGGCTCAGCCCTTTATTCAGAACACTAAAATTCAAAAGTAGTTTAATGAAGTTGTGTGTTAAAATTTTTTAAGTTAAAAGTACCCATTATCACCTAGTATTTTTTAATCAGTAATTCTTAAAGCAATTATTTTATTGTGCTTACAGTAAAATGTATTTTTTATAAATGAAAACTTCAATCCTTAAGTGGTTTTAAAAAATACATTTTTAGGCATTAGTCACTTTGGTAACTGGTCATTGCATGTGAATAATTTCCCGTTTCTTTCTGTTTTCAAATGAACTGTGCAGTGGTCGGTGAAGATGGTAAGCCCGTGTGCTGATCTGTCTGCTGTACTTCTGCTGAGATAGCATGAAAATAATCCTCTGAAAGTGTTTCCATATCATAACTGCTTTAAGTCAGGTGCTGAAATACATCTTCAGATTTTCCACTCATATGCACAGTCTTCTTAATCATCCATGCTTAATGTAAGACTATTAGATTTGTGATCTGGCTGCAACTAAATCTGCAATTTTGGGACTTTTGAGTTGACCAGTATTCACAAGTTAGTCATGATGGAAATACTTGGTGATTTTTCTTTGTTAGGAAAATTGTTTGAGCAGCATAAAATATGTATATGAAAAGATTATGAAATTTGTCTAATGAAGAAATACTGAATACTACACTCCTTTGAATTTGGAAGAAAAATTTGCAGGGAAGGATCTTTATGCTTAGAAATACAGGACACTGTTATATTAAATAAAATCATGCCTTAATATTGTATTGCAGGGTAAATCAGTAAAAAGTCACAAAAAACCCCCTCTGTTCTTCTGATTCATTTTTAGGATACTCTGGTTTAAACCAACGTGTAAGGAAGAATGATAGAGAGGACATGATTGTATTTTTGTTTCTTTGTGGTGTATTCCACTTAGCAGTGTTTTCTTGGGAGACTTTCTGAAGGGAATAGGAAGTTTGTTAATGTCTTTTTTCATCTCTGGACTTGGAGAGTATACACAGTGTGTATTCTTCTTCCTCCAGAAAGAAAACCCTTGTTTTATTTTGAAAACCTATCTTGATTCTCCTTCTTTTACCATGTCTTGTATTCCCTTCTCAAAAAGTAATGAGATTGATTTTACAAGTGCAGAAAAGTTGAGAGGGTGAGAAGATCCAAAGGGGGGGTGTTGGAAACTTGGCATCTGAGCCCAAGGCTTATGTCAAAGTCTGAACAGTCAAGTTTCTGTAAACTTCCTTCTTGACAAAAGAAATGCTGGCCAGTTTGGTTTGCCTCCATGGAGGGTAAGTGGGTTTCGTAGGTTAAAACCAACTTCCTTAGGCAAATGGGATTACAGAAACCAACCAACCAAAAAAAAAAAAAACAAACAAACCAACCAACAAACCAACTCTTTGGTGAGTAAGACATGTACTGTATTTCCTTCTTAATGCTGTCAGTGTCTGTCACCCTGAGGGGAAGAGTTTTCACAACAAACTTGCAAGATACATTAAAAAAAAAATCTCTTCCCATGCATTTCATACCCAGGCCCTTCTATCCTGCTCATTATAATCCTGGCACAGGTTCGCAATCAAGTTTGCAAGTCTGGGTTCATAAAATAGGTGGTCTTAAATTGGCTGGTTTATGATTTTTTTTTTTTTTTTAAGTTTGGGAAGTAAGAGGGTTTTTTTCCCTCCCTAATGTTTTTGGTTGTTGGTTTTTTGTTTCTTTTTTTCCTGTATAAAAAGGTGACTTGGAGTATTTGAGCAAATTTTGAGTCAAATAAACAAATTTAAGTAATAATTTTGATATTACAAAGGCTTTTTTCTGTGCTTTGTGAACCAGTTTTACTTGAGGTAAAATTCATCAGAACTTTGTAAATTTTTATATGTTTTCTAGGATTGCTAAAGTTCTGGAAGAGAACTATAATAGTGCTTTGGAGTGAAGATCCAAATTACAGCATTTTTCTTTTGATACCATCCAAATGACCACAGAACACAGTCCAGAGAAAGAAACCATTTATATATATGTGTATATATATTATATGCACATCGTAGATTTTTGTTGACTCAAATTATTCTGTCCTTTCTTAATCTTCTTTAAGTGCAGTAGATGTAAGAGGAGGTATATGACTTCAGAAAAATAAAGTCTAGAAATTTTGAGTTACCTCTGTGAGCCAACTGCTACAGAAGGCAGAAAGCACCTTGAATGAGTGACTCCACTCTGGCAGCAAGAACATGCATTTATTCTGTGCAGTCTTTTGTAGAGCTGTCTGTCCAGTAGAGTTTTTAAGAAGGTCCATCTGCTTCCAGTGAGCACTGTCCATGTGTGGGTTTGTCAGTTCAGCTGCCCAGACCTGTGCATGTGGTAGTTTGTTTCATGGGATTTCTGCTTGCAGGGCCCTGCACTAGAAGATTTCAGCCATCTCCCTCCAGAGCAAAGACGCAAGAAACTGCAGCAGAGAATTGATGAACTTAACAGAGAGCTACAGAAGGAAACAGACCAAAAGTGAGTGCATTTTTTGGGGGGTTCTGTCATGGTTCTCTCTCTGTTTTTTTTGACATCCTCTACCTAAGCCAACAGTGCTCAAAAGCTAGGAGACAGGCTATTAATAACCTTTTAAAGTTCATGGTTTGTTGTGTGTAGGTTCTGTTAATATTGCTTCCTTCTGCTTTACTGTAATACTCATTTTGATTCTAATACTGCAAAGGGAGCATTGGCTCTAAAATGGTGTTTTAAAAGATGTGTCAGTTGAGCAAGATAGCTGCAACTTCATGCTTTAAGAGCAGAACATGACCAATATTTAGGAAATTGTATACAGCAAACAGTATGGAAACAGTACTGGGACTGGACAGGTAAGAGTCAACAGTTGGAGTCCTTGTGTGCCTGTGCACAGCACAAGAAAGGAAAGCAGAAGGCTGAGATGACAGAGTGGGAGAAGGATTTAGGCATGGTATGAAGACCAGCAGTTCTTCATTGACCACAGTTCAGGATCTCATGCACATTATTTTAGCTTTAATGAATCAATACTGGTATATTAATTTTTGTAATGGTTTGTATGTTTTTAGAGATGCCCTCATCAAGATGAAGGATGTTTATGAAAAAAATCCACAGATGGGTGATCCAAGCAGTTTGCAACCAAAATTAACTGAGACTATGAGCAATATGGACCGTCTGCGGATGGAAATACACAAGAATGAGGTTAGATTCTAAAACAGTTTCTTGGAAAATGTAAATGATTGGTACAATTGTACTTTGCCATACAGATTTTAAATGTAGCACCCAGGAAAACCACTTGATTGAAGAGTAGATGTCCTGATACAGTTTTTGTGGGGTGCTGTATTTTCAAGTATGTTCATCTAGCCAGAATAAAGATGTACATGATTAAAGATATAAACTGTTCAGAAGAATATATTATTATTCACTTATTCTGAAATTCACATGTAATTAAAGATTTTTTCCTCAGGCTAGTATGGAGAATAGGCTAAGCATAAATGATAGATTCATGCTTTGTGTGAAATAATTATGAGACTTGACATCTGACCGCAATCTCTGTGTGGCTGTGAGCTGTCTGCAGTATGATGCATTTGTTCAATGTGCTGGTTTAGAATCAGTTTTTCTTTGACACCAACATTTGCCTTTTTTCCCCAAGGCCTGGCTCTCTGAAGTCGAAGGTAAAGTAGCAGCCAGAAGCGACAGGCGGCACAGCAGCGACATCAACCACCTTGTCACCCAGGGCCGAGAGAGGTCACTATTCTGTCTCCACTGCTTTAGATCCTGTGCTAGTCTGTACAGCTCTCTGCAGGTTACAGGAGTGATGGCTGTTACTTATCCTCCCCGAGTGGATAAATTTCCTTTCCTTCTAAAGGACAATCTTAAGGGGTTCTGACTTCTAAAGGTCTCTTCTTGCCATTCTGGTAACATATAAAAATAGTCTAATTGAAACACCTGCTCATTACTAGCAGTGCCTTTTCAACCTGTCTTAATTCCATTGCACAAGGCTCACTAGTTTTCCATGTTCTGTGGAGACAGGTATGTCAAATTTATGTTTGTTTCTCGAGCAGAATATAGTGTAAGCTTTTGCTAGAGTTTTTTCAGTAATCACCTGACAGTAATATTGGAACTGCTAACAGGAATTGCAGTACAATATCCATGACCTGCCCTTTCTGTGATGCATCGATGTTGTGAGTTTTGGAGCCAGGAACTGCTCTGAGTCCTCACACTCCCATCATTGCATTGCAGCCCTGAAGGGAGTTACACGGATGATGCCAACCAGGAGGTTCGTGGTCCCCCACAGCAGCACGCTCATCCCAACGAGTTCGATGACGAGTTTGAAGATGATGATCCATTACCAGCTATAGGACATTGCAAGGCAATATATCCATTTGATGGTAAGGTTAACCACGTGCACTGAGATTCTTCGACTGTAAGGCATGGATGATTTGTTATAAAGACAGGTAAAAGGATTTAAACAAATTACATGTGTGAGTAACTAATTGATTAAAAGATCAATGAAGGTACTTTATAAATTATTTTGATTCATGAGCAGTACTTGTGCTGTTTTAAGATAAATATTAGCACAGCTGTTGGAAAATACTCAGCTTTACAAATTGGGACTGGATTTTTTTTCTAAGTCTGTTTGGCCATATGTTCTCTTGCACAGATTTTTCATGCTTCCTGTTTATATATAATTTGGAAACTATGCCTTGGGAAAAAGATGACTTGAAATTCTGTCTGAACAGTAAGAATTCCTTGCCTCTTGTTCTTCCCAGGTCATAATGAAGGCACCCTAGCGATGAAAGAAGGGGAAATTTTGTACATTATTGAGGAGGACAAAGGAGATGGGTGGACAAGAGCTCGAAGACATAATGGAGAGGAAGGCTATGTGCCAACATCATATATAGATGTAACGCTAGAGAAAAACAGCAAAGGTGCAGTAACCTATATCTAACAGTAAAACTGGCAGCTCTCAGTTGTACATTCCCCAGGGAAAATAGTGGAAAAATTGTAAGTTGTACAGACTCATGGAAAGAGTTACAGAATCAGAAGTCAGCAATGATCTGTTGTTTCCATGGGGAGTTAGCTGTAGTTCTTTCAGAGATGACCACATTAAATTATGCATCTAACACTGGTCTGTAATTTTGACCAATGTCTTCTGCTTTCCTGCTTTACAAAGCACTAAATCCAATTCAGCTATTGAAATGAAAAAGACCAAGATTCCCGCTTGTTCTGTGGAATTCTTAGTTTTTATAGAGAACTGAAAAAATACTTAAGATTTAAAGATCTCTAAGATTTACTGTTCCCACTTTTATGACTTAAACTGTATTCTTAAAACAGAGATCTTTTTCCTCTAATAACTAACTGAACTCAGTTACTGAAAATTATTAATTTCCTTCCTTAGCAAATACTTGGCAGCTTTCACTTCTTAAACAGGAAAATGTTTTCTGATTCTGAAAGTTCAACAAAAATACTCAGGAAAAAACATTATGATTAAGAAGGACAGAAAGTCCACTGACCTATCTCCTTCCTTTTCAGTACTTGTAATGTAGAATGTTCTGTATTGGACATGATGTCATTGTTTTAACTCTAGATACCTTGAACAAACAAAAAAAGATCACATGTAGTGCTTGATGTCTTACTGGAAACTCTGTGCTCCTGATGAGGGAATGATTTTATACTCTTAATCTGTGCCTGTAAACTAAGTCTTTGAATTGTATTGCGTTTAGTCTGAAGACAGTGTCTTAAATGTACAGTAATTATCCTCATTGTTAAATCACTGAGGATTGGAAGCTGCATTGCACAACTTGATTACTGGAAAAAAAAAAGCTGATTTTGTATTTCTAATGAGAATTTGTGGCATTAAGTAGAAGGCTAATGTTTAGCCACTGAGAATGGCCTGTTAGAACTGAGCACGCTTCTCTGTCTTCTAAAGGCCTTCAGTAACTTTGTTCTTTTCTTTTTCCTCTTGGACTGCAGGTTCCTGAAGCGGGTTTCTGAGAAAATGGGCGAGATCTTGAAGGAGGTTACATGCAGCTGCTGGGGGGGTGGGGGTGGGGAGGGGAGGGGTACTAGACTGGGAGGCCCAAGGGACAAGCTAGTTGCATGAATGCATGCAGACATACATTTAGTAGTCACTAACATCTTAGCATCTCCATATATAGGTAAGGATGTACTACAAAATCTTCAATTTGTGCAGGAAAATAAGAGTTCCATAACCAGAGCAAAAAGGCTACTGCTCCTAAAATTGCTTTATTTTCATTGTCCTAGGTTGTCCCAAGTGCACAAACTATATTTTAGCTTGTGCACCATTTTAATTTTCTCAAAGATGCTCATTTCCAACTCACTTTTATTGGCAGTCATTTAGAGCCCTGTGTCAGTTTTCAGTCTGCCTGTGCCACCTCCATGCTCGCCGTTAACCTCCTCCTGCATGCCTAGGACAGTCAGGCATGTTCTGAGTAACACTTTGCCATCATTGCTCATCTTGTTTTGTAACAAACCATTTTCTTTAAATATCTTCAGCACTAGAGTTTCATCCCAGTATCCATGTATGCTGCTATAACAATACCACTGCAACCATCATTACATTCCAGATGTTTGGCATAACTGATAAGCGACTGTAAAGTATTTTGTTAATTTGGGGGAATAATGCATCTCAGCTCTAGCCTACAATGCAATCAAGAGGAACTCCTAGAACTGTGGTCCACCTTCAGCCCTTCAGTAACCTGTTGTGAGCACTGACAGCCTGGAGCACAACCAGAGGATTCACCACTGCAAGTTAATGACTGTTTTCCAAAGTCAACCACTTGCCATTCAACTGCTGCCTTAAACTAGAGTGCCTAAATCTGTTGTTTGCCAACACTACCACTTACAGTATCCCACAAAGGGCTTTGTGTCTCAGCTCTTTCACAGTGCTGCAGCTGCTGAGGTAGCCACGGTAGGTGTTTTCTAGAGCTCTACTTTACTGGATACATGGTGCATCCATGAATTTTATACATTGAAACGTGTATCTCTTCATTTGACTTTAATATTTTTTTAAAAGATTTTTATGGAAACTGTCTCTTAGTTTTTCACTATGACGTTCCAATTTCAATTACTGCAGTGCTAGTCCATTTCCAGGTGATGCTTCATTGTATGGACCAGGTGACATTTGAGTGAAACTTCGTAATGATCTTTGTGCACTTTTACTTGTAAACAATTGAAATTTGGATATGTTTATACGTGTAAATATAGTTGTCTGCAGTGCCCCTATTGCTGATGTTGTCTTGCCTCCCATTTGTGGTTCTATTGATAAATACATCATATCTGATTGATTAGGGTGGTAAGAATTAGACTAGAGATGTTGGGGGGGAGGGACACTTACATCAACACAAGCTTGTCAACCCAGCCACCTGCTGTTTGGCAGTGTATTATGGAATAATAATTAAAACATCCTGTTTTTCTGGGGTCTGAAGCAATATGTGGATGCAGCAGTGCTGGATTCTTTTTCATTTCAGTGTTATTAGGAACTGTACTACCAGTAAAACTGAATTTGAGTGACTTGTGTAGAGGTTTATTCCTTTTGTTATGTATACCACTATTACACAGCTTGACCTAGTGTATTATGGGGCCTATTAAACTCTAAAGTTTAGATTTTTGGAGCTTGTATACAGGGTTATTTATATAATAATGCGACATTACTCAATACTGACAAAACTACTTAGGTAGTTTTTTGGGTTTGGGCTTCTTGCGGGGGGGGGGTTGTTGGGATTGGGGTTTTTTTCCTTGGTTTTTTTTTTCCTTTTAGTACTTTTTTTATTTTGGAGAAAACTCAGTGATCCTTGTGGGTCCCTTCCAACCCAGCATATTCTGTGATTCTGTAGTTCTGTGAAGAGGAAGAAATGTGATCTGTGTATTTTCTGGTTAAGGGCCTGTGGTCTGCCTGGCTAACAGCCTTGGAGGTCAGTAATAACACTTCCTGGTAAAAGACTAAATGTTCTTTTCACACTACTGTTTGTTTTTCTGAAACCAGGATTTGCTTCCTTTGGAGGCAGGTTGCTTTCAAGAGGGACAGTGCAACTTGTATGAGGGTTATTAAACATAGGAAAAAGCATTTGTACTTGCACAGCTTATAAATCACTTACTCTAAAATTTTGAACGTGAGTTGTCTTAAAAAATCAATCAGACATTTTCCAGTAATTTTTTAATCCTTTTTTGTGCACATGTTGATTTCCTAAATGTTAAATGCTTTGTTTAAAAATAGTGTTCTCTGTTGAGAATATTTTCATGGAATAAAAAATCTTTTCATGGTCTAAGTAATTAGCTTCCCCATTTGTCTTCTGTTAAGCTTGACAGGCACATGTTCAGTATGAGGTCTGTAAAGTCTTGTTCTGGAGGTAAAAACCTCTGCTGTGATTGTAGCTAGGAGGAACAGATCTGGGGCTGGTTTTGTTGTCATCCTACTCCAGTGCTGTAAGAAATAAGCTTACTGACAACGAGCACATGCAGCTCTGACTTAAATATTTGTACAACATCTCAGGACAACTCTCTGTCACCAGTTCTCTATATAACAAAGTGGGATTTGCTGCTAAGACTCTTTGTATAACGAACTGTGTGCATGGTGATTTCCTGTAAAAAAGTGGTAACACCTTATGCTTTGTCTTCATCCAAGGAAAAAGTACTTACTTACCAAAGTGATTCACCTCAGTAAGTGAAGCAAGTTTAATACATACATACACCCACATTTACTCATGTCTGAAAGCATTTTAATTATCTGGATTGTTTGTTCTTGCCATTTCATCATTCATTCCTGGCAGCATAGCTGTTGTGCAGGCCCCAGCAAAAGCTGAAGTACTACAGAGGCTGTCTTAAAAAAAAGGGGAAGTTGTCCCAACACATACACAGCCTGCTTTCATAGGCACAGTGAAGTCTGAGCCTTCTGGTTACAGATAAAGGATCATTTCTGCAACTTGCAGTGTTTCTGTGATTTGTAAATATGCAAATTATTTTCCATAAAGATACACTTCACAATTCTATCTACAGTGGTTTTTATATTCATTAAAGGACTACTATACAACAAATTTCCTGCCATGTCAGATAATTAATCTATCATTTTATTTACACTATATGCTTCATCTTAATATTAAGATGCCAATGCCCTTACTCCTTGGCATCATTAAAACTCCTTGGCATCACTTTGGGGAAATAAAGGGATAACCTATTTAGAGGGATCACTAAATGACTTGGTGACACAGTAAATAAATAATTTGTTTAGAAATCAGTAGTTTTAAAACAAGTGTGCATTGTGCAGTTAAAAGTTCTAAACATCTTGTGAAATGCAAGAAGTTTGTACAGTATCAAATTGCCATAAGAATGCTAAGGTTATTTCAAGTATATCACTTAAATAGTGTTTCCAGAGTCTTAAATACTTAATTGTTCCACCAGCCTCACTGGAGGAGGCTCCAGTTTTCGGGAAAGTGCAGTTAAGATCCGGCTGAATTTCTCGTATCTCTCAATTTGATTAACTTGCGCTCCTTTGCTGCCCCAGAGCAATCTCATTTGAAATTCTGTCTTGAAGATTTCACTCAGCTCTTCATCTGGCTGGAAACCTAGTAGGTAAAAAGAATCCCACAGTATCACCACCCGGAAATTTTTTTTTATTCTGTAGAAATGGCTTTTAAACTGTCTTCTCTCCAAATAAGCTGCACTGGGTTCTGTTTGCACAATGATTTTAACAAGCTCATTAAAAAAAACCTTTCCAGCTTTGACATTCTAGTAACACTGATGGCTCTAAGGACACTGGGATAGGCTAGCCTTGCTCAGTTCTAATGTCTAGAATTGTCATTGCAGGCAGACCCTCAATATCATTACTGATGTGTACATGCTGCCTGCAGGAATTGCTGTATTTCTCCCCATTCCCTTAACTTTTCCACTGCAAGTTTGAACAATAAAGTCACATTGTTAACATGCTGCTGCTTTCTGGCCACAATCTCAGTGCTGCAACTTGCACTGTTGTAAAGACTCTTAGGGGGTAGTGTTTTAACTGTAATAATCAGAGTAGGAATTTTATCTTGTACAGAAGATAGGAAGTTATCCTCAGTCTGCACTGTACTTCTGTTCAGTTGCCAGAAGGGTCAGCATATTGAGTCATGAGAACTTAGAGTATGTTTAGCAAAAATGCTTGCTGTAGTGATGAGTAATTTACTGTCTGCTTTTAAACAATATTTCCTGCAGGACACTTGGTGCTCTCTCAGCTCCTGCCAAAGAGCAGGATTTCTCTCTCTGACCTGCAGGGGCCCGTGGCAGGCAGCAGCCCCTCTCTCTCTCGTACCTTGCAGCAGCTGCTGTGCCCTCAGCCGGAAGGTCTCGGCGTGCTGCGCGATCAGGCGTGCTGTGCCCAGGTGCCTGAGCATTATTTCACCACTCTGGTCACTGCTTTCCCACAGCTCCATGCCTTCAAAAGTAACAGCTTGGCGCTCCAGCAGGGTAACAAGAGGCATCAGCAGTGGCACTGTTATGTTGTTCTGTGGAGCACTGATAGTTTCTGGAATAGAGAAATGATCATACATCTCATATCATCACACATTACTGTTAATTGAAGAAGGTATTGTAACTGCAGTGTCCTTTTTTAAGTTGGAAACTACTGTCTGTCTTCCATCTTTCAAATGGAGGACAGATAGCCTTCAAAAACCTTACCTTAAATATAGCTGTCATACCAAGTTCCAGTGAACTGGTTGGGGAAGAAGACCAACACCAATTGGTGTTGGAAAGCTGCATTTGCTAGAGGGGAAAGTCCTGCTGAATTACTAGACAGTGGCACAGATTTTAAACATTTTCAAAATTGGTCATCGCAATACAAAATATCCAAGCAGCTAAAAAGTTTTCGCTGTCTACCTGTTCTCTTGGAGAAATGTTCTGAGAAATTATTTTCTCTGCCTTGTGTCCCTCTAGAAACTAGAGCTACAGTGAATTTGGCACAGGGGCACCTAATGTGCCCAGAATTACCTAACCCATTCTTTTTATTTTTCATCTTTTTTATTGATCATCCTCTGATCTAACAGACAAAGCAAGAAGCAAAAGCTGCTAGAGGAGAGATTTTTTTTTCTGTTTTTTTGGCAAGATGATGCAATGTGTCAGTTTCTGTTTGACACAGAGGAAGTTGGGATGTGGGAAGAATGTTCTATTCTGCAGGGATACAGGCATTACAAACACATACTGATGTTTGGCTGGCACACTCTGCTTCTGTTCATAATCATATGGCATTACACAAGTTTACATAAGGTACAATGCACAGCTATGGAAAGAGCAGCTGCCTTATCTCCCCACATAAAAAATCAGTAAGGGGAGGGTTAACATGCCAAATAGAAACCCATGTCACTCATACTCACTAGTCCACTCATCTTGTCCTTCATGCAAAGCTTTGCAGGATGGTTTCAGCTGTTTTTCATACATGATGGCAGTCTGGGTGTAACAGTGTCTTAGAGCTGTCCAGGTTTGTTCTAATCTGCTGACCTGTGCATGCAAAATGGAGAATACCCATTACTGGGTCCACAGCAGGAAAAGTACACTGCTAGTCACCAAGTCATAAAATAGCCATGAAGACTATTCTGATGTTCTCTCTAGTCTTGAAGAAATTGCTCAAATTAAATTAAATAAGCCATCAAACAACTCCACATTTTGGAACATAAAGAGAAACAGATTTTTACCTGTGGCATTTCCAGTGCTTTCATAATAGCAGAAAATCCATATAAATCCCCTAGTGACTCCTTCAACTCCACAGCAACTTGGATAATCCTGTTTAATGTTGCTGCTCGATCTTCTACATTTCCTGTGCAACCCAAGATGTCAACAGCTATTCCTATTGCCATGGTATTGTGCCTGTAAGTGAAACAGTTCATGCAACCAATTATTAAATTTACATGTGTTCAAAGGTCAGTTGAAAGGTGAATTTTTATCTTGGCATGCCCAGCAAACTTAAATCTTGCCAACATTTTTGCACCAAAATCAATAATGACATATGGGATAAATGCACACAGTCTTTCAATTAATGTTGTAATAAATTTTCCTGAGATGCTATTAACTACACGAAATTCTGCTTAAGCACCGAAGGAATGAACACTTATGGGAAAATTGCCCCAGTTCCCTTTGTCCTCCACATTCAAATCCTGTGACTCTTGCCCCCCAGTATCTCAGCAATTAAATTACTACAATATGAAGCAGAAAATGTAGAATACCAGAACCAGAAACACCTTAAGTGCTCCCCTTTGACGTGTGCAGAGGTTTTTAAGAAACCTTTGCTAATAATTTTGTACTTTATTAGATCCTCTAGCCTCTTGCAGAAGGATACTACCTTTCAGTCTCCTCCACACACACGTACATACTCAGATAGATTAAAGGTCCCCTGAGTTTTAGTTTCCTTGAGCTTGTAAAGGTGAGCTGATGGCATTCAGCTGTTCCTGCTTTCAACACCTTTCCCCTTTCCCTGTGCTACATGGCACAGTTGCCTTACGACCTTAAGGAATCCTTTCCTAATCAAAACAAATGTACATACCATCCCAGAAATAATCTGTACATGTGAATTCAGGAAACATGCAGGAGAGCATTCTTGAAGGAAATGAGAACAGTGCAGCCAGGCTTTGAGCTTCTGGCCACCTGTCCTGGCAATGAGGAACAGGAACATTTACCTCTCAATCAGGTCAAGGCGCAGCTGATGTCCGTAAGGCAAGGTGATCAACTCAAGACCAGAGTTCCCTCCCATATTCCTCCTCATCTCTTCAGAAACTTCTACTATCCTTGCCACCTGTGAAATGCAAAAAACTCTGCATGAATTTTAAAACTAATTTAAAAACACCTAAAAAACTCTAGCCACAGAGAAGTTCTCCATGTAAGTGCATGGCATAAAGAGCTAAGTGTACAGCATGCAACACTGCAATACAGGCATCAGAGAAAAGCTTTATCCTATGCATGTTCAGTGCCTTACACAAAAAAGCCAAGGAAATGTTTTTTTTGAAGTGAGAAAGCCATCAGAAAACATAAAAGGTGTAACCACAATGCTTTATCAAACTCCATCCTCTGCTTCCAGAAAGGGATTATTGTGCAGGTTCCAGGAAATGCAGTGCACTCTCAACCTGATCCTTGTCAGGCACTGCTCTTCGCCTTAAGGACATACATGCTTGCTTTGCCTTTTTCCTTTCTAAAAAAACTACTGCTCAGAACATTTTTGGTTACATCACAGGGTCCTAAAGAAGAATTAGGTTCACAAAAGTTCATAAAGATGAAGGACAATGATGAGGGGCTAAGGAAGTCAGTGTGTGAAAGCTGACCCTTACCAATTTGTCTTTGCCTCTTAAACAGATTGCATTAGCTACTGGTTATCTCTATAGCAATTATAATTGCTAATAATAAGCAAAACCACATGAATATGATGGTGTAGGATTATCTGCTGGTTTAAGGCCTGTATGTTAACATAGTTACTAGCCAATCTGCCTGCAATATTCTGGTTATCACCCATCAGCAGGCTTTTTTGGCTGTGAAATGATGAAAGTGATCTGGGCTGCACAACAAGCCTCACCAGTACAAAACAGCACTGTAGAAAAACCTGTTTCACTTCTAGAGAAGCAGGAGTGATGTGAAGACCCTGGAGACACTGGTTGCTAGTGCATCACAGGTATGCAAGTGGCAAACACTCACCTCATCACTTACATTTGGGGGATTCCTTATTTGAAATGTCATTATTTAAAAGGCAAACTGAACTACTGATGACACACACAGAGGATACATGACCTTTAGCCTGGGATCTCAGTACAAAGCATTCATTCTGGCCCAATTCACAAGCCAATCCCATTGCATCATGCAGTTCTTATCAGAGCAGTCTACAGAACAAGTTGCCAGTAAATGACAGGCAGTGGCTCAGCATTTGGATGTGAACATCAAACAGACTTCTCTACCTGTCCCAGCTAGTTACTGTTCCTGCTCCAAAATCCAAAAATCTGTTTATGCAAAGCCCTCCAATAACTCTAATTGCAGCAGGCTACTCGGTGCCTTAGTTCCATTGCAAAGTTTACAGTATTTAAAATAAGTACTCTAATAATGAGCTAATTGAATATTATATACATGCATATAAACTCACTACTTCTCTAAGGCATGCATATCCTATGCCTTTAAGCAACATACTCTTTAACAATATATTAAAGATAAATTAGGGCGGGCAGAAGGAAGGAAAAGGTGAATTTTGGAACTAAAATGTTAGAGAATGCTGTTAATACTCTTGGAACCATAGTAAAGAAACCTCAATCTACCACTTCTGAGAAGAGTGAGGAGTTGTGGAGTTGAGTTTTTCTGAGTCACCCTGTCTGCATGAGGCCTCACTTAGCAGCAGCCCACAGTGCTACTGAGGAAGGCAGAAGCTGTGTTTGCTGTTGGCCCCCAGCAGCTGGCAGGGCTCACACACTCAGCTGCTCCAGGGAACTGCCCCCTCCTCAGACCTTCATCAGTGCAGCAGCACCAGCACAGTGCTACTGATGGGCTGCTTCTGGAGCATCACCACTGCCACTTCCCTTCCTGTCTGCAGTGCCCAGTAAGGAGCCTCGTGTTTTGCTTCTCAAACTCTTCTTAAAAGACTAAAACTCCCAAAGTCCAACAAAGCTTGAGGGTTAGATACCCACCATAGCATTTGATTCCTGTGGCTGCTCTGCAGCACGTACAGCACTCAGTCACGCCAGCAAAGTAATGCAGATTTTAATGCAGCTACATTCCTTTAATTACACAAAGTCATCATCTCATTAGGAGATGATTCTTCTGTCATTCTGTTCCATTAGCTGATCTCCTGGCAGCTGACCAAAGTCTACAATGTGAAGAACAGTTCTTTGTGGTTTTTTACATCTTTCTGAGCAATTCCACTAGCACAGTTCTCTAACAAGAGAGAAGAGCACAAGTCCTGATAGCTATTTTCCCACAGCACCTACCCAGCTGTAAGAGAGGAACTCAGACAAAGATTAGAAGAGCAGCTGGTTTTGGAAGTTTAAATATTTAATTCCACTGAACATTGTATATAATGACCATGTGTCATTATAAAAACCAAAAACATTACCAAACCAGGTAATGTCTCCCTGCTCTTTGCCCTAACCAGCATTTTCCTTTTGTGAGCAGTTCTCCCCACAATGCTTTACAGCACAGAGAGCTCTTCCTCCAATACAGGAGAAAGGCTGAATCACAGGTATGCAGCAACTGATAGGAGATTTAAAAGACATATGGAACTTAAAACCTTGAGTCTAAAGTCAAGCATGATGAGAGAGCTTTAGTCCAAGGTGTTTGTGAATATTCTTATTCTTCAAATGGAAAACAAACTAAAAATTCCTGCAAGCAATACAAACATTAAATTAGCTGCAAATCTACCCATTATTCTTTTCAAATCAGTTCTTTTAAAAGTCTAAACTGGCACAGTATAAAATAAAACACATGATTTTTTTTACCTTACAGTCCATTCTAAGAATATGCTGTGCAATAATCTTTGGGTTATTGTTGGTGAAGAGCTCCTTAACTCTTCTTAACATGGATGTTTCCAATGGCTTGTTTTCAGGAGGAAGTAGTTTGGATTCAAAATCATTCGGTTTAAAACTAGACTCTGTCTCATAAACAGGTGCAGAAAAGATGCTGTCTTCTTCAGCCATCTGAGCTGGAGCTTCTAAAGGATCTGCAGGGTTCATTGCAGGATCATCATCAAGGATCAAATAGCTTGTTTCAGAGTTCCTGAATGTTGCCCTCTCATTTTGTGCCAGATGTTTCACATAGCTGTTTTTCTGACACAAGGGTTGTTTTGCTGCTGTGGGATGTCTGGCAGGGTTTAGTTCACAGTAGTGTCCTTCAGAGCTGTGGGAAGCCGAAGGAGAATCGGGGGGCTTCATCAGGGGGGCTTTGCTGGGTTTAGGGGGAGGCTTTGGACAGAGCTGACTGTCTGATCCTCTAAGAGCCTCCCCTAGCTGTGACTCTGAGATGACTTTCTGAACAACTGTGGGGCTTAGAGATGGTTCACTGCCTGTTCTAAATGCAGGTGAGCTTGGACAGGAATTTGCATCTGCTTCAGGTAATCGAGATGGATGTCTTGAACCTGCAGGGGGAAACAGTGTTTTAGAAGGCCAAAATACATACAATTCCTGGTGCCTGTGCCAGGGTCCATCTCCTAATGCTATTTCCTAAGGATAATATTGACAGATCATGTCAATTATTTGCTGGCAAAATTGTGTATTTTGAGGAATGACCTAGCCAGCAAATTCCATTCACTTGCTGATCCTCCCAAAATCCCAAATACATGGAACAGCTGCACCATAGTATTATTCTGTGGTAATGCTGACAATACTTCCAGTCCCTGCTGCATACATAGGCTATCCTGTCAGAGCTGGATGGCCTCCATGGCTTGGAATAGGAGGTTTCTTTGTAACCTGATCCATGCTATAAAAACAGCAACTTCCAGCTGTGTCACATACAAGATGAGTCATTTCTGAGAATGACAAGCTTGAGATGAAAGCAAAACTTCCCAAAGTCAAGCCTGAACCTGAACTAAGGTATAGAAGGAATGAACTTCAGAAATGCTAATCTTTTTTGTGAAACAGAGCTAGTTTGAAGAGCTGGATCCATGTACTTCTGTGTATTTATGCCTCATCCTGTACCCTTGGCATCCGATACGGGATTGAGTCCTGTGTCAGACATCCCCAATCTGCAATTCTCAGAGCATTTGCTGGTATCTAAGCAAAGTGGCCAATTGCACTGTGTGGGTGTTACTGCTTGATTACAGATAGAAAACAAAAACTCCAAATCACAGGCTGTCACCACCCTTAAGCAATATGATAACAGGACCTGCTCAAAGGATCCTATAACAAAATGCACAGCAAAACTCTTCAGGCTGTTGTAGTACCAAAATAAAAGTATCTGCAGCTACAGACTGGAATAATCAATTCAAATAGAGGGACAGAAGCCTGCCTTATAAATGTCTGTCCATCCCACTGTTAAAACACAGGAGCACACTCTTTCTAACAAAATACAATCTCACTGTACAAATACTTAATGTTCTCTTTATCATGAGAACTCTTCCTACAATAGGCATGAAGAATTTTAACAAAGCACATTCAAAACAAGCAGCCCTGGAAGTCAATACTCGTTTGTCCACATGGGAAGAGATGCATTATTGCAAGCTTCTATACACAAGTTAGTATGGAAACAACTGCTTAAACCTTTGAAGAATCTGAGAAATGAAATGCCCCAAGTGTTATCACACCCTGGATCCCTTGCTTAGGATGGCAGTGGCCACAGAACCAAACAGCAGCAAAAGGAACAAAAAGCAAAAGGGATGAAGGGTAGAGAGATTGAGTGAGATGGAAGAACAGAACTGAGTACAAAAGCCATGAAAGTGTTTGTCTCCTAGTGAGGAACATTACCTCATCTGCATAGTTTACCCTGAGAAAAAGTGGTTACCAGAATTTCCATGAAACACCAGTTCTACTTAAAAATGTTTTGTCAGAAAGACATGAGTGAAACAAGCCAGTTCTTGTCAAGAAGAAGTGAGGAAAGGTAATACCATTAAAAAAGGTATTAATGCCAGCCAGTTCTTGTCAAGAAGAAGTGAGGAAAGGTAATACCATTAAAAAAGGTATTAATGCCAACCACAGCTGTCATTTCTTTGGTGTGGAAGCCTGCTGAGTTGGGTGCTAAGGTTCTCAACTACTTGGTGCATAGTAAATAAAAATCTTGTTCCAGTGGCTTGAAGAGAAGCAGTGTGTTAACACAGCTTACAGTGGCCATCAATATAATGTATTTACAGTACTCAGAACATTCAGCAGTCTCACTTTGGGCTGAAGGGTAACAGACCACCTGGACACACACCGATTCTAAGTATGAAACTTTTAATTACAAAACATACCTATTAGCAGATAGCTCTCTGACTGGTGAGCCTTTAAAGGGAATCTTTTCTCCAGAACGTGATCCAAACTAGCTGGCTGGCTACCACTTTTTTCTTTGTTTCTAGGGTAAACAAAAATGCAAACAAAAACATATCAATATATGCAGCACTTAAAATACATGTCTAACTGCCAGAATATATCATAACCAGTGCAAGGATCATTAGCTTTCCACTTGGACAGCTTATGATAATAAAAGGTACTTCATTTATTCATAAACTGCTGTTGTAGTGGCAGTGAAATGGGCTATACTATGTGTCACCCTGCAGCATTTATGAAGGTATTTCCTTTCTAATGGAACATTTGATTCAGACACTGATATTAGGATCCATTATCCCACACTTGGAGTTTTTATTTCAGGAGTCAACTATGGAAAAACAGACTGCTCTGGAGCAGCAGCAAGATGTTATTTTAATCCTTTGTCTTACATGGTCAGGATTTGCCAAGTCACTGCAGTGCTGTTGTGCTTCCAGAGTCTACATTTGTTCTCACTTTGTGGATTTGTCGATCCTTTGCTAACAATCAGCCAACCCTCATGCCCGGTATTCCATCTCAAGTCAGAGTGAAAACTCACATCACCTCCACCAGGAGCTGATGCACTTACTGCATTTCCTTCCACAAGGACAGCAAAATTAAGGTACCTCAGAAGATTTCCTCTGGGTATGCTCTGCTCCGGGGACTGCATGCTGGATGTACCAAGACTCAGCCTTTTTGCACTTTCTGTTTTTCCTCCAGGGGTGCTTGGCTCTTTTTGCTGGACTGGAGTTACACCGTATTTTTCTTCCAGACACCTGAGAGGCACAGTCCTGTTGATAGGCTGAAAAATAATTGCTCCGCTCTGCTTTGATATTGGTGTGCGGCTCCCAACATAGTATCTGACTAAGCCAGGGAGAGTGTCAAAACTTTCCAGTTCAAACTGATACTGAACACGACAGTAGGCTTCATTGAGTCTTAGAACTGTTTTGTTGATTTTAAAATGCTGAGGGGTATTTTTCCACTGACAGGTAAGAACAAAGTTCCCAGGACTGGAAAGAGAATCCCTAATCAGAAAATCTCCATCTCTCTGAACTAGGACTTCTGCCACCTTTGAGGAAAAAGAATTACATTAAAAAATTACTTCCAGAATCAGAAAACAATACATTACGACAAAATATTCTTAAACACAGGAATTAATTTGGCTACTCTGCAAGAATACATAAAGTCACAAATACAAAGCAAAGCATGAAGTGTGGTAGAACAATTATGTCTCCAATTCTTAGTTAAAAGCTCAACCCACAACAGAGATCTGAAAGGGCTTCTTGGAGGGAGCCAGCAGACAGAAGCTGACCCACTTTTGCATGTGTATTTCTTTTAGTTTGGTAATAGAAAATAAGGCATGAAGGGAAAGAAGTGACCCAGGATTTTAAGTTTAAAGCATCTGAATATAGTCACACTGAAATTTAGAAGCCATTAATACAAGATCCTGGATTCTGCCCTTTCATTGTTACCTTATGTGACAGAAGCTTTCATTTTTTTTTTTTTAATTCTTTGTGAACACTGCATGTAAATACTACTGACTAGGAAGAGTAAGAGACACCTTGTTTTTCTGAGTTATTCCTCTCATGAGTTAAAAAGGACGCCAAGAGCCAAGTGCCAGGGTGGCAGCTGAGCCGGCCCTGCCCCGGGGCTGAGGGAGGCCCGCAGGGGGAGCTCCAGCGGCTCCGGAAGCTCCGACCCAACCTCAGCCTTACCGCGTCTGTAACTGCATTTGTAAGGATCAAAATGTAAGTGATTGAATTGATTTTGCTGCAGTTCTTTCTTCCTCTCCCCCAAGTTCCAAGCGCAAGAAAGAAAATAAACATTTTAACTTTCATTAAGAATACTGGAACAAATTAATGTCAGTGTTCTCTAAACAATATGTGCTCATAGTATTCTTACACAAAGCTAAAATTCCATTTCCAGATTTATTCAGTGCACAAAAATCCTGAAATGTATCTATTTCCCACCAGGGTCTGCCCTGAACCCTTCCTCTGCCTCATTTTATGCCAAGCTCTGATAAATACCATAGCTTTCATACAAATAAGCTTTATGTTCCTACTAAATGAGCTCAGAGATGTGTAGAGCACATCAGTGAGATTCTGCTAGTCTGTAGAAGCTCAGAGCACACTTGGCAGAGCAAAGAGCACCTACCTGCCGGGGAATGCGTCCGTGGTACCAGGCATGGCTGCGCAAGTCCTCACTGCTCAGCTGCAGCTCTTCCTCCAGCTCCTTCTTCAGCTTTTCCGGGCTGTTGTCCATAACCTGCCTCTCCCTAGAAAACTGCAATAAAAGATTAAAAGCTTCAACTGTGCCAAGTTTAGTGATTAACATTTTACCTGGGTTATGACTTCCATCATATGACCTGCACTGGAATGCAGGTGCTGCTTTCAGCAGGCTGGCTTGGCTCTCCGGGCTGTGTTTGCAAAGCCCGGCATTGTGTGAGATAACGTGTGATTGTTCTACACCGCGTGGAACGGAGCACAGTGTTCTGCCTGTGCACCAAACTCACAGTGACACACCTACAAAGTCACTTCTCTTACTTCCTCTTTCCAATAAGAACCCTAACTATATCCAAAAATATGGAGCTGGACCCAAATGCCTGCTCCACTATTCTTCCTGTTCAAACTTCCGTTTTAAATTCAGATTCTTTCCCAGCAGCACCCTTTGAACCCATCCAGTTAAGAACATTCCAAATGCATCAAGACAGGCTAAGCTGGACACATTTAGTTGTTCAATATTTCTGTTGCCAAAGAACCAATTTGCCAAAGTAAAATTTCAATCTTAAAGGGCTTAGTCCTAACAGTCATTAAATCTGCATATCCAAGATATTCCCTTCCTAAAGGACAAAAGCTCTTGTTGCCCCTTAGCACAACAAGCATGAGTTTTGCTTGGAGATATCTCCATCACCACTTACAACTACACTATGCAATTTTCTGGAAAATTTCTATCTTAATTTCTTTTTGGAGCACAGCTTTCATGCTGGCCCACTCTGGCTGGCTAATCCTTATGGATGCAGTGTTGCTAGCAGTCAGGTGTAGGATCTTCTCTGGAGAAGCCACATTCTCTTTCATAAGTACTCAGAGGAGGGAAGTACTTTGAACTTCCTTTCATTCTCCAAGGGCTGGGACTCCAGCCCATCTTTGTTGTGCTGAAAAGTTTCAAAAGCCTCAGAACATGTTCAACTCTGATCAAAGAATCAGAGTATACCCTCTCTTCAGAGAAAGACCATTAAAAAAAAAAAAAGAGGGATAAGGAGAGAGAGAGGGGCCCTCCAGCAAAATGCAGCATTTTGCTCCTGTGCATTATGGATTTTTTTCTTAGGTCTGGATATGAGCCAAAGCTCATGGGTTCCTTTAACTGACACACTGATTCAAATGAGGAACACATGCATTATTTAAAAAAGAGCTGGGAAGGCTTGCCCACCAATTCCTGTTCTTTCCATGATTTTCTTCTTCACAGTGAATACTCACAGTACCTAACTGTGGGAACAGGTGGCACACATTTAACACTTCTTTCAATGGCCTTCCCTGCAATTTCAGGCAGACTGAATTACAACAGATTACCAGACAGCAGATTTTTAGTGGAATAATGCCAGAGGAGGCATCCTGCTGCCAAGATAATTTAAACATGCTGGGAGCCCACAGAAATTCTGAGATAAATTGTCCTCTTCTCTCCACTTTTCTCAGAAAAATCTAAGGCTTCTCTTAGGCAAATACTAGCAGCTAACATAGAAAGGCAGAAGATAAACACAAGCTGGTAAAGAATCACTTTTCACTTTAGCTTCCCTTCTGGGCACCAGAATAGGGCGTTATTTGTCCATACAAATCTGGTTTAAAATGGACAAGCACTTTCATCAAGGAGCAAATTCTTTGTGCTTTTGTACATTAAGGTTTTGCATCAACTCCCTCTATGCTTTATGAGAAGACTGTGCAGAAAGAAACCATGCCACTAGAGAAATAAGACCTAGACTGAAAGGGCTCATTCATAAACCCATGCACAACATGAAGAGGTGAAGTTACTAGATGTACAAGGAGCCACAGAAGAGGCTTGGTGAGGACTGAAGTCCAAAAGCATATTCAAGTGTCAAAACATAGTCAGGGAAGGGCCAAAAATGCCCCCTGCACTCCAATCCCTTGTGACCTATCAGACCAGCACAGTTGAAGGACCTCTGGCACACACCCATCACTTGTATTTCCCAACTCAAATGGCTGGGAACCCACTTAAAGCTGACTGGCAATGATTCTAAAATTAACGGTCCTTTCACTACCACATCTTAGAGTACAATAGCAAGTTTTGTAGCATCTACACAAGCTGTAGGTAGAGTGAAGAGCACACAAACTGAGCTGAGGCTTTTCTAAAGCACCTTTTCCCCTGACTGCACAAAGAAATGTCTGGGGAACTTTTAAAATACCCCCTCAAGGGAAAACAAAAACATCCAGCTGCAACTTAGTACTATCTCCTTGTTTTATTTCTTTGCTTAAGACACTCTGTTGGCTGCTACTCAATGACAGAAAGAAAACTCAATTTATATCTACAAATAGATAGTGAAGTGGATGGTAAAAAGAAATTTAAAAATAATATAGGGAAAAATGAAAGACTTCCATGTATTTTGCAACAAAGGGAAGCTTTCAGTTTAAATACTTTGAGATCTTTAACAACCCTGTCAGATATCCCTGGAATAAAAAAGCAAATCAAGTCAGCAGCCACTGTTTTCAAATACAGATGCTTTTCCTGGCCTACAAAGAACTCCCTGTAAGTGTGTGCTTTCCCGAACTGTTTGTTCACATTTTAGTTGCATTGTTTCCAGTCCTGGTGCTATTTTAAGATATTTCTGCCATGCTGAGCTTTTGTGAACAGACCTGTTTTGTGAACAGGTCCTTAAAATAAAAATACATAACTACCTAGTAATACAATATTATCACCCTCTGGCAAAAGCCCTCAAGCCTACTTACATACACTGTGGAAAACAACCTAGAGGGCCAAGACGTTAGAAGGAGGGAAAAAATTTCAGTCAATAGTTATAAACTAAGAAACTCTTTGGCAGTTTATTATATTTCACAAATGATTTCTCCATCAGGGCCATTAATCTAATAGCAAACTGTGCTTGGGATGTAACAAGCTATCCTTAATGTTACATATTATTTTACCTTTTTTTCCCCCAGGCAAATGTTAATCTAGCATACCAAAACCTGGAAAATATCAAAGTTTAAGGAAATAAAACATCAAACTGTGATCTCATTTAGGGTAAATTTGAAGGGGACTTTACCTACCTACCACAATATGCTGTGCCTCTGAAATTTGTCAATGTATTTTAATGGGAATTTCTCACAATAATCTGCTGCTTATGCATCCAAGGGGTTCCTTTCATGCGAGTGTTTGACACTCTTCGAAGGCAGCTTGTTATACCAAGCTCCTGTGTCAACCATCCTAATGGAATTTTTCACATTAGATTGTGCTGAATAATCTACTGTATGAGGCTGGTAGTAAACAAAGAGAAGTCCCACAGTTATTTCTGTATTGATATTAACTAATTACTCTCTAAGGTGATGATGTGTTTGGTTTATTTATTTATTTATTATGTATGTGTTTAAGGTTTTTTTGTTTGGTTGTGGATTTTTTTTCTTCTTCTTTTTTTTTTTTTCCTAAACCAATTTGAATTATGAGGGAAAGGCTTTTAATTTTAGACACTGTTCGGAAGTGGTCCAAAATCTGTCATGCTAGAGCCCCTCATTCAGCTGAGATGAAGCCAAAATTCACATCATCTCTCTCTGTATCCCTCTGGCAAAGCATTATTTACGCAAAGCACAGCCAAGGTCTGTTACGGGTACAAGACTAGAGGGGGCCACATTCCCATCCAGTCTCAATTACTTCCTGGTGCTTTACACAGCTCTGCCAGGTGACAGTTAAATGAGCCCAACAGGCAGCCTTGGAAACACCTGATTTCCTGTTGCCTTGAAGGTTTCAGGAAAAAAAGAAAAAGAGATGGTTATTGGGGATAAATGAGAACAGCTTTGTGAAAACTGAAGTGTGATCTGAGGAAGAAAGTCAAGTCCATACCTTAGCCAAAATTTTAGTACTTTGTTTAAAGTTTTAATAAATGTACTGAATCCATCTAAACCAAACATATTTAAGATTCCTCATCAATCCACCTTTTCTCCAGCACTGGAGGTCTGCTATGTTTGCTCAAGTACACCATGAATGCTGAACTGTGACTTTCTGACGGGGTAAAATCACTAGGTCCTATAGAGCTTCCAAACTAATGAGGAGATGGGAGAAACTTTGTGATTAATGAACAACTTAAATTTTGTGAGATTTACATATCTTTTAGCCAAGTGGATAATTTAACAGAAAGACCAATTGACAGAAAATATGAAGGGGATGCTGGGGCAAGAACAGGAAACACCAGGATGGAAGACAAACATATGAAACAGGAAAGAAGTGAGAGAACACACAGACCATGGACACCAAGAACATCTGGAAAAGTGAAAAAGAATGAAATTTCTCTAATTCCAAGCCACTAGAGAGCAGTGAACTTGTTTATACAGAAAATGAACATTTTATTGTCAAAGTTCCAATTCTGGATCAATATATAATTCACTGGCTGCAGAGATCCTTTCACAGTCTTTAATCCTGTGCCCTTGTGATCCTAACCAGACTGCCTATCTGTCACTATGAATACAAGCATTTAAAAATATTCAATTACATGAATTTATAATGAGTAAAATGTGTGTCATTTCACTTGTAACTCTACTAACTGGCCACCAAACACAACACACTTGCACAGAGCATTTACATGTAGAACCAAATGCTCCAATACTGCTCAAAAACATTCTTGTCAGTCTTATTTCCTCCTGCACAGAAAAGCAGCATCATTGGCCAAGGCCTCACAAAACAAAAACAGACAGTGATTTCTGAATAGCTTTTGTTTGAGAAAGAACTAACTGGAAAAATACAATTTGTAAACACAGGAATCCATTTTCTGATTGGAAATTGAACCATAGATCCCAGAACATTCTTCACAGAGGCAGCTTTCTGTGACCTTCCAGAAGGCACAAAGTTCACACAGGACTGCAGCAAGTGCTGTGTTAAGTAGGAGGAGGTACAGAATGGGTGATTTACTCAGAGGTGAATGAATACAGCAGAACAGCAATTTTGAAGCCACCAGGTTTCCGCAGGCTTCTTTAGGTAACTGGTGACAGCTTCTGAGGTTACTGATGAAAAGATAACAAATTATCATGAAAACTTCTCCCCAGGACTGCAATGGCTCTTTACAAACCAAATAAACTCCATCACGTGCATGTTCTCACTCTGCTGCTATGAACAACAGAAGTTGTTGCCTGAGTTCACAGGAAGGCAGCCAATTTTTTCTGGTTTTGGCTGTTCTAGAGTTAATTTCTTCTCAGTAGCTGGAATAGTGCAGTGTTTTGGATTCAGTATGAGAACAATGTTGATAACACACTGATGTTTTGATTATTGCTAAGTCATGTTTATCCTAAGTTAAGGACCTTCTTTGTGTCTCATGCTGTGCCAGTGAGGAGGTGCACAAAAAGCTGGGAGGGAGCACAGACATGACAGGTGACCTGAACTGGCCAAAGGGACATTGCACATGACAGAACACCATGCCCAGTATATAACATGGGGAATTACCTGGAAGCAGGGCTGATAGGAGTTCAGGGAGAGGGTCTGACATCAGTCAGCGGGTGGTAAACAACTGCATTGTGCATCACTTGAGTTTTTTTTCCTCTTTCACTATTATTTACTATTATTATTATATGTTACTTCATTTCAATTAATAAACTATTCTTTTGTCAGCCTAGAAGGTTTAGTTTTGATTCTCCTCTCCGTTCTGCTGGGGTGGGGTGGGTGAGTGGCTGTGTGGTGCACAGCTGCCAGCTGGGCTCAAACCATGACAACTAATAAGCAAGATACTTATTTAGAATGAGGGAACTAAAAAAAGACCTTTAGTACAAAGATCAGTTTAATGTTAAGTGAAGGTAATGGGAAAACTTAATTCTAGCAGATTCAACAACCATTTTCCAGTACACCATTACACTTACAACAAATCCTCACATTTCTTTGTAACCACATCCAGAGCTAGGAGAGCTTAATTTCTGGAATACAGACCCTGAGAAATACCGAGTTGAGTGTTATTCAAATCATAATCCTCCACCCAGTGACGCTAGAGATTTGCATTTCCAAATGTAAATTATATTAGCAATTATATAAGGTTTTTTGTTGTTGTTTTAATCTGAGACATACCTAAATAATAGGTAGTATCAAGAAATTAAATACATAAATGCCTACTGAAGAATATTCCCATTCCCATCAAACAGAAGTCACTAGCAGAGCACCAGTGGACCCTATGCTATCTATATATTTATGATAGAAGATAATCAAACTTTTACTGCAGTGTAACTATAAAATTACCATGGGAAATTGAGAAGAATTTCATAATATAAGACTCATCAAAACTCAAACTCTGCAACAAGACAATGGGAAATCAAAGCTCGGGGAGCTATACAAAATTTCACATAATTTTGAGCAGTCAGTCTTTTCACATCTGCCCCTCTCCAACAATAACAAATCTAACACTGAAAGGCAGACTGATAATGCTGACTGGTGATTCCATGTAACTCACGTGTTATCAAACCCAACTGCCTCCACACACATGCTGAAACTGGATATATGAAGCCTGAGGATGCCAGTGAACAGATTTAGATCACTGCACACTGAAAAAATATTAATTAAGATCTACTATCTATAAAAAGTGTTTGCAATTCACCCAAGATAAGAGATGGCACTAGAGTAAGGAGCTGCTTATAAAAGGCTTCTTACTCATGTCACATTCACAGCATTAGTGCATTACTCACTGATGTGCTACATCAGCCTGCTGTGAGTTCTAACACTTGGCAGTCCTGAGAACTGGAGTGGCTTTCCCTTTTTGTGCAGCTTCAGCTGAGGGTGAATCATAGCAGAGAATTAAGAATGAAAATACTTGAACTTCAAGGCCCTTCCCCCTCTGATCATGACAACCATACTGATTAGTACTAAAAAAAAACCCATCTTGTGGAAAAGTTGATTTCATTAATTTAGACCTCCACATTTTTTAAGTCACCATTTATCACTGATTTAGTCTTAATTTACTTCTCTTCTTCCAAAAAACGCAAATTTAAACAAAAATATTTTGGCTTGGAAGTGGCACAAGTCACAATTTAGTATTTTCTCTTCACTTTCTTCTTTTTTAACCACAAACAGGAGCCCCCTTGCCTTGAAGTTTCTCTATTTCCCTCAATGTAAAAGCTGACCTTGACAGTAAATGGCTATAACAAACCAAATGGGATCATTAAAGGTACTGGGACATCATGACAATAACGAGCTGATCCAAGTTCAGATGTTCTGCACTGATCATTATATTTTCTATTAATGCATGGGAAAATAACCCAAATATCTGCTGTTGAGACCTCAGTTTCACACACTAAAATGAGTGCTCAAGTGCTGTACTGCTTCCTGTGCTTTGGTGGGACACAACAAGGCATCTCTGACATTGGCCACATGCTGCTTTCAATTAAATTGGATAACATAAAAAATTTAGCTCAATGCAGAAAAATGTCTGAATCTCTCAGGGGTAGTTGAGAACTTCAGCCTGTTTACTAATGGATCAATGTGGTATTTCATTCCACTTGTAATTACTATTAAAACCAAGTATTAACTTCATCTAATTACACAAACTGATTTTGCTTGATTTTTTAAAAAGTCAATAGTAATAATAATAATATAAAAAAAATTTAAAACTGATGACTTTATTTCATACCATCTTATTGTTCATAGCATCCTACGCCCTCTAGCATTTCACAGAATCCATACCATGGGCCCCAAGGTTCAGCCTTTACTTGATTTGACCACCTGCTGTTTCTATACCTACAGCCACTTTCTCTTCAGCAAATGCACCCCAGTTCCCTACCATCCAAACTTCTTCAAATAGCAGTTCATCAAATTTAACTATTGCTAAATCTGCATACTGGAACACATGCATACAAATCTATTTTAAATGCTGCAAATCTCTTTAAATAGAACATTATTTTTGAAAGATCCCAACTGTAATTTGTTTCTACATAAAAGGTTTTATTTTTCACCCTCCATACAGCAAACACTATTAATGTTTCAGTTTCTCTAGAGACTATATGGATTTGACTAAATGGAAAGTTGCCATGACAACAGCACCGTTATTTTAGGTATTAGAAATTCATGCCAAGTTAAATAAAGGGCATCTGCATGGTCAAGAACAAGTTTTCTAACTGCTGTGACAGCCAACAATAAACCCCAATGTCATTTAAAAAGTTCTAGAACTGAAGAATTAAGCCTTAAAACAAGAATGAAAATCAATTACAGCACAATAAAGCATCTTTAGCATTCTATTGTGATGATAATTGCTGACATCTGTCCCAGTCAGAAGAAACAAATCTGACCAGAATCATTTTTTCAGAGTGCCCAAAAGGTCAAGCCCCACACCCCACTTTCAGAAATGGAAAGTTATAAGGCTAAATCACTGAAGGTAAGAGAAGGGGGACAGCTGTTCCCAACTTTTAAGTGCTTCCATCAAAGTTTGAAAGCCAGGGCGAGAAGACAGCAACCTTCACATCCTTCCTCACTGCAAGTGCTCCACGGTGTTAAAGAATTCACATGTGAATCTTAAATAAAAAGATTTAAAAGTGTTACTCACAGATCATCAAAAGTAGTTAGGTGCTCCACATGACAACAGTTCCCAAGTCACTTAGACACTTCTGTTAGTGTGACTTAAAATTATTATGAAGGCTTTTCCTCTACTTACAGGGCATATGGAGCATTTTTAATTAAAGTAAATTATGTCCCTGCCCATGGCAGGAGGATTGGACTAGATGACCTCCAAAGACTCTTTCCAACCCAAACCTTCTTAGGAGCACATGAGTTTGTGTATCTTGCAATTTAAAAATATCTAAAATATAAGGACAAATCTAAAATTATCTGAAGCATTTAAGAAACATCTGCAATCCTGAGCACAATTGCCTGTGTCTTCCTTATATAGGTGAAAAAAGTTAGGGAACCAAATGGTCTGATTAGTTAAACTCTGAAAACTTGAAAATTTGCTAAAATCCTCCTCAGCAAGTTCCTTAGAGGGCATTTTCCCTTACTCCGTAAACACAAAGACAGCCAGCTTCAGACTCACAAAACTGCAAGTTGTCCAAGCTTCTCTCTGAGACAACAGTGAATTGTAAAGGTGTTCTTTAAAAGAGAAACACTCTGTACCCAACCACGGCATAAAAACAAACACTTGTAAACAAAAACTGAAAGGTTACTGACTAGCACTGCAGTTGAAAAAGAGCACCTACCTTGACTCTGATAATAGACTTACGATGATAAAAGCAGCAAAGTGCTGCAATCAGCATTTGAAAAACATTATAATCCTTTGGCATTTTCAGTCCCGCTGCCTGTGGTTCCTCCAGACTGAAGATGAACAGTCACTACTAGCAGTGCTCTGAGGCTCAGCTCTTCAGTGTCACCACTGCCTACCGGTGCTGCTACACCCCCAGAATCAGTCTGGGACACTTCCCACTGCTGAAGCTGATCCCATCAATTCAGGGACTGCTGGCTTCCAGCATGCCATCCGGAGAGTGCCAGAATCCTCATGTGATCTGTTCCACTCACCAGTGAAATCCTACTCCTCTAGCTTGGCACCCCTGCCTCAGAGATATGTTTAAGGCATCAGCACAAGCCAAACTTCCCTTCTTGATGAGTTACAGTACCTGACTGTCTCCCAGCACTGAGAAAGGCTTAATCAGTTGCTCCAGCTCAATCAAGCAACATCTCTGCCTGCATCATCATTTATATACATGTAAAAGAAAAAAAAAAGAGGAAAAGCTGTTGATTACTGTTTGGCAACTGTAAGAACTGAGCTTTGGTAACCAAGGAAAATGGTAAGTCTGTTTATTTTTAATTAGGAAGCTTCTGGCAGAGAGTCCTTGAAAAACATAGCAAGAAACCAACCCTGTAAACATTGTCAGTGTCATTGTCAGGTAACCAAGGTACCTTCAGTATTTAAAACTCTCAGTGGACAGCTTTATTTTGGTGATAGTCCCATGGCATTGTGCAAACTGCTTGAGAAAGAAAGAACTGAAATCACAAACACGTCTGACTTGGCAAAGTAAAAGTAAGCACCACAACAAAATAAAAAGCACCAGTTTATTTATGCCTGTGATTCCATTCTCCTGGACAGCACAGTCCATAGCTTATTGACCAGTCAGCATACTGCTCATCAGCAAAGAATCTGCCTGACATACCTCAAGGCTCTCCCAAGAACCAGGACAAAAAAGAGGCAAACAACTTGGGCAATTACAACTGTAAGAGACAAGACATCACCTCCATAGCAGCCTAATTAACAGATCTGGTGAAAGGAAACCAAATGGACTGGACTGAGGAGTACAAGAGAGCCTGTAACACTTAAGAATGAGAAACTTTGAAGAGATAAATCAATTATTACTGGGGTGGTACCAAAAATTATGGAAATCACAGATATTCTAGATCTTGGATTAGGAATAAATTAATCCCAAGGAGTGGTTACAATGAATAGTTATTTGTCTTTTTCACCAGCAACAAGTATATGACATACTTAGGAGGACACAAATACTTATTGACAGCCTCAGGTATTACTTGCAAGGTACCTCTCACCTAATAACAGAGTACTTCCTTCCCACACTGACTGAACAATGGGAAGTGCCCTCAGTGCCTGCATCCAGCAATGGGATGCATTGGTGCACAAACCAAGCAGCAGCACTGAGAAAAGACATAAAATGTGCACTGCCTTTCAAGGAAAATGGGATGGCGTGCCTACCTGAAAAAAAGAGGAAACCTCAATGTTGATAACAAGGAAATAGAAGAGGGATGTGTGAAGTTCTCTCTGATCATGGAAGGTTTGCAGGTACCTACCACCAGGTGAAGCACCAAGCCCAGAATGCTCAGAAAGGTAGCCAGACTACTTGGCCATGTGTAGGAGATGTTATGCCAGAGACTCTTCTGAGAAAAGGAAAACAAGGTAGGAGTGAAAGAACAGAACATTAAATGGACTGCAAAGTAATAAAGCCGGCAAGAAAAAAGACTGGCCAGAAAAGAAACTGAAAATACTGACTTTGAAGATGAAATCCTGCTGAAGAGTACTTTATGACCAACTCAAACAATGAATGAGTAGATAATATAACAGGAATGTGAAAGTACCCTCCTTTTCTTTTTGCACTGTGCTACAGTGTATTTTAATTTACTTTGAGTTATTTTTCCACTTCGAGGAACTCCACAGGATTGCTTTAGCAAGTAGCCAGAGAAGAAAAGATTAAAAAATACCCTGCAAAACTTCAAACAAAAAAGCCTCAACTGTGATGTCTGTTTCTTGACTGAAATTTTCTGGCAGGACATCTCATAAAGGACTGTATTTTTAAAGAATATTAATCAAATGTTCTCATAGTAGCACCCCAATCCAATTTTAAAACTGGAAGGGCAGGAGGGAGGGATGATAAAAAGGGAAATGAAATTCAAGACTGCATGAGTCAAGGTGTTTTTGCTTTACAATGCTGGCAAGACAGTATTAATATCACACACTAAGGTTTCACTTGCAAGACCAAGAACAGAAATTATCAAGACAAGCAATGCAAACAGTAGGTGACAAGGAGGGCTATGAGGATGACTTAGCTATTTTGGCAGCAGAAACAGCTGACTTAACAGTGCAAATAAGGTGGATCACTTCTGCTCTGAAAAGAATTAAGAAGTTCCAAAAAGGAATCCTCTAATGGGGTTGGGAAAAAAAAGGACAGGAATACTATGACCTATCAATGTGTAAACCTACACTGAAATTTGAACAAAGGTTCTCATCCATCATCAAGAATAAAAGCTCCCAGTTTTTCAAAAAAAGGAGGACTGGAGTGGCAGGTCTAATAGAAATAGTAACTGCCAGTTCCTTATTTCCTGTCTGCAATGAAATAAAGAATCAAAAATTATGTATGTTGAGAGAATGCCAGAAATAATGAACCTTAAAAGTGAATGCTGTACAATTTCATACAGCAGCTGCTGATGCATTTTATCAACAGTGTGACTGATAGGAAAAAGGATACTTTATTTAAATAGTACATTTTAAATGGTTTAAAAATTAAACTAAAGGGATTTTCCTTTTTATTAAGGTCAGTATGACTTCTGCCTAGATAGCTCAATAAATGGATGACAACCTTTGCAAGACACTGTGATACAGCAGTATGAAAATTAATATTACAGGAAGTAATATACATAGAGTATGTCAGAAATCTCTGGGTGACAGTATGGTATGTCCTGCCTGATGGCTATCATGACTGAGGACAGCCTCCAAGCTGCTCCAATCATGCTTCATACATAGCTAAGGATTCACATTTTTAAATATTGACTGAGAGAAACAAAGGATGGCTTATTCATATATTCACTGCCCTGGCCTTAAATTTTTTGCTGGTACTTTGGGTTCTTGGTCTCTGCACCAGAAACGAACCTGTTTATTGTGCCTTAGAAACATCAAATACAATCCTTTTACTAAGTCATCTATTGATGTATTTTTAATGCTCTCCAGCACCAAAAGGTCAACACTCAGCTTTATTTCTGAGTTTTCAAAGATTCTTCCTAGACTCTTAAATTATCTGATAATCCCTTCATCTGTTTCTGTGGATGGCTGGCTAGATTATTTTTCATAACTTTGATAATGAAGCTTAATAAGAAAGGATTTTTAAGTTCATAAAAATCATGGCCAGTTCAAGGACACTTGAACATATATTCTGTGTTGAGCTCCCAATAGCCCATTAGGAACAGAAATTGAGGAGTCTCTGCTAACCCCATCTGTTATTACAAGGCCTCTGAAGTTATTTAGGACAGTTTCATGGTCTAGTTTAAATTACCCAGCGTTCCTTTGACACACCTAAACTGTGTCCAGCTTGCTCACAGCACATTGCATATGCAGGAGTTTGAGGTGCTCACACAGGATAGTGTGAACCTGATCATGGAGAACCTTCTTAGGCTGCCTTAATCCTACTGGACAAACAAGGAAAAACACCAAAGTGGCTTCAAGATTCTAAGTGGCTCAAGTAAAGCAACCACACTCCTTGAGAATATAAATGCTAGAAAACTCACAAGCAGTCTGAAGTTACCAAAACAATCTCCCGAGCTACAAGAGGTTATTTTGAACTAAATATCAGTCATGGTCATGAGAGTGCTTAGAATTCACATACAGAATGATGATGATTTGTGATTTCATATTAGGGAAAGAGAAATAATTTCAGACTAAATTAGGTGAGGGAATTGTTGGTTAGCCACTTTGCTTTGCAATGCTCTATTCATTTAAGCATTCAAATCAGCCTAACAATATTCAGTGAAACACATGTAATGCTTTACATTTGACTGCACTAAATGGAAGTAAACAATGCAGGCAGGAAGCCAGCTGTAAATGAAAGAAGCACTGTACAAGGGTCAAGAGCACAAATCTGATTAGATCCAGCCCAGAGCACTGCTGCTGAACGAGTGACGTCCCACAGACACGTCCCCATTACACACACAGGGCATGACCTATGGTCTGAGTGCCTATGGCTACAAAATGGCAGCTCTGCGCTTGTAGGAAAGCACAACAGGAATAAAATTTGAAAGAAAAAAAAACCAAAGAAAATGAAGTAACTTAAATCCTCAGTTGAAACATTTTTCATTTAATACATAAGAGTTCTTGCCATAACTAGTTGTTTGTTCTTTTTAATGTAAGAAAAAGTCAGGAAACGGGCAACAACTGATAAATAATTTGTCCTGCAGATATGGCCCATTGCCTCTAACAAAGCTCTGGGGGCAGATGCCTCCATATACAGGTAGTGCCCAACTTTACAGCTGAACACTTATTAAAGGGGATCACAACACTGTCAGAAGGCTTTTTATCTGTTCCTAACTCAAATGTCTACAGGCACACAAAGTCCCATCTCCCCGCTCATGTCCTACCATTCCTGTCTCAATTCTTAACAGAACTGACTCTTCCATGTTCTCTGAGATACCCTCACTTCCTGCATGCTGCTGTTGGTGCAGCTTCTGATCATAAACCAACAGATAGAGCTGCAGCTGTAATTACCCTTGTTTGCATTGCAAGGTGTGGTGTGGGAGAGGTCAGCCTAATTTCTTCCTCCTTTCTATCGTGGTTCCGTGAGGCAGCCTCAGAAATAAGCTGCAGTTGTACAGGAATAGTGAGAAAACAGAATTTGCATCTATTTAGTTTACACTGCTGTTTGAATAAATCTCTTTGAAAATCTGCCTTGTATAAAAACCCAGGTCTGCAGGTACAAGAAATAAATGCCCAACCTGCTTATGAGCTTCCTACTAGGTCTTAATTTGCATTTTAAGACATCCAAATGCCTTTGAGATTCCTATGTTTTAGTAATGAAAGATCAAATTTTTTCAAAGTAATCTGGCAGTAAGTCTGTCTTTCCTGCTAGGCACTTCCCTATGATGAATCCACCAGCAGGTTAATTGAGCCTACCAAAAACTAGCACACGTATTCTGGAGCTCCACCTACTGTCTGCCAACGCTCGTACAAACATGAAATAATTTTATAATGTCCCATCTATTATTCCTTCAATTTGTTCCCTGGACTGGGGAAAAAAAATTATGAAAATATATGAATTTCCTTTTCTTTCAGAATTACTTCACATTTTATGGGTAATACCTTCTTCTCTCTCCTGCTGACTTAGCTGTCATTAGTCTAACTAGCTTTGCTGGCCAGCATACCAGAGCTGTCTTGCATATAAAAATAAGGCATTAAGACAATTGTTAACTTCAGACTTCTTTATTTGAAAGTCACCCCAGTCCTGTCAGAGTAAAGTACTTGTTTGTGTGAAATTTAAACCAATTATAAGTATAATGGAAAGATGAAAAAAATGTGTTACTTCTCCAGGGTAAGCAGACACTTTAAAATATCAGCTTATTATCTAAAATTCCTGAATAGCCTAAAATACTTCCCTTTTATACAGAGGATGTATATTTTGGATGTGCAGCACTCAAAAAGAAAAGTCACAAGTCACTTGGGCTCTGTCAGAGCTTGGCTTTTCAAAAATCATTCAATGTTTTACTAACAAAAGGATTTGAGGACATGGGAGGTAAATGACCTCTAGGTATTCTAGACAAGCAACATAACATTATGCTTCATTATTTGTGCAGATGTTTATTTTCTACAAATATTTGACATACAAAAATGTCAGGCGAACCTGCTCCTTTGCCAGCACACAGCAGTAGATGACATCCCAATTGAAACCCTCCAATGCTCCTCCTGCTGCCCTCTCTGCAGGCTAAACTGTATCTCAGTGTGTCCCCAAAAACAGGCAGGACAGACACACACAATGGACCAGCCTTATTCTAATTATTATCTGTAAACACAGCTCTGAGAGATGAGGAGCTTTACCTCTCTAGGTTTTATCAGTAAGAGACCCAAAATGCTTAATGAAAAAAATTCATCATCATCGTCATCATCTGCTTTCCACACATTATATTCTCACTCCCCCTTGTGGCTCATGAGCTTACAGATAGTGAAAAATCAACAGTAAGGTTTGCATGGAGTTAAATATAAACAGCTGATAGGTTTTGTTATTAGTCCATCTTCAAAAAGATGAAAGCTATAAACCAGCCCCCTTTTTTCTATTTCTTTGGAAAATTAATGCACATCACCACATACCCACATTTGCTTTCAGTGACATGGACATTTTGACTTGGATATATTATCAAAAGGCCAGGGTGGATGGGGCCCTGAGAAATCTGGTCTAGTGAAAGGTGCCCTGGCACAAGGCAGGGGATTGTAACTAGATATCTTCTGAGGTCCCTGCTCACCCAAACCATTCTGTGATAACTCAGCATTTGAGAGCCACTAGGATTAATACTGTGGAAAAAACAGGTAATTAGTTTAAAACAAGTTTCACAAGATCACTAGAGATAAAATAAGACCAGTTTTTTGTACCCCAGGACTTCTATCCTGTGTTTCAGATTCAGACTTTTCCAGCTTATGTTTCTCATTTGTAAATAAGACCTGATAGTAGTCACTGATCCTCTAACAAAGGTATTGAGAAGTTCAACTAAGTAGCTACTGCCACCAGTGTTACTATTGGTGCCAAGGAAATTAGAGCAAAGTAATTTTATAGTTTTCAACTCAAATATCAGTGCATGTAGTGGTTTTCGAGGACTCTAGACCAGACATCACTTGAGAGTTAATGAGTAATACCAGAAGTAGAATACAGACATTAACTGGGTCAAATCCATGGTAAGATAACATGTAAGATTAACCATTAACATGCACAAAGATGCTCGCTGCTCTGAGAATTATCAGCATTTTATATTTACTAAAGCACCCTCAGCATTACAGAAGATGCTCCCATAAGCAAAATACCCTAAACTCAATTTCAGCATCATGAAAGGGGAACGTACTGCTAAATGACTTAGTAATGAAGGCCAGAATAATTAGAAAGCCACGATCCACTTGGCTCAATTAATATAAGGATTATCATTCACACACAAAAAAAATTCCTTCTCACAGTACACTAACTTCCCTCCACTAACCCCTGATCCACAAAACCCCAAAACCTCAACCAAGCAAGAGAACCCACAAACCCCACCAACGACAGAAAAACCCAGATCTTAGAGCCAGCCAAGCCATGCAGGAACTGGGGGCTGGGAAAGAGCAAATAGCTCCTAACAGGAACAGGCGAAGTTTGGGTTCACTGCTCTAGGGAAACATGAACTAGAACAGCAGACTGAAAGTGCATTGTCTTGCAGAGCTGCAGAATCCTACTTCCTGCATAATTTACTGGAAGCACAGCTTACATTTTATTCATCACTTTGCAGCCAACACATTACAGAACTGCTGACTCAACCTTATTTTCAGAGACCAGCCTGTTGGTCAAACAAAATTCAACATGAGAAAATACTGAAACTTGGGTGTTATATTACACAACTAATTATTAATAACTGCATTATCTCAAATAAGATAGACTCCAAATGAACAGGGCAAGATTCCCACCATGATTTCAGGGTAATTAAATACTTTAGAGCTTCTGAATTTCAACAATATATATAATTCCTTAAGCCCTTTTTAAAAATTTTTTCCTGGGCTGATGAAATTGTTTTAGGAACAATTATCATACATACTTAAAGAAATAGTTGCCCTCAGAACATCTATTCTGACAATCTGAGGGGCACCCTGACAAAAAAAAATTGTCAACTTTCCTCTAGGGGAGGACTTCTATAACTTAATGACAGGGAGAAGGGGAAAAATCCACCCCCCTTCTGATTCTGTGCCTCTTGAGAAAAAGCAACCAACTTCCAACAGTCAGGTTCCTACGAGAGTTACAAATAAATTATTATGAAATGTGATTTGAAAAACCACGACTCGATTAAAAATATCCAGTCAAGTGTTTCTTTTCCAGCAGAGGGCAGTGCACAACCAGCAACCACCCTTCAAAAATCAAACCGAAGGTTTCATTGAGACCGAAGACTACGTGCATTTAATATTAGATTGGCTCTAACAGAATCTTTTATGTCTGAATCACACAGCTTACATACAAGAAGCAACTGCTGTGGAGTGTTTGTGAAGCTTCTGTTCCTGCTATGCAAAGAAACATAAAAAAAGAGGAAATGTGTCTGTCTGAAGCCTTACTGACATCACTGATGATCTTTGAGTCAGATGACAAATCCGTGGTGACAGAGATGTGTAAAGTCCAAGTTGGCCACATGGGCATACTGCTTCTCTCCTCAAAAAACCACATTCCATCTGATAACTGCACCTTCTGTGATACTGCTGTCCTTGCTGCAGTTGCAAAATGTGTGGAAAAGAAGTCCTTAACCCACCCTAGAGGCTCAAAAAGAACCTCCTGATCATGTGATGCCTTAGTGCAGGCATTCCTCCAGTTCTGTTACTTAACGCTGTCAGCCAAGGCAGAAACCCAACAAGCGCTGTGCTCACAAGCCCCAGCTCGCATCGCGGCAGGCAAGTCTCTGCAGGATGTGACACACAGCAGAGAGCAGTGCACTGCACTTGGCAAGGGCTCCAGTGAGGTGGGGATTTCTCTGATATATTTCCATGTCTAAAAAAAGGCTGCTTGCAAGGAAATTTCACTGTCATCAGGAAAAATTATTTCCCAAACTGTGGCTACTTGTCATGCTGACACAGATTTTTTCCTAAACTTACATACACACATATAAACTACACTTTTGATCACACTCTTACCATAGTATCTTCAGCGAGCAAAATTGTGAGAGTCAAACACCCATGCCTATATTGGATTGGCATCCACAATATTATGAATTTGTGCAATTAACTATACAAACTTCATCAATAAATCTCATAGCTTGATATAAGTTCCCTGAAGTTGGATTAAATCCACAAAATACTGACCTAATTTGCAAAGCTAGAGATAATGATAACACACGGGAATGTCATCAGAATTTTATTTTCAGTTGCACTAACCAAATCCATCATGAATGACAGTAATTTCTATCACAGTTTGTTTTCTAACAAAACCAAGGAAGAGTAAAAATAGGGGAAAAAAATTAATACTGTGGGGCTGAGACAAGCAAGAATCCTTCAACAGAAGTCCACAAGACACTCTTTTTCTGCAGCTGGCACTTCCTTAAACCAGCAACAGTTCTTTCCAGTCTGAATCTAAATATAAACTTCCCTCATGACCATGCTGAGCAGACAGTCATATATTTTGCACGTTTTCCACTAATGGAATAAAATATAACTCCAAAATTTCAGGCCATTGTAATATTTATCAACTCACTGCTGATATGTATTTCTGTAATTATTAAGCACTATTTCCAGAGGAAATGCTTGAAAAGTTTCCCTGATAGGAAGAGAGAAATCTCTCTTTTTTTCTTTTCATCCTGATATAGCTTCAATGATTACAGCACAGCTTTCTATAAAAAGATCCTGAAGTATTTCTAGTGAATAGGAATGGGACAGAAAGCTATCTTTGGTTCACATGAATTTGATCAAAATGACTCACAAAAAGCTCTCTGACACACACTAATCTGCCAGCACTTGATTCTTTCTCCCTTACTGCAGGAATCTGTTCTGTCGATGTGCAGACTCAGGGTGTGGGAAGAACCTGCAGAGGCTACCAATGGATCTATTATTTGGTTCATAAAACTTGTAAAAATCTCACAGAATGTACAACGTGCTATTGTGTCCCTGAATCTCTTTCATGAATTGGGTAGCAGCCTGACTCAAAGCAGTCTGGCCTGTTTTCACTTCTACCATAAAAGGGTTTTTTTGAAAGAGCCATTTAACTGTGACCATGGTTTCAGCAGCACTGTGAATACAAAGGAAGAGTTGAAGCCATATGGACACTTCAGTATACTCAGACTCCAGCAAATCAGTACATTTTTCATCCCCCCTTAGAACCTGCTTTTGCATAATTAGCTCTCTTTATATCTTGAATGAACTAATACATCAATATTCAAGACGTACTAAACTCCAACTTGTGAGCAATGTAATTTAAAGAATTAGAAACCACAGTTCATCTATAGAGAACATTCTCTTAAAAAATTATGATCAGTATTTTCTGTCCTGCATCTTCAACAGAATAAAACAGCAGAAAAAACCAATTTATTTTGCCTTTCCTCTGTTCAGAGTATTTCTGAATACAAGGACTTATTTATACTACTTTCAGTCACCAGATTTCAGCAAGGAAAGGTTTGTTAAAAAGCAAAGTGCTACACTCAGCTCTGAAGTTTACCATCAGTCTATCTGCTAGTAGTCACTACAGAGATGATGATGTCCTCACTGCGAAGCAGTACACAACCAAAACCAGCACACTGGTCTGAGCCCAGGTCTTTCTGTAAAACTGCTTTTTAAATCCAGCTAGTTTAAAACTAGCTGTTTGTCTTGAAGAAGAGTAGGTATGACTGTGCAGCCTGATAAAGTGGGTGTGGGTGAAATCCCAAGTGAGGCTGGCCAGGACACCTGAGAACAATCAGTGCTCTCAGGGCTCTGACACGGTGCAATTTGCCTGGGACTGCAACTCTTGGGTAGAATTGCCAGCAGCCAAACTATCCTAACACAACTTAAATTCGTGCCATGTATTACTTTCACCATAATGTAATTCTTTCAAGGCAAATTAATCCGAAGTCTCTCTTCTCTTTCCAGCCTGAATAGCAACATGAGAGAAACAAGAATCAGTGTATCAAGACGTCACAATTACCATGTACAATTAGTTCCAGTGTGAGTTTTTTTTGTATGAGTGATACATCACACATGCTTCATACCCAAGTTTATATGTGTTTTCATTCAGTAAATCAACACTTCTCTGTTGAGAGACAACACTAACTATATTTTCCTGTGCACTAGAAAATATAAATGTGCTACTCAGAACTTTAATATCCTGAACCAGCAAAATATGACTCCCAAAAGTACTCTTGCTGTTTTCTCCCTCTTCTCTTACTATCCCTTTTTCATTTTAAGGTATTTTTTTTACTACTTAAGCAACATCTGTCAAAGCCTACCTGCTAGCTCAAACTACATATGTACAGATTACACACCAAAGAGACCTGTGCAAATAGCAATGGTGGTATAAAGACTGCTGCAGAAATCGATTTTTTCTGCTTCAGAAGGTTTGGGCTCGGCAGTTTATGCCTGCCGCCATAATGTATTTGAGGATCTGGAAAATTTATAACAGTTACCATACAGTAAGTTACAGAAAACATTGAACACATGCTTGCTAAAACTGAAGTCAATAAAGGGAGTCCAAGATCCTGTTGGTATGAATTCACCCACAATTTTTACAACTAAGGTTAACTCATAAAAAAAAGTAAGAGGCAACTGATGAGAGACCTCCTTTACTTATGATTGACTGATTTCTGTGTAAGAACACATTTTTAGAAGCACTTTTATTAGTAACCAAGACTTTTACAGACAAAAAGTGTTTTGGGGAGTTATATTTATAAGAAAGCAATTTCTGCATATTTTTCATAGTTGTAGTTTGAGATTTCTTGTCTAGAATTCCTGTTATAAAACCACTGAACTAGGATCCAAACTTGAAGTTCACTAAAGGTAAGGATAAGAAAGGAAAAACTGAAAAAGGAAGGGGAAGAGAAGGGATTGGTAACCCTTGTGTTCTCCCTTATAAGTCTCTTTTCCCCAGGCTGTCCTCCTCAACATCCAAGCTTTTATAACTAAGCTTAGCATCACTGCTATTGACAAGAGTCCAAGACAAGCTTCTACCAGGAAAGTTGAAAAGCCCAGAAACCACATTTATAATGCAGAACTTGCTGAAACAAGACAAGACACATATTGATGAACTGGCACATGATACCTCTGCCTTCCACTCAGTCACATTATTAAAACTGTAACAGCATATTCAGTACAGCACAGTGCGAGACAGTAAATTAAATACAGCAATTAACACGTCCACTGTTTCATTGCCTCTGGCATCCCCTCTTCCACAGCACTCCTGAGAAGGCTTCTGACCTTCTCTTTCCTACCATATCCCAACTTCAGGCTGGGACTGAGGCTAGGGACGTCCCAACACTGAACTACCTGTTCAGAGCAGAAATCCATCAGCTGTTCTGACAGTCTCCTATGGCAACCACTTCTTGGACCAGAAGTGAATTTTCACCTGTAATTTCAGTAAGTATAGTGCTAAAACTCTAAACCTAAATTTGACATTTTTATTATATTTTCAGATGTGTTTCTTTACTTCCCCAGAAATCCATAAGCAAAAAAGACAACTTCTTTTAATCTTCTTTTAACCAAAGCAAGAATTTAGGCAGTCACCATGTACCTGTAAAGAAGCCCCATGTAAAAATGCAAGCTACACTCAAAGTACAATGCCCACAAATATTTCACTGAAGTTGTAAGAAAACAGCTTGACATTCATATTTAGCTTCTCTGTACCAAAAGACAGACATCTGCACTATTTACCTACAAATAACTGGAAATGCTCTATCAGTGCTGGGTATAGACCAAATAAAATATTTTGAGGGTAAGAAACAGTACCTTACCTTGACATATTCCAATGTAGGATCCAGAATATTCTGATCTCTGCAAGGAAATGGTGCCAGGAGAGAAGGACAGAGAGAAAAACAAAAAAAATGGTAAGTCCAAATATAGCCTCATACTGAAGAGATGCATTAATATGAGCAATATGCTACTAGGTCACATTAAAATCCTTGTTAAAACTTGTTGAAGCTTTATAGCCTACACTATCTCATTTTTAACAAATATTTAAATCACTGGTTTCTTTTAGAAGGACATGTAGTGGAGCCAATAGTACTTAATTTGAGAAATAAAATTAATTACACCACTTTAAGAAAAAAAAAGAAATCTTGATATTTCAACAGATGGCTGGAATACTTACTTGCCACTCAAAGTATCTGAAATAAATTTAAAAGAGAGCTCTCTCAATTGCTTTTGAATTTATTTCTTTGCTTTTATGTCTTTCCATTTAAGCTACTGCCTCTGATAGCACTGGGAGGGCACTGCTCAGAGGAAGTGGAGAGTACTACATTCACTTTCTATACATACATAGAAGAAGTTCTCAAAATAATCATAATTTCAGCATCACAATTATTTGAACATCAGATAATCAAGTCATTACCCTAATCTAAAAATAAAAATCTCATCATAGGTTTTCTATACAGACAGATGGCAAAGGGCACCGAAGCCTAACTGAAGAGCCTTACACTGTTACAACTCTTTCCATAAAATACATGTTTATTTTTATTTCTATTTCAAAGCATTTTGTATATCTGTTTTTATTTGAGAACTGGCAGATTAATAGAGTTGGCAGGACATGACTGGATGTTTTCTAAGAAGCTGGGATGACACACGTGGTACTGCCCTTAACTACAAACATGAAACAGGCACAATGAAAACAGTGCAAAATTAGAGAGGGATCAGGCACTTGTTGCAGCAAACAAGTTTGCTACGTGGACAACAGATCTCTATAAATTTAGAAACAGGATCCTTTTTGGTGGTAGCTGTTGCAAAGATGTAACACTAGAAACCAAATAAGCAGCTTCAAAAATGTAGAATTTGGGTTACACTGGAATGAATCAATGCAGAAAACAGTCTCTGAATTCCCCATGTTGTTTGGAATGTAACTGCATATGATCTGAAACAATGTTATTATTTGATACTCAAATTTTAGTCTGGTTCCCTAACAGCTTTTAATCCAGAATACCAGAATACCGAGCCTTCCCCATAAAATGATGGTGCTCAACTCTTCAGGCTGTATCATGTGTTGCTGTTTCATATTATCTCAGAATTTATCAAGGGTCAAATTGCATTCTCAGCTGATGTTTTAAAGAATAAAAAGCTGGAGTCAATGGAAATAGAATTAGGACCATTTGAAACTTTTTCCTATGCAATATACAAAGAAGGATCAACTTGATAACTGTATGAGCATAAAGCATGTACAAGCATAGCAGAGAACACAGGGGTGAAGCACAGAGGAAAAAGAAAAGAAAGCTTTGAAACAGAAGAGATGTTTTTCTTCTCAATACTTTTTAATTTGACTGGGGAAAAAAAAAATCCCATTTTCAATCAGTTCAGCAAAGTCATTAAGCACACCTGATTTCTTCTCACGTTCAAATGATCTGTGGGAAGTTGTTCCAGTACCAAATGCTACTGAAAAACTTTTCAGTTTAGTTCTTCACTTGCCTGTGGAATCTTTCAGGACAAGGGGTCTACCAGCACAGCATATGCAACACACTCTGAAAGAACAAACCTGCTTACTCTGGCAGTGAATGTGTCTTGTTATGGTCTGCACTCCTGCAGAACAGCCTTCCTACTGACTCCACTGCTCCCTTCCACCTTCTGCTACCAAGCAAATGTTCTTAGGACCGATCAAACCAAAGCAAAAGGAAAGAGGTAGAAAAGCTTCAAGACAAAACAGTTTATTTACTGGTATATAAAGCAGGACATCCAGAAGAAACCAGAGAAAGTAGTGACCTGCATTCCCTTCAGCATCCATGTGACAGAAGTGCTTTGAAAATGTTTGGCTTTGGGAAATGGATGGTGTAACAAGTATCTGCACAAGAACTGTAGTATTTTATCTGGTAAGCAGACCCACAACAAAATGTACAAAACCCTGCCATTCATCCTGAGTCATATAGAAAGATGTTTATGTTGGAGCACTGTTCATCTCAGAGACCTGTCTCCAAGCTGATCTACTCTCTCTCCCCCATCTTCCCTTGTTCATCTTTGTGCAAATTTTTTGAAGTTATTTTCAAGGTATAGTAACTTTCATTGATGGGTAGTAACTAACAGTAAAGACTAACTACTGCATTTTCCTGTCATCTGACTCCACCTCAATACAACCACATTACATACAGAAAACCAGATTAAGCAGTTAGCCCAAATAACTAGAAGGTAACCAAATAAAACTAACTCCTGAATCTCAGCTCTCTGTTGGCAATGATGTTTCTTTATGCCATGGGCTACCAGTGAAGGACATCTATGTCGTCATGAAGATAAGAAAAATATAAGGTATGCTTTTTCTTTTCATTTTTCCTCTCAAAGAATCTTAAAAAAATTATGAACCCACATTCTCATTTATTATATTAGAAGATCTGTAGAAAAAAAATTAATACTTTCAGATAACTAACATCAGATGAAAGAGAGTACTAGCAGGTTCTGCCATCTCTTAGAATTGATTTAACTGAAGGTTGGTTTCAATAATATTTTCTTATCTTTCATTAGATTTTATTACCTTTCAAATAATGCTAATGTTTGTCTTCATAAAAAGCTTGACTTTACAGCTGTATTCATTTGCACCTGTTTACCTACAACATTTATGATGTATTAGAGTCTGCACATAAGTCAACCAGTCCTGTGTAAACTGTGGGCTCACAGTTTTATTATTACTGGATTTTATTATGCATTTTGGTTTCCTAATAATCAGATAAGACCTACTTACACTCAGATAAAAAGCCTATTTATAACAGAATGATGTCCCTGGAACAGAGAAGTTTTCAGAAGCCCTCAAGCTGAGGTAAGTATGCAGTAGGACACACAGTATTGGCTTCATGCTCTTTACCCATTCTGCCACAGAAAGGAATTTATGAGAGGAATGCAAGCAGACTCCCACATCTATTTTGGGTATTGCTATTGCTGCCACCTCTTGCTATCACCTCATTTCATGACAAAACAAAATCCCTTTCCAGCACATTTTTAATCACAGGAACAAAAAAGAAGAAAAAAAGCACCTGACTTGCTACATGCAATTAAGGCATTCTCCTGAGTAGTGTAAATCCTCTGTGGCCTCTTCCACACACACAAGGTCTGTGTGGAATCTGTGGAAGCAAAAACACCCCTCCAGTAATATCTGACCAGAATCTTAGCCCTCATGATTCTGAGGCTTTTCCTAGCCAGAAACACATTCTCTCTAGAGACTGACATCTGACAACCCCTTTTTCACTGCTGGCTGATCTTGCAGACATACAACCCTTTAATCTGTCCCTGGTCGTCCTTGGAAATGATCTCAATTTCTTTTCACTCCAGTTTCAAGATTCTTATCAAGATTCTTATGTGCTTTTTTTTCATGTATGGGTTTCTTGCTGTTACGGCCAAGAAAATACACAGAGCTTGCAAACAAGTGTGGTGCTTCAGCAAGCCCAGAAAGAGATGAAGGAGAGAAAACAAAAAACGTGAAGTTGCTCTTTTGCTTCCCTCTTCATCTCCCCATAGCAACATTTGCTGCAACAATGAAGTGTTTGGTGTCATCTTGGTTGGCATTGACTGTCTATGAGCAAGTAGTGAGACATTTGACCACTATGAGAAACAACATAACTTCTCAGAAAATAGGAATAATCATTGTATGAGGACCCCTCCAAAATATAACTAGAGCTGACTGAGATGAGACAGGGGGACAAAATTCAGCTGTTACTGTGCTATTTCTCTACTTCCCAACATATCTGAACAATGGCCAAATGTGTGGGGAGAATTCAAAGATTAAAAAAAAAGGCCCTTTTGAAGTTGTCACCATGAACAGTCACTAGCTAAAATGAAGGGGAAAAAAATCACTGTAAGCAACTTGAATCACACTTCTGGTATGGCAAACTAAACACTGTCATACTGCCAGTTTCAAATCCTGCATGGATTTGAAGACATTGAGCAACGAAACACGAAAATTGGGTAAAGAAAACCTTAACATCCTGGTAACTAGCCACTCTTCTAAAATATTTGATAAAATTCTTACATAATCACAATCAATGCTGGAACTGAAAAGCTGAATCCTGGTGTTCAATCCTAACACCCATTATTCAGTTCAGTGAGTGCTAGAGAATAGCCAGAATCTCAGTAACTCAGACATCATCTGTTTTTCACTCTGCAGTTTGTCCAACAGTTCTCTATAGGACTGCTTCAATAAAAAATCTTTAAGGAGACATGCTGTAATCTTTAGCTGTTTGATTCTATGAAAACCTCCATCTTTCTAACATTGCACATGACCTCCTCTCATTCTTGATGCTATAAAAAATCCTGCAGACCTTTACACACTAAGCCATATGAAGCATCTGCATTTTCCAGGCCCTTGGCATCCTCACAGAAAAATCAGCTACAATTATAAATTAGCTGTGATAACTTTAACAGAATTTCAGGGCAGTGCAGTCAGTGCAGACACAACAGTATCATCAAATTGCCCAAATCTTCCCTATCATTCAACTCCCATATAAATATTCTTACAGTGTTAGAAACTGATTAGCCCTGAGTCAGCTTTGTGCTACTTCACACTTTTATAGCTGTACCTGTGGGAAAAACATTGGGACACAGCGCCAGTATTTGATATATGAAAATATATTTGTCCATTTATTTTAAAGGGACTTTTCCTGGGGACATTTTATTTTCTACCCCATTGAAAGAGAAATAATGAGAACTATCTTCTCAATAGTTCCAACAAAAATAGTTCCAACACCAATAGTGCCAATGCCAAAACTGAGTAAAGACAATAGAGGCTCAAAGGGAGCCTGAGACCCTGAAAATGTACCAAGCTGTTGCACAGCTGCTAACACAGACAGAACTGCTGTAAAATGACCAGATGGATCACATGCCTTCTTCAGTTTGTGTCTTCGAAATCTCTCCATCTCTGTAGATGTTTGAAATACACACTACTGAAGTATGAAGGTGCAAGTCAGAGCATGCTGGACATGGCGTGTTTCAGTGTATGCAGCACAGACTGATTTTATTTGTACTGCAAACTGGAGCAAAAGATCCACTGATTTTATCCCCCAGCAGCTTCTGCTTCACACACGCACTTCTGCTGCATTCCTGAGGGCATTCCACCCTTCTGCCTCCAGCTGCACAGAACCATGGACATGACTCATTCCAACACCAGTGGAAACAAGTGCAAACTGCTATGACTAACTGTGTGATGACCTGCAGCTCACACAGGAACAGCAGGGACTCCAGTAATTAAAACTCCAGAAGAGATCCAATGTACTTTTCCTTGGAATAAATAAAATCTCAATCCTATTTGTTCAGAATGCCCCAGCAGAGATAATGTTGCAGCTATTTACATTTACCACTTCAATGTGGATCCCTCTAACTTGCTCCAGTTAACCTATTGCAGCAGAAAAATCGACACCATTTTTTTTAGCTTTTCCAGAAGAATTTCTCTTTCTGCACCACACACAGCACCAGTCTCTACAACCTGGTCAAAAGCTCAGACTAGCCATCTCCATTCTTTTTCCTCTATTTTCCTTAACATTTAGGCCTACCAAAGACAAAACTCTGTCCTTCAAAGCCCTTCTTAAATCTTTTATCCCAAGACCTATTCTATGAAAGTAATGGTTGGGCAGCAAGACTATTGCTTATCCAAAACAGACACTGTAACTACAAATGGATTATATATGTGCTGCTGCCTTTATGTATATGTATGTGCTGTTGACTTATATCTTCAGCTGGCAATTCTTTACAATGAGTGTTTCACTTGCTGTACAGTTATCCTGAATCCAGTGCCACAAAATTTTAGGTGTTCAAAATCAATATAAACTTACTAAATGAATATGGCATATTCAAAAAAACCCCACTGACCAACGTTCAGTAGAATCAGTGTCTTCACTATTAATCTGAAATGCATCTAACACTAGGTATACTTTTTTCACAAAGTATGGCTTTCCCCCTGCAAATAGATCTTTCAGGAATGTGTATTTGGACTGAAGCATAGGAATACTAATACAAGGTTTTAGCACTGAAGAAGACAATAGTGGGAGGAAGAATTGTCCTTCCTGTCTGTTCCCTCAGCCCACTTAAGAAAGCTCATCACATCTGCATTGGACATGGCAAGTCACCATTAGGAATATGCTCCCCTATGTAATATTTAACTACTGTTTAGAGCATAAAGGGGCAGAAATGAAACCAAATGCTGACATATGAACAGGAAGCAGGATGAGGAAGCAATATAGCCCTTGGTACAACTGAATAGGACACTCCATAACACTTACAAAAGAGAGCAGAAAACAGCAGAGGCAGGGAAGGAACTTGGGGTGTGACAGAAGGAGTAATTCAAGAAACTTCCCACCACATATAATGTCCTCTGCTCAAAGAATAAACAGCCAGAAAAAAAAAAGTTTTCAGGAAGTTTTTGAAAAACAACACTGACAAATTTTGATAGGGGCTTTGAGGGATTTGGGCTCAAATTTACCTGGCAAGTTGTTCATTAACAATAAGGTTATGATCCCACAATTAATTTCAAATGATGATACAACTGTGTTCATCCCATAAGGAACTTCAGTTCCTCTGCTCAGAAGCTGAAGGACTGTGGTTTAATTCATCTTTAATACTGGAGAAATGGTCTCTCTTTTTGAAACATTTAATCCTGTTTTCCTCATTTCCCTCTCTGAAGATCCCACATGGACAGATCTCCAAAATCCCCATAAAAATCTAGAAGTGGAGCTTGGTTCTGCAGGCCTATGTCTACCAAGCAAAGAAAGAGGATGTGAGCATCAAACGGGAACAAAGGGGTGAAGTAGAACTTCACAACAGAATAATGTGAACCCAACAAAGGCCAGAAGGGCTAAAAAGAAAAGGTAGACAAGCCAAAACAGAACAAAGCCCTGGAGTTAAAGGATAAGAGGATTTGAAACTGAATGTAAGCAGATAACAGTAGCTGTTCTCTGCTTATCCAACACAGCATTCCTTCTACCACAAACATCTCCCAGCTTCAGTGGGTAGCTCTGCTCCACCTCTGAGACAGCAGAGATCTGCAGGTGCACGTGTGATCAGGACAAACAAGAGAGAGAATGGGAAAATCTGTGACAAAAAGCATGAAGTACTGGCAACATCTAAGGAATTCTTCCATTGGAAAAACCTGTGCATGGAAGAAGTCAATGAGATATTCACTAGCCCCAAATTCAACACACTTGTGTTACTCCTATTAAAGAAACACAACCACATATAAACATTTTGGTTCAGGTTTTTTAAAAACAAAACTCACATTAAGAGGTAGTTTCAGGCCTTACACCAAAACTGTAACTATTTTTACTTTCAAAATTCTGTGCATTTATAAAAACTCCTCCAACCTTATCCTAAAATTTAAAAGGGAACCAAGACACTGGTCTTCTTCCTGGTAATCTTGCAAATATTTTCATACTTGAAGAACTACATTGAATTTCATAAACAAAAACCCCCCAGTATTACTCACTTTGCTCCCCACAGGAAACATACAAAATATTTATTTTACTTGATATATTAAAACATTGATAAAAATTATTTTTCATTTTCAAAGTGCACCAAATCATTCAAGTGTACATACAGTATTAATATAAAAAACGCAGCACAAATTCAAATTAAAATTATCCAACAAATCATGTTTTCAAAATCACTAATTAGAAAAAAATAAATGCTGTCCAAATACCTGATCCACCCCTTTCTCCAAATCCAAAGAAAAGCAGAATTTGCAGCATCTGGGGAAGCAAACAGGCTGCAAATTCTGACAAGGATAAAGCAAATTCCTGAATAGTGTTCTCCTCATCAAGCACAGCCTTGCCAACTCTTTTCCTTTATAATTCAACTGTGAGTTCAAGGACTTCAGCAGGCCTGATCTATTCTGGTAATACCACTAAGAAAACAGGAACAGTTTTGGGAATGCAGAATTCAGTCATTCATAGCTTTATACTACAAGACTAACACCTTGCCAACTTCCAAATGTTCTGCCCTCCAAGGACAAGGACAAGCACTCTAGAGAACAGTGAGCCTGCTCAGCTTTATGCTGATGAAGTTACCCTGTTAATGTCAGTGGCATTAGTCAAGGTTAAAATTGAACATATTTTTATTTTTTCCTTGAGAGTTACATGAGACAAGTATGTGAGGATCATCCAGCCAAACATGCAGAGCCTTGAAGATCAGAAATTCAGAAGAGAACAGAACATCCTAAACTACCAGATAAACTAATCTACTCTACTCTCTGCTACAGCAGTACAAAGTCCAGTGCTAAATGAGAGCACTTCATCTGAAGCAGCTGACGTAGAAAAACAAGAGGAAAAAACTCTGCTGACCAGTACTCAAAATAAGAGACCGAAGTCGAGCTAAATATGCAGTCACACACTTACCATACTTTCAGAACTACAGGAAACAACTGAATTCTTTGCACCTGTGTGTAGATAATTAGGGCCAGTCTATAAAATGCACTTCAGCTTTATCACATTTTGATCTTTTGCAATAAGGTTCAATGAGCTATGGAAGACATTAAGAGCTACTGGTCTGCCCATTTCCTTAGTGAAAGAATCAAGCCAAGAAAAATCTTGTCTCCCATGGCTCCTCACACCTGCCAGATTTATTTCTTTCTTTTTTAACATGCTTGAACCATGTCAAAAAAACTGATATGGACAATTCATGCTCGATATCTTGGCAGTGTAAAAAAAAGCTGCTATGCCTTGTCTGCCTACAAAAATGAATTGTTGGTAACCACATCAATAAAAACAGTAGAGTTGTAAGTATAATCACAATCAGGACTTACAGCATAGCCAGGAATTTAGTGGACTTGCGAATAGAAAATTAAAACAGAAGCAAAGAAGAAAAGATTAAAATTATAGCTCTGTAGTTACAACTCAACACTTCAAATTCATACACAGTTAAAACTACAGCTTCAAAAACAGGGGGAAAAAATTGAATTCTCACTAGTTGGTAGGTCAGGCCCTCTCATAAACAGTGATAAAACAAAGCACCCAGGGCATGTTACATTATTTAGAGAAATGCACGAAGTATTTTGATTCCAAGCCAGTTTGAACAATACAACCCTACTGTTTATCAGTGACTCAATTTTTTAAATGTCTGTATAGACAAAGAATGGAATTTGAACAAAAAATTGTCCTTACAAGTCCCAGCAAACGAAATGGCTACTGCAAAGAGAGCTAGTAAACAGAAATTAAACCAGCACATACTCACAAATGTCCTGTATAATGTGAAACAGCCAGTGTGAATTAATGTCAACTTTGTTTTAAAGCTTTAATTAGCACGAAAACTTAGAGGGATCATTTCTGGCAGATGGTGTGCTTCAACACTTCCTAGGGGTAGGCTCAGCAGAGGAAAGATAGTGATTAAATTCAAATGTGTGGCCACACAGTTTCTCCCAAAATATCCAAAATTCTATTCTAAAGAATCCTACACTACACATACAGGGCAAAGGCAAAATTAACTCATTTTTCTTTCTTTCAAATACTAAATTTCTAAGTGGACACTACGGCTATTGAAATACTAAGGGCTTTTAAAAAAGGCATGTAACTCTGCAAACTGCATAAAAAAATTAATAATCTTATTTCTAAGATATTGTGTCTAGCTTTGATTTTATTGCTGTCCTAAACTGTCCATCCTAAAACTGACATTAAATTCTTTCAAAGCATCATGGCCATCAACAGCATCAACTTTGTGCAAATCCAGATCCTATTTCTGACCTCTTAACAATTTAGAATTTCACACTGGAGCTCTTACTAAACTGAATTTCACTTAATTGTGTCACAAACCCTGTTTTTTTCAACACGAATACAAGCTATTTGCAGGCAATAGAGGAATTACCAGTACTGAGAAAGGAGTATCGTTGCTCTTCTTCACTGTCTTTTAACTGATTGTGAAGATCACATCTTTATTAGCCTGACTCACTGACAACACAATGTTGAACCCATCACACCACTTGCATTACTCCTCTCCCCACAAAACAACCTTGGAACCTGTTTGACAGCAGGGTATCAAAGATACATTTCTCTCTCAGAGCATTCTGTGATTCTTGTATCTTGCAACAGTACTAACTTCAACTCAAACCTCAACTGGAGAAAAAAAATCTTCTGAATTTGCCTCATGCCCCTCTCCTCTTCTTTCCCTGGTATGTAGTTTGGCTTAGCAATAAAGCAACAACTGTCAGCACGAAGAGGACAAGAGGAGATGGCCTCAAGTTGCACCAAGGGAGCTTTAGATTATTAGTAATACATTTATTAGGAACTTTTTTCCCACTAGAAGGGTTGTAAAGCATTGTAAAAGACTGCCCAGAGAAGTGGTGGAGTTGCCATTCCTGAAAGTGTGCAAAAAATGTTTGGATATGGCACTTGAGGACATCACTTAGTGCTGAATGTGGAGGTGATGAGTTTAGGAACAGAGAATACCAGAGCTGTCAGCTGACAGACAGTCCAAGAAGCAATCCCTTGTTCTGCACTCTTGCAATCACACTGCCCCATGAAACAGACAGCATGGTATCAATACTGGAATCTAGTTTTGCTCTGGGATATTTGCATGTCTTTGCCCTATTCCATCCTCTTTATAATGTCTCAGAAATTCCTTGCATCTCTACAATGAGATAACATTCAAGTATGTTTGTATCAGAGCCAGTACCAGACCCACAGAGATAACTACCTGAGTACTGCTGACATCCAACTGAAATGGCACAGGTTGTCAAAACAGGCCTTTGGTAGCTGCTTTATCACCACACTCAAACCCACTGTGACAGGGATAATTCTGCATTGCTTTTAGGTCCTGTTGATTTGAGGGACATTTGGCCGCATTAATGAAAAAGCATGAACATGCCACAAGTCTGCTAAACTGTAATGCCATGCATGAAGGACCAAAACCACCTGAATGTGGTGGAAATTTTGGGTTTACTGATGGCAGCCACATGACACAGGCAAAAAAAAAAAGCTACTGGTTCTAGCAACAGATGGGAATTTGAACAATTTTCCTTTAAGTAAAGGTACCATAATACAAGGCAGAGCTAAATAAAGATAACCCATGGACTAGGTCAAAGGGAAATTACAATTAAGCTTTATTTAGGTTTAATTATCAATGTCAGATAATAAAGAACATTACACACAAGCAGTTTTAGTTTAATATGCTAAAATGAGAATTCTCTTTTAAAAGAGAATTTTTTCACTTTCAAGAGTGAATTCTTCTTTAGCTAACAAAACTACCTTTCAAGAACTCAGCTGATTCTAACTCTGGGCATTTAATTATTTCCAAGAGACTCTAAAACTTGTCAGCTTACTCAAAGAAAACTTTTTTTCCCCCTTGAACTAACTAACAGAGATGTACATTCACAAATGAAGAAGAGAACACATTCTTATTGCATTGAAAATTGACATGATAATTTCTCCAAGTCATCAGAAAAATTTCAGAATCAGAAGAATTCCATTAGGGAATGACACAGTTCATTATTATTTTCCTATTCTCACCAGCTGGGCTTATTCTTTGTAAATAAAAGAAGCAAATGATGTTTAAAAGCTAGTTCATGAAAAAAATAAAAAGCTCACAGATCAGTGACAGAGGAGTACTATACCCACTTAGGTACTTTCTTCTTTTAAAATGAATAGGGTATAGAGAAGAAAGTCATTTTTTTTTAGGTGAGAAGAAAGCTTGATCCCATAAAGAACAAGCAAAAAGCATAAGAAAACCACTCTACACATACAACCTTACCTAATTAGAACTCTTCTTCACTCACAAGACTTAAAAACAAAAAAACCTGTAGTGATGGACACAGCAAGGCTATAAATCCTAATTCAGAACTTATAATTTGGGTCTCTTTTCTCAGCCTTTAACTCCACCAGTCAAGCAACCAAACATTCTCTCATTTCTATGTCTTTAACTGATCCATTGCATTACACTGAATTTTTCTTGTGTTAGCAGGTAATTTTTTCCCCATTTTATAGAACTTAATGTCAAAACAAAACAAACAAAAAAAGGACATTTACAAAATTAATTACTTTTTGTAAGCAATGAAATATCAGTGATGATAATAAGTTCCCAAAAGAAAGGATGGCTAAAAGAGTATGGGTCTTTCCCAAGAACTTTGCATATGTTAACCACAAAGTCAGGCAGGAATAATAAACAGGGATAATTTGTCATTAGCTCAGTGTACATTGGGTTCCACTGAGTTTTCATGAAGAAGGCCTACATGTAACTCAAGATCTGAGGCAGCTGGAACACCACTCTCCTTTTCCTCAGCCCTCCATCCATATTGCATTGAATACAAATCAAAACCAAGTTTGAACAGTTATGACTTCTTGTTTAAAATTGCTCTGTTACAATGCAAAGGGTCATACCAAAGCAATTCAGTAACTTAAAAAGATTTCCTCCATGGGAATAGTACACACAATATTATACCTTTTAAACATGCAAATGCAAGACACAGTCATTCAAAATTATTTAGGTCTTCCATCAAGACCGAAATTGAATACTAGGGAGAAAACCTAACTTAGTTATAGTTAACAGCTGCACCTATGACTGGGCCTTTAGAGGCCTAGAAGAATATGTAATAATCCCTACACAAGTAACATATGTAAATTAAGGTTTTACAACATACCTGGCATGGAGTTTGCTGCTCTTTCCATTTTCTGGAGGGTACTCTTCTATAACGTCCTGTCCAAAAGGTGGCTGCTGCCATGCTCTGGTGTAAGGCAACGTTCCCACGTGGCTGAACATATCACAGGACCTAGGGGGAACTGTTCCCCTCTTCTTCCTGGGCAGAGTGCCATGGATAGAGATGCCTTGGAAGGAGTTTGAGCGATGCTCAATTGGTGAAGGTTTTGTGGTCAAAAGATCCATGGAAGAAGCTAATGAGAACTGGTGGTTCACTGGGCCGTTTCTGGGAAGACTTGAAAATTTTCCTGCAGCTATCATTATTGGTTCTGGAAAAACAAAACCAAGATTGCTTACTGTATATCAATCATCAAAGCCTTTAAAGGAAGTTAAGTAGCATGACTAACAAAGGTATCTGAAACTGAATTTCTGCTTTGCATTGAGGCAGATACCTCAAGAGCCAGTCATGCTGATGCCAATGCACACCAAGCACACATGTATGTAACTTTATACATGTTAAAACCAAAAAACAACCAATCTGGACAAACATGCAAAAGCAGGCTATGAGCAATTCCCCATTTTTATCCATCAAGTTCCTCTTTTTTGCTTTTTCACATCCTCTGTAGATTCAGACATCAACTTGAATTACTGACAACAAGCAAAGCTTTAAGAATATTTGTCAAAAAATAAAGGACACTACAGCTTGGTTTGGAAGAATATGTTTTTTAACCCAGTAGCTGGCACACTGTGAGGAAAAACCTGTTGCTAAGGAGTCTTGCTCAAGTAATAAATCTAGCAGATACTGGTCACATATTTCTAACAGGCTGTAAACTAAACGGCTCTACCCAAGAGATAAGGGCAGGAGCAGATTACTGGAATTCTCTTCTTCAGCATGCTCAGCCTGCTAGCTCAAATGGCTGTTGACACACAGATTTGCAAAGCTGTCAGTCTCTGGTACAATCAACTGCAGTTTGCCATACAGTACAGGTTTTTCTGTTAGCGTGAGCAAAAGCTTTGTGAGACCAACACTTCAGGCTCATTAACAAATTACAGTTCTGTTCCTCCAAAAATGCTGCCCTGTGCTCAGTTTACAGTGTTGTATTGCAGAAGACAGACTGCTGCCTTATCCTATGGGGTTGTATTAGCCTGCAAAAGCCACTCTGGAACACACCACCAGACCTAAAGGGCAACCAGCCCTGTATTACTTAACCTAGGTGTTCATCAGCCAGGGGCTTCCCATAGAAACTGGAACAGCCACAGATGCTGCAGAGATTGATATGAACTCAGAAAGCAGAAGTGCTTCTGGAAATAACAGTTATGGACAGGGGGAATCTGTTCTGACCTCAGTCAAGTTCCATACTGAACAATAAGAGGAGCACCCTGAAGGCCCAGCAGCCTGGAAGTCAGCAGCTCACAGCTGCACAAGAATTCCTCCTGTTTTGGGGAATGCACAGGTGTTGCAAGGAAAACAGAGGTGCCTGTATAGTCCTCCTGCTCCACCTTAGCATCACAGCTACCATCAAAATGTTTCTGCACTGTTACTTCTACTCAGAGGTTATAGTAACAGGCTTAACTTTAACAGCAATGCTAAAGCTGATATCAAAGTATGTAAAAATTCTGCTTTTTCCTGTCACTTGCACTGCAGAGATTCACCAGCTGGACAAGGTTTTCAGACTTCGACAACAAATCCCCTCCCAATTCTCCTGTATTGAAAATCCTACAATAAATACTTAGTAATGCTTTTTTTTTTCTTTTTTTTACTTTTCAATTTGTGAAGCCTCTGTCAGAGCACAGGTACTATGCACTATAGTAGAAAAGTCTCTGGGAATAGCACTTTTGCCTAGGGAGAATCTGTTTGACTCTGGTCACATCTCTTGATGAAAAGAGTAGAAAAGATTTGAGGTGTTGGCAAAGAACTGACATTTTTTGTCATGCAGATCCAAATAAAATACAAAATCCTAAAGAAACCAAAATACATTCTCACAAAAATTCTGCCATAAATTATCACACTGATGTGATGTGAAAGACTAAATAATCTCTCCATTTATAATGTGGTTGAAGGACACAGCTTCCGCTAGTTTTGGCAAGTACTAAAAATATCACATAATTATTTTCACAATAATTGCTGTAAAGTTAGTTTTGCATGACAACTGTTCTAAGCAAAAGAACTGGCATAAAGATAGGAAGATTTAAAATGCAAATGCTTACTACAAACCTGCAACCTTCTCTAGCTAAATCAAACTCACTGAGCTTGTTTCTTGTAAATTCAGCGTCATTATTAGAATAAAATGATATAAATTACCTCTAACAATTGGGGGGAAAAGGCTTCTTATCATATACACAGTCATTTGAAACTCAACTTTGTGTATTCACTGTAGAAAAGCAAGAAACCCTCTTTATGGACTCTGAAAAATTGGAAGCTAGCTGGCTTATATGGCACAAACGGTGTTGCTCTCCTTTCAAGGCCTACCGAGAGTCTGTATTTAATTATTGTACTTACTTATTGGTTTATATAAAGGCCACCCCCAAACCCCTGAATTCCAGCTGGTTTGGTTCAGGCTATCCAGTGAGAGAGTTCTCCTTAGCCTTTCCTGCAAGGTTCCCATGGCTGTGCTGAAATGGAACACATTACCTGCAAGCAGGTGGCTAACCCAAGCTGTAATTAATGTAAGCACAGAAAGCTTTGCTTAATGATGAGTCCACAATAGGCTTACTGCGACATGAAATTGTCAACCTCTTCATGTTTGAGGATCCACAAAGAAAGCTGAGAATTCCCTCTCCTAAGCCAATCACAAGGTAATTCTTACAGCAACCCAGGTTTTAACCCAACAGTCTGAGAGTTTTCAACAAATTAACCACCCCCTGATGTATAGCACTTTCTATTTCACCCCTACTCCTAAGAAGCCCTTAAGAATCAAAACCAAACTCCCAGAGTTGACCTAATAGTTGCTTCTTTTTAGTAGTACTCACATGACTTACAAATTCAATACCTAATCCTCAAATTCATACCTGAGTATTGTTTTGAGGAATCAAGGTAGAGTTCCACAGTTAGCACAAAAATATCTGCACTCAAGAACTTGCAATACATGTAGCCACAAGTATGTGTGCAGCTTCGATAATATTTCTAACAACCCTCCCTACAAAACCTCTTTAAAACCCCCTCAAAAAATCCAAAACAAACAAAAAAGGTCATAAAACAAAACCCAAACAAATAAAAAACCAACCCAAACAAAAAAACCCAAACAAAACTGAGAACAACAGGCCTACTAGCTTCCACCACACGTTTATCTGCTTGCCTATGTGCTGTATTATATATTCTTCATAAATATTAACAGAGAACTTGCAATCAGCTTGGCAACAAAAGCTCCTGCCAAACCATCCATCCAGTTTTCTTTTATTGAATATAAATGCTGGAAAGTGGAAGCCTCTTCAGCTGAAGACTCTGGAATGTCTCAAATACTTTAGTATATGATTCAAAGAATGTTTGACTTTGCCAGATATAGAAACCCTGAAAATTTTACTCCCTAAGAGACAGTGTGCCTTGAACATTGACCATTATGCAATCAGCAACAGAAATGGTAGAAATTGTAACAGAACAATGGCTCAAAAGGAACTGAAATCTAACAGTACACATTCCTATTTGTCAAAATGCAGCAACTAACAAAACAGAACACTTCGGAAGTCATGCAAATTTCTCCTAACTAGGTGTTAACAAGATGGACTTGTGCCAATATAATGTTAAAAATGGCAAATGAATTTGTATTTATACATGAAGTGGCACTTCTCTTCCTTCAGTTTGTAATTTGGAAGAATAGATGGGAACAGAATTGTTAGGAGTCACATTGTGACTTCAGAGAAGTTGAAAGCATGAAAGGCTTCCAGGTAACTTCTGACAGGTTCTAATTTATTGTTATGACTGAGGGTGAGCAAGTACAAATCAACATGGCATTTAGGATAACAGTAGGAGACTGGACATAAAATAAAATACATATCTGGTAGATAAGTCCAAATAGCTGGGATTTGGTTTCTTCACATCATTGCTCAAAACAAAAATAAACATGAACAATGAAATAAATAACTTTCAGTTCCCTAAAACAACACACTAAATATCCTACTGCTTGTGCCATCTTTGGGGTGCAAATCCAAATTTTCTGGCTCAGCTTGTCCTCATGAAATCTTTGTGATGTTCACACAGCCTGAGGAAGTGTTCTGATGGTTCATTCAAAGTGACTCAGGTATAGGATTAGGTGTCCCTTCCACAGCACAAGATAATACAACTAATGGCAGTGGCTTCTACTTTTCTGTTTCAATATATTGGAGGAAGAGAAGTGAAAGAAAGGGAAATCTTCAGTTCGGCCTCAGAGATGCATGAATGGCATAATAAACATTCCAAGGCTGTATATACTCATACTAGTGGAAACCTCATAAAAGCAAAGAGAAAAACAATTTCAGAATTCCAAATCAAACTCCCAAGCTATTTCAAAACTCAGATCTAAATCAGTTTTGGACATTAAAAGACCCACATTTTTCTCACAGTCTTACTGACCTGGCATTTAAGTGATTCTCTTTCATAGATCAGAATCACTGGAGTTGATACCTAGTGTCATCATATACCAATCTTTACCATTATATAGGCTATGAAGCTAAGAGGGCTTGAACATGGTTTAAGATATTCACCTGTGTGTTCTCAGGTATTTAAGAGATGGAGTAAACTTTTGTGAAAACTCTATGTACTTTTGCCACGTGAAATCTCCTCACAAATTCCTCCCTCCCGTGAAGTAAGCCTCCTTTGAAATAAGCAACAATAAATTTCAACAACTGGAAGATCCATTACTCTCTTCTCCCTGCTAAGTTACTTGGCATATTTGCATGCACTATGCAGATGTGCACAAAAAAAAAAAAAGGAAGGGAACATTCTTAATGGTGAAGAAAGTCAAGGCCAGGACAAAATGGCAGATTAATTTCCTCAGAATTTTTTTGTGTGTGTGTGCAATAAGAAAATAAGGGAAAAAGAAAAAGCATGACTTAAAAGACTTTAAAGTGAACATAGGAATAAATACAATCAAAACTGTAGCCATTATAAATGCAACATGGATTTCATGTTCTTGTCTCCCTAGAAGCAGTGTAGCATTCTTCATTATTGTGACAAAAAAGAAAGGATTTCTGCTCCCCAAAATGCCTTAGAAGCAGCTATCTGCAACCTGTATTTTCTGCTTCTGTAATGAAAAAGAGAAACTGATGCAGTAGCTTGTCTAGCAAACATGTCACAAGACACTGAGAAAAATATTAAGGTCCAAGAACCTACAGTCTGTTATGATACAGAGACATAGACTGAGAAAGCACATGCAGTAGTTCAAAGGCTTTCAGCTACTATCAGAAAAAAACATGAGTCTGTCAAACATCAAACATCCCCACAAGATTAGTCAGGTCACTGCTTCCAAAGGGTCTTGGAGTGCTATCACAATGCTCATGCTATCCTTCTCTCTCTATATATGCCACACAATTTCCACCCTCCCCCCGTACATCCTTGAGCTGTATATTTAAAATGTTATTTTAAACGATTATTCTCGTGCAACAGCAAACACACAGCCCAGATAAACTATTTTTGAAATGTCTTTTTTTTTCAAGATGAGAGAAACAGAACAACCCCATACTTCTCTTCGTGAATTTTTATACATAGAATGACTTCATATCTATAAAAAATGCCAAGAAAAAGTGATCATTGAAGATTATTCAATAATAAGTACAGCTTTCTTCATTTGGCCATGAAATTATCTCTGAAATACAAGTGCCTAATCAGTTAGCTCAGTAATCCTGAACAATATGAAACCTTGACTTGAAATAAACCTTCTCTCCCCATTTTGCTGGCAGAAACAGAGAAGTTTACCAAGGTTACAGTCAAATCTAAGGGGTTTTTTAGCCAATGCTTCAAAAATACAACCTTTTGTTCCTTCTCTGGTAAAGGAAGCAATTTATTTTGACTGCTTCTCTGTTCCCACAAAAAAAAAAAAAAAAAAACAAAACACCAACAAAACAACCAAAACCCAATACAATTTAAATGAAAAACCTTTCCAGCATTACTATTTCGAACTAACACCGCCTTTCAGAAATCACAAATTCGGACGGAAAGAAGTCCTTTTGCGCCCTCTCCTCTTCAAATGACGGTGGGGGGGGTGGGGGGGGAAGGACACAGCGTTTCTTTCCTCTCTCCTCAGAGAAGTATCTCGGTATCCTGAGTACACACCAGTCTTTTATACCTGTTTTATATTTAACAGCTTTCCATGGGATCAGTGCCCACAAAACCTAAGCACTTGGATCCAACGTCTGGGTCGTCACTGTCACAGCTACGGCATTTCCAGCAGCCCGCAGGCCAGCCCTGCCCGGCTCCCGCGCCCCCTGCCCCGCAGCGGTGCGGGGACAGGGCGACACCCGGACACACTCACACCCCAAACCAGCTCTGCATCCTGCGCCCGACAGCTCAGCGCTGTCCCCGCAGTTACCGGCTCTGATCACGGCTGCTCCTCTCCAGGCTTCCTGCGGATCGGCGGGAGCGTCTGTCCCGGCCAAGCGCCCTGCGGGCAGCGAGTCCCGCCCGGGCCCCTCCCTCGGGGCCGCGGAACCGGAGCGGGCAGCCGGGCAGCCGCGAGGGGCGGCCGGAGGCGGGACCCGCCACAGCAGAGCTGCCAGAAAACGAGCCGGGACGTTGTGGGGGAGCCCCAGGTCTGGCCGTGCCGCGGCAGGAGCCGGCGCGTAGCCAGCACCAGCTCGCTCCAAAGAAGCGCAGTTCGCGATTACTTAAGGGTGACTCAACCGGAGCCTTCCCGAGCGCCCTATCACCCGCTGCCCGGTCCGCGACAGCCCGGGCCCGGTTCCGTGCCTCGCCCGCCCCCCGAGCCCCTGACGGGCGCCCCTCACCTGGGGCGGGGGGCGGCTCCGGCGGCTGCGGGCGCTGCGCAGCCCCGGGCGCTGCCTTCGGCCCCGGCCACACCCTCCGGGCCGCTCGGGCTGAGCCCCCGGAGCACCAGCTCCCCGCGGGCCCTGCCCTCCCCATGCACCTTTCCATGGATTTAACAACTTCGCCTCCATAACTGCGTCTCTCAAATTAGCACTACAGCAAAAATTAACAGTTCGCTAAACCCACCCTGTTCACGGGCGATTCAGCGCCTTTTACGTACTCCACACACACAATTTACTTGCGTTGGTAGGCGCCCCCTCTTCCTACCAAGCCGCGTGAAGTTATTCGCGCAACAGGTTGGTGGGATAAAACCCATCTTCTACAACAAAGGGTCAAATAGCTGTACAGATTCTGGAGCTCCTGCCGAACAGATGGTCACCTACCCTCCTTTTGTAAAATATACCTTCAAAACAATGAGATAATTATAGATACAATCTTCATTTTCAACTAATTACCTCGAGCACCGCCAGCTGCACCATTGCCTCAGCCACAGGGATTTTGCTTTAGTACAAACCAAGGCACACTCAGACACGATTCTTTAGCCATCACATAAGTTGCTCAAGTTGGTGTTAGGAGATAAAAATTCTTGGGAAAGTCTAGGAATTTTCATAGATATGAGTAGAATGTTTGCATAAGAAAGCTCAAATAAGATGAAATTTAGTGTAAAATAAGAGAAAGGAAAATAAAGGCAGAAAGTAGTGCTCCAGTATTCAGTAAGGGACAGAGCCAGAAGATTAGAAAATTAAATTTATTGAGTACACTATGGTAAAGGAGGCTCAGTAGCACTTCTGACTGGTGTTCCCCTTCCCATAGCAACACCAGTACCTTAAGGCAGGCATGAGCGGTAGGGAAGCATTATCAGTGCTGGTGTTGCCACACACTGTTTACAACAACTTCCAAAGCAGAAAAGTTGAGGTAAACGTGAAACACAACAGCTTTTGAAAAGATTCATTCACTGGTGCTGGAACATAAGTCACTACTTGTGGCATGCTGACAGACAGACTTCTATATTTTTCTCTCAACAAATTACAAAAAATTATATCATCCTATTGGCACTGAACAGTGCCTTGAAGTTAAGATCTAAATTCAAACTAATTTCACATAAAACAAGACTTAACTGCACACCAAAACCTCACTCTGTTCTTTTGTCAATTGTTTTCCCCCAAACGGAAAATTTGGAACCAAAGAACACCAGACTGTGATCTCATGTTGGACACCAAAATGCCTCACCAATATGTTCAGTGCAAGAAAAATGGCATTAGGGTGAGAATACAGAAAGAGGAGTTAAGATGCATGGATTTCAGATTCAGTTGTAGTATTCTGACCCACCTACTTCCTGTATGACATATACTAACATTTTTGTAACATACATCACACTGGTAGTTATTTTTCACAGGGAACACTGTATAGTACTCTATCAGCTTATCAAGTGGAAGATGCTACACAAGTGCAAACTATTATTTTCCTCATTAAATAAAGGAAAATGTCTTGCTCCGCTATCTAAACCACACATTCCGCAGTTCAGGTGAAAGACATTTCAAACCATGCCAAAACCTCTGATCGGTTGACACATAACATTGTCCCTACTGGCTGATTCTAATCACTCAGGAAATTTTTAGGCACTGTAGTTACATAGGAAGTAGTGTAATGCTTGTCATTTTTTTATGACTAAGAACCAGAAAAGGGGCGGTAACTTCCTCTGGAGCATGACTACGTGCTAAGTAATGGGATTGTAGCTGGGCAGCCCTCCCTAAACTGTGATTACTCTTACTTGCATGAGTCATTACATTCTTTTCCTAAAATTTTGTTTTGTCTTCAGGTGAAATTGAAAATTGGTCTTTGTCTTCACATTTAACAATTTACACAACCCATCCTTGCACATACTTGATGCAAAGTTGTTAAAGAGGATTTGCCTACAGGATGCAAGAGGGAAAAATTCACAGGACTGCCTACAATAGCCCCACTGGTTGCGAGTTACTCCAGATTAAACTAGATCAAATTCCTCATTGCAAAGCTTTGTTGTTTTCATACTTTCTATCTACTTTGGAAATGAGTTCACTGAGCTGTGGGATGGAGTCTGGAAGCATCAATGTCCTGAAAGGAGCACAGCACCTCTGTCAAGCCCTCCCCATCAGCATTCATTTTAACCTGCCATACCCTGAGCCATCTGTTTATCTATATGGCATCACGCTGTCTGTGAATCACCTTGCCACAGACAGGAGCTCTGGAGCATTGTCCTTGGTGACACCACCCTGAGGGAGGCTGAGAAAGCAGCAGTGTGCTGGCCACTGCTGGCCACACATCACACACATTGCTGGGGCCTCCTATGGCCACCGTTGACTTCGGCTTTCTGAAGGAGGGGAGTATGTACAGGTGCATCTTTCCACCTGCAAAGACACCCAGAAAAGCAGCTAACTGAACAGAGAAGTGAGGAGGAACACAACTGGGACACAGGTCCCAAGACCTGTGCTGCTATGGCTTGCATGCTTTAATTATGCCAAGAGTTGGCATAAGAGTACTTGCCAGTTCTTGAGACCATTTTCAAATGTGCTTGGCTTACAGAAACAAAGGAAACAATGGGACACAAGAAGTGAATTCACTGGGAAATTTAAATTTGTCCTTAAATGTCAGAATTCCAGTCTTCTTCACATAGCCAGGAGAAAACCCATTTACTCCAAAAGCACCGCTCTGCAGTGATAAAATGCAGTAGTAGCTACACATGATGAGGACGTGGCATGTGTGGATTGCTCACACAGCAGTCCATGTAGATGCCCTGATAAACAAAAGTCAAAGCAACTATAGACTTTATTCTAAGTCTATAGTTGCTACTATAGACTTAGAATAAAAAGGACCCAAATAAACAAAATACTACACTCAAGCCTTGACTCCCCACAGATGCCACATAGAAAAAGTAATGATCATAGCTGTTGGCTAGGAAATTAAGTTTATTTGCTGATAATTTTCAAGTTAGTCAAAGACATCATGGCAAATAAAAATGATTATATGACTTGAAAAATGCTTCAGCTCTCGGAATCTGACAATATTAATTTTGAAAACTATGAGCTATGGCAACTCTACTTTCTAATGTCCTCCCTTCGGCTGCCAGCTGAAACAGGCAAGTTTAGTCAGCACCCATCCAGACCTCCATAATTAATCTACCAACATGATCTCTTGCTATTTGATCTGTCTTGGGTCTGGAGACACAAGGTCCTTCAGAAACTCCCAAGGAGTTACCTGTTAGGAGTTGGTGTTCAGAAACCTTGCAATCCCCAGTCTCAGAAAAGCTTGCAAGCAGACACATCCCATAGCTGATCATTTTGCAAACAATGTTGTAGTACAGCAAGAGAGTTTCAAGAGTTACATCAACTCATTGTCAGATATAATACAAGAAAACAGTCATCTTGAACAAAAAATAATTAGTAATTAAAAAATTATTAAAAATAAACCACACAGATTCTGTGGCAATAATATGTTGTGTTCCTTCCCCCCTCTTTAAATTTGGTATTGAAAATCATGTGAAGCAACTTGTTCTGGCATTGATTAGACAGACCTGTTTCAAAAGTTCAAAATACACTGGTAAAATGGCACTAAATCCAGTTTTCTTTTATTGACTAGTTTTGGTAAATGATACCTTAAACTGGAAGGAAGCTGGACAAGGTCTTTTGGGTTCCTTTTTACCAGAGGGCCTGTTTTCCTCTTTGCTTTTAGCAGTGGTGGAATTGTTACTGGGGATCTAAGACTCACTCCGAGTTTCTGTTTCTCCATGTTTCTGTAAAAAGTCTCAGATACAGGGGAATTACCAGCCTCTCCTTGCCCGTGACAGATGTTTTTCATTTCAAACATTACTGATGTAGAGGCAAGAATAAACAGTGTGAGAAAGCACCAGTAAGCAAATTTGGAACTTTCAGTAGATGAAATGGTACTGTCAGAGGTGCTTGTTAACAACTCTGTAACAGCATTTACATTACTGACTTTCTCAAACAGAGAAAGCAAAAAACTCCAAATCCTTGTGTCTCTCAATAGGAGCAAAACAGACCACACAGGTAGCAATGCCACCTCTGTCATGCAGATCAAACTGTTCAAAGCTTCCTCTCCCTCTGTTGGCAAAGTTACCAGCATGCTTTAGCATGAGGTTGGAATCTGACAGGTTGACACTACATAGCACTGCCCCAAAGCACTCTGGCTGCATTTGTAATGTTTCAAAGAGCAAAAGCACTAGAATGTGTAGCTTCAATTACAGTCAACGGTACAGCAGCATTTAAGTTTTCTGGTACAGATCAAAAATATCAGAGCCCCATTATTCAAATCACTGATCCACTATTATTTTGCTGGGCTGAAGTGGAGTAACAATTTTGAATATTTATTTTCCTACTGATTAGCTAATGCCACTCAAAAATCAGTTGCCCCACTCACTTCCCTATCACTGACTGCCATAAAGATGGCATAAAAGCATCAAGCCAGTGACCTTTGTATTGTGTACTCAGCCTAATTCAGCAGATATGTGATCATGTGCACATGTTTCATCCAGCTCTAATGTGTTGCTGGGCATTATGTCAATGCACAGATCTTGGTATTAATTACTGTGGAAACACAGCCCAAGTTGCTAGAGTTAGACAGGATGAATCAAATGGAATCCAAATGTGATTGAGACATGTCCTGTTCAAAGTTGTTTCAGAATCAAGATATTTTAGAAAACAGGAAAATATTTTCACAAATACTCCCAAAATTTAATGTCACTTTTAACCCTGTGAAAATGCTTACTTACTAAAGTGACTTATCACTTGAAGCACTCTCTGGAGACTGTTGAACCAGCATCAAATACAATGTTGCTGTTTAGAGCTCAAAATAACAGCACACAGAGAAGATAGCCTTTGCTCTGATCCAAGTAAGTACATTAGTGGGACATTAGCATTTAATTACTAGAATTGAAAATTTTAGAAATTTTCTCTCATGTCTGACTACAGCAAAGTTCAGTGTTGGGAAACAAGTGTAACTGATTAGGCACTTTGCTCCTAGACACAGCATTCTGTCAAAGACAGACACAAAACAAAACTGTATCATAATAGGCTGGAGACCAGATAACAACCATTAGTCCCTACTGTGAAAATAAACCAGTCTGCACTCATGTATGACTGACTGAGCTGATCTGTTTTCAACCTTCCCAGAAATCCTTAATACAATAGGCAATGAAACTGAGGATGCAAATACCCTAGTGTAAACAGAACTTGGAGATTATTGTATCTGTATTTTTTTCAAGCACATAATTCAATTATACATTTAATTATCATTAGTCAAAACCCAACAGTGAATGGAGACATTGCTCAAGATAAAGGTCCATAAAAATATGAACCAGCACTAATTTTACTAGAATTTAGCTTAAAGAGTCCTAGCAATTAACTGCCAAAAGAAAAAACAAAACCAAAATGGCTTCATGCTGTCACCTTGCAAAAACTGTGTCTGGGGAGGGAAAAAAATTATATACACACATCATTTTAAAAGGAAAAATTTTGACTCAAATTCATATTCACTGAAGTCATCAGGAATACATCAAGATTTGATGTACGCTTAACATATCTGAAGCTGAACAATCATGTGTTGGAACATTCTGTTGAGTTGAATGAAATGTTGCATAACTATCTACAAATCAATTTACCATGTCAATGACAGTTTGAAAGTGTAGTGCTGCATTGAAAACCTGTAAACCAGCCCTGAAAAACAATGCTACATTGACAACTGTAATACATTCCACACTTCAGTACCTGAAAAGATTACAAAACACAGTCCCAATGCACACAAAACCAGATACCAATTGAAACACATCCAGTTTCACTGCAATCATCAACTGAAATAATTTCCTAATCTGTTCACAGTAGCAGTTACAAAAACGTCATATTTACATTCATATTTTAAGACAGTCAAACCTATGAGCTGTAGAAGTTGTGTAATTATTAAATCAATATTGAACTTGTCAGAAAACATTGAGGAAATACAGTGACCTACTTGTACACAATCAGTTCTAGCTCCTACTGAGAACTTCAGTAGCTAAACACATTTTATGAATAATCAATTCATAAAATTGATTATGCTTTTCTAAAACTGCTTTTCTACACTTGGTCTAGAAGTCTTATCTTGACCAAGAGAATGTAACAGCAGGACTGTTAGCCAAATAACTAAGTGCTTCACATTAAATTTGCAAAAACCTTTGGCAGTGATCTGAAGAATTATTGGACAGAATACACAATACTTATATCTCATTATCTTGTGAACAATTCTCAAAATACCCAATACAACAAGTCATAGCTGAATAACTTCTCACTATACCCTTCTACTCAGTCTAGAGTGTCTTACAGGGCTTGTTCCAACTCTCATGAATTTGAGTTGAATTTTGATACTGAGATGATAAAAACAACATATGATGCAGTGATCAAGTCTTAATTCACAGCAAAGTCCCTAATGGAAAAGAAGGGTCAGAACTGTGCAAGCACTTATCCTCTCCTCAGCAGGGATGAGGTGGGATGTACACAAATTACCTGGGTTTAGACCTTCTGATGTGATCTTTCCAAATGAGGAAGATATTTGTGACTCAGACTTCCACCAATTATGGTATGTAAACATTACCGTGTTTTGTTAAGATGAAGATTGTGAGAGCAATAGAAATGGAAATAAAAGTGAAACCTTTTCTAAATGACAACTTTTATAAAAAATACAGGGTATATTATTTTGTAAATCCATGCCAAAACGTGGATGTTTGATTTTTGTTAAACTAATGTTTAACAATTCCTCTTATTGTCTCTGTAAAGTCCCCCTGTGATCTGCATTCAGAACAGTATCCCAGGCTGAATCAGGGCATTTGTTTATCATCCTTTGGGACAGGGAAGCTCGGGTTGCCTTAGCTCATTCCTCAATCTTTAGGAGACAACACAGAACTCTTACCTCTCTTTTGTTTTACCTCCTGAAGCAGCAGGATATTGGAAATGAGGTGTGTTCGGTGGCCTTGATTTTCAATTCCCAGTTTTCTAAGATCAACTTCTGTAAGATGGAATAAGTCCTGTGGCAAATGCCAGAATAAGGAAAATATTATACCGTTAATACTGGAGAATTCAAGTGTCTTTCAGATATGTTTGCTGTTTCTGGTACCATAAGTTACCTAACAACAAATGTCAGTATATTCATATTTTATATGAAGCCCCTTGTCATGATAAGGTACATCATGGTAGGAATAAGGCATTTTACTTTTAAAACATAAAACCGAAAGACAAGGACTTATTCTCTAAACAACTCTGGTCAGCTTAGCTGCAGAGTTCCTGAAAACGATGACTCCTTTGAGTAAAAAAAAAAATTAAAAAAATCCCCAAAGTGCTAGTATTCCAATTGCATTAATTAATGAAGGAAGATAAATCTCAGCATGAACTGATAGGAATAATGATTTTAGAAAGGAAGGTTTTGTATAATAGGATATTCACTGTAATAATAGATAACAGAAATTGTGACACCGTTTTGAAGAACAAGAATTTCCATATAATGCATTTGAGTAATCAAACTTGAACTGTTCTCTTTAATCCACCTTCTCTCCAAAAACTCATTACTATTTTACTTTCAAAATATGCTGCTGAATAACTCCAGACATTATTTACAAAGAAGTACCGAATTTCAATTTGATGTCCATTTATAAGTGGGTACAAAACTTCCCTTGATGATGACAACTTTCAGAGCAAATAGAAAATATATCAAAATACATTTCTTTATATTTTTACTGTTCTGTATTTTCACTGTAAATAAGATAAAGAGAGGTGCATAGAATGTACAGTTTTCTGTTACTAGCAAGTCATGTTACTGGAAGTGGCTTTTTCTAATGGAGATTTGCAATTCAGATCCCAAAACACAAAATGAGATTGATTCACTGTGTAAATAATAAGACAGTTGACACAGAATTTCTAGCGTGAACCACTATTTCTGAAACTGTAATTTAAAAATCTTTCTTTCAAACTAAAACTGCTTCAAAAGCCCGACATTATTTGCTTTAGAGTGAGTAATGGTCAAATTACTGAATGTCTCAATTTCTTAGGCCACTAGCTAATACTGTTTTAAAAGAAAAAAAAGTTCTTCCTGTTGGAGACCTAAAGTCATGCCTGAGAATGTAATATTCTTTCTCAAATGGTAACTCATATGTAACTAATAACATGAAAGTAGAGAGTTGCATAATTCTTACTTCTAATTTATTCCTTTCTTGGTTTGCCCAAATGCAAAAGCTGGTACTAATGTTGAATTCACATGTCAGTAGAAATGATTTTTCAGCTTTGGCAACAGTGACAAAGGGTCCCACTGGTTTTCTCAAAGACTCAATATCTTCCAAATCCCAAAATCATTCTCCAATAAAGACAACAAAGGACTGCAAATGCAATATGCTTGCTCTTCAGACTTCAGCAAAAAGGTTGTAAGAAGGAACACAACTAAGATTGTTGAGAACTCCAGTACTGAACAGCAGATGCTTAGGGTAACACAATAGAAACTTTTATAGGCACATTTTGGTTGGGGTTTTTTAGTAGCTTTAAAGATCTTAACATTTTCTCAAGAATTTTATTGAAAAAGGACAATTCTCACCTCTATGCCATCATATTGTTCAAAGAGCGTGCAATATTCTGCAAGTCCAAGCTGGGCCAGCCAGTTAGAAATGGGTAGATACTTCATTATCTATTCCTTCCCAATGCCTATGACTCTGAAAAACAAAATCAAATTACAAATAACATTGCTTAGGAATGTTAAACTGAACTCAGAAAGCACTTCACAAATGCAAGTTCCACTATTATGGCCTTTTTCTGGCTGCATGGTAAGAGGTAGCTATCGGCGCATTAAGATTTTTACCTTTAATTCACTGTTTCATTGCAATCCTCATACAAGCAGGGAATGTTGAATACTATATTTTGTTTAGCTCTTGCAGCTGAAATAATCTTTTAGATGAATCAACAGAGTCACTTGATACTGCAGTATCAATTAAAATACACTCAGCCTTTGTATTCAAAGAATGTTTCTCAGTACTCATTCAGTGGCAATGTCATTCTTCTTACATGTGTGACACATGAAGAAGACATTAAATGAAGAGGAATGGCAAAAGGAACAATGTTTTCTGTAAGAATATGAGGGGTGTGAATGAAACTGCATTCTCCGTAAGACAGTCAAAATGACTAAGATTCTGTGGTGGGTGTTTGTCCAAGATGGGGACATAGCTAAAGTCAACCTGTTACAGAATATTTCTAAGGAAAAAAGCAACTGAAAGACTTTTACAGTTTGTTCTCATTATGCCATTTGAATTTGAGTTATCTGTAAATTAAAATATTTTTAATTACTTTTTTCCCCAGTTGCTAAGATGAAATAAAAGATAGACATTAAGATGGGCATATGATGGACATCAGAAGATAAAAGACTTAAAATACTCTCTTGTTATCACTGCTCCATGCATGCAGTTATGCAAGATCTGCACAGACAAATACTTAAGCTTCCAAGAATTGCTGCATTTCTGAAGACATGTCTATGTGCAAGTTTGAGCATAGCCTAAATCAATTCAAGAATGCCCAATTCTAAATCTGTAACTGGCTGGCTGAACATTTTTTGTCCAAACACTGATGCCAGAAGCAGGAAATGCTCACGTTCAGACACCTAGTGCATTGAATTGCATATTTTTGTTATTTCATTTTAGTTTTAGTTGAAGATCTTTCTCTCATCTGTACTTGAGAAGAAGTAGTTGCTCATTAGCTCTGGATAAACTGTCTGTAATTATGACTTTTCAGCTACAAACCACACATTCTAAGATAGCCGCTTACTCTCAACACACAAGAAGCTGCCCCAAAGGCTGACATGTTATGGTCAGCAAAGAGTCAGTGCTGCTTTCTGTGAGATGGGGAAAGTCATTTAGCATTTTCATAATTCTTGGAACACTAGAAAAGCTTTGATGTCTTTCTTCTTTTTTTAAAATAAAAATTGCAAACGTAAAAATACCGTTCTGCAGAAAGGTAGGCCACAGTAGCAGTATTAATTGTATCAGTGGACAATACATTCCTAGAAATGTTTTAAAAGCATTTCAGTTCAAACAGCAACAGTTAGCAATATACAAAATGTTTTGGATGTCTGTGAATTTTACCTCAGTACTCAACCTCGGAAAAAAGTCAAAATGGTTGCACTCCAGAGACACATACACAGTTATACTGTGGAAGCTGTAATTCTGGAATTTGTCACTTCATAGACTGTTAAAGAACAAAAATGCTAATTTGCAAGTCACATTGTGAAATCCCTCTATTATCCATTGGAATACTATGTTATGTTATTTGCTTTATTGCAGATTTTTCATTATCGTGAAAGTATTGCAGGCTATGGGTAATGAGTATGCATCTAAAGAACTGTGGCATTCCAGTAACTAGGAGTATTTTGTGGAGTAACATTGACCAGAAAATCTACACATTTAATTGACACACCACAAAAGAATTTCCTTGAGGAATGTGAAAGCCACAGAGAACATTCTTATGTGAGGCGAGGACAAGCTTAGCCCCTGACATCTTTCATTTATGGCTTGCTTTAAACAGGTACTTTCAGATTGCAAGATCATCAGCACGAAGGACACATGATTCTCAGAGAGATAAAAGGAAAACCACAGCTGGTTGGCTAAAACATAAATAAAACTATGGACAAATACCTCTTTTCTGGTTCATACATTTTAAAGTAAGAGACTTCAAATTTGTTGTCATAAAAGACCCTTTTTCAAAACTGTTTAGCAACTTCAGTAAGAATACATATTTTTAAGATCACATATTTTATATTTAATTGTGAATGCTTAGGATTCCATATTAGTACATAACAATTTTTAAATCTGCAGTAATTGGTAGAAGTCATCACACTTATCATCCCAGAACAAAGAAAAATTTTGCACTAAGCATGAAAGGAATCCTAGAATTTCCATAGAGCAGCATTCTCTTTAACAATACAGTGATAAACTGTGGCTATCTAATCTTACTTGGCCAGCTGCATTTGCTGTTATTAATTTATACCAAAAAACAACCCCCAAACCAACAAATAAATGCAAACCAAAATACCAATACTCCTGTTGTCCAAACCCCCATACAAAACTAAATTCATGCCCTTGTATGATAGGACACTAAGAAATACAAGATGCATTGCTTTCAAATACACTGCAATTACACCTTTGAATGGGATTATTTTTGTATTATTATGGCACACTTTCACATGCCATTAAATCTTTGCTAACACCTTGGTAGACTCATCCTTTTTGTTTTAATGAAAAATTTGTTCCTACAGCTGAAGGAGAAAAAAGTTCCCTTTCTCTCACAAGGCAACTTACTGCCTTTCTGGTCTTTCTGCTAATGGTAGTTTTGGTGAATAAACTCAAATAACTCCTATTTAACCAATGGTACACTGTTCATTGGATGCAGGGTACAACCTAGTGGTCAGGACTCAAGATCTATTCATAGCCTTATCAAGGTTAAGAGTAAAATGGAATTGCAAAACAAATTGTAAAACCCACTAAATATATCACTATGAGATGTGGTTGTAGGCAGAGGGAGTTTCCTATTATTCTATTCTTACATTATTTATTTTTATCTCTGAAAATAGGATTAACTTTTCCTTAAGGCAGGTAATGATAACATTTTTCAAGATGCAAAATATGATTATGAACACATTGGCAAAGTGTGTGGCAGATTTTGGGCACATATATTTTCCTTACTAAGAAATTAATATCCTTCCTTTCCAGGGAAAGGAAGGGAAGAAAAATTAAAATGACAGCATGTATTGCAGAGGAATACAAGATCTCTCTTCTATTTATCTGTTCTAAAAAATGTCAGTTCCTGTACATCTAAGGACCTGCAAAAAGAGATCATCATAGATTTTGTCAGGTCACCAGATTTTTGGGATAGAACCACTAAGGCTATATAACTTGCTTCTATTTTTCAGTTAGACTTCTGTTCAAGACTGAAGTTATTCTGGACTCTTTACATGGAAAGTCTTGCAGAACTGTCCACATAATTTATACCATTTCTGGGGTTTTCACATAAAAAGAAACAATTTAAATCTCACCTAGGTTTGTATCATTCTATTTCTGAACCCCACCTGTTCAGAGGCTTTTATGAAATCAAGTTACTGCTAAAAGGTTATGAAATGAGCAAAAATGGGAGATTCCTAGCACAGCTCTCTGATGTACTGAGCTGAACTTTTGCTTTCAGAGTGCTTTCCTGCATTCTCTCTCACAGCTGCAGTCATGCATATTGGGGCACACATGATGCAAATGCACAGAGAAAGGTGTTTTATATGTAGCTTTTAGATCCAGTTGTTCACACTCCAATGCTTTACTAGACTGATAAGTCATTGGTTCTTTCCTCTATCACACTATCCCATTAAAAAGATGCTGCTATTGATGTTGCCTTGTAATATTGCAGATACAAGGTAAGTAATATGTAATATCAGATTCCTACTTCAGCTATGGTTTTGTCAAATTAGCATCATTAATTTTTAAAAAGTGTGTATGACAAAGTACACGATTGAGTAACCCCAAATCACAATGTGACTATAGTAAGTATTCCAGGCACAGTAATTCATGCTCCTTTTTCAGTCTCCCTTTGGGATTCAGGCAGTACTATGACTCAAGCCACATATCATGGTATAATCCTGTCCCCAACAAAATTACTCATGTGAGTCAGCAGAGCCAGCAATTTCATCTCATCTGGAAAGTAATTTCCCTTATTGTGCCTTTTCTCTTTCAGCAAAATTGACTTGGATTGTATTTCCAAATTAAAACTATCCTCCTGCTGTGACAAAATAATTTATTAGTATAAATTGATTTACTGGACACTTGCCCGAGTAAATTTGCTTAAGGTTTTTAATCACTTGAACTTGGCATGCTTTCCTAACTTGAACGAAAGGCCCATCAGTTTTGTTTTCAGATAGATTCTAATGTACTTCCACTTCAGATGTACCTTTATCTTTTTCTGTCATTAATGAAATCAACAAAACCTCTTAATTACAGCCTCAATAAATCTGACCTTTCCATGCAACATCATGCACACCTCAGGTCCTGTGTTGTGGCACTGAGTAATAACACTGAGCAAAGGTCTGTTCCCTTTGCTCATCACAACTATTTGTGCTTAACTAAGCAATTCATTCAAGAATGTTGTATTGTGATGCATGTTCAAGTGGCAGGAATTTTCTGTCATTTTTGTGCCAGTTTCTGAATACTGTAGAATGAAAAATTTAAAAAAATTTAAAAATTGGAAGTGGTCATGAAGCTTGTGATGTCACATCTCAGAGATCTTACCACCATAATACAAAAAAAACTACCTCTTCTTTTGCAGACCAGGTCATAATTCTATTTCTTCTCTCTCTTCTTTAAACAATTTGCCAAGTGTAAGACATACTGTAAGTAGTACAATTAATTTTTGAAAATGCAATACAGATTTACAATTTAAGAGAGTAAATCTGTGTGTTTTGGAAAAATCTCAAAAGACACCGTCTTATAAAAGGATTACTAAAGGCAGAGTGGGAAAGCCAGAAGGTATCAGTCAATGACCCCAAAGCTTGCCTCATCTCCACAGAAATGTTAAAATTTTATTGAAAAAAGTAACCTTCTTCTCTGAGATTTGTTCCTACAGTAATGGTAATTTGCCACAATTTCAATGACACTTGTTCTAGCCAACTGCCTTAAATAAATTTTGCAGTTAAGAACTGAACAAGGTTCTGCTAACCTAATAGAGCTGTAGGCTGGTAATTCTGGTAATGCAACTTAGTAAAGTCTGTAATAAAGCCAAGTCCATCTTTTCTGCTGACAAAAAGAGAAGGGCACCTCCAAGATGGGGAAAGAGACAAAAGCAGCAGAAATACCTGAAAAGCAATCCACCAGCAGAACCAAAGCATCAGACACTGATCAGTCCAGAGAAAGCACTTACTGGGCCAAAGACTGTGGCTAAAAGGAGTTGGAAACCAGGACCAAAAATTCCTTCCTCTCTGTATTCACAGGAACAGAGCTTGATACATTGCACATAAACTGGATGACATCACAAGTAAATGATCTCCGTTCTTTTTTTCAGATAGGAACAATCTGCAAAACCTTGATGTTTTGGTTAACTGTGCATGAAAAGCAATTACTCATTGTGTAATAATAAGTACAACCATATTCCAACTCTAGACTTATATGAAAAGACATCCTCTAAGCGAAGAACTACCCAAGTAAGAAAGTTTCATATATGGGAATGTGACCCATGTAGAAACTTTATGTACAGGGCATCAAGGGTGAAGAAGGAAAAAGAAAGCATAAGAATATAATGTAAAAAAAGGCTTATGTTCTTACAGTGGTGATGGTGTGACAAAATGAAGCAAAGAAATAAAATTATCAAAGTGGTACCCCTGATAAATCCCTGTTATAACATGTAGAAAATACACAAGAAAATCACAAAAGAAGATGTGAGAGAGACTTGACCTGGTAGAGAAAATTGCCCAGGAAGAGAGGCTGTTATTTCAAGTCAACTCAGGTGTCTTCTTTCCTTCACTATACATCCACAAAAAACCTTGTGCTGCCACAAAGCAAGCAATGGCAAGGAGTTGCTTATACAGCAAAATGAAAAATTGAGACATTAAGCATCCAGTCAAATCCTGCTATATGTTATGGACACCTCTGTAATCTAGAACAGAGTCTGCATGCAAACATAAACCCTTTAACGTATCCTGGACTGCAAAATAAAGCAACTGAGGCAGAGACTTCCTTACTTTGGCCACTGGGAGCCACTCCAGTAAAAAGATTGGTAATTCTCTAGGGAGTGGCAGCTCTGTCACTGTAGCTTTTTGATTCACTGCAAAACTCAGGGCCCTTGAACATGAGAAATGATAAAGCTGCATGGAAAATTTCAGTTCTGTTTTGTAACACCCAAGAGGTTTCAAATCTGAGGTTTTTTTTTTCTTTCTCTAGAACAATCTGAAAGTCTTTTAAGCATACCAAGTTGATGTATTCTTAAACAGTCCCTTTCTCTCTTAATGAAAGGACAGGCTTGATGAAGGTCTCTATCTCTTTACCCCATGGGAGTCTATGCAGAAAAGGGACTTTCCCTATTGCTGAAAAGGGACCAAAACACACATTTTACTAGAATCATATTTCATGATTTGTTGAAAAGAGATGAGTACAGGAAAACAGTAACAGAAACAAGGCAAAACTGTACCACGAAATAGATCACTACCTTGCAACACTTCATTTGCAAACAGATCAAAACAAGCACTTAAATTCAAGCAGTGGCTCTATTACATTGAATTTAAAATACAAATGAAAGAATGTCCCACCAAAACTTCTAAACCACCACATTTCAAAGTCATAATCAGAATTTACAACATAAGTTTTAAACAAAAAATATATATTAAAAAAACCCCTAAGACTGTGTACATATAAGATTTAACTTTTACTCTTCTTTCCTCTTCCTTGGAATTTCATTTCAAGCTTTTCCCCTAACTGTGACTATTAAAACATAATTTAAGATTCTGAAATTCTCAAAGTTCTATGGAAAACTTAAAATTTAAAATGAATTGTAATCTTTCAGAAATCCATTTAATTTTTGCCACAATGTAAATGACAAACATAAGTTTGCTTGTGGGACATAAGCTGCAAGCTTTTTTCATATCTATATTGCCACCAATTAGAAGTTTGTGTACTACAAGCTAGGTAGACATAGGTGAACTTTATAGATTGTTTATAGTTACATTGTGAACGATCACATTTTCATCAAATGAGTTAAATTAAAACAAGTCTGATAATCTCGTAGGGTAAGGATATGATGACAACTCCTAGTGGAAGCACATCTGACACAACAAAATTCAGAAGCATACAGATTTCCTAAGTATCATGCTAGGTTTTTGCTGGTACTAGCTAGCTCTGCACTTTTTCTACCCTTTACTTAATTAAACTGAGTCTCATCCAACTTTTCAGTACAATAAAAAAAAAATCTATGGGCTTTTAAGGAAGGTGAAAATAATTTCACTTTAAAGCTTGCTGTACACTGGTATAAGATGGTTTCTACACATAGCTGAGAATCAGATTTCAAATTAATCTAAAGCAATCTTTTACTGCAGGACTATGTGTCACCACCATCTCTTAAAACTGTGGGTGAGACTGATGTGATGCAAAGTAACTTACATTTATGGTGAACAATGAAGCTCTGCTGATTTACTGCTGCTGGGAGTGCAGCTCGCCGTGGCTCCTTTTTGTTTCCTCTTTCACTCATACTTTGTTTCGACAGTGCCAGGAATGATTTCCATGTGAATGAGTTCCCTACACTTATCTGAATAGACTACTCTGTTCACCCAATTCCATCTCCAAGGCTCAGACTGTCACAGACATTACACATGCTGTTCAGCCAGAACCTAGAGGAGTGGTTTACCAGAATAGCTCAGAGCAGACAGAGCTAGTAGGAATATGCAGCATCACGTAATATGCTGAACAGCTATCAGTGCTCTAATTAATTTATTTTAGTCCCTGATTTGCTTCATGTTTCCTTGTTCAAATTCTTTTAAGTCCAATATATTTCTGGTGAAATCTCGAGAAGTTGTTGCGAAGGATGTAAGGATATTACATTCTTTGAAAAGAAACCATTAGCATAAATATTGTTGGCAGTCTAGGCACTGGAGGGATACTTCTAACATGGATTTTTATGCCCATCCAACATTTAGCAAATCTGTTGCAGACTACAGAGAAACAAATACAAAACATTACAACTTGTATATGCTGTTCTGGCCAATGTTTGTGTAGAGATAAATAGTCTACAAAGTACCCATCAGGAGTTAAATACATACTGACTCAGCAACCACATAGCAGATTTTCATGCCAGACATGTCACAAAAAATGCCACAGACATCAAGCTACTTTATCTTTATGTAAGACTTCAAACTAGGTATTTTTACTTGGTGGGATGTCAATATTATCACCAGTAGCTTACAAGAAACAACTAAGACACTGGTTCATCATTCTTTATATACAGCTTATGGAAGGCATAGACTAACCACCTCGTTTATTTCCCTTACATACAGGAGCGTAACTTTCTCCATTTCATAACATCAACATAGTCTTAATTAGTAAGCCAAAGTTCTAAAACAGAAGCAGCGGTTTTTCACATAATCTTATTCAATTGGGAACATGATGTCACTCATGTCCTGGATAGCAAAAAGATAAATGAGTTTAAAAGATGGTCTATGCAGATAAAACAACAAATAAAAAACTATTTAAAACAAAGACAGACATAATCAAGATCTCTGAAGACTCTTACAGGATGAATTACTTGCAGCTGTGGTAGTAAATATCCCTGTACACTTACGTTCTTACAACACTTCTATAAGCAAAAGTTTGTCCTAGGAAGAGACTTCTGGTCCATCATGCAAATGTTCTTGCATTGCACACAGAATGCAGATGTGGCACAAAGCTGCTCCCCAAGTACAAATTAGTTCAAACAATTCTGAAGTGTCACTTTGCTCTTGCAGATTTTAACAATACTTGGCCCAGTGCATGGGCAGAATCCTATCTCTACAGCCAGATTTGTCATTGTACATTCTCCTGCCATTGGTCTAAAGTTAAAATGAATCTACTGTGTATGTTTTCTGATTCCCAAGAAATGGCAAATGTTTGTGCTTAATGCAGGTGATATGACAGCAATCAGATGATCAAGTATTAATGAACCCAGCAGGTCATCAGAAAAGACTAGTACAAATCTCCAAATACACTCAGTACAAGCAACTTAGCAGATCTTTTGAAGGCTACAGCTAACTGTAACAGTATTTATATGATCAGACTCAAATGAATAAATAGAACGAAGAAAATCAAACACTTAAATAGAAAATGTTGGTCACTCCTGTCTAGTAAATCTTTTCTCTTTCTGTGTGTCTGTGTGGTCTTTTGTAGCTAGATGGGAGTTCATCCTACCTGCACAAGCAGTGTGTCAGTTCAGTGCTGAAACTGAGCCAGTATTCACTGTTGAAAAGACTCCACAGCTGCTTCTCAGCTTGAACAGCCAGAGCCCATAATGCACCCAACAGTAACAGACTGTAAATACATATACCATATAATCAGAAATCTGATTAAAGCTAGCATGCTAAGCTCTCTGTGGGGAGAAGGGATGACGAAAGAAGGAGTTTACATCTGTGATTCTAAGCTAACATTTTACTGTGGACTGATCCAACTTCAACATTCCAGTCCTGCTCCTTTCAATTCCTCAGCCATATCAACACAGAAGTTCCTCACCTCCATCACGCCAAATCTACCACTTGTGTGGTCAGATCCTAAACTGGATACATGAAATGGTCCTATTTTACTGGAAACACAAAATTGTGCCCCTGCACACTGGATTTTTTAAAAAAAGTGCAGATCCAGAACCATGGCCTGTCTCAAGTTCTCTAACTCCTAATTACTGCAGTGGGTTTCCAAAATGTTTTATCATTTAATACATTCCTCTTCAGCTCTTCTACCCTTCAGAATAGGAAGGAAATAGTAGGACTGCCATATTTTTTAATAAGGCTGCTCTGAGACACATAACATCTAAAAAAATCCTCAATTAAAAAAAAATATTCTTTTTATTTGCCTTCTGCTGTTTGAAACTTTACAGTTAACTTAGGTCTGTCTTTCAAGAAATTCTATAAATTTGTGTTCTACAAATAACACAGTTTATTTTTCTTTAAAGGCTGAGGCATTCACATGATTAATTAACTCTAGGATTTGAGTGCTTTCTAATGTACCAAAATTGATTTGTGATAAGAATCAAACTGGCAGCAGAAATAACAAAAAAATACATCACAGGTGTGTTTGCTAAATCATGATCAACAGACAAATGTGCTCTCAAGTTGTGCTTCATTCTGCACCCACATGGCAGGTTTTGCAGTGTAACAAAAGGAAGGACTATGGTAGCACTTCTCACATACCCCAGTGCTAAATCAGTCTTCCTAGATTAAGACACTGGCAAATGTGGTTTGAACAAGCCAAGCTGATTTTGCATTGAAATTGATTAGAACAAAAAGTTTAGTTTATCTCAGCTTGGTTTCTCCTTTTCTGCAAGAGTTTAGTAGTCCTGAGCCCTTTTACCCTGCAAGCTGCCTTTGCTCGTGTGTATAAATGTTCTTCCTGCTTGGCTGCTCCAAACTCCTGAGCTGTGTAGTTAACAACAGGATTTGTCTTCTCCTTCATACTCTTTGCCTCTCACTCCTCCTCATTAGTCTGGTACGCCAAGCACAAAGTCATGCCTGGTACATTTTCCTATCTATTTATGCACTCATTCTTGTTAACTTTTATTTTACAACAAAGTGATAAGAACTGTTTAGGGCTTAGGAGCAGAACATAACATGCTAGTTGCTACCTCCAAGTTCAAAATGCTGCATGATAAGCAATAAAAACAATTAACTTTGAAATTAAAAATAATTTAAATTCAACACCCACACAAAGTAAAATCACTTGCTGATTTGTTTCTTTTTAATCAACCCATAATTTAAAAGGAAAAGAAAAGTAGTGTATTTCCTGAAGATGATATAGAATATAATCTTAGAAATAGAAACCATAGAATCATTTGGTTGGAAAAGACCTTTAAGATAATCAAGACCAAATAAACTGGTTTATTAAAATAAATTATTGTATTCAATGAGAATGGTTCTGTAAGATACTGGGCACAAAGCTGTAAAAAATGAAGTTTTAATATAATTTTTAATTTCAGATTGATGTTTTCTCTGTTTTCTAAATTGAATGTCCTTGTATACATGGCAGTTAGACTTAGAATTCACAATACTATATAAGTTGCACTGAGACAACTATCAATAAAAATGGCTAATTATCACTAAAATTTGGGCTAAAAATGGTAATACATGGGAAGCTGCCTTAAGGAGAGCTCAGCCATTAAGGAAAAGATGGTCATAACCTCATTAACTTTCTTAGAAAGTCAATCTGTCTGTAAGAGTCAGATCATTCACTTACATGTGACTCTATATGCAAAAAGCAATAACTTGGTTTGTAGCACACCTTTGGATCCAAACATTTAACAAGTTTAAATGTTAAAATACATGGGTTCCAGTTAGAGAAAATACTAGTAGCAAGTCAGGAATTTCTTTGAATCATCTGAGCTTACATGCAAAAATGCTCCTAGTCATATTTTTTTAAAAGCAGGGCAGGTCTCATAAACAAAGAGCTACTTCCTTTCCCTTTGAAGATATGGTATAGGCAGTGCCAGGAGTACTAGAGACAGATAAAAAGCACCACAGGTAGATAAAACAAAATGCTGAGCCAGTCTAAACTTGCAATGCCAATTCAAATTTGTTCAGAGTATTTTTGATTAATTTTGTGGTAGGAAGCCTAATTCCTTACCAAATCTGTCTACATACCAGTTTTATTGGTATTTCTGCAGATAGCACAAAGGATTTCTTTCCAGTCCCTTCCTGCTTCCCTCCTACTCTGTGATGCAATGTTCCTGCATCCAAAGCACAAAGTATCCTTAAATGGAGGCTGGATTCTATTGCTTTCTCAGTCATCCCCACTGAGCTTTCCTTACCTGCTGACTTCTGTTCTGCAGAGCTCCTCCCAACACTGTGCTGTGCACTGACCCTCTTCCTCAGAAACTCTCCAGCCTTGCCTCACCATATTCTGTAACAATCTGCTCCAAGAACAGCACAAGTGCAGAGACAGGATAATCCACCCTGCTCCAGTGTAGGACACCTTCCAGTAGAACTTTGGTTCTCAAGTGTTTAAAGGAGCTCAGCTGAGGTTCAGAGCAAAGCTGATTGCTTCTGCCAAGCCCTTCATTTGCAGCAATATCTGAACACCTGGTCAGTGACACAGGTGTATCTTAGTTTGGGTTAAAATCCTAATGCATTGCAGCTGAAGCACTGGGCTCCTACCTGTGGTATTACTTGGCCTTTGGTTGTGTTGGCTGTAATCCTGCAATTACCAGATAAACTCATCACAAATTTTATAGTGTATCATGTGCAACCTGAAAGGAGAGCTTCAGTGCTTTTAAGTGTTGGAGTTTAACTTATTAAATGTTTCCTCTGCCTGAAGCTTTATGTATTCACATTAGAAGGGCAAAAGACAAAGATGGCTTAGTTACAACTCTCTGCAGAATTAACAGCAGCTCTTCCTTGATATATTTGCCTTCATTTAATACCCCACCTATTTCAAAGACATTCTCAGTGTTTACAATACAGAACTAAATCTGCATGCAAAAATAACACAGACTTGTGTTTTACATCAGCAGTTGTATTCCACAAAATGGAACTAAACCAGAACCAGCTCATCTCCTGTCCTGGAGGGCTTGCTCAATAGCAGGCTTTCCAAGCAAGCCTGCATTAGGCTTGCTGCAGAAGAGAGTCTGATCTCTGCTGGAACAGGAGGGTAGGCAAGTTTCAAGACTGACAGCACTGTACTGTAAAACCTGCACTTTATTAGCACATGTACCTATGTTAATTTTAAAAGTCCCACTGATAAATCTACACATTTGATGAAGGAAGTGCACCAATCTGTAACACAGTAGTCATTGTACTGAAGTGTATAGTTGAGAGAACTCTGCTGAAGTCTCTCAAGTACTTTAAGCTACAATATGAAGAAATATCCACACGATACTTAACATTATATGGAAGTGTTCTGCTCTCAGTTCTAATGACATGGCTGGGCATGGATGTACAGGACTTGCACACAGAAAACAGTGGAACACCCATCAAGAGCACTGCATTTATTGATGGTCCCCAAACTTCATGAGCAAAGTAACATGATTAGTTTCCTAGACCATTTTTGCTAATGCTGATATTTTAAAATTTTATCGCAGTTTTTTTCAAGTTGTTCTTTGTCTTGGTATAACTGAACAACTCTATTTTATCCTGCTCCTCAAGTAATCTTGTCCTTTAACTTTTCACTTTTCCTCTCAGAGTTTCATGGACTCACTTCTAGAGAATCCTTCTAATAGTATTTTCAAAAAGTAGGAAATAAACTCGGTATTAATAAGAAAGGCACAGACAGATAAACGTGAGATGCAGTAAAGAGGAAGAAAAGTTGTGGCTAAAACCAGTCAGATGAAAAGACATTGAGAAAATTTTAAGTTGAATTAAGTAGGGAGAGTAAAGAGAATGGAGAACAGGAATCTCAGACCAAAATAAATGCTGAAAGCCTGCAGTAAAACATGATTAGAGAAAAAACTGACACGTGAGAATGACTAAAATTTTCTTTGTTTGTTTTTTTTTTTCTTACGGTTACATGAGCAATAGTGCAGTTTCACTAGTGGAAGAGTCTGTAAACATGTTAATAGCTCTAGAAGTAGATCAAGAGTTGCCTAGATAATAGGTTTCTATTTTCTAAGTACATAATTTTTTTCTCCATTAATAAGAAAGAAATCCATAGTTGAATTGCATCAGTTGGTATGTTGTCTTCTGGCTGAATTCCTGTTAAGTGATGCTGTCCTCAAGGCATTTTTTCTTAATAGCTTTATTTTGGCAAGTCTTAAGGGAAAATTAACAGCAGAGGTATGCAATTTGAAAAAAAATTGTTAATATTCGGAGAAGCTGTAGGGTAAGAAAAAAACCACTAATATTGGGGAATTGTAATGAAAAAAAATCCCAAATTATCTTATAGTAATTTCCTTAACTTGGGTATCAAGACAGACATATTTAATAATAGTATTTTTCTTCTTAAATAGTATCTGCCTGCATACAAAGTGAGGTTGTTTTTTTTTTTTTTGTAAAAACTAAACAAAACCACAAACTCCCCATGCCCCAATAAACCCAACCAAAACAATTCACAGTGCTTTTTAGTCTACTACAGCTTTTATGTCAGTGCTATGACAAGGTCTCAGCTGGCCCTAATTTCAACTGTTTGAGACAAGGACAGTACAACAAGAGACAAACCAAACTGAAAAAAAGTGTATGGAGGAAGTGAAATAAAGTTACTCAAAAGAGAGGTATTTTTTCTCATTCTTAGATTTAATATGTTCATGATGGAGAGCTTCAGAAGCAGAAGCATACAGTATCCTGTAAATCTTAGTCACTCTTCAAAATCATCATTAGGCTCTATGGCTGAGAAAATAGTTATGCAGCAGGGAACTGCTACAGCAAGCCTAATGATGGGGGGATTAGAGTTGAAAGTGAGAGCACTAGACATTCTTTTCTAGCAAAATAGTTCAAATCCCAAGTGAGACAGTAGGATAAATGAGCCAGAGGGCCTCCATTCATTCTCCAGCAAACGGCACATCACAAAAGATCCATACATTATGCCAGGAAAATACTCAGCAAGAATGAGAAGCCTTGGAAACAGAAATTCTTGACTTAGAGTCTGGTTGAAGGTCACTGCTCTAACACTGCACAGTTCACATATTTGCATTTGATATATTGATATGTAAAGGAATTTCTGAGTTGTTTATGTTCTGTTAGTTCTGTAAATGATCCAAAGATTGAGAAAAATATTAATCTCTTCAACTTCATAGGCTGGTGTAAGGGGACTAAAAGAAATGCTTCACATTATTGAAGGAGCTACTAAAACTACACAGACAAACTCTTTCGTCATTTCTGTGTAAAGGAAAACAGAGTCAGATTTAAAGTTTTGGGTTTCACACCAGAGCTTCACTATAAATTAATAAGCCTACATCCAATTTGTTTGTTAAGATCCTGTTTAATGGTTTCAGAAAATTCCTGTTAGCTAATTAAACACGACGAACTGATGTTTACTGATTTGCTAGCCCCCTGCTTGACTTCAAAATAAATCTACGCTACATTGATTTTTTTTATTATTCCATGATGCTTAAATCAAATGAGATTAGACACAGTTAAAAAAGCAGCACTAATCTGAAAACACTACTCAATCAAATAAAGTGACAGGCCTTTCATTAAAAATATACAGAAAAGACTCCAACAGTGACTAGATTATTTTCCTTTTTTTCAGAAACCCTTTTATATGACAAAAAGAGTACTTAGCCTGGCATCTCATTATTATTCGAATCATATAATCCATTGCAAAGGATTCTGCAATCCTTGCACAGTTTGTAAGTGCCATTTACTGCAGGAACCAAAATGCACTGAGATGCGGAACTTCAGTGCAACAAATCAGATGTGATCCAAACACTGTCCAAACAGTGGCACTGCTGATTGCAATCAGCTGCTGGGACACATAGAAAAAGTTATGGGCATAAATTAATGGCTGTTTTTATGAAGCTTAGATTAGCAGGTTGCTGTTTGACTCAGTTTATTACTGCATGTGGCCAAAGAGGAGGACACAAATAAGCATTTGCTCTTTTACAAACACTTGACTGAATGCACATGCACACAGCAGACACTGATGTGATCCATCCACCATTACAATGACTGTGAACTGCTGAGTGATTTTCTGGGACTCCAACTGGACAGATGCTGTCTGAGAGTATTCTTTAGCAGATACATGTATCTGTCTCTAGCTGGTTGGTGAACTGCACCCAACTCCAGAAATCCAGTGTGGTGATTCTGCAGTAGGGACTCTAAGGTATGGCATGCTTCATCTTCTGAAAGCAAAACCCACCTAAAAATATGTAATTCAGAGTATCTTATAATTTCACCATCCAAGCAACAAAGGCACAACATCTCATTTCTTGAAATCAAATTTCTAACCTCATGAAGCACACCTGCCTCTGTCAATAGTACTTGCACTTTGGTTCTTCTTGTTGCAGCACACTGGCTGCAAGACTGAGGAAATGAGCTTGAAGTGTAGGACACACATGGATCCTTAAAGCTTCAGCTCAGACAAAAACTCACCTAAATAAGGGAATGGTTAAATTAATTGCACCATGAGGGTCTTGCTCATAAATGATTAATGCATTTCAAAGTTCTTACTGTCTTCCTCTTTTGCTGATAGCATGGCACATAGAAATAGAAACCAGTCTCTGACCCCTGCACAGAGAACTAAAGCCAGCACAAGCAAGAGAAGAACATGACATAAATTACATAAATTGCTGTTGTAGATAAGTTTATTTGCATACTGAAAAATCTTTCTCTGATGGTGCCAGCTGCTGCTGAGAAGAATGTGTTTGGTGTCATTGTAAGGACACCTAGAAAGAGGGGCATTCTGACATTACAGTATCACAGAGGTGAATATGCAAACAAGAAAAGGCTGGGAGAGATCAAAACAACCATGTTTAGAAAAAGTATGTTATGTATGTAACACTATTTTACCAGCATTTTGGCACCTCTTGTGTTGACTGGTGCTCAGAGTTAAAATTCTGAGAAAAAATCCACTGTAACTTTATTAACTGTGAAGACACTCCTCAAGTACATAAACAAAGAATCTTACTATTCTAAAGCACAAAATTGTAAAGCACAAAATCTTTCAAACCCAAGAAATATGCCAAGGAACTAGAACCCAATCCATGTAATTCAATAGTAAGAAAATTCTGTCTGAATATCTACAAAACCCTTGTGGTTTTGATAGTTTGATGAAAGAATTGCTTCTTAAATAGCTCTTTAAATCACATATCCTTAAAGGTTCTTTGTTTTCAGTTATGTATTATCCTAAAATTAATTTTTTACTTAGGTAATATTGAAATGAAACTCTCCTTTTCCTAGGTATCATCCCTCACAAAGAAGTTGGTGCTTGTGCCATGACTGCAACATTTTTCCAAGAGCTGAAACAAGTACAGTCATGTGCACTGAGCTGTGAGCAGTGCTGCTGTGGAGGAGAGCAGACATTCCCCTGCTGGCTATTACAGCTGCTGTTTTCCCCAGCCTTTTCTGCCATCCTCCAGCAGTATTAGATCACAGACATTTACATGCAAACTTCTCTATGTAACACATTTCAATTTTTTTCAATCCCTGTGATTGCATCTTTTTATTTAATAGTTAAGCTGACATAAACCTATCAATTTCAAAGTAAAAATGTTTCTAATATATCCCTGTATTTTCCCTCAGGATTCTCCCTTATTTTTTCAAAGTCAGCTGAAAAGATATGTGAAAATCAGGTTAATTTTGTCTTTCAAATAATTTAGATTGATAAATTCACAAAAACAACAAAAAAAAGCCAATTCATAACTCTGAAAAAATAAAATTGCCCTGAAAATAATGCAACATGAGAAGAAAGTTTCCTTGCATTACTTAACTTGAAAATAGTTGACACATAAAAATTTTATAAAAATACAGACATCTAAAATATTATAAATGTTTCTCCCTCAAAGTATTACAACATTACAATGAATGCTTTAATCTAATTCTCTTTGGATTTTACAATACCCCTCACTATTATATGTTCACAGTTACTTTAATTTAGAATTTAAAAAATCACTACTAGCATCCTGAGCAATAGCTGTCACAATTAAGATCCAAAATTAAAATCTTTCCAGGTTTTAAACCCACCAAAAGTTGATTTGGAAACATCTGCTAACACAATCATTTGTTACTGACACCAAGCACTGTTTCTAACAGTAAGACTGTACAGGTTAATAAATAGACATACAACAGTTCTTACCATAGCAGGAGGCTATCATGGTCTACTGTGAGCTCTTAAAATGCAAAAGCTGCTTGACAAAGACACACCTTGAGGAGTTCCGTGCCCAATCAGCACTCAGACCTGCCCAGGAGACAGCAGCTGATGAATCACAGGGACGACAGCCGAGCAGAGAACTTCTCCCTAAATCAGGGAGAAGTTGAATACTGTGTTGAGTAAACTTATTCGCACTTTAATTTTAATTATTATTTTTACTTTTCTACTATGTGAAAAATGTGCCATCTATTTACCAATGAGCCATTATGAAATACAGAAGTTCCTACTTTCAGCTGAGAGTTTTGCAGGCTACTTCTTAAAAAATACTTCTTACTTAAAAATTATTGTAAAAAAGTTTATAAATAAACTGGAAGAAAGAAGAAAATCCAAATATCACCACCCCCCTTGCTCCTAACAAAAGGACAAGCTCAAAAACACCCTCCATCACTCCAGAGTTCAACAAACTAATAGGGAGGTAAACTTATCTATTCCAGGCATCACACTATATTTTATAATGTATTATTATTAGTAGTAGTAGCATTAATGATGATAATGAAAACGATGATGATGATGATATGGAAGTTACTAAAAAGTTCCAGTTAGGATCACTGCCCACCCACCCAGGCTGTATATCTGCCCTGGAAACATTGGTACTCTCGAAAGCTAGACGTGTGACTGACACTGCCCGAGTGAGGGATCGGTGACGGCCACAGGAGACGCAGGCCGGGGCTGTGCTGATGCAGAGCTGGCGCTCAGGCTCTGCTGGGACATCTCCCGTGGCCGCAGGACACAGCTCAGCTCTGCTGGGACATCTCCCGTGGCCGCAGGACACAGCTCAGGCTCTGCTGGGACATCTCCCGTGGCCGCAGGACACAGCTCAGGCTCTGCTGGGACATCTCCCGTGGCTGCAGGACACAGCTCAGCTCTGCTGGGACATCTCCCGTGGCTGCAGGACACAGCTCAGCTCTGCTGGGACATCTCCCGTGGCCGCAGGACACAGCCAGCTGGACGAGAGGGGTCCACACGGGGCTCTCACTCCACACTGCTCATTGCACTGACTGTGTGTCCTTGTCTTCATCTAATAGTGCAACAAACAGCCACTAAGTGAAATGTTTGACAGTGGACATGAGAAATAGAATTGCCTTAAGAAAATCCTGTAAGAGCTCAAAAAAACAAAACATCAGATGCCCTTTGCTTGGACATGATCTGCCCCGTGTACTGAGCTCTGATTTGGGACGCGTTCAATACTGCACAGCTCAGCATCTGGAAGGAAATAAAACTACCTATGCTATCCTTTTCCTTTACAGTGTTAGCCACAACAAATGGCATTTTAAACAATATTTTATAGTCTGTCTTCCTTAGTGTGACCTTAACAAACCCATATCTCAGTATGCAAATCAACAGGTCACTAATTTGCTTCTAGATATAACACAAAGGAAATGAGGTATCACATCAGAAGTGTTAAAATTCAGCTGAAAACGAATGATTCTGCCATTTATAAGTATATTAAAGTTTAAGTATCTAAGTATATATATATGTTAAAATATATAAGTATATATAAAGTATATATTGAAGTAAGTATATTAAAGTTAAAATGTATATGGCTTGCACTTGTAAATTCCCATGTCAGATGTATGTCACACAAGCTTTGCTAACAGAGAGACAGAAAACAATCTGAATTTCTGATTTTATGAAGAAGGAAATTAATACACCTGGGGAACTGAATTCATCATGTTCTATCATGTTTGAGCTGCACACTCACTCTAAACCTATTCTACACTGCAGAAGTGAAGACCCTGAAAAAACAATCTCTACCCAAAGCCAACCCCTTAACAAAGTTTTATTAGCAACCATTTTGGTTGCTAATGTGAGACCTCATTCTCCATAATCCAGGTCCTTATGTTTCCCCTTTGCCCCCTCTTTTTTTCACTTACACTCTCAGATTTTCTAAGGATTCTAAAGCAACTTCTCTACCAGATTCCATTATTGCATTTTAACCCAGTGTTAAAGTTACTTGTCCAGCCTACCTAGAGATACAATTTCTCACACTTTCACCAAATGCTATTTCACTCTTTCTCATTTTTATTGGTAACATAAAACACACAACTATGTCTAGTAGATAACTGCTTTGCTGTCAAACAAAAAAAAAAAAAAAGCACAGTCAAAAAGCATAAGGCCTCTATGTAACAAATACCAATTACATAGCAATTAATACCAAATAGAAAAAGGGCCTATTTCCCTTCCAAACTGCCTGTGAATAAGATTAGTCCTTGAAGGTAAATTAAGAAGCCATATTCCCCTTTTTAGACACAAAGGAGTATCTTGTCATCACAGCACTAACAAAAGCAAGTGATAATTTTTGTAGCAAGTTTATAGAAAAAGGCCACTTGTATTGAAACCTGAATGAAATGTCCCTGACCCTCCATGTGGGTGTAAATGTCTCCCCTGATCTCTGTCATTTTGGATGAGAGCTGGGATGGTATATCTTTTGGCTCTTTTATACTATTTTCCTGGATTCCAAACCCTAGTGATTGCAAACTCAGGTATTTACAAAATTAACTACAGTCATATATTGTAATAACAACAACAAACAACAACAGCGCATTATCTCTGTGGAGGGTGTGGTAAAAAATAAGGGGTCTTGTTAGCAGTGATTCCTATGGTTTCCAGACATCACTGAAGCTGCTTGTTTAACTTCACTGAAGGAATGACTGGTACCTATTACTAATTTGAATAAACCAAGATACACCTCTATAAAAGTATATCACAATTCTGAACACAGGAAATTAATTTTGTGTGTTAAGGCAATGCTTACTGCCTGCCAGCAGTTTGGAAATGAAAGTAAACCCCCTACAAGAACAAAGGACATTCTTTTACTTCAATGCTAGAATTGAAGAAAATTCACTGCTGATTTGGATGGCAGAGCTAACGCTGCACATTCATCACAAAGGAGCCTTTTGTCTGCTCTGTCTGCACAGAAGACTCTTTGATGTGCAGCTTTTTGTTTCTTCATACTGTAACTTCTGCTGGGTGATAAGTTGCATTAACTTCAATGACTGGTTTTATGAGACAAAAATTGGAAGGAGAATATGGAGCAAAGACTATGCAAGGATTAGGTATAAAAATCACTTGCTAGTTCAGTGTGCTTCCACTATGGCTGTTAAAAGAGAGAAAAAGTTCTACTGATAGATTACAAAAGTGGAGTCTGAGCTTGTGTTCTGCTTTGGCCTTAGTGCAAGATTGCAACATGGCATTCACTTACACAATATCTAAATGACTTCCAAAACAAATCTGCTGTGCTTACAGACACAAAGCTCCTTTTTTTTACATTTGTCAGTCTTGAAGCACTGATCAAACCAATATTAGAGCATACCCAGTGTAAGGGGCAGCTGCCTATTCACACAGTCATTTCAGCAGAGATTCTCAAGGACAAAGTTTAATGTACGTGGTGTATGAACTAACTTTGCTTTTACACTTTCCTTTCATACATCTCTTATCTTCAACACATGGTAAATTAAGTCTTCCAGCTGTAATACAAATTAGCCAGACTTTAACTTGGAGAGTATGATGGCAAATCTGGGTCAAATAATGAGCATAGGCTATTGCAACTAGCAATAAATTTGGCAGATCAACAGTTCTGAAAATAGTAATCTATCTGCATTACAGAATCACACTCATTATACAATTTTATGGATGGAAAATAAGAAAAAGAAGATTTGAGTAGGACTCCAGATAGCTAAGTCAGAGCTGAGCTGGCTCTGCTAGGGACTGGAAGAGATATTTGACTAAATCATTTAACCATGAGTCAGTCTACCTATAACTGGAATTCTGCAATCAATCTTCTTTTATGAAACCATTTGATACCATCAAATTGAATTTTAAAAGGTTAGCAATTACTAACAAAGTAATAAATAACTGAAGTATACATTTCAGGTAACTGCTATTCTATTTCTAATGACATTTTAGTTTTCCAACTGTGCACAAACTTCAAATTCCTTCTGCTTTTTCTGTTGATCTCTCCTTTTTTTCCTGATGGTACAAAGCCTTCTGCCACAGCTCCTTTTCCTCAGTTAGCTCTTTAGCTCCTGTGCATCCCTGATCTACACTCTAGTAGCAATTATATCAGAAAAAAGCTCTGCGGTCTTCTCTTACTATAAAAATAATTTCAGATTTCTACCTGTGTACAAGAGAATGCTCATTTCCACAAGAAGTCACTCTGATCTTTCTGCAATTTGTGAAATTGGAAGAGATCTGTTTCCCTTTTGGTAGATAGCATGCAGGGGTACAAGAGGCCCAAGACAGCAGTGATGTCCTTCTAGTGACACCCTTTTGTTCAAAGGACACAGAGAATCCACAGGTAACTCCTTTGTAGCAGAGGTGCTCAATGACCTTCCTTGTCCACTGTGTGTGTGAACCAAGAGCTGCTGAGCCCCTCCTCTGCACAACTGTGCCTGTGCAGGGTCTGCTGCTCAGTCACACCCTTCACACTTGGGGTGAAAGAGCAGGAGTGAGAAAGGTGAACAATGTGCTCAAACAGTTAAAAGGTTATGGATACTGACTGAAGAGTTGTCAATTCCATAGAAATATTATGGAGCTAAAGTCCTGCAGCTGGATATCACCCTACAAGAAAATGTGAACTGCTTGCCTTGCCATGCTTCAGGGCCAAGACAAACCCAAGGTTAGAATTTGGGAATTCTGCCAGGATGAAAAAAACAGATCAAATTATCAACAGAAAACACTGAAAACATTGAAATTGTCTTGAAACAGACTCCCATCTCTCTGTAAATCAGATGTACTCCACTTTTGGCCAGAGGCACTAGCCAGGACTTCTCCAAACATCCTGTTGCAGTGCTCTGAGAGGTGCCATGTGACTGCTCAGGTTTGGCACTACCAGGGAGCACTCTTGCAGTAAATGGCTTTGCAGCACCTGATCTATTAGTAGAACTACACAGAATTAACATTATAACCCCCTGGAGAGATGATTTGGCATAACTGATCATGTGTCCCCAGCTTCTCAAAGGCATTGCTCTTGGAATTTCTCCTGTCTACCCAAACATATTCAAGAGAGCAGAACGTGCATTAGGCCAACAACAGCCATAAATAAGAGAACTGGAAGAGGTTAACAGCTTCCTGATGGCAGCCTGACAAACAAACCATCCAATACCCTGACAGTCACGTGGCAATTACAGCCTTCCCTGAGGAAAAGGCAGAGATGCAGAAGCATCTACAATGCAGAGAATTTATCTTCATGTTAAGAAAATAAATTAAAAAAAAATGAATCTAATTGTCAATTACCAAAAGAAACCCTCCCTGAAATAGTTCTTTCCAGTATCCTCAGACCTTGTACATCCCAGCATTTTTTCCTGCCAGTTTGAAGAGTGCTTTCTCTTGCTGCACTACACAGATGAATCATTAGAGCAGTAGGGTTGTAATAATCCTCCCTGAAATGTAGAGATGGTGAAGGGTCCAATTTGGGTAATCTATACATTACAGCCTTCTCTGAGCTCTTGCACAAAGTGTATTAATCACACTTGTTTTTAGAGAAAGGTGGTGGTACTCCCAACAAAGATCTCTGGAAGCCCTACAAATTTGGAAATTGCCATTAAAATTCATTTTAAAGCTCAAATCCTACCAAAAGTACTTGGATATACAGTACATAGCACTACAGTACATTAACAGAAGTTAATGTTGAAAACCATATTGTAAAAAGTTTTCACAGATCACTTTAATTTCATAAATAATGATGTCTAGATTTATTTTAATCAATAGAAGACTGCTATATTATGATAATAATTTTTGCCTCCATTGAGTCATTTCCTGTCTTGTGTCAAGGTATTCCTACCTCAGTTCCTCCTCCCTTTAAAAAATATCAAAATAGCTCAGCAAAATTTCTCTGAGTGCTGGTAACTAAACCCAGCACAACTCTATTCCAACTAACTTCTACTCCTTGATAAAAAATATGAAGTTGAAGAGGAGCTGAAATGAAAACCAGCTTGCAACAGAAGTGGACTTCAGACAATCCCAGAAGAGGCAAAGTCCAAAGGACCGACCTGGGTACGCACGGCAGCAAAGGTTAATGAGATCGGCGGTTTTTGCCTCTGAGCACATTCCGTGAGTTCATGACCCGGGAGCCGCCCTGTTTCTCATGCAGTAGCTCCATCTGCTGTCCAAACGCAAAGGGGGGCTTTGCACCGGCACTACATCTACAGAATAAAAAAGCAAAACGACTTGAATATTTTTAAAAATTTCTGGAAAAACTCCGAACGTTTCCCGCAGTGTTCCCGCATGAATGGAACCAGCCTTTTCTACCTTTATAAACCAACTATCCACAATGAAAATACGAGAGTCTCGGTTCCAGTCTTGCGACAAAAAAGAATGGTTCTTCACCATCTGCAGCCACTCAGTGCCATGCTGCCTGAAGGTGCCACACCACCAGATCACACTGATGAGGCACCAACACTCACTGCACCCCACAATGAACATGCCCAGGTGTCCACAAACTACAAGATGTTTACAGTGATTCTTAGTTACTTACAAGAGGTTTATTTGAATTGCACAAACATAAATTTAAGCTTATTCTGAAGATCAACTCAGTTCTTAAAAACAAGACTTCTGTTTCTTTTCTGCAGTACAGGGCTTTAAGGAGTCAAATTTTCCAGATTTGCATTCCTTTACCAGGAGCACTATGAAGAGGTCTGTCCATAACAGAAAAATTGTGGCAAGACCCAGAGCTGGCAAATTCGACCAGACTTGCTCTGAATCTTGTCCAGCTTAGTGATTCTTGGTTTGTTTACAAATGTTCTGGCTCAACAACAGTCTCTTAGCTTGGGGGTTGTACCCCCAGTTTGGTATTTGCTGTAACAGCTGAACCCTTCCAGCAAGCTCCTTTCTGGGCAGCATTGCAGGAGCTATTGGGTCACCAGGCAGCTCAGGAGCTGCAGCTCAGTGCCGGCCACGGGCACGGCAGGAGCCGGCTCGGCTCCCTGGGAAGCACAGCAGGCCCTGCCGGAGTCACCGCGGTTACTCATTACACGCGCTATCTCAGCCCCGGCTGCAATACCTCAGCGATTGTGGATCCGAGCCAGTTTATTTCACATCTGTGTGATTAGCTTCCTTGTTCCTTAGATTTTAGGGCGTGCTTAGTTACATGTTTTTCTCCACTCTTATGAGTAACTGTACTTTTAAATTACGATGAAGTGCAGCACGAGAGTATCGAAGTTTCACCGCACAGGCCTCGCTGCCCGGGGCCCTGCCGGGGCCGGCAGCCCAGCGCCCCTCCCCGAGCAGCAGGCCACAGGCTCCACTTGCGAGGTTAAAGAAAGAATATCTCCTACTCTTGTCTCTTGGGGTTTCTATTTTGCCTATTCATTATTAAAAATATGGTATCACGGACTTGTTTCAGGCTAGAATTACAGCTTTAAAGGAAAAATCTCTTTCAGAATCCATGGGGGAGGGTGGAGCTACAGAGTATTTACGGACGTCTGGAGGAAAAATTCCTCAATACAAGGCCAATTGTGGGTTATAATTATATCCCTCGAGCATAAGGATCAATACTGGAAACGCCAAAGTGGGATGCCCACAAATATTTTATAGTGATTACTGATGAAGTCGGTCTTCCATAAGAAATACGGACGCAGCCCGGTGGCGAGCGCTGCTCAGGAAGCCGTGGGCCGCACCCGGGCTGCGGGCAGCACGCAGGGGCTGCCGCAGGACTCGTTTACGCAGCACCGTGTACGAATAACCCTACTCATGCTGCTTAGGAAAAATAAAACTGGAAAAAAAGACGAAAAGAGCCGAGGCGATCGGGGCTAACGCGTGACGGCGCGCGCAGGCTCTATGGACGGGGTGAGAAGATTCCAACAGGTGGCTCCGTGGCGCAATGGATAGCGCATTGGACTTCTAGAGGGTTTGAAGGGATTCAAAGGTTCCGGGTTCGAGTCCCGGCGGAGTCGTGTCTTCTCTTTTTTTTATTTATTTTTTTTTAAATAAATTTCCCCCGCCCCCTACGCCTTTTGGGCGGAAATCTTTCCCGGCGCTCCCCTGTCCCTTACCTCACGGCCGCAGGTATCCGGTTCGCCGGCCTGGCCCTTCTCCCGTCAGCGAGGCTCTCCAGGCCCGCCTCCCGCCGTGCCTGGCGGCTTTGGGAACGCTGGAAGCGGGCGGCGACAGCCGCCATCGACCGGACCTGCCGCGTCCGCTCGGCCCGGCGACACGAACCTTCCTCACCGGCAGCGAGAAGGCGGAGCAGGAGAAGGGCTCTGCTCTCCTTCCCCTGCCGCCCTCAGGCTGAGGGAGAAGGGCTCTGCTCCTGCTCCCCTGGCCCGAGCTCCGCCACAGCGGTCCGAACCGACAACCAGCCCTGTGGGGCCGCTACGCTTCCAGAACTGTCTGCGAAAGTAATTTTACTTAAAAACCCAAGACTTCGTCTTTCCTGGAGGCAGTTCAGTTACGATGGGTCACTGTGATACATTTCTGGTTAGTTTCAAATAACGAAACAAGTCCACAAACTGCACAAACCAGAATTAACACAATATTTTCTGACTTACCGACAGAAGATGAAGAGCCATTTTAATTACAGCAAATTGCTGTAAATAAAACAAAACAGTAGCAGCAATAAACAAAGCACCTTGATTTTGCTCAGAATGGAATAAATTAATCTGATTCATTATTCCTGAGTTACTAAATTTGTGGGGTTTTCTTGATAAATTATTTTTAATTCTGCAGGTGTGACTTTTCCAACTGCAATTCTGCTTATTTAAAAGCAATAAAGGAAAATCGGAAAATGAACCACACCATCAGGCACATTAACCATCAGAGTCAGTAAAAGTGCAATTACAAATTAGCACAAATATTTCTGCCATTAAAAGACAATACTATTTATAAATATACTACTTATAAAATTGATAGGCAGAGCTTCATTAAAGTTTTTATGTGTTTCCAGAGTAATCTAATACCACAGGCAATCACATGGTGCATTTGGGTTTTAATCTCTCCAGTACCTTCACCTTTGTCAATTTCAAAGTCCGCCTCTCTGTTTTCAGGCAAACTGGAGGTTAAGGGAAGGTGCTCTCGTCAGTGCCACATCTGACAGGCTGAGGCACCAGCTCAGGCCAAGCCAGCCAATACAACCTGTGGGTGCCAGGCTGCAGTCCTGGAACACAGCACATCCCATCCTCTGCAGCCCTGGAACACGGCACATCCCACCCCTCTGCAGCCCTAGAACACAGCACATCCCACCCCCTGCAGCCCTAGAACACAGCACATCCCACCCCCTGCAGCCCTAGAACACAGCACATCCCACTCTGCAGCCCTGGGACAGCACATCCCACTCTGCAGCCTGGGACACAGCACATCCCACCCTCTGCAGCCCTAGAACACAGCACATCCCACTCTGCAGCCCTGGGACACAGCACATCCCACTCTGCAGCCCTAGAACACAGCACATCCCACCCCCTGCAGCCCTAGAACACAGCACATCCCACCCTCTGCAGTCCTGGAATACTGCACATCCCACCCCTCTGCACACAACACGGGCACTTTCTGGGCACAGGTGGGGGAAACAGAAGGGATTAGAAGAATCAAAGGAAAGGATACAGAGCACAAGCCAAATCCCCTTGTAGCTATGCTGCATATGAAGTAACTGCTGTAGCTATTGAGCAGCCCAAGCAACAGGCACAGAGTTGTTGCTTGCTGTGTAACACCACAGCTTGCATGTCTGTCTTAAAGTCTTTCAGACTTGCAAGATGCTTTTGCATAGTTGCATTTGGAACACCCCAGGATGCAACAGAATGACATGTACTGTGATGCCTTGTTTTCTTCTCAGTGTTCAGTTTACATTTTTTTGTGCCTCCATGTCTCAGCCAGAGAACATGACACCTAGCTGTTTTTATTGGCTTTTTTGTCATTTACTGGAAATTGAGATACTGGCCTAAATGTAATTGCATTAAAATAGTCTGTGCATATTAACTGAGACCTAGGGACAGGTGGTTCTACTTGTACTTGTTTAATATTTCCCAATTAATTCACTTTACTTTGACACCATTCATCTCCAGGCCATGAAGACTTCTTAAGGACTCTAGATTCCTGTCTGTTTCTGGCAGTACAACATTATGGACAACGTTGGAATGATAAAAAACACCCTAAAGGATCTGAGGAAAATTTCTTTCAAGCATCAGTTGGTGGTCAATACATACCACAATGCTCATTTAATCATAAATAACTAATCCTTAAAAAAACTAATTCTCAGTAGAAAACTTGATGGTTAAACATTAGTCAAGAACATAGTTAAGCATTCCTTGCTTAAGATCTGCAACCTTTAAGCTTCGGTGTTCTTGTGGCAAGGAAACAATCAACCACTGGTGCTCTGACAGTGACTTCTACATCCTAATCACCCAATCCACCTAAGACAATGTAGTGCCAGTTTAATTTCTTCTACTATCCATCTTTTCTGTACCTCAGGGCAGTAACCAAGTTACCCTAACTGTAACAGCAATAATGAGCAGGTCATTAAAAACCAACCAAACACTGCAGCAGTTCTGACACTCAAGTGATGGTCGTGAACTGTCACTGAAGGGGAACTGAGCCAGTGACATCTGTGGCTCTGCAGTGGCAGCAGAGGCCTTCCAGACTCACTCTATTTGTTCAGCTTGAGCTATTCCAGGGCAGCTAACAGACAATCTCCACAACACACCCTACATAATGGATGCCAATGTTATTTCCAAAAATATCATTAGACAATAATTAAATGGTAAAAATTAATAAAAACAAAATATGATTGTTAAAATCTGAGTTATATTACTTACATATTACTTACTTATATTATTTATTAAATAATATGTAATTTGTCTCTTCTAAATAATATATATATATATATAATAATGTATACACACATAAATATAAAAGTGTATGTGTAGGCACTGAATTCCAGGACATTCTCTATACCATTATGGTCAGTGTTGAAATAAACCCTTCACAACCAAACCATTTTTCAATACTTTCCATTACAGTTTTGGCCAGCAGCACCTCTGACAAGTCAAGGAAAAATATATTCTAGCACACAATATGTGCCAAGATAAATTATGCATATAACTTTAAACTGAATTTACTAATTAATTGATGTGAAGTCTGAAGCCTGAGAAGACCACAATCTGTGAAGCTGAATTTTTTACTCAGATTTAATATATGCTTTCATATCATTATCTCTTTACATAAATATTAATCAAAAGAAATAGCAATTTTAAAATTGAAATGAATTTAAATTGAGATACTTGATAATTTGCTAAAGTTTCCTAGCTTTATTCTCACAGCAAAAATTTCCCTAAACCTCAATTTGCATCTCACCTGCAATCTTAAAAGAAACCAAACACAACACCACAACCAAAGCATTCTGTAAGAAAGTTTTATAACAAACAAGTTGTTCCAGCTTGTGATTTTTCTTCAATTCTTAATTGTGAAATTTCTTCTTCTTCCGATTCCTCTTCCCTGCTGCAAAAGCTGCTTTTTCACTCATGATCTCCTGATACTTCTTTTTATTATATCTGAACAAAATAGATAATTTACTTTTAAGCACGGCAAACCAAAGTTCAGGAAAAGATAACATGGACAGTACTCTATGCACATTATTTGCCAAACTGAGTTTCCTCATCTTTTCTGAATCAGTTTCTTTCATTCATACATTTATGCATAAGTAAAGGGAGTCAGCAGTTGGATCAATGATAAATGCAGGTAAATTTGCTTTGGAAGTAAATTCTGTTGAATTTTGTAATTAATTTTGGTTGGGGGAGGGAGGGTGTCCTCATTACATATGCAGTCACATTTTGGACAGCTGGCTGAAACACTGCTACTGCTCACAAGGGGAAGACTCAGCCATTTCCACAATACCATGAAGAAACTACAGCCATTTTATAGTGCCTTCTCACCACACTCAGGATAATAAACCTTACTCTACTGCAGATGGACAACTGAGATGAGGTGAATACTCAGCAACAAGCAGGGTAATTGCTGAATGTGAGCTCCTCTAACAGACTGTTGTGTACCTGCAGTGATGAGCACCACAGACACTGCACACTGAGTACTGCTGAGGCTTTAAATGCAACACCAAAATCTGACAAATATCTGCACTAATGCTGAAGTATATGATTAAAGCCCTTAATTAGGCACAACATAAATTAATTGATCAAATTTCAAATACATTAATTTTTAAAACTCCTTGCTAATAAATATCTAATAAATCAGGTCAAATCAGAAAGCTACTTAAGAAATAGATGCAGTAAACTTGCCTTCCCAACATTATAGTTAAATTTACAAGTCTGACAAAATTAACTCTATAATCCCAAACCATGTACCACTTCAAAGAAAACATATAAAAGGAGAAGTGAGTATTAACATCATGTAATAACCAATACCAAAATGGACCAACGAAATGATCTACTCCAAAAACTGTAAGATGTGCAGACATTAATGAATCCAATCATAATATTCAGGTAAGCCTGCTGGCACAATTTTGATTCCCATGACAGGTGGCAGACTGATGTATTTATAAAATGAAATAATATCAACATTCACAGAATTACAGACTGCTCTTTTCTTTCAATTATGCCAAGAAAAAATAATCAGTCTTGAAGAGTGGCTGCCAATAGTTGGATGAAGTGAATAGATGGCTGAAGTTGGATAAAATCCTTTAATGAAGATGAAATATACACTATCTCATTCTAATTGTACCCTTAGGTAAAGGTTCCGTAGACCTTCTAAACTGCAGTACTATGGAAATGCTAAAAGACTAAAAATTTTTCTTTGAAGTATTAAAAACCACCCTACAAGCTGAATAAAACAAGAAAAGGCTATAGAGTTAAAAATAATCCTCTTTTACGTAGGATATTAGAATTAAAGAACTACTTTTAAATACCTTCTGAACTCTGAATCTGCAAGCAGCTCCTCCACAATTGTTCTCTTCCTCTGCTTCTTAGGGATTCGACTGTGATAAAAGTCTATGGGAGAATCAACTACAGTTCCAACCTAGGAAACAAAAATGAAAACATTCTTACTGTACATGAACAGCAAGATGTTGATTATTTTGCCTTTTTTTTAAATCCCCAGCAACAAGTGTGAAGACACCTATAGAGCAGATGAGAATGACAGCTGCCTAATAGAAGTGCAAAAGACCAAAATAAATATGTCATGTTTTATATGCAGAGTCCCTTTTGGTCTCCTTGCATAGTGCAGAGAGGAAGGCCTGAGCTTTAAGACTGTACATTTTCAATGCTGGACTGCTGTATCAACACTTTAATTCATTAAAGTTCCTAACTTGTAAACATTTTAAACATAAGGGGAAAGGAACCTTTATGACCACCTTAAACCTCTTCCAGTCCCTCCTCCTGGTGGTTTTGCTAGATGACTGCACAGCAGCTGTATCAGGGCTGCATCAGGGCTGCATGGCCCTAATACAAGGGCCTCATCCTGAAACACATCCCATTTTCCCAACCAGCATGTCAGTCAGCTCTCATGGCTCAGGTCAGCAGTAAAGATACACACAGTACATGTGTCATGCAGTGAAAATTAACCTGTCTGGAACACTTATGTGGAACACTTCAGTCCAAGTTTCTCTAATTTCACAATATATAACACCCTGGACACTTCAGAGTGAAGTGGTAATATTTTGAGAAATGAAAACCTTTCCTCAAGCATGCTAACTATTCAAAGTTTCTGGAGGCCTATTTCTAGAGCTTACCCAGTAATTTCTTTATTGATACGAACAATTTCAAAGCTGAGAGCTACAAGCAGCAAAAATTTCAGCTTATCACAAAGGCAGCTGTCTCCATTTAAACTGTATTAGCTAGTAAGAAAATAAAAGCCAATTATTTTCTACATACTTGTTTACAAAGGCCAGTACTCCAAAAAAGCAGAGAAAATCTAGTCCCCTGAGGGTTCAAAATATGGATTCAGTAAGATATTTGTTCATTTCTATGAGATCAGCCAAAGCTAAAAACATCGACAGCACATATACATATGTAACACAAAGTTAAGCAGTTGCAAACTCCAGCCAAGCAATCAAAACACTTTCATAATTAAGATATGAAATTAACACAGAAGCTACCTACGAAATAGGCATTATTAGGTATCCTTAAACTTCAGCAGTACAATGCCACCTTCTGCTGCTTCCTTACCTGGAAGTACTTGGGCAGACCATCTCTGTCATTCTTCTTATAGAAATGCTTAGGGTCCAACGAAGCTCTCATCTTCAAAACTTTCAGATCATTTTTCAGTTCACTTGTGATTTCTGGGGCTTTCATACCAAACCAGCCATCACCTGTTGTTTTCTCTCGCTCTGCCTAGGATGCAATACCAAGAACAATGAATTTGCATTCAGTAACTAGGAGGGACAGAAAAGGGAACTCCTCCCTACAAAAGACAGATAAAGCATTTAGAATGTAAATATGTACCCCTAAAGCACGTATTTTATGATTATTATAAAGGAGGTTATCAGTACTGCATCAATGACAGATTTGTACTGAGCCTATAACCATTAACTTCACTATGCTTGTGACTGAAAGGATGACTTTTCACAGGCCAGCTCAAAGAAGACCCTAATAAACTGCAGCTCATCCCTCCATTTCCAGTGAGGCCTGGATATGCTCAGGGTCCCAGCACGCAGCTTTCCACCACACCTTGTTTCATTATCTGAGGCATTACCAGCTCTTCACTTACCCTGCGCTGTTTCTTCAGCTGGTGAAGTGACTCCCTGTAGGGTGGGACACATTCCTTTCTTTCAAAGTCTGGAGTTATTACACTCTTCTGCAAGAGCTGTAAGAATTTTTTTGAACATTAGAGGGCCACCTCATTGATACCAATTTTACTGCTTAACTGTAGTTACAGAACCTACTGAAGGAATCATGCAGAATCTAACAAGCATTCTAATGCAATACATTAGCAGTAAGGATCTTCAAAACAGAACACTGGACAACAACAGAAAGCAGCTGACTTGCCCAGGAGGAGGTGAGACAGCAAATCCTCTGGAGTAAAGAGGACTATTGTGGATGAGCCAAAGAAAAGTCTCAACAAAAAGAACACATACCCTTTACTTCAAAGGGTGCTTTTGAAAAAAAACCTGCTAAGTCCATACTAGGGTATAGACTCTTATTTACTGAAATTCATTCTGGCTATGGACTAAATATCTTGTCAGCAGACCTTAAGCTTGTGTATCATTAGGCAAAACTCCAGGTATAATCAACTTTAGTTTATTTTACAAGGTAATGCTAGAATTTGCACTGTTTTTCAGTTTCTGATAAGTCAGGTATATTTAAACTTTCACGATTAAAAGCAAATGTAAAACTACACTGGTCAAAGAGAATGTAAGCTCTCAATGAACCATGAAAATTATACTTCTTTAAAATCAAACTAACCAACCTTCTTAGATTAATATCTTTGTGTTACTATAGTCACAGATAACTAAATAACTGTAAACATATTACCTGGTCCTTCTTCTTCTTCTGTGGTTCAATTGCACTTGATCTAGGCTTCTGATTTTTTGCATCAAAACTGATATACAGACCTCCAAGCTTCTTGATATTCAAACCAGGATCTATGCTACTGGAAAGATGTAAACTAAAAAAGAAATAGTTAATTATTAGAACATTGTAACATGCATGCAGCTAAACCTTCTACTGTCCTGAGGAAGAGTAACAGAAAAAAATATTTTTTTTATTTTTCCCAATTAGGTTCAGTTCTGCAATGATTTTAAGTGTTGTTATCTAGATTATGTAGTTTTGAAATAACAGGTGCAGGAGAATTCATGCCATTATATGAAATAAGACTTATTATTAAAAAAAACCTGTGGAATAACTTCCACAAAATTTTTCATATTAACTCTAATGCTGGACTCTCATCTTATATATTATCTTCTGTATAACAGAATTCTTAAATTTGCTTAACCTTGCCAGAAGAACTCATGATTAGCATCCTTTTATATTCTGACAAGCTTGCTAGCTAAAGAGAAAAACCCCAAACATATTGATAGCAAAAATACTATAACTCTTAATAAAAAGTATGAAGAAAACAGAATTCATTGCTTTAAACACAAGAAGGGATTTTAGCACCAGCTGGACTACAAGAATTCAAGAAGTATCACTCCACCTAAATTATTCTGATTCCATCCTAGGTTTCACCTGAAGAGTCACCATCCACAGCACAGCAACAACTGACATATAAAATTATATGCAACTATTTAAAAAGCATTATCTAATTAGGCAATGTGTAAGGAATTTGCTGGACCTTTCGTTATCTACATTCCAACTGGAAAAAAAATTAACAAAACTGTGACCTGAATAACCAATTCAGTCAGCATGATCAGTTCCACATTGTTTTCTAGGCTGAACACATACAAGGCCTCCAAATGCCAAAAAAATTTCAGATTTCTGTTCCTACTATATTCAAAACTGAAAATCATCCCGAAACCTAAATTTGTGGACCATATTCATATTTTATATGTGCAACACCATTTTCTGCAGCAACATGACATATGTGATAAGACTAGTCCCTTATTTATTCTGCACTTAATGTGCATATTCTTAAATGAAATGCAGATTCTTTAGCTATTCCTAGTAAGATACTTACACATCAACCTTATTTTTCAACAGATCATCATCTTCATCTTTTTCATCTTCATCTATCAATTCCTCTTCATCCTCTTCTAAGTCTGATTCTTTATCTTTTTCACCTCCTTCATGCTCACTTTTAGCATCACTGTCTTGGTCTACATCATCCAGATAATAGTTCTGGCTGGAACTCATGCCAGGCTCAGTATCAATTACAAAAAGACCTTCAACGTGCAGTGAACCACTTTTTAGAGATTTTTTGAAGGAAGGAGTTTTCTCATCTGACTTTTTATAACACAGATTCTCATCAACTGTATCTATGTCTGCCACATCGCTATTTTCAGAGTCATCACTTTCACTGTTGCTCAGAAACAATGCAAGGGAGTTATTATCACTGCTTGGTTTTTCACTGCTGTGTGATACCTCATTTTCTTCTGTTTGGTTGTCACCACTGTCTACACCAATTTTAAGCATCCTGCTCTTACCAATGCTTTCAGTTGTCTGGGCAACAGCCATGTCCATTGATGGGCTGCTCACTGCACTTGCTTGCTTACTCTTCCTTAATTTATCATCACATGAGAAAGACTGCTGTGCATCTGCCTCAGCATCTGCTCTTTCACATTCTGTAATTTTTTTACTTTCATTTGGTGTTACTTGTCCTTGGGATTCTAGGAATTGTTTGGGACTCATGCAGTCTGTCAAAGAAACAGACACATGCTCCAATTTCCCCTTCCTTGCAAGTATTTTACTGTGATCTTCTTGTATTTGGCCACATATTGTATCTGAATGGTCTGTCTCAACAGACTGTGTATTTTTTTTTGTTTTTTTCACAGGTGATTTAGTGTCACTTTGTTTTGTTTTTGTAGGACTGGATGCCACATCATTTAAAATCTCTTCTTTTGCATCTTCACTCCAGGTTGCATTAGCACATTTGCCTTTAGGTGAACTGGGTTCTTTATTATCATCAATAAGAATGGAAGCATTTTCTGTATCATTGACAAGTTCTGCACTAGGCCTAGAATCAGAAATTATGATGGGATCAGATTTAACAATGTCCTCAATTAAATTCTCATCCTCCGAAACAAATCTATTTTTTTTCTCGGTCTGCTTAGTATTTTCTGCTTGTGATTTCATTTGCATGCTCCTAGTAATTCGTTTTGGAGTGGCACATGGTTCCACAAGAGAACTTGGGCAACATGATTCTGCATCAGAAGTATTTTCACTCTGGGCTTCAGGAACTCTGTGTGGCTGCAATTTCTTTTTACTTTGTCTGCTCCTTGTACTTGTGGGAACATTAAGCATCTGGACACCAGAAACAGCAGAGGAACAAGACTCAGCTTCAGAGACATCATCTTCATCCTGAATCCTACTTAACTTATTTACAAAAGCTGTACTGTCATGTCTTTTTTTGTCAGCAGAATCTGGTTGATAAGGAATTACAATTTGTCGCCTCCGTGTTACTCTTACAAACAAAGGTGTCTGGAGACTGGATACAGAAGAGCAGTTTGATTCTGCTTCTGACACATAACCATCAACTTGTGGCTCAGCAACTGATTGTGCTGATGGGACAGCTGTGTTCTCATTCCTAGTGATCTGCATCTCTGGGCTATCACTGACATCTGATTTCATTTCTGCATGTTCCAACTCTTCAAACGGACATTCCTGAATCACCTCTGGCTTATGAGCTGATTTAGTTCTTCTGGTCATCCTCCTAGCCACAGGAGTACTAATTGCAGCAGATCCCACCTAGAAAAGGAATAAAAAAATATATGGTATTGACAGATAAAATAAATACATAAAAAGAATGCTATAAAAATCGCTAGCAAACTTTTAAAACAAATCTACTTAAACTCACAACATGCATCTCTGTGTAGCCCTACCTATGTGGAAGAAGCCTTAACAAACCATCCCTTGTTTATCTCTACTGTATTTTGGTCAGGGCAGGAGAAGAAACATACACATCCTTTAAGAAATATAAACAAGTATCTCCTAATTCCAAAAAGTTCTGTCAAGTTGTCAGGGGAAGCAAATCCAGGAAAAACGTTCAGAAATATTCAAAGACTTCCTCAACTATAAGCCACTAAACACTATCAACTATCAAAATGTGCCCCAAAATGGTGTCCAAAACCAATTTTAGGTCTACGAACACGCTGGCCTCTCAGCAATCGCAAAACAAGGTATGATCTGCTAAGTATTATTTTAAGTGACAGAAACAACGCTAAAACATCTGTCATGCAAATAAAATAAGCCTACCTCTAAGTGCCAAAGCTAAATGGTCCAATGACCTCCGGCGGCTGCAGGCACGGGCACGGCGGGCGCACCGACACCGCCACCGCCCCTCCGGCCCCGCGGCCGCGCCCCGAGCGGAGGCTGCACCGCCCGCCCGCCCCGCTCCCGGCTCCGCTCACCTCCGCAGCACCGGCGGGATCGGCATCGCCATCGCCGGGGCTGCTGCCGCCGCCGCCTGCCCGCGGCCCGGGCTCCCGGCGCCGCGCCGCCGCCCGCCGGGTGTTCACCATGCTGCTGCTGCTGCTGCTGCCGCCGAGCCCGCCCCTTCCTCCCTGCCCTCCTTCCTTCCTTCCGTCCTGCCGCCCGCCCTTCCGGGCCCGCAGCAGGAAGAAGGGTGCGGGCGGCCCCGCGACGCGTGGAGTCCCGGGGCGCAGGCACTTGGAAAAGTGTAAAATGTTGCACCAAAATGCCTACGGGGGTTTCAAATTTTACTTAGACTTTCAGGTTTCTCATGGAAGGAAATCCCCTCTCGCCCATCTTGATGCAAACCAAATGAATGAGATAATGTGATAATTTGATAAAGTATTATGCTATTGGTGAATCTAGAAATGCCACGTCTTAGAAGGTACTTTTCTACAGCAAGCAAACTATCAGCAGTTTACAGAAAGGAAATAAATCATCCCATTAGAGCAGCCTTTACATGGGGTTAGCACAGTTCCTGTTTTGTAGCATTTCAATATAAAAACCTGAGCACACCCGCAAGTCTGGTAAGGTACAGATTCAGTCAAATACAAAGAGATTACAGGTAGTGGTTAAATCATAAGCACACAGCACAGAGCTAGTAGGGAAGTTTAAAATTAAACTAAGGTAATTTTGAACTCTGATGCACAGTGGCCCAACATTAAAAAAAAACACTTCATTTTTATTAAGAGAAAAACATCCAAACTTTTATTGATGCATTACTAGTTTCAATTCCCTGTTTGTCTCATTTGTCAAGAGAACTGAAGATGCCAAGAAAATTTCCTGCTATTTGCCACTACAAAAACAATATTTGAGGACTAAGGTACCATGAAAAACCTTAATCATTAAACATAGTGGAATGGATTATAGGCAGCTGACACTCCAGGCACTACCTACAGGCATTCAAATTCCACTTGCTGCCTCTATGAAGAATTTAAAAGACGTTGGTGAAAAGTCATTCCCTTACAGTCCAAATCTCAAAATATGTACAACAAAGTTAATGACTACCACCAGTATGAGGCCATGCCCCTGTCTGAAATCAAAATGTAATTTACTGTTTTAGACACTTGGTATCAAAGTTCCTGCTAAACTACAAGTTGAACTTTAGGTATCTACTCTCATTTAAAGGCCAAGGAAAGGAAAAGGCCTTTTTGACAGAAGGACTACATTAAACCAAAAGCCTTGCCTTAGCTGCAGCAATCTCTCTGGGGTTAAAAAACCAATGTGCTAATCTGCTGCTAAGCAGAAAGATACCTAACTTCAGGCTAAGCCTTGCTTCATCTTTTCTGAGTGGCCCTCAAGCAACAAGTTTCCCAGGCAACCTCACAAGAAGTAATTAATTTTAGTGAACAGCATCAGCATTTCTGTCTATTCTACTTGGCTAATTGCTTGCGTAGTTCACAAGTATCAAAAAAACAAGCCACAGTTGAGAAGGAGACAGGCACAATTTTTGATGAACAGATTTCTTCACTGCTTGTTTTCAAATCTTATTTTAAACATTCACTACTGATACATTTTCTATTTCAAACAGTAAAAATGCCATCACACTTGTGCGAACACTAAACGAAGCGTATCGAGGCACAAAGAAGCCAGAAGCAATTCAAGTAACAATCAGAAAGTAATTTGGAAGATGCATTTTCTTCTAAATCACAGGGGTCTTTTCCACTCTATTAAAAATAAACCAATTTTCCCATGCCCACTAATTAAATAGCTGACTTGACTATATATACATATCAAATAATGAGATAACAGCTTAATTTTTGGGGGTATTGAATCATTAAAAAAATGACAATTTTCTATAAAAGCTAGTCCTTGAATGCTTGAAATGTATTCACCAGGTAAGTATGATTTAAGAGAAATTTGTTTTTAAAAAAAAACCAAAAATATATATTTCTCCATGCTACCTAATGGCAGCTAAAATATAATGTTATTTTTTACAGTGAACTGGTCATAAAAAGGAAATTATTTTAAACTGTTACTCTACAGATATCTTCAATTAAAAAAGCCCCAAAATATTTCATATTTTGAATGAACCCATCAATAGTTAAGAAAAATAGTGTTAGAATATTACAGACACTCCTACTGACATCACACTGAATAATTACAACTTTTGGTAGTTCATTATAAATGCTGTAAAAATCTTTCTATGAAAAATGCAATGTTCCCCCATCCCAAAGAAATTTAAACAGCCTTTACAAAAAAAAAAACCACCAACAAAAAAACCAGTGTTTTAAGATGCATTTCTTTTAGCTTGTATGATATAGCCTTTGGACTTGATAATTCCTCTGCTTTTAACAATGACTGAATACCGCAGAAGCCATAAAGGAATCCAGTTGTTGGCTTTCATGTTCTGGATGCTTTCCTGGAGAACTTCTTGGAAACTTGCTTCACAAAGTAATTCTGAAGTTAAAAAGGGATATTTGTGCTTAAAACAGTATCATGTAAACAGCTGCAAAAAGCAACACTTGGTAAGAAAAGCCTTTTCGTAGAGTCAAGATCTTAAGTGGTACCATATACCCCTCAGATTCACTCCTCCAGAATGCATTTAGGATAAAAGCAGCTGAATATTACCAAATAAATCTCCAGGACACTTTTTTGCAACATTAAGTATTTCTCACAAAACTAACTGAGACTCTGAAATATCAAATTGAATTGATCAGCAGAGTCATTAGAAAATTAGATTTGAGTAGCTAGCTAGACAAACCAGAGGTGAGTAAAGCTGAAATCAGCAAAGTACTGAGCATTCAGAGTTACCTCTGCAGTCACTGTAAAGTCAACATTCACAATATTTCCCATAATATTGTGGAGCTCATAATAACCATAAAAAAGGGAGCTCATAATAACCATAAGCCCAGAAAGCTTTAAGAAAAATGGGCTTAAATGCCACAAAACAAAACAAAAGAAGGCAAGTACAAATCCTCCAAGTTTCCTCTGGAATGTTCATCAGAAGAACAATGTCTTTGGTGAGGAGCGCCCACCAAAAATAGTCTCGATACTCTTCAGCTGACTGTTACAGAAAAGTTCGGCTGAGCAAACAACACATAAAGGAATCACAACTCGTGCTGTTTTCTATCAAATCCTCTGCTCCTTAATTTCATGACTTTCAGTGGATACTATTTATTAAAATGCAAGTTGCATTTGGACTTCAGAGGACTTGGAAATTGAATGGAAATTGTCAGACTGAATGGAAATTCATCTTGCATGCTGCCAGAGCAGTGATAAATCCAGCTGAGGCACTGATGAAATTCATCAGTTCTAACAGTGGTACTATGAAGGACATACTTCTGTCCTTCATGTGAAGGACATAAGAAATGCTTCACATACTTTTTTCTTTGGGATCAAGGGGAAAGAAAGGAGAAGGAAGGAAAAGCATCATCATGAATAATTAGTCATGACCAAGAATGTAGGGAAGGACTTAAATATATATTAAGATTTTTTATTATTCCAACAAGGTATTGAAGTGTCCAACTCTCTTAAAGTGTTCTTAAGTGAAGAAGACTGATGATGTTTGAGAGAAATGAACGTTATATCCCAGAATATTGTAGAGAACTGGTAACTCAGTTATACAGCTCAAAGGAGAGTCTCTAATTTCTTCATTAATTTAGCAAATAAATCATTGCATTAAAAAAGTGAAGAATTTGCAACTCTTTTTGTAATAATGTTATTTTAAGAAGTCAAGGCTTTGAAAGAATCCTATTTAAAGCATAATAATTTTACAGATCTAATATTACTAAACTACTCAAAAATCAACTGGCCATTAACATTTTGTGTAATCTATTTCACGTGTTCCAGGCAAATGCACTTTCATTTCTCATTTACTAGCAATACATTTAATTCCGTATTTTGTAGAAATAAACATAGTACAAATTGCTCAGTAGGTTGTTCTTCTATTAATTTTATTTTCTCTGATAAGAAGTATTTCAAAAAATTATCCAAGGCTGGAAGCCTGTTTCAAGAAGGGGTGGGGGGGAGGAAGCAACAGCAGTAACTTAACAGAAATATTTTATAAAGGAGAGACTTTTAGAATCCTTGGTTCAGGCCTCAAATATAACAAACTCTGAAGTTCAGGAAAAGAATATCCCTGATTTTCTATCGAATAAATGCATTTAGAAGTCTTCTGTTAACTTAATCAGCAAAGTCTTACCTTTGGGGTCATTGTGAGTTAGCAGCTGTATGTCACATTCTTTTGCAAATGCTGTGAGATCAGGTGGCATCACACAACAGGAAGCTAGGTTCACCTGATTACTACTTGGTTTCACCTGAGTAACAAAGTATTTTTATAAGAAAAAATTACTAATGTACTTATATTAGCTGTTTCCCTCACGCCTTCTATTATAACAGAAATTTTGCTTTGAACAATTTGTCTTTGACCATTGCTTTGAAGTCTGAGCAAGGCTAATTAATTCTGCATGACTAATTAATGTAGGCAAGCAGTTACTCTGTCCTAAGAACCACTATGAGTAGGAAGTTGGTTCTCACCTGTGCCCACAGATACAGCTGCTCTAACAGTGTTTTATCTAGGTCGGAGGCACCTATGGCAACAATCTTCTTGTTTTGAACTAGATTTTCAAGTTCTTTCCAATAAGGTTGCAAATATTCCAAGGAGAGGTTAGTTCCATCTTCAACAGGAGGTGGGGAAATAATGACTGAGTCTAACTGAGCAACTCCGAGGGCAGAACACGCTGAGGAAAAAGAACAGACACTGCAAAATCTTTTATCAGATACGAACAGTAACAGCATGACTCTTCAAATTTAGCAAAAACCACACCTCCTGCTTCACTCTGCTAGCTCTCCATTCACCATTTGAAACTCTGAGTGTATCTGAGGTCAAGAATAATAACACGACCTTTTTAGCAAAGATTCAAGAATACAGCTGAAGACCACAATCCAGTTTCAGGTCTTGGGAAAGCAAAAACAAAACAATCAGAAAATGAACAAAAGCATGAAGCTTTTCCCTCCTTTTTAATGTTAAAACTGTATTTTTCTCTGAAGACACTGATGACAAATAAGTCTCTGTTTCTTCACCCTCAATTTCTTTTAAAATTTGTAGCTTTCATCCTGAACTATAACTTAAGTACAGGATATGGGTTAGGAAAACCACTTGATATGTGTGAGGGAAAAGTGCAAGTCTTGGAGTCTCCCTGAGCTTTAGGAAAAATGCAAGTCATGAGGCCTCTTAAGCACAGTGAACGGAGTACAACTGCTGAGCTAATTATTTTCTTCAAGAGGAGGAGTCCATTATTGTATGTTTGACAAATGGTGGTAAAAATTACAATAAATAAGCTATTATCTGGGGTACCAATAGAGAATAATGGTATCTGGCCCTTTCTTGTTTGGTCACCCATAAAGCCCAACAAACTTCCAGAACAGTAAAGTTCATTGCTGCTCACAATTACTGCTACCTAAGGCCAACAGAACTTTATGCAGAGACATTGTATGGCATTTGCAGTAAAACCTAACTATTTCACCAGCTACTTGCAGCATTATTTTATTTCCTAAATAATCTCTGAAAGACTACTCAGTCAGTAGCAAAGTTCATGATGTTAAATGCAACTAACAAGAACTGGCAAGAATGGCTGTAGCACTGCTATTAAAACATCACATGCTAATTACTTTTTAACAAGTTTTGTGTGAAAGAACAGAAACTTGCTTCTGCTTGTAGCAAGGAATCAGATTTGAGTTTGTGGATCCATTTAATAAGTTTACTGACGGAGCTACTGTGCAAACAGACTTGATTAAGTCTCTCTTAATAGGAAAACAGGATATACTTGTGACAGTGACCAAATACACCTCTTAGAAATAACACTAGAACTTTTTCCATCTAAGTTCTAGAGTAAAAAAGAAATCTTAAGTTTGAGTTCCACACTTACCCAGGTCAACTGCATCTCTGATCGATGAAGAATTTGATCCAACGATGAAAAGCTTTGCTGTTTTCAAACAAACTGTAATCAGTAACTAAACAAGCCAGATATTCTAATATACAGCCATTTACTTTTCCTATAGTCACTATTAATCAGTTTTTGGGTAAAAGATTTTTAAAATATACACCAATTGCTTAAAAAATTGGAAAAAACCCAGTTTTTTGAAAGGCCACTGCCCAATAAAGACACTGTTCTCTTAAATTTCGATGTTGTGCAGTCTCAGAACAAGAAATCATCCAGTCAGAGGACAGAGTAAGCTGTAAAGCATCAAGACACGAAGCAGTAACAGTAACAACCTGTGTAAGAACCCCAAATCTAATAGAACAAACAGACTTCTTCACAACTTACTGAGACTCAAAATGTACTAGAGTTAGTTTGGACTGCTTCCTTCAAGTTCATCATATTCAACCTGGAAAAATTATGCAAATAAATGTGCTTCCAATACTATTTCCTAATTCCAGTATTATCTGTAATATTTTGCTTCAAAAATGTCAAAGATTCACAAAATAAACTTAAAATATCTTGAGGTGATGCAAGTTAAACTAGAAAAATGCTGAGATGCTTTAAAATCTGAAATATGAATTCAAGACTTTCTTAGCCAATGTTTAAGAACAACAGTGTGCAATAGTGTAATTTGATTCTGCAATTATAAAAGAGAGCAAAAAACCCCATCTATGAATATCCTATTAATGACTTCATATGAAACCTTTCCATGATACTGGATTTTTGACTGTGTTCTTACCTGATACTTTCAACTCATCCCTTTCTTCAGGATTTATTTTTTCTATAGCTTGAGCTACAGAACATTCCAGAACCTCCCGTGTTTCCTGTAGTAAGTACATGAGACTTAGGAGCAACGTCAAGAGGAGACAGTAAGCTCCTGAAGAATGTTTTTAGGTAATTTGAAAAAAAAAAGAAAAAGCAAGTGCCTTACTGCAGTTGGAAACAAAAATAGTAGAAAAATGCAAAGACAGAAAGCAAGTAACCCAAGGCTTCTTGATCACTGAGGGGACGTCAAAATAATGAACGTATATGAAAGGCCTTATATGACCCTAATATAGAAAATACAATTTTCTGCTTAGAATTATTGGAACAAGATTCAGTAGAAAGTTTTAGAAGTGTAACCAACTATTTATGTCTTTGATTTCACATGGAAGATGAATAAGATGCATAACACCTCTCCTACCTGATTTTGGTCTTGGCTGATCTTTGAGCTCCACTCAGTCAGTGTTTTCTGGATGCAGTCTCGCACCTACAAAACATTTTTTCATGTTGAAGCGTGGGTACGTTCCAACCACACACAAACACAACAGTACAGAGATGGGCAGGACAGACTCACAGCTGAACTAATGACACCACCCCACAGAAGATTCTTCCTTCATAGCTTCTAGCTGAAACTTGCTCAAACTCAAAATTTTTCTCTCCTCTTCCTCAGAGTTTTAGCAGTAATACAAGTACTGTAGTTATTTCTCAGACCAATGCCATCTTAAAAGGAAAGTACAATGCTAAGCAAGCAAGAGCTAAGACATGGGGTGGTTTGGGGTTTTTTGCGCAGAAATTCCTAAGTTACAAAGCAGTCAGTTAAGTGCCCTGACACTGCAGAAATTAGACTTGACAATCAACCCCTAAATACTCATTGTATTAATTCCTTCTCTTTTTACATGCATACAACCCTTCCCCTTTACTGCCTACCTACTCCACTGAGCAAAACCACTAATGCTTTTAAGTCCTCCATCACTGTAGGGGGAACCTACACATCCTATGCCACACTTGCATTTTTCCTTCATCCACAGATGCAAAATAAACTCGGCTAAGATTTTGATAATGACTTTTCTTGAACATAGTAAGACATAACTATTAAAGCAGCTAACTAATTTTATACAGTACCAGTGCTGCAGCTGTAGCTTCCCTCTGATCCATCCCAGGAGTTAAGCACAGGTACTGTCTGACTGCCACCTGCCACAGGTAGGAGCACTTGCACCAGCTGCTGCTTTACTTCGCTTTCCACAGTGTATTTTATAACTGTGTGCATACCTACTTTGTGTACCAGTAAGCAGCCATTTCCCATGACACCCAACTCAGAGAGCTCTAATACCATGCACAAACTAGAAGTCAACATCCCTGCCTGATATCAGACAATACAGGAGCAATACTTTGTGAACAGAAATACTATACATTCCTTCCATCATTTAAAACAGTATAAAAACCCCTAGACCCAAAAGGCAAGAATTGACCGCCCCAGTAAATAGCTAAGCACAATAACCCTTTAATAAAATAACTCTTAATCCGATTTTAATACAATTTATATTGTTATCTTTTCCTTTCTGGGGGCAAGTGAGACAGTACTAAATTTTTATATGCTGCTGCTTTGCAGCTGCCACAGGACACATTTCTATTGCGGTTCCTATGCACCCGCCTCCGACTCCCAAGCACACCACTCCCCTGCCCTCAGGCCATGTGCAAAGAGCAGCGCATTCCACTGCTTTGATCAGCTTTTCCAAACACAGCTGCATCTCCTAACACTGGCATTCACAGTTTGCAAAATTTTAGCTTACATTCTGCCACTGAGAACTGACTACCCCAAAGAGAGGAGCTGATTGCAAATGATCCCATTTATTTGCTTTTGGAAATACAGCTACTCTGGAAAGCCAGTGGATTCCTCTGTAAACAAGTGAATTTTAGTACCTTAACTATTAGTTATGCACATTGGCCACTCTTTACTTAACAGCCCTCCAGAAACTCACCACACAAGAGTGCCCATCGTGACACAGCTATGTCTTTGTTACAGAATCCAGCCCTATTTCACACAGATCACAGAATGTTTAATAAACAACCAGGCCAAATAAAACGTTATGTGGTCACATTACAACCACATGACAGCTCAACAAGAGTATGATGAATGATTCCTTCTTGTTACATCATCCTCCCTGCCACCATTCTTCCACTAGTGCATGATTAATATGCAACCAGCTAACTTCTAAGTTATCGCTAGTGTGACTACATAGCGACAAACAGCCAAACCCATCGTTTTTCTCATTAGTAAGTGACCATTCTGAGATTACTGCGCCACGACGAAACAGCAAATATGGTGGTTCTGAAGTTCATGGCCACAGCATCTCCAGACATTTTATGAGAACTATTCTAAGTACTGACACACACCGCTAAAGGCAATACTTTTAAGGTGATAATTAAAAAGCTCTTTTCAACTTCTTAACAAAGAATGACAGCTCTCTGCTTCAAAGAAGACAACCGCTACTTTTCCCAAGATCTGCCTCTATGAAGAAATTAAATTAACTTGCATCATCTGTAACGCAAGTTCGTACCTCTGCATACTTTTATCTAACTAGAAAAGTATAAGGGATCCCCTTTGCCATTACAGACAGCACTTAAATTTGTAAGGGTTTTCTGATCCCTTCATTCCCGGGATCAGAAGGCTGGGCTCGCTCCTTCTCAGGGCAAAGTGCTTCCGGGGGCCCCGGCCTCCCCACAGGGCAGAACACAACGAACGCACGAAAACAAACAAGCAAAACTATGTTTTTCCATTCCCATCTCCCGCCTCCCGAGGGCACCGCAAGCGGATGGCTCGGGAGCCAGAGCCCCTCCTCGCCGTGACGGGCACCGGGCCAGCCGTGCGCCACCGGAACGGGTCCCGCTCCGGACACGCTCGGACCGCCAGGAGCGGCGCCCAGCGCTCCCTCAGCCGCCGGCCCGCCCGCGGCCCGGCCCGGGCCCCTCGCCCCAGGGCGGGCCTCCGCCGAGGCGCCCCGAAGGGAAGCTCCGGCCCGCCCCTCACCTCCTCGCCGGGGGTGGACGGGCACTTCTTGCGGAGGCAGCCCCAGTTGAGCAGGTTGCCGGTCTGCAGGGTGAGGGTGTCGGCGCGTTCCAGCAGGGCACGGGCGCCCTCGGTCCCCATGGCGCTGCTCAGGCGGTGGCCGGGGACTCTCCGCGACACCTACAGCCCCCGGCAGCGCCGAGCCGGCCGTGACTCAGCACCGGCACCGGGGCGAGGGGCGGCGCGGGGACAATGGGCAGCGGGGCGGGCCCGGCGCGGGAGCGGCACGGAGCGGAGCGCGCCCCGCCTCGCGCTGCCTCACGGCGCGAGGCCGCGGGCAGGCGCCCCCTGGCGGCGGCCGGGCCTCAGCGCGCCGGGCGGAGCCTCCGGGGGGCGGGCAGAGGGCGGGCCCGGGCTCCGGGGGGCGGGCCCGGGCAGAGGGCGGGGTCATCGGGGGCGGGGCCGGGCTTGAGGGGCGTCGCGCCGCGGCAGGGCCGGGTCCGTGTGTCGGTCCCTGGTCCGTGTGTCGGTCCGGCCCCGAGGGCCAGCGGCCGCGGGAGCCCGACCCGGCATCGCCCCCAACGGAGTAGCCAAGGCACACGTGGCGCTGCCCGGTAGTAGCGGCCCGGGTTTGGTAACACTCCCCGAGCCGCGGCCGCGCCGGGCTGTGGCTGCTGTGCAGGCTCAGTAAAGAGATGAGCCGTCTGAATTGTGCTCATGACGCGTTCCAGGAACAGGTAGTCACTGACAGACACCGAGCTAAAAGGCCCAGAAGAAGCATCCAAATGCTTGCCCCTTCTGGCTGTGTTTGCACTTGGGTGAAACAGTGTCAGGGCAGCAGTCCAGTTTTACACCAGCTGGTTCCAGTGAAGACACACTGGGTAAATCCTGAAGGGTTATGGTTCGGGAGTATTTTCTTTTTTGAGATGAGGAGACTTCTGGAACACCACACTCTGACCAAAATCCTTCTGTACTGGAGAGTTGAGGGGGGTGGCTTTTTTCTTCTGTAACTCATGTTAAACGGAACAGTGAGCCACAAATTCTAATTTTGCAGTCAGCTTGGGAATTTGAACTGTGTTTCTAATAGATTTTTCTTCCTCAAGCTGTATTGTGCTAGTAGAGGGAACCAATTTGCATAACTTCTGTCAGTCTGAAGCACTGCCTGATCGCTTTCTGGTACAGAAGGTTAGTTTAAATGTTCTTTATATTTGTGATCTGATTAATTTTTCATGTTGGGAAATGTTTTCATGATTCTGTATGGTTACAGAGCATGTGGAAATTAAATGTACTGAAAGAAATGCCAGCCTATTTGGAGAAGCAATAATTTTGTTTCTGTTTTTTTCAGCATAAAAATCCAGAATGTCTAACCTGGCCCAAATGTTAATTCTCCAGTCTCAGGGTTAGCTTGTGAAGCAGTGTATGTTTCTGTATTTGCCCATATTTACACTAATAATGAATAATGTCCTGTTAGGGCTCTCTGATCAGCTTTTTGGCTTTCCAGCAGAGGCCTTTTCTTTTGGTGAAATTTATTATTTGATATTTCAGTAGCTTTGATGGTTATAGATCTGTGCAAGAAGGTTAAACTTGGAGATAGGTTTTCAAACAGTATATAGCATAAATCTTTCTGTCTAATAGAACTTTATGACGGTGAAAAAGCAATATTCCTTTGTAGCCTGGTAGATTTTGTTGATATTTAATTACCATAGCTCTTAAAGAAAAGATATCACGTAATGAAGACTGGGTGGAGGAAAAACAGTATCAGCTCTGTACTGCTTTATGCCACGTATGTAATCCTCAGCAGTGGCAGGAACACATCGCAGGAGAAGGGATCTCAGTACAGTTCTGTTTCAGTCCAATCACTCCTGAAACATCAGGTAAACTATCAAAAAAAAGAAAGGAGAATGTCTTCTAGCTCATGATCAGTTGCATTTTTCAAGTTATCTCATTAAGATACTTCAGCTCTTTAAAAAGAAAAATATTTCCCGCAGTAATTCTCAAAGACAAATAAATCACCCTTCTGAATGAGATGTCACTCCCGGCGGCCGGTGCCTATTGTTCTTCTCCCGCAGTTTTTGAACCCCGGGAGCTGCAGAACTTGGCGGTCCCGCACTGCTGCGGCTGCCCGGGGCAGCGCCGCGGACTCGGCAGGCAGCGCTGCCAGCAGCCGCCCACCGGCACGGCCGGGCAGCGGCCCCGGCCCGGGCGGGGCGGGGGGTCCGGGCGCCGCCTGATTGGCCGCAGCGCGGGGCCCCGCGGAAGGTGCCGCGGGCGGCGGCGGGGGCGGCGCGGCGGTGCCCGCAGAATGGGCGGCAGAGCCGGCTTCTTCGAGGTGGGTGCGGGCGGCGCCGGGGGCGGGGGGCGGCCGAGGCGAGGCGAGCCCGGGCCAGGTCCCGCAGCATCCTGCCGCCGATGGACGGGGCTGCCCGGGATCCCGGCGGGCTCCTTTCTCTTCCCCCTCCATCTGCATTGAAGCGCCGGGGAGCCGGAGCCAGCCGCTCCCGACTCTGCCGAGGGAAGTGACCGCCGCCGTAGCCGGGCAGAGGGGCCCGGAGGGGCACGCTGCTCCCCGGGGTTTCACTGGGGCGAGGCAGCAAAAGCGGCTGCAGCCCGCCCCGTCCTCTCCTTCCCCGGGCACGTTCCCCTCGCCGTTCCCGATCCCCGCGTCCCCGGTGTTCCCGGAGAGCGGGGCGGGGGGAATCCCCGGGCTTCCCGGCGGTGCGCGGAGGCGCCGGATCAATGGCTCTGGGCTTCTCGCGGGTCCTGCCTAGGGCAGCACCGCGGGCAGCCTGCGCTGGCTCTGGCAGCGCGTCCCAGCCCTACGGAGAGAGCGAGAGCGAGGAATGTTCTCGGCACCTTCTGTCCCCAACTTCTCGGAAAACCCCGTGGCCAGCCGCTGTGCCCCTCGCCGGCAGCCGTCCCGCGCAGCCTTCCGGCCCGGTGCAGGCGTGGCCGCGGGCGGCTCGGCTGGGCGCAGGGAACCGGCGGGCCAGTTGGTGCCCTGGCCGAGAGGACGGCGGATACGGGCAAGAGCCCTCTGCTAGCACGGAGCGCTCGTCTTGAGCGGGGAATGAAAAACAGCCGGGCGGAGTTTAGTACAGTCAGCTAGCTCCTTGTGCTCACAGAAAGCGCAGAGTAACGTGCACCTGGGGAGCTTCAAGGGTAACATCTCATCCACTTACATAAACAGCCACACCGACTCTTTGCTAGAATTAGCTAGGCTGGCTAATACAAAAAATCTAAAGAGCGGCTTGTATTACAAAAACAGGTATGTACAAGCTAAATTACAGCAATCCTGAATGTGTTTCTGCAGGCTTATACTTGGGTTTCTCAATCACAACTTACCTAAAAAAAATGCACAGGGAGGAATGTTCCTCCTCCCGTGCAAATTACAAATCAGTTGTTGTTATAACACTAATAGAATCCAAAGTCATCTGAAAATCATCTACCCCTTTAGTAACTCACCATGACCTAAAAGTTCAGGTTTTAATTTTCAAAGATATAAAAATGATCCAGACATCACAATTCAGCAAAATAAACTGCCTATAGCTATTTTGGGTGTGAGGTAGGCACCCGCTTTTTCCTCAGCAGTGCTGACTTCCCAGGATTGTTTTAGGAAAAACAACCAAGCTTTTACTGCCTCATGGATTTCTAACAGTGAGGTAGAACTCAAACTGTTGTGAGATCCAAATGCAGGAGCAAGCACATGTGTAATACCCTTCTGACTGCCCTTAGTCACTTCAGGTTTGCTCTTCTGCCTAGACTTATTTGAACTCCTGAAGAGCACTAGTTACTAGAAGACCTCAAAAGCACGGATATCATTATTGTTACCTGATTTTGCAGATGGGGAAACACACAAAAGTTGAATGACCTGCTCAGTCTTGCTAGGCAGGACAATAGCAGGAGATCCAGGTCTTTGGAGTCCTAAATCAAGATCTCGTGTTTAAGCAACACCAAAGCAAACTCAGCATGATTCATGAATTTACATGTCAGCCTTGTACGTCTTAGTCCTTTTCTTTTTATAGCAGATAATGGGTGGAAAGAGATTTGCCCAGCTCATCCCGTGTGTGAGCTGTCTCAGGGGCAGGATGTGGACAAAGACTGCCTAAGTAGCACCACCAATACAGTTCCCTATTGCTTTCTGCACTGTTCTCCCTGATTTGTTTTCTGTTACAAATTCATTGACTTTGAATCCTGAATTGCATTTCCCCACCACACATTCAAAGCTGAGCTATGTAAAGAGAGAAGGTGAGTATCCCACTTCTCTCAGTAGTTCCTGGGGAGGCCAGGCAGAATTTCTACTGTTGTTATAAACTTTAGGGTTCCCTCTTTGAGGAACTGTATAAATTTGTACTTTCCCCGAAGCATTTTTAAACCATTTACTCTTTACTGTTCTTCTATGGTTCTTCCTGATAAGAATCACAAATCACTTCACAATCACCAAACTGTCATCTTTACTTCAGATATTGGTTTGTTTCTACTTTCACCTCATTTTTTAATCACTAATAGTTCAGAAGAAGCTTCTCAAGGACAACTGTAAATAAATATGCATATACTTGAAAATACTGCACCTGATAATTTGAGGAGATTCAACTCCAGACTGAGAGATGTATGACAGAGACTTAGATTAATATTCTTTAGGAGTCTTAAATTCTCTAAGTTGCATAGAGAACAACTCTTCTGACCAATTTGAGGTTTGTTTCAGAGCTTATGATACTGTTTATCCTAACAGTGCCTCTTTTCCTCCTTTCCCTATGAGGGATGCCTATGTGATGTGCTCAGATATAAATGTCTCCAGTAGAGCTCTGAAGTTAGACTAATGAATTGTATTATTTCTTTTTACTTGACAGGTTTAGGTCTTCAAAAGCATTTCATGTAAAGAAAATAGTATGGTGTTCTGACTTCCAAGAGGAAAGATCCTTGAACAAATATATTCATACTGTAGAGAATTAGTATCACAAGAGCCACAGTTGTACTTTTTCTTCCTTAATTAGTTTGGATGGTAAGTGCCTTTTGTGAGCAGCAATACCCAAAAATGTTTTGGAATCTTCACTCCCTGATGATAGATTGAGCTGACATGTGCAGTGCAGTCTAAAAGCAATAATATACTGGCCCCCCTTGTTGGCATTTAAAGTTCCCTCCCTCTTCTGTCTGTGATGAAAACCCTCTGAATGTAAGGGGGTGGCGACTGCTGTCTGGCTGGCACGGCTGGGATGTCACAGCTCCTGTTACAAAGGCTGCTCCCTCTCAGAGCTATGCTGTCTAAAGCCTCAGCAAGTAAGAGCACTGAGAGCAAGTGCTAAAAGCAGAACTGCAGAACATTTCAAGATGCTGTATCTTCCAAGAATTGCCAGAAAGACAAGGCCACAGATCAGATATTTGAACAGTCATTTAAAGGGACAATTGAAAATTTCCCTGCTGTTTGAAGACATCTGCTCTGTTTTCACAAGTAACACTAAAGATTATTATCATAGAAAGCGATGAGATGACAGGGCAAACATTATCTCTTACTCTTTTAACACCACTTTTCCCCACACTTACCAACACTTCAACATTCAGTTGTACTGCTTTACTTAGAAGACAGCAATTTGTCTTTTTTCCTCTGTGAAGCTTGGAAGAGAAACTTAATTTTGTATAGGAGAAGATGATAGTAAAACATTCATTGGTAGGAAGTACCTGGAGCTACTCAGAATTTGAAGGCTACATTTGAAATTATAAGTCTTATATTAGGAAAAAAATGGGCTTCTTTGAAGTGTATTTAGAAAAAAACCAAACCACCAGTTTTGTAAGTTCACCTGTCTGTATAAGCTCTCTAAAATTCCCAGGGTTTCCAATCTTTCTGCGCTATCAAAAGGCAGCAGACCCATCCTTGATGCTGCTAGGTAAAAAAACAAAGAAAAAAACCCTCTTCAGTTTCTTCAATTCCATGTCAAAAGTATACACTGTATGTACATTTTGGCATCCCTACAGCAAATTATGCACAATGAGTAGTAATGAAACTAGAAATACTGAAGTTTGATAATGCAAACACAGTGCTTATACAAAGATATGATTGTGATTTCACAAAGAATTTGTGTAACTCTTCTACCTGAATATTGCCATTGTAGAAAACAACCATAAACTAAAGGCAGTGAATATTCTCTTGCACAAGGAAAAGGCTGTGCAGTGGTGTTGGAAAACCTGGATGTCTACTTAGTGTTGAGTCAAAGCTGGCTCAGGTTCTCAGATGGAGGCACTCCAATGTGCTTCATAGTGACAGTGATACTCAGTGAATGATGTGACTTTTCAGTATGCCTGGGAAATTGGCAACATGCAGCTCTGTGTTAGCCAGCCTAAGTAAATATGCACTGAGTCAGTATTAACTGGTGGAGGTTCCTTTTCATCTTGTGTATCCTGCAAGATCTCATAGTAGTAAAAGCTGAAAAGTTCTCATAGATTTTCAAGAGCCAGAATTCACTGTAAAGGCCTTAATGACTTTTCCTTTCTTGAAAAATAAATCAGCCTCCCACCCCAAGTGAATAGACCTTCCTTTTCCTTCCTGACTGTTCTTATGCTGACTCATTTTATCTCTGCCAATTATGAATCCATGTCTTTCTGAAGGGTGAGCATTTGTAGATCTATCATCCCTAGGCCCAGGTCCACAAAGCAACTTGGGTTTTGCAATGCGTTTGGGTAGGCACCCAGCTCCAAGGTTAGATAGGACAATTTGGTCAGAGTATCCAAGTTTACTTCAACTCTTATCTCTTTACTGTGTGGTATCCCAGAAGGCATCTGCTGTAGAGAAATACTGAACAGAATTACAATGGAAGGGAGCAGTGATAAAAGGAGCCCAGAGAGACAGAAATTCAGGCTTTCTCTTTGGTAGGAGACAGCCCTTTTCACTGAATTCCTCTCCTGCCTGTGGTCTGCCTGTGGGAGAAATGGGGAATGGCAAAAGACATTCCAAAGCAATTTTCCCACTTCCAGGCAGTGTGTCTAACTATTACATGTAAAGCATGAAGAACTAGATCATCTCCTTTGCTGACAGTTTAGTTTCATTCAGAAAGAATCTAAATGCTGTGCATTGTGCTGACCTTGGGATAAAGATGCTTACTGGATCAATATCCTTGGGGATTTAGATGAGAGCATGTCTAACGAGCAAATCAGAAACAGGTGGAAGAAATAAAAATGCAGTATGAGTGTCAGCACAGGTCAAACACTGGCTTGCAGAAGAGCAGAACGTAGGAAGCTGAGGAGTAAATACCTAGAGTATCTCTTGTGAACCTTTTAGACATCTAAATTCTACAAAAGTGAAAATTCATTTTAGAAAACCCTTTGAGTATGAGCATCACTGTATGTCTTTATACACAGTGAAATAATGCAATAAGATTCTAATCTTGTGAAATATGAGCCATTGCTTCAGAGGTAAGGATTTGTTTAGTTGGACTGCTTAGAGAATAAGGCTCAGCACTCCACAGGTAAGATGATGAAATTTTGCTTTGTGAACATTTGCTTAGTTCTGGTTTGGGAACTTCTCCCATAGCATGTGGCTAAGCTGTGAGACTCCCTGCCTCAGGACTGTTTACACAGGTTTAAAAGGCAAATGCATAAACTAGTTGAAGAAAGAAATCCATGAAAAATTATTAAATACATAGGCAGCACTTCTGGTGCAGGAGAATCAAAATCACTGTGTCTTCCCTTTCCCTCAGTCACTACATTCTTGCCCTGTTTTATTGCTTCTTCTGAGTCACCTGCTGCTGGCTGTTTCAGAAAGCAATTCTAGATGGATCCTTAGACCCATCCTCTGCTGCAGTTTGTACCTTTTGGTGCAAGAGAAGCTTCAGACTGAGAGTCAGTTGTAAAGCAGCAGCACAAACAGAATTTTCAGTGTAAGTACACTTACAGCAATCTCCCTTTGGCTTAACTCTTGACTTGAAGAAAACTTCTTGATATGCCCTAATGTGACATCACACTAAGGCATGCTTACTCCCTTCAGGAACAGCACAATCTACCAGAAAAGTCAAAGGAGATAGAGAAAATTAATAATTCTATAGGAAAAATGTTTAGAAATATTCAGTTTGCCACAGTTAGGACTGTGGCAACCACTAGATTGGTTTTTAAAATTCAAATAAACTGATTTATGTCAGCATTCTGACAGTTTAGGGAGAATTCATTCTGCTCATTGCTCTTTCTCAGACTGGTTGGGTCCTATACTGTGAAATAAACTTTTTTTTTTAACCGAGTAATTTCAAAAGAAATCAATACAATATATGCTTATGTCAGTGCTTATAAAGTCTCACTCAAGTTTACTCAATCTGCTGATTACAAATGGTTTCAAATTAAACTTCTAAGATGCACAGACAGGATAAATGTGTCAGTATTGCCGTAATAGTTATCACGTTATTTTTGAAGATCTGTTGATCCTTTAGCACTTTAGCTATGGCTTTAAACTGCAGGAATTCAAGTGAACTATATTTTTGTAATCCTATTACAGAGACACTACATCTTAAAAACTCTTTTTAAACACTTTGCTCAGCTGTTTTTCCCTTATGAATACTTTTATTTTACCTTTTTATTTTCTGAATAAAAATTTAACAGCTGAATATACTTTTCTCTACTTATATTGTGTATTGATTATTCTTTACCCTCAATCTGTTCTAAACATTAATAATCAGGATTTTTTCTTTTACTAATGACACTATTGATCTTTAATCCTTATGCAATTGAAGAAATTTGTCTTCTAATCAAAGATATATATTTGTAGTCACTTACAAAAGAGTTTTTAAGGTCTTACACAAATCTGCCTATTGATTAAGTTCTACTCTAAGTAGTCTCACAGAAGCTATAGTTTAAATTTTAATCTTTAAAAATTCACCAAATAAATGGACTGTAAGTCTTACTGCACTAATGCAGGCCAACAGTTGATGTCCTATTGTGCTAAATGCTTTGAAAACACAATGAAATTGAAATTCTCTGAGCCAAACAATTTATGTTTAAAAGAGATGCTACCCATCAGTAAGTGTTCCAAGAACAGATTGCCGGGTGTCTGAAAACTGTTGCCAACCAATGCATTAACTGCCTTGGTGCTGTGCCTCAAGGCTGGAAACATTGTGTTCAGTGCTAGGGTGCTTCATGGGATTGGCCAGCATGTTCAGGAACTACGTTTCTTGCTTTGGATCAGGCTTTTCTGTTCCTTCTGCAGGGAACACCTGCACTGGGGGATGTTCTGATAAATCTGAGAGGTGTAATAGAGGAAACAGTCACCTTGCTTTCACTCTGTTGCTGCACAATTTGCTGTGGACTGAAGTGGAATCTAAAGCTGTGTTCTGGCATCCATCTTTCTGAAAAGGAAAAGAATGTTTGATATTTGCTTAGATCTTGAAAGTAATTGAAAGTAAATTAAATGTTTGAAGTGGGGGGAAAAAAAAAAAAAAAAGGAACATTGAGCAGTTTAGGTTGCAGGAGCCTTGTGGAAATCGTGAAAACCTGCTCAAAGCAGATACAGCCAGATCAAATGGCATTGGGTCTTGTCCAGTCCAGCTTTAACTGTCTCCAAGAATGGAGATTCCACATCCTCTCTAAGCAACTTCTCATATTTTGCCTAGCTCATGGTGAAAAAATTTCTTGTGTCTGGATTTTCTCCTATTTTATCCAGACACATTCCCTCTCACCATTATCTCTGTGCACTTCCAAGAAGAGTCTGGATCCATCATCTCTATAGACTTCCTTTAGCTATTTGCATGGACCAGTATAGGCAGGTATGACAGTTTGGCATTTGAAAGAATTGTGCTGGAACAGAACTAAATAACAGTGGAATCAAGCTTTATTTGTTTGCTTTACACACTGATTCTACAGAGATTTCTGTACAGCCACTCCCATGAAAACCACAGAGCTAAAGAAAAACTCTGTAACTTTCAGTCTGGTCTTGTGCCTAGCAAGAATAACCAGGCTAAAATACCATAAGTGGTAGAAAGATATTTAAACCACTGTAATTGACCTGGAGAATATCTCTCAAATACAACCACTGGAGGCCATAAATTAAAACTGCGCCTGGGGGATTCTGATAAAATATATATATATATATATATATATATATATATATATATATATATATATATTTGGGTTGGGTATGGAATGGGAAGGACATTACTAAAAGTGTAGGGACTGCTGCAGTCTGCAGGGTATTCATTGACAAAAGAGCTTTGAGATACACCAGAGGTTTCAATAGTCCTTATAGCAACTTGGCATCAGAAGGGAAAAAAAGTGGTGTACAGCCCCCTCTCTGCCCCGTACTTGTTCTGTGGACTGCAAGTGTCAGAATAATGTATTTCAAGAATAGTCTTCTGGGAAAGGAATCCATTTCATTTGCTTTCCCATGGAGATTTCACACAAACAGATATTAAAACTGTAAATATGTGTTATTTTAAATATAAAAAAATCAAGGGAAAACATATGCCAACAATCCATCAGATACTTGTTAGGTATCACAAAGGAGGAACAGTACTTATCTCTCTTAGTGTCCTGGTCAGAGCTTACAGTGCACAGGCAGAAACCACCATGGCATTACTGTTCCTTGTGGAGATCAGATTTGATAGGTGGGACTGGAGCTCAAGTGCTCCATTGCTGGGGCAGAAAAGAACCCTTTAGGACAAGTGAAACAAGGAAATAAGATACTCCAACCAAGTGATCTCTTCAAAGCAACCCTCTGAGAAAGATACTGGACTGTGACTCCTATTTTTAGTGAGGAATCATATTTAAAGTCTAATATTAATCCATTCTCTTGGCCAGTTAATACCAAACATAATTAATTCTAGATGTTTATATAAAAACCCCAACAACTGCAATGTGGTTTAGGGAGTTGCTGCAACTGGGCTTTGCAATGTCTGGGGACTTTTCTGCTTGGCTATTGATCAAATCATAACATTTTGCCAAACTGCCATTCGATCATGGAAATAAACTGCTCTTTTCAGAGCTGTAGCTAAACCTCTGCTTGGAATATGAAATGCTATTATGTAATTATAAAACAAATGATTGAAGAGGCAAGAGTGACACTGACTATGCCTATAACAAATGTTTAAGTGTTTGTGAAGCCCAGGTATTTAGCTGCATTTGTTCATTATGTCCACCAATATTTTCCACTCTCCTGACAATTAAAATATTTTTGAAATAATACACAATAATCTTCAAGCTTTATGTACTCAGAATATTTGCTTATATGCATATATATACATTTAATTTTTTTCTCAAGCTCTTTCTAATTTTATGAATCATAAAAGTACTGTTCCTTAGTGATTCCTGTGAAACTTCTCTACCCCTTACTTCTTCCACTTGTTCTAGCATAAGAAAATACCCAAGATCACCTTTTTTGATCAAACACCTAGCTACTTCTGCTACTGAATATATCCAAGAAGACAATTCATTTGGCTTTTTTTTTTCCAAGTTGAGTGCTTTTGGAAACTGGTGATTGAAACTGTCTCTTGAGAACATCAAGAAGGTTTTGAACTCAATTCATAGATCAGAGAAAAACGGTGTCCCACTCTGAGTCACAGGAAATTGTGAATTTGGGAACCAGCTGAGTTTACACATTATTTAGCCAATAATGATTAATTATCATTTTGTGTCCTCTCAGGTGGAAATCCTTGATTGGGAGACAAAGAAACAGCTATGCTTCCTAGATAAGGTAAAACAAAAATCTGCTTAAAAGACTAGGTGACTTTTTAAGAAATTATTAACTTTTCTGAAGTAAATATGGTGTTTATGAAGAGTATTTAATCTTCTGGTAGCCTTTCCTTGGCCACTTGCAATGATTATGCAAGCTTCATACTGACAACAGTGTATTTCAACCCTTTTCCAGAAGGAGCTTTTGGACAAAAAGGACAACTTCAGTTGTCCTTTCCTAAGTTGCTTTACTAAGAGGGTGCCTGTTGTTTGGTACTCAGAAACCATCAAATTGTCACTGCTGTAATAGTAACTCTTGATCACTGCTAGAGAAGCTGCCTCTGAAACAGGTGTCAAAAATTGTCCTGCCTTTTTCCTGTCAGTTCTTTGAATCCTTCATGCCAAGGCTAGGCACCAGTACAAAATAGCTACATTGTCTAAGTCACATTTCTATTTGGCCTAATAGTCTTGCACCTAGTAGTTGTCATTCAAAACATGCATCTTATATTTACAATATTTTTGTTGCCTAGGTGGAACCAAATGCTACAATTAGAGAGATCAGATTGATGTTCCATAAAATATGTGAGTATAACTTCTGCAGCAGCTCACATCAGAATATCCAGTACATAAATAGGAAAAAAATTAAATAATTGAAACATAATGTACGCACACATATTGCTGATAACCTGCACATGAATGTGATCACAGCGAGATTTCAGCAAAATTATTTTATCCTATCCTGATACAGCTTTGTATTTTTTTCTGCTGCATAATTATCACCTATATTAGTGTTGAATAAATATTTAAAAAAACCTTTAAACAAAGCTCATCTTGTATTGCGTTCATTATAGTAGTGGGTGATCTAAACTGAACATTGTGTATCACACAACTCTGTATTGTTTTACAGATCCTCGGTGGTACCCAGCAAGGCAGTCAATAAAACTTGATCCAAGTAAGTACTTGTGAGGTCTGCAGTAACTGAACTGAGCGGGGCCCGGGCAGGAAAGGTGTGCTTAAGGGTGTTGGCTCTTAAGAATCTGTTTCCAGCTATGTTAATTAGCGCTGTGAAAGCTGAAGAGAATCCAGAACAAATATAATTCTTTTGAAGGAAACATAGTTACACCCTGGTGCTTGGTAATTACCTCAGGAGTTTGCACATTGTTCCAATGCACTTTCTAACTACTGAGCACTGTTGCTCTCCAGAGAGGCAGCACAGGATCTAGATATTCACTGCCCTTAGCTGCAGTCAGATGATCTCCATGATGATGCTCAGCTGGAGCACCAAAAAGGGCTGTGAGTTTGAGCTATCAATTCACATAATCCTCTGTTCTCAGGCAGGAATTACAGTTCTTTTGAGGGAAGCTAATGCAGAACACATTGCTGTGGACATAGCAATTGCTGACAAAGCTGATGACAGCTGGCTGACTTCATTAATACACTTGTAGGTATTGCTACTAGAAGCCTCTTACATGGCCTGTGTCCACAGAAGTCTAATTGCCAAACTGTGTTAATTCATCTTAGCTAAAATATAACACTTTCTTCCTTTGCTTTCATTAAGGATAAGTTTAAATAATCCCTTAAAAGTATGCTGGTGAAGATTTGCTCATTATGTAAAATCTATCCATGGAAAACAGATGTATCTTGTTTCCTTCTTTGAAGGTCTCCCTTGTCAGATTCTTCTATGAATTTAAATAGTTAGACTTGCCATGAGAAAATGCTGGCCTTTGGAGGTTCTTCCAAATCTAGGCATTGAAAGCTCAAGTGCAGTGGAATCACCTCATAGCTGGTTGTTTGGGAAAAGAAAGGCAGTGAAAATTTCTATAGGAGAGTTTTCCAAACACAGCTTATCCTATCTTCTGTTTGTCTGATGATGAGCAATGAGAAAAGCAGAAGAGAGAGAGAGGTGCAGCTGACTAGGAGGTCAGGGAACTGCCATAAAGGGCATCGCCCCATCAACAAATCCTGCTGTTGGCAGTGATGAAGAAAGTCTACTAGACTGGACAGGCACATAGGATTGGGAATTCTTTTAACTGTTTTGGTGTGAATAGGGGACCCAGGCTTATATGTGATTACAGGGATAAATAAAAATTAAGTGTAAATATTCTTGGTCTGTTTAATGAGACTCCAATAAACCCACATCACATCAAGGTGTCTCATAGATAAAGCACCATATAAAGCTAGTATGCTTCCAAAGTGGACTTGAATGTCACTAAGATGTAATTACTTCTTTCCTTCTCAGAAGGAAAGGCTCTGAGGGATGAAGAAATCCTGCAGCACCTCCCTGTTGGCACAACTGCTACCTTATACTTTAAAGATTTAGGGCCACAGATAGGATGGACTACGGTGAGCTCTGCTTCAAGTCTGAGCCATTTCAATGGCTAGTTTTCCACAGTTAATCCTTACATCACTTTTTGTTTCTCTCCAATATTTCTGCATGATGTCTGTTCTGATAGTGGATGCAGGCAATGAATCCTCATTGCTTCAGTTCATTTAATCAGGGAAAGCGGTAACAGATTGAATGCCTATTCCGTTCTCTGGGAGAGCAGCAGTGGAAAACCTGCTGCAGGGAGGCTGGCTCTGCAGAACTAAAATGCAGATTGTCAAATAGATGTCTACTGCAAAATCATTATGAACTAGGTATGCAAATGCCTTTGGCAGTCTGCTCCACCAGACCTGTGTAACTCCTGACAAAATTAGGGTTATACTCCATTGAGTTTGTCCTACAAAGAGGCATGGGAGCAACTTCACATGTCAGTACCTGAAGTGACTTCAGCAAGAAAATGCATAAAATTAAGATTAGTTGCTGTCTGCATGTGACTGTGTCCCAGGATGCCAGTGACAGGCCAATGATGGCTGATAATTTCTGCAATATTAGCAGCAATCCACAGACCTTGCATATTTACTGTCTTAGCTCAAATGCAAATTTTATCACAACTCACTTGGCAGGCAACACAGCACTGCTGTTTATGCAGTGAGGTGACCAATGACCCTTCTAGCTCTCTAGAAGGTCCTTGCTGCACAGTATTACACTAGTTCCAATAAACAGCACGATGTCAAGGGAAAAGTACCTCATAATTTAAAGACATATTTACCATTTATTAGCTATGAGATATTAATAAAACCCTGTGTTGATTACAAATAGCAAAGACAATGTTAATAGGAGGTAAAATTTAAAAAGTCAAGTATGTTTTGCAAGACTGAGTCTTCACATCTTTACTTTGGATGCAATGCTGATAAATCAAGCAGCTATTACTCAATTCAAAAACCCAGGAAGACAGACAAAGGCTTCTAATGGCAGTGTAGATTTCAAGACACACATGCATTAATATCCACCAAAATATCACAGGGCAGAGTAACCCCAGGCTACCATTTCGTAATCTTTTGCTCTCCCTACCCTTCAAGCTACTTCATTCAAATATAAACTAACAAATAGTTTAGTATTATCAAATCAAAAAGATGAGCTTCTCATCTACAAGCAAACCTGATCTTCACCAGAGAAAATGCTGATCATAACAGAAGTCAGTAACTCAACTTTTCTGAGTATCAAAACAACTCTAAACACATTAGAGAACTGGGATTGTTTGGTTTTCTTTTTTGTTTGCTTTCTTTAGTTGTTGGGTTTTTGTTTGTTTGCTTGTGACAGAAGTACAATCAATTTCCCTTCTTTCTCTGTATGTGAGGTATGGACCTACTTTCCTCACTTATAGATGGGTGGAAAATTCAGCTGTTAATATTTGGTCCAAAGTTAACTTCAATTTAAAATGATATTCCTAAGAAATACACACCTATCTGAACGAATTCAAGTTAGAGAAATAGCTTCTCTGGTTTCCTCTCTTTTTTTCCCCTTTCTTTTTATTTTCCTTCTAGTATTCCAATTAAAGCTTGTTTGAACATATAATGAAATCATTGTTTCCCAGGACAACTGCTGTGCTAACTGTTCACACAGATGGGGTCACTGTGAATACTTACAAGCTGTGTTTCGAGTTTAAACAAAATTCATTCAGTAGAAGCAAAACTCCTATTTCTCAAGACAAATTCTTCACCAAATTTCATTTTAAACCAAAATAAAGCAACAGCTTTTGAGTGCAAGAGAAGGGTGAGAGCTGCATAAATGTAACATGCATGCATATTTGTCATGATCTCTGGGCTGCCATTGTTATCTTTTCATACCCATACTGTGTCTGCTGCACTGGCAATGGCTGTTTGAATGCAACTGAGGCAAATAATTGCAAAATATTTAAGTGCATGGCTACCAGTTTCATAGCCAAACCTTCTACTACCTCCCTGCCTCTCTTAATGCCATCCTGGACATGTGGAGGTGTTTATCCCACTGCATTAGTTGTCACAAAGAGACCAAAGCAAAACCATCATCTAATTCAGCTGTCTAATGATTTTCTCTCTTTTTGCAGGTATTTTTGATAGAATATACAGGTCCATTGTTCATCTATTTTGTGTTTTATTTCCGCATGAATTTTGTCTATGGACTGGATGAGAGGTTTACATCAAGTCCACACCCAGTAGTTAAGTAAGTCTGTTTGCAGGCTTGAGCAGTATTTCTTGTAGTCTTATTCCAAATGTCTTGCCACACACGGCTTTTTTAAGCACTCTTAAATGCTTTTGTCTTGCTGTTTCTAGCTTGGCATGTATCTGCCATTCTTTCCACTACATCAAAAGGTTGATTGAAACAGTATTTGTTCATCGATTCTCCCGTGGGACTATGCCACTGAGGAATATTGTGAAGGTAAATTGTGCCAGAGTCTATCCACAGCTGCCCTTATAAATCCAGCCTAGCCAGCCTATGCTCTGCCTCTGCACCAGAGACATTTTGTGTGGCTTTTGTAGCAATGCACAGCATATCTCACCCATAAAGCTGCCCCAACTTCTTTCAGAAGATTTCCTAATGTCACTATTGTATAACCCATATGCTGTCATACTGTTACTAATATTATAGAAGTCTCATTACTTTTTAGAATTTTAAACCTTCAGTATACCCTTCCTTTTCACTCAGCGGGATCCTTGGGTGTGAATATTTTAGTAACAAGTTAACTTTAAAGGTAGTACAGGCAGGCACAATGGTGAGAGAGCTGCTTTCTTTAAAAAAAAAATCTATTTTTGTAACAGTCATTTTATATCTGCTTTGCCCCTAAAATTCTCTTTGTTGTTAAGGAACTGTTAATTTACCTTGGATCCAGAGCAAAGCAGCTCAGTTGTTCTGCATTTTCTTCTCCACAGGAGCATTCCCTGATGTCACCAGTGCTGCTGTGGCACAGGGCAGCTCTTGGGGTGCAGAATCTGTTCCCTGGGTGTCTGAGAAGTAGTACAGTGACTGCATGGTTATGCATAATTATTTTATAAATGTTTGTAAAAGAGAACACACCAGTAATCAAAAGTACAACTTACTCTAAGGAAGACAAGAGATTATCAACTGGAAAAGCATTTGGGATTTAGGCAGTTCCTTGCAATTTGCACTATGGCACTGATACTTGTAGCAGCTGAAGCTCTACCTTGTGGCCAACTCCTTACAGCTGTCCAGTGGCTCTGGTCCTTTGGGTGATAGCTTTCAGGAAAGGAGGGTCTGTAGTGGGGCAGTGACCCTCCAAAAGAATCCTCCCTCAAAATTTATTGGGCTTCCTGCAGCAAGAGTTGTTAAAAGGTTCACAGATCTCATTCTTGACACAACAGATCTTGCAGATCTCCTGTTCTTGACACAACAGTAGCTGTTTAGCAGTGCTTGGGTTTCACTTGCTTTTATAATTTCATTGGCCTTGGTGGTGTTACTCCAAAATTCTGCCAGTGTGAAAAACATCACATCTTTTTTTCCCATTTTTCCATCACATAGAAGTGGTAGACAAGGCTTCTTACTTTCAGGGTTTGATCACATACACAGCAGATATAGATAGCTTCTTTCCTAAGCGCAGTGGAATGCTATGGGGTACAGGAGATACTTCAGCCTCAATAAGCAGAAATCTGAGATGGGAATTGATGAGAGATGGGATTTTCATCCCTTTTTCCCAAATGGAACTAGGAATAAATTACTCCCTACAGTGCAGCAGCCTCCCCAAAAGCAGAGCATACTAACATAGTGTAATTTTTTCTAAGATGTGATTTTTCTAGGCATTGCAAAGGTAGAATACCTGATTTATCTGGACCTAGTAAACAACTCCTTAGGATGAATAAAATAGGCATTAATACAAAAATAGTGTGGTGATAAAGAACTAATTGAAAGAAAGATAATTATGGCTGTGCCAAAAAAGGATCAGTCAGACCTTTAATAATAGGGAAGTACCAGAAGAATTCCTCAAAGATTAGTCTCATGATTGGTCTTATATGGTCTTTCTTTACCCATGAACATTTTTGTGAGTAAAAGGAAGGGATATCATCACTTTGTAGAAAAACATCTGGAGGAAAGAGAACATTAGATCTAAATAAATATTATTTAAAGTATTTAAATAGTTTTTATTTAGACAATATAAGAAGACAAACAGAAGGGTACATGCTGGTCATGAGTAAACATAGGCAGGATATTAAGAACTATGGATTGTCAGTTGCAGTGGAGAAGATGAAAGTCTTAACTGTAAGTTTGGAAACTTAGGAATAATTTATTTCTGGGATCCCTGCAATATCTGAACTTGACCTGCAGCATTATAAGAGACTGTTGTAAAGCTTTATTATTCAGGATTCACAGAAACTCTTTCTTTTCTCCAAGTGGGTTTATGAAGTCTGCATGTTCCTATTTGAACCTCACTGGAGGCGTTTGTATGAGAAATATGGATTCAATGGCAGCTGGACATTTACCAGTATTACTGTAAAGGTCCTTAGCAGTGGTAGACCCCACTCATCTTGAAGTTTCTTTTCTTATAAGCGAGGAATAGTCTTGCAGCAAATCATGTTCTTTGGGTGATTAGCACTTGTTCAGTTCAATTAGAACATGTATTGTTGGGGACTGAGCCATGATAATTCATTTTTTTAATTCTACTTCACTGAAATCCATTGCCATATGTTCCATCCTGTGCCAAGCCTTGAAGCTAGGAGAAGGTTTTCTTGAACATGCCATTCCAAGATTACAAGAAACTGTTTCCATCTAAGTTTGTACAGCAGTCAGTAATTTGTGTCTGTTGAAGAAGCTAATTTTAGGGAGGAAACAGTAGTTTATGGATAAGACACTACCTATACTGTTCCTCACTGGAATCATTCTCTTGGTTCTGCTGCATTTCCTGGGGGCAAAGGAAGTCATCACAGGGAAGCTATTTTTTCTGCTCATTCATCCCACCTAATTTGTAATTACTTGTTAATAATTTGCTCTTTTACATCAGTTATCTCTTACACAGTCTCATTACAAGGACATACTAAGTGCTTGTATTACATCACACCCAAAAGGGTATCCATTTTGTCTGAGGTCTTGGCACTGCCGTGGTTCAATTAACCCTGAGAAAAAAATGGAAATGCAACTGAATGTTTGATACAGCTGCTTGCAGCAGATGAGGGGGCACCAGCATTTTCAGAAAAATGCACCATCAGACACTGCAGTCAGCTAGTGCAGGTTGGAGATGCTGAGGTAATCACTTTTCCAGGGTATTATTGCTAGAAATGCAGTTCTGGTATATACAGGGGGAAAAGACTGCAAAATTCAAAGCAAAACAAAAAAAGTTAAACTAGGCAGGAGAGCCTTGGATGGGATTTTTGCCTGCATGAGCAGGAAAGGAAGTGGTGAAGGAGAAAGCAGAAACACCTAGGAATGTCTAAGGTATAGGAACCTATTTGGAAGGCCAAGAAAAAGAAAGACCAGGAAGACTAAGAGGATCAGAGTTTTGCTTAAAATTGAAAATAGGATGCAAGGAAAGATAAGGCAAAGAAAAGAAAGATAAAGAGCTCAGTTGTGGTCTTGCTGAAGTCCAGGTGATGAACAAACATACCCAAATACATCAAAAACTGAGGGACTAGGTTGGGTAAAAGAAGACTAAACTGATGAGAGGCAAATGTTTGAATTGTTGAGGGTTAAAGTCTAGAGGTCAGAGCACAGAGCAAAGAAGAGGAAGGGCTCAAGAAAAGGCCTCCCTCCCACCTACAAATATATAAGGAGGGAGAAAATAGCATGTCACCAAGACACCAAAGCAGCAATGACTGTCAGAAAAAACCCCACAGGAGGCAGGGCCAAGGAGGCCAAATAAGAGGTAAAGGTTGTCATTGTAAGTCATTTTTTTCATGGATGAAGCCTATGAACAAGCACTGAGATTGGTGAGGAATGCGGCAGTACAGCCATTAGTGACAGCTCATTATCAGTTTAGAGAGTGGAAACTGCACGGCAGAAACACAAGGACAGCAGCAAAAGGGACTAACTAGAGAAATCACAGTGAAAATGTAGAGGAAAGCATCAGGCAGGAAAAGTTAAAGCATAGGAAAGAAAGAAACTGATGGGGTGAAGGAAAAGAGTACAGGAGATTGAGCAGTGCAAAATAATAAGTACAGCAGAGAGGACAGTGCCCAAATCTGGTCTTACAGTCTCAGGGGTCAGCAAAACAAGTTTCTCTTTAACATGCAGTCTGTATGCTCTTCAACTTTGCCCAATGGCTTGCCAGACAAGATAATTTTGTTTTCAGTCATATGATCATACTTTCTAAAACTGTTTATAAATTTAAGAGCTCCAAGATATTTTAGAGGAAATCTAAACTCTATTAGTACCATTTCCTTTCTTATTTCCTGTTACCTGCTCCCACCTACCACACTTAGTACTGCCATTTTTTGTTGTATTATCAGCAAGTTGAAGGATTGTCCTGATCCATTGTTATCAATAGTCCTTGCAGCAAATAGTGGCCTAAAAGACTGTACTAAAACAAAGAAAAATTGCTTATTTTTCAGAACTGCTTATATTACTGGGGATTTGCAGCTTGGCTTGCATATTACATCAATCATCCTCTTTACACTCCTCCTTGTAAGTAGCAAAACAGCCCTCAATGATTTAAATATTTATGTACGTACTTCCTGTACTAGTACTAATGACATGCAAACTCTTTTTTTAATAGCTTATGGGAAAAAACAGATAAATTTTGCTGTGATCATGTTTCTGGTAGGTTTCTTGCTTTTTCTATAAAATGCTAAAATATCTTGCCTTGATTCTTTTGTCATATAAGTGGAGGACTGAATAGGATAAACAGATACTTAGGACTAGAACATTTGGGACATACTGCTAAAGCTAACCACTTGCATGCAAAACAGACAAATCTGTTGGTTTTTAATATGATTTTGTACAAAGGAATATTTTGATTCAATGTCCATTCCAAGAATAGGATATTGATCTGTTGGGATGATCTCTCATAATCTTTAAAAGTTTGTGACCTTGTGTTTAAAAGCCAGTGAGTTTGTTTTGTGAACTGTTTATTGAGCGTTAAAAATCACAACAGATCATAAATCTCAGGGAACTGGCCAGAGAACTAAGAGAGTATGTTGCTGATAATTTCCAGTGATAAAATTTCATTTTGCTGAGCTTCAAAACCTGTTTATAGCTTTCTTTATGATTCAAAATTCTTCAGTCACTGTTCATTCTCACAATTCCTAGGAACACTTCATACATGCAGAAGCAAAGTCAGTGTAGCCAATAAGATGGACCTCCATCCAAAGGCTTTTCCTATGTATGTGTAACTTGTTCAGAACATCAGCTACTCACTTGCTTTGACAAATTAATCATCAGTGACTGCAGGATCCCAAAGCAGCTTCCCAAGATGAAAATTCTGTGAGGTCATAATCTATTCACATTTTATTGAGAAACTCCATAACAGAAAGCACAGAGCTGGGAATAAACTCAGGAGCTCTGACCACTAGTCATTTGCTAATAGTTATGCATTGCAGACACTGGAAAGTGTCCATAATCATATAAATGGGTCATTTCAATACACTCTCTTCATAATTGATTGGGGCAGCATGCTTTAAATCCAGTGAAGGAAGCTGGGTCAGTTATATTTCATGACTCATATCAATTATACTCTAGAGAAGAAAACTTACTTAGAGACCAAACTGTATCCTCCTTGGAATTTGAATAATTTTTGAGAAACCAAGACTATGCAAATAAGTTTTTTGATGTTTTTAAAGGCATAAGAATAATCAAAAAAATAAAGCAAGTATCCCCCAAGTTCACTTCTATCCCCTGTGCTTTATTTAGATTTCAAGGGGATTGTGTAAGTAATAAACTTGATACTTTGGACATGGAGTCCACAGTTTCTTAAAAATATCATAAAGATATAACAGAATATAATATGGACTCATATTTGAATGGAGATGTTTCATCCTTCTGTCAGTAGTCTTAGTTAAGGATATTTATTGTGTTAATAATAGATTATTTTCCTTTTCTTAAATATTTTAAAGAACCCCAGGAAATAACAGGAATAAAAGGAAGAAAAAGAAATAGAAGGGAAGAACATTTTTAACTCTGTCATACTTTTTCTTGCAGCTGTGTGAAGCTGGAAATTTTTCCATTCATGTTGCACTCAGTGACCTCCGGAGAAATGGTAAAAACTGCGTCATCATTTTCAGTTTTGTGCAGCCATTCAGTACTTCTTCAGTTGCTCTGCTTCAGGAAAGACCTGATGCTGGGGGATGTTGATACTGTCAGCTGACTGCTGTAGGAGCACAGGTTGCTCAGCACTGTAAAGATTGGATTCTAAGGGAAATCAAACAGTGCAAGGACTCTGACATCAGACTGTTGAACAGCATTTCTTAACTTACTGCAATCTTTACTGTTTGGCCTGGGTTGTGTTGGGAGCAGTTACATTGGTTATACTGCCAGTGCAAAAGGAAACAATGCTGCTACAAACCATGTTTTGGTGAGCAAGGGAAAGTTCCCTCACAGGTATTCCACTCCCCACTCCTCTTGTGAGTCCAGAGGACATCCTCTCTTCCCATATCCTGTTTATCCCTCTGACAGTCATGAGACACAGAAGTAGGCAGAGCTGGGTTGTCTTTACAGAAAACAATATATTTAGGAATATGAATATTTTGTGATTTGTTTTCTAATCTATAGGATCCAAAACCTGTAAGATCCCATATCCAACAAAGAATCCTTTCACATGGCTGTTTTTCTTTGTATCTTGCCCAAACTATACATACGAGGTATGTATTTTCAAATAACATGTTCAGATTTTACTGTCGCTGAAAACATTTTTGTTTCTTTTAGAATGTTTTACATGGAAGAAACCTCTGAAACCGTTCAGCTCAGTACATTTCCCCTCCTTCCCTAAACCCCATGAAATCAGGTTGTGTACAAGAATTTGTCTGCTCTTCCTCCCCTCCCTTGGGTCAGTACTGATGTGACTAACCTTACACAGACAGCCCTGATCCTGGGTCAGTGCTTCTAGGGGGCTGCTAGACAAGACATGCACTGTAAAGCAGGACAAATTCTGCAGCCAGGAACAGGGAGATTGTCACTGAACATGTGTTGCAATGAGAGATGGAGGTGTCTGGTGGATTTATAATGTAAGAGCCTAGAAATATCACTGCAGGCAGGAAGATAGTGGTCAGACAAATATAAGATACTGTGATAGAGAAAATGAGCCAAAGTCGTCTTCCCCATTTTAAGTTATGCAATCACTTGTGTTGGTGGTGACTGCTTTAGAAACTTGAATCAGTTTATCATTTCATATTCCTTAATAAGGAGCTAACTCCTGACTGAGTTCAAAAGCAGATCAAGTCAGTGCAACTCAGTGTAACATTCATTCTTGCACAGAAGGACAGTGTCAGGTTTGAAGTTCAGTAGAGATCAACAGATGTTATTGAGAACAGCACTGGGCCTTGGACTATAGAAAGTTGCCATTGCTAAGAGTGATGCAGGTCTGATGAATACAAATTAGGCAGCGAAACAGGAAGGACACTGTTTTAATGCTTTAAAGTTTGTCATTGTAATAGCTGTGGAAGCAAATGTGAAGGGTTTTTTTTTGTGATAATAAGGCACTGTTCACCTTTTTAACTAAAGGTCATTAACAATAGAAATTGATCTGGCTGACCTTGATTTTTTTATTTACTTATACTAGGACAAGGTTATTTTGATCAATAGAGACATAAATGCAAATGCTGTCACCAGAAATATTTTCAATTTCCTTGGCCAAAACAGGTGGGGACCTGGATCAGTTTCACTATCATGACTCAGTGTGTTCCAGGTGAGTAATGTTTTGGTACTTCAACGTGAAGTGATGTCAGCAGCAAGAGCATGTTTTTAATCTGATAATGAAATAAGTATTTTTTCCCCTTCCATCCAGTGGGACTGTTCACCTTGCTTTGCTTCATTCAGATGACAGTCTGGGCAAAGGATAAACACTGCACCTACTTAAGAGAATTCAAGGATTATCCAAGTCATAGAATGCCAATTATTCCCTTTTTGTTGTAAGAAAAGAAGGCTCAATTTGAATATTGCACAGAACTTCAAGAAGAAAACCTCATAAATATCCTGCCAAATAAATGAATTAATTAAAAGGATTTTGGTGCATGTTGAATCTCCACTGCTAAGGGAAATTGTATGCACTTGAAAGCTACACTTCCTTACCTTCAAGAATTCTCAACTCAGAAGCACCTTAAAAGATAAGGCTTCATTGCACAGTTGCAAAGAAAAAGTCCCTGCAGCTCACTGTAACCTGTACAAGTCTGTTTAGATTGATGGATTAGAGATCCTGAGAAGTCTGTGCTGAAAAGCAGCTCCAAATTTAGCAGTGGGATTCTGCAAGACAGAAGCACTCTGGAAGGAGGACACACCAGCTAACTACAGACCTCAGTTCAGCCCGCAGGGCCAGCTGGCCTCAGGACAGTGGCATGATCTGCCTTCTTTGACTTGAAGAGTGTGTGCTGCCTGGAGGCAGGTGCTTTGTAACAGATAACATTACCAAAGAATATGAATAGTTCCTGGAATAAAGAAATAGGCCATATCTCAAAAACCTGATTTGGGTCTAACACCTAATTTGCCAAAAGAATCTTAAATAAGAAATGTTCATAGTATTTGTGAATGTAATATCCTGTGCTGGGGTTTTTTGTTTGTTTTTGGTCTTCTTCATTAGTAGTTGCATACTAGTAAATAAGATTCAGAAGCAATCTAACCTATGCCATATCTTTGATATCTGGCCTGTTTTGATATAACATCTCCTTAATTGACCTTTTACCTAGCATTTTACATCAGGCTTCTCTCAGCAGTTTTTAATACACTTTGTAAATACATGAAGTGACTGCTAGTCCTTAGAACGCTCTTCCTATTTTTGGAGCCAGGGAGAAAAATCAGCTTCATTTTGGACTTCCTGTGTTTACTTTGTCACAGGATGTTCTGTGGGACTTAGTTGGGGTTTGTGTAAATCTAGTTTAAAAAGGCTATTGAAATCTATCTGAATGACATTTTAAAGAAGCTATTTTAGAATATGAAGAGAATGCATAGATACTGATTTGTTTCATAATTAATTTATTTATCTATAATAGATGTATAGAAAGATTTTTGCAACTATTTGTAAGGGTGAAATATGCAATAAAATCTATTTTAAAACCAGTGGAAATAATTATGGCAAAAAGAGAAGGCTACAGCTGGTTGCTGAAGTTTCATAATATTTTGTATAGTAAAAAGCAAGAATGTCCTTATAAAAAAAATCTACATCAATTGAAGAAAAATATCTTTCAAAGCAAAAAAACATGACCCAGATTTTAATTCTGTATAACACAGAGAAGATTTCTTAGAAATTATTAGATATGATAGATAACTGAAGCAATACATCATTATGAATTTGTTTTCAGTGTTGTTTTTCCACTAGTTAAACTGTTAACCAGAAAAAAAGAACTAAATGTCAAATGATTTCCCACTGAGTGCAGTGTGGAGTACAAGCAGGTTGAAGTTTTCCTTCTGAGGAGGTAGAAAGCACATACCCTATTCACACCTTGCACCCACTTAATGTCCAGTCGCAGGAAAGAAGAAAAAATTGATCCTGTTTAGTAACAAAGAGACCTTTCCATGTCTCTGCAAGAAAACAAAACTTTTGGCAGATTTGGTCATACTCTCTTTCTTTTTAATCTTCATTTTGACATTTGGCCTCTCTTTGAGGCAGCTTGAAGATGAGTATGAGATCATTTTAATTAATATTTTTTTAAGAGCAAGTTTCTTGTCTGGGTCTGAGCTCTGAATTAATTCTTTCCATTCTTGCTGAGACAACCGTCTGTTTTCACTGGCAGCCTGGTGAGACAGTGAAGCAATCCCCCAGGACTAGCCCCATCAGCCAGCACTGTCTGACCTTGATAGTCCCGTGCACTCAGCACAGCAGGAATCTGCTTCTAAGCTGGGCAGTGCTCTCAGCCTTGGGATCTGTCTGCTGACTCACAGCAGTTAGCGTAAGGGTTAAAGAAGAAAAACCCGCCAGCTTGAAAGTGCCAGCTAGAGAATCCATCTTTGATGTTATTTATATGTCAACAAGGAGGAATGAGACTCCTCTTCTTGTATCTTATGATGGACTTTATGTTAGAGGAAGATTTTATTCTATAGCAAGGACCTGCCTTTCCTTTGACACTTTCACTATGTAGTGTTACTGGTAGAGCAGTAGAAGTTGTCTGTTGATAGGGCTGTTGTTGTTGAGAGCACAGTGCTCAGAAAGGTGCAAAAAAATCAGTGTAATACTGAGTGCGCAAACCTTCGTTTTCCCCTTGCTCTGCTCTGGTATGGCACATGCCTGCCTGCACTGTGCACACACTAAGCCTGCAGGCTGCAGGAGCAGTCTATGCAACTGCCTGCTGATGCAGAGCTGGGGACACCCTGGCTTCTCGGCTGCCTCCAGCTGCACGCGGATGCAAAGGAATTTCCTCATCCTCCATCTGCTGTTTAGCAAAGTTCACAAAAACCTGTGTGAGGAAAGCAGAAAATGTCACCATGTCTTCAACTGGGAGGAGTTAGTGGAATGACTGCTCTGCAGGAAACAGACAGAAAGGGCAATCCACAGACATCAACTGAACTGAGACACTGCATTATCAGCTGAGATCATGAGTTCCTCCTTTATTTTCATAAACTTCCTTGCAACTTCCTTCCTTTGGATGCACTTGCTTGCAAGTAAAATCCTACTTTTTCTTAAGGAAGAAATGGCTTCAGCCAGGTTTGCATGGTTTGCACAGCACGAATTTGGTTGTGATAGGAAAGAGGAGACAGAGTATTTTAGTAGGAAGCTGAAAGGCAGCCAGGAATGCCTCTCTAGCAATCCCACCAAAACCAGCTTTACATATGTGGACCCTTTGTTACTTAGGAGAGCAGACAGATGGGGCCGATACCCTCTGGCAAATGCATGTTTTCAAAACATCCAATAGACTTCCTTGGTTTTGTGTGTCTAATTGTTTCTCACAGTATCTTTGACAAAACACAGTCCAAACCTCTTATTTAGAATAAAACGTTATTCTCAGCTCAGTCTCATTCCACATTGCTGACCTTGCTCAGACTGTTCCTCCTGAAGGAATGGGTTTTGTGAATTCTGTCATATGGGAAATGCTGTCTTACCAGCTTTCACAGGGCACCTATTTACACAGGGAATAAGTTACTGATTCATACTGATACACCCTCCTTGATGAGAGGCCTGGGAATCTTGCCTGAGAAAGAGGTGTGAGATAATTCTCTAAACAATTTGGTCCTTCAGTTATTTGGATACATCCCCATTATGTTGCCTAATTCTCACCAGACAAGCTTTGTCTGTTTTTACTTTTACTTGATGTTTTACTTTTTACTCACCTGATCTAATGTTGTTTGAGACACAGAATATTCTTCAATATGCAAATTTTCCTTATTGGAGATTATTAATCGAAAAATCTTAGCCAGAGAGGAAGAGCAAATCTGATACTGCAGCATGTTGTAGTGTTTTTCTCTCTGGAAACTCCCTGGGAAGTTGATGCGTATGAATTTCTCAGCAGGAGCAGGATCTGGAGGCAGCCCAGACTTTGGAGCTTTGATTTTCAGAGTGACAATGTAGCCATCTCCAAACCTGGGAAGGACAAGTGGATTTAGGAAATGGCTGAAGAGGTTGTTTCATCATTCAGGAAGGAAATTAGTTTTCTGCAGCTAGGAAAACAATAGCAGTATCTGAAAGATATTGCATAAGATCCAGCTTTTTAGGAAGCCCCTGTATTTGCCTTGCAGAAGTGGTATGTAGCATAATAGACTTGGAATGAGATCTCGTCAGATTGTCTAATATACAACAGAGCTGCGTCCAGAAATAGGTGTGGTTAACCATTGAATTGCTTATATTAAGAATAGTACATGTCACATACACTAAATTTTCCCATTGAAAACCACTATAAAAATATTCTACTTACTTGTATTTTAGCTCCTGAATTGTGCCTAGGCATTTGAAGGTACCTTGTACCATGATGGCTAAACGAGTACAGAGGGCTTCACATTCTTCCATACTTTCAAAACAGAGAAGAGATATTTGAGATAAAAGCCAACAGATGTACTTCAGCTGCTTTCAAAGTCTGAGTTTGAAGTGTTTTTACCTGTGTGAGGTTAGCACCACCGCTCGCCCATCTCTGAGCACACCAACAATAGAGTCCCACAGGAGGCGCCGGGACTGAGGGTCCATCCCTGTGGTTGGTTCATCCTGTAATGGAAATGTTAAGGCAATCAGAGTCAGATAAAACAGGGAAAATCTATTTGGAATCAGGTCATTTTTTGGACCATAGTGTGTGATTGTTTCTCTACAGTAATCTGTGCCTTGAGAAAGCACATAGTCCTTGAGAAGCATAGGAGTGAGTGGGTACCAATGGACTCCTTGTCACAAAGCAGAAAGGAAACATGATCATGGACTGCAGGTAGGAATACAGAGCTGTCTGTGTGGGGCACAGCTACAGGGAAGGGATTGCCTTTTCTGGGCAACAGTGAGCTCTCACCAGGTCGTCTGACTTGCATAAACATATAGGACATTGTTCAGTTCAAGAAATCTGTGAAGTCATTCTGATTTACACTACCTAAGGATTTGATCCTACATAAGTCAGCTAACCCAGTAAGTAACAAAAAATGTAAACAAAATTAGGATAGAAAATTTTTCATTGAACATCTTGTCTTAAGAAATTATGAGAAAACATTTTATCTGACTGTTTACTACAGGCAGAATACATGTAAAGGCATATTAAATGGTACAAGGAACTAGGCTATTAATATGTATTAAAAAACTTCACAAAGTAAAAGTGAGTGTGTCTAAAAGTCACAGACATACAAATTAAGGTGGTAGAATATAATCTAAATAAAGAATTTCTGTAGTAATTTCATGCTGAATTTCCCTTTAGATATGCAGTGATTTAATCACTTATTTTATTTGGCAAGAACTACATTTCAGCATTTGTATAGTTTAGTATAAATTTTGTATAATTTATTCCAAAGATATTAAAGGCTGAAAAAGGTTAGGCATCTTCCTTTGTTCTGCTGGATAAAACAGCCAGGTGGATATGTTGGAAGACCATCTTTTACATCACTGGCTACACTTTGACAAGAAAAGGCAGACTGAAACTGAACAACAGTTTAAATTCAGATTTTTCTGGATTATAGATTTTATCTCAACACATTCTTTTTTGAAGATCTTTCTTTTATAATCACTTGGGGTCCATTAGAAATATAGTTACACATCCCAGACTACATTTGAAATTAATTCAAAATTTCATTGAAATAGCTGTAAGTTGAGGGCAGAAAGGAGTTTTCAATGACTTTGTAGCTCTTTAGCATGTGGTGCTATGAGATGTAATATTGAACTGGCCAGGGCCGTGTTTCCATGACACTTACTAGCAAGACGAGTGGTGGGCAGCCTATCAGGGCAATGGCAGTGGAGAGCTTGCGCTTGTTGCCACCGCTGTAGGTCCCTGCCAGGTGGTCTGCGTACATAGGGAGTCCCAGCTTCTGGATGCCCCACTCAGCAACCTGTGAGAAAAACCATCTGTTTCACACAGCAGTAACTGCAGACAGACAGGATTGCTGATACATTTCTGGTAGAAACATGACAGTCCCCTGGGATTTAGCACATTCATTTTGGAACTGGGCCAGGGAAGTACAAAGTATTTATGATGATGATGAGAGGCATTCTGACTAGGTGAGGGAAAGCCATAAAGCAGCCTCAGCTGTAGACTTCCATCTGTGCAAGAATTTAAATTATTTTCTTCTGGGATCTTCTTCATGTTTTCTTCCTTATACATACACAACTTTAAAGGCAAGAGCAAAACAGCAACCAGTGCCATTCTGAGCCACAACAATTGTATCTTTAGCCTTCCACTGTTGGTGCCACAGATTTGCAACTACCATTAATACCTGGGAACCTGCATTTGATAGTGTGGTCTTGTTATTCAACTGTCCAAATGACAGGAACCACACCCAGGACTTCAATTAACAGAATAATGAGCACACTTTGGAAATTCTGGCTCTTAGCATGATAAGAGCACCATTAATAATCCCAAATATCACTGTAATTATCAAAAGAAAGAGTACTTTACCCTCTCGATTTCTTCTGCTGGAACCCCCCGCAAGCGTGCATATAAATACAGGTGTTCTCGTCCTGTGAGCAGGTCATCAATGGCATCAAACTGAGGGCAGTATCCCATGTTTTGATGGACATCAGAAATGTTGGTCAATATACTGGAGAAACAAAGAAAAGAGTTGTAGTTCTGTAATAATAGCTCTAAGACAGTGAAGAAAACTTTGAATAAAATCCTTGTTTTCTGGGGCAACAACTCTTGTAAGAGGAGAATTAATTCTTCCTGATAAAACATGCTACAAAAATATCTGTCTGTTCATAAGAGCAAGGAGTATATTGTTGTCTTAAGTCAGCTCAGTCCTGGTTAAGAGTGTAAGCCTGTTTTCCTTCACCCATTTTTTTGTTAAAGTATAGACTAACTTAACGAGAAGTTCTTTAAACAGCCACTTAGGTTTATTTATTTATTTTTAAAACAGTGTTTGTATCTAGAAAAAAAAGAAGCAGTTATTTCAGCTCAAAAAATGGTCACTAGCAACAGACAGGCAGGACACAAGGCTAATACGTCAATGGTAGTAGGAAAAGTACAAGATCACAGAATGGATGTGGTTGGAAGGGGGCTCTGGAGGTTATCTTGTCCACTGACCCTGCCTGGGCAGAGTCACCTAGAACAGGCTGAGCAGGACCATGTCCTGGCAACAAAAGAGTTATTGTTCAAATCACATCAATGGACAAAGAATCAAATCCCAACTACACCTAACAAGCCAAGGCACACAACCTGGAAGTAAAGCAACATAAGTGCATACTAGATCACACTGTAATAACTTATGACATTATGCCAGCACTGTGTAAACAATGATGTTGGAAACAGCCAGAGAAAAATCCCGAAGCTCAGATCAAAGGACCCTGTTGGAGGGATTATCTTACGTTTGGGAGCTCTTGCCACTAGATATTATTGCCTTGTCCCACTGTTAGCATTACTACAACTTACCCACAGATTTTACAAGTGTTAAAGGTATCAAATGCAATTGTATGTTACTTGTGATCTCAGTGCCATAGAGCTGCTGGATCACTGAGTGTGTGATCTGGACAGTTCTATGCTGGTAAATGGAGTGTCACAGGGTTTTTTTTACGGTACTTACCTACTGCCAGCCACTATAGCATCTCCAGATGTCACATCAGTATCTCCAGTCAGCATTTTGAATGTTGTTGTTTTGCCAGCACCATTCACTCCCAAAAGGCCAAAGCACTAAATTGCAAAATTTATCATATTCTTTAATATTTCCAACTTGTAAATCAGTGGGGACATAAAATCTGAGCTGATCCATGGAATGTAATCCAGTGTTATTGAACAACCTACCTCTCCAGGACGGATGCCAACACAGAGTCTGTCCACTGCAGGCTTGCGTCGACCTGCATAAATCTATATTGATGGGGGGAGGAAAAAAAAAGGGAAGTTCCTATTTCAAGACATCTACAGAAATTAAAATCATCAGAATTTTTAGTTTAGTTTAATGCTATTGGGATGAGGCAACTTTAGAACTGATACATGAGTAAATTTTTTTTTTCACTCTTCTCAAAATATTACCTTGGTCAGTTCTTGTAATTGTAAGATATCTGTTTTGTTTCCTCCATTCATAATTCTTTTTCTTTCTTCTGCAACATCCTCATCTTCATTAATAATAGGTGACATGGCAGTCTCAGCAAACCTAGAAAAACCCAAGATACTGGGTTGTCCTGGGTTCAGTTAGAACAACAGTGTAAAACAATGGCTAATCTGCTGCCGAAAATGTGACTGGTGGAATCAGTGGGGTTTAAACTTCACAATTGGCTGGAGTACTCCTGCTGTTGGGAGAAACCCTGACCTTTAAAGTTAATCTGTAGACACTAAAAAGGACGAAAAATGGCTTGCTCAAAAGAACATGCCTTGTCAGTCACTGATATGAGAATAACTTGCCCCTTAGCCACAGCTTTCACTATTTGGCTACTCTAGTAGCAAGTGATGGTCCTTAGAAGTTTTGAGTAGATCTCTCAACAAGGCAGTATTTTTATAATATTTGCACCAATTAGTAATCTTGTTGGCAATCTTGAACAGAAGTGAATGACCCACTCACAGTTGGTAGGTAGCTCTTTCCATCAAGGGAGAGGCACATTGGCAAAGCAGAGAGGGGAAGTTCACAACAGTGTCCAGGATACAGCTGTCCTGTGCCACAGACTAGAACTGCTGTCTTGGGATGCCAGGCTAGTAGCACATAGTACTAGCTAGTACCTAGGCTGACTGAGAACACTACAAACCTTCCAGGTATTTTTATAATCTCACTACTACAGTGTTGTCTTCAATTAAAAAAATTACATTAAAATCTTAATTCAATAAAACTAATTTCTTTAATAAAATATTCTTAAATCCTCTTAAGATAATGCAGATTTGTAAATGCTTTCTTGGATCAGGATATCAATAAATTCAGATAAGATTGGGTAAGTAAATAGAGAACAAAAAAATCCACAAATTTAGAGAAAAATTAAGAACAAAAAGAAGAAAAAAGGAACATAGAGAATAACAAAGATAGTAATCTTTTTAATAAGGAACATTAATAGAACTTCCAGACATACCATCTTGTGGAGAACAAACGGTGCTGCATAAAGAGATTCAGAAAGAAGAACACAACTCCTTGAAGAGCCATGGCAACCAGGTTCTTTCCAACAAAGTCCCACTGAAAGGGATCAGAAATATGCTCCTCACCTTTGGAGGAAGAGCACCAAAAAGGAATGTGAAATACTGCTGAAAAACCCCACTACTCCTCAGAACAAAAAGCCTAATCATAGTGAATTACTGTACTTTATTTGCTCATGATCAAGCAATAGTTTTAATTTTCCAGTCTTATAAAAAGTCTTAACAAAATGCCTTCCAAGCTCAGTTGCTGCATAGGAGTAAAAATAATCTCTCTGAATACACACTAATTTGGATATCATTACACAAAACTTGCATGGATTATGTGAAAAGACACACATTTGCTGAATTAAACCAGAGGAGTTCTGTTATAGGACCATTCTTTTAATAAGTTGTCTGATATCAAAGACAAACATATCCCAAGAGAATGCATTTGAAGAACAACAGCCACTTTAAACATTAGCTGAGGTATTCAAATGAAATGAAAAAATACATCCTCCTGAGGTGATTTAGGGTCTTCCAATCAAAGGATAAAAAGACACCAGAGTCTGACACTGAAAAAATGGCTTCATTTCCAATGCAGACTACTGGTTGGGCCACAGAGTTCTGGCAGAACTATCAGAGGCTGTGATTCCTTCAGAGAAGGTGAACTTTGATACTTCTCATCCATCTGATGAAGGAAAAGGTGAAAAATCTACTAATTTCTGAGTTAATCCTTCCAAACATCTCATCCAAGGTCAAGACATGTGACACTGCCATAACTTTTTCTTATTGGCTTTACTTACCAAACCTCGCATATACTTCAGTCACAGCTTGGTTCATGGCCAAGTCGATGAGTCCACGGCCCAAACAAAAATGTGGGAGGACAAGCAGTACATTTTTCAATGTTTTATTAAACTTCAGTAAGGACTGTAAGAAACAGAAACAACATAAGCTGTTTAAACCAGACCTGTTTAAAAAAACATAGCAATGTAATTGAAAAGTTCTTTGTCGTGTCAGAGAAACTGGATGTTCTGTTTTCTTAAGAGAGAAAACAGACTATTTAAAACAATAAATTCAACTAATATCTCTAATATTTGCCTGTGATGGTATTTGGTGACTGATTTCTCCCAGTCCTTAACTCATGAAGCCTTCATTATATTTCTCTCCCCTGTCCAGCAGTGGAGAGGAGCGAGACAGAGGCTTTGGAGGTGCCTGGCATCCAGCAAAATTACAAAACATTACTTACTGGATTATTTTCAAATAATTCCAGGATAAATGTAATGGCACTGCTGTTGATTCCCACAAAGAGATTAATGCAAGACAATGCAACATAAGCAGTGCTGGGGATACTGAAGAAAGAAGAAGCAGGGTACATCATGGGAATTACTGCCCATCTGCCATGCAAGAAACAGAAAAAAAACTATGATAAATCCTCAGTATTCTCATGTCAGTTGGCCTAAAGAAAACACAAATTTAAGCTTTCTTCTCATCTCAAGTATAACAAAATGGTGTAACCAACTCCCAACCCACCACAGTATTTTCTCCCTGGTTACTACATAAGATTTTTTTCTGCTTAGTCGTTTTTTGCTATTAAAATGCAGGGCGTAAGACATTGCTGAAATTGAGAAAGCTTAATGCTAGCAAGGTTGCTATCACCCCAGGTATCTTTGCACATTTAAATGAATTGTACACCAAGAAGAAACAAAGAAATGTTGAATGCTGAAAGACTGTGAATGCAGTAAATGAACAACCACTAAATTCCTGCACAAAGTACAAGGAAGAAATCAGCAAACTGAACAAATATATTTTCCTGTATGGGTCACATCTGATGCTTAAAAATGCAAGGCAGGCAGTGACAAAAGAATCTCTTTTGCAGCATGTAGCCAGAGAGAGTATGTAAATATCCCATAGAAGAATCTAGTTTTAACCTGTCTTAGATCCACCCAGTTCTATTCTTCAAAGCTGGGTTCCACTAAGTCCCGAGCTCAGCAACATGAAATCATTTCCATGTGAAATACAGGGCCCACCTGCAGCAATAACCTTGGGCACTCACCCATAGAGGAGCAGCAAGGCAACGAGCGCAGGGAGATTGGTTGGGGAGGCGTATGCTTTCTTCTTGAATCCAGCAAATATAGCCACAACCATCCCAGCACTCAGTGAATAATTCACCTGCCACAGCACAGGGGGAAGATCAATGTGTGAGACCTGAGAAGGGCTGCAAGCATATCCAGATCCTACACATCATTCCAAAAGGAGTTTATATTGAGGAACATCAGAATTTGAGTTAGACTAGTCACACTGAATTTTTTGGATCAACAGGTCCCTGGAAATGAGGGGCTTAGTACTAAACATATTCCTAAGACATCTTTTATCAGACCGATCATCAAAAATATAACATACATTGTTGTTTCTTAGATTATGATTTGTGAATCCATTATTTCATAGTCTGGCTGCCAGGCTTCCCCAAAAAAGTGGCCATGCAAGGGAAGTACAGTTTCTAGTGATGCAAACAAAGGCTGTGTAAGGATGGCAGAGCTAGTCACTTGAGCCACATTCCTGAGAAGAGGCCAAAGTGTGAGTATGCTTGCCCACTGCTCCCTTCACCTGTTCAGTACTAGCAGCATTACTCTACTGCAATGCCTGGAATTCCCCATGCAGCATGGAAGGCAGCATTTCCCTGAACTGCTAACATCACTTCATGCCTTTGCATCATGCTGTCAAGGGCAACAGCCAAGCAGAATTCCTGTCAAGGAAGCTGCTGTGAACAGCAGGGAACAAGAACTCTGGGACCTGCTTCTTTCCCTCATTTACTAAAATAATGCTTTGTTTTATCTTCTCCTGGGAGAACACCTTCCAAATCCTGAAGAGTTCTGGGCTTTTCAATTATTGATTTTCTTTTAAATTTTTTCAATTCCATGTTCATGCCTTTCTTACTGCATAATTCCTTGGCGACTTTCTTGCTTGCGAAAGCATGGCCAGAGAACCAGCCCTTGTTATGCCAAAGAATTTTCTCTTTTATGAAAAAGTGGCTGGAGGGAAGCTGAGCCCTATCTAAGCAAGTCTGCACCTGTGGTATAAATCTTTTTGGAATCACACTGACTATGATACAGTGACCTAAATGAATATGTCATTTAAGACACACTATTTTGTCAGGCCTCTAGATAGTGTTCCAGCAGGCTGTTAATCTTTCCCACTTAGGTTTCTTGAACATCTTAAAATGTGTTTTGGGTCTTCTAGAGGACAGGAGCAACCGGGCAATGAGGCTTTTCCCTGCTGTGGTAAGTTGTACTTCATTATATATATTCAATTTTAATGGCTAGAAATCTTAAGACTATAAAAAATACAGCTTCATTAGGTGACTGAGTTGTGCACCTGAATTAATTTCTACATCTGTAATTGGTTCAGAGGCCAGATCCTTAGCATGGTCTCTGAGAAACACTTCAGAGAAATGAATGCTTTGCAATGCTTAAAATCACCTTCACTTGATTCACTGATTTGCCCTCAGATCATGCACACCCAGGGTAGCAGAGGTTGTCAGTCAGACCTGCAGTTACTCACTATGTCCCACATGAAGTTAGTTAGCCAGTAGGTAACAGGGCTCACACCACTGACAAACTGGAGATGTTTGGCTTTTGTTACACGTTCTTGGATCAGGTATAAAACAAAACTGGCTGGTATAAAGGACATGGCAAAAATCACACAGATGGCAACAACAGCATCCACTGAAGTGGTCAGTCTACAACAGAGCACAAGAAGGTAGTGTGAGCAAGGGAATGGATGCAATGCAACACTATATTAGCATTTGGGGACTCTGGAGGGTGCTTTAAGATCTAGAAGTAGCAAGGCTGTTTTTTAAGTAGAAGACTTCTCCAGTTTCAAAATGTGCTAGTGTATTTTTCCAAGATGTTTTGAGGACTGTAGCTAACAAATATGGCACCACTCCCTGATCTTTTACTTGCTTTATATATTTCAGTTTGATAGCCTTTCCTGTGTGGGATATCTCAAACTAGACATTTAGGCACAATAGCCAAAGTGCTCTGGAAGCAGAGAAAAGAGAAACTTAAAAAGGCAAGTTGGAGACAGTGAGATGAAGCACAGTTTTTGCCTTTGTGCTATAATGCAAAGTTTTTGGTTTCATTGAATTATGAACTTAATAGGAGAGTGGAAAATCTTGTCTTTTAAGGGATGTCTTTTTCAAGAAATTATGACTTTCAGATTTGGGAATGCACCAACCCTACTACATGCCATTGAAAAATCCACCTGCATGCTGTCCTGGGCACCAAGAGAGTGGGCTGTTAACTACTTGACCTGTAGTCAATTATGGACAAGTTCTCATTCCATTTTTTAATACATGTTTTATTTCAGAAGTAAATGTATTGGATTTGGAGCATGAACAAAAATTGCAGAATCTTCATGCTTAGGAATCAATAGAAACATGCAATAATGTATATCCAATGGTCATAGCTCCTGTGTGGGATGGGAATGAAATCTCATGTGAATGTAACGAGACATGAATAGATTCTTGCTTAGAATAAAACTTCAGGGAAGGGCCCCCCCATTCTGTCAATTGAACTTTCTCCTCAGAGTGTGAGCATGCTGGAAGTTGCAAGTTGCCAGGAGAGGGGTGGTAAAAGCCAGAAGCAGAGCACAAGTACAAGCAGACTTACACAGTGACTTCAGAGAGTTGCTCCTTGGTGAGGTTCAGAGGATGGTTTATAGCAGTGATCCCATGCTCCTCAGGGTCTTGGCCAGTCCTCAGGTTAGCTCTGAGGATTGCATTATTGGCTACATTGAGGAAACTAACCATAGCATGCCAGCCTTTATTGTTAAACCACACCTAAAAGAGCCAGAAATCACAGATTAATTTGTCAGTTACTGTCTTCACTGAACTACAGGAGAAAATTTGGCTGCCTTTTGTCTGCTCTGGTGGGCATTGTTAGCAGGGGTGAATCCAGCATCAGGAATACATAGTTCCTAGGCACAGTCCTGCAGGAGGAGCTCACATACTATGCTTTTAAAAGTATTGGACAACTACTGTCAGGGGATTTTATAGAAGCACATTTTAAGATTTAGTGTATCACTCAAAGTATTTAGGACAGCAAGCAGTACTAAGAACATGATTTTAAAGAATCTCACATATGAAATATTATAAATAAGAATTACCTACATTATGGGATATAGCATTAATACAATTTCTAAAGTATAGCATTTCAACTCTTCTTGCATCTGGGAATACCACCAGCAATATTCTCATAATTTGAAGTCTATGTCAAGAAAGACTGTGAGGTAGCAGACTAATGCCAGCAAATACCTTAATATTATCTTCTGTTTCCATGTATTTAAGGAAATCAGGCATTTCTTTAGCAGCAGCCAGTGAAGCTGGTCCCTAAAACAAAACAAAAAAGCTAAATGCTGCAGTAACCATGCTTTAATAAGGCGACAAAACCCAACCAAACAAAATTAAAAGTCTTGCTTACTCCTGTCACATTCATCATTCGGCCAAGATCGCTTAAAAAATTGACAATTTGATCTCCAGAAACATGAAGGACTGGAAGCCTTCCTCCTATAGAGATTCCTCCATATCTAGTAAAGAGAAACATATCATCAATAATTCATACTACACAGCCATAACTGTACGTTAATGGAAAAAAAAACCACTTAAAAAAGACCCCCACTTAATGCAAGTTTAATTTCTATACATCAAATATTTAATATATAACAATTTCTACTCTTTTTTTAACAATTTGTATTAGGTCTTTTTAGGACCTACAAATAATAGAAGCTCTATAAGTTTCTGAGAGGCTGATGCCAGGATCCTAAGAAAATTATTTAGAGAGAAGATTTGGAGAAAACAAAACAGTGATTTCTACAAAACAAAATCTTTACATCAAGGTAATTGCTATATAATGGTTTAGACAGCATGGAGGACTAAGGACAGCACAGACCTCAGCTGAAATTTCAGATGCTCTGAGAGGAGCAGATATTCACCAATGTCAGTACCAGCCAGTACATAATGATAAATACTACTGTACAAGAGGAACTGAAGTCTAATCCCATAGAAAGCAATGCTTGCACATGAAGCAGACATTCTGTGAAGAAAGGCAGTCATCCAGCTGCTATCTTTGAAGTGAAATCCTACCACTGGTGAAAAATGAAATAAGTATGTGCTTCAGGCTAACCAGCTTCTTTCAAAGCTTAGTAACTGCAGAGTAGATATCACACACTGGGATTAGCTGCTGTCTCTACCTAAAGAAAAGAACTAGTGGAATCTGGTTTCTAACTTCTGCTCATGTACAGAGCAGGCAGTTGTGGTTGTTACTTCTGTATTTGATAGGCTGGTGTCTAGGTTTCATCCCACTCAGGTCCCTTCTTTGGAGGGTTTATATTTTTTCTGTGGCACTAAAAAAGCTGTGTCACAGCAGTAGCACAGTATACTGTATTATTGTATCGAACCTTTTCACCACACGGTGCCCATTGGTTTGACTCCTGCAGGTAATAAAGCTCTGATAGCTCCATTGTGAGCCTCTTGCCTTCATCTCCTGCAGGGAGTTCAAACTAATACAATCTCTTGTCTTTATAAGACCCTTCCTGATCCCCAGCCTATTTCCCACTGAAGCCATGTCTTTGTTTTACAATTTCTGCCACAATTCCCCTGTCCATTTACAGAAACATTGTGAGGCTCCCTGGTTAAATACATTGTTCCTTTATTTACTACCTTAATCTGTGAATTGTTTCCTTACCTCTGCTCATTGACCCAGTATTTACTCTTCAAGCTGAAATAGACAAAGAGAATCCCTCTCAATGCACAGAACCAAAGTCAATGATATGCTAAGCTTAAATAAAACTTAAAGTTGAATTCCTATACTTTGCAGACCTCCCGTCTGCTGGTTATTACTTTGAGTTGTGGTGTTGGCAGGACTTTTGGTATTCCTTGCAGTGTGTTTTTGGCTATTTGTTTTCTGACATGATTCATCTTCAACTCATACAGAGATAAGAAAGATTCCTGAAGTGACACATACTGGGCTATTCTAATCCATAATTAATTGATTTTAAAAGATGTATCTAGAGCAATTATGACACATGCTAAGGGGAATTAGTCAAAGGCAGTCAGCACATAGCTAAAAAGGGAATTTCAGGAACTCTGCTGGGAACTGAAAAAGTAGCAAGGCCTGAATCAGAGATAACAGGCCATGGGCACTGCACAGCTAATTACCACGCAGGTCAGCTGAGGAGCTATCAGTAGAATGGATGTATCCCTGTAACACTGTCCTTTGGCTGCTCTTTAGCACTTCTGGGAAGCAAGTGATAATTAACTCAGGCAGACAGTCACACTAGTGTGGCTACAGTTCTTCAGGGAGACAAGGTAATATCTCTGCAAGGCAGCTCACCAGAGCTCTGCAGAGGCACCATTTTTGTCACCATTAACACGGCGTTCCATCAGCACTGACACTTAGCTCTGCCTATAAAGGAGAACCTGATTATACAAATAGTTATAATTGAAAATATTTAAGTCCCCTAAAAACAGCCTCTTCTAGTCCTCTATCAGAAATGTGGACATGGTGCTCAAATCTACATAATACTGTGACAAATCAGGTGTTATGTCATTATTAAATAAGAATTTAATCACCAGGTACAAAATACGAAATACGAAAAAGAAATAGAGATTTATTCCTACCTTCCTTTTATCAAAGTGGGATATGTTTTCACCAGAAAATCTGAAATATTTCTGTGGGTCATATCTTGAAGAATTTCTGTGCTGCGTTGCACTCTCTGGCAAGAAACAAAAACCTAATCAATCACAAAGAAGTTCAGAGTGTCTTAAGCTCTTAAGTGTTTGTCAGGAAGAGAAAGTCGTTTTGGTTCAGAGAAAATGCTCAGGTTCATAGTATCACTGACAGAGAGTAGGTCAATCACTTGAGGGTCATTTGTAGCCTAAACATCCTTACTTTACTAAGACCTTAGAAGAAATCAAAAAGTTTGTGATGCATGCAACACTGAAACAGGTCTTTGCAATGAAGGTCAGGGCTGCTCAAGGCTTTTTCTTCAATCTGAAAGTAGGAAATTTCAAATCAACTCAGGCTCCAGTCAAAAAAAACCAACCAATTGTGACATTTTTTTCATTCTTTTCTTTTCTCTTTCTCTCTCCCACCCTTCCCTCCTTTGAAGAAAGGCAACCTTCTAAATAGAACTGTTCTCTGGGGCAAAAGAAAATATTTTTTTAAAATTATGGGACAAATAATTCAATTTTTTTATGATTCTCTTCTACATGAAAAGTTTGCAGTTTGGATGAAAAATAGTAATCAACATTAATTTAAATGGGCAAGCTCTTCCTATACCTCTGAAACTGAATTCCAAATTCCAGCAAGTCTTGCTCTCTTGAAAAAGAATATACTCGACTCCTTCCATGTATATTAGTATGGCAAGGTACTTAGACACCGATCCCTTTTTCAGCAGTTGCCATGAAACTTTTCTACAAAGATTTATGGCACAAGGACACAACCTGTGGTGGTGGGAGGCCTCCTGCACCTGCAGGGCATTCTGGCAGCATAGTGAATTTCTTGTGAGTGCTGCACTTGCAGGAAGGTGACGGATTTTCGGGGCTCCACTCTTGGCTCAGCAGGAGGCTGCTTAGGTTAGGATGGACAGCAGGTGTGCTCCAGGCAGTTGGCATGTTATTGCATGGGTAGTTCCTGTGGACAGGTACAGAGCTTCTAGCTGTGCAGAGATAACAGTCCACAAGAACTCACAAATCTACAAAACCACAATGCCCATAACAGATATTCCCCCTCAGCTCTCATCCTGTGAGTTTTGAATAAGAACAATATTTTAAAGTATTTGGTCCACATGAATAAATATAATCTCCTCCCATATCTCTGCCAAGTTTACTGCCTTCAGCTTGCAGATAGGACAGTGAAGAAACAAAGGGATTGTGTTTGATCCCTTAGTACTGGAAATCTGCAGTGAACATATCTTTGTGAAGAAACTATCATTTTCCTTTCTCATGCAGTATCTTTTCTTATTTTAGAGTTTCCACTTTGTTTCTGCTATATCGGGTAGAGGAGAGGAACAGAAGAAGAGAGGACAACCAGGAGGATCAAATTGCTGGATATCATGGCTGGGAAAGTGTCAGGAGAATGGGAACAAATATCAAAGCATAGCAAGCCAGTGACAAATGGCTCCAAAGCAGGACTCACAGAGTAAGCAGGTAGGACAACAAAAGGTGGAGCTCGGATAACGTTGCCTTCACTTCAGAATGAGAACAGTTTCAAATCATAGACACTGTCCTATTGCCACTTCACAATCTGAGTGATTGCTAAAGTTGTTGCTTCCAAACGCACCAATGGGAACTAGAAGAACCAGAAGGGACTGATACATGGAAAGGGCCAGGGAAGCTGTAAAGATCTGGGCCTGAGGTTACTGACATACTGACATAAATTTAAGGTTGCTTAACTCTTAATACCAAGCTGCATGAGCTGGTTTCTAGTCAGTCACATTGAGCACTGTGAATAATTCTTAGTCCAGTGGCAGTGTTATCTTGCTTCTTGTTTGTTACTTTTGACCCAATATTAGATACAGCCAACAACACATCTGAAGCACTGGCTCTTGTGAACAGTCAAGCAAGCACATTCTTGTTTCACTACTCGAGTTCCACTAGAAGTATCCTGCTAGGATCTCATTCAAGAGAAATTAGCTAGCAACTTACAAAAGAGGCTGATTCTTCATACAGCGAATTCCAAATCCTGGTTTATTCAAGAAAGCATGAGTAAGGGAGACCATCTGCTCATTGCCAGGACGTTCATTGCTAAGGGAATAAGATAGGACTTTATAAAATATTTTTTCCAACTATTGTACTGTAATACACATAGCAACTAGAGGAGGACAACCATATGGCAGTACCAACTGCCCCCCTTCAAGTGCTGATCATTCAATTGTTTTATTTATTTATGTAAAAACCCGGAATGTTCTGAGATGGTTGAAAGGCTTTGGTTCTTTTCTCCTAATACTAAAGCTGACTTCTGACAAAGTCCAATTGCAGCATTCTTCAAAAAAGGCTTGAATCCTCACTGCTATTCTCTCAGTGCTGTCATAATCAGTCAGCAGAAGATGGAAAACATATTCTGCATTTTCATTTACCTGGATCTCCTGTTAGATAGGATATGTAACTATAAGTGTTGAGGTCCTGAAATGAGGTGGGAAGAGGAGAATACCGAAGTTAAAAAGATATTTGAAAGACTATTTGTAGATGTACTAGCAGTTGTATTCTCCAGCTGCACCAATTTCAAGCTATTTTAAATCTGTTGATTCCAGTGAAGTGAATCTTTTCTTACATCACAGAATGAGAAAAAAGCAGTGAGACAGGGCCCCATGATGTTAAACTCTAGGGAGACATAGGTGTATGTGTGACAGATGTACTTTAAGTGTTGCTCTTACCTGAAGAAAGTAAACTGTTGTCCATAGATCCAAGGGTGTAATGTTAAGGCAGGATATTCTCCAAATGGAGGAATAATGACTGTAAGTACTAGAGACAGCAACACAAAACTAGCAGGGAGAACAACCTGTAGGGAACAGAAAAAATTCACATTAGGTTATTGTATAAACATTGTAGACTGACATTGTACACGCCCCATAATACGTGTAAACAAAGGAAGGAAAGTGGGAGCACTCAGATCCATTCTGGTTTAACTCCCGAACATCAACAATTAATTTCCAGCCCTTTTGCTTAAAATTCTGGTTGTCATAGAACTGCATTACATTAAAATAAAACACTGGGCTAATAGTAATAGAATCATGAACTTGGTGCAGTTGGTAGACTCCACGCAGAAAGAAATAAAAGAGGCAAAAGAGTTGGAATCATAACTGCACTGTTACCCATTTGCAGCACCTCTATTGCTTTCCATAGGGCCATCATTGCTGGAAAGACAGTGTTGAGAATGTTGTGGGAAAGAACCTGGAACAGCACAAGTTAGTCAATACCTGTGCTAGGAAGTCCTTGAGGCTGCGGGAGGCGTGGTGGAAGCGTTTGATGAGCAGTGCTTTGATCTGCTGCTGTACAAGCTGAAAGCCTTTATACTGTCGGGACCCCTTGCCTTCATTTTGATCTCCTGGTTTGCCTACTGGCATTCGAGAGGTGTCACTGGTTTTCAGGGCTGCTTGTTCAGCTGTTTTGTTCTCAGTAGGAGTTTTGGCAAGAGCAGAACCATTTTCTTGAGCATCTCCTACGTTATGATGAGAAGCATCAGAGAAGACACTTTATCTTCCATACATGAAGTAGCACAGTCATTTTAATGAGGTCCAGATTTTACCAACCATATATATCCTATCTCCAGATTGCTTTAATTACAACTGTTGCATCGTGGTTGTATTTAGTGACATCATATAGGTTAATTCTCCTCTTACTCAGCAGGATGAACAGTTTAATCACCTAAGTAGTTTATGGACTAATAGTCAGCAAATTACTTTTTATACAACTGCTAAAACCATTGACATCTGGGTGCTTGACACTCTACTTTTATTTGCATAAAGAACCTCATCCAATCTAAATAGAAGTCTTTCTGCTGACCTAATCTTTATTTTTCAGCTATCATGCCAGGCCTTAAAACCAGATATTTGCTGACAGAATTTATTTTGTCAAGAACACATAAACACTGAAAGTTCTGAAACTCCTCTTCATAAAGTGCTCAGAATAAAAAGCAGTCCCAAGAACAGTTAATCAAATATGGATTTGTGGATCTCTACCTGTTTTTTGCATTTCAGGGTCAGCTTCTGCTGTCACCTTTAGGAAAACCTGCCACAGAGAAATGCATTTTCTGGTTAGGAAAAGAATAGCTACAATAACCTGACCTTCAGAACACAATACATCATACTTCAAAATAAAAGAAGAAAATTTGGATATATTTTCAGTACTTCATATTATTATCAATAATCAGCTCTCTTAAGAAATACCTCAGAAAATAAATGAACAAAAATACAAAAAAAAAAAAAAAAAAAAAAAAAAGTATGCATTTCAGGCTAATGAGTCTGGCTCCACGAGGCTACAATGAATTAAGGGCTGGATCCTTTCTCTAGGCCCTTCTCAAAGATTTTATGAATGTGCCACAGCTTACAGGACTTGATTTTGAAGGAAATTTTAGGAATTAGAAATTAACTGTTTAAGAACAGGAATAGCCTCAGTAAACATTTTGGGTGCTTATGGTGAGGTCAGCAGGTACTTTAATCTGTCTGTTACCTCTTCAAGTGGTGTGTCTGAAACTCCAAAACTGCTGAGTCCCAGGTCATCCAATGTTTCTTCCAGTTCTCTGAAGAGACTGGCATAAGATCGTTGTTTAAAATTTTTATTGGGCAAAAGATAAATGAGCTCTTGACCAATGCTTTCAATTAATTTTGCTTCTGGGATATGATGGTGGATTACTTCTGCTAGCTCATTTAGATCTCCTGTGAAAAGTCAAAAGAGTGTTCATAGAATGAATATTTAACCATATTGAGCATGGTTTCAAAAGCTGTTGTTTGCACTAAAAGAGTACTGTTCTATTACATAACTCACAAATACCTCAGTTAATTCTGCACTAGACTGGGCTATGTTGTTAATTATGCTTTGGAACTTCATAGCAGGAAACTATACCAGGTTTGTTAATAAAGCACAACCAAATCTTCAGGAATATCTACTTAAATTCTTATCTTATGCAGAAAAGCCAAAATTACTTTTTCTTCTGAGAAAGTCTATTTCCTTGCTGTAGATATGCTTCAGTTTTTATTTAAAAATTACACAAAACTCAACACCATACTTGTAAAGCAAACAAACTTCCATTTCATCATCTGTACTTGAGACCACATATACACAAAAAAGGGTCAATGGCAAGCAAAACCACAAAGAACCCTTATTAAATTCATGTTACAGCAGAATACAAACGTTAGACACAAGGACCAAAGAAGTGGGCCCTTGCAGCATTGATCTTTAAGACAAGATTGCAGCATAACAGGAGACATAGCTATGTGCTGGAATGCTGAATCATCCTGCTTCTTACCATCCAGTTCCAGCTCTGGAGATCCTTCTTCACCCCTGTGCACACAGCTGGAACAGGAGCAGGAGCACTGAGATCCACAGCTACAAAATGACTAGCATGGACAAGCAAGAGAGCAAAATATTAAAGTCCTTCAGACACACTCAAAACAGGATGTAAAGGCTGTCAATATTTGAACAGCTTGAGCCAATGAAAAATATGTCATATCCAGAGCATCTTGAATGCACTATACTGAAAATCATCTGAATACTGGATTGAGCAATGCAGGAAACATAAATCCATCTGCACAAATCAACTCTAAACTGCCTACAGGATACCTAGGGAATGCAATCAGCAGAGGCCATGAGTGTTCAGATTGTGTTGCCACTAGGACTGGAAGCACTATGTCAACAGAAAGCACCCAGAACCCTACTTTTCAAGCTGTGAGAGGCTGGTTTAGCTATGGACAAATGTAGACTTTTCTGGTGTCTGAGCCATTACCAGACTATCTGATATTTAAAATCAGTGTACTGCAAAAGTAAGAGTCAGAAACACCTGTATATGGACAAAAGCAACCCGAGAGCTGGAGCTGTTCAGCTTGGAGAAGAGAAGGCTCCAGAGAGACCTAAAGAGGGCTACAAATGAACTGGATAGGGACTTACAACCATGTAGCGATAGGACAAGGGGGAAAAGCTTTAAACTGAAAAGGGGTAGATTTAGATTAGGTATTAGGAGGAAATTCTATACTGTGAGGGCACTGGAACAGGTTGCCCAGAGATGCTGTGGATGCCCCACCCTGGAAGTGTTCAAGGCCAGGCTGGATGGGCTTTGACCAACCTGGTCTAGTAGAAAGTGTCTCTGCCCACAGCATGGGGGTTGGAACTAGATGATCCTTAAGGTCCCTTCCAACCCAAACCACGCTAATATGATATTCATAATTATATAATCATATGATTACCTGCAGTTTTGTACACAGTGTCAAGAGGCACTTAAGTGCTTTCTACCTTGGTGCAGTGCAAGTGTTACTCAGATTAAACATACTACACTCATACTTACTGTAGCCCTTCCCATTTTTGTGGTTCTCATTTTGCGAACAAGGGTGAGATAAAAGCCAGAGCCAAAAGAGTTCTTTAGGAATACAGGAGAGCCTGAGCAGAAGAGTTTCCCTTGGGATATGATGGCTACTCTGTCTCCAAGGATGTCTGCCTCATCCATATGATGGGTTGACAGGATAATAGTTCTGCCTAGAAGGAACAAGGAGGAATATTCAAGGCATGAACTCTCTCTGGAACTCAAAACTGTGTTTAGCTTTTTGGCAATTATTTCTCTGCATCAAGGTCAGTCCCATGTTTGCCACAACCATTCTGTTCAAAGAATCTTGTTTGCTTGTATTCATATCCCACTACTCATGACAGTTTACACAGGAGGCACATACTGCATCTATGACAAGTTTAAAAAATCCCACCAAAAAAATAAAACAGTTTCTACTCTCAAATCTTACCTGGGCGATATTTCAGCAGAAGATCCCAGATAGATCGCCTGGAATATGGATCAACTCCAGAAGTGGGCTCATCCAAGACTACCACTTTTGCTTCACCCACAAAAGAAATGGCAACAGACAGTTTCCTTTGCATTCCACCTACCAGAGGACAAACACAGCCAGGAGCATAAGATAAGTTCTATAAGTCATAGGGATGTAATTAAAATTGCTTTTTGGTGTGCAGACAAACTGCTACAAATAAAATTAAACCCATCCTAAGACACATTTCTGCAAAGATAAATTAATAGTAATTTTTCCTCTGAAATTCAAACCAGGTTGTTTATACATATATAAGTAATACATATTTTCCATCTACACATCGCATTTGCTGCTTCTTGCCAGAAGCAAAAGCAGGAAGATATGAGGTTTTCATGTTCTTTCATGAAACTAACCAACTTTTTTTTTTTTTAGAGTTGCAATCAGGACAAAGTAGGATAATAACAGATGGCTGTTTGTTCAAATCAGCCTTTGAATCTGAAAGTGAGAGTTATTCAAATACACTATGTGCATTTGTACCTTCAGAATGGAAGAAACTACTCCTACCAAATAATACAGTACTATGGAGCACAGATCCATACAGTGGGGCAGAATGACAGTATAGTATTTCATTTGCCTTGAAATAATAGGAGGCTTTATTTTGTTTTGCTTGTTATATTAATCAATTTTTATACATATATTTATATTATTTTAAAACTAATAGCTTCAAGTATATTTGAATTTGTTGCATATTTATTAGACATAGAAGCCTTAGGGCCAGGTTGTGCCAGCTTTACTATTTGTACAGATCAATTTACTCCTTGAAAAGAAAGCATCCTCCCAGTCCACATTGATATGTCAGAATATGGCCTCAAATATGTAACTTGATCAATAATTGCCAAAAGGCCAGGATGGGGCTACAACAACCTAGTCTAGCAGAAGGTGTTCCTGGCCATGAGAAGGGGTTGGAACTAGATAATCTTTAACATCCCTTCCAACCCAAACCATTCCATGATTTTATGAGAGACAAAGAAAAGGCAGCAGGACTAAACATCTTAGAAAATTCTTGTGGGCACCTGACAAATTCTGAGATTCTTCATTTCTTTTATGGGTGAGGCCCATGTCTTCCAGCATTGTTTCTAGTTCTTGTTCAGCTTCTTCCCTGGATCTTCCTTTCAGTTGAGAATAAAACAAGATGTGCTCTGCTACAGTAAGGCTGTGACAGCAGACAAAAAGGCAGGAAGGCGCGTTAAATGAATAAACTGTTTTTATTCACGAGCAGCAATAAATTCACTCTAGCTTTATCTTGCTAAAGGAAGAGAGGTTGCATTACCCTAAAAGATCTTCTTTGGGATCAACACACTTCACTTGGAGGTCATAGTCTCTTTCTTTGCCTTTTCAAAGCAGAACCTGCTACTAAAGGAACAGGTATAGCAGGTATCAAACCATCCATTTATGAGAATAAAATGTAAGAGAGTCTGTTGCTGAGGTAAACACAAACTAATGGAAGTGAAGCTGGAAATCACCAGAGAAGGCAGTAAGTGATTGAATGGTAGTAAGAAATGAGCATAAAAATATCCTGCTACTGCACTGTCAATTTGGAGTTTTTTGCTTTAGTGGTCCTAAATTATAGTGCATGACCCTCCAGGATAACTCCTGCTAGCCTACAATGCAAAAGAAAACACCAGGAGCAGTGTTATTTTCCTAAGAAACTTTGTTCCCAGTGAAATGATGCAGGGGATTTCTCCTGCTTTGGCGCTGGGGATTCTCACACATGCAGACTGGGATGCTTCTCCTTGAAGGAAATATGGAGCGACACTTACTGGTTGAACAGGATGTTGTGCTGAGGGCACATCCCTAATCTGTGCCGAATGGAGTCCATGTGAGTCTGGATGTCCAGGCCACCAACCAGCACAGTTCCAGACGTGGGAGGGAAGAGACCTGTCAGTATCGACCTGGGAAAACAAAATGAGGAAATGCCCCCTCTTCTGTCTCTCTGTGCTAGATAAGGAAGCTACATTACATGATTCCACTAGGTGGAGCATGATGACTTCTTACCATAGGCCTTGACGAAACCACCCCAGTGGAAGGCATGTATGTAAGCACTCTTGATGTGCTACAGAGAATCTGATGGATCTGCTAATGTCATTTTTGATACAACTGTCTAGATGGTTCTGGCTTCCATCAAGAAACTGTTTTAGTTCAGCATGTTACATCAACCCTAGATATAAATGGGTCTAAAATCAGTAGGCTCAGCAGGATGAAAAAAGAATAATGGTTTGAGGTCTCTGGCCATGCTGACTCATCCCCTAAATCTTTATTTTCTGTAAACTACAAGACCAAATGTTATGTTGTAAATGGGTGGCATCTCTTAATAGATTTGGGTGATTAGTGGATTTTTCAGTCTAAAAAATTTAAAGCAATAAAAAAATTTGTTTTTATAGAATAAACCCCCTCAAATTACAAAACATTCCAGCAGATTAGGATGCTTTTACTTTGGGTTGAACATATTCCTTGTGAAACAATTTAAAAAATCATGAGGCAATTTAAAGTGCCTTTGAAATAAAAGTGTTTTAATTGAAAAATCCTGAAGTATTCTGCTGTGAGAAATCACAATGAAATACATTTAATTCTTTCAACATTTGGTGAACTTGTCACAGATTTATAAAAGGTCTTGTTCACCAATGAATCCTATCTTGCCAAATAAGGTTCTGTATAAAGAAAATTAAACATCCTTGAAGTCCAGCTTCCTGGGATGCTTGGTTTCTAGGACTAGAGGAACATTTTTAATCTGGACATGGATCTTGCATGCATGTAGCCATTTTATTTAAAGAGGGCCTGTATTTTATACTTCTTTGAACACAGACCAATAGATGTGACTGACCTAGAGCCAGTCAGAGAAACCAAGAACATGTGGAATGTAGTGGCTTGAAAATTTTTTCTTTCAACCAGAAATCCTTCTCTTTCTTCACCTATGGTAGTTTGGCCATGGGAAATGAATTCTGGGGGAGAGAATTGCTTCCTTTCCTCTGGACTTTCACTTGTTTGTGTCATGCGTGACTTCCCTCCCAGGGCTTTAACTAATCCAGAATATCTCCTTTATGCCTAGGGGCAGCATTTCCCTGTCTGGAAAAGGCCTAATGCTGTGTGTCAAGCCAGCTGCAGGGGTGGTAGAGAGACAAGGGAAGAGTGAAAAGAAAAGACTGCCCCAGTAAAAGAGCACTGCCCTAGATTTGCTTCTTGTAAAAGAAGAGACTTACATGGTAGTTGTCTTTCCTGCTCCATTGTGACCAAGGAAGGCTGTGATCTGACCCTCATAAAAAGTAATATTTATCCCATCTACTGCTGGTTTGGGCCTGTTTGCAAAAATCTTCACCAGGTTCTGAATGCACACTCCTGGAATCAATCCTGCTGGCTCGGGCTCAAAGAAGGCATTTACTTGAAAGGCAAGAAATCAAAAATGAAAAGAGAATAAAAGCACCTGTTTTAATCCTAGTTCTGATGATGACAACGCATCAGTAAATGCAGAAGCAATAGCACATACCCAGCATAATAACTGTGTTCCAAGGCCAGATTCTCCAAGTCGCACCAGCAATAAACTAAGGCCAGATTTCTAATTGCAGTGCAATTTATTTAGATTTACCCTCATATCTATGAGAGGAGAAGCAGAGCCCAGAATTGTGGTGGTCTGTGGGGAGGTAACTCATTGGGCCAGGGGAAACTGAACATGCTTTCTGTTCTCATTGTGTAGCAAGAAGATTATTGGGAATTGTTTTCTGGAAATACTTAGATAGGCAGAGAGATTACATTAAACAAGCAGCAGGTTGCTTTTCTAGCTGGGCTGAAATCTGTCATTCAAATAATTTGCCCAGCTGTGCATTCTTTGACCATGATGCTTAAAAAACCTCCCCCAAACACAAACAAAACACAACAACAAAAAAATTTGCCTTTAATCCTGGTAGGTGAAATTTACCCCATTGCTGAGAACAGGTCAGGATTTAGATAGTACCTAACATGAGCACTACATGAGATAGCTTTCTCTCAGGATTAAAAATGCATTATTGCAAATAGGATCATTAAGACATTTTATTGCACCAGCTTCTAGACAAAACAAACTTCCTTTGAAGTAAATTAAGCCCTTGGGCAATGTGAATTATGAGAGTTGAGAAATTGAAACTAAAGACCCTGTCCACTTTTGTTTACACAGAATGCTTTGGGCTTTGTAGAAGGCTTATTTTGCAATTGCAGTTTACTTAAATTGTTCAGTACCCAGCAGGCCTGTGTGGAGAGCAGCCAACGTCAGCTGGGCAAAACCAGCCCCACATCCACCAGCAGCTTATGTGACTGTCATTATTGTCACCAGCAGGACTCAGGAAAAAGTTCCAAATTTGTTTTACATGAGAGAACATGTATTATTGTAATAATCAATTGAGAATGGGTAGCACTATTTTAAATAAAATTATTTTGATGAGTAACTTTTCTTTTGACTTGTGAAAAGAATCTAGGTTTCCATTTACCTTGCTGGGACAAATACAAACATCTCTTTATTCACAAAAGTTCACATGGAGTCTGGCTAGATAGTTACCCATATACTGGCAATTGAAGCACCTTCCTTGGTTTTATATGTGTCATAATCTTGTCTGCAAAACTCACTGGCAAGTTATGAGGCAAATTCTGCGATGATTTCCCCCAGTATCTGCTTTGCATCACCTGAAGGACACTGGTGGAAGGTTGAGCTCCCTTTTTTTGTGATTCATATTTCTCTATTTTGATCCTACATCCTCATTGTCATTGAACTGTACTAGGTCTGCTCTTGGCTTCTCCTCATGCCTCCCAGTTCCTGGGTGGCTGAAAGGGAAGACAGGTTTGGTTTTTTTTGTGCAGTGACAGGCAGAAAGCCCTTCCTTTGTGGCTGTGGAGCAGCTGGAACCTGGGAACTAAGGAGTAAAGCACCAAAAAGATAAGGCAGCACTAGGAGAAGATTGGCTGAAATAACCTTTAACCTCAGCCTGTCTTTTTCCTTTGAAGTCCTGTCCTGTTTCCATTCACCCTGAATGCATGTTTTCAGTGCCTACGTGAGGAGCTCTGATGACCCCACTTTTATCTCTTGCTTTTCAAGAGAGTCAGAAAGGGCTCAGAGCTGCCTGTAGCAGTTACTTGTGCTACAGAATCCACATGCATTCCTCTGAGCATCTCATACAGAAAACTCCTCTGGCTCACCACAAAAGAAGACATTGGGGCTTGAAAACAAGACAGGTCATTCAGGAATTCTTAGGTGATGGCTAATGTCAGCATCAGAAAAGGCTGCAGACAGACACACAGAGCGCTTCAGATAAATCCCTTTGAAACCAGCCCTTTCCTACTGATGTAAAACACACTAAAGATAGGCAAAAAAAAAAAAAAAAAAAAAAGGGGAGGTACTAAGAGGGAAGAACATTCCCCTCAGCATATTTTTATTGAAGTCATGGCTCTGTTTAATTTTAAAGAGTCAATGTATATGGCTCTGAGGCTTCCCTCAGCAAGAAAACTAACTTGCCAAAGAAACGTCCTGCATTTTTATGATAAAAAAAAGTTAAGGAGCTCTTCTGGGAGCCAGCTGTCTTAAGTGTAGTGGCTAAAATATTCTAAGGGATGATGAATGTAGAGGAATAAATAAGAGTCAATGTCTCTCTCGTGCTTAGCTCTGGCAGTTATATGCAATCACCTACTGGGTCCCCTCTAGCTCTTGTGGCTTGGCTCCAATCACTGCTATGTCTAGTTTGGTCTGAAGTACAATGAGTACAGTATCTCAGAATACTCAGGTTACTCTCTCTCCTTACTATTAATTTCATCTTTGTCCTGGGCATCTGTCTTAGGCTTCCCCTGCTCGCCGGGTTCTTTTTCTCGTTTGTGTTTACATTGTTTGTTTTTACCATCCTTCTTCCCCTGGCCGTCACTCTTTTCTTCTGTTTTTTCAGGTTCTTCAGATTTATTTGAGTTGTTTTCATTTTTTTCCCTTTCCATGGTCTTCTGATCCACACAACCTTCTGACTCTGGACTTTTTTCTATATAAACCAAAAGTAATCAAGATTTAATTAACAAAAATTTAATATCCCTAGAGGTATTTTGAGGAAAAAGAAATAGCCCTAAGCCTTGAGCTTTTCAAGGGCTTTGTAGAAGACAGGATGATATAACAATCAGCACAATCAGGCTACTTGAGATAATAATAGAATAATTTAGATCAGAAATGACTTCCAAAGACTTCCTGTTCAATCCTCAAAAAATATGGCCAATTCAGATCATGGCAACTATCTCCAAAGATAGAGATTTCACAACCTTTCTGAACAATCTGTTGTAGTGCTCTAGCTACCTTCATGGTAATGACTTTTTTTCTTATATTGAATCTGAATTCCTGTTTTCCAGCTTATATCCATTGCCTCTCATCCTTCCACTAGACACATCTGACAAGTCTAGCTCTTTTGAGCTTTCTCTCTTCAGGCTGAGCTGACACAGCTCTCTCAGCATCTTGTACGTGACATGCTCCAGCTCCTAATCAACTTGCTGGCTCTTTACTGAGCTTATTCACATTGGTACAAGGGTGGCATAGATTATGATCTTGCTTAGAAACAGAAAGTAAACAGACTTAAATGAGTGTCAAACTATATAGAAAAGAGTAAGGTTTAGAAAAGTAGGGAACCTCAGTGTAAGATTAACATTTAATGGATGTTGTGCTGAGCAGTAAGAACTCCTTGAATGTCTCAAAAGGTGTTGGTTACAGAGTGAGGATTTGATGCTGCTTGTTAAGCCAGGCCTTAAATGCTCTCAGATGGAACAGTGACTCACCTCTAATGACTCTAATGACAGCACACCACTCCAAGTTCAAAAGCACTTGCCAAGACTCCCAGTGTATGGCAGTCTCTCACCTTTGCAGCAGGCCAGATAATGGAAATATTATGCAGTCACCTTTAAGCAGATCAGTGAAGTTATTTCTAAAAACCAAAGTTTTAAAAGAACTCACCATCAGCAGTTGCTGTTTTCTCAGCTTCTGGGCTTTTGGAGCCAAGCCAATAGGATTCCAGCAGAGGGAAATACCAAGGCTGTGGTAGCCCATAGTTCCCTAAAATAAAAATAAGTAGGTGAAGTGCACTTCATAACCCCATTCTGCAGTAGGTACAAATTCATCTAAGCAAAGTCTAAATATAAACACTTGCAGTCCTAGTGTTGCATATCAGAAGGTGAAACCATGTACCAAGTAGTTGATAGAACAGATTTTGTTAACAGTTTTTTTTTCTTTTGGACAGCAGTAAAATATTCCAAAAATGTGACTTGCCTTACCTTGTCTTAAGTAGAAAGTAGCTTAATTGCAGAATAAAGCTATGCCCTGAATCCTTACCAACCAGGCAGCAACTCACTGCTTAAGGTGGGATCCCAGCCTCACTCAGGGACTTTCTTTTAATGCCCATTTAACACTTGAGGCTTGTCATGACTGAAAAGCTTTTTAAATTTACACTTATTACCCTGGGGCTGAATTTACAACTGGTAATGAGAAAAGACACACTGACTGTTATTTCAGCACACAGACTTTCAGGAAAAGTGACAACAGTGTAATCCTCTTCTTAAACAATCATGGGCTTTTTTAGTTACAGGTTAATTCAGTTTGGATAAGAGACAGCACAGTAACATTACCAGTTCTTGGCAGGTCAGACCAGACTTACTGGAAGTCAACACTGCTTTCCTGGATCATATTGATTTATAGAATGCAGGAATTTGAGCTTCTATGTTTAAAACTGGCATCTTTGTAACCCAAGATGTTACTTGCCTTGTGTTACTTATTCAAAACAGGCATGGGGATCTGTGATGCTCATAAAAAGATGGTCAGTTTTATTAATTGTAAACCACTGCTTATGAAAGTGTCTTCTTACTTCTGAATTAAGAGAAACTACTTGTGTTTCAGCCAACCACTTGTACTCCTATTCATGCACAGAAATGTTCTGTCTGCATTCACAAACAGTTTGCCTTCCTATGGACTGGATTATTCCCCTCTGAAACTGGTGGCTAAAAAAAAACAGCTTCTCATTCAGGATGATTGCAAATCCAAGTGAAATTTGTTATGCAGCAGAATGCTTGAATAGCCAAAGGGCCATTGTGCCAATGGGTGGCTGGTTTCTGAGCAGATGTGAGCAGGACAAGAACCAGAGGGTTCAAGGAATTATCCAGGGAATTCCTGTACTAACCTCAAGTAGTACAGCATTGATTTGGCAGGGCTGCATATGTGTGACAGAGAAATGCTAAGAGAAATTCTATTGAAAGAGAGTAGCAGAAAGACAAGACAGAGAAAATACTGGGAGCAAGTGAAGCTACTAACTAGAAGCCTAAAAGATGCTTCTTTTGTGTAAAGTGCTGACAGAAAAAAATTTGGAACTGCAGTTCACATGCAGCAGTAACAAACTGATGAAAAGAAAGCTCACTTGCTTGTACAGCATAAGAGTTGGCAGTTATTATATTGCAACAATATTAAATATGAAGCAAGATAACCATTTAAGCTAGAAGAACAAATATTAATATTTTTTTTCCCACAGAAGGTTCCAGAATTTTGTAATTGATAACAAAGAAAGTCCTTCTGTGACTTTGTACTAGAATCATGACTTCCATTTAGAAACAAAATAAATCCACACAGGAACTTTCACAACTGCCAATGACACAGCATGTGTCTTAGGAAACAGTGCCATCCTCTAAAAAACAGTTTGCATAATGTGGCCAAAGTAGATATGTGAATTAGAAAATCTAATCTACTGTCAAATCCATATTTTTAAAAATTTAAAGAAATCTCACTAGAAATGGTTTAAACTCTTCAAAAGAAAAGTATGTACACAAATTGGATTTTAACAGATGATGTTTTTGTAGATTTATTTTCTATTTAAATTATAAAACAGGACTAGAAATCACATCCTCCTTTTTACTCTTCCTTCTTCATTCTTTTCAGGAATAAAACAGGAGAGAGAAAAAAGAAAGAGGGAAAAGTGGAAGTCCTTAATAAACCAGGAGTGCTAAACTGGATAAGATTCATAGTCTACAAGGTCAAACACCCTGTTTCTGCCACTGAAATATGCAGAGACTGATTAGACTAACACAGGTTGCAGCAATTTCCACTACTCTGTATGAATAAGAAACTGGCGTACCTGGAAAAATGTTATCGAGATACCAAGACAGTACTCCATAAAGGAAAGCATCAAAAATCATCATGTTAATGGAAAACAGAAAGCTATATCCATCTCCTTCCAAGGGACTGGTTCTGATGTTACCCCACTGGAGGCCAAGACCTTGTTCTTCATAGCGTGACAAGTATTCTGTACCGAACCCAAAAGCTACTTGAGAAAGCAAACTCTGGAATAAAGGAAAAAAGATATTCAGCCCTGACAGGGGGACACTTTCCAAAACCAAATAAGCAAACAAAAACCCACCACAAGAAGAAAACAAAAACCCCGAAACAAACAAAAAAAACCTCTGACTTTTAGGGACTAGACTTTAAACCTTGCATAACAAATGACATGAGAAAAGTTGTTTCACTTTTATATTAGCCTATAATGTTTAATTTTCTGCAATTCTAAGCAGTATTATTCAGTATAGACTGAATTTAACCTTGGCTGTACTTGCTTTAACTACTAGGAAACTCTCATAGATAATTTTTTCTTCATTAATATCTTTTTGGAAAATACTATAGGTGCACCTAGAAGTTTACAGGGTACACCTTTGATTATCTAGGTGAAACAAAGTATTTCCTGAGTGTATGAGGCAGGGCCACTATGAGTAACATGACAGAAAGTACACCAGATGATCGTGATATGGAAAACTACAACTGCTTCCCCTGTCATGTCTGCTAGCTGATTCTAACACAACAAACTAATAAACCAGTAGTTTATACTTCATTTATAACTTTATACACTTAGTTACAGCTTTGGAAGTGTTTTGTTTTCTTTTTCCTTATATTTCCCAGTGCAAGAAGAGAAGATAGTTCCTTTACCTATGCTGTTAAAATGCTTGGTAAAAATGGGGAGACTGGACTCAAAACATCTGCTCTCCTTCCTGACATTGGGAACAGAAAATCAATCTGAGTAATTCTATAAGATCATGGTTCCTTCTCAAACAGCAAGAAGTTTTCAGCTCCCCTGACTTGTTAAGTATCTTACCTAAAATGGAAGAGAACCAACTGCATGAAGAATGTCTACAACTCTTTAGATGAAAGGTATTTCTCAGAACTTTGGCACTGGGGTTCAATTCCTAACTTTATGGTTCAGGCAAAGAAGGAATGTGAACCTGAGGTCTTCTTATGCTTAGACATGGGGTGTTAAGTAGGTTATAGCACATGAGAAAGATAACTGTTCCTATTTTGTGAACTGCCTTCATATTTATTAAACATAACAGAAGTTAGATTTGACTTACAAGAAAATATTCAAAACATTTAAAATATTTTAGCATGCTAATTTCCTGGAATTCAAAACATAAAATAAATTTATTGGCTTTTCTAAAAGCTATGAAGATATCTCTTGAACTAGGCCTGCTAAAGGCTTCCACACCTGCAATTCTTAATTATTTAAGAGAGATTTAGGGGTCTCCCTCCCTGAGTCAAAAAAGTCAAGAGGAAGAGATGTGCAATACTTTGTGATTCACATATGGACTGTGAGAAGGGGAGCAGAGATGCCATGGAACCAGTGAAAGGCTTACTGCTAGGATCTTCAGATTAGCAGTCAGACGATCCTGCCAGACAAAGCAGACGATGTGGGGCAGGTACAAGGTGAAGTAGATGACTCCACTGCAGGCAGCTGCCAGATTTGCTTTGGAGAAGAAGGTGCTGAACAAGAAACACTGCATTATGGTGGCTGTGGTGAATGTCAGTAGGAACAGAAAGAACAGAAGTGGATTGCTATAATGTAGCACTTGTCCATGCTGCAAGCAAAAGGAAAACAGAAATATTTACAAGTATTGCTCCTTTCTGCTAGCAGGAAAGGTCAGAATTGCTATTGACATGTAACAGGTAAAGAGTAATAAGCCAGTCTTTCTTACCTAATATGACTTCTAACTCTTCCAGGTATCAGTTTCAACAACTGAAGTCATTACAATAACAAATCCTTCATCGAACTTTATCCCTGTTCTTGGACTGTGACTTCAGGTTAGTACAACAAAATGAACAAAATTCATAACTGACTGAAAACAGACATTCTGTCCCTGTCTTAACAAGTAAATGATTCCAAGCAAGATCTGCCCCCTTGGAAACTCATGCATTTTAAATAAAACTATTTGAAATATTACAATAAATTTTCATTTATCTCTTCACACCATCCCCTCAATCCACTTGCTTGATGTACAGAAAAGACAATGTAAGGAAGTGTTACAAAACACATCTTTAAAAAAACCCACAATAAAACCACAGGCAAATTATAAAGCTTCTGCACCTGGATGTTATTCAAACAGAAGCATATCACATCTGAGAAATCCAAGTGCAGTTTCTCAGAGATCCCTGTGTATTAACTGACCCACTGGGTGAACTTTTATTGACCTTTCTTCATTAAAGCTTTTGTGGATTAAATGCTTTCTCTCTCAAGAAGAACAGGGACTGCTGCCAATTATCTATGTAGTCTTTAAAACCAATGTTGAGACCTATTTATTAGGTCAATTTATATAATGCTCAAATAGGTCTTTCAGGCTATAAATAGGTCTCAGCATGGTTGCAACATCCCACTGGGCCTTAGAGACTGATTTCTTTATCAACAGGAATGCAATGTCTCATAAGAATATATTTACAAAGGTGCCTCACACTGGCATAGTGAAATATGGGAAAGAAAGTGAATTACAGGTACAAGCACATTCCTCTCTGATATTAATTACCCTCTGATTTTTAATTAAACCAGTGTAGCAAATAAAGTGAGCTTTCTCTATCCACCCAAACTGCAATGGAAACACCAGGAACTACAACAACTCATCAGGACATGCTGGTAAGACAGAGCAGCTTGAACCCTAACTATGCATTTATACCAATACCAGCTCCCCACATCAGAAAAGATGCAAGGGCATTCTTCCTTAGCAAAATGCTATACATTTATATGATAAAACATAGCAGCAAGCTCTTAATATAAATCTTGATTCTCAGGTAGTGGAGACAAAAGGTAGTCCCCAGAGACAACATCTGAACTGTCCTGAAAAGTTATAAAAATACAGTAATTCTGAATTAGTGGAGCAAAAGGTGGATTTTTTTTTTTTTTTTTTAGGTTTTCCTGAAAGTTCTGTCCTTGCAGTCCCTTTTTCCATTGAAATAGTTGCCCAGTTTCTAAGCAGAGAAGCAATGGATATTAATAATTAATGACATGTAGTGAATTATTATTATTTATTGGGAGATCTGCATCTGCCTACAGAAAATACGATATACAGAGTGACCAGCCTGATGTATTTTTTATGATCCCACAATAAATCTTTACTAGTGCATTTATTGTTCTGTCTCTGCCAAGTGCTGATGCTGTTATGAGGTCTGCTTAGAAGAATGTGCCTGCTACGTGCTGTGATCAGGACGGGCCTCCACCATTCACATCTCCCTGTCAATGGCTACTATTCCTTCTCAACAGCAAACTGGTATCAGGAGTGCAAACACAAGAGTGAGTTTGAGAGTAGCAATCCTTACCATAATCAGAGCTGTGAGGAGCAATGTGCTCACAGCCATCATGGAAAAGCTGTCTAGGAACCAAGTGCACCAAATCACGCCGTTGGTTATGCCCCTGTTCTTCATGGCCTCTTTCAGACGCATTTCTTTCTCCAGCACTATGCTCTTCACAGTCATGGACACTGAATATATCCAAGCCAGCACCATGAAGATGGGGAAGGCACGGTTTAAGGTGATCATGAAGCTACCAAAGCAAGAAGGAATAAATTAAATTTAGGTAAAACAGAGAAATATTAGATGAAAAGCAAAAAGGAAAAGGAGTGGGGAAGAGTGCATTAATTAAATACAGAACTGTAAAGTCTCAGTCCAAACATCAATAGCATGTCACTAGTAAACCTCACAAGCATCCTAAATATTAATAAGGTAATGGTTTCTGCATTCCCATGAGTCAGATGAATGTTATTTCTATTTTACAAAGAGGTTCTAAGGGTTATTGAAGGCTACAAAATATTTGGTGTCTCATGAAAATCCATCTTTCTTCACAGTGAATTTCCATAATGCTTTTACTATGAACTACAAAGAATATTTTAAGACATATGTTAAGGTTAACAATATGGGAGTGTCACTGTCTTTCTGCTCCAAAGATTCACTGACAAGAGAAATAAACAAATTAGTGATTAAAAGCAAGGTTGCTGAAATTCATACAAACCATGAGTCAGGGTATTGGATCTAGCTGAGATGGAGTTAATTTTCCCCACAGCAGCCCTCACAGCGCTGGGCTTTGCATGGATAGCTAGAAAGGTGTTGAGAATGCACCAGTGTTTTGCCTGCTGCTGAGCAGTGCTGGCACAGCATCTGAGCTGTCTCTCCAGCATTTCCACTTCACCACTAGGCAAGGGGGTGAGCAGAATCTTGGGACAGGACACAACAAGTACAGCTGATCCAAACTGACCAAAGGGATATTCCATATTGCGTCTGCTCAGATATAAAATCTAAGGAAAAGGAGGAGAAAGTGTGAGTGGGGGGGTATTTGATATTTACAACATTTGTCTTCCAAAGCCACTGCTATGCATGCTGAATCCCTGTTTTCCAGGAAGCAGCTGGATGGGAAATAGTGAATGAATCTTTGGGTTATTTTTTGTTTTAACTTTAGTAAAGGGCCTCATCTTGACCTATGAGTTGTTTTCCGTCTCAATTTCTTCTCCCTTCTTGCTGAGGAAGAGGGTGATAGAGAGGCTTGGTGGGCACCTGGCATCCACTCACAGCCAATTCACCACAGCCCTTGGCACGCAGTGCAGGCTGAGCCAGAGGCAGTTTTCCATTAAGCACACAATAGTTACAGGAGTTTTTAACAAGGTCCTGTACAGGACACAGTTTGTCAGCTGCACTGTTTATCTCTTCATTTTGCTGAGTCTGGGAACATGTTAACATAAACAATGTCTCCCTGGCACTGATGGCCTTGCTGTGCTGGGGGAGTTATCTGGTGAAGAAGATGAAGGAATACATCTCCCTCTCCCTAGTTACAATTGATGTGGATGGTTTTATTATTCAGGCTCCCAGGGTACTTGTTCATCCTTATGTGTGCACTTTAATACTACTAATTAACACTGCTATGTATTATGGGGTTTGGGGAATCCAGTGTTGATTGTTTAGAGGCCAAAAGCTCACAGTTGCTAAAGGCAAGGAGCAAAAAGTCTTCAGCTTCCTAAGTCTGAGCCCTACAGAACTACGTTTTTGCCATATCAAAGCTATGTCAGTTTCAAAACAAAGGGAAAATCTTCACTTTTTCACCAAAAATGTCCTGAAAAGCAATCTAGTCTGGAGAAACAAACTCATGCTTTTGTGATATGGCCTAGGGCACACTGAGTTTTGCCTGTGGATGGATACAGGTAACCAGCACTAGGCTGGGCACAGCACAGCCTACAGGTTACCATGAGGATGCTCTTGCCTCACTCGAGCAGGATCTCTGCAGAGGCCATCACTGAGCTTGGACACCAACCCTGGACTGCCTGTGGCCACTGCAGGCTTCAGAGAACTTTTGCACAGATGGGGTTTCTGCTTCTGCAATATTCTCAGTGGAGAAGAACTAGACAGCAGGCTTGCCAGGGTGATGTTCTGTCAGACCAACATATAATGAGTGATGGGAATGACAGGCCAATATATGTGTCTGCAATTTGCTTTTATCAGAAGTAGCAGCATTTGCCTGCTGTCAGAGCACATGGACAAAACTATGAAAAGATTCCTCTAATGCCTTTTTTTTTTTTTTTTTTTGAGTGAAAAGTATAAGAGAACAGCTGCAGTATCACAGACTGCAGCATTGGAGCAAGCACACGGTGAACAGGGAAGGAAATTGGAAAAAAAATGCTGCTTTTAAGAGGCTAGTGTATTGAGTTCATTTTAGGCCTGGACACTGGATGAAACAAAGGCCAGGATTAGGATTAGGGGTTGAATCTTGGCAAAGGTGGCTTGTGGAGTCTGAGTTATGACAGGATAAGGAAAAAAACAAATTAATTCAGCTATGTCTCAGTTACTACTCTTGCATTTATACCTTAGGACATTCATAACTTAGGGCTAATTCTGGTACTTGAGAATCTTAAACCATCCAGCAATCCAAGTATTCAATAGAATTAAGACAAACTGCTTTTACTCACACATCATCCACAAAACATGGATATGGCATTTGCTGCAGATAAATTCCCAATGGCACTTCAGTGCTGGTCTGGGTCTTTATAATCCCATGCTCAATCATGTCCTGGAGATATGCAAAGCCTCCCCAGATATAACGTAAATCATCAACAGGATCAGCTCTTGGACCAGGATCCCAGTACCTCAAAAGAAAATTCACAGGGAAATTATTTGAGTAAGCAGTGACTTTAGGGAAGGGTTGTGGGGTAAATTAATTAATTAATTAATCACAGCAACTGAAATTGTAGGGACATTGCCTGGAGTTGTCTTTTCTAGACTTTGGTCTATCAGACCATATTGCTTAAGAAAGTAGAAGGCTCTTTTTTTCCCTTTTATTTTCTCTACACTGACTTGGAATAGCAATTTTGGCCTAAAATGTACATAAATTAGTCCCATAGCAGAATAACTGTTCTAGAATAGAAATAACTGTATTTAGAATTGCAACTGCCAGATACCATTATATTCTTCTGTAGACAGTCCTGAGAAATTATATCCCTTTAAGTGAGTCTATTTGGTGGGGACTTGAGGAGGAACAGCAGAGAAGCTCTGCTGTCCAGGTGGAGGAGAGATGAGTCACAATCCATGCAGGACTTTCTAGTCTGTCTTTCCCAATGGTGGGGCCATCTATAAACTGAAGCAGGTTACTGAACAGATTCTGAGCAGAATTATCCCTTTGCCTTGTATTCCTGCACCTACCTACTGCCTGGCTTGTCACAAGAGTGATACTATTTATGTTAGCACCTGGTAACTGGAGATGGACTCTGCACTGCACTACACTGTATTAACAAATACAGCTGGATTTTACATGTGTATCCAACACAGATTCCAACACCCTTGTGTCTCTCATATTTATGTTATGGCAGGCAAGAACTGAGAAACCCTTTCAGGTAAATACCTGTCTTTGATTTTGTTTGTTTTCTCCACTGCATCTATGTCCATTCGGATCTTGTATGTCACATGTGGTGGGAGACTGCTGGCTGTAGGTTCTAAGTCTGAGAAAACCACAGCAGCCCATAATTTGTTTTCCTCCAGCAGATAAAGGGCTTGACGAGTCAGCTGAGCTTCATCAAGATAACCTTCAAATTTATCCAAGGTCAAACACTACAAATAATTACAAAGAGAAAACTTGCACGGGATTAAAATACTAAGAGATGTACATTAAAGCAAACAGCAGTGGTTGAAAACAGAAAAGGAAAGTAGGTTCAACTGAAACTGTTATTTTCAGCTTTATGTTGAAACTATTGTTGACTCTCTCCTCCCTTCTTCAGCCCAGGAAGTGCCTGAGTGAATACTAGACAGCTAAAGGATGACTGATCTGTAAGAAAAGAACATTGGCTGTGGACTTCAGATGAAAAGCATTTTGTCAAGTGAAGCACTAGAAAAAGTCACAGCATACATTTAAATTTAAATGTCTCTAAGGTATTTCAACATTCCTTCCTATGTAACACCAGACAAGTAATTGATTTATCTAACTGGTCATATTATGTCCCTGCTGAATTCTGACGCATGATTTAACTCCTGACTTAAGTTAGTGAGTCATTTTTATTGGCTATCTCAAAAAAAGGTATTCTTTCTTGGTCTCTGTCATTACTACAAACTGTATTCTTATCAATGCCCAAAAAGACAAAAATTCATCAAAACCTAAGTCCTTTATGTTCCTCCATTTAGGTCCTACTTAGCAGACATTGCAAAAAAAAAAAAAAGATTGGGAATGCTATAAACTCTAGCATTAGTTGTCTGTAAAATTACAAATTTATGTTTGTATTTTAGCATCTGTCCCACAGAATTGGCAAAATATTAACAGAGAGTAGAAGTATATAAACCCTGATTGGAAAGATACTTTTTGAATTCCTTTGCTTCATAAAATTCCAACAGGCTAACTTGTTTGATCTCATCTCCTTGATCATTTCTTGCAAGCCAATAATTAAAAATTAGTCTACATCAAAGGGCTCATATTGGTACTTGTTATTTAATCTTAAAGACTCCTTTACTTAACCCTTCCCTGTGAGAAATCATGCTATGTTTCCCTTAAAACTTCTATTATCACAGCTTAATGGGATCTATATGAAAATATATTTTTTAAATCACAACAGAACAGTGCTTAAACTGATAACACTATTTTGTGGCTTTATTCTTCCTAGTGTTTGTAGGAGTTCATTGTCCTTTTTGCTTCAGAAAACTAACATACATCAAATTTCATATCAGAAAGCAAAATAAGGCAGAAAACTTTGCATGTCAGAAGAGAAAGAAAATCAGACCGATGGATCTTACTGCATTAATTTTTTTGGAATACATTTATCCCACATGGTGTTAGCTGAGTTTAGGAATTATTTTAGTTCTTGCAAAAGTGGCAGTGAGTGCAAAGCAAACCTTTCCTGTGGAACTGTGGAACTTTGCAGGGTCTGGAGTATTACTTGTTGTTTCTTTAGCAGGAGGAATTATTTTCAAGATACTTATTTCAGCTGCAGAAGAACTCAGTTCTCGAGGGGAATCTGTGAGAATGATACTGGCAAATGATAGTGACAGCAACTGAACTTGTCTAGATTTTCACTGCAGAACAGACAATGCCTGGAGTGGGCTGAGGAGCAGCATAGGCTCTTGTCCAGGGGTCCAGTAAAGGAAGCTGCAAGTGTTCAAAACACAAATGCTTATAGATCTTCTCCACGAGTAGAGTGAAATCAAAGCTTGTATAAGAACAAAGGGCTAGATGGGAGTGTTGCAATAATTCACACAGTTTGAAAGAGAGAAGACATTTTATATAGTAATCTATGAGCCAAAGCTAGAATTTATTTCTCTTAACATGAATTGCATTCAAAACAAAGGCTGTATGCTCTACCTAGGCTTTTCTTATCCTCCAGTGAATTTGAACTCAGTTTGTATCTTCATAAATATCACTATATCAAAGTTAATTCTTCAGCTACTTGGGGAAATTTATTTCAAATCTGCTCCCAGTAATTATTTAACAATTTAAAATGGTCTAATGAAAATGGAAAAAGCGAAATCAAAATAATAAGAACAGGTTTGGAAGTTAAAACCAGAGAATAAGAAGTGACTGCATAGCTCTCACTAATAGTTTAGCAGTTCTGTGGCCTAAGGTAATCAAAGGGAAGAACAGGAAATTCTTGGGGTGGTGAGGAGGAGCAGCCACTGCATAATTTGTGGGATTCTCAGCTGCATCACAGTTTGCAGCAGAGACCTGGAGTTGCCAAAGACAGGTGCTGGCAACACACTGTCCTCATTGCATACTATGGAGGTAAGGAGCGGGCTATTCCCCAAAGGGAGCTATTTGTTGCCATTGTGTCTGGCACAGTGGGAAAGCGTTCTCAAGTGCTTACAACTCTGTGTAAACAGCAGACTTTAGAGAATAAGCTCATTAGAAAGAACATTAGGACACAAAGATCTATTACCAGGTACAGTAACTGTTCTGGTATTACTGATGTTCCAGCACTGACCTGCTGCACACAATATATTTAGCTCAGTTTGACAAGAAATAATTCTGCTAACATGATACAAAAAGATCATTAAATGAATCAGCAGACCTTTGTGTAAAGCCTTTATTGTTCCTTCTTGTACTAGCTGTAGGAAGGCAGATAAACTTTCAGTTCCTCCCATCTTGATAGGGACAAATGGTCTTTTAGACTGAACTAGATTGAAATTAGGAGTTAGGCTTAGTCCTGTTGCCTATAACTGGTACCAATTTTCTCTCAAAAATCCTCAGAAGGCACCACTGAAAACAACTTGCTAGAGAAGAGAGGTACAGATTGCAGGAAAGACAGACATCTTGTCAGAAGTGACCACAGAACAAGTGGAAACTCCCTCATTGGTTTCAATGGAATTTTGATCAGGTGCTAAAAATCTGCAAGGGGACTTACCAAAGAACTATTTGTTCCTCTGCTCCTGACCTTGCTGAAATTAGTGGCCTGTTGGTTATTAATACTTACAAAAAACAAATTCTTTGAAGTTTTGCATTCACTTTCGGCCTCTCAGCATTGAAACGTGTTCAGTCAACCAGCATTTTGAGTAAAGCATTTGAAGACCATCAAATTGAACTTTTTTTTAATACTAAGCATTCATGTACTTGTGCCACTGTATTATTCTAAATACATGGATTTAATAATGAGATTCAACTTTAAACAAACAAATATTTTATGATTTTAACTTTCTTGTCTGTTACCACAGACCCAGTACAGCCTAACTGGTTTTAAGACCTCCTCTACAACTAGAGGGGCAGGGATAAATTTACCTCCAAATACTGACTGAGCAAACGCAGAACTTGGTCTACAGCACTGAAGATGTTCCGCCAGTCAAAGTCCGGCATTCCCTTCTCCCGGCTCCTCGAAGATCCATTGTGCAGAAAGTTGATGATTTGCTCTGCGGTGAAGCCTTCTGCACCCATCTGGTTGTTCAGGAAGTCCCTCACTGTAGGGTGCTTCAGAGAGTCCTAAACAAAAATATGACAGCTTTGTCACAATGATGGGTCTTTCCATGCCCTGTTTAGCTAGAAAGGTTTCCATTTCCACAACTCTTTCAACACATGAAAAAGGACAAAAGGGTATGCTAAAGAATCAATTTTACAAATGGGTCATTGCATAACTGGATGTGTGAGCTGAAGAATGGATGAAAAGAAATCTTTCCTTGACTATTTATTGCATTATTTCCTTATAAGCAAGAGGATAAATGTTATAAATGTCTAATACAATACAGAAAAATGAGGAAACCAAATTTTTTTTTCTAGTATGAACTGCTTTATAAACTTTAACTACAGGTAGTAATTGCAGCTGATCAAAGTCAAATCTAAATGATGCAGAAGTAAGCAATATCCCAAAATAAATTTCTGTCTGGCCCAGGAAAAGTATTGTCTTACTGTCTTCTTTGCCTATATAGAATTCAAGAAAATCAAGTTGTCTGTTCTTGAAAGACATTTTGGGGAGGCAGGGAAGCAGCAATTGCTGCCTTTATTAAGAAATCATTAGTCAGATTCTTGACTGCCCAGATCTGAGGTTTTGCCATAGGGATGCTGTAATGCATCTATGACTTGCCTTCAAACCAAGCCCAGCAGCCAACAGCCTTAAAGGCCACAGCTTCCTTGCTGCAAAGGCTGTGCTTGTTGCCAAACCTTTTCAATTAATTGTCTTCTCCATGAATAAAAATAAAAGATGGTGAAAGGCTGCTCTTACTGAGGATCATTGATAATTTATAACATACACGGATCATGTTCATTTGTAGGCTGTTTTGAAAGAAGTGCCACAGTTGAGGTCCTACTTCCTCCCAAGCTTTGGTCAACAATTGGAGGCGTTCAAGCTCCTCAAAAGTGAAGTTTGCCTGATGGAAAAAAACCAGCAGAAAAGAATGTTAGAAATCTAAGGAGATAGATAGAATTTATGATCTATCCAGGATTTGGTGACAGGGGAACCTCTAACTTAGACAGCTGTATTTTTTACCTTTGAAACTTCTCCAACTTGTTCAAATAGCAGAAATTTTAATAACCATCAGAAAAAGAATCCACAAAATCCAGACAGAATCAAATTCACTTAGTATAAAATTCTGTAGTATATGTAATGGAAAAAACAATTGCACATTAAGCCTAGTTAATTTCTATTCCTTTAAATACTTAGATTTTCGGTAGAATTATTTAGAATTTTCCCATTGACTATCTCTCCCCATTAAGAACTAAAAAGGAAGATGATGATGTTAGTAGATGAATGAATGGAAGGCAGCTGGAAAAGACAGATAATCCCATAGCCATGCTATTAAGACCTGAAATGCTGAGCTGCTGTAAATCTGATGTTTTTCTGCGTGAAATCTGAGCAGCAGTTCTGTGCCTTGTACAGATCTCTGGAGTAGTGAATTGCTGCTTATGAGGTGGCCAAAACCTGGGTCATATGCAACCTTCATTAACTGCTCAGATTAATTGCACCCAACTTCAAGCATTTTGCTGAAGAGTCCAGGTTCCATCCTATTTTAATGAAGTGAAAATTCTTTATGCATTCAAAAGATGAAATAATAAACCATGATGTTGCTATTGGTTTGCAATATCTCAGTGTTAGTTCTCAATAAGCTTATCTAAGTCTCACAGTTGCTCCATTTAAATATTTACTGGCACAGAGCTGCTCATGTTCCTACCTCTGTATAATAAATATTACTATGCTTACTGGTGTAAATGTGGAATCATGCCAACAAAAAGCTGCTTGGGTGAGCTGGACAAACCATGAAGCATGGACCAAGATGGGATGAATCAGTGAAGATCTGTCTCCTGTTTTTTAAACAGAGTACCTGTCCTTCCTTCAGGACCAGCAGAACAAATGGAGTTTTGAGAAGAAAATCTGATTAGGCTGAGTGTCACTGGTGACTGTTTTTCAAAAGATGTTTTTGGGGTACAGTTTTTTAGAAATGTACACTTTTGTATTTCAAAACTTACATTTTTTACAATTTCCCGTACAGAAGGTGAATCAGGAGCAAAGAGAATTTTTCCCATCAGCAGGGGCTTCACAGCATGCCAGGCTATTTTGGTTAAAGGGTTTGATTCCAAGTTCTGGATCAATGCATTACAAAAGGGTGCTAAAGACAGAAAGAAAGACAGTCTTTATGTAAAACCCTACTAAAATCCTATCACACATAACATCCTGCGGGGCTTTTTAGTTGCAGCACAGACATTTTGAATCTGAATGAGTAAAAGCACATTCTCCAATGCAGAAGTACAATGACTGAATGGACAGAAAGACTATTAAGTAGATATTGGAGTTGTATAATATGCTATGGAAATTGGAAAAGCAAACATAAATAACCATTTGAAATTTGCTGTTATTTACATGGTATTTCAAATGGAAGGAAACAAGACAGCTCAGTACTGACTGAGCAGTTTGGGCTTTATTTGCTTTACTCCTAATAATTTAGCTCCTTTGTATTGCAGCTGATACTAATACAAAGCTGATCCTGTGGACTTGGATGTTGAACTCTGGAACAGTTCAGAACTGGATCCTACAATAATTTAAAATTAAATATTTTAATATAAATATTTTTATCTTACCCCTACACTATGAAATAATTAGTTTGTCTGGACAGCATTCAATTAATTTGTTTCCTGGTTGAAGAGAGGGAGTACTGGGCCTCTTTGGAAGTCTCAGGCATAAGCAGAGCCAAGTATTAACACAAACAGTGAAAGGTCTCTGTAAGATGAGCCTCTGTAAGCAAAGTGCCCATCTGTACTTTGTCACCATGCAATCATATCTATCATAGCAGAAAGGACACAGAGCTACCACCTATAACATGAGTGGTAGTACAGAAAAAACTGCTGGTGAGCTCAGTGTAGAGAAAAACTAACTAGCAAACAGAAGGGGACATAATAAAAAGACAAAATAACAAATGGTAAAAAATTGGTTGTTCTTTGCATTATATCCTATTACAATAGGAGAAAATAAAAAATGAGGAAATAAAAGCAACAAAAATTGGTAAATTGAAATATTTTCTATATAAAATGTAATCATGCTGTAGAACATTACTGCTACAAAATAGATGCACTTTTATGCAGGAAAATAACAGCCACCATGTATCAAATTGACTATTATTGGAAAGGAGAGATTGTTAAATTCCTGTGCCCAAGGCCATCAAACAAGTTAGGAGAAAAAATAAAGTTTAGAAAAATACTTTAAGAAAAGTAATTCCAGAATGCCATATTGTCTTTTCCTGAACCTTCTTCAGGAACATCTTGTTCTTCCTGATATCAGTAGCATATAATAGAAGATAAAACAGAGGAACAGTCTTAATTATGATCATGGCTATGATTACGCCTTCCATATTAAAAAAAAATGGGTATTTCTGTCAGTTGTCAAGTCCTGGGCTTCCATAGCTGGGCTTCCAGCTATGAAGCAAGTAGGGAGTAAAATAATTTCACCTGGCTCTAATTTCCTAAATCAACTGCTTTAAAATGTTATTTATAAAAGCAAGATTCTATGCTAGTACTTGAACATAAGGTGCACCTGTCGAGAGTTTCTTAATGGATTGGTGGGAAAACTTACTGGTTGTATTATCATAAAGATAACCAGATTTCTTCCTTGTTGAGTCAATCCCCAGGAAAGCTTTGTAGTTGTTATCTTCATACCAGTTGAAGGAAAGCACTCTGGATCCACCTCCTTCTGGGTAGCCACAGAAAAGTTCTGACAGGGAACTCACCAAGTGGCCCAAGGATTCTGGCCTTCCATCTTGTAGAAATGGTTGCAGAACCCTCAAAAGGTCCTGAACACTTGGCTTCCTGGCCAGCTGCAGTAAGACAAGACTTGGTTAATGGCAGCCCTCAAGGCAAGTAAGCATCTGGTGAGGTCACAGTTGTGCCATCAGGTAAAGTGTAAATGCAGTCAGAACCTCATCCTTTCATCTCCTCTGCCCGGGTCACAGGCACCATTTTCAGTTCTTGTTCTTTCATATCTTTTCTGAAGAAAAGAATACACTTCAGAATTGTCAATGCTTGCGTCTACATTTATTTTGTAATGAGAGAAGAATGAATTTTTAAGGAATCTGCTCTTCCCCAACAATTCTAATTTTTTTCTGGTAAAGCGGGAACTGGAACATAAAAACAACAAAGGAAAAAAGGGGCTATGAGCTATACAGAAAAGTGATGTAATTTATTATTAGACCACTTACCTTTTGCACTGCTTGGGAGACATTAGACAGCATCCTCCCCCAAGCCTTCAGGTCAGCACCTGGTGAGTTTCTGTCCAACACAGAGGGAAGCTGTGAATACATAAAAAATAGGGACAACGTTCTACATGACAACAGTTAAAACAATGAGAAGAAAATCCAAATGGCATCTCTGTAGCTCAAATTCTTTGAGTTATTTGGAAGAATATCTTATAAGCCTGTCTTATGGGGCCACAAATCCAGTACCCATGTGCAAGACACAGAGAAATCTGTGCAAATGTTCTTTCTAATATAAGGCTGAAACAAATACAGGCCACTTAAAATATATCTGGGGATTTGTTCTGCTCATCTAAGCCCACCATGACAAAAGGTGCAAAGATGAAGGAGGTCTGCAGTAACTGGGACATTTGAGAGGCTGCTTCTCACAGAGGCTATTCTTCCAGTGAGATATACAGACTCCTGGTGACTTCCAAATTTAGCTAAGGTTTGACACAGAAGCCTGCATTTGCCATGGAGGTAAATAATTTGTAGAACTTTATACTTTGGAAACTCCTGGATTTTGGACAGTCTGATCCTCAGTGTTTGTCAAACCTGAGAGAAACCATTACTTTCCCAGGCTTCTTCTTCAGACTGACCAAACTGCCTTTTCAGTAGAAGTTAACATTTAATTTATCAGTGACTTAAAAGAAACAGGTGACACCATGGTATTCTGTCACATACCACTTTGTTTGCATCACTGCATCCTTCTTTGTCAGCTGTCTAAAGAATCACATATGCACTTGGAGCTGGCACCTTGAGGCTTTCTCAGGCTTTTCTTCTGCTAGTACAACAAAATACAAAGCTGGACTTGTAGATAGCTAGACTGTGATATGAGACAAGGCCCTAAAAAGCCTTCCCCAATACGCCTACACACCCTGCTGATTGCCTGCCATTCCCTTCAGTCAGTAGGTGGCTAAGAAAGCAGAAGACAACTGCACTGTGTAGGTACCTGGCAGGGAGTCACAAAGGCGAAAGCTTTTATGGAAAGCTCATGTTAGCATGTTCTGATCTGTCACTTGACATTCAGGCAGGAAGAATACATGCAGGGCTTCAAAACACACTTCTCCTTGTCCCCTAAGGAGAACCAGTCTGTGCAAAGATTATACAGTGTTCTTGGAGCATCTGCCTGAACCTGGTCTTTTTGAAACTCTGAGGAACAGGGTTTGTAAACCTGTAAAAAATGCTGGGCAGCACATTGTAAATATTCACTCGAAGACCTCAAATACCTCAAAAATCTATTTTAGAAATACTGTAGTATGAATTCTCTGCTACTTCCAGCAAGCATAAGATACATGAAAACATAAGACAATATATTTTTAGGAATGGAAAACAGCGTCTCAGAAGCTGAACAAAAATCCTTATCAGGGTTGGTAAAATCACATGGGCACAATGACTGACTATCAAATACAATAATCAAACAGTGTTTTGCTGGTGTGTCAATTGCAGTTCCTGGTATATTCTGTTCCCAGTTCTGGGAAAATCACAGCTGAACAAAATCCATGTTAAATTAATCATAGTGTTACACTGCTGTGGCAGAAGAGTCTGACCAATACTTCCTATGCAACTTGAGGAGTTTTTCATATATCCTGCCCGCTCCTATAAAGCAAACTGACAATGTGATGGTTTCATGACATCACATTAAAGGTGAAAACCAGCAAATTAAATTCAGTGTTGAAAAATGCAAAGCATGATCATAGGGAAAACAAACATGAAAGATATATAAACAGTGATGGACATTTAAGTTTGCTATCATGAGGAAAGAGACCTTGGAGCCTTTATTAATAGTTCTCTGAAAGCATCATCTCAGTGTGCAGAATATAAATGAAATACTAGAAAACGATGCTATTTTATAATTATTTATTTTATATAATTTGCATTTTATTATATACTTTAAAGTAATAATATTAATCCATGTTTGTACATATATATAGAGTGGCATAATATTGCCATACTAAACCAAGGCTGCAGAAGTGGTGAATTCATAGCAAGGTCACAGTAGAAACAGGAACACAAAGAAGGGCAAAGAAAATGAACAGGAGTAAGGAAAAGCTTCTATAGAAAGAGTGATGAAAGGCAGCACAACTTCCGAGTTTTGTTGGTTTGGCTTTTTCAAAATGGCTCACATGGCTACACCAGCTCAAGCTGCACCGTGACTTTGACTGCCATGTAAAATTCTGTCATGCTGGACAGAGCAAAGACAGAATGGGCTGCATCCAGTATTTCCAGAATCCTCATGATTCCCTATAGGTTTGCCACACATTGTTTGGCTACACAGACTGGAAAGACCAGATAATATTTCAACACAAACTTTGAATGAAAAACTGCATTTGAATCTCTTAGTTATGCTGTACTGTGAATTTCATCTGTTTCATTCCAAAACATACTCAGAACTATCTGGTGTCCTGCTGGTGGTAGGTTAACAATCACACATCCATAACCTTATATTTGCAGGGGTAATAAACTAAGACCACTCAGAAAATTGGTGATGTAGTAAAAAAAAAAAATCTTGAAGAGCAATGAAATTTAAGGGAAAAAAAAAAGACAACATAAGGCAGAGTTAATTGTGTTAATACTTACCAGCCGGAATAGCTTAAAGAAATCAACATTTGCATACAAGGCATCTTCTACTCTTTGTAGACTGTCCTGGGACAGGGCACACATGGCCTTGTGTACAGAAGGGAGACCTCTTCGGCTGCTGAAGATAATAAAGCGGTCCAGGAGGGCCTCACTGCAAGCAATGTCCTTCAGAGTCAAGCTAGGGACACCATAGGCGAACTGCAAACAAAACCAGTGTTTTACTTATTATTAGGAAACTTGTATACTGCTCAGGAACAATTAAAAATTTATGAAAAGTGGACAGTTTGATATCAGCCCCTGCTAATATTTTAATGAGTGGCAGAGAGATGTGGTCAGCTGAAGCATCAACCCTTGAATCACCTTCACTTGATGCTATGCTAGATCACCTTCCCTTCAGACATATTTTTTGTCTTCTCATTAGTGATTTTCCTTCCATTGCAAAAGTCCCTGTGAGTCATCTTCCCTTCCTCACTGTCATCTAAGCACACCTGAAGCCATGCCACCCATCCTTGTGGCTAAGGAGGAATAGCTACAGCTTGCTTGAAATTATTTTCTCAGGACCAAATGATTGTACTACATCACTCTACCTTTTATGTTCAGGTTAGTTATATTTTTGCTGTTACTTGCTCTAAGAAAAAAAACCAAAAACAATACCTCTCATTCTCAAGCTTGATTTCCCTCAGCATTCTATTTTAGTTATGACTATTTCACTACAGTTCTTCCCACAGCCATTTTTCGCTGTCACTCTGCACAGGCACATAGCCAGGATTTACAAAGCCATTCTACATTAAATCACACCCATTTACTGATTACCACTTATAACATAAACATAGAACAGAAAAAGCCCACATTTTTTCTCTTTAGTGTTCAACTAATGGGAACACATTAGTTTCTAGTTAAACCAATGTATATGCAGAATAACTCTATAGAAATGAGTAGATTTACATGGGATTTACATTGCTGTTATGGAATCTTTGTAGTCTATGAATAAATTCTACTTACTTTATAATATACAGAGTACATGGAAATATAATTAAAAGTAGCCCTGGAAATTGCTTATAAGCTAATGTTCCCATCCTCTGTCCATCTCCTTTCACAGTGCAAATTTAAGGAAAACACTGCTCAGAACACTGTGATGACTGCAAATGTATGCTGTGTTTGAGATGAACACAGACTTTCAGACTAGTAAAAACTATGCACTGACACAATATCATTAGACTAAATGAATTTAATAAGAAATTATTAAATTTCTTATTAGAAATTGTCAAAATCTATCCAGGAAAATAATTTTCTTTAGAAAAACAATCTGCTGAGCATTCCAGTCTTCAAGACATATGGATTGAAAAAACACACCACAACTATACCAGGTCAGACAGAGATGTATATTTACTTCTTATCTAAGCAAATTAGGAAATTCATCATTATAAAAATTTTATATGTGAAAACCATTGTATTTTATCTGCCATGACTGCCCTGAGCTTCAGCTTATGGAGCAGCAGTTGACAAAAAAAGAAAGGCCTCTGAATTACACAGAGATTGCATTTTGGAATTACGATGCAAAAAAGGGATGTGAATTTCTAGAAGTATCTGAGAGGCACTATCATCACTACAGCTGTACTGGTATAAAGGTGTTATTAACACAAGTTTGACAGTGCAGAGAAAGGCAGAATGCAAAAGAAGGAATTCAACTGACAGATCCAGCCTGTCTTGCAAAAAACCTCCAAAACCACACATCCCTGCCCTCCCTCAAATTGGAACATTTGAATTGGATTTAAGTTAGTTTATGTCAGTGAAATAATTAGCATATTTGCCGGGTCACTTAAGTCCTGGGGATGTGTGTGATAAGAACAGCATTTTTTAACCATACACGCCTCATTTGGTGTGGCCCTCATCAGGCAGGGTCAACTGCAATGAAACTGGGCTGCACAGGGAGGCACCCTGGGAACCTTGATTTGACTTGTGAAATGAGGAAACAGTGACATTAACATCATTAAGAAGGATAAACACAGAAAAAAAAAAGGAGTTGTTATTTACAAACTGTAACTGCTTTTCAATAACGTTCATGAACAGATGGGATTAGAAAAACACCAAACCTCCACCCTTCCAATTTTTCCGGTAGGCTGTGCTGCTGCCAATCTTTCCTGAACTTCTTATTGTTGTGCTTTAACATCAGTTTCTTATCTTTATCTTAGAATGACTCAAAAAAGCAGGCTCTCAGAGGGAAACTTCAATACTTTTTTTTTAATCAATGTGTCACTGTTTAGCCAAAGCTGGCAAGATGAAGTCCAAATTATTTTTTCAGCTAGTTGGCTGTTTGATCAGGTTTAGCTTTCAGCTCTGTGTGTCATTTCCTGACTCCCAGGCGGCTCAGACCTAGATCTCCAGCCAGCTGTTGGCAACAGTCAGGCTTTTGTAAACAAGTTGCTTTCAGGTTGATCAGCTCTGTGCCATCAGCAGCAGGGGGAAGGGGTGTACAGAAACAAGCAGGCTAACAGAGGGCGGAGCAGCATGAAGAACTGGAGATGAACTATCACGGCTGAGAATTAAGACAATCATAGATCTAGGGTCCAGTCATGGCTCTGAAACTTCCACCTCAACCATGCAGAAGTCCAGCACAAGCAACTTGCTTATCAAGAAGGGCTATTGGAACGAAGCAAATCATCTCCCACAGAAAATGCCAGTGTTCAATTCCTACTGAAAATGATTCTCTTGCTGTGTCTTTAAAATTATGACATTGGTTTTTCTGCATCGTTTTCACCTGAAAGAAGTATTCAGAGCACTTTCTTTCCTCATAGCTGTAAATCAGCTCTGGTGAGATGATCTTGTATCCCTGCAATTACTGCTAACAAGGAAACTGCATAGAGGGCAGCAAAAGTGGTATTTAACACCACATCTCCTCTGGCTTCCTCTAACCAATACTCAATTTCTTTCATTTCCAGCATAAAGAGAACTACATCTCTTTCTACATCAGCACAGAAAACACAGCAGAAAGACACCACATTCCAGCAGGTTTCAATAATTATTTTTTGGTGATGATGTTGAAAACTTCAGTCTTGCATACACTGGCAAGCAGAATTTTTAGCAGAAGATGAATGAATGCCACTGGGGAGCTAATAGAGTCTAACACAGCAGCACTCAGTTCTCCTGACACAGCAGACCTCTGGTGCAGAAGAGGGATGGGATTAATAGGAAAAGAGAAACCCAGCAAGATATCTGTATATAGTCTCCTTGTCACAAGCAGCAAGGAAGTAAATTTTCAACATCTCAGCTGACATGGAAATGTGAAAATGCATAGGATGTATCAATTTACACTGGCTTTGGTATGGTCTTGTGGTATTGCTTCATGATAAAGTGAGGACAGGGGAGGGCTTCCCCAGGTACCAATCAAGAATTCAGCAAATAAGTAATTTGGCTACTGGTCACACCAGCTGGAACCTATGATGCACAAAAGGAACTGCATGAAAAGTCATGAATGCCCTCCTTCTTTCTGCCCACACACAGTTTTAGAATTTGCATTTTATGTGGCAGAGAAACAGAGGAATTTTGTCTTTCAGCCTCAATTATTCACTTGCTTCCACCCACACTAATGCAGTGTAGAAATTGTTCCAGAATTCCAATTCAGCAACATTCATTCATTAATAGAGCATTCCTCAGAGAGCTCCCAGCCACCATGCACAAGCATTTACAGCATGTACGTGCAGAAGCAGAGACAGCCTGGTCTTGGTCAAACATAGTTCCTTGCTTAGCTGCTTCAGGAGGGATTTGACCCGCACTTTTCACTCTGAATTTTCTAAGCAGATCTATTTTTCAATCAGAATCAAAGAAACTGGGTCTGTTTCTCCACTTTCACCTATTCATGTAAGACAATACCAAAAAGATATCATGCTGACATTAGGGCAGAGAAATTATAAATTAAGAACCTCCATTAGTTCTTCTCTCATCAGGACTATTATCTCAAAAGGATGCACAGCTTCCTTATGTTTTTGAGTCAAGTCTTCAGTCATGGGGATGGATGCAGTACTTGCCAGTACTGTTTCTTGATGCTCATTATTTGAGTGCAACAACAGAATTTTGCTGTTTATTTAATGATTTTTTAATATTTAATGTATACTCAAAATGTTATTTAAAGACAAACCAAACATCTCTTCCTCTAGATTCACAAAAAACAAATGGAGAAATTGAACAAACGACCCATAAGGCATCAGTCATTCTGGGCCCAAGGCCTTCACTGAGGCTACTTTGCACATAGAGCCAAGAGATTGGTTCCTCACAGATAACCACCTGGTAGCTGTTAAACCCTACCCACCTGTTCAGGGCGCACTTGAGCATTAATAAGCTGGTAAACAACAAAATCTGGGAGGCCAACATTTTCTAGCAAGAAGGAAGTGAGGGTCTCCCCATCTTTCAAAATGTCAAGAATTCGTATTCCTCTTCCTGGATGAAAAAAGAATGCACAGATCAGTGAGATACCAAACAAAGGAAGTTAAAGAACAGCTCATATCCTGGCTTAAACCTGCAAAAAAGGATGTGCTTTGGCTCTTATACCTAGTCGTGACTAACTGGGGATAAAATTATTTTTGCAATTCAAAATCATTTTAATCCTTTGTTGGGAAATGATAATCAGAAAATGCTGAGTGTTCTGGCTCTGCATATCTGATCTCTCAAAGATGTTTCAGACTAGGGCTACAGTAATGGACACATTGAAAGCAGCCCTGACTGCATCTGAAACTGTCTGATTTTTTCTGATGTAATGCTTTATTTTAAAGGTTCAGATTCAAGTATGCTACAGTTCTTAGTGTCCTTTCTTCTGAGCCTTGTGTAAATAACTTCAGTCAACCCTTTACATTTACACTAATTCTCAGTGTTGTCAATCAATTTTAGTTACTTAACCTTATTCTCTAGCATTGCAAATGTGACCCTTGAAAATCTTCCATGAGAAATAACTCAATTTCTTTGGAGAAGCATAAAGTGTAGCTTATGCTTCATAATAAACTAGATTAACAACTATATTAAACTAGATTGACAACTACTCTTCAGGCAAACCAGTGAGACTACCCACTGTTAAATTAGACACATGTAAGATGTTAAATTAGTCACATGTAAGAGGCCACCAATTTCCCTGCTACCGTCTGTAACAATACTCAAAGTACTGCTTTCCTAAAGTCAAAGAGTTCCAGTTTTTAAAACTTGTCTCTGTTACAAATCTTATCAGTGAGAACTCTGCCTCAGCATGGTGCAAGAGAAAAGCTTGGAAACCTAATGTTGCTCATGTTCATCAAATATTTATTATAACTTTACTAAATTATACCTTTATTAAAGGTAACTCACACAGCATCCACAGACTTTGGTAAAGAATGCTTGAATAGCTCTAATTCTTCTTGTCTTTAGAACAGGCAATGGAAACTGACAGGAGCAGTGTGTATCCTACTGACATAGGGAACGTAACTTTCAACATTTCTAATAAACACGCACTCCATTCTGTGAGCTGAGTCTTATCAGAGTTTGCCAACTAACTTCCACAATTCCATCTGCACTAAGCATATTCTGGCCTGAGGCTACAGGGTCTGAGAACTTCTTCAATTGTTTCTCCACATATTTATTCAAGCAGTAAACACTGAAAACAATAGCAGGGCTCTGTCCCTCATATTCTTACTGATGCCTTTCCTGGCATCCAGGCAGTGTGGAGGAAAAAGCACACCACAAGAAAACATCTCATCAAAAGTGTCAGAGCAAAGGGAGACCAGGACAAGGAAGGAGGACTCAAGAGGCAGGTCTGATTTCAGGAATCAGAAGAAGGGGCAATCACAACTCTGGCATTTGCAAATTTTTCCTTGCTCAACATTGCAGCTATTCAATTAAGATTGTTACTTAAAAGCGATAGTAGTAAGCTGTAAACACAGACAGCTTAAATAGCCAGTCTTTCAGTAACTTTTGCTGTATGAAGAAAGATGGCAATTCCTATTTTATTTAGATAAGCTTCAGAACTGACTTTGGTGTTTATTTGTGTTTATTGGTGTTTATTTCCTTTTATATAAAACACTATAGTGTTTATATAAAACAATATAGTGTTTTATATAAAAGGAAATTCCAAATTTCTACTTTTTTTAAAGTAAAACACATCCAAAACCTCCACAGAGTCCGAAGGAGCGTTAACATTTCATGTCACAGGATTCATGGGAACGTACTCTATATTTCATGAGTAAAGTTGATATGGGATGCAAAGGCAACTTCCTAAACCATGGGGTGTGGCCCTTTAGCAATACACAGCAAACCCATGGCATGATATGCTTTTCCTCCCCTCTAGTCATGTTTGATTTCTACGGCTGGGTACAAACAACAGCTCAGATTATACTCGAGTTCTTGTTTACATTCTGGGGCATTTGGTTGTCTCACTGTTATTTACAAGGAGATAATCCCTTTTTTACTTCTAGTTATAAACCTCTGATAGGATAGTGGACCATGTGCATCAGATGGTTTATACACATCCTGTTAAAAATATCGGAGAGTGACTAATTTTAATAAGAATGCTATTCCTGTGACAAAGGATTTGAGAATGGGACAGATCAATTCACAAAGCCAGACCATTTTTAAACCTTTAGTTTTAGGAGTATCCTTTTCAAATTCTATACTTCAAGTCCAAAAATTTTACAATTATACCTTTCCCTATTTTCCCCAGGACTGTGTTTTGAGTTTGGCAAGTTGCTTTGAATAAAAATTAATGCAATGATTTTGCAATTCTATTTATAAGTGTTCTGTGCTTTCTAAATAGATCATGAAGAGTTTCCTTCTTCATTGTTTCAAACCTGTTTTAGCTAAGACTGTAACCAAACACCTCTAAGCACTTCTCTGTGTTATGCTCCTGGCATATATTCATTGTTCCTAATTTTTCATTCCTTTGCATCTTCCAGTGAACTTTCTCACTGCTTTTGCTTTTCCTTTAATGATAATTAATGACATTTCTTAACCCATGTTTTACTTTGTGTGGTGAGATATCCATGCTTTTCAAGTTTTTGTCTACTGTTATTTAAGATGGCTGTAGTAGGAGATGACTGCCTCTTCTCCTTTTCCTTAAATGACAAGTGTTTGTCACGGAACAGATTTGAACTTACCCTAACAGTAAGCAGAGCAGCAGTTACATGTGAAATATATTATAATGCTGCCAGACTTCAAAGTAACTACTATCCAACTCTCAGAAGGAAAAATTAAATAGTCTAAAGGATATAGACACAACAATTACCTGCAATTCTTTCAGGATTAGTTCTCATTGTTTCCATAAACTGAGTCATAATGATCAGCTCTTCCCAGATTCTTCCAAGGTCATGGATTTCAGGGGTTTCCAGTAAAAGCTCCTGAGCATCTTTATATACCCTTGCAAGACTGAAAAGAGAAATAATGAAGAAACAGTAATTTAAGAGTGATGACTCTTGAGAACCTTTCAAGTAAAAAAAAAAACCCAAAACCAAACAAACGAAAGAGAAGAGAAGAGAAGAGAAGAGAAGAGAAGAGAAGAGAAGAGAAGAGGAAATGTTGACTGTCTGTATTAGGGATGAGGAAAAAAAATAAGTTGTCTTGTCCTCAGTTTCAGATAGTTTGGGGTTCAGTTAGATTTGAAATTCCACAGAAGTTTTAAGAGGGCTACTGGTGTTGCAGAAGATTGGCCATTAATATATTTTTTTGTTAGCCATGCTGGTCCTTCTGGGGACACAGGACCTTCCCCAGACAACTTGTATCTCACAGTTATAGTGCAAATCTGCCCTGGCTGTAGCCCAGGCCCACCTCCAGCAGTTGAATGGGCCACTCTGGGTATATGCTCAGCCCAGCAAATGACATGGAGTCATTCACAAACAGAAACATCCTTCACCTCACACATCAGTCTCCTCCAATTTGTTTGGCCCCTTCAGAATATTTCTTCTAGGAGGAGCAGGAAAACACAAGTAACAAATAGTCACAGGCAGCTGTTCAACTACTGGTTCTGGGTTAGAACATGCAGATCAAGCAAGGATGCAACCAGACCCTCTGTTTATGAACAAGCATAAGAAATTCTAACTATCAGGCAAGGCCATTACACTTCTTTAACAGTATTATGTTTTTCCATGCATGCAACAGTGTATCTCAGTCCCCATGACTCATTTTAGCTTACAGAAAACAACAAACAGGAAGGACCAAATTCTTTCAGAGAACACAATGAATTTACTTCTGCTGTAGTGCACTGGATTCATTGGGACTGACAAAGCGACAGTTTGCTCTGTTACAAGCAACCTAGAAAAGCCAGAATGTACAGAGACCAGAACCCTCTAGCTTCACTGTGTGTTTGACTGTACCCCACCAAAAATGTTCAGCTAACTATTTTTAATCCTGTTCACCAGGAACAAAAGGTCAAATGGTAAGTTAAGTCCACATTACAGTCTTTCACATGACAGGGGCTTCAGTGGCCTTCACAATATTAGCTCATGAATTTTAATCATTGGATGCTCTAAAGTGGACTCTGCAACCGGGAGATTTGAAGCATTTTTATATTTAGGCTGACAGGGTTTTTTTCACTCCAAGGGTCCTTGTCCACTATACTTTCTTTCGTGACTCAGCTGTAATGAACAATGCAATAAAACACTCCAACAGCCCTTTTTCAGTAATAGTCTGGAAATCTCCCATCCTCCTATTTTGCAAACAAGCTTAGTATCAGAAGGGTATGTTCTGATTAAAGTCTCACAAGTATATAGTCAAAACAGATGTTACATAAGAAGTGGCAGTGCAGGTTCCTATTTGCTGCTACTTCAGCAGAGCTCTCATTCAGAGGGGACAGCTCCAGTGATGAGAAAAGAAGGCTTAGGTATTCCATGCTCTTTTATCAAAAAGGTTTGTCCCAAGACATTCAGTAAGTAAATTCTTATGGATTTTATTAAGTGAACATGTGCTCCCTAGAGACATGCACTGAAGTCTCTCTCTAAAAGGCCTAAACCTACCACTGTGAGCTGTTTCAACTTTGTTGACTATTTGCAGCATGAAACCAAAGTGCTAGAACTGAAAATTTTTGTCTTCCAATGTTTGCACACTGGTATATTATTATCTTCCCTATTCATTCACCCCACAGAACAATTCTTTAAAATATTTCTTGGTGTGGTGAGAGACCTTTCTAAGCAAGGTGAGGATACTCCAGCCTTTCTCCCTGCGTCATTCATACTCATGACTGCCCAACAGGTGCCAAGAGCAAGCCATGAGCAGTTCCCTAGCAGGCCTGTACTGCTGCAACCCAGCCTCACACACACAACTCTGCTTACATGGAATTTTTGTAGTTGGACACTACACCTGGAGCCTCTCCATGGGTCGGGCTGCGGAAACAGGGATTGTTCATGTTGCAGAAGATGCCATGTAACCATGGCAGTGTTCCTGCTGATGGCATTGCCTTGTTTGGGAAATGACCTAGAGTACCAAAAAACAAAATAGAAATTGTTAGGTGTCTTTTCCAATGCAGCCTTTGTGAATATAAATAGCACTATGAGTTGGCTCTCTACAGAAGGAATGTGATAGGAATCACATAGGTTTATCCTTAACTGAGAAAAAAGAAGCCACCAATATAAGCATATGGCAATTTTCAACAGAAACTAATTCTGAGTAATGTGAATGACTTTTTAAATAGGTAGTGAGATAGTACTTTCTCAGTAACAGAATTATGGAAATCCAAAACTAGATAGCACCTTAAAACTCCACATAAGTCTGACCAGAAAGCATCTCACAGGAAAACTTGACATTTTTTCTATGTCTTCACTGGTAAGTCTTATTCTACATGGCTACAAATAACTAAGCTATTTGTACTGAAGTCTGTTCTTTCACCACTGGATAGTAACACTCCACAAACAGATCCCAATACCTCTGTCTGAGAACACCTGGCCATAACTTATAACAAGTCAGATCATGATAACATCTGAAACATTCTTACATTCATGTTGGCGATACAGTGGATTTGCTTTCCTCAGCCAGACGAGTGCAAGAAACAATGACAGAGGCCATAAAAGCTCCACTAGAAAACGAAGCTGGAAAAAAAGGAAAAAAGTAAATTAAAAATTAATTTTACAAATAGACCACTGTAGAGTCACTAGATGGCTAAAGGCATGAGGCCTCCTCTCACAGCAGAAAAGCCCAGCACGTGCCCATGGCTATCTATCGCCTGTTACACCATTTGAGAAGGAAACCCAAAAGAGGATTTCATCAGAATGCCATGAAGCATCACTATGAATTCAGTGCTCAGTGGCTTCTCTACCTCTTCTAAAGAAACACCTAAACATCCTTACTGAGGTGAAAAGAGGCAGGAGGTAGTGCACGACTCTACAACAAGGATTAGATATAAGAAACAGATGGATTATTTTAATCCACACTTTGACACTGCTGGGCTCATTAGCAGGCTGTCAGTACACTCTGCTTACCCAAAAGTAAATGACTGCAGCATAAGATATACATACTTTGACCTTTACTTTCGCTTCTTTTTGTCATTATTCATTTCAATGCTATTAATTTCCTAATACCTGTAGAAATGCATGTATTAAGATCAAACACCTTATTCAATAACACAGAAGACCCCATCAAAAGCCACTTTATTGTCCAGACCTTTCAATACACTTAGAACAGTCACCAGCTCCCATGTCATGCCAGAAAATCAAGGGCACTGCTTTACCACAGAGCAACATCCTGCCTGGTTTTGAGTCTGTTTCCTCCACTCCTGTGTTTCAGTTTGTTTTACTGCCTCTGTGTGTTTTGGCAGAGGTTTGAAACTACAATCCTTTGATCCTGTAACACAGGCCTTGGACTCTGAGGAACAGCAATGGGATTTTTGTGTCCAGACATATGGCACTTTTTTGCTCCTCCCTGTAACTGCCAGGACAAAATATCTTCAGAACCAGGGTGGTAGTAGAGAAAAACCCTCCTTGTTTCTTTACCTTTGCTCCCTCCTCCCCAACCAGGTACCAAATACGTGATAATAATGCACATAGCAGGAGAGCCAAAGACAAGATGGGTCACATTTGAATGTTGTTTTGGGCAAAAGGCACTCCACAGCATCATTAAGAGCAGGTTTTTTGGAGCTGCCCTGTTTATCCACTCTAATTTTGTCTAACAGCTTTAGTTAAGCACAACATATTCTCACAGCAAAAGGGTAGAAAGCTTTACACCACGCAACAATTTTCTATTTCACAGTTTTCTTCTTAAGGGTTTCCTTTCTAAAACAGAACAATAACAAAAAACCCACCCACCACCACCTAGGAAGTTATGCATGCCTGATCTTTTTAAAAGCAGACAAAATCTTCCTAGCAGCAAAGGGCAAATGACACATTTATTAGAGAGGGAAACCTGACAGCTGTTGTGCACAGCTCTGAATACCCTTCCCAGCAGGGTCCACAAGGTCTGATCAATATCCATTGCCATCCATTTGGGAGAAGCACTAAACACTCAAATGCAGAGGGGCAAGAACTGGTGAAACTCCTTGGTCTACCTTTGCTGCAGAGTAAATCTGTGTTAATGCTCAGATGTTGATTCTTTCTTCACCCCCAGGAAATAGAAAATCCTCAGACTTGAATTTGGTAGCTCCTTTCTGTCTGAGTTAACTAGTTTGGAAAAGATTGAAGTATGAAACTCAACGGAAGCTTGCTTTCAACTTGGTACACAATGTGTTGTGTGGTAAGGACGGACCAGTCAGACCTCTGTCAGACCTCTGACTTTTTCCTGTGGACCTTATCCAGAGGACAAAAAGGTGTCTCAGAATTCACTATAAGTATCAGAAAGCAGCCCATAATCCTGCAGAACCACATGATAAATAGCCAGAAATCCCAGCAACATGCACAGAGAAATGTAATATCCAGACAGAGCTGTAATGGAGCAAGCACAGTTATAAGACCACATAAATGTGACAAGCTTAAATTGGCTATGGATCAACTGTAGACTCTGCAATGAAGTCTTGCTGTAAGAAAAAATATCATAAGATCTAAGAGGATTTGAAAGTACTTAAAATATTTCTGGCTTTTGCCTTACTTATGTCATTCAGCCATACTAAAAAAGACACAATCTGTGTGAACTGTAAGGTCCTAACTAGAATCACATCTAAGAGCAGCTAAGTGTGAAGAGCAAATCTAAAATTAGGAAGCAAACCCTCCTGAGCTAAATGATGATCATTATGTTTTCTAACAACAGATCTTTTTATGTGAAAACATATAAATATTACTAACCACAGGTCTTCTGGTACACAACGTTATTTGTCAAAGAAAATCCCAACATGGCTATTCTATGTTTGGTCTGTAAAGAGCAGCTTTGTAAACTGCACCAGACAAGATGCCAGACAACAGACCCCTACAAAGATCACATGTGAATCTTTGAGGAACTTGAGAGTTTTGCATGCTGATAAATGTACCAGTGGAGTGCATGGTTCAAACCTGAAACCCAAAGACTAATACTTTACCTTTTGTCTTTTCCGAAGGATCCAGTTCTTCCAGAGGAGAAGTCTGACTTGCCTGAAGAAGTTCATTCTTCTGCATCAATACTTCTGGTTTACCTGTGGCAAAGGATGCATTGCCATTTCTTAGCTGACATCAGAAACAGACCTTAGAGCAAAATAACAGCTTTCTCTTCTTATTTTAAGATTATGTTATCACAGAGATCAGTTCCTTTCATTGTCTGTACCATTTAATTTTGCACTTTTCATACACTATCATGCATGAAAAATCGTGAGTTTCCTTTGCTTGGAGGCTACTTCCTGTGACACATTTATCAGCACTGAAAAGCAGTAGAGAGGAAGAACATCTCTTTAGAATAAAAAAAGTCATGAACATTGAATCTGGCTATTAACTTGGACTTGCGTGTAATGAAGGCAGTTAATTGTTGCATCATTTATCACAACAAATATTTTTTACTACTTGAAGTAGAGAAAAACACTATAATAAAACAGCACAGTAGAACCATAATAAAGAATAGTACCTAGTAATAATGTGTGGAGAACTCCACTTGGTCTGAGGAGGTACATGAACTTCTGGAGTGATAAGTCATGGTGGAGATCTATCTTCACTCTTTACAGGCAGCACCCTGCTCATAAAATCAGTGATGGCTTGGGATGGCTGCAATCAGAAAGAGAGTAGGCACTGAAAGAAATTCAATTTCCATAAAAGAAGTTCATTTACATATATAACAACACTCCTCTAAAATCAGAAAAAGACCACTACACTTAACTGGATGAACACTGAATTCCCTATAGATTTTCATCTGTAAAGGGCATCTGAAACAGCAATGTAGCAAAACCTCCTACCAGTGCTCATGCTGGGCAATGATGCTATATAAGCACTACCACAGTTTCCCTGTGATTATTCTTCCAAGTAGAAGCTGAACAACAATCCAGCTTTCATTATTGAAAAAAGAATTTAAAAGCATGTGGCAGTGCTTGCCCTTTTCTTTCCCCTTCAGAGGGCTTTGGGTACACTTTTGAAAATCCTCCACAAAACTGCTTTACAGAATTTAACACTCTGTAGATTTTCCCCAGCCCACTGCAGCCCTGACAGCAGAGCACTGCACTCTGCACCTTCCCCAGCACCATCATTGGGCCTTTGAGCCCCTGCACACAGGGGCCACCTAAACCACGCACTTTAAGCTGGCTTCTGGCACAAATTATAACAAAGCAGAGGATCAGGCCATCCCTATGTGCTGAAAGGTGAGCCAGCAGGGAAGAAGACCAGCCTTGGCTGAACAGGGCACTTTCCCTGGAAGTCAGGGAAAAATAGAGAGTTTACAACCTTTGGAAGAAGGGGCAGTCAACTCAGGAAGAGTGCAAGGACGTTGTTAGGTCACATAGAGAGAAAATTAGAATGGCAAAAGCTCAGCTAGAACTCAAACTGACAACCGCTGTGAAAAATAATAAAAAGTGTTTTTATAAATGCATAAATGACAAAATGAGGGCCAAAGGAAATCTCCATCCTTTACTGCATGCAGAGAGAAACATTGTAACCAATGATGAGGAAAAGCCCTTGGTATTTAATGCCTTCTTGGCCTCAGTCTTCAACACAAAGATTGGTTATCCTCAGGGCAACCACTCCCCTGCGCTGGGATGAGGAGCAGATTTCCCCTGCAATCTATTAGGCCATAGTTAGTGACCTGCTGTGCCACTTAGACACTCACAAGTCTATGAAGCAGGATGGGATCCACTCAGGAGTACTGGAGGAACCGGCAAAAGAGCTCACCAGGCCTCCCTCCATCATTTATCATCCATCCTGGTAAACCAGGGAGTCCCAGATGACTGCAGATTGGCTAGTGTGACAACCATTTGCCAATGGTCACAACAAACCCAGGCAGTACTGTGGACAGGGGGAAGAGTATCTGGAAAGCTGCCCAGTGGGAAAAAGCCTGGGGGTGCTGGTTGACAGCGGCTGAACATGAGCCAGGTGTGCCCAGGTGGCCGAGAAGGCCAGGGGCATCCTGGCCTCTATCAGGAGCAGTGTGGCAGCAGGAGCAGGGCAGGGATTGTGCCCCTGTACTGGGCACCGGTGAGGGCACAGCTGGAGAGCCGTGCCCAGCTGTGGGCCCATCACCTCAGGGGAGACACTGAGGGGCTGGGGCCAGCCTGGAGAGGGGCAGCAGAGCTGGGGAAGGGGCTGGAGAGTGAGTCCTGTGAGGAGTGGCTGAGGGAGCTGGGGTTTGGTCTGGAGAGGAGGAGGCTCAGGGCAGAATTTACCATTCTCTACAACCCACAAGGAGGGTTTAGCAAGATGGGGGTTGGCATCTTCTCCCAGGCAAGCAGTGATAGGACAAGAGGGCATGGCCTCAAGCTGTGCCAGAGGAGGGTTCAGGCTGGACATCAGGAGGGATTTTTTTCACTGGAAGTGTTGCTCAGGGAGGTGGTGGAATCACTGTCCCTGGAAGTGTTCAAGAAATGACTGAACATGGCACTTAGTGCTATGGTTTAGTTGATGTGGTGGTTTTGGTCAAAAGTTGGGCTTGATCTTGGAGGTCCTTTCTAACCTCAATGATTCTATTCTATGGTTCTATGGCAACCTCCTCTTGTAAAAGTGGCTTTAATCAAATTTCTCTTGAGCAAATGTTCATATCACAGGTAAGACACAGCCTGCTTCAATCCAGACAGAGAAACAAAGCTTCATAAAGACTCAGATAGAAGCTAACTCTGACTAATGGCAGTGCAAAGCAGAGAAACCAGCACTGCTGCTGCTTCTCAGCTGCAGACTGGGTTTGAGCCCTACCACAATGTGTGAGGCAAACAGATAATTTAATTGTTTTATCCAGCAAACAAGCTTTTCATCTCTGAAATCCTAAGGCAAGTTATTTTAAGAAAATGGATCTCTTTTTGCTATCCACATGTTTTCAAAGACCGCTCTAACAGATTAAATTAATCTCTCCTAATTAGATTTTTACATCACAATTGGATGATGGTAGAGGATATTTTGCTTTCTATGGTCAACTACATCTGTGACCCATTTCTACTTTTTAGCTTTACAAAGGGATCTTCAGAAGTAAACAGAGGAAGCTTATGTAGGGCCTATCACTTTTACATGGGAGGGTAAAATAAAGTTAAGCTTATGGAACACACTGCACAATTTCACTGTAGCTCTACCCACAGTCATCACTAGGACTTAGCTATTTCCTAAAGAGCTGTAGTTCGTTACCAGCAACAACAAATCATGAGACATTCCACTTACATATCAGACCATAAAGAAAGTAGAAATAGATGTTTGGTGATAGTTCTTGCATTGTGCCTACAGTAGATACAATAATCCCAGTGACATGCTTCATGAGCACCTATATGCAATACATGGGGTCACACAGCATGTGTGTTGTGATATCCTCTTACCTCACACACATATGCCATAGTTTTAACAGCTGTTTTAAATATCAGAATCTTGTTTTCTTATTTCCAGGCTTATTCCTGACTTTTGACTAAAAAATTAAGTCTGATTAAATGCTATTTGTTCAGCAAATTATAAAAATATCCCCAGTAATCTCTCCAGTACCACAAACAAATATTTCTGTAAAATAAAGAAAATTTTAAAATTACCAGAAAAGATAGCTTTGCAAATATCCACACTTAGCTGTATTGGGTGTGCTCACAGGCCAGCACTTCTAATGTTCAACAATGCTTTCCAGCATTTCCTGACCTGTGAGACATTTTTATGCACATAGAAGATGTCCCTCGACACAGGCTCACTAGAAAGTTAACACAATTAATGCTACACAATTTTGCCTAGACTGACTGTAGGAGTGGGTGAGTATAAATGTATCCTATAAACAGATCTATCTATGTGTACGAAAAGAAAACTACACAAACACAGGTTGAGGCTTTCTGAGTTAATTTTTGCACCCAACTATCTCAAACTACTGGGGGAAACCCAAGCTGAAGCTTTTTAGGTGTTTCCTATGTATTTCAGAGGCCTCCCTCTGAAATAAGGAGTAACTTGAAAGACAAGAATGGGAAGTTCTGTCAAACCAGGATCAAATGATAAAACATCAGAGAGACTGAGAAAAGGCCTCATGGAACTTCTGTTTGAAAGGTGTATTTCTATGAATCAAAGACAATCACAATCAGACTCTTCTTCTGTCAAACACAGACTGAATGTACACTAGTAGCTGCAGCATATCAGGTAGGGTGCTGAAGCACACATTCCAGTTTAGGTTCACCCAAATAGAACTAACTCTGTGCTCTGAGCCTGCTGTGTATGGTGAGCTGCAGTGTATGTAGCAAAGTCACACAGAAAGTACAAACACGCTCTGAGCTAGGTTACCAACGTTACCATACGTGCGCTGCCTTCGCAGAGCCTTTCATGTCAGCTCTCAGATTAGCTCCATTAGGCCTCTGCTACACGGAAGCTAAAGACTTCATGGATTTGCAAGCAAAACACAGACTTCTTACACAGAAGCAACAAAAACCTTGAAAACTTACCACAAAAGCTTACCTCATCTCTGAGAACTGCTGAAAGAGAAAGGTTTCTGAAGGAATGTTCAGCTTGGCAGCAAAGAAACACACATCTTAGGTGCAGTTAGCAGTCGCAGAATAACACTGCTCAGTTGTAAGGAGATTGTTTTAATCCCCTGCTTGATACAGAACAGCTCCATCTGCGAGTTTAAGGACTCATGAATAAAAATCCTCACAAATATCCAATATGACCTACCCAAGCACAATCAAGACTGTACCAGGACGTTGATATTTCTGTATTTCTTCAGATCTGAACAAACCCCTTGTTTGAGAAGATGGTTTCAGAAGGGTAGTTCTGGTAGCCTCAGAGGCTACTAAACAAACAGCTGTCATGACTAATTAGGTCAGCGACTGACAGAAGTCGGTACTCTGCCAAAGCTTTAAGAGGGATGAGGCAGTGCATTACGGCTTCAGAAAATGCAATTACCAAACAAATCTGACTGCAAGAGGTTTCCTCCCCAGAGTTCAAGCTGCTGGGTTCTGGCATTTTGTGTGATCCACAGCCTGGCACCTGGGGCAGGTGGGTAGGATTGCTGCACCTCCACTGGAGTGAAGCCATTTCAAAGGAAGACAGAGGAAAATCTCCATCTGAACCAAAAGAAACAACAGGGGCCAATCGAAACATTTCTAGTTCCAAAGGAAACCAAGTCTTTTCCACCAGGCGTAAGGCTCCGCTGCGCGGCCGCCTCCTCATCTCCTCAGGCGGCCGCCGGACCCGCTCCCTCACAGGGCGGGCGAGCCCTCAGCGTACGGGCCCCAACACAACACGGCCGTGACGCCACCGTGCAAATGTTTACGGAAATTGACAAATCAAGAAGTCACAGAATGGCCTCGAAGCCGCCGTGTCCCAGCCTCCCCCGCCGGCCCCGCTGCCCCCGGGCTGGAGGGAAGGCTCGGAAAGAGCCCCCGGCCCCAGCCCGCAGGCGCTGCTGCGCTGCCGCCACGCCGGGCGGCAGGGCCGTAACACTTACATAGGCTCCAGAGGTTTCCATTTCCAATGTCGTGCCCTTGCTCTTCGCTTGTATTACATAAAAACACTTGAAGGCATTATAAAGCTGGGACACGTAAATCATCTTCTACAATGGATGTTTTCCCTGAAATAACATGGGTTTGTAAAACACCTACAGATCCCCACCCACAGGCACCGGGCCCTGCTCACCCCACTGGCACCTGCGGTGCTGTGGGAAACACCTTAAAAAGTGCAGAAACCTTCAGGACTAGCAAAAGATGGAAGATGTTATGTAAAAAGGAGTATGGCAAGAGCCAGTAACAACTGGTAGTATGACTTGAATAAGAAATGTTTGTTTCTCACGGGTCAGTATTCACTGTTGTAATTCTCTATCTCAGGAGCCTGCTCTGGGGAGTACCAGAGACCTCCATCACAGTAGCTGAACAACTTTATTATTATTAAATTAATAAATTATTAAATTGAGACGTTTAATTAATTTCTTAAGCCATTACCATATCCAGTGTTAGACATGCTTTAACAATTATAGCCAGACAATAAATTTAATGATAATTCACAGATTATTTTGCTATTTTGGGGTCCTAATTAACATTGATCCTTTCACAACTGTGCTATGAAGTTACACTACACTGTCTTTAATGATTCATTAACCAGTTGTGTGGGGTATATATAGTCCACTCCTCCACTGTCAAAGTAGAACGAATTCCCATCTATGTCAAGAAGCCTTTCCATATATTTTGTTCTGCAACTCCCAACACCAGTCTGGGCAGACAGCAGCATCTGGGGCTTTCAGGTCTTCTGTAATAAGAGGCAGCTCCCCAAGAAATTACCTCAAGAATGGCCAGATCCATTCAGTGATACGATGGCCTTTGCCAAGAATGCAAGTCCTACTTCTGTGGAAATGTGACAAGGAATCAAAGTCCAACATTTTGAGTTTTAGAAACAAAAATCAGATTATGTCCACCAAACAGACTGTGGGATTTTATCTGTGGTGTTTAGGGAAGATTGGCAAAGGTAATGGTGTATTAAAGTCCAGTCTATTTCCTGTTGAAAAAACCAGAAAAGTGATTTTTGACCTTTGCCATCCTTTGAGAGTCATCCTGGTGCTTACATCTGTAGAAAGTACCATGCTAAAACAACTGTACTCTATAGTATGCCGGAAAGGGTCATGCTAATTGTAATCCCATAAAGAAAAGTGTGCCACCCCCTAGTCCCAGAAGACAGATGCAGGAGAGTACTACACTATTGCACAGGCCAAACATCTGTATTTTAATAAGTTAGAAGAAATCCAGATATAGAAGCCATAGAGTCACTGAAATGTTAACACATTAATATATTTTAAAGCAAATATAACACAGTGTACACATAAAAACAATTTAATACAAAGTGAAAACCATTAGATGCACCTACTAATGCTGATTTTTGGTTATTTTTATCTGTTTCATGGAAACTTGGAAACGAAGCTCTTAATTTCAGTTACACCAGGTTAAGTGGCAAAACTGATCTATAGCAAGCAAAACACTGCCTTGTCATTCACCTGGGAAAGACAACACCAGGGCAATGAATGTGTCCAGAATGGCACCCAAGTGAAACAGGTTGTGCACATTTGCCCCACTCACTAAGCTATACAAGAGACCAGATGTGAATTGACTGCTGCTTCTGAATAGTAAAGCTCAGTAAATGCATCCTTGCTGTACAAAAGAAAAGATTAAAGTGGCAACATAGAAAACTGACAACAGATAACCATGTCTGCCTAAAATATACACATATGATACATAATTATTGCCATGCTGGCCAGTATGTAAGCCTGTTCAAAAGCAAAGCTTTAATTGCACAGATTAGAAAAATGAACAAATGCTTTTACAGAGCAAAGCACAAGCTTTGGTTTATGCTTAGACAGTGAACATTAAACCTTTCATTTTTATTATAACATCTATTAAGAAAAATAGCTGTTTCTCTATGAATAAGCACTCCATTCCACACAATGAAATGAAGCTCAATGTCTTATTCAATGAACCCCTGTGTCTAGACTGGGAATGTATTACATCTTTATTGAAAGCTACTGATCTACAAAAGGTTTGACTTTAATTCACAGTTCCCCAGGCCTCCCCCCATTTTTAAAATGCTGCATATATAAAAATAACTCAAATATGGCACAAAAGTGGGATTCTCAAGGGAAGGCAAAGGATAAAGGGGCAAAGGGAAGCCTCCATTGGGCAACATCAAGAAATTGCATATAGTACAAGAGGAATTTGCACCCTATACAAAATGAGCTTCCCTGTGTTCCAGTTCTTGGATCCTTTTTGGTCTCAGTCTATGGTAAGCAGGCTTCAGATCTGTGGAGTGACTATCCTCTGAGTTAGATTTCTGTTCATTTGTGTTTTGTTCATCACCTGACAGAAGTGCAGAGCTCCTAGCCAGTTTCACAGTATTATCCTGGGGGAGCACAGAGCTAGCACTGGTGGGTGCACAAGCTTTAGCAGAAGAACCATCTCCATTTTCTTTTGATTTGTTAGAGGGTGGTTTATAAAATGTCCCTGGGGGTGGTTGCAATGTTCTTGGAGGCCTAAAGGCAGCAAGAGGTTTAACATCAGGACCATTCTCTTCTACTGCTGTCCTTCCTGACCCGACAACGGAATATGGCTTATTAGGAAGAATGGCTTTAGCTGGATTGTTCCCAAGGCTGCTTGATGATGATAAAGCACCTGCAGTTCCACTCTCGAGGGCTCGGATCTCCTGGGGCGCGTTAGTCACGATCATTGCTGTCCTTGCTGTGATATCATACTGTTTGTACTGCTTGTCCCAAGTTTTTCGCAGCATCTGGCTGTCATAACAAGGCAGTCTGCAGCAGGTATCAACAGCAGGGACTGCCTTCACCTCTGAGACTTCTTCAATAGTGGGGCTTCTGCTCAGCTTCTCTGAACTTACTGCCCCTGCATTTCGTGAATTCCTTTCATTCAGAACACACGGAGGCAGTATTCGGTCCACAGGCAGGCTGACAGGGCGAGACGCTGCCTTCGTCCTTGGAGCCCGCAACGGAACTTTGCCCATCTGACGGCTGGGTTTCACAGTAACTAAGTTCACTTGACAGGGGTCTTCACCTAGAGAAATGAATGGATCATTGTCTTTCTCTGAAGCTGGACTCGCAACATCACCTAGAGACACAAACAGATGTGACTGGATCTTTTTGCCAAGAGAGATCAGCAAGACTTCAATGACCCATTGCTAGTTAGTATTTTAATGGGATAACAGTTTTTAGGGATAGCTTGTATACATACTAGCAACAGCCTACTCTAACAAATGTATGCATTTCACTAGCAGTAAAACACATACTGTGCAGCTGTAATCAAAGAGAAAACAGAGGCACTTCACTTTCTGGCTGGTGCTTTGCTATCCCTGAATATTTTCAGTTTTAGTTTGTTTCAGGATGTCACGCTGTTGCTGTATGGGACATGACTGAAGTGGTAACATTAGATGAAAATCAGTACAATTAAAAGGGAATATGTATAGTTACTCCTAAATGAAGTACATTAAATCATACCTACATTAAACCAAACCCCTGTAGTAGCATAGGCAGATAAACAGAGAAAAAAATTCAGAGTTAGAATAAGGTTAGCAAACCTGGGATTTTTAAAGCAAAAATACTGATATCCAAAATGCTCTGATGATTCTGTCAGACAATTACTCTTTCCAAAGCCTTCTGGTGTAGTTCCAAGTGAGTGGCAATGATACATATTTTGGAGGAATAGTGGTCAAAATACATAAATTGCTGGTTATTAGTTTACAGCTAATAGTGGATTTCAGAAATCAGTCACAGCATAATTAGGATTTTTTTTGTTTGCTTTCTTTAAAACAAGGCAGAAACCTAACCACTGTTATGCTCTTACCAAATACTTTGAGCTCTGATTCCATAAACACAGATTTCTTAGAAGCATTTAGAAAGATTTAATTTTCTGTTCTTATTACAAAAATAAACAGTGTATCAAACAGTGATGAACAAGTTTTATCACTTGCTTATGTCTATATTGCAGAGCTACATGCACTATAATCTAAAGCATCCAGGGCTCCTTATTTACCCACACCCAGATTTAACAGCATACTAACCAGATAGAGATATATCTGCTTCTTCTTTTGTATTCTTGCTATTCTTCGATTCCAAAAAGAGTGCAGCTGTTTCTGAAGCTCTTTCACATGGAACTATTTGAATACCCTGCTAACAAAAGTCAGAGCAGAAGTAAATGAGAATCAACAAAAAAGGCACTCCTTATCAAAAAAAAACCCAAAAAGACTTATTAGAAATACTCTCTGGAATGCTCCAGAATTTAACACAGAAGTTAATATGGCACAGGTAACATTGTGGCAGCAAAAGAGTCACTCACTTCCTTTACAGCAACAAACGATTTCCTCTGCTGCTGCAGCTCCCTCTCGTCGGCTGATAAAGCAACTCTGACCATACCAGCTGTTTCTTCAGCATGAGAAGCGCTCAGAAGTGGTTTCAAGGAGACATCAAATATCTTTTCATAGTACGTTATGAGCAGCTCCACTACCCGGGCCTGGTAAGGGTAGTCCACAAGTGATGACAAAGAAACCGTAGCATCGGTTTGACGGGGTCTGATCAGAGTTGGGCCAAATATTATGCCAAGGTTGCTGGCTGACATTTTATTTTCATCGCACTGTTCTGTAACTCTGCACAAAGAGGGGGAAAAAACCAAACCAAAAGAAATCCCCAAGTGTTAGAGGGTTTTATTACTTCAGAAGTTCTTTTGATATTAAAATCTTATGTCTAAAGAGGGTAAGAGACAATAAAAAACAGAGTGGGTTTGGTAAGCAGGCAGAATCTTCAGTGCAGACCACATTTAACAGTGGCTTGAACTTCCCACACAGGGTGTTTTTATGTCCTATTTGTTAAAGTTATTTGTGGCTATTTGGCATTTCTGGGGTTGGAGAAAAGAATGTCTCTCATTCTAACTAATAACACAGCTATAACCCAGTATTACCCATTTTTATAGGCAATTGCTGGTTTAGTACATCATCATACAAACCACCATTTGGAGGACAAGGAAGTGAAATGTGACTGAAGAATGGTTATTAAGAGACATGATACAAGTTTCAATTTTCTGTTAACAGCCATCAAATCACTGCCCTATCTTTGTTACATTGCAATTTAAATCATATTTAGATCCCTGAATGTGACACTAATTACTACTGACCCCAATGCTAGCACAGAATCAAAAATAATGGAGGCCAATGCTTTCCCTGCTTAATTTCCTTTCATATTCTTGTCTCACTTGGGGATTCATTACATGGAAAAACCTGCAGCAACAGAACAGTGTCTTCAAAGGCATATGTGACTTCTTCCTCAACAGTCATCAAAAAGGTACAAGCGATTCCTAGCATGCAGCAGTTAAGTTTTCAACATCAGTTTGCATTTAAAGTATTTTCTTACCTGTGAAGGTGTCCAATAAGGTACTGAAGAGTGTTATAATTTGGTACAGGCAGTTGTTTCAGAAGATCTTTAATTTTAATGATGATCCTGTTCAGTTCAATACAGAGTGACTGTCTTGTCTTTGCTTTGGGGCTAGCTTGTTTAGCATCCAATTCCTCATTAGCATTCTGACTTTCTTTTGCAAGTCCAATGAACTCATTGTAAAGCCGAAACAAAATCAAGGGCTCTGGAAGCTGAAGAAATAGGAACATTTCAGAAACATACTTAAACCTGAATTTTAACTATTTGCTTCTTGTTTTTCTTCAACTTCTTCTGGTCTAGCATCTTTTCTTAGATGATGACATTGTTTAATCCTTGTTCATTAGCTCAATCCCCAATTTTCCCTTTTCCAATCCACACCTTTTTCCAGACATCATTTGCTAACCCTTTCCTACAGTAGCTCCAGGAGTGAGCATTTATCACAATTTATTGAAATAAGATTTCAAGAAAAAAAGTTGATTTCAAAATCATTTAATGGTGATAATCATAGGATTGGAATGCTCATCTCTGACAGCCAGCATGAGGAGGAGGACAGGACCATCCAGCTAAAGACTATTCCTTTCAGGGCTAACATAATTGCACTGGGCTACATCACAGCTTCATTTTTTCACATACATATTGAAATTGTTTTAGAAAATTCACTCATGAAGCTTTAAAGCTCTATTTTAGAAGAAAAAGATGGATAATCCCTCCATAATGAACACACCATGACCACTACGAGTGTTTCATGATGTTTTTGTTAGCAGGCATTAACAGCAATATATCAGCATCTGTCTGCATGAAGAGGCAAGAACATGGGAATCTTTTAAACTCCACGTAAGGCAAGCAAATTCACTTTCATTAATCAGAAAGGTTTTAGAAATAAACTCTACTATGAGTAGATAAACAAGCTTGTTATGCACAATTTCCCTGTAGAATACATATTGTAATCCCAGCACTTTTCCCAGCCCTTGTCACAGACTCCATGTAAATAAAGAAGCCATTGCAGTTATACAAGGCACTTGTTTAATTGCTGCTGTAGGAGTGCCTGAAAAGGAGTGGTTGTTTTGTACTGTACTGAAGAAATTTACTACAGCACTTTGGTTTTCCATCTGACCTCTCAATTCCATACCTGGCGGAGATACAGCTTGAGAACATTGCTGATGTCATGTGCATAGAGTTCTGAGAGCTCAACCAAATCCTTTCCATTTTCAAAAGCTTGACAAAGCTTTTCAACTCTTGACTTCGCTCCATTCACACGATAGATGCCCTAAAATTAAAAGACAAGCACAACTCTATTTCAATTTGAATGGAACTTGTAAAACACAGATGATACTGACAGCATTAAAATCTTAAGAGAAGTTTTTTTTTTAAGATTGTGTCAAACTTAAGCATGAACAAACTCAAGCATACCTTGACATTCAGTGCTCTGCTTTCAATTTCTGACGTACACTTTTTGATGATGAAAGGAATGCCATCAGGAAAACTTTTAGCAGCTTGGGCAAATTCCACTCCAAATAAGTGAAGCCTTCCATGAAGTTTTTTGTGCCCACATTGAATAGCTAAAGTCTCTAAACATTTTTTATGGCATGCAAGTGAACACTACAGGAGAAGAAACAAAAAAAGCACATGGCTTGATATAATCTGACACCATAGAAATATTCCAGCTGTTTCTCACCCCATATGTGAGCAAAACAAATTTGTTAGTATGGTGTGCCTCTGCTTTAAGTTCATGGTGGTTATACAAGACACAAACTCCAGTTTTTATACAGAAACAGAACTCCCAACTTTACATAAATCCCAAGCAGCAATTAAAACTGATTTTCAACTTACCTCCTCACATTCAGCTCCATGAAATACTACCAGGCCGTCACATTCTCTGCATTTAGATGGAGCTCTCAGCTTCCGTAGTTTGTGTGTTTGTGCTGCTTTGGACATATTAGCATTTCTAAAAGGTCCTGGAGAATTTGCAGTTTCAGATGTGAGATCATTTAAACCTGAAGAGAATTTCCCTGTTATAGTCATTTTAATATCTACTACTGGGGTGGTAGTTACTCTGATTTTTTAGAATTGTGCTGCAGAACAGAAGTCTGTAAGTAATGGCAACTATCAAAGTAATCAAAAACATTTTAATCACAGGGAGGCAACACTATGTTGCAGTTCACATAACAGAGACATTAACTATCAAACAATCCTGTGTAAGAGCAGAATCAAACAATCTTTTTTGCCTTATTAAGTATTTAATTTTCCCCTGTATTGTGGCAATGTGAAAATATTAGGACATTTAATTCCAACTGCCCTGCATTTCAGGCAACAATTCATGGAAGTTTAATTTTATACATTTCAAAATCCTGTACTAGAGGATGAAAGACAGCTTGTTTTGCCCTTTAGTGTTTCTGAAATGCTTAAAAAAGAAATATTTTGCAGCAAGGAAGAATTAAGACACACTCATGGCGGTAGCCTCATAAATTTTAAAAACATTACTGATTCTGAGTTTGCTGTAACAACATCAAATATTTTCTAAAGGATTCTAAAACAAAAAAGAATAGCAACTGGTCCTTTTTGTGTCCAAATTTTTTTTTCAAGCAATTTACTTAAAATGCTATCAATAACTCTGTGAACCAAACCCCTTTGTTTTACAGATAACTTAAAATTATAACATTCAGTTAATTGCCCAGAAAGCTTCTTAAAAGCTCAAACATTGATTAAACAATACAACTCTACGTGAAAGCTTGCATTCAGTAACACATTGCCACACTTAAGTCTAGATCTGAATTAAAGCTGTTTACCACAAGTTTTTTCCTAGAAGGCAAAGTATACATTTAGGAAATAAGGGCTAAGTAAACAGTTTCCTAAGGGCTTTACTGAGCAAGTGCCACAAATATTTCAAAATTAGTTTGTAAGTACTGTAGACACACAATAGAACTATTTCTGATAATCCAGTTATTCAGGTTTCAATGCCTGAGGCAACATTGTTGTTATACAGTCAAAATTAATTTGAAAATTAGAAATGGCCTGGTCAAATCTGGGACAGACATTACTGAACTCATTTATCTTAGCTGAAAGGGTGAAAATCTCAGTTACTACCCTAAACATTTGGTACCACTTTTTTCCCAATTTGCACCATATCACCTCTACGCATTTGTGCATTTCATGTCAAAGTTCAGAAGTGATCTTACATAAATCAGTATGGAGCTGAATTTAAATGCAAATGTCTGGAGGGAATGGTTAGTGGATCATTTGCTTTACCTCAAAAGGGTGACAACACTAGAAATGTCCTATGGTTGTCCATACAGTACCCTAAACATATAAAGGCAATTCTGCACCACTTCATTTGAATTACTTGAATATTATTCTTCATCTCTCAACCTGAAGTGGATGCATATTGTATTGAAAAACAATGCTGTTGGCAATCACACCTTGTTAAAGTACTTTTCTTAAGAACATTAGAAAGAAAAGCCACACAATGTAACAAAAAGCATCTTCTGAGGACTTCAGAAACAACATTACCACAGTCTGAAGGAGATGGTGGCTCTCTTTCATCAAGATCATCTGCAGATGACATAGTCCCAGTGGAAGGTGTTCGGGGAAGTCGTCTTTTAAAATCCCCTAGCAGATGAGAAAAGTTTTCAGGAAGCTGTAAATATCAGTCCCACCCAAGTGTTCAGTTTTCATTACATGCTCTGCTGAATACTTGTTTATTTAACAGTGTCTTCACTAATGTGAAACAGTGCAGGGAAAAGACTTCAGGTTAGCACAGCAGTGAGAGCAGCTGTACCTGGGCTGGCAGATGGAGAATCCATGGACCGGGACTCACTGCTCCCCCCTGCACTTTCAGAGTCACTGCACATTCCCCCACTCTGGTTGCCAACTGACCATGATCTGAACGGTGGTGGGCCTCGCACTGCTTTTGAAAAGAAAGTTCACAAATTCCAAATGTCAAAGACAAAATTTACATTTTTTAAACTGAAAACTAACTATGAATATATTCAAAATAAGAAAAACTGCACAAGTTAAATGAACATGCAATATAGTGAAAAAGCCCCAGGGGATATATTCCTGTAAAAGCTTCAGGGGCTAAGAAAATGAATTTCAGAAACTAGACAATTGTGCTTTTGCAGAGGAGCTGCAATCAACACGGAACTTACAAAACCAATGGATTTTCAATTGCTAGAGTTTCACTTGGAAGAGTTTAGTCCACTGAGTTTGACAGTACTTGCTGTTTGAATTGTATCTCACCTTTCTTGTCAAAGGATCTAGGATCAGGCAGTTTTCCATTTGTCCTTATAATGCTCAAGTACATTATGTTTTATAGGCTTTGAACTTTATAAGACATTTTTAATCCCTCAGTGTTACATTAAAAAAAAAAAAAAAAATTATTTAGAGACTGAGCTCCAAAACAAATATAGAAGAACTACCTGGAATATCTGTGTTACTGGAAGATCTCTTCTCTCTAACCTTTTGTGAACGATGATAAATTGGGCTTCCCACATCATCTAATGCCTGAGCAGGAAAATCTCCGGAACACTGAGATAAGTTACCATGGGATGTATGGACGCTGTTTGTTGATTGCTTATTAAAAACCCTTCAGAAAGAAAAAAAATAATTTGAAGAATGAATAAGACAGAAATTAATGAAAAGTAATGCATTTTTTTAATCCCTGGGCACAAAAAATGCTACATTTAATCATTTAATTACTATTAATGAGCATACATTTTTGACATGTCATTCTCATAATTAAATTTAATTCCAAAATTAAAAAAAAATATTAGAAGAAGAGTGGCCATTTATTTTCAACTAAATATGTGAGATTTCCCAGTGTTTTCTCTACACCCAGAGAGAATCATCTTTTCCACTTCTTCATGTATTATAAACATTATCTTGCAAACTTTGAAAAAACAGCCTATTTGTTCCTCTGAATGTAAGAATAATCACAAGCCATTGTATTCTATGACTATGCTTTCCCCTCCAAAAGATTCTCTGACCAGCCATCAGGACCATCCACCTATAAACACAGATGTTCACATATTGTGCTTTTTAAATGCACAGAAAATGTGTTGAAGCTGCCAGAGTGTCAGTCCATTTTGAAAATCCACTCTCACTCCAAGAACAGAATAATGTTAACAGTAATTAACATAAAATGCTGAAGCACCCTGGGGACAAAAAAGCCTGCTGGCCAAGTTTAGCAGTCAGGAAGCTGTTTCTTAATCACTTCTACCCTATCAAGCTTAAGGGAAACAGAGACTGAAAAACGTTCAAATTTGCATTTGTTCAAGGAACAGTCCCTTAAATTAATGCAGAATCAAACAATAAAAATGATGAAGTACATGATGAATCACAAGGCCGTGACAAAGAAAATAAAAGGTGGGCAGAGGAGGAGAAAAAACATGCTCCTATAAATGTCAAGCAGTAAATAGCTGGGAGAGCACACAAAGTGCTGGAAATTTCACGCTCATCAGTCTCTCAGGGAGCTACATAGTTAAATCCCCCAAAGTCAAAGTTTATGAGTATAGCCTAAATCAGTCTTAAAAGGCAGGAAATTTACAGACAAGAATTAAGAATCTCAGCTTTAACTTTGAATTTCCTGCCTTTTGTTGGTAGAAGTCTGACTCAAGCATTTGGGTTTTTGTTTTTAGTTTCCTTTTGAAAAACGATGACGACGCTTTCCTGTAGAACTGTGAAACACACAGATTGAAATGGATATTCTGCTGCTCTAGTGCCAAGATGACCATTTTACAACAAATTAAAGGTGGAAAAGCATTTGGCACGCTGACACAAGGAGCTGTCTTTATCTTGAAGTCTTTACTTCCACATTAGCTGGAGCTTTCATAGTTTAATAATAACAATTTCTATTTCATACACATTGGAGAAAAAATAATTAAGTTATAACATGTCCCTACAAATGGACTCTGAGCTTTTTTTTAGGCACATAGCATGAGATAGAAATCGAGAGACATTTCCTGCCAAAAAGTTGCCAAATGTAAACAGTATGAAAGAAGCTACTGTATGCAGCAGCAGGGCTTGTGGAAGAGGAAAACTACCTCTTCAGACTTTCTAAATTTCTGATTTTCAAGTACTGCTGCCACACAACCCTACCAAATCCAAAACTTACACTTTTCATATTAACCAGTATCTATATTAAAATAGTAAAAAGTCTTGCACAACAATTGTCAATGCTTTAGTAAGTATTATTGCATGAAATAACATTCTGCCTCAGAATTCAGAGGCAGATTTTAATGTCAAAAATTATATATAATCTTACCATTTAAAAGATGAGACTAAGAGAATAGTAAAGTATGTTAAAATACTCCTTTAGTTCCTCCAAAAATATTGTTTTATTGTTAAACACATATGCCTAAACGTTGCATTTTAAACCAAGTAGTTGCCACCTGTACTTTGGCACTTACCCATCAACCTGGGAATTCTGGGTTTCAAAACAACCTGATTCAACAGGAACACCATCCTTTGGCAAACTTTTCACAAACTCTGAATACTGCTGACCAGGGTCATAGAGTTTGGCACTCTCACACAGGGACTGGCAGTTAACTGGCAGAGATACAACCTGAGCATGCTGCAGCTGGAACAGGTTAACTGTTGCCTGTTGGGAGAAAGATTTTCATTATTTGTAGATCATTTACTAAATATTTCACTTACACTTTGCTCAACTCAAATTAATACCCTAGCAGAAGATTATTTGAACAATAAGACTAGAAAACTTCTAGAAAATAGTAACATGTTCCTTTTTACAGTCAACTTTCAGGAGACTTGAACAAGCTTCATCTGTAATAGAGACATGAGTATTTCTCTCCTCTCTGGGTTATTGAATCCTCCCCACTAGCAAAGGCAATTCCAATTTTCTCTCACTTTTGGTTGATCGAGATAAACAACAAGGGCTTTTGCTATCAGAAAAGCTTTTTTCATGATCTGGAGTGAATATTAGTCATCACTACAATAATGAAGTAGCTGGAATTCCAAACCCAGGTGAGCTCCGTATCGTCTTGTCCCAGCAGACAGATTAAGTGAACACTTTCTTCATTAAATTACCTAACACTTCTAAAAGATTTTATCACATGTTAGGGACCAGAGAAGGGGGACACTGCCTAACTGCTTTGTCAGCTTTTGGGTTACAAAGTAGTCTGCAATTTAAATATACTTGAACTGACAAGTCTGTCTATACTTTCTGCTGCTCTTAGGGGTTGGTTTTAGGGTTGCTTGTGGAGCAGCATTGTTTGATATTTTACTTTCCCTCCCCATGCCAGCATTAAATTTTCATTGTCTCATCTAAACAAACAAATAGAAAAAAAAACAAACAAAAGCCCCCAAACATCTCTTGCCATAATGATTTCTTACATTCCTCAAGATTTTTTTTAGAACTGCGCATGTCATATGCAGTTTTGACCATCACTTCCCTATTACACCATAAACTAGTACAATCTACTAGTCACAAAGGATCCTGCAGTAACTGAGACTGCCAGCAAGGCTGAAGTATGCTAATATCCATGCTGGGCTTGATCCAAACATCTTTGCTAATGTACTAATCAAAGCTAAGAAAGCTGTACTCTTAAGCAACAGAGGAACACTACTGCCACCAAAATTTTGAAGAGATATTTTTTAAGGATTGTGCAGTCAGGGTGCTTGCAAGGCAACAGCTTATGAAACACCGAGAAACATTCAACCCCCCCCTCAATGTTTGTTTTTAAACTCCTACTAGAAAGCGAACACAGATTAAAAGTTTTCCTTCTTTTACTGTTGGCATGACATCTGTCCTTTGAAAACTTTCCATTTAAAATGGGGCTTATGGGGCCTTCTCTTAGTTCTAACAATATATAAATATCTGTGCAAAATGTATTTTAAAGACCATGCTTACAGCTTTAAGAGTAAGATCACACTGGTAAATAAGCTCCCGAAGCTGTGTTAAAACATCACTTTTAAAGCTTTCCAAATAATTTCTTTTTTCTTCAACCTCTGCCATGCTTGCTTTATAGTGCTCATTGGCTTCTTCGGCCTAGAGAAAACACAAGTATAAAGAGTTGATGGATTACAGGCCTTGATACTAGAAGCAAGAAAAACTCCACTCAATATGCTTGTATTTGAGATTCCCTTTTAAGATAAAAACCCAAAGGAACATAGCATGATTAAAATTAAAAATGTGAATTCAACTTACTCAAATACTCTCTTTGGGAAAACATGAAAAAAACCAGTATAGACTTAACTTTAAAAGCAAGGAACAAACCTCTTTACCTTTTGAAGAGCTTCCTCCTCTAGCCTCCGTTTTTTCTCAAGTTGCTTACTGAAATCTTTCACAAAGCTTCCACTTGAGCTAAGCTGCTCCTCCTCAGCACGAGCAGTGCAGGACTTTGCCTTTTCATACTCATCCTGACGCTGGGTATACAGCAACTTGGCTTTTCTGAGAGCAGCTTCCAGCTCTTGCTGCAGAATGCAGCCAGAGAAAAAGAAGAATAAACAACATTAATTTTTCAGTATTTTAATATGATGTTTAAAGAAGCTTATGCACAGGTCTGTATGCTGCAGTACCAAGTGCATTGACATTGAAAGATAACCTCTTACAAATGCCAGACTGCCATGAAATTGACAGCTACATCTACTTTCACCAAGCTCTAGAGACTATGTGTGAATGTAAGTGCAGAACAGGCTAGTTTGAAAGTTTCATCCTTTTGAAGAATTCTAGACTGAACAGTTAAGATAAAGAATTACCAACCATTTTTTTCTGTTCTCGCTGCCAAAGGTCCTTGATATCTTTCCTTTGTCTATCCAACTCATTTTTCCTTCCAAGAAGAGGCTAAATAGGAAATATTAACGGAGTACATTAAAGGCATATAGGCTTTTTTTGAATATTCTATGTAATTATATAGACTTTTGTCTCTTTTTTTAAACATACCTGCACAAATTTGTTAGACTGGAGAGCAGCAGCTGTTTGTTGCCAAAGTTGACTGTTCTCAATATCATTTTGAAAAGCATTAATGAATATTGACTGGAATGGCATATAATCCTAAAATTACACAGCATATGTTCTAGGTAAGACAGGTTAATGACATTCTGAATGTCTGTACAACTGAACTAGATTTTCAATTAAATTTAGTCAATTATTTACTAAAATAGTATGAATGTCAGATATGAATGTAGAAAATTACTAACTCATCTGTGATTCATTTTACTAGGAGAAAAGTCTACAAGCCCCAATCACAAAGCATACAAAATATTAGTCAGAAAAAAGAATACTGTGGATCTGCATATTCAATAAAAATAATACTATATATACCAATTTCCACCACATCCTTCCATTTGTTAAATGAAGATCTTTTTAACTACTGATTTATCATATAAATCAATTCTGTATCAGCCTAAAAATTCATCCCTCAACATCAGAGTTTTACTCCTGGGCAAGCCATCCAATAAAGATTTAAGACTAAGATAAAGCCCCAAAGGTATACACTCACCTGGTGTCCAACAACAGCTTTAGCAGTTTCAGCCATTTTTGCTAAACTTTTAGCACACTCCACTTCTGTTAAAAAAATTTCACATTTACTGTTTACATTATAACACAACAGTTATAACACATGCTAAATGTTTTTTACAGTCTTCCTTTAACAAACAGACCACAGAGGGGACCACCTTCACTTTGTTACAGGCCTTTAATTGTAGGAAATGCATGATAGCTCTGTCCACTTCAGCGGAACAGCTACTAATTTAGAAATCACATTATTGACAGTCTGCAGCACAGAGGCCTGACAACAGATTTAATTTCATCATGACAAAGCTGATTAAATGCCAGAAAGAGCCACTCACCCAAGCTAAGCTTTTTTTCTACCCATGCGACTACATCCTTGGTATATTTGGACCATGCTTTAGCATAGGACAGAGCCGACTCAATGCCACTGTCATTTCTTAGGAGCATGCTATCAACCTCCTCTGCTCGAAGATGTCCTGCAAATAAAGCATCCAACACAAAGAAGTGATTTTTAGGCATGACCACACACTGAGAGCAAAGCCAGTATTAGCCAACTGTGAATGCTTAAGCAGCTCTGATCTTGAGTTGGTCTTTAATGCTGGTTGACTCTAAACAGGACTGACAGAGGTTTTAGAACAAATTAAAGGGTCATAATATGTTATCTGGAGTAGTCATATGATCAGCATAACTTTCTTCAAGAAAGTGACCCAACAAACACCAATCCTATGACAACACACAGAAGGTGCTTCAGGCCTTAGTTCTCCCCCCACCCCGCCAAAAAAAAATGCTGCCTGGGCTGGTTATTTACAAACAAATGAAACCTCGGCAATAACTTTTTTTCCCCAGTGAAGTTGTAAAGGCAGCATAGGTATAAAATAGTGACCAAGCAACTTACTTAGAACAATTTTACAAGAAAAAACCCCACAGATTACAAAACAGTGTTTATCAATGTTAAATGAATGACCTACCTTGAATATCATCCCTTTCATGCAGTGAACCCCCAGACTCCACAGAAAGATTCTCAAAAGACTGGTATGCAAGAAATAAAACATTAAGTTAGCAAAGCAAATCTCTCACTGGAACTGAAAGCTAACAAAATAAATGGCATTAGCTGCCCCTTTATTTTTTCATAGATAGAGCAGATAAAGCAAACTGCATCACTCCCTCTCATCTAAGGCACAACATTTTTTAAACCCCCATTGCTGGCAAATGAAAAAGAATAAATAGCAAGGAATCATTATATACCTTTACATCAACAACCTTGAAAGTCTGTGATGAAAGAGTTAAATATCAACCAGATTTGTTAAACAATTAAGTGAGCTTCAGCTTTTCTTAAATCCCTACCCATCTTTTAAAAACCTTTTCACACAGACTTAATGCCAGATACATAAAACAGACACCATTTTACAAGCCATTATAATCCTGTATTTCTTCCTCAAGGGAATAAAGTTTTTTGTAAATTACTTGCAGGTGGTGCACTGTAGGCACAACAGCTGACTGGTAACACTTGCTAATGAAACCCTGAGAATCAGTACAACCTGACAGAAAGTAATCCAATAATAAAAGGAATTTAGCACATCACGTCATCCCTACCTTTGTCCTCACTGCATTCTGCTACCCCTTGAATTGTGCAAGTTGAATTATTTGTAAGACTGTGCTGTAGACCTGACTACTCAACAAATTTAAATAAATAAGAAGTTGACTTTGTAACCACTACCCCCTTAAAAGCCAAACCAAAACAAAGACAGACATCAAACCCTACATAATTTTAAATGGATAAACTACTTTTGAATACTCTGAAGCACAAAGCAGACAGAAAACAAAGGCTAAGAAATAGCTGCAAAGTGTCCTCAAGCTTTGCAGGAACAGCTTATTTCCATTTAAACTTTGGCGCTGGTTTATTTTCAGACATTCACTAAAATGGAGCACAGTTTTCAATGATAAAAGTAGTTTTGGTGTTTTTTAACGCAAATGAAAACTGATCATAAATCACACAAAAATCTCTCAAGAATCATTGTTTACTTCACAGCAGAAGCAGCTTTTCCAAAGACCAAAACATGCAAGGTATTAATCATCAGTGACATCAAACAGAATCAAATTACAGCCTAAAGACTCCCTTTGTTACTATTACAGTGGCTGTCTAACACAAGAGAGCTTCAACAAAATGGAATGTTTTCCAGAACAGGTGGGAAATCTATCCAAATCTATCCCAACTAAATTGGTAAAAAAACCCTAAAGTCTGAATTTAGCAATGGATCAATATTTGGTTGCAGAGAAAGCTTGAACATTCCTAGATTTAGTTCAGATTTTCTGTAAAGTATTACTGTCTTCAAGATTATTTAAAATTGTTAGGGGAGAAAAAAATAATAATTAGAAAAGCTCCATACTTTATATTAACTTGGTGCACTTTTAAGTTCTGGTCCTAAAATTTCTTTCCCATTTCTATAAGACCTAAATCATTACAGTCCTGAAAACTGTTCACTCCTTTCCAATAAATCAGGCACACTGGTTAATGCAGCTAATCAAAGGTCACTCATTCTTTCACATTCACCCACTGTAAATATGTAATACCAAATTTTAAAAGCAAGCATGAACAAATGCTTTTATCTATGTCAAATCTTTTATCTACAACTGATCACGACGTGATCCGTGCAGCTTGCCCCCCTCAAGCAACCCAATGACTCATCCCAGCAGTCCTAGCAAAATGAAAACCCTGACTTTCATTTCCAACTTGAACCTGTCTTCTGCCTCTTTTTCCCCTCACTACCCAACTCTCCCCCTAACACAGGCAAATCTCTTCACACACTTTGAAAATTTTATCCTTCTTTATTATGCTCTCAGATCTGCACAGCATCAAATAGCATTCAAATAGCTTGTTGAATAATGAAAGGTCAGACATGTCTGTCTGGTCTCTTCTACCATATTTTAAAATGCTTTTGTTTTTAATTAAAAAATCTTTGCTTCCACCTTGTACATCTGGTTGAACTACAAGAGCTAAAATGAGAGCAATTACATTTGCTAAGAGGGGGTATACATATCATTAAACTTAAGCTTCCAAGTGGAATGCCTAAAGTAAAGAATGTAGACTCCCCTGAAGTCAAGAGAAGCAAGATCAGCTCTGCCCACCCCCTCCTTGGAGCCATCCTCATCAGCTTAATTAGGGAGGTCCCTAACTAAAGAGGCAATTAAAATATTTCTCCTTAATCAACCCTCAGAGTATTTACATGTTAAATTCTACCAAAATGTTATGCCCTGTTTAAATACAGCTAGCTGCTATATCACTGTACATGCATAAGTACAGAAAATTAAATATTTAGCATTTAACTCCTGTTAACACAACTCCTCACTGGCTTCCAAATTCCTCTCTGAATTGTAAATCAAAGTGAAATGATTCACCTGTTAAATGTATCCTTCTTTGCCTAAATGAAAATGCATTTCAGACAGATTGCTAAGAAACTGAAGTATGTTACCCTACCTGCTCCAAAATTTATAATTGCTCACCTTCACATTAGGAAAAGCATGAGATACTACAAAAGCAAAGTTTTAAATATAAACTGATTTCTGAAACATCTAGAATGGAATTCCTTCTTCATTTCACTATATTCAAATCTCTCCTTGGCCTTCTCCTCACCCCCATGTTCAGAACAGCAATCTTTTGGAAAATCAATCATTCACTTCACAATACAATATATAAGACCATCTCTTTACACAAGTATATATTTTGGCAATGCAAAACCATTTCAAGATTAAGATGTTGGCAAATTCAGCAATTTCCTTCTGCTGGTGAATGAATTAGATAAACCAGTACTTCTTCAAATAATCTCATTTAATTTACATGTGATGCTGAGTTCTATGCTATTTTATTTCATATTTTTTATCAATGACCTAAATTGAAGTTTGCTGGAGCCGGTTTTCTGAGTAGCCTCCATATTGTTTATGAAGATAAGTTTTGTAGCAGCTACAGAATAACACACATGAGAGAAAGATGGATTATCATAGTAAAAGTTTGAAAAGACTGTTCAGCTGTAGCTGCATGGCTTGCTGCACACAAGCCTGTGTGAAGAAATGCTAAGTCTTAAGCATGTTTCAACAAAGCCTTTAAAAAAATGCATAATCTAACATTTTTAACCTTGCTGCAACTTAGCTTGTAATACACACTAATTATCAATTGTATTTTCCTTGCATGTAACTTTTAAATTTATTTCCTTTACCTGAAAGTCTGCTTCTCAATACACAAAAATTCAAAACAGAATTTGGTACTGAGCATTTTTCAATCATACCTTCAAAGTGTTTAAAGGAAGGTTTAAAATGTTGATGTTTTTCTTTGACTACCTATAAGCTGACAGTTCTTTTAGTGAATTGTTGCTGAAACAGTTACAGCACAAACTGGGCTACGAAAGAAGAAAAGGTAATTTTGTCATAAATACAAGTTTTTAAAAGCCAAAATGAAGTCCTTAAACCTTTGGTTTCCAGGTGTAACAGGAAATTGTCTAACTACTTCAGCGAGCAATCATTCAAGTATCTTACTTTTTCCCATTTATTTTCACTTAACCAATTTAAAAATCTCAAAAACAATGACAGCAGGTAGACCTGTCAAGTCATCCCTATCATTTAGAATTGAGAATACATTCAAGCATTTGAAATGTTGAATACACATTTTTCCTGGGTTGAAACCTTGTTTTAAACCACAGATGACTGGTAGTGTCCCAGCCCAATGATGCAGAGGGTTTCAGTGGAACTGGTCTCCTTTAACAGATATCAATTTACACTCAGAGAGAACGTGTTCAGCCTACCCGACTTCTCCGAGATACAGGAAGCCCCAATGACGAGCCATTGTCTACATCTCCCATAAGGAAGTCTGAAACACTGCCAGAAAAACAAAGAATTGTGTTACTTCATTACTTCACCTCACCAAGCAATTCTGTAACATTGAATTCAGAAATTCAGATAGTGTTACTAAGTCCTTGAAAAGCTCTGCAAATCATTTTTAGTAGACATGTTATATTCTCTGCAATTTCTATACCATGCTCGATTTCCTTATTAAGGAAAAAACCAAACTGACAAAAACCCAAACCAGTAAAATGTTCTAGATGTAGCTAATTAAAATTACTTTATCAGAAAATAGTTGTCCAAAAGAAAACTAAAGCTTATGTTATTATTTTGTCTTAATTTGATTCAGCTCCATTGAGTTCTTTAAAAACTTGTTTTGGATTCCAACTTACACGTTTCCAAAATTGAGTGCCAATCTGTCAATGGAAGAAAATATTTCACTGAAGAGTTCTCTCTTATTTTCTTCATTAACTTCTTTGAAGTTCACCGCTTACAAAAAAAACCCAAAAAACAAAAAACCAAAGGGTGAGAGGTGGGGTCAATTAAGCAAGTTTACTGGGCCTAGAGACAAATTTTATACACAAAGCCTCCTACAGAACATGCAACATTAGGCTTTTCTGAATAACTGAAAAAACATGGTTTTAAAGAAGATTAGCAAGAAAGTAAACACTAAAGACAAAAAAAAAAACACCCACAATCCAGATGCTTCCCACAATGAAATCAGATTACTTTTGCACTTCCTGTATCGTCCCACTTAAGGAGCAGCTTTGTGTGGAAATGTTGGTAATGCATGAACAAAAACAGTCATTTACCAACCAGAGTGAAATCACACAAAGCAGCTCACAAAGGCAGTCAGATATTGGAACAGTTGTTTCTTTTCTGAGTAGAAATTTCAGAACTCCAAACAGGAGCAGCAGTTTGTGGGGGTGCCCCCTCAACTGAATGCAATCCAGAACCCAGCATTTCTGGCCTGAGTACAGGCAAGCAGAAAGTTATCAAAAGGTGGTGTCCACTGCAAAACCCTTCAGTTCTTAGCTCCACAGTCTGGCAAAAGCCCCTCAGTTTTTCCTGTTAGAAGTGGGGAAGAAATGCAGCGTAACTACTGGTGGTCCCAAATAGGAAGAAGAGTGTTGCTGGACAAATTACATGGTTTAAAGTGGTGATCAAGTACTTAACTACTCAACACAGCATTCAGCACACTTCTATAAAAAGCTGGAATAATGAGACAAGAATGATTCATCCAGAGTTTCTATTAACAACTACTAAACAAGAAGACAGAGGGAGAAAGGACAAGACAAAAAGCACGATCATTTTTGTCGGGTTTCAACTTAACTCCTTAATCAATGGTGACTGGGAGATCTTTTGTAGAAAAGCTGCATATATTGCTTTGAGCTGAAGCTGCATCCTCTGGAAGGAAGTTTTTCCCAGAGTCACATTGTGAGAAATGACAACTTCACATTAGTATTTTTTTAATGTTTTCTTTTTTTCAGCTTACTGTTTTTTAAGTTTATTTTTTTAAGCAATGCAATATTCTTAATTCTCTAGATTTATGTCACATATGCTCACACCTATTTTAGAGGTACTGCAATGACACACATACAGGTACTCAACACACATCACTTTTTGCAAAATCTAACAAGGTTAGTTTGTCTTCCTTACATTTCAAGTACAAATAGAATACAATGACTCATAGAAGTACATACTACTACAAAATTAAAATAATGTTAAAATGTCGCCCATTCTATACAAATTCTCAGCAAATTAACAGGCTTTAATCTTAAAAAGTATTCAAACTTCCTGCCAGGTGCCTAAATACTAATGGGTAACAAACAAAGAAAGTACAGTAATCTGCTCCCCCATTAGACTTCCTTTGTGAAAGGAAAAGTTTTTAACCAGTAAAGTAACATAGTTAAATCCATTTCTTTTTACAAAGTATGTCAACAGACTTGATCAACATTTTATAACAACTATTTCCATACAAAGCCATTACAGAAAATACATATTTTTCTCATGGGCTATTTTTACAATTACTTGCAAATACAAAATAATGTTGTAATAAGCCTACAGCAAAAAACAATTTTCGCATATTATAACAACGTTACCAGTCTCTGTTGACACAGTTCACTACTAAATTACAGCTTCTCCTAGCTCCTCGTTCAGCTACACTTCGTAATTACAAAAAAAAGAAGCCTCTGGCACCTTTGTTTGAAATGAGATTCGATAAAGCTCCACAGATTTTTTTTTTTTAAATAACTTCGTAAATAGCAGTGGATTTCTTTTTTTTTTAAATTCAGGTTAGTTGAAAACCTCAGCTTTGCAGAAATAATGTTGTGCATAAGTCTAAACTTTGCATTCCAAATCATTAAGCAGCAACAGTCACAAGAACTATTGATTACCAGTCCCTAATGACTGGAAAAATCATTTAAGAGCTGGAATGAAATGCAAACTGTTTCAAAATTAGAAGGAATTAGCAAAAACTGTCTATTCAAAGCACTTACCATGGAAACATTTGTATTTCCATTAGCTGCAGTGTCTTCAGAGAGAGAGCACTTCTTTTAGCTAACAAGACATTAGTATAGAGAGTCTTTCCCTAAAGAAATGCCGTCTGCTTCACTCTGCCTTCCTGTTCCAGGAAGGGTTTTGTTAAGCTTTACACTTTATATGCCAGAGAAATCCTTTCTTTTCAGGATCCATCACAAAAGGAATAACAAATCTCAAATTTTTCTGATTTACTTCTTTTCACTTCTCCCAAAACAGGTTAATCTAATCTCTTAGTAATTCAGCAGAACACCACCAGCTTTTTTCTAGCTTACCACCACTGGAATGCTGATGTACTTAACGTCAACTTTAAACCACGCACTCTCTTTCCCCAGGACATCCTGACTGCACACAATAGCTACTGACAACAATGAACTGTAGTAATCTTGCCATGTCTGGAAATGACAGCTATCTATCTATAGTTCTACAGATTTCAAAGCAAGAATACAACTAGACAACCCTTTAAAGCACGATTTCAGATGACGCATAATGAACTTCAAAAAATCATATGACAGTGGTACTTTAAAATCCAAATCCAGTACCAGAAATGCAAGCCTAGCTTGCAGTGGATCTCTATTTCTAAAGCTGTCTTCAAACGGAGGTGGGTTTGGCAATCTCATTAAAATGCTGCAGTATGCTGCAGTTTCAGCTCTTGGGTCATGCCATCAAAACTTCTTCAAATCAAGCACAGATCAGGCTAGGGAACCCAAAACAGCCGCGAAGGCTTTGGAAGTGAGAATCCCAGAACTTGAAGCATTACCTGAGGACATTTGAGCAATGCTTCTAAAAACCATGAAGGAAAGGCTGCCAGCTGTGGAGACCCAAGGGCAAGCAGGGCCTTCAGAAGGTGATGGGTGGCTCCCAGTGAACTCACAGCCCATGGGACACAGCCACGCTGGAGGCAGCACAAGTTCACTCGCTGCCCCAAGCCTGCTGCCCACACACACGTGCAGGACTGACAGCAGCAAAGCTGCCTTGCCAGCTGCCTGCAGAGCCTGGACAAGCTCACAGAATTTGCTCTTTGCAGGTCAGTTTTCTCATACATGATGGATATATATGATAGCATCACCATGTATTTTCTTAGACAGGAATACATCCTCAATCCATGCTTTGCTAGCTGACTTTTAAGAAGTAAGCAACCAGCTGACTGGCTTAGAACTGAGTACCTTTGCAACCAGTTTTGTCTTTAAACTCTCAACAATGCCTTCAAAAACCTTTCAGAACTATGTCAAAAACAAAACAACCACCCAAGCAAACAAAAAACCCAACAGAGACCAAAAGACCACTCCCTCTCTGAAAACAAAGACTTTAATACCTCTTGTTATTACATCTCTTCTTCAAAAACATGTAAAATAAATGGGGAGAGGAACATCAGTAAAAAGAGTAATAGTATGGAGATTGGAAATAGGCAGAAGAATATTCTTGTATTCTAGAGAAGATCAACAGGCTGTCCAAGCCCTACTGTTCTACTTTTGGTTCTTAGTGCCACATCATTTCACCACCTGTACTTACTACCAGGTTTGGCAGCCTCCTCAACTTGAGCTGGATGCCAACAAGACAATTTCAAGTAACTGTGTCCTACTCTTTCCATAATAAATTTTGCTCTGAATGAACATCACAGATACACGAAAAAAACTCAATTACTTTAGTTCAGTTTTTTATTTCTTGTTTGAGGTATTTCTTTTTGATGCAGAACTACTACAAAAAAGCCTATGTTTAAATAGCAAACTTCTACAAGTATAATTTTCAGCTTTACCAGGAATCAGTATTCATTCTAGTGATTAAGTCAAAGGGTGTAATTAAGAGCAGAAGAAGAGTACAAACTTGAACTCAGCATGGGATCAGGAGAACCATGTTCTCTGGGGCCATCAACTATTTAAAGGCACTGAGTGGAAAAATAACAACTATGAACATGATGCTGTGCCAGAATGGGAAGTGACTTACAGAAATGGGAGCCTAAACAGGTTCCAAGCAAGATGCTTTGGTAAGTCTCAATTCTTCCAGGTCAAGTGAGGTGCCATTTAAAAGACATTTGTCACGAAGCACTCAAGTAGGCATATAAAAGTAGTAGAGTCCAAAGAGGCCCAGTGAGGTATGTCATGTCCAAGATATAACCAGAGAAACCAAATGTGTCATGCCCCACTCTTCTCACTGCCATTTTCCCTCAACCTCAGTCCAAAACAGCACAAGTCTGACAAACCTGTACTGCCAAGCATGATTCTCTGTAGTGTGATTCAGGTAACATGATACAGCTAGTTTTTCCTTCAATCTATCTAAAAGGAAAAGCATTGAACATCCAAAGCAGAACGAGGGGCACATTTGTCTCATTCCCATTGAAGGTCCTAAAAATGGCCAAGAAGCTTGAAGGAGCGTCACATGCACTCCAATTTTTGTTAGCCTTTGAAATATTCACACATGCACTAATCTAAAGGGGGGTAGTCCACCTGTACTGGACATTTTGATTAAAGCACAGTGCAACTTGTCATAGTTAGGAGAACACTTAACAAGACACTAAGACTTCATGAGCCACTAAGGTTCCAAAGTTATTGTAATTGATTTAATGAAGAGCAAAAGGCATTTGTTTGTTATAACAGTAGTATGTCACTACTTCATGAAATTCCAAAGAAAACCTGGATTTGAAACTCTGACATTATGCAAAGACTCAAAAACCAGGAGGTAGAATCATGTGTAAATCTCAGCTTGTTTCTATTTCATCGTCTCCTAAATAAACATCAGAATTTTCCACATCAGGTTAATTTTCTTCCTATTCATAAATCCAACTACTGAGTGCTTCCATATCTTTTTATAGTTCTGTCCTCCAATGACAAGAAATAGATGAGTCACATGAACTTTTCATAATGTCACATTAACAAAGACAGGGAAGCCAGAGGAAAAAGGATACTGGATATGTTCTACCAGCTCCTCACATTCTTGTAGCTTCCTGTTTATTCAAAAGCTGCATTACCTCTGGTGAAATAACCACAGATGAAAACATGTGAATGCATGTGTTACACACAGGTCAAAGTAAGCAAATCTGAGGTCTGATATGCTTATAATCACCACAATGTGCTGCATTTTTATTTCCGCTTTCTCAGTACCAGCTGTCCTACACTTCAGTTTGAATATAAACTTGGAGCAGTAGGATCTTCAGAAAAAGAACAGCTGTAAAAACCAAACAGGTGCTAAAGGCAAACTGCCTTCACATTTACCACTGATTATGTTGGGGGAGGCAGTCTTTTTCATACAGCAAAGGCTTCGCTGTTCACAGAGAATGAGGGCTGAAGTACCATCAAAGAGTCCTGAAGTCTTGAATCTCCCCATTTCCATCTCCAGAGGTGTCACAAATACACTGACAGGCATTACCAAAGTCTTTGTATCAAAGTACTTGTTTGTATCAATGGCTACAAATATTGAGGCAGCACTGTTTGTTTTCAGCTCTTGTAAATGGCAGTTCAACCCCTAGTGAAGGAAGATTTTCAGATAGGCTGCTAAACTCTATGCAAGCCTTCTTTCTCCCCTTTTCAGTTTTAAGGGCTGGTTTTCTCCTTTTCAGAGGTAGGGGGCTGACTCATTCCTCCAGGAGATTGCAGGAAACCAGTCACCTGAGTGAACAGCTGAGCTCGAGTGCCCAGAGAGGGCCTCTAAGTGTTGCAGGATCACTGACATCATCCTGCTTTAGACTTCTATGGATTTTGCATCTCATGCTGTTAAGCTTGAGAGCGGTTCTAAAACAATATATGATTTACTTGCATACCTTAGGTCACTTTTCCTCAACATTTCTTAAATTAAATAAATTGAACATTGTCTACGACCACTGAAATTAGGGCAGAGGACACTGACATCTTACCACAGCACTTAAGCATGGAAACAGCTTGTTGGAGGTGGAAGAATTATGTTTACTAAACAATTAACATGTTCACTGAACACTGACCACCACTGTATGTGTGTACTTCAACTTTCCCTGTGACCAATAAGCAAACAGCCCCACAAGAGATACCCTCTGTGTTTCTGCTGTAATGTACAAACCTCTAAAGCAAGTTCAGAAGTTACAGTCCTGTCCCATGATCATTTGAAATACAGGCACAGATCTATAGGAAACTCTGTTTCCTATAACACAAAGACTGTAACACAAACACTGTAACACAAAGAAAATGAGCAGTACTCTGCTACTACCTGCCAAGATCAAACAAACTGGCAAAACCATGTATCAATAGGAAGCATCCATAAGAAGCTTGGAAGAATCCAATATATAGGAATCAGGAAGCTAAACACATTATCATTTTAACTGATATCCCCACTTTACTGAATCAACAATACATTTCAGACATACTAAGATAAATAGGAAATAAGAGGGAAGGCCTAGACAAAGAAGAAAAACCATATGTGTCTCTGAAGGAAGATATCCTACATGATTTAACACGGGCAAGAGGGAGAGATTTAACCCTCCTCAAAGCTGGTTCCACAGTAATATACCAGACTCCAGAGCAGGAAGAGCTGCAATCAAAGGTTACACAGGGAAGGAACAGGTTTCTGGGGCTGGAGCAATTGAGTGTTTCATTATTTGCATTTGTCTGGCATGCTGAGAACTGCAGTAGCAAAGATCAACAACAGAAAGTATTTACATGTCTGCAACACTTTTGTTGCTATTGACACCTTTATTGACACATGGCTGCATTGCACTTGTGGAATTTATAACTCTTAACTATGCAGATTTGGATTGCTCAGAGATTTCTTCACCTGATATAAATACAATAGATTCAGAAACTTAGGCAAAGATTCTTGGCAAATCTCAAAGTAGATACATGCCAGGTTTATTACTCTGTGATATTATTCTGTGTTACTCAGGTAAAGAAAGCTTAAAATCAAAGGCTTGTGCTTTTAGAATTCAATTGGGTTTGCACTTAGCTTCCTACAAGCAGAATTTTATCACATCAACAAGAGAACAAGATACTTAATATTACTTTTCATTTAGGGAAGGCATTTTTTTAAACAAGTATTACAGCATTCTGCTTTAAAAACCCTCAGTTTCTTCTGTATATGTAGAATTCTATCTATAATTCTAAGCCAATCAAGTCACCAATCACAGTTTTCCATTGATATGAAAGACAGTAATTCCTTACCTTTTACTTTTGCAATAACTGTTCCTGCAGCACTAAGAATATCAACTGAATTTAGAGTCTGATGTTTATTTATCACTGCTTTTAAAACACGTAGTAACTCCCCCAGGCGTTCATGAACCACTTGATGCAGGCCATCATGATTTTCTGAAAAAAGTAAAGGAGAAACTTCATTAAAACAGTGAATTGACACCCAGACACATTACAAAACACTTTGAGAGTATTCAGCTGCATGGAATTCTAAGCCATATGGAAGCTGAGCCTACTTAAAATAAAGAAATTGTTAAAAACAGAGTTATAGCAGCAGCTGCCAATAGTAAACTTGCAATATTGTACATCATTTACACAAACTTATTTCTCACAAAAACTGAAGCAAGCATGCTTTAAAAAAAGGAGGGGAGGAATTCTATAACAACACCCTAAGGTTTCTAAATCAAACCATCATTTTTTCTCATGTAATTTCATCAACCACCATTTTGATAATTATTTATATGAAAAAAGGTATCAACAAAAGCAGATTCTGATTGTTCATTAAGTAATTCTTCACCTGATACAAATTCAACACCATGTAGGTATAGTTTGAAAATTAAAATTTCTGGCAAATGTTGGTTAGTTTTTAATTAAAGTATCAGCAAAACCTTAAGCATCTTTAGCATATAAGCAAAGATCTACAAAGGTCTGTCTTTAAGCATGTCAGTCCTGATAAGTAAGTTGAACATCTAAATTAGGCCAAATCAGAAAAATTCACAAACACACTCTAAGATGGTGATGCTTTTTATAGCACATGCCTCTTGCTATGTGCCTCTAAATCCCAACCTCATCTAAGTTTTTTACAAAATACTTATTGTTGCATGCACAGCACAGGTTAAACCACAATGTGTTCTGTTACAGAAGAGGTGCTGGTGCATGGAATTAAAGTTTCTCATGTGCCAGAGTGCTGCGTTGCAAGTTGTGGTAAAAAGCTTTCAAATTCAGGAAAGTCTAGCTTATGAAAAAGAAAAAGAGGATCTAATAGAAGCTGACTCACTTCCCCACCGAGCAGGGCAATTCTGTGTTGTCTGTGGCCATGATAACAAACAGGTCAATACAGACAATCACAGTACACTGCAAATTGATCCAGTGCTGCTCAGAGAATAGTTTCAACTCAGAGCCATTTTTTCTGGATACAAGACATTATATTCAGGCTAGAGGCACCTAAATTTTTCTGAGGAATCCACACAGTACAACATGACACATCAGTATAGTGGATCACTGCTGTCAGGTGTGCAGGTGGGGAGGCTACACACAAATTTTATATATTTGTATCAGGTACAATAGCAAGTCTCCTAAGGACTACCATGCTTCAGGCCTTATTTCCCTACATACCACATATCAGATTTTTTTTTTCAACTCAGGCTGGCTTATACATTGTCAAAGGAATAAGCCTTGACTCAGGAAGTCCACAAAGGTAAACACCATCTACCATTCACAGGCACTTTTCCTGCTGGAAGGGACAAGCAAGCTCTATCTGTAACAGGACACACAGAAGTCTACGAAAATCCATCTTAGTCAGCAGTAAATTAGGAAAGTTCTAAATAACTTGTTAAAAAAATGACCACCCAGTTGTGGCTTCATCTTCATTTACACCTACATATAATGATTTTGAACTGACTCAATACTATTAAAATTTGATAATATATCTTGCCAGAACAACAGAGCTGGGTGGGAAAGGCAAAATAAGTGAGAAGGGGAAAAACAAAAGAAAAGTCTTGAAGTGGACACACGTCCCTTCAAGTCTGGAACACCAGTAATAAGCTTCAAAGGGAAATGCTAATGGAAAACAACCACTGAGCTGAATTAAATGTTTATCATACCATCCAGAAGAACACTATCACTAAAATAGTGCACTCAAGGAGGAGATTACTATTTGTACTTTCAAAAGCAAAGGCTACACCCAACTGAGATTTCTTTGTATTCCATCACTATATCATTTGTTTACAAAATAGCTGAAACATTGTTTCTGTGCCTCCAGAAGACAAAAGGTCTGTGACAAGTGGTGCTTGGGGAGAGGTGGGGGCAGAAGGCATCAGGAACCACAACTACACTGCATTCACAATAACTGAGACCAAACAGACACTAAACCAGAGATTCCCTGTTCAGGACAGATTTAGAAACCTCAGGTAGCAAAACAGCCTAAATATGCCAGATGAACAGAAACAGAGTTTTAATGGTAAGAAGTCTGAAAATGGCCGAGATCAAAACAACAGTAGAACAAATACAGTGAAAGGAATGCACAAGGAAATGTGCCTCCAATGAGTTCCTGCAGCAATTCAATCTAACTGAAGTACTCACAAAAAGCATTTACTTTCAATTTTTTTCTGTCCCTTGTATTGCTGTACACATTCATTGATGCACGTGAAGTCAGCAGGAAATTCTCCACCAATAGATGCCATATAGTTTTAAAACCTCTCTCAAGCTTAACGACATGAAATGCAAAATCCATAGAAGTCTAAAGCAGGATGATGTCAGTGATCCTGCAACACTTAGAGGCCCTATCTGGGCACTTGAGCTCAGCTGTTCACTCAGGTGACTGGTTTCCTGCAATCTCCTGGAGGAATGAGTCAGCCCCCTACCTCTCAAAAGGAGAAAACCAACTCTTAAAACTGAAAAGGGAAAAAAAAAAAAAAAGGCTTGTATAGAGTTTAGTAGCCTGTCTGAAAATCTTCTTTCACTAGGGGTTGAACTGTCATTTACAAGAGCTGAAAACAAACGCTTCCCAAAAGAAAGCATACTCTGTAGGAGAGTGGAGAGAGAAGAACAGGGTGAAAAAGCATGCATTCAAAGCTGACAAGTCTAATATACAAGAATGACAGTACAAAGCAGCTGGAAAGTCTCTTTGCCAAGTCATCACAGTAGCACAATATTGTCACTGGCATCTCAGTCCTCAATGGTTTTGGTCACTACATTTTCTAACCGCTCACACATCTTTAATGTAAAAGTATAATCTACCTATTTTCTAATTTTACATATTTCTCAAAGGGAAGCCTTTGTTTAGTAAGTTACTAAGCAATAATGTCCTTACAGCTATGGATTCTATTCATGCATAACAAAATCAAATTTGCTCATCAAGCTTGTGAGCACCAGTCACCCTCCCTGCCAAGTCAGGGCTGGTCACAATACACGCAGTCGGGAAAGGCACTGCTGTGTCAGTTGACTGGCATTCTTTTGTCTGACCCGATTTATTATTGGCCCAAACATTTCTGAAGTTGTTTATGTCAACAAATGTTTGCCAGGATAAGTTTAAATACAGAGTAACAGTCTTTCTCCCACTACACTGCTCTCCAGACCCATAGAGGAGATGTACATGCAATTCTACTTTCTGCTTCTCCATGTAGAATATTAAGACCTTTTAACAGCAGCAGACTTTCTCTCTACTACTCAATTTCCACCAGTCCCCAAAGAAGGGAAACCACTAATACAACTATTGTTTTGCTGTGGCTAACAGTTTGTTTAGAATGGAAGTTGGTCTCACTAAAGAAAGACAGGGTAGCAGTCTAGATAAAACAACTGAGAAGTAACATCTCTGCAAAATCCCTTGAGTCAGAATGCATGTGAGACTGTCAAAGCAGATATTCTAGCTCACAACAAGTAAAAGTGCAGCTTTCCATTAGGAGCCTTTTACAATTAAGAAGATGTGGTTAGTTATGTCATGCATTCAAATATTCTCAAGAACATTACACAGTGTGAACAACGTGCTGGGCATATCCTCTACAGCCACAAGTTTATATACACAGAGCAGGCTCTTTAGACTCAGTGAAGTCTACAGAAACTCACCTCACTGGTCAAAATCTCACTATAAACAAGGTATCTTGGAGTTCTGCACAAATATCTTATGCATCTACCTTCATAAACACACTATGCCTTCACTATGATCAGAATCTACAGAGAACTCACTCTGGACATTTCCAGTAGAATAAATGCAGCTGATGAGAGCCCTAAATGCCCACGGTAGCCAACACCCTCACTAGGTCCAGTCCTCATTCTGGGAGCTCCCTTTGTAAATCTGTTCTCCTGGGATCAGCTGAAGTGTGTGTACTTCACCTACCCTTCAAGTGAAATATAATAATCTGAATTCCAATTTTAGGCACCATTTCACATCTTCTCCATGAATCCTAACCTCTTTCAGGACAAACAGGCCAGCCAAATAATCTTGCAGGATGGTGGTGAGGACAAGCACACAAACTTGGAAACAATTTCCCAAATATATGGATCCAGAACTTCAATAAAAAGTTTCACCTTATAGGATGCAAACAGTCAGCTTCTCATCATTTTCAGTCTTTGAAGGACTCAGAAAAAAGAGGCTTGAGTAATAAACATTTCACTATTCAAGACCAACATCTTGGCTAAGAGACCATTCACTCTGTTTATTAAAAAATCTCATTTTGACCTTTAAGTAAATTATATCCTATTTTTATTACACTCTAGAGAAGGATTACACAGCGTCACTACTTGTGCCACCTAGGGCAGGGAAAAAAAATCAGCATTGGAATGAAGCTGATCCAAAGTAAAACAGATTTTAGCTAAAAATCTCATTATTATCATCTTCATCTATGCCCATACTGCATACTAGGACACTGTCAGCACTTAGGTCTGAACCTGATCCAGACTATGAGACTTCCCAGTGAGCACCACAGAGTAGGCAAAACAATCACACAATCATAAACTGTGTGGAAATCACCTAATTCCTACATCTGCAGTTTGGCAAAGTCCCAGATTAAACCATCATTTTCTTTTTGCCTGTTATCTCTGTCAGCCCCATTCTAACACAATTAACAGCCTGGCATATTTGTTTGATTTAACAGAGTTCACTACCACATTCAAAAGACCACAAGAATTAATCAAACACACAGTGAGCAAGTTTTACATTGATTGTGGTTTGACCATAGCAAAGTTACCTATGTCCTTGCACCTGGTCTACCATTAAAGCAGCTTTTTTTAGGCAGTAAATATATGAGTTAGACATGATTTTCATTGACTGTATGGATATAAAATGAACAAAACTTCTTCCTTTAATGGTGGTAGAGATATTTGTTGGTGGTCATAGTTCAGGAGTGATGAGAAAGCAATAGTCTTAGCTATCATATTTCTTCATTATTTGGCTACATGCTGCAGACATAAGGAAGGAAATATTTTAATTCACTGAAAAACTCACTCAGAGAATTCCTGGAAGAATTTATTCCTGCAAAATCTCTAGCAAGGCTGGAAGCTGCAGAAGGGTCTGGGAGAGTCATCACCTTTCTATCCTGTGCACAATGCAGAGTAAGAAGCCACCTACCCATCCCTCTGTCAAGGGACATAGTGCTTGAAGCTTCCAAATTAGCAAGATAGCCAGTCCCAGCCTTTTTGTTCATCAGTATCATGGCAACCCCTGTTGTCATGGCATCATTAAAACACACCACACTAAATTCATAGTCTTTAGCAGCATGTGCTCCAACAATGCTCTAACTACATCATACTGCAGCAAAAAATTACAATTTATGGAAAATAATCAGTTAAGAAATTATTTCAATGAGGAAAATCTAGGGACACGTGAAGTTTGATTAGGAATGAGGAAAACAAAGTAACAAAAATAGTAACCCAAATGCCTATATTTGAAATAAAAGCATTAGAGTTTTGTAAGAGGTTTTTTTTTTGAGAACAGCAATATTGACCCAGTTCAGTGAGAATGCATTGAGACTTCCTGCAAACAGCTCACTGAATACAGTACTGAAAGTAGCACTCTTTGATTCCAGTTATTCCACAAATAATGCTTTTGTAATAAAAGAAAGCATTTAACATTTGGAAAGTTAATTGTCTCTTTACTGTTAAACTACTAAATTTATTCTTAAAGTCAGGTTGCACAAATTTAGGGCGAAATAAAAAAGCACCTGGTACTTACCGCTTTTTTAATTTGAACAGTAACAGTTTGGTCTTTACTTTTTGAAATAAGCACCCTGTATATGCAAGCTTGCAATTTTTGCAGAAAAAATACCCCTGAATAGAACACAAAAACTATCCCCCATTAGTTAATGCTTCCAAGGTAAGTTTTCTAGCATGATGACTTTTTATTATATATCACAAATGCAAAAATAGCCCTTTCAAATTTGTCATTTGCTGTTACGGACTGGCCAAAATACAATTTATCCATTTAGATTCAACCACTAACCATGCTGATCAGCCTCTGATGTGACCTTGAGCTGTGCTGGGTTTTGTTTTTCATTAAACTGGACTAACATTCCTACCCCATTTTAGTTATGGGCCAATTCTGTGCTTGTGAATTCAAAACTTTTGTAAGAAGTCCTTCTTGACCACATATTTAGAGCAAATCCAGACTAAATTAATTTTCAGAAATTAAAGTTACAAAAAAAAGTCTTAAAACAATCTTTTCAAACATTAATAAAATAGGTGCATATGCAAAATACATCAGAATAATCAAAATCTTATAATTCTGCTTACACTGACAGCAGTTACATATTTTCCTTTTGTTTGTTTGCCAACTGACATCAGCAGAAAAGTTGTTACTTCACAATTAGATTCATAGATGAATTCCCCATTTGCTGAAGAGGGGAAGTCTTTCAGAAAAAAAACCTACCATAATGCAGTTTTTATTCTATTTCAATATGCTGTACACTACATGCCTTCAACTTTATTATTCTACTAGCCTTGAGATTCCAGTCAACTAACCCAGGTGTGTTCAGCCACACAGTTTAATCTTTTATTAAACCAAAATTTAGAGACCAGAATGCAGTAATGAATGAAAATTGAAAGTGTTTCCTTACTTACCCATTTCTGACAAAATGAGAGTGAAAACACTACATGGTCATTTTAGTCACTGTTCATTTCCCTGAATCTTCCCAGAGATTAAGAATAAATCTAGGCGAGGATAACGCTTCAGAAGTTTCAAGACACATTTTAAGCTAAAATTGTAAATTGTCAAGTGGACATAAGGCTATATCCTTTAGTATGAATTCATTAGCAATAAACCTAATCAGTCAAATCAGTCACAGTTCACAAAAAAATCATATCCATTGGGACAGGCAACCATACATCTAATAGTGACTAGTTACTTATTTCTTATTCAAGGATATTTCACTAAAACTTAGTCAAACAGTCACTAGACCGAACAGCTGCCAATGGAAGACACTGTTAAAATAAAATGAGAACTCTTATGCTCTAAGCAACTATGTTCCTTGCATACTGGTCCAAGTTCTGAGAGTATATGAAGTAATATTCACTCAACATTTACAGCACAAATTTAAAAAAAGAACAAATCACAAAATGAAAGACTCTCCAGCAAGTTGATCATACCACATCAAACTGGCACACAGAAAGAGTAGTATGAAAGTTATGGTTTATTAATTCTAAATAAAATTAATTTCCCCTTTGGTAACCAACATCAAGAGATGATCAAACAATACTTAACCTTTAACTCATGTTAATTTCAATCTAAAATGCTGTTTGTTCTACCTGCCTGCTCCTTCCACTTTCAGCCCAAGCCACTGAGTGAAGAAGCTATGTTACTGCTGCCTGCCCACCTGGTTTTCTAAAGACCTCACAAAGCCAGGATTACAAGACAATATGGTGTTAAACAAGGGGTGTGTTATTTTGTGCATTTATTTTAAAGGATTTTTTTAAACACAACTATGGACTGCTATAGGATGTGATAGTAGTCCATTTGTGGTTTATTGATTAAAAGAAAAAAGTTACACGTTAAAATCAACTTAAATTTAAAGTTGTATTCAAGTCCCTAAAGGAGCAGCTGATAACATCAGTTGTCTAAAAAACTGGTGAACATAAAGGATTAAGGGTTATTTGAAGTTTCTTCACTGATGTCCTGCTGAAACAACCACCCAAGAGAGTAAAACCTGACTGCAGAACTCACACAGGTGACGAGCCATTTGAATGGTCCAAACAAAATACTTTTAAAATCTTTCCATTTACTAAACTCAGGAGCAGTCAATCTCCACTGCAATATAATGTTTTGATACCAGTTAATTCACACCAAAGCATTTTTGAAGATCTTTGGATAAAGAGAAAATACAGTAACACTATCATTAAGGCAGCAACTGATGTCACACTGGCACTTGCACTTCCCAAAATACAACAGTAACTCACTGTACATCTCACCATTAATTTTTAACAGAGTTGTATTTATTTAAAATGCCTTGCAACAGAAAGGTGAGAAACACAGCAGAAGTAATTTGCTTTGTGGTTCTGGATTTACCCATCTGTTTCTCCCTAGTACCACTGAAGTTGTCATTCCAGGCAGTCAATACTAGATCGAGAATTTATATGCTTCAGAGCTATTGTTTTCTTTCCAAATTAAGTTCTCAGCCACCTTCTCCAAAATCTCATGTCTAGCCATCATCTGAAGCCAACTACAGCTAGAAGGAGTTCTCCATTGCTTGCTGAATTTGTTTGCTTGTCCTTAGCACAACAGTTTAAACATGAATAGCAGAAAGCATTTAATCTGAGCACTGCAGTCTGAACCCTGCTGTCAGCTTCCCCTTCAGCACTGGCATCAGCTGTTTATCACAGTCACTTTCTCAAAGCCCTTCACAAACTGTCTTCACTCAACTACCACAATTCATGTGTGCTAAGCTTTCAGATAAACAATTTGCAGCTTACTCAACACAGAACAAAGCATTTAGAACTACCTCTCAAAAAAGCTGCCTCCTCAACTGCTCTTCTGCTTGTGAGCTGAGACCATCCTGACTGCCAATCCTCACTGCTCTGCACCTCCACCACTTCAGTGATTCCAGTGAACACTTTTTTCCCCACTTGTTGTCAGCACTGGACAACATCTGGACAGACCTTTTAGTTCCACAGTTGTGGCAGAACAAAATAACAACACACCCTGTACACAATAAATGAATTAAATCAAAAGTCCACAGGAGAAACAAACAAACCCCACAGAAAGCATTCTACTAAAGAATCCATTCATACCACTATAAACACTAAAACAGCAAGATAAATCTGTGAACACTGAGCAGTCTTTAAGCTAATGCTTCAGGAATACCATGTCCATAACTATTTCAGTGTCATCTGAGCTTAAAAGTAGAGCTAAGAATATAACTGTAGTCCAAAAGTAGAACATTAACTGATATATAACATTCCCTCACAGCACAGAGCCCTAAAACAATCACACCTGCATAAACTGGGAAAATTTAAATACAATATTTAGAGAAGAACTTGGAAATGCTAAGTATGTCAAGTCCTAAAGATATCAAAGCCTCTTTCTGAAAAGTCATGAAGGTGCTTTAATTCCACCATACAAATATACTTCCTGCAACTTACTGATCTACAACCCTGCAATTGACATTTTCCATTATTTTTTTCATGCATTTTTGCTGAAACTTCCTCACTAGGTCCTTCCCATCTTGCAGACTTCTAAAAGCAGGGAAAGATTGAGACATTATAAGATTTAGAAGAGCACCTGATTCCTTCCCAAATCAGAACCTCCCCTTCCCTTCAGCAGGTACGTGCAGCAAGCTCCACAATCCCAGGATCACTGTGTGTCTCACAGATAAGAAGCACTAACAGAACTTGTACCAACATCATGAACTGCTGCAACACCCCCCTGTAGGCCCTGAACCAAAGTTATACACAGCAGAGAGAATCAGCATATTAGAAAAAGGGGACATGTTATATTACTAAAATAGCTTAAAGATCTGAAGTAGTTCAGTAATGACAAAGAAAACAAGACTGAAGAGGTAAGCTTTGTTAACTTAAGATTAAAACTGGTTTATCAACTAAAAATAACTGTAATTGGCAAGTAAGAATTCCTACATACTTTTAAAAATTAGTCCAAAAAATTATTCAAGCAATAAAGGAGAAAAAAAATGGGGAAAAGAAAAAAATCCTATGTTCAGCTAAATCTCAGCCTCAAGAAAAGAAAATTCCTCAAGTCCTAGGTTTTGCATTTACACTGTTCTGTAACAAATGCCATTAAGATGAAAGTATAACTCACACTTAAGTATTTTCTACAGCCTTACATGAGTCATGTCCGTCTTCCATAAAAAGGGGCATTTTAGGCAGACAAAGGAATAAGCCCCCATAAAATCCCTATTTTCCTAAGGAAAGGGAAACAGCTATGTACAAAAATCAAGGTCCAAGCTCTGTATCAAATCTAATCCATTAGCAAGACATTAGCTCTAACAACCAAATCACTAGAATTGTCAGATTGGATGAACATTTGCTCAGAATTAAGCAACAAGTCAGCTTCAGTTCTGTGACCTAGCCACATAAATAGGAAGAACAAACACTTCCAACAAAACTGGTGGAAAACGAATGGTTTAGTCCATGAAACCTTCATGAAGTCAAGATCATTAAGATGACAGTTACAACTGTTAACTCTATGCTGTCAGGCACACAAAAATTGTTTGTATTGATGTTCTTCTTTTATGTTGCAACTTTGATAAATTGATGCATGAGCAAAATGGGAAAACTGAATTTTTTTGTGGATTTGCTATAATACATTTTGCCAAGAGTGGGAAACTCATTTATGGCGAGTGCTTTTTGTTTTGTTTTGAAACACAAGAGCTCCTACCTGTACATGGAAATTGCTATTTAGAACACAAGACACAGACTGAATATGGGTCAATTCTTATCTTTCAGATGTTATGACAGAGCTCTTTGAGAGATACAAGTTGTTTTTAGGTTCAAGTGTTTCTGCTCCTTAAGCTGTAAACTATATTAGAAGGATTTTTGTTGTTGAAAGGCCTAGTTTTACTTTCAAAAATTAAAATTCAACTATTCATCCTCTTCCTCACTAGTGACCTTTCATCTTGCTGTTCTTGTCATTTCAGTTCCATTAGTCTAGCTGCTGTGATGGAAAGGAAAGCTAATTGTAATTAACACTCCAGCTAAGGCTCTAAGTGTTTTGAGCTGCTTTTTTACATTAGAAAAGGAGTAAGAATGAAGTTTTTCCTTGTATTACATTTTTTGCACTTCAAAAGCAACATAAGAATGAAAAATGCCTGTGCTCTCTTACAAACAGCTCCGAGTTTTCCTAAAGAAAGATATGCTAATTATTTAAGTCAACCAAAATATCTGACTGCACGTAAGGGATGATTTTACATTTTAAACACTCACGAGCCTTCAAGACACCCCCCTCCTCCTGACTGCTGATCTTAAGACACTATAGCAACAAGTGAACATTTGTTCTGAAGGAATGTGGAGTATGCAACTGGGGGAGGGGTAGCACTATCAGCCACAAACTTATCTCCTGGTCCACTAAGTTATTATTTAACTTCAATCTTCTCTGAACCTGAAGAAACAGCATTTCCTATCCAACATTAGCAACCAGCATTTAACAGGCAGCTTACACTTTGACTAAGAAGAAGACAGATTTGCTTCAACTCAACTTGAAGAGGAGGTTGGTTTTTTCCTCTTGCTCAGAATAGTGGAAACAGAGGACTGCAGATGAATTAAGCAGTGCACTACCACTGCAAACTTGCAAAACTAAACAAAATACCCAGCTCCTCTGGCTCTGTTCACAGAGCCTGCAAGTCCAAGACTCCCTGACTAAAGCCTGCAGCCAGCAGACTCAGAACAGGAGGCTTGGGCAAAACAGACTGGGGGATGATCTGGAGCGAAATGAAAAGCAAGGTGGGAAGTTTGCTCTCCCAGACTAAGTGCAATGTTCCTGGGGAAAACCTATGGTTCATAGCTATGCCTGCCTCCCATAAACTGACTGTAAAATACCTTTTTTTAATCTGCTATGGGTTTGCCTTCATCCAGGCTGTACATTTCTCTGCCTAGCTTCTCAACTCTAAGGAAACTGGACAGGAACATGACTCAGGGCCAGGGATCTCAGTGTTTTCTGTCCAAGGACCAGAAAATGACAATATGAAAGTTAAGGAAGCATGGGAAAATGACCAGGAGGTCTCTGGCTTGCTGTGGTCCTACAGCAACACTAAAAGAAGTAACCTGTATAATTTTTTTTTTCTCTCTGAGTTTTGCCATTAAATAACCCAGGAAAACCTCTTTTAAAAAGTCACTACTACTATCTTTCAGTTCTTAGCAATAGCTTTACTTATTAAAGAAAATTTAAGGAACTATTTACTTAGTTTTTATCCTTGTTTATCTCCTTCACATCTTTTAGCTTGAAAGACTATTTCAGATTTGTGAAAGGACAATTTCAGTTTCAGATTGATAGCATTTCTACTTAGCAGTGACTACTATTTGGAGGTATGTGAAAGGGTGTACTAAGGAATTTCTAGGTCAGAAAGACTGGAAGCAGATATGACTGTGCATGTACTTAGCAGGCTTCAGAAACGCAAGTTTAGAAGATGACTGTCAAATTCAAGTGTGCCAAAAGCTCACTGCTAAGGTGACTGGTTAATTTGTCATCTACAAAGGGCATCCTCTGCTTGCTCTTCTCCCCACCTTTAATAACCCCTGTCAAACTTAGCATTCAATAAAGGCGACAAAAGAACTGATACAGGTTTTAGCAGTGCATGCTGCGACGCCAGACTGGAGGGCCACACCAACTCTGCCTAGAGCCTCACAGTCTTGTTCCACCTTAACCTCTGGCCCCTTGTTCTTTTGCCAGCCACCTTCTCCCTTTTTGCTGGCACTCAGTACAACCTTCCAGCCAGCTCATGGAACTGATCCAGCTAAAAACTAGTTCCTTTCTTCCTAGGACTAGTTTTCAGGTAGCTCTGCCCAAAAGCTCAGCTTGCTATGCAGTCACCAGAGAACTAGCACCAGTGTCAAGGCCAACAGTGAGATCACAGCAGCTCATGCAGAAGTTTCTTTGTAAACTGCTGTGGAAATAGACTATCAACATGTTTAAAACAAAACCCCAAACATAACAAGCTTTATAATAAAAAAACAGCAGGTTTAGATGGATCTTGAGTATTTTAAACAGTTACAGAACTCTATCAACGATTAAGCTGCTGATGGAGAGCGGAAAATAAAGGCAATTTCTGCAGGAGCACAGCACAAGTTATTCCTTGCAGCTGCCCCAGCCTGGTTTAGTCCTGCTCTCCCTGCTACTGAGGCTCAAACAGGCACTTCTGCTAACTCTGCCATGGGAAACAGAACATCCAAAGCAGCAAACACAACTTGTCAGAATTCACCTTTTAACATCTAATTTGGTTCAGCAAGAGGATGAACAATCTTATTATAGGCAAATGCATTTGAAACATGCGGTTAGTTCCTTGTGGGTCAAGGAATAGAGCTACAAAGTACGAAAGAAATATATTTTAATAATAAATCACAAAATTATTCTTTCAGATACTGCAAGCATATCACATTTTGACAGATTCTGGAAGTGATAAAACTTAAAATTCCACTTTAGACTATTTCTCAACTTCCTCAACTATTTTTAATTCTGTAATATTATTTATAAGTTACTAGACAGTTTGTTTTCCTTCTTTTTTGTGCTACATTGGAATAAGAGAAACAATGTGCTAGACTTTACATGGATTCCTCTGCTTTTTTCTACCAATTCTCAGAGGTCATTTAATAATTCACAAGCAGGTTGTTTACACATTTGATAATCACTGTGTTTTCACAGTTCCCAAAAGTTAGCTGCCCTGACAGCATTTTCTTTTCCCTTCTCTCATAAATGTTTTTTATTTATCAAACAAAATACTACCCAGCAGAAAACCAGCACCATCTTCCACAAAAAGTCCTAAGAGATGAGTCCAACTGCCCCCAAATCAAAACAAATATAAAAAACTCTCCCAAATGTTGCTTGCAGAAACTGCTGCAAAAAAATAAATACTTTATCAGATCCTTGTTTGGAGCAGTTTGCCCACCTACCAAGCATTAATAGTATAATGTGTCATTAGACAGGTAAGTACATCCAGTTTAAGGTGTATCAAAGACAGCACCTTTCACTGAGAAACATCAAAATTGGAATAAAGAACAAACAGCAAAATTACACCTAGTATTAAAAATTATCATAAATTCAATCTGTAATCACTGCAGTAACTAATGAGCTTCAGATTTCCCTAGCAAAACAGGACAAACTGACTTTCAAGAACACTGCCTCAGAAAAAGGACAGTAGTATTTCAGACTATAAGAAAATAAGGAAATGAATGAAATGCTAATAATACCGCAGTGCCTTAATCATATAAAAACAGGGACAAGATACATTATCAAGCCAGGAAGGGCTGAAGAGAAATCATTCACCTTTGAGCCTCAGGCACTATATTCAGTAAATGGCTGTTGGATTTAGCGCAGTACGTGATAAACAGCAATTTCTGTGGTGCTAAAAGAAATTTTGAAGTCACTAAAGATTACAAGTTCCCCATTTTGAGGAAACTGTTTACCTTGAGACACCTTTAGAATTGTCCCACTGGGGTGAATATCTTATTCTGCAAAAACAACAACCTGATAGGTTTCAAGTTAGGCAGCATTCCTGATGGGTTTGAAAGTATTGGTGCTACTGTAAAGAGAATGCAAACATTCCTGACCAGGCCATCCAGCTTCAGCAGCACTTTCACCTCTGCTTCAGTTAGAAAAAAAAAAAAAACCAAAAAAAACAAAACCACCAAACAGAAACCAAAGCCAAAAAAACCACAAAAACCCAACAAACCCCAACAAAAACAAACAAAAACCAAACCCCAAACAAAAAAGTCTACCAAACTCTAAAAACATTAGACACATTCTGAACCTCAGAGAAACCTGTAATGAAAGATAATAGCTTTATCTTGCTACTCTGGTTCTAAGATACCTGAGAAAAAAAGAGTATATTAATATTTTAGAATGAACTACAATTTACATTTGTTGAAGATAGGATGAAATTGAAGCGAAAGTTTTTGCCCATTAAAAGGATGCAGAACTACCCACATGAAGGACACAATATCACACTTTGATGATTACTTCAAAGTTTGTGATAAAGTAAGCAAAAATTCCAAAGTACAATCAAGACGACTACATATTAAAATGTAATTATTCCTGCACTTTTAAACCCCATGCAAATTTTACCCTTAGAGCTATTCATAATGCAACAGCATTTCCCACAGTCTCAAGGGCAGACCTTATGGTATATATTATATTCCTAAAAAGAAAAAAAAAGTAGCAGATGTCACAAAACTAGTAGCTAAGTACCTTCAGAGCAGGGAAACAGGAATGCTTTCTCCCTCTCTAATGCAATACAAGCAAAAGCTGCTATGTACTGTTTAAAGATTAAATACTTAACTTCAGCTCATAATTAGAAGATATTTTACTGTGTCCTAAATATTCTTTTGCGTGAGAAAATGAATCTCATCTGAGCAAAGACCACACAGTAACATCATTTACTTGAAGCAACAGTAAAATTTACTATATGCAGTAAAAGCTTGGACTGTAGTCACCAACCTCATACATAGACACCTATTAAATAGACTCAACTTTGCATATCAATGCAGCAAGCAATGTTTTTTTGACCTGGTAGATTCTCATATACAAGTTTGTAAGAGTTAGGTCCTGCGTGTTTAGGACAAGAACTAACCTCTTCAAGTTACAGGATTTACCTTAAACACACCTCACACCTTCAAAACCTTTAATATTTTCAATACTGTGGTCAAGTATCTAAGCCCACAGCAGGTCTCCATGGGAAGCAAACAACTTCTCAGTTCCTAAAACTGCTTTCACCATAGGAAGTTACTTTTATCCTGCGTGCCACCACTCTGAAAATCAGAGATTGGCTCCAGCCTCTATACTGTACTTCCCTGTGTGTCCTACCCTTGCAAAGAGGGGTCTAAGTTGAAGGCTACAATAAGGTTCTCACACTCTCAGCCAAGAGCTGAAATGTTACTGTTGGAACTCAAAGCACAGAGAAAACTAGCCAGCTTTCAAGCCATTATGTCTTAACAGTTTGTACTTGGGATGTAAACTAGAACAGAAAGAAGTAAACCTGGGGCACATCAGGAAAACAATGCCACCCATAAAACTGAACAGTCAAATGAACAGCACTAAGAATAGCACAAATTGTAGGAAATTATCTGAGTTTTCTGTGTACTAACCTAACATACAGTCTCAGGTCTGGTCTTCCAGGCAGGAATTGCTAGGGAATTGTTTGCATTTTCTTCCCATCAGAAAAGAAATAAGACTTTTTTTGAGATTTCTCAATAAATTTCAATTATCTCTAACTACATAAAATACAAATTCTATAACTGAAGACAGCCTTCCAGTTCAAACACAAAAACTCAGTGACAACTGTCCTTACTGGTACTAGCCACATGACCATCTTGCTCATCTGGAAATTTAGCTGAAGACTCGACCAAGACTGCATCAGTTGCACTAACCACCACTACAGTTTCAGCCTGGCATCAAGCAGAATTAAACACAAAATTTGTGAAACAGCACTGGATTCACTGACCTAGGTTCAAAAAATGCCCTGAGCTCTTCATTAAAGAAGACAATGATAAAGTATCGGATTTTGTAGTGATCCCCAGCTCGGATCACTAACAACAGAATATTACATCCAATGAGTACAAGGCCTAAAGGACAGCAAGAACTGAAGCGTATGGAACATATGGTACTTCACTCAACACAGGAGACAACTGCAGCTCCCTCATGTCCAAGCAGCTGTCAAACTTTTAAACTCTACAGTTACATTCAGAGTGTTTTGTTTGCTGGTTTGGGGTGCTTTGGTTGGTTGGTTGTTGGTTTAGGTGCCCCTTTGTTGATGGGTATCAAAAAATTATTCAGCATTATGACAATGAGACTACTGTAAGAAATGAAATCATGTTAGCATAAGGAATGAAAAGAGAAGTAGCCTTGAAATCTATGGAACATTTCATTTACCAAATATTCCCCTCAAGAGATTTCAACTTATCCTTCATGGAACAAATCAACTTGCATTGGTACCATAACAAAACACAGCTCAAGGCTGTAACCCCAAGGTGTTTATGCTCTAGTTTAGACACAAACACGTCATAACCCAAAATCTCTTAGATTTGTCATCCAAGATTCATCAGATGAATGTTAAGTGAAGCACAGATGGGTAACTGGTGGGCTCTTCTATGCTAGCTCAGGTACCACGAGCATCAGTCAGTACAAATGGCACTGAAGGCAACACACCCCTGGCCATCAGCTGCCAACCACTGCAGGGCCCAGCAGCACAAGGGGGACAATGGGAGCCACACGGTCAAGCCTGAAGCCACTGTGCATCAGAGTTTAGACAAATCTGCCAGAGAGGCAACACGACAACTAATAGCTGATGCAGAAGCTGAGGGAAAAGTTAGAAGGTTAGAAGCTGTAAGACCTACGGGAGTCTCTAGCCATGCTTACCAAACAAATATAAACACTCATTGATGCAACCCTTCCAAAGAGGAAGAAATTAATTTCCTATCCCTGCAACTGATTCCACCTTCAAATAATTGATGTAACTAATATCAGGGTGGTGGTAAGCTGCAAGCAATGCAAACCACAATTTTATGCGCAAGAAGTCTGTTCAACCACCTTGGTAAGTTTTTGTTAGTTTTTGAACAGACAATTGTGAATGTTTTCAAAATGAGAAAATGCAAATCAAACTATGCAGCTTCTAGGAGGTTGTCTCCAGCCAGCAGTAAGCACAGCCAGCATTACAGAGCTCACTATATTATGGGGATGAAGGTCAAAAAGAAAACTCCCAACTATGGAAGGGAAACATCTTTCCTTGAAAAATTATAAATCCTTTAAATGGACAACACAGTTTCACAAATTAATTCTATCCCATATTATAAAATAAGATGACAACTCCTGTTTGCCATGTTAGTTTTTTTGGATCTTTTGACCTCCAAATTTTAAACTGACAAGCAGTTAACTACTGCTGCATGGCAATGGGAACACTTCAGTGTTTTGACAGACCTTTCCTACAGAATGCCCATTTCATTCTCAGTAGGCACCAGACACCCAACCTCACAAATAACTCTGACCCTCCTGTGTGCTCTGCAAAAACTATGAGGACATAAAACTATGAGGACATAGTGATCACTAGTGCCAAATTATTGCTCTTTTAAGAATTGCTCACACACATTTTAGCAGCAGTATTTCAGCTGTAGGCACACTCGGACACAGAGGTGACTGCAAATGTTCAGCACTCAGGACATCTTACACAAAGCTGCTCTGGCTGTCAGTTCAGATATTAATCTCACAAAATTCAGATAAAAGCTTTCCTGCTGAGGACCAAAACTGGACTAGTGGTATTGCCCCGAAAGGTACAGGAACACAATGTGCACACACACCTCCTGCAAGGAAGATAATTTGCAGTTTCCACCTGCTGGCAGAAGACAGTAAATACTTCTCTTGCAAAGGAAGACTGTAGTTATATTCTACCTTAAAACTCAAACTACTAGTTTGGAAGACTTTCAGAAACCAAATCAGCCTAGAAAACTGAAATATAACCAAAACAGTAATAGAATTGTTTGGAATTACAAAAACCATTTTAACCATTCAAGTGGTTAAAAAACTAATCAGTCCATGGTCTCACAAATTTACGCATCAGCCTAGACAGCCTGCTAAGAGCTTATTTTCCCTTGTTATGATTATGAAACAGATTGCACTGTTCTGGTGAGGAAATGCAGAACCCAAACTAAAAACCATCACTTCCTGTAATCACCATGCTGGGGGTGGGGAGGGAAGAGGAAGGGAGGATAAATGGTGAAAGAAAAGGGCAGGGGGAAACAACCACAGCAAACACTAGTTAAAACACACAAATGGAGTTGTTAAGAGTTTCAGAAAAATCAAAGAATTAAGAACAACTGACACACCTTCTGAAAGAAAGGCTTCCCTCAAATATAGTAGCACATCTGCAAATTTTCGGACATCGTTCACCACTTGCATGATATATTCTGGATCCACAACAGGATAATCGAAGCAGTCAGAGTTGGAGCTAATGCTGCTCAGAGAGCTGCTCTTGGTGCTGCGCCCCATTGCCCAGTTTCCTGCAGTGGAGATGGTGAAGAAGTTGGAGGTGGACAGGCGGGCTAATCCCAAACCACGCTTGTTGCTCCCGCCGTTCTGCCGCAACATCCCAGCAGCCGCCGCGCTTGGAGAGCTCGCAGTCAACACTCGCTGTCACTTGGCGGCCATCGGGCAAGCCAGAGGTGAAACCCTTAGAAATTGGGGAGGGGGAAGGAGTTGGAAGAGAAGGAAAAATGCTGGTTAGTATAGAATTATATGTGAAGCAACACTTTTGTACCAACAAGATCCAAAACTTCTTTCAAGATGATACTGCTTTACATTAAAATGCTAAACAGAGTACTAGAAAGGCTTTCACTATTTGAAGTTATTTAAATTTGTACCGAAGACAGATTGTTGTATTAAAAAAAAATATCAACGGCATGCCAAAATTATTTCAAAAGCTAATCATGATGCATGCTTACTTCATGAGAAGTTTATTCCATGAATATTTAGAAATTGCATTCTCTGCGTTTACCAAGACCTATTCTTTACCATGAAATGTTACTTCAACTGAATACAATCACAGAAACACTTGATGTGATACAGATTATGATCAACATCCCCTCTTGTATGAGCCACCAAGTTGTATTCAGCATCCTGTCTATTAATACACAGCCTTGATCTAATAGGATGAATTTTCTTCGTGTAGTGTGCCACGCAAGAAACCATGGCCTATCACAGTTTGTTTCAGAAAGGAAAATATCCTCCAAGAAGTTATGTGGGCTTTTCAGCCTGTTATCCATTAATATGAAAGGCAATCAAAAGAAAGACACGGAAAAATGAAGAAAATGAAAAAATATTTTAGTATCAAAGTTTATCTGCAAGTCTCAGGGCAGTTATCTTGAATGACGTTGCTCTGCTCTGAAAGTTCTACCATAAAAATGCACAAATTTGGAGGAGTATAAGCTAAGAAATTACCTGCATTCCTTCCCTTTAGGAAAAAAAAAAAAAAAAAAAAAAGCAGAAAGCTACTGAAAACTTTGCCATGTTAGGTTAAGCGATTCATTTCAAAGCAAACTGCAGGTGGCAGAGTCAGGTACACTTCCAGCAGCTCCCACAACGCCTGCTGTTGTTCTCTCAACACCAGGAGAAATTCCCAGTGTTTACGCTATAGTGTAAACACCGCAAGAGAAAAAAACCCCAAAAACCAAACTGGAACACAACAGCTAAAAAGTTAATGTGGGTTGCAGACACATCTGCAGCAAACCTCCAAATTCAATTACTTTACCTAAAAATAAAAGTTGTTATAAACTAAAAAATACAGGTTGAAACGGGTTCTCCTGCATATGTTTATATTTGGTTAGACCAACTGAAGCAGTAGTACCTCTACCACTTTGAACACTCCCACTATGAATTTCAATAGGCATTACTCTAATGCACCTCAATTATTTTTCCATTATTTCTGCTTTATTTCTGTTTGCAGTTTAAAAATATCAGAGGAAACGTGGTCAAAGCAGTTGTTTTTGTAATTAATGTGCAAGCCTTCCAGGGAGCATGTGCGGGGGGGAGCGGGAAGAAAACTTCAGAATTTAACACAAATTAACTGCTCTAATTTCTGTTTACTGCTTAAAGTCAGTACGTATAAGAACACTCATCACACTATACAAATAATGCAGATAATTAAGCAATTCCAAACACCTCAAGTAGATTGAAGTGAGGTTTACATTAAACATAGTGTTTAAGCAAGTTTCTTCTGTTCCCACATATAATTCTCATGGCTACAAAGCTACTTTGCAATTCTGCCTTGCAATTAGAGGCAAAACACAACCTTCTCTCCTCTCTTAACAAGTGTGATATCTATTTATATCGAGAAAGATTTTCATATTATTTAAAAGACATGCCTCTTTTAAGTCTGGCCAGCTTCAGAGTCAACTTTTTAAGCAGCACGATGTGTTAGACCTGTTCCAGTGGCAAGCCCATGCTTTTAAAGCTGTGTTCTTTTAGAAATGTTGCCTTTTTTTGGGTACAAGCAGTACAATAATGCCACCACTCTGAAAACCGTAAAAGTGATGACGAAGTGTTTCTAAGCGGGGAAAACTTGCAAAAACCAAAACCGAGCAGCTCAGCACAAGAGGCACCTTTTCCTCGTAAATGTAAGCCCTTAGGTCTGTTCCTCCTGTGTTACAAGGCAGATGGGGAACGTTTCCCTCCCAGAACACATGCCTTTCATTACTGAGAAGTGTTTCATATTTCTTCAGGAGACTCTGGCTTTGAAAGCGAAAAGCATCCACCAGCTTTGTTATAAACGCCTCCAGACTCCTTTGGCTCACAGCGAGCCATTGCCCGTCCCGACGGAAAAAAGATGAAAAACTAAAGCGCCAGATATTTCAAAAATTTGCTCTCCCAGCACAATCTCCCCGGTAGGGAGGGGAAGAAAGGGAAAAAAAGCAAGCAAGAAAGAAAGGAAAGAAGGGGCCACGTCGCCGGCGGGCGGAGGGCAGGGCCGCTGTCGGTGCCCCGGGCGGGGGTCGGCGCTCCGCCCTGCCCCCGCCGCGCATTCCCGGCGCCCCGCGGCCGCCCCGGCCCGCACGGCCCCGCGGCGGGCGCGCACTCCCCGCGCCAGGTACCGGGCGGCAGGGCGGAGGTGAGCGCGCCGAGAGGCGCCCGGCACCGCTCCGGGGCACCGCCGGGCGGGGCGCTGGGGGTCGCCGGGGCCAGACTCGCACCGGGCCCCTCCGGCCGCCCCCGTCCCCCCGGCGGCTCACCGGCGCCCAGCCCCACGCTCGCCCACGGCTCCTCCCGGCGGCGACAGGCGACGCCCGCCCTCCTCCCGCCGCAGCGTGCCCGCGGCCGGCGCTTACCGGAGAGCGGCGGCCGAGCGCAGGCAGCAGCCGGGCCGCCGCGGGCCCCTCGCGCGGCCGCCCCGCTGCCCATGGAGCGCCCTCCCCTCAGCGAGCCCCGCTCACCGCCGCCGCCGCCCCCGGGGCCGCCACCGCCCCCGACCCCGCCCGCGCTCCGCCATTGGCCGGTTCCTGGGGGCGGGGTTACCACGGAGCACGCCCCCGTGAGCCCCGGTGCGCGGGAGCGGCGCGCGGAGCGGGGCAGGTGCGGCGGCACCGGGAGCACCGGGAGCCACCCGAGCCGCCCGCCGCTCCGCGCGCCCGCTAAGCGCCCGGAAAGGAAGCGCACAGCAGCCACTGCTGTGCGCCCAACACGCTTCAAAAGCGAGGAAAAGTCCAACTTCAGGCTACGTGGTGTTTAGCAAACAGGCTTTGCTTTTAAGGGATTTAGCCAACAAGAAACACAAACACCGTGGCAAAGCGCAGAATAAATTTCTCATGCTCAACCTCCCACGCTTTGAATTCCTGGATCCAGTTTATCATTAATTGAACAGCTTCCAGTATTGTTGTGAGGGAGTAACGTGTGCACACACACACTTTATACTAAACTCAGCCCACTTTTATTCCTGCATGAGCTCTGTGGGCTACTTAATGAAAATTAAAGCAGTAACAAAATTACTATATAAACTCAGACTGTATCCCCAGGATAGCTGTGGATTCAGCTACCCAGACAGCCCAAATTTTGGCATAATTTCTCTTCTGAATTTAGTTGCATGTGCAGATATATGCACTTTTTCTGGTTAAGAGGAAAGAGAGGCTGGAAAAGCAGAAATTTGCATCATCATACAGAAACTCAGTTCCCAGCAGCACCACGACCTTTAGACCTGATTACAGACTTCTGTTACATCATCTCACAGTGCTTGATGGCAGCAGTAGTTTTTCCATCTTCTAGAGGCAGGACTACAAACCCACTCTTTATTTCTCTTTATTAAAAGGCCATTTAAATTCAGCAATCTTAGATCCAATGCCCGAGGTCTAGAATAGGATTTACTTTCAAAAATGTATCAAATCCCCCAGCATCTAATTCCTAGCCCAGTTCCTTAATCCTAGCAATTTCAGGCTTTACATCTTCAGTTTCCCCATCCTTGCTCCAGCCTCCTTTCCCAGCCACTCCCACGCAGGATTTTGTGTTAGAGCACCAATCTTCTCCTTTCTTCATCCTTCTTTTTCATATTTGTCATTATTTCGTCTACTGGAAGAATTTTATTAAATTTCTTTTGGAATTCATAAAACCTGAAACTAAACAAGTAAACTAAAACAAGTTGTGACATTTCTTATCTCTTGTGTCAATGTTAAGCACTGTTCAAAAACTTTTCTTCACCTTAAAAAATTCTAAATAACATGTGATGTAAATTTAGAAATCCAGTGTTATAAATTCTTCAAGGCTTCTAAGCATGGGGAAAAAAAAGTAAAAAAGAAAACAATACTCTAACCTTCAAAAGGATTTTGATCATTTAGGTAATTGATACTGCAAGTGTCAAAATCAAGCCAGAGTAAACAATTGTAAACTAATTTAATGTGAAAACAAGGAAGTATGGTAGAGAATGTGGGTTAAATAGTACAATCAACAATCACAACATCAGAAAAAGAAAGGTTTATTGTGGGAAAAGTCATTGAAACCATTAGATAAGTGTTCAAAAACAATAAAAAAGATAAACAAGAAATTCCACCTATACTTATCAATAGACAGAATACAAAGCAGTGGATACTATTTGGTGAGCCAAACCTTTGTTCAAAAGAAAAGCCTATAGCTACAGCAGTCTCTCTTCCTTACAGACACACTTTTTGAAAATAGGAGTGACTTTATCTTGCCATAATTACACCATTCCCAGGCACATTTTAGAAAATGCTAGGAAGAATAAACTCAGCTTTTCAAGTGCATATATACTCTACTGAAGCAGACATACACTTCATATGCTCTGACACCTCCACAGTCTTGTCTCTCTCATGCCAGCTCCCACATAAGCTAACCTGGGTCCATACAAGAGTTCAGCAAATGTATTGGTGAATTGTTTGCAAGCAAAAATAATAATCTGTTCTAGACTAAAATTGAGAGTGACAAAGACATAGAAATACTAGGATAATGTTTTTTATGCTTTTGAAATATTTTTTTTCAGTTACTTTTGATTTGAAACATAAAAGTGTTCTACATTGTGGGAGGCCTAGCTTCAAACATCTTTTGAAAAAAGGGTTTGAGCCCACATGTTGCATTATGGGAATGTTAAGTGAAGTTGTGGGTTTTCCTCAAAGTAAAACAACAAACAATTGTCCTTTTGCATTTTCATTGTTCAGAGCTTTTTTCCCTCCCCATTTTCAGCTTGGCTGCCAAATTGAATACAGATTGTCTGCCCTCCCCCTGAATCAAATCTAGCACAAAACAGCTGCAACCATCTCTCAGACTGTACAGTGCTGATTGCCTCCTAAACTGCTTTGGAAAATACTACATGAAAGAGAAATGGAAATAGATCTACCTTCAAGAAAATATGCCTTGCATAAAAGGCCAGGCGTACATCACAACTTTTGCTGCAGCAGATAAACTGGGAAGAGGATTTAGGGTCTGACAGCTGCTGTATGTTGGTCACCCTTTACTAGTCCACAGGGCAATGCCCCTCTTTAGCCAAGTGTAGTCTACAGCATCACTAATGCAGCCTTCAGTGCACAAACAGAAGTTGAGCAGGTAAAAGGTTGCTTAAAATAATTTTTTTCTGTACTTTATCCAACTATATTAGTTTACTGTGAATGAACTATTAGGCAAACAGTGGGGCAATAAGAGACCAGTGTTTCAACAATGTAGTCTCCAAGAAGAGACACAAAAATTGAATTTGTTTTCATTAAAAATGCTAAATTTTCATGAGAGCAGCCAGTGAAATGTCCAACTCTGTAAGAGCCACTACTAGGATTTTTTAAACTTTTTTTTTTTTCCTGATAAAGCATGTGCACACAGTGAAATAAAAGCTATAGCATATCTCTATTACAATTTAAAAAGACAAACCAACAAAAACCCCAAACTCCAAGTCCTGGTTTGTTCCTTTACTCACACAGAAGTGTCTTTGAAATCCAAAGAAATGCCTGCCTGATGAAAGCTGCTCTACATTGCAGCCTCCCATCACTGTTTAGAGAAGAAACATTTCTAGATAGCAGCGTTCATGTAACTAGAACTGGGAAAGTAACTTCTGTTAAGAAATCAGTTTCAAAACACTGCCTCTATTCCATCTATGTGCAGAAGTGACAGATTTTCTAGACTAGTTGGAAGACATAAATTATGAGCAGATAGGTAATGCAATCAATAAACATTCAGTTCAGAGCTGGATGTTTGCTACTGTTGTTACCTGCCACATCTGCAAGTGAAGCAACAGCAAGAAACACAACTCTGGCCCCATGCTGAGCATCACTTTAAATAATTTTTAACTACTTACTTAGAGAGATAACTTGGTAGAAGTTTCTACCTTCTGCTTGCATTCCAACAAGTAACATTCTGCTCTCAAGAAGTATTTCCATAAACCATTTCTTGCCAAGAATTTATATACAGGCTCCGGCAAAAGGCCAACACAATCTGTATATCAGAAAACCATTCAAGACTCAGCTTCTGTTTAAGGAAATAATGCAACATTTTTAGTAAAATAAAACCTGCCCACTGGTATATTTTAAGTGAACTGTTATTGAAGAACAGCTAGAATGCAAACCTGAAAATTATTTGTTTAAAGTCTTAGAAAATTTAAAAAAATTGTTCCCCCAGCCCTACTGCATCTACTGACGGTTTATAAAAGAATTTATTTTTTCTCTCACAAGATCCTTTTGGTAATAAATACCACCCACCTACCTGAGAACCCATCAAGATAAAAGATTAGTGCACACTTCCTAGAACACCCTACATTTCAGTCAGTGCAGCAGATGCCCTTAGGGGAGCTATGTGGGTGAAACTGCAGCAGCCACTATGGACTGGTATGAACCTGCAGAGCCAACTGATAGAGAACAGGAGCACCCCATGTCCTGCAGATGTGCCACTCACACAGGGATCAGCCATCCCTCTCTTCTCAGCACTAGTGTTCAAGGCAGACCACAAAGATGAGCAAGTGAAATGAAATTAATAGCTTTAGCATGTACTAAATAATGATAGTTTTATTTAATGGCTCATTGTAATTCACCCCCAAGATAATCCCTCCATGCTTTTTAATGTGATGAACGAGGTCTCTTTCTATGGGAGATATTCACTCAATTACCTCTGCCCTTGCTAATAGACCTCTTCTCCACTAATCTCTCCTCTATTTCACAAATATTATCTGGCCTTTCTCTCAGATGATCTAGCTGTTTTTTCGCTTAATGCAGAGCAGTTATTATCAGACTGATGCCCCAAACTGTTGAGTTTTTCTTTTCAGTTACATCAACTGACCTAATTTAAAACTCATTCTCTGGTCTTCCCTCTTTTATATGGCATCCTGCCCTGCTCTAGATGAGCTGCATAACATCCCAAACTGTTCCTCAGACATTATGCAAAGCCGGAAGCACAATGAGAGAAATGCAACTGGACACAGAACAACTCCATTTGCTAATCCTGCAGGGAAAAGGATTGCCACTGGCATATACAGCACCCTATTTCCAAATTTTTAACAAGCAGTTTCTTAACAAACTTCCACCTTAACTAGCAATTGCCAAGGACAACAGTGGGTGGTGAGGAATGAAAGGAAAGACTGCAGGAAGGGAACGACTTCCAGAAGGTTCGCAGCTTGCCAAACACCCTATTAACCAACAGTAATTACGGCACAGCGACCTGCTGCTGTGGGAGCCGGGAGGCCCGGAGCTACCACCCCGGCTCTGTTAGCCCCACCTGCCCTACCAGTACCAGCAGGATTTAAGGCAGAGAAAGCCCAGCAATTAAGGTTAGTAGGGAAGCAGGCTGTTTCTGCAGGGACAGGAGGTTTGGCTGGCGGGGAGCTCCTTACAGGTGGTATCCCGCCCATGGCTGCCGGCCGGGAGGCTCCTGCTCTGCTGTGCTCGGGGCCTGCAGCACCAGCTGGGAGAGGGGTAAAGCACAGCTCTCGCTGCTGGATTTGCCTTGCAGGACAAGGTGCAGCTTCTGTGGGCTTTGCCACGCGAATTCAGGCTGGAAGTCGATTACAGGATGATACAGTGTTAGCCAGTTTCTGGAAGCCCTCAGGACAGCAGGCCTGCAAGGACTCCTGCTGTCGCTGGGTTTCTGTCTCACTGCTCACACAAAGTCCTTCTGCAAGTGCTGGCTGTCGCTGCTCTCATCCTCAAAGCAAAAATTCATTTCTATGTTGTTGACAGTATTTAGTACTTAAAGAATTTGATAAATCAAGAAAAAAAAAGTCTCACTAGAAACTTCTCTTTCCCCCAAATTTGACTAATTATTAACTCAACAGTAAGTCAATTCAAATGTAGCAATAAACTCCTTAATCTTCAGTTTCAGAACTATTTTTAACATACATTCCATTTTTCCTCTAACAATAGTTCTCTGCCAGGGAGAACAGTGTATTTCAGGTTGGGAGAGCACGTAAGTAGCAATCAAATGCACTACATGTGATTAAGTGGTTTCTACTTCCAGATCTGTGCTTTTGCCTCTTCCTTCCTTCTGCTGCCCCGATGTGTGATGATTGTTTAAATCCAGCCCTGACAAAATGATCTAGGTTAAAAGAACCCCTATGGTTAAAGGTCTTGCAGTTCACTCAGCCCATTTTGCCAAGAGAGCGAGTACAGCCTGCCTCGAAGGTGGCAAACCCAACTGCACTAGTTTGTGATGCGGTAGGAGCTGTAACCTCACAACCTGCTTAAGGGGAAGCTGGAATGGTTTTTCTCATTGTGGCTCAGGGTTTTCTGTGCTAGTCTTACGGACTGTACTTGGCTTCCATATGCAGTTTTGTTGCCAGAGATCATATTTTTATGTTGGAGCCTAGACAAATAAAAGAGAGATTCAGCTAAAGATCAGCACTGCTGATACCTTGGCTGTTATGCAGCTTGTTCAGGAAGAAACTGTTTCAGATTCAGTTTTTATGGCAATATATATGTTTGAGATACAATGACATATGTTTGCTGTGAACAAGTGAACACTGTTTAATGAGTGTAGTTAAAGCATAAAGCTGACCAATATTGGCTGGTAAGGACAACTGAGCTAATCATGGTGAAATTGAACTGTTGTGCCTGTGTGCTGTTACAAGTTTATCTCAACTGCAGCTAGAGCTGAGTGCTTGGATTCAGTGAGGGAAAGGTGATGAGCTGCATTCTCCTGTGCATTACTAATGGGCACTATTTGGTACTCCAGGAGTAAAAAGGACTGGGAAATAAAGGTCACTCTTTAATACTCTATATTACTAAAGACATACTTTGCCCTTTACTAAAGCTCATAATGAAGCTCTGTGCTAAAATAGAGCTATGTGATTACTCTTCTTTCTAACTACAAAAGCAGCATCTGACCATGATATTAACAAGGCTAGGAAAACATAATCCAGCTATAATGGCTGGATCTCAAGCTTTCCCGAATTTCCTACGCTGGTCACATTACCTGAGGAAGTATTTTTTGTGCAAGGAGCTCATTCAGTAGTTTTCATCCTGGACATTGTAACCTGAATATCTAGGTCAAGTTCTTTCTAACATCTTCTTACCAAATTAAGTATTACAGTCTGCTTTGTGATACAGTCATTTCAATCACCTGTATTAAGGGAGGTCTTTAAAATGACATTACACTTTATTGAACACTGGTGTGCATATAGATGCTAGAGGGTATAATATTGTTCAGTGAAGTTGCTAAAGTGATTATAATGTGTTCATAGGTTTTGAAAGTACAGTGCTATTGCCAGTGTCTTCTGTGTCAGTGAATGCAGATCAGTCTCCTGTGGCAAAATTGTCATGGGAATTCTGTGGCATGTTTCTGGACTAGCATCAGGAGAGGGCTGTAGTCCTAGTCCTGTATAACAATTTGCTTAATTGTGGGTGGTATTTCTCAGCAACAAAAATCTGGTCGCCTCCGTCAATGACAATTATGAATGCTTCTTGATCATGAATATGAGTTTCAGACAGAGTTTCTGGGAGAAGACTTTCTACTCTAACTGACCTTTTCCACCCATTAGTATTTCCTTCCTTTCAAAGTATTGGATCTCCACTCAAGTGATGTAATTACAGAGGAAAGAAACATCTGCCATGCAGTTGTGAGACTTGTCCATGTGAACAGATCTTGTAGAAATAGAAATAGAAATATAGAAAAGATATAGGCATGGGCCCTTTAAAGACAAGGTACTAAATGCCTCTGACATATCTCAGTTTGCTGATCCCTGAACTACTGTACAAAAGCTTCAGTAAAAATAGTGAACTGTATGCAGTTTCTTATGGAACAATTGTAGATGCCTGGTCCTGAGGGACAATTCCTGAGTGGCTCTCAGCCTTGGTGCAGCACCTGAATTCCTGAAGGGAATTTCCTACTGACCTTAACTGCTCTTTGCCCAGAGCACAGGTTGCTCAGCTGTCCTAAAATGAGGCTCCTAAATCTTCCTGTTAATAATAAAGGGAGTGTAGTGCCTAATGCAGAATTACCTGTAGGCCATGGGCTGAGACACCAAGTGCTTTAGTTCATCAGTCTCTCACTGGTCTTGTCCCAAAAATTCCTAATCCAACACCAACAGTGCTCTGTCTGTTTTGTTTTGTTTCCTGTTTTTGCTTTAAATAGTAATGATGAATCTGATTAGCTGCAAGACAGCAGATGCTATGGCAATATAATATTTGAATAACAGATGTGAGAACAGACTCTGGACTTGTTTCATACAACATGTTATTTAGTATTGTATAACATTTTCTTGTGCAATGGAAGCAATGCTTTCTGCTCTTCCAGAAACTCTCTACTGAATAATATGTACAAAACCAGGACCATTGTTATTTAATGTATATATATATATATATATAAACTTGAGAAAATAACAGTGTATCTTAAAGAGCAGCATATCTTTTGAAATATGATACTAATCAGAGAAGGATTAAAGTAATAGGACTGATCTATTTCTGTCATTTTGCCTAGGTAAAATAATCCAATGTGATACTTACAGGTATAGGCTAACAAAATGTATGAATCTGTTACTTTTTATTATGAATATAGCATAAAAATATAGAATACAATTCACTGTATTGAAAATCACAGTATTTTAACATTTTATTCTGAGAAAAGCCATAAATGCTCACATTTACTGATAGTTATTCAAAAGGAGTTTCTTTTTAGCTAATATTATTTACAAATCTGTAGTTTTAATGAGGAATCCAAACTATATGTGACTAGAAGATTGCAGGATCAAATACAAATAAATAGCCCTATTTGTTTGTGTCTAAGTTATGACTGGTTCATTGGCATGTTAGCAGCATGGTACTGTGTTTGATAACAGCACAAATGAGAAACCCAAGTTGGTAGGTTTGCAAATCTAGTGAGTGGAAAGGCTGCTAATACTGCCTGAGCTATGGCAGAATGCACTCCAACTGGGGACCCTCCTCAGCTTTCTTCTGAATAAATTGTCTTGGTAGGAACACGTGGGGATGCCCTGTGAGTTCCCCTGCTTGTCCCATGATTCACAAAGATGGGGTCCCACTGAAGATGGGATGCCTCTGTGAGGAGACAGCCCTTGTGTCAGGGCAGGATGACTGCAGGTAGAGTCCTTGTGCTTTGGCAGACACTGCTGACAGCTGCTCTTGGAAGAGCAGTCCCAGTAGGTAAAAGCCTACAGAGATGAAAATTCCATTGTTCTAGAACCTGAGGACTTTACCAAAGGCAGATCACAAACCTGGGCTGGTTCCTTCCTCATCACCCTGACCCTGTTGTGTGGAACAGCTTTGGAGACTCTCCTCTTCAGACAGAGAGCCTCCAGTGCCAGATGCAGCCATGAGGCAGCATATAATCAACAAAGCCACACTGGCAATCTTCAGCATAGGAATGTGACTCCAGTGTTGCTGGAGCATTTGCCATCTAATTTCAGTAACTTCTCCCAACCAGTAGAAAAATGCCCGAGACAGGCTTGGCTGCCAAACATTACAGGCTTTGAAGTCTGGTGGCAGGTAAAAGCTGTATGTCAGTGACCTACTAAAACATCAAAAGCTATGTCAGAGAATGGTCTTGCAGGGCTCAAGCTGGAAAGCTAAAAGAAAATCCTCAGAGATAATATTAAGGGACTTCAAAGGTAGGAGATATGCAGAAGTTCAACAAAACTGGTCAAAATCGGATAGAGAAAAATTTTCTCTGATGAGTAGAAGTTGGAAAGGAAATAAAAGGGAGAAATATGCTTTTTATGGTCACATGTACACATACTGTACAAGAAACAGCTATCTTGTCTTCAAAGTGGATGTATTGCTATCTTAGAATATAGGCATACACAGCTAATGCTGCAAAAGGAGACTAATAACAGGTACCCACATTTTTCTTCTATCCTCACATATCTAAAGGTACTGTAGAATAGGATTTCTTTTTTAATAATATTATTTATCATGTGTAGCAAGTGTGTAACAGTGAAAGACACAAACATTAAAGATCAGGTCCTAATCTTACCGACTCCAAGGTGTGGGACCGAGCATACTCAAAAGTAAAGGCATTAATGTAAGAAATAAATTAGGCTATAGATTAATCTCAATACTACAAAGGATTTTTAATAATCTCTGGTACTTAATCTCTCAAACAAGCATTTTTCAGCAGTAAAACCAGAGAACATAGAATTTATGTAGGTAAGGCTTCAAAATAGGAATGACCAGGCTGGGTAAGACCAAGAGTGCAGTAGAACCAGTGTCTTGCTTCTATTAATAGCCGTGAATGGATGCTTGAGAAACATATGAAACACTGGACAGGAATATTTTCCTGAGCTTCCACCTATTTACAGCTCAGAAACTTCCTGAACCATGCATGACTTCTGTATCTAGTAATTCTCAGTGAATTCCTCTCCCATGAACTCCTGTAATCCTCTCCAGAAACTTGATTTTTAGCAAACACATTCTGTAGCAGTCGGTGTTCCCAGCTTTACAAACAGACACTGCAAAGAATTACTAATTTTTAAAATTTTCTTTGCTGGTTTTGATATTTGAGAGTCAAATCTACTGTACTGAGATTCAGTCTGGGTTTGTGAATCTGGCTCCTGCCACAGAACCTGTTCTGGGAAGACAGGCTTTATCAGAACAAGCTGCAGGAACAGATTTTCCATCAATGCCACTGTGCAACAACTGAAATGAATTGGAAAAGAGAAGGAAATAGCAGCACCATATGATCTTGAACATCAAAATGACCACAGGAAGACATGTTCAAAATGCATTAGAGCACACTTGTGTGTGCTTTTTGTGGTTTACCATGGTGCCAGAGTGCACAGGGCTGTAGTTAAAATTCCACTGATTTTTTTTTCCCCTCTTTGTGAAGTTCTGTTTTCAATTTTCGGTGTGCAGCAGCAGTGTTACCAAATATGGGAGAATCTGTGATCACTCTGGACCTGTATCTCTGCACTGGGAATGCATAACATAAATGCATTTCTTTTTAAATTACCCTTTCCTTGTTATTTCAGTGGTAAAGCAGTGATTTCCTGTAGCCTCCAACATGGACACAGAAGCTTATAGGCATGATAAGGTAGATCAGATTGTTCCTACTTTTCATCTACACAATTAAAAAAAGAGAAAGACGTTGTAAAAAGGAATATTGTTGAATATATATGATACAGTAAGTGGGTTAAGCTGTTCAGATCACCTGCTTCTCATGTAACATAACTCTTTTTTTTAACCCCTTCAGGAGGAAAATAAACAGTTCTCTTATCCCTAGGGTGGTAGCAAGCCCTAACAAGGAAAAACAGGACACATTCCTTTCTTCCTTCCTTTACAGCCAATCACTGAATTGCTCCCAACACATTCCAGATCTGGTAGGATAGCTTAATTGTCTTCACCTGGAGGCCACTGCCTGAGTTCCTGTCAGTTAATGCAGCACCCAGGGAGTGAGGCACTGAGATTCCTTTCAGATGAAAGTGGGTTAAGCACACAGCCCCATGGCCATAAGCAGTTTCATGGGTTCATTTGCATATGAAGATTTATGAGTTTCTTGGGTGTAACTGTGCCCATAGAAGTTTGAGTCTATAAGTGTCATCAAACATAATTCCTCCCTAAAGATTTAGAACAGATATGAGAAAGATGAGGAACTGTTTATTGTAATAAGTTGTGGCTATGAGTGAAATCTTTAATTGCTTCCTTACAATGAAAGGTCTGCACGGAGAAGGGAATGTTGCTGGTTTGCTTTCACTGGTGGTGAAATAGGGAAATTTCCGTAACAATCCATGATCAGGTGTGCAGGGTTATTCCACAGGGCAGCTGACATTTGGCTAAGCTATTGAGACAATAATTCTTGTCACAAAATGTTGTCAGGCAGTATTCTGGGTCATAGTTTCTCATTTCCATATTACCATTCACACAGAATGTCAAGAGGAGTCTCCAGTTTCAAATCAGTACTACTAAATCAGTAGTAAAACAACAAGCTTATCTGTTTTTCCAAATGAGTAGCTAGACAATTAGACTAAAAAATTAAAAATACTTAAGTATATGGTCTCAAACAACAGTTTGCCATTGTTATGCACTTGTTCTAATTCGACCATATTTTATGAAGTATTTTGTAATAAGCTTTAAAACCTCACTTGTGTTGTCTGATTCTTATCCAAGTGAAGTGAAATATTAACAGTCATTCTGGAACAGAATTGAAAACAGTGTTTTAACTGACAACATTTTGACAGCCTGATAAAATATCAGGAATTTTGATAAGACAGCATCTTATCACAATATTGCCTAGATTTCAACAGACTACAATGAAAGTCAGAGCAAACCAGTGATAGCTCATCATTCATATGTCTACTGCAGAAATGAAAAAAGAGTCAGCAAGACAAGAAGGCCTCTAAGGCTTGAAAATCGTGATGAACAAAGTACGTAAAAATGTGCAATACCACAACCAGGATGATAAGCGAGAGAGTTGTTAGCAATTCTATTTTCACCTGAGTGACAGAGGTTACGAGAGAGAAGTTAATGATATAATTTTATTCTTAAGCTCAAAAGATAAATTTTTGTGATAAACAACAAAAAAGCACCTGACAATATTAATTCACTTGGATTGTATCTCACACATCACTCTCCAGATACATCAACCACTTAGTTTTATATGCATTCTTGGGAACTTATTTTTCTTCATTTAAAGAACCTTATCATACCACAGGAAAAGAATGGAATATCTGTTTCTCAGGTCTCTTGTACAAATATGCTTTTCCACTGCTCCCCTAACTACTGAAATGTTACCCAAAGTAGACCAACAGTAACTTAGAGTGGCTTAACCACTATGACAACAGAATATGCTCATTTAATACACCTTTGGTAAACCAAAAAAAAGATATACATAAATTATTAGCTCAATAGTTGGGCTACTAAAATTATTTCTGCACAATGTATTTTACAGACATGACATAAAACCAAAGTTAGGAAGGCAGAGAGAGCTCTGCTGTTTCACCAGTGAAAAGCCTGTGCTTAGTGCACAGTCCCCCCAGATATGTACATGAGATTTGGGGGTGAAGATCAGATGTGTACAGATAAAGAAAATACCCGACCTGTAGAATCTAAATTATCTGTCCAGAGCACAGGCAATGCAGGCATGGCTGTCCATAAAGCGTGTATCACAATTTCCACTAGCCCTGGGGTTTCACAGCGCTGCACCCGGCCAAAGCTGACGCTGTGGCACCATCCTGTGGCACACCTGGCACTTGCACGGCTCCAGCTGCTCATCCAGAGCCGTCCCCTGCCCCTGACTGTTCCACCAGAACACCTGGAGCTTCAGTTCCATGGGCCGTTCTGTGGCTAAGCATCACACTGGCTACTCCAGCAGAGTTTCACCTTGTTCTAGGGAAAATGGTTTCAAGGGAAGGAAGTTTTCCCTACTATTCTAAAATTGATTCAAATATACACCTCAATCTACAGCTAGTATGATATAAACAAATAAAATATAGATTTGGGAGATGGGTATTTGAAGAAGAGCTACTGAGATAGGCTGAAAATATTAATTCCAAATTTCTGAAACAAACTAGAATAAAACTGTGGGATCGGTTTGGTGGGAAGTATTTCCAAAAAAGTCAGGGTGGTATGTAACTTGAGAACAGGCAATACAGTATCTCACAGTAAAAAGAAGGGAAGGGACAGAAATTACTCATGTCTGAAAAGCCCCTGAATTTGAATTTAGTTGTCTGCAATAATTTAGGGCAAATAATAAAGTGTTGAATAATCAGAGTAGGCAAGATTATATTTGATTTTCTAGACAAACACAATGTTGTCACACAATATGACTGAAGTGAACATTAATAAAACACATGGAGCTACTCAGAAATTTATTAATTAAGTTGGGAAAGTTGATATTTTTTATAAGGATTATAGTACAGGGAAGAACTGGGGAAAAGTGGTCAGGTACAGAATGATTTTTAATGGTGAATCCAATGTTGTCATTAATGATGTGACACAAATGTTACCAGTGCTCTACTGACAAAATAAATTAGAAGATAACATTAATATAATGCAGAAAAAATTGTTGATTCCAAGAAATTGAGGCATGAAACGGAATGAAGTTCTACAGGACACACTATAACATCATACTTCTGAAGAATAAAAATTACGTAGCTTTGAGCAAACCTTAGTACACTTTAACCTTTATTCTCACATTTGCCTCACTTTTCTAATAGCTCACTTGTGACTTGTTATTTTACTGAAATGCAGCAAATTCAAAGAGCACAAGTGAAAATACCCTCAAAATATTGCCACTATGTTCATTGTGAAATTGCATTTTGTGTTCAAAAGGCAGGTGACAAATCTAGAATTTTTGGAGAACCTTAAGGTGAGTTTGGATTATTGTGTAAAAAGACTGGAAGATGAATTAAATTATTTTGAACCAGTGAGGTACTGCTTATGTGACTACAATTTAATCAAATAAACTTGCAGACCAAGACTTGCTACTGTGTATGGGAGGTTCCAATATCCACCTCTAGAACTTTCAAGAAAAAACTATTATGACCTTAAATTACATTTGTAGACCTCCTTCTTTTTCTCTTTGCTCCTTCTCCAGACTCTTGTTATGCATTTTAACTTTCTCTTCTGAGATTTCAATTACTACTTTGCTTCCCTCCTTCACCCAGTGTAGGAGTCAGTGTTCTGCTTTCCGTGAGATCCTACATGATTCAGGCATGTGATCTTTTCCTCACAGATATTCTCTTCTCAGAGCAGACAGAGTACCAGCTATGGTTGTGCGACATAACCCTTATTTCCATTATGAAAAAATGCTTTATTTTTCTTACTGAGAAGGCCTTGGAAAAACCAGAGACACAAGTTTCTTAAAATCTGAAGGTCCCCCGGCAACTGGAACAATTTCGTTAAGCTGTGATATGGCACAGAAGATGAGCCTGTTGGTGAAAGAGCAATTGCAGTGATACCTGAAGTAAACTTTGCAAAATGTGCCTGTAAGAGTACTCAGTACTTGCATGCCTTGATCTCTTGCCTGCTTTTAGCAATTTTATTCACTCTCCTTTGCTCAGGATTTCTTGGGCTGGAAGGTATTTCAACAATACAGTCCAGACAACACAATTGCTCTGCTTCTCATTTACCCAGGTAATGTGAGTCAAACCCTATGATTTACAATTCCAGATTACAAAAGGAAATATATGATAATCTTAAAAATTAGGGCACAGGTGTTTATGAAGGTCAAATACTTGGCCCAACTAAGTCTGGCAAAATAATTAGGAGGATGAAGTCTATTTTTCTTTTTGCTTAGTTATACTCAACTGCTAGAGGTTTGGTCCATAGAGTATTTGGTTACTTCTGCTGCCTGTCTGTGCTATTCCCACCAAGTTAGTGTGAAACAAACTGGCATGTGAGCATTCAGTACGTTAACTAAGCTGTGATAATAACAAGGAAATGTGTTTTTACTTGTCCTAAAAAGTCACTCTCATTTCAGATAACAGCGCAATTGGCAGCTTAGTTTTGAATTGGAATGATGTAATTTGGATGATTATTTACTTCATATTTAAACTGTGTATCTTCTATTTATATGTTCTGCATTAAGATGGACTGTCTGAGTTCAGTCCTGTTGAGCTGGAGTGAAGAATCCTGCTCTACCTTATAAACTGTGCCTTAGCTGGCAGGCAGAGAGGGTGAGCTTTCAGCTGTGGCTTAGGGTGTAGCTCCCTGTAGGAAGGAACAGAGAATTTTCTCACGTTGTTTAGAGTCATGCAACTTTATCCCTTAAGGCTGAAGAGTAATATTTTTCTTTCTTCTGCTAGAATGAGATAAAACTTCACTATTTATATTTTCCTATTAAATTAATTTTTTTCTGTACCAAAAAAGGAATATGTGTATCTGCGAATCTCTGTATTTTATAGATATAGATGATATAGATATAGATATAGATATATAGATGATATAGAGATAGATATATAGATATAGATATAGATATAGATAGATATACATATGCACACATATCCATATACCTACAGGAACTTCCACCATTTCTTTTTTATATTTGTAAAACCAGACTTGATCCTAAAGGTCTTTTCCAACCTAAATGGTTCTATGATTCCAAGAACTGAACTTGAACTCCCTGTCAAATAATTCTACCATGTTTCCCCCACCTCCTCTACCAAAAATTGGTTGCTCAGGTACCACTTGAGTGGTCCAGCCCACTCCATTTCACACCTCATTAAGCTGCCTTCTTTCACCCTTTTTTTTCTCCAGGCAATTAGCTCTAAATCCCTCCTTTCTGTTTTGTTCAGTAGTTCTAAATGTCACCCTCTTGTTTTGCAACCCATATCCACTCGGCTTTTCTTTTCTAATCATTTAATTCCCTCCCAATGCCAGAATCATTGTCCAACCCCTGTAATCTCCTTGTCCAACTGGTCTCCAGGCCCTCCTTCCTCTGCCTTCCTAACCCAACGTGGCTCAGATTCATTTCCTAGATATCATCACTCCAGTTTCTGTACCCCTTCTTCATTGATTTCTTGTCAAGCCATTTCTTTCTCTTCCACTCAGTCTTGCCTCATCCTAATGCATTCCTTTCATTACTAAAGTGGTTTTATCTGCTTGCATTCAGCTCAGTAGGATGATTCTGGAAGTCAAAAACTGTTACTATGCTCAGTCACCATTTCAAGCTGCATTTTGGCACAAAAAACCCCTTGCAGAAAAAGCCTTGGAGCCTGCACAGTGCTTGATCAACAACAGGTTGGTCAGTCTGTGTGGAGAAAGGTTGCAGAAATGTGGATAACATGACCTGTAAGGTTGGTCAGTCTGAGCTGGGAGGAGACAGATGCTGCATGGTTGCTTTAGAGTGTGGTGCAGGCTGCTGAGCTGTGGCAGCTGTGAGGGACATGAACATAACACATGATGGAATCTCCAGCACTGCTGGTAGCCTAAGGCCAAGAACTGTTACAGAAGGCACACAAATCTATTTCTGAAAAGCCAGTAATTTGTTAGTGTGAAGGAACAAACGGAAAACTTACTCATTAATGCTACATGAATACCATATGTGACCTGTTATTAGTGTATAAAAACAGACCATTAGGCTCCTAGAATGTTCAGTGTCTTGACATGGTTAATCAGAAGGGCTGCTATAATAATTGCCAACTTGTGAAATAATGGGTGGAGACAAGACTTCAGTTTTAGAAATCCATTTCAAGTTATGACACTGCTCCTTCTTTGTCTACCTTTCTTCAGCTGCTGAGTGTGTAGCATATGGTAATTGAGCCTGAGTGTTACTAAATGCAAAGTATTGCATACTGAGGAGAAATTTTAATTTTACTTTAATTCTCAAAAATATCTGAACTATACTGATGCAAAATAATGATTAAGGACTACTGTGTTTACCAAGGACTTTACTGGGGGTCATGCACTTAATACTGAATAGTTTGGAACTTCCTGTAATAAGAGGAAGTAGGAGACAAGTTTCCAGTAATATGCCAGTAGGGAGAAGAGTTCTGTGGAGTGTAAAACTGGACCCTCACTACTGATACTAAGCAAATAGATCTGCAGATAGAATGTATTAAAATCCTTTCTCTATTAGCATTCTTTCTACATTACCAATGTTAAAAACAAACTATATTTGTTCAAAGAACATGTCATCATGATATGTATTTGTGGTCCTAGCTCCTGTAAAACAGGAAGATGGGTCTGCTGAAGTTATTATGGTTTAAACCTAATGTCTGATACCGTATGACCAAATAGAAGAGAGAGAGAGAGATAATTCCCTTTTGAACAACTTTACAAATTTAAGCTCCATCACCTGAAATAAGAAGAAACCATGACATAAACAATGATGATGACACAGCTTTCCAAAAGCTTTCATATAAGTTAGTCTCTGCCAAACTCAATTCTGTTGCAAACCATGGTGACAAAATACAATGATCTAAAAGCTTGTTATATTCTATTAATATACTGAAAAAACCCATACTTTCCCATTGCTTCATTCTGGGAAATAATGGGACCACATTGGCATGATGTCTTTTATTAAATAAATTGATATCTAAGCTGAGACAGAAAATTTATGCAAGTTTTCAGTTTGTATCATTATAAGTCAGCAAATACATTAAAGAACAAAGATATAATCAGCTGAGAAGACTGTTTATAAGAGAATTATGAGGAAATCTCAATAAAAGAAATAGAGATTTACCTATGAAAGAGATATTAGTTGTAAACATATTTTAAATGCCTTTCTTTAAATTACTGAATTCAGACATCAAACTTGACAGCTTGACTTTGCAAAGATCCACGATACTGTTCATGAATGCCTTTTCCATAAAATGTTCCTTAAGAATTTCTTCTGTTTTCTCACTTTCGGATGATAAATCGAAAACTTTTTAAACCAAGCATTATTCTAGGTATGATAAGGAAGGTAACATCAATGATATCTGGTCTTCTATTTATAATGTATCTAATAAAACATAAAACAATACAACATTTGAGATAAGCTAGAAATAAATATTGAGCAGTGAAATACCTTGGCTTTCAGATCACCAAAAGGTATCAATATCAAACTGAGCACTGATCCACTTCAGAACAAGCTAAACAGGAACATCCAGTTTCAGTTTCTATTTTTCTACCCACTCACCTAGTCCTAACAAGGTAGGCAAGAGAAGCTCCAAATCATAAGTGAAACTATTCATAAATGCAGAGTACTGTATTTTGGAGGAAAATCTAATTCTGTACTTTACACAGATTGTCCAATTAAACTGACTCACAAAAGGAATATCAGCATTCTAAGCATCAATGTGAACAGCTTAGTTGAGACATCTTTGTGTAAATGTCGAAGTCAGAAGCCAATTAACAACAAAAGCAAATAAAAACAGTAAGGAAAATAAAACAGTTCTTAGTACAAATCAGGTATTTTCTCTCTCTGCAGTACCAGTGTGTTTCCTGGTCCAGCAGAATGAGTGATTATGCTTACTGACATGAAAAATTAGAATGGATGTCAAACACCATACTTTAGAATGAAATAATTGTGTGTTTGAAGAGAGTAAAATCCACTAAGAAAGCAGGTATGTGGAGTCTATACTGTCTCTAAGAGTATCTGGTACTATTCACATACAGAAGTGAAGAAGAGGACCAGATAATTTCTGAGTCTGGTATAATAACAATAATTCCTGTGTATTTTCACATTTTCACCCAGACTTATAAATTTATGAGCTCTGCTTATAAAAAGAAATCTGCTGTCTTTTATATTGGAAAGGCATGAGCTATTAAGCAGAGGCAAAAGTTGCTTGTACAGAGGCTAGTCACATAAAAAAATCCAAGTATATAAAGCAAAACTACAGACAGAAATCAAGGAATTGCACTAAGACTTGTGTGTAGCAATTAAGCACTTGTGGGTTACAATGTCAGTTAATGAAGATTAAGAAAAGTACCCTTATGACCAAATAGAAGAGAGAGAGATATGATTCCCTTTTGAACAACTTTACAAATTTAAAGTGAAGTAGGAAAGTGGGAAAGTGAAGTAGTAACGGCACAGAAGGTCTACAAGCATCAATTTAAAAGCCAATGCTCTGTACATCTTTTTTTTTTTTCTATACACCCCTTATCTTCTTCTGCCCATGCTACTCCCAGATTTTACTCACTGCTCAGAAAAAAACTACCTTCTCCCATCTAAAGTTCCTGTAGCACCAATCATCTAAGAGGCATGCAGCAGGTGGGTAAGAAAAGGGCAAGAACAAGAAGAGAAAATAGGAGGTACCAAGAAATGGAAGCTTGTCTTCTCTCTGTAGATCAAAGACAGTTTATGTCCATTTCAATTTCACCCTGTAGGCCCCACTCTGAAGATCAAACCTGCATTATAATCAGCATTGGAGGCTTACAGGCTTTGAGTGGCTGATACCAGATCTACCCTACTTTACATGCACTGGAGTTTGAAGTTCTAAGAAGTGACTAAACATATAATGATACCAGCTGGCAGACATAAATTGTATTAATACAAGACTTAATAAGATTATTGAGCATAATCTGTATAATTATTCATATACACCCATTTGCACATATATGAATTGATACATGACATAATGTAGCTCAACTTCAGATGTAGAACCTCCTCCTGTGAAACATCAACTTAATATCCTGTTGTAACACTTCAGCAGAAGGACAAAACTTTATCACTTAGTGCTGATGACTGCATTAACAGAACAGTTTAATTATTTCCCTGTAAACCATGCCAGATTCTACTACTAAGTGATATATCTAGGAGATAACACAGATTTCACAAAAGAGACCACATCAATCCCTGGAACTTTCCTTCTTGCTCCACTAGTTATTAAGTTTTCAATACCACCGACTTGACTTAAAATTTAAAAGGTTAACAATCCTACTGAATTTATATACATTTGCTTAAAATTAAGCAAATGTAAGTCTGCAGAACAGAGTCCAGCACTACACAAATCACCTTCAAACTTGATGAACTTACATGATTCAGTTTGCATCTTACAGTTTACCTCAGCTTACATAAATTAATCTCATTTTTCTGCCACCTTTCACAACATTTGTAAGGTGCACTCCATGATATTTATATTTAACATTGGACCTACAATAAACAACATGATTTTTCATTTAATTATTAGATGACATGTTGTTCTCAGAATATAGCTGGGTGTTGTATGCCAAGTGCCAACAGCAATTAATACAGGTTCTTCCTGTTCTGGGAGAAACCAAATGGGAGCATCTTCTTATTTGTTCACCGAGACTCCATTAAGTAAAATGTATTCACATAACTATTAGTGGGACAAATATTCACTCTTATATTTCTGACTTTGACTTCTTAAAACTCAGGTGTCTAAAATCAAGAGTAGCTGAGGATATGAACTGAAAATCTGAACTGTTTAGCAATATTGTTACTGATTATTATTATTATTAGACTTTGTTTTTTAAATTGTGAAATAGGAGAACTGCTTAGGCAGATACACTTCAGACACAGGAGCCCAGCTTAACACTGCCTGTTACGAGGTCTCCTAATGTCCATTAGAGGATTTAAGATTTCAGTAGTAAACATACATTTTTCTTCCTACATGCTTCAGTCTTCCAGAGTACACTTTCTCATTTAAATATTTAAAATTGCTTGCTATGGATGTTCCTACTTAGCTAGTAAGAAGTTTGAATGATACCATGGACTGTATTAAAAAGATGGTTGTTAATTTGACCTTGCTTTATCAGAGAAACTAGACACAGTACTATTAGTACAGGCAACAGAACTACTACTCTTGGTTTCTTCCAAGCTACCTTTCCACCTCTAGCTTTTATATTTGAGATATCTTTGAATTAACATTGCTCTTATTTGTTACTTTAGAAAACCCTCACAGTTGACTTGTACCAAGAATATCAAGAAAGCAGTATGGCTGCAATGCATAAAGCATTGAAATGCAGCAGATCTCAAACTGAAGGGGAAAAAAAAGGAGCTTTTGTCACAAAAACATTTGATCAGTGTGGATGATTTTATCAAGGATATGCTTAGCCATGAGTGCTGTTGGAAACTGATGAAATAATGGATCAATAAAAATCTCATGTTTTGACCTAAGTGCCTATTTGTCAATCATGTTAAAAAAGTTATTCTGAAAAAAATCAACTTTCAGGAGTCGAGGCAGCAGAAGACAAAGTGGAGATCTGGATGCATTAGACAAGTTTCTCAGAAAATTATAGGCACATGTGAAATCATTTCAGGAAGAGTTAGAGGAGAAATAAAATATGTACTGGGTCATGGTATTGGCTAGTGTCAGAAAGTGGGCTAAGGACACTGAGCAGACAAACAGCAGAACACCAGTCACACAGACATGCAAACAACAAAGGTCAGCACGGCCCCAGCTGATGGACAGTTCATGGAAACAAAGTTAGGCTGTACTAGATAGCAACTTCTGTGGAAGAGTACAACCAACCTAAGCTTAAAGAGGGAAGAGGACTTGTAAAGAAAAGCAGACACTATCATAACATTCCTGATCTCTGTGCTGATATTGAGATTAAAAGTACCAGCAAAACTGTACTACAAAGATTCATAAACCTGAAAATTCACAGAATTTTCCTTTTTGCAATTATTTTAATATAAGAAGTTTATTTTGATGCCAAAAGTACCTCTTTTTTAGGTTCTCATACTCACCTACTTTCAAAGTATCTAAGATTTTAAAAACAAAAGTATTTTCACAAACATTCACCTTATAAAACATGAATTAATTAATGCTGGGTGATTCTGCTATATACTGAGGATCTGAAATACTTCAAATAGTTGACAATTCCTCCCACCCACACCAAAACCACCAATGTACAGCATGCATTTTAAAGCAGGGAGATTACTGATGCGTCTAAGGTCTCAAAACAAGTGGCAGAGAACTAAGTCCAACAGTTGTGACCCTAATGCTCTAAAAGAATGCTAACAATTTGAGAGTTTGAGACTTCAGCTTTTACAACACAACATAAACTTGCTTTAAAATGCCTGATGATACCAAGCATAGGGAAAGAGAGCAAGAAAGAAGAGCATATGTGGTGATTCAGAATGAAGAACCAGGGATTACCTCTCAAACGGCAGCTTCAGACCTCCTACTCCAGGCAGGAATAATTGAAAGAAATAGGAGTACCTGATAAATGGACTAACCTATGTGCACACTTTTGTGCTACACTAAAAAAAAGCACAACATTCACAGGTATTCACATGTTTTTAAAAGCCTGTATGAGAACATTTTTCAAGACTAAAAATAAATACATTGATTCCACCTGCATTTTGATCTGCGTTTAAGTGTAATCAGAGAAATAGTTTTGTCATTTCAGTGTTAACCATGGCATCAATACAGGCTTTCACTATATAACCAACCAGTTCCCACAGAAAGTAGAGACATTTCATATACATTATCAGGCGTCTTTCTGAGGGGTATGACCACAGGGGAAGATCCAGTGTAAATACAGTTATGCTGGCATGGGTGTTTTGCTGGTATAGCTCGACATGCCAATCTGTTATTAAGTCTGCTGGAGAAAGCACCGGCGCAGGTATAACTGGTTTTTGTGGGACAGAGCTAGCTGGTATCTCCTGCTGTACCTGGCATGGCTCTGCTCTTTATAGGCATTATTTTCCTGTACTTACACAGGTGACAACTCATTCCACCCTCTGCCTGTCAGCCAACCTTGGCAGCTCCTCTCACTGCACTAACAAAAAAAAGGAGAAAAGACAAGGTGTTGCAAAACCCACATCAAAGTTTTTCTGAATTTTTAAAACGTTTTATGCTTTTTTTTTAGTTTTATTTTTATTCCGTCGTTACCACATTCACAAGCCATTTCTAGCACACACTCAGGAATCGCACTGTACTCCACACAGAGAGCCCCGGGACAGTGGATGCCCGGAGCCCGCTGGGCAGGAGGCGGTGCCTGGGCACATTAACCCGCGGGCCGCGGGGGAGGCTCGGCTCGGCCGCTCAGCCCGACCTCCGGGCGAGGGCGGCCGGCGACAGGCCCGGCCCCGCCGGCGCGGGAGGAAACGCCCCTTCCTGCCCTCCCCTGGCCGTGGGGTCCGCCCGCTGCCAGGGGCTGCCAGGGAGCGGTAATTGCCGCCCCGGCCTTGCACAACCCGCTCCCGGCGCGGCCCGTCCCGCCGGCGGCGCGGGGCCGGGCGGCGCCGCCTCCTCCCGGCATCCCTCGCTCGGCTGCTGGGCTCGGCTGCGCTCGGTCGGCGGCTCCGCGCTGCTCTCGCCATGGCCGCCTACAGCAAGTTCCTCACCGCGCGGCACTCCGCCATCGCCGGGGCCGCCGCCGCCTGCGCGCTGCTCTGCCTGCTCAGCAAGCGGCGGGCGGCCGCGCAGCACGGGTGAGCGCGGGGCCGGGCCGGGCCGCGGGGCGGGAGGGGCCGGGCGAGCCGCGGGGCCGGCGCCGGGAGGCCGAGGCAGCGGGAGCAATGCTCGCCCTCACGGCCCTGACCCGGCGGAGGGGCAGCCGCGCCCCTGTGCCACACACAGGGCGCTGCCACCGCTGCCATCTGCCCGGGAGGCGGCTCCTGGGCACAGGGACAGCCTGCTTCTCCCCACGCCTTCTCCGGCGTGAGGTCTGTGCCCGTCTTGCGAGCGTCCAACCACCGCCGCCTTGTTACCCAAATTATGTTGGCTTTTTCTATTTTCCGGCCTAGGAATGAGTATTGACACTTCTAGGGATGGCCGTGTCTGCATAGGCCGTTAATGGACTCAGCTGTTGTTTGAATGCTGCCGTGTGACAATAAGATACACGGGCAGTGATTTCAAAGCGGCCGAATGTGGTGATGTTCTCTGTGAGGTTGCCTTACAGGTATATGGTTCTAGGGTGTGTATTCGTTAATGCCGTACAAAGCACTGGTATTGCAAAGTGTGGCAGTCGAAGAATGTATCGCAGGCTCAGCCCTTTCACGGTTTTACTGTATTTGAGATTGTAAGTTGTTAACTATATGCTTAAGACCTGATGTGTTGCGATATTACAGTGCCTACAGGTGTCTTGTAAGCACTACCAAATACTGAGACGGACTTACTCAACAGACTTAAGTAATAACATACCTGAGATTAAGCAAGGATCCAGTTTTATTTTACCTAAGTCCACTCATGCACAATATCTGTGGGAGTTTAATGAAGTTGGGTAACTGTCACACAACATGGCAGACATTGATACCCCGCTGACAAGTCGTACATTTGCTACCTTAACTGTTTCTTGCATGAGAGTTAAAACAAGATCCTGAGCTCTGGCTGCAAGTTGCTCTTCTATCAGACTCATAGAGAGGAGTGATTTTTTCAAATATCTCTGCCTAAGTTAGTGAAATTCCACTTTCAAAAAGCAGAAGAGCTGTATGGAAGGGCACCAAAATGATGAGCTCAGATTTTCATGCCTAGTATAGTGGTGGTTGTAAGAAATAGTGGGCCATGCAGATGTTCCAGGAGCAGTTATAAGTTTAGACCAAGAATGTCTAAAGTGAATGTGACTTGTCCACACTTACCTTACTTTGCCTTCATTGAGGAATGATCTTGGAGCACACAAACATTCAGATTGGAGCAAATCTTCAAAACAGATGCAGGTCCAGTTTAGTTTTGAAGTGCATTTAATATTTTCCCACTGTTAGTAGCATTCATTTGATAGAAACAGGCTAGAACTTGTCCAGAGTAATCTCCCTATACCTGAAATAGATATTGTGTGGGTCCTGTGCTGTCCTCATTAAACTGTTTTGCTTTCATGTCTTCTGATCTTGGTCTGCAGGACTTGACAGTGGCAATGCATGCATTAGTTTGGGGGTCAGTGTATGGAAAGTGTCAGCCTAAATGCTGAAGACTCTCTGGAATGTGTCTTTCCTATGTGGATCTCAAATTTTGCTAGGTATAGTGTTAAAAAACTGAGGTATTCAGATATATTAGGTGGACCAAGCATTATTACAAGATTAGTGGGAATTGGGAAAGAAGGATAACTTATGAATTACATTCCAGCAAATTCAACAGATGCACGAGCTTGTGAGAGCCTGACTTGATCTGTCCCTTCTGCTCTCTCTGTACTGCAGTCTTTCTGATATCTTGTCCTTTACTTCTGTAATCTCTTTAGTCATTTTGCATTCTTGAATTTATTAGAAATGTGGTTGCTAAAGCAAGTGTCATGCTTACAAATTTGATTTTTCACTTGTGTGTATGTATTGTTTTACACTTTTGAGTCCCTCCACAGCTTAGGTCTTATTTACTGCTGCTACTGTATTGTGGCCATGGATTCCAAGCTCTAACATCCAACATTCGGTTGTTTCAATAATAGCTGTGCTGCTGCTTGAATGCTATTTTGAGGATGGTTTTTGCCCACTGGTCTTCGTTCTTTTCTCCATGTTTCCCTGTGAGGCAAACCTTGCCAGGAGCCTTACAGAATGCTACCTATCAAGACTAGGCAGTAGGTAAGCTACATTGCCTATATCACCAGCCTAGACAAAAGCATCTGGTTATTACCATCGCCTCATCCTCCTTTAGTCTCATTAGTTCATGTATCATTCATTTCTTCATGTTTTGTTGCTGATGTAAATTAGAGAATACTTTTGAAAAGGATTGTCTTTGTGCCACATCTTTACGTTTTCAGCATTCTTGTGCTGGTATATGATGCTGACTTATAGTAACAAGTGCACAACCTTTGAAATCTGCAGGGCCTAGTGTGTCCTTTAACATCTGTGTTTTATATCTCTGACTCTCTGGGAAGAGGAAGAAGTTGGGAACGCATGGCTGTCCTAAATTTTTGTACTTATTCCTAGGGTGAAGAATTTCACTTGGCAATCTAGATAGTCTGGAAGAGGACTGGTAGTGTATCTGCTGCTTGAGGTTAACTGGCTAAAATCCGTGAGGTGATTTAGTTTTCTGTGTGTGAATTCCTTTGTTAACCTTGGTGTATAATGCCTGGAAATGTTGTGCCATGTCAGTGTGAGGTGAATTTCGACTTCTTGAATTCTGGAAGGTGAAATTCTAGTTCTGAGCTTTGTAAGGGCAAAGGTAAATGTTGTAGACCTGAATATAACCAGCAGAACGCTGGGCTTAACATTCAGGTGAATCAATGTAGTGTTCTCGTGCAACTGTGAACTTTACCTGCAAAACTTCTTCCTTCCTCACATAGTTTCAGAACACATTCTTGTACATACTTTGTGTTCAAAATAACGTTTCATGTTTTCCTATTATTTCATGTATTTCTGGAGTACCTGCCATTTTTCTGTTTGATTTTTGTGTGCTTTTTTAAGTTTTGCTGGAATGTCAGCAATAGGTTTGCTGCTGGTTAAACTTGGAAAGTAAAATAACATACAAATTGAGAAAAAGAAAATCATCTTTTAGCAAATCAGGTGTGTTTGAATGTATAACATGAAAGTTATGTCACAGGCCTGTCATGTTGTATGTGTTTGTTTTTATATAAAATAACCAGTTTATAGGAAGGAGAAGTAGCAACTTTAACCTACTTTTCTGCTGTCAAACAATAGGGGCAAAGTTCAGTACAACTCATATAAAGTAGTAATGTATGAATAATTAAGCTGTGTGTGTTTTGCCAACCTGCCTTACTAGGTCAAAGATCACTTAATTAGTACTGCCTGGATTAGTCACAGATGTTTTCTGTAAGAGGTATTACACTGCTTATTGATTTTGCAGAACTGAGAGGTGGTGTCACTTGCAATTTACAACACCTTATTACTACACTTTTCTGAAATCTTCTGAAGTAGAGTGATGTAGAACTGTTTGTTTAACTTGTTAGTTTTCAATCTTACTTCCTTGGAGTAAAACATGGAGGAAAAATACATTGGTTCTTTTTCAAAGTTGCTCTCACAAAGTCTGTTTCCTTACAAAAGCTGTGTGTCCTCTTGGAAGGGGAAAGTTGTGGTATCTAAATGCAATTATGACTTCAATTGTAGTATTTGGGTTTTTTTAGAGTAATGAGAAGTTCTTTGAAAAACTACATTATCCTGGGTTTATAATGCAGGAAAAAAAAGTCTGTTTATTCTCTTTCCCTAATCTTGCTTCAAACAAGAAGTTACAGAATATTTGCTTAAGATTTGATTGCTTCAGAATTAAAGCCTTAAGGGGTGTTACATAAAGGAGCTGGATATTTTTCATTACTCCTCTAATTAGAACTTTTCCTGAGTATCTGTGTAGTTTAAAATAAAGTACTTACACAAGTAGAGAATGAGCTTGGCTTACTTTGAAAAAGATCTTTAACTCATACAACTTTCTGCTGGAAGGAGGGATTGAGAGAGGTAATAGAAGGTAGTTGGGGTAAAGAGTTTGGAACTGCAAGGTTAGGGAAAGGCAATAAACAGTTTAGAGTAATAGGAAGGCATTTGTAGTGAATGAGAAGGTGACAAAATATTTTAGAATCTGCTTGTAGGGCCTTTCCTCTCACCTAGCTGCATTCATTAGAATCCAAGCAGATGCTAAGACATGGACACAATTTAATATAAACTGAACTTCTAAAACCCCTGTGATGGTGTCCCACCTCTGGGGAAAAAATGAATAAAGCAAGAATAGTGCCTGGGGCCTTAGAGGTTAGGCAAGCCTAGAGTGAGGGGAAAGCTCATTGTGTGGAGGGATGTCGAGTTGCAGACAGTGTGTATCAAATAGGGTTTGCACAGTTCCTCTTGGGTGACACTTAACCTGTGCTCCTGCCTGTCACTGTGCTCCTCAGCCATTGTCTGCTGACAGAGTGGCAGCACGTGTCACTCGTGTCACTCGCTCAGATGTCCCTGCTTGTGTCCTCAGCTGCACAGCGTGACAGTGACAGCGTTGCAATCAGAGGTGACAGACACACGTCCAAATGCTCAGAGGTGCTTCCAAACATAAAATAGGAGTTTAGATATAGCAAGTGGTAGTTGTAGCTTGTAACAGGTGGTGCATCTTTATTCCATTTGTGTATATTTAGAATGTTCTTCTCTCTTGTTAGTTTGTGTAATTTCTCTAGATTCTGAATGTCCTTGGGTGGGCTTTGCCAGTGTACTTCAAATGGAGGGACCTGTTCTAGTTGAGTCATGGCTGTTTGATAGGAAGGGTGAAATTACATTGCTGCAGATTAATAGACTGCTTTTGTGTATGTAAAAGCCTTAAAGGGAACCTGTGTTACTTGAAGGAAAGGTGGCAGGTAACAAAAACAACTTTATGCTAGCTACATTGGAGTAAATTTTTCCAGATGTGAATGTGACTGTTCAGTCTGCTGCTTGCAGTAAGTGCACTAGCGTTGAGGGGGAAAAAAAGGACTAAATATGCAAATAGGATTACTAGAAAATATACTGAAAATGCAGTCTTGTAGAAAAACCTGCCTGGGGCTCAGGAAACCTGAATTCAGCTGGAGGGTATGGAGACAGAAGAAACCAGATGACTCAGCCCTAATCCTAGCATTTAGACAGCCTTTGTTTGGGGCCTGGCTAGCTAATTAGTGGTTTCTCTCTTAATTAAGTTGCATAAAATGCTTGCTGTCTAAGGGAAGATGTAGTATAAGTGTGTATGACAGTGTATAACTTTTTTAAAAAATTATTATTAAAATTTTTTTTAGGAAACTAGCTAGAATTTTTTTTCCACTGTTATGAAGGAGATCTGCAGCCACAGCTCAGGCCCAAGCACAGCTTAAGACAAAATTAATAGTGCTGAGGTTTTTCTTGTGTGTAAGATATATTGTTGAGATGCATTCTTCTACTGAAACTTAGAATTTCCTCTCCAACAGTTCTGCTTTGTCTTCTTCTCATAGGTTTGTAGAAACCTTTTGAGCTTTAACAGTGCAGAGCTCCTGTTTGCAGTAACAGCTCTGTGACCTTCTGAGTCCCCTTCTTGCTTGCCTGAACACATTCCTCTCACATTATTTTTGGTTAAGCTGCAACTAGCCACCAATCTAGAGCCAAGAAAGTTCTGTTCTTGGTTTCTGTGTGTGCTCAGAGTGTACTGTGTAAATGGGCATGCTTTTGGACTGTGCCCAGGCTTCTGAGTAGGGTTGCTGCCCTTGACCTGAAATATCTGTCCTGTTGCTCTCTACCCCTCTGTGTGAGACGTGCACTATGAAACTCTGCCTGCCAGTTAGCTACACCAGACTTTTCTCCCTGTAGTTATTTCTTCACACTGTTGCATTGCATCTTTAGCCATTTGAATTTTATTCTCTTTACAATGCCTTAGTGACTCCAAAATTAACCTGAAAACTGCACAAATAATCATGAACTATTGCAAAATTGTTTATTTTGTGTGATTTTTGGAAGCTGTGAAAACTTCACGGTGCCATTCCAACATGTAAGGTCTGCAGGATACAAAGGTTGCCTAGAGGTAACAACTCTTTGAAATGCTACACTAAATCCTAAACCAGATACTCTTTCTTTGCACTGTGTTGAGCAGATGCAAGTCATCCTAACTCCACAGAAGGAAGGTAGCATGACGTGAATGAAATCTGTAGGGTTTTTTTTCAGTTAAGGACAGTGTAACACTTTATAGCCCTTACTTCCTCATAATGTGCCATTAAACAGCAAGTCTTGCTTATCACCCTCTTCACCTGCAATTCCCTGTTGTGCTGAGCTCAGTGTAGATTGCTTCCTCTGAACTTTGTTCTGGATGGAGACAGGTGTTTCTAAAGACAGCAAACCTTTAACTTTTTCCTGTTTGCTAGCAAATACCACAGAACTAGTGTGCCTGAGACCTTTCAGTAAGAAGACTCAGGCCTCTTGGAGGCTTTTCACAGTTTCTCAAATCACTTTCTTTTTCAGTAGTGTTGAGAATGATTCTGTTCGAGTAACCAGTGTTATTGCATGTTTCTTTGGAGAGAATAGCCTCACTGGTATGTAAATAGAGTCACAAGAGCCAGTGCTCTGACCAGTCCTTCTTTGGAGACTGGAATTGCCTGATTTCTCCATCCCCACTGGGCTTCCATACTGCCCTTGAAGTTGGATCAGCTGTCAGATGCCTGTACAGAGTCCCAAAACTCCATTAGTTTCTTTAAAGCATCTTGCTGGTATGGGCTGATCGTGTTTCTCATTTTGCAGGAGAAAGGTGTTTTGTTGTATTGCCTCCTGCCTACTGAGTAATTACTTACTTACTTCTCTTTAGAGAGTTGCTATTCAGTTACCATGCACGTGTGAATGACAAGTTTGGTGTAGTTGTGTCATCCCAGGTGCTGCTGATGCCTTTCTTTGCTTTTTATATCTGTGTTTGCTGTAAAAGCCCTGTGCATTTAAATAATGGGTAGCAGGCTACATCTGAAATGCTGCTTTTCCTGAAACTTCTTCAGGGGATATGTGTTCCATTATACCTCTAGACTCTTTATGGTCTTAAAAAAATTTTACACATTGAATTGACTGCTTTGACTGCTTTGTGGAGGGCTTTGTGCAGTTAGATTTTGAAAATATATGGTGAGAAGTTCCACTGTTTTTGATTCACTATTAGAAATGTTTTACTGCTATATTTTTTCCTAATTTTTTCCTAATGTTTTCTGGATAACCCTTTTCAAAAACCTTTTCATTGTCATCCCCCCTTGTCTGTGAAGGAACAAAGGGAGTTACTTGCAATGGAGAACTTGGCCAGCATGTAGCACTCACCTTCCTCCACCACCGAGCCTTGTGATGCTCCAGCATTATGTAAATGAGAGGTCTGGAATAATGGAGAGCCTGAATCTATTCCAAGTGTTAGAGCTCTCTGCTGCAACCAGATAGTCTTGCTGTATTCTTGCTGACTAATTGAGAATGTTATTTAGTCTTTAAATTCATTGAGAATGCAACCACCGAAAGTTTTACAGTAGTACAGTGGAGTCAGGAGTAGTGCCAACAGGTATTGGACTGGAAAGGTTTTATTCCAGGCAGAACTATGGCAGAGTCTTTATTTGCAAATAAAATGAGAGCTATATAGGCACATTTAATATTTTTTTCTTCTTGACTTCATATGTAAGATTGTTTCCATACTTTTTCAAGTATTAGTCTTGTTTTGAGTTTGCACAACTTTTTTAGAAAAAAGAGAACAGAACACTGTTAAAGCTCTTTTCTTATTAGATTTTAAATTTACAAATGCTTTATTTTTATCTTAAACTTTATAACTATAAATGCTAATTAAATGTGAGTTTATTATTAAATGTAAGATCTTGATTTCTGAACAATCCTGCTTTCTCTTTAATGGATACTCAGTTGCAGCTCAGTCAGTAATTTCGGCTGCTCAGTTTCTCTCAACAGCTACTGTAGGAAAAATATATCAATAAATACATCAAAAATATTCAACTAACTGACAGAATTATTCTGGGCCTTATCTACCTAATAGATTACTCTATTAATATATTCACTTCTGATCCTTTTAAAGCTGAAATAGTTGTGTATTAGGAGTGTTGTGACTTCAAAGACTGGCAGAACTTGAAGCAGTAAAGCTTATAGGAACCATTACAACATATATGGAAGAGCAGCATGCTTTCATCTTACATTATAACAAGTCATGAATCATCTAGAGAAATAACCACATAGTTTGATCACTACTCAGTCATGCTTAAGAATACTGCTTTCCTCCTACTGCCAAACCTAATGTGATTGGACTGATCCATATTCAAGTTTTGTAAAATTAGAAGATGGATTGAGAAGTTTCTTGTACTAGAAATGCATTGCTCTCGCATCACCAGGATGTAGTCTCCAACTACATTGTTTCTTAGACTTTACACTCTGTTACCATTTGTACAGATTTACTGCCCTCACAGCCTGATTAAATGTTATATCTCTTCTGAACTTTTATTATTTCTCCCCCAATCTGGCCCCTGCTGCCATTCATATTCATTCTTTGTTTTGTCTTTTACACAAGTAGTCTTACAAGATTTTTATCTTCTCTCAGACTTCCGTCTCTGTTACCTTTAATTAAGTTCTTGCTGAACTGGTGGATCTCCCTTCTTGCTTTCATGGTCTCCTCCTTCCCTCCTCCTTCTTTTCTCATGTTCTTCTGCTACCTTGCCTCTTTCATAGTAATTAAGTTATTTCTTTTTATTGGTCAATGACATTCATAGATCTTTTTAATCATCATAAATTAAATTAGGCACAGTTTCATTCTAGATATTTTCTTGGCAGAGCTCTAAAACACAAGTGTGAAATGGTGCTGTTGATGAAGTTGTGGGATAGCTGGTTGTGTGGCAGTCTGCTCCTGTTTTGGTGTTGTAGACTGAAGGAGTTTCTGCTTTCTTGTAGTGTCCTAGGTTCTGCCTTGAAAGTGTATGAATGTTGCAGTTTTAAGGCAGCCTGCTCTCAGTGTTATAATATCATGGTTAAGAAAGTTATGCTTTAATATAGTTGGTGTCTTCTTCTAAACTACATAAATTCTCCAAACAGCTTCATGTGCTTGTCTGATGCTTGAGTGCTCCAAAAAGAAGAAAGACAAACTATAACTGTCTTACTGTTCAGCTTTTCTTTCTTAAAAGTAGAGGCAAAAAAATAGTGTTGTGCTTTTGAATGTTTGTTTAACGCCAGTTGATAAATATTTCTCTACTAACTGTTCTGTTAAATGCAGAGGAAGGAAAACAGACTAAAATATAACTCCCCTTTTAATGGACATCTTTGCAGGAACTTGATTTCACAGGAGCTGGCTTTTTTTCCCCTGTAGCACATGTTTATGAACAAATAATCTCTCTGTGTAGTAAATGTGTTATTTTTGAAGTAAAATGCAATGCAAAACAAATCTGGTTAGCTTATGTAGATAGTGTGAAACATCAAAGTAGGCTTGCTTGGATTGCTGGATCTGCATTCTTGTAGTTTTCATTTGTGGTCAGTGGAACCATGTAGCCATGCTTGTAAAGTATGTGTGAGAAACAGAAAAACTCTTGGAGTTCATGATACAAAGTCAAGGTAAAGCAGAACTTGGAGATGAAAGGGTGAGACTTGGTTTTCCTATGTGAAACTGGTTGCTGGAATGAGTGGGGTTTCACTGGCATTATGTGCTGTATAACAGCAGCATGTAGGATTGGCATTGGAGGTAGCCCTGCTGTATTGCCCTGAAAGAAATAGGTAGCAACACAATCCCAAGGTTTCCTCTCTGTCTTTTATGTGTAGAGATCAAGACAAAGAAAAGTGTGTTAATAACAAATAAATACTTTTTTTCTTTTCTCTGCAGTAAAAGAAGTGGAAAACAAGCTTTGCAGAATAATGAGGTAATTCTTTCCTCATGTCAAATATTTAATAATTTTAAATAAACCTGAGTTTTTAAAACTTTAAGTCCTATCACTGTAGTTTCATCTTTGCTACGGTGCAAGTACAGTTTGAATGATACTTTCAGATTTGCATTGGTGAAACAAATGGAAGAATCAGGGTAATCACAAGAGGCTGAAGTTTGACTCCATAATGATCAATTCTTGATATGCACAATGTTCTTTTATCTCATATTGCCCTATGAATTTGTAAGGACCAGTGTTGTAAGATTTTCTGTATAGATAGAAACAAACAGCTGTGTGTAGATTTGGTATAACTTCTGTTTATTTTTTATGTGAAAGAAAAATGTATGGAACAAGATGTTAAGTCTCAGAGTTACTAAATTAGAAACTACTTCAAACATCTGGTAGGAGTTTTGTCATTTCCCTGATCTTTTGTGTGTCTGTTAATTCAGTTATTTGAAAGGGATATACTAAATCCCTTTAAGCTAAGATTTTTGTTTCATGGTCAAATAAAATAGACCAAAAGGCAGAGTCTGTGATTCTGGTGTTACAATGCTATGAATAGATTCCATGTACTTATATCTTTACTGAAAACTTAAAAAATAGAAGGGTTTGCACTGGATAAATAGAAGGGTGTACATTGTATTTTCTGAGACCCCCAACGAAGGGAGGAAATGATGAATCTGATTCCATGTTCTTAGAAGGCTAATTTATTATTTTATGATGCTATATTATATAAAAGAATTCTATACTAAACTGTACTAAAGATAACAGAAAGGATACAGCAGACACCTAGAAGTACAGGTCTACTAGTACTGTACTATTGCAGTTTGTTTTGATAGCTCCCAATTCCTTATTTAACTAGTCTGAGCAAGTCTTAAGTTGGCAGGAAATATTGCAAATTCTGCAGAAGCAATATAGCTGTAAATTATTTGGGTAGGGAAAATATCACATCAACAGTTCAATAACACAAAAAATTCTCACTTTTCTTGTTTTGTTCTGTGTGCAGCAGAAGGAGGGAAAGAAGGAGCGAGCAATGGTGGACAGAGTGTTTATTGCACGGATATGTCGAATCCTGAAAATAATGGTCCCTAGAACACTGTGCAAAGAGGTAAGCATTGCCTGCATTAATAAATAAAGAAATAAAGCTGGAGTCAAGTCTCTTTTGAAATTACATCAGAATTTAAACTGCATATACATTACTTAAATTGGACTAAATTGTGCTATGTATTTTAAAATAGCAATGTAATAATATAAAAGTCTACATTTTGCTCAGTTGTTATATCACTAAAGGTTCTGTTTCCAATTACAAGATAGGCCATTTACTGTCAGCTGCTAACTACTGTTGTAGCATAACTTTTAAAAGGGCATCTTGGTTTGTCTTGTACAAGGCAGTACACTTCTGTGTGCAAAAGCTTCCTGCCTTTAAATAAGATGCAGTTCATTCATTATTTTGATTTAGTAACTTATAGCCAGGCCAACCTGTATTAGAAAATGAAGTTGTCAAAAGTTCTCTTCAGCATCATTTCAGGAAAGCTATGCAGTGTAGAAATCAGTGCCTCCATCTTTCTCAGGCTTTCCAGGGCACTTCTAAAAGAAAAAAGATCCAAAGCTTTAGTTGAGCTTGGAACTTCAGCAATGAACTGTAAGAACTTAAACATATATCAGGCACAAGAGCAGTGAATTGTGATGTCCAGAGTGTAGACCAGGGGCCTTCAGCAGCCCAACTACAAAAAGGAGGTGCACAGAAGGTAGAAGCATGGATGGAAATGCCTGTGAGAGTGCTCACAGAGCTAGCCTTTATCAGCTTCAAAAGCTCAGGGCCATTAGAGGAGGTTACAGATAATCCCAAAAAAACTCAAACCTTGCTCCCATATTTGAAAACAAGTTTACTGGTCAGCCTCATCATATTCCTGGCAAGACTGTGAGCAAAACTTCCTGTAAGCTAACTCTGGCCACAAAAGGGACAAAAAAGTGATTGCAAGCAGCCTGGATTTACCAATGACAAATCATGCCTTACTAACCTGATTACTTTCAGTGATGAGAGAACTGGCTGTGTGGATAAGGGAAGAACAGAGGATACTGAATACTTTGCTATCAGGTCTCCCTTAATACCATAACAGCCAAACTGAATTGGCTGGATGAGTGGACAGTGAAGTGCATGGAAAACTGTCTGCACTCTTGCTCTAACTGGTGACTGGTTACTAGTGGCCCTGTTTCAAGTAGGGAGTTGAAGTAGATGATGTTCAGAGGTCTCTTGCAACCTTATGGCAGAAAGGTGTCTTAGAATTGCAGTAACTTTTTTATTCCTGCAATCCTCCATCTTATGATGTGTGTCCAGTACATGTATCAACCAAATACAGCTTTTTTTAAAGGCAAACTTTCACTGTAAAAATGTAGTCAGTACTTTATTTAAGGTACTGTATGCTAATGTATTTCCAGCAAAGTAAGTAAATATTACATTAGCTAGGGCACCAGTACTTTTCTGTTAGATACAGTTAGATGACTTGCTGAAAAATGGTGAATTTTAGCCATTATTTACCTGTTACATTTCTGTGGTTGTACCAGACAGGTTATTTGCTGCTTATTGCTGTGATGCTGGTAGTCCGAACTTACTGTGACATTTGGATGATTCAAAATGGAACAGTCATTGAAAGGTACCTATACATTTGTTATTTTTAGACATTCTGTCATGTGTTTAACAGGGAAAGTTTTCTATCAGAATATATATTTGGACATTTTATAGCTTGCTTGTTTAAAACTGTTGGAAAACTGGTGTAGTTGCAATTTGGGGACAGACCACTATATTTTGATAAATATATTAAATTATTTTTGTTCATCAATAAAATTATTTTATTAAGTTAATATTTTTAAACTATTTATTAAATATTCATTTGGTAACATTTTGTACACTGAAGACTCTAAATCTTGTTGATCTGAATGTCCAAGAAGGTACTTCAGAATAGTCGTTTTATGTGATAGACTTAGACATGTTGTGTGGCTATTAGGACTTTCATTTCTTCCCACTGAGCTGTTTGCCCTTTAGGTTGATAAAAACAATGCTTTTGGTCTTAATATGTTAGAAAGCAGTTTTTAGACTTCTGATTATTCTTGCTGGTCTTGTTGCTAATTGAAGCAAGTCACAATGTGTCTTGAACTGTGAATTCAAAATGATACTGTGTTTTGAGGAGAGACATTTGGTGCTTTGTAGAATGGAAGGACTGCTTTGTTTCTCTTGTGAGAATCTGTGAAAGCAGAGAAGGGAAAGGACTGGTATTCTGTGACCATGAATTTTTGAGCCCTTAATGTGGGCAGTTTCAGAGGAGCAGACAGGAGGTAACTGCTCAGTCTGCCACTTGCCACTTAGCTTACTAGAGCGTGTCAGACTGGATCCTACAGCTGATGCTACAGGTTTCCATGATGATTTTGTTTTCTCTGTGTGGTCCTTTGAGAGTTTATCCACTTAAGACATGCAAGTTTATACTTTGTTGTTTCTCTTGTAACTGACTCTCAGCTGGTGGTCATTTGCAGTGCTATCATTGGCCGCAGCAGAAAAGATTTCAAGAAATACTTGTTCAACTTCATTGCTGCAATGCCTGCTGTAAGTGCTTTTCTTGTGCTGACCTATTAGTAGAACGTATTTTAAATGTAAATTAAGATTTTGAGGAAAAGGTCTCAAATGAGTGTCTTAAAACCTATGGAAATTAATTGTTTTACATACAGGTCTGTATGAAAACACATTTAATTTTCTGGCTCCACTATGGGGAGATTTTATCAGCATATTTCCTTATTGGTAGAAACTATTTTTTTAACAGCTATGTTCAGGTTTTCAGGTTAGTTTTGTTGATGGCAATTTTGACTATCGGTTTGGGATTGTTTTGGCACCATTGAGGATGAAGATTTCTTTTAGATTTTAATTTTTATATTTCTTACATTTTTCACAGCTTTGTTATGCTTTCTTCCATGCTTTAACTTTCCTTCAGTTTGTTGACATCTCTGATCTGCACCAGATAGAAATAATTGTCGCTATCTGATTTGCAATAAATTTTAAAACTAGTTGACAGATTTAAGGCAGTGGTTGTAAAATGGTTGCTCTTGTCTAGAGTTTATCAGAAGAGCTGAAAATGTGTAATATTGAATGTATTTTATGCTAAGTGGTGAGATCCACTAGGACCTGGAGACAGAAACTTAAGCAGTCGTCCTGTAGACACTGTCTGATTGGTCTTAGGGATGTTTATGGCATTATTGATTTTAAGGGGAGAATTGATCTGTTTTAAAGTGTTTACACAATTTATGCTGCAAATTAATGTAAGCATATTTGCTCTTGTTAGTTAAATGTTATTGTCTCTTATTTTAGATCTCTTTAGTGAATAACTTCCTGAAGTATGGTCTAAATGAACTGAAACTCTGCTTCCGAGTAAGACTTACCAGATACCTCTATGAAGAATATCTTAAGTAAGTAACACCTTGTCTACAGGTTTTATAAGTTGATTCAATTAATTTTAAGTACACAGGAAGAAGATTGCAAGGTTGCAATTAACTTGCAGTTGAGGGTGAGTGGCTTATCCAGGTTGCATATGCCATAGATACAAAGACAGTAAAGTTGGCTTAATTGGGGGACAAAATGCACTGCACTGCTTCCATGATTGGGTCAGATTCCAAAGTACTTCAGGTGCCTTCATATGGTGAAGACTGAATGGGATGCCATGACCTTGAGCAGCTCCTTCTGGACTGAAATTTGGTTGTCAGATGGGCTGTAGTAGATTGTGTGAGGGTGTTCTAAGTTCAATAGCAGTGCAGCATGAGCCTGAGCTTCAGCTCAGACATCCTGGAGCCTAAATGCCTAAACAATCCTGCAGCATTTAATGTGGGTTTAGTCAGGTAAAAGCACAAGCTACGTTGATTCCATACAGTAATTTAATGTTTGCCCTACTAAGTGTCTCAGCTGTATGAACCAAGGGTGTTCCAGTTATTTCAGATCCCAGGTAATGTTGTTTTTTTTTTTCCTGCCACTTAGCAATTGCTTTGTTTCAGAACTTATACATACTACAAAATGGGAAATCTGGACAACAGAATAGCCAATCCAGATCAACTCCTTACACAGGATGTGGAAAAATTCTGTAATAGTGTAGTGGACCTGTACTCAAACCTTAGCAAGGTAAGTCTTTTGAGAGAGAACTTTGAGTAGTAGCTGTAGGCATTTAGGATGGGGATGTTAGCTCACAACAATTGCTTGGAGTATGGTACTAAAAAAATTGTTTATAATGCTGTAGTGTTTCATACTCTTTTTTGGCTTTCATGACCAAAGCACTGCTGCGAGTTGTTATAATTCATATTAAATTTTCTTTTAAAGAACATAAAGCATTCTTTTGCAGATGAGCAGTGATGACTTTGCTCTCTCAGGTAGATAGTTTCCAGAAGAAAAGCAATGCCTAGCTCTCAGTTACACACAAATATTTTTGTGTGTAGGGAGGAGTGGTTGAATAAGCTTTTCTCTGTTTCTGGTGAGAATTTTAAGGTGACTGGGTAGTGAATAAGAATACTGTTGACATTTTTAGACTAAATGTTTTTGATGCTATCTATTTCATGCAAGCTGCATATATGTAAACTACAATTTACTTTGTTCAAAACCTTCTGACTACAAAACCTGTAGTTCAGCTGTTTTAGCTTTGCAAGGGAGGTTATAGAACTTTGGAATATTCTTCCTATCAGGTACATAGCCAAATATATGGCTTTATCTTTTCATTCTGTATTTCTCATAATTACTTCAGTTAAGTTATTATGGGTTCTAGTCCACCTTTGATAAGTGAGCAGAGTGTCATTACAGACCTAAAATAGCAAAGTACTCTTTTCATATGGTATGTATTTATTTGAAGATCATGATGTTTTTATGTTCAATTCTAGAGCCAGTGTTTTCAGGAAAAAGTCATGTGGCTGAGAATCCTTTTGTCTTAGCTTTCAGTTTGTATAATAGACTAGCCAGTATTTTAGTACAGAGCTGTAACTATTCTTGGGGTGGTACATGGCTTCTGAACAGTATTATATTGGTTTTGTGTTCTAAGCCTTTTTTCCTATGCTTCTTGCAGCCCTTCTTGGATATAGTTTTGTACATCTTCAAGCTAACAAGTGCAATAGGAGCACAGGTAAATAAAAGAAGTGGGTTTTTTTAGAACTATAAGCACATTTTCCCTTCTTTGTACCTGTTTGGAATCTGAGGAAAACTCTAGGTGGTAGTTGTGGATTCCTACATTATTTGAAGGGCTATACTGGAAATAGGCATTACACTTAATGTTTTATGTGCTTTAGTGCCCTCTATTTTGAGGCAAGCAAAATAAAAACCAGTATTTTCAGGCAGTTTGAAGGATCGAGAAAGTTCTTTACTTTCTTCTAGTACTTATTTAGAAATCCTATTTAGTACAACACCCTTCTAATTGTTTATGTCTTGCATGGATTGCATTTAAAGGTGAAAATAAGTTTTCTGTTTCTGTGCAGTTTCTATGAAGGGGAACCATTTCTTGCATTGAGCTGTAAGACTCAATGAGCTGAATAATTGCAGAATTAATTCTTCAGATTAGTGAAATGATGCATTATCAAAAATGTTGAGGAGTTGAAAAGGAGTAACTGTGGGTCACATGGTGCAAGTTTTGTTGAGACAGTCTTGCAGTAAGGCTTAACTGAACCTTGGTAACTATCAGTCTCAGATATCTTTGTTGTGCTCTCTGTAGTAGTTGTTGTGTTCAGTTTATGCCAAATTCAGTTTATGCCATTCCATGCCTCAGTGATATTTAATCATCTGTCCTTCATCTGTGGAAACTTAGGATCCAGGACTACTTGAGAGACCAGGAAACAGTGGACAGTGGGATTGAAATATTGACTGCTGTGTGACACTTCAGCAAATGTACAGAGAAAGAAGTAGGCAGAAAGGAGGGAGAAGAAATGAGAGGGTATCAGTAAATCATTAATGAAGTAATCTAGGACAGTAGGGGACAGGTCACACTGGGTGGTGATAAAAACATGAATAGAAGGCTGGGGTGGGAAGGACATCTAGGGACAGAGAATTAGTAAAATTAGTAAAGTAGTATCTACAACACCAAAGAAGGGGGTATGATGGGAATTGCAAATGTAATTGACTTGGCAGCGTAGGCACATAGGAGGTGAGAACTAAGGGATTCGTGCTTTCTGGGCACTTTGGATACAGATACTGTCATTTGAGACCACCTAAGCTTTTATTCTTTTTTGATTTTCCCAGGGTCCAGCTAGCATGATGGCGTACTTGATTATTTCAGGGTTTTTCCTTACGCGTTTAAGGAGACCAATTGGCAAGATGACTATTATAGAACAGAAGTATGAAGGGGAGTACAGATATGTCAACTCACGGCTCATTACAAACAGGTATACACTTGCTTGGCTCCTAAGGTACAAGTGACTGTACTGTGGGGTAAATGGAAGTTGTGAGTTAAAATATACTTGGGAAGTGTGATGTTATCAGGTTTGAGCCAAGTGTTTGCATCTTTATGTACTGTAAAGTAATTTGTATGTACATTATATTCCACAGTCAAGACTGAGTGGGGTACAATAATTCTGTGTTCTTCTGTTGTGAAAAAGTACAAGCCCTTATTTCATAAAGTAACTGAAAGTGCTATATTCCCATATTTTATGGCTTTTTCAAAGACTGTCTTTAACAAAATGAAGTTGCATTATTTTTATTTGTTTCTTTTTAGTGAGGAAATTGCTTTTTATAATGGAAACTTGAGAGAAAAACAGACTATTCACAAGACTTTCCGTAAGCTGGTAAGCCTCTTTTATTTCTTAAAACATTTTAAGCAAAACTTAATTAATTCTATTGTGATGATTCCTGACATGTACTCATAAAAATTGAATTACAGCGGCTTGATGTTTTTGCTGCTACTTTCATTTGATTAAAAAATTAGCTGGTAGACTATAAGCAGAACAGAAGTTTGTGTTAGAATGGCCTTTCTTTAGCCACTTACCTCCTTGTCACCCACCACAATTACTCTTCTCACTATTTAGTTTCATGTGTAGGTTGTTTTGATCACAAATATAAATCTGTGCCAGCAGGGACTCTTGTGCTTACCACACTTTAGTGGCATGTTAATTTATCTGAGGTACTGAAAAATAATTGTTTGGAACCAAATGTCTAATAAAAGATAGTAAAACAAGTAGTGATAGAGTTTGAACTTCTTTCCTCTGTAACTTGCCAGGTGGAACACTTGCATAATTTCATCCTGTTCCGGTTCTCTATGGGTTTCATTGATACTATCATTGCCAAATGTAAGTATGTCTCAAGTGCTAATGGATTCCTATAAATAACAAACAAACTTTTTACATAATAAGTGTCTTTTTTTACTGTTTCAATTAATGTGCAGCTTAATATTTATTCTTAAACTGCAGACCTTGCCACTGTGGTTGGCTACCTGGTTGTTAGTCGTCCATTTTTGAACCTGTCTGATCCCCGCCATCAGAATAGCACTCATGCAGAACTTTTGGAGGTAAATAGACCAGAATTAAAACAACCTCTACATTTTAAATTTTGTTAGTCCACATAAAGAAACTTTCTTCTACTGTAGGATTACTACCAAAGTGGAAGAATGCTACTGAGAATGTCTCAAGCTCTGGGCAGAATAGTCCTAGCAGGCCGTGAAATGACAAGATTGGCTGGGTAAGTTTAATAGTAAGAATCTTTCTCATCTCAGTTTCAGAAACTGATTTTACAATTCAAATAAACTTATGTGCTTTGTTCCTTGCAGCATGCTAAAATTTCAGCAATTAAAAACATTTTATGCTGAAAACACATCTGAAGATGTGCTATTATGTCCACTGGAAATTTCACATCTTGATAGTGCTAGCATGCAGTTTGAATGTATAGTTGAAACCTTGTCAAATGCTATTAAGTCAATTATGTATTTGTTATTTGCAAAACTTTTTTTTTTATATTGTAAGAAGTAAAATTTGGCTATTACAGGAAAAGGAGCTTTTAAAATATGGTGCATATTAGGCAACCTGGTGCAACTCTAAAATGTAAACATTCTGCTTCTGTGCTGAGTTGAATAACTTTGTCATTTTAGCAGTTTGACAGAGTGCTTATTAGACCTTCTGTGGATTTTTTTTTTTCTTAAGTTTCACAGCTCGAATCACGGAATTAATGCAGGTTCTCAAGGACTTGAACAGTGGCAAATATCAGCGTACAATGATATCACAAGAAAAAGGTAGATGTGATATAATATTCAATATGTCATCTCTGTGTAGCATTTCAGGCACTAATACATTTTTCTTTATTTAAGATGGAGATAAAAAGCAGCCTTTGTCTTTGATACCTGGATCTGGAGAAATTATCAACAGTGATAACCTTATCAAGTATGTTTGTGAAGTTTCCTCAAGTTCAATAGTTCAGTATTTTTAAAGTAGACTTTTTAAAAGTCTTTCTCTCTGTGACCATTAATAGAGGGCTGAATACCTGTTATTACAATTTGCAGTTCCTGTTGAACTTTATTTATTAGTAATCCCACCTCAGCATTTCTGTTCTGTAAGCCAGTCCTATCCTCTCATATTAGCAGAATACATATTCTACTCTCTGAACTTGGGGTTTTTGGTAACATTCCTACTGTCCTTTAGAATATGACTTCTCAGACCATCTTATTTCCTCTTAGAAATATATTAGTTATGGATTTTATTCTATTATATTATTCAAACAGGCAAGAGGGAGGTGAGCAGAGAAGTCATTCATTGCATGTTGTAGAACTAGTGAGATACACTTCACTACTAGGTTTAAAATGCCATGCATCCTTAAATGTAGGTTTATATCCACAAGATGGTCTCCTGTTTTGGAGACCAAAGGCTTAGAAGGATTCAAAAAACAAATACAGGGGATAAAACCAAGCCTGTAGATGTAGATGTTTAAAAGCTAGAGTTTCAAGAACTTCCTTAGCTGTTCATAGCTGGAAAGTGGGAGAGTGAATGAAGTACTGGTGAGGTGTTTCCCAGTGCCTTAAATCTCTCAAGTAAACATGCAGTATTAGCTTCTTTTAGACAACTGTTGTTTTTTTCTTTTTTAACTTTGCAATACATACAGGTTTGATCATGTTCCATTGGTGACACCTAATGGAGATGTTTTGATTGAAGATCTTAACTTTGAGGTAAGTTTTTTAGTATCATAGGAAACAATATAGAAGATGATAGCTTCAAAAGTCATCCTGTTTATAAGAAAAGTACAAACAAATTGTCATGTTAGTTAAAAAAAAAAGACAATAAGGTATTTTACCCAAAAAAGTTTTTATTGTTACAAGTTCATTTTCTTCCAGCTGCAGTTGGTGCTAAACCAATTGGGGAAAAAACCTAGTTTTTGCTGGAAATTGCTCATTGTAATGTCAGAAAGTTGTGAACAAGCATATGATAATACCAGATTGTCCTATTGATTGTAGAAACTTTCAGCAATACTTTCTCACTACCCTTTTATGTGTTGGCTTTGCAATTTTAGGTTCGATCTGGTGCAAATGTGCTGATTTGTGGGCCAAATGGGTGTGGGAAGAGCTCTCTGTTCCGTGTTCTTGGTGAGGTAAGGGAACTTTATAAAACAAACAGGGAAGAATGCAGAGCATGGTTATAATTGGACTTTTTTGTCACATTTTAATCTTTTTCCCTTTGCAGTTGTGGCCGTTGTTTGGTGGGCGTTTAACAAAACCTGTAAGAGGAAAGTTGTTCTATGTTCCTCAGGTGAGACCAAGTACTTTACTCGCCAATAGTGTTCTCTTTCTTTATGCTTTGACTATGTTTGGAAATATTTGACATATCTTTTTGGCTCTAATTGTATCTCAGAGACCATACATGACTCTTGGAACGCTCAGAGATCAAGTTATATATCCAGATACTTTGGAAGATCAGAAAAAGAAAGGGATTTCTGACCAGGTAATGATAATTAGTTCATTAACCTTTTGTCTTGCTCAGGATGAGTAATGCTTCCAATTCAGAAATACTGAAACTGGTATGAAAAGCACTGCATTTAATAGGACTTTAATATTTACCAGGATTGATAATGTTATGGTATAATCCTTTTTAGCTTTTTCAACCACTTGTGTTTTAAGTTCATGTAAGCTTTATTTGTCATTCCTGTTTCCATAAAAGGTGCTGAAGGAGTACTTGGATAATGTCCAGCTGGGTCCGATCTTGGAACGTGAAGGAGGCTGGGACAGTGTTCAGGACTGGATGGATGTACTCAGTGGGGGAGAAAAACAGAGAATGGCAGTATGTCTCAAAAACATAAATGTTTAACAAATGCAGAACATAAGTAAAAAATAAATGTGTACTGTAAGCTATTTTTATTTATTGAATATTAGTATTTGACTTAGAAGAAACCCCCAAAATTTGAAATACCTAAATACTGAAGGAACAACTGGCAATAGTGGGGTTTGTACTCAAAATTTAAAAGGAAATACTGGCTTTTAAACATTGTCTCGAATAAAAAAAATATTAGATAATGTACAGCTTTTGGATTTTCAGGTTTCACTGGGTAGCAACTTAATTCCCTTTCCATAGTAGATTTTTGGACACTAATTCTTAGTTTAACTTCTAACACTGCACCATTGCTGGTAGTTTTGTATCCACAGTATCCTTAGTATCCTTTTTTTTTTGGCTTGCATTCCAGATGGCAAGGCTGTTCTATCATAAGCCCCAGTTTGCAATTCTGGATGAGTGCACCAGTGCTGTTAGTGTGGATGTAGAGGGCTACATTTACAGCCACTGCAGAAAGGTGAGCTCTTTGTTTCTGGAGTTATCTCTCTGTATATTAACAATAAACCTGAAATGGTACAAGGTTCACTCTTCCTTATGCCTAGTGCAGACTAAAAATTAAAAAAAAAAGTCTGGAAAAAAGCTTAGAGGGGCATACAACTTCATGCATGCTAGAATTCAGTAATCATTTTGCAGTCCCAGGATAATTTAGATGCACATGTAGCCTCTATGATGTACACAGAACTCTTACTGGCTGCTAAGTAACCTTACTTTTATAGATAGAGTCTTAGAATAACCTAAAATTATAGCATGCTTTCTTGTTCAAAAGGCTTCTTTTGGCCAGGGCAACAGAAGTGAAACTGGGAAGGTCACATTTCCATCTGTTTTGAGATATGAAAAGCCAAGCACTCTAGGAAGATATGATTATATAGCTGTGTGTTTCCTTGTCTTAAACTCACCATTTCAGACTCTCTGTAGTGCCATCAATAGTGAAATCAGTAAGATTCAATTTCACACCCTAGTCTGGGAAAGAAAGGGCTTGAAATGACCTTAGTTATTGAGTAGCAGTATTCCAGAATGATAAGGGAGCAAAGCTGTGCAGCCACTGAAATATGTGCTTCAAACTGAAGGAGCCCTCTGCAGTAGAGAATGGACACTAGGTGAGGACTCGGCAGGAGAAGGAGCATTACTTCATGAACTCATTTTACTACATTGGTATCAATACCCTGACGATTTTTAAAGCCTATTTTCCATATGCTTCTTATTCTATAAACATGAACATTCATTTGTGCTTGCCAAGTGGCTAGTGCATGTTGCTGAAAAAATAGAATTCCTGGTTAGGCTGTCCTTGCAAAAAAGAAAAAATGTTATCTTCCTTTATCATCAGAGTCATTTTGTCCTTGCATCCCTTGTTGGTGATGAATAGTTGGCTAAGTTGAAAGGAAACAAAGGAAGGTTATTGACTTTAAATTGTCACTCTAAGTGTGTAATTGATTACTGCTTTTGTGGGTTTGGATTTTTTGTTGTTGTTAAAATTCCTTTATTCACCAGCTTTATTGTTTTACCTGCTTCCTGCCTTGCCTCTTTTACTCACTTAATTCTATGTTTGGCAATCTTTAGGAGCAAAAGAATAGTGAAATCAATTAAAAATTATAAATCCCTCCTGATTGCTTCCCCCTCCCAGCAAAATCTTTAAATAAAAGCTATGTATGTGTTGTGTTAATAATGGCCTGGAAGTTTGTGGTTATGAATTTAAGATCTTCATCTGATACAATACTGAAAAGTTATTAACACCTTAGCCATGAGAAGAATTAACTGTTTTGTGGGTATTTTTGTCATATAGGTTGGCATCACTCTCTTCACTGTTTCTCACCGGAAGTCACTCTGGAAACATCATGATGTATGTGATCTTGGCTTTATTAAGAATATTTCTGGGTTTTGTTGACTGACTGTAGGAGATTGACTTGGTGATTTGAGGTTTTATCATTTTACATCCTAATAGGTTGTGTTACATTCGGGTTTTTATAAGATTTTACTTTTCAAAACCTCATTTTACACTTTGAAATATTCTTATGCTTTTAGTTATGAAAGAATGCTATCCAAAAATTTTTAATGTATCTATAAAATATGAGAGGCTTGCTTAAGTCTTCTTTCTTAGACTCAAAAAAAAAAAAAATCCTTGAACTAGAATTCAGTAAACAGCATGTTTTTTTTTTGCTTTCATTATATCTAATACATTTATGCTTTAAAAAATGTCTCTAAGACATGGACTTTTTTATTGCAAACTAAGATTTTACTGTTCTTTTTATGCAGACCTGTGGATAAAAATTCTGAATTCATACATGGGGATGAATCTGTGCCCCACAAAATCCAAGAGAACAGTGTTAAGTCTAGATATGGCTGTTAGCAGACTGATGTATGATATGCAAAAATACAGTTTAACATTTTTACAGAGACAGGTGAATTTAATGGCATGTGAGGTGAATAAATAATATTTTAAAATTTTATGTATATATATTATAAATTTAAAATATATATTTTAAAATTATATTTAAAATATCATTTATTTTGGTCTTTATGGAGCTGGTAACTTTTAGTTAATAACATATGTTGGTTTTTTTCAGTTCTACTTGCATATGGATGGCCGAGGAAACTATGAGTTCAAGAAAATAACCGAAGACACAGTTGAATTTGGATCTTAAAGACATGAACTGAACTGCTAGAAATTGATGATTACAGGAAATGTGTAGAATGTCAGACAATGTACCATAAAATTACTCAGCTTGTTAAGCATTTACTATTATGTAGGATATTGCTAATTGTGTATATGTTGGTGTAATTATTGATACGTACTAAGAATGTCCTTATTCTTGTGGTTTAAAAACCTGCCTAAATTAAATTGGGCTTAAATTAGTGTAACCTGATTCATCCTGGGATGCAAACCATTTGAAATCGGCTGATTTGACTTTTGTAGACCTTCTTTCCCTTCGGTGAAAAGCCCTGTTAAAATTAGGGTTGCTACCTCTCTTGTTCCTGCAAAGCAGTCTTGGATTTTTGCTCTGTTCTATGCATGTTTCAGAGAGATCTCACATGGTGCAGGACATTGTCCCATCTTCAGATCTGTGCCCTGTTCAATGAAAGAGCCTTTTCCTTGTCCAAGCCTTGTGATGTAGCCAATGTGCCCTTGCTGAAAAAGGATGAACTGAAACTAAAAGACAAAACTAATTCCTTCTGGTGTTTAAAAAAAAATTACGGTTGTTCTTTTCTGGGATTTGGATTTATCTTTAACATCTGTCTGTCCATGCAGTTCCCTCTGCAGCTCAGCTCTCATTCTCTCCCAATTTAGCAAAAGCTTCCTCTGTCTCCCAGCCCAACTATCCTTTTTCTGACAAAGAAATATTGTGGTAATGAAGAGTTGAGAGGAGGCTGAGGGAGGAAAGGACTGACCCACAAGAAAAAAATGGGAGGGAAAGAAAAGTGATGATCCTTGTATCAAAGAAGCTTGTGAATGTTTTTAGCTCTGAAGAAACGAATGACTCCTACAAGAGGGAACAGGGAAAAGAATGTGGGTCCAGTCTTTCATGAAATCAGTAGAGGTTATAATGAGCTCAAAAATGCTAATCTGTGAAATAGCAGGCAGTTGTCCTGTGTTCAGTCCTGTAATACAGCGGTTACTTTTTCCAAGTTCCTCCTTTCCTCCCTCTTCAAAAAAATTTGATGATCCTATAGTTTTAGCTGCCCTTCATGTCTGAATTTGAAAGCAAATGATAATGGTACTCTCTGTTTGGTCTTCTGGACTGTGAAGCCTGAAACAATGCTTTCATTCTTCGTGTTTATTCTCTGACTGTCATGATGTTTCTTGATTTCTGTTACAAATTATTTACTAATCATTCTCTGTGTTTTGTAAGGATTTCCAGTCCTTGCTGGTTTTCTTGTTCCAGCTTCCAAATCTCCTCAAAGGAACCAAATCATTACAATAGTTTACTGTAGTTGTTTTTTCCATACAAATGATTACTGTGGTTGTCATTTGACTTTGACAAGCATAAATACAGCAAGGTGTTTTTTGTGATCAGGGAATAGGAAGGTGTAATTCAAACTGAATTGCTGTTTAGCCTTTAAAACAAAAAAATTACAATACCTGTTGTACAGTGAAGGTCTAGTAGTTTTTTAGTGTTCCATGTAAGATATAATATAGGAATGCACTACATGAAGGCATGCATAAAATATGCAATACGTCTGTACTTTGTGCATCTTTTATCAAGGGTTTAGATTTTAAAAAACCCCTACTTTTTATAAAATGAATATGTACTTGGATGCACTGCTGTTTAATTTTTACCCAGTTTAATTAGGAAATTTCTTTCATGTTCAAATTGCTACCTGTTAATATTTTTCCTTTTATCATAGTTCTTGCCCCTACTTGTCAGTATTCTTTCAAAGTACTCAAATGCCAACAGCTGTCCCGGTACAAGAATCTAGTGACCACAGTGGAATCTGAGTATGTTGTGTCAATGAAGATCACAAAAGCTTCTCTCTCAAGTACAGCATATTCCAGAGAATAAGGTACCAGAATAACTTTTGTGCTTGTTTTACAGGAAGGCAGATAGGTGCCTGATTTCACTAATCTCTTGGTTCTGTTCCTTCAGGTTCTCACATCAGCCATAACGTAGCAGGTAGCAGCATGCTGTGTCTGAGGTTGTAGTCTTTTTCGAAGTGTAACCATAGGGACAAATAGGGATGACAGGTTGGTGTAGGATGGTTTTTTGGTTTGGGGTTTTTTTGTGTCAAAGTTCTCAGCACAAATGCAACTTCTTCTCTTCAGAGGGATGTTTTAGTAATCTTTTAGAGAGACAAAGAAAAAATTCTCTAAACTGAGAAAGTTGCTATGATCTTTGTGATTAGGGCAGTCTTGCAGTGGAGTAGCGAACTTGGGATACTTTAATGTGTTTTTAATGCTAACAAGTAAAACCATACACAGCACACTTACATTGCCCCCAGCAGCCAATCCCAATTGTACTTTACAATTTTACTGGATGTAACAGAATTTTGTGTAATCTTGTATTTATTTTTAAAACTAACAACAAGCAAACAAAAAAATCCATCTTCAAAACCAAGGAGGAATAGGTTTGCCTTTAGATGCTATGAAGTTGGTTGAAACTGAGGATGCTCATATCTCCTTAGGGCCAGGACTTGGTGTTTCTAAATATACTGGAAGGGAAAAAAATATTCTGTGCTTGATTGTAAGGGAGGCTTATAAAGAAAATATAAAAAAGAATAATATTTTAGAATTATATTCTTGAAAGGCCTTACATTAAAGTGTTTGAGATAGACTTGATCTAATGAGAGATTGTAAAAAAAATCTAATGGAAATGATGGATGTCTCAGTTCTGTTGCAGAATTGCACTGTGATACTGTATTTTAGTTATGTTTCTTTAATAGCACAAGTTGGAAGCTCATGAAGTGGAATTCTGAACTACCTTAATAGACAACACACTGATGCATACTTTCAGTCTCAAATTGCTGGTGCTTTGAAGATGGTACTGGAAATAGTCAGATGGCTGCATTTCAACGGTGGGAAACATTCCTGTGTGTAAATACTGTAAAGTGTTTTGGAGGGGGAAACGGCGCTATGTAAATGTAAGACATTAAGTGCCTCTGAAATAATAATAATAAAAAATCTAAAGATAAAATATATCTAGGCTTTTCATGTTTCTTAATGATGTGATTAGGAATTCTGTAGTAAATGCATATGCAACAAATGCTGAGTTGCTCAATGAGCCGATTGTCTTTGTGTTCAGCTTTGAAAAGCTGCAGTGCTGTATGAAATTTGCCCTGGAATCAGCCAGGTGATGCCATCCAGTTTAGGCTTTACCAAGTACATGAGCTCAGTTCTTGAAGACATATGCTTAGAGCAGTGGGATTATAGGTGCATTAACTGCTCTGTGTCTGCACTGGATTGGCTCAGTTGGCTGTAGCCTGGTGCTAATAATGTACGAGCCATTGACCTAAGAGCTGGACTTGATCCTTCTGGGTCCCTTCCAGCTCACAGTATTCTGTGAGCCTGGCCTCTCCTTTGTCTCCTGGCCACTTCTTTTCCCTTTGTTGATTTTAGAAGGGCCTGAATAAGATTAACATAATATCAGTATGTAATTCTTGTGAGTGCTCCTTAATCTTTTTATTTTGAGGATAGTAAGTTCACCTTTTTCCACATTTATTGTATTTTTAATTTTTAGTTGTTTTCTTTCGTTGTGGTAGACATACCAGCTATCAGGATACTTGAAACACGGTAATGTAAAAGTGCAGCCAAAACATGCTTGAATTGACTGATTTTTAAGTGATCAGTGTTTTCTAATACTAACAAGTATGAATCTTTTTCTTTTCTTACCTGAGATTAGTTGTGCAACAAGTGTATTGTAAAGCATTCTTAAAGGGTAGACCTCCCTTTGAAGGAAAATGTCTCAACCAAGAACGCAGTCTTACAAATCAAAGTGTTGTTCAATTAGGTTGATGAGTTAGAGGAGGAAAGAAAGCAATTTCTGTGTTGTGGAGGGGACGTTTAATACATAAATTTATTTTTAGATACATTAAGGTATAAGTTAAAATCCATTATTTAAATTCAAATTTAACTGTCGTTGGTACCGTGAGATGTCCATAGAAACATCCATGGTAATGACCATCTGAAATCCCACTGCAAAAAATAGTGGGGTGAAAAGGTTGACAAGGTTTTATAGAGAAAATAAACCACAACTTATATCTGTCAAGAAAATCAAGTGTACAAGTTCAAATCTGCTTACAAGGCTGCTGTTCAAAGCAGTTATTTCTATGTATAATCTATTTGCTTCTTTCTTAGGTGGACATAGCCAGATGGTTTGTGCGAGTCTCTTTCCTGAGCATGGAGGGAGGTTTCTTGATTTTACTAATCAGGGATGTGCAGCTGTGCCAGGAAGGGGTGGGTTGGCTGGTTTTCTTTCCCTTCACATGTTGTTGTTCAAGGTCTGGACACAGTCAGGTTTTTGTTATGATGCCTGAAACTTCACTGGGAAGTTTAAAGTGGCTGTGCACGTTGCAGGTCCCTATGTTTGTTTATGTTCTGATGAAATCCATCCTGTCACGTGTACTCAGAGGATGAAACTGGTTTTATTCAACCCAAACCATTCTATCATTCCTCTTGAAACAGAAATATAACCAAGTTAGGTTATTATGAAAGCAGCTTGTCTTTCACGTTAAAAATCTTAGAAAAAATGTTATCTTCAAAGCCTTCTTTGAACTTCTGCATAATTTTCTTTGCTTGAAATCAAAAGCAGAGTCAGGTGACAAATAGCCTAGAACTTCACAGACAGAAGCTGTTTTAAGGGAGTAATTTGGAAAATAGAGTAAATTCAGGGATTAAATAGGAATAATAGGCCTAAGCAAATTCCTTGGGGATTGACTTGGGAAACTGAAGACATTTTGCCAGTAATCCTGCAATGAATGCTACAATGCAAGAATAATCATCCAGTTGGCATTTTTATATGGGAGAAAAGGGAAACTTGGACACTCTACTTATGTGGGGGTATAGCTTTCACAAACCAGACTTAATCACAGTCTCTCTTACACTGCTTAGAAACCTCTCTTAGAAAACTCTCTTAGTGACCTTTGGCAAGTCTGGACCATAAAGATGGAACACAATTGCTTTTACTGTGAAAGGACACATTTGTTGTAATACCCAGCCCTGTTCCCTGCTTTGCTTGTCTACAAACCAACATCCTTCATTTCCCACCCATCTCTCATTTTGGGAAACACATGATGAACCAAAATGGAACAGAACTGGAAAAATGAGGTCACTTCTGTCTAGACCCAAAAAAATGCTGAGACTGGTTTACTTGGGGAGAAATAGGGAACTCCACCTACGTGACTAAGCAAATTTTCTCCGTTAAAGTGATTTAAGAGTTTGGCCCAAATCAAAGCTAATTTTTTAATGCTGATTATTGAAAGTTTGGGGGAGGCTGCTTTGAAAGACAATCCATGTGTGCAATTGAAGAGGCATTCTATGTAGCCAAATATACCCTCAGTCTCCTTACCCTGAGTGGTTGAGTGTGAATAGGTCCTAAAAAACAATTGACTACTTTTAATCACTGTACAACAATGATAAGTGTAAAGGTGCTCCCCAAAATAAGCTAATGTTTCTTTAGCTTAATTTACTTATACTTATACTTAAAATACTTATAGTATTTTACTGCAGGAATTTGTTGGCACAAAAGCAACAGCTAAACACAGTTATGTCAGAAGTAACTGATGGGACAGATGTGGTAACACTGAAAGATGAAGTATCTCTAGAGGGATTAATGTGTTGGGAAAAAATAATGGTTAAAAAGCAAAGCATGTGTGCCAGAGGATTGTTCAAACTTGGATGCAATATTATATATTGCAACAAGACTTCTCTGAAAAGCCAGGAACCATGTGCAAAAACTTTTTGGAGCATAGTGGGGAATTAAGGGTCAAAGTCAAATTGCAGCCCATCAATGCTAACTAGATTAAGAAAAAAAAAAACCTTTCAATTTTTTTCAATTATGGAAATAGTTGTCTTGGAACTTTAGTAGGACTGTGTCTAACAGACAGTAGTAGCTCCTGCAAGCACCCTGTATTTTGCTGTCTCAGAGTTTGTTCTGTAAGGACCTGCTTGAGAGACAGGTACAGAAGAGCAGCCTCTCAGCTGAGACCTGTTTGGGCTTCTTGTGCCTATCACTGGCTGTGGAATGGAAAGTCATTGTTTTCAAAAGGTGTTTTTGGGGTCGCTTTTTCAAGACAGGCTCAGTAGAACTCAAAGCACATCTGGCCCAAAATAGCCCCAGTTTCAAACACAGCTGCCCTCCAGCTATTCCTACCCGTGTCTTTCTTTTCCTTGCCACTGGAATAGTGTGTTATCACAGTTCCAAACATAGCTTGCATGTCAGCATAATTCACAGGGCTTCTACATCTCAATTTATGACATGTGCAGCAGTAGTAAAACATTTCCCAGTACTTCTAGAAGACTACAGTTCTTTCTATAAGGTTCTTAGTCTGTTCCTCTAAGAGTTAAAAGGGCAGTAAGAGGACTCTGTTTTCTGTTTCAAGGATACTGAGGGAAGAAAGTCTAGTAAGAAGCTTAATAGTCAGCATGCAAATCTAATTCTGAGCTATTCCTGAGTTTCTGAGACTAAAGAAGTTTGTCAGGAGAAGGGAGTATGGTTTTGTGCAGGCTTCAACACCAACTTGGAAACAATAGGTAAGTACTGATGGATTGTTAACTGGGCCTTGTTTCCAGCAATGTTTGAGTATTGACAGCGCAGGGTACATTGTAGTCCAGGATTCCTGGAGAAGCTGTCAGAGGAAAGCACTGTACAGGACATGGAATGTGTTCAGGAGAAGAGAGATGTTCCTGCCCTTAATATCAGCTCTTATTGAGCTGTTCAGTCTCTCTGTTCCTTTTCATTATTAGAAAAGAGAGGATCTAATAATTTTCTCGTGCCCTTTTTCTCCAAATTTTGGTGAACTCTGGATTTAAACTGGATCTCAGTGTGTTAATCATTTAGAAACATTTGGATTGTTAATGCGCTGATTATGCCCCTTTTTACCACTTGGTGTCACCTTTTCTAGGCTCACGAAGCACAGAAAGCAGACGCAGACTGCAGAATTCCTGCTGAGGCGATGGCTTAGGGTAGAGGCTGTACGTGCAGGGGCGCTGCTCCCATGGGTGGCTGCGGGGGCAGGCAGGGTGGGAGGAGCGGCTGCGGGGTGACGGTCCTGCAGCGCTGACACACGGCTGTGGTCACCCTCGGTGCTCTCTGGAAGCAAGTGATCGTGTAAGAATCAAGTGGAGAGCTGGGAAATCAGACTGAGTATTATCTCTGTGGAGATGTACGTATTTGGGATGAAGGAATGGTAAAGTATGAAGGCAACAGAGGGAAAACTTTTTCTGTTAATCAAGGATGCACTCTTTAAAATTAAAAAACTCAACTAACAAACCCACATTTTTCCCTTGAATAAGGAGTGCTTCCTATTGGAGTAGGTTTTAAAATCTCACTTGTCACTCTAGCTCTTCTAGTACATTAGCTGATTAATTGAGTTGTGTAATTACTGAATAACTTATTTTAAAAATACCATGTGATCTCACTGGGAAAATATTTCTCTGTTGAAAGGAAGGTGAGTTTTAATTAAACCTCTTTTAATAAAATATTTTTTAAAATTTAACAATGCCAGTACTTTGCTACTTAAATATTTCTTGAAGCAATAAGGTAGAAAACTTGAAAATAAAAATAGAAGAAAATGCATCAGGGAGTTCAAATGAGATCTGGAACTGTAAAGTTCATGTTGATAACTTCATGGCTATTTTAAACAAGATGCTAAAAAAATTACACTTAATTAGGCACAGTGAGGTATTTGGAGCAGTACTAGTGAATGTTCTGAAAGTTACTGTCTCAAAAACACTGACCAAGGGGAGCTGTAGAAGGTAAAAAAATAATGCTTCCATGCTATTAATATGTTTCTGTTTGTGATTAAGAGACACAGATTTATTCAGATTCTATATTATGATTAAAATGATAGAGATCCTACCTACCTGTCTGAAGAAATAAGGCAGAGGGTTCATCTCTCGTGAAAAATAAGTAATGGGAATGAGTAGGGGATGGAGGAGAGGAAGGAAAACATCAACAAAAGAACCAGGGGAAGCCAGGAGCAGAAGCATTTCGAGCTTCTTACAGGAGCCAGTCACACAAATATGTCACTTTTGACAAGATGAGAAACGGGCACAGCCTCTGCAATTGGACATCTGAGACAGCCTGGCAGTGAAACCCTGGGGGCAGTCAAGGTGGCTGCTTGTTTATAACCAGATACTGACAGGTTTTTCTGGAAGAAACCATCCCTGAGGGAAATCTTGCTGTGAACTTGGCTAATTCAGCTACAGTTAGAGGCTGAGGAGTTTTTAATTTAAAAAAGAAAGATGTTCTTTCTGGGTCCTTTGGGGGATGCTGCAAGAGGCTCCGTGGGTTGAATGAGGGCCTGTGCCAGAAGAAGCAGCAGGATCTCTTGGTGGGAAGATTTCTCAATATATGTAGTAAGGAAGAGATCTTGTAGCACATCTTTATGTCCTGAGCTTTGCTAAAAGTTCTGCTGTAGGTGCACTGGAAGTCACACACATCAAATAAGGGAAGGGCAGCTCTCTGTGGCAGTTTGTAAGGGACAGGCTGGGCGTAGTCTGTGAGGGAGCATATGCCACGGTGAGTAACACCACACCTAAGGGTTGTGGAAAGATTTTCAGCTGACCAGTTCCTGCTTCTGTCCTGTCCAGCAGGTTGTTCTTTTCCTGTCATTCTCAAACATGCACACCAGGACAAACATAGACTATAGAAAGCATGGTTTGTTGTATGTGGATAAATTCTGTGTAATTAGATTATTCAATTGACTCTTGGATCTGGTAATGTATATTACAAGGTTTCTGAAATTGTGGCAATCACTACTAACCTGCGAAAAAATCAGCTTTACAAAACTGAACTGACAGGGTAATCTATCACAGTTGTTTATTCTCACTTCGTGCAGAAAACTCTTTGTCCTGAGTTGCCACATAACTAGTGATCCAAGTTAAGCTCATAATCATGTTCTTATCATTACATGCCTCTCAGCAGCCGCCTTCTCACACTGGAAAGCTGAGTCTGCTAGAAATAGCTAAGCTGTTTGCTGCCATATCCATCATACACTTATGAATCTCTCTACAGTTGTTCATTTTAAGTAATGGCAGTAATTTTATTATCTGTGTTTGCTGTTAGGGCTGACAGAAAAGCAGCAGAACAGCATCAGCCTTTATTTGCTTGTGTGAAGAAGAAATGTGGTTTTAAAGCAGGCTTGTTAAAGTGTGCAGTGTTACACATTCACTTGCACAAGGAGAGGACACAAATACTGTGTGAGGGAGCTATGTAAATGTGTTTATCCACTTGAAACAGTTGGATACCTTTTCAGATGATGGACCTAAGTGGAACAGGGGAATAGGGAGCATCAATAGGAACATGCTTGCTTACAGAAACCTGCTTAGAAGAGGAGCCAGGGAACTTAGCTGCATAGGAAAAGCCTTCCCTTCCTCATATCCATTCCCTGTGTGTCTGCCTTCATCTTAAATCCATACAGTGCTGGAGTGGCCACATGTGTGGGCCTATTCTTTCTTCCTAGTGACAACACATTTATTGGTATGACAACTTCTGCCCAACCCAATACTCTGAGAAAGTCTCTGCCTAAAACATTTTGCGTGGGTTCAGCCCAAGAACTAGAACTTACAGAAGTTTGCAATTAAGAAGCCCCTTTCTCAACTGTCTCCACAAACAGAAAACACCCTCTTTGAAATAGGATCTGTGGGCCCCGTGACTCTGGTTACTCAGCATTGTTGGATGATAACATACTGCAGCTAGGAAACAGAAGTGCTTCAGACTTCCAGAACTGGTCCAGTCAGGGGTCTCTCTTTTACCATTTAAGGCACTTGTTTGCATTTCTGTGGGTGTCTCTTCTCCCCTCCTTCCCCCCCACCCAAATTCAGAACAAACACAGAATCTCTTTAAGTAATGAAGTATGATTTATAGCATACTGTGTTGTCTATGACAAGCAACTGCATGGTCTAATTTAATAAATGCTATGCTGTAATTACACGCTTTCCTTTTCCTATTAACTCTTCCCTTTTGTGAGTCTGGCACTGAATGAAGCTGAGGAAGCAGAGTGCCTTGGGGAAGGGAAGTAATGATGACAACTTTGGAATGTTTTTAAATTGACTCCCACGAGCTCTCATGTTTTTGATTGTTGTTGTAAGATTCCTTCTCCATACAAGGTTTATACATCAGCAGAAAAGGCATTAAGCACTTATTGCTCAACACGAAGTAAACAGGGTTTTGGGGGGGGAATTTTGGTATTTTTCTTCCCTCTGTAAAAAGAGGAATTAAAGACCCAAGAAAACCCCCCATAAACCACACTTAGACATTCCCAGGAGTTTTGACACATACACAGATGGTAGCTATAGTACAGCAGGGATGAAAAATAAAAATAAAATTCCGTACAAATTGTTTGATTGGGATAATAATTTTGTAAGGTATTCCTTCTCATGAATACAGTGGGGTATCTTCTTTTAAGGCATGTATAAAGTGTTGAGATCCACACCAGTTAGTTCCAACTACAAGGTGATTTTTTCTATTCTCTTGAGTTTTTGTGTTTGTGTAGGCTGACCACCATCATTAGCAGTTCTCATCTCTGAGGCAGGCCCATAATGCCTTGAATGAACATCAGTAACACAAGTACAGGCAGCACTGTGGGAAGGGAAGGAGAAGCTGTGAATGCAAACCCTGACTAATTGCTCATGTAAGTGGACAGCAGAAATGTGACTCAGGACTCTTCAAACCCTCCAATTTGTGAACTGTGGCTTCTCCTAGTTTTATCCTTGCAGGTGCCCTGGTATTCTGCTTTATACACTGTTAGATTGTGGCAGTTTGGCTACACTGCTGTCCCAAAATAAGTTTCCTGAATGTATATTTAATTTAGTTCTGGAATGAATACTGTACAACGTTTTGAAAAGGAAAAGAAAGACTTATGTTTCCAGTCACCTTTATTTTACTAGAAAAGTATAAATTACAATCATAAATACAGATAACACCAGTATAAAAATTATATCTATATATATTTATATATATAATTATATTTATATAAGTATATAATATAAACATAATTATATATAAAATTATATAAAAATATAATTATATATATAATATATATTTATCATATATATAATTACATTTATATAAATATATAAATTCTCATTTATAAATACTAAAAGTCAAAGCAACAGGTATCTCCAAATCCCATCACCAAGATGATTTGAATCTACACCACAGAAATCATTCTTCAACTGTTAATTAAAAATGATGTTCAAATGCAATAAATACTGCTACCTATTCAGTGCTTGCTGAAGTGAGTTACTGTTGGCTCAAAGCCTGCAAAGTATTTGTTCTAACACTTAGTTGAAACTATCAGAATCCCATCTGTATAACTCTAGGTGTAGTGTAACTGGATATATTTTCCAGACAAAGAGCAAGTACCTGCTTCAATAGTGTTTCTCACAAGTTGCCAGTGCAGTAGTTTCAGTTTGTTTACCTTTGTCTGCATCCAAAGATAAACAGACCAAGTTAATTTTATCCAAGAAGTGCAAAAATAATAGTAGCAGTTTTGTCGTATCTGAACTAACAGATTATTTCACCAGTTAATATTGATAAGAGGCAGATAAATACAGGGTTTGTTTCATAGAAACAGAAAAATATTCCTTTTAGTTAGGTAAAGGACATCTATTTTTCAAAAGTAGTGTTTTTTCCCCTCACAAGTACCGTAAATCTTCTAGCTCAATAAGGCCATGCTGATCAAGTTAAAAGTACCTCTAGTTCAGAATCCTGTTTGACAGGACAACAGAAGGAGCTTGGGAACAGTCTATGAAAAATGTCTCTGCAAAGAGACCTTGGCAATTTAGAGATGGCCAATCACCAGCCATAGGGAGTTGTACAAGGGAAAGTGCCGGGCTTGGCACCTGGCATGGGGCAGCCCTGGAGTACACACAGGCTGGGGAATGAGAGGCTGCACAGCGGAAAGGGGCCTGGGGGACCTGGTCAAGGCAAAGTTGAACATGAGCCAGCAGGGCCCTGGCAGCCAGGAAGGACATCCCTGTCCTGGGGACATCAGGGACAGCATCCCAGCCAGGCAAGGGAGGGGATTGTCCCGCTCTGCTCTGAGCTGGGGCGGCCTCACCTCGAGTGCTGGGGGCTTTGGGTGCCACAATCCAAAAAAGACATTGAGCTGTTAGAGAGGGTCCAAGGGATGGTGAAGGCTCCAGAAGGGAAGCTGTGTGAGGAGTGGCTGAGGTCACTTGGTCTGTTCAGCTGGAGAAAAGGAGACCGAGGGGAGACGCTTCAACAACCTTGCCAAAGGAAGCAGAGGGGCAGGTGCCAATCTCTTCACTCTCGTGAGCAGTGACAGGACTCAAAAATCCAGCAAGAAGCTCAGTCAGGGAAGGTTTTGGTTCAGTATCAGGGAAAAGATTTTCACCCAGAGGGTGTTTGGGCACTGGAACAGGCTCCCCAGGGCAGTGGTCACAGCAGCAGCCTGGCAGAGGTCAAGAAGTTGTCAGAGAGCACTCTCAGGTACAGGCTGTGACTTGTGGGTATGGTGCTGTGCTGGGCCAGGAGTTGGACTTGATGATCCTGATGGGTCCCTTCCAACTCAGCACATTCTATAATTCTATGATTGTAACAGAGCACCAGAATGTTCTAATGACACAGGGCTTCCTGATATCTGGATTTTTTGTCTGTACTGTCTAGTGGATTTTTTAATCCACGTAAAGTTTGGGCTTCAGAATTCCTGTTTCAGAGAGCCTAAAAGGGTCCACTCAATTACCCAATTTTGTTGTTGGGTGTTGGGGAAGATGAAACAGGAAAGCCTTATAAATATGATTGCCTGGCAAAAGAATATATTTGAGAATATAGAGACTATAAGCGAGATTGAAATGAAAGCAAGCTTTGAGATCCCTTAGTTACTGAACAATGGTGTGGCCACTGAAGGTAATGCCCTTTTGATGAAACAAGACCCTCTGCTTGCAGACAGGTCCAAGGGTCAGAGCAGACCCTGTCAGCTTGGCAGAAGGCGTCCAAAGAGTAGTTTTTAGGGTTTAAAATGTAGCCCAATATGGTAATGTAGTGATTCTTATAGGTTGTATGGAAATGCTATAGGATTTGTATATTGTACTAGATTGGTTAGTGAGAATCAGAATATTCAACATAGGAGATGATTTATTATATTGTAACGGGAGCTTCACTTGCTTACTTACTTTCTGTACTCTTACTCTTGCCTCTTAGCTCTTACCCCTTTTATGCTTTTACTCTCTCACCCTCTCATCCTCTCTACCCCTCTCTTCTCTCGGGCCTGCTCCGAGCTGCAGCTGGCAGCTCCCAGCAGGGCCCTGCACCCAGGCCCTTTGCAATAAACTGCAAGTTCCACAACCTGGCTTCAGAGATCTCTCGTCTCCATCTGTCCTGACCGTGCTACCCCCCGTCACTCCTACAGTTGGGGTTTTTTCTGCTTTGGCTCTGCCACTAGTGTCTGCGGTACTTTTTCCTTAGATACCATTAAGCAGCTCCTTTTCTCTCTCAGCTCTTGCTCTCTTTGCTTTCTTGCGTTTACACAGAACCACGGGAAGGACAATGGCGAGAGTGATGACTGCAACTGCTATCACTGCTAAGATGATAAAGACTTCTGTTCCATATTCTGTGGAGGAAAAAAAAATCCAAGATTGAGTTATCAGAACCCACAATGTCACAGTGCTACAAACTCTTAGCACTCATTCCGCTGAATGAAAAAATGCTTTCTATATGTTAGTCTCACAGAAGTGGAGTCACCACATGAGCGTGAACTGAACAGATTTTAACATGGATTTGTTGAACTGAAGTAATGTTTTATTCTACCTTGCTCACTCTAGGTTTTAATCCAGTTTAGTTAGTGCACTAAAGTACCATGCTAACACCACAAGGATAAGTAAAACCATTCCCCCTGCCTGTACATTATTTCTGTCCAAGTGAAAATCTATTCAAGGTTACAAGCTAGAAAAGACCAAGAGAAGATTTTTCTATTTAAATTTTAATGAAATTTTAATTTATCACTTTTGTGGTAAATTCTCTGGATAAGAAAGCTAATTTGAGTTCATTTGCCATTTTAGAAGAGTTTTTTTCTAGAGTGCAAATATTCTTACTCAGGGAGAAGAAAGATACAGTACAGTAATGTGATATTATTTAAGTAATATTGATGACTGTATATTGAAGAAAGTGTTATCCAAATGCCTGGCTGATTCACCTACACTTGCTAACTTATTTACCAGTAAAGAAGCCTATCTGCCAACCTCTGACCTCCTAACAGGAAAAAAGTTTTCTTCTCATCATCTCCTTTTGGCATAACTAAAGGTCAGTTCATTCTACAAGTAAATGGATACGTCGGTTTCCAACACTTTGATGTTTTAGAGCTAATCCTTCAAGCACTTCCTATGGCACCTGCTATTGGAAGGATCCAAGGAAAACAATTCGAAACAAAAATGAAGCTGAAGGCTAGTGGTGACATCTGGAACCTCAGACACCAGTCATCAACTGAGACATTTTAACCAAAACAGTTGGGCAAAACCCTAAAACCAGCTCCAACTAACTAAAGATGGTGGACTCTTACTTAAGAGGTCACTTACTTAAAGTGAGGTCTTGCCATGAATTTCCATGTTCCACCTGTGCATTCTAACTTACACAGTAAAGAGTTTATTTCATTGCAGGCACCAGAATTTAAAGATGTGGAATTTTTTGTTAGACTATTAAAAACTGAGTGACAAACCTAATCTGATACTTACCATCTAAGGTATTCCTTCCTACACTGGTGCAGAGCACCCTGCTTTCTTGGCCATTACGATTTTCTCTGCGAGAGGGAATGATTCCCTGGACATAGAAGCAATAGTTCTTTCCACTGTCAACGCTTACTTCAAAATTATGGCTTTTTGTTGTTACATCTTTCTGTAAAGGAAAAAAATATTCCAAGTGTCAACTCTGAAGGTAACACAGAGATGGTGTAACTATATAGAATGTAACAATTATTACAGAACAAAAACTAGAGTTAGACCGTACCTTTCCAGAACTTTGATCTTTCCAGTAATAGAGTTTGTATTCCAGGTCATGCTGGAAAATATCTTGAATACTCATAAAGCTTCCATTAGGAAATATATATGGTGTAAGCGGATCTTTGAACACGACATTCAGTTTGGAACCTTTTTGTGAATAATCCTTTATCTCTGGTTTTCCAATAACAGCTAAACAAAGATTTTTAGAATTTAAAAAATGACATCATTTATATACAACACGCTCTTTTTCCTTCCACCCTCCATTACCTTCCCTTCTCAAATCTATTACAAGCTTACCAAGCCAGTGAAGGCCTAGATTGTAAACAAGTATCCTCACTTAGTATGCAATATTAACTAAATGGTCTGCTCAGTGCAGTGAGAAACAAATGAGAAATAAACTAAAATCTTTCACCCTCCCCTACAATAGGGAAAGCTTTATGCCTGAATACCTTCTTTTCTGGTATCAGCAGGGTTACCATAAGAATCTATAGAAAAAAACATTTAAGCTCAATCTAAACCTTGTTTAAATCAACAGAAGTAATCTTGAAAATAAATTTATAGTAAGATTTAATTGACAATCCTACTTACTCTGGCTATAAGGTGTAAATTTTTCAGAGACTTCAAAAGGTGGCTCTTCAAAGTTATCCATCTCCGCAGGCTTTACAGACAGTATGTGTGCTGTATAGGTCTCCTTTACATTCCTGAGTGCATCAGTAACATCACACTCTGTTTCTGATGTCAGTATGCATTTTCTCCTCACGTCAGATGTCTGTCTGAAAAGAGCAAGAAGGAAATGTCAACACTTTTGAACCAGACATATATGTACTACATACTTAGATACATTAAAAAACATTTTCCCCCTCAAAGTGTATAGATTTCCCTCATCCAATAGAACAGCCTTGCAGGCTAAAAGGAGAAAAGCTCAAAAGTCACTATCCTGTACAGCTGTATTTCACAATTCAAAGCAGAATTCAGTAAATCAAGTATGATTGATATTAATTACAGAAATGTGCCATAGGACACATTTGGTTTTGCTTTTATGCAAATGCCACTAAGAACCAGACAGTAGCAGCAAATTTCAATGCAGAATTGCAATTTAAAAACACTGACAAAAAGTATGAACCATGCACTTCTCTTGATTTTTAAATGATAGAAAGGTCCATTTACTTGTGAAATAGCAATGAGACTATGAAAAATGTTAATTTCTCATTTTACTTCCTCACAAGAAGGAACAAAAAAACAGATTAGATATTAATCCTTCAATTCTTTTCCCTCTTTTTGCTGGTGAATTAAGGAAAGCAAAAATTGTGTGATCTCAACTGGAATCTCCCTGTTTGAATATTAACAAAGTGTTTTTTTCTCAAAGTAGATCAAGTTTCCTTGTTTAGAGTCAGCTGAACTCCCTTCTCACTTCATCAGATTTCTTTTGTCACAGATCAGTGAGGGACAGTGCCACAAGAAGTGCACTGAAAAGGGATAGAGGTTTGACCTTTTTGATGAAACAAATGTACTTTGTAAATATACGTGCACAAGAAAGCAAACATTTAATCCTACATCCTCCATAACAGCAACTTCAGTTAAAAGAGATGCCTCTGCTGCAGAACTACACCTGGTTCTATACTGAACCTCGGGCAAACAGATTTCAGGTTTTTGCAAGCAAAAAGTCTGGAAAGAAACTCCAGATTCAAAAATATCATAAAATGTGTTCTGCTAAGTGTGTGCTCTTAAGTCCATTAATCTAATCACGCCTAAAGAATGAAAAAGAGCATTAGCCATTACACTGGTATTTCACTTTTTAGTCATGAGAGAACACTCATTTATGTGCCACTTTCAGAGACAGTAGAGACTACAGTACCACTTTTTCATTACTATGTAGGAAGTTTGATGATGCATTTTCCCTTTGGGGCATGTTTAATAATGCTCTGTGTATTAAAATGGGAGCTAAAACCAGCACAGATTTATTACTTAACTTCATGGCAAGTTTTGTGCAGTTCTGAAAGAGGTATTAGCCACTTCACATAAGCTGGCTATGTTTATATCTACAATATTTTACAGCTTACATAAAACACAATATCAGAGGAAATCTTGACAGAGGGAAATGAACAAAGGTAATTTTTAGTATTACCCAGCAAGACAAAATTATTAATTACTGTGATTCACCAATTAGAATAAAATGCAGACTCATTTATTAGACACCTCCCAAGATTGAAGACACAGGTCCAGACATCTTGGAAGACATAAGTTCTGTCTAATATGTGGTATGTCATGTTGAGTATCAACTCCTTCAAAGTATCCTGGCTGGCTCTCTCGAGCAGCACCGAACCCCAGAACTGGAGCTGAACTGATCTAAAGCTCATTTCTCCATTTCCGAAGTGGGCAAAACCAGAAGTCTAAACCTGATATTTTTATAGTTGGACACTAAGAAGTATTAGGCAATTTTCCTAAATCCCAGTATTTGAGCACTTTCCCCGTTACATTCCCTTTCAGAAATATTCAAACATGCTCTCTTTTCATTTTCTTCAATTGCCATTAATGAACATATCATGGTGTTATCTACTTACCCATGTATTTCTACAGTATAGAAGTAGCCTGATGGTTTTGGTTGCCACTGTAGTATAGTTTTAAAATTGATTGAAGACCAAGTTATATTGACTGCTGTTGGTAGGTCCTCGTAGCCTTTAAATACAGAAGAGAGTGCCATCAGTCATATTATGTATAATTCCTGTTTCCCTGCAGTCATTGGTCAGTTGCCATTAATTGCAACTTGGAAACGTTTTCTTGGGGGAAAAGGTTCAGTCCTGCCCTTAGGAAAGGACTGCTCCTCTTACTAAAGGAATGTGTCCTGGTAGAAGTGAAGAATGAGAAGACAATTATTTTCTGTCTTGTAACTCTGAAACTGATGAGGTAATTTAGAGTTCCTTTTTGATCCAAGACCTTCACAGAAGGTACAAAAGCTTGAACATTCTCGTGAATAATTCCAAATGAGGCATAGTTCAAAATCATCCCTAGCTGAATCTGCAGAAAGCATTAGCTCCTGGATTCCCATTTCCATATTTAGGAAAGATAAAGTCTCTTTAAATATCAGTGGTTACCCTACACACCTACAGTATACGAGAGAGGCCACCCCGGGATGAGCTCGTGTCCCCCTCAAGCACATTTTTGGCCAGCCACAGCTGCTTCGGGGAAATGCCCAGGACGAAGTCGGATGGGAAAATCCCTCGCAACCTCGGAGCTGGGAACAACGGGAGGAATCTTGCGACTCCTCTACAGCAGCCCACCGCCGAAGCCGTCCCCGCTCCCATTAATGCCGCGGCCAGTGAGGAGCCCGCAGTGGCGCCCGGCCCCGGCCGCCGGAGCGCTGTGCAGGGAGGGCCCGCGTCCCTGTCCCCTGCCCGCCAGCGCGGGGCCGCTCTCCCCGGACTCCCTCAGGGACACCCCGTCCCGGGGCTCCGAGGGACCGATCGCCGGCGCCATCCCTCCCACATCATCCCGCCCCATCCCGTCCCGTCCCGCGGGCCGTCACTCACCGGCGGCCAGGGGCCAGAGCAGCGCGCCGAGCAGCAGTGCCCGTGGCGGGGCGGCGGCACGCGGCATCCTGGGCGCGCTGAGGGAGCTGCCGCTGACGGCCGCCGCCGCCGCATATATGGGGCAGCGCCGCGCAGAGGCGGGACCCAGGCCGCGCCCCGGGGCCGCGCAGCGGGGGCGAGGGGACGGAGCGCGGCGGAAGCGCTCGGGCATCCCCGATTGAGCAAACACAGCGCGGGATCTTCGAGGAAAGGGAGGGAGGGGCGCTGAGAGACGGACGTGTCCCGCGGGATGCAGCCCCGCCACCGCATCCCCCGGCGCAGGCCGAGCTGGACGTGAGGGCGCACCTGGACATGCCTGCGGTCCGTGTCCCTCTGCCTGGCTGGTGTCATCGGGCCCTTGTACCACCCCTCCCTTCTCCTCTTGGAATTCTGGTGAAACTGGACACCACTGGATAGCCAACTTCATCCTCTGCAAACATTTAGCTGGCTGTCGTGGGACACCCCAGCTCGGAAGTGGCTGCTCTGTGGGGCAGCTGGTCATGCAGAAGCGATGTTGGGTTAATTAACTTTGATCCCGTACATTCTGAAGGGCTAAATATGTCAGTCCTTCCCATGGCACACAGGACATTGGACACAACTGCTCAGCTAGACCACATCCTCCATCCCCTCACAGCGTGCCTAGCGGACCCTGTCAAGGCTCTTCGGTCACACCATACAGAAAGTAAGTTTCAGGTGTTCAGGGCTTAGTACCTCACTCTCCTATAAGCCAGGGGCTCTTAACCCTTTTCCTGTAAGGTCACATTGGAAGGGTATGCCATTTTCAGAGGAGCAGGGAATTTCTGACAGAAGGCGTTCCGGATCTCAGCCTTTGCTGAGGCTCGGGCTCCTGGGCCGTGCGTGGCGATCGCGGTGTCCCCCAGGGCCTTTGCCCGGGCGGGGGCTGTGCCTCTGTGTAATGCTCCAGCTCTAGAGGGAGCTGCGCTCGCAGGAGCTCAGGACTCTGCCGCAGGAAGGTGGGAAACAGACCGTGCAGTAGAACTGTGTCAGAATTCAGGGGGACATACGCATTTACAGTCTCAGACTGACTTATTTGCATTTTGATGCTGACTTGGTACCATGGACGTGGAACATGTAGGTAAGAGAAGAAGACTAATGGAGAAGCTGAATATTTCATTACCTTTAATTTTCATGATTGACACATACTTGTCTGCAAGCAATCAGTTCTCTCTCATAATGCAAAATAAATGCATATGGAACAAATGACAATATGAATTCAACCAGAGTCTGCATCAGAATCCATATTATTCTAAGGCACACCTAAACCCTTGACTTTTAAGTTATTGACATACCTTCATTAATTCCAGCCATACACCTTCTCATTTTCCTGCTTTGTTTTTCATCAAATTTCAGGACTGTCTTTATGTAGCTGTATGCTAACATTACCTCAGCCAAAAATACTTCCTGCTTTTAACTTGGTGTGGAATACAGATCTTGTGGGGTTTCTAGCTTTTCGGGATGGTGACCTTATAAGATCACAGCTGATTTTCAAAAGACTTTAGAAAGAAACAGTACTCACATGTTTAAAGAAAGAGATGCTTATATTAAATATTTAAATCACCTTTAGGCTTTAATTTCACTTAATTTCATGTAGTTCAGTCACAAAAGATGGGAAGTCGGTCAGTGGTGGTTTCCAGTTTTTATGCAGATAATCTCAGGATGCCCTTCTCCTGACTATTCCTTCTTATTCACATATCTTCTGTCAAGAGCTCCCACACTTGAGAGAGGTGAGGAACCATCCAGACCTTGTCCAGACAAACCAGTGTGACCACTGCTATCTTATTCCAGTTACCAGCAAGGTATTTAATATTCATTAACACTAGGCTCTTAGATGTTCTCCTCCTTGCTGCAGCATGAGAGAAGGAGGACACCAGTTTGCCAGAGCTGATCAGGTTGGCATGGCAAGGTTGTGATGGAAAAGGGAGAAGCACTGAGGTGAGGAGCTGCTGCTGCCACATCTGGTCTTCTTTCTCTTCTTTGGCCAAGAGCAGACTTGACCACAGAATGAGAACTGCTCAGCCCTGCCTGGCTCCAGGCACCAACCAGCGTGGGAGAGGAGAGGAACCTCACACAGCCTGACATGGGCTGAGGCCTCTGAAGTCTGCTCAGCAGCCAGTGACTTCACTGTGACATTCTGGTCACATTTCCTGTCCACTTTATGGGATTTCAACAGCTCATTTAACACAGAAAAATTGTGTCTTTTTTCAAACATTTGTTGTTACACGCAGGAGAGCCTTCTGCTGACGTAAAGCTCTGGCAATTTGTCTAGAAACTTAGTACTTGGCTCCTATAGTGGAATGCCAAAATGTAGGCATCGTCTCTACATGTCTCTAACCCATGTAGTCATCCTGTGCTCATTTAGAATCAGAGAAAAAACTCATTCCTAAGGTGAAGTACATATTTTCTAGTATAGGCAGCCAAAGCAAGTCAAATGAATCTATTTCAGTGCTGAAATAAATGGAGCATTTCTACTGATGGCGATGAAGATCTTGCTGGGACTGTTTAGAATATGTGGGAGACATGCAAGAGTGCAAGCCTGGCTGCACAATTTAGTTTAGATGACCTCTTCCACTCTGTGACATCTTCAGTCTGGTGAACTGGGTGGAATCATGGTTGTTACCCATTTGGAGGGTTTGCCAGAAGGCAAGCAGGTTCTACAGATTTTCTTTCCTTGATATGTTTGCTATGGAACCAATTGATTATGGGAAAAGTGAGGAGGCAAGCAAAACTAAATCTGTGAAACTCCATTGTTTTTTAAAGAGGTGCATGCATTTATTTTTACTGTATGACCTGCCAAGTCTCTAAACTGGTTTGCTTAGAGAGAGCTACAAATCTTTGCTTAGCAAAGCAATTGCCACATCATGTTTTCTGTACAGTCATATATAATTATTGAACTGGAATGCCTCAGGTGACATCAGTGACAGATTGGTTTCTTTACGCTGGAGGTTTTGCAAGACTGTAGGTAAAATTTTGTAATAGTTATTAAGGGTTTGTAATTCTGTACTGCTATAAATGTTCATCACTCCATGATGAACATCAATATCATCAATATCATCATATCTGATAGTGTCAAATGTATTTGTGTGAGCAGGATTTGAAATCACTGAGAAATTTTTCCACAATGAAATTGCTCCTGATATTTGTCTTAAATTGAAATCTTTGTTTAATTTGTCTTAGTGATCAACATGATTGGGTAAATAATGTAATTATACAATTAATTATATTTAATTAGAAACCCCAGAAGTTTAGGTATCAACCTGTAATTTTGGTACCTGCTCCCATAAATATCTTAGCATTTCTCTTGCAGACCTGCTTTATCAAATACTGTGTTATAAATGCATTCACAAACTAACAAATACCTCTGAGAAACAGTATTTGTAATTAAGAGGAATTGTAAAATGTTGTAATATTAGTTACTAAATTACCTTTTTGATGCACAGCAACTCAGTTACTATTGTCTCCCTTTGGTGAGTAAAGTCATTGAACCAGGGTAATGGAGTGAAGAATCAACTTTTTATACCTAAAATTAGCTGTGTTTATCCCTGAAATCTCCATACCAATGAAAGCCCTAGTATCAAGATTTCCTTGTGAATCCTTGATTTTCTATTATAAATTATTCTGTGATTCTGAAGTTACCTTGTGATTTTATAAAACAACATGTAGCTTAACAGAAAACAGTCAAGTTTCACTGGGATAGAGCTAGTTAAAATTTTAAATCCAGTTCTGACATTAATGGATCTTCTTTTCACTAGTTGGAAAAAAGTAATGAATAAACAAAGTTGATAGAAAATTTAAATTAGCAGAAGATATATCTTACAGGGGAATCACAGGTACAATATGAATTTCTTGCTGATAGTAGAAATCCTGAAGTGAATATTTGCATGTTTTTCTGATATTCTGCTTTCAAAATGTGTGTTTTTACCACGTTGGCTATACACACATCGCCTCACATCTCCTTATCATATGGATATGTTAGAAAGAGACACTAGCACAGGACCAGATCTCCTGGGAGTCTTTCGGTCTGGATGGGCTCTGGGTGGAAATGATGCCTGCTTGGGAGGCAGGACAGGCATCCCAGGGAGGGAGGCTTCGAGCCTTTTCCACTCTGAAAATTCTTGTCAACACTGCTTTGGTGTTAGCTCCAAATCGTGTTTCTCACTCACAGAATGACGTCTGATGAGTTTATTACCCTTCTCAAAATCTTGTTTTGCGGCACTATTTCATGAAAAAGAATTTGACCAACATATTTTGTGCATTTTATTTCTGTGATCTTCAGTGATTCCTTGGGGTCAATAAGATCACATAAATGGAAATTTAAACCATGCTTTGGTTGATTTGGTGTGTGGAAGATTTCCGAAAGCGAGTGGCTACAGCAATAGCGCAGCTGTGCTGTGAGGAGTGCCAGGTCCTGGGAACAGCTGGGTTTGTTTACTAGAGACTCTCTCCTGCTACAGGACAAGCAATTACAAAAGTAGTAATAAATGTCACTGGAGCACAACAGAAACTATGGAGATGGAGACACTGAATGGTATTGGTTCCTTCTGTGCCCAGAGGCTTCAGTTTAGCCAAACCTAAGTGTTACAAGATTGAATCTGTTGTTTGACACCGTGATGCAGTCTGTCTTCCCTTCATTCCAAGTGTTCTATCCCAGCTGTTATCTGTCCTCTTAGGGTATTTAGCTTACCCTGTTATATCTTAATGACATAAATTAATCTTGCAGTTCCTATGCATCTCCCCCATAAGATTTATTTTTCCCAAGTGTTGTTAGACACAAGTGCAACTATCAACCTTACTTATTTAGGTTTTTTTCTCATGCCTGAGTTTGTGAGGAAGAGACAAAACTGAAAAAAAACCAAGAAGCAACATAAATATTAAATAAATAAAACTTATTTTAAAATAAATAGTACATTAAAAGTAGCCTCCTTTCTTTTCATATTGAATCCAGTCTTGGCTCATGAGTCTTGAAATTTCAGGACTGAAATGAATCGATTTTACTAGACAGTTATAACTGTTGGTAAAACTTACTCCCTTTTCTTATAGATTATTAAAATATATGGACTTATTAATTTTAGATGTGACATCTATAACTTCTCAGTCAAGGTAGTGCTAGTCAAATTCAGTGTTCTTTGAAAATGACACAAATGGTATGAGCACACCTTGAAAGGTTAGGCAATTCCATGGGTAAAGTAAACAAAGCTTCAGTTTGAACAAATGTGATCCCTAGGCTGTCATTAAACCTATTCTTAGGAACTGTGAGAGAGGAAAAGATAAACAGCATTCCATTTGACTTTGCTATTGTAATGTTTAATCTTCATGTAAAATGGCTTTTTATTTTGGAGAAATTTGATACAACAAAAACCCCATTCTGTATGAACCAGGAAAATTAAATTGAGTTTCTTTTATACCCTGCATCCCTGTTCTTTGCCATTACATTACTTTGTTGATGCTGCCTTTTTTGCTGAGGTGGGAGTCAGTAGATTAAAGATAATTGAAAAATGATCAGATTAGCTATTGCAGAATAATTTTGGGTTTGATAATGGGACATAATCAGCCTGCTACTCCAATAGGACACTATCCAAATGCTACAAGAATAATCTATTTAACCTGACATATTGCTCACAGCTTACTGAATAATGAAATATCACTGTAAAGTGACATTTAAAAAAAACTATACAACAATGTAAACAATTTTAGCCCTGACAAAAAATACATGCAAAGGGGTATTACTGCTGCTAATCAGTTTCCTATCTGTCCAGAGAAAGAAACATCTTAGATCTAATTCAACAAGGTCTGAAGGAGTTTTCTCAAGTATCTCTGCACTGTTTTTACAGACATACTCATTTCTGTCTTTAATGCAAGAACAATTTTAACTCAGCCAGTAATGGCAAGATAACTAGAGCACAAACTGGTGCTAGCTAAGGCATTATTCCACATTCTTGTGTGGAGCAATCCTCCCGTAGCAGCCAGCACCCAAATGCATTCTTTCACTGCACAGGGGCACAGAGTGCACTGAGTCCACTTCGAGTGACTGCGGGTATTGGCTTAGGATTAGTAAAAAGGGCTGAGGGAAACATCCAGTAACCAGCCTTTAGCTACAAAAGCTGTGTGGTTTGTAGCAAAGGGCTGAATGTTGAACACTGAAAGGCTCAAGGTTTTAAAAACAACTGTGTCATTATATTTTGTATTTTGGTGTGTTAGGAGTCAAGCTAAGGTCTCTGGTAAAGCTTGAATGCTGGCATTCCAAACTGCTGCCTTTGAACTTTGCTGATGGATTAGTGGTGCTTAGAGCTTTGTGAGTGTATTTGAAAAAAATGTACATAGAGGAAATATGTTCTTACTTTAAATGTTTTCCTTAGAACAAAGAAAAACTACAAAATAATAACACTGATCAGTTATTATCAGAATATGTCCTTTCAGCTTATATTATTAACAGCTAGGTGGTCTAGGATTTTATGTCTGAAAAACTGATTTTATTTTAGTCCAGTTATCTTGTTCTTTCCCCATGATATTTAACTTCAAAATAACATCAGCCCAGTTTTTGTTTCCTGGTAAACCACACTGACTCCTGCTGATACCCACAGGAACATCCTGGGACATCTCTTCCCCCCACCTCCAGATTTGATTCCAAACAGTGTAGTTGGGATCTGATTGGTACAAAAGTTGTTAGAATAGAAGGTAAAGTACCTTTCAAATGAAGAGTAAATACCCATTTGCAATTTAAGACATCTAGAAAGTCATCCTTCTGTAAGATTCCAGTTACAAACTTAGACTCCTTGGTGCTTTGGTGAAGCCATAGAAAGAAGTATGTCTCTTGCTGGCAGGTAACAGGTTAGTGCAAACTCTGAAGTACTTTTGCTTTTCCCAATCCTGTGTACATTAGCACTTAAAGGAGGTTTATAAACTCAAAGCTAACTTACATTTAGGAAGAAAACCCAAAAGTATACACTTTAAAATAGGATAATGTAGCATAAGACATAAGAAAAATGAAAATTCTTATTAGATTAAAGTGGTCTACTCATTCTTTCTTACAAAACACCGTCCTGTCCTCTAGGTTCATGCTTTTCCCCACAATCTTTCATGGGCTGCAGTAAACTTGAAGAGTTCATTTAGGACCCTAGAAAAAAAAATTAAAATCAGTTGGACAATTGGCTTTCAATTAATTTCCTGATCTTCTCAGCAGTCTTCTATTCTCTGTTTTTATTGCAGGCTCCTCCTTGCTATGCCTGTCATTCTTTCTTTTTCTGCTTTTCTTTTTAGCAGAACATGATTTACAAGACACAAATAGGACTGGTAGACTTGTATGTCTCCTTTTCTAACTTCTCAGGAAACCAATAATGCCAATGTTCAAAAAGTATGCAAAGCAGGGGTAGTCTTCTCCTGTTAATCAGTGCAATAAACACAAGAAGGGAGAAGTAAATAAACCAAGGCTGAGAGAGATAATAATGCAGCAGAAGCATATTTACATTCACTCAGGTATGTGCAGCGCAGTGTGCCTCGTGCTGAATCACATACCTGCGTGTCCAGAAGTCAATCTTGTTGGAGGTAGTTCCCATTTTCTAGTGCAAGTCCTAGATGCACGAGAAAAAAATGACTGTACAGCTTGCATAGTTTCTGCATAGAAGATGTCTTTGTGCTGATAAGGGTCAGGGTGTGCATTGGGTCTCAACTCCATCACAACTCCCTGTGCAGGCAGCACATTCATTTTTGAAAGATACAGAAAGATTTGCAAAGATTTCACTAGATATAGGTAGCTTTGCCCTTATTTGTGAATAATCTGTAGCATCTGTACTGATCTTTTCCTTTATCAAATACAATATTTTGCAATATTGCAAAACACTGAAGGCAGATAACAATGTACTGATTAATTAGTAGCCCCATGAATAGTAAAGAATCTTTGGACCTCCTGGTGCAGTCCTTGTTTAGTGTTTCTATTTTCCTGTGTTTTTTGTTTCATGAGCAGCTCTGATAAATTTTCCTGGAATTTAGGAAAAAGAAGCCTGTATTATCATCTAGATTACCCAATTTCAATCATAAATATTATTTTATTTTGTTAATAACTTTGTTGGAGCTTTAAGATTTTCAAAGTATTTCAATTAAACCTGAAGCCTGGCTAGGCAAACACAATCTTGAACTGCGTTTTTCAGATGTTTCACAGGGTGCTTTCCCTCCCTCTCCCCTCTTATTCTGAGAAGCAGACTTGACATAGGCACCTCTTGACAAACAGCAGAGGCTTGAGCTAAGATTGTATCACCTTGGAATTTTAAAATCTCAGGAGGAATTTGAACTCGAGGTGTTACCTTTTCAAACACATAGTACTGCCAGGCAGAGACAGACATTCAGTGGGAGAGGGGGAGTTCCAGTGCTAGAGGCCAGAATTAGCTGAATTTCAGCTTCCAAAGTCTTTAATATAGTATTAAACTCTTACTGCACAATTCTGCTTGAATGCAGACTTCGCTATTTTGAGTCCAAAGCTATGTCCCCAGAATCTGAAAGATTGTATCCAATTCTTCTGTTCTTTTGGCTTCAATATTTCTGAAAACTTTATAAATTCTTGTCCAACCCCCAAACTTGTTGGAAGTTGAGTGTTTATTCTTTGTTACTTGTTTGAAAAGACCGGATGAATTAATTGGGAAGTCATGTGTAGTGGTGTGCAAAATGCATAACTAAGTTCTGATTCTTAGCAAGGCTTTTGAATTCAGCACGCACTGAGAATTTTCTTTCATTGATTGTGCTAATTCCTAAGCCTTCTTACGAAAAAGATTATGCTACTTCTCTCTGGGAATGAAGGGTGGGAGCACTAGGAACTGGAACTCAAACGCTTTCAGAATATAAATACGGTCTCCTTTGCCCCTGAATTGACTAATGCATTGCTTGGTGATTCACTGAACCAGGATTCTGAGAAACATAAAATACTAGACTCACAAAGGCTTTTATGTGCTACTTGAAAGGAAGAATGGGGTCCGACACTTTTTTGGACTAAGCCTTGATGACACAGGAGAAATTCAAAGTCAAAAGAAACTAACAGAAGTATGCAGGGATGCACATTTTCTTGCTGCCAGGAAAGGAACAGGCAAGTTTTGTTCTGCCTCTTTGGATGTTTTGCCAGTAACCAGCAGTGCAGACTCCCTTTTGAGAAAGGCAGGCAGGGGACCAGCTTTTATTGGTCTCTTTTGCTACCTCCCCCTTCACTGTCTCCTGTAACTTACATTCATAACTTGATCTAATTTAATTCTGAAGGAAACTCTGTTTTTAAGAAGGAAAATTGCAGCTAGAAATGCTCTTAAGCTAAACTGTCACTCTAGCTGGTGTCCATAACAGCTCTGTATTTTGCCTTGATCATTTGACAAATATGGCATGTTTTCCACATTTCCATAGTTGTTGCCCAGCAACTAATTCGCCTATTAGTTGTGGGGTTTAATTGCCTTCACCCAGCTAGGTTCTCCATCTCCTTTCAGGTTGTTCCACCAACCCTCCCAGTTCTATCTCAGTCAGTAGCAAAGGGGCAAGTAACAGAGACTGCTATGTGCAATGGAGATATTGTTAACATTATGTTATTTTTGTATTCTTAATTTTATTTATCCTTCAGAAAAGTAGTTCCAGATGAAATGTTTTATAAGCACTTGTTTTCAGAGAGGTAATTATTATAGGAAAAAATATGCCAAATATATATTTATGCCATATGTTTTGAACCTATTTTTTTTCCGGTATAGCTTACTCATGCCAGATAAGTGAACTGACCTATAGCAGCAATATGGCTGGAGTATGCAGAGAATTATACAGAAATCCTTTGACCAAGAAAGTTACACAGATTTAACTGTATTACAAAAATTTTCATCATAAATCCAGCTTCACAGTCAAAATATTTGTCTGTTCAGGGGCTTAATTTTCTCTTAATGAAAATTTTTAATTGCAAAAAATATATTTGAACTGGATATATCCAGAGACCCATTTCCAACTTTATAAGTATTTTTGTCACCTGTCTTGGAATTATTTTGCAATGTATAATGGCCTTTTTTGTTTTGTTTTCTTTCAAGTGTCTTTGATTTGAAGATGAATGACCCAACCCTTGACTAATTTATACTTTACACAGCTGCCTGAATGCTAAAGTGTTTACTACTGAGGCAGATCAAAAACTACCTTCCATTAGTAAAGAAGCATCAGTTCTCTCTAGATCTGAGAGAAGTTGCCAGATGATTTTTCAGTTGTAACCTAGATTTGTAATTTGATGGTATGTAGTTCATAACAAGTCTGAACCCATAGAACTTGGAACGTTTAGATCATTTAGTTCTAATTAACTACATTTATTTGTAATCTTTGTGTAGTTGTGCAACTCTATTAAAAGCACACATATTCTAATCTTGTTTACACTGTCTGTATGGTAGTTTAAGCTTTATGGATTTAATTTGATGATAGAAAGGAGAGGAAAATCAAGTTCAAAGTGTATGACATTTAGATGTGTAAGACCTGCATTTGTCAGCAATAGCATTTGCCTTGTTAGCAGGCTTAAAGCAGCCATACATAGGTCTCTGTGATTACACAGAAATACACAAACCTGCCTGTGCATTTTCATGTTTGGTATGGCCAGTAAGGATGCACTGCTACACGTGAAAAGGAAGGAAACTTTGGTTCTCATTTAATATGGGCTTAATTATGAATCTGCATTTACTTTGGGATAGAACCAGCTCTTTTCTGTTTCCCAAGTGGGTACCTATATAAACACAGATTGCACTGAGATATTGCTAAGTGCCACTTTCAGCTTGACAGAGGAGCTTTGTGCAAAACATCCATTTCAAACTTTCTGATATTGATATTCTGAAATTCTACAGCACATATTTTAGTGTGTTTGAAGAACCAAATTATCTTGCTTTATTCTTCTCAGTCAACAGCAGTAATCAGCACCAGAACTGTGTAAATAGGATTTTGTTTCAAAACTTTGATGTTTTTTGCTTGTCATTTGGTCTTTATTTGAGGCCAAGTGAACTTTCCCTTTTAATGCTGTTTTTGCAGTGTTGCTCGATGTACTTCCTCATGTGCAGCAGCAGGTGAAAAGTACATGAGAGACAGAGACAGGATTTCTGAAGAAGAGGATGTGACATCCAAGAAAGGGAAGTTTGGAAATTGTAGCTTTTCAGCACATTAAGACACTTTGTTGTGCCTTAATGCAATGCTGGATCCTAATTTAATGTGATTTATGCTATACCTGTTACCATTTCCTCGTGGAGTCAACATACTCTCAGAAACAGCAGTGCATAGGCAAGCTGCCTATTACTAAGTTTTGATTATGGAATTTACAATTTTTTTCATCACCTTCTTTTTAATGTATAAGTGGCTCTACAAGCAGTGAGACATAGAAGAAATGGCTATGAAAATTAGTAAAAAAGTGTATCTAGCTGATTCAGCTTGAACTATTTTATTTTTTGCTTTTCTAGGAAGGAATTGAAGCAGGCCATGAAGTTACAGGAATTTTTTAATTTGTGTTGTATTGGTGATAGTAATTTATTTGTGGTGTGATTTTATTCCTTCCTTAATTTTACTTCTATTACTAGTACTCCTTTTACTCTTCTCTTAAAAAAGCAATTGTTAAAAGATGAAAAAGGGGAGTTCTCTATGAATAACATCTTGATTTATATGGGTATTTCCAGACATAAAACTAAACTGATACAATTCAAAGGCATGAATTCCCAGGAATATATCCAAAAGTGCCATTATCCGCATGTGTGATCAATATTATTTAGCTTAAGACTGCCAAGGCCAAACTAGTAATTCTCCTTTTAGTAGCACTGTAAATACAGAGCTAAGAGCTTGAATTCTGATTTGATAAAAACAAAGAAAATGCTTTTAGTGATATGGTTCATGTCATTGTATTTTGGTGATTCTGCTTTTGGTCTTGCACTCTTCTCTGGACTCACATTCAATTAACAGTGTTATTAGCACAGGGCCTTCAAAACCTGGAAGCTGAGCTCACGACTGACTAGGTCTGTACCTACAGTACAAGGGATACAAGGAAACCAGCCATTTTTCAGAAGTTCTTTTGCTAAGAATTCTTGATTTTGAGACAAATTTTGTTTTTAAATCACTGAGCAAAGTATAGTAATTTATAAGAGCTTTAAAATCTTTATGTAATATGACTTGTAAAACTCAACCCATTAATTCAGCTTTATTATAGCATACAGTTTTGAAAAACAAGCTTCAAAATGAGACAAAAAGAACTCAACGGAGAATACCATCACTGGGAATTTTAACTCAGGAATGTGACCCCCTTATTAAAAAAAACCACATTAAACTGAGAAATGTGCAAGTAATTTCAGAATATAATCCACCTAAAAAATTAATTATTGCATGCTTTTAATATTATATGAAATCAGCAGGGACAGTTTTTCGCAATTCCAGCAAGCCTTTAGAAGAAGCAAGACGTGCGTTGAAACAAGTATCATGTTTTCCCTTGCTGAGCACTTGATCTCATAGATTTTCTAGGAATCTTAGGGCATGACAGGCAAACTTCAGAAGCTATGAAGGGAGCATCTTGTGTGCAAATGGAATGATGGATCTGACCCACCTTTTGCTGACTGCTCCTTCTCAGCATTCCTGCTGCTGTGTCACATCACGGGCAAATTTTCTTAGCTCCAAATCTGCACTGCATTTAACATTTTTCTTTTTTTGTTTGTTTGGGGTTTTTTGTAAAGAATGCCTAATTGACACTTAAAATATTAGGGCTCAGTGACACCAATACAAGTTTTCTTGCTTCACTGAGTAAAATGACACAAACCTAAATTCAGTGGTAACTTCAAAAATTTCACAGTATTAGGAAATAGCTTTAGCCAATGCTGCAGTTATAAGGCTTTTGATTACTTCTGATAAATCTAAATGTTATCTAGGGTGATTTGCTTTCTGAGTGACATTTGTAGTTCCATTTTGACATATTGATAAAATTGAAAACATAAATTTTCATTACTCTAACAGAAATTGCATGTTTGTAGTAAGACACAGCCAATTGATCCAGTGATCAAAGTAGGCTGAAGCTCAAGGAATCCCTAATCACCTGAGATAAAATACTAAAGCACTATGACAAAACGATGAGATTGTGTCTCACTACGCAGCAAGACAAATAGACCAATAGGAAATGTTTCATCTTAGTAAGATAGAGAAATTATATTTATTTAATGTAATGCTTATTGGGATACATAACTCCAGTGAGACACTTCTGGGTGTGTACTGTTACAGTAAATACACACCTTCCACTGAAGAGATTAAAGCTCTTGGCTTTAATAAAGAAAGTGATCATGGTGGCATTTATTGCTTAATGACGTGTGTTTGCTGCATCTGTTCAGAGGACCTACCTTGCCCTTCAGTAAAACTTGCAACAGAGACTCTAGAGATAAGTGTGGGTGGTACAGGGAGCGAGGCTCTCTCCAGTCTTGCTTCATGACTCGCACAAGGACGTGTCGCAAAGCGAAGTATGGGACTGAAGAACATTCTTTTCCAGTGAACAAATAATAAAGTACTCCAGACAGACTAGGGCTTGTCAAATCCAACTAACCCAGCTTCCCTCACCTTAGGGGACGAGATGAAAAGTAAGGGCTAGTTTCAGAGTCTTGAAAAGACCGTCCAACTGATGGTGTGGTGACGGCTGCTTGATAAAATGCAGCAAAGTCACACCCTCAACACAGGCCTCTATGTAAATTGTACAGTCTAGCCCAAAATGCCTGGCTGCAGTTTGGTAACATAGGTTCCTTTTAGATTTTATTTCCTGGTGGGTTGTTTGTCATGCAGCTCTCTCAGCATGTCTTTGCCTTTCTTCAGAATAATGTGTTTTGTTGCTTGCTTTGGCACTGATCTCCATAGTCAGTGGCATAATTTTTCTCTGTATCGTTATTTATTTTTTCTTTGATGTATTGCAATTGCTGTAGCTGGTCATGTGTGTACCCTTCCCCAGAACGATTTTTCCACTGGGATGAGGGTGGGAGCAGGAAATATAGCCATATGGTGACTTTAAAAGCCTATCTTTTAATTGGTTTTCTTATACATAGCCTATAATATTGGTACCTCAGATTAATAGTAGATACTATTTAGTTAGCTTCATCGTGGTATGTAAACATAAGCAGTCACACCTGCTTATACACCAAATAATCAAGTAGCAAGTAAAAAAAAAAGTAGTATCTAAGTATCTCACCTCTCCCTGAAGTACCTGAGAGAGCCTGATAAAGATAGATAAAGAGTTAAAGAGAAAACCAATGAAATTGATGACTACTGAAGCATTGCAATTACCACTAAGGCTGGTAAGAAGGAGTTAAATAGAACTTGTCCTGAAATAGGCTTTCTGTCAGCAATTCAAAAATTTGCTGTCAGCAGTCCAGAAATTTCAAAACTGGACTAGACTAATTGTAACAAGAAAGGACTTAATGTAATCCTGCTCTTGATTTAATTCCTAATGTTGCCTTTGTCTACAGCACTTTGTGAATTACCTTTCAGCTTCAAGTATTCAAATATTCTCTATTCATCAGCATAGCCTAATTGTGATTGTAGACACTTAAGTTTATTAATAGCAACACTTTAAAGGCACGTATTGGAAGTCTAACAAATGAGATTTTGTAATAACACCACTTTTCACTTGATTGATAATAACATTTTAATCCTATGTATATTTTCCCTAAAAGCTTTTACAAAAGGCAGCAGTAAAAGTATATTTGCTATGACTATAAGCTCATGATGAATATGCTGCTATACAATGTTAGTATGCTGGGATCTATGTCAAAGAAAAGTTGGAACACAGAGCTGTGGTAATTTGTGACACCAAATCGCAGATACCAAATCAGGTAATCTTTCATAAAATGATTAATTATTTGATGAAGATTTAGTTTGGAATTTTTTTTCTCACTCTAGGACTCTTCTAAAGTGTGACTAATTGTAACTTAATTCCTTTGAGAATCAGCCTAAGAGTACTGATGGTCACCTTGTACTCATTGGCTCTTGTACTCAAACTTGGTTTTAACCTGAATAGCTTTTTTAAAGCTTGTGTTTGTTTTGTCTCTGTGCAGGTTGCAGAGAGATCACAGTTTGGGAGTTTCCATGTGTTACTTTTAAACAAGGTAAGCTCTCTGAGGTTTTGTTGTCAGCTGGGATCTCTGATCTCCTGGTCAAATTATTAGCTCTGTTTAACACTTGTGGAACCTTCAGCTCTACTGTAGTTAATGTGGGTGGTGACTTGCACAAAGCCACTGATAATTCTGTGTTGGAAATAGCTCTGCTCATACATCACAGTGTCACACATATCTCATCCAGAGTGGAACAGTCTGAGAGCCTCAGAGTCTGCTTGCCATTCTGGGATTGGTGAATATCCTAGGAAATTCACTAATCCTAGGATATGAAAAAGAATTAATCCTACTGTTTATTTCCAATAAGGCCCTCTTTTGTGCCAAAAGACTGGGCATTTGGTGAGCAGGATTAATTAAATGTCTATTGGTGATATGTTTGTTCATTTTTACAGGTGTTTTTTTTTTACATTTTTTCTGTCTACTCTAAAACCTTACAAAATATTAAAGTCGGACTTAATGACCGGTACTTGTCAATTTACCATTTTGTGTAGACATTGTGAAACTATAGTGAAACCCAATAGGTTTGCTAAAACTGTTAAAAAGAAGTGAGCTATGTTAAATTGCTTTGTCATAACACTTTTTTTACCTTGTTTACTCTACATTACCTGAACTCAGAATATTTCTGGGGTTAAAAACCAGTGTTTCTGACAAGGTAACGACAACATACAGAACATATAAAACTCTGTGACCCTCTTCAATCTAATTTGGGTATCTTCAATTGCTGTTGAAATGCAGTGTATACTTTGAATGAAAAATGAAGAACAAATGTATGTTTAAAATGAAGGGGATCAGGACAGATATGAGTAACAATACTCAATGTAACAGTCATGAGGAGCAGAGAATATTCACGTGGTTTGTCTTTATACTTTTAACTTTCAATGTTGACATTAGGACTTTTACCTCAACCCCTTTTCAGTCAGTGGAGATAGAACACACTGTGCTCTCAATGGCCACACAGAGTAGCCCAACTTAATTTTAATGGTTATACAGGAAGACAAAAGAGAGAAGCCTCATAATTTAGGCTAAAGTTGAATGCTAATTAATCTAAATACACACATCTGTTAAACCCACTGGTTTGTACTGTAATATTGGCTTTGTAATGTAAGGCAGGACAGAGGAGGAGTGAGTTATGATTGCTATTTTTTGTGTGCAAATCAACAGACTTGACGTGTAAGGCATGTAGAAAAGAGTGTGATAAGAATTCAGAAGTTTGGTCTGAAGCTTTCAATGTTAAAATTCAAATATATAGGTCTTTATGAAATAGCTGAATTTTATTTACAGCAAAGAAGGAACTTATTTAGGTAAGATACAAAAAGATACTATCACTATATTGCTAGAGTTGCATTTGTCTTAGAGAAGTATTTCTTGTTACTCTCTTAGGTATTCTGGGGAATGTCCATAGAAATTACCTGGAGAGCAGACAGAACATGAAAGCATTTGAAACTGAAAGGGACTAGTTCTTTAGTCTTAGAATTTGCAGTTTGCAATCTGCCATTACTGGGGAAATTACATCACTCCAGAAATGAGGGAAAGAGAAAAGATTGCAAGTTTCAGGAAGTTTGCACGGAAAACAGCTCTTCCTTTGCTTGTGATGACATGACACTGTGAGTGGGGTCCTTCTGCAGGGAAATTCGTTTGATTCTGAAGTTTTTCATTTCAGGCAGTGAGGAACACACGCTAGAAGATCTCTTCACTACTGCTGTCAACTGATTATAGTTACTGGTATGAAAAGCACTGTGGAAATACTGCAATTGTTTTTCAAGCATCTTAGGTAGACTTGCTGCAAGATGCAGTCTGCTATAAGGGCACTTGTTATAGACAGGATTCTCTGCTGTAAGTGGTGAATACTATACTGTAACTGGTATATTTCATTGTCTAGTTATAAGGAGAGACTCGGAAGACAAAATTTCACTGACTCCTCGGTCTTGGAATATATTAAGAAAGAGGAGTAGTACTGAAACATGAAGTAAAATAGAAATGGGGCTGTGGATATGACTACATGCGCTAAGTGGACTGGGGTTAAGTGTGAAAAGTCATATGCAGCTGTTGTCTAGTGAGCACAGTGGGCTCAGAGTAGAGGAAACAAAACCAGGGATTTAGCAACTGCACAAAAATCTCCTCAGCTACTGAACTTGTGACCCTGCAGCTTACACTGGACAACTTTATTTTGGTGATTTAATGTGACAAAGAGAGAAAGCTGTTCAAATATTTAAATTAAAAATGTCAAGATACCTTTTTTTTAAACTCTACTAACACTGGGAGAAGGAGGCTTGTTGAGAGAGGTTAGTATGCCTGTAATATTGATCAATTTTTCCTCTAATTAAAAAATCTGAGGCCTTAGAAGTTATTTTCTAAAGCAATAGTTATACAAACTTTTTGATTTTTCCACTTGAAAATAGTAATATTGCTGATTCTCAGATTCCTTTGTTTAGAATTAGAAAATAGATTCTTACATGAAGTGTAAACTGTGCAACTGCATACATTAGACAAAGGCAATGATGAGACTGCCTGAGAGCACTGAGAGTGCTTCCTCTGGGTTTTCCAAGCTTTCCAAGGCCAAACTGAAGACAATAATTTGCTTTCCGGAAAATGATGTCACAGGGATGGCCAGATCAGTGAAGCCACATCTCCAAACAGAAGAACTGTCAGTTTGACACATAGATTTCTAAATGGGGAAGATTGCACAATATCTTTAGAAATATGCAAATACGTCTTCATTTAAATAGTGATCTTTTACTTTCTTGCAGTATTCTGTCACAAAAAAGCAAAGTATGCAAAAATATTTCAAGATTTTGAAATTTCAATTTTTTAAAAAAAATTTCCCCAATTTCAAAGCATCACCAGAGTAAAAAAAATTACATAAAATCTAAATTGGTTATTTCCCCATATCATTATCATCTTGATCCCCAGATGAAATAAATTCATGGTAGTTCCATTGTATTCTGCAGTTATTCAACTTCACATGAGCTGAAAATTTAATTAAATATTTTCAATTCTAAATGTCTCTAGAATTTTAAAATGGGTCTGCAGTTGTGTAGTGTTTTGAAGTTCTTGTTATAAAAACAATGTTATTAAAACATTTGGCACTATTTCTCTTTAGACCTTCCAACTGTCTCAAACACTTGTAATTACTGCTGCTAATACATAAGGTATTATGTATTAACATAATGCATAATATAAATGTGTAAGGAAAAATACTAAAAAAATGTTTAAATCAAAACACAGAGAATTTTAGTAAAAGAGATAGATTTATTATCCTATGAGTGAACAGATGCATATTAAATGGAGCTGTTAAAAACTAATTGTGTTAAGCACTTGTAGCCTTCCACTACTTTGATCTGTTCCATAAATGTTCCAGATTAAGAGATGTGTTATGTAAAAACACTGTGTGTAGTGAGCATTTTGTTTAGTTTGGGCAAAGTCCAGTCTGACATAACATAAAAATTCTGTGCAGAATGATTTTATGATATTTTCTTTAGTGGATAGTTTGGGCAGAAATCCAAACTGGGTCAGAAAAAGCCAATGCCAGCCAAGCTTGGTTTTGCTTTCCCCTGTTTTTCTGTGATTTGTGTTGAGGCTATAATCTCTCTGTGAAGCTTAGAAAGGCGCTTTTGGGCTGCAAGAATTCCTCTGGCTTGGGCACTCAGAGCCTTTAGAAACTAGAACAGAATGCTGTAAACAAAAGAGCACTGAAACAAATTGCCCCTGCTCTGTTTTCTGTCCCTGGGTCTTTCAGCGGGCTGAGCAGCTGTTGCCATGTGGCATGTGAGGACAGGAGGCCTCTGAAAGGGAGCAGGAGAGCCCCGTGAGCGGTTTTGAGGAGGCCCAAGAGGGACCCCCGGGCCTGTGCTGTGCCTCCCCTTCTCCTGCTGGAGTTGTGTGACCCCTCTCTGAGCTGGTTGCACTGCACGTTGCACAGAGCCATTTTTAATATAATCCCAAGCTTTAATGTTGCTGGAAGAGTTCCTTGCTTCCCTTGGTGTCTCACATGCTGTGAGTGGTGGAAGGAGCCAGAGGAGGAAACGCAGCAGAGCTGAGCCAGCCATGGGCACCAAGGAGTGAAGTGCTAGAGGGCTGAGATGGGGGAGGATAAGACAGGGGGATGTTCCTATACTGAGGTCTGGAGAGGAGGAAGAGGATGAGGAAAGTGCTGGGAGACAGCAAGGTAGGGTGGGAATCCCTATTCAGTCACAAGGCCACAGCCACTTCCACAGACACACAGTTCATTGTGAGTCTGAGGCAACATCTGAACCTCCCACTCCTGAAGAAGCTTTGTCAACCTTTGTCAACCCTGTGACAGCCCCTAGCATGCCCCAAAGGCTCCATTTACTGCACCGAGACTGTTTAGACTTGGCTAGCCCCTCACTGATTCATTCTTGGAATCTTCTTTTCTGCCACTGCAAAGCTGAACGTTGCTTTTTACCCCTGAGGCCATAAAAGTAATTTTGACCTGGCCTTTTTTCTAAAGATTTGAACTTTCCCAATATGCTATGTTTCTTTAGTTCTGTAACATCACTGCTACAAGTACACCAAGAAGCAAGGTTAGAGTTAACTCACACATCTCTAGCTGTTTGCTGGCTTTGTCTTGCTGGAAAGAACCTAGAGCATAAATTATTGTCATCTGCAAGGGCATTCTTGATGCACAGAATAAATAGATTCATAAGAGATGCTTTCATTTGCAGATGTTAGACTCAGATCAATCCTACAGTGAAACTGCAGCTCCAGAATTACTTCAGCCAAGTCAATTTAGTTTTGCCACAGCCCTATTTACTTACGTGTTTTGACATAAACACTTGGTGTAACAACTTTGACAGATAAACTGCCAGGAAACTGATAATATAAAATAGTAATTTTCTACTAGCTTAGCTCCTGGAGCTGACTCACCATAGATCAGAGCATGATACCCCCATACATTTAAAACATTTTGGTACTGCACTAGAGGCACAATTAATGCAAGTGGTTACAAGAGAAATAATAGTAGTCCTTCCTTCCAGCCAAAGAGTAAAAGAAAAAAGAGCAAAGCATTGTTTTGTAATAATTTCTGTCTCTTTCCTGGCTAGACAGATGAGCTGATTTGAGTCATAGAATCAGAAAAATAATGATGTCTTCCAATTGTTTTACTTTTTCTAATTACTCAATTATCCCAATTGTTTTTAGTCACTATCCACTGTCACTTTTAGAAACAATGAGCAATAAATGGAGAGATTAACTGTTTCCTTTTAGTGTAATAAAAATAATTTGTATAATAACAAAAAAATTTGGAATAGAAAACTATGCCTTCCTTTGATAATAACTTCAGTTGATAATAACTTCTACTTGTTTACTTGTTGATATGAAGAACAAGAAACAGCTGCTGCTAACCTAAAAGAAACTACCTGCAGAAGAGGTGACTCTTTTAAGTCACAGACACACTTATGATGCCAGATAGTGCTTGAAAATTAAAGCTAGACAATCTAGAGATCAGTAATAAGATGCAATTTTTCAACGGCCATTGCAAAGCAGAACATTAAATATTACTATAGGATTTTTAATGTTTGAGATTATTCAAAATGGCAAAGTATCTTTATGACGCAGATGCTGTTACTCAGACACTTCCTTAAGCTGCAAGTTTAAAACCTCTAGGGCTGGTCCGGGCTGCTTCCTGCACAGAAATGGCTTTAGGGACATGTAAGTTAATCTCAGATAAATGAAAAGAAAAATCTGGTCATGCATCTTTGCATCTTCTCTATGCACCTAATGAAACCTTGTGTTGTTTGGGCAAAGGTGTCATATACAAATAACAAAGCTTCACAGTTTATGGGAAAATCACTCAAAATGTTGTAGAAAGGCAGATTGTAAAAACAACTTGTGTAGTTGAAATCTTCATGACAAATACTGAGATCTTGGAAATGTAAATTAGTAGTTAGTCTATTTTAATCAGGAAGACCAAGTGTGAAAGGCTTAGTCCTGAGCTAAGATGGCTCAACAAGTCAGTGAATTAGAGTTGTAATGCCCTATGGGATTCCAGCTGTTTCCTGTGGTAAAGTCCATTAAGCTATAGGCTTTCATCAGTACCTCTTTTTCCTCAGAGTTTCATCTTCTCTAAATGGGGGGTCATTTGTTCCATCTTGGGCAGCCTGAATCCCACCAACCAAGAGCAAGGACACGTCATTGGAAATCTTCTCTTTGCACCATGCTTAAGAGAGAGCTTAAGGCCTGATTTTGCTTTGCTGCCTTCTTTTTGCTCATTTTTCCTCTACGCTTTGGGAAATGTCCCAGTGCATGTTTCTGTGCCTTCTCATAGGTGGGTACAGTTTGTTCCTTTTGCATAACTGCTTCTGTGGAATTCTCCTTGACCTCTGATGGGTTTCGTTTACCCACACAGATGAGCTCACATCAGTTCATTTTTCAAGGGATTTTCCAGTCCAGCTGCATTTGAAGTTGTTTGCTGTATCAGGTTCCTGTGCTGATGACTGATGTATGTATTGACATATTAAATGCCACTCCTCTTGGCATGATCAAGTTTCTTGTCCTTGGCCACATTAAATCTTTGTGTAACTCCAATGTTGAAAATCTCTGGAGTGAATGTATCATAACATACCCTGTTCACAAGGAGCTCTTTCAGTTACCTAATTTCTGCTGAAATTACTCATTGTGGCTTTAGTTGTTATTTGTGCTACTACATCTCTCCCAAAATCAAGTGTGCTTCATTAGAGTAAGCAGAAATAAATGGAATTAATTTTTTCTTCCTGTAGTCTGTGCAGTGACAAGGTGGAAAAAAGAGAAAAGAACCAACTATAAAAAGCTCCCAAATGATCAATTTTTATATTCCTGTGATCAAATTGGCTGTGTAAGGGCAACAAGACTCAGAGCTGACACAGTGTTAGGAGGAGACCAAATCTGGGTGTTAGCTGTCCAGCTGATGAAGTTTTGTATTACTGGTGACAAAGGCTTTTAAACTGAAATACAGTTTGCTTCTCTTTTCTTCAAAAGTGATCAAGATCTAAAAGAAAGCCATAGTAAAGGAGCCAAAGTGGCTTCACTGTAAAAATGAAATCAAATAAACACATGCTGATTTCAAAACTTTTATAAATGCATTTGCATTTTTCTGATTAAATAAATTAGTTCACATTTTGTGCTATTACAAAGAAAATAAGGTCGCTTATCCTCAGATATGAATTCATGGAGAAGATTTTTGACACTGCTTCCTTGTAATGCACCTCTTCAATGATCAGTCTGTAGAGATACTTCCTTTTCATTCTGCTGTGAGCTTGTCTTCTAATGCCAGAATTTCCATTTCTCATTTCCTTCTTTTATCATTGCACCACAGAATGAATGGTGAGAGGCTGACTGCACAAAAAAAAAAAGTCTGGAATTTATTATTAATACAAAAAAAAATTTCTTCATGTTTGTGAGTTTAGTAATGCAATGATATTTTCTTGAATATTGGTTCATATGCAGCAGCTCAGAATTCCTGGGGTACTGGTTCATTAAGGGAAGGACAAGATGGCTCTTCTTCAGGGGATTGACAAATCCACTTTGACTGATACAAAGTCTTATCTTTTCAGTAAGCCACAGAACATCCTCCTGGGTATAGAAAATAGGAAAACACAATATTGAGCTGTGCCAGTCAGAAATGTGAGGAGGACCTGAGACCCTTCCATGCCATGTCTGGCTTTTCCTTTAAGATAGGTTGTACATCAATAGAATTGTGTATCACTGGCTATACAAATAACAAACCAGAAAAGTGTAAATCTGTAATAATAGAAAAGCACCATTCTGCTGTGTTTTGCTCCTGGACACTCTGTATCTGCACAAATATAGTTGGCCTTTTTGGTAACAGGACTATTCTAGAACTTGTGTGTAAAACCACTGTAGATACCTGGTCTGCAGGACCAACTGAGCAAGTCTGCTCGTACCTTGTGTTATTAAAGCTGCCTTCTACCCATCACTGGTCATACTGGCCCTAGAGCTGTTCCCTGCAGCAGGTGAATCCCCTGCTCACAGCAGTGTCCTGGCCTACACTTGTCTTGATTCCCTGACTCCCTCTCGCTGCCCCAGGCTGTACCCCAGCAGCTTTTCCACTCTGACTGTGCCCAGTTGCTGGCAGGATGAAGTGCTCTCCTTTCCCAGACACACAGGCAGCTGTTCTTTATCTGGTCACAGGACTTATTGAACAGAATTCCCGATATGCCTCTCCTGAAGTGAACCCAGAATTCAGATGTTACTGCCTGGAAGCACTGGTAGCTTTTATTGGCACTGAATGTAGTTCATAAACATGGCCAGCAGATACCCCAGTGTTAAGGGGAAAAGTCTGATTTTGCACACACCTGTATTTAGGCATGGCTGGAATGGGAATAATGGAGCCTTCTTTGCAAAAACATTATGGTATGAAGGGGGATTTTGGACCTATACAGCTATCTTCTAAAAAATGGCATTACTCTAAACTAGCTTGGCAACACCCCTGGACAGAACAGTGGGGAGCAATGACTAACACCTCTACCTATAATGAAATGGACTGGAAATGAGTCAGCCTGAAAGGTTAGAAGCTGCTGGCTTTTCTTATACAAGCTTCCATAAAATAACATTATATCAGAGGATTTATTGGGCAACTTGGATATTTCATTGTATCTGGGGAAATGAACGAGCAGCTGAGAAGAAAAGCACATCTGAACAAACAGAGGATTGCACAGTTGGATCCTTTAAGACAAGGATCCAAACTGTAGCTTTAAGTTACATGCCTCTTCTGTGAAGTTCAGTTTTGATGTTGGTGGGAAGTGACTGATCAAAAGTAGAACTGGTATAGGGGATATAATTTGCATCAACAGCAAGGAAATAAATAAAGTCAGGAGATGTTTTGACTGACCCCACTGATGTCATTGGCATCCTCATCCTAAGTGACTTTCTGTCTCATATGCTAGAATAACATTCTCATTATCTTGTTTACTGAAACAAATTGAATCATTGATGAAGATACAGTTTTCCTTTCTAATTCAGCATTTTAAATTTCAGGATTAAAATGCCTTGAAGCCAACAGTAGAGGACAAGAAGTGTCCTAGCAACATAGAAAACATGCTGGCAATGGCAAAGTGCTGAACTGTTAAAACTGTCGCAGGTACAAGGCTTTTTTCACACTAAGGTGTTGCCACACAAAGGATAATTTCCTGCTTTTTGAATTCCTAGTAAGGACTGTCTCATTTACCAGAGGGTGTGCCTGCTAGCTCTTTTCTGGAAATGATAGTTGTGTGCAACTACATTGAAAACTGTTCCTGAAAACAGCATGGTCCACAGACATTTCATGTTCCCCATTGTCTGACTGCCAGTGCCCCTGAAGAACTTCAGTGAACATTATAAGTGCAGCAGCTTTTGCTGACTGTGGAACCAGGGTAGAAAAATATATTGGTGTTTCTTTTTTTGGATTGCTTGTCTTGTTCTTAACAGGAGCCTTGAAGGTAACTGAAAAATAGGTAGGAGGTCTTTGGACCACAGCACTAAATCTGAAAGTACTTGAAGTACAAGTTTTCCTGGTAGTTACAACTGGGCTATTCTAGAAGCAGCTTTGTGTCGACTCCTATTAAGAGAGAAAGGGAGCAGGTTAAAAAAGAGTGGGAGAAATCAAGGACTGTCAGGGGGAAGAGAGAGGTGGCTCATGAATGCTTAGGAGTAGGGATGAAATTCTACTCAGAGGGGAAGTACTCAAAAGGAGACACTTTGTAAAGGTCACACAGTAAAGGAGAAGGAACACTGAATGGAATGGACAAGAGAGACTGGAGGGCAGAGGGAATGATCCTGAAACCCAGAGACTAGAGGGGAGAAGATGAACAGGAGACCAGCTGAACAGCCCTAATCAGCAAAAGGGCAAGAATATTCAGAGTATAAATGTGAAAAGTTGTTAAGCATTGAAGGGGATTTATGAACTCTAGCATATTTCTGTGTTCCACAAAAGGCCCAAGTCCAAAAAAACAAGGCCCCCATTGTCCTGCATCGCATGTCTCCTTCCTCCACAATGTCTCATCGACACAGCTTTTTATAGCTGAGGCATCTTTTTATAGCTGGTGTGAAGGCACCACACTGAGGTCTTGGTGTTCATGAGGATAATTAGGCATTTTGAAAAATAAGTAGAAATTATATAGAGAGGGATAGTGTATGATCAGATGAACCTATGTATGTATATGCTATAGATAAAGATATTTTTAGCTATCCACCAGTAATTTACAATGAGATATTACCCTGATCTTTCAATATTTCACTTCATAGACTGGATGAAGCAGCTCTTCAGAAGAACTGAAAAATATATTTATATAGGGGTAGAATTAAAGTATCCTAAAGCAACATGACTGATATAGAATACATTAGGGAGTACCGGCTTTGTGAAAGTACTTTTTTTTACCTTCTGCATTTTATCTGTAGTTACTACTACATACAGCTCAAATGTATAAGCCGTGTATTTGTGCTTCTTCAAATGGTGGTTGTTCCCCATTTTAAAGGGTATTTTTATTTGGATTATGCAGACTCTGACTATAATATGAAGCCAAAAGTGGAATGAAGCTTTCATAGAATCCCAGAATATGCTGAGTTGAAAGGGACCCATTATAACCACTGAGTTTGACTCCTGGCCCTGTGCAGGACTCCCCCAGAGTCACACCCTGTGTCTGAGAGCGTTGTCCAGGCGCTTCTTGAGCTCTGTCAGGCTGGAGCTGTGACCACTGCCCTGGGGAGCCTGTCACAGTGCTGAGCCACCCATGGGGTGAAGAACCTTTTCCTGATACCAACCTAAACCTCCCCTCACACAGCTTCAGGCCATTGCCTTGGATTCTGTACTGGTCAGGAAAGTGAAGAGAACAGTGTCCGCCCCTCTGCTTCCCCATATGAGGATGTTGAAGACAACAATGCTGTCTCCCCTCAGTCTCCTTCTCTAGGCTGAACCTATGCCTCTGTTTATTCTCCAAAATCTTTATTATTCTCATTAAATGAAAAGATAAAGACTCAAGAATCTCTCATAACAAACCAAATTAAGCCGTGTCACTGGAGACTGCTGATAGCTGCTTTTTAGTTTATATGTTTAAAACACTACATCACTTAATCCCTGTGAGCCTTTTCTTCATTGTACATCTGCAGGTTTTGGATTACTTAACTTTTTATTGTGTGCAAATCATGCAAAACCATCTCAAATATGCTGAAGAGCCAGCCAGGGCAATACCTTATAAGGCATTTCACAGCAGTTCCAACATGTGTCATAGAACACAGCTGTGAGCACAGAGTGCTTTCCGCTCATCATCACAGTATGTGAGTCAAATCTGCAATGCCATGGGAGAGGAGATGCTTCTTAGTATGTGTATGAAATGAAAAGGGATTTGATAGAAACTGTCCTCTAAAAATGGAGTTATTTCTTTGTCACTATGAAGATAATTTTAGAAGTTTCATTTGTAGCAAAATCAAAACCATACAGAAAATTCAAACTGATCTTTAAACATTAGCAAAATATATTCAGATATTTTGTTATGCTACCTGTCTAGGAAAATACTTTTTCTTACTTAAAAAGAAAGGGAATGAAGAGATGTCAGATTTTTTTCTAAACCTAAGGGTTTAATTTAAACAAATTGAAACCAAATAATGTATATTTCCATGTGGAGGGGTAGAATGTAAGAGAATAGTGTAGAAGGTAGTCTCACACCTGAGGAGTTGCAGCTGTACTAATCACCAAAGATTAGGAACAGGCCTGCCCTTAATTTAGCCACAGCTGTGTCCAATAAGACAACGAGTGCTACAAAAGAGTGGGTTAGGTGGGTGAGGAGAGAGTTGGAGTTTGTTGGCTGTGCTGTAAAGAAGTCAGTGCTGTGAGGAGTTGTCCATGAGAAATCACCAAGAAGGTATGTAGCTTTGCAATAAAGATGACAACAGTTCCATAATAACAAATTTTGGTTTAGTCAGCTGGAATTGGAATGTTACTGACTTGGATTTTCTGCTTTTAATTGCAGGCAAGCCATTGCTTAAGCCTTTTTGTTTACAGGTGACCCTTCCCCTTCCTTCAGTGCATTATATGTAAGGCAATCAAATAGATTAAGCTTTTAAAGAGGCCCAAATAACCTACACCCTTAAAGGTGCCTGTTAGCTGAGATGATTGATTCAGCCATTAGTGTGGGGTCAGCTGCACAATTCGGACCTCAGTTAGTACATCCTCAAAATATGGGAAGAATTTTAGACTGGAATTAAAATTTCAGTCCCTTTCAAATTCACAGCTCTTCAGAAAAGTGAGGAAGGAATCATGCACTACAGGGTGAAAAGAACACTTTGGAATTGGAAATCTCTGAAGTTAGCATTAGTCTTTCTCCAATGCTTTCTTCAATGAGCTTTAGATGTGACCATTTTGTAGTCTTTTGGCTATGAAATTTTTCATGGTTTTCTGGTAAAACCACAATATAACAAAAATGTGATATCACTGGCAACACACTGAGAATAATGCAGTAAGCACAGGGTTAGGAGAGGTTCCTTTCTGCTGTTTTAAGAACCATTCCTAGCAGAAACCATGGGAATCTGATATAGAAACCAGAGTGCTTTCTGGGGAACTATAATTATTAACAGATTTTTGCAATAAAGAATACATGTGGCAAGTTCCAAAAGAAAACAGACTTGGCAAAGGGCTGAAACTTTGACTAGAAATTGTTACCATCTCCTTCCTACCGTTGCCTCCCACACCAACCACTAAAAGCTAAATTTCTTTGTGGGAGCTCAGGGCAGCAAATCCAGTCGTTTTTTGTTGGGTTTTTTGGGAGCTACTTGATATACTTGTATTTTTGTAAGTTTTAACAAATGCTATTTGAACCAGCCATGTGTTCAAGTTGTTGCTAATTTCTTGAGGAAGATCTCCCTCTGAAAGTGGCTGATAAACTTATCAGCCACTTTCAGAGGGAGATCTTCCTCAAGGAATTATCCTGTTTATAGCTGTACTGACTAAGCTATAAATTGTTCAAGGAATTAGACTATTTATAGCTGTAGTGACTAAACATATAAACTGCAATAGTCATATGTGAAAGGAATCTCATGATGGGAGACCATCTGCTTCTCCGTGAGGGCAGCCAAAGGCAGTTTGCAGAACACATCTGTAGACCATCAGGTCATGCCTGTCCCTTCCAGAAAGAAGAGCTGCTTTCCTAAAAATTGCATGAGGCCTTGTTTCAGAAATGAAAGTTATGTTATTTGATTGCTAACCTCATAATATTTTGTCTATATGGCAGCACTGAGTTTAAGAATGGGGCTTACTTCTTTTAAAAAGGGTTTTGAACTGAGTGATTTTTTATATGCTCCTAAAATAGAGCACAAATTAATACAGAGGTATATTCCTTGCATTTATAGCATGAAGTCAATAGATGTTGCAGCTCTTGATGTGTGCCTGTTAAAGATAATCTATTAGAGATTAATAGATTCTAAATCATTGGAGATTTTTGTTTCTTAACACCAGAGGAAGACATGGAATGTGAGATTTCCATTCCTTTCCATTAATCTGACTAGGTTTTTACTGCTTTAGCTTTTTCGTTATAGTTGGATCTGCTACATCTTATTTTGAAAGGCCAAGTGGAACAAATTATGTAAGAAATAATGTTTCTTCCAACTCTGAATGAAGGCCTTATAAAAAAGCAATTGTAGGAATGGTCATCAATTTTCTATCAGATAGGTTTTCACTAGTAAACTGTGATTTATTTAAATGTGTAATTGGCAAAGATTATATACGTACACATTTTTTGTTTTGAGGGGTCGTGATACATGCAGTACCTTGCTGGAGAGCCTTGTCTGCTTCCTTTCTAACTCGTTCAGCTTGCTGCTGTGGGGCCTTGGCTTTCACAACTTCACATCTGGGGAATATCTGCAATCTGTTTCAGAACTGGAGATTGCTAAACTGCCAAGAATGTCGTACTGGTTTTAGTTCCCATGAACTTTGTCCTACAGGTGAGGTTCTAAGGATGTCCTGGTCCCTGGGACTCAACTTCTCAGCTGATCATAGGGGTGAAAAACCATAGCAAACCCTGCATTCTAGTTTGCTCCATCATAAAAGCAGTGTGCGCTCCCTAGTATTTCTTCTGGGTATTCTGCTTTTCTTTGGTTCTTTTAGGTGTACAATAGAAATGCCAGGAACATCCATCAAGTTGCAATGCTTAGCACTCAAAATTAGCAGAGAAAGCAAGTTTTCTTTCCATTTAATTTCTTTTTTCTAGCTTTTGGTTTCTAGATGGTGTAGATGGTAAGTCTACTTAGACAGAAAAAAATAAAGCTTGTAGACAAAAGATGTGCTTTTATTTTACTCCCATTAAACAGTCCCGTTTAAACTGCTAGACAGGTTTTATAGCAAAATTCCTGTATTTTTGTATCGTGAAACAGATCAGAACAATAAGCTGGAGTTTGTGTTTTAGCATGAGTGTAACTCTATGTCTAAAAAAAAGGGCAGAAATTAGTTTACTTTTAGGTTCTTCCCTTGAAAGGTTGAAATGGATTACTTTATGAAATATGTTTTGCAAAGAAAATGTTACAATTTTTTGCCCTAAGCTCTAAGCAGCTCTGTTAGATGAAGTTAATGTCTCCTGTATGTGCTTTTTTTTTTGCACAGATATTTTATATGAATCTGTATTTCTTTCCTTCTTATCACATGAAATGGTGAAGATTTTATGGCTCTAATCATCATCATCTGCAGGCAATATGTTGAAGGAAAAGAATGCCAGGGGTGCATTCCATTGCTTTTTCTGGCCTCTGAGTACTATTCCAACAAAAATACTGCCAGAGAACCCAGTTCTATCATGTGTGTTTTCATTGGAATTAGGAATAGGTTCACATTGTGCCACCAAACTCCAGTCTATACAAAACTGCTTAGTAATAAATTGAAAAGCAATAGAACAGCAAGAAATACAAAAAGTTAAGTAAATTTTATCTGTGGCAAAGAAAGTACAAGCATCTCTTGGAAGCCTTATGTACAAGTTTTTCTCAGTGAGTTTATACTGACTGCAGTACACACATGTAGTAAAGGAGGAATTAATTATGTCAGCCACCAACTAGCAACCAAAATCCCACAGGAGTAAGAACACCATTTAGAAGCACCCACCTGCAGAGTAAACTCTAAATGCTCCATAATTGGCTTTGTGTCTTGCAAGTGCATCCACACAGGTCTGCACCGCAGTGCTACTCTGCTTTTGCATTGTGGGCAAATCACGTAATGGTTTCATTGAAATGTTCATTGAAACCATCCCAAAAATTTCCTTTGTTGCTTAATAGAACGGGAGATTCCAGTGAAACTCTTACCTGACCTAAAGAGGACTTATCTTAATTCTTGATGAAATGCAGTTTAAGTCTTCAGGCTTTACCTCGTGTTTTGTCTATTCATGCCTGACTCGATATTTAGCCAAGATGGCGTGGAGACTCCTGGGCAGTTTGCACATTCTGCAAAAGCTCTGCCCATGAAATTGTTATTAGAGACTGCCATGGTGTATCACCTGCCTGGAAATCAGTTTCTAAAATATTACTGTGACTTTCTCTAAACAGGAGAAGGAACCTGTCAAGGGCTAGAACATGCAGTGAGTAGCTCTGAATTCTGGCATCCATGCTGTTTGCCAGTGTCATTGTGGTTATATAATGTCATGTCTTCCTAGACCCCTCTAGTGTTTCATCCATCCAGGAAGCTGAGTAAACATTAGATCTGGATACTGAATTTACTACCAAAGACAAAAGAACAAACAGACCCTCTGATCATATTCCCAGAAGGACTCCAGTGTTTTGCTGGGCTGCCTTCCACACAGTCATTCAAATGGTGAAAAGCCCAAAGAACATATTGTTTCTTTTTGGGTGCTTTCAATTCCCTGTCCACTGTGTTGGGGATTTTCATCCCCAGGAAACCTCAAAATAAAGGTTGAATCCAGTCAACCATCTGCTGAACAACATGTGCAAAACACAAGGCTTTCTGACCTTGGACAAAATCTTTCTTGATTCCAGAGAGTCTCACACAGTCACAGAAGGTTTGCAGGAGTGGTCTGCTTTCCAAGAGATTTCCCCAGAGCTTTGGTATTACACTGCACTCCGAGGCTTTTATTCCCCCCTTGCCTCAGGTTCCTGTTGGCTACAGACATCTCCCTGCTGTCTCTCCCTCCTGTTCTGAGCAGGATGCTGGCTAAAGATCAACAAGTGAGAGTCAGAACGACAGTATTTTTCCATTGAATGTTCCAAGACTCTTTTCAGGAGCCAGGCCCATGCAGCCCAGGCTTGGGTCTTACTGGGTACCACAGCTGCTTAGTCACTGTTAGTGCCTTACTTGTCTTCCTATGCATAGGCTAAAAATGTGCATCATCACAGGAGCAACCAACATAGACACAGACACAGCATTATCTGGTGGATCTTCCCTAGGCTCTAAAATACAGAATGAAATGCCACGCAAAGAGGCAGCCTCTCATTTTGTCATGTCCTGATAACAAGACACAAAAGGACTTCTCTTTTCATCCATGTTCCTCTTGAAACTGCTAAGTCCTCATATTGCTTGAGAACACCTAGGATAACATAAACCAAACTGTGCTAAAAAGATGTTAACATTTGGATTTGCACTCCACAAGATGCTTTGCTCTCTCAGCTCTCAGTTGGTAGCCCAGTACCATTTTCAGCTAATTTTCATCAGTTATGTTGCCTTTTGTAGCTGAAATACAAACCTCTAGTGGGTCCAAGTTCTGTCTCAAAGATACATTGCTTCCCCTTTACCACCCCTTCAGGATCCACCCGTTCCCACAGCCGTGTTGTTCCCGTTTTCCACTGCAATCAGGTAACCCAGCCTAAGCAACATTTGCCAGAGTTCCAACAGAAAACCTTTCTGCTCTTATTGCTAGTCAGATCAGAAAGAATGAAACTATTCAGCTGGCTGCATGAAAAAAGTAAGTAATCTTCTTAGGCCAGTCTGGGGTCTAATAAGGAGGGAGTAAGCCTCAGTGCCTGCCCCTGCATCCAGCACCTCTTGCACTGCTTCTGCTATAGGTGACAGAGGCCATCCCTGAGGACCAGGACCTTAGCCAGCACTTGGCAGTGTCTCTGTGCAGCCCCTGTCCCATCAGCCTCTCCACTCTAACACATTTGGAGAGGTCCCGTATGCCCTGCTGAAATTCTCATGGTTATAGTGCTCTGGTTACTTAACTTCTCGTGTGCAAAGGAAAATTTTAAAATCTCAGGTGTTCACACATTTAAAAGTGAACCTCACTGTATAAACTTTTGCTTGTGAAGACAGGTCTCCCATATATCATATATAGGTAAATAAGCAATAAACACTATCTAGTAATGAAAAAAAGGATGATAGATGGCTCAAGTCACATGCATAACTGCAGAGTATTGTAAGAGTTCCAAATATCAAAAATATCAACTATTTTGGAAAATATTTTTCCAAAATAGTTGATTTGAGTACAAACTTTAAATTAAACAACTGATTATATCATTTTGAGCACAAAAATGGATTCTTAATCAAAAGAAAAATTCTATTTTGCTTATTTATCAGTCTTAATAACATTTACATATATATACATAATTTAATATGTAAATATCCAAACTATTCTTTTAAAAAGAGGCTTTAGTAAATGTGCACTTATTTTAATTGGTTTCATTAATTCAGTTGTTACTTGTGTTAATTTTTAGTGTGTGTAGGTGAGTACATGTTTAGAGCAGTATACCAAATACAGAGATTCACACAGACCTCTTAACACAGTTGGCGTTTCTTGTTTCCAAAAAATAGTTTTCAATTTTCCCAGGACATTCTACCTCCTCCTTGCAGAATGGTTTGGCCACGATTTCTAACTGTGTGAGTCAGATGTTCTTCCTTTTCCACAGACTCCCACTTTTGTATCAATCTTTTCCAGACTCACGGAGCTGAGAAATAAAAAGCATTTGAGAATTGGGTGCTGTAATGAAAGATTCTGAATTTTAAAAAATAATAGGCTTTAAATGTCTGAAAATAAACTGGCTAGTTTGTGGATTGAAAGTGTACAACTACCAGAAAGCAAACATCAGATATTTTTTGATACAAAGAAATTTTCTTTCTGTAAATATGAATTTTAGTTTAATAAGTTTTCAATCATTTTCTTGGCATAGATTTTAAGCCACAAATGAGACATTTAATTAATTTTTTTTTCTATTCCCTATCACACAGAATTCCAGTTAAAAAAAAAAAAAGGTAACTCTAATGACTCCCTTGCATTAGACTTGAGGAGCCAGCACTGAAGCCAAATGAAAGTTTCTTCTCCCACACTGGTGAAAGCAAAAGCTTCATTACAGACAAATTATTATGGCAGAATGTGTTTCCCCTAATATTCCCCTAATACAGTAATTGTTTGGCTAAAAGAAAGCTGAACAAAGCAATTTGATCCCTTCTGCGGGCTATAGGGCCAGCACTTCCACTTGTTGGTTCCTTAGAAACCCAGCTAGTCCATCCACAGTCAGGTAGACCCAATTGGTACCAGGAATGTACTGATCTATTGCAGCTTTATTGCAAAAAGAAACCAGATAAGCAATGAGGAGAAAGTGCACTAGCAGAAAATTTTGAAAAAGGAGGTGTTTGGCATCCAGTGACATATTTTTCAATTTTTTAAAATATGTCATCCAAATAGAGACTTGTAAATAGGTAAGTGGACTGATAAGCTATACTGCAGAAAAAAGCAGTGTGGCCTCTGAAGTGTTCTGCCTGTTTCTGTTCTATTGAGGAACTCTGAAAGCTCTTCTTTCAGATACTCAAAAAGCAACAGCAAGCAGTGGAGAGCATGACACTGCCTCAGGGAGCCAAGCCCCACCAACAGGCTAATGAGAGACATCTGTCTCAAATTAAATAAACTTGCTGGAAATGAACGAAGGCAGATGTTTTTAAAAGTCAAATATACGGCTGAAAATCTTTCCAAACTCATAGGAACTTTGCTCTTAATGTGTGATTCCTGTGTACTCAGAACTCTGCCAGAGGCCTCCCACTCCAGCAGTCTGTTCCAAGACCCTACAGGAAGACATTAAATACTGAATTTCTGATTCTTCCAGAGTATTTGGAAATAGCAAATTTCAAAACAAAGTCTATTGTAAAAGTTGCGACGTATTTATACAGAAAGATCTCTTATTTATTTATTTATTTGGGAACAAGTATGAAACAACTCTCTAACCTTGCTTTGGTGTATAGCCTACTTTTATTACGCCAAAGGAAATACAAGTCCCAGGCCCAGGCGAGCTGGGGCCTGATGTGCTCTAGGTACCTGCATGGCTTACAACAGATTTGGTAACATTTCCTTCTGGTCAGGCCTGTGTGTGTGAAAGATTAAATTGTGGAACAGCATGGCATCCTGGCTGGCAGCTAACACTGCTGCAAGGTGTGAGGGGATGGGCAAGGGCTGAGCAGGCATAGCTGTGCTTGTGTTCAGGGAGTCTGGATACACAGTTTGGTTATAAAGGCACACTCATGTTCAAATCACTATATGAGCAAAGCTGTCAAAGCGTAGTCTGAATATGTGGGTATACATCTGTTTATACATAACAGATGCCACTTCAGGAGAAGTCAACATAATTCCCACCAACAAACCCTGTGCAAAAAGCCCACAAAAACAGATCCATGCCTTCAAAGTCAACAAGACTAGACCTTCTCAAAATAAACCTCCAAGCTGAGAGTTCTCTGTATCTATGACATTTTCATTGGCAAAGATGTGCTGGATGGTTCCGGTTATCACAATGCTGCATGAAGACAGATATCCTGTAAGCAGTCAGGCTCCAGAATGTCTAACATGTAGATAGACTCAAGCACTACCTGAATAATGCTCAGAAATGAACAAAGAGAATAAACGCCATGCATTCTTTATGGTTTGCATCATCAGGCAAACAGACATATCTTACACCATCATTACTAAACCACATTATTTAAAATTCAATAGCTTAGGAAAGAGTACTTGAAATATTTTAATCTCAATTTTAAGAGGCCATAACTGTGCAAAACTAATCTGTATTAGTATTGTGTTAGTTGCACTATCTCATACCATACTTGCATATGCTACAAAAAGGATTTAAATGCCTAAACCACAGACCTAGGGCTCCTGACCAGCATCAAAACCCAAGGCATTGAAATTCTCTGAAAAATACTATGCTTGTGTTATTTCTATTGCAAGTAAAAGCAAATGTGACTGTCAGAAATGCTTTGGGGACAATAATCACTTTTCACAAAGGGATCATCAGGATTTCAAAATCTTGGTAGGTTCCAAGAGTTTAAAGATACCATTAAATACCTACTCTGCATTTAAAACCATGCCCAAGTTTGAAGTTTTTAGCTGTCCCTGTCTCTGAACCCAAGCTAATGATTTTCAATTAGTTCAGCACTGTAGTGATTACTGATAATACTCCATAAAGGATTTCCTTCCCGTGGTAGAGTCCAGTAGGGAATGATGAGATGAGAGGGTATTTGGTATTCTTTCCCTACTACCAGACCACTCATAAGGAGCATGTGTTTATATTTGCTCTTAGATTTCAAGGTATTTTGGAGAAAGCAAACCAAAGTAATTATACTAACAGCACTATATTTTTTTCAACTGAAAAACACTATTAAAGAAAGGTAGAAGTCTAGGTGATAGAATCTTTCATTCTCAGATAAGGAAATGGGGTCATGGGGAGCTAAGTGCCTTGGTCAAAGACACCTGCAAACTTTATCTGACAGCTCTGCTGACGCTATGATGCTTTGGTTTGTATGTACAAACACATATATCTTTATATTGCTGTAAGGATAAGTTATATTCATTTCCATACTAGCTCAGCTTAAAAGTAGGTGTGAGAAACATGATCTTTTCTCACAGTTGTGTAAAATATCCCATGAAATAGAAATACTATTTGATTGAATGTAGTGACACATCAAAGCAAGTAGCATAAAGTCATCTGCACGATAAGCAAAACTTCTGGGTCAGTGGAGAAAAGCCTTTGGCAAAGACATTGAAATCAACAAGTATATGTTGATGGGGAGATCAGAGAGAGTTTCTCTTGCATAAGAGATAATGGCTAAATGTTATGTGACTTGAAATGTTTCTCTATTAAAATAAAAAAGGGTGTTCTCTTATTTTCACAGCTGAATACATCCCAGATTTAGCTGCTGTTTTGTATTCTAATACTTGAGATTTCACTACATTTTTTTGATAAATGTGAGAAAATTAGGTTCATATTTTTATAAACCCATTCCGGTATGTTTAGAGGTTTTGTATTAGATAATATATGATCCATAGCCTCCACATCTTACTGTGCTTCTGGACATCTTTAGTCATGAAACTGTTTACCAACACAAGAAATAAGACCTGGAAGATCACTGATTGTACAAATTCTTTTTGTTACAGTAAGATCTGTTTCGGAGGTAAACATCGTAACATCTCTCTGATCTAGTGTTCTAAAATAAATGCTGTGGTCGTGTCAATATTCATTCACAAATCTGTATGAATAGATTTTTTAAATCCTAACTTTCACTTTACTGTGCTTTATCAACTTGGATAGGAATTCAAGGCTCACAAGGAATGCAGAACTAAGATATGATATGTTTTTAGTAAATTAGACAGACAGCAGCCTCTCCCTTTTGATTTCACTGTTATTTTTCCACATAAAGTTTTATTTTCCACAACACAAAATTAACTCTTTTGGTGTTTATTTCTGTCTTCTTACCAGTAGGCATTAAACCCTAAAATGTGTCTTTAATGCTGTTTGGTTGTACAGTCCTTTATGTGTAAGATGTTATATGCAGGTTATAGGACATATGATCTGTAACATTCAGAAATATCATATTTTGGTATAGAGCAGTGTGCATATGTATTGAGATTTATGTATATCTATATCTATATAATCTATGTATACATACACTTGCCACATACACATGTGTATATGTAAGTATGCATGCACCACCCAGGGGAAAAAGCTCAATGAGGAATTACCTCTTTTTTCTAAAGAAGGATTACTGCTCAGTGCTAAGGAATGTAGCAGTCCTATTCGTAGCAATTTCTGACACAGTGTTTAGTATAACCATACACAGACATAACAAGCAAAAAACTGGAAAATATTTGTGTGGTTATTAAGTGCTAATAAAGCTGATAACGAGCACAACTGCCACAGACATTATGCAACATGGAGTAGTGAGTTCTGTTTATAAAGGATGTGGTTTGCATGAGTCGGAGTAGAATTTTTTTAAGGAGTAGCATTACTCAGCAAGTTTCTTATGTTGGAGTCAACTCTTCCATTTCTCTGGGGGTTTTAGATGCTAAATTTTAGCTTGTCATAGGGAGTATATAATTCATGTTTTGGGGTTTTTTTAATTAGGGAAAGGACATCTTTTGGGGAAAGAAAAGGCATAATCCTAATAAAAGCAATAATAATGATGCCATGAACTCTTCAATTTCTGTAGTTGAAAATAATTTAGAAGTGTACTTTCTCCCATGGCAGATGAGTTGTTAAAAGCAATCCTTCAACTAAGTAGATGGGAAAGGAGAAAAGGAAAAAATGACAAGTTGCTCAATCAATTTTGCCACAAAAAAAAAATATTATCAGGCTGCAGTCTCCTGCCTTGCTCTGTGGTGCGCTGAAGACAGTTTTTGGACCGTCAGACATGTTGTTGCCATTTGACACAAATCAGTGTAGACAGCAACCCATGTTTTGCCAAGTGTTTCCAGGGAGGATCATGGGACCGAGCACGTTACCACTTGCTCTGTATGAGTTCTTGCTTTCTCCTTCCTCTTTATCATTGTGTGGGCGCAGAACCAAGGTCTGGGCATTTCGACATTCCTAGGCTCTGTGCTGTGCTGTTCCATGTTCTCAGCACGCCCTGGCTGCCGCGCCTGTGCCGCTCCTGTCCCCGGCCACGGGCATTGCTGGGCCTGGCAGCCGTCCCTCGAGCTCAGTGCCTGTGCTGCAGGAGCACTGCTGGGGAACGGCTTCTCTGGAGCCCTGCCAGGAGCTCGCTGCAATTCTGCCCATCCTGGTGGCTCTCCTCAGCCCCAAGCCCCACGCCTCCATGCCTGCCCCACATCTGAGGTGGTGCCATGAGTTGCACCTCCTCATTATGCTCAAGGTTCATTCCCATGTTCCTCCCTTGCCCCAAGTCTCACTCCTTTGTCCTTGCCTGGCCCCTGGAACCCTGCTGGCTGCCTTCTTACTACACCGGTTCAAATCATCCTCCCAGCCCCTAAGCTTTGCCCCACCATATTCACTCTGCTTCCAAAAGAGCATGAGGTCACAGCTCCACAGTGCTGCCCTGCCTGTCCTACCACAGAGCCCAAAGCTCTGTGCTGCACCCACACTTGTACCACACCTCCTACCAGCACTCCACATTCCAGGTCTCCCATCTGCCTTTCCACAAACTGGGAGCTCAGTCCCACTGTCCTATTTCACTACTACTTGGTGGCACATAAAAAACTCAACTGTGCAAACCTCACTAATTTGTGGTTTATCCTCTTTAGATGAATAGTGAGTTTATGCTTCACTGAGTGTAGAAATCTATTTGTTGATCTGTCAGATAGGCAGGAAATGAAATGCAGGAAAAGATTTCAACTAATGAAATGCTCAGATGGTTCCTGGGATGGCAGATGTCTGCACTGACCTGCTGTGACTCACTTTCTATAGCTTCTGTAGCTAACTTCACATGATAAGGTGTTTTCCAAATTTTACTTTTTATAGCCTGATTTTCTTACACTTAGAATGAGTTCACTGAGAATTGTGGTTATCATTATTCATAAGCTACAAAAACTCTTGAGCTACAAGAGATTTATCATTCTGAAGTTCTTCCTATCATTATGTCATTAAGTAAATTTGACATATTTTTCCTGATTTTCTTTCCTTTTTTTCCTGTTTGCTTAAGTAAGTGAAAGTGTGAAGAATCAAGTGCTTTCTAGTTTCAGATTTGACATCATAACCAAGACACTTCTCATATACTGGATAAGCACATACGTTTTTGATCATCAGAAGAAAACAAAAACATCTTTCTGTCTGCCGATAGGATCTTGTCTTGTCCCTATCTTACTTTAAATTACTTTTTTAAAATTAGCATTGCCAAATCAATTATTAGGGTCTGAAGTGCAGTTCTAGTGATGTCTGGATCCTTCTTAATAAATAGCTACATTTAGAGTCATAAAACTCAGATGCAAATCCACATTGCCTTCAAACTCTGAGACTCTTTTGGCAGAGGAGAGTTTCAGTTAAGTCTTGGGCTATACAGACTTTGAGAGATAGTAAATAAAATATCTTTATTTTTCAAAGACATACCTGGAGTGAACATTTCAATTTTACTTATAATGTTTTATTACTGCATTGAGAACATTTTCTTATTAACAGAATCATTTAATGAACATTTAATTCTTATAATACTTGGGCTTCAGACATACTAAAACAATGCAGATCCATGTCAACTTACCCAGCAATGCAAGAATCAGAATGGAGAACACCATCACTGAAATGTATTTTCATCACAGTGAAATATTGAAATTTTCATAGAGTTCTGGAAAAAAGAAGAACCAGAAAGCCCAAGTACTGCATTTTGACATTATCAGACAAAATCCCCCACATTGAAATATTCATGATTCTAAAACATTAATATCTATTTGCTTACATTTTCAATTTGATTCAGTATGATCAGTATTTCTTTCAATGTCTTCAGGGATATGGAGGTTGAGGAGTTTTCATGTCCCCATTTCCTGCATTGTCTAGTAAAACATTTCAGTAAAAAAACTTATTAAAATGCAGCACAAAGATTTCAAAGGGCATCATCCTTTGCAAGTTCCATCAGTAGCATCCTGCAGAAAACAGGACTGGCTCCGATGTCAGGGATGAATCTGCAGCATCTGCAGTGAACTGAGTGCCATCAGGACTGGTTATAAACATGTGTTATTAGTTTGGAAAGACTTTTTTGCCTTTGCAAGATAAAAACAGCCTCTCAGAAGTCAGCATTACTTACATATGGTTCCTCTAGCCTCGCTTCTCATACTGTGTTCAGATAGCAATGTCCTGCAAATGGCAAAGCAGATAATGGTTGTGATCATCCTCAGTGTGTGTCTGAAAAAAGGGCACATCTTGTGTTGGCACCACCTTCCCCATCTGAGACATCCTCTGTGGCTGGTTAAGTTAGTCAAGTCCATGACTCAATATTGCTATGACTTTTTCAGGGCTCCATACATAACATGATACAAACATTTTGTATTTACTGCTGCTAATCATTCATCAAATTGTTATTTTTGGCAGTCATGGTCTGCTCGGAGGAATAAACACTTTCATTAAATTGAAAAAGGCTGGACTCTGTGTAGTATAAATGAAGGAGAGCTAATGATGTCTCTTGTTTCCACTTTTATGGGTTTACTTTATGTTAATTTTAAGCCATCATCAGGGAAGACTGTTTGGAGCCCTGCTTCCTAAAGTATACGTTTTAGAGATGATTGTTTACTAAATATTTTGTGATGCAAAGATACTGCATAGCTCCTTCCTGCATTGTTTACAGACTTTCAGCCGCATTGGCTTCAGAAATTTTTACACTGTTTTCTACATCAGTCAACAGCTAACTGACAGAGAAAGATGATTACTGACAATTCTGGGAATAGAATAGCACTGTAACAGCAAATAGTAGAATAGGAAAGAAAAATATTAGTAGGCTAATTCTATGGACCATAAATAATCCATAGTAAAATGACAGACTAACATTTTTAATACCAAGGAGATATCCTGCAAAAGTGCCAAATCCTTGATCAGATCACCTTGGTCAACACTGACCCACATTAAACTGTTCATGTCTGTCATCCTCTTAAAGCCTTTGAACAGAGCACTTGGCACAGCAAATACATTTTATACAGTTTGAGAAATGTATGCTCAGTTAGATTGCCCAGAGTTACTAGATTTTGGACCAGATGCTACATTTTCAAAGCACAGTGGCTTGGAGGAGCTGGAGCACAATGAATCTTTGTGTTCCCTTCCAGAGGAAAAGTCAGTTCCTGGAATATATTCTGGGGCCCCTTCTCTGTCTCATAAGGACCCTTGCAACAGGGCAAACATTGCTCTTGTGCTGTGCCCCACCACTGCAGGGATGAACACACTATTTAGTCTAGATTGGTGTTGGCTGCCTTTTCTGGTAAGGTGGATGCTTGACTGCAATGGGGAAAAGCCATTATGCAACCCACTACTAACTGGAATTTCAAGGGAAGATAAACAAGTTCTAATTGTTTGGGTAAGCACATTGTTATTTATTGCTTTGCAGTGTTACAGCTTAGCTGTTCTACACATATTGATGAAAAATACAGGGAATATAGACATCATGTGACTTTTGAGCCTGTGGGAGCCTGTGGGCAGTCCGTGTCTGCTAGGAAGCAGTGACACAACTCTGCAAACACTGCTCTGTAGGTGTGAGATGGACAGAGGAATAATCTTTTTGCAGTAATTTTGCATTTTGCATTCTGTTGTCTTGCTGACCTGCAGTGCTGCCCTCAGTAACAGGCTGATTACTGCCTGCCTAGGGTTCAGCTGGAAGTACAGGCATACACACAAGATTTGTTTTTAATACTTTACTACATATATTTGTCCACTTCAACACTTTTTACAACAAGCTTCGGTCAATTTCAATTTTTATAAAAATTCCAGCCTGGGAGTTCCAGAGACATTTTCTGTCTGTCCATTATGCTGTAACTACAAGGCTACTCCAATTTAGATCACCTGAACTCTGCAAGCCCCATTTGATGGGGCTGTGAATCAGAGTGAGTCAGTCTCTAACACTCATTTTCCCTTTATCTAATTTTAATTTGCTTTCTATTTTCAATATTGGTGTAACGGGCAAAAAAAAGAAAAAAAGATTAAATAAACCACAAAAGGAGTATATTAAAGACAAAAAAAAAAAAAAGGAACTTGTTGCATATTCTATTTTCTTTCATTCTTATATTGCTTCCTTTCAGAATTAAACCAAATAATGACTCTGTCCATCTTTCATTGTGCCTGGGCCACTCATTTCTATGAATCAGAGCACAGATGGATAATTTTGCATTGTCTGCTCCTCTGTCCATTGTCTGCTCATATATCCACCCCTCCTTACTGCTCTTTAGCTGTTCACATTCATGCTGAACGTCACAATATTGTGATCCAACAATTCACATTTTAGTTTAGAGAACTGTACAGGGTACATGTGGCCATGTAGCCAGCTGGTAACCAACTGGTTTGTCATGTTTGCTCTCGGGAATGCCCTGTAACTCTAAATATCTGGTCATCTGCATCCTCACAGAGCCATTACCTTCAGGTTAAATGTATGGTCTCAGCATACTTGTAAATAGGCCTATATATCCCTGGAAAAGATGCTGGCAAGTGGGTAGGCCTGAGTCAAAATAAATCTAGGCATCAGTTATTAGGTTTAATATCGTTTTTAATTATCAGTTATTCAACTATTTTAACTACTTTTAACTGTTAGACCAGGTCATCAGTGAAGTGAAGGGGGGAAAAGTTAAAAAAAATTATTAGTTGAAGAAAACAACATAAAAAAATTAATTAGAAATTAGCCAGTGTCATTTCCTAAACAGAAGAAAGATCTGAATCAGTCATAGGAATCATTATTCAATTAATTTCATTTTAGGAGGAAAATGTATACACAGTAAGTACTGTACCAGAGGGTGAATGTCTCAGGAGCTGTTACCATGTGCTCTGAGAACATCAAAGCCCGCATGGCATCAGTAACTAACAGCATGGCTGATTCAAAATCCATGAATAAATAGGCACAAAACACAGCAAACAGGAACACTCTGCTCTCTCCTTCCATCCCTGGAGAGGTCCAGGCATGAGGTGCAGAATTATTCTGTTGAGACATCAGGAAGGGCACCAAATATTAGCACCCAGAGTATGTTCTTCTACATCTCTCTTTCTCCTTTATCACAATGAGAAATGACAGATGAGAATCATATTGAATACCTGCTTTTGGTTTTGTCCCCAAACCTTCCTGTTCCATTGTTTAATATTTCCTATTCCTTCTGAATGTTTCTTAATAGACAGGGAGGATTTAGTCCATCTCTATATTTTGCCACTGAAATAATAACTTAGGAGTTAGACTCATAAGATTTCTGAATTCATTCTGTCTACAATATTCATTCTTAGTTGTAAGTAAGAACAAAGAAAAATCACAGGACATTGTCTGAGAAACTTTGCTGTCTACACTTCTAAAGTCTGTTTTCTCCCTGATTACTCAAGCATTTATTATCATTGTCCTGAGGGGCATCCCTCCTCTCTCTCCCTGACTTTTCTGTTGCAGGAGCCTTTGCTTCCGACCATGGAACTTTTGAGACATTGGTTGCTTTGTTTTCTCTGTCTCACTAAATTTTCCATACTACACCTAGCACTCTTTGCCACATGATATATAGAGATGGAATCTAAAGAAAAATGAACAACTGCACAAAAAAATAGCCTCTTTAGCCACTATTAAAATGCGATTTCACTGATCACTAGTAGACAGGAAGTGAGATTTACACATGGGGATTTCTAAATTTTAATAAGTTGCAACAAACTTGAGTATGAGCAAGGAGGAACTTCCTTCCAGTTACCAAAGATACAGATGCTTACAAAAATCCAAATTGTTGTAGAATAATGAAATACCAGCATGGGGTTCTCATGGAAAAACCTGAAAAGCAAGTTGCATGAAAGACGTGACTAGTGGCTTGGTTTACAAACATACCTGCAGAAGAGTGTTTAAAATAAGTTATAAATAAAGTAAAAAGTTATAAAATAAGTAATAAAGGAACAAAGTGCCATGTTTGGAAATTAAGTATCTTTACACTTCCAGTTTTAATTAAAGGTTTTACAGCATTCCACAGCAACACAAAATGAAACACGGAATACAGTTTGTTAATGTGGGTAAGAAAACTTCCAGCTACTTCCAACAGATCTGATCAGATCTGTTTAACAGGCAGATCCATGGCATGTGCTGTTATACAATCACTGAAACACTATTTACCTTGGCCCCCTTATTTGTTTCATAACCCTCTTAGAAGAAGAGTGATAAGTAAAGCAGACCACACTTGCTAAAATTCTGTGGATTATGCCTTTTTCTCTTTTTGAAGTATCAGATACACAGTGAATATATACTTCTCTGGGACCAGTGAGAATGGAAATCGCATTATTCTATGGAAAGATAGCATAAAAAATTATTGCTTCTTGCTGATTTTCAAAATAATTCAAAGAAATCTGGATCCAACTGTGACTCCCGATGATGTGGATGTTGAAACTCCTTTGCAGATAGCTGGTTCCTGAGGGAAACATATCAGAGTTGAATGTTTTATTAAGATTACGTTATCAAATATAAAAATATTTTGGTTTTGGTGACTACTACCGGAGTAAAAATGGAATATTTGAATTTTTAAAAAACAAATCAGGTGGAAATATACACTGGCCACTAGTTTTAAAATTTCAGTAGTCTTGTTACATGACTACTATCAAAATTACAACTTATATGCAATATATGTATTTTTCTCCTTACACTGGGTGTGGTGCACAGCAGACCACAACCAGATTAATTCAATAAACAAAGCCATGTGTGGCAAAGCCAGCATGCTTTTATACATAGATCGGAGGGTGCTTTAGGAGATTAGATAAACACAGTTGCTGCCAGTTTACCATGCAAGAGGCAGGACTGAGGCAGGGAGGGCTGAAAATGCTTGCTGGACAGCAGAAAGTCAGGCACAGAAGAAAGAGTGAACTATCAAAAGGACATATCCCTACATTTAACTCAAATCTTGTGTAAATTCTGCCTGAAAGAATAAGAGAACAAATTTCTACAAATGAATAATCATATGGGGCCTAATGTGAGTGCAGATCTCTGGTATGTCCTGGTGAGCTTTCAAATAATAAATTTTTAGCTATGCCAGCCAGACCACTACAGTCCATGGGTTCCTATGGGTTCAAAGAGAAGCCAAAAAGAGACCAGAATCACCTTTTGCCTCTACCTCTCCCAGAACAGTTACATACCCAAAGCAATCCATTTCTAAATAGTTTCCTATATGGCATTTATTTTCTGAGCCAAGTGTTGACAGAAAGCTGGATCACTTTTAATTGACTTTAGACAGGGAAACTGAAGCATAAAGGTCACTTATCAACAAGGTGAAGAGGAGCAAACTCTATGAATAAGAGTTTGCATGATTGGCCCATAGATGTTTGTTTTGTCTTATTCCTTTACTGGTACACAGGAAGGGCCATGGGAATTCCCAGACACATCCACATCCTTTGGGTTGTGCACTTTCCTAGTTAGTGTTATCAGCAACATTATGTTGTGCAAATACATTACGTGGACAGGAAATTGTTATACTGCCATTGCTCATGTCAGTTTGACAACTTCAAATTTTAGTCACTAGAAAGAGGGTCAACATCCTTTTTTCAAAATATCTTTCCATTTTTAAGCACGCAATGATTGCTGCAAAATCTTGCTTCCTCAAATAGCTGCTCAAAGAAGAAGTTTTTACCTTCCATTGAGTGTTTTTGTATCAAACATTGCCTAATAGTCTTCTCCACTGTAATGACACACAGTTACTAGGACAAGCATTGGGAACAGCTAGGAGAATGCTAATTCTTTTTTACTGCATGAATGCAATCAAAGCGCAGTAGCTATCCCATGACTTTACCCATAATGTGACGGACTAGGAATGGTGTTGTTCCATGGTTTAATCACAACAGATGAGTAACAGCCCTCAGTTTATGTGCAAAGATTAAAATAAATCAAAACTGCAACAATATCTAGACATTTATGTACATTTTGCTTTACACAGGTCTCGGTGTAAGACTGTATCTCATTTTAACTAACACCACAAAAACGCTTCACACAATAAGATTGCTCATGACAAGCATTATGAACAGAGTGAGGAGTTGTTATTGCTGAAGCAGAAATGTTACTTGAAAAGAAGTCTCAAAAGAATGCAGCTCTTTAATCTTAGTAATGGAAAAATGTTAACTCTAATGACAATGCTGCAAGATTAGTTAATATTGATCTTCCTGCTATTAAAGGAAAACTGTTTCTTCTTTCACTTAAATGATTTATGGAAACATTGACACAAAGTGATTGCATATTGTATTAAACTATATATTGGTACTGGAAGTACCAGCAGGCAATGGATGAGAGCTGAGTGGGGCTGGCCAATGACATGGAGCTCCATGCTTCTGATTTTAGACTCCAGCTGCTCTGCCTAGCTGAACTTCATGCACATGTGCAGGATAAGTTTTGTGAGAAAGTTTGATATATAACATGTAACAATATTCCATATCTTTTCAGATAATAGGGAAAAATTAAATGGAAAGAACATTAGATTTCGGGATTCCTTTCTCCAAAAAAAGTTGTTTATAATATTAGATTCCAAGAACTCTTAATAGAGTAGGAATTATTTCTCTAGCTATTTCACATTTAATTAGGTTTTGCAGAACTGGACCACAATTCTTAGCAAATATTTCAGCTATTGCACTCTTACCCAATAAATAGGTGTGCTTCTAAGAATGACTGCAGAATTTCTATGAGTTAGAGCTACCCATCTGGGAGAGTGCTGATTCAATGTCACTTTAATGGAGATGAATAAACTGTTTATGTAAGTCATGCCATCTCATAGTCTGTAACACCACCAGTGGCTGCTGGGCCCATTACTGCATTCCACTCGCTGTTGATTTTTCTTCTCATGACTGATTAAGACAAAACATAAATTGAGCAGGTAATTTATGAGAAGTCTCTGTAAAAAAATGAAGGTAAACCAAAGGTAGTAAAAAGAGTAGGTCAGATAAATAACAGACATCTGTGGGCCATTATCTGACTCAGTATGGCTGGCCACATACTGATCTTATAGACGTGCATTCAAACATCGGTGTTTGGAGAGCAGATTGATGATTCTTTGACAAGGCAGCCTATTGGCACTAAGTACATAGATAATCACCTTTCCTCCTGCTCTCAACAGGCTGTGCAAAGCAGGGTATTCACTATTCCCTTTTCAGGCAATGAAGATATTTAAGTCTTTTAACGTGCATTGCAATGGAACTTCAGATCCTGTCTAGTTGTATAAAACTCATGCAGAAACACACTATTGTCCATGAACACCCTTTCCCTGGAACTCCTGACTAAAATAATGATTATTCTCACATAAAGTAATTGGCCACACTGTGCAGTGAATATAATTAAATCTACAAATGGACTACTAACTTGAGTAGATTCTGTGCTGGCTGCCTGTGTTGTTGTTGGGAGCATTACATTTGAATAAACTAGATGGCCTAATGCCTTCTCTAAATAAAACCTGTGTTATTTTGAGGAAGAAAAAGCAGAATAATATATGCTGCTGCCCAAGCCTCACTAGATATTGGCAGGCTTTGTTTTAAAAAGACAACTAATTAACACAGCGAGAATTGTACATGCTGTCAAACCTCAGTACAATAAACATCTAGACGCAATGAATCCATGAAGGGTTGAAATCCCAGTCCACTAGAGGGACCCGTGAAAAGCAGTGCTCGCAAAGTCCAAAGCTAAAAGCTCCAACAGATGTCACTGAAGGCTCCTAGCAGCCCGTGTCGCTGAGCAATGTGCGGTCCGGTTTGCCGGAGGAGCTGCAGGGCGCAGAACTGCGCGACAGTGACATCCAGCGGGAGACGGGGACACCCGCTCCTTCTGCACTCGCGGCTCCTCGAAAGCCCTGCAGTCCAAGCTGTCTCTCTGGATACAGTACCATTATTTGTCTCTGGCAAACTCTCAGTAGCTGATTCCATTAATGTAAATTGTCATTACAAGGACTAGAATATCAGTGAAGCATCTTGTGCTTTCAGAAAAGACTTCCCTCTAAGTCGTTGCAATGATTCTGCTACTTATCTTAGTGTTCATAAAAACCACATTTCCCTGGTCTCCACCCAACTAATGAAAACATCTCATTGTTTTCATTCAGAACTAAACCTGACTCTGCAGGTCACAGATATTTCTGTATACTCCATGTGGTCCAGATTGAAGCCTTTTGCAATACTGTTTGATTTGGGTTTATCCTAGGCTATTCCATTCTCTTCGCGGCTTTCAAGAGTATCTTCCATCCTTCCTTCCATTTACATAATGTGCAGAGCAAGCCATCCTTTCCCAACCTTACAAATCCACAGCTTTCACTTCCCAATTCCTCTGAAACTCAAGCAATTCCCTTCCCTGGATTTTTGAGGGGATGTTTTGAAGAGCAGTGGATCTTGTCTGTTCTCTGCATTGAGACACTCAGATGTACTGGCATGTCTGCTCTTTAGACCAGAGAGGGACATGAACAGCCCTGAAACACAGAAGTGTTTCAGTTCAAGCTCTTTCACTGTCTGCTACCCACACCATTTACTGTCAGAGCCCTGGGCACTCTGTAATTCTGATTTCCCACAAAGGTACAGCTCCAGCCTTGTCTGGCTTGGTGGTAATGTTCCATGTGATCCTGAAACATTGATTCTCTTGCTCTGTTCTCAGACCTTGAAATGAGTCACCTCTAAAGTTTATTATCAAATTCAACTCAGCAAACACTTTTCTAGGGTCAGGCTGTGCTCTACCTTGTGAGGAATGAAAGGGCTCTTTGTGCAGATGCCTGCATGCTTGTGTGGCAAGTGGAACAAATTAACTTTGTGGTATTATACTCGTTCCTTGAATGATTCATGTGTTTGGTAAATCACAGGAGGGACGGTGGTTTGCAGCAGCAATCTAAAACTATAGAGGCAGTAAGATGTGCACACTCCATTCTTCTAGACTGCTGGCTAGAAGACTCAACAATCATTATCCTGAAATAAAAATAGAGCCTCTCAATGCACTAGAAATATCCAGAAGAATTTGATTATTAATTTGGTTATTAATTTGTTAAATTCAAGTGAGAAGGCTGAGAAGTAAAAAGTCCAGCTGTAAATGATCAGCAAACAGATGAGCAAACAGAAAAGCGAGGATGGAGCATCACAAAGAAACTAACTCAAGTCATCAGAAAGATTGTACTCTTTAGCTGCCTTGGACAGAAGTCTGCCAGTGGATCCAGAGGAGCAGTGGCAGTACTCTGATCAGAAATCTGGCTGGGAGCTTTGGGTTGATAGCCAGGCCTGACTCTGCCAGGGCACTCTGGCACTCTCAGGCCAACAATGAGGACATTTGCTGGCAGGAGAGGAAAGGTGATACTCTGCTTGAGAAAGGGAGTGGTGGCAGACCCAGATTCTTTTGATCATTCCCCACAGTCTTAATCTTTTAAGTACCTTCAGGACTTGTGCTATGGCTTGTTTATGCCCACACAGCTTTCACTGTCTACCCTTTTCTTCCCTGGCCAGTTTTATTCCCCCCCATACCAGTTCTAGCCTCCCTTAGCTCTCAGGGTCCTACTTTTTTCAATCTTGGCCTCCTTTTTTCAGCCATTTCCTCCTATCTCTCAGGCTCACTCACATCCAGCCCCACCCTTTCCTCAAATCCTGCATGCTGTCCCTTGCATGCCAGTCCTCCCTACACCTCCTCTCTCTGGCAGCCATTCCCCTGCTGTCCTAGACTTCCATTTCACTTCTGTTGCTGGTGCCTTTGCTGAGCCAGTCCTGGCTTTCAGTCTGTTACTGTGCCTCAACAGAGGCATAATGGCCCACTGTCTACAGCCTTAGGTTAAATGCTTTCATGATACTGACTTTTTGAGTCCCTCATCCTTCTCAGAGACCTGCTAGGTCCTGCTTTCCAAAGTATTCCTTATCAACTCCAGAAACAATATGCAGTTCTCTTTTTTCTGTACATTCATCTCAGGAGCAGCCTTTGTCCATTGTGCCTGCTCTCCATCAGGACAGTCACTGATGTGAAGGTGAAAGATGAAGGTACATGACAGGTCAGAAGCACCTTTCAGGGCTGCCCAGACTGTCCCAGCCAGGCCCTGGGTACATCATGCAGGCACAGACTACAGGTCCTTTAGCTATGAAGCTCACCAAGTTGACTGAGCATACACAATGATTTATCAAAGTGGTTTGGGTAAATATGAATGAATTTTCTCAAATACAAGAAAAAGCTGGAAGCATTTCTTTCCTCTTGTCCATTAAAAATCTCTGATGAAATAATGTATAATAATTTCTTTACTACTATCTAAGAAGGGATACCATATTGTCTGGTTCTTTAATTTCATTCTTTAAAGTGACTGAATAATATGTGCTGATGTTTTTCAAAAATCTTCAGCACCTGCCATGAGAAATTTCATACTGAATGGTCCAAGAGAGATGAGGTCATAAACACCTGCACTTAGAATGCAAACCTGAGCAGCAGCTTGAGCATAATAGGAGGCATTATGTTTGGTTTCTGGGTGTTACAGTTCAGGATTTTCCAAGCTAGCTACCTACAGAGAACAGTGCCTGCTTGCTAAGCTATTGTACATAAGCAAGATCATTTGAGAGCAATGGAAATTATGCTCAGCTGCACCTTCTCTAATTAGGCAGAAAATGTTTGCTTTTAAGCTGAGTTTCCCAGTTACCGTGTCCTGTTATTAAAATAATTGGTCTCTGTTCCTTGTCTGACCCAGAAGGGGATACAGATAGGGATAGTCATCTCACTTAACCAGTCTAGCAAGGAACTGTCATGTTTTCATTTAGCACCTTCCTCTCCCAGTCCATATTCCTGCTCCAGTTTTAATCAGGTAGGTTTCTTGGTAAGAAAGTTGAGCCCCAAGTGCAGGCAGCACCAGGACTCATTCTCAGTGAATCAACTACAGTCATAAAAAATAACTAGAACTTTGTTACTAAAGCTTGGAGTCAGGAAGCTTGTTTTCATGTTTGATTGTCTCTATATATTCTATGTGACTTCATGAAAAACAGAGAGATGAAAAATGCCCATGAATTTACACTGCTGCTCATCTCTGTTGCTGATAACATGTCTGAAGACGGCTAACATGTAAAACATCCTTTAAAAACTACAAGTAGTCTCAGAAGAGTAAATGTTAATCTCCCTTGTTGTGGTTCCCCCACTGCAACACACCAAGCAGGTTGAATGGTTAGAAAATTTTAAAATGTCTTAAAATTCAAATAAATCACTGTGAGTTCTTGGGTACTCCAAGACTGTAAATATTTTCTTTTCCTGTACAAGAAATGTTACATTCTTGAGAGATCAGTGCAGATTTACGAGTGAATGTGGATCCTCATGATACCAATCTCCCATGGAAGTGGCTGTAGTTGGATACAAGATTGAAATGAAGATATCTATTTTATAAAGTCATATAAAGTCTATTTATAAAGTCTTGTCCATGTAGACCAGGGGACTGAGACCAAAGGTTCCAACATGGGCTTCTCACCAGAGAGAGAGAGAGCACAAGCCAGTGGCCAAGTCATTAGTGCTCACAAAGAAGGACCAGTTCTCTAATCCAATTCTTTCTCCAGAATTCATTTTCATCTCATTTCTATTTCAGCACTACAAAATATCACTTCTAAAGCTCCCTGCTCCTCACTGAGTGCTCGAATGACTCAGCTGCAGAACCAGGCTCTATCCTGTGAAAGTGGTAAGACAGAAAACCCAAAATTGATCTTTTGGGCAATTTTTGGCAGGATTGGACAAATAACAAGCGAGAGTTTTTGGTATTACACTTTGGAGGTGGGTGTTTAAATCTGTTATCCAATCTGAGCCTTGTTTCCTGGTATTTTCTTCAACTGTAGTATGAGGATCCTTCCCCATTTGTGAAAATTGGCTCTCCGTGGTGTGAGGCTCTGTACACCCATCTCAAACGCTGAGCTGCAGCTCGAAACTGGGAGCCGAGCCCCACCTAGTGACACAGGATAAAAGTACTCAGCTGCTACTAAGTAGAATAAATGTTTTATTTGATCATGTTTGAAATTCAGGATAAAAACTTAGTAAAATTAAAATATTCAATTTATGATTTTAAAAAAATCCTATTCTAATTGTGAGTTAATTTCTAGCATTTCTAAGATAATTGCTCCTAGTCTAGCTGAAGAAATAAAAGAATCTTGATTGATATTGCTCAGTAAAATCAGGCCTCTACTTCTGATTCCAATTTTTTTTACATGAACTTCAGTTACCTGGATTCTGGAGTTTATTATAAAAATATTTGTTCCATTTGCTGGTTTCCTCTATTCACAGTAAGAATGGAACACAAAACTTAAAGAGGATCCTTCAAAAAGTGCCAGACCAACAGCAAAATATTAGCATGTGATGACAGCAAGTCATTAGATTCTAATACAGGCCTTCATTACTGGCATTGTTCTTCAAGATGATTTTTCTTAATCAGATAATGATTATGTCTCAGAATACTTTTTGTCCAGGTTAAAGGTTATTAATATTTTGGTTAGCTTTCTTGATATAATAAAAAATTAACTTATCTTATTTAAAAAATGTTAAGTTTCCTGTGAAATTTTACATTTATATTTCAAGAGAAAATTACTTTTCCCACACATTTTTAAAGTGCAACAGCAGAAAGTGAAGGGAAAACCATTTTCTCTATTTAGGTTTTATAAGCACAAAACTACTACTTCGGTTTTAGAATTTTATTTTAATTTTCATCCACATTCTGAAAACTCCCCAAAATTGATGAATAATGAACATTAAAAGACAAAATACTGATGAAGAACTATGAGCTAGCTGGAAACAAAATGGTTAATAATCCTCTGTAAGACAGTTTTTAGAAATCTTTCCTGCTGTGTTTCTTCAGAACCACTTCTTGGGAAGAGGAGGAGGTGGGGGTGGAGGTGTGTGTAAATTTAAATCGGAATTGTAGCAGGTTCTGTCAAAACAGTTAAAATGTCAGTTTCAGAAACACTGTATGACTTACCCTTTTGGGAAAAAATGTAGTTATTTCCAGTCAGCTTAGAAGGATTCAAATGTTCTGGGACAGAGATTCACTCCTTTTTATAAAAGCCCAGTTTCTAACATTACCTATTTACTTCCATCTATGCTAGTTTGTCACCAAGGTTTCATGCTGCATTTTCTCCAGAGAACTGGAATACATTGGCTTTGTTTTGCTTTCTTGTTCTAGACAAGACTAGCCTAGTGGTCTGTCTCCTATGCAAGATGGACCAATTCTTAAACAGTTTTGCAAAACAGCTTCCATTTAATTCAATTTTATTGCAATTGCAGATGTTGTATTACTTCTTAAAGAGGATATTTATTTGTTCCACTGACTGTCAGGAAGAGGACAAAATCATACTTTTAACATCCTTCCAATTTGTAATTTTCTCTAGATTATTGAGCTGAATTTAGTGAACATAAAGATGAATTGGCAACAGGAACAGCACAGAGAAAACGTTATTAAAAGTGGCTAATAATTCCTGAATTCCTCAGTCAACTGAGTTACATGGATTGACCTAATTTGGTGTTATTCCGGTTGTTGCAGGTTATTCCTGTGCATGCAAAATGCATATGGACATAGATGAGGGTATATATAGCATAATACAGCCCGTCAGCATGATCTAACTCTACAAACTACAGCCAAAGAGAAGCTGAAAAGGATCTATGACAGGCTGTGTATTGATAATGCAGCCGGATCAGCCGAACAGGTATCGGTGTCAGTGGGCTTTACAGGACGGAACAGCCCCTGTTCTGTGCCGGCAGTGACAAATCTTCAGCTATTCCCAGAAATAAGCTAACGAAGGGAGAAATATAAACCTCCCGCCCTGGCCGGGGGTCCTGTATAAACCTGCGGCTGTGGGGGAGCTGCCGGACCCCGAGCGGAGCGCCCGGGGCACCAATGCCGCTCTCTCCCTCCCTCCCTCCCTCCGTCCCGCCGGCGCAGCGGCCCCGCGGCCCCGGGCACACAGCGGCGGGCGGAGCTGCCGGAGGTGCCGCCGCCCGGCCCGGCCCGGCCCCGCGGCGCTGGAGCCGAGCCCCGGGCAGCCGAGCCCCGCCGAGCCGGCTGCGCCCCGGGCCCGCCCGCCACCCCCGCGGAGCACGGCCCGGCGCGGCCCGGAGAGCGCGGCCATGGAGCGGCGCGGGGGCCGGCGGCAGGTGAGCGCGGGGGACACAGAGGGGGCACTGAGCGGGCAGTGCAGGGGGCACAGGGCGGGCAGTGAAGGGGACACAGAGCGGGGGGCACAGAGGGGGCACTGAGCGGGCAGTGCAGGGGGCACAGGGCGGGGGCACAGCGCGGGCAGTGGGAAGGCAGCGCGCCTCGCCACGGCGCAGAGCTGCCAGGTGTTCCGCACTGAGGGGGCGAAGTTACGCGCTTGCTGAAATCTCCGCCCTCTGCAACTTGAGTTAATTTCACAGGAAGTTTGTTCTGTTCTTTTCTTAAACTTTTTTTGTTTCTCTTTAGGAGTCTGGAGATAGTGTTTCTGAGCTACGGGAATGGAGACCAGCCGTTTACAGAAAGTGTACGGACATTCTCTGGCTGCTCGTCTTCTGTCTTTTCTGGGCTGGTTTGGTAAGCGTGCACAGTTTGTTTGTTTCCTGGAAGGACAAATCAAAATAAGAGTCTGCTGTAAGCAAAAATGAGCTTGCTCTCAGAACTAAAGAAGCACATTTGTACATGTTTGCGTATGAGACGTGGTTTTGCCCAGATCCAATCTTTAGTCGCAAGTACTAAAAGCAGAAGCACAGATAAAGGCTCTAAAGCTGAGGTTAGAAGGCAGTTGTGCTGGTCTGTGCAATCTGTCTCGAGCACAGCCAATATTCAGCTGTACTCACTCAAAGCAGCAGTGGTTAATGTGGGACTGGGGAGCTTTGCTGCGGCCAGCAGTTGGCGCATAGCCACAGAGCTTAGTGATTGTCCTTGGTGTGTGTGAAATGTGACTTGCACCCCATGGGACAGAGGAGAAGCTTGCATCACTGAGTTCTTCAGTGGCTGGAGGATGGAGAGATAAGCCTTGGGTAAAGCAGTACTCAGGACTTCACCAGTTTCACAGAAGAATTGCTGCTTCTTGGCACTTGCAAAGGTTCTTTCCAGGGATTGTTTTGGCCCCCACAATGTATAGGAGGGTTTAAGCTGCATTCCTGGACAAGGTGTTTCATTTGGACTGAGGATTGCTGCTACTTGTCCAGCTACCTCTGGGGTTTACAAGAAGATGACCTACTGGAACTTTGATCTGGCAGCAGAACAACTAAAAGGTCAGGGCAGTGTCACCTAAGTGACGCTGCACAGTGTGGCTTTCTACAGGTTTTTCACATGTGTTAAAGATGTTCCTTCCTGAAATTTCAGGTAATCTCCATTTTAAATATATTTTGTGTTTAAAAATACTTCTGATTACATTCACTAGCAGCTCCAAGGGCACGTCATGGCAGCAATTCTATTGTCCAAGTGTGTCTTGAAGGTCACCCTGTAATACGAGATGCAGTGAGCACAGAAAAATCACCATTTGAGTGATCTTGCCTAGTGACACACATGAACATCACTAGGAACAGTGTTCAGCACCTTAGTAATGCTTTCCTCTTATTTTAATCAGGACCTCTATCTTCCTTCTCCTGTGTTATTCTGCTTAATTTATATACTTTCAACAATAAATGAGGGAAACCTCTAAGGAAGCATTAGAGCTAAAGTTGCCCATGTGACTTGCTCTGGCCTTATGCACAGGGGTGAATTTTAGATTTAACTGTTTGCAACTGGAAGGCAAAAATGCATGACCTAATAGGAATATTTATTGAATAGGAAGGAAAAGCTATGGTAGCATGCTTTCATATTTAAAAAAATATCTTAACAGATGTTTATAAGTGGCTATGCTGTGGTGGCTGGTGCTGCAGAAAGACTAGTGCTTGGATATGACAGCTTTGGGAACATATGTGGTCGGAAGAACACTCCTGTAGAAGGGGCAAATCTTTCTGGATTGGACATGACTAATAAAAAGTAAGTGCATCAGATAATGTATTAATCAATCAAATGTTTGAGAACTTAGTAAAATACACATCTTCTAGTTGTCAGTCATATACCTCTGTGTAAATACACACTGTTGTATTGGAAGGCAAAAATGGTGGGAGTAGTGCAGAAGAGTGAGTGAAATTAAAAAGTTAAGGTAGAATTCGAAAATTTGCTGCCTTGTTATGCTTTATGCATCTGCCTTCTTAAAGAGGATCTTAAATGGGCCAAACAGGCAGTCATTATATAAGGCAAATCTTTCTACTTAAGGATGTTGCACATTGACATTCCCAATCATTCCACTGACTCCTTTGGAAAAAGTTTCACTTGCTTTGTAGCACTTTAAAAAGAAGGTTCAGAATTTAAACTTATGAAAAACCAAGAAAGCTTGTTTTTTGAGAAGAGGATCTTTTTTCTTTCTAGGTATGTGTTCTTTCTGAATTCATGCAGCCTGGAAATACAAAGCCCCAAAATCAGTTCACTTTCCTTGTGCGTGTCAAGTTGTCCACAACAGCAACTCAACTCTTTGGAAGATCTACAGAGTTTTGCAAGGAATAATGGTGTGCCACAGGGAATATGAGTACCTCAGTGTGTCTGTAGAACAGTTGAGCAGCTTCCACTTTGTTTTTGTTATGGCTCTTACACTAGGGAGTCATATCTTACCATTAATTTCCTGAACAGTTCATGATAACAGAAAATAAAATGTCTTGTTTCTGCTTTATTTCAAACCCACAGTTTCTAGAAATGTTACAGCTCTCTTATGCAAATTAGAAAATTGTTCATTAACTCCTGCACAGTGCTGAGATTATGTAACAGAAAACTGGCTGTTGATAATGAACTAGTGAAGTTTGGTGGGGGTGCCAGTAGGTGACCAGAGTTCATATGTTGTTTGTGACTCTTGTCCAACTGGTTCCTTTAAATGTAATTAAAACTGTGGTGGAATTATTAATTCCATGAAGACAAAAGTGGATTTATCCCTCTAGACATTAGACCCCTATGTTTGCTATTGCACTTTGTTGTAGTTTAACCCCTGCTGGCAACTAAGTGCCACACAGCCACTCACTTCCTAGCAAATCCAGGACACACCTTGAAATTTTATTTGATTCTGGTGTTCAAGATGAAAATGCTGTCAGAAATAGCTGTTATGTGAAAGAGGCTCCAGTTTATTCATGTCCAACATGTAAATAAAATAATCTGTAGCCTAAGCCTTATTTCTTGGGGTGTATATAAACTTCAGACCATATGAATATTAATAGCTGTTATTGTTGGAGGTCAGTATCCCATTATTTTTTTGTTTTGCTGTTCTATTTGGCAGAGATTGCTATTTAAATTGACAATGTTTGTTTTAATTTAATTCTGGGGTAGTTTGACATAATTTTGTATCTACAGAAGCTGTAAACACCTGTGAGATTATGTAAGTATTTTCAGTCTAACTAAACATAATTGCATCAAATTCCAGCTAAAACTGCTTGCATGTTTATGTCAAGGCAGGGAGAAGTCTTGCATTTTGAATGGCTTGGATTGCCCAGCCTTTCTTTCCCAGGAGTGCTGTCTAATGGAGCAGAGAACCTGGAAATATTTCACCTAGATGCCAGCACAAGTTAGGTTTCTGGATACAGATGTATTCTATTCTAACTCAGGAGGGCCTGGTTCTATTGTAGCTTCCATCATTTAAGGTTTTTCTCTAGCCCTAGTGAGCAAGGATTAATGGCACTGTGGAGAAACAGTGTGCCTGCCCTCCAGGAACATAAGTGGCAGCTGTGCTTAAGTTGAGAAGGCAAAAGATCCTGCAGAGATTGGTTTATATTTACTCAACTACTTAATTTGCTATTCATATACCCACTGGAATATCAGAGATGAAAATGGACTGCTAAGGGATCAAACCAGAAGTGCAACAAAACTTAGCTGTTAATGTGGTTTTTTTCTCAAATTTTTACTAATCTTAAGTTACTTTTTTCTCTCACTGGTTTCTTTTTTTTTTTAGGTTCTTTCCTTTGTGTTTACAGTCTGAATGTTTCCAGTTACACAGTAAATCCAAAGGCAGCTCAGCTGTGTCCCACACTGCCAGTTCCACCAAGGTAAGCATGACTGAGTGCTTTACAACCTCCTTCAGTCCAAACAGCTTCTTATGGATTGTTACTTTCTCACATTTTGTATTTGCTTCACAGTCAGGATGGTTTTGCTTTGTTTATTTATTTTTTTGTCTGTGTATCCTTACAAGTTCTTTTATGTGCCTGTGAATATGCCAGTGTCCTGTCCCACAGAACAAACAAGGACTGCATTCCTTCCATTCCTCTACCCTTTATTCCTCTACCCTTTCATTCCTCTTCCTTTTCCAAATTAGGAAAAAGCACTCCATATGAGGAACAGCTTAGCTCCTGCACAGATTTTGCTTTCTCCCTCAATGCCAAGGATGTGGTCTTTGGCCTTGCTTCTTCTCCTGAGCCCAGAAATTTCCATCAGAATAATTTTATAGCCAGATGGCTTGAAGCACAGATATGTGGATGTTGCTGTCTTTGTCAAATCTGGCATTTGTGAGTCAAAATTCTTAAACCCATGATTTTAAGTTCCACTGTGTCATGAAAATACAGCAGAGAATTGGAATCTCTGTGTTTGCAGAGCTAATTCATCTGCTCTGAACAGCAGAAAATAGAACAAAATGAAGAGAAGAGAGCAGGAGACATGTAAAAACACTACATACAGTGGATCAAAGGACAGCGTGTAAATTGATGAAAAAATATGGCATGTTTCACTTATTTCCTCAAATTTCTAGGCCTTTTTTTGGTTTGCCAAGGAAGTCAGCAAAGTTATTAATCTTGCACAAAAATATTACATGGTAGAAGCAAAGCTAGTTAGTAAATTTTTTAGCTATTGATAACAAAACCTCTCCTCTTCAGGTATGATTTTGCCATGGGCTGTTGTAGGGCAGCGCTGCCAAAGTGGGACAATAAATTTATGCAAGAAGCTTGGCTGGGAGTGCCAAATAATTTTATATAAATATTTGGTGCCATTAATTGTGCCTTGCAAACATTGTTTTGGTGTGGCTTTTGGAATGCTTAAATGTCATAAAAGCAGTACAAAGTGGTTTTGATCTAGAATTATCTACAACAGCATAGGTTGCAGCTATGTTAGCATGAACTTTGTTTTTACATAAATACATGGGAGCAAAGCAGGTGAAGCCAGACTAGAATGGGAATAGGGGCTATGTGCTGATGGTGATAGTTAATGAGAGAGTTGTTAATTTCTTTCCTCAGGCTGATCTTGACTGGATCTGTTCTGGTACACTGATACAGGCATGACACTGTTAAGGAGTTTATTCTTCAGATTATACATAAAGCTGCTCTTTATAACAGAATGCTCTCTGTGGAGAATGCCAGGATGGATCTCTGTGGATTTTAAACTGTTTGTCCAGTAATTAATATTTTTTACCACTTTTGTTTTCAACCTTTCAGTAAATCCTTTCCATTATTTAATCGCTGTGTTCCACAAAATCCTGAATGCTATTCCAAATATGCATCTGTCCTCATAAGTATGGTTAATGAAATGGATGTTTTTCACCGGATTCTGAGTGGAATATTGGCAGGAAGAGATACTGTGATAGGACTGAGTGTCCTTGCACTAGGTAAGGTTATAAGTAAAAAGTGGATAATGATATTCAATTAAAAGGTTAAAGTGTTTCTTGTAAGTCTATATGAGTAATTCAAAAGTAGACTTTTTTCATATTTTCTGGGCACAGTTATTTTTTAAGGAAGAGTGTTCAGATTATATCAGGAGACATTTAATAGACTGGTGAAATGCAGATCTCTGTCAGATTCTGTGGTCCATGACATGGTTAAATGCCTCATTTTGGAGGACTGTAAGAAATTGTTGAAGAAAAAGATTACATCAGCATGAATACTTGAACTTAACTCTTACATAAAATGTTTTTAAAAAGCTAGTATTTCATGTGGTGAAATATATCAGCTATAAGTTTCTTATTATTTAAGTTAGAGGTAACTGTGTGCTTTAAATGTTAAAGAGGTTGCCAGCTTTATTAAATGCTGCTGCTGTTAAGGTTACTGATTAAAAATAAAAGCTAAAATTCTACAAGAACCTTAAATTTATACTTAAAATGAAAAGGGTTGTAACACTCAAACTTTATGTATTTTTCAGCCTTTTCTTTGATACTGGTTTTAGCCTTCAGATTCATTCAGACCCTCTTCATCCATACTCTGATTGCACTGGTTGTGTTTGGGTTGTTGTGTAAGTATACTTACTGTTTCACTGTACTGAAGGATTAGCAGCTGAACAAATAGCTATCCTGTATTTCCATGGCCATCCTCAGTAACCTTCAGCTTACCACAGTCATTTCCAAGCTGAGGCCTTTTGGTGCCAAGGTCTGGCTGTGCTGTTCCAGCTGCTGAGTGTTAGGATGATGGTGATGTTTATTGTTTTTATAGATGCCTAGGAACAACATTTCTTTTGGCAGATGAATGCAGTTATGAAAATGCTACTGTTTCAAAGAATGCTTAGTGAACTCTTATAGTGAACCATAGGAATGTGTCTGGCTAAAGCTTGTCATTCCATGAAAGTTAGCTTTGGATCTCCACAATGAAATTACATGCCTGAGCTTTGGGATAATGCAAGAAATCCAAATGTTCTGCTGCGGTTTTACCTCAGTCTGACAGGCCATTCTGGAAGTTTCTCTGTGCTCCCTGGTCCTGTGGCTCACTTTGGTGGCTGGCAGTATTCCCGAGCTCTGGGGGATGGTGGGAGGGCAGGACGCTGGGAAGGGAGGGTGGGCAGGCATCATCCTGCCAGCAGCAGCGTGCCCTGCCCGCCCTCACGCTGCTCTGCTCTGCTCAGTTGTGTCAGCTGTGCTCTGGTGGCTCCATTACGACTACAGGAATGACCCCAGCACTGAACTGGAAACAGAAAAGGAAAATGTAAAATTCCTACTTGGATATGCCATCTTCTCAACAATCATCACTGTAAGTAGCATTTTGCCCTAAGCAATGGCAGAGGCTGTAACTTGAAAACTTGAACTACAGGGGTTCTGCAACAATAAAAATAATTCCTAATTCTTTTCAAATTGGAAAATGAGAGTAAATTCTAAGATCTTCTTACATTCATTCACATATAATCATAAAATGACAGAATGGTTTGGGTTGGAAAGGACTTTAAAGATCCCTAGTTCTAAATAGATTTTTAGGCCCTCATCAAAACTACAAAAATAATTTTATATATTCATTGTGAAACTTGTTTTCAGCCTTGCCATACTTCAAACCTGTACAAACTGTGTCAGTGTTGTTGGTGTAAAAATGCCAGAATTGTGTTCCATGCCCACTTTGTGCTGCATCAGCTCACTGGAGAATCATGTTGAATGTGCACAGGGCACTGGCTGAGTATGGACATGAGATCTGTGGATTCATCCCATCCTATCAGCAGGAGAAAGGGGTGGCAGCTCTTTGAGACAATGAAAGGGCCAGTGAAACGCAGGCAGCATTGTCTAGACCTCAAGTTATGGGGTTAAATTCTGTTTTTCTCTCAATGACCTTGTTTTACAATAGAAAATCTGAGTGGTTTGCAACTTCTGAAGAGAGGTTTTTCACTCTGATGTTGCAATGTTAAAAGGAGCCATTTCTCAATTTGAGGGTGCAGTCAATTTGTACTTCATGAGACATTTGTCAAAGCAGTTGTCCTGTTGTCTTAGAGATGAGTAAGATCCATATGGAATTTGCCAGATATGAACAGTCTGGCAGTTTACAGTGACAAATATAAATGTGTCACAGACCAGATTTTTTTTAATATCCTCTGTAAGTTATGACCTTTTTACATCTGCTGATACTAAAAAGGTAAGAAAAAGTTTCTTGGAATGCTAGTGTGTTCCAGTACAACTGACTGTTGTTTGCAGAGCTGTGGGAACAGCCACTGCTGCAGGTTATGCTTCAATTCAGAGCTGGTGGCTTCTTTCCAGAGCAGGCAAGAAAACTAGTGAAGGAGCTACCACTGCTTGTATTTATTGCTTCAAAGATTCCAGCCTCCCTTTTAATTGCTGGTCATATTTTCTTGTCACATACAAAGAATTGGGGATTTTGGGGGATTTTGACTCAGGGCTTTGTTGTTGGTGGGTTGGGTTTTTTACTTTTGGAAGACAATAATTTATTTAAATAAGTTTTCATTTTATGTCTGCTTTGCTCCTATACATACATAGTTCAAAACTAGTTGGGTTGTGGACTGCAGGAAAGGACTGGTTCTCCTACCACTGTGAAAGTGAACAGTGGCAAACTGACCTGAGTAGAAAGAAAGTTTAAAAGTTCATGACATTCAGGGTATGTGAAAGCAATGTGTGCTGTATAATGTATGTTTATGTTTGCTATAAAGCAAAACAGACAGCTTCCATTAGATGAATTAAAGTCTTATGGATACTATTTTGTTAAAAAAATCAGCAATGACTATTGTAGGAAAATAAATTTTAATCCACAGGCTCTTTGAGAACATAGGAAATGTCTTGGAAGGACTTTCTAATGTGTAGTAAGATTGCATAAATTACTTTGTTGTCATGTCTTTGTGAAATCTGTATCCTCTGATCTCACATTTGACAACTCTGATAATTTTCTCGACAAACCCCTAACAATTTGTCTTTTTCTTTCCTGAAACAGGTTGTTCTGCTCTCCCTTATATTTGTACTAAGAAAGAGGCTTCCTTTCTCTGTTCAGCTCTTTAGAATTGTTGGCAAAATCATTGGCAGAATTCCTTTCCTCCTGTTCCAACCACTCTGGACTTTTCTGATTCTCATTGTGTTCTGGGTATTTTGGGTTGCTGTACTGCTTAGCTTAGGAACTGCAGGTAAGCATATGCTTTTCATGTTTCTGACTGAGTGCTAGCCATTTCCTAAATTTTCTTCTTAGATGTGGGACTTCTTGGTGCTGGTGTACAAAATGTGGGCTAGCATTGTTACACAGCTGAGTTATTTTATTTTATTTATTTTTTTATTCTTTTAAATTTTTTAATTCTTTAATTTTTAAATTTTTTTGACCTGCTGTTACAATCATAGCACAGCTTAAAGGTATTTTATGTTTTGTCTTCTTTCTAACTTGAAAGGAATGCTGATCTTTTCAGCAAGTGATGCAAACAGTACAGAGGATAGCACAAACTTACTGCACAGCAGAGTGATGATAAAGTTTCAGTTTTGAAAGAAATTACTTTTCTCAAGATTTAGCATAAGAAAGGAAGGTAAATATATTGCTTTTATGAGCAACCTAGCAAAACGTGTTTTGACAGAGGTATTCTGGCTGGGTATTTTTAGTGCAGATGTCAGTCCTTGTAAGATCTTCCTGTTAGAAGCATGTTAATGTCTAGAAGAGCACGTGTGCATGTTATAAATAACCCAGATCACGTCTCAGTTACAACCCGAGCATGAACGCCGGTGGGAAGGCGCCGCGCTGTGCGGGCTGTGTCCCGGGCGGGTTGGGCGCTGTGTGTCCCGGGCGGGTTGGGCGCTGTGCGGGCTGTGTCCCGGGCGGGTTGGGCGCTGTGTGTCCCGGGCGGGTTGGGCGCTGTGCGGGCTGTGTCCCGGGCGGGTTGGGCGCTGTGTGTCCCGGCCGTGTCCGTGGGGACCCTTCGGGGCCGTCGGGCGCTCTCTGTGCTCGCAGCAGCAGTGCCCGCCAGGGGGCGCCGCAGCCCGCGGGGAGCGCCTCAGGCCCTCCCGCCCGGGGAGCGGCTCCGGAGAACCGCGGGGACAAAGGGCGGCTCGGCCCGCCGGGCTGCGGGCGGCGTGCGTGGGCCTGCCGTGCTCCGGGGAATGGCCAGCGCTGCCCCCGAGCCCGCCGTGCTCCGGGGAATGGCCAGTGCCGCGCCTGACCCGGGACGCGGCCAGCGCAGCGGCTGGGCCGGCCCGCGGGCTGAGCGCACGGACAGCTCCGTGTCAGCAGCATTGCTGTTGGGATTTCCAGTCCCTTACTCTACCTCAGATGTGCTTTGTGATTCAAATCTTGGAGGACGAGCGCTAAACGAGATCTGGTATTGAGAATATTCCATTAGGTTGTCGCTCAAATTTTCAACCCAAATATGAGTCCTCTGAAATGCTGCCTGTTAAAGCAGCTCACCATCAGATAAGTTGGGGGTCGTTCTGCTCTTCTGGGATGATAGACCCACACATACTGTAATGATAAATGCATACAGAACTGTATGGTTAATAATGCACTAACAGGACACCTTGGTATTATTAATTAGTTTTCTGCAATTGTCCTGTAAGTGGAAGATGTCTCTTTTTATTTTGAGTTTTGGGGACTTTTTGCACCACTTGAGAGTACTTCTCTGAAGATCTCCAAAGATATGCTTTCTCTTACAGAGCAATTTGTTTTCTTCATTGACAAACAGTTACCTGTCTAGGATTCAGCTTGTAAAATACAGGTGGTGATTTTCTTGGGTTTGATGCTTTGACGTTTTCTTCTCACAAATATGTTTTCTGGAGCTGTGCAGGCTGTATTTTAAATGCAAATGTACCAAGAAGGCCAAAAAAATGAAATGTTTACAAAGACACTAGACTTTTTGTCTAATACAGAGAGATGGGTAAATTAAATTGGCTTGCTGCTGTGCTGCACCTGTTCTTAACATTTTCTTTGAATCTGCACTAGTTATATAATATTTATGGTGTCTCTGCATCTTAACAGTTCTGGAGCACTTGATCCTTGCTTCAGCTGTGGCACACCTGATCATTATGCGACCATGCAGGCACCTTATTTACATCTCCTCCAAAAGTTAGTGTTACAGTGAGAAAAAAGTCCTAACTTCTTGGGGGCTATAGAAAGCTATAGCCTGCACTTGGAAGGTACTTATGCACATGACTAATTTGAAACACATGGATAATCCTATTAAAATCAGTGGGACTACTTATGCATTTTAGGGTAGGCACCTGCCTAAGTACCTTGATAATTCAGAATCTGTAGGAGCAGCAGAGACTGAGTGAATTCCAGGCCTAGAAAACTAGGAGAAATGCCAAGACTTCATGAGACTTTAGGTAGCACAGTGGCACCAGTTAGAACCATTAGCTGGCTAGGAATGGAATTCAGCTGTTCTTTGGAAAAGCTGATATGTCTTAGGGTTATTGAGTTTTAGTGTTTGCTAATTTGTGGGTATTTCACTGCAGAACTGAAGTAGCCATGTGGCACAACAGAGAATGTGTTTCAGCTTTTCAGAGTGCAGGAGCTGTGAGATCTGCATGGTGTAAATACTGTGAATGTAGATGAGAAGGTGGTGTGATTTTTTTGTGTAATAAAGGTGCACCCTGCAAGCAAGTGAGCAGCAGAACTGCCACATAAAGCTGTGCAACAGCAAAATGAGCAATAAAAATGTGTTTCCTGCAGGGGCCTTGACATTCCTATTACAGTCAGGTAGCTTACCTGTAAATACCTTTACATGAAAAAGCACAAAATAAGATAACACAATAGATTGTGTTGCAGGAAGCACTAAGATTCAGTGTATGATTCCAGAACCTTTCCTCACAGTGGGAGGGGCACAGCATATTTTCATGTTAACAGGAACTGATAAACAGGCTCTCAGTATTTTCTTGTCAGTGGCTCTTTGTTTGTGATAAGGAAATTGCTGGACTAGACTTCCCAGGAATTTTTTGTCTCTCACAGCAGCCTGTTGCTGCAGGCATCAGCAACGCCTCAGAGCAGCAGCTGCTGAAGAAGGGCATCTGAGCTAAGTGTGGCAGTCCCAAAATGCAGCTGAAGGTGCCACACACTGCCAGCACTGACTGGTGTCCCATTACCCGGCTCTGCTGGCTGCCAGGGCAGCGCTGCGAGTCCCAGGGGAAATTCTCCTGCCTTCTGCTGCAAACACTTGGCCTGTTTGCTTTGTTAACATCACTTCTTTTGAAGTATATTGGCAGCAGATCAACACTTGTACTCATCAAAGGCTTCCAGATTTGGTGGTTCAGATGTGGGGAGTTCAGTTCTTTACTGGGTTGTTAATGTCATCGCTAAGAGTGTATGGTACACTGGGAAGACTCATTATTGTGTCCTTGGAGAAAAATATTCTGTTGACAGATTGAACTGTATTTCAGGGCTGTGTTGAAACAGTTTAGTTTGTATGAACAGATAGATCATAGTGCAATGGCATACACTTTTCTTGAGAGGTTATCTAGGACAGCTTTAAAGTTTATCTGAGATACTGATATAGAAAAATAGCCTTGCATGTAGTTCTGCTGACAAAATCAGGCATGTCTGTAGGCCTAGAAGACAGGAAATTGGACAGAGATGTTTATATAATTAAACAGATTTTTGTGAAATAACAAAACTAGTTTATCTTACCTGATCAGCAAAGTGATCAAAGGTGAAGTCACAGATGGCTCTGCCTGATTTCTGTGCAGCTGAGCACAGGTACAAGGTTGTCCAGGAAAGACAAAGCTGTTACTGTTATTACTGCAGGTGGTTATTTCAGTAGGCTGGTAAAAAGCAAACAGGATTAGTTTGCCATATGAACATTTATCAGTCTTCATGACAACAGTACTGAAACAAAGCCTGAACAGGTCTATTTTTGGAAAAAGAAATGTTCAGGTGGATTGTATGGTGGAAAATGTCCTTAATTCTGCTACCAAATGATGTAATGTCTTTGCATGAAAATGGAGAGGCAGGACACCTTGTGTCTCACTGACATCTTGTTTGCCTGAGTTCCCTTAGTGAAGGCTGTAGGCTGTGCATAATGAGTGTATTTGGCTAGTTGTGTGTACTGCAGGAAAAGGCAGTCGAGAGCCTCTGGAAGAAATATGGGAAACAAAAAAATCTCTTGAATTCATAATTACATGGTGCCTCACTCATTTTAATGACTTAAGTAAATTATTATATCCTCAAAAACTCACCTTAAAAAACCCTTACTTTTGCAAACTTAAAACCAGTGAGGGACAGGAAGGGGAGGAATGAGGGAGAGTTTGTGAGAGGAGATCTGAGTAGTAGCTTTTTCAAACCATCAAATATCTTGCACTTCACAGACTTAAAATTCATTTGAATATATTGGAAGCACTACATTGTTTCTATGAATGACCAACCAAACAGCACTGGAGAGACCTTGCCTGTTCAGCCAATATTGTTAACCTGTCAGGAAAAAAAAATAAATCTAGAACATATATCTGTATTTATGTACCCATGTAGCATTTTTTTTACCTTTCAAAGAACTTTAAAATAATGTTGCAGTGCTACTATGGGGTAAATGGATATTTTGCTTTATTTACGGACTAAAAGGCTGCTTCTGAAAACTTAAAAAAAGCTTGTCTAAACCTGATGGTATTGCTGAAACAAATCTTTACTGTTTCTACTTCTAGTTATTCTTGAGTAAGAAGTCTGTGGCTGTAGAAAAACAGGCCAGAAAGGAACCATTTCCTAGATAGCTTTGTGTATGTGGTGGTTTTGAACTTGAATGTGGTGGTGGTGTGTTGTCCTGTAAGAGAACATAGAGTCATAGAATCAATTAGCTTGGAAAAAACCTTTCAGATCATCAGGTCCAGCTGTAAACCTGGACTGCCAAGTCCACAAAATGAATACATGAAGTATTAAAGCTTAGGTTATATTGCTGTTTGAGCAGTAATAGCCAATTCTGTCTCACTTTTTTATTTCTTTCATGGAGTTGGAATAAGAAACTACTCACCTCCAGAGATTGTTTTATTTGGTGAACATGTTTCCCTTTAAGGTTAGTAGACTTAAAGGCTTGGTAAAATAAAAAAAAAAAAAACATTAAAAAAACCATAGCATTTTAGGAACCTAGAGACCTTTTACTACAGTCAAATTGTCTTAATGCCATTATCCCCTTACTACTCTTCAGAGTCAAGTGCCACAAAGAGGATTGCACAGAAAAAAGGTCTGATTGTTGAGGAATCTGAATTGACCCCACCTTTTGTGAAAAGCCTTCTATGAATATGAAATACATTCTTTGTTGGGAACAGAAGTGGAAGGAATGTTTTTAGCTTGGATAGGTTAATTTATCCATGCTCCTAGATGCAGTAGTAGCATTGGAGCATGCACTACCGTACCATGTCTGCTTTATTCCCCCGCAGAGAGCCTACATGTATCTGCCTGTATTTTGCACAAAGATTGCAAAGGATAGAGAACAGAAGACTAATGGCCATGGTTCTGATTAGTAATAGCAATAAAATATTTGTTTTGTTTTGCTGCAACAGTATGTTATGTGTCCTTAATATTTTTCTGTAGCCTTTCTCTTCTGCTTCTTACAAAAAAACCCTAAAACATTTCACAGCTAGGCATTTATTTCAAATTAGAATAATGGAAGTCAAGATTTCATTTACTTCTGAACTACTTGATTACTCAAGTCTAGAGTAATGTCTTCTCAGATATCTTTACTAATATGTCTATTTTTCCTTTATTGGTAGCTGTGTCTCAATCTCAATTTAAACACAATCTTTTGCTTTTTGTGAGATTTTATTTTTCAAAATCCAAGTTGAATTATAAGATGTTGTTTCTCTAACTTTGTTAGAATGGACAGAATTAAATAGCATCGAATTTACTTTTTTTGTAACTTTACTGAAGAGAAGTTAAGAGAACATGCACAGAAGCACTTCCATGTCCTTCTTGTCCCTGTCCCCCTTTCTCCTCTCCCCCTTGTCTGGCATGTTATAATAACACAGTGGTGTAATCCCAACTTCAGGTACTGCACAGGCCACTTCAGGAGGACAAGTAGAATACAGAGCTCTGTCTGGAATTTGCTACATGGCATGGTATCATTTCGTTGGCCTTATCTGGACTAGTGAATTCATTCTTGCCTGTCAGCAAATGGTCATTGCTGGGGCAGTGGTTACTTGTTATTTCAACAGGTGAGTGCAGAATTGCCCCTGATAGTTTTGGGGATTTCCCAGCATTTACTTTCAATCTTTTTCTAGGAAAAATGGTCCCAATTAGACTGCAATTTATGTCAATATCAGGAATCCAAGTTACTATAAAATAATCCAATTTACTATAAAATAATGTTGCTTGTTGTAAGTAATCCTGAGTAAGATTTTAAAATTGGCATGATATTAATGTGGCTCACCCCTGCTGCTGGAGATGCTGGGCCAAACTGGGCCCTGATATTGGAGCTCTGTTGGCTCTGAGGGAATTCCCATTTGGAAGGCACAGGCTGCATTGCACCCTTTTCCAGGAGACTGCTTTAGCTCCAAATGAGAAGCAGTATATTGTTCCTTGGTAATGTCATGTATTCATGGGCAGTTTGACCATTGCATTTTGGTCAATACACCACATTTTTGGTGCAATACACCACATAAATCCCCAAGGCAAAGGCACTGTCCATATCTTGTTGGTGCAGAGCAGGGAAGCACCTGTAGAAACTGCTGTGATGACATTTACTGCTCTGCTAGGGGCTTCCGCTTTCCAGCTATTTTTTACTGCTGCAGGAACTGGCTGCCAAGTACAGAAGGTTCCTGCTCCCAATTGTGTTGGTATCATTTTGTACAATACTATTAGGCTTTCCTCTTGCTTGCCAGGTGACCTGTACTGTGTTGAGAGGGTTGTGTTTGCAAGGGGAAATGTAACTTTTCCGTGGTGGTAATCCCTTGTCCCAGCCTTTATGCTGTCAGCACAGATCCAGAGAGATGCAGAGTAGTGCAGGAATGGGGAGATGCAGAGCAGTGCAGGAATGGGGAGGTGCAGAGCAGTGCAGGCATGGGGAGATGCAGAGCAGTGCAGGAATGGGAGGTGCAGAGCAGTGCAGGCATGGGGAGATGCAGAGCAGTGCAGGAATGGGAGGTGCAGAGCAGTGCAGGCATGGGGAGATGCAGAGCAGTGCAGGCATGGGGAGATGCAGAGCAGTGCAGGCATGGGGAGATGCAGAGCAGTGCAGGAATGGGAGGTGCAGAGCAGTGCAGGAATAGGGACAGGGTGGTTAGCTGCAGGAGCAGCCACACCAGCAAGGGCAAGGGTTATCTTGAACTGTTCCAGCAGCTCTGAGCTTGTCTGCTGTGTGTTTTTAATGTATTCCCTGGGGCTGCATCATAAAGGCGTGTCACAAGAGTTTGTTTATGGGATCTTACAGACAGGCTTTCTTCTTGTCCTGTGAGTGCTCTGAGGAAGTGGCACGGCCTTCCCAAGCGGAAATCTCCCTCCACAGCACGCTCAGCAATGCGCTGCACGGCCAACAGCCACGGCTGAGCTGCACATGGGGTGGGCAGGGGGTCATTCCACCTGGGTTAGCTTTACAGGAGATGTTTATTTGGCCTGTAATACCACGACTGAAAATGGATTTGGCCTTCTTTTATTTTAGTTTAAGTATGAATCCACAAAAGATTGAATTAATTTAATAAAAATAAGTAGATTTTCTTGTTAAATGATTACATTTTACAACTTGTGGAAAGGGCTTGGTCTTTTTAAAAGCCTTCTTTGTTAGAATTGGTGTTTTACATGAGGGTTTTTTCTCACCTTGATGTGCTTAGGTGTTATGTATCTATTTACCTTGGCAGGGAGATGAGCCTTTCCCCCTCTCTGGGAGTAAAGGAAGGTGATATGGTAACTCAATCCATCACAGGCATCACAGTTCTGTCCATGTCTGAGCTTCTTTGGTAGCTCCAGTGCACATATATCATTGCACAGATTTGAAATCACATGTATCATTGCACAGATTTGAAATCACATATATCACTGCACAGATTTGAAATTAAGGGTTGGGCTTACTACCAGACTAAAGGGTTGAGTACCACAGTTTCCAAGAGAAGTGAAGTACATATCTGTCTCGGTAAGTCAAAAATGAAGGTTTATGGATGTTGCACCAAAGTCATTGAGAGATGAACTAGAACAAGCTTTTAAAGGCTTCCTCTTCAAATTTATCTGCAATATTTATGGCCATCCTTTGCCCTACTTACCCACTTGACCTAAAAGAGCCACCATCATGGATGTGGTCAGACCTGTGCCATGTGGCTTTGAGATAAGGTAAAAGTGCAGTACAGTCTGTGTGGTCTCTGTTAGTCTCATCATGTCTGTTTTATTACAAATCTTGTAATTTTTTGTAACATAAAACAGAAATAGCAAAGAAGAAAAGCCAGCTGTGGCTCTATTCTATATAACCAGTCAGGCAGATTCCCAGATTTCCCTGATACCTTGTGCACATGCACAGAATCCACTGCACAATGATTGCTTGCTTGTGCTAAAGCCACTTCAGGATTGCAGCCACATCATGCACAAAGGTGGGTGAAGCTTCAGCCTTGGGAGCAATGGGAGTAGGTTGGAGCCAATCTTGAGCTTGTTTACAGACATAACCATCACCTGTTGCTGTATTTAGCTGCTTCCCTGTTTCCTACTCTGAACCAGAATTACAAGGAAAATCTGTTCTTTTTTCAATCTGTTTGGAGGCAAAGCAAAATCCTGGTCAGACCCTGTTCTTGTGCTAGTTCATTTGCTAGGAAAAGGAGCTGTGGAAAAACATCCAAATATGTAAAAATTTATCTAAACTAAGCTTTAATTTTTGTTGGTTTGGTTTTTTTTTACATTCTTGTTCATCATTTGGTCATGTTAAAAATATCAAAACCCTTCTTTGTTTTTCTCTTCAGTAACAAGTACATTATTAACACAGGAATAAATTTTCTTCTTTCTGTGTTTCTTATCACTAGTTAGCCTTTAACTTGCAGAAACTTAATAATTTGTATTCTGAGATCAAACTAACACTGTCATATGTAAGGAAGTGTTTTAGGGAGAAAAAAGCAATGGCTCAATATGAATAGAATAATTCATCCACACTACAATGCATGTGTTTCTAACACAGAAACCTGATGACTCTAGAAAAACCCCAAACTGCCTTATTCAGTATAAAATTCCACCATCCCCCAAGCTGTTCCCCTGGTTTTAAGACAAAAATAATAAATGTAGCAAATGCTTTGCTGGAATTTCCTATTTCAAATAATGTGGTATATTCACATATTTAAATACAACTTTTCCACTGCAAAGTTTTTTGTGTTTTGAGTGAACTGCAATAATACCTTCAGGATTCTTGCAGCATTATAATCCCACTCCTGAATATAGTGTGTATGATTTAAATCCTTGCTGAAGTGAGGATTTATTAAAATTATAATTTTAGAGCTTCTTAGCCCAAAGCAGTCATTCTCTTATTGGTGTCTTTTTATATTTTAATTTCTTGTGCAAACTACTGATTTTTCAAGATAACAGAGGTTTTGAAGAAATCAATTCTGAAAACAGGGCTTCTTACGTGTGATGTTATGTCTGATCTTTATGTAGCTACTTAGTCAAACTGCTGCTGGTTCTGGTGCCTAACTAAATATTTCAGGGTTGGGCCAGTTGCTTAAGAGTTACTTATGGAAGGTCTAATTATGACTATTGGTCCATGTGGGTATTTTTTATCGTTTGAAATATTTTAACTGTACTTAGAGTGTTAATCTAGTTAGTGTTTGACAAGGGGTGAGGGAATCTCTTTAAGTTGATTTCCTGAGGTTTATATAAATTCTTGAGAGCTGTGTCATATTACTGTCTGTAAATGACTGACATTAAACTGTTCTTTATAAAGGAAGCAAAGTAATAAAACTTGTATTTAGGCCATTTATTGGCTTTGCTTTCTGATTTTGGCAGGCATTATTTTTCCAAAACAACACAGGTTAGTGTGCACTAGAACTACAAGGTTTTTTTTAGTTCAGATTATAATTCTAAACATATAGTATGATACTGCTTTTTTGCTGTATTCAATTTTTTTTAAAAAGCCTCTTCTGTGGGGGAAAAAAATTAATATTTTTTAAAAAATTTTAAACCAAATTTGGCCAAATTGCAATTATAAAAGTAGATAGTAGCTCTCAATTTTATATGTGAGAACTTGTGATTTTATTTTCTAGTTTTAATTTTACCACTAAAGAAGAAATAGTGGATTCATTCCCTCAGACTAAAATCTTGCAGAACCAAGAGTTAAATAAAAGATTGCAGAGAATAAGAGAAGTGACAGAAACTGGAAAGAGGTGTTCAAGGAGTATTCTCAGATATTGTTCACTTCTCCTATTTTTCATTGTAGTTTTTTCCTAGACATTTTTCCATTGCAGAAAATAGTAATTTCTTAAGAATTAAACTAACCCAGAAGTTGTAAATTTGGCTGTTTTTCTTTGGACTAAGGTGAACATTCAGATGAAGTCAGTAGAAAGACTGGAGTAGTTCAATTAGGAAAGGAGGTAACAGCTTAATTCTTAAAATTTCCAAATACTGAAAATATAAGCAGTGCTTATCTTTTTAAATAAGTTGCTAAAGCATTTTTAAAATTGTTTGTTTCTCTTTCTAGAAATAAAAATAACCCACCACCTCACCCAGTCCTGTCATCCATATCAGTGCTTTTCTGCTACCATCTAGGAACTGCTGTAAAAGGCTCGTTTCTAATCACAATACTGAGAATACCAAGGATTGTTCTCTTGTACCTTTGCAACATCCTAAACCAAAAGGTAGGTAAATACTTCTGTAACACTATAAAAATAGAAGGTTAAAGATGAGATCATGGGGAAAAGAAGTGAAGAATATATTTCCTGCTTAAAAATATATGGTATTGCTATTACTGTCTATTATTAATAGATGGATTTTCTATTTTATCATGTTTTCTTCATTAGGAAAGCTTTTTTCTCCCAACTCAGATATCAATGCATCCTTTTTATTCTCAAGTCTGATAATTTTAAAAGCAGAAAATACCAATATGAAACTCACCTTTAGTGTTTTATACAAAGGTTTTTCTGAAGGATAAAGAAAAAAATTGGCAGACTGCTCTATTAAAACTTTTTGCATTCATTTTTAAGGAGCAGGAGTAAGAATACTGTTGTTAGATTTAAAATCTGTTATAGAAAATACTTCATCTGCCTTGTAATATGCTTCTATAGAGAGAATATATGGAATAAGAACTGTTCCTGGGAGTTGTAGTATCCAAGACACATCTTCTAAGACACATAAAGCATAGATCTGGGCTGATTTGAATATTTTTTGCCTTCTTTTTTCCTTTCATTCATCTCCACATCTATTATCTTCTGCTGGAAACACAGCACTGTAGGTAATTCTGGCACTTTTGCAAGGAGGGAAGACTGTTAGGAATGCACAGTTCTGATTTTAGGAGAAGATTTAAGAAAATATTTTCATGTAGGTCTGTTCCTCTATGGTTTATAGTGGCCTTGAAGCATGTTATGTATAGTTATGACGGGGTGTTTACATTTACAGTGACAATGTATTTACTATATGGCATGTGTTTGCTATAGGTTATGAAGGCTTAAATAAAAACTCCTTGTCATAAAACACTTGAAAGGTGTGGTCTGGATTTATGTTGCTTTCACATGGAAGTTTTGGTTATAAAACTTTGTGAGTTGTGTTAACTAAGAACATTGTATAAAGACACAGACTTCCCCACCCTTGCAAAAAATGTTGCTGTTCTCTGTGAACAGAGGAGAAGTCAGGGGCCTGTGAGCTTGCAGGTAAATTTACAGATTTTTCTTCACAGCAGTCTTCAAGCAGAATCAGAGAGGAGATTGTAGGTGAGATCCCTTGCTCTAGGCTTTTAACAAACAGTCCTTACTGAGATAACACAGCTTTAGTAAAATCATCTCTCCAGCAATACATAGCAAGAGTAAATTGTTCTCTGCCAGGAGTTTGCATGTACAGTCACTGTTTTGAAGGAGTTATTTCTGGAATATTTTCATGAACCTTTTTGGAAAAGTTGGGAGGTTTGTGGTTTCTGCTTGAACAATAGTAGCTGTTGGGACTTGAGTTTTCTATAGCGACTGGAAGATCTCTGCTTTCCAAAGCAAGATAAAAACATTCTGACCTTTGGAAAAATAAAATTAAAAAGACTGAGTATCCCTGAACTGGATTTCCTTTTGTTGAGAAAAACAGGCACTTAATTTTGGAAGGCTGTTCTGGATACCAAGATGTCTTGTTCTCATCTTGCATCATCTCCATGATGAGCTGTTCTGAGCTCATGATGTGATGGGGGATCATGGAACAAACCTTAAGCTTTACTGCTCAGTTTTTGCTATGAAATTAATACAGCTCAGTGGTCTTTGAAGACCCTGTTCTAATACAAGATTTTTCTTCCTGATCTGAAAAATGAATGTAATGCTCTGAGTCAAAACACATGGATGTTCATATAAGCCCTTCTACCCATTCTTTTATTTTTGTTCAGTAGGGTACCAGTAATTTCAGAACTGTGGAAGGTTTTTGATAATCAGGTTAAAAATCTGTCTCTGTACTCCCTGATCACTGTGAAGTGTTTTAAGGATTAGTGACTTGCCTGCCTGTTTTTCTCCCCAGGCAGCTGTTAGCTCACAAAGCTGCTTGCAGCACATATTTTCTTTTCCCAGAGAAGAATCTTCCATCCACAGGAAGAAAAAAAAAAGCACAGCTCTGCAGTCATTAATATTGAACAGTCTGAATTAAAAGCTATTCCTAAAATCCTAATGGAAGTATCTGCTGCCTAAGTGAAAATTTTATTAGAAGAGTCAGTCACCTGTAAAGCAAGTTTTTTTTTAGAACATTGGTTTTGTTTGAGGCTAATTATGTGTCCAATAACCAATCATTTCATTTATTGCAGAAGAATGCAAAGCACCTGTTTGACTGCTGTTCCTGCTGGGTTTGCTTCCCAACAAGTTGCTTAAGATACTTTAGCCAGGTATGCTCTGTCATCTCAGTCCCTCAGCCTACTCTGGATGCCATGGTTGGTGCCTGACCCTTAGCATGGCTAAAAGGGGCTCATCCTGGGTGCAGGCCAGAGTTTCCTGCTCGCCACCTAAATTAACGAAACAAAAAATCCTCCAAGTGCTTGGTGTGAAGAAACAGGGAATTGACAGATATGCAAGGTGCTAGGTTTTCGAAAACTTGTTAATACAGCTTGAGATAGTCAGCCCTTTCAGAGGGCCACTTCTGTTTCTGGAGGTAAGTATACTTAACATTTTGTTGAGTTGTGCCGGACAGACTTATGGAGCACAGAGAGTCCAGGTAGGAGGAAGCAATGAAGAATTAGGAAATATACCTGGAATATGGCATTAACTAGTTACAGTGTTTTCCACCTGGAAATCCTGAATAAAGAAACTTAAATTCCTAGTGATTGCCAGTATCAGGAGATCTGGAAATACAAACCATGATGATAGCAGTCTAGTTTAAAAGATGTTTTAATTGGAAATGGATGATTTCTGACATACAGCAGTTTTACAGATACTTGACACCTCTTTTTACCTTCACAATTAATTTCTCCAAATGCAGTTCATATTTACATATATAATGGTAAATAGTTAGTTTTTGTCTTTGTCATTGCCTTGTTTTTATCTCTGGGAGCTCTGTGATATTCCTAATGTGAAAGGGAATCATATTCTCACTGATTCCACCCTCTGAATGCTGAGCTCTTTGTTCTCATTGCTGAGGGTAGTGGTGAAGTAAACAAGACAGTCCTGATAAAGGGTCTGACTTCTCTTAAGTAGGTGCATAAATTAGGTTTAGTCTTGGACAGTTGTTAAGAGAGTTTTCAGTTTAGTTCACCATAGATTAAATACTTCTGCAGTGAAATTTCTGAATTTTCAAGGTTTACTTTTTTTAGGTGGGTCTTATAGTCAGTGACTTGGTGAGGAATATCAGAGTTCATTTTGCCTCCAGGCTTTCCATTTGTAGTCACCCTTTCCCCTTGGCTTGGCTTCCTGCCTTTCAAAGAGATATCCAGCATCCTAGTGTTTACTTTCTCCAGCTGTTGTCTGCTATGTGTCTGTTAAAAGAATTAATTGCTATAATGTTCTTCCTTTTGTTTCAGAAAGCTGTATTTTAGCTCTTTTCCCCTTTAAAGATTTCCTGTTTCCTATTCTATTGTTGGCAGATTTCTGGTTTTATGTGAGTTGTGATTTTTAATCTAATGATCATAATAAAGTGTTCACTTTTGGGGTTTTTTTGAATATATTTTTAGCAAAGGTTATGGTTGTCCACATGTTTCAAATCCAGGGAAATTTGGGTAATAATTAGAAAAAAAAAATAGGCAAGAACAGGGCTCAAGATTTTAATAGAACTTCTATCTGTATGAAATTTAAACATTGGTCTTGAATTATTGCATCTCATTTAGTAATTTGTGGATATAATTATTTGTTTCATTTTTTCCCCTATAACTAATTTGTTCAAGGCTATTTGTTTAAAAAAAAAAATGTTACCATGATTGAAAGTCTTAGTCTTTGGCTCTGTAAAATCTGTGGCCATGTGTAGAAGAGAAAAGAAAAAAAGAAGGAAAAAAATATCTGCAGTTTTAAGCAGCTTTGACATATTTCTTGATTAACAGAAGTAGTGAGCTCTTAAAAGCTCCTGCTGAGATTGGTGGAAGCTGCCAGGAGCAAGGTAGAAATTCCCCACATATGTTGAACACAGACCTGAGAGTCTGTGGGAGGGAGGGGTTAAAAAATTGTACCTGTGTTTCTAACATTTTCTTAAAGAAGTATTCTTGAAGTTCAGATTTTGATATTTTTGTAACCTTAAATGTGGAACAGCTGTTGTAAAAGTTGGTCCAAAGATCATTGTGTACATTAGCATTCCTTACTATTTACTATTCTTTTGCTTTTTATTCTAGCACTATTTTCACTTTAATGAAGAGCATATAATTACCTGAAGCTCTAAAAAAATAAAATAGAAGATCCAATCACTTCTGCACTATTTTCTTCAACCTGTTGTTAAACTGCTTAGGTAATTTGAATTCTTTCTGTTCCTTCATTCACAAGTTTAATCAGGATTAAACAGTACTTTGTTTTCCCTCTGAGAACTTGGCAGATGAGAAACAGGTGTTGGAGAAAGTAACCCTGGTGAAAGAATGCAAGCTTCTTTCTTCCCATGCAGAATCAACCAAGTGCTCTGTTATGTTATCTAAGGGTACTTTCTGGGCTGCAGTACCACCCTGCATGTGATGATATTTAATACTGACTTTAATAGTTGCATGCATCCCTGAAGTGACTCATTCTCTGCAGGCTCAGGTTTTGCTCAGCTCTCCTGGAGGTTAAGAGGAACAAGCCAAAGAGTTACCCTGTTGTCTTCCCATCATGACAGAGTGCTGTGCTAGATGCTGGCTATTGTCATATTTGCAGGGGGCATAATGTAAGCCCAGTGTCCTGTGCAGATTGCAATGTGGACAATTACATTCAGCCTTCCTAAATTTCTCTTGGATTTGCAACTGGATCCTGTGCTAAACTGTGGTGTAGTGTTGCTATGTGCTGTAAAACAGTTCACTCCTTAAGCTGTTCCACTTCAGTCATGGGCAAAGTGATTCATGTGTGTGTATAATCCATTAGCAACAATTGTAAAGCACTCAGGGTTCTGTGGCTGAAAAGTGCTTTCTGAATATAAAGTCACTATCCTTACTTGACAGTTCTGCTTGCCAACACTTGTCAGAATTACCACAGATTTTTTATCTGGCTCTGATGGTTTCACTATGTTCCAGATAAACATATCCAATCATCTCAAGTAAAATCTAAGAGATAGAAATTTTTCTCCTGTAAAAAGAATATACTGGCTTTTAATGTGATTTGGGAATGATGAGGTCTGTGTCTCTCCTGCTTTCTTAAGTTGTAATGGCACTCTTAACTTTAGAAACATTGACGTGTTCACATGTTCTCCCTTTACAGCCTTGCTGCAGTGACTTTTTAAAAACAATACAGCTGGATAGTTTTGCTTTTCTGTGTCTGCTTTGGGTCCATCTGCAGCCAGTTGGCAAAGTGACTCCTCCAAAGTACAGTGCCTGGGTTTCTGAAGGGGTTGCTGAGCAGGGTGTGGTTTCTGTGTTCATCAGCATGGCTGCTGCAGTGCTGCAGCCTTCTGGGCTGTCAGTGAATTCGGCAGGGTGTGAGGCCCATTTCCTGGGACAGAGACCCTTCCTGGGGACTGAAAGCCAGCAAATGTCCAGTGTAATAAACCAAAAGCAAGTCTGTCTAATGGCTCTCTATCCATAGCAGTTCATTGTCTCTTAAACTTTGGATGGAAGCCTATCAGGAGGTTTCAGTTAAGTGCCTTGTGGAGAATTGACCTAGATAAAACCAAAATTCATACATGCTATTGTAAAGCACAGTTCTCTCCATGCCAAACACATTGTGCCTCACCCCATCAAGTACTTCTTTTTCTTCCCAAAAACAATAATGCATTTTAATGTTACTGGCAATATTGCTTCTAGATATAGAGCTAATTTTTCAATCCTCTTGAAAGTACAAGGATAAAATGTTCTTCTACACTGAAATAATATTTTATATAAGTTTATCTCCCCTCTACAGACTTTATGTATATGATAATAGGAAACAAAAATCTTTAGGTCCTAACTCGTTCTGTAGGATGAACCATGTAGGGAATAGAGTTGAACAAAGTTGACTAATTCTTGCTTTGCTACATTTCTTCTTCCTTATCCCATTAAGAAGAAACAGAAGGGGGAAAAAGAGAGAGAAGGAGAAAATAAAAGGCAATTAAGCAAGTGACAGGTAATTCTGTGCTTTTAAGCCAAGAAATTTGTGAACAACACTCTGGAAATCTTCAGTTTGATTTATTTCAGAAATCCCAAATAAGAACATTTTCTCACTAAGTGCAGGAGCCCTGAAAGCAACCCCAGTAATGGTGTAATCATCGTGCAATGGGCATGTAAATCAGGATCCTCTTGCTCCAACCCTGACATGGACATGGAGCCCACATGTAACACTGTGATGCAGCAGGAAAGGACACCCGACTACCCTCTGAGAAAAAAGCTGTGTTGGTCCTACCCACTGGATGACAGCCATGGAGGGAGTAGATAACAGAGTATAACAGAGTAGGAAGCAAGGAAACCTGAAAATTTTCTCCAGTAAGTCCAGACTGAAAATATAAGGTGAAATGGAAGTCCTGGAAACTACAAGATGAAACACTTGCACTGGAAAGAAGGGGATAAATGCCATTGTACAAGTTGCTGCTTATGTGCTCAGGCTTATCTCATGGAGGGGACTGGAATATCCTGTGACAAATGAAGGGCAAGAGCAAGCCCATTAGCCGTCTATGAGACGACAGGGAGGGCTAAAAGCCTGACAAGATCAGCAGAAAAATAGAGCAGAGTAGATATAAATTGTTCATGAATAAATGTCATCTGGAAGTTGGAAGGTTCCTAAGGACCAGCAGGACAACTGTCTGGAACAGCTCCACATGTAAGGCCCAGGAGAGGGCAAGTCCCAAGTGATTTAAAGAAGGGGTTTTCCACTTAGGAGAAGATTTGTGTAATATGCTAATCTGAAATAGGCTCTGGAGTGGCTGAAAGGCCCTTCCAGTCTTGTATGACCTCATCTCTTCAGTGGGGCCTCACAAGGCCCATCTTGCTCTCATTTCCCACCATCTGAGAGTCATGATACAGCTCTCTCAGCAGACCACTAACTGCTGCACAGCAGCCACACTCACTGCCGCCTGCTACCCCTGGATTTTGTTTTCTGAAGGGCTTCCATTGGCATCAGTGACACTTGCAGGCTAAGGCGCTTTAAGATCCAGCCTGAGCACTGCACTGGGGGTAGCTGACCAGGGCAGCCCCCAGGAGAGCTGGCAGCAATAAGATCAGATTGGGATGAAAACACCAGCAGAGCAGAAAAAGCTGAACTGGGATGAGAGATCAACATGTCTCCTTCTTCCTTTTTAAGAAGATTCTGTTGCTATGGCAATTTTCTCTTCCCCGAGCTCATTTTATGAAAGCAAGCCCTAGAATGGAGGACTGAATTCAGCTGTTACACAAAGTAGCAATTATTCTCAACAATTGGAGAACTTACAGTCTGGATCTGAGCCACAGCGCCTTTCTCATGAAACTCCCAGGTCACTTTTTCCAAGACCTTTGACATTCTGTGTTGTGAGGCACAGAAGGATATATTCTTTAAATAGATTTTTTTTTGCATACTGTGGTATTTGGAAATATGTAAACATTCACATTCCCTATTTATTCATCCTGACACTGAGAAGTCAGTGTCTAGTTCCCAGGCCCCAAGCCAGAAGAGGCTTGTGTTCTTCAGAGAGGTGGTGATATGAGATCAGCTTGCTGGTGGAAGGACAAATGCTGATCCCAATCTACTATCCCCTGTGCTTTCAATGCTATCAATGCCACCATTACTTGCTTGTCACCAGAGCAGAGACTACCATTGTAAAAAATCAATTTATTAGGCAAAGACAAAAATATAAGAGTTATAATGTGTATATAAGATCAGACTGAAACTCTTTCTAGCTCAGTGTCCCATCTTCAGCAATGACTGTGAGCAAATGCTAAGGTAGAACAAAAGGATATTTCCCTGCCTCTGTGCTGTTTCTGAATCTGTTTTCAACCTAGGGATTTCTTGAGCTGTGTGTTTTCTGTGTGTTTAATAACTCTCAGCAGATTCCTTTTCCCTGAAATTCCCCATCTCCATTGAGCTCCTGTGAACTTTTAGAAGCTAAAGCATCTTTCGCCCAGCAGAGCACAGTTTGCAGATTTATGGTGAGAAGGAATACCGTCTGTTTTCAAATTTGGCTCCTAATACTTCATACTGTCCTGCCCCTGCCTGGCCTTTGTTCTGGAAGAGGCAGTGAGCCATCTAAGCCTCCACAGCCTCCCTGCATTTGTCATGAGCCGGCAGCGTGAGCCTCCTGCTGCATCCTCCTTCAGTCATGTCTTTTCCAGACAGAAGAGCCTCACGTTCCCCAGACAGAAGACATTCCATGCCTTTTGGATCATTCCTGCTGCCCTTCTCCCAAACATTTTCAAACCCTCTAAAGTTTTTGTGCATGGAAAAATATATTCTGTAGGAACACATATTTAAATAACCTGTTTCTAAATGTTAGCAGGTTCTTAACTGCCATGGTCTACCATCTTAGCCTTCGCAGCAATCTTTAATTTGAAAGGCTTTGGATTATTGTACATATCCTGCAATTTTAAACTTAATGGGATATATAAATTTTTTATATATAACTCCTTTGCCAAAAAATTATTTGCAAATACAGGTAATAACTTGTATGTGTTAGGTGTTCCTTGATGAGTAAGAACAAAAAACCACTTGAGCTCATTTTTGTGCAATGCTGAATTGCATGGAAATGTACGCTAGCTTCAATGTTTGATGTGTTTTGTTAGTGAGAATATTTAGATTTCTATGTGGCTGGATGGGATCAGGGCATGGGGTCTGTATGAGAAACTTGAAAATTGTGAGGCAAGTGTATGGAAAAAGATTCTAGGTTGAACAAGAAACCCTTCAAATATTTTTTTTCTCAGAAATGTATTTTTTGCTAAAAGGTAGAGATCCCTTGGCTGAGTTTTCCAATTGTGCTGGTAATATTCTTGCTTCACATATGTCTGACTAGTTTTGTAGCCTTCAGCAATTCATTAATTTCTGTCTCCTATTCATTCTAGAATGTTAGATTATTACCTGGCTGCCTTTATTTCTTGAGTGTCATCATTAGGTAATACTTGGATTATTTGTTTAAGTTGTAACTGCTATAAGTGCCATTTTTTATCAGCTCGTTTGTAACACAACAAATGCCTGTTCAGGTAGTGTACTGTCTCCAGCGTCATTTTCAGTCTTTTCAAGGTAACCATTCTAGTTAATAAATATCAGAAATTCTTTTCATTGCACATTCTTTGAATACCAAAGTGGCTATTTCAAGAGTGCAAACAAATGAGTATTTATTTTAAGTTTGGAAACAATGTTTGTACAAGCTCACGTGCTTTTTCAACATTCTTTTTTATTTTTAAAACACATTTTTTGCAATTTATAATGAATGCAGAATTTCTGTTTAATTTATTGGCAAAATTTATACTGACCTCACCAGGTCGGGATCTGCCCTGTGAATTTAGATCTTAAGGAACAAAAACAAACTTAGAAAACACTTTTCTACTTTGTGTCTCAGTTCCCTGTGTGTTTAATGGGAATGATGAAAGAGACTGAACTCCCAGCATGTTATAAAGAGCAATCTGTCCATGTGTGACATCCGCAGTGACAGCTCTGGGTGGCGGACAGAGGCACTGTGACTGAGGCCATCTCTGCCCGTGCCCTGGCCCAGCAGGGCTGGCACTGGCAGCTCTCCTGCTGCCACATCCTGGGAGTTCTGCTGTGCCGGCATCCTGCCAGGAGGGGAACACCCTCAGGATAAATGAAAGTTAGCAAAGAAGGCATTTTCCTATTTAGGAATGAAGTGAGCTTGCTTGTTTAAACATATTTTTATGCAGATACTCTTTGAGTTTCTGTAGAGGTCACTGGTGTCTCTGATGTTTTCATAGAATGGGCAATAGATCCTTGGTCTTTATTTATACTTTTACCATCTATGGATGTATTTTCTAATATGTAACTACAGTATCTACAGAATGTCAATGCTTTTTTCTTTACTATCAGAGGAAAATCACTAATTTTTTATATAAATAATATCCAAAATAAAGAGGCAGAAACTCTTTGATTGCATTTAACCTACCTACCTTCCTTCCTTCCTGCCTGCCCTCCTGCCTGCCTTCCTCCCTTTCTTTCCTTCCTTTCCTTCCTTCCTTCTCTCAGACAATGTCATAGCTTTGCCATGCTACAGAAATTGCTCAGAGGTGAAACTGACCTCTACAGAAATAAATTTTCCTTGCTTCAGATAGCTGAAATTGTTTAATATTTTGAATTGTAAGTAAGAAAAAATAGATTTTTGAACAGGAAGGGTTATCAGTAGGCCAGTATAATTCACTTTCAGCAAACCCCTTATGGGCTATTTTTTCACTTCCAGGTGAAGCAGAAAGCAATATAAGCACCACATACATGTTTGGCTTTATAAATTGCTTTAGAACAGTAATCCCTTGCACACTGCAGCTCTAACTGACCATATCAGATGTGACTAAAGTTTTTGTGGTGTAATCTGCCTTCTAATAGTTTGAGTAAAGGGAAACTACTCATAAGAATTGCTGGTAAAGCCCAGAACATGTTTCATGTATCATGAGTGCTACTTTTCTTAGCTGATATTTTGGACATAATTTCAAAACCTTGCTGAGGAGTTCCATAAATGGGACATACATGTTAATTTATGCATAAGTGCAAAAATAATCAAATCCATGAAGGTAAATATTCTATCCTCCCCACCTGTTCAGGCAAGTTTTCACCAAGCAATATAACGTAAAATTCTCAATACATTGAAAAACTGGGAGTGCCCCAATTATCTGTTGTTCTGAGTGGGGTGGGGCACATGATACAGGCACTGGTCTAGTCCAGAATCCTTCACAAAAAGGTTTGTTCAATGGCTATGACTATAAGCTTGAATTTCATTGAAGTGTTTGAAAGAGCCACATATAAAAAATTTTTAATCTTCAACCTTTAATTACCCAGTAAATACATAACTTCATTTTTCCACTTACACAGTTGGCCAGCAGTGTTGGAGATAGATAGCCTGTAAGTTTGGACAGTGTGACTCCAGGTGTTCTCTGGTAATTGTCTCATATTCATTCACAAATTTTGGGGTCGAGAACTTCAGTGTTTTAAAATAAGCTGGATAAATGTGGCTTCAGTGATTTATTTAGTCACTATTGTAACATTTGCTAATGGTGGAAATTATGTAGAAAAACTCTGAATTTAGAAGGGTGACTATTATAGTAAATTAAAATAAAATTGCCATATAATGCAAAATAACTCTTTATATTCATAAAGTCAGTAATTCCAAATAGAGTTTAAGGCTTTGTGTTTGGCTGAAGTAAAATCTAGATTATCAGTGTTTCCTCTCTCACTGCATTATTATCTTATGTCATTTCAGCATGCATACACAACTACAGCCATAAATGGGACAAATTTTTGTACATCAGCAAAGGATGCTGCCTGTATTTTGGCAAGAAATTCTGCTAAACTTGCATCCATTAGCTGCTTTGGAGATTTTCTCCTATTTTTAGGAAAGGTAAGAGTAAACAAAAATATTGGTTCTGTAAAAATGAAGTGAAAAATCAGGTTTGATTATCTTTTCATATACCTAAAGTAAATTAAGTCTATCTTTGTTAAATCCAGTGTTGTCAATGCTATAAAATAAGTTTGGGAGAGAAGAATATCTGAGGAATTTACCTCTGCAGAGTTATTTTATTGTATGATAGCAGTGTCCTTGGACCCATTCTGGCAGTTCCAATTGCATCAAGTCTTTGGTAAATACATGGCAAGAGGTTTCCTCAGCCCTGTGGTATTTACACATGGAACTGAACACAAAGTGCCACAGCTATGTGATGCTGGAAATTGCTTAGCTGTCTCCCAGATGAGATGTGCTCTTAAAATACTGGCTGTAATTTATTTGCCTCAGCGTTTGGGAAGATTGTTTTTTTTTAATGAGAAACATTTCTGCATGATTAATGAGGCTGCACTTCTCTCTTGCTGCCCTGTACAGGTGTTTGTTGTGTGCTTCACTGTTTTTGGGGGATTGATGGCATTTAACTACCACCGGGAGTTGCAAGCTTGGGTAGTTCCTCTGTTGCTGGTTGGATTTTTTGCCTACCTGATGTCCCACAGCCTTCTGTCTGTGTTTGAAGTGACAGCAGATGCCATGTTCCTTTGCTTTGCTATTGATATGGAAACAAATGATGGGACTGCAGAGAAGCCATACTTTGTGGATCAGGAGCTGCTGGTAAATCCCACTGATTACAGCAAAGATATTTGAGACATTCTAAGCTTTTAAGCACTTTTTCTTTCCCTAAGACCTAGTAATCTGAACTCACAACCCATGCTATTTCCTTTCCAACACCTTAGAACAGGATGGACTCAGGGATTCAAGTACATTAATTTATAAACTGAAGTAAATGGGTCCCTCTGACTCCTGTGTCTTAGCTATGACTTGCTGCCTTCTTTGAGATCATATTCAGTAAGTAATGGCTGACTCTCTAGGCCTAATTAGATATATCTTCAATATATTGTTGGTAATTAGAAGACATAAATAAATAGACAAGCTAGCTGCAGAAATTGATCCATGGGATGCCCTAAGAGTAATGCTTATATTTCTTGTGACTGACTGTACACTGATGAGAAAAAATTAACAAGTAGCAGGTCAGGGATCCACTCCACATCCTACAGATGCTGTAGTTCTGGACATATTTAATGCAAATCTGAGTTGGTCTGCTTCATACCTTTACAGATTTTTTTGCCAAAACATTGTCTTCTGTCTCTTGATTAAACTCTTCTGCCTCTGGACAGGTTGTTCTGCATCTTTACCCTTGTAATTACTGTATTGTATTACCCTCAGTACTCAGCTAATAGTGATGCAGTGCTGTAACCGAAGCCTTTGAATATGTATGTGCCATCCCTTTCTAATTAAGAGAATATGAGAAGATGCAGATTTTTTTTCCTTTTGTGCTATTTTTGACACTTCTGCCTTTTCCTTCACAAACGACACAAGAGAAAATCTTAGCAATCCATGAAAAAAAAAAAACAGCAACCAGAGTAGCTCATATGACACAAATATTCTGGATGGATTTCTTCAGGAGAATGTCAGAACTGTTTTGGAGTTTTGGTTATTATTTATTTTTTTAATGCTGCTGTTAGAGTTTTTGTAATATTCATAGAATTTTGTTGAGAACAATAGCAGCACAACAAAAAGCCAGCCTAAAGATAGGCTTAACCCTTTGTACAGAAGAAAGCAGATATATATTCTTTGGCTGTGGTTCAGAATAGTACTTAAGCACATCTCCTGGCTAGGAATATAAAACCAAATGGAAAACTCTGAAGCCTTGACCTCTGTTCTTCCCTCTCTGTTTTGCCAGATTCTAAAATACTTCTTAAGCCAATTTTCCTTCATGAAACAGAGGCTCTCTTTTCTCCACTTCCAAACTTTGTGGTAGTTTCTCTTTAACTCTGCTCTTAATTCTGTGTAATTAGCCATGCCCTAGAGCTGTGGGTGAAGAGAGGATTTCCCACAGGGACAAGGAGTCTTCCAAGCAGGACAGGCTCTATACCCTTCTATGGAAAAACTGTGGGCAGCACATCCAAACCCCTCCTCATTGTATGATCAAGAGTAAGTTTGCTAACACAGACAAGAATTTGGAGTTTCCCAACACATGAAGGCATTTGACTTGTCTGTGTTACAATCAGGTTACAAACATCCCGGGGGTGGAAGGGAGGCTGTGGCCCTCAGGACAATATGCAGCAGTGGGTGGAGAGCTGGGGAAGGGATTTCATACAGCTGGAAACCTCATTCCTGCAGTAGGAGTTGTAACAGAGAGTTTGATTCCTCTTTCTCAGTTGCATTCATCACTTTTGCTGCCTCTGCAGTCCCTTGCAGTGTCACTCAGTGTCATCCAGCCAGGAACCAGCTAGAGTTTCTTAGCCCTGGGCTAATTATCTTCCTTCACCAGGTATTTTTATTAGCATAATGGTTTCCTTTCACAAACGCTCTCACTCTGATTTTTGCTTGCAGACCTTTGTGAGTCAGAATAACAAGTTAACAGAAGGGCGAAACCACAGAAACACAAGACCATTCCAAGATAATGAAGATGGGACAGAGCTCCAGCCTATGGTGAGACAGGAGCGTGGGATATGTGTTTACCTGCCAGCTAATGTGTTTGCCTTTGTGTTCCAAGAAGGGATTATCACGTACCTCCTGACATCTCACAGCAACCAGGATAGTGTATCCAGTATCCTGTTCTTCTATTGCTTTCCCTCCTCAGGAAACCCTCTGCTAGTGCAAAATAAATGGATCCAATAATTGTTGTCTTTTTTTTCCACATTCCCCATTGTGGCCAGCAGAAGAAGAGAAAGTTTGGACAGTGCCAGAGGGATGGGAGATAAATAATATTCAGGTAGTCTTTCACCTGCCTGCTGTATCAAAGTCAGAAGAGTGGTAGGCTGCTTAATTTCATGCTGAAGTTCCAGACCTCCAAGACCAGAGCTTAGAGTCCTCTTCTCTCCTCTTTCTCTCCTCTCCTCTTTCTCCATATTTTATCAGTATATATATTTATTTATTCTGTTTTGTGATGGGGTAACAAAGCTGACATGCCAGAAGGGAGTGTTTCCCCACACCCAGGCTTGGGAAAGTCCTCAGAGTCAACACTCATTCACAGACATCTGAAAAAATACTGCAAATTGCCCAACCTAGAAGCTGCCCCAGCAAGTTCAGAATCAGGGTCTGATTTTCCCCAAGCATTGTGGGGGCCAGGCTAGGGCTGCTAGAGGAAGATTCTGCAGGAACAGCTCCTCTGGCACCCACACTTGCTGGGTATTAAAGTCCTCTGCTGTCACAGCTACTTACACAAGTAGAACCAGTGTTGGTGACTTTTCTTGATCTGCTTTCAAAAGGTACCAGGCTGTAGTGACCTCTCACACAATTCTGTGGCCATTCTGCTACAGGCAGAGCACTCCCCCAGTTTATTACACAGTGAGGGATAGTACTAAATATTTTCATTGTTTGGGTCTGTTATTGCATTCTTCAGTAATTTTTTTGCCAAGCACAGAAACCAGAGGCTGGGTGGGTGTTATTCCCTGCAAGAAGATTGTGGATTTGAGATACAAAAGAACCTTAATCGTTTTCCCAGTTTACTCTTACGACATTTAAATGCAGAAACAGTGCTACACATTATTTGACTTCTTTTTTCTCTCTTTGCAGACTTGAATGTGAAGTACACCAGGAGGTGTGGAAGCAGAGCAGCAATAGCACAAACAGTCATATCAGCAAAGGTTACCAATAGCCCAGGACAAAGTATTAGCTCCCTAAATCTGTTGTATCTTCTGCACTGGTAAAATGACACACAATCTGTTTGTATCAATAAAATATTTTGTGTGTCATCACATCTGATTTTTATTACTACATTTGTTGTGATGGTCTGAAAGTTGATAATAAACTCAGTCTTTGTAAATTTCTGTGTTGTCAGACTAAATTAGTAAGTCAAAAAGGTCATGGAGCTAACGTGATTTTTTCAGGTTTCTCTGGAATGCTGTGCCAGTCATCCCTAGAACAGTAAATGCAGAAACATTTGTAGAGGAGGTGCTCTGAGATGACTGTGTCCTGATTCATTCTGCATATCTGAACAGCCAATTAAGGAACAGACTAAGCTCACTGATGGAAATTACCCTTGATAGAAATTCTCTGTAGTCAAGATAACTAGCAGTTATGAGGTAGGTGTCTTTCTTTCAATTATACTCTTGGGAATGGTTTTTACAAGTTTGTAACATAAACTGTCCAGCTACTCTCCAAAGGGCAGATGAGGAATAGTCCTTCCTTCTTTCTGCAATTGAAAAGATGAAGCAGAAAAATTTGCATCTGTATTTAGAGCTTGACAAAGTAGCAGATGACAGAGATAACAGGACAGACATGAGATAAAAATGCTATAAATAATACTTTATAGAAATGTTCGCTGTAACATGGGTGTGAAATACGTCATGGAGGAAATGGAGCAACTGTCAGGGCTCTAGTCAGAAGAGGAAAACAAGTGTAGACACTTTTAAAAAAATTAACATGGTAACATTCTGCCAGCATTTTCTTGGGAGCAATTTTAAAGCTTGTTTAAACTTTCTACCTGGATCCTGACTGTAATACATTTTGTAGGCTCCACCTTGTTCTGAGTATGGAGTAGTTTCAGATTTTACTTGGTGACACCTTTTATTCTCTTTGTTCAAATTTTATTTGAGGAGAGGTTTGTGGTGGGAAAATGATGCCAGCCAGGGATTTCAGTAAAGTATCAATATAGGAAGTGAGACATCACTGCAGGTGACTCAGAACTGTCTAAATGAATAGATTGATAAACCCTTGATTAGTCACAGCTTGGAAATGATGTACAGAAAAGCTCACTGATGCCTGAATAAGAAATCCATTTCATTTAAATACTGTATCTGGCCTCCTGCTGTTGAAAGGAGACTAGTTATCTAGAAATACTAAGAAATACTTGCTTTTTATCCATAATTTAATTAACTTCAGTCTGCTTTAATATGAGCCACTTCAGGAAGTTGTGGAATATAGGATAAATGATGAAAAAGGGAAAGAAATAGATTAATTACTTTCTGCCTGGCAGGATGATAATACTGGCTGTGACTCACCACCTCTCCTTATTTAAATCTGTACCCTTGGATACTTTTTGTGCTCAGCTTGTGCATGCTGTGGGAACTTCTGAAAAGTCCTGAAAAAGCAATAGCTCTCTGACCCTGAGAAGTGTGCAGATATGGTACTTACAAAGGGGCGAAACTTTTCCTCTGCCGTGGGTTTGACAAAATTGCTTCCAAGAAGCAGTGTCTTCACAATGTAAACATAATATTTACCAATTTACAAAGCATAAGAGGTTTGCTTTGAAGTTAAAAAAACCCCAGTTCTTTTTACACATGCGGGGTTTTTTTCCTGTTTGCATTTGGTACTCACACTGCAAGTTTTGGCCTTTGACTCTCGAACTCTGGTGGAAAAAAAGGGAGGGAAATTTTTTTCTAAGTTTGTCCTTGTTTTCAGAAAATCCCTGGATGACCTTCAGAGGTCCCTTCCCACTCAACAACTCTGTGGTTCTGCTCATTGCAATTATGATGCAGGGTCATTGCCTTCACTGCACTCCAGAGTGGAGAAAGGATTAATACACTTCCTACAAATTCTGGGTTAACTTTTAAAGAAGGAAGGTACTGAAAAAATACCAGTTAAGCTGTATTTGAGTGTATGCTGTTTAAGGAATACTGTATTGTCATTAGTCCAGAAATTACATTATAAAATAAGTTTTGAGATCTGTGTACATTTTTAGAGAATACTTCCAAATATATAGCTTTTAATCACATTTGTACAGAAAGCATAGCTTTATAGCTTTCATTTTACAGCCCAAGACCTCCCAGTCTTACATCCATTGCTCTGGCAATTGTGTCAACCATCTCCAGCTGTAGCACTGCTCTGTGGCAGGAGCCTCCACCTGAGTGAGGGATAAGGCACTCCTAGAGAAGCTGATGCTATTTAGTGCTTGCTTGGCAGGGCTGCCTTCCCCTGCAGGGTCCTGCAGTCAGGAGCTGTGAAGGAGGCTGCAGGGAGGCACAGCTCCTGGGAATACAGTTCCTGCTGCTTCTGGGGCTGGGCTAAGCCATTTCCAATAATCTGACATCTGCCCTGCGATGCAGCCCCGTAAGCTGGACTCATCTTTCCTGCAGCTATGGAAGATTAGATTCAGCAGAATGAAAGGTACTTTTATAACTATGTTCCTTAAAAATAGGAGACAGGGACTACTGGTATCTGCTAACCAGAACATGGCCAAGTGTTGTAGCCTATTGTTTTAAGCAAAGCAGCTTGGTTTTGGTCTTGCTCAGTGTCTACTTCAAACTCTGAATTTGGTTGTGATTCCATTGGATCTCTCTGTGGATGAAACATGCATACCAACAACAGCATGTGTGTTGTTTGTTTCTTCTGTTTAAGTACATAAGGGACAAGTAGTTTAAAGCCTAAGATTTGGCTTCAGAAGAAAGGAGGGCATGGTCAGGCTTTGAAAAAGATTGCTTTTACCCAAACTATAAAAACAGAACAGCTTTTGCTGTTGAATGTAGAACTGCTTTTCAGCATTCAATACAACAGTTCTAAATAATTAAGAACTACTATTTTGAAGGGAGAGCAGGTCTTAACAGATCTGTTGCTAATAATTCTCTTGCCTCAGATGCAAGGCTTGGACCAGTGACCTCTAGAGAGCCTTTCTAATTTAAATTCTGTAAAATAAATAAGCTTAAGACTTATGCAACAAATAGGTCAGCTGAAAGTCAGATCACCACATCACATTCAAAGATGACAGAAACTAATGGAGCATGCACAAACAATTTCCAGTCTTGAGGAAAAAATCCTTCATAAATCCAGAACTTGCAAATGTAAAACATTTAATACGAATGTAGTCCTTTAAAACTGCAGTGAACACTTCTAAGATAACCTTGAATTATGTTACAGAAGTTACAAACTGCAACATTGGCCCCTATTGACACATGCTCTTTTTCCTCCTTTTTAAAAGTGCCAGTAAGCTAGTGTAGCTTCTCTGCACTCCATGCTGAGGAAGAACGCATCCTCCATTTAGGAATAAAGCTCTGCTATCAGTAACTGAGTACCTGGGATTGCAGGTACTCAGCAGGCACAGGCTGTGTGTGTCTTTACATAATCTAAAGCAACAGTGTTTTGCATTCTCCAAGTGATGGCATAAAGGCAACAGGCTGAAGCAGAGGCAACAATAAATCTGTGTGATCCTTGTTTGCCTTGAGAAAACGGCAGGGATTTAGTGAACAGCTAAGGATCTCTGCTCATAACCTCAGAGTCATGAAGAGGGGAAGTGAACCCAGCTGTGAAGGACCTACATTCCTCTCCTATTAAGTCAGTGACACTCATTCCTGAGAGATTTTTACAAGATAGTTAGATTAAATCCCATGGAAAAAAATGAACCCAAACTGCAACAGAACGGAGTTCTACATTGCCCTTAAAATAGGCAAAGGTGATGCTTATCTGGGAGTAATTCTTATGACATCTAATCTCTAAGACTGGTAGTGTAACAAATGAGACAAGATCCTCTACATACCTTTAAGAAAAAAATATTTATTTATAAAAATACAATGGGATCAGTTTCAGAAGTGTGGCAATAAATACAGTTCAAGGAAGAAAAAAGCATTTCTACATGGATATATTATGGCACAATAAAAGGCAAATGCACCATCAATCATGGAACTTCTGTTGGCTCAAGACTTTGTACAAGCTCCCTTTTTAGTAAGACAACTATTTCTAAGTTTGGTCAGTGTTGATAATGGAATGAATACACAATCACGAATGCACACTTATGTCTAATGCAGGACTTAACATTAGCAAACAATACCTTAAAAACATAGCAATGATATTAAATCACTAATGAGATATCTTAAATTTAATTGGCAAAGACCACATGTAACTTGAAGCATGAGATTCTTTTATCTCCTCCGGAGAAAAGCTGTAAATATGTAAAATGAAGGCTTAACTTGGTATGTAAAAACCTACTTAGTAGAGATTGTGAGAATGCATAGCTCCTTACGAAACAACCTGGCTGTATGAGAGCACTCCCCCTTTCACAGTATTCCTTTTACTTCATATGCAGTTATTGTTTATGCTGTAGACTACAACTGTTACAGCACTAAAGGCAACTAGACAGGGAAAGGGCAGAGAAAGGAGAAAGGAATGTATGTAAGGCAGTATTTCTTTAGGTACATTAAGCGTAGTGTGTAGGAAAGACAGGTAACAATTCCACAAGCCTAGTTTCGTTCTTACTGAATAAAATAATCAACTAATACTGAACTTTTGATGCAAAGCTAGTAATCAATGCCCTGGTCACTGTACTGGCCATGGTAATCTCTCTGATAGTCATCTTGGTACTCCCCGTGGTAGTCATCCGGGTACTCTGCCTGGTAATCGCTATCGCTGATTTCCGACCCGTTCGTCCCTGTCCCTTGGCTGCCGTTGTGGATGACAGGTTCTGTGGGTGCAGCACAGTACTTGGGGTCGTACACTTGCCGTCCAAGCCCATACACACTCATTCCCTTCTGTGAAGCCACTTTGTTGGTACCCATTTGTAACGAAATAGTTGAGTTATCCACAGGCTGTAACATATGCTTCTGATCATAGATGTCTCTCCTGGTACCTGGGGCCGGCATACCAGCCTAATAAAACAGGATTGTAGAGGATCAGTAACAAGGTCAAGAGCTGGGATTACTAGATTCATGATTTCAACTAGTATGCCTCATTGAAAGTGCTGAAAAGTAGGAATTAAAATACAACAAAACACAGCGCAGTAACATCTGTTCACTAGTAGGTGAGTCACAGAAGCAAGTCCTTGCAGAAACGTCCAGTTTATGTTCCCCCTTGGAAAGAATATACTAAGCATTCTGACTAAGGTAGTGCCAGTAAGCAATTTCTTTTTTGCCTCTGTCTAGTTAATACTTATAATGAAGTTACTGTTTTCTCCTGGTATAACACTGCCAGCAGGAAATTCTAGAAGCACTGGGATGTTTTTATGCCTTAAGACACTCGGCACAGAACACACTGGTTAAGATAAGAGATTCAAGTCCCTCAATTACTGCATAAGAGCACAGCTGAACTGTACCCACGCACTGCTGCCTGTTAAACTCTGCCACTGGGCACACTCCAGGCTGTCCCATCCCACTGGGCTGAGAGCTGTGTCCCTCCCTGTGTCCCTCCTGCACGTCACACACAGGCCTGCTTACCTGACTGGCTCCTTTGTTAGTGCCCATCTGTAGGCTAATCGTTGTCTGGTCAAATGGCTTATCAGTTTGCATTTTTGGATCATAGAGGTGTCTTCTAGTTCCATAAGCAGTCATGCCTGCCTGACTGGCACACTTGTTGGTGCCCATCTTTATTGGGGGAGGGAAGAAGTGGACAGAAGAAATTATTTTTATTTGTACATTAAGCATAGTCTAAGGAAAAAAATATGGTTGGTAACTGTGATGGCTGACAAAAAAAAGTCATTTCAGTGCTTGTTTTCCTCATGTAGTTTGACCACACTACCTGTAATATATTACCCTTTCTCCTTTCAAAAGTTTCAAAGGGAAAAATAAAGGCAACTGTCATCCTAAGGCCCAACTGCATTGCAATTAGAATGGATGTATGCCTCAAAATGTAAAAAGTACCTTTTACCTTGGACAGTAATGATTCATTTATGCTGTCACAATTTTTTTACCACAGGAATTTTAAGATTTTACTTTGGTTTTTATGATTACTAAGGAAAGAGGAGAGAAAAAACAAGTTTCTACCATACAGAGAACTTTAACTATCCAAAGACTTCTACTTTAAAACCACCTTAAAAGACAGAGATGATGCTGCTAATATTAGCTGTTCCTTTCCTCCTTATCACACTTACAGCAGATTTCAAACAAACAAACCAATCTTCCAGGCAGTGACTTGAACTTATAAAGCAAATCAACTGCTTACAAGAATTAAAACCTCATTCCTCCTTCCACGATAACAATATATTCTTATTCTGCACCTGGTTTTGCATAAACAATATCCCAGTTAATCAAAGCAAGAAAGTTGTTCTCAAATGTAACAAATTACTGCAAACTTAAATTTCATACTTACCTGCAGGCCAATTACACTTTGACCAGCTTTTAGTTTTCCTGCATCAAAACTTCGTGCTTGTTTCTCTGCATATTTGACACCAATATCAACTGTAGTATGAAAACCTTTAGTTTTTGCCTATTTTGGGAGAGGAAAAATAGAATATTCAGTGTTTGAAGTGTATTTTCTGTTTCCAGTCTCTAAGCCTGGGCTCCACAAGCAGGTCTGTCTCCACGAGACTGTGTCAGGGCTCAGAGAAGGTACCAGTTCCCCACACCATTTGAAGGTGGCACTCCAAAGCTACCTGAGTCAAAAGGACATTCTGCAGGGATTAGTGCTCTCCTGTGAGCCTGCCCTGTTCTGTGTATGCACATGGAAGCAGTCAGGAACCCCCACTCTGACCTCTAAGGCCTCCTGGGGCACGTGGGAGCACACAGCTCTCTGCAGTGCAACCTCTGCACTCCAGACTCTCAGCACTGTCTGTCCTCTCCTGACAGGCTGGATGCTGCTTTCCGTATTTACATGGGCTGTAGGGTGCATCTGAACTGGCATGTGGATTTGGGCCAACTCCAGAGGTATAAATACTTACCAGACCTGCCAGTGCCACTAGAGTAGTCTGTACTTGAGTCATATTTCCGTTCTCAAAAAGATCATTTGCTTCAAAAATGTCATGTGGCTTCATACCATAGACTTGGATGGCCTTGATAAAATTCCCAATGTTCTCCAGCTAAACAGAAACAAAAAAGCCAGTTTTCTACAGTGTTTCAGATCAGAAATTAAGTCATTTTAAAGCCTTCGGGTATTGGTTGGTAGGTTTGTTTGCTTGTTTTACTCAAGTTCTTTGCCTTGTGCAAACTGGACGAAACAGTTGGCATGGTTAAGAGTGACTGGTGAGAAGTTTTTGTTAGTTTTAATACTGATTTCAGAAATCAGACAGAGGTCATCCAGCCTGGCATCCCTCCATCAATGAGTACCATATACTTTGTTAGAGTGGGCTTTGATAAGACTTGTCTCAACTGTCCCTTCCAAGAGAAATTCTAATCTAAAACCTGCTTCAAAATTAGAAAATCTGACACAGTATCCATGCTATTTGACTTCAGCAACTGATAATTTTGAATAAAATAAAACTGTAACTATGTGGATGGGATCCTTGTATGGACTGAAGGCATTATCTTGCTCACCTCCTGGGACAAACAAGCCTTGGGACTTATTAGCACTTTTTAGCACTATGTGCTGTAGAAATTGGAAAGCAATGTAGAACACAAAGAGTAAGGACTGAATCTCTTCTTTCCTTCTGAAGTCTTAAGAGGTATTAAAACTTTAAAAACAAAAATCCTCACCCACATTTAGAAGTGTTCAATGCCAAGAAAACAAGGAGGCTGACATAACAGTATTAGGCTAGACCCATTAACAGCAAAGGCAGTAACTCTAGGCAGCAACACTTCTAATGCTTGTTCCAGACACCTTTTCAGGAGGATGCTTCATACAGAGATGTATAGGTACAGGCAGGCTGTTGACCTAATACCTTGCAGCACTGCCTGGATGGAAAACTCAGTTGTGATCCAATAAAAAGAATTTTTTTTTTTTTTTTACTGGGCAAAGGCCTTGCTATAGGGCCCTAGATTGTTCTTCCATCTGACACTTCCCTGAACAGCTAAAGCACTGCTATTAAATACAGGTGCTCAACTGCCATTGATGAACCACCTCAGCTGTAGCTGCCTTCTGTTAAACACTGTTCATGTCTGCAGCATCCTCAGCTCTTGGATAAGTATCATATCTAACTTGGTGCTACTAGGATTTAAGATGTACAACTTTCACAGCAAATTTGTTAATACAGACAAAAGTACTGTTTGGGGTTCAGGGGGTTAAAGGTGTAGTTCTGAGGTTGTTTTGTTTGTTTTACCTGGTGCCAATTTAGTTTTGATTGATTAATTTTCTTCACTGATCCTGGCTGCAGCTTATTTATAAGCCTGGGGAGGTGAAAAAGAGGGAAATGCTTAAACAATAAATCTCATCCTTATACCATCTGTGCAGGCATTATATAATACTTTCATTCTTTATTAGTTGCATTAGTTTCATCAAAATGGTTAATTTCTTGGTTCGTACAGTGGACTAGCTCAGTTCTCAGCTCTCACAAGTCTAACAGACTGTAAGAGTTTTTGTGTGCCATTTGATTACTATAGAAATGAGCTACACCATTAAATTTAGAAACACTCAGAAATCTTAGCTGAAATATACAGGAGATTTAAGTGTTCATTTTTCCAACAGTTTCCAAGAAGTTGTCTCCCACCCTACAGTCAGCTATCTTTGACTGTAATTGTTGACATCTTTTCAAGGGGAATCTTCAGAAAGTCCCTTCTTAGTTCCTTTGAAGTAGACAACTCCTAAAAATAAGGTTACTTAATAAATGCTTACTCGCATAAGATTATGCCATCTTTTAATCCCAGTTGGAAGTTTGCACCAATACTCAGCCCTGTCACCTCTTCTATCCAGTTGCGCAGATCTTCTTCTATCTGGGGGTCATATTTCAGGGCAATCTGTAACACAAGCAGTCATAAAGTTACTTCAGGAGAGAAATCTCCAACTCTTCCCCACCCCAACTCCATTTCAGAGTATGCTGTAGCTGTCATCCAGTAATTTTATGGCTGGATTTTTAATCTGTATTTTATACATCAGAGTACAGATGTAAGTACTTTATCCCTTTAACTATAATTTTCATGGCTTTACTAAAGGTCTGTTTGGAAAAAGCACTTTTAAGCATGTTGCAGTTTTTCTTTGAGTAAGAATTCCTGGAGCTCCTAGAAAAGTCTTTTGACAGCTTCAGAGGAATGATTTTTGAAAAAATACAGGAGTCAAGTTATACTTTGGCAGGAAGTAAGGAAGGGAAATGGTATATTCTGAATTGCCATGCCACCAGTACTACTGCTCACGTGTAAATTTCTACATGAGAAATCTTAATATAATAGATTTGAAGTTATTCAGCTGAAGATGATAGTGGGTTTGCTTTTATAGCTAGTTTATGATTAATGGAGATGACCTAGTAAGGTTTTTCCTTGTTGCTACAACATTAAGTTATCTCGCTGGGGCTTCTGGTGGCTGGGCTGTGTCTTGGTTTATCGTTAACCTTTAGTATCCCTGCTATTTCTTTTCTCTTTGACCTTCCTGGAAGACCCTTCTGGAATAAATTGTGATCTCATATTTTAATTGCAAAGGAAGAAAACCTGCAAAAATCTTTGAAGTTTAAGGCATCAAGCAGAGGCCTAGAATTGTTAGAAAGATGACTTAAAAATTCATTTTCCAGATGTTCAGACTTCCCTACTCTGTGTGTAAGTTTATGGTTCAGTCACTAGAAATCAATCCATGTGAAAGGAATGCTTCAAACAGTGAACTTCAACACCACCAACTGCCAACAGCATCCGTGTTCTTTCACTCTGCCCTTTGTTCCCCTCCCCTGAATGCACCACAAAGCAGCTCCAACTTCCTTCAGGCTAAACCTGTCACCCTTGCAATCCTTTTCAATATTGGCAAGTTAGACAAAATGGATTCTATGCCTGAAATCATCACTACGTTTTCTGCAAACAAAGTTATCGGAGCACCAGATTGTGTGAGATAAATAACCTGCAGTGGTGCAGAGGCTGGCAGCACTTCCAGCTTCATTAGCTGTCCTGCATGGGTCAGTGAGCAGGGTGGGAAGGGAGGGAGCCGCTGTGAGAAACCTGACAGACAAGCACACAATGTACCTGCACTATTTCTAACGTGCAGAAAGTCAGCTCAGCTACACCAGTTGCTTACAAACAAGAAACTCATGGACAGCCATTCACGTTAGAGCAAAATGTACATCTGAGACCTTTTGCATACAGTTTTAAGACTTCAGCCAAGAAAGGCCAGCTATTAGCAGCTATATATATACACTGAAGGAGATTATAATTCCAACATATCTGAATGACTTGGATAGAGGCAATTGCTACATTTTGGCTAGCATTAATAATCCCTGGCTCCAAACTGACCAAACTACAATTTACAGTACTCTGTTCCCTATTTTTCTTCTAAGGGGAATGGAAAATTCTTGTATCTCTGGCTTTACTTCAAAACTGTGTCTGAGTAATACTTATTTTCGTTAGACTATTTGTAATAGTAGTGCACTGGTGCCTTAGTTACAGATCAGGATAATGGACTAACCCATTCCTACATTCAGATCTTGACTAAGGTGTAAAATTCTGTGCAGCATTCTGTACAAGACGACAAGGAAAATGTCATTACTTTATTTTTTAATCACACCTTTTGGATATCAGCTAAGATGAGATGCAGACTAGAAAAGCTAACTGAGGATCACAGCTTGAAAGGACATGGCTGTGGCCTGGTCTCATGGGTGGCAGGCAGTCCCCCTTCAATCCCTTCAGTTTAGCACAGCAGCAGCACAACCACATTCATTTCCACTGATGGTAATAACAGCAAGGGATGGGAAACATCTTGAAAATGATGCATATGAAGGAGTCAACTGTCATCTTTCTCCTTCCTAACCTGGTGATTAGCTTACAAATGACTTTTCAGGATATTTTTATTTCCTTTGGAAGCAAAGCTTATGTGATCACAGCCTTAATTTGTCTCCCCAGTAACATCTGGCAGAACCACCCAAACAGCTCACTCAACATGACAGAAATTATGCAGTCTTGGACAGAATTGAGCCAGTTACATGTTGTGTGAAAATAAATATATGTGCAAGGGAGAAGGATACCAAAACATCTTCCCCAAAAGACTGAATTGTAGCATCGTACTCTTCTTACACATTAGAGAACCTGTTAAAATCTTGCAAAAGGGACCTCACCCACAAAACCTTAAGTTATGCATACAGGCAAGACAGTGTATAATTTATTTCTGTACCCCAATTCAAGTGAAGGAACAGGGTTTATAGAAAGGCCAGAACTTTCTATTCTGATGCTCCAGTTGGAAGACAGCAGATAGTTTGGGCTGGTCATTCATATGCTGACAGCTCATACTGTGATAAAATCACCATTCCAGCATGTGGGTACAAAGCGGGGCTTGAGCTAATGTCCCCCACAAATCTTTAGTTACAGACATAATGAACATTGTGCTTTCTGAAAATTTAGGCAGTTTCAGTGTAGCTTAAAGACAGCGTTAGCAATCCTGCAGTTGAAATAATCTGGAATAGAACTGGACTCGTGTTTCTACCACTTAACTTTTTTTTCAACTCTGGCAAAAAAAAAAAAAAAAAAAAAAAAGAAATTAAGTTTGTGATCATTTGTGATCACACCACCAAGAAACATAGTTTAATCTTTTCCCTCCCAATATTAAAAAAAAAAAAGTAAATATGGAAGCCAGTAAGAGTGAGAACCCTAAAGACTTCTGCAAGTGTGGCTATCTTAATCTTTCTTGGCAGGCAAAGAAGAAAAAGTCAGAAATTTTCCTCATTTAATAGTAAGTGCATTCCATATGTGAGATTACAACTGAAGTGACTATTAAATTGCTGACCCCACTGCTTGGGGACCTTAGAAGTAATCAGGTGGAATTTTATCACTTCTGAAGGATATTTACTTTATGTTGGAGTACTTTACCATGTTTCAAATCTTGAGCTTTTCAAGAGGTTTTTAATTGCCTTGGGGTATCACTACAGTGGTTATCTAGAGACAGGAAGTAAAAAACACTTATACACATGAGGAGAGTTCTTATTGCCACTAAAAGCTTTATTTTTGTTCTGATTTTTGAGCTGGTGGGAAGCTAAGTTACAAAAAGTAAAAATTGGTGCTAATTTCTCAGCAAATAATAGTCAATCTACCTGAAAACCTAGAGATGTGGAATCTTTCAAATAAGGCTTTAAACCTGTGAGAAGGGATTAAACAGGGAGAGTGACAGGTCAGATACTACCAGAAATAAGGCATTATGCTTATTCTGAATTCTTAGCTCTTCTATTCCCAATGGCACAACCAGAGGTTATGTAATGCTCTTACTGAATATTTCATATTTTCCACATGTGGATATCAGAGATGTTCCAGTTTTCCTTTGATTGCTATCTATGAGGTGAAGCCAGAGGCTTTGATACAAATGTAAAAAAATTATGCCTTTTCCATTACAACTAATCAAAAATATGCCAACATTTGATCCTTTCTAAATACTGAACCTTCATGGAAGATACTTAAGTCATACAAGTCTACAGCAAAAGAAAATACTGTCTATTGAAGATGAAAGCAGTAAAGCACCTTCATTCCAAGTATCATCAGTGCCACAAAAAAACCCTACAGTTCCAGAATACTGTAAAAATGATTCAATTGTAGCAATGGATGTAAGATTTTGCAGAAGTTTAATACAAGATAGCAGGAAGCCGACTGTTCATTTCTTTCTTCTGTCAAATGTCAAAAGATACATCAAGTTGTTGATGTTGCTCTTTCTGTTGATGCTTCAGAGATACAGGTTTAACAGAAATATCTTTGAAAGGAAACTAGTGTTCATAGAAGTGGTCAAAATTATGGGTGACCCAAGGTTGTGACAGGAAAAGGCTGGGTGTTCCCTGCCTATGACAAACTGATACACCTGGGTTTGTGCCAGTGTATGCTTCAGGCTGGAATCCTTGCCTTCAATTTGATTCCTCAGGCAACTTCACACCTGATCCTCACACCTAGTTCTGTTCAGGTAGGACTTTCCTCTTTGGGAGATCTTAGAGTCTAAAAACCCTCCCTCCACGTGCAGTACAGAGACAGTAACAATCATCACTGTTTTTATCAAGCTCATGAATTCCTGGAAGCTAGCAAACTTCTGCTGGCCAACTTGAATGATCTGTCTGTGTCCCTTGAAGTTATTCAGTGTGCCTGCAGCATGTTTAGTTTGAGTGATGATGTTAACCAGTACTTCACACCATAACTGATATCATATGGACTTTGAGCTGTCCTTTTATGCTAATCTTTTCCAAATTACACAGTACACACTGTACACTAAGGGCTCCGTGTATGCCAGATCTCCAGTTTGAGTTCAGCTGGCTGCATTGCTGCTACTCTGGAAAATTACTGTAACAGCATCTCAAGGAAGAGTTTAAGCACACTGCACTACTTTTTACACTGGGACTAGCAAACACACATCTTACTAAGCTAAAAAGCAGGTATGAAAGATAAAACTTTTGAAGTCAAACATCATGTCATAACAGCTTGCACTTCTTAGTTCTGATGAAATTTCTGATTAAAGCTGCAGGCTTCTTGCCCTCCTCAGCAGGAGTCAAAGGTTTCATGTGCAGCACACTAAATTTAAAGTACTAGTAAGCATTTGAAAAAAACTGCTCTCTAGTCATAAGTTTCAACCAAAAAAGCATGTGCTTGTCAAAGTACATCAACAACTCTATTATAGGAACTGTGTTTGTCAACAAAAGTTAAGATGTATATTCATATAAAACTGCAGCAAAGTAGGTTGTACATTTTGGTTTTCCAAGGTAAATAAAGTACAGGGTCATGTACAGCAAGAGAAATAACCAGGACTTCACTCCAAGATAAGGTAGCATAGGAAAAGGTTACATATATGCTTTTTCATCAAATTGGACAGAAAAATAGATAGAGCCTTAAGGTTTGGATTTTAATGTTCTTCATAGGGAGAAATTTGGTATGGCACATATTCTTGCTTAAAGTGACACAAAGTTACTAACTTTTCAATTAAAAAACAAGATTGAGCAGAGAAAGCTTACTGAATTTTCAGTAGGTATAGGAGCATATTCATCTTGTACAGAATTTAATCCATGTTTAGCCAGAGGTTTTAATACTAATTTTGCTTTTACACATCTAGATCATAAACTACTGAAAGCAAATATAAACAACAAATTAGAAACTCCAGGTTTTAAGACCTAAGCCTGTAGGGTTTCAATTTTAAGTAGCAATTTGTTCCTGTATCAACTTTTCGATCTTTATTAATTCAGAACTGTCTGAGTGAAATTGAATTGCTGTGGTTTCAGTGTTGCATTTGCAAACATCCTTTGCATTGAAATAAGCACTACCTTCAGCAGTGATTTGTCCTGCTGAGGCCAAAAATACCAATGCTGATACCTCTTTTTCATTTGCTTGGCACTAGTTTGTGATGAAGTATTTTTCCTCCCCCTTTTGAGGGTTTATGATGGCATGGGGAAAGATAAAAGCAAATTCTCTCCTGGTATCAAGGCAGAGGAAGCTCTTGACAGCCCTTACTGCTCAGAAGTGGGAGTCAGGCAGACCACAGCCAGTCCCAAATTGTCATCCAGAATTCCTGTTCATCACCTGCTGTTCTAGAACACACTTTTGAATTGCCTGTCTAAAATTTACACAGGTAAATACCTGGGAGAAGAAAAGTGTTAAGAGCTTAGTGGCCATGTGAATAACCAAGAAAAAGGCACAAAGAGTAAATTCTTCCCTTTAGAGGGACAAGGATTTTTAAAAAAAATTTAATTATACAAGCAAGCTAGAACTTTCTGGTTAAAATTCTATGGTGCAAACAGATTACATATCTAATCTTCAGCTTCAGAGGTGACAGAGTGGCAAGGACAATCACTGATTATTTAGTCATAGTGTAAATAAAGAACAGCACACTCTGTAAGTTGAGACAGGGAACCCATGACTGGAAAAATATGAAGTTTTGGTTTTTACTGAAAGTGGGTAAGAAGATGAAGTGACAGGGTACCAAGGTGATTGTCAAGGGAAGCTTGTCATTTGAAGTACCAACCCAATGAGCACTCATCATAAGGACAAATTAAAATTTCCTGTTAATTTCATGCATGTTGACCTGGATTGCATGCAAAAGCAGAATGTCACAGGAGGCATATTTGTGCCCAAGTACCCCATATGTAACAGGAATGTGACAATGCAGACGAAAGCCAAAGATGAAAGTACTTTAAAAACTCAAAGCCAGCACTCACTATGCCCTGGTATTTGAAGATGCATTTTTTTCTGTCATTATGGACTGTTGTACAGAAAGGCAGAGAACACTGCATTAACATTACCAATGGAAGATCTCACTACATCCCAAAATGCTACTTAGCATAAAAATTTTACAGCTGTATCCATTTTGCTTAATATTCAACCTTTTTTCTTTTTTTTTATGTGTAGTGTAACTGATATCCTGCCAACATCTCACTGTTTTCTCTGTAAATCAAAATTTAGGCTACAATCTTAAAAGAAGAGATGGATGAGCATTAATCCAAAATTCCTGGCACTATTCCCATAGGCACCAGTTTAAACTCTGTGAAGTGAGAACAAACCATGCCTCAAAGTTTCCAAGTCATCTTACAAGTACAGATACCTGCAGTCATGCATGGTGCTTGCTGCCAGATCAGCTGGCTGGAAGAACTGAGTGTTCTACTCCCTGGCTGTCCAGCAGGATTTTATGACATTTTGCAATTTTTTTTTTTTTTTTTGCATTTTTGCAGTGCTACCATCTCTTCCCCCAAAGTGCACCAACAACTTGGACACAGGCCTGCCCTTGGACTGAATGCTGCTTCCCTCTCGTACCCAGCAGCTCCTGCTACACCTTCCCTTCTTCTAACATGTTCTCACCTTTTCTTGCAATTTTGCTCTCATCATGTTTTGCCAAATACACAATTTTCTGGCTTGTAACTCCAATTCTCCTTAGCCATCAGCTTCCACTGTCAACTGTAGCATCTTCTGGTCACGCCGCCATACTTTACACTCCTTGGTATGGAGTTCCTTTTCTCTGTTTATTTAGTCTGCATATTGCTGAACTATTTATATTCCTCCAGAGAACATGGTTCCAATACCATCCACTATCTATTATTTTAAACTACTGCTGATTTTTGCTTCAAAACTCCACTGGGATATGAAACTTGTTCTCAGCTAAGACACGGCTGATCCAACCCAATGGACAAAAGCCTGTTGGTCCCTGGTGGGAAGGGAATTCTCCTTGCTTGGAAAGCCAGCCCCAGCATGACTGGTATGACACAGCAAATCTGGACAGGCTCTGACATCACGAGCAGTAATGTCTCCTGAGACAACACATGAGTGCTGCATGGAAAATCCTGGTAACCTGACAGACCTCAGTGATGCCTAGTTTATGTTCTTTTGTGGAGGAAAGGAAAAAATCATAGAGAACAATCTGGTGCATAAACAGAAAAAAAACTCCAAAGCATCCCTAACCCAGGAAGCATCTCTTGGGACTGTTACTGTAACTCTGGTGGAGTTCTCAAACTCCACCAGAATTTGAGAACTACTCTGAGTAGTTCTCAAAGCCTAGAAGGAGCCTGCAAACATAAACAGTAACATCAGTGATCATTCAATCTTTTTCAGAACACTTTTCTAATCTATTGCTACTACAGAAGCCCAGGAAATTAGACATCATTCTTTTAAGTTTATTCCCTTTTCTCCCCAACAGAATGGCTTTCAAATATGTAATTTTACAAGCAAACTGAATTCTTAGTCAGTAGCCCTTCCCCAAGGCCCAACTTTGTTGACAAGTCTTTCAGATTCTCCTCCCAAACAGGACTGCAGAGTCTGATTATTTCATTCTCTCTCCACACCTTTTTTCTTCTCTGCAAATCCTCTTCACTTACCCAAACCAGAGTAATTATGTTCTACAGCAGCAAGCAGGTAACTGGTAACTCAAACATACCTCCCAGAAAACTTGGCTAAAGAAAGCTAAGTCTGTCACTTCAAGTGTTGCTGTAAAAGTTACTCAAAATGCACATTCCTTCTGCCTCTCCAGTGAAGAGGCAGTCCATGCTGCATTTTCTCAACACTTTTTCCAAAGGCAAACCTCAAGACTCTCCTACCACTCTAATTTGCCCCCACCCAGTGAGCTCAGGTACTCGATTCCTTGCTGCTGGCACAGCTGTGACAGGGACGTGCACAGATGACAGGGCAGCTGCTGAGGTACCAGCATTTCCAGTGAACGGGGCTCAGGGCTTTCACTCAGTTGCCTGTGAGCCTGCACTGATTTAACTCCTTTAACTCACATTAGCTGAACAGGCTCACTGCAGTGTCTGTGACAGGTATTCATAAAGAAAACACTGATTGCTCCCATTCTTACCATCCTTGTACATAATAATTCAATCTGGCTTTTATTTTTGTAATTTAGGTGGAAGACATGATTTCTTGAGAACTTCTTTAGCTGCTTCAGCTACTAAGAGCTGCCTAGATTTATCTTTCATAAAGGTAATAGATCAAAGTCTTTCAATTAATGCATAGCATGTTTTTCTGGTTGAGGTAATTCTCCCCATTGGTAGTCTTCTTAGCAGAAGCACAAATAGTGCAGATTTCACACCCTAAGCTTTAGAAGACCTTGTCTATCAACAGCTTCATACTCTTGTTTTGCTTTACCGCCAGCAAAAATATTACAAGAATGAACTTGGCAAAAAGAATGAAAGACAATGATAATCTGGTGCTCTGGCCCTTTACCTCACCTCCTCTCTGACCAATTCAAGTTCAGTAGGTGATGCACAAGGTTGATTATTATCCAGGAAACATTTAAAAATATTTTGGATTTGGCCACCCAGACAAGTTGTGCTTTAAACACACAAAAAGTGTTATAACAATATATTTTTTTTTAAGGTTAGTGACCATAACACGTTAGAAAATGTTTCTTTAATTTTCTAATAATATATATCTTAATAAGAATTTCTAAGAAAAGTAAAAGTGAAAAAAATTACGATTACATGAACTTGTAGCTCAACCTTTTATGTAATGTAGTTTTAGTAATGTACAAATCAAGCCATAAGCCTGTTATGCTGGAGATTATGAGTAAAGAAGAAAGTACAAGTGAGAAAGCAGAAAAGACAGTCAAACTCCAAAGTAACAGACTGATTCAATATCCTGTAGAAACTTTTAAAGCACTATTTTATAGCAATTCAACACAAGCAGAAAAAGCAGCTGGCACTGCTGGGGGTGGGCAGGAGATGCACATACATGCTGCATCCCAAACTCAGGATGCCATGAGGCAAGTTGTGGTGTCACTGTGCTGCACTCCTGAATTGAGATTAGGTTTGAAATATCCACCCAGAAGAATGTGTGGGCAAGGCTGTGCTGCAAATGACTGTGAGAGGTCTCAATCCTCAATGATTTAAGGTTCCATTATTGTTCTGCAGAACAAAATGCTCAGGTGCACGGACTGAACTTTAATTTTGTTAGTTATATTTTGTTCCAATTCTGTTCCATCCATTCAAAGACCTATCAGCTTTATTGCTGATATTTAATCTCACAATCATTGTTTACTTTTTTATTAAAACCAGCTAGGTTCTTTCAAATAGAAGTAGCTTTCCATATCAAAGACATTTTCATACCATCATTTATTAATGATAAAGGCTGTCATCAAGACAGACCATAGTAAAAAGGCATTAGTCTTAATTTTCTTCAAAAATTACTTGTACTTTTTATTTGTATAGGACATGATTAATACAATGTCAGCAAGGTAAGGGAACAGCTTCTTGCAAAATTAAGCAAAGAGCATTTAGTCTTAGCACACCAGATATGTGCCTGAACTGCACATGCTTCACTGACCTAACACCGTATTGACTTGCAATTATGATATATAATGGAACTTGTAATTGATCCCCCACAGTGTTATGAAGTGAACCAGGGCAGTGGCAGCTCAGGCTGGTCACACAGTGGGAATCTCAAGAGCAGCTGCAGTACAGGTCCTGCTCCAGCACATCCTTCTGCTCAGTATGTACTGGCCTGAGCTCTGACTTGTGTTCTGCCCATGCTCAACACAGAAGGGAAATACTCTGCTGGGGTCCATGTCAGCAGCAAGGCAGGAGCTGCTTCTCACCATGAACATTTCACTATAACCAAATCCCTTCCAAAATGCATGTGGATTTGATGCCTTACCTTTTTCTGTCAAGGCTTCTAGTATATAGCCAACTGATTAGGGACAACAGAAATATACTTTTAAATTAAATTATTCTTATTCAAGCAAAACCAAGGATACTAAGGTAATGCTGTCTATAAATAAGAGACTGTGGCAGTGGAAATATCTGCAGGAAAGCAATATAATGGCAGAGCTTTCTTAGCAGGAAAGCAAAGAACGGTTTTTGCAATAGTAATGCTCTGTTTTATCCTTGGGAAGAGCCGTGGTAAAAACATGCAAACAGGGCAAGATTTGCTTAGAATCCATCTATAATTCAGACAGCTATGATTTTCAGTAGATCAGATTCCATCTTCATGCAAGCATTTTGGAATAGCAAGGAAGTGCAGAATATTTAGGCAAATAATTGGTGTTCAGGTCCTGTGTGTATGCACAAGCCATATACTGATTCACTTCTCTGTACCCTTAAGGATTACTCAGTGACCAAAAGGTTGTCTAATGAAAGGTCTGCCTAAATAACATCCTCAAGAAAAATCCTGTGTTGACCCCAGAATACAGGGTTGAGTCTTGGAAGGGAAGCAGCACAGGCACTGAATGGTTGCAGCCCGGTTTCCTTGAGTATCAGTGACCAGGGTAAGCTTAGGCTCCCGAGGCTGACAGCCTGCTTGGCCCAGCGGCTGGGACAGTTGGGGACAGTCCAAGCAGGGCACTGGACCGTGGCTGTGACAGCAGCACTTCATCCTCGCTCCTGGCCTTCCCCTGCTGCCAGCTCCTCCGGGGGCACCGGCGCCTGCCAGCCTTTGCCAGTCACACATCCAGAACGGCACCGCTTCGGGTGAGAGACACTTCTGTACAACTCTACAACAGCAGTTTCATTATGCTTCCCCTCTAAGTATCTGCTAAAATCTGCACTGGTTTGAGGAGGGGAGGAAAAAAAAAGGGAGGAGGGGGGTGAATGTGGGTGGGAGGAGAGAAGGGTTATCACAGTTTAAAAAAAACGAGTCACAAACACGGAACAACCCGCCTGAAGAAAAGTCAAAACTGTTTTTGAGAAAATCACTGTCATTCAACCCCACTAAATAGAAACAATGACATAAGTTACTATGAGGCATTACTGCACAACCAAATGTATTTACTCAAAAGAAAGTATTTGCTGCTGAACACAGCTATACAAGCTAACAGTTGTTTAGAATCAGATACTTACAAAAAGCATTTTTAAGCAAGAGTCCCTCTTAAAGAAAAAAAGAAGGATTTTCACATGATCTCACTTAGAAAAAATCTGTTTCAAATTGCCCTACGTGTCCTGGCCTGGAGCCCATTTTTACTGAAGGCCTTTCCTGTACAGTTCCATAGGGGATGGGAATCTCTACACAGTTTGCCTTAAAAGGACGTGTCAGATGCCCAGTGTATACCGTGCTATGCAGCTACAGGAGCTGACAATTCTGAGTACAAAGAAGTTTCTATCCTTTATTTTCCGAGAAAAATTATAAACTATTTGCAGGCAAGAAAAAGCATCCAAATTAATGTTCTGTCAAAAAAAGACAAGGTGAGACAAAAATCAGTGATGTGCTGCTGTCCCACAAGAATGTGTGCATCCATCCATCTATCTTTTATGGGTATTGACTCACCAACAGGACTATAATAAGTATTTTTCTCCAAATTTTAAACTAAGTCTAACTCTGAAACCACACAAAGAGCACATTCATTTGTAAATTTTAAACAAGCAAGCACTGCTGTAATGCAAATCATACTTTTTATTTTCTGAGGCTGCTAATCCCATTTAATTGTCATGACTGTCAAGCTCTATTTGCTTTCTTCAGAAGTGTTCTAGTACACTGTGAGCTTGCATTCAAAGGATACAAAATACTTATCTCATATCCTTAAAAATTACCCTTAGCAAGTTTTATGATTTTCTAACACCAGTGTAAGATTTACTGAAAGTTTATTAATTCACCATAAACAAGGTCACTGTAATACATCCTATACATGGACAGAAAATGCTTTAAATCTGGAAGTGCAGACCCAGGGTGCTCACTAAGGTTAAACATACCAGGAGTTTCAGCAAACACCCTCGCTGTTCATTTACTGGTGCCCGTGCTGGTGCAGCACTGGCAGTTCTGTCTGTGCTGTCCCCACACAGGAGCAGACCCCTGTGGGGCTCTGCCTCGATGTTCACGAGGCAGCAGTAGCTAATCCTGGCTATGCTGTGCCATTCTCCGAGGGAAGGGTGCAGGATGAGAGGCAGAGCTGGAAGCGGCCCCCCTGAGCCAGGGCTTAGCAGGGGCAGTGACGCCAGCCCGCAGTTCAGCACAGCCCGTGCTGCTCCACAGCTCAGGTGTGAGGAGCCCCAAAGACAAGAGTCAGCTTGGCAATGAAGAGTCAGAGTTTACTGGGATTGAAACCACGGGGCAGAGGCAGCAAACTCCTGTGCCAGTGGCTCACAGCAGCCACTGCCAGATGTCCCTGGGGCAGCTCCTTCCACACATCTGTCTGATCCACCCAGGGGCTCCTGAGCTGTGGCTCCGGGGACAGGGCACATCTACCAGGTGGGGCTGTGCAAGGGCTCCTGAAGGCGAGTCTCGCTGTGTGTGGGCTCAGGCAAGTGTCCAGAACAGGAACGGGCGCTAACATCCAAGCTGACAGCAAGAGAAGTGTTCCCATGGCAAATCACTTGCTTCTGCTCCTGGTAAGAGATGTATCCTTGCTATGAACTGTCAATGCAATGCTACCAAGGTTCCACCACCATCAGTCTGTACCTCTCAGTAGGGTTACTCCTTACTGCTGTAGTGTTAATACTTCTCCTGAAGTAGCCACAGAACTGGAAACCCGTACTTGATCAGGGCAGAACAGACTTGTCCTGAGACTGTAACAGTGGAAGTGGTAAAAAGACACATCAAGGTAGACACACTAAGATAGACAGTAAAGGATGAAGCTTAGTGGAAACACTGTAGTTAAGATTCTCCACTGCTGGATTACCTTCTTCATTTAACAACAACAAAAAAATCTAATTAACCTGCCTTAATACCAATTCTCAGTGAGTATGAGAACTCTTCACACACAGGACCTAACACTAGGAGAATACAAATTAATAGGTTACTACAGCTTAATAAAGCCAGTGATTCACTGGGTTCCTTTAAAAAAAATCCTTTGCAAAATTCCCAGCAAGAGACTACAGTCACATTTCAGCACTGAGGTGGCAAACACGTTCCCAGAAGCACAGGAGCACCTGTCCAGCAAAAAAATCAATTCCTGTGATTTGGAAGTGCAGGGCAGCAGGACCACCTTCTAGCAAGTGCCGTGGGACACAATTAACTGACATTTAATCCTGTCAGTCAAAGTGAAACTAAGCATCAGAAACAAGGAACCAGCAGAGAAATTGTAAACCAATTGGAGAATTCTCATAAATTGGTTGCGGATGCATTAAAAAAATGCATCTTAAAACTGACTGACAAAAATAGATGGTGTCCTTTTTTGTATCACTAATGTGTTTTTAGTGGTGCATGTTTATTGTGCCAAACATCAACTGACTGTAAGTATAGCTATGGAATTATTCCATGGTCATATTTATGTTTCACAGACAGTTTTGCTATTGACTTAATTATCAAAACTGTACCATTAAATAAAAAGTCAAGAAGTTCACTTGAACTGCAGATCTGTTACCAATGCCTGGATCCAGCTCGAAGAAATTCATAGTTCTTTGAAAAAAATACGAAATTTGGACACAAAGAGAAAAGTTTTAGTGCTTTCCACATCACTGTGAAACTGAGATGTAGCTAGGAAATGTAAACTTCAAGAGCCATGATCAACTATGAGAAACCATGAATTAACTGGAGCAAACTAAAGTTTAATGCTTGCTCCTATAAATTCTTCTGCTATTTCCTCTAAAATTCCCTTTTCAGTATATATGTCTATGACAATATTTCTAAGAGCACCAAAATATTATATTTTTTATTTATTCCCCATGCAACAAAATGAAGATTTGTGTAATGCAAATAGTCACACAGGCTGATTTTATTTTAAACTAAACATCTGAATTTAATTCAAAGCTTGTAAATGAAAGATATTATTCCTTTAAAAGTTACACAGATGTCTACATATAAAAGAATAAGAATGCAGAGATCTTACACTGTCATTTATGATCACAGAAATCATTCTCCTCTGTTTTCAAAGCCTAAGTTTTCACTGCCTTTATTCAGTACAGTCTCAATTTTTATTGTATAATTTCAGACAACATTGACAGAAATGCACTTTTATCAGTGGCAAACATTCTTACCTAGGGTTCACAAAATTCAGTGAGCAAACCTAAAGGTCTGTTAAAGGAAAATAGTCTAGAGGAAACATAGAATGGTAAAGCAAATATATGGTAGGAAGAGTTGTATTTTTAGAATGGAAAAGGGTATTATTTCTGTTTTGAAAGGAGGGCCTAACAGTTCAACCACAGACAGCCAAAACTTATCTCACTATTAAATCACTAATTAAAAAATCTGAAAGAATTATTTTAATCTGGTTCCCAGATAAAAATATTTATTTTAAAAAGAGTAATTTCTGGACTAAGCAATTAAATCTGTTTGTTTGGCCTGTAGCAGGTAAAATAGATGACAAGAATTTTCTCCTCAGCAATTTCAAGAGGAACACAATAATCATACCTAGGACTGGTTTGCATTATTCACCACAGACTTCAATTCTTTTCCATTAATCCGTACTTGCCCTCAAGAAGGAAAGCAGGAAACACTACTGCCCTCCTGCACAGTTGCAAAACAGGGAGATATTTTGTTTACAGGCTTCATTTGTCTAACAGCCTTCACTTTATAAAGTTATTTCCCTTCCTGTTCCATTTCGCTAGGGCTTGACCTTTCAGGGCGGCAGCTGCAGGGCTGGGATAACACCGCAGTCACTCTGCTGCCTCTAAAAAGTTTGGAAAATGGAACTGCCCAGTGAAAGCTTCCTGCCACAGGGATGGCTCAGAGGGAAAGTCAGGGACGTGCAACAGCCAAATGCTATGCAAATTTTAACTCCCCACACAAACCACACTCCTGCACACCCTCACTTTCTTATGAAGATGAAACTGGCACTGTATCAAAGGTAAGAGGAGGGGGAAGATAAATGCCTGCCTAATACAAATAACACTTCCATGGGAAGGGTGGAGCCACTAGGAAGCAGCTGAATGGACTGGAACCTCTCCTCCTGCTGCCCAATATTCCTGTTTGCTCCACACCTTCTGCAGCAAGACAATGGAGCATAAATCAGAGACAAACATAAAATCGAGTCTGCAGCTCTATCTAATTGCATCACCATCTCGTGCTATGTCAACCTCACGTACTGCACAAACTCCCCATTGCTCAAGAAGAAAATTATTTCTTGCCTGCAGAAGAAACCATTCATTTCAATCAGTTTAAAGGGCTCCCCACTGAATATTTGTTTTGGATCAATTATCTTCTGTGATCTCAAGTAAACAGGGAATCAGCTTCAAAGGGATTACACTAGTTTGACTACCTACACATTTCTCATGCAGACAAGTTTCCTTACAGCTGGAAACCAGTACACAAACTCCATGCTTTCTCTGCAGGAATGAGGAAAAGAGATCCCGAACAGACACCAAACACCATATTAGTGTGAACTAAGGTAAGGAGCAAAACAAGAGAAGGGTGGAGCCTCAAAGCAAAAAAACCCAAAAAAACAAAAAACAAACAAACAAACAAACAAAAAAACCAAAAACCACCCTAAAACAAAGGAAAAAACCAAAAACAACCTCGCCCCAAACTAGACAAAAATTTTAAGCTTAAGAGACTGAATCCTGACCCCAATTAAATCCTTAAAAAGCATCAGGACACGTTGTATTCATCTATTCAAGTACCATAGCAAACAAAAGGTCTCTCTGATCACTAATACAATGTCAAATGAGCAAATAAAGAATAAAAACCAAAACCAAGGGATTTTTTATCCAGCACAGCTGGACCCTCGGGCAGCATAGCCATGAAGCTATCCATTTACAGAAAAACACTGCTTGGAGATCAGCACTGAAAATTTCAAACAAGGATATTTAACAGTAACTATCATTCAAGCAGGGAGGTTCTACAGCTACTCACAAACGTTACCCCAACAGCACATTAAAAAACCGGTAACACAAGAGTCTGCACAAAGGCCAGTATTTTAGAAAGTGTGATTATAACTGGCAGCAAAAACCAACTCCAAGACTTGGAATTCTTCAAATTCTAATTCTTCAAATCTTCATGAGACAGAAAAATCTGGGAAAAGGAATTTTTGCCCTTTACGGAGGCATTATCTGCTGGTCCTCTGGAATTATACAGATGAACAGATACACATCTAACCCACAAACCCATGCAAGATACTAGATTGGAGGTACACGATATACCTGTATATAACACAACTGCTTTGAAATTTGATCTCTTCCAATGAGAACAACATTCTAAAAGCTCAAAGCTACACCTCTTCTGGCGATTTTGTTGTTGATTGGAGGCTCTTTTTGTTTGCTTGGGTTTGTTGAAAGAGGATGAGTTAATTTGCCTTTGGTGCACTTGAATTGTTTTCAATGGCACTGCTGCACTGACATTTTCAAAGAACACAACAGAAACCTACAAACAAGTAAACTGGAGCTGCCCCAAAACATCCACCCCTCTGCAGTACTTGCACTGAAGGTAGAGAATGGGAGCAAAACAAAACTCAGCAAGATGAAGTAGAAGGCCCTTGCATAAAGGTGTGAATTACACCAGTTTCAAACCCTCTGCTGATGCACTGGCTTGGAACAGTTCCTCAGGAGGCCCTAAGGAAGCCGATGGCAATGAGAAACTGAAAGAAAGAACAAAGAACTTTTTCCCATCTTGTCCCCATTAAGGGATCACTGTTAAACCTACATCACTTCGTCAATAATCTTCAAAGTAGAAGAGCATCTACTTCCTTCCTAATTCATATGCAGTAATACACAACACGTTTTAGTCTTTTTTCAGGTTTGGGTTGTTTGTTGGGGTTTTTTTTCAGTGTGCAATGGTGTAGATAAATCACTAAGTTTAGATGCTGGAAGCAACCACTCTGGAAGACATTTGGTTACATGACGTCATCAAACTTTCAGCAGAACCCACAACCATCCTGAGAAAGCCAATAAAGAAAAAAACCAAAGCAAAATGTTGTTTTGTAAAGCATAAATTACAAAGTTTAAAGTAACTACTTTTCTCCCTGCTCTCCTTTTCACTCAGCTACAAGTCAAACAGGATCTGGGGATCTGCTGAAGCCTGAAACCAGACATGCGTGTGAAACAACCGGTTATTAAAGACCACGGTTAGGTTTTAAGCCTGTGAATAAAGACACTGAGCGCCAACTTATCCCCGCTTGTTTAGCGGCATAATTTTTATTGCAAAGCTTTTCCTTCTTATTAGGCAATTGTTCGCTGCGAGGCAGCAGCCAGTCTAACAGGACAACGCGAGACACCTTTTGTTCCTAAGAGAAAAACCTCAGCAAAGCCGCGCACAACCAGCTCCGGCCGCGGGGCCCGGCTGCAGTCAGCGCTGCCGTTTGGGCCGCTCCCAAGCGGAGCCCCGGTGTCGCGGAGCCCCGGTGTCGCGGAGCGGCTGTTCCCGCTGGCGGAACTCCCCAGGGGCGCGGGTCCCGCCCGCAGCCGCGGCCGCGCCGCCTTTGTGCGCCCCCGCGGGCGGGGCGGGCCGGGGCGGGGCGGGCGGACAATGCGCGTCTGTGCGGGCCCCGCGCCGATTGGCCGCGCGCCGCCCGTGCCCATGATGTCATGCGGATGGAATGCGCCGCGCGGGGGGCCGCGACCCGCGCAGCGCCCGCGCATCGCTCCGCTCGGCGGCCCCGCCCGCGCCGTGCCCGGCTCTGCCCGCCGGGGCTCCCCTGCCCGCCGCGCCGCTCCGCCGGCTCTGGGACGGCTGCGGGCCCCAGCGCCGCGCCCCGCCCGATCCCGGCGGGCGGAGAAGGCACGAGCGGGATGTCCCGTACCAGGGCTGCCGGCACGGGCAGGTGCAGCCCGGGCCACGCTGCGAATCGCGGCTCCGCACACGGGCCCGCCCGGCGCTGACAGCTCCTCGGTGCCCGCAAGTTTTCCGAGCGGTGCCGCGAAGGGCAGCGCTGTCCCGGGCCGGCGGCGGGCGCATCCTTGCGCGCCTCCACCGCGCGGGGCGGACGGAATCCGCCGGCAGCCGGAGGCAGCGGAGCCCCGCGTCCTGTAGCGCCTCGTCCCGTCCCGCCCCGCCGTCTCGGTGCAGACAAAGCCCGGCGAGCCCCGCGCCGCCCGTACCTTGTTCTTGACCTCGGCGGAGAGCCCGTAGGAGGGCCCCTTGTTGAAGTGGGTCATGTCGGCGGGCTCCCGCGGTCTGGGGGCGCTGATCGCAGGCGCTGGCGGCTCCGGGCTGAGACGAGAGTCCGCCCGCGGCCGCGGAAAGTTCTAGTCCCTCCCCTCCGGCCGGAGCCACGATGCGCCAATCGGGGCGCGGGCCGGGGCAGCCCCCCCGGCGGGCCGGGGAGGGGGCGCGGGGCCGCGGGGAGGAGCGCCCGCTCCGCCCGGGCCCGCCCCGCCACCGCCGCCGGGCGCCGCCCGGGGGTCTGGCCGGGGCGGGGAGCGCGGCGGAGCGGGGGGACGTCAGCGGGAAGGAATCCGTCGGCACCGAGGGCTGCCGCCGCGGAATGCGCCGCGCGGATTGTTACGGCCCGCGGTGGCCCCGGGGAAGGGGAGGGGGATCTCGGCGAGGGACCGGCGGCCGCGGTCCGGCGCTGCCCGGCTACTCACGGGGGCCTCCCGCCCCGCAGCGAAGTGCCGCACGCGGTGGGCAGTCCCCGCCGCACCGGGATGGCGGCACTGAGCACCGGGAAGGCGGGAGCACGGCGGTGTCTCTGCCTGCCTTCGGGGCGATGCTTCCAGCGGGCCTTTCCCGGGCGGAGCGGGACCGGCCGCCGGAGAGGAGGGCTCGGGAGCCCGGGCGTAGTGGGACCGGCCGCGGGCAGGGCTGGATGCTGGGGAAACCCTCGGCCGCTCATGCAAGCCGCTCTCGCGCTGTGCAGGGCTGAGCTACTTGTGGAATTCCTTTAAAAGTTAGAGTATGCGAAACTTGGAACAACTGTGGGAGACGGAGCAAGAGGGAGGAAAGAGGCGCGCAATTGTCGCAGTGAGATGTAGCTGAGATGGAGCAGGACGACGGGCTCGTGCTCGTCTCGATCTCTGCTCCTCTGCTCCTCTGCATCTCCTTTTGCTCCTGGGCGCGGATCCCGCGGGAGGCAGCACCTCCGGAGTTTGTGCGGGTCCCCCGCTTCCTTCCTTCCCGCGGCGTTCAGGCACTGAAGGACGGGCCGCGCTGTGTTAGTGGCTGCCGGGAGCCGTGGGAGTCCCGTCCCTCTGTGGAAAGCACAGGGCACACGTGAGGTTTGCGTGCTGGGCATACCAGCGGGATTACACCGGATCCAGCCCGTTCCTGGGAGCCAGCGGTGCACCGCGGCTGGCATCGGCGCTGAAGCCACTCTGGAAAGCGAGTACACATTGAACACATGGTCCATTGAGTGAAGTCCTGACCCGAAAATACAGCACTGTTTCCTTCAGTGTTAGAGTAACCCTAGGCCCGCAAAGTAACCCTTCAAATACGGTTAAATTTTAACATATTTGAAAATAAAAATCATAAGACGATCCATTGGTAGGACTGGTTGTATATGGCACAGCAGGCTATAAGGCTGGAGCTGTGGCCCACTTAGCCCCCCACTTGGTATCCCACGGAGAGAACAGGTCTGTGCCTCCATGTCATAGCAAAATATCAGGACTAAACAGTCTTATCTCTGGCTGAAGCCAACGGGGCTCTTTCAAAAGTCTCGTGGTGGGGCTGTAACAGTGCTGAGGGGCAGGCAGGGCAGCCCGCAGGTTGTTTTGTACTGCGGTGCTGTGGATCAGCTCAGCTCAAACCGCTTCTCCACTGCGCTGCCTCTAAGGAAAACAGCCAGGGCTGTTCCTAATTAAAGGAAGCAGAACTGCCTAAAGAACCCACTGGGAAAAGGAAACTGTGCAAGAGAAGCAGGAAACTGAAGAATGGGGTGAGGGAATGGCAGTTCACATAAACATAATGAAAGTTCATTAGTTTTTAGACATTCATGTTGGGATAAACTCATCTTTCATAGCCTCAGAGAGCATGTGATTTTGGGCTAGATTCAACATCCTCCAAAGTCCTTGGAAATGTTTCCATTGACTTAAATGATGTTGGATCAGGACATACTTTGTTAATGCTCTCAATCATTTTTGCTGCAATACACAGTGGCTTGGGAAGTTTGAGACATTTACAGTTGGTATGATTTCCTCAGCTCCATAAATTATATGTTTCATCAATTTTGGAATAAAATGGTCCCGATTAGTAGCAGACAAAAATATGGCTTACCATTTCCTTGCTGTACAATTAGGTTTAAGTTATCCTCAAACAAATCCTGTAGTTTGTGGGGGTTTTACCTCATCTGAGCAGGGCACAAATACAACTTGTTGGTTTTTCTGTTGATACTGAATATCTGATTAGAAAATAACCAATGTTTTCGGGTGATGGCTGCCGTTTATTCTGTGACCAGGAATATGCTCACACCCTGAGGGAAGAGGCTGTACAAGAAATATTTGGGTGTAGTTAAAATCACATTCTGTTTTGCATCACTCTGACAACACAAAGCAAATTTAAGCCTGTCAATGCACTACAAAGCAGCTGGAGCATACTGGGCAAGCTGGCTCATTATGGGTAAATCTCTTATCTTTGTCCTATTTTTCCACATTTCTTATTACTAAGGCTGTTTGTATGGAAAGAGGATTTGTAGAAGAATTATTCCCCACCTGAAATCATGATCCTCTTTGTGACATTGTAATAACTTCTTCAGCCACCACACGTAATATCATAAACATACACTGATGACTTAGTTGGAAACTAGAGAAAAAGAGCTCTGAAGAGACTAAGTCTGTTTTCTTGGAAACATGGACCATAATCTTAGAAATATTCTTGCACATGAATTATTATAAGCATATGTGTAATTCTGTTAAACTCCCTGAGTTTAAATTATCCTGTGTGTAATTCCACCATAATCTATGGAATTAATGTGGCTCAATCAAACTTCTAAAACACATTTGATTTCTGTGTTCTGCTCAATGACTGAAGATGTGCAAGGGGGTGACTGGTGAGTCCTAATGGTGGGGGTGAGCCCAGCCATCTCTGAGGTGGAGCATTGTCTCCTTCCTACCCATCTGATCCTTATAAAGGGCCTTGGTTTAATCAGCTGGCTCAGCTGAGGAGTGGGATGATTTCCCTAAAGGATAAAGGAGATGGTTTGGGAGAGCTACGCTGCATACAAGAAGATAATTTGCCAGGGTGAGCTCTGAAGGGTGGTCCATAAGGGAAGGAGGAATGCGCTGCTGGGTGCTGTGGCTGGTGTGAGGGAGAGGAATGGGATTCTGAACTGGGGAGAATGGTGGTGCCAGCCACGGGGCTGGGTGGAAGCTGATGAGGAAATATACCACCACGGGTGTGATTTTTGCCTGGAGCACAGGAGTAGGTTCCTGGGTGGGAGCCACAGAGCTTGGAAGCACAGAAGTGCAGGGAGAAGGAAAGCAGGAGTGGCGGGGCCCTGGCAGGGCAGGAGGTGGCCGAGGAGAGCAGGGGCTCGGCGGGGCAGGAGGTGCCTGAGGGTGGGAGAGGCTCGGTAGGGCAGGAGGTGCCAGAGGGGAGCAGGGGCTCAGCGGGACTAAACGGTCTAAACGGGGGTGGGGGCTCAGCGGGACTAAACGGGGCAGGAGAGGCTCGGCGGGGCAGGAGGTGGCCGAGGGGAGCTGCAGGGGCCCGGCGGGGCAGGAGGTGGCCGAGGGGAGCTGCAGGGGCCCGGCGGGACAGGAGGTGGCCGAGGGGAGCAGGGACTCGGCGGAGCAGGAGGTGGCCGAGGGGAGCAGCAGGGACTCGGCGGGGCAGGAGGTGGCCGAGGGGAGCAGCAGGGGCCCGGCGGGACAGGAGGTGGCCGAGGGCAGGAGAGGCTCGGCGGGGCGGGAGGTGCCCGAGGGGAGCAGGGCCCACTGTGCTCTGCTGCCGTCCATGGAGCTCGCTAGCCTGCAGGTAACGGGGGGCTGGCTAAAGATAGGGCTGGCCACCAGCCTGGGCCTTGAGGAAGGGGAAAGATACTCTGGAATTTCTGAGTTACAGCTGTGCTGTCTCCTAAGGATTAAGGAAAAAAATACCAGTGAGTGAGCTGACCTGGTGAGGCCAAAGCACGGCTGGGCTGCTGTCCTCCCCTCTGATGTGCCTCAGCTGAGACAAGGAGCTAACCAAGGCCTTTTGCAATTCTCTTGTGTTTGGGGGGTTTTTCTCAGGCTGCCATGTCAGTGTGCTGGCTACTCCCAGTGTTGTGAAATGGCCGGTCCCAGGTAGGCAGGGACACTGACACTCAGAAATGTTTTAGCCTAATTAACTTCCGTGACTAAAGTTATTAAAATTGCTGTAGGATAAATACAGCTTGTGACTCCAGTAAGACTTGAATCTTACTGATGGTCAAGGCCAAACATTGGCAGTAGCAATGAAACTGCAAAGAGAGAACTCTACAGAACAGCCTTAGTACTACACAAAACTGTTCCTAATCTTTCATTGATTAGGATTCCTTTTCAAAATAATGCATGTCCTAGGTAAGCTGTTTATTCATATGTTACCTCAAATATCTCCTTTAAAACCTTGCTGTGCTCATACTGCTACTTACTCTGGAACATTCTGGGGATATGCAGCACTGCCTTTGGTACTTTGGTTAGATGTGGTGTGCTGTATTGCCTCTCAACTACTTTACCAGACCATTCTCATCCCATGAGGGATCCTCTTGCCTTGTAGAACAATTGCAGACAGTAAGAGGTGTTCATAGCCCACTCCTCTTTCCTCTGTACCAGACTACAGAAGACAGCATTTTCTCAACAGTCATTAATTCTACCTAAAAGTATCTTGCAAGTGTCTTAAAATCAACATCTGGAAAAACTAAGCACAGAGACTTCTTTCAAATACCACAAACTGAATCATGGGGCCAAATTCAGCCTTGATGGAATTATTATCTGATATCTGTGTTCTGTGTTTTCCCTACGTTGCTTGAGTAAATTCCCTTATATGGAGATGTTTTCTGAGATGCACATGATGCCAAAATGCTCAGAGAATCGCATAGGACCAAGCCTAAAATACTGAAGTAGAAAAAAAAAATTCAAACACAGACTTTTCTTGAAAGTGTGTTGTTCAAATCCCTCTTTTGAGAAGGGAACTTAAGTATCAGTTCTGGCAGTATAATACTGGAGCCCAGGTCTTAACTTTGGGAAGACTCCCCTTTGGGATTAATTCTTAAGGACATAAATGTTACTCGTGTTTATGATAAAATAACTTTCTGAAGGGAAAGACTTATCTACATGTGTTTTTAGAGATTAAGCCGTATTTTAACAAAAACAATATATTTAGTTTGTTAAAATATCTAAATGTTTTCTTCTTAATCCATCACTTTTTCATTGATTCCAGCAGTGATGTCAGCTTCTGTCCCTCATACTTTTATAAGGATGGGGGGGTTGTTACCTGCTTGTGCTAGCTGTTCATAAATAAGCTTAAGGCAGGCTTTTCTGCTTTTTTTAAATCTTACTTTAGGCTCGTGACCTCCTCTTAAAATGAGATAGCTACATTCTTATCAGTGGGGGTATGGCTCAAGAATAGTTGAATGCTGAAGCACACTCCATGGTAATATGGGGGGGGAAAAATCAAATATAATTTACGTGCAAGCTTATTACTGTTGGGGGTCCTGTGTTGTCACGTGCCCCTCCCTGCCCTGGTGAAAGGCTTGTTGCTGGTGTGGGTTTTTAACTTGCAAAAACCACTGCACAAGCAGAAGGCAACAAAGGACTTCAGACTGCTTGCTGTGCAACCCAAATGCCTGGCATACTTTACAGTTCTGTTCCTCGGGCAGGGGAGCAGCAGTGTGCTGGCTTGCAGCAGGTGGGTCAGAGTGCCCTCTCTCCCTCCCATTTGCTGCCGTCACTTCCCCTTCCCCACCGGTGGGACCTAACCCCTCGCAGCCAGGCTGTGTCCCCAGCACACAGGTGCTGGAGTGTTTGACTTCCATCAGTTTTATTCACAGTGGTATTTACCTACAGCTAAAGGAAATGCCTGCAGGGACAGCATGTGCTACCAAACCCTCCTTGTGAGGAAGACCAGACTTTGTGTGTTTTCCTTCTTTGTTGTCTCTCGTGTGTATGAAGAAAAAAACAACTCAGCTCTTGTATCTCAACTTGAGGCGGACTTTGGTAGGAAAATAACTTGGCACTGTATCTTTGTGCCGCTTTTAATCACTAGACCTAAGTGTGTGCCCTTTTCCTTCTTAATTATTTTGCTTCTGCTGGCTCTTCTTGAACTTCCCCTCAGTCACACTGTAGCTCCTGAGGTTCACCAGGCCACTTCCTTGGGAGCCTGGATGAGCCAAGGCTGGGACCAAGCAAGCAGCACACCCCAGGATTTCTCCTCCCCACAGCAGTGAGCAGAGGATGGGCACACCCCCCTCCTGCCACAGCTGTACTGAGCTGCAGTCGTGTGGGGACAGAGGGAAAGGCCAAGTGGTTTCACACGAGCTGCTCTGCTGGCAGCTGCCTGGGAGATGCTGCCCCTGAGTGCCCTGGGCCACAGGCACCTCTGAGAAGGGGCTGCTGCCTCAAAATTATAAACACTGAATGTTAAGGACGTGTTCCACTCTTAAACTCTGAATGGATGCAAAAGTTAATGATATAACAGGTTAATTCTAATGCACAATGACTTTGAAGCCTGAAACTTTCCTTATTTTTCTGTGAAACTTCACCAGTCAGCCCTCTCTTTCGGAGGGGATGACTGCATGAGGGAATCAAAGAAAGGGAGAAAACTCTAACTTTGTGGTATTTTGTGCTTCTGTAATTCTTGGCTTCCAGCTACCACTTTAACTTTCCATGTATACATACGAAATATAGATTTTTCACATATATATTTTGAAGAAGCAATTTCTGTCTCTCCAGGATGCAGAAGTTATTGCATTTACTAGTTGGCTGAAGCCTGCTCAGCATGATCTGAGATTGATTTCAACACTTTATCTCCTTTCCTGAACCTCCAAACTTGATTTTTATGCCACTTGAGCACGTTCTCCTTCCTTTTATTTCCTTAACAGGTCTGGACAAATTCACATCTTTCAAGGTCTGGTGTGTTAACACCAATTCTTTTCTTCATTCTCCATTGTGTTCCCAATAATAACCTCACAAGAGGATTGATTCAAGATAGTACATGGTAACTTTTTTCAGGCAACTTCATGTTGCATTATTCAAATTTATAAATGTGAATGAGAAACAGAAAATAATTACAGTTGGCCTGTGAGCAGAACAGTTATTTGATGGTTAATGGCTTCATGCACACTTATTGGAACAAAACTATTCTTGAACAGTGCTGATATTTTAAAAGGTTGGTTAATTATCCAGTAATAGTAATCTTAATCCAGTCTTAATAGTCAAAATGTTAATATAGGAAAAAGGAATAAAACCCTTATCCTTGCTGCCTAATTCCATGACTTCTTCCAATTTTAATTATCTCAGCAGTATTTTCTAAATGAGACTAATTCCTCGACAGAAATATTTTCCACCTCTGACAAGGTATTCTCACAAGCTCAAGAAAATGTGCTGGTTTTTGCCTGTTAACCTTAGTTCATTATCCTTCTGTGAAATCTCACATTAAAGTTACACTTAGAAATTCAGATAATGTCAAGAGCAAAACAATCCATAGCAAGTGATTGTGAGAGTGCTTTACAGGGTTCTTTGGGACTGGAATGGTGCGGTGGGGCAGAGAGTGCTGAGTGCTGCACATGAGTGACTGGCTGAGGCCCAGTGGCATTCAGCCAGAGGCTGGCTACCATGGCATGGAAACTCAGTTATTACAATAGTTTGGATCCCAAATCTGTTTGAATAAGAGAGGTTTCAAATAATCCATGTCACTGTTAATGTACTTCAGTACATGTCAGAGGATGTGATTCAGACTTGGGGGAGAGAAGGGAATTAGGAATAGCTGATGCTCAGATAACTGAGACTGTACCAGAGCACAGAATGCTGAGGTTTTTAGCCACTTTATCCCAGATCATTAATCTTGTCTCTTTTATGCTCACATTGCATCCCACAAAACTTCACAATTTCCAGAAGATGTTGAGTGTGGGGTTTTTTTGATGGTTTTGGGTGTTTTTTCCTTGTTTATTTTGGCTTTGTGCTTTTTTGGTGCTATGGAAAAGTACTTTTTTCCCTTCTTTTTTTCCCCTCCCAAACTGAAAGAAAGATTTAATATTTTAAATATTTATTTGCTCAAGTTTTAGTGCAAGCAATAACTATTTTTTGAAGCTCAGTGGTATCAATGTGATGTCCTTAGTGCCTGCTAGGTGTGCTTGCTCAGTAGTAAATGCAGTGTTGGGGTGGTTCAGTTCTGTATCTGCAGTTCCCACATGTGTTGGCCCATCTCCAAAAGGGGCTGTGGGATGGAGTAGAAAGTGCTGGTAAAGATTACTTGTAGAAATAAAGGAAAATCCTGGTCATGGGGGTTAAAGCTGCAAGTGAACAGGTAAAAAATAAAGTTAAATCTGTGGTCTATAATAAACTTTCTTCAGAGGAAAAGCTTGGCAAAGGAGCATATAGAAATGTTCATTAGAGCACAGCCCAGTGCTGTACTGGGTAAATTCAGTCTAACCAGTATAAAACCTTAATTGCTTTGGCATAGATTCTGATTCTTCAATAAACCTGGAAGGATTGATGGGGATGGGAGGTGTGTTAGGGGAGCAAGGCAGCAGTAACAACTGCTTTCCTCTCAGAATCACCTGTTCAGCTTTCCAAAGTAATACTTTACATGGAAGCAGCTCTCTCTGTATTTCCTCAGCCTTCCTATTCCACCCTCAGTATTATTCAAAGAAAAAGTTAGATGAACATTTTCAGGAATTATCTCTAGTCTGGAATTCAATGAAAAATATGTTTAGAATTGTGATGTGCTCTGCTTTGCTTGTCAGTGGTCATCTTCTATCTGCAAGTGACAGAAGAGTGGAGATCCACCAAGAATTTTCCAAGGTATTTATTTTGTTTCTAACTGCACTGAAAAATCTTAGTGTGCCTTCTTATGAAGTTACTTTTTAAAGGAATTATTACAAGTGTTAATGCAGAGCTGCTAAGATATCACTTAACTGCTTCTTTACAAATACAGCTACATTACTTTTAATGTTCTGCTTTTCAGTGTGGCTATGAAAAGCACATTTAACAGTAATTCCCAGCTGTCATGCTTGCTTTTTTACAAATGGGTGCCTGCAAAAACAGGCCCTGTTTACTGCTGCTGAATAATAATTTCTGGATTTCATCTTGGCAGTGAATATTGGGGAGATATCCTTTAAGCCACTGAATTGGAGGTTAGGACATTCATTTCAGTGTCAGCTGACATCCCAAGCTGGATCACAAATGAAAAGCAGCAGAGTTCAATTGCAGTGTTTAACAATGAGGCAGGAAACTCTAATTGCCAAGCTCCTGGCAGCTGAAAGTTGAATTTACCGTAATGCTAACGGAGCAGATCTGACTGTTAATGCAGCATCACAAATGTCCACTCCTCCTTAAACCAAGGAGAGGGCTTCTTGATTTTAAAAAGCTACTGTGCACTGATGCATAGAAGGGGTAGGATTGTGCACAGCAGCTTCACTGTAGGGTCTAAAATACTTCCTAAGTCACAATATTTAAAAAAATACTAGAACCTTTTTATGAACTCCTTTAAAAATTATTTGCTGCTGCATAGTACAAGGCCAATTTAATCAATCCAAGAATATTTTCTTTCTCTTCCTCTGAAGTTTATACAAAATCTCTTTGAGCAGTTTCCTAAATCCAGTACTGTCCAGGTCATCTCACTGCATAGTCATCAATATCTGACTTTTGTATTAAAAAACCCCACACCCCCAACACACTTCCTCAAAAAAAAAAAAAAAAAAGAAACATTCCAACATTCTGGGTGGAACAGTGGACTAATGTCTGTGCGCTACTGTTCATTAATTTATCACTTTACAATACACTTGTTTAATATGCATAATATCTTAATTGATAAAGTGTTATAAGTTCTTTTAAACATTCCTCAGAGAGACCCTCATTTCCCCCATTTTGCCTGTTAAATATTATTACTCCTGCTCTGTCTCTTGTTAGAGAATAACAAACACATCAAACACCTTGTTTAGTTTTATTTCTCAGGTACACACAAAGATAACACAGGGTGTGTGTAAAACTCACATTATCAATCAACAAATGCATCTTTTTATAGATGCATGCATGGTTAAAGCCAATCCTTGACACAGCTAAATGTGAGATTGCTTATTTCTGTTGCAGGCATACTTATGTCTGACTAGTTAATGAACTGGATTATAAAACATGTTAAAAAATTTTGGGCAAGGGAGTGAAATAGATACAGGAAATTCTAAATGGGAAATGTTATACTCTGCAGAATAGTGACCTGAGCTGAAATAAGTATGTCAACAAAGGTCCATCTTCATGTATCATATGTCACTTTCATTTCCTTCTCCTTTGCCACTGCAGCATGAAACAGCAATGAGAGGAAAAGTGTCTAAAGCTCTTACTGTGAGAGCTACTGGTTCTCCTGAATTCTTGTGCAAAGTTCTGGTTCTTACCAAGAAGCTTATGCAAGGTGACCTCTGCCTCTGAGTACTTCCTATTGATTTCAACAATACTGGTCATGAGACTGCCATTATGCTATCAGGAAGTATGGTCTTTGGAAAAAGTCAAATTCAAGTTTCAGCAAGGTCTGGGGCTCAGTTTGTGCTGTGAGCAGCCTGAGGGCTCAGTGCTTGCTTTGCTAGATCCTCACCCAGCTCTGGAACAAGCAGGAGTTTGCTGGCACAGCCCGTGGGGCCAGCCAAGGAGAGGCTTATCAGAGTACTGAGAGCCAGGCAGCTCCCTCAGCCCTGCAAAGGCAACACAAACGTGCTGTGAAGGAGACACAAGCACTGTGTGTGCAGTGTGTTTGAACAGCCATGGAACATCTACCCAGAACCCTTCATTTCCACTGGGGAGATGTGAGAGACACAGTTGCTAGAGAGAAATGGTGACAGCGAGTCTTTTGTGCTTTTTCCCTGAAGCGTGGGGCAAAAATGTCTTCAACTGGATGGTGCTTCTTGGCACTAAACAAAGTAAAGTAACTCTGAATATTTATTATTTGTCAGCTAATGCATATCTAGATAAAGCAATCTGATAAAGAAAATTCATTTAGAATTTGGCTTCCATGCTAGGATCCAGAGAATGAGTTTCTGGATGCCTTCTGTTCTCTTTGAAAATATTTGCCAATTTTGATGATGATATTTCCATAAAGTCATGTTTGTTTTCTTTAAGAATATATTTCTTCCTCATTTTGCTTCAAATCTATAAGGTATTACTGTTTCCTCTTTTGGAGATGGAGAAAAAGAGGTAATGTATTTCGCATCAAACATTCCTTGTATGTAATGCAAATGTGCTTGCCATAATATTAATGTTTAAGGGAAAAAAAATGAGACATAGCAAACCCCAAGAATCTAAACTTAAGGAATCCAGTCAGTGACCTTTAAGTCTTTAGCTAGACCCTGGGAGAGCTGTTTTCTGTTCTGTTCTGGGAGAGGAAGAATGCAGTTTTCCCCTAGAACAATAGACTGTTTGGTTGTACCCACCTTCTAAAAACAAAAGATAAGAAAGAGCTTCTCAATAACAAAATGCTAGTTTACTTCAGCCCCACTGTGCTTTTGGAGAGAACTAGCAGTTATTTGCAATAATCTTCTCAAGGAAAAGTCACTCTGGTTGATAGCAAAATTTCCTTTAGGAGAATTTGAGCCAAAGTCTTTTTTTTTTCTGAACTATCTCCTATGACTGTGATGCAGTGTTCTGTTGAAGGCTTTGGTCAGTTAGGCTGTGATCTTCCCATTTTGGTTCTAACTGCTTCAAATCTAGAGACTCCTGGGTCATTTCTAATCCAGGTTTTCACTTGCTAGAACTAATTATATACTGCTCAAAAGTAAATGCCCTTAACTCAAGTAGGCACTTGAGCCAGTTAAGAAAATAGCAGTCCCAGGGAATGGGTGCCAACCCACACCCTCATAGCCAACAATCTGCATTAAAAACCACTTCATATGTGCTATTTTAACCTATGTTTCCCAGAGTAAATAACATGCTGTGGGGGAACATAGACTGAGATATTCTTGACTTTGCTCCCCCAGAAGGCAGCCAGTGAGGAAAAGTGGGAAAAGTCTTCCCAAATCCTTGAAAATGAGACTACTCCACATCAGATGGCCTGGTGCAATTCAGTTTTTCAGTATAGCCTCCTGTGAAGAAATCTACTGTTACCTTCAGAGTGTTTACATGGGAGGTGACAATTCTGAACAGGCAAGTTCTTTCTTTTAGCAGTAGTCATTGCCATGCTGGTGACAGGTGAAAAAAATTCCTGGAACTCCACAGTGTTCAAAGGCAGACTCAAAAGTTTATGAACCCGCAGTTGGGAAGCACACCAAAACCCCAAACCCTGCCCTGGGCAGGGCTCTGAGGGAGTAACGGGGCAGCCAGGGATGACTTTGCTGAGGTGAAAACCCCGAGCGGGACGAGGCCTCCGGGGCCGCTCCTGCTGTGTTCGGAATGGAGGCAGCGCGGCCCGGCTGTGCTGGGGCAGGGCAGCCCCGGCCTCACTGCTGGGCCTGGGCTGCAGCAATGGCAGCTGCACTGCCCTGCTCCTGCCAGCCTTCTCTAAACCCCAGCACACTGAGCCTGGGCTGTTGCCCCTTACCCAGAGCAGAGGCAGAGGCTGCCTCTGTCCCCTTCCCCTCTACTCTAGTTCCCTTGTAAAACAGAAAGCACCGATCTAAAATAAACTACCATTAGCCATAATAGAGTCCAGTGTATCTCCAGCTTATCAAACTATCTGCAACTGTGCAGAAAGTCATGATAAGATAGTCCTCGCTTTGGTTCAGGGGAAAAAAGCCCTTGGACACATCAGATTTACTTCAACCAAGTCATTTTCAAGGACCTCAGTATGTGCTACACAACGTCCTTCTCACACAGCCTTAACCTATTAACTGCTCTTTAATTTCAGACATAATCTTGGTTAAAACCCACAAAACTCCCTGTTCTCACATGTGACCACATCAAGGGACTCTGCTTATGCTGAGGATTATTAAGCCTGTTGGACAGGTTGTAACAGCTGGCTTCCCCACAGGGCCTTGCAATATCATGACAGCAGTTTTCTGCACAATGTTTTCTGATGATTTCTAATGGTTTTCTGCATGAAGCAGCCTATTCCTCTGGACCCTTGTTTCCTAACAGCAGGAACTATGGTTTCTGTTGAGCTAAATTCCACCCAGTTCCCTACCAGAAGAGCTGCTGCAATGTTTTGCCATCTGACGCTGAGAAAAAGCCCTCCCTGAGTCTCCTCATGAGGAGCTGCTTGGGCTCCACCAGAGGCAGGCTGTGCTCTCTGGAGGGCGTTTCTCCTCTTCTTTGAGCTTTTCTCTTTGTTTATGTTTCTGTAGCCAGCCACAGAGCTCTCTGTGTGTACAGATGACAGATGTGTTTACATTGCCTTATAGGTGGGATAGTTGTAGAATTACACTTTGCCAGATAAATGTGAAATGCTGGAGTATGCTTTCAAACGTTTACTGCCAACAAGATTCCTTTTAAAAGCTGTTCCAATGTACAGGATACCATTTTTCATGGCAAAGTCTTAAGTATAAATTGTACTGTTCAAAGTAAGGTGCTTAAAATGAGAAAACAGGATATACTGGAAGTCAAATTCACTGTATCAGGAAAAGAGGGAAACTGTTCTTTCCCTCATTACTGATTTTTTTTTCTCTATTTCAGAGCTTGAACCAGTTCAATTTCCCCAACTGACAGTTTTGCTCTGTTTGATGTAGATTTGGTAAGGCTTTTTGCACATAAGCTTTGAAGAAATTCTTCTTAAATGGGTAAGTATTGTGCCTGTAGCATGACACTTGTCACCTTTTTATTCATCTTAAGAAGTGAGCAACAATTTTCAAAAGGTGCACAACAGATTATAAGGACAGCCTTGACAAGACCAGAGGGAAAAATGATACTTGTTTAATGCTCTGGGGGTTTTGGAAGACTGTAAAGTACAAACTGTCATGAAGCCAGCTTAATATAACTGTTTTCTTTATTCTCTAAGGATCACAAGGGACTTCACCACTAGCATGAAGGAAGTAAAATCTGTTGTGCTAGAAAAAGACCTTGTTGCCTGCAATTTTAAAAATGACACAAAGTTTCCTTACAGGAAATGTTACATTCATACAAATTCCCATATTTATTTGTAGACAAGAATTACCATTCACATAGCAGAAAAACTAGATGAAAACAGAGACAGGATAGACTTAGAGCCAGTGTGAGTGATTGGCACACAGATCTACATGTTAGCAATAAACATAAATACACACAAATTTTACTTAAATGTAGAGAAATCTTTATTGTCTCATTTTTAAGTACCAGCCTAATATAGTAACAGGAATTCTGGAAAATAAATTACTACAGGAATGCAAGTGAGGAGCTTGTAGAATCTATTTCAGGTAAAGTTTATCTTGTCTTCTGTTGTTACACTATTCGACCAAGATACACTGACTTGGGATATTTTTTCTTTAGATCAGGCCACTGAACAATGAAATAATCTGAAAAGTAGTAAAGAATCTTTCCAGACAAGGATAAAGTTTCCACACGGCAGATGCTCTCTACATACACAATAATTGTTCTCTTTATTCGTAGAAGGCCAAGAAGAAAAGCAGATAAACAGACAGGAACACATGTTCCTGGTCCATTGCACAATATCTAAAAGAGATGAAACACATTACAAAAGTAAGTAATGAGTTTTTTCATACAGCAAAGAATTAAGTGTATATTGATTTAGCATTACATTTACACAAAAAATAGATTTCAAAAAATATATTTAAAAACCCAGAAAAGGCAGGTGAATATAAAAAAATAGGAGGGGCAAACAAAACACATTGCTTCAAAGTACCAAATAATACCATATTCAAAATACCATATTTTTTTACATGTTATGAAGGAGAAAAAGACCTCTGAGATGGCACAGTTATTTCTATGAAGGAAAAGTTTACAATTCCTTGATTCATGGGTCTATAACCAAAACAACTTCCACTCTCACTCACAGCTTTGTGTTATGTCAGTCATTAAATCTGTGCACATAATAAAGCCAAAGAAATTTAATTAGGATTAAACCTGGGATCCAGTTATAAACCTCTTGAACCTTGGCTTAAGTCAGTAAAACACTTAAGAGTTCATTAAAAGTGTGCTGATGAATTAGGACCTTCACAAGAATCTATTAGCTGATATGTGTGACTAGATTTTATTTTTTATTTTTAATAAACACTAGGAGACAGTTAAAAGCATACAGAAGGAAGGAGTTGTGGTAAAAACATGTCATGTCCTTCGAGCAGAGATCTCAAATTCACTTATAAATGTTAACAATAAAAGAAAGTACTCTTTTAATTTTAGACATTGTTCAACTGAAAAACAGATTGCTTAAAAGTAAAAGGCTGAAACCAGGGTATATTAGGCACTCCACTTGGTATCCAAATTGATTTCAGGCAAGAAATTTCTTACTAAACTTAAATAATACCATGTAATCAGCACTTTTCTGCACAGCTGGGGTTACATGGAAATAAAGAGTTCTTTTATAAAATCATGGCCCTATACCCCATAAACTCACTTTTTTTTTTGTTCCAACTTCACCAGCTTGTGAAAGATATTATACTGGTGGGGGGAAAAAAATCTGAATTTCTGCTTCAAGGCTGTAACAATTAGTTCAGAACATTTCCTTTCTGCTTCATGGCAAGATCCCACTGATAATCTGGTTAGAAGCACCTTGCCTCAGCAAAAAGCAGCAACAGATTTGGAGTTCCAAATTCTCTCAACTATTCTCTGCCTTGATTATAGCCCCAGAAATACAGCTTGGGGATGTGATGACTGCAATGCTGTGTTTTCTGACCAGAATCAACAGACTGTAATACTGTTTCTAAAAATGTTCTGATTTTATTGTTGATCTCAATTGAACTATTTATTAATGCAAGACTTTGCTGATGTTTTCTCAGAGTCCCTTACAAGTAACGTGCTGTATGCAGTTTTAATCTGGAAGTTTTAGGATATCAACAGCCACAGCTACTTGAATTTGAAACTTGCAACTATGTACTTATTTTGTATGAATTTTGTATTATATAGGTCAGAAGCTGAACACATCATCTTTACATCCTAGAGTTTTGAAATCAGAGAAGAATACTGTGGTTTCAAACCTCCTGCTGAACCTGATTAAAGCACATCCACACTGGGACCTTATAGCCTACTCTACAATCTACTGAGAATGCAGATCTGTTTTTTGTACATTTGGCTTGGTGAGTAAGGACACAAACCAACTACACATGCTGCCTTTTTGCATTTCAAAGAAACTTTTCCGTATCTGTAAACTAAATAATGCATTTTGCCATATTTCCTGGAAAGTTTGATTAATTTGCATGAATGTTGGCTGTGATGCTGGTACATGGCTACTGACATGTAACTTAAGGCATGTTTAGGTATCTCTGTTGGTAATAACATTTGTTTCTGTACTGTAAATGTAGGCATAGGAAACAATTTGTTCTGCTGTGTCTGCAGGCAAAACCCACCAGCATCCCTGCAGAAGTTGGCCTGTTCCAGATAAGTGCATAAGAAACACCCAAAGCCCCAAAAAATGATTTACTGGTTATTATTTTTGTGAGTTGAATATACAGTCTAACTACTGATTTCCTATTCAAAATCTGGTTTTAAGGGAACAGACCAAAATGTGCACCACTGCTGAACAGAAACTCCACTTTCCCCTTCCTCAGCAGAGCTACCTGGAGTAGACATATTGTTCTATCTTCACTGCTCCCTGGCCCTTTCTCCATTCTATTGCCATCCTTTCCCCTGTCCTTTCCTCAGTGCCATCCTTTTCCACCAATTCGTCTGTACTCTACCCAATCCTCTGAGATGTCTCCCACCCATCCTCTCTTTCCTTTTGTTTTGTGATCACTGGTGTTCATCTCTCTTTGCATCCCTGTTCTCAGGCACCCTTCCAGCTGTCTTCCTTCTTGAATAGCTCTGCACTCTTTTAGCCTCTACTTACAATGAAAGCTCAAACACTGGTCCCTTACTTTCCACAGTGTGACACAAAATATACCAATACACAATATATAGTTGTGGATATGACTTAGGTCAGGTAGCCATCCTAACATTCTACTGGGCCCAGAAGTTGAGAACTGTAGAACTGGTTTTAGAAAAAGCTGAATTTTTACAGTCATTGTCTTTATTGAGCCATAGACTTCATCCTACTTCTCCCCTTTATTAAGCCTGGCCAGCAGCTCCATTCCTTTTGGTATTTTGGTATTCTTGTGTCTAGATGCACACATAAAGGTAAATGCCACAGTGAATTCCAAACTAAGTGTACTCACAAAAGATGTAATGAAATAAGAATAAATTTGTGAATCTCTGTGTAGCTCTGAAGGCCACAGTGAGCTCTCTTATTACTTTGCTGAAGTACAAAACAGAAAGACAGCTATCAAAATTAAAATAGTAATAAAATACCTCTCCTGTATTCAGGTTTTGATATGATGCATTCAGTTTTTATTTTCTACTGACTGTTTATAATTTGTAAGCTGCCTCTCAGATGCCCTTTGATACACAGAAAAGTACTTGCATGCAGGAAAAAGGATCAGGAAGATGATGGACTTGGCATCTTTAAAAAAACATGGTCTGATCATAACTCATGTCCTCTGCTCTTTCCATTTCCACACATATGAGTTCAAAGAGGGCAAAGCAGATGTGGCTCTATAGGATTTCTGTATGCAAAATGCTCATATAATACTCTGGTATATAACTCTAGATGTTCCTATCCCAAAATGTTTGGATTTAGGAACTGGCCATGAAAAAGACTGTTATAAACCTGCTGAAACCCACCAGCAGATCCCTATCTGAACTGGTGGCTTTGTTCTGTAAGTCAGAACTAAAAAGTGACCTTCAGTTAACCTTCAGTACGTGTCTACAGGCATGTCCTGCTTAGAACTGGTGTAGTTGCAATTGCAGTGGCAACTCCTCTCCAAAAATCTGGTCTGACCAGTCCAATTTACTCTCTCTCACACTGCCAGCAGGAAGGGAAACCAGTGGTCCTTCTGCTTGGAGTCCAACATCATAAACTCTTCAAGTGTCATCATACACTCTTCAAGTGTTTGATGTACAGGGAAAACTTCAGAGAAAACAAATATGTACATTATAAAGACAAGGAACCATTGCAGAAGGTGTAAGGTAGAAATGTTGCTGTTCAGCTCCTGCTGTACACAAACTGGAAAGGATGATGGAAAGGAACAGAATCACCTACAGCCTTCCTCAAAGATGAGAAGGTGAGCAGTCCTACTAGTGAATTTCAAAGCACTATTTAAAAGTAAATTTTGGAGAATGATTGATGTCTTACACCTTGAAAAGACCAAGGCTTTTGCTTTTCCCCACCAGCAGAATGCCAGTATCTCCCATGGCAATCACCAGTATTCTCTGGGGAGGAGGCAGGCATCTATTGGACAAGGGACCAGGCCCTCTACAAGGTCAAGCAGCTATTGAGGGTGTTTCCCTCAAGCATCTATTTACAAACAGCATTTGCAAATGTTGTTTCCCTCAGAAATCTCTTTCCCTTTATCTGTTTCCCTCAGAATCTATTTACTTCAGCTAAAAGGCTGCCTGTAGAATATTTGTGTTGCATGAGATATGTCTCTGAAAATCTCTGGGTTCAGCCTTCCTTAATGAGGCAGCAGAAAGGGGGAAAAAGGGGGCCCAAGACAATTTTTGTGTCACTTTTGTGACCTCTTGAGTTGCAATTGTCCAAGGACTTTCCTGGTCACCGGGGGTTCCTGTTTTGTTGCCAAGAAGCTGTAAGGGATTGTTCCAGAAGCCAGTGCTACAGGTCTCTCCACACCATTCATATGCACCTCTGATGCAAGGAAATGCCCAGCTCTCTGTTAAATTGGCTCACTGGCTGCCTGGGCTCACAGCTAGGTCTATAAACTAAGTCCTACATACTAAAATTCACTGCCAATTCAATCTAACCAAATTCCAAACAGTAAAAGAAACAAATCAAGCTGTATATTAATGGAGGTTTAAAAGTAAAGGATCAGAATACAACATTTACCTTCAGCAACTCTGTAAATCTAATTTCCTATTAACCACTTTTATATAAAAATGGAATAGTTCTTGCCTTTGTGCTTCAGATATTTTCCACAGCTGTTGAAAGAAAATAAGCTAAGCCAGCAGTCTGGGAACACTGGCACATGGCATCACTGCTGATAAAAGCTACTTTAGAGTTGGTGAATGCAGCACTGTAGCAGTGACATTTACCATGGAAAACACTGAAAGCAGAGCTTGCAGCTTCACTGGGATTAAATGTCACTGGCCAAAGCAAAAATGAGTAAAGAAGTAAACTTGTAGTTTCTCTCATAAGTACATAAACATACAATTGCTGTGTATATTTTAAAGAACAAGTGTTTACTTATGTTCCCAAAGTACAACAATCAAAAGGAGGACAATGTAGTCCCCCTCAATTTAGTAGAAAGTGGAAAACTAATTTGCAATTTGCTTTGCATAGGGAACTGGCAACACCTGCTGCTCTCCTTAATGACTCTGCAGAGATTGGCCTTTTGTCACCTGGTCAAGAGCAGAAAAGCTGCCCTGCTCGCTGGGGCTGATGGTGGTGTGGGGATGTGCATGTGTGAGCTGAAGGTTGTGCTGCTTAGCAGGCATGGGGCCACCTCCTGGAGCCCCTGTAGGACACTGCCTGGGCCTCCTTTGTTCTGGTAATGCTCCCTGCTCCTCAGTGCTGAGCACCTGGAGTCAGACTCAGGGAACAGGAGGTGGTGGGGATAGACAGCTAAAAGGGGCACAGGCAAGTGGAGTGATACAAAATGGACCAAAGCTGGGTTAGCTGAATGATCCAAATCTATGCAAGTGCTACCTTTTAACTGCTATGCAATACCTACTTTTTAACAATGTAGGAAAAACCTATTAGATATTCCTATGTTAGAACAATAATGAATTCTTTTGTTTGTGTGGTTTTTGTTTTGATGGGGGGAGGTGGTTGTTTTTGTGGCACAAGAAGAGAGAATCTGCAATGAATTAATTTGTATTCTGCTATGTAAATTACAGCATTTCACAAACTCATCAGCCCTTGCTTGGTTTTAATATTATATTACTATTTCAAAAACTTCACACTCAAATACTTATGCATGTTGAGAGGGAGTGCTTATGGAAACTTTTGCTCTTTAGTATGTCTGAAAATTCAAGTTTTGAAGGTTGAGAAAAATTAGCTTAGAATTGTTAATACTTTTTACAGTTTAAAAAAGGCAGGAACCTTATTATTGTTATTGATGGGGAGAAAGAAGAATTTCAGGTTCTGTTTGCACAATAGAAAGGTCATTAAACTACCTACTGGTTTATTCTTTTTGAAGAGTGAAGATGAGTGAAGATCTTATCCAGTTCACTTTCCTCCACCACCTGCATATAAAACCAGGTAAAACTTCACACCCTATTTTCTGTTTGAACTTACCTACAGAATGCAAGGCAGACAAAAAAAAAAAAAAAAAAACAAAACCAAAACTAGCTGGGTAGTCTGATGTAAATCAGGTAATTAAGGTAGAACTGAATTATACCTGGGTACACTTTTATCTTCTGCTGTTTAAATCACTTGAATCATCAGGGGTGCAAGAAGGTGGTTCTAGTGTCCTACAGGAACAGCTTGTGTTTGGGCTGTAGCACTGCCACGGAAACTTTCCTTGTTCCCCTCTGGATCTCACTGGTACAGTAGCTGTTGTTATTATCATACAATACAGCAGTAAGTGAGGTGCTCTTCAAAACAAGTGGAGACATGTGTGGTCCTACAGGCAGATTACCTAACCAGGATAAATAAGATTAGTGAATGCCAGAGTGAGGGAGAGAGAAGTGGAAGAGCAAGGACTCTAAATTAGTACACTACACAACTGGGCTCCTCTTTGTTTCTGAGTGTTACTTTCATCATAGAATGAAATAGATTGGGAAACATCACCTTTGATGCAGCTCTCACTTTCTAAAGGTTTGGGGAGAGACAGAAAAAATCCTACCTAGTGGATTTTTTATGGGGGAAAGGGAGAGCTTCTGCAAACCCACTAGGAACTGGATGTAAGGTTTTAATTGTAACAGCATTAGGCATTATCACTCCTGCCTTCTAGGCCTGACCCAGGCTACCAACCCACTGTCCTCAGGGGCAAGAGACAAGGGAAGAGGCCCAGCTGATGTGATTTGCATCAGCCTCTGAATACAAAGCAGTGAGGGAACCTCCCAGGCCCTGGATTTCAGCAGAGCTTAGCTATGCATGTGGCTATTTGACACTGTAAAGACTTAAAACAGCTCAGGCCTGCTTGTGGGTATGCCCAAGGGCTTTACTGATGAAAAGAGAAGATATGATTGGGGTCATTAAGAGTGTCAGAAGTTAGGCAACAGCTTAGTGAGGAAGGTTCATTTGGATGCCTAAAGAAACATGCAGGCTTTAATTTTTTCTAAGGAGTCTAACCTTAGGCACCATACCTAACTGCCCCTGTATGCCAGGTGACAGGTCTGTCATTGGGATTAAAAGGTCTTTGGAGTGGTAGTTTCCATCAGCAAACTTCCCAGCCTAGTTGCCAAATGTAAAATGAGAAGCATAGAATGATCAATTAAAAATAATAATAAATGACAGCTGTGAGACTGGTACTAAGGCTAAAGTCTGTGAAATTGTTAGTGTTGCTTATTAAAACATTACATCAACACCCAGGCTGTCAGTGGGACCAACAAAACAAACATTGAGTCCTTTGAGAAACTGTGGGAGATGGGTTGGTTAAAAAAGAACAAGCTTACCAAATCAGATACTATGTGGAGAATAAACTAACTCCTTACCTACATTACTATGGAGTGGGTATGTGGTTTATTGCTGCTGACAAATTAGTAGGAAGTAGAGGAAATTTGACTTAGTGTAGATGAAAAAGTTGGTCATAAAAGAATTCAGTAAAAAACTTTTGCCAAGTAAATTAAATGGTAGTTAATTTGAACTACATCTGAACTACATCTTTACCTACAACACTAGGAACTATCTGGCTTTCAGCAATGTCACCTTGGCTGAATGTGAACCTGACCACAGTCTCTTGGTCACCATGAGAAATACCATCCAACCTTTTAGAACCTCTCTACAAATAATTTTTATATCTCCTCATATAGAAAGTACTGCTTGTTCTAGTAGCCTGCTTCTACTCAAAAGGAGAAATTAAATCCAAGGACTTTCAAATATACTCATATATGTTATTACTAGTGGTCTAAGTTGAGCCTTTAATTGCAAATCTCAGTGTGTCTTTCATTAATCAGACATTTGTTTAACTTCAACTTAAAAGCAGTGTTTTAGGTTAACTAAAACTGATATTTAAATGTTCATAAAACATCTCTTGGGCTACTGCCTAATCCCTGAAGTTGGTATAGCAAGAATGTGCATCAAATACCTGCCTGAAATATCTTCACAGTGTAAGACCTAGAGGTGTTGGCACTCTGTCCCTGCATACCAGTGGTTAGATTTAGCAAGACTGTTATGCTTTATAACATACAAGAAGTGTGACCAGGGTGTGCATTAGGTTCATAATGACCCTGATAGCTGATGAGTTAAGACTTTTACGTCTAAAACTGCCTCCTTAAATCTAAGCTAAGATCTCAGTTCATCTTTACTGCTGCTCCTGTCCTCCCTGTGAAAAGCAGTGTCTATAGGCAGTTAATTAGCAGTCACAGAAAGGGCAGAGCTACAACAAAGCTTTGAACCAGCTGACTGGAATAGCTCCAGATGTTTATCTGTGCTCAGCACAGGGTAATTCTGCATTGGGGCTGCAGGGAAGCTGTACACAAGGTAGGAGGGGTGAATAAGACTCATTTTCATCAACACTGACAAGTTAAACAAATTTTGATGCCTTCATTTTGTTTTCTTTTTGGATGAAAAAAGATTGTATTGCTGAAGTTCTTAATCCAATGTTCTCACTCTTGCTTATTTTGACTGTTTTGATCAGAGAAGAACATTAGTAGATCAGACGTACAGTCTGGTCCAAAGAATTATAAACACTTTGGAAAGATGCAGTGTACAAAAGAATGCAGCAGATAGTTCTAATATTGCATTATACAAAGATCACTTGTTATAAAATGAATGAAGAAAAAAATGCCACCACCCGGATTTTGTAGCTTTCCACAAAGTTCCAATTAGAACCATGATATAAGGGACAATAACTTACTATTTGTCACAGTAATTTGTGAGAGTGTTATGAACTTAAGGCATTTTGGGCAAAGCACAAAGAATGGAAAATCTCAGCTAAATGAAATAATGATCTCCTTTCATTTAGCTTACTGTGCAAACACTTCTGTAACCAGAAGCTGCCTCAGTCACTTTAACCAGTCAGGGGGTCAGGCATGTGCGATGGGATGTGCAGTCATAAAAGAAGAGGTGATTGCTCCAAGCATGATCAGCTGTGCAGGTTTCAGGCTCCTAGAAAGAAGTTTCATTCTCATTCTCTGACAGCAGAACATGTACTTGCTGTGCAAATGTGCAAACTTACTACAGACTTCCCACAGGAAGGAGGCCCTAATGTGGGAGCACTGCCTTGTTAGCCTCATTTAACCCAGGTTTTCCCAAATAGCAGTCATCTGAAAATATCTGCTTATTTCAGGCTCTGTAGAGCCCTGAGGCAGTGGGAACTGTTCAGAAGAGTCCCTAGAAAAGGAAAAAAAATCTGGTCCTAAGGGTCCAGGATGTGCAATCTGTTAATGAATGGAGCTTTATGCAGAATTTCTGCACAACTGAAATGTGCAGAAGGTGAAATTTAATTATATTAAAGGATAGCAAATCACTGACCCAATTACATAACCCATCTATGGCTGAAAACGAGGACTGGATACAATATTTTGCAGCTTCTGCTGTATGGTAGGGGCACATCCTTCATTTTCAGTTTGGATTTCAGGTATGCCAGAATGAGCAGGGTAATCAGGATCCAGACAAAAGGCTAGATCACCTGAAAACTTACTTGCAGGCTTGGCAAACTGGCCCAAAGACAATGGTTGTGTAACCAGCAAGAGAACTGAAGACCAGTTTCCTTTGAACTCGCATCTACTGACTGACTTCAAGCATATTAAAGCAAAGATGTAACTTTAGTTTAGTCCTTCTTGTATATCAAATGATCTATGTAGGATGCAGTAATTTTCTTTGTCCTTGGAACAGGACAAATCTCTGTGCAGCTTGTTTAATTTTCTATAAATAAGAAGGATTTGCATCCTTTTCTAGATAATAGATCTTATCTTATTCTAGTTTTATGTTTCTTTTTAGCCTTTCTCTCAAATGAAGACAACAGAAGTCTCTCCTCTCTGACCAGCTGCCTGTTTTCATGGTAGGAATTTGCAATCTCTGAGGCTGCATGCTAAATCTGGCTGCAGCTGATGAATGGTTTTAAAAGCTTTTCTGGGGGAAGGTGGGTGTAAGCAGAGTGTGCTGGCACAAGCCTTTCCGTCCCTGGAATTTTAGACCTTTGTATAGGAAGCCTATCTAAGGCAGATAGATGTTATAAAAACTGCTCACCATACATTCACCTGCAAAACACACTGATATTTACGTTTCTGTAATTCTTGGCTGTAGAAGCACATGATATTTACATTTTTGTAATTCTTGGCTATAGAAACACAAGCCAATCATCACTTCTGACATCTTAATTGTTACTTGGCTTAATATCTCTAAAGGGACTTAAGCTGCAGAGTGCAGATGTTCATAACTCAGAAATGGCCCTCTTGAAGATGATCTCAAGCTGAACAACTCAACTGACTTTCACATTTCCTAAACTCTCTGGAGGCCCACTTCAAGTGTGGGTAAAGTCCTGCAAGACAGCAAAGATCTCCTGGGAGTTGTTCAGTTCTTTCTGAACTTACTATCTTGATGAAGGGCTAGATGGAACTGATTGCTCAGGAAAACTGATGCAAGAAGCTTTGCCAGATCAGTGTGAGATACAAAAGGGACCCAGTGCTCATCAAGTAAAGCACATATCAAGTGCTCATCAAGTAACTCCAGTGCAGCTGGGTTTGCTGTTTCTCTTTTGCAGCTATTTGCGCTCCACAGACAGGCTTAGGTTGGCGTAACTACCATACCTGTACCAAATCTTGCCTTTGTGCACCCACTGGTTTTGGGCTCCCTTTGCAGTACATTTCTTGTCCTGCATTTCTTAACCACTGCAACACTTCTGTGTTTCTCTAGCTTTAGGCTGCCTACAGAAGACTTCAGTCATTGCTTCATATGTACACATATTTCTGACAAGCCTGAAAGCAAGTGTAAGGGTTTGGGGATCACTCATACACACAAATGACTTAGAAGCAAGGCTGTCTTTCCCTCCTGCAGTTAAACAAGACCAGTGTCTATGCTGAAAATGTACAACACCCATGAGCTCTCCTGTTTAAAAATATGAAGCTCTCAGCATGATGTAATACAGTGCTTGTTTCTAAACTCAGTTGTTGATTTCCATGCCAAAAGTTATAGATGAACCTGTGAGTGCCAGCATTTATCCCAGCCTAGTTCTAGTTCTTTGCATTACTAAGCATTACATTTTGCTTATGAGTTAGTAGAGTGAGTTTCAAATCACTGCACACATTTTTGTGGAAAGGCAATTAAATACTACCAGTCGCCTCACATACCATACAGTCTTTTCACTGGCAATGTGAGGTATTTTAATCCCTGAAACAGTCTCCTTGGCTAAGTGTTTTAAAATCTTTGCAGCTCTCTGAGATATTATATTTCAGAGAATTCTTTAACTAAGATACACGTACAAGTAGTAGTATGTAAGCAGCTTTCAAGTGGTACATGATTTGTCATAATGCCAGGGATGCTTCTGCCAGCTGCTATTTTCATTGATAGTAGCACCTGACAAAAAGTAATTGGGGTTTGCCCTCCCCTCCAGCTCTTTAATCATGGATAAAGACTCTTTGGGTCTCATTTTGAGACAGGGGTTACTTTAAACACTGCAGTGGGCTTAAAGGCCTTGCTAAAACCTATCCTTAATTTTACAAGCACAAGTGTTTTCCAAAACGTTTGTTTGATAGCTTATCACAGTTATCAGCTCCAACACCATTTCTAATAACTGTGTGTAAATCCCTCTGTCACTTTAAATTCCTTTGGTAAACAGAAAACATAGAATTAGATTAGTAACTTCCTGCTTCCTTTATTAAGCTACACAGTGAGATTTTTCCAGTCAATTTCTTTTGCAATATGTAAAAAAATACTTAACTTAATACAGTGGTGTAGCAAAGTGATTACTAAAATAGTTACTCACATTTTTCTGTCTGCTCATGTCAACAAACGTGACTATTATGATTGCCCCAATCAAAACCACTGTAGAAAGAATAGCATGCCACCTTCTCCCCTCTCTCAGTTTTATCTCCAGTTTTCAGAATAGGTTTGAAAAACAGCAACTGCAAAAACCCCTACTTCTGTTGCTTTGCACACTAAACTGTTTGAAAAGTCGAGCAAGTGAGAAGCTTTTGATCTGACAGGAACTGACCAGTACTATTGAAGCAAATGAGATCACATTACTCACAGCAGCCTCTCTAAACAGTCAAAATACCACAAACTTTTAAAAGCCTCTTTAGAATTAGCCATGCAGTTCACAGAGGGATTTAAAAATAGTCTCCTTACAAATATGTGTGTGTATAGATGCTACTACTAAATTATGAAAAATACTTTGTAACTGCACTAGTTTTTACATGTTTCATTTAAGCATTTTAAACCTCATAAAGTATTAATTTGAAATTCTGCTGAACTAATACTTTTTAAAAAATCTTCAAGTTTAGATTACTGACTCCTTAAGATGACAACTCTAGCAAGAATTCAGCTTACTTAAGTGTGTGGAATATTTTAAAATAAATGTAATTAGCATGAGAGTGCAGTTTTCGGAACAGCTTGAAAAAGCTACTGAAGTGCTGAGGAGTTGCTACTTCAGCGGTGATGCTTTTTGTCATTAGATGAGATGACTAATGTCAGCCAAAGACTAAATAAATATGCATTGTAGCTCAGAAGTCCATGTAAGCACAAGAACTGAATCTGTATATATTTGTGCTGGTCTGAACCTGTCTGTGCCAGACTGGTCATACCATTTTAGAAGCAAGTCCAGCCAACAGGATAACCAGGCTTTCAGGCATAGTTTGTGCTGCTGCAATCCTGAAGAGATACTATCAGGAAGCAGCAATCTTGTTTTTGCTGGCTCTACCAGCATAACAAGGGAGTGACTTTGTGAAGGTACTTGCAAACTTTGCGAGGGAAAACTGGTATTTGCTATTCTAATTCACCAGCAGTGCAACCTGTTCTTGCTTTCTTGATGTACTGCTGCTATATTTAATTTAAAATTAAAAATAGTTTTCCTGTGAATTATAAACCTAAGCATACATATGAGATGCAGTCTGCATATGCCAAGTGCTTTTATAATGCGGATTAGCAAGTTCTCAATAAATTAACATTTTCTTTACCTACCAAATCTGGTTTCCGTTTGTAGGTCAGAGGGAGGGAGTAAAGTACGGAGTACAGTGTTGTTAGCACAGAGGAGACCCAGGACTGTCTGACCTCCCGGCTCCTGGGAATGCGATCCAGGCTGAACTGGAAAAGAGCACGAGTGGAGCTGTTACTCTCCTGACAATGCTGTGGCTCCTTCTTGTTAAATCTATCTGTGCCAGCCTTTTCCCCCTTTCCTTAGTCTAGTTTGGGAAGGTTTGTGTATAAAAAGTCCACAGTGCAGCACAGAGACACACGAGAACTGGTGGCTGTTGTTCGGTGCTGTCTCGGCTTCCCCGAGCCCCGGCAAGCCGCAGCAGCAGCGCCGGGCGAGGGCGGCACCTCGTGGGCACCGGCGGCGCTCGGAGCTGCCGGGCGTTCATTGACACTGCGGGAAACGCGCGGCTCTGCTCCGCTGCTGCCCGCCCAGTGCCAGCTAACGCCTACAAGCCAGTATCACCACCCTTTAAATGAGTACTCCGTGAGGAGTCTAAAGATATGCGCAACACACATTCAAATGCAAAATATCTGCGTAAAGAAACAGGAAAGAACATCTTATCGTTAAGTAAAAAATAGGTAAAGAAGTAACTTTCTTTGTTCTTTCCCTAAAGGAAGATTATTCATGGTGTGTAAAAGGTATCAAATCAATAAAGCAAGGATGATTCCTTTTGTCTTGAAGGCCCAGGAGCAGGGAGCAGTTGTTAGGCTGCCTCCTTCCTTGCAGGTGCCCTTACCTCAGTGGAGAGGAGCTGCACCTAAGAATTATTGCTGTGGCAGAAGGCACTCCTGATGCCAATGACATTTTGGCCTGTGTAAATGAAAGGCAAATGTAGTGGCTGCAGTGCGGTGTTCAGTGATGCTGACATGTGGATAGTGGTTGTTACCTCACTTCACATGGGGGTGAGAAACTCTAAACACTGAAAATTGCCCAGTTACTTCATGTGCACCTTGCTAATTGTCACAGCTTAGTCCTGGCGATTTGTGCCCCTGAAAGAGGATGTTAACAAAACCTGTATGGTAAATACAAACTACAAATCTGTCTTGAACAGCAGTAACTGGGATATTTTTGATATATTAAGTGGAAAGAATTTAAAAAACCCCAATATTTGTAAATGCGGAATGTTAATTTTCTCGTCTGAGATTATCCTGTTTCATTGTGATATCTTTCTTCAATAGCTGTGATACTGGAAGGCATTAACAGATGTTACAAACTGATTTTTTAATGTTTTATTTGCAGGTGTTGAAACTCTGATTGCATTACTCTGACAACAGAATATGGAAAGATAAACATACCCCCTGCTCCCTATTCAACAGGTTTCTGGTTATCACTGCCTCTGTTTCTCAAAGCTTTGGATGAGTTCAGATGATAAAAAGAAATGCTCTAAGTGGAGTTTAGACCTTTGCATAGTACTCAGCCCTGCAAGAAATATGGGTATGATAAAGTGGTTTTAGGCGGATCAGGGTCCAGTGGAACTATTCAGATGAACCTTCACTGTAAGAATGGTGTTAAAGAGCATTTGACAAAAAAACTGTAGGTGATTTTCATCATCATTAAATAACCCAAATAATTTCAGCAGAGCTTGGGAGGAACTCCAAACAGTGTCAAAGCAGGAATTTACTTGGAGAGTTCAAGCAAAGATCAAGATGATTTTATCTATGCTTTTCAAAAACTATGGTGGAAACTCTGTACATCAGTGTCTATGTCATGTTAGGACTTCAGTCCACACATCAAACAACTCCTAGGTATTAGAATTAGAAACCAGAACTGGGGGGTTTTGTTGTTGTTTGTTTGTTTAGAAGCCACTGCCAGATGCTTCTGTAATCCCAGCCTCTCCTCTCATTAAGTGCTGTCAATGTTCCAAAGGTACATCCTGTATATTTTGCTGGAACACTGCATAGTATGTCTGACACCAGAAAAAGATTTCTCCCCTATCTACTATGGTGTCATATTGTTGCATCTTTTTTTTCTTTACATCTTTAGTGCACTCAGAATCTTTTTTCTAATTTGAAAACAAATGTTCCAAACTGGCAAATCTGTAATGTAATTTCAAAACCAGTGATGTTGTCCTTTACCTAGTTAATGTTGCTTTGCAAGGATGTAAGGAAAAGCTAGTGGAAAACTGCAACTGCTGTGAATTAGTATAGTATTCTCAGCTGAACATATTGCAAAGAAATTGAGTTTACATAATTCTTTTTCATTATGAGAAATAAGATTTCTTAGCGTAGTACCTCTCATGAAATGGAAAAGAACATATGGTCAGAAGAGGTTTATGTAAAGGTTAGTTAATCTGGTTGCTCATCTCCTGTACCATGGGGGGGTATAGGAATTCATGTTCTTCACTAAGTTGTTTCTCTGCTGCTAGAGTATGTTGCCAGCAGCTGAAACAGGTTCTCTATGAGCATAGAAGGCTCCTGAGTGCCAGCTCTGGGGGCATCCATGTGGAATAGTTGTGGTTACAGGTGGGGAGTGATAGAGAACAAAGAGACCAGTGAATGCAGGACCAGAGACTTTTCATAGGGCCATTTTTTAGTTCTTTTTTTAAGAGGCTTAGTGGATTGAGGTGCAGCATTTTTCTTTTTGTAAGCAAGATGCTCATTCTGGCTTTCTTTCCTTCTGCCTGAATAGCTTTTAAAACAGAGCTAGACCACAGGTCAAAAAGAGAATTATTTGGAGGGTTGAGGAGATGTGTATGTTTAATTTTCTCTTACATCACTGGTTTTCTGTTACATCATTATTTTAATTTGTCTTCCATCTGGTCCCTAGTTCTGGAAAAATCTACTTCCTTAACAGGATGAGGAAGGGAATGACCATGTGTTGAAGCATTCAGACTTCTCCCTTCCACTTATGCAAAGCTTCAAGAAGTTACTAAGACATAATTTTTAAATGTTTGATGATCTCCAGTGCCCCCAATTACAAAACACACAGAGTGTGTGTGTGTGTGTGTGTGTGTGTGAAAGCACACTCTGAAATTTAGCAAATATATGTTACAGGCATGTGATATTTACTTTCCAAAATTTATCTTTCATTTTCACTCTAAATACTTTTGCTTAGTAGAAAGAGAATGGCCAAAGAAAATGAGCATCTGTTATCCAGACATCAACTCACATGCAGCCAAAAATGCTCCTCTGGCTTTCAGTGTTGAGGGAAAATATAACTACAGGATCTGTTAGTAGTTGGAGAGGTTATAAAAGAGAAGCTTAGCAAAAATAAGTGATCTATGAAAACCACATAACCTTTTAATGCTGAAAATATGTGTCTTTAGGAATTCTAATAATTTAGGGTTGGACATCCTTCAGGTAAGTGAATATGACTGTGTGAATGGCTATTTACCCAATCTGAACAGGAAGCACCTCTGGTCACTTTAATAAACATTCATCCTTGGTGCACAATGAGATGTGAAAGTTGCAGTAAACAAACTTAAAAATACCATTCCTTAGTGAGCCTTAGCAGCAGTTGCTAAATTAACAGGGTTTATTCTGAAAGTCATTGCTACTGAGTCCTACAGCCTTTTGTCCCAACAGCACTGCTGAAAACAGTGGAAGTGCACCATATGGAATCAACACCATGCAAATAATTAATTTACTGTGTGTTGCACTATTTGCTCAAAAGAACCTAATTTTTTTGTAGCCAGAACATTCATTTCCATTGTACTTATTCCACTAAAACTTTCTACTAATTTCACTGGATGTCAGATCACACTTTAAGTCAGCAGTTATGCTGCTGTCTGTTAATCATACAGCAAACGAGCTGAAAGCAAGCAAACATCTGAGAAAATAATAAACAAGATATTTTAATGATTTTTTCATGAGTTTTAGGAGTTCAGCATTTGCTCAGGTCATCAGCCAGAAAACTGACATTCAGAGGTCTTGCATCCCTTTTAAACAAACATTTAATACTTTATTTTAAAAATGCAACCAAGACATAGTCTAGAAACATACAGAGCCAATACAATTTAAATTAAGGTTTTCTTAGATAAAATATTTTTATATCTAATTTCTTTCAAAAAAACATTATGTGTCACTGAGGGAAATGCCAAACTAAAAAAAAAAAATCCCCTCTGCAATATTTTTGCCCCAATATTTTACAGCTACAAGTAACACTTCAGTGGCTAGCTGGTATAAATGTCCTTTCAAAGAATCATTTCCAAATTGCCTTCAATTAGAATGTCAAGATAATTTTTCTTACGTGAGTATTTAACAAGTTACCTGGGACTCGGAGAAGGTTTCAGCCCTTTTTTGTTCAAAAGAACGAATTTTAGCTTCACTCATCTTATCTGAGTCTGCCAAAACATAATGTCTAGGAGAGTATGACTCTGACAAACAGCTGAGTAATCTCAGGATTTCTGTTGTGTGCCCACCTGTAAAACAAAGCAAACTGCAATTAGTGTGTGAAAAATGTCATAACTTTCCATTTCTTCAGCTGAATCAGTCACTTTTCATTTTGAAGCACATGAGTATTACTACTGCCAGTGAGAAAGTATTTTCTGAGAGTAAAGATTCCATCAGAGGATGGCTGAGACTGTTTACATAACATGGAGGGAACTCAGCTCCCAGGGAAGTGGTACTGATGGATGTTTTCCAATGAAATGGGATTGAACCAGGGTCACACAGGAGTCTGATGTTTGTGTTTCATGTCCTGTACACAGTGCAGAACAACCAGGCACAGAGTGACACTGCTCTGCACTCAAAGGCCACCCCATGGGCCATGGCCAAAATGCAGCTGGACAGGATCTGGCTCAGGGCTGCACCTTGGAGGCAGAACTGCCACTGACCCTGCCCTGTGCCCAGTGCTGTGCCCTGCCAGGGCAGGGGTGTGCTAGCCCAGCTCATCACACTGAAACCAGCCAGGCAGCCACAGCAGTGTCCCCCTGCAGCCACAGCAGTGACAGCCACAGCAGTGACAGCCAGAGCAGTGTCCCCCTGCAGCCACAGCAGCGACAGCCACAGCAGTGTCCCCCTGCAGCCAGAGCAGTGTAGCTGCTGGCTGCTGACAGAACAAACAGTGCTGCTTCAGGCACTGCTCTGAGCACTGCCCTTGAAGAGGCCTTCACAACCTTCTAACTGCAGGGTCACTCTGTCCCAGAGCTGAACTGGCACCAAACCAGAGAGCAGGGGAGGCTGTACATACTGGGCTTTTTGGCAGCTGGGTAAATTTTTGGTTTTTTTTGTCATTTGAGTTCCCTGAAAAGCAGATAGAAGGATATTGTTAGAGTGGAAGGGGGGGGAGAAAGAAGATTGTGTGTGTAGGTGAAGTGGAGCAATCTCACCTTTCATCTGCTGAACTGCATCAGACCAACATGAAACCAGACCCACAAATACATCATGTGTTGACTGGATGTGGTGCTTTTGTGGTGCTTTTTTGCAGACCAAAACCAGTAAACTGCACGTATTCCTACTACCTCCTGGTGTTCAGGGTCACTGGGCTCTCAGGAGACCTTTGCTGCACAGGTGAAACACTCACAGCTGGTGAACTGACAGCAAGTAGAGTTTGCACTAGCAGTGCAGCATTGCACTAGATTTTGCCACCTTTCCATACAATTTCATGTGGTATTTTTCAGATATGTTTGGAGATATTTTCTCCTGAGTGGTGTTTGTTAAGATTTTACAAATTTTAACGCAATCAGCTGAGCACTCACAGAAGAGCAGGAGATTTCTACTTACAATCCTCAAAGAATAGGCTTGAACATTACGTGGATCTTAACTGACATGTATTATTCCATCTGGTAAGCTTATGTACAGTGGAACTATTCTTTTATTACAGACGAACCAGATGCCAAAGGACTGAAGGAAAAAACACACATTTCCAGCCCTAGTGGATGTAAAGATGACCTGAAGAATTATAAACCTGCCAGTCAAACTGAAATGCAGAGAGATCTCAAGATTATTACTCAGTTAGTTGGTGTGCAAAAACCAAAGGGATACTGAAGTGCTGAAATCACAGCTGACCTGTATTTGTCAACTGCAAATTTGCAAATAAATTTTTGGAGGTAAATTAATTGCCCATCAACTCTGATAACAAGGTAACAAGGAGTAGCAGATGTGTATATCCCCTTAAGCGAGGTGTGACATTCTCGTCTCTGAGGGATCCACGTGTGACTTGTAAGCAGATCACAGCACCGCGGTTTGGGTAGATTGCAAATGCCACGTGTGTGAGGGGCGCGCCAGTGCTCGGAGCGCCGTGCCCGGCATCGCCTCGGCAACCTGCAGCCAGGCCGAGCAGCTGCACGGCTCAGTCCCGCACCGGTGCTTTCACCGTGACCTCAGTGAAACGCGCAACAATGACTCAAATGGAGAACCAAAACACCCAAGGGCAGGCGGCAGCCCCGAGGACACCCGGCCCGCCCGGGGGCACCACAGGAACTGCCGAGGCGGGGCCCCAGCACCGGCTGACACACGTAACCGCGACTACAGCTCCCGGCATGCACCACGGCACATGGCAGCGTTACCCTAGCCGCTCATCGCGCTGCATGCCGGGACTCGTAGTTCCAGGAATCTGGAGCGGCGACTCTAGGGTGCCGCTCGCTCCCGCTGGCGGCAACCGCCACTCACCAGAGCCGGCCACCACCAGAAGACTGAACGGAGGCGTCCGCCGACCGCGACGCCTCCTATCCAGGAGCACCAGCGGGACAAGCAGTGAGGAGAGGAGGAGGAGCAGGACCACGACGACGGGCAGCTCCTCCATGCCCGTCGGAGGCCACCTCTCGCGGAAGCGGCAATGGCACCTCCCCCGTACGGCGGCCGGCGCGGTTCAAACCTCCGCGCGCTCTGAGCGCGATGGTGGCTCCGGGGGTGGCAGGGGCCGCGGACGGGCGGGCGGGGCTCGGCGGGCCCGGGACGCGGTGATGCGGCGTGAGGGGCTCCCCGTGTGCCCGCCCGGTGCTCCCCGCGCTTCCGAGCACCCGCTGCGCCCCAGCCGGCGTTTCGAAGCTGTGAAATACCGCCGTAAGCACGGGGGGAATGACGGCCCGCAGGCCGAGCCTGTCGACTTTAGCACGGGCTGCAGGAGCCCAGAGAGCCCTGCCGGCTTTAGCGGGGGCTGCAGCGGGAGCCGAGAGGGGCCTGCCGGCTGTGCACGGGCCGCAGCGGGGGCCGGGGGCTGCGGCGGGGGCCGGGCGCTCCGTGACGCGCATGGATGGATGGATGGATGGATGGATGGATGGATTCCTGCGGGAGCATGACTGCTGTATGCACTGATACTGATGCAGGTATGTCTGCTTACATGCAGCTGTAATGGTACACAGCCTACAGTAATGCGTACAATAAAGAATATTAACGTTTCACTGCCTGTCGTGGTTCTAGTTTTCATTCATGGTAATACTTCAGCTTTTCATTTCAGTAAGAAGCGTGGAGCAGCAGATCAGCGCTCTTTCTGCCTTCGTCAGCATCCAGCCTTTGTTAGGAGAAAGCGGTGATTCAGCCCCTGGGCTAATCTCAGATGCGACGTGTGTTTGCTAGAAAGAGTAATATTCTGCATGTCATGATTAGGAAAGAGTTTGTTCATCATTGTCCTTAAATTATCTGCCAGGGAGCAAGGCTCTCCTCTTGGCCAGTGAATCAGGAGCTGTGAACTCTGGAGCTTTATGGAGAGGTTTGATGCTACTGCTTTATGGGGTGAGTTGTCAAACACATGAAACGTGAGAGCTGTGCACTTGTACCTCAAGTGTACAACCACAATGGATCAAACACATTGCAATTCTGCATCTCCCTGCCATGGTTTCTCTGGCTGTTTTTTTCCCCTCTTACTCCTCCTGAAAGAATTGCACTTTTTGTGTCCCTACCAGCCTTGGAAGCTTAATGTTTCTTTCTCATTTTTAACAAAGGTGTTCCAATTGTGGATTCCAATGGTTATTATATATCTTAAAAGTAAAAGATACAAGCTCCACCAATCCTTTGCCACCTTAGGATCTGAAGTGAGTCTTTGTGATTCATGCTTCACAGCTCTACAGATTGTTTTTTTTCTTTATGTCACTGTGACATATAATTTTGCAGTTGCTTTAAGCAGAGGGTATTAAAAACAGTATTACTATGGTGAGCTTGTCTTCCACCCAAATGAGTAACCTCACAAAAAGTATTTCACTGCCTAGTCATTATTGACATTTGGAAGCAACAAGGTTTTAATTAAAAGTTCTGTTGATGATGCATAAATTTCCAAAATTCATTTTGATTTCCACTTAATTAGCTACATAAAACTAATAAGTAGGGACAATAGAGGTGCAAGTCAATGACAGAACAAAGTACCACAATACCTTTTCACGACATAAACTACTAGGTTAAAACAAGACAGTAAGTTCTATAGACAATTCCAATACTATTTTTGTCTATGGTCATCTTTTCCCCACTTGTAGTCTCTTCAATGAAAATAAATATCATTGATGTAGAATTTATCCCAGTTGCCACAGGAGGTGTAGCTAGCAATTGTTTTATTTAAGGTGGGTTTTTTTCAAGATTTCTCAAGATTTTTGCTCTTATTTTTTCCTATCATAAATGTTGAAGAACTGCTTTCCCTTTTGTAGTGTGACACTGCTAATCCTGCCTTTTCTCAGTAGGACTTAGGTGTACTTGTGTTTTCTTTCATCATGGCAACTCCCTGCTCCCTTGTTACCATGCTCTGGGCCTGGGAGACTTCAGTGCAACACTGTCAGCAGTTCTGAAGGGAGCAGGTTTCTGTCTGCTCCTCCTGGTGTGTGCTGAATGCTTGGCCAGGATTCCAGTCTGGGAAGTGCCCTGAGAAATCCTCATCTCAGCATCAGCAGTGCATAAATGCGCAGTTAATATGAAAGTTCATGTGAAATGCCAAGTTTAGCACAGCGTGGCTGTGTTAGCTCAGTGATGTGAAGCAGGTGAAGTGCAGGGGTCCATGAGGGAGGCAGTGCTTGGTGCTGATACTGCTCTCCAGTCTGCACAATCACCGATACTGCAGGTGGGTGAGTGGCCTGGGTGTGTGGTGCACTTGGTCTGAAAAGGCATCTGACAGAAAGTGGTGCAGGTGCAGAGGCTGCCTCTGACACCTCTGCTGCCAATGCAGGAAGTTAGCTTGGAACTTTTCTGGAGGAGAAATGAACCACACTTGTTCTAAATAATTGGTCACTGTTGTCCAACTCTGTAACTCTTGAATAGGAAAAAATAGATACGGTATTTTTTCCATGTACCACTTGTGAGACAATGTTCCAAAGAAAGACATGCTGCTCTCCTTTTAAATGTGAATATTCTCTGTGGAAGCCTCCTGGTACCTGGGGTGCCTGGCTGCTTTGAAATTTACACTGCTGGGCATTAAAGGGAACTGAGCAAAGCTGGCTCTTTGTGTTTCAGGTTCTTTTGTCTCCAACAGGAAAGGCTGTAATTGGAATATAAATAAAACCATTTTTTCCCCTGAAATGAAATGTAGACAGACAGCTTTGGCTATCTGGCAGTAATTCCCATTCTGAGTTTCCCTGTAAGTGATCTAACTCTTAACTGTTAAACAAGAATCTTTCCAATAAACTGAAATACACCTTATATTCATGATTTCTTAACTGGCACTTTGAATACTTGTGATGTTTGGGTTTTTTTTTTTCCTTCTAATTACAGGTTCTAAAATTACACCTATGAACAAGAGTGAGTGTACTGCTGTTTTCTAAAATGAGGTCATTTTTTCTCCTTTTGACTTAGAGTGCAGCTCCACAAACAGTTGCATCAGCACTACTGATGAGTAAACCAGCGAAATGGTAGAAACAACTGGGTGAGAAAAAGGGCAGGAATCACTTGGCCTTTGCTACTGGAAAAAATTGTAATGTGGAACCATTTATCATGTTAAAGCTCAGTAATTGATTTAAATGTATCTAAATATTATTCTTAGTTTCTGCATGATATTTTTATAGAAGTGATTCATAAGAACATATACATTACATAAGGAAACTTGATTGATTTTTTTTTTGCCAGAAGCAGTTATTTCTTTGTATGTGCTAATGGTGTTTTTTAGGAGCACTATGAGAAGTGGTGTGCCTTTGGATTAGGCAAAACCTGAAGACTTCTAACTGAGTTCTTCTTTAATATTAGAAATGCAATCTGTATCTGGAAGACTCTAGAAGAGCATTAACATCCTAAGTGTTATAACAAGTTCTGTGGTTGGGTAAGAAAGGTATTTTTAAATTAATCAGTGGAGTAGACCATTTGGGATCAACTGGAGACAAGCTACTGGCTGATCTCGCTTGAAGGAAAAATTAGGATGTTATCAGAGCCAGTGTGTGGCAAGATTTGTCCCTTTAGACAGCTGCTACTTTCAATTGCTTTGGGCAAAGTGCAGTCACACTTTCTTATGAGTCATTAGAATTAAAGGAATGTCATCTTAGAAGTCCTTATTTGTATTTGCAATCAATAGCAGCTGTAATATTTATGTTAACATTACAGTTAATGCTGTGCTTCCTGGTATAAGGGCACTTCTCATATATATTTCAGTCTCTTTTGTTTAGATATAAAAGTTCAGCACTTGCAAACACTTAAACAATGCTTGTGCTAAATACCAAAAAAGTGGAACCAAATAATAAGACTTATTCCATATTAAAAACTTTTTAAAATTTTCATTTTTTTCCCATTCACATTTGCTTTTCTTTACACTTTAATTTTCAGTGACAGCAAAGTGAATGTGAGTTTACAACAGCTTAATAAATAAGGTATCCTTCGCTCCTACATTTCTCTCTTGTTGACAATGTCAAGTTTTCTGAAAATAGTCTTTGGAACTGGGAGAGGAGGTTGTTTTTAGAAATTTGTTTGGGTCTAAATACCATGTACAAATTTAGAATCAAAGCAGCAATTTGTAAGGAGAATGTTTTTCTCTGGCAGGCACGAGCCACAGTGCCAGGCAGTGTTTCTTTAACCTGCTGCACCTGAGGTGTCTGGAGGGCTGGTACGAGTGCCTTTGATGACACACGGTGTTGTAACCATTTGGGTGCATTCTGAGGGTGCTTTTATGGAGCAGAAACTTCTGTAGTAGACACCACTGAAATGACATAATGCAACTTGTAATTGCTGGGTAGTGTGTTCAGGAGCAGTCCCTGTAATGTAATGTAAAATAATGCTCTTCTCTCTGTTCAAAAGGCCAGGAGAAAGAAGAGACTAAGGTTTCACTCCTTAAAAGTACTGAGTGGCCTGGAGGTCACTTGGGTGCCTCAGGCCACTTGGCCTGTAAAAATAAGGTCTTTTTTAAAACACACACCTAAAAATAGATGTGAAGTCTATTTTTAATCTCCTGGAAATCTGTTTTCTGATCTGTAATGTTAAATGAAACTTGCAGGATACTTGGGGGTTAGGATGTAGGATTCTCTAACTATTGACTGCTGCTTTTTGACTGGGATTTTCCTGAGCTTTCCACGTAAGCATCTGTAAGGAGGATGAAGAGAAATGCACATTGCTTTAGCCTTTCCTGGGTTCCTGCTGTCAGAAAACTTGACCACTGCTTGTGCAGGGAGATAGATGGGACCAAGCTCTCAGCTTGTTTTGGGTGCACAGCTTTTCCTCTCTCAGACTGAAGCCCAGGCAGCTGTGGGGCTGCTGCTGCTGTCACAGCTCTGGCTTTGAGTGCCCAGCCCTCAGCATGCCTAGGCTTGGGGAAAGGGCATCTCATCCCTCTGTGCTCTCTCCCTCCTCTCCTTATGAGCATTCAAAATGCAGCAGAACTGACACCCTCCTCTGGAAGGAAATGCTGCTCAGTTGAAAGTGAGGACAGTTTTCTGAGCTGTTCAGGTTTCTAAAGCTCTAGCGTTGAACTAATGCCATGCTGGACTGGAAATAACTGGTCATATTAAAAGAGAAGGGAAGATGTCTTCTGGTTTTGCTCTACACCGTCTTTCATGTTCTTTTCCTCCCATTTTTCTTCTATCTTTTATTCATGCAGTCTTGTTTAAAAATATATAATCTGTTGACTATTGTTTTGGAGATGTTGCCAGGTATGGCTGTGGATTTAGGGATTTGATCAAGTACTATTTAAGTCAATTGAATGTAATGACTCCTCTAGCTCTCAATGGAGATAAATTGAATTCTTTGCGGAGTTTGCAAGGGCTGCCAAAGGTATCTCAGTGTTTTAATTTCCGTATATTTGTGTATAATACTTGTGAGACAAAATATTACGATTTCAAAATATGAAATTCTGTTTTTTCTTCTATCTTTTTATTAAAAATATGTATGATATCAGCCATAGCAAAGCCTATTAGCTGACACAGTTTAAAGTCCAGCTATTGCCAACATAATTTGCCCTCTGTACTGTACTTTAACAGTCTTTAATTATGTGATAAGATTTAAAACCAGATATGCCTCACATTTTTTTCATCAAGCATGGGTGATGTGTAATACTGTTCTCTCTCTGTTTGACGGTACAAGGAAAGAATGTCCTTGCCTTTATTACAGTTTTAATGAATGTTAGGAAATTATAAACCATTTGCATTAGTTACTGTGGATTTAATGTGTCGTTAAGGTGTCAGGAGAGTTAGCTGGTCGACTCCAGTGCCTGTGAATTAAACAGTGATAATGACACAATTGCTTAGAATTAAGTTATGGTGTTAATTATTTAGCTGACTTGTGATTAATATATTACTGAAAAGAAAAAACTTAATACGTGTGGAAACACAAGTTTTAAGTCAGCTTCCAATGTCTGCTTCCAATTTACTAACACTGACTACAGCAAATAAATAATAGAAATAATTTACAAAAAGAAACCTTACATGTGATTTCATACTCTTTTTAGAATAGTTTGAAGAAAAAATATGTTGTCTTTTTGATTGCATGTTTGTGTTGGAGGACTGGTACAATTGTATATGCAAGCAATTGTTTAGTAGCTAATAGTCAAGCCAAGAACTGGTATAAGTCTTGATGGTGATCATTATTATCATTACTATTATTTAATTGATGAATTGTTTGTAACTGCAATCACCTCTAAAGAGTACTGTACACAGAAAAGAGAAAACAGGTTTGTTCATGTGAAACTGAGGAGTGCATTCGTGTGGAGTACGGTGTGGCCAGAACTCAGCTGCCTTGGCACTGCAGGACGTGGCACTGGACTGGAATGTTTTGGTCTGTGTGTGTGCACTACAGTTGTCCAACAAACCTTTACTTGTAAAGCTTCCACTTTCAGTGGTGAGATTCCTGTTTCCACTGGAGCATAATTTCCAAACAGAAGAAGAGGACATCACCAGAGGCACTCCAGATGTGTAATGTCCCTTATTCAGCAAATCAGATGAACAGGTGCTGAAATGTTGGCTCTTTGAGCAGTCCCAGTGGAGTTATCACAAAAAAATGTGTATGTTTACAACAAAATAAAAGGAAATGGGCAACACTGCAAAAAACCACAACCAAGATGTTCTAATTTTTGTGTATCACAATGCAATTTTCCTGCAATTTATTCAGTTAGACAATACATTTAGTGCAATTCACAAAGTGACTTTTCAAATCCACTTATAATGTTTGCATGATACATTTTCATGGTGAAACTCTTCCATCTTAACATTTTTTAGTCTCTATCATCTATCATCTATCTATCTATCTATCTATCCATCTATCTATCTATCTATCTATCTATCTATCTCTATATATCTTACATATAGAATTAGGATTAATTTAGTATTTTCTTTATTTTTGGGTATTCTTGGGTTTTGTAGTCAATGTTTTTCTAGTATTTGTCTAATCAGTAAGGTATGGTGTTGAATAGTGTCGTTGGAAGTAGAAGCCTAAACAAAATTCCTCACTTGATTTGAAAGGCAGCCTGTCTTCCTGTACTTTAGCACTGCTGTATTTAATGTAGTTTCTTGTCTTTTTGTATGTTTTTTGTAGTTTTGTTTTTTTTTATGTCTTTTTGTAGTTTCATGTCTTTTTGTATGTTTTTACCAGGACTGCTGTCATAAATCTTAGATTTGAAAGAACACCATAGAGCATGATATCCTTCCTATGACTAGAATTGTGCAAAGGAACATGTCTGTGTGAATTAATACACAGAACAAGGCCTTGGGAGGGGAATCACTACAGCTCCTGATATCAGTGCAGACTAACAATTAAACCCTAGGTAAGAATCTACAATAGTGCCAATGCAAAATTAGAAAATAATCACAATATTAACAAGTAGCAGTGGTAAAAGCAGGGGCTTTGCTAGAATTCATTATTAGTAATAAAGGAAAAATGAATAATACATTCTGGACCTCCTAAACTGACAAAATTAAGACATAATTTATATTTACTTTTGAAACTATGTATGATACCACTTGAATATCTATCCCCAAATATGAAATTAAAAAGTTTTAATATTTAAGAAATATAAATTTTAAAGTCATGTTCTCTGAAAAAAAATATTACAAATACTATTGACTACTACTTTTGAGAACTATGTGGAAAACAATTTCTTGCTTTCTTACTCAGTTTTTTAAATTAGATTTCAAAAGTATTTAGACATATATAAAGTGAGTATGGATCAGGTTTTATTGTTTCCTTGTGTCATCAAGCCATTTTCCTTCCTTGTTTCCTCAAGGCTTTCACAGATCAACAGAGGATCAGAAATCACTAAACATGATAGAAAGTTTTTTGAAAAATCTGAAAAAATTGACAAAGCATTCAGAGGGAATTTTATTGTCTGAAGAAGCTATTTGACCTGTTCAGGCTGACACATCTGCCAATAAAGTGTCCTTCCCAGCCATTCTTTCCAAGCTGTGGAAGGCTGCAGGAGGCACAGTGACACGCTGTGCAGCTGCTGTGGTGTGTGCCAAAGCTCAGACTGAGCTAAGCCAGGCTTAGGAGCTATCTTTAGCATACAGACGAGTGATGCCATCCAAGGCACGTGCTCTGTCTTTTTACCTGAAAGTCTGATGCTATCACATAAAACAAAATACCTTGTATCAACAAGCACTGTTTTGTTCTGCACTTGAATTGTGCTGATTTTAATTAACCAGTCAGAACATTAAAACCCGGATTGCTTTCTGACCCTCTGTATGTTGAATTATTGGGAAACATTTTGTTTGGTTTTAGCACTGCTTGGCACCAATTTTATTCTTTCCAGTTGTATGCCATTACAAAGTACATATTTTTCAATTTTCTGCTTTTCTGACATCATCAAATTTTAGTTACTACCCTGTTCTACAGTGCTTTTGTTGCTAAGAGCCTCAGCTCACAAAGCAAAAGGAAATATGTGCATGTGAAGAAAAGAATCGGGTGTTATTTCAAAATTCCTCCTGCTGTTTGTGGTGTGCTTCATGTCAGAGATTAGGGAACCAAGAAGTTTTCTAAATCTCAGAGCTCTCTGGCTTAAGCCTTTGGGAATGAAACACTTTCTCTAGACCTTTCTGGTTTGCAGAGCCCAGAGATGCACCCAGTTACTGCTTTGTTTACTGAAGAGCCAAGGGCACGTTTAACAAAGCTACAGTACTGCCTCCGTTATGCTCCTTTGTGCAGGCACATCAGAGGGAAGAAAATGCATGGAGGAATGTGAGGCGGACACTGAAGGAAACCAGGGGAGGAAGAAAATAAAGTGACAGGAAAGGAAAAGGTGCTAGTAAAATAGAATGTAAAGTAGAAGAGGGGGGGAAGGGGGGAGACAGTGACCTGGAAAAGAAAAAGAGAGATGGCGTTCCTGTGAATTCTGTGGATAATACTCAGCACATCTGTCTTAATGTGGTTTGATGTCTTGTCATAATGCAGACGTGGTGCATCAGTGTAGGGGTTTCTAGTGCAGCATGGAAAGCTCACAATGTGCTGTTTTACAGGTCCTCAGTAGCTTCTGGACAGTTATAATCAGGACAATAATACCAGTGGAGAGGGTAATGCTGCAGGTGAGGTGTAAATAGATGAAAGAGACAGTGTGTGATGAGAGACACAAATGGAGAAGACAGAAAAACTGGAAGAAAACTGAAGAAGGGACAGGAAGAGGTTCGTGAACAGACAGCTCTCCAGAAACAAGCCTTTGTTCTCTTATGGACAGTAAGTAGTACTGGCAGAAATGCTCTCTCAAGTGGGAGGTGACAGGAGCTGGGAAAGTTAAACTCACTGACCTCAGATGAAAAATGGAGCATGTTTACAGGGAGTAAGCCAAAGCAGGGAAAGTGAAGGTATGTTACCAGCTAAAAGTGTGGTAGGATATGTTACCTGTGCTGGAAAGGTGTGACACTCGTTCTGCAGCCCTCACCTGAGTAGGTGTAGCACAGTATGCATCAACTCATAAAATGTGGCTGCTGTTTGGAAAGCCAAGATAACTCTTTCCCTTCAGGGAAGCATACAGCTCAGCCGCTGTTAGCTGGGTACCTGCAGGGTGTTAAAAAAAGCCCAAAGCATACAGATTTGTTCTTTGGTCTATGTAATTTTTTTTTTGGAGAGGGAGGATTTTTTAGAAATGGAGATTTTTTTTTTTCATTTCCATTCACCATTTTCCTGCTATTTTCAGGGTTTTTTTAACTGAAACCAAATTCAGATCCTTTCTTTTCAGTCTCCTCTTTTCAGGCTTGAGCTTTCTGAATTAAATACTGCAATATTAGCTGCCTGCAGTTCCTGTGATTGGACTCCACGGGTGGCCCAAGTAATTTTCAGACAATGGAGCTGGTTCTTTTCTCACTCACACCACTGTAACTCATTGGCTTCAGTGAAGTTACTCTTGATTCACAGTGTTGTGAAAGAAGAGTTGGCTTGCTCTTTTGTATGTTCTTTAATCTCCATGATATTTTTGTTTACATGTATAATTGATTTTCTGGGAACATATTCTGCTGCTGACAGGTAGACCTAGGAACTTCCTAAGACAGAAATAAATGTAAGCATTTTTTAGGTCACTGAATTCAATCCGCTGCTTCTACAACACCATGTTATATAATTTCTTTCATAAACTGCTCAGGCTTTAACATTCATTAAGATCTATTCTTACTACAGTGGGTAAAGGTTAGTTACATCTTGTGTAAATTTAAAACCACAACTGAAATAACCTTCAAATGCTCTATAAGGATTTTTCTTTCTCACCTATGTCTCACTTTTCAGTATAACAACCATGATAAAGGCTTCATTCTTGGCAGAAGGAGGCTCAGCTCTGGGAAAGCACGATTCTGAAATTACAGGCACACTTTGGAAAGGTTACTGTGTATTTTTCTTTTATGGTCACATCCCTCTTGCAGATTTTAGTGGGAGCAGTCATCTGACAACAAATTTTTACCATACTTGAAGTGCCACTCTGAAAGTAATTCCAGAAGGAGAAGGGTACAGAACAGGTGTGTACAACTCAGCTGAGGATAGATTACTGCAGACTTTGACTACTTATCTTGGGTTGCCTTCCAATTACTGCCCTGTTGTAACAAATCCCATCCATTTAATCCAAATTTGCTCTTCATTTATGGAATTAATGGGTCTAATTGACATGAAGTTGAAAATCATCAGTATAATAAAGAAATTTTATTGTAATTAAAGGATAGATGAAAAGCACAGGCCTATTTTTCTCTTACATAGTACAAATAAGATGATTCTGCAGAAGCCAACAGAATTATGCTGCTACCTGCAAATGCTACTGTGATACCTCCCCATCCTCCCTACCTTTGCTATTCATATGTGTTGATATGGAATACACTGTTATTTTTTGTCTTGGGTTGCTAAATCTCTGTTGTGCAGCTCACCTTAGCAAGCCCAGTGCCAGTACTTCCCTTCTGTTCTGAGGCTTCACTTCAGAAGCTGCAGCTGTTACAGAGGAAAGTCCTTGGGACTGGCTGTTTAGCAGGGGCAGCTTTGTTGGCAGCGGCTGGCAGGTGATGGCTGCACATCACAAGGGAGGGAGGAAGAGGTGTATTAGTTGTGAAGGCCAGGCTGTGGCCACTGTACAGCAGGCAGTGGGCTGTGATACTGCTCTGGTGGCTCTTTATCCCACCCTTTGGCTACTCTATTTCTGATGCAGAAAAGGTGCTCCAGTTGCATCATGCAAGTACAGTAAGCCTTATACTTACAGGATTTGCTGGAAATGCCCAAAGTAATTGTGTGGTCTGTTCATGCAGCAGTTGCAGGAGTGGTAGAGCACTCCCTTAGTTTTGCTGGCATTACACTGCCTATAGAATATGGGCCTGTGCAGTTTGCTCTGAGGTCTCTGGGATTGCTGGACATGGGACCTCCAAGGTTGAGACTGCTGCATGTATGCAATAACATGATGAGATTATTAGATACCAAGAATCCTAGATGTACACAATTCAAAATCCTAGACATACACAGTCCTTAAAATCTCCTGGAAAACAGTTCTGGTTGGAAAAGAGGACAGACAACCAATCTAAGACAACCTGGACATGGTAGCCATATCTAACCATGTCTACAGGTCTCCCTTCTACTGCAATGCCTTCATGCTTCCCCATAGCTAGTGTTTTGTTTGCAAAGGTTTGCAGAGGTACCCTGCTGTGTGCTCATGTGGAGAGGGTCAGGAATCCTCAGTGCATCACCATTCTCACCTTTACAGTCAGCAGCTCTCAGGCCAGCATGTGTTATGGGATGGGGCTGTTGAAAGAGGCCATTGCCCCTGGTCACGATCTGCTGCGTGCCCAACAACGTGCTGATCTCGGGCCAAGGAGAGAGCAGCGAGGCAGGACAAACTCGTTTTCTTCACCCACACAGCACACTGGGCCAGAGGAATTCTTTGGTAGGCTGTATGCTACACAAGCCTGATACAGAGGCTTGGGGAGAGTCTGGTTTGTCTTCTAGATGCTTCCTAACCTGTAAGTGCATGAGGGTGATGGGTCATTTTGAGGCTTAGAGCTCTGATAAGTGGTCTTTGGCAGAGTTACCCATTCAGTTTAAGCCATTACCACTCTCAAGTGTCTATTTTACTCTGCTGTTAGGTGTTACTACACTCTCACAGTGGAGACTCCGGGTCACAGGCTGGCATGTTAAAAGAATACCTAAATTCATTGTTGTACTCTCTTAGAATGATTGTGACCTCAGGCAGTTGAGAAAAATCACATTTTAAAACACAGCAGCTAAATCTGCCAGAGCTTGTTGTTCAGAGCCTTTGGCCTTTGCTTCTTAACCATGAGAGGAAAGAGTCCTTGCCGCTACCTGCAAGCCTGAGGACAACCATTTGTGCCTTTACTGCCACTGCAGGTCCTCTGTCACCCCAGGAGCCCACTGCTTGTCAATATGGAGTACTGGTGTCGCAGCTGTTACAACTCAAAAGAGAAAAGGGTATATGTAAAGAAACGTTCGAAATCACTGATAATGTATTAAGCAAAAAGTGAGGGCTGTTCTTTGGAAGGTGAATTAACGAAGAAAAAATTTTCTTGGAATTTTTATGGTTTATGTGATCTTAAAAGTGGTTTCTGATCCTACCATGGAGTTCTTTGGATTTAGTGGCTATTCCGATTCACCAAAAATTGCAGATGTAGTAGAAAATAGGTTGAAATATTTATTTATATCAAGAATGATATGACATCAGAGTAAAACATGAGGTTTTAAATTTAATTTCACTAAGAAATTAGATTATTGTGTTGATACTATGTTCACATGGTATTCCTGTCTTTATTTTTCCATCTGTTTTTGAAATGGAAGGAGATTGGAAGCAGGAATGGGCTCCCCTTCACTTGTCTGAGGACATCTCATAAAATTTTGTTAACAAAAGTCAATTCAAAAGCTGGTCAGTCAAAAGACACGAGTCCACAGGAAAGCAAACTTCAGTAGTTCTGATGTTTACACAAACACCTGGTCGTTGGTTCATGCCCAGCAATGGATTATGCCAAGCTGGCTGGAAACAGTTAGAGCTGCTGGCAGTGTGCCCTGCCCACCTCCCACAGGTTCCCACTTCTGCAGCAGGAATGGCTCAATGCCTCATTAATCAGCACCTGGGTTTCTGCATTTTCCAGATTGGCACATTAAGGCAAGCCAACATCAGTTTCTGTTCAGGCCAGAGCATTCCTGCTGTGGGAGATGTTTGGCAAGAGAGATCAGTGTACATAGTGGGGTAGATGACTTGTCAGCTGCAGCTTAAACTGTAGGGTGAGATGTATAGTAGTACCTTCATCATTATTTTGTTAGAGGAGAATTTTTAATTTATTAATCAGAAATCATTAATGGAAATGTAAATTTGAGGTGGTTTAGGATGTGGATGATAGCAGAAGAATATAAAGAGGAACAGTCATGACCATTACATTTTCTAGTTGGTGAAACTATGTCTATCTATCATATTTAATTTTGTCAGCGTAAGATTGCTTCTGTTTTTCAACACAACAGCTCAAAAATGTAAAATTAAAAAAAAAAGAAGTTGTCATAAATCATAGCATTGAACTTAGTAAATGGCAAGTATTGGCAATACATGTTCTCTCTACGATGGGTGTGTTCCCCATGGCTCTGTGCTGTGCAGTGCTCCCAAAGAGTGCATAAATGGATTCCCAGGGCACGAACGGTCACGTCAGCATTTTCCCCATGACACATTACAGACAACCGGGCTGTGCAAGTGAAAGACACAGTGACTAAAATGTTGTTGGAAGGTGAGGTGCAACGGCTGACCGGCCTTTATGCTGGCCGACCACAAGCACCATGAACGTTCAGCGGCGTTCAGGGCCCCTCCGCCCGCACCGGGCGCTCGCAGGGGCTCGGGTGCCGCCGGCGGGGCTCGCTGTGGGCACGGGCGGTGCTGCCCGCGCGCTGTCCCCGCGGCTGCGCTCGGGCCGTGCCGAGGAGCCGCTGGCCGGTCCCGGGCCATCGCCGGGGGCACCGAGCCCCGCTCTGCGCGGCCCTTCCCGGGGGCGGCTGCGGAGAGGGGGCGGCGGCCTCAGCGCGGGGCGGGAGCGGGGAGGGTCCGGGGAAGCCGCGGCCCCTCGGAGGCGGCGAGCGGAGCCCGGCGGCAGGTGGCGGCGGCGGCTCGGCCCCTTTAAGGCTACGGCTGCCGTAACCCGATCCCCGCCGGAGCATCCTGCGCCCGGGAAGGGCTGTCCCGTCCCCGAAGCGGGGAAGGCATGGAGAAGGAGGAGGCGGCGCCGCAGCCCCCGTAACCCCGGTCCCAGGTGCGGCGTGCGGGGAGGGAAGGCGGTAGGGCGCTGGGAGGCCGGGGCTGGCGGGGCGGGGGCGGTGCGGCCCCTTTCCCCCGCCCCGCGGGGCTGCGCGGAGCGGCTCCCTCACTCCCTCCCTCCCTCAGCGCGGGGCGGCCCCGGGGGCCGAGGGCCGCAAGCGGCGGCGCGGAGCGCGTTGACAGCGCAGGGCTGCGCGGGGCCGCCTCCTCCGCCGCCGCGGCCGGAGCGAGCGCGGAGGGTGCCCGCTGCCTGCCGGCTGCCTGCCCGCTGCTGTGCTCTCCTGCCCGCTGCTGTGCTCTCCTGCCCGCCTGCCCCGCGGCCGCTCGGGGCCGGTGCGAACGGCGGGCGCCGCGGGTGACCGGGACCGCGAGGTAATGCCCGGCTCGGGGCAGCGTCCCTCGGGGGCAGCCTGGGGCTCTCCGCGCCCACTCAGTATGGGCGAGCTCCCTCCTGGGGGCTTTGCGGCTCCAGACTGCCTGCGGGGTTTGAGGAAATTGGGTAAATGGTATCGCAGCGGCCACCTCATCCTGAGTACACTGCCTTTATAAGAATGCTTCATCTGCCGGTTGCTTTGATGTTCTAAGAGCAGAAAGCTGAGTGGAGTTTAGGGTGTGAATAGCCTTAAATACAAAAGGGAACGGCTTAACTGTGAGTGGCTTGAATTTTGTTGTGTTTCTCCTTAACGCTGCTTACTGAGCTAAATAAGGTATCAGACGAATAGGATCTACCATTGAGAACCAAGAGCACAGCGAAGCTCCAGCACTGCTTTTGTTACTGGGCTTATTATAAAATGCGGGAACAGTCAGTAGTCCAGTGTTGCTCTCTGCAGATTGCTCTGACAAGTTTTACAGCTATTGGATTTGGCTTTCAATTTTAAGCGGATCAGGAGAGCACAGTATTGCATGCGATGTCCTGGTATCAATAGCAGCTTTACGGTGTAATCTTGTTTGGAAATTGATCCAACTCATCTGGAAATCCAGCCTCGAAGAAAGTAAGGGCTGTGGGCCTTAAACCTTCCACTGCACCTTCTTACCATGTCTCGCTATACTGTTGCATTTCTTATTATGATGATGTGGAAATAGTAAGAGGAGGAGAACATAAATGCTAAATGCTTTTGATGATAAAACGCTTGATAACTTTCCTGCTCCTTTATCCTCTTTATCTTCTTTCATTAAGTGTCAACTTGTTTCTATCAGGACTTCATAGTGTTATCGTATTGGGGGTGAATGGATATTGCTTTTTCTTCTTAATCTCAAGTAGAAACAGAATTGCAGGAAAACCACTGCATGTTAATAGCAAATGAAAACTAATATATTTTTAGCTCTTATGGAGTATAATAAAAAAAACCTGTGTTATTAACCTTTTCAAAGTTATTGGGTCAATGGAGTAATTTGAAATACACAAGGCATGTAAGCAATACCTTGCTGAAAAAAATGTTAGTTTCAAGTGCTTGGTAATGTTTATTTACCTAAAGACTCCATTGGATAGCTACAAGAGTGAAGCTCTGATCATATGTAGTTACTGTCTAACCGAATGTTTATTTGGGTAATTTTGGGTAAGCAAGGCAAATGCTAATGGTGGAGACCCAAGCTGTATATTGTACTGTTTTTCCTGCGTACAAAGTGGTTACACTAAACCTCCTGCCCAGCCAGCCTCCCATTAGCTCAAACCCTGTATCAGCTGACAGAACAGTAATCAATGACTATGCAGTTTAGGTGATAGAGTGTCTGTTCATACATAATCCACAAAGTTCTGTATCTTGATCAGACTGTGCTGTACAGCTAATAGAAGATATGTGGAAAAAAACCCCACAGTGTAGTTGAAGCTGCCTGGCTTACTAACTTTGGACTTTGTCAAGGAAAATTGTAATCAGAAGCTAATTGTGCTTGTTTTAAGTCAACAAGCACAATGCAACAAGCTGCTTAGGTTCAGCAACATGAATAATTTTTCTTGTAAATTAAAAGAAAATCTGGTAAAAACCAGTAAATTTTCATGTTAAACAAGATACAGTTGAAAGCAACCTAGGGATATGAGAAAATAACAACCTATAGATATGGGACAATATTTATAGCTGAACACATGTGAAATGCTGTATTTACACCGGGTCCTTGAATTGAATTAAAATATGACACTATTAATTGCTGAGGTAAAGCATGAAATTATTCTGGACTTGGTACTTACTATACTTGAACAGCATCTTGATAAGCATATATGAAATCAGGCTTGAAAAACTTGAGCATCTGTTAGACCAACCACAGAGGTTTAGTGATTAATTTTTTGTCTGCCTCTCTTCTTCTCTAAAGCCATTGTACCATTCTCCTTCATGGGCATCATGGTTCTGCACTTGCTGAAAGTCAGGTCATGCACTTTGCATGCAACTACCTTTTTTAAAAATGAGTTCCCTCCACAGGCTCCTTAGGTGAAAGATTAGTCCTCTAATGCACTTCTTTCAAGGGATGTTTGCAAGGTTTGCTTAATTCCTTAATCTGTACTAAAATGAACACCTATCAAAAGCTGAAACATTACTTACCTAATATAACCTAATATAATCTTCTGATACTAATGAAACAAAACAAAACATGGCTTTCTCTTGTCCAAGAGATTATGTCAGTGTCTTCAAAACTCAGAGATACAAGTGTAGTCACTGCAGATGAATAAAATGTAGCATCATGGGAATTGCTGTATTTTAGTCAAAAGGATAAAGTAGGTGTGGTTAATGCTTAGTGGTTTTGCTGTTTTTCTGAAGAGATTGTACTTGACCTGGATTTTGGCTTCCTTCATTAAACCAACTGATAATTTCTTTTTCCTTATGTTGTCCAAGAGAAGACTTGGTTGCTACAAATGAGATAATGGAATAACAAAGCTTTGTCCTTGGGGTTAGAATCTGGAACTGGACACCATACAGTGCTTCTCAGTGGGTTTAAACTGGTAGATACTAAATTGTTTTATTCCTTCAAATGGTAAGGTTTTAGAAAGTTGAGCTTAACACCCATTGTCTCTGGTACTTTACACTATGTGAAAAGGATATAAAGTTTGATTTGTGTTTTGTGTCTTCTTCATCCATGGAGGCAAATGGAGAAGTATGTGGAGGATCGAGAATACAGAATATTCAGGATTGTAATTGAAATTGGAAGTTTTGATAGAGTAACGTAAAAAAGTATGCAGGACTTATATGCTGCTGCACTAGAGCAGGCCATCAGAAAATACCTGGAATCAATTAGTAGGATGCAATGCACTGCAGTGTGTGTGCATAAAAATTTTAGTTTGGATTAAAAACGCATTTATGAACTGAATCACCGCCTGTGATTTGTGTTGCATAGCTGTCCCAGAGTCTGGAAGCTGGGTTCCTTTTGGGTTCAACTGGGCAGGAAGATAGGCCCTAGGAGCACATCAAATATGTTCCAAGAATTGTGGAGTCCCTAGGACAGAATTAAAGCTGGTCTGAAATAAGCACTTGAAATCTACATGATAGAGGCAGGTTTCACTCAGCAAATCTGCTCTTATTTGTCCTGCATTCTGTTTTTATACCTGTAGCTCTGTGGGCACTACTCAGAGGAAGTTTATTGTCTTTGGTTATGGGAGAATAAATAGAAAAGAAGGAGGTAGAGGGGGAAAAGTTTGATACCATTGAACCTTCTGCTTCTAAATCTTTGAAGATAAAAGTATGTTTTTTCTGATCTATATGTTTCAATATACTCACCATTTACACCCCAAAGTGAGAATATTGTACTTAATTTTAAAAGATGTTATTTTGTTATTATGGTGGACTTTATCCTCTGTTTTTTCCTCCTGAAGTTCAAGTGTCTTACTATCTGCAATGCAGATACAATTTCAAAAATCTAAGGCGTGTTCACTCATTCTGTAATGCATGTGAAATAAAGGTGGACATAAATGTATTATGTCATTGTATCGCTTTGCTGACCATTTGGTTGCTGTGGTAACATCAGATTATGCTGTCCTAAAAGTCTTCATTTTATTTTTAGATCTTTTCTTAAGTAAAACTAAAATAAGTGACAGCAGGTTTTTAATAGGTATTAATTATTTAAATATTTGAAATGAAGCCATTTGACTTTTTTCCCCCTTTCCAGTTCAACATAATATAAATTGACATTTTTTGAGTTTGTACCTTTTGCCAGTCTTGGAGTGTACACCACTTCACTGTCAAATTGGGGATGCATGTCAGAGGTTTGTGGCTTCTGGGAAAATATCATTCTGTGTTGCAAATACTGGCGACTCAGGAAAAACAACTGAAGCATTTAGAGACTGACAGTTCTGTTTGGAATTGTTTTGGTATTCAGACCTCCTGAAATAGCTGAGCATCCAGCAATTGAAAAGCCAGGCAGCACTGATGGCTTTCCACTGTGCGTGGAGGTTGGAGTTCCGTGGAGGAGGAAAGCTCCAATGGCCCACAGCCCGTCCCAAGGACGAGCTCTTGGCCGAGCACAGTGGGAATTGGGAGCTGCTGTCCCTGCAAAGTGCACAAACTGAGCTGCAGCAAGGCCACTGCTTCTCTGGGCTGACCCAAAAACCTCTCTTCTGGGCTTATCTGATTGCACGGTTGCGTTTTGAACTCCTGTTGGCAGCAGGCAATCTGGCAATAATGAAACAAGTTTTAACTTTGGAGGTTATTGGGACAGGAGTGGAGGCTGCAGAGCTGGCAGTTGGCCTGGTCTGTGGTCGTCACTGTTCTTTCTGTGAAGATAAAATACATGCAATTTTAGGCCACAAAAATGTATACTATGCAAATGTTAAAACAAAACCAAAATGCAACTTGTGTATCTAAAAGTTTGGGCATACTTTTATACTGTTAATGCTTAAGTAGAGACATTGAAAAAGTAGAAACTTTTAGTGAATAATATTTCTGTTGATAAGTTTGCTGTCACAAACACTTTCTGTGCTTGTTTAAAATAGTTAAATGGAGAATAGAGTGAAATTACCTTCTGCTTCTCTTCACAGGTTGAAGAACAATGGCTTCCTTCAGCAACCTGACTATTGGCATTGCTCTTGCTAGTTTTACTGTATTTCAGCTCCTGTTCCACGTTGTAAGTTCTTGGGTGTCAACACGAATAACACCGGGTTTTAACAATCTCAGCCAAAAAAGGAAGATCGAATGGAATTCAAGGTAAAGTGTTCAAAACAGCAACAGTTAAAGACTTGGCTGAAATAATGGACACCTGAACCACCTCTGTGTGTGTGTGTGCGTAAGGCTGAAGAAAACCCTATTAGTTAAAGGTAAAGATCAGAGGGCAGGCTCTAGACACTGGACAAGTAATGCATGTGAAATGCTGTGGCCCCTTCATGGAAACACAGCATTACTAACACTTGCACATTAAATGCTTTGTTAGACAGTGATGCCCAAGTAAAAGTCAGTACAAAGATAAAACAGTGACTAGTGAGAGGTAATAAACTGAAGAGATGCTCTGTGATGCTTCTAGTAAAGAGAAGAGATAAAAAATTCCTTTCCAAACATGTATGAAAATCAAAACTATTGCAATTTATTCAAAATCCCAATGTATCTCTGGTCATGCTTTTGGAAGCAAAGCCGTTTGTTCACCTGCTACAAACTGTTTTATATTGGTTAAGGTTTTCCAAGGAATTTGATGACACTTGGGTGTAGTATTGAAAAGAGTCAGGTTCATGTGTGTTGTAGGGAAGAAGACTGCAGGAGGAGGAAGGGGAAGCTATAGCAGACACAATGTACACATGCAGGAAGGAGTTGTGGAAACTCAGTCCAAAAACATTCCTCACTCTCTCTGTGTTTCTGTGTTTCCATCAGTGGGATGGATCCACCTGCATTTCACTTGTCCCCTCAGATACAGGACTTCTAGAAACTTGTTTGACCCATGAGTCTTTTAAGCCATAAGTAAGTCTTTTAAGCCATAAGCCATAAGATAGTAATTGAAAATGGGGTGATCAATGAGGTTTTATTTGCAACATACTACTCTGCAAGGGTATATATAGTACACAAGGTTCTCCAGTTGAAATGAATAGGTACAGTACACCTTTGCCCATTACAACTTTAAAATATTTTTTCAGATGTTTCCCAAATTCAAAGCTCAAAAATGTGTACTGTATGGTTGTCACTGCACTCAAAATGCATTAGTTGCAGTTCTGTTCCTCCTCAGGGCTGTTTAGTGTCAGGTGGATACTTTTAAAGTTGTTTCCATTGTTCTAGGCAGCATTAGCAACTCAAATAGCCTTGTCCTTCCATCTGGCAAATGTCCACTTGCAGTGTTCTTAAAGGCACCATCTTGATTTCAGTTCCATCTTTGAATAATTACCTATCTGCCAGAACAACTGTGGAGGATGCCAGTTCACAGTATCAGTGCAGCTTAGGTTTACCTCTCTGTTCCGATTAACAATAAGAGGCAGACAGGGAAAGTAAACTAAACTGTTCCCATGTGAAGCTGAGCTATTGTCTATAAGCCACATCAAATGGCCTTTGAATTGCATAATAGGCTTTATGAGAACTTACCCCATGCCTGGTAGTGCTGCACTGGTGTAGTGCTTTGCATAATAACATGAATTGTTTTACACATCACAAGTGTGCTGGAAATAAGCTGCTCCAAATCTCTGGGCTACTTTGTTATAAGGTGTTTAACTGCTCAGTTGATACAGTAATACCCCATACTATGTCCTTTTTTACCTCTTTGCACATTTTTTCCCCTTGGGGTTGATAGCAGGATGTAGATGTTAGCACACAGATGGGTTGTGGTCCCGGGCTTCATCCAGCTCAGGAGTTAGAAGGCATGAAGCACAAAGCATGCATGGTTCATCAGCATCTTGTGGATGTTATAACTGAGGAGGGCACGAAGGGAAAGAAAGGCTAGCTGTGCTAGTGTTACTTCAGCTCTGCTAACCAAACACAGTTTGTCAGACTGCCCTGTCGCTCCAGTGTTTCACCGAAACGAAGAGAGGCCTCAAGGAGTATCTTGCAAGTTCAGAGAATGCAGATGAGTATGTATCTATTCTGCAGAGAGCTATGCAGTTAGAAACAGTTACTATGTCCTACTAAAATCTGTTGGTTTCATTTAAATTATGTAAAAGTAGATGGTTGTTATTTTGTCCTATATTGAACTGGTGTAGGGAGTGCACACACAAATGATTCTGTTGGCAGTGCTAAGGAAACTGGCACAGAGGATGGTTATGCATTTTTATCAGCTCAGCTGGGTCTGGAAGAGGGCATCTGCCTGAAATGAGCTGTAGCATTGAAAATATGTTGTTACAGTTTGGAGAGCTTTGTAATCAAGCATTTGAGCTGCAGCTCTTGGCTGTATTTTCCATGCTGTCAGTTTGTTCATTCTGACCTTCCAAGAATTATGAACCAATAAAGTAATTGCTTCTGGCATCTGAAGTATATGGACACTCAAACTGAGTTAAAAACTATATTTGGTCATGGATGTAGTATAACTCTTCAAGTTGTGCATATATTCTTGTCACCTCTCCTGTAATACATGCTTGTACTGCTATTAAATAGTTATGAAAAAAAATATATTCAATAATAAAAAAGCAAGTCTGCAACCTAGCATTGCAGCTTTTTTTGTTTGCAGCTTAATGAGGAGTTAAAGGATGCAAGCTTTGAAAAAGATTTCAAGGAAATATACAGAGCTTGATAGCTTGACCTAGATTCCTTATTAAAATGGACTGTTGTACTATTTCCCTTTTTCTGCCCTGCCTATGGAGAAGCTTCAAAGTCCAGAGTTAAGGAGGAAATCTGCTGCCTTTTCTTTTCTTTCTTATTTTTTCTTTTATTTCACTCCCATCAAGTGTTCTACTTGTGTATGACTTGTATTCTAAACAGAAGGGTTCAGGTAAACGGCCTCTTCAAAAACAAATTACAACTGTAAACTAATGAGCTATATTTTAGGACAAATTTTCCTTCTTGTAGCATTATCCTCTCCTCAAGTTCAAAAATTCCAGGTATTTCTCAGACACTAATATTGCATGTTCTGCTTTGTTTTAAAAAAGAAGGAAAGTTCCTATCTTTTTTTAATCCGGTGTTACAAGAGTAGACCTTTTAATTAAACTATTAATTATCATTACAATTCTGATAATTAAATTTTCTTTCTTTGTTCAAAAAAGAGGAGCAGAAGTGCAGCCTGTGCTGTAATGATTATTAATTGTTCTCATCCAGTTTTTGACTATCATAATATACTAACCTCCATTCATTTTCTGGCACACTGTTGAAAAAGCTGCTGAAAATAGCACAGTGACACTCTTGAAACAAATTGTAAATACAGTCTCTTTTATGAATAGTTATGGGATCTTCTATTGCCAGTAGATAATAATGCCACTTTTGGAAATGGAGTAGGGATTATAACCCCTTTCTTTGCAAAGTCTTCTGCAGGAAGTCACATGTTTTCTTCAACTCTTGCATGGTAGAGCTTAGATTCCTGAGAGTGCCTTAAGGACATCTAAAATATTAATGACTTTCAAATACATGTATTCAATATGTACAAAGACAGGAATGATAACTAACAGTGTCTGTGTATTTGTGTGTATATGTTGGTGCTGTGAATATGGTGTGAAGTGTTTTCAATTACACAGCACTGAACTTAGTTCTCATCTTTCAAAAAGTATCTGTGATTCCCTATGGATATTTTTTCACATCATTGTTTTTCTTTCTAATTACATTTGCAAAGTGGGAAAGCCAACAGTAGCTACACAGTATTAGGTGCAGCTTATAGTTGTGTTAAACCCATGGCTGGAGCAGGAAGGTTACACATTTTGGAGCCATGCCCATTGCATTGTTCTATCTTCCAAGAATACATGTGGACTGAAAGGGCAGGAGGGGCCCTGGCCTGTGTGCTGGCAGAAACCCTGCTGGGGCTTCTGTAAATAGATATTTCTCTAAAAGTGCATGCTTGTTAGCATGCAGAGTTTATCTACACTGTGCATGCAGCCTGTAAACTGGAGACTGTTGTCTTTGGGGGAAAAATGTGTCTAGCACACAGGTAGGGACAAGGCAACTTTGATTACTGTGATGTTCATTTTATATTTCCCTTGTCCAGTACAAAGCTGCTAATTGATATAAACCTGTAGCTGTTATACCTTGGGTACTCAGCTACAACCAAGTTATATAAGTTTTCTCTTTGAAAACCAGAATCTACTTCAAATGCACTAGAAATTCTATCTGAAGCTTAGGATTTTTCATTTAATGCCACCTTCCAAATCCAAACTAGACTTTTTATGGGTCTTTTAACTTGGTGCCTGAAAGGAGAAACCTGCTGTTGCAGGACTCCTGGGCTAATCTGAGTATGAAATTGCATATACATTTTCCACCAAATGGGACAATACAAAAAACATTTGTTAGAGAGCTAGATGTCATACTGTCTTTAAGGATTCATTAATATATGGGATAATTTGAAGAAAACTTAGATCTCCCTTACTTTTAAGAATCACTTTGTATCTAATATCACCAATCCCACTCCAATCTAACAGACTCCTTCTTCTTGACTGTTTTTTCCCACCTGTCATTGTAAGGGGTTGATGTAGCATAGGGAAAAGATGATTGTCTCCCACGGAAGTATCTGCAGGCAGTTGAGAATGCCTTGGGATACATCCTACCTTAAGCACAGCATGGGAAGTTGTAATGGCAGTACCTCCTTGTGACTGTGATCTCTTTTTCAGGACAGTGTCCACATTCCACGCCTTGGTGGTTGGAGGGTTTTGCCTTTACATTTTATTGTACGATGATGCTGTTAATGCTGACCATCTCTGGTAAGGCGTGTTGCATGCATGTTGTGGTTACACAATAAAAGAACATAACGGAGAAGAATAAAAAAGAATCCTGCAGTGTATTAAATACTGAATTATTGTTTTATTTTCCATTAAAATATGTAGTTGTGATGTGTTCATTTTTATGTCTGTACTATTTGAAAATTTGATAACTATTGTGTCAGTATTAGTGTCTTAGTTTAGTGTGTCTCTGTGAAGTGGAATAGATAAAATACAAGCAGTTGATTTGAAATATTAAATTCAATATTAAAATTAAAAAATCATATTAAATTATTAAAGAATAAACTGTAACTATAAGTCAGTATGACTGAAACTCTGCTATTTACTGTAATCATTTTAAAGTGGAATTGAAAAGCTGTAGTCAGTCTGGATAGCGTATATCTGTGTGAAAGTTCTCCATTGAACCCTGCAAAGGGTTTGGGTTCAGTGGAGAGAGCATGTGGTACTACTGTCAGGTAATGCCTGAAAATAGATACAGTAGATCATAACAGGGATTGGAGCATTGGTGAGCTCCAGGGAGACATCAGTGTTGTGTGTGACATTTTTTGATGGTCTAGGATTTCTCATAAAACTTTTCCTTTTTTCTGTATGTACTAGAGACTAATATAGATGATGTAGAAATTGTTTTTGTAGTGGTGAGAATCACATGGTAGAAAATGTGGAGGTGGTAGAGATCAGATAAGGAGAGGGAGAAGATGTAAATAAGTGGATTATGTTGTAGCTTCATAGGAGAACAGGCTCCTTCCTATGACTGTTCACTTCATAGTCATTACAGTTTTTCAAGTGTGATGTTTGATTAGCATTTTATATGACTCTGTATCTGCAAAGAAGTTTGAAGAAAGTCAGTTGTATGGACTTTTGTTTGTTCTATCTGCCCGTGCATCTTCACGTGTAATTCATTTGCCACACATACCTTCTTAGCAATCACCAAAGAGATAGTTCTTCCCATTTGCTTATTCAAGTCACTCCCTGTTTGTCACTCTGGGCTCTTGCTTGCATCAAAACTGGCCTGCAGACATCAGGGCTCATTAATTCCATTGCACCTTCCATTCAAGGAGATAAAATTTAGTCTAAAATCTTCCAGACTGCCTGACCTAAGTTCTTCATTTATTGAGAATAATTTGGGATTCTGACATAGACTCTTCTTGACGGGATGTGACAGGTGGGACAGTGCAGCCATATATGTTGTTGAAGTGTTGGTTTAGAAAGCCTAGAGGAGGTTTGATGCAAATTAACCATTCTCTGGGGGGAAAATAATGAGAGGAATGAACCATTCCCTGTTCCATCCAGTTAAGTCATGTCTACCATTATCAAGGAACCAATTTCATATACTCAGTCCTTTGCATGTTCTCTGGAGAATATGAAGGCTCTTGAGTGCAGGCTGTCTTGGTGGTGATGTGCTGAAGTGTGTTGGGACCCCTAAGAAGTTTAGTTATGAGGCTGCTGCTGCAGCTGGGAGCTCTAACATGAGGCCTCTATGTAAAGAGTTCCTGCTAAAGTTAGGAGAACATATCTGCCTCTATGTCTAAACCTAAAGAAGCACTCAGCCCACAATATATGTAGCTCATGTAATCAAATTTTGAAGCCATAGAAAAATGTTCCCATTTCAAGCTGTATTTAAAAGAACGTCTATGGCCAGTCTTAACAGATGGAGTGAATTCCAGACTCTCCTAGTAATGGTTTTTCTTCACCTAACAGCAGAATTCTGGTTTAGTGAGTCTTATTTTTCTGTAAACTACCCTCTCATTGAGGGAACAATTTGTTTTAGACACTAAGCTTTACAATTTAGTGATCAGATTGTAATTATACAGGAAATCTCTTCCCACTGCTCCATTCCAATAGGATTAAGAAAAAATAGTTAAGTAATAGCATTTCACTGTGTTCTGGCTGAGGCAGACTTTGTATTGGAGGTGGCTGTAAGCACAGTTAGGTTCCTTTTTTCTGGAAAGGTTTACAACAAGGATTGTTTTCACAGCTTGTCTTGAGCAGTCTACATTGTATGGATCTATTGACCTCTCACTTGAAGCTCAATTCATATTTACACAAAACATAGCCAGATTAGTTGCATAATTTAATTTAAAAATTAAGTTACAATCCTCATGCCAAGGAAAAAAGACTTGCTTACCAAACTCCTCAAAGTAGGAATGCACAGAGAACAGTGGAGAGAAGGACAAACATGGCTTGCTGTAACGTGGATGCTTCCCTTTCTGGAGCTGTATTCACAAGTTTGGGTTTGTTGAACATTCTAGAGGAACTGAAGCTGTGTGTGTGTTACTAAGAGCTTTGCCTGCTCAATGTTTGGCACCAAAAGGGAAGGGATAGAAGGTGTGGAAAGTACTCTGAAAAGCATTTCTGCTCAAAGGTTCTTTGGCTTCAGAGAACTGGCAAATAATTCCTTTCCTGTGTCCTTCCACTCTGTTTATCCCTATAAACATCCATCTGATTATGAATATGAAAAGCACCAGCTGAGCAAGATATTTTTGTCACCCTTACCAAACTCTTAGCATTGGCAGAACACAAAAATGGAGACACAGACTGTCAGTTAAAGGGCTAAGAGACAGAGACTGGGCTGTTCTCTTTTATCCTCAGTTTCCTGAGAAGCCGGCTCAGAGTACTTGCTGGGTTTCAGTTCAAATCTCTTGGCAAGGCTCTTGGGGCAGTTTCTGTGCTGAGGCAGGGGTTGATCCTCATTAGGGTAGCTAGTAGGTGTCTTGTGTTTGGGTGGAAAAGGAATTCACTTGTGATTAGAACCCTTCTTAACTAGATTGCATAATCTCTTACTGATGAGCCAAGAATAATGTGCCCTGATGGCATTGTGTTTGAGATGTGTATGTCCTTTGCAAATTAGGCTGTAACTATGTATTTTTGGTGTGTTTACAGGGGTGACCCTTCAATTGTGAAGCTGAATATTGCTATTACCACAGGCTACCTCATTTCTGGTAATTATGCAACATGTAAACAGCATGCATGACCTGTTTATTTATATTGAGTCACTATACCTTTATGTTTATCCTGAGCCACTGTGGTGGAGATGTGGTATGTGTATACAATACAGTTCTGCTGGGGCTTTTAAAATTGCTGATGGGTTTGTGTGTTGTGGTGAAATCACAGCATCTTGCTAGCAGATGTCAAAGATGGAATATCTCCCCAGGCACTGAGGAAATACCACTGTGTGGCTTTGTCATGGTTTGATGTGCAGCCACCAGCTCCAGCTCAGCTTTGTCCTTTGGCCAGCTGAGAAGGTGTTAGAGCAGTGCCCTTCACTCTTCTCAGTGCCTACAGCTCGTATCTCTTCTATCAGGTGTTTCTTCCTATGACCACAGAACGCTGGCAGAAGAATTTTAGTAACCCTCAATACAAGCTGAGGCAAACGGATCCTGCCTGCCCATCTTTGTCTCCTTTTAAACCAAAATTCAATCATGTATAAAACATGGCAATTATTTATTTTGTATGTTAGTTATTTCTACGTATGTCTTATAGTTTTAATTTTTCTGTCAATTAAAATTGGCATGGGAATTTTGCTACAAAATGCTTTGGAGCTTTCTTTTATGTTATGTGGGGATTATACTGGCTTGTCAAAGCAAAACCTTGTGACTTGGACTACTTTCAGTGAAAACTTCTCATGTTAGGATGAAGTTTCTGATCAGAGACTGGGCCACAGTCTTGGTTATCTCGTACTTCATTTCTGCACCCAGTGGAAGTGATAATCTGGTGATCAGCATATTCAGTTAAACTGTGCGTTACTTTAAGTGTCTGGAGTTTTTCATAGCTTCAGCTGCCATGTTTAAATTAATCAGTATCTATTTTTGAATAATTATACATTAAACTTTCATTATGAATTAATGAATGCCTTTGAACAGGCATCTCAACCTGACCACTCATTCTCTCTCACTTCCCTATATAGTTGATGTTTAATTATTAATAGGAAGTGAGCAGCTATGTCAGATGATGTAGAGCCCTGCCTGAGGATAGCTAATATAAAAGAGATCAAGGCACACTGGACTTTAGAAAGGCACAGGGGTAAAGTCTTTGATTTGGAACCTTGGTCAATAATATTCCAGTCCAAAGTACTCATTTGCAGAAAGTAGGGACAGAAATTGCTTGTTCCAGTAGAGAGAACAAGATCTTCTGAATTCTCAGACCATCATGGGAAAAGAAAGATTTTTTTTTTTAGGTTTTTTTTGGTTTATTGTATGTTAAAACTTTCTTTTTAACACTAACTTGCTATGTCACTTTTGCAGTAATTAGAAAATTGGGATTTAATAAAGTAAATGTGCTTCTTATTCCAAATGCCTCTTGCAGAATAGTTTTGGTAAATGGTACCAAATTTACTAATGTACTTTACTTTTTGATTCAGAGGTTCTCCATGATAGATCCCTGCATTTGTTGCATCTATTTGTATGTTTGCTATGCCCCCTGCAGACCTGCCTTTTTTTATGTCATATGTTCCAGATTTTTGGGGTTATAAGTGTGAGGTCACTATGAGATTCAGGATCCACCTTTTCCTTCCAAACTACTTTGGCTAAAGTTACTGCATCTGTATTTCCATTGATGTGGAAAGTGATAATTTATGGAAATTGTTGGGAGAATGCTGTTGCCTAATACTTTGACTGAAGTGAAGTCTTTGGGATGAAGATGTTCTCTTCAGACATCATTAATTCAAAGGGTTTCTACTGATGCCATGTCTTGGTATATCTCTAAAATGTAGAGAAGCTATTCTGAGGTCAATGATTGTATAATAAATAGTTCTTTATAGTTATTTCTGTTCTCTTGTAGATCTATTGCTTATTATTTACTACTGGAAGGCAATTGGTGACAAATTTTTTGTAATACATCACTTGGCAGCTCTGTATGCTTACTATTTCGTACTGGTAAGTGCTGTATTTTCTTGTAACATAAGCAGATGAGATTAAAGAAACAGCTTTTATAGACCTCACTTGCTTAATGTTAAAAAAAATTACTGGTTAATGAAAGGCATACTTATACTTTGAATCATTATTTTAACTGTTTTTATCAGTTATTTGTGGTAAATGCATGACTTTTCAATGTTACACTACAATAAAAATGTGTAACTTTGTTGAAATTAAAAACTCTTCTCAATTTTTGCTGTAAAGAGACTTTGACAGAAGAGCTTTTCATATGATTATAGAGCAGGGTTTTCAATAAAACCACAAGCTTGAATATTTAGTTGGAAAGTTAGAGGGAAATGGTTTCAAGTGGTTATGTTCTGCTTCTGTCTCCCAGGTTACAAGTGACAGGACAAGGGGAACTGGCCACAAGTTGTGCCAGGGGAGGTTTAGTTTGGGTAGTAGGAAGAACTTCTACATTTAAAGGGTGGTCAGGGAAGTGGTGGAATCGCCATCCTGGGAAGTTGGAAAGGTGTGTGCATGTGGCACTTGGGGATATGCTTTAGTGGTGAGCACACAGAGCTCAGTTAAGGGTTGGACTCGATCTTGCAGATCTTTTCCAACCTTAATGATGGCTTCCCTGCCTACTGTGTGAATCCCAGGCTTATAATACTGAAAGTGTTGAGATGCCAGATTACTGTCAGATTTCCCATGTAAGGGTTTAAACGGGCCTGAAGTATGCTGTCAACTAAATACTCTATTTCTGGTTGAAGATAATTAAATTTACTATTATTATCACGGATGAAAGTGAATTAGAGCTGAATATTAAATAAATTAAAATACCACTACCAAGGCTGATCCTCTGTGCTGAAAATTCATTAACTGTTTCTGGAGGAAACAGAAAGCATAATATTAGTGTAAGCTTCTTTAAAAGCATTTATTTCTATGTGGATATAGCTCTGCCTGTGGATGCTGGTGTGTTGCTCTCAGTCTGTTGCCTTCAGAGAAAGTCACCCCTAAATATGTTATTTCCAAATTGCCTTTTGGGGATAAAAAGAATTTGGTTAAACACACAGATTTTCTCTTTGGTGTAGTGCAAACTGCCATGAAAAGCTTGAAGCAGTGGGTATTTGCTTGCTTGGTGGGGAAAAGAGGAATCATGACACCCACTCCAGAGGTTGTTCAGGGAAGCTAAGGAAATTAAAACCCCCCAATCTTTTTATCCCTACACTTGCAAACTGCTGCTTACTCAGCAGTTGTGTAAGTGGATTGTGTGTGTCACCTGGAGGGGATGTGGTGTGGATGTGCCCCACGGAGGAGCTGTGCCCGACCCACAGGCAGGGCAGGGACTGGCAGAGCCGCTGGCAGAGCTGTCCCTGCCCTCTGCAGGAGGGAAGGAAGGGCTTCCTGTGCCCTTCCCTGCTCTCAAATTAGAGCTGGCAATTCGTCTTTGCTTTGGCAAAATATGCTCCTACAGCAATGCAGGGAGATTTTTCTTCAACATAAAGTGTTTCTATTTGGGCTTGTTTAAACATTGAAAAATCAAAAATGTTTATAATTATTTCAGGCAGTAATGCTATCATGGTTATTAGTAATCTATGACTACTTGTGCAAGTCTTCTCTAGTTAGCTTTTCATGGCCATTTAACTGTAGGTCTTATAAGATTTATTTGAAGTAAGAAGCTACTGATTGGAGATACCTGAAGGACAATTGCAGCTTTTGTGAAAAAACTTGCTTAGAAAGTGCAGGAAACGTGGCCACAGCTGGCAAACTCAGCTGGATTAAAGAAGTTGAGATGATGTATCATTCTGTGTATACTTAAAGGCTCAAATGACAACTTCACATCTACATTGTTGATTTTTGTGTGTCTGTTTTGTTTTGCTAACCAGAGCAAAGGTCTGCTGGCTTATTTTGGAAACTTCCGTCTCCTTGCAGAGTTCTCCACTCCTTTTGTCAATCAGCGGTAAGTGGTTAGGGAGGTTTTCCGTAGCTCTTTTAAAACTGAATCTGCATTACTATTTCTGTCACTTAGGAAGTCTTTTTATAGTTGTGGAATGTCTGCTGACAGGGAATTTATATATATTGAACTAAGGATTACTATATGAAAGTCTTTCTTGCTATGAAAACATTTTGCTGCTATAGCTGCAACAGTATAACTAATGTATTCATCTCCCAGTTCCTTTCTGGATTAGACCAGGCTTTGTATGAAATACCAGCTTTTTATGAAAATACCAGACAAAAAAAAATCACAAATAAAATATTCTTTATTAACTTTTGTATATTCATTTATTTTTTATAATAAAGCCATCTTCAACATGCATGTTTTTTCTTGGATGAGGAAAAGAGGCAAGATATTGTCATCAGAATCCTAGAATGGAATTGCATTGTCCTGTATAATTTGAAGTTTATTTTCCAGTATTCTACACACATGGATCAATATTTATATATGCATTTAATATCTAGAATAATATAAATGCATATTCTTTATTTGCCTTCAAAAACAGTTCTGCAAGCTATTGTCAGCACTTAACTATAATGGTTATGGTTAATCTTCACACCTGTGGTTAGAGAAGAAAGGGGCTGAAGCTTCTCCTGCAGAGCTCAGAGCCTGCCCTGGCTGCTGGTTGAAGTGTTTTCCCTGATGTGCTGCTGTATCAGAAAAGGAGGCTGGTAATGCCACGTACTGCTGCAAGGGGAAAGCTCTCATTGGAGTTCCATGGTGCTGAGGGGAGGGTGGCCTCTCCCCTTACTCTGTAGCCTTCAGGCCACAGCTGGGGGTAGGATTTGCCCCACAAAGACTTCACCTCAGGTGAGGGGCTTTGGTGCAGAGCAGGGCTGCAGTCTTCTCCTCTTTCTCCAGTTTTTTGCAAGGTAGGATGAGGACTTTCAGTGTATCAGATGCCATTTTCTTAACCATGCTTTTGGGCTGTATTTCTGCCTTACTGCTTCTACAAGTGTGGCATCTGTTTGCTTTTCCACATGTCTGATAAAGAAAGGATAATGCAAATAGAAACTGTATTCCTCCTGCAGACAGGCTATTGCCCATTACTGCATTGTGACTTCACCTCTGAAGTGTTTTATGACACTGTAGCATTCCTCAGTGCTCTTACAGATAAAAAAGATTGTGCTGTGGTCCCTTTTGAACATCGGTCTGGTAAACTCAAACTCCCAGGAGGACAGGGTGGGATAATGGAGCTCTCCAGAGGCTGCTCTCCTCTGCCCCAGTGCAGATGAGTGGGAGATACCAGTCTGTTGCAGCCTGTGCTCTGTGTGCACAGAGAAAATAAAGACTAAATAAACATTTCCTCAAACTTAATGAAAAAAGGGTTTATATTGCTATTCATGTCCTAGAGAATTGCTGTTGTCCCAGCTTCTATCAAGATAGGATGTCATCCTGGGTTCATGTGGGTTCCTACTCTGATGCTTACCTTTCAGACTGTGGCATTAGAAAGAATTGTGGTGCATCTGGCTATTAAAAGTAATTTATACTTTTAAAAGTAATTTTATACTTTTAAAATGCCCATGGTGAGATTATGGGTCTTTGAATACTGACATTTAGCACTCTCTCAGAAAAGCAGAAATTGCTGCAGGAGATAATAAAGTCCCTTGCACTAAGAGATGTCATCTCATTAGTGCATGATTTTTTTCCATTAAATTTGAAGTGAATCAGACCCTTAAGAGAGTAAGTAGTGGATAATGATAACGACTTACATTATGCTTCTTGTTTGCATTCTTAGTCTACCAAAAGTGCTCTTATTAAAATATAAAAGATATTCTAATCTTAGAACTGTCTCTGTGTTTCCTGTCTGTGTTGTTAGGGATCTCTAATTGGATGTTGTCTCCATGCCAAGCATTTAGATCTTTTAATGTTAGTATCAACGTTTATGTAATTAATTCTGAACTGTGGCGGGTAAAATTGTAATGGTAACTGTTATTTACAGACTTTTTTTATTTGCTGGGAAAGGGAAGTTGCTAAACAGATGCAAACATACTGGCACATTGCAGTATGTTTGAAAACCATTTTTTACATTAATTTTTGATTCTGCATTGTATATATCTTTGAAAGTGAGAGCTTTGATTGTTAATCTGACCAAACATGTCAGGTCTTCCTTTTCATGTCAGTAAGTGTTTCTATGGTGAGGGCTCTTGCTTCCGGGCTGGACTGCCACCTCGAGTGCCTGGATTTTAATTGTCCTAGTTGCATGCTTAATGAATTTCTAGAATATTTCTGTTAGAGCTGGATGTCTGGAAAATCTTTCTAGTGTATTTATAATTACCTAGGTAATTAAAAATTATTATAATCTGTAGGTAATTAAATTAAAAATTACTTTTAAAACCAGCTTTAGAACTGTTTTTTTGTTAAATCATTTTAGCCTTGTATCTTCTTGGAGAAAAACGGATTATTTAGTTCTCTTCCCCATCCCCCATTAGGAATACAGTGATTTAAGTTATTTTGCTCTGGTCCCATCTGCCATTGCTGCAAAAATTTTACTTGTTTATTCTGGTTTAAGTGTGAATGACAAAGGATTAGTTAGTTGTTCCTTTTTCAACCCTCAGGTTCTGTGTGCTAGGCAATAGATAAGTTAGGCCTGTCTACTATATCTAGGAATAAATATGCACGAATTCTTTTTTAAAGACCATTTATGACCCAGCAGTAGATGGAAAGGCAGTTTTTAGATTTATCTTTTTTCACTGGGTAACGTTCCAAGTTGTGACATGATCAAGAGTTGACAATGTCTGGCTCTGAAAATGTTCTGGTTTTGAGTTGAACAGAAGCAGTCAGAAAATCCCAGTTACAAGAAATTAGAGCTCTGTCTGGATTACCAAATCCAAATGCAATTTTAGAGTTGCTTTCAATGAGACAAAGAATTTTAGCTGCTGTTGGTATAAACTATAACAGCAAGTAATAAATATTTCTTTATAGTTTTATTATTGTATATTATACAATAGTCACTGAAATGCATGTGGTTTGTCAACTGGTTCACAATTCATATCAAGGTTTTCTATGTGTTATTCTGCAGTATACTGGATCTCATACACTGCTTAAGTGGTGGGGAAAAAGTGCAGCCAAGCATAAGGATTAGTAACTAAGCCAAGACAAAGTGCAATAATTTAGAAATTATAAAGGTAGAAGCAATTAATACATGATGAATTAAAAATAAACTTGAAGAAAAATAATTTTTAATGAGATGGCTTCAAGTCTGCCTGGTATTTGTGAACACTTCTTTTGCAGGTGGTTTTTTGAAGTACTGGGATATCCCAAATCTTCAAAGGCCAACATCCTCAATGGTGTGCTGATGACAGTTGTGTTCTTCGTGGTGAGGATTGCCGTCATGCCTGTGTATTACAGCCACGTCATTTCTTCATTTGGAACAGAAGGCTTCCGGAGATTAGGATTTGCAGCCCAGAGTGCCTGGATTATCTCAAGCGTTGTCTTGGATATTATGAATGTGATGTGGATGGTCAAAATTGCAAAAGGATGCTACAAGGTCATTTGTCTTATTGGACAGGAGGAAGCCAAAACTCATAGAAATGGAAAATCTGCCTAGAAATCATACATAAATTAAATTTCTGCTATGAAAATAATTTGGGAAACAGTGCACATTTCTGCCATGGAATGCTCCTATTATGGAAACAAGGTATTACCTCTGTACTGACCTTACTCTTTCCCTAGCCACACTGCCTGCACACCCAGGGCCACGCTTTGCGGATCCTGTCCAGTGAGGAATAAAAGCAAGAGCTCACACAGATGAGCTCCACATGCCTGTTGTAAGCAGTTGCAAGCATCAGAAATTAGAAAGGAGCAGACTGGTTACTGCTTATTGTCCACCAGTGTGTTCAAAGTGTTTCTCTCAGGTTTCTCTGATTAAAATGTTTTATAAATCCAGTGAATACTGACATATCTGTTTTTTTAGAAAATGAAAGATTCCCCAAACTCCTGATATGGTGCAATTTTCCAGGCACGTTTCTATGTTTTCTTCTAGGAATAACAATCAAGATTTCATTCTTGACAACTTTTTAATTTTTGCAAGAAAAGCTAAAAATTTGGCTTTGATTCTATGAAGTCTTTTACTGCTTTTTGTTCTGCCTTATATGAATGCAAACCATTTTGGGAAATTTTGGAATAATTTTATCTAAAATGCTGTATTATAAGACCACATGATATCTTAAGAGCTGTTAAAATTCTCCCATTGATGGGACGGATTCCCATGTGCTGTCCTAGGTTATATGCAATTGTACATCTTCTAAATTCCCCATGGAACATTTTTGTAAGTTAATATTGTAGATGATGTGTGGAAATGGCATAGTTCTTACTGAAGTGCTCTTTCCTTTGCTGCTACTACCTTTGAGAAGTGCTGCAATTCTTCTCAGAGTATTTTTAACCATTGGCTATTTAGATTCAAAATTTAACTGCAAAGATATAAAAATCTTGTGTATATGTGATGTGTAACTTTAAGTAATACTTTTTTCTTTTATCACAAAAATGACCTGTTTGATATGAATCGTTGAGGGTTTTTGTCACATTTTTGATGCTAATCAAGTCAGAAATCCAAGATCTGACTAAGAACACTATTGAATTAACTGTGCCAAACTCCTCTAAAACTGTGTGGTAATTCTGTAGAAGGAACAGTTGACCTCTGTAGACACAATTTTTTTTTTTTGTTTTGTTTTAAACCACACATTTGTCAATAGATACTCATTTACTCTGTCTGTGAACTTGAAGACTTGGAGGTCATCACAGAGGATTCTCACCATCTAGGAATAGTCCTAAATCTCATTTGTGATTCAATTTGAGGAAATTCTGAGTTATGTTTTATTTAAAATTATTTTGAGAGCTATATTTATGTGTAAATTTGTTTTGTTTTACTTCTTTTATCTTGAATTGTGACTGATTAACTTCTGGGGTTTTTCTTCCTTGGTGTAGGAGTGGTAAAAGTGTCCATTTTCACTGCAACTTCAGTGCACATCCCAATTATTGTAGCAATCTGTTTAAGCAATTTATTTTTAAACAGAAAAGTAGCATATTGACTCTGTGTAGGGTGATTAGTCCTGTTCCCTCTGACAAAGCTGGGTGACATGAGCTCTCCCCTCCATAGTCAGAGGTGTGAGTGCCCTGTGCTGTCCTCCCTGGTGAGGGACTAGGCACTCCCCTCATCCAGAAATTGCATGTAAGACCCAGGAGAGCTGCATAGGCTGAAATGCCTCCCAACCAAGGCAGCTGCAATGAGTTTAGTTCCCCAGCTGAAATGCTGTCAGGGAGTATTGTTTGGACTTGTGTAAAATGCACTTTTGAAAGCCTAGTTCCATTGCTCAGCTCGGCAGGCTTTTTTCTAAAAGTTTCCCAATCCTGCCTCGTTGAGGGAGATAGCAAGGATTGTCAGTACTTGTGGGTTTGGATCCCATGGTTATTAACACTTCACAGCCTACAGACAAAAGATTGGGAGAGTTAACAATTCACCTCTTGAGCTGTATGATCTGAGTGAGTGCATTGCCTCGTTTGGGTACCAGTAAATCCACAGAGTCCATGCTGCTCAAAGCAACAGACTATCTTTTATGCTCATTTGCAGAATCTGGTATCTTTTAAAATGTGATTTCAGTATACCTGATGCAAAATAATATTTTCTTTACTTTTTACATCACTAGATCCCTGTGATTAATAGTTTTGTAAAAGCTGGTTCCTTTGTAAAATTAAGTAAATTCAAGCGTTTTGGAGAAGTATGCTTGAAAATAGAAGTCTGCTTTTCTTTTTAGGGAAGTAGGATTAAAAAATTGATAAGATGATTTGGAGAAGCTCTTAGGGTGATAATTCATGAAAAGTTTCTGAAATTTATAATTTCTTACATTGATTTTAATATTTCAGTATTTTAAATATTTTGTTGTCAGTAGAGGCCATTCATTAAAATGCCCTACTTCTTCCACTTCTAGATAGACTTGTGTTTGATAGGGGGGAAAAAAAAGTAAGTCAAGCTATAATAAAATTGATGTTAAAACTAGATTTAGAAACAAAAACCAATCCAAAACTCTTCATACTACACTTTGGCCAACAATCCAGGATTGAAGAGCAGTGAGATAATTCTTTTAGAACAGCTAGTATTTTGCATTGCTGCACAAAATTAGTGTAATTAAAAACCTGTTTTGCAATGCATTAGCTCTAAATTTTATATTTTTTTAAAAAAAGTTATTACAGTTATGTCCTGATGCATCAGAAGAAAATTTTCTTATTTAAAAAACTATTAACAGCTGTGGTTTCAGCAAAGACTTCAGTAAACAGGCAGCAAAGTTGTGATGTACTGAATACAGTAGTATATGGGGCACTTTTTACCTGCCATTAAAAGCTTATAATACAGCACATTAGATAGCTGTGGCACCCATTTTTTAATTGCACTTTATTAATTTTAAAAATGTGGTGAAATATTGATAAAATTTAATGTTGTAAGCTTGTGTCTTTGCTTTTTTATGCAGAAAAGTAAATGCATGGTAATTAGCATCGTAACAAATGCTTTTGAATGTAATATCTTATTAGTGGCTTAAAACTTTATTTTTTAACAGATGCATTGTAAAAGCAGACTCTTGGCATGTCACCAGGTGTCTTTTCTATGGGCATATCAAATGGAAGGAGTGATCTTGTAAAAAATAGCTTGGTTTTCTTTTCTTTTCCGTTCTTCAATACCAGGTGACAGTAGCTTGCTGATCATGGGACAGACTATTGGTACCAGTTAGGCTGTATGTAGAAATGCAAGTTTCTCTTTTATATGGCTTTAATTTTTCATCAAAAGATGAGTAAATACCACTTTCAGAACTCTGCAGGAGAGTGGTAGGTCAGGTGTTCTGTAACTGATTGTGGAATCAGTACTTGCAGAGAGGAAGTATACTTCAAATACTCATTTTCTCAGAGTGTTTCAGTGGATTTCAGTGGAGGCTCACATAACAGGGATGCTGTATGGGTTATCTGTGGGAATTCTTCAGTGGTAAGAATTACATCTCTGAAGCCTACTTTACCTCTATAAATACATGCTATCTTGAGGGAACTCCATAATTTAATAACTTAATTACTTAAAACATATAATTCATTGAAAAATTAAATACGTGCACAGGAAAATAAGGGGAGCTGGCTTCATATATAAGTTCTTAACAATTCCAAATTATGTACTAAAGTTCATTAAAAGTTTAAATAGTCACAGTGTTTGGAAGAGAATGACTTCCATCTTTGCTTCAAATATTGTGGGAGAAGATTACTCATATTGCAGAACTAACAACCTAAGGGTAAAAGCCTACACAAGTGAGCAAATGCATTCAGGCAGCTTTAAAGAGGAGAGGAGGAGAAGACTTTGAGTACACACCTAGAGATCCAGATGTCTTCCTACTGCTGTGCTTGGGACAACAGCAGACAGATACATAGCAAAAAGGTTTAGGTGTTTGTGTCTCTGTTCGCAATGGAAAATGAAATTTTATTCTTTAGAACTTTCAAGCTGTACAAAATGGAATACCAGTTGTTGATTATTGTATGAAGAGGACTTTTTCTCATGGCTTTGTGTGTGTTTAAGCATATGTATGTTCAAGCTTTATGTAAAAGACAATTTAATAGAGAAGTCTGAAAAATTGTTTTGTGATGCTTCTGCTGAGCCAGTCAGGAAAATAAAGGGCTGCTTGACAATGACTCCAGCTTAGGGTCTGCTGTGCTGTTGGCTGCTGCTGAAAGCCATCAATGAAGCAAACAGAAAGGGACTAAAATTTTCAGATGAAAAAATGCAAGTATGGAAGACTGAAAACTATTGCAAGCCCCTTTCATAATTTAATACCCTACTGTACAATAGCATTATCTGGCTACAAGGAACTCCACGAGGGAAGGTTTGTTCCTGGTCAGATTTCTCTGTCTGTGGAATACAGGCAGAAAAAGAATGGAACTTCATTGCTGATACCCTGATTGATGGCGGCCAGATGGAAATAGTGATAATATTTGTGAACTTTTAACCTTCATCCAAACCTGGGTAAAATCTGTATTAGGTGAAATTCTTAGGATTTTCTGAAAGCAACTTGAAAGTTGTTTTTATGGCAGAGAAGTTGAAATATGTGCTGCCTGGGTTGTTTAGAGATCTGGGATAAAGCGTCAAGTCATACTTTTAGATGGTAACACTTGGTAAGGTTTCTTATCCATTAAAAATTCCTACTAGCTACCTCCTTTCAAGTCTTGTTCTATTTATAATAACCAAGCACTTTATAGCTCAGTAAAGAATGGAAGGTAGGTATGAAGAATAAATCATATTGTTTGGTATAAGAAATATTTTGGCAAAATTTCTTCTGAGAACAGTTTCATTGTGTGATGTCCTGAACTGAGAGAGGGCATCTGTTTAATACTAAGTATATACATTTTTAACCTAGTTGTGAGTAAAAGAAGTGTCTGTAAGAGAGTGAAGTATGAAGAGATCAGCATGGCTTGGTATCAACCACATAATGATTCAGTGTGCTATTTATAACTTCCTACTTACTGAAATTGAAAACATAAAAGTAAATAAAATATTCTGTATTGTATCTTTATTTTTAATCTATGTGTGGGATGTCAAACATTGTACTTGTCTTGTGGACAGGACATGCTTTTATGAGCCTATAAATATTTAAGTATATGAGAATCTGCACCCAAATGGAACATGTTGCATGTAAATGGTCTTCTAAGTTTTTAAATTTTGGTATTTTTAAAAATTTGCTAGGTTTGAAAGCAACATTTAAATATGAATACTAAGCTGTAATACAGAATACAAAATTTTGAATGCAATGTGGTTTTGTTTATAGTAATCCTATTCCAGTTTCACAAGAAACACCAAATCATAAGGGGAAGGGAGGAAAAGGGCTAATCATGAGCTCGGCTATATAATTTGCACACTTAATATGCACACATCCAAATGTCCTGGATTTGTTTCTAGCATGCATTTACCAAACAGTGTTTTCTTCAATATTGACAGATACCTATTTATGTAGAATAAGCACAGCTAACCTGTTATAAAATCAAATTGGAAAACCTGTTTGGAACAAATAAGTTACAAGTTAGGCATAAGTAATGGAGCCTGTAATTTGAAAATGTTTATATTATCTATCTAAGAAGAAATTTGATGAGTTTAGCTAACTTATGTGCAGATTCAGGATGAAAACTGTAGATTCTGCTAGACTGATTTCTGGTAAATCTTGACAATCTGGTTTGCAGTAAATTCTAATACTGTCACAAAATGTCAGGATCACATTATTAAATTCAGCTAGTAATGTGACCTGATTGGAGTAGCAATCCTTATCATGGCACAAGAACTTAAACATGCAATATAACAATTCTGAAGATTGGTGATAAAAGTAATCCGTCATAGCAAAGTGAATTATTAAGTATTATGGGTTTAAATTTACTTTCTATTACAGGAAAGAATCTGAATTCTTTGTTAGCATTTCAGTGATATTGTAAAGCATTTCTATATTTTGTTTGAACAGTTTAGGAGCTTGCATAAAATTATATTGGCTGATTTTTTCCCCTTTGATATATGCAATAATGTCAATAAGCAATAAATTGCATGTTGTATGCAAGGTATTGGTACATCATAATAAAGGAAAGAACACAGCTCCTTATTTTGTGAATCTTTCTTTCTTAATATGGTAAGAGCTTATGTACCTATAATGAGTACTTCATGAAAGAACAGTTTGGGGGGTTAAATTCTGAAACAACTGGCTTTAATGGTATCTTGAGATTTCATGCTGTATCTTATTTATTTTAAAGAAGGTGAAGATGGATGTATGAGGTCTGAGCCCCACTGTTGCTCAGGTGGTTGGAATTTTGAATGCTGAAATTCTATGTAGGACATCACAGGGGCCAGGAATGTAACTTAAACTCCAAATTTGTGTATTGGGGAATTGTATATTATGTAAATTTATGTATTGGGGAAGAACTTTTGGATTGGGTAGTATAATTGTATTGCATTGTCTTGCAATACCACATGTGCCAGGGCATAGACTGGACAGTTTTCTGAAGGTTCTGGGGATAAAGAGCTGCTGTTGTCAGCATGTTATAAATATGATGCACTACACAGTCCCTTACTGAATACTAAAATGGCAATTAAGTTCCTCAGTATGGCAATTGCTAGGTTCTCTATGTGCATGGAAGTATGAATTGTGTGGTAAAGCCCACAGGTTTCTTTGAGCATCCCTAGAGATCGCTGCTGTTTTATATCTTAACCACTGGCTTCCAAGCACAGGTTTCTTTGGGTTTTCTTGTGTTATGCAGTGGTTAAATTGCTTGAAGAAAACACAAAGCAGTACAGTGTTTTTACTTTTTTTCCTTTCATTTTTTGAAGGGTATTTAGTTGCATTTGTAGATTATACACTTAAGGTACTAATTTTACACTGCTAGTGTAGTAAACTACTCATTAACTAATGGGTCTGTTAGAAAGCGAGTGGGAGTTTCTGGGAACAGATGTTCTTTGGGGTCAGATGCTATATAGGTCAGATTTCCAACTGCTTGAGGAAGGAAAATGGGGCTTGGTAGGAGGCCTTTGTATTGGCACCAGGCAGCTTTTAACACTGAATAGTGGGAAGGAAGGACTGGGTACGGCTGGGAACAAGGGATGCCTTTCAGTGAGCCATTCTTAAACTGATGCATTCAACAAATCTTGCTTAAAGTGTGAGAAACATTATCTCTCCCTAAGATGTAGGATATAGGAAGTATTTTTTATATCCACTTCTTTGTCATATTTGAATGCACGGGTGCTTTTCATTTTTTTCCTAAATTTTTTTATTACTCTTTGTACTCTTGCTGAAAACTTTGGTTTCTCTCCTCATATTGGTGTGATAATTTTGCACTAAGATTAAAACAAAAAATCAATATTTGCAATGGATATCTGTCATATTTTAGAAGTTGGAGTACTGTGGTGTCTTCTTTTGCTCTACTCTTCTGGAGTTCACAGTGCAATATACCTATGGGCAGACTCTGCTTCATTGAGACTGGGACCTTGGTGCTCTTTGTGAAGAAGCCTTTACATTAGTAAAAAAATTTTTGCTACTTGGCTTATCTTACAGTAGTGAAAACTAGTATCCATGCAATGAGTAATGGTGCAGCTGTTGCTTGTGGAGAGTGATGGTGGAAGCAGGGAGATGGCATACTGACATCTACAGCATTATGTACTTGGAGAGGAAGGAGTAGAAGCAATTTTCCATTTGAGAACATCAGAGAAACAAAATCTGTTTTACTATAGAGTCCTTCTGCCACTGATTTGAAATATATTTAGAAGCAGAGATTTCAGTTGCTCTCTGGGAGGATCTTATTAAATAGTGTCGTTAAGTGAAGACAGGATGGGTGACTTGTGGCTGTTCAGCCTGGAGAAGAGAAGGCTCTGTGGAAACTCCAGAGCCCCTTCCAATATGTAAAGGGGCTACAGGAGAGCTGGAGAGAGACCTTTTACAGAGGCATGTGGTGATGGGATAAAGGGGAATGGATTTAAACTGAAAGAGGGCAGGTTTAGATTGGATGTTAAGAGAAATTCTTCCCTGTGAGAGTGGTGAGACACTGGAACAGGTTGCCCAGTGAAGCTGTGGATGCCCCTGTTGACGGCCAGGTTGGATGAGGCTTTGAGCTACCTGGTGTAGGTGTCAGGAAAATTAATCCACAAACACCTAAGGTTTATGTCTAAAAAGGAGACAGAGGAGTCCTGTAACTTTGTTCAAATAAAAGGAGAGGTCATCGGGCATTCCCATGGGGTCTCAAAATTTTTAGGGCACACAGCCTCCTTTTTACCCTAATTTCCCTGCCGCATTCTTCCTCTCTCCCCATTGGCTGAGGTACTTCAGAGGTACAGACTCCCTGAAACACCGAATACCCCCCACCCTCTTTTTCCTTGTGTCTCCATTCTTTTTCTCTAAATCCAGAGATTTAGCACAGTCTTGAGTGAGTAGCAGACTGTGTCAATTAGTGGAATTCCTATGGAATTTGTGGTTTCCCCCATTGCTTTTCACCTCTGCATCTGACCATATCTGCCATCAAGCCCACAGCTTGTTTTTAAAGACACCTCCTTCTCATTCCTTTCATGGGGAAGGTGTCCCTGCCTATGGCACAGGGGTTGGAATGAGAGGATCTTTAAGGTCCCTTCTAACTCAAACTGATCTGTGGTTCTGTATGTGTAGCAAGGGAAGACATAAAATGATTGTTCAGTGCTGCTTACACAGCTGTTACTGTGAGTGTAGTCTTGGATACTGCAGCAAAGCCAAATATGCCTGAACTGGGAAAGTATGGAGGCAATCAGAATGTTTTCTAGGGCATATAGTAGAGATTCAGTTATTGACACAATGCTAAATTTCTATCTTAAGGTTCTTGATATGCTGTGCTAATAATTTCTGCGTGCAGAGAGGGTAGAAAATAATTTCCTCTTAAGTAATCAAGACTATAAAAGGGCAAAAATGACTGAAAGGATGAATGTTTGGTATTGTATTATACTTGTATTTTTATTTCATTTTCACACTGAATGGCAATGTCCTTGTTAATAAGAAAGATCCTACTTTGAAAGATGGCATGTAAAAGTTTGGATTTTCTTCATCCCATGCTACTGTAATAACTGTCACTTGAAGATTAAATTCCTTTATCCTTTAGTTCTATTTTTAAATGTTACAATTAAATAGACTATTTGGGAAAAAACTATAGTTATTTCTTAAATCAGTTCTAATTGTTGTACATTTATAATGAATGTTTCTCGGCTGCCCACCTGCTTTTTGCACTTGACAGCTTCTTTAGAGAACACGTGGTGGGATGAACATTGAAATAGTCCTGTGGGGTTTGTACCTACTGTTACAGCCAGGTGTTAGCACTTGTTGGTCAAAAAGGGCTGTGATGAAGTTAATGTTCTGTGCTTTGATGCGCACTGAGCTCCATCTTCTGTGTGTTATGCACGGTACTTCACACGTGCAGGTAAAATGCATCTTCTAGCTTGGAAATGAGGCAGTTTGCTTAGGAAACCTTAAAAGAGCTGAAATACTTTTCTTGGCTAGTTGATGTTTAAAAATAATCCTAAACAACTTTACTATTTCCGCAAGTTCAATACTAAAGAGGATACACCTTTAAGGTACCGGTGCTGCTAGTAAGTTGTAGGTTCCTTCTATACTTAAGCAATTATTCGCGGTTGTAAGGGGCAATGATTTCACAAACAAGCCCACAGCACGAGGTGCGAGCGCAGCTGCCCGAGGCTTCCCGCGAGCCTCTCTTGGCACAGTTCGCTCTCGCTGGCAAGTTCGGACCCGGCTCTCGTCCCCGGGCTGCCAGGCCTAGGCAGCAGGGCGCTGGGCGAGGGCTCAGCCCCGGGGCCGCGGGGGGCCCAGGCCCGTGCCCGGCGGCGGGAGGGGACCCAGGCCCGCGCCCGCCCCCGAGAGGAGACCCGGCCCCGTGCCCGGCCCCGCTCCCGCAACCCTGGCGGCGGGCGGGAACACGGGCCGGGAGCTGGGCGGGGAGCCGGCCCCGTGCCCGCCCCTCGCCGGCGGGCGCAGGCGTGCAGCGGGGCCGCGTTCTCGCGAGGAGCTCGGGGCCGCCGCGGAGGCGCCGGCCGTGCCGGGCGAGGCGAGGTGAGGTGAGGAGAGGAGCACGAGGAGGATGAGGGTGCGGAGGATGTGCGGGGCGCGGCGGGGCAGCGGCAGCGCCGGGCTCGGCGGCGCTGGGAGGCGGCGCTGGGAGGCGGCGCTGGGGCGGCCGGGCCGCGCAGAGGGGCGGGCCTGCCCTGACCTTGCGGCTCGGTCACGGCGGGGGCCGGGCCGGGGCGGGAGACGCTGTCCTTCAGGGCATGCGGGCACACACGACGGGACCGTGAGGAGCCTGGGCAGCAGCTCGGGGCAGCCCCGCTAGGGCCTTGAGTTTTGTTTGGGCTGGAAGCTTGTTACTTAAATCGATTTTTCAGTTAATTTTTTAATTTGTGGTGCAGTACTGCACCTGCACTTGGCGTTCACCTTAATAAGTAGCCAGTATAGTTTTGTGTTACGAATGTTTGCTTTCTTTTTGTTTAGAAATTTGATCTTGAAAGGCCCGGTGTGCAGAGGCCATGGGTTTGTCCGCGTCCTCCCCGGCTGCCACAGAGCAGCCACCGAATGCATCCAGGCAATACCAGGCGGCGTCTCCACCTTCAGAATGTCCCATGCACCAAGAAAAAATGAGCGGTAATCATTCTTGAAACCTAAATGAGCTAAACTCTGCGTGGAAACAAGACTGAAAATCTTGGTGGGGGGGAGGGAGAAATTCTTCAGATAAACTTGAGGGTTTTGTTCAACAAAAGTAATTCTCAAGTAAATTTTCCTTAGGAGGAGTCACTTGTTCAGCACACACTGTGCAGGCTGCTTTGTTTGTAGAGACAGGAGGTGCTTACTGTAGAAGCTGTGGGTTGCTTCCAGTAAGGTTTCCTAAGGGCCCTGCAGATCTGTTCCATGGTGTGGCACAGCCACAGAGGGTCAGGGAGCCCCTCAGAGATGGTGGTGAGTTGATTGGTTGTCACTAAAAACTGTGCATCTGGAAAAGGGCTGCACAAGGGTGGAGTGAGATGGATGCCTGGAGAAGGACATCAGCTCCTCTGTTGACTCAGTCAATGCACTGGGTCGCTGAGCAAGTCTCAAGTACAAACAGTTCAGTATTGGGACCAGGATGGGGGATAGGAAATGAGCATTCAGAGACTACACAGGAAACTCAGATCTTATAATGATTTTGGGTCCTTTTGCAGGAAAGAGAGCAGTCAAAACTGTTAAAAAGCTCAGAAGAAATAGTGAAGTACCCGTTTGCATTTACATGAGCCTTCAATTAACTTTTCCATTTCATGTATTAGAGTTTTCATCTTGTAACAAAATATATACTGCTGTTGTGTTTAAGGTTGTCCAATGCATATGAAGACTGCTGATCATAGCACTGAGAACACAGATGATGTTCCTGCACATCAAGAAAGAGCTTATGAGTTTGTAGCATGTCCTGTGAAGTCTGGTGCATCTCAAATGAAAGATGACATAGATCCCAGCAATATGGTAACTTTTGCTTACTTCACATGTTTTCTTTAGTCTTCTTCCTTTTGAAGTATTATACCCAAAAATGTAAATAGTGTTACTATGTAAGCTGGAAACTCTGAGAAATAACATTATTGTTTTATTTTTAAAACTGCTTTTACTCTTTTTTGTGCAATTTTTTATTTAAAAACAAGTCACATCTTATTTAACACTGTATTAAAATTTACATCTCTGGTGATTTTCCTGTTTTTAAAGATAACTTTTGCTCTCTATTTACTAGTTACATAAATGTTTTTTATGATGCATTGTTGGATTTTAGTTTCTGTGTAACAGCAGTATGGTTGAGTTCTGATTAGCATCTCTAAGATTTCCTCTGATTTACAAAAAGCATTGCTCTTTTGAAAATTGAAGTTTACGCAGAAAGCTTTCCTGTAGTCTCCTGATGACAAACTTGTGCAAAGAGTTCTGCTGCAAAAAAAAAAAAAAAATTGGTGGAATTAAGTAAAGGCTGAACTTCTTGATCTTTGTAGGAGTTGATTGATCATGCTTTGATTTTTCGCAAACACTGTAACTTACCAAAATGTTAATAATGTAGTTTGTTTTTGGTTCTCCTTGTTCTCTAGATGCCTCCTCCCAATCAGCAGCCATCTCCAGGTCAACCATTTCCATTGTCAACTGTTAGAGAAGAATCTTCCATTCCTAGAGCACATTCTGACAAGAAATGGGTCTATCCTTCAGAGCAAATGTTCTGGAATGCTATGCTAAGAAAAGGGTAAATACACTGTGAACTATCAGATATGTCTGTGAGCCTAGAATTCATGAACTAGTATCATTAGTTATTGTTCTTGGGTTTTTTTGGGGTTTTTTTTTTTTTTTTTTGAGTGTTTGTGGATTTTAACCAGTAAATAATAAGACAGCTCTTTTAAAAAAGGACTTTTCTTATAAACATCTTTATATTTTAAAGGGTGAGTCAGTCTCAAAAAGCCGTGTGTCTTCTAGTGATTAGGAGGATTGTAAAAAATGTCAAGCAACTGCTAGTGGCTCAGAAGATTTTCTTAAAAGTCCCTGTACAGGGGTAGGCAAAGTTTGCATGATGGCAGTCATGCCAACTGCATGATTGCCAGTTGGTTTCATGCTAATGCTGTGAAATGACAGCAGAAGTTCTATGTGAGAACTTCTAACTTTGCACAATTGCTGAAACTGGGGAAATTTGCAAGTAAATATTTTTAGTATTTACAAAGATTTAGTGTAGGCAAGACTAAAAATCCTCCTGTGCTGATGTTTCCTTGTTCTTTTGTAATGATTTGTCATTCTCTAACAGGTGAAGTTTACAGGTAGTTTACTTTTGGAGCAATAGTAATTCTTTTTCCTACATGTCAATGTGGTTCGTAACTCAATATGACATAAGCAGCCTGGATGGAACATACAGGTTTGGCTCCTGTAAACACTGAAATGTCTTAAGGTTATGCTAGTTGAATTGGAAGCACACATGCAGTCAAAATGCAGTGTCAAGAGAGATGGAAAGTATTCCTAAGTGTTTGCAAAATGCATTGAATACAGGACTTCTGTGCATTAGGAATGCAAGTGGGATTTTTCCTAAGCATTTTTTATGAATACTGTGGATGTGGTGATGTTTGCGCATCCTGATAACTTTCTGATCCAGTTAAGCTGTTAATTTAGCTATGTAGAATTTGTAGATCTCTGTGATGATAAGTTGCATAACCACACTTGTGCACAGAAAATGAAGTGGTTCTCAAGATGCTTAAGCAGATGAGCCAGAAGTTTGCATACTTGTTGCATATAGCTGTAAATCTTCATTCAAAAGTTTATCAGATAAAGCTAGGAAGGTAGTTATGCTGTAATGTTTATAAACTATTTTCAAGTTCTTATTTTTTAGGTGGAGGTGGAAAGATGATGACATAACAAGTGAAGACATGACCAACATTATTAAGATTCATAATCAAAATAATGAGCAAGCTTGGAAGGAGATTTTGAAGTGGGAAGCTCTACATGCTACGTACGTACCTGTGAAATGTTGCATATGGAATATTTGTAATATTATTACAAAGATATGAATTGTAAACTTAGATTAGCATGACTGGTGACAAGACTGTTACTTTTTAGATCAGCATAGTCCCTGTTCCTACAAGACACAGACTAGTTAAGCATTTGGTATTGTAAATTTTTTTCTCTGAAATTCCATGATCATTTTTACACAGTAGTTTGGATTAAGGTTTTCTATTCTTTAATCTGTTAAATCTGTGGATTAGATTTGCAGAGAACTGCTTTGTTGACAAATTAGAACAATGGTTTGGAGCAGGTCAGGGATACTTTATCATACCAGCAGTAAGTGCGGACAGAAACTGGGTGACTTTTCAAAGCTTTAAAAAAAGGAAAAATGTTGGGTTATATCACTTGTAATTAATTTTTTACTGTTGCTTTTTTCTACTCAGTTTCTGGGTTGCTAAAACGAATTACCATAATGGTTTAATCAGTGAAAATAAGACTGTGTTAACAGGTGAAAACTCTTTTCCTTTTTAATTGTGTGCACAGGGAATGTCCATGTGGGCCCTCACTGATGCGGTTTGGAGGCAAAGCGAAGGAGTACTCACCAAGAGCCAGAATACGTTCATGGATGGGGTACGTAGGACTTTTCAGAAAAAAGGTGTCAAGACTCTCAGTCTTTTTTTTGCTATTTTTGACTTTTTTTGAATGTTTCTCAGCTCCCCACCTGCTTTTTGCACTTGACAGCCTCTTTAGAGTCTATGTGGTGGGATGAACATTGAAAAAGTCCTGTGGGGTTTGCAGCTACTGTTACAATGGTTACTGCATTGCCAGGTCTTAGCAGTTGTTGGTCAAAAAGGGATGCTGGAGAAATGTGTCTGAAAACATGGTGTGGAATTAATGTAAAGATGTTTCAGAACTGGGATTGCAAGTTAGAATTGCCAGGAGATAGATGTACTAGTGGGATGTTACAGACAAACAAATCTTGAATGGGCCTCCCTCTCCCAGGTTCATAATCCCCATTAATGCCTCCATGGGGTGTTCCCTGTCCCCTGCAGGTACGAGCTGCCCTTTGACAGGCACGACTGGATCGTTGACCGCTGTGGCAAGGAGGTGCGCTACGTCATCGATTACTACGACGGCGGGGCGGTGGATGAGAACTACCAGTTCACCATCCTGGACGTGCGCCCCGCGCTGGACTCGCTCTCGGCCGTCTGGGACAGAGTCAAGGTGGCCTGGTGGCGCTGGACTTCCTAACTGCTCCTGTGGTGTGTACTCGAAAATAACCACTTTGCTCCTAGACAGTGGACTGTCAGTATCAGGACTTGAGACAGAGCTTTGCTGCAGCTGTCATTGCTTTCATCATCACCACTCTTCTTTGGGGGTGGGAGGGGAGGACAGGGAAATCTCTCCTTAAATACACCAATGCTTTGTGGTGTTTCAAATGGAATAATAAAGTTACAGTGGCAAAAACATGTATCTTAATTTTCTTAAGAACTGGGAAGCCTTTCTTCATCTCAGATTTTGCGTAAGTTCGCCTTCTTTTCATTTCATGACTTCAGTGCTGCTGCAAATACATTGAAATTCCGATTCCGACTGGAATTTTGAGTATTACTTGATTATTGAAAACAGGAAATTTCTGCCATTATTTCACATATTTGAAGTATTTGGATACCTCCATGATGAATAAACGGTAAAAGATCTGGACTCTTTCAAATTACATGTTTTATTTACATAATAAAAGCATGTATTTGTTTTCATATAGACATTTTACCTATTCAAATACATCCTCAGAAAACTTCAGTTAATCAGTTAAAGGAGGTGTAGTGTGGTATGAGTATTTTAAAGGTATGTTATGTAGAAAAGGAGAACACTCATGCCTTAATCTGCAATTTTTCTTTGAACTGAAGAACACTGCTAGAAGCAGGAAATGAGTGTCACTTTTAAAACAGCATTTCTAAAAGGACAAAATTGATATTTAATGGCTATTTACTTGAATATTTAAAAGATGGTTTTCTGATGTAAGAAAATACATTATTACAGTATTTTCATATCTGTAATGTGTGTCATGTCATGAATTCAGGACAGAGCTAAGCCTTATTTAAAGCACCTCCTGCAGTGCATCTGCATTTGGCATCCTGGCTGCATTAATGATATTTATTACAGCATAGTTTTTTATATAATAAGGAATTGCACAAGGGGGTGTGGCTACACAGTCAAACATGTGAGTATAGTGAGGTGTATTACAGGTGTGTACATAACTGGGCTAAAAGGGTATCAGAAGTGCCAAGGGAGGAGGTTGATTGGAGTGTTTTCTAAGGGTGATGCATGGCATAAAGATTTGATTATTGTCTGTGCTTAGTAAGGGAAACTAACTTTTTAAAGTCTTCCACTGTAATAGCTTTAAGTTTGCACGACTCAGCAAGTTTCAGGTGCTGTGCAAAACACTTGGGATTGGAAAGGAGTAAGAGAATAATAGCTTGTTGTACCTTTTCAAATGAGGGAAGCTGCCTTCTTGAAACTCCCAACCTTAATAGGAAAGTAGCTGTACCTTTCATTTTCTGAAAGTGGCCTGTGTTTAACTGACTGGAACTTTCCCTTTCCCTTTCCCTTTCCCTTTCCCTTTCCCTTTCCCTTTCCCTTTCCCTTTCTTTTTTCTTTTGATAGGAAGCCCCTCTTAATATTTCAGGAAAGTCATTTCCCATTTAGGGAAAAATCAGTCAGGGAAGCTTTCCTACTTTGGAATTCCAATGATCACAACTAGTTCCCACCTCATAGACAACTGTTGTGCATGGTAGGAATAAATATTATCCAGAATCCTAAGAGGTAAAACATGCTCTTGCCCGTACGCACTTTGTTCATTCCTTTTTCAGCTTTTCAGTGATTCATATATATATGTATATATATATATAAAAATTATAAACAGGGAAGATAAAATTTCCATCTAAATAGGCAATATATGGATAAGATAAATGAAAAGAGAGTTTGTATGAAGCAAATGAAGGAACTGACTCATGAAGGAACTGCTCTGTTCTAATAGTAAAGATTGAGGAGTACTCTTTTTGGGGTGGTGGGTTGTTTTCCTATGGGATTATTTTGGTAGTTGTTGGTTTATGTATTTGGCAACTTGCAACACTGAGGATTCTGTGTTTCTCATAACTAAATATGGAAAGGCTAAACCGCTGTAGGGAGTACTTCAGAAGCTTCAAAAGCACAAGTTTGCTTTGTTGATTTTGGCAGTGTGATGTTGAGAGCGTGGAAATTGTAATCGCTGCTAAATCTGGGGAAAACTGTCACAAGCCACTGGATGTGTTTACTATCTCCTGTTACCTTTATCTACCACAAATTCAAAATTGTTCTTTTCTCTGCTACTGTTAATGCAATGTACTACTTTGTCATCAAACTTAAAGGAGAATCAAATAAATAGACTTTTCTTAACTTTGGTATTTGGTGATCATGCTTTTAGCTGTAAGAATTATTAAAATGGGCTTTTACATGTGTCCTATGAGATTCTAGTCTGTTACAGCTAAAATCTTGGTATAGAGTACATATTTGATATTGTTATTATCTGTTATTGTATATTACTACAACTTAACTATTGTCACATCTTTGAATATATTCTTACTCATTTTTCAGGTGAATACAAAAGAAAAACCCAAGGACCAAATTCAAGTATTTACTAATCGAAACAGCAGTTCTCAGAATAAGAGCATATGACAAAAAATACATTCATCCTGAGCCTGGCTAACTTGAGAGGAATGCAAGGAAATGTAAAAAAAAATTCTTAAAGACTAAAAGAAAATAATTAATTTCTACAAGCAGTAAGACTTAAGGAAGTAAATGGAGTTTTCTTCTTTAGGCTTGGGTTTCTTGATGCATGATACGTGGATGTTAGAATTAAAATTATAATTCCAATGTAAATTTGAAAAATGGTGATTTAAATTGGGCTTTTTTTAATCCTTAGGAAGGATGTTTTAACTAAGAAACTATTGTTCAGGCTATATTAAAAGAAATGTGTGTATATGCATAAATAAATACATTTAAATCCTTTCTTTGTAAGGATAGGAAGTATATACCTTCCTTTGTATAGGAGGGCCTGGAGAGTTCATGGAGCCCAAGAAAGTGAAGAAGTATCCTGATCAAGTCCTTTCAGGGAATTCTGCAGTGACATCAGGTACCCAGTCATAGTGAGGCTGAAACAGAATTTTGGAACCCATCTCAAACTAAGATTAAACTTGTGCACATTACAAAGGGAAAATGCAGACACTCACTAAAGAAAAGCTGCTTCTAGAATTAGTTCTGTGTTTAGATATCTAAAGTTCACCTGTGTTCTGCTTTGCTATATCTAAGTGCTTGATATTTGCTGCTTGACCTATTTTGTTTGACTCTTGCAGATGAAACAAGTTAGGGGTGCTCTCCTGGCCTGCCCTGAAGATGTGTGCTTAAGGATGTCACAGTGCCCAGAAACTGCACTCTCTGGGACTGGTGGAAAAGGACTCCAGCATAACATTCCCAGCTGTAATCACATGCAGTCAGGAGTGGTTCTGACCTTGATTTCCTGGAGCAGGAAGCCATTCTGCATTCAGGTATGGGTTTTGGCCACTTGCAGTTGTGTCACTCCAGGCTGCAGTGGCTGCCCTGCACAGGGTGCCTGGCACTGCTGCCACTCTACAGGGGCACCAGACTGCCTGCTCTGCCTCCAGCACCCTCCCTGCTCAGTCACAAGGGACCAGCTCTCTGCTCTCCTGCAGTTTGTCCTGTCAGTATCTGGCCAACAAGAGTGCTCTGTAACTGGGGAGTAATTCAGAGGCTAATCTTTCTGGGATGCTTGGAGTTCCTGACTTTCTTGAGTCATCCTGCATTTTGCCCTTGGAGGCAGTTTGGAAGGGGGAGCTGTAGCTCTTCTGTCTCTCATTTATTTTTTTTTCCTCTGTCCCCTAGAAACACCTTTGCTCCTTCCTTTCATGCTATGCTCATGGTCCTAGCTTCAATCCCTCTAAGAATTTTTCAGCTAAGGCTTAAAATTTCTGCCCTGCTTTGCTGTAAAAGAAAGAGACTCTATTGCTGTAAGATAGTTGTGTCCATTCTTGATTATTGCTACTTTCTACTGCCAAAACCAAGTGTTCTGGATTACCACTTCTGAATTATGAGATGAAAGAGGCATGCTAGTTCAGTGTGAAATTTTGTCTAGTGTTTACATAATTTATTTACGACCAGGACTTTAATGTACTCTGTAAATTTGAAGTCTCAAATGTGCTGATAAATACAGTTCTGCTTTCAAAGGTGTGAGAGTGACAAAGGATCTCAGTGCTCTGAAAATGGTCATAAATAGTCTGTCATCTTATACACTCCCATTGTGTTTGTTCCACTCTTGTATCCAAGTGTGGGGGAAGAGGAGCTAATGTGCCAATTGCAGGAGATGAAGGCAGATACATTGCTGTAGCTCAGCAGCCAAAAATGAACTGCTAGACTAAGAAGCACTTCCTAATATTTGGACTTTTACTAAAGTTTGTTTTTTATAGAGGGTAGAAATGCCTCTTTCAGAGCCATCACTTTTTAAAGGCATCTGTTCCCAGCACTTACTAAATGATAGGGCACGCTGATTCTCTGTCTCCTTTGCTTACACCTGGAGGAGAATCCATGTAGTGAGGTTCCACCAGCCAATATGCTTGATGTGGCAGCTGAATGTTTTAAGGATAGATGCTAGATGTGCTTATTTCTTCAGTATCATACCCTTCCCTACCCACAAGTATTTTTACATATGTTATTTTAAAAAATGCACAGGATTGCTAGGTTTTTACAATTTTTTAGTAGGCAACTTCATGCATTTTTACTCCCACTGAAAGAAAATGTATTCTGTTTATCATTCTACCTTTGTACAAGGTAAATTGCATGCAAAGATCTTTATGCAGTGAATCAAGTAAGTATTGATTCTCTCATCAGTGGAATCTATGGTCATATTAGACATGTCAGGTCATAAAAAGCAACAATTTTAGTTTGCATTAGATGGCTAATCACTTTTATGTGATTCTCCTTCAAGAAAAAATGGCTTGTCAAACTCCTAAGGGAAGAATCTTATATTCTTCTATGAATGTGACAGTTACATCTATTTGGTCTTACTACTTGTACATCACATTGCATAGAAGCTTCTGGGCAGAGTACTGGACTCCAGGCCTTATCATGAGGCCTTGGCCTCGTGTGAAATGACACATTATTTCCAGGGAGCCATGGATTCTGATGGCAGCTCCCCCAGTATGGGTCTGCTTATCTGCAGTGTGGGTACAGACTTCTGACTGGAGTCGAAATTAATCCAATTTTCAAAGGATTATGTAAATTTATTGGAAGTATTAGGATAATTATTAGGCTTCATTAAGAAAATTTAAAAGATTAGATTATTTTTTTTTGCTGACATCCAGTTTGGACCATCACCTGTCTCATAAAATAGAAACCATCACATTTGTTTTCTACATATTATGGGGAAAAAAAAAAAAGACTGTCACGTTTTTGTTTTCCCATGTTATGCCAATTTTGTGGTAACTACAGAAAGTTTTAGCTATTTTGCTAATATGCTGCTGTTCTTGCCTCCAGCTTCTGAAGACTATGACCCCATAAACCTCCTGTCTGCAGAGATAGCTAATGCTTTAATTGATCATTAGTACACTTTCAAAATGAGTTTCCATCTGCCAAAAGATTAAGTGTCTCAGGGAATTGACTGAGAGCAGTTTGATGCATGGAGGATAAATGCAAGTGCCTTTAAAAAGCACTGCTAGATCACAAATCCTTGAAAAACTTGCTTCTAAAATACAAGGAAAAGTAATAGGAAAGGTTTTTCCTCTGCTTTGTTTTGTTCTCAAATTAAGTATTTTTTTATATATCAATGAGAATTTGTTGCCTCATTTTCAAGAATTGAAAAGCGAAACCTCATGAAAATGCTGAATTTAACCTTACAGCAAACCATGCAATTTTCGTCAGCTTTAATTTGCAATGTAAATTTTTTGTTAAATGGGTTCATTTAAACTGTAAAAAAAAAACACAGGAAAAAAAAAGAAAATGTTCCAGTAGCTGTACTTAAGAATGCTAGGAGAAAAATACTTCCATGTTTTATCATGTGTTTTCACAATTAGTGGGATTGCTTCTCTTTCTATTTTCTTCAAGCTTTTGCCTTAGTTTATTTGAAAAGATTTTTACAAGTTTCCTGTTGGTTTCTCTCTGCCATTTTTGTACAAGGCACTTTGGGTAAGACTTTTACCATTGCAATAGCACTTACAGTTGTTATTAGAGAAATGGTAGCTTCTTTCTCAGGTCTCTGAAAAAGTGGTGCTATTTAACTCAGGCAAGGACAGCTCTGGCTGTGCCATTCTGGCTGCATTAGAGCTGGCAGCACTGTTGTATCAGAAAATGTGGGCACTGCAGCAGTGCCAAAGGCAGAGGTGTTGCACTGGTCAGCTGCCACCTTCACTGTGGTTATGGGTTCCTCATCAGTGTTGGCCTTGTGAACCCCAAATGGGCAGCTGCAGTGACCCCTATACTTCCTAGTGTCCTTCATGCCTTCTGGAGGATGTGCTTGTAGCATTGCCTGCACTTAGGATCGAGGAGGTGGCAAAGGGGCTGGCATGGAATTGATGGGAAAAGATACAGATGGATGTTCCAAATTTACTTTTTTCCAAATGTCTGTCTGCTCCTGTGGGAGGATGGATTGTGGAAGAATAAGAGTTAGTGCTGAAGGCAATCTCACCCCTGAGGAGCTGCAGCTGTGCTAATTACCAGGTATTAGGAACAGGCCTGCCCTTAATAGGCCACAGGTGTATCCAGTGAGTGTTATAAAAGGGTGGGCTGGCAAGTTGAGAGGGAGTTGGAGTCAGTTGGCTGCGCTGTGGAGGAAGAAGTCAGCTGGCCCTGAGGAGCTGCCTGTGAGATATCATAAAAGAAGGTATGAAAGTTTTATGGTATGACAATGACATACTCCTTCTCTGATTTGTCACTCAGGTTAGGGAAAAACTGGTCCAAATGCACTATTTTATATATATTCACTAGAGATTGTTGAAACAATACCTGGCTGAGGCTGTAATTATACTGAATGGGAGGCAAAGGATACTGTTTTTGCAAATAACCCTGGGGAGATTAATCTAACCCAAATATGAAAGGTTGCGTTCTGTTTGCCTTGTCAGGCAAAGTGGAGATACTGGTGGCACAATTGTTTTGTGACAGGATGTTGGAGCTGGCTTAATGTAGGCTGACTAAGAAGCGAAGCTTTTCTTTTTTAACTTTATTTGCTGTGTGTTGATGGGGAAGTATTCATTTAGAGAATGCGGCTAAAATTCTATCAAACACTTCAATGCTTGAAGAAATAAAGAGAGGAAATAAGATCTTGACTTTCAATTGTAATAATGCAATATGAAGGCCAGATTGTAACTGTAGATGTTCATTTCAAATTTAAATATTTAGCATTTTCAGTTGTCTGTGAATACACGAAAATTTATTACATTAAGATGGAATTTAGATCTTTGACATGAAGCTGATATTTTCATAGAGTGAAAAATATCAAGCTGACATTATACTGTCTCATTTGATGACTTCCAAATGTCAGAGTGCAGTAACTTATTCATAGGGACCTCTATGTCTTGTGATAGTGTCAATTCAAAAGACATTTACATCGACTTTTTTATTTAAACATGTAAAATGGAATATGCAAAGTGGCAGAGATGAAGGGGGAAAGACCAGGGCAAGGAAGTTCTTAATAATAGAATGGAGGCACTTCTAAGGCTAATTTCCACCACAGCCTTCTTTCTGACAGTGGCCTGGCTATGCTGCTCCTTCCCAGCATCTTCTTCCTCCCCTGCTCAGCCACCACTTAGTTCTTGTCATTTCAACACAAGTTAGGGGTTAGAAATCCTGAAAAGTAACCCCCCAGCCCTTGCTTTTAAAAGTGATTTTGTAATAATAGGAGATACTGGATGATTTTGCCTGGGAGTTAATTGATGCCTATATAATTTAGATCAAAGTTACAAGGTGCTTATATAGCTTGAGTTATAAGATCTCAGTATAACTTGATGTATCTATATAACCTGATATCAATATAACCTAAATAATCACTTTTTATATATCTATATAACCTGAATCATAGTTTATTTTATACCTATATAACTTGAATCATAACTTTCATACCTATATAGCCTCATATAAATAACTTTTTATATATTGTAATGGCTAGTATATGGTTAACTAGTTGCTTAATGCTGAATAAACAAAAAAGAAACAGCTTGCCAGGTGGATAGCTTTAGAGATAGGTAAGTATAGTACTAATGAGAAATTGACAAGGGCAAAGCCAATTAGCCACAAAACAAAGAATTTGGGTCGGTCAAGACCAGACAGACCAAGGAACACCATAATTGTGCATGCTCTGATGACGAAGTTGAAAAGTTCAGATGTGAAGAAGACCTTGGAAGCCTTCATCAAAGAGCCCTGACAAATTGGGGAGGCACAAGTGCAGTGCAAAAGAACGGTCTAACAACCACCATATCACACAATGTAAATTAGTTCTGGAGCTTATGTGATGATGTTGTAGTGACACGGTGATACCAAGCAGTACTTACTGCATAAATATACCACAGCACAGACACGGGTGGGTGAGTTAGGGGGAGACAGCCCCCTCACCCCCAGCGCTGCAATAAGCAAACACCTGCCCTATAGACGCTGGTCTGTGGGGATTTATTTCCAGCCTGTCTTTCGGGCATCATAATGGTGCTGTTGGCAATGCACAGCCTCGGTGTGAGGGCTGGTAACGGGTTGTGAAGCCACAGTAGTTAATTATAAGAATTATTTTGTATTCTAGTCACTGTTTGTGCAGGGCTGTGTGTGGCTGTGATCCGTGTACAGCCCAAGGCCGAGCCGGCTCTTCCTCATGTGGGTCAGATCGTCGCACAGCGCTCCGCTGTGAGACAGGGCCGGGCGGACGCAAAGAGGGACAGAGGGACACGGCGCGGGCTCCTCGGGACAGGGCGGACAGAGGGACACGGCGCGGCCCGCACGGAGCGGCCATTTTGTTCCCGTCGCTGCGGCGCGCTCCGGGCCGGCGGCGCCCCCTGGCGGCCATGGTGCAGACCCCGCGGCCGGCAGGGGGCGCGGCGGCGCGCGCCGGCGGCCATGTCGGAGCTGGCTCGGGAGGAGCTGTCGGCGCTCGCCGCCATCTACTGCGAGCCGGGCGCCTGCGAGGTGCTGGCGGCCTCAGGTGATGCGGCCGCGCTCTCTGCCCACAGTCCAGGCTCGCCCGACCAGACCCCGGGAGGAAGCACGGCGGGGCTCAGCCCGGGGCAGCACGGGCGCAGTCGCTCGCTGCTGTCGCTTGTCGCGTGTCCCTGCCCCGCCGGTGTCTGTGCTGGCGGCCGCGCTTGGGGCGCGGAGCCCAGCGGGCCCTGCTCGGTTACAGTCAGGGACCTGCTCGGTGCCCTGCGGCCCAGCGCTGGGAGCGGGCTGGCTGCTCTCTAGGCAGACGAGCAAGTGAATCTTGTACGCGTTAGCAAGCCCAGCTGTTGTCTGGTAATAGCGAGTAGGGTACAGCTGTTGTAGTGTCTAAGAAGCATTGGGTTATCTCTGTATTTTTCTGGGGTAAGCTGACTACCTGGGCACTGTGACGTGCCAGATGTTACTGCTGCTTCAGCAGGATGTTTCGGCTGTAGGTTTTACAGGGTACTGAGGCTGATACTCGTGTCTGCCGTGGGTGGAATGATCAGGTTTGTAGTACTTGCTGCCATTAGCTGCTGGATCCTGTAGACAAGGAGTGCAGTAGATGCCTTCATGGTTTGTGCACCAGCCATGGTGGCCACTGATCAGAACCTAGTATTAAGAGATGGCTTTTTTCAGTCTGTGCTGTATGGTGCTGTGAAGATGCCTCTTCAACAAGGGAGAATAAATCTCAGTAGTTCCAGTGTACAGTAGCAGCTCTGTCAGGCTGAATTGTCACGTAGGATATGCAAGTGTTGGTGTCTAGATCCAGGCCATTAGTAAATTTTGCTTGGTGCCTACCGCAGATGTGACAACCCTTAGATGTTTGTTGGAGAGAGATACACGTGCACATATAAGCCCAGAACATGCTTATGCTGTGTACCACAGGTCCCCGGTGTGTGGGAGTTCTTGCAGGGTTCTGCCCAGCTCCCCAGCACAGCGATGGACAGGGAGCAGCTTCCTGGGGAATGCTGCTGGAGATAGATGCGGTGGTCAGATTTTGTGTGCACATGCATGTATTCAGCCCTAAAGAACTGAGATTGATAAGGAGAGTTTTTTTTACTGTGAGGGTGACTGAGCGCTGGAGGCTGCCAGGAGAGCTTGTGGAGTCTCCCTCACTGGAGATATTCCGAATATCTGCACATTGTCCTGGGCAGTTGTCCTGTTGTAGTGACTGGGCTTGAGAGGAGAGGTTGGATGAAGGCATTAGTGTCTGTAGGGAGCACAATTAACCACAGTAATCTAAAACTACCAATTTTCTATCTAGATACACAACACACCTCCTGCTCCAGTGCAGGCATGTAATTCTGCTATTTAATTATTTTTAATTGGTATTTAGGCTTGTGTTTTTAAAATGTGATTGATGAAATGTTTCAACTGAGCTTTTTTTTTTTTAAGTGAAAATTCCAAGTATGTTATTTTGGGCATAGTTTGAAAAAGCAGTATCCAGGCTTATCAGATGTTAATTTTAAAAAACGTGAGCATATCCGAGCATTGCATATACACATTTGTTCCTCCAAATCTGTTGGAAAATGTAGGCACATTCTTCTCTGTGCTTCATATATGGAAAAATGATTTTGTGTTTATAAGTTACTAGAATCTAAAAGGTTTAAAATCCTTCCTGGACATAAAGTGAGGTGCCACAAGTGCACAATGGAAGTAGACTATTTTATTTATATTGTTATGTGATGTTGGAGGGCCTCTAACCATGTGTTCATGATATGGTAGGATCAGGTATATTTGATTGGTTTACATAGTTCTGCTGGAATTTAAAAGATTATTTTACAACAATGTTGATTTGTATTTTTCTTACTTTTGGAATTTACTTGTTGGAGCTGTAGAATCTCTAGTCAGTATACAATTGACTTGCACTCCAGTCATTAGATTACATTTGCTTTAGCTCTTCAAACCATGTAAATTGTCATTGACCAAGGGTGCACAGACATAACTTCCAGGAAGACTGTTATGTTATGCAATCTCTAAGACATTAAGAGTAATTTGTGTGTAGATCCATGGGATCAAAAAGGAGACCATTGGGGATTCATGGTTTTGAGAAATGTAAGAGAATGCTTTTACAGGTCTCTTGGTATGGTAAGAACTTTGGCTTTGTGGAATTTAACAAAGAAGTATTTAGAATGTAAAATGTATTTTTATCAAAACCAATGTGTGGATGAATTTAAATAAACTAATTACAGTGTATCTTTTTTACCTTACATATCTATTTGCAAAGATTAGTGTTACAGATAGAAATCCATAATTTAATTGTTAATCTGTTCTCTTTTGGTCTGTTCACCAAGCTTGCTATAAAAATATATTTAGATATTCTGAGCTTGTACGTTACTAGGTGCCATTTTCTGAATTTAAAAATAGACTGCATGTGTTGCATAAAATGCCTTTGGGCAGGAGAGGAGGGGGATATCTGTCTGGTTGACATGGAACATAAGAAAAAATCTGAAGTATGCTAGAGCTAAATATACTGATAAGCATGCAGCTATGGGGGGAAATGAGTTAAAATGTATTGAGTTTGGTCTGATTAGCACATTAAATGCCAGCAGAACAGTCATACCCAAGCTTTTATTTCAGAAATAATCATCATGTTGCTGTGAAGACAACTCGGCCCTTGTAGCATGTGCAAACAAAGGAAATATTTCTTTGGAGCCAGGTTGCGCGGGGCGCCGCTGCTTTGCTCTTTGTTCTGCCACTGTCTGCAGCGCTGGTGCAGAAAATGGATGCTGCAAGGTTTAGTTAAACTTAGATGCTGTAGCCCTGCAAAGGTTTTGAACTGATTCTGCTTTCTAAAAAAGTAAAGTCTGAAGCAGATGTAAATGAGCACGGCTGGGCTTTTCCTGATGGCTCAGGGTGATACACCTTGGGATGCGAGGCTGGTCTGCCTCCTTCAGATTAGCTCATCATAGGAGAGGTGTGAGATTTTTGCAGGTTTAAGAATAAGATCACTGCAGCAGGAGGCCCTGGCCTGTCTGTCCCTCTGTTCCTTCTGAGTTGGTGAGGTCTGTTGTGACAAGCTAGTGGAAAAATCCTAGGAGGATTATCAGAAAGGTAACATGTATTTCTGTCACTGTAATTAAGCTGTGCATTTTAAAATCTCGTGGCAACATAGTTGAAAACAAAGTGATTCTCAGGCAGGATTTCAATAGTGCTGGCCCCATTCAGGCAGGTGCCAGGTGGGGCTGCCCTGAGTGGGGGCAGCTGAGGGACGTGGGGCAGCAGCGCTGTCCAGTGCAGTGGCTGTGCGTGCAGACAGCTCCGTGCTGGCCAGGAGGGTGCTGGGGGCCCCAGGACACGCAGGGCAGGTTTGCTGCCTGTGCCTGTGATGGTGTGTGCTGAGCCTGGTGTAATGGCAGAGGAGCTACCTGCTGCTGGCACCCAGGAAGAAACACTTGTTAGGGCATGAGAAAACAGAAATTAGGAGTGGGATGGCTTGAGGTCCTCCTCAGTAACTGCTGGCCATGTGCAAGGGTCTTCTTCCAAGGCTGGTGTTTTTCTGAGGAATGCATTTGTCTTAAAAGTAGTCTGAAACCTTTGATAGGGACTTGGAGAATAGAAGATAGAGAGTCATTTCCTGTTGTCTGGAAATGACTCTTTTGACGTGTGGTGCCTGTAAATATGGGCACGGTTGGGTGTGATTTCATTGAATTCACTGGAATTGCATCTCTGCTTTCACCACTGGATTTGACTTGGAGACTTCTTCACAGTACTGCTAGAATTTGATTATTGGGTTTGGATGTATGCTGATTTTATTTTGCGACTTCTCTGACCTTAAGAGTTTTTTGTATGACCCAGGAAGGAGGTTTGAAAACAAGCCCTTGGATAAGCTTTCTAAAGTACTTCCGTCTGACCAAGTCACTTTTAGGTTCTTTCACTTTTTAGTAGGTTTCACATATAAAATCATACATTTTATGTGAGAGGCACTGTGAGAGGTTGGTTAGTGGCATCAGTAATACTAATCAAACATAATTCATCTGACTGTCATGTAAAGGAAGGTAAGGTAGAGGGGGAAGAGTGCAAGTCACTTCAAAAGACCTTCTCTGAAGCTCAGCTCTCCTCTAATCTGCCTTTCAAATCTGGCTTCTCCTGCCCTCATAGAGTGAATCAACCTGACATTTTAGCAATTTTTGAAAGAAAAGGAGTGAAGTGTTTAGAATGCATCAAAGGGGTGAAGCAGAGAACATCTGAAGATCATCTTTTGTCTGATTGATACCCTCTTACTTCATGGCAGAGGAGCGAGAGAAAGGTCTTTGTCCGTGCTTTGTACTTTGTCAAGTTTTGTATTGTTTTTCTGTGAAACTTCTAGTTAAGAAGGTTTTATTTCATTAAATGAAATACTTTAATATTAAGCATCTTTGATTATATGATTTATCAGGATGATGTGATCTTCAGCCTTTCCTGCTGCATACTGAGTGTATCCTTTCCACTCTGAAAATAATTCTATTCTTAAGTAGCCCTACAACAGATTTGAGCAGCTATGAAGATAATAAACATGCATTAATATGAGTACATGCATAATTAGATATGTATTATCTAGGGTCAGGTGTCCAACAGAGATGGTTTCCTTATGTCAGTCCAACTGTTGTAGAGGAGTTGGCAGAAAAGATTTAAGTGTATTTTCTCTGCAAGTTGTAGGGGACAAAGAATCTGACTTCTTTCTTTCCAAGTCTCTGCTTAGTGTAGAACTGCTTTTGAATGGTTGTCTTAAATACCTGGTGCAAGTCTGTTTGCCTTGCATTAGTATTGATGTTAGAAGTCTTACAGATTTCCGTAGGAGTAAACTTAGGGCAGTGCTGAGTCTATCCAGAAAAGTCTCTATTTTCAGTTGCCCTTGCTTTTGCTGTTGAGCTGTGGAAGCTGAGTTATGTGTTTGAGAGACAATTCTTTATTACTGACTTGTCTAGACTTTGAAAGAGCCAAAAGGTGTGAATGCTTTTTAGAATGTGTTAATAACTTTTCTTCTACTATGTTATAGAAGTGTTTCATTTCAGGATTCTCTGCAGGTATAGCTTGAGCCATTGGCTGCAAACCCCCACCCTGCAGAAAAAAAAAATCACCCCTTCTTATTTTATAGGAAATGTGAATTATTTGAGTTGAATTGTTAAAGAAAATAACATGATTTAGTGATATGTATGTATTTCAACTTCAATCAAACTATTAATGTTGGGATTTTTTCTATTTTCCAGAGACACATGGAATCTCATTTAGAATTCAAATCAGTGTGAAAGAAGTGCTGGATACAGATGTACTTTTAAAGCTGTTTTTTCATTTACCAGTCAATTACCCATCAACTGTACCAGATATTTCTGTTACCTCAGACCAGCTTACAAGGGCCCAGTGTGTGGATGTGAGAGAGAAATTACTTGAAGAAGCCAAGCAGCATCTTTCTGAGCCCATGGTACACGATCTGATTCTTTGGGTACAGCAGCATCTTAAAGATGTCATTAAGCAATCAGCAACAGTTTGCAATGAAAAAACTACTTTGTCAAAAGGAACAGAAGATGGTATCTGGATGCTCCTTTTGCATTTAGATCACATGAGAGCAAAGGCAAAATATGTGAAAACTGTGGAAAAATGGGCTTCAGATCTAAGGCTGACTGGAAGACTGATGTTCATGGGCAAGATAATATTGATTCTTCTTCAGGGTGACAGGAACAGCATTAAGGTGCAGGAACAATGAATGCTGACTAGTTCTATTGATTTACCACTGAAACCTCTGTGTCTGAATATTTTGTGTGTGTTTTTCTAAGATTAACAATTTTGGAAGCAAATTGATCATTATGAGAGTAGGAAGACCCAGCGACTTTATTCTGTATTTAGGAAAAAGGTGTTCTGTTCTGTCTATATCCCATATCCCTTTGTTTCCTGACCTTAATATGCCTAGATTCAGTTTCCTATATTTCCCTAATGCCGAGAAAGTGGACAAGTTTTTGGTGAGGAATTAGTAACAGACAAATTTCTAACTCATTATTAACTGTCTCTTTCCTTAAAACCACATTGTGCTCCTAGTGCATGCCTGGGCTTTGGAATTCTTGTCTGTACGTGCAAACTCCCACTGCTTTAGATGCGTTTTTATGGTGATGTTGGAGGAGAGTGTTTTGGCTTTTCTAACTCCTGTTCTCTTAATCAGTTAGGCCTGCTTAACTTAAAGCTGATGAATAGAAGCAGTTGTGCACTTTTTGGCATGGGCGCTTTCAAAGTTTGATTGCGGTGTTTTAAAAAAAGAATACATTTTTAGTGAGCTTTTGCATTTGACTAAACTTTGGAAATACTAGGTGACATTTAATATTTTGGGATTTCTTTTTGTCATTTAGGAGTACTTGATTCTTCAGAAAACTTCTAAGGTGGATGTGGACTCAAGTGGAAAGAAATGCAAAGAGAAAATGATGAGGGTACTGTGTGAGACAGAACTACAGTCCCAGCATAAAAGGTATAATTTAGTACTGTTGTGGGTAGAAAAGTAACAGAATTGATAATAACATTCTGACAAATCCAGGCATATTCATGAGTTTCCCTTTTACAATGCAGGTTTCAGATGTTTGAAGTCAAAGAATATTCAGCACTGGAAGAGCTACAAAAGGAATTTGAAACTGCAGGACTTACAACTCTTTTCTCTGAGTTTGTGCCTCCTATCTTAAAGTAAAATTAAAAGAAACCACTGGACCTCTGACCAAAGCGGTAGACTGCAGATGCTGATGGAAGATAAAAGGACTAATGTGGCAAAACAATCTTGAAGCTTTTCTGCAAGAAATACCAGTAGTAGTCATCCTTTTGCAAGAAAAAGGCAATTGATACCTTAAGAACTGATAATTTTTTGACATGCATGTCAAAAAACAATATGATGTTGATTGTAATAATTGCATGGCAAGCATGAGAGACTGGGAAGAAATAATGCTAAAAAATAGTCTTCTAGTCAGACTCTGTTTTATAGTCCCTGTTTTCAGTGCTCTGTTTCCTCTCTCTCATGGTAGAATGTGTCAATAATGGCTTGTTAGAACACATGATTAATTTTGCTTTGGAAGACTGTATGAAGATATTTCCATAAAAACATAGCAAACACACATTTAAATATGTGAGGACAGCATATACTTAATGTCCCTTAGAAGTTCATATGCTAATTTTTCCTTCTCCCTTTAATTGATTACAAACACTAGATGGTTGATTTGAATAAAAAGCTCATGTCACTTGAGGCCTGAAAAAACTTACAAGTGTCTTTTTGAATATTAGTTTTCATTCTAAAATTTATAAAAACACCCACATGGAGGATTTAAATTGATGAAAAGCTGAGGTAGAGCCAATTGTAATATTTTCTTTGGTAGTTTACAGATGTCTTTTTGCACTTTATGTGGTTTTACTGTCTGTGCAGCTTCAGGTATCTTGATTGAATTAAACTGTTGGAGCAGTATATATGCAGACTTTAGTCTTCCATCTTTCAAGGCTTCTGCCAAGTTGTTTTTGTTTGTTTATTTGGGTTTTTTGGATTGGTCACTGGCCTTGGCCAACCTGTAATTTTTTTTTATCAGTAGTTTGTGCTTTATATCTGTATAATGTTACAAATTATATGCATAATTTTATGAATTGTGCAAGTTCTGTTTTCCTAGGGAGGATTGGATACTTATTTATTGTAATTATTATGTATCCTTTGGTTTCTATTTTACCTGAAACCATTCTCTAACAAGACTAGATAAATTATCCAGTAATAAAAATTTTGCAATCATGATTTTCTTAGTAGCTGGCACTGCCATTTGCCATTTCAATTGGCTTTAGCTTGTAGATAAACATGCGCTTTACTGCTCTCTAAAATTCAGTCTCAGAAGCCAAATGTCTCATGTATTCTGTAATTAAACAGATTTGATCAATTCAGTATAAATTAATGTATTTCCATTGTTCTGGGGGAAGACCAGAACTATTTGTTTAGTTCCGAAAGTGTGGTTTGGCAAATCGTTATGTAAGATCTGATTTCCTGTTTCATGCTCAGACCATGAGATCATACCTCTTCCTTTATATATTCTAGAGAAGTAACTAAAGCAGACTAGGAAGATTTTTATATTTTACTCCTTGAGATATCAGCTGCATAAAGGGTTCTGTATTGTTTGAGAGTCTCTGAAGTTTTTCAGGAATTTGGTGATTTTTCTCATATAGTGTGTCTCAAATATATATGTTGCATGTTATTTTATGCACTGATGCAAATTTACTGAGATAGTAGCAAAGTTCTTCTTAGCGAGTATTTCATGTTTATCACATACAGTACTTCAGGCTCAGTAGAAAAGAGACTGGGTTGAACAGATTTTACAAATCTGTTCGATGTTATTTTGAAATTGCTTCCTGAGGGACAGGAAATCTAATTTTCTATCATTTTAAGTGCATGTGAAGATGAATCCTCACTTTTACAAAGAAGAATAAAACACAGAAGTATCTTTAAAATATTAAAATAACATGTATTTTAAATTAGTTTCCAGAGTTGAGCTGTTCTCAGGTGTTGAAAAATTATGTGTCAGTGCAGTATAAAGTTTTGAAAAGCTGCAGAGAGTCTCTCCTTATACTGTGTGACACATCTGACAAATATCAAACTCAAGAAAAGGCCTATGCATGTGCAGCATAAGGAAACATAATCAGTATCTCTCTGCAAAACTGAATTGTTAAGATTTTGCATTGTAAATCTGCTGATTTTAGAAATCAGGTTGAATGGCATTACCTGCTTGTGTGATCTCAAAATGCATGTGACTTCAAAAATAATTGAGCCATAAGTTGTGATCATCTTTCTTGCAAGATTAGATGCAGACTTACTAAAGTTTTCCTCTCTTCTAGAAAAGCCATTTGTGGTGTCAGTGGCTGCCAGTTGCACTTGAATATAAACACATGTATTTTTTGAGTTTTACTGCCTGATACCTTCCTGGTCAACTGCTTGGCCAGAGCTGGCATTGGAACAGCCAATTAAAAAGAAAAAGTTAATAATTGGGTAAGTTGCAGCTGTCTCCTGATGTGCGCTCATCTTCCTGCCAAATGAAGTTGTAAGAAGCTGGATGATTTCTGTGTTTCAGGAGATGGAAAATGCAGTTTTTACATCAGATTTTTACCATAGTTAAATTTGTTACTCACTAGCTCACACTGGACAAATCCACAAGTTCACTGTAGGAAAGGACTACAGTTTATAGCTTGGTTTGATGTGCCTCAGGAAAATCACAAATCTGATCAGCTTGATAGTGTTCAGACAGCAGAGAACATGAGAACTGATGTCAGTCTGATTCTGTTAAAGCAAATGCTTTTGCCTACCTATCAATCAGTCACTTATTTTGAAGGGTAGGAGGATATCTTCTGTTCAGACAAGTAAACAATATTTTTAAAGGCTGTTCTTCTGGAAGGATGTTGCAGCTGTCTGTTAGCTGATGGTTTGTTTGCATTCATTGTAAAAAGAGATGAGCTAGCCTGTGAACCTCTGGGGCACAAAAATCATCAGAATGGGTCCTGTGGTGCATGTTCTGCCTTCCATGGGAGCTGAGGCAGACACAGGAGAACAAAATGCACAGATACAGAAGAATAAGAAGCAAGGGAAAAAATGCATCACTGTGTAAAAAGTTAGTGAAGAGGATGTAACTATTGGAATCTGTCAATTCATTTGCAAGGAAGAAGAAATCCACAAATTAAAGGTGATTTAACAAATTAGAAGCTAACATTCTTGTGGGTGTGATGTTATAAACACTTCTTCAAACAGCATGGTCAGTAAGGCCTTGTTTCCTGTGGCCTTGCTAGTTTCTAAGATATAGCACACATGAAGCCTTCCCTGCAGGAGGTACATTCCTGATGGTGTTCTCCAGGTGGGTTCCCCTGTGCCTGGTATTGATTGTGTATAAATTGGTTATTTCTTGCATAAATCTTTAATGGATGAATGGCATTTTTTCACCTGTTACCTTCTTCATCAAAGTTGTAGGTACTTGGTTTCTTTCAGGTTGTTAACTTTTCATTTTAATTGAAATGACTTAAATTCAGAAGTTCTAGGAAAACTTTGTAATAATAATATGCTTGCTTCTGTATGGACAGCACAGATGTATAATCATAGTTTCCTTTAAAAATCAGGCTAAAATGAAAGATGTTGCAATAGGAATGACAACTTGAAGAATCAAGTTTTTTAGGACAAAAGAGGTTTTTTTGGTCTTTTTGAATACCTTTTTTGGTCTTTTTGAATACCTTGGTATTGGAATATGAATCCCAATATTATCAGTTAGATGGTGCCTGGGCCAGTCTGACCCTCGCTGCTGGGCCAAAGGCAGCAACTGTGGTGTAAATCACCCCAGAGATACCTTGGCTGCTGGAGATTGCAGCTGGGCACTGAGCAAGTCCAGGCTTGTCAGGAACTCCGTTTACCTCAGGAGAGAGAGCTTCTGGCGATGGTGAAGAGAAAAAGGAGAGGATTCCGCTGGAAGGTTTAATGTCCAGAAGTTTATTCCATGGTTACAGAGGCCTGAACGGGAGCAGCTGCTCCAGCAGAATAATGAGCACATGGCCTGATCACCTTTTAAGCTCCCGGGGCAGGGGGAGGGGGGGGGACAGGTGATCACCAACCAGGTGAAAGGGGCGGGGTCTCAAGGGACAAGGGACACCTAGACAGGCCAATGACCCCTGGGCATAGGGGCATCTTTTGAACTTGACCAATCACACGATGCCTTGCTGGAATGTTAAGCAAGGGGGCGAGGGGGAAGGGAGAGGCATATAGGCACACCTGGGAAAGGGACCCAGAAGCTTAAGACACACCGCAACACCTTGGCTTATTGAGTATGAAGAAAACAAAAAATAGGTTGAGGAAACAAGAACAATCCCGAGGAGGGAGATAAATGGAGGACATCAGTATTGGGAATTCACCTGGTTTCCATGCTTAGTCTCAGTAATTCTTCCCTCCACCCCCCCCTAAATTTGCTATTTGATATTACAGGGAGGACAGGACACTGTAAGAACTCATACATGAAAATCCTTGACACAATCAATTAAAAATAAATGAAAGTAGATTTGATTGTTTTGTGGATCAGGCTGATTTTTGTGTTTTTGTAGTTACATCTCGTTTTCCTATAATAAGAGCATTTGTCTCTTACTTCTGGTGTGAATGACCCATAAAACCCACTGAGATGAGCATAAATTATATGCAGAGGTAATGTAATGAGCCTTAAGAAACTTCATAGTGGAAAAAATATTTTGTTTACGTTGTTTCTTTTAAAAATAGTTTAATAAACCCTACATATGGATGATTTAAAGCCTAGTGTCCCTTGATTTGTTTAGCTTTATCTGTGAAAATACAAACATAACCATGCTATAGTACATTTGAAATAAGATGATGAAATGTTGCACTCACTGTATTTCTGCCAGAGTTTGAGACTGAAATTGCTTATATTATGAAATAGTGCAACTGCTGGAATCAACTTTAATATATCTTATAGTAGTACTAAGCATTATCTTCCTGTCTTTTTGTGTATAACACATGCAACACTGGCAGCACTCCGCTATAGTATTATATTTTTAATGTATACTTAATTTTTTGTTATCTTATGCAAGAGTGATGATTGTTTATGTTCTTAATTATAGACATAAATGGAACTTGGAATATGCTGATAGCATTTTGCAGCTATTTTTCTCTGCTATGTTTGTGTATTGGCTTTTATATTAGTTTGTGTTGTCGAACTTCAAAGTATTAATCTGCAGTGAAGAGAACTCGTTAGGGTAACATAAAAATTTGCTTAAAATACATTAATTTAAGGAGTTCTTTGGACTCTAAAGGTGAATCCCTTAATGTCTTGAGTTAATTATGCATTCAGATGCTTTAATTTTATGCTAATAAGGTAGCAACTGCTGCACTTTTGGAATTTTCTTTGTTTCTTAATGTAATAACAGTAATCAGTTTGTATCCTGTGTTACAACATAGCTGATCGTGGAATTGAGGGAATATTTTATTAGTATTTCCCACTGTAAATATCTCTGATTCTTTACACGTATACATTATTATCTATTGTAACTTGAATGCAAAGCATTGTTTTAGGATGAGACTTGTTACAAAACAGCTCTGCATGAGAACATTAACTCTACTTTGTGCTGCTTTTCCTATTGTCAGCTTTTACATTCCTATGTATCAGCTATGGGAGGCTGTCCAAGGATCAGTTTTCTGGAGCTGAGCTTAACAGGCCAACCCAGTGTGTCGCACTAGATCTCAGTGCCAGCTGGGTGGAGGCAGGCTGCTCTCCAGGCCTTTGTGGGACCACTTTTGATAACATCTAACTGCCACTGAAGGGATTAGCTGGATATTTCTTGAACTTTGTGTAGAGAATCGATGGAATGAATTCCGCCAATGCAGAAGGTGAGTGGTTGGCTGCTGCTTGATCTGAGCTTTACATAGGGAAAGCTCTCTGATACTCCTTTTATGTTAGTGCCACAGAGGGTAATAAGCTAAGTTTACACATGTGCTAATCCCAGGGAACACTGCACAGCAGAATCAGTGCCACGATTTTAAGACTGAAGGTGGTAAACTCAATGTACTTTGACCATTTTTTAGTTGTACTTAGAAAAAAGACCAATGGAAAATGATTTTGTTGGTCTCTGATCAGTCACTCATCTGTAGTGGTATAGAGACAGGGTGCATTTTTATGGTAGATGGTGCTATGACTACCTTTCAGCCAAGATACAGTAAGAAGCAGTTCTTTTATGAAGTAAAATAACTGAGTTGCTTGTGAGAACACTGTCCACGTGAGATGCTGAACAGAAGCTGAGCTGCATGGATTGAGCTGTGCCAGAGGCTGATTTTTATTTGGTGGAAGTGGAGGTGTTAGAAAGGAACAGACAGCAATAAAAACACTGGTGATGTGGCTCTCAGAGAAGCCAAAAGGAAGGGTTTTTGCATTGATTTCTCTCTGGAAAGAAGTTCTGGAGTATAAGCAAAGTTTCTACTGTATCCAAGCTTCAAGTAGAAATGTCTGAAATAAATATGCAGCTTCATTGTCATTTTCTCTTTTTAGCAGAACCAGCATGTAGAACTGAGAACAAGTAGTGGAAGTTTTCACAAGTATAGAAATGACAAACCTCACTCAAGAGCTGTAGGCTGTCCATGCAGGAATTAGCACAGTTCTTAGAAATTGTCCTCAAATGACTCAGAAATGACAGAGACTCTGTAGAGACGACAAACTCCAAAAGTCTCATGGTTGAAAACCAGGCTGTTGTGTCCCTGAGCAGTTGGGAGGATTGATGGAAGAGGTGCCCAGCAGCTCCCAGGAGCAGATTTTCTACAAAAATTGAGCGTTCTGGAAAGCAAGGGCTAAGGGGCTAACAAATCACTTTTGGGAAAAAAGGTTTTGCTTACATGTGGAATCAGAGAATACAGGTAAGTGTTTAATTTTTACAAGACTTTTTCTGCATTGATACTGTAGACACATGGTATGGAGATTTTAGATGGTCCTTGCTCAAATAGTGTCTAATGTCTTGGGAACCTTATGTATTTCAGTTCCACATCAATTAAGAAGATTCTTGGGTGATATTGGTAGTCAGTGGCATGAAAAGATTTAAGTACTGCAGACCTATTCTGGATCAAGGATTTGCTCTGGAATTAGGAAACAGCTTTTAACTATTAATTAGACAAGGCACATCTAATATGAGCAAAAACAGGAGGGGAAGAAAACTTTTCACTGGAATAACTACAAGAAATCCAGAAAGTCATGTTTCTGAGGTACTGGTGTGGCAAAGGAAAACTTCAGGTTACCCTTGCCCTGACAAGGTGCCAAGTGCTGTAAGCTCATCTAGGTGTGAGGGTGTCAGTCAGAATTTCCGGGCTGCACAGTCAGTGCTGGGCACAGTATTTGTGTCTTCTCTGCCAGCATTGCACCAGATTTCTTTATTTTTTTCACCCCCTTTAATTTTTTAATTTATTTGAAGGAAGCTGCAGAAAGGGAGCTTGCTATGAATTCTGTTCTTACAATACTAAAAGATGCTACAGGTTTCATTCAGACTAATTTTGAAGAAGAAGGGGAATACTTTTTAAAACAAATAAGGCAACGGAGATAAAATCTCAGGAGAAGCTTTTAATTTACATATTTGAGCTGTGAAAAAAAGATGTATCACAAGATGAAGAATCATAAAGCAGAGTGGGAATAAACATGTCCCCCCACTGGTCCAGAGCTGCCGTCTCTCCGAGCTCTGGCAGAAGCTGATGTTAGTGCTCAGCAGAGGAGAACAGGTATTTCTACTCAGTAGTGCCTGATGCTGGCACTAAAGAGCTTTTGGTGCTGGAAGACTGGGGACAGCTAAAGGAAAAGCTTGGAAGCACAGGCAGCATGCTGACAATTTTTAGGGTCTCAGCTTTTGAACAGTCATGAAAGCTGGGCTACTCGCTGTGCGACACGTAATACCCACAGGAGCTCTGGTACTGCCTCTTATTTAAGACAACGAGTCTATTAGAAAAGGTAACAAAATTGAATTTGTGTAATCATTCCCAAAGAGAGGTGATGATTGTAGATGCTGAAGCTGTTCAGTACTGGAGAGCACTGGTTTTGGAAAAATGGGTAGTTTTCAGGAGTGGGGCAGTGAAAAGCTTAACCGTAGGATTTTTTTTTTACATGGTTCTTAGCTGTGAAAAAGGGAAAAACATTGATTCTTGCTTATGTAATTAGGGAATATTTTTTTCTAGAAATTCATTGCTAAGTTGAAACAAATGAGTTGTGGATAATTGTTTATCAGCAAAAGTTTTACTGCTTTAGGTAGAATGTGAGAGAGTTCTAAGAGAAATTTTAACTGTTAGGTTTCTTATGGATCTGAAGTAGGAATGAGTTACAGCTCCCTAAAAATGTCTTATTAACAGCAAATCATTAAGTAACTGATACAAGCATTAGAAAAATTTCAACTGCTATGGAATAAACAACAGGAAAAAGTTGTGAGTATAACTGCTGTTATTCAGTATTTTTCAGGGACCCTTGGGATTTGCAGCAAGGGGGGGGTCAGAATTTTCTGAATAGTAAGAATTTAATTTTGTTTTCCTTAGCCAGCAAAGAGTTTCCATTTATGCCAGCTTTCTGACATCAGAAAGAAAAGGGATATAATTCTGGAATACCATGAAGGGGTAACAGATTTTAACCGATCTGTAGGTCTCATTCATAAATTTCAAAACCAAACACCATTGAACCCCAGAACAGGGAAAACATTACTTTCATGATAAAATATAGCTGGTGGCAATCTAAAATGATAGCTTTTGGGTTGTGTATATGTATTTGAGAGAGTGTCTGCTCAGGTGTCTTTTGGTTTGGTTTTGTTCTTTTTTTCCTGTTAAAGCCAGAAGGGATGCTGGCATGCGCTGAAACATTTGAGCAAGAACTGGTATGTGAACAAATAACCTGCAGTAAACCTCAGGTTACTGCTCAAGGTCAGACATGATGTGAGCTGTTCCAAAGGTGTGCTGAGGAATACATTCAGTGCAGGGAGCTCTGGGTGAGCCCCAGCTGCAGGGAAAGGGCCTGAACTGCTGCCCTTGACCTTGGCCCAGCTGGGGACTGGACAGGAGCCCAGGGTCCCCAGACATTCCCACCCTTGGGTTGTGAGGGGTAAAAGCCTTGGTGTTCCTTTGTTTGGGGTCCCTCCTCAGAGGCACCAGCTCCAGCTGTTAGTGTGTTATTTAGTTATTGCACAATGATCAAATTATCTTCAGGAGCAGGGATCTGAGGCTGTGCCATGGCACAGCTGGGGTTGAGCTGGTAGGGAAGTGTGGTGTGACTGAGAGTGGGATGTGCAGCTGGGAAGGGGCCTCAGCCCCAGCTCCGGTGGTGTGAGAGGCATGGCCAGAGTGGCTCCTGCATGGCTGGGCAGGAACAGGGAAGCTTCCTTAACAGGGACTAGTTACCCTTGGATACAGAGGAAGAAGGATTGAAGTTCTTCAGAGAACAGGAAGCCTTGGCAATTCTGGAGGATAATTACACAATATGGTAAAAATCGGAAATGTGCAGTGGTTAATGTTACTCTTTGCTCCATTTGGCTTCACAACCCCTTGTGTAGTGAATGCAGACAGAATGGTAATTAAAGGGCTAGTGATTACTAATTCTAATAGAATTATTAATTGTAAATAAAGATGTAGTGATTGGCTTATGGTGGCTGCATCCTAAGGTTTTTAGTGAAGTGTCATTTCCCTGGAAAGCTGTAGCTGGCATGGTAAAGCCACTGCTTCCCACAGAGGGTGCTTGTGGTCAGGACAGGCTGGGTGTTACTTCAGTGTTTCCATTTGCCAATAATCACCAAGAGAAGAGAACAGAGGTTTGCTTGTTCCAGGAGCAGGCACATGCTGCGAGCAGTGTTCTCCCAGGCTTTCTCTCCTGCAGTTTGTGTTGGTGCAGCTGCTGGCTGAAGGGGCACCAGATGGGCAGAATTTCACTCTGGCTGGCCCCAGAACTGAGGAAGGGGCTCTGGCAGCTGGGGCTGGAAGAAATGGGAAAGCCATGTCTGCTCTGTCCAGGCAAAGGGAGCAGAGGCTGTTCCCAGCCCTGGCTGTTCCTGGCCACCTTGTGACAGGCACAAGGGTCAGGTGGCTATCAGGACTGGATTTAGGCAGCATGAGGACTGGTGCTGACAGTGCCTGTGGGGACACCTGACTGCCACCCCACATACATTATGTGCCACATTGTCCCATCAACTGTCCAGTCTACAGGGGTGCTTTTGTGTATATGGGCATTTCTAGCCCTGACACAAGGGACTGCCTTGCTGTCATGAGGATGGGAAGACCTTAATTCCAGAGCTTTGTGCTACAAATCACCATTCTTTTGTCTTTTTACCATGAAATGTCTTTCCATTTCTACGCAGTAAGGAAATAACCAAATGGTGAAAGTCAACTAGACAGCAAAATACTGACAGCATGGGATGTAACTGTCAATCTGTCACTTATAGAAATGGAACAATAATTGTTGTTCCTCTTCAGAAATGTAGTTTGTGGAGTTCTCTATAAAGGCATATTATTTAGTGCAGTGCAAGGAAAATTCCTTTTTCCTATCTGAAACCAATTTAATGTTAACTGATGAAACCATTAGAAGATACTGAGCCCAGTATGAATCCCTTTGGTGGAATACATCATGTGGAGGAGGGGCTTATCTCACAAAATGCCTGCCTCCATTTTGGAGGTAATGGGTTTTTTATTTTTTCGCTTTCTTAATAATAGAGGAAGAGAGAGGGATAGATCTGCTAGAATATTCTCCTTATCATCTTTGCAGCCTATGGTCTCATGGAGAGGAATAGCTGAGAGTTGAAAGGGGGAAAATCCTGACTATTGTGCTTTCCCTGAGATAAGAAATATTTTAGAATCCCTTGTCTCATGCATGAAGCCTGGTAAAAGGGTTCCATATTAACATATGGAAGAGTTTTTGGGGAAAAACAGATCTTAGCCTCAGGAGTCTGCTTTTGACTCTTGGTTTGTCTGGGTGTTTTATATGTCTTTGAAAATGAATGTTAAAAGGGGCACTATGAGCCACACAAGTTGAGATTGCTGCATTGACCTCAAGAGGTGAAAGCACAATTGAAAAGGTCTGTTTTAAATGTTTAAGGAATTAATAATTGCTGAAAAGTGCAGATACTTGAAGAACAAGCATCTTATATGCCGTGTACAGACAGATCTGGCACTCATGGGAGGCATTTGTGACAACAGTCTTCCAGTGGGTGACATTTATGTACATGATAAAGAGACAAGACCTCTTTATGTAAAATTTACAATGAGCTTTCTAATGTCATCAGTTTTTTTAGGCTTACAAAATTGTCTCTCTTATAAAATTAACTCCTCATGTTCGGCCATCGGCCTTTGGGAGGTGTGGAGAACAGTCCCATGGGTGTGTGTGGCAGGGGGTGCACGGGGTGCCAGTGGGGCTGGGGACACTCAGAGATAAGGGACAGGATGCTGCTGGCCATGGGCATGTGGCCATCAAAATGGCTCTGGGCAACAGCTGCTGCTGTTAGTCTGAGTGCAGTCAGCCTGGAGGAGACTGAGGTGAGACCTCTCTGCAGTTACAGCTGCACCACGAGGGGAAGATAAAGGGCAGACATTGATCTCTTCCCTGTGGTGACAGTGACAGGACCCAAAGCTGTGTCAGGGAAGATTTAGGTTGGATATCAGGAAAAGGTTCTTCACCCAGAGGGTAGTCAGATGCTGGAATCAGGGAAGTGGTCTCAGAACCAGCCTGGCAGAATTCAGAAGTGTTTGGACACCACTCTCAGGCACATGGTGTGACTTGTGAGGATGGTGCTGTGCAGGGACAGGAGTTGGACTCAGTCCTGTGGGTCCCTTCCAACATAGGATATGCTGTGGTTCTATGAAAGTGCATCATTATCCCCATTTTTTCCTGAAACTGTATTTGAGAGTTGGGAAGACACTTTTTATTGATAAGGGCCAGCAAAGAATTACAAAATAGAGAAGAAGTAGTCTGTACTAAATGCTAAATGAAGGAGGAAGAAAAAGACATTGGATTAGAAACTGATGCCAAAACCAGTGTGAGGGAAGAGAGCAGAGAGTGCCAGACAGAGCACAGTGTGTTAGAGCAGAAAGTGTGAGTGGAGACCACAGACTGTAGCAAGGCTTCTGTGTCTCCCTGCAGCCTCCTCTGAGCAGTGTCACTCATGTCACTTGGTCTCCCAACCTCTGTAAACTCCAAGTGTAGGCACTGACTGCTTGGTTCCCTTGTTTGGAGCAGGTGGCTTCTACATGATGGAGATCAAGAGAAAGCTGTGTCTACTGACTTTAATTAAACTGGGAATTGCCTCTTGTGGTGAGAGCCCTGGTGAGAGGTTTATGGCATTGTTCACCCAGAATGCTTTCTCATTTTCAATGTATGAATTGATAATCACTTTCAGTAGAAAGCCATAAGCATTGTGTCTCTTGAAAGCAACAAGATTCTTTCATCTCTCAAGCCCTTTTAAAAAACGAAACCCAGTAATAGCTAGAGCTGTCCAATCTGAATTAATTTTCTCAAGCAGAACTCTGTATGCTAGAATTTTTTTGTTGGGTGATAGATGGACAAGGCTTTGAATTCAGCCATCACTTGACATTCGTACCTTCAAAAGTAAGTATTTTGTTTTAGGGTATTGTAGGTGACACCTTTGTGGTTGTTTGAAGGATATGCTCTCTCTGTAGGATACATGTTTTTGTGCAACGTTTCTGCAGGGAAAAGGCAATATGTACAGGGAGGCTATGTTTTGCTGAGCAATGCTCTGGAAGGACAATTTCAGCTTGAGAAATCCAAGGAGGTGAATGGGTGCTCTGGGGAAGTGATGGGGGCTCTGACCACATGCTTTTGCTGGCTGTGATCTCTCTTTACTCATTTTATCCTGTTTAATATGTCAGTAGTGTGTACAGGAGAAGGTTTATGGTGCGGAAGTGAGCTCCCCCTGCTCTCACAAAACTCTGCCTTTTTGCTGAGCCTGCTGTGTCTCTGGTTTAAAGCAGAATAAGCTGCATTTTGCTAAGAAGTTCACTAAACCATTCAGATGCTGTCTTAGATCTGGCAGCCTGCAGTGCATCAGAGTATTTTGATAAGCATCATGTCTCCTTGGAAACTACTACTTAGCAGTAACTTGACGCTACATTTGGAGTGTTATGATTAATTTAAGCCTTGCTTCTGCAAAGACACATGGTATGGGCCTCCTCCTACAGAAGTGCAGAGTCTTGTTGAGCTTATCAGAACAGCTCGCGTGTTCCAAAGTGTCCCTGTGGGGTTTAGGAGTTCTTCTCTGCATCTCTTCAGGCTCTGCTTTAAGCTCGTTGGTTATAAATCTCACTTGTTATTCTAAGGTACATTTTTAGGAGTCTGTTGTCTAATTTGATATTTTAAAAACATTTCTAAAAAGTCTACATTCACAGTTATGAATAAATATAAAGCTCCTTCTGAGGCCATTAAATAGTATTTTAATTAGGCTGGCAAAATTGCTTTTGGCTTGTCTTTAAAGTCTTTAGTATCTTATTTCTATTAACAAAATGGTAATCAAGATTAAATTCTAAAATGTAACCAAAGTAGGTCATATTTTTATTAACTGGAGATAGATAATGAATGTGCCCTATATAAAGATTTGGATTAAATCTTCTGAGATACTGTTTTAATTAAGGTAATCCTTATTGCATCTAGCCAACACTATTGCTGCTTAGGAATTTAAGATACCAGTCATGCATATTAGTACATTACCTCAACGAATCTAATAGAGATTTAATACTTGTATTTGAAGTAACAATCTGTTATAAATTAAAAGCATTTGAATAATAAATTTAAATCATGTCATTCTTTTCAGAGTTTTATGTAATTAAGGAATGCATTCAACATGTTCATTAATGCTTTGTAATTTCTGTAGTGCTAAGAAAGTGTGCTTTGTTGTTGCTAGTTGTTGTTTTCACCTGATTGTAATATAGAGAAGTCCAGCTATTGCAGCAGTGTTTTATATATGTGCTGTGTCTCCCTAATCCCCCAGGCATTTGGGATACTTGGCATAAAGGGTGGGACTATGTACTATCCCACAGAATTCTAGAGTGAGGTTTGCAAAATAATGCTTTAAAATTAAAATAAGAATATAAATAATTCATTAATATAGAATAAAAATAAAAGAATGCTTTAAAATGCTTTAAAAATTGACAGAAGGGTTACTGATTTGTGCTGTAAGTTTCAGTGTTTGAAGATTTGGCCTCTGGTACTTGCAAAAGGGCTGTACTTGATGCAGTATGTTGTATTCTCCCAGTATAGATGTGTATGCAAAGGCAGTACTCGTCTGATTTCAGTGAGAATTAGCTTAGAAGTCTAGGCAATTTTTATGTATTAAATAACATAACTGGAGGCTTTTACACTGCATACATTTTGAGCATCTTTTTTCCATGAAACATTATCGTTCCTGTGATCTCTCGGTTGCATTTCTGCCCTGTGCTCTGTATTTATCCGTGGCAGGAACAGCTCAAAGGGAAGCGGGCAGACACTTTCTCACACAGCTCTGTGCTCTCCGTGTGCATTGTGATGCCAGGGTCAGCTGGAGTTTGAGTAAGGGCTTTTAGAATACCCTGCTCTGAGTTAGGAGAAATGCCAATGTTTGAACTCAGCTTAGCCTGAGAAATACTGGTTGGAGTGTACTGAGGTGCTGTCTGCCTCAGCACTTGCTCCCAGTGAGCAGTGATGGATGCCTGTAGAGCAAGGATAAGGAATGGGCAGTATCTGCAGAGAGGCTCCTTCCTGGTCCGTGTTGCTTTGGTCCTTTTACTTGCACTGGCTTCTCCTGAGGAGACCATCCATCACTTCAAATAGGGGATGTACAGGGACTTTCTGGCCATGTTGCTCCCAGAGCCCCACTCCCCATAGGAAGGGAAGAATGTGACAGCAAATCTGCCATCTTCTTCCATTAAAACGTCCCCGATGCTGATGTTACTACCATTGTGCCAGATCTTTCTGTTTCACTGGGATGCACAGAAGAGTCAAAGCACATCCAAAACTGCTTTGTTGAGTTCCTATAGGGGTAGGGGTTTCCTTACCTCCTTTAATTCTGCTTTTCCTCATGGGAGAAAATCATACTGATATTCCAACTTTAATTTTTGTTTGCATAAACGTAACCCTGCTGCTCCTTTGGGAAGCATGCTGCACAATTCTCATCTCGTGGGTATTTATGGCCATCAGAAACAGTATCTTTCTTGCTCACAAATGAAAAACAAATCAATGGGAAGATCATAAAAATTATCTTTATTAGCTTCCTCCCTGCATAACTCTACAACCATAAAACAATGTTCTATAAATTAACATTGTTCTATAAATTAATGTAAAAGAATGTTCCTGTTAGGAGTTTCCTGTTATATGCAGTCAAGTAATATTAAATAATTTATTTATGTCAAAGTCACTGAATATTACATATTCTTGCTCTCTGTAGATGACAACTACTAGAGTAGTCACAGATTAATAGCTCTCTCTTTTGGGATGGATAATTTTGCTATCCTTGATCTGATGTTCTGTTTTGTGGTCTAGTGAGGAATATAAAGATAAGCTGAGACTACTTAGTACAACCAAACAAGCTTGTTTAGGTTCTTCACTAACTGTTAATGTTCACTATTTCTTACAGATTTTGTCATTTAAATTGGTAATTGATATATAAACTTTACACTAATTTACACTGTTTGGTTTTGGCATCATTAGTTAGAAAATTATAACCTTTCCTGTGTTTGTTATACTTTGTATTCTGGTTGCAGTGATTCTGCCTCTCTCCTCTATTTTAGCATTCCCTGGATTGATGCTGAAAATTACATGTTATTTTTTCCTCCTTCATAAAGCAGTGTCACAGAAGTAGAAAGACCTCAGCTATTGAGATCAAAGGTTGCTCAACTTTGCTGGATAGCATGGCATAAAGTTCGGCCGTGATGAATGGTGCCAGGACTTGAAATAAGAGTAGCAAGTCTAAGAGCGTGAGTCACTGTACTAGGTCTTCATGCCTGCAGAAAATTTGTGTGAACTGCTGGCTGAAAGCATTGACAATTTTCCATTAGTAATGAATTACAGTAGTAATTTCATTAATTTCTTCACCTCAGTCAGGATATGTTGGTGTAAGTTGCTTAACCAAGCATCAGAGGAGCCATTGCTGTTAACCTTTAGTCCTTTGCTGTGTAACCAGGACCAGTTAAGAAGTAAATTAACGTAGCATCCCTTTAAAAAAAATTACTTTAGATAAGCAGTGGACATAATTTTTGCCTGTTTTTAATTTAATAGCAGGTTTATGGTTTTATGCAAAACCATTCACATTACAGCTGACCCTCTGGGAACTGGGCTTTTTCGTCTGTGTAATTTGGTGTCTTTAATAATCTGCTGTCTGTTAAATCCAGCACAGGCTTGATTAATGAATTGTGATGAACCAATGCATTAATTTACAGGTTTGGTCTAATACCCTAAAAGGCTACATCAGTGCTTCCAGTTATTAATGTTAATAAACTTGTGAAAGAAAGCAATGTGAGGAGGGGTGAGGGAAGGTAGTATGTAGCAAGTTTTGTCTTTATTCAAGCATTTATTTCTGCAGCTATTTTTCTTACAAGAGAACTGCAAAAGCCCTTGACAACAGACAACATCAAATGGAGAACAGCTTAGTAGTATTTAAAAAGACTGTAGAATGTCTGAAGCTGTGTTCCATAGTAAAATCTTTTTTTCTGTACTGAAAGTCCATGTTCAACCTAGGCTTTCATGCTGTTTTTCTAAATACTGTGTAATAGTTTTGAAACCCATTGCTGTTAAATCTGTGGCTGAAACACAATCTTGAATATGAATGTCTCTGAAAAGTCACTCCAGAAGCCTGGCTGGTAATAGGTAGGTGTGCATATAAGGAGGCATATGCATGAGAATGGTGGGTATTTGACATTTACGGCATTTGCTATGATGAGCAACTCTTTTCTAAGATGATATTGAAGCTTTTAAGACTATCCTTTTGAAGACTTTAAATAAATCTGCAAGGTAAATTGCAAAATTTTATTCCATTTCATTTTAAAAAAAATCCTTCGTGTGTCTATTGCATGTAATGATTCCAAAGAGTCGAGTATATTCTGTTCAGTCTCAAAAGAGCTGGCACATTGAGAAAAGAGAATAGTAATTGAATTTATTTATTTTTTATTGGGAAAGTAGGGTTTGGGAATGGGATAGTAATATGGTGTGAAGATTTTAGGAAGGTGTAAAAAAAGTATGAAATTTTGTCTTTGATGCTGAGCCTTTAGATCTTGAAAACATCTTAAAACAGCATAGAAGTTCAAAGAAGGAGCTATGTGTCCTCTCTCCTTGGATATTAGCTCACAGTACTGGAACTTAGACTTCTTCAAATTAATTCAAGCCTTTCCTTGTTCTGATAAATATAATCTAAGAATTATTATTTTAGACATTGATGTATCCATCTTTCTGTCTATTAAAATATAGCATGACGTTTAAAGCCCATTTTAGCAATCATGCCTCGGGCATTGTCTTTCTAGTGGGGCACAGGAATTTTCACTTGTCCTTGAGATAAATGACACTGGTATTGAATTGGCATCTCTTAAGTCTTGCTTCAGCATCCATGGTACCAAAGTATTGCTGGAAATATTGGAATGAGACAGAGAACACTGTTTAGATTGAACAAAATAAATTCCCCCTGTTTCTGTTGCTTCTTCCACTTCCTTACTGGTAGGGAGAGAATAATTTCTGCTACATCTTGGCTATTTTAATAGGATTCAGAATGCATGATCACATTAGACACTGTACCTGAGGCAATCTGTGTTTAGACTGGTGATAATTACATGCAAAAGTCATTCAACAATGAGGCAATTAATGCTGATGAACTTTAATAAAGTCAGCTGTCAGCAATAGATATTGCTGGCAAGTGTCCTAATCCTATATTTATAATACTTTCAAATTCCCTTCTGTTCTATTCTATAATGCATTTCTGTTTAATGTGTTAAAAAAAGCACCAGAAAATATTGCCAGGAACATATTTATATATGGCACAAATATGAACAAAGAGGTCAGAAGTCAGCCTGCTTACCAGATTTACTGCAGTGATTGGTATTTACCAAAGGAGATGATAGACAGAACAAGGCAAATCCTCTAACTCTCTCAGCAGAGGAAAAGGAAAGCATTAGATAAGGAACACAGGGCTTACATTTCCCCTCATTGTTGATTAACAAGCATTAAATTATGCTTAATGTCAGATGTAGGCAGGTCATTGTTATGTGGTGTCAGTGTAAATTAGAAGATCAAGCCAGTTAGTGTCTGGGATTTGAAAAATTCTGGAATCTTTGTCATTTGCTGCAGAGACATACTTCTGTGAATTTCTTATTTATCCGAATTGGTTATATGATCAGATGAATTTTGTAATTGGAAAATTTCATTTTAAAACCATTATTCTTTGGAACAGAAAGCAGAAAGTGACTCCCAAACTTTTTTGCCTTTCTAGCACAGGCAACAATGAAGTTGCAAGGAGTAGCCAATGGAGGAATGGGCGTCCTCCTCATTAAACTTTATTGAGCATTACAAGGGCAATGCAAACCCCTGTGTGCCTTTTCCTGGGGATGGATTGTTCCTTTGGTGGGTTGCAGTTCGGGAACCACTCCTCTGATATGAGGAAGATGGAAAATATGGGAAAACCTGCCACAGGCTACAGATGAGAGAGCTAACACAGGGGTATGGAGCCTTCTGTGAAATGATATAAAAAGTCTAAATATGGGAGTTGTTTTAAAATGGCAGAAATATAATTTGTCTCTTTCCTAGTCCAGTCAAATTCAGATAAATCATGTGGCACTGCAGAGCTGTTATGTGTTAGGTTTAGGACATGAGCTTGCTCTGGGTCTCCTGGAAGAGCTGTTCTAACAGGAACACTGCAAACTGCCAGTTTGGGGAAGGACTGCTCTTGTCAGAAGCTTTCTCCCCCTTTTTTAAGAGGAATGCAATGGGAAACAGCAGAGAGGTGTTCTTCCTTGTATGTTTTCTTGTTACTATAAAGGCATTCTCTCTAAGGCCACAGATGGCCAGAGGGACTATCCCTGTAGGTGTGTGTGTTCTCCTCCTTTTCCCTGTTGGCTGGGATGAGAGCCCTTGCCTGGATGCCCTGGTGGTCTAAGCCAATGTGACTCTTCTCACTCTCTTCCTTTATCTGCCTGGAGCAAAAGCAGTGTTGGCAGTCCCACGGGGCAGTGAGCAGCTGTTAAATACAGGTTCAGTAGCTGAAGCTACATAGTATTTTCTATTTTAGCTGTTGTACTATGTTAATCAGTAAAAAACATACACAGCTGAGGAAAATCTGTTTATGGTGGCTGAAAGTGTGTTGTGACTGTTAAGGTTATAGATGATGGTTCATGTGTGTAAGCCTTTGGTTTCAGTTAGAAAATTCTCTGGTATTTGAGATGAGGTTAAGTTTCTAGGGTGAGGCTGGAGATGAATCACAGCTGGATTTTGGCTTTTGGCTTTAACATCTACAATCTCTTTTCGCAGCTGACAGAAAGATCACATTGTACTAGATAAGCCGTACAAAATTCCTGCTGTTTTAACCTGAAATCGTATGATAGAAAGGTTGAGAGTCGGAAATGGAAAATGTAATGGAAATGTTTGTCATGAAATGTTGGAGGCAAGGTGCAGCAAAGCCCCAGCAGGAGACAGGTGAGAGTCAGGAGAGTCCCACCTGGGTCTCTCTGACCATGGAAAATGTCTGTTTTGGCCTGTCTGCCTCTGGCTGCTTGTGTCCCTCAGTGAAAGTAGAAGGGAGAGAGGAAACTGAGACAGGGACTCTGGGGACAGTGAGGGGATGGGGGCCTTGGCCCAGGGAGGTGGAAAGGCACAGGCAATGGGGACAGAGGAGAGGCAAGTGGTGAAGAAAGAAGTTAATGATTTAAAATAAATGGGGTTGGGGGTTCAAATCTTTTCCTGCTTGCACTGAAGCAGGTGACAGCAGCATGGAGTGGCTTGTACTTGCTAGTTAGATCTGTAAAGTATTGAAACATCTGTTACACTGTGCAATGACTCCTTGAATTGCTCAGGCACTTATGGCATAAGACAATGCTGCATAAACAAGCGTGTCTGTAAAGTCAAGTGTAGGACATTCCTGTGGTTTTCCTGCTTCTCCACTCTTTGATAGGAGTAATGGTCTTTTCCAGTGGTTGGGTTGCTTATTCTGCCTATGGAGGAGGTTTGGACAGAGACATTTCTTTTTGTGCTATGTCAGTACAGGACAAAGCACTTTTAAATAGGAGGAGGCTGGCAAGCACCCAGCTTAGGATGCTGAGACCTGGATGGGTAGAAAGCAGTGAGGATATAAAGCCAGGGTAGGTCTCAGGAGGTTATGGGTGATGGATCTTGCTCTGCATGTCAAAAGTGTGGTACCAGGGTCTGTCCTGTCTGATATCCCTGTCAGTGACCTGGGGAGGTGATGCAGTGCACTCTCAGCAAGTGTGCAGGTGTCAGCAGCTGCAGCTGGGGGAGGGATACCTGTCAACATACTGGAGGCCTGGGCAGATCTACAGGGAGAATTAGCCAGGCTGGAGAAGGGAGCTGCCAGGGATCTCATTGAATTCAATGGCAACGAATGCGAAGTTGTGCCCCGGGGAAAGAGAAACCCCTGGGGTTCCCCTGGGATGGGCTGTGTGGGGACAGCTCTGTGGAAAAGTGCAGCAGAAATGAAGGCTGATAGCATCCTGGGCTCTTAGCAGGAACAAAGCCAGGAAGCTGAGGAAAGTGATTATTTCCTTCTCAGGACTTGCTAGATCTTGTGTAGATATCCATGAAGTTAGTGCCTCCAATACAGTAATGACATCCTTAACGTGGATTTCAGTGAAGGGCCAGCAGCTTGGTCTGGGGCTGGAGCCCTGACAGGGAGGTGAGGGAAGGGAACTTGCTCAGCCAGGGGAGGGCATGGAGGATGGATTTGGTCACCTTCCAGCAGCCTGCTGAGGCACTGTCCCCATTGTGGGGGAGCTCCAGCAGTGCAGCAGGGGGGAGCCTGTGCAGCCTCCACTCCTGGAGGTTTTCAGGAGCCTGACAAAGCCCAGAGTCACCTGGTCTGGTGTCCTGGCTGCCCTGTCCTGAGCACAGGCTGCATAGGATGGACTCCCATGCTCCCTTCCAAGCAGCATTGTCTGACAATTCAGACAACTGAATATAAAAAGGAGGAGGAAAAGAAGAGTTGATCAAAATACATTGCTCAAAAATTCAGTGGTAGATACCCTAATGTTGTGACTCTTAGACACTTAGGTGTCTGTGGACTCCCTAGTTCAGAATCTGTTTGCCCAGTGCAGTCTGTTTAGATTAAATTTAACCATTTGCATTTGTTCTGGTTGGATAATTACTTGAAAATAATGCTGTGGGCTAATTTACCTGCATTTATGTGCTTGAATGACCCTGGAGATATTTGTAACTGCAGATGGGGCTCTTAAAGGTTTTTTTTTCTTTTTTTCCACCCTTTTTGAGATTTTGCCCACTTCTTTTTGAAAAATTGGTGTTCTGTGACAGGGTGTGTTTTAAGTACTATGCAGGCACAGTGAAATAGACAACTTTCAAGAACAGTCTGAAAAAATGCAAGGCCCCACTTTTTCACATGGGAGGAAGCAAACAAAGCTGGAAAACTGGATGTAAAATTCAGCTGCTGGTGCTGCCTGAGCAGAAGCAATTCCTTTTCTAGGTGCAAGAATGAGTCATGCATTGTGCTAGAGTTGGTGATTTAGGCAGATGTGCTTCATCTTTCCCTTCAGCAGTACGGTGTGGCAGTTCCTGCCCTCAGTTTCCACAGCTCAGTGGCAGCACACGAGCTGCTGGTGCTGTCCTAACCCACGGATGGGTCTGTACCTGCACAGCTCTGCCTTAAAAAAAAAAAAAAAAAAAAAAAGGCAGGATGAGGAGAAGAAATGGTGTGCAGTGGTTTGGTTTGTCCTCATGAAGAGGTCACTGCGAGATGTTGGTCCAGGGTGTGATGGTGCATGGCCTGAGCTCCTGTGCAGGCACCCAGCACTGAGCAGTGGCTCCTGTGTGACCCTCAGTGTGTCCAGAGCGCTGTGTCAGTGGATTACAAGGATGTAGAAGAGATTGTGTAGAGAGCCCACGGGCAGGAGCCTGATACCCCATGATTGGGGTTTAACATGAACCCCTCGAGCCTTTGCACAGCACAGCTGCAGAGCCCCATCCCCAGGGCTCTCGGGGGCCTTCGGATGTCAGGTAAGTAGCAATTATTAATCGCGAGGGCTGAGATTATTCACACTGTTTGCTTTCCTCACATTCATTCCTCCCTTTCTTGTTCAAATAAAGTGACATTTAGTTGAAACTTAGAGTGGAGCTTTTTATCTCCCTTTCAGTGATTTATTTGATTTCATTGATCTTTTTAACTCATAGCCAAACTGATTTTTGTATCCAGAAACTGTCTGATCTTACCCCTTTTATTTTCCTGTGTATTGAAGGAGCAGTTGAGTCTTGCAGAGCTCAACAGCCGTTGTTAGAACCAAGTTTGGGTGGGGGCTGTGGAGCAGTCTTGGCTTTCTGCGTGTCCTGGTGTGGGACAGGAGTGCGGAGCCGTGGGGGACATGGGGGCTCCTCCCGGGCTCCTCGTTGAACGAGGGCTCGTTGCCTAAAATCAGGATCCATATGCGACGCCTAATATCATACACGGCCTTTTAAACCCAGCGAGGGCCGCGATCGGACGAAGTTTTGGAGAGGAAATCTTTGCAGAATTGCCAGCTTGTCTGCTAAATCACCTGTCTGAAGATAACGGCATTTTAACGAGACGATTAGACATTTCTGAACCTTCCCCACTGGTTTTCCCTCGCTGGGTGCCAGGAGGAGCCGGACGGCGAGGAAGCACACGGCGCAGGGAGCGGTACGTGTCCCGGGGAGCAGGGCCGCTGCGGGCGGTGTCGCGGCCGGGGCTGTCCCTGCGGCGGGCGGAGCGGCGGCGGCGGCAGCGCCTCCCCGGCTCCGCCAGGGGCTGCTCGAGCACCGCGGCGGCGGCGGCCGGACCGGGCCCCGCTCCGCACCGAGAGCTCTGAGAGCCGCGCTCCGCACCGAGCGCTCCCCGCCCCTCTCCGCTCCCCCAGCTCCGCACCGAGCGCTCCGAGAGCCCCGCTCCGCACCGAGGGCTCCCCCGGCTCCGCATCCCAGGCCCTCCGGCCCGCTCCCCTCGCCTCACTCCCTGAGGCGTGCGGGGTTTCCCCTGCCGCCCCCGCCTCCCGTTACATGCAGGCTGTAATTAATTAATTAATTCTCCGAGCCGCACGGGATATTTTTCTTTTTTAAAATTTTTTAAAAAAAATTATTTTAGTTTTTTTGTAAATTCTTCTCCCCCCAAGGCATGAGCGCGGTGATTAAACTCTAGGTCCCGGCCCGCCGGTGCGCTGGGAAGGGCCGGGTGCCGCCGAGCCCCGGCGCTAATCAGAGAGGAGCGTGTTCGCAGGGGATAACTCACGCGTCTCCCTTCCGTGAGGCGCTATCAGCGCGATTTTCATCTTGGCTGTGTGCCAAACACAGTGTCGTGCTGCCTGCTTATTCCTCTTCCCGGGCTCTGGAGTTACTGGCTTCTTTCTGCTTGGTTTCTGTAAAATAATGATTTGGAAATGTATTGTTTTAACATTGGAATTAATCTAAAAAGCCCTAAAAACGTTTCTAGCAATGCTACCGTTTGAAAGGTTGATCTGGGATGGAGACCACCCCATTAGGTGTTCCTTCAATGCAGAAATACGTAAGGTAATATGGCATTGAGTAATGCATTTTTTGTTTTCCCAAGGCTAATATCTCACTTGTAATAGTTAAAGAGTTTACACCAGAGATACAATAGATTGGAATAAGCAAAGGCAAGGCTTTACAGATTTCATTGCAATTTATGGAGAAATCTGGTGTCAAGCAAAAAGTCCGTTTTCTGAAAGCGAAGTCACGGTAATTAAAATGCTTTGATAAAATGTTTCACCTTCATAATTGGTGTCCTTGGTCTGTTGCTTCTCAAGTGTTGGGTTTTTTGTTTGTTTGGTTTTTGGTTTAATTTTGTTTTGTTTTAATCTCCCAAATTTTTATAACAGCTGCAGTAGAAGGACCACAGTCTCAGAGTTTTGGGAGAAAAGGAGTTTGTTCCTCCTGGTTTTGTTTTACTTTTGAGTTGGTTTCAGGAGTTTGTCAGTAATCGTGCTGAAAGCATGTTTGTAACTAATAGTGCTCTGTTGTCAAAAACCTTAGCAAACCTTTAAGTGAGTCTAATTAAAGCAGTCTTTGATAATGGAAATAATAAAAGATTGCTTTAATTTACGCTGTAATGAAAGGATTGTGCCATTAAATGCTACAGGAAATAGTAGAACTGCTTTTCCAGACTAGGCAGAAATTGCATGCTGTGCTTTTATGATCTCAGTCAAGTCCTAGTGATTGTCTTTCCGGCCATCAGCCAGAACTTCAGAAATGAGGTAGTTCCTCCCTCTTCTGAGAGAGAGGCATGTGTAGTCCAGTTATCCTGTTTGGTGTTTCCAGTGTGTGTTTCTTCTCTAAACCTTGCACATCTGCCCCCAAAGCCTGTCATTTTAATGGAGTCTGGCAGGCTTTGTGCTATCTGAACACCAAGCTTTGGGCTGGAAACATTGTAAGATTTTTTCGTTGGTTGGTTGATTTTTTTTTTTCCTCCTTGACATTTCTTTTGCATTATATTGTTTCTTTATATTGTCCTTTAAGCCAGGATAGTTCTGGAGACAAGAAATGACAACTTATTTTTTGGACCATGGTTCTAGATACCAGTTGGATTGCCCTTCTCCAGTGAACAGATTGCCAGCCTGAGAGCAGTGGTGGGGTGCTACAGACATGTCAGCAGGACACGTGGCTTTACACTGCAGGGTAATCACCAGACGGCCTCATGTCTCTTCTCCACTTTTCTGCTGCAGGTTCTGCTTTCTTTTTTATTGTGTACTGAATTTTATATTTATTTTCATGGGACCCTGGATGAAGCCTGAACTTCTATGTTTTTGAGAGGAGAATCCAAAAAAGAAAAGTAAGCAACTTACCCCAGGTTATTTCTAAGGTAAATTAGAACATTGAAGTTAAGTTCTATTTCATTTTCTGACGTTTCAGTGTTGTAGTGAATGAGCAAATGAGGTTGCCAAAATGTGACTAATTCACACGTTGAACTAGTCTTTACATGATAAGCTGTTGGAAGGACTAAAACCATATACCTTTAAATACTGAGAAACAAGCATAAGAGGAGACTCAGGAACCTCAGAGCAGAATATAAAATGATGCTGCTGCAGCTGGAACTCATGCTGATTCTGTGTATTGTAGAGAAAACACCATCATAACAATAACAAAAAGAAGATAAGAAACCGAACTGTGAATTTCAGGTTCATTTTTCAGTTCTACCTAACTCTTTGTAACTTTACAATGAAAGATTCAGAAATTGGAGCCAATTACCATAATATGTGGTGGTTTGGTGGGAGCATGTTCTACATCAGACAGTTAAAAGGTTTTATTGCTATTAGGAGCTTGTTAATGCCCTTGATAATGTCTTTAGTTGCTTTGTAATGTCTCTTGTTGAAGTATAGAATTCTTTTATCTTCTTATTACATTATGCAGAAACTTGAATTGAAACGATATTTGCAGGAACATTTAAAGTAGTGCATCAATCAGTTTCAAAGAAGGGAAAATGTTCTCAGAATAGGTTATAAAAGGATAACTGTCAGTTTTATTTTGGATGAACAAAGAAACCAACGTAAAAAGCACTTTATTGTAAAAGTACACTGTGCAATTCAATAAATATTCCATATAAATATAAAGGAAAAGAAAGTTCATAATTATCTGATGGCTTGAATATAATTTAAGTAATACTTCCAGAATTCAACAAGCTGAAACTCCTTCTTCTTTCTTGTGTATTCTAACCCCAGCTCAAGTCCTCAGTAGGAGATAGTTTAAATTGACTTGTTAATGATTTGAATGGCTAAAATATGGTTATAATTTAACATTATCTTGCAGGGATGTAAACCTCCTCACAAAACACCTTGCTGCGCAAGAAAAACAGCAGTAGGACCTTCCGTCACTCTCCTTGCCTTTTGTTTGTTTCGTTGGTTTTCTTCCTCAAACGTGATTCCTTGTTGTTTGTTTTCCCTCTGGCATTTTTTACCTGCTTTAACACAAAGTTATTTGAGTATTTATACATTTGGATTCCAACCCTTCTATATGATTTGGTTAGAAAACACTTGCAGGGGGTGTTATTATCCAGGAAAACAGTTGCAAATACTCTGCTCCCTGAACCAGTAGTAGCTTGCTAGACCACACAAAATATGGCATGTTGCAAATCTCATCTTGTAGCCTGTAAACCAGAAGCAGCACTCTCCCCTTCCCCCCTTCTTTATCTTCTAAAAAAAGAAAGAAAGAAAAAAAAAGAAAATACCAAAGACTGCACACAGAGAATTGTAAATGCTCTGCTCACATGGCAAATGTTTCCCAGAGAAATTTGAGTCTTGCCCTTTGGATCCATTGTCTTTTCAGAATCCAATGTTCACCCTGTGACTTCAATAGAATAGAGTATTTCTAGTTTAAGAAATGTATGTTTATTTCTGAAGAGTTTATTAAGGCAGAGAAGTAATTGACTGTGAATGCACAGATTTTGGTTTATTTATTTCAGTCTATTTTGGTAACTAAATTCTATGGGCAAGGCATTTCTAACCTTTTTTGTTGGTCATTCTGAAAGGGTATGCAGCATGTACCTGCATTATTCAACTGTTTATTTTTAACTTCTGAAACTTTGAAAAGATAATTTATTTTTATTTGATAATCATACCACAATAAACTCACCTTGTTCATGCCCCGTTCTCAATTCTAAGCTTCAACCTAGGTATGTTTTTTTTAAAATTGTGGGCTATTAAAAAAATTGTGGTTTTAAAATTGTGGGCTATTAAAAAAAACTCCTGTGGGTTTTAGGAACTTACAATAGTGATTTCATTGAAGTCTGCTATAATTGATCAATCAATGCCCAATATTCACAATGTATTTAAGATGACGTTTTACTTGCATGGCACATTTTTCTACATAGGACTTCCCTCCTTTAACTGCTGCCCTGTGTTTCCGTGGCTATGCAGCAGCTCTAAAGGCAGGGGTGCCGGGTGGCCTTTGTCCCTCCATCCCCCTGCCCTTCTCTCTCTGGCCCACACCTGCCATTTGTGGCACAGGTGTCATTACAGTGCCCCAAAAAGAGTTTATTTCACAACACTTCACACAACCTCTGAAGGAGCGCCCCCACAAGTTACCAAGCTCTTGATAAAACAGTAATTTCCAGCGAGCAAGCTGCTGGGCTGCATGCATCCGTGAGCTTTGCCTGGGAAAAGAGGGTTCCCATGGCAACTCCCCACGCTGCGCCTGTGGCATCCTGCACAGGTGAGGCTGGGGCTCGCTGTGAGCCCTGCCCTGCATGGCCCCTGCCCCCGGCTCTGCGCCTGCTGCATCCAGCCCTGCCTGGCTCCACACTGCTCTCCCCATGGGCAGGCTCCTTCCTTAACACTTGGCAACATCAGCCCTGGGCTAGAAACCCCAAACACCCAAGGTAAACAAACATCACGCTCTAAAAAATATTGCACAGAAATCACAATCGAGCCCAGGATCATGCAGGGATCTTACCAGAAGGCATTGGTAAGACATCAGATAATCAGCTCTTTCTTTGTTTGGGAAGGAATGTTTACTTGCCTTAACTTTATTTGGCTTTTAAATTCAGTTATTAATAAAGGAGCTTTTGCTGACCTGAGGTGAGAGCAGGGTAAGAGCAGCGCTTGCTCCAGGAGAAACCTGACACAGAAACCTGACTTGAGCAAGACACTGAAACCAGGCAGTCAGAGCAGTTTGCACTTCATCTGTTCCAAAATGTAGGTTACTGTGCCAAGTGTGGTGATGGTGGCTCTCATTTTGCAGGAGTTCCTAGTAACTAGATGTGATGCCATTTCAGAGCAGGACTTTGGTTGGGGAGGTGGCCAAGCTCTGCTTTCAACTAAAGGTGCAAAAGAGGTAAAACACAGGGCATCCTCGGGGAAATGGGGGTTAAGGCTTTCTAATCCAGTATGGGTTAAACATGAGAGACTTGTGGCATATAAGGAATTACACAAACATATGTAAAATTGTTGCTAGTTGAGCTGGAAAGCCTCTTGTAACATGTAATACTTTAAATATCTGTGAAGATAGGAGGAGGAATCTGGCTTTCCTAGATAGAAGCATTTTTGGAGGAGAAGTAGAAGATGTTATGAATAGATGTGACAAAGGCAATGACAAGACAGACTTTTGCATGAAGCACAGAAAGCTGATCTATAGGAGGAAATGTAGTGGCTTGGGTGACAAGAGTGTGAATCATAAAGAACTTTAGAACTGATGGATGTTTTACTATTGTATGACGAATAACCAAAAAGAAGGGACAAGCAGCAGCGCCCACAACACCCAGCCAAGAACAAGAGATGTGAGAGACTCCTCCTTAGTTTACCCCTTTCTAAATCAAAATGGAAGGGAAGCTGTAGAAGGGAAAAACCCTTCTGAAGGAGTAGCCTTGAATGGTTTCTTCTGGCTGCTAATAATGCTTCTAAAGGTGTGACCTGATGTACAGAATGAAACCTCTGGCCCAGGTAGTGAGCATCACATCACTGTGACAGAACAGGGCTCAGTTCAGATTGCAGCAGAGGAAAAGTGATGTCTTGGCAGAAGAATTGAGTGGGAAGTGACAGCTCTTGCTGTAAAAAAGCAGAGAGTGTCTAAGAGTTAAAATAGATTCTTCTCTGAAATGCCCATGTAGCTTCAATAGCTCCACAGGAGTTTTAGGATTACAAATGACAGCAAAATTTGTGCCATTCTGCATAATTGTATTCTCTACAAAGAAATTTTCCTACATCTCCTAGTAAAGACGGTACTTTCATTAGAAGGAAAATAATTTCAAAATTACATCTCTTTGTGCCAAGGATTAAAAAGATCTAACAAGGAGTTCTTAAAAAAAAAGGCATTTATGTTGAATCCTTTGGTTTTACAGGTAGAATAATGACATGAAAATAAAAGGAAATTTTAATTGGTGAAGGGAAGGGGAAACATTCTAGTTCCTGACTCGTCACTATGTTCACCCTCTCTTGTAGCTCCCACCATTTTCACTCACAATATACAGGACTATATTTGTCTTTACTGAGGTTCAGGTCTATTAAAAACAATCCATTTCTATCTGTCTGCCAGTGGAAGATTTCAGCCTTCCTTAACACGAGTCTCTGACAGACAAGGAACCCAGAATGTCTTGGTTTGGCAGTGGCTCAATCCCCTGTAATTTTGTTAATTTAAATGTAGTGACAGGCTGCACTCTCAGGAAATGCCAGCTCTTTTTGCCCCACCACAGCCTGGAAACTCTCCGTGATGGCTCTGCTGTCATAGCTGGAGAGCACGAACCCTCTGTGCTCAGCTTGCAGTTCCGACTGCCATGTATGGACATTTCTAATTACTTTGGAGGCGCTCCATTTTGTACTGCATGCATAATTAGTTAGTTATTTACATTTTATTTCAGCATTTTTCCTAGCCGGTACACTAATGAAATCCCGGCGTGACATCAGAACCTTCCTGTTGAAGTGGGTCTTCCCTTCAGGGATCAGCCACCCTTTTAAATTAATGAGCCGCTTACAGAAACAGCTTCATGGTTTTATGTGCACTGTTTGCAAGGAAATTTATAAATGGTCTGACTCCTTTCAGATCCAAAATCTGTTGAAATTAAAAGAAAATCTCCCACTAGTATTGCACGCTTTGGGTCATCTCTTATGTGGATTTTTTTTCTCATGTATTTACCATAACTCAGGGAAAAAGGTCCTCCTCCATCTTTCACACAGAGGAGCAGATGTATGGGTGGGAAGGAAAAAAATGGATGTAAGGAAGCTGATAAGCACTGGACCCCCCCCCCCCCCCAAAAAAAAAAAAAGTATAAAATGGCCTGTAGGTAAGAATCAGTAACATCATATTATTAAGAAACTTGTTTTTCATTTAAAGACTTTATTTGAGGAATGTAGGAAATACAGTTCAGTTAGTATCCACAAAAATGAGCTGCTTTTTGAGGCGCTGTTTTCATAAAGAAAATGAGATTGTTAATTTTATGCTGTTTTTCTTGTAAGTGCAATTGAACAGAAAAAAGAAAACCAAAACAAAAAACCCCTCCTAAACAAACCAAACTGACCCCAAAAAAACAAACCAAAAGAGAAAGGAAAAAGGTGTTGCTTAGCAACAGCCTCATTCAATTGGTCAGAAATGGGTGTATTTGCTGGAATTTGGGAGATATCTCACAGAGCTTGCCGGGTGCACAGAATAAGGAAAGAAAGAATCAATGTCCAAAGTGGAGAAGGGAACCACTACTGCCATCAGATTAAGTGTGTGCACTTGCGTAAGTGTGGTTTGCAACACACTGCTGATGGCTTGGCTTAAGCACGTTTGTACCTCCTCACCTGGCCCTGTTGTTTCAGTGGCTTGTTATGTTTGTTAGTGTGTTAATTTTCCTTCATTTTTAGGTATGCTCATCTTCTCTCTCCTCAGCCTGGCTTACTCACAGAGCAAGCTTGTCTCAAAGGCAGCCCTTTCCCTTGGGCAGAGCAGGAGGACACAGCAGCTGATGTTTGCAGCAGCCGCCTCTCCCTTGTGCTTTCTTGCCTGTTCAAGGGTCCAGCCCAGTGTGGAAAAAGAGCAAAACTGCCCAGTGAGCACACCTGTCTGTCTGTCTGGAGAGGAGTGGGGGAAAGGAGGGCTTGAGAGTGTTTATTCCTAAGTGAAGTCCTGCACCTGCCATTTTCTCTGTCTCCTAGGAGAGGCAAGCCTTACACTGGAGGCCTGGGAGAGCAGCATCATTGCTGAGTAGGAAGCCCACAGGGCACAGCTGAAGGCTGTATTCGTGCTGTCCTGGCTCTGAGCTGCTGCCTTTGGTGGTTTTTGTCTCCAGTAATGCTGTCAGCTTTGTGCACTGGTAGGTGACCACGTTGTGTTGGGGCTGCCATGGGATTATTGGTTTGTGGCTTGGATTGTTTTTCTTCAGCCGTTTTTGTTCCCTCCCTTTTCTTTCCTATGGTGTTTGAGGAAGGAGAGAGAAGTGACTCAGTACAATTCCTTATACTCTTGATTTGCCATTCATCAGCCTGGAGAGGGATCTCCAGCCTCCACATATCCTTAGGTCAGGCAGGATGAAGAGAATGTGGCACTGGTATTTTGTATACCTGGGCCTCAGGAAAAGCACCCTTGAGGGTGTGCATTATTCTGCATCCCTGTTGAGAGCTAATTAGCCTTTTGCTTTCCTCAGTATTGCCAGGGATTTCTTTAATATCACTGTAAAAAGTGTTTGTAAGTCTGGTTGTTCTCTTTAGACCCTGTAGCTCGGGCATGTTGACTTTGTGGCAGCCAAGTATTTACACTCTTGTACAAGAGAGGGGAGGAACTGCAGGAAGGTGACTGAAACATCAGCTCTGTTTTGGAGTTGACCATTGCTTTATTCCTGCCATTTCTGTTGCTTTTTGGGAATGGCTGCCTTTCCCACACAGCTCCAAGTAAGAAGATGTGCAAAAGAAAAGCTAGGAACTTTGCACTTGCACAAAATGAGGAAAGAGCTCTGAGAGGGAGAAAGTGACCAGACCTCACAGGCAATTCCCTTTGCAGGGGAAGAATCTCATTCCTATGCGGATTGACTTACCAACTCATTTGCAAAAAGAACTATAAAATGCAAATATTTATGAATCAATGTATATGTTGTAATCTTATTTCTAAAACAAACATTGCTTTCTACTGTGCCTCCTGTGTGCTGTGAGTTGAAAGATTTTCCAGTGTTTATCCCATTTTGAGCAATAAACTGCAGGGAATAAGTGCTGTTAGTCAGAACTGGGATGCAGTGTCTCCTGGAGCATTTATCTCCTGGCAAGTTGTTGTGTCCTTTCAACAAGTGTTAGTAAAAATATTCAAATTAGCATTAAAACTGGGTATTTTCTGATATTTAACTTATAGTTAAGGCAGATGTTATAGCCAAACATGTGATAGCATTCTTGTTAAAGGTCTGGCTGCGGTTTCTGGTTTGCAGGAAGGAGCTTCCTTCAGTGTGGCTCTTCTCCTGCAGCTGGGTGTGGAGGGCAGGCTGTGGAGACACAACTGAGCCTGCTGTGTGCTGAGATGGCCTGAGGCAGGGACAGCTGGAGGGGAAGGGAGAAAGGGCTAAAGACCCAGGGGACCATGGAGGTTTGGGATTTTGGTTCCTGCACAGTGAGCCTGCAGGACAGAGAAGGAGGAGTGCTTTGTGTTTTTAGGAAGCAGGGTCTTGCAGTCAGGCTGGGTGGGATCCCTGCTGGGTGGGTGTTTGTGCCTCATTGAGGGGATACCTGCTGGGTGGTGATGGTGGCACCACTGCTGCCCCTTGCAGCCCTCCCTGGCAAAGCATTCTGCTGAGCAGCACTGGGCAGGGAACTCTCCTCTTCTTGGTCTTGGCTGTGTCAGAAAATCTCCTGTGAAAAAAGTCAGCTGGGCTGATTTTGAGAGAAAGCAACTTGTGATCCAGTGTATTGGCAACTGGCAGGAAATAAGGCTGCTGCCATAAATTATGCAATGAATATCTATTTGCACTATGAATTCTGGTGCCCTTTCTTGATTATATTTCTTCTTATAAGAGGCTAAATAAATATTGAGGCTAAATAAAAGAGTAGTGTGGCTGCAAGGAGCTGCTTTGTGTCTGGAACAATTGGTAATATGGTTGTATACAAGTGCTGATGGTTTGCATGAAGCCTGAGGACTTCAGGAACTGGATTGGTTACAAAGATTAAGACCAGTCCTGATGGATGGGTGCAATGTCCTTCATCAAAATAAGAAAGAAAGAAAACAAGAAAAATAGGAGAGAGTAAATCAAAAGGTATGGAGGAAGCAGATTCTTTCATTGTGGAAAATATCTTGAGCATTAATCACTTCCTTTTGCTAGATAGATGCAAGCATGAGAAAAGAGATTATTTCCTTCCAAATTACACAGTGGTTTTTAAGTAAGGTATTAATCCCTGTGCAGAGCAGTAGGTGCTGGTCTCTGAGCTGAAAATTATTATGCACTTCTTAATTTGTCTCTATTTGTGATTAAGCTCATATAAATCAGGGTATAAATGCATTATTAGAATGAAGTTATATAATAAGCATATGCCTCTAATACTAACATGTTATCTGTCTGCATATGCAGCTGCATCACACAGTGTATTTATTAAAAATCTAGCAATTCTACATTCCTGAAATTGCAGGTTTTTACTCACCTGCTTGTGAGCCTGGGGGTATGCAATAGCTGTTTATCATTGTACTCTGCTGAAACTGCTGAAACCCTGATAAAAATGAAACTGCTGCAAAGAAATGTGGCCTTACATTGGGAAACTAAAATTTCAGGTACTAATAACACTTCTGCTTTTCAAAAATTGACTTATGCCTTTGCTTATTTCCAAATAACTCCTTTATAAAATAGCAAAGAATATGTAGTCTCTTAAAAATAGCAAAGTCTCTTATAAAATAGCAAAGAATATGTCAGAGATAGTAGAAATAGAAAAAATTTTAAAAGGCAAATTGAATATAATGTTATGTATTTAGGATGCTTCTCAGCCTGGTTTTGATTGCTCTTGTGTTTCCCCAAGAAGTCAGACTGCTCAAAGAATAAATGAAATAAAAGTTTAAATGACAAGATCCAGCCATGGTCAGAGGTGATGATGAGGAGCAACACATTGGTGAGTCAGAGCTTTTCAACTTTCAACTTTTTTTTTTTTTTTTTTTACCTCCTGTGACAGGTCATAAATACTTACTGTTTTTGAAAAAAAAAAGGTAAAAGTCTACTAATAAGTAAAATCTTAGCTGAGAGATTATGAAATGGACTGCAAAGACATTTTATTTGATTACATTTCTAACCATTTAGCTTCTGGGGAAAAGACTAAACACAATAAAATTGTCACTCTTTTGAGCAGTTTTACAGGTAATAAGTAAACAGGAGAAGGCAACTGTCTCCCCTCATTACAATCAGCAGGGTTTTTCTTGGAATATAGACAGTGCAACAAGGAACTTCTTTGTGAGTTACTGGAGGAAGTAATCCACAGGCAGAACAGCACACACGTGCTTTCAGAAACAGGATGGCTGTCACAGCTTGCTGAGAGTGGGGTTTGTTGTGGAGTACTGTGGGACCCCTTCACTTTTACCAGGCCTGACAGCTTCACAGGTGTGGGTATGAAGGAAGACCTAAAATTCCAGTTATGGAATACAGAAAAAGGAGCTATTTTGCGGCACAATCCAAAATCTTTTTCTTCAGCTATCATGTGGTGTTTCTTTTTTTTTACTTAAGCCAGACTCCTGAATCATGAGAGCTGGCTTTGTGCTTCATCATTTTCTCTCACAGGAGCAGGGAAGCACAATGTGTTTTATTTCATGTTATTAGCTGGGCTATCACTGGGTTGCTTCATGATTGCAGCCCTCTTCCTCTTGCCTCATCGTTTTCTGTCGTGGTGGTAAAAGCATGGCAGTGGTGAAGGAAGCAACCAGCCATCAGGAAGGAATGTAAACACTGTAAATTACAGTAGGGCAGGAGGATCTGTAGCCATCTCTTGTTCCCCTTTGTGGATGTCTCTATAATTCTACTGGCCCTGAGCTGATGTGAGAAGGCAGTAAAATTTCAAATAGAACGGACCGTGGGCAATGGCACACGTGGCTGCACGGGTGCTCAGCAGTGGGCAGTGCCGCCCATCCTCCTGTCCTGCACTCTTATGTAGCTGTGTAGGAGGGCTGGAGCAGACTGAGCCTTCTGCAAGGAATGCAGGTTTCCAAGAACTGCTGCAGTGATCCATGCACTGCCAGAGGCACAGCTTGGAGTGAGCCTTGTTTGAATATGCATGTTCATAGTGAAATGTCTAGAAAGAACTAAAGTCAAGATTGTCGTAATGAATGAAATGGGAGAGTCACCTCCTTTGACCATTTGAGATCTGAGGACATTGCACAGCTGGTATCAGAAGTAGGGGAAGTCCTTCAATCAGAATTTGCCCTCATCACTCCACAGTTGCCATGTTTTATAAGAGCTGCTGAGCTTGTATTCTGCATTTGAAAACCAAGTGGCAAAAGTACAGATTATCCAAGCCTTCAGTAGGCTGTCAGTTTCCAAAAATGGCCCCAAATATTGGCTTCAGGGTAGCATATCAGCAAGAGCCTATTTTGAACTTGTCCATGACTATTTAAATGGACAGAGATGCTTCCACTGCGAAGGCAGTGCAGAAATATTATAAATGCAGCTATTCAATGGTTTGTTCTTTTTACTTTTTTTTTTTTTCAGATTAAAATACTTTATACAGCTAAAGCTTTTCTGAATTTCCCAATTAAGACAGCCAATATGTATCTTTTCAGGACTTTGACTGCTTGTATATATTATGGTTTTAAAAGCTATTTCCCCTTGCAGAATGGGAATATTAGAATCAAAATTATTGTGCTGTGTAACTGAAATAAATCACAGTTTCTGGCCTGTGCTGTTGTCTGTCCAGAGATGGGCATAGTGACAGAGAAATCCTAACCAAGAGTAGGGAAATGCAAAGGTTCTGGTCCAAAGGAATGTGTCCATAAACAAATATTTCCTAATGGAGTTTCTAAAACAATTGGTTCTGAACTGGTGAAGGGTAAAATTGAGCCTTTATGCTTAGTTTTCCTGGGAATAACTTGTCACAGCAGTTAAGAATTGAAAACTGCATGGTTTGTAAAGCCCCTCAGTGCAATAAAACACCTGCTATTTGCATTGGAGTGTAATTGTGCTGTGTGTACCTGGATATGAGGGCCTGTAGCACCATCAGTGAAAGGTGCTGCCCTCCTGACTTCTGGGAAGTTACCAAGCTTTGGACATAAACCTCAGGGATGAAAAGTATTTCAAGAGAAACAGCTCAGCCTGGTCTTTGGTGACTTCCTGTTGACTCAAAGCAAGAGAGTGGAAGGTCAATGCCTCTGACAGGGCTTCAGAAATAATGCTTAAGGACAATACCCAGAAGCAGTACTGCCTTATCGTGTTTGGCGTGACAATTAAAAGACGAGTTGCTAAAGGACTGAGGATCCAAGAAACAGCAAATCAAAGAGGAAAGAATTGGTCCAGAACAGCAACACATGATGAGCCATGGTACAAAAGAGACAAGAATCACTTTTAAATGAGCACCAAAAGCAAAAGCTGCCATTCCTAAAGCATATTATTGAAGCTGTTTGCTGGCAGCACACCACACAGTTTTGCAACATTGTGTAACCTTTTAAAGAACAATGCTTTTACCTTGGATCATAGACTAAACTACTTTTTTATTGTATTCCCTGGTGCTAACCTCTTTTGCACTTGACTTTTGAAACTCCTTGCAAGTTTGAACTCCTCCTAGCTTCTCAAGTTAATCTTTTGTCCTCTGAATTGCTGAAATGGGCATCCCAGCCAATGAAAATATTATTTAATTCTTCCCTATGTTTTCCATTATTTCCCTAAAGAACACCAGAAGAAACTTTCATATTATCTCTGTATTTCTCTGTACTCAGTAGGCCTTTGGAAAGAACTGGCTGTGGCAACTGACCCCCAGTCTGTGAGTGGATAAGCAGCATTTAGCTAATTTTTAATTTTTGGATTTTATATTTTTTCTGCACTGGCTAGAGCATCTTCTGGGGGAGTTTATGGATTTTCTCCCATTAAACCAGTCCATAGCCTGCATATCTCTCTGTGTGCTAATTGTCATTAATATCTTAGTAGTGCCCCTGTTCTAGAATGACATATTATGTTTAATTTTCCTGCCTTCTTTCAAATAGAAATTACTATATTTGCACATAATGTGGAAACTTGGACTTAATTATTTAAGAGGTTGGGATTGGGCTGAAGAAGGAAGTAGGACACTGGTGTTTTAGGAGTGTGAAAAACCAAGCAATGATTTGGACCTTATAGTAAAAGTGTCTTCTTACCTTAAGTAGACCATGACTCTGACAGAGGATGGAGATGTACCCATCAGATTTGCAACAGATTTATGCTTAGATTATCAGAAGGGGAAAGAACAAATATGTCTGAAAAAATCGTGACTAAACATGACTAAAAAAATGAATCACTTACATGTAAGAGTTAAAAGTCCCATTTAAGGATGGTTCTCTTCTGAAAAGCAGATGTCATCTTCTAACAGCTTTCAAACAGTTGACCAGAACATAATAACCATTCAATGTTAATATATACTATGCTCGGCTACTCAAATTTGATTTTTATTTCTTTTTTCTGAATGATACAAAATCTACCAGTCATCATTCAGTGAGCTGTTTTGTCAGAGGCTTGAGGAAAGTTATTCCCCATGCTAGTGCACCACTAACACAACTTTCTTTCAAAAATACTTTTAGAAAGTGCCAAAGATTTGATCTTAATTTTGTAAATGCCATTTCAGTCACATTAGTGCTTTTGCTACCGTCATTCTGGAGCTCTTTTGTGCTAGCTGTTGGGCATTCCATACCTGTGGTTAGAGATTGAAGATTTTGGTGTTTGAGTTCTCCACATTTTTTCTTTTTTTTATGGTCAAAGGCAAATGCATTCCTAGATTTAACAAAGGAAGATGAAAGGAGAAAGCCTGGGCCAGTAGTGAGCAGCTCTGGAAAGAGGAGATAGAAGGATACTACAGCACTGCATAGTTTTTAGCTTCCAAATTGAAATGCAATTCCTAATGCAACAAGCATGGTGGTTTCCTGGTTTGGGTGAGCAGCACTGTTGCTGCGGGCCAGGGTCAGGTCCCAGGCAGGCTGTGATGGTCAGTGGGTGACGGGTGGCTGTGCCACATCCGCCCTGGCCAAGGGCAGCCCTGCTCTCCTCCTCTCCCAGGCTCTTACCTCGGCATCTGCATTTTCCCTGCTGTTTCTGCTCAAACATGCTCAGCCAGGCAATAAAACTGGGACAGTGAGTGGAGCATTTGTGATGGGTACTGAAAACATGAAGTGTTTCCTTATGGGATGAGAACCTGTATGTCTGCAAGAACAGCACTTTGAAGAAGCAAAGTAAACTCATACTGATACATCCCTTTACATGTTGAAGTCATGTCATAAGTACAACTCCAAAGGAGCTTTTGATGGCCTTAGAAAAGGAAGGAAGAAGGAAGACTAGCACAGTTATAAACTACCCACAGTTGTAAATCTTGTTTTTGGTTTTGTTTCTTTTTTTCTGATCAGCACTGCCCACGTACTGTAATGTCTAGCAGACCTAATCTTTTCATGTTGCTGACCAATAAAAATAAGTGTCACTATAAGCCATTTAGATTGAAAGGAGCAAAAAAAAAAATCCCTTTTGTGTTAAAATCATTCTTCAAAGTACAAGCTTAAGAATTATGTATGGCCTCAAGCAAGTCTCATTGCTTGATCAGACTCTGTAAAGAATGGCTGGGGCACTTTTCCTGGCCCAGAAATGGAAAAATGATGCTGTGAGTGTTCAGAGAGTCTATCTCCAGCAAAAGGAGGACATCATTCTCTCCATGCCGTGAAGGCATGGTTCTTTCCTACCTCCATAAATACATGTGCTTATTCTGAGGGTATGAATTCCTAAATTTGGTGTTATCCCTTTCTTTCCCGTAAAGGATGAGGAGGATGTTTGGAGAAGCAGAGACTTCAGGTGTGACAGTGCAGTCAGTTATGCTAGGAATACTGAGGATTGATTTTATGAAAGTTAATTCTTCTTCCTTTCAAGGACTGAAGGTTGTATACAAGGGCATGAGAATATATTGACTGGCAGGGAATGAATGTAGGGTTTAAGGAGTCTGAGCTGCTTTGTGACACATGTCATTTCTGGAAAAATGAGCCATCCAGAGAAACAGTTTGTCTGCCCTGATGTGCCAAGGAACTTCATGTATTGGCAACAGTGATGGAGTGAGAGTGCAGCAAAAGCTAAGCATTGTGAAAGACTTGAATTTTCATGAGGTACATAAGCAAAAGACAGAGCTGTCTGAAACACAGACCATAGAAACTGTGCTAATTTAGTGAGCCTAAGCAGCATGCTTAGTAGGTAAGTACTGCAGGTGTACCAATAACCAAATCAAGAGCAGTCACAGCCCACTCAGTTACATAAAGGACCATAAAGGAAGCTTAGGTAGCTTGGGAAGATAAAGAGAGTTTTTTGGTTGTTGTTGTTTGGGAAGGGGGTTTCTTGTTTTGTTTTGTTTTTAATTTATATTCCTTTTGATTGGGGATTTTTTGTAACTACCGATGTCCCACCAAAAGTGTTTTCTGCTGGAAAAAAATAGAGTTTTAGCAGCCTGAGGTGCTATTTCTTAGAAGGAGTCTTTTGAAAGTAATCTTTTTAGTTCTGTTATCCACAAGTTTGAGAGCTATTTCCACCTGATGGTTATAAATCTTGCCCATCTTCTCAGCAGTTTTAACATATAAGGAGAAAGTGCCTTCACTGGTCCCTACTTGCTCTGCAGACAGTTATCTTTGATATGCTTAGACTGTGTTTGATCTCATGTCCTGGAATGGGTCTGTTTTTCCTGTTCAGGAGTCAAACACCATATCCTTATGCTCAGTGTCAGATTGGAAGATGGCCAGTGGCTCTCTCTGTTTGGACAGCTTTAAAAATATCTGCTTGCAAATGAAGTTCTGCTGAGATTTCTTCTTCTGACCTACAGACACAAGTCTGCTATTCTTGCCTTCCTTCTGGCAGCGTGGAGGGATGGAGGTGGGTGTAGCAGAATGCAAAGGTATGCATTCTTTGAAGCAAAGAGTAGAGCACAGACAAAGAGAATACTGCAGGGGTAAGAAAAAAGCCCAGGAAAACTTAACTATCAAAGAAAAAAATACCAAATGCAGCAGTTATCATGGTCAGTGGTTTTCAGGGCTTTGGCTGGACTTCTGTCCTTTGTGCCTGCTAGTGCAGTTTTTTGCACATGACTAAAAAAATAGGGAATCTAATATCTGGTGGTTTTTTCCCCTTCCCTATTGAGCAAACCTTCTGCTTTTGATTCATGCTTTAATGTGGAACAGGTTAAAATTAAAAAAAAAAAAAGAAAAAAAGACAGTGCACATCCTCTCTGTACTGGTACTGTAGGACTATTGAAATTTGTGAGCCACAACAGATGAAAGCCTGATATTAGAAGTTTAATCCTTAAACGTTTCTCCTTCATTTCATACTAAACCATAAAACATCCATCTCCACTCAGGAAACAAAACATACATGCAAACTTAGAGTATCAAAGCTAATGGTTTTGGCATTATTTTCCTAATACAGGAGCCAAAAGTCTTTTTATTAAAGATGCACAGTGGCTATGCTTCTTTATTTTTTGAAGAACAGCATATTACTTGACTGAATACAGAGGTAATCAAAATTCAGTCAAGTGGGATGACACTGTGAGTTCTGACATCAAAGGGCAATGTGTTTGATTGATATCAGTCAGATGGCAATATTGTTTGAAGAAATGTAGTCAGAAGACTGGCAATTTAAAGGCTGTAAAAAGTTAGGGGATATGTGAGTGCAGTGTTCCATACTGATTTCCAGTGTACAAGACTGTGTATTAGAGAATTGGAACTAACATGGCAATCTTGTCTCTCAGACACAGGCATCATTCGAAAGGACAGAGAGGAAGAAAATCAAGCTCCTACTTTTCAGGCAAGACAGTCAGCAAGGCATTAAAGATGCAGTAGTAAAAAACTGTTTTCTCATTGTGTTCCTTGCTACATGAGACCAGGGTTTGCATTTTGCTTGAAATATATACAGCACATGATATAACAGGGCTTTAATAAGCAATGAGAACCTTAGCATGCCTTTTTGTGGTTTTCAAAAGCCTAACCCAAGGCGTAACCCAAACCTTAGGCAGCCTTTGGCTCAGGTTGGTTCCAAGGAAAAAGCTGTGGAGGAAGCCATGTTGTGGCAGTTTTGTGTTCCCCTTGGCATGCCTTGTGCAGCTGCAGTGTGCCTGCAGCTCTGGGCTTTGTGGTTTTCAAGACTGTAACCCTAGACAGAGCAGTGAAGGCAGCCTTTGGCTCAGGCTGGTTCAAAGGAGAAAGCTGAGGGAGAAGCCATGTTGTGGCAGTTCTGTGTTCCCCACTGAGAGTTTGGGTGTTCATGCTCTGAGAATGCTGAGTCACTTTGGATAAAAGGCTCATTGCTCCAAAGCTGTCAGTGCAACAGAAATAACCATCACACGCAGTGAGTAACTTCTGAGGCACGTTAGGGGTCACGCAGTATTCTGTTGCTGTTCAAGAGAGGAGAATCCTTCTTGGAGGTAACATTACCATTTTAGCTCTTTAATAGTAAGCTGTGCAATCTTGCCACTTGTTTAGGGATATTTCCTCATAACTGTATGGAAATACTAGCTTGGATTTTCAGCCAGGCAAAATGACTGGTGTTGCTGTGAAGAATTTGTAGCATGTAAAAGACAGCTGGTAACACTGTCCACCTGATTAGTGTTCCATCTTTCAATTCCAATTAAGTGATAGCAAACCTGTTAACCTAAAGTTTTTTTTGTCTCTTTTGTTTGTTTGTTTTTTAACCAAAAAAGAAAAAAGAAGAAGAGAAAAAGGCAAAAAAGAGGAGTTTGGAAACTCCTTTGGATCTCTAAGCATAGTTTTGTTGCCAACAAGCTGGGGGATGTAGGCTGACATGCATCCTGTTTCTAATAGCACACACACTGTTTCTTTATTTAGAGCCTCTTTACCAGTATCAATTAAACCCCAGTTAAATTTGACACATCTTAACCTTGCGTTGGATCCAATTCATTGCTACAGCAGAACCCATATGGCACTGAGACAGTTGCAGGCATCAATTCATTGCTTATGTAGAGTTACTGGCTAAATGCCAAGCAGTAATCACTGCTTTTTGTTAATAGACATGTTTGCTTTTGCAGTCGTTTCTATACACAGTGCTCTAGATTAATTAGAACAAAATCTGTCATCCATCTAAGAAACAACCAGAACTCTTGGGATTTTTTTGCCTCAGATTTAAAGAGAAATGAGTTTTGGCTACCAAAGGTGGTGGTGGAGGAGAGTTGCTTATTTTATATACTTTGTTTTTTCTAGGATAACCTATTCTGTCTATTCAACATATAAGTATCTGCTATTTTCTTGCATTACTGGTGTTGCATTTTAAAGATATTTTAACTTGTGATTATACAGTTTTGGCCTCCCACCCCCAGCTTGATGCCTGAATAATTAACATAGTTAAGTGAACTACTGGATATTGAAGTCTTCTGGTTAAATCATTAGCAATTTAAGATCAAATTACTTTATATCCAGATCTGTGCTGGTGAATACATGTATGATGCCCTCTGCTAAGCCTGAAATGCACTTGAGAATATTTTACTGTGCTAAAATAGGGCAACCCTTTTAATCTAGTGCATTACATGATAGAAATATCATAAGTTCTTTCACCAGAAATTCTTATATTGGTGCCTACCATCATCAAAGAAGTTTAAGAAACCATTTTGGGGCACGTTGTTTAATCCATTGTGTAGTTTTTTATCTCTATAAGGATATTTTTGTGGTGTTTTCTTTAGGTCAACTATTTTTGTTTGCATGAATCCACAGTAAATCGTTTTGCTTACTCTGATTTATAAGTAAAGCTTTCTGATACCCAGTTTTTCCATTCAGAACTGTGTCACATAGGACCAGATGAAAAATCTACTGAGACTTTCCAGTGGATTTATTAGGGATTGGATGGTGTCCACTGTCCTGAGTAAAGACCTCAGACTATTGATCGTCCAACTACTCGCTTGGCTGTTTCTTGCTAAGGGTTGGATATGCCCCCATTTGAAAGGAAGAGGTTGTTGTGTTCAAGGACTAACGGCACCTCCAGATTTCATTTCAAGTAGCAATGCTGTTTATAAACTTTGAGGTATTTCTGTTTATAGAAGTGATTTAATATGATTTAAACCTTAGCAGAGGATCTCATTAACTGACTCCCTTACTTCTTCCTCAGTATTCCTGATTTATGACCCGTACATGTTACATAAGAAAACATGTGTATATACAGATCTGTCTATCTATCTATCTGTCTATCATAAATAATTTCTCTTTGCATGAAGGGGCAGTAAAAACACCTCTATTTTATGGAAGTTGTTATCTATTTCAAAACTTTTTCCTAATGTTGCGTTAATGTTTTAGTATTCCAGTGCTGTTGGTCCATTGTTCGGAAGTACAGCTTTATCAGCAGAATGTGTGGCAGATGGTTTACATTTGCATTAGCCTTCTGGAAAAGGAATCAGCTCCCACCAACATAAGCTTCATCTTTTCTTTTCAAAATTTACAACAAATTCGTCAGAATGGCATTTTTAGAAGAAAAAAACCCAATCCGACTGTCTTTGAGTTTCCTTTTTGAAGAGAAAAAATGAGTCCTGTTCTAATGCCCTCATCTGCATATATATCTTCTGTCCCCTCCCCCAGTGTTTGTTAAAATGATTTAAGTATTTCATTATGCAAAATGACTTTTATAAAAAGACCTTCCTTTTTGCCCCACAGTCATTCTTAATTTCGTTTGTCACTTGTTATAGAGTGGAGTTATGTGAAGCTAGGATATATTATTTGTTCTAGTCTGTATTGGATAATTTATTACATTAAGAAACCAATAATTTTCAAATATAATCAGATTTAAGTTTTTAATAAGATTCATCCTCCCATTCACACTTGCTTAATTTAAGGATATTAAATGTGCTCAGGAATGAGCTGCCTCTCAAAGCCTCATGTGCCTATTAAAGGATTTTATTCCTGATGTGTTAATAGGATTTAATTACATTAGCCTTATAGTCCAGAGACACACTACAATTGTTAAACTTGATAAACCAGGCAAATACATGCTGAAAGAGTCATGGCCAGCTCCTCAAAAAGAAAAAAATTACAAGGTGTTAATATTTTAATATCTCTGCTATGTAACTATAGGTTTGCATAATGCTGAAATTTTAAATATTGAATGTTTAACACATTGCTAATAACAAAAAATTAAAATCAAGGCTAATGCAAAAATTAATAAAGGTTTCTATTGAGTGTTTGTATTTGTTTCTTATTTCTGATTCCAAAAGATTAATTTAGATAAACTTTCAGCTTTTCTCTTCTTATGACATCCTCTTGTGTACAGACAAAAGCTGCAGCAAATCATTCTGGAAATTCAGCATGCTAAACACTGTCTTGATTTCTTGTTTCCTATTGCTAATTAGGTTAATGGCACAGTGACAGAAACAGACAACAATGGTTTGGGACATTTTGCAGAGGTGTGGCTGGGGAGAGGGAGAGAGAAGCAAGCACTGAGTGCTGCTGTGTGTGAGTGTCACCAGGAGCTCCTTGGGCAGCAGTGGCTGGAGCAGGAGCTCCGTGGGCAGCAGTGGCTGGATCAGGAGCTCCTTGGGCAGCAGTGGCTGGATCAGGAGCTCCTTGGGCATCAGTGGCATGGAGCAGGATCTCTGTGGGCAGCAGTGGCTGGAGCAGGAGCTCCGTGGGCAGCAGTGGCTGGATCAGGAGCGCTGGCTCCTGTCAGTGCTGAACGCTCTGCGCACGGCAGGACGTGCAGGGATGGAGGCACTGAGGGGGCTGCAGGGAACCACAGGCAAGGGAAAACAACTAGCAATCTGCCATCCAGTTGGACATCTTGCTTCCAAAATTAGATTGATGTGCATTATGGCACATTTCCATTGGTGATTCCAGACACTCAAGATGTATTTTGAGAAGATTTAGGCCCTGAGTTTTTCTCTCGCTTGCACAGAGTTAGGCTTCGGGCCTCTCAAAACATGGTCCAGGCCGCATTTGTTTGGAGGAGCTAAACATGTAAAGTAGGCTTTCATTTCAAAAAAGGAACTTTCTGGCACTTATCCTTGCCATGGTAGCCTTGGAAATGTGAAATGATATAAGCTGTTTTTTGGGTTAAGCGGGAAGTAGGAGCAGGGCTGTGTCCTGCCCGGTGAGCACTTGGTGTGACAGCCCAGGCTCTGCACCACCCTCCTGCCTCAGCCTGCCCGGGCTGGAGAGCTGCTGCTCTGCCCTGAGCGGGACAAGGAGAGCTGGCTCTGGGATGGACCTGCAGGGAGAGGCCTGAGAGAGTGAGCACAGGCTCCATACATGAGAGAACTCCATCCTCACCAGTCTTCTGGCTCTAAATAAAACAGGCTTTCTGAAAATCTCATTACTCTGGGGACTCCAGCTTGTGATTGAAAACACCCAGACCCACACCAAGGTGGGAGATGGATGAGGTGAGCTGCAGCTGAGGTCAGCTCTTGTTAGGGCTTAGGCTGGGCTGCCTTTGGACCACCTATGCCAGACTTGGGAGCTGTTTGATGTAGGAACTGACTGTGGGGTCTGCATCCAAACCTGCAGGGAGGCAAACTGTGACTCCTAGCTGCCAGACCTTGGTTTCCTGGAGGAAGTTGCAGAGTGCAGGCGAATAAGCATCTATAAGAGAGAGTCTGTGTAACAGGCACATAATTATGGTGGCCTTCTTCTACTTAAGGTCCGTTCTGCTTTTTTGTACACTTGTAATGCCTTGTCTGTGTCATTTCTAATTTATGAATAGCTTTTTAAGACAGCATTACAGCTTTCACATTTATAGTTTGATAAACTCTTGAAAAAAATTTTCAGGCTTGGTATCTACTGTTTGAGCAGGATTATTTATTGCTTTGTCTGCATTGGCATATATAAAAAGCTGTGTGTGTTTATTAAAGACAGAAGATATCTTGCTTAAAGATGACTGCCTGTAAACATGCAGCTCGTCACCATTTATACATATATTCACTTTTTTTTTGCCAGCAATACTGTGCTAGGTCTTTCCTAATTTGACTTGGGATTTATGGCTCTGTGGTGGTTTTTTTTCCAGTTAGGTGCCCATATTTCCTTTCACATGAATCTCCCAGGCATTTAAAGGGATATTAGCTGCCTTGTGTTGCCACTAGAAGCTGAAGCTGAAATGGTAGCTGCCAGCAGGGATTAGCTGAGTGTGCCTTTGTTGTATCAGATACCAGGAGCATGAACACAGCTGTCTGCCAGGTCTGGCAAGGCAGTCACCCCACTCTGCCTCCTCACTGCTCCTGGGGTTTGTTGCTCGGTTTATAAATGATGAAAATGGAAATGACATAGAAATTGTGTTCCTGTGAAAAATATTGAGATTTTGAAATTCACCTTTGTTCCTCTTCCAGAGTTTCAGGACTCATCACTGAAGCAGGAAGGATGGTTACTCAGTGAGATTGCTGCTCCCGGGGGTTATGGGGCTTGTTCTGGGACACTAGGGCCATGCCTTGTCAAATGCCAGAGAAATGCTCCCATGGAAAAAGGGTCTGAAACCACATCTCAGGCTGTAAGCAGTGCTAAGGAACTAAACCATAAAAGTTTAATTGCAAAGGAAAAACAGGAGACCTGAGAGTAGGGGGATGCATTTCACAGGGACTCCCAAAGGACAACTGATATACAGTTTGAAAAATAATAGCAGAGCTGAAAAAATCAATGGTGTTGAGCAGATATAATGATAAAAATTAGGAGTTACTTTCAATGGAGACAAGAATTAGACTGTGATGTGAGCAGAAATAGGTCACAGTGCACAATGAAATACAGAAGTGGGATGAGTTTCATGGCATTAAGTGTAAGGTCCTCTGGTGCAGGTGTGATAGGGAGAAGAGCAAAACCTTTGTGGGGACATCTGTGATGAGACATTACAGCCCCAAAGGAAAGATTCTTCTGGGCTGAGGCAGGTGGAAAAGACACAAGCCTCCTCACTCCCTCCAGACATACCTCCCATCCTTGGAAAATGTAGCCTGGCTTGGGAAAAACCAGCAACCTGACATGCCCTGCTGGTAGAGTCTGTTGGCAAGCACTGCAGTCTTTAACAGTGTTGAATTTACTCTGCACATCCTTTTTATACCCACTGATGCTTCTCTCTAATGCCTTGTATGTTGGTGGGGAGGAGTATCTATTTGCACTTGAGATGCTATTGTTATTCTCATGGTCTCTATCACTCACACTTTTCCTCTCACATTATACTGACAAGATGATTTTACCTCTCATCCTTTCAGTGCTTTATTTTAATTGGCTTGCCAGGCTCCTGCCTGCATGTCCTGCATGGACCTGGCTCTTTCTACATCTCTTTGTTCAGGTTTCTAGTAGGACCTTACTGGAGTACAGTAGGAAATTCACATTTCAGCTCCTTTTCTCTGCATCTCTCCTTGCCATTCCCTGCACCCATCCAGCCTGTCTGGCATGTTTTCTGGCTGATGTTCTCCTTTGTGATGCATTCATTTGTTTTTTCTTTTTCCCTGAACCACTTCACCTGCTGTTTGGAATCCTTTCCACCTTTTTCTTCCAAGTGGGAACCATCTGGTTCTCTGTTTGGTGTGTCTCCCACAGGATTTGGGTGAGAGGAGGTGCAAGGATCCTTGCATCCTGTGCCATTGGGTGCCAGGTCAAGGTCGAGCCGAAGTTACTGCTTCTGTTTCTTCCTCACACCATGTTTGTCACTGGCAAGTCTTAGCTTCTCTTGCAGTTGTTCCTGAATTTTCATCCTTCTCCTTTTCTTTCAGACTTAAATTGGCACTGAGGAAAAGGTCACATTAATAACAAAATTATTAATTTCTAGGCGTCCAGAATAGTTCACTTCAGTGCTACCAGGCATTGTGTCGTCTTGCTTGTGTGGTTCATGAACTACATGCTAATTTTCTTTATATTTAATTACTGTCGAATGCCTCCTGTGCTTCAGGGTACAAGGCATCTTCTGAACTAATTAGGGCTTTTTCTCTGAACAGGCTGTTCCCTACAAGTCTACAAAGGGTTTCTTGTGCTTTCCTTTGAAGCATGTGGTAACCGGCCTCTGCCAGCAGTAAATGGATTGCTGGACACTCTGCTCCCAGAGTTCCTCTGTTATTAAATCCACAAATTTACACAAAGCAAACTCAATAAATGTAGAGCGGGCTTGGATCTTTGGCACGCAGATGTGATGGACTGCATATTGGACAAGCTACTGTGCTTAAAAGAAAATAAATATATTTTATCTTTAGACAATTACACATTCTTTCATCATAAGAGTGCACTCCATGTTAACCCCTTCTAGTCCAGGCTTTATCAGGCAAGTCTCCCTTGTCATTATGTAAAAGCTGTGCAGATATCAGAATTTCATCTTCTGTACTGCTTGGTCAGTGATTAAATCAGTGCATGCTGAATGCAAAAAGTGCTACAGCAATGTTACATGTTATTATTGATTATGCATATAGCAGTCAATACCAACATACTGTGTTTCGACTGCAAAAATGATCATCTTAATTAGCTAATGATTTTTAGTCTGGTTTCTCAACAAAAGGAGAAATGTGGTCACTCTTTCTATCTGACTGTTCTCCCTCTCCGCTGTCCCTGTCACTTCTGAACTTGCTGGGTTCAGACAATGTCAGTCTGGTTTGACTGAGGGTGGAGATTTCAGAGGCATCAGGTCCTCAGGTGTTTAAATAGGGCATCAGGAAACCTCCCTGATACAGCAGTGATGTGCTAAACCAGGTCAGGCACTGGACCCACTGGACACACCGTGGGAGGAGCTGTGTGCAGCTGTGAGGCTTCACTCCAGCTGTTGCTCAACAGTTCAGAGGATGTTACCAAAACTTCAGCTTTTGACTTAAGAAGAGATGATGTGCCCTCTGCTCTCCCTTACGTAGCTGAAGTGCTGAAATCATGTGAAGAGCCAAGTCATGGTTACCACCTGCTCAAAAGCAAAACTTTGTATTATTTTTCTTTCTCTTGTAGATCAGGTTATCCATTTCAATTAATGAACCAAACATGCTAGGCTGCTGTAGTCAGTCTTTCAGAAGGAATAAGAGCCATTTAATGTACCAGTTTGTGGTGTAAATGACAAAAAGCTGCCTCCGCAGGCAGGACTCCCCTTTGGGACGGGTTACACCAGGCTTCCTCACACAGCAGTCACTTTCTACTAGGAACTACATCTCCAAAGCCTTTTTACTGACATTAAAGCATCTCATTTTCTGAAGTTGGGTCATGTCCAAGCATATGAGCTTCTTCAAGCATGAAATTCCACTTGACCCCATTAAGGTTTCCTTGGCATCAGATATGTGCACCACAGAGTGGATAATGTTCATAACTCATTTCACATTACCCCCGGGTAGTGGCAGTGGAGAAATCCTGTCTAGTCTAATGTAATCAAAGCTGTGAATATGAGGAAATTGAAACATCTGGCCAGGTTCCTTGTTGTGCCCCAGGAGGTGTGACATGAGAGATTCAGGTCAGAAAGAAGGGGGACAAAGGCCTCTCTCTAGGGATGCATGCTCTGCAGAGGACAGATGTCCCAGCAGTGTCACCAGCAGCACCAAGGGGTGCCTTGGCTGAGCATCTCACCTCAGCTAATTTCTTACACTTACACTGAAGTTCAAAGGTACAGTTACAGTTCATGTAAACTTGTCTGAGCTAACCTGAGAGTAGGGATCTGCACACAAACAAGGAGATGCTCTGGGCAGGCAGAGCTTTTCTGGACTAGCTGCATGGATTTTGGAGTGCACTCCCACATTCCAGCGCTGTGGAGGGCTGTGGCTCCAGGACTGCATGCTGAGGGAGCCCAAGGGCAGGGGCTCAGGCCAAGAAGGCATGCTTAAATCCTTAGAGAAACTGTTTTCATTACACTTGAAAATTTGTCATCTTTTTATTTAGTGCCCATATTCTAAGCTTGGTCTTGGCCCCTCAATTTTGCAGTGCTGGATATGAGGTTTTCCAGGCTGGTTTCTTACTAAAGGAACAAATATTTTGCTGGAAGTCTCCAGGACACACTGCTTATGTCTGTCAGGGATGTTTTTGCCTATGCTGAGAAATTTTCCTAATGCTCTTGTTGCTTTTGTCCTTATGCTCATAAATATTTTTAGATTCTTTAACTAGAATTTCCCTATAAAATGTGTAGGGTATTATTCTTTCATTGCTTATTTTTAAAGGAGGAGGCATTGTTCTTTGCCTGCAAGCACTGAAACCTAGAGCACTGCCATTTCCTTCTCCATAATTTGATACCCTTGCCAGAATTTCAACTATTGTGATAGACACAGTTCCTGTGTGATAGACACAGTTCCTTCTGAAACTGCTGAAACTTACTGCGTGCCTTGAAAAGGAGAGGAGGGAGAGAGGAGAATGGTGAGATCAGACTTCAGCTTTTAAAACCATGACATTTTTTACTGGGTATCTCCTGAAGTGATGCTTTAACAGGGATTGATGACTAGGTATTTCTAGTCTTTACATTTTCTAGCTCAGTGGGTTTCAGCACAGAGGAGACCACAAACTTGTTCTCACACAAGAGTGATGATGGACAGACTAGAAAAAAATAGTTTGTAAAATTGTCCCTCATCCAAGTTTCAGGGAATAATACTTTTACCATTAGTGTTCAGCAGAAGTCTCATTAGCTTGGCTGGATGTGATAGCATAGCTGTACTGCCTTAATTAAAGCAGTTAAACTGTTTATTCACAAAGTGCCAGTGTGTCTAGGATATGTGTTTGGAAAGAATGAAAATCAGCTTTCCACAGAGGATGCTTTCTTTTTGAAGGATGTTTATAGCCCAGTCCCAAGGTATTCTTCCTTTCTGAACACATCCAATTTTTTCAGTTATCACTGGCCGTTCACCATGATGATTGATAACAGCACAAAAACAAATAGTTATTTAACCATTATAAAAAAAAGCCTTTCAAAACAAGCCTTGAAGAATGGCTCACTTTGTACAAGTAGGATTTTGCTGGGCTGTCTGAATCAAAATTAACCTGCTTTCTTCTGTGTCAGGGAGGATGTAATGGATGGCTCTCAGGGCTGGCAGGTTACTCCCACCTGCCTGCCTGAAGTTACTCCTTCGAATGTGGGCCAAGTTGACACAACTTGAAATTTACCCTCAGGCAACATTCAGGACCATATTTGATGATTTTTGGGCTCAGTCCTACTCTCTCTGGGCATATGTTCTCACAATAAAAATATGCTCCCCTTCCCTGGCTTGACACTAATTGCTCAGCCAGGAAGTGAAGGATTCTGACACTGATTTAAGCACGTACTCGAAGCCATCACTCTTCAGCACAAAAATCAGGGGCAGGTAACACATTCTTAGCTGCACTTCAAGTGCAGCAGCATACTTTAACACATGCTGAAGTGCTGTCCTGAGGAAGGGCACTTTCTGGGTCCACTCTGTGACCTGTCATTTCTTACCTAGATCTCATTTGCCAAAAATGATGTGGCAACATGCATGGATGTCCATGGCATCTATGATTTTTCCACAGCATCAGGAACAGGGAAAAGTCATCAGTGGGGCACTTTCTGGAACAAGTAACTTCCCTTTTATCCTCTCTGCATCTCCTGGGAGGTTTCTTTTGTTTCCCTTCTCCTGTGTTAGCTAGCTGGAGCCTTGGGATACCACATAATGTCTGGAACCTTTTCTTTGGTGTTTTTATTTAAAGCCTTCATAATTTACAAACAGAAATCTAACTCTGAATAGACAACTAGCCAGCCCCATGCTGCATGATTACTAGCTGCACCACAAGGAGGAGTGAATGTGGGAGCCAATGCCTGGAGAAATGTTTTTTAAAATATATTTAATTTTTTTTTTTGCTTTGGCTTTCACTCCTTGTTTTCAGAATGTCTGTGGTTTTTGACATGTAAATTTGCCTGTCCTGAAATGCATGTGGCTCCTTAATGCTCTATAGTAAAGATGTGTTTTTGTTTCTCACCATCTTCCTAATCTTCAGCTCTCCTGCCTTTCTCACTGGGGAGGCTCTGTTTTCTCTCCTGTCCTCAGGAGAAGTGTCAGCACTGTGTGTCAGAGGGGCAGATCCTTGGGGTCCTCCCCATAAGTACCTACTTGGGATGACTTCTCAACTATAACTAGTTACTTCAAATTACTAAGATGAAACCTAATTGCCTGTTTTTAACACATTAAGTGCTAACTGTGTTGACCCCATATTATTTGATCCCCTCTATCAGGACTAGCAAGTCAAATACCCTACAGAAGGCTAAGTATATTGCCCTTTTCACTGAAACTTGTATTTTTCTTAAGAAAGGTAACAACTGCTTGAAAAGTTCTATTCTTCTCCATAAACCCACGTTTTTTTACATTACACCGCCTTTCAACACTTCTTTTAAAGCTGCATTCTGTATCAAATGCTTCATTATTTTCCTCTAGCTTCAAGTAGGGCTGAGAAGTCTACAACTATCCCGATTATCTCATTTGCCCCTGTCAAATATTGACACTAAATATTTAATAGTAAGTACTGATAGTAATGGGTAAAATGTTGAATTGGTGACTGTACCAGATTCCTGGCCCTAATGCAGGCCAGGCAGGCTCTCAGCCCTCACTGTGCTGTCCTGGCAAAGAGCTGAGGGCCTAAGCACCTGAAGGAGACACAGAATGAGAGTCCTACCTCCAGTGTGTAACCCTGTCTTCACTGTTAGCCATTCCAAGTGCATGCTCACTTTTCCTTTAGACAGTGCCTGAAAGCTATTTAGGAATCATAACAACAGCACCATCCTCCCAGGTGAGCCCTGGGTTGTCTGTGGCGTTTCATGGTTTTAGGCACTTCTACTGAAATCTGGAGCACAAAGCAGATTCCCTTCTGATCAATGTCCCTGGGAGATAAATGTAGGGCTATTCATCAACAGTGTTAGGAGACACCTTGCAAGTGAAGCAGCTGTACTTGCATCTGTTTGAAAAGTGAAATCAGATCCCATAGGTACTGTGTGTGGATGAAAAATAGTCAAGAGTTTTGTTCTAAGGTTTCCTCCTTTTGTATTTGCCAGGATGTGTGTGTGAAGCATCCAGCATCACCAAACAGGTGGTGCTCTTTGCATCCTTTCCATGTTCCTATTCATGCATTTTTACTGTGATTGCTCTTTCAGGGGCTATCCTCTGTGATAGCTGAACAAATTAAGGCAGCCCTGAATTGGAAGGTCTGCAATCACCAGGTTGACCTATATCAGCCAGTTGTATTACTTTAATTTCTTTCAATGACCTCTGCTTCTTGCATGACAGCCTTCTAGTATATGGATGTTTTGTAGTGGAAAGATGCTGAATGAGGAAGAAAAAGCTGGCCACTCACCTTGAATATGAATCATGAAGAGCTTTCTCAGAGCTGCCTCTTCTTAATTTCCTGTGGTCAGTCTGTTAGGGACATTGCTGCTGGAAAGCCAATATGATCTGTGTTGCTATTTCAAAACAAATGCCTCTTTATCTGGTAAGATTATGTGTTCTTTCAGCTTCCCAAGCAATTCCAACAGGAAATAAAGGAAAATCAAATGGCATTCTATTATTTTTTTTCTCTTTCATATTATTTTACTCACTGTTGGAAGTAGAAATGCTTAAAAAAATACTTAACACATACAAAATAATAGTAGTAATAATATTATATGGGGATATCTTGTCTGTAAATCAGTGGTGACAGAGTAACCTGCAGCCCAAGCAAAAAAAATGTTCAAATGGCTTTATTGAAAATCAATATGCATTTGTAACTGAGGATTGTTTTTTAAATCCTTTGTGTTCATTGCTGGCTTTGTAGTGATGACACTTGCAGGGGCACTTACAGCTTTGTTTCCAGGAGTTAGTCCTAAATTGCTGGAGCAGGTAACTGAATTTCCTCCCTGTTTTCTTTTTCCATCTGTCCTGACTGCCATCATTCTTGAGTAAAAGGAAGCTGGGTGGCGAATGCTGCTGTAGTTCACACTATTGCCTGTGGCACAGGCAAGTCAGCAAAGGCAGGTGGGACACAGGTCCCTGCAAATGGCTGGCAGTCACCTCCCCATCCAGAGAAGAAGACATGACATAAAGCAGGAGGATGAGAAGGACCCTGGTGCTTGGCTGTGTCCCTCAGACACTTGCTCTCTTGCCATGGATGTAACACTTCTGACATTTTGGTGGTGGCAAATTTTCTAGCAACAGTGTGAGAAATGTGTGTACCTGGTGTTTTTTCCTCTGCACAAAAGAGAAAAACACTTGGACCTCAGCCAGTCCAGGGAGTGCAACTAAAACTGATGTCAAAGGCAGATTTCCATTGAAACACAGTTTGTGTGGGGCAGCTGAGGTGTTGATGTGTGAACTTCCTCCATCCCTTGCAGAACCCCAGAGGAGTGGGACTCCTGGGAGCTGCAGCAGCTCCTGGGCTTTGATTGCCTCAAGGTCCAACTGGCTCCAGGTGTGAATAGAGCTTTTTAGGGGTCCCTCAGCTGAGTGGGTCTGCAAAGGTCACAGGCTGTGGTTGGGGCAGCAGCTCCTCAAGCTGGATTGTCCAAGAAAAAGTAGGTTGCTTTTTTTTTTTTTTTTTTTTAAATTCAGTTTTGTATTTGTGTGTGTCAGCTGTTTGTTGGAGAACTGTTTTTCAGCAATTTCTACTTCTGTCTGTATTGGCTTCTGGCAACATTTTTAGTTTATGCAATCTGGTATGTTTTCAAGGTTGTTTTTCCTCACTAGAGATCTTTCCTGTATTGTTATTCTATCCATGTGCATGCTATAAACTTAGGTGACCTTTTCTGTGCACAGCCATCAGGTACATGTGGATCTCAGGAAATGCTAAATCACAAAACTGCTGTGATGAGGTCTGTGTGCTCTGCACAATCTCCAGTGACTGGGCCAAGCTAGGGTGCATTTTTAGAAACTGAGTAATAGAAGTTAGAGTAAAAAGTGTTTTGTCTAGGGAGCATTGTAATTGTCAAGAAAAAAGACTGTTCTAACCTTTGTAAAAAATGCAAGAAGATTGTCGATCTTATGACTGAAGATGAAAACAGGGAATGCTGCTTTCATTTGACTTTTGCTTGATCGTCTAAGCAGTTTCACATGTATGCCATATGCTTGCATTATTTATACTTTCACATTTCGTTATGTATATATTACTCCATCTGTGTTTTTTTCTTTTTAGTCTTTACCATTCTACATTAGGATTGTATTTGAATAGAAGTGTGTAAAGTAAGTTAAAACACCTGTTTCACTACTTGAAGTGCGGCACGATGTATTTTTCAGACAGGAGTCCTAATTAATGTTTTTTCTGGTTTTCTTACAAGATACAAGATGATGTATTGGGCATAGAAATGCTTTCTTAAGTTATGGCCTACTGACTTGTTAAAACAAGACTGAATTAAAAAGAAAAGTCTGCTATAGGCAAATCAACTTGTGTTATCCTTGGTTGCCTTATTTCAATAATTTTGCATATAAAGTGATAACATTCTGGGCATAGTAAAGGCTTTTTGTAGAGTTTCTGAGAATGGCAAAACCCATTACTTTTCACCTAGTATGTGAAGCAAATACTTTCTAAAGCAGACTGTTGTTAATTATGTCCTGGTGTGTTGGCTGAAAGTCCCTATCACCTGTGCTGCTCTAAAAAGAAAAGATTCTTTAAGGTGTGTCCTTTAGCTTCAGAAACCATTCTATCAGCAAAGGCAGTCTCTTTGAAAACACAAGGGAATAAGAGAGAGAGAAAAACGCCAGATACTACTTGATATGTGTGATTCCTATTCTAGCTGCTTACAAAATATCAGTTTTCCAAAAGGAAAAATGTTGGAAAAAGCTTTTGTGCTCTGCTGTTAGAGATGCCACTGCTCATTACCACCTCTTCTTAAAGAGGAATGAGTTAAACACAGCTGACTTGGGTATCACAAGGATGCACATGGCACAGAAAACCAGGAAAGAAGAAACCTAAAATACAGTGAATTTGATCTAAGAAGCTTTTTAGGGAATATACAAAATTAGATTAAAAATGTCACATAATATGTGTTTGTTTCAGTGTGGAGGGAGGGGAAAAATGTTGATTCTTAATTAATGTACTGGCATGAAACAGTGCTAAGGGTTCAACTGAGTGTTCATAGCTGCTGCTTCACCAAACTATGAACCTTCTGAAAGTTCCTTTGTGGCTGAAATATTAAGTTCCATATGATAAATAACCAGGATTTTACATATATCTGTTCTACATGATGCAATTACTTGAGCTAGCTGTAAATGGGGTAGATAAAATATCAGAAATAGTTGAACTGCTAAAATGTGGCATATGTGGAGAGCTGCTTAATCCCACTGGGCAAACAAAATAATACTGCTGCTTTTATGCAAGTTAGCTGCTGTCTAGACATACCTGTAGCCTCCTAAATCTCTTAGTACTTTTGAAAGTTTTACTGCTGCACTCATCACTCATTTTATATGCTTTAGAAAGCCATGAAATGGCTGTTTAATTATGCAAAGTGAAGGTATAATTAAATTTCACTGGAACTATGGGGATTTGAATATGATGAAATAAAATGGGTTTAGTTTTACAGGCTCAGTGTGCCACAGAGTAATCACAAAGCCTTCTGATTTTTTTTTTTTTTTTTTTTTTTTAATTCATATCTGTATACCTCTGGGGGAAGGGAGAGTTTGGGCCCAAGGTGGATCTCTGCCTTTATGCCAGGCAATATGGATGTACACTTTAAAAAGTTAGATGTTGCCAAGCACAACTCAAAGATGATATTTGTTTTGCTCTAGAAAATCTGCCAGTGCTCTTAATATGCACATCTGGAACTTCTTGAACCTGGTAATAGGAGCAGTGACAAAGGCCAAATGAAGAGTCTGAGAAAGCAGCTCTACAATACAACATTCAAACATAGCAGCATGGACCTGGACCCCAAAGCATGAGAGCTGAGTACAGTACTGCCAGCTAAGAGCTGCTGGCTCAGCTGCTCTGGATAATTGGGCTGCTTGCCTAAAAATGGGTGTAAGAGATTGGCTTTTCCTTGATACTGGCAGCTTTAAATCTTCCTCCATCAGCCTTTTAACATGGAGCTGGCTGGTTGCTTCTGTGTGCTGCTTACCATTTGGGATAAGGTGGTAGAGATTTGGTTTCACTTTGCTTTTTCTGATTTAAGACCCATTTTGGAGAAGACCAAGATTGTTGCTTTCTAATGGAGTGGAGACTGGGGAGGAAGAAATGGCTGAGAGAGAAGGAAAATGTGGTGGGAATGCAGCATTTCTCATCTAGGCCAGGCTCTCCTGATGGAAGCTCAGTGCTGTGGGCTGGTGCATGCTGGCTTTTCTCTGTCTTCAATGCTATAATTTTGAAAGATAGAGGAGGGGGAAGTGCTTTGTACAGTTGTGGATGGGAGGCACAGCTCGAGATCCTGCTCTGATGTGGTTGTCTACTATTGCAACTGGATTGTACAGTGATATAAAATATGCACCTGGCATTACATAGGTGTTAAGGGCAAATTTGTAGCTAATATCATGACTCTTATTTCTTATAGTGTTGTCTGATTGTACCTGTTGAGTCTGAATTTTTCAACAAGCTGTCTGACTTGAGCTGGGTTCCTTTTGTTCTCTCCAATTCAGCCATTTCCAGAGTGGGCCTATGTAGAAAATGGCTATTTTTTTTTCTGTTTACATCTTTTGTGGTCTCTTTTGTGGTTTGTCTTTTTTTTCTTTTGGGATTAGTATATTGTTTTTTCTCCTCAAGTCTCTATGTAATATGTCAAGAATTCAGTTTGATTTGTATGTAGTCACACAGCCCCCATAATTGTTTAAGCAAATGCTTTGGAGATCCTGCACTACAAATAACTGCTGGTGGGTAGGCAATAAGTGCATGTGTCAGGAAAGCCTTGCTGGCCTTGGCAACCCCTGTACCACTGCAAAGCCCTGAGGTGACAAGCAGCAAGAAGTTTCCCTCTACATTATCTGTCAGCTGAGGAGGAAAACTACATTCAGCAGAGATACCCTCCCTTTATTTCCTCAGTGCTTCCCAACCTCACCTGTGGGCTTTTTGGGATATGTGTGTATTTTTCTTTATTCTCTCTTAAAGCTGCCTGAGTGTTACTGAGTGGTGTTGGACCATCTCTGATAGAGCTGGCTCCTGCAGTCTGAGGAAGTTTTGACCAACTTGTTAGATAATAGCTGTGGTGTATAAACCATTTGCTGACTTGCCTTGTTTGAGCTATTTTCCTTTAGAAAAAGGAGCAAGGCTCCCCAAGGATAGGTGAAATTGAAATGCAATTGCAGAGGAAAAAGATGCTTTTTGAGACAAAACAGCTGTTTCCCTACATTCTTTTGAGGTAGATGACTGTGCCTCTTTAGGTTTCATATAATCTTTCTAGACTGCAAAGTAAGGCAAAGGAAAGGCTGAAACCAAAGTGGTATGAAGTTAAAAGCTAATCTAATACTTTAAAAGATATGCTGGATGCACTTGTGACACTCTTACCTTTACCTGAAATGATGTTGAGAGGGAGGGGTAGTAACCATTGATATCACAAAAATGAAACAAAAAACCCCCAACAAGATGGAATGATTCCTTCCAGAAAACACAGCTACTTGTTTATTGTCCATCTTTTTGTCAACACACTTGCAGTGAGGGAAGGAGGAAATCCTAGTGGTTCATTTGAATTTAGTATTTGATATTTTAGTTGTGCTCCTCACTTTAATGCTTAAACTTCAGAACATTTGCACACCTTCCTTCATAACTGCCCTTGGTTTTTTTCCCCTTCTTTGTGAGAATATCCTGAATTACTGATGAATTGAACATTTTCAATGGTTTCTGTCACTTTGTCAGTGCTGTGTGGTTCCTTCACCTTTTCAAAAATGTGATGTTATGAGAACTTGAGGTAGCATATGCAGTAAATGGGTGATATTTTTCTGTCATGTGATTAAACTTCGAACAACAATCTTTGGGGCTTGTGAATGCCTGAGCTATAGTTCCTGCAGGGAGCTTATGACCAAGCTTGCAGGTGACTAAATAGATTTGTTTGCAGAAGTGCTGAATGGGTAGATAGCATGACTTTCCACTTGACCCTTGCTTGTCAGATTTTTTTTTTCCTTTTCAAATATTATTTTTCTCTAGAATACAGGGCAGGCCCTTGTTAATGTTTTCATCTTTATTTGGGCAGGCTCTCCAAGAGTGACCTTATAAAAGAATCATCGTTCATTTCTTTGAAAAAAGCTTGTCTACTAAGGAAACCAGTTGGTTTGAAGACTTGTGGTTATATGTAACTGAGATCTATGAGGGAATGAAAAAATTAAAAGAAGTACAAGCTATTCAGACTTAAAACTGTAATAAAAATAGTTTGTCAGCAACAGGTGTTCCTTTCACGCTGCCAACTTTCTGTTTATTACACTGTTGTCCATCTGTGTAAGTCTGTTGCTCTTGGAGCTTCCTAGTGAAATGAACAGGACATTTTTCTCTCTGAAATCAATATTCTGATGAAATCTGCAGAGCAGCACAGATGAGGGAGTTGATCTTACCTTGTCCCTTTTCCCACAGGCATTGTTCCAGGGTCTGTGTTTTGCTGGCAGTGTGTGAGGGTTGTGTTAAAACATGAGAAGGGGGAAAGAGGGGTTGAGGTGGTGCTGGCAGTGGGGAGAGATGAGAGGAACTCTTTAGTACTGGAAGAGTGGGCCAGAGGGGAAAAGGAACTGAACATGTTTTTTGTTAGAAACGTCTTACAGACAAGAAGCCAAAATAAGCAGTGAACAAGGGTTCTCCCTTTTCTGAATTCTGAAGAAGGAGGAAAAAAATAGTGACAAGCTGTAGTACATGAGCTCTACAGTCTATGGGCTAGTATGTTCAGTGACATGAGAGCACATCTTCATAAAGTCAGAGTGCATTTTTGGTTTGGTCTGTGGTGACCACTAAAGGCTTTATACTAATGCTGTTACCAGGGGCAGCTGCATTGTAGTACTGCTTACGTGTTAATTCACTGCACTGACAGTCACATTTCATGTAGCAGCTGCTGAAGCCACAAATATTCAGCAAGGATGAAATGTGATAAAGCTTCAAAGAGGCTTTCTTCTGCAGTATTAATTCTTTATATAGGAACAAATAGTTTTCTATTACTATTTTTAACTTTTCTCTTTAGTATTATCAAAGAAATTCATTAGCTACTGGTTAGGAGTGTCAAGTTCACTTCATAGCATTTTCTTATATATGTATCTGTTCTAGATTTGTACAACCTAGTTCAGTAAAGTCTTTACTATGATAGGAACAGCCCACCTCATGTTATGAACACTTTCAAATTTCCTTAGTTCCTCTAAGTATAATGAGGACTTAGCCTCTGGGCACAGGGAGGAGAAAATTCAAGTTTAATATACAAATGATTTAAGAAACTCTTGGCATGTGCAGAAAATGGTATCTGTTTTGGAAGGATTATTGATTGTGTCTGCTTTTTAGCTAAGCTTTGATGGGGAAAGGGCAAACTCTATCATGCAGGATACCAATGAGATTCTCAGGTTAGTGAGCAAATGTGACCAGAATGTCTGTGGCTTAAGGGTCTTTATTCTGCTGTGATTTTTCAGTGTAGTTGTTTTTTGTTGTGTTGGAAACTAGATCAGACGTATCTGGGAGCTGTGTAGGGTTTTGGAGTTAATGGGGCTTTTTTGGGTTTTTTTGGTTTGTTTTTCATGTTTTTTCTTTGTTTTGTTTTTTGTTTTGTGGGTGTGTTTTATCGGTGCATTTTAGTCATTGCTTGTGAGTTTTTACTTTGAGGCTGGAAGTAGCAACTTGTATGGCTGTAACTGAAGGTTCTGGGTTTGGTTCCTGCTGGCAGCCATGCTCTCAGAAGCAGCTCCAATACATTTGATCACCAGTGCTAAAATGTGTCTTTGCCTGGCTGGGGAGTTTGTGATGTGGTAGCCAGACCTGTGCTGGCAGGATCCTGTGGTGGCTGACCCCAGACAGACCTGCTCCCTGCCTGTGGCAAAGCTCATGGTGCAGGGGCCAGTCTGCTTTTGGGAAATGACTCCAGAGTGAGCTGACTCACAGACAGTTTGTCATCTTTTCTCTGTCTGCATGAGGGGTTTGGTACTGCCCAGCAAAGAACAGCACTTAGAGGAAAAGGTTTTTTGGCCCATTTCTGTTCATCCTTCACTTAAAACTGACAGTTTTCTCTCTTAACTTTGAAGGAAAGTGTCTATAACTTCTGGTGAAATACCAGTACTTTCCAGTGTGTTTACCTGGACAGTAAACACACATACACACATGTGCCAAGGTAATAGAGGCTATATGAAATCCTGACATAAGTTGCTATCATAGACATGTCAGGCTTTCTCATGGTTGAGTACTGGTAGGTCTGAGAAAATACCTTTGATTTGGGATTTGCTGGCCATGATAAAGAAGGCAGTATTGGTACTTGCATTTCACATGCTGAAGGTCCCTGAAAAGCAGAGATGTTTTGTCTTCAGTACATATACATAGGACACCAATAAGGTGACCAAAATGAACACTAATGTGCTGTCTCAAGATGTTGCCCTCACACTTCTCATTTTTTTGTGAGCTGTTACATAGCTGTAGTGATGGAAAACAAGTTGCTATATTTAACTGTATTTTTAATATATATCAGTAACTGACATATGTTTCATATATTTAGCTCTAATTAACAGGTTTCCATATTTATTTTATCAAGCTTTCTGTAAGTGTTTATTTTAGTGCAGCACATGTAATGTTATATTCACAAAACTGGTCAGAAATTTTTCAACAAAACAAATGTCAGAAAGTGGCAATTTGTTGGAAATTTCTTAGGGAATGTGGAATTTTTAATGAAAAACTTTTTTCCTGAGAAGCTTTGACTGGGGTGTAGGAAACTGAAGGAGCTGATATGGGATGTGCTTGTTTTGGCAGAGCAGGGAGTTGATCCTGGTGAATCTTCTCTCTTTGGGTCATTTACATCCCAGGAGGGAATGCAGAAATACTAAGTCTCAAACAGATACCGTGTGGATCTAATCACAGCAGAAATTATTAACCTTCTGCAAGTAATGTAGCCCCAGTTAAAACTGTTGCTCTGTTTGTAGGACAGCTGGCACTGGGTGCTGCACACTGAGCTCATGGGCAGTGCTGGGCACCTGGAATCTGCCTCTGGCTTCATGTGGCAGTCCTGGCTCCTCCTTCAGCTCAGCCATGCTTTGGAAACCAGACCCAGCCTCCATGGAGACCTGTACCTGCCAGGGTGGTACAGGGATAATTCTGCTTGAGAGGGCTTCCTCTGGGCCAGGACCCAGGGGTGGGATAAACAATGCAGTCTTTTGACAGTCTCTTTGAAGGTATCTGGGGGGAAAAGCCATGCCCCAACTCCTCCCTCCTCCCTTGTGTTCCAAACCTCGTGCTCATTTAATTCCTTTTGAACATTGGATATCAAACATCAAATACTGGATCTGCTCCTCCTCATTCACACTGGTCTCAAAGAACAAATTCACAGGAGCTGGTGAGAAGTTTGCCAAACCCATTTGTCTGCCTAAAGGTTTATAGGATAAAGGGACACAAAAAGGTCTTTCATTGCTTTTCAGGTCATGATCTGTAAAAGGCAGCTGCCTCTGCTGATTGCAGTCAGGTCCCAAGGAAGGGCTACATTCAAGGGAGGGTGGGACAAACTCACAAGGATGTTTGTGAGCCAAAATGCAAGTCTCCATCCAATAAAGCAGTCTTGTTCTTGCAGGGAGTTTGTGACAGAAATGGTGTAATTTGCCTTGAGTACAATTTTTGCCCTCTTTACTTCCTAACAGCAATTGCTGATGTTCTTTCCCTATAGAGAAATTTAATAGAAATTCCAAGTTTGTCTCCTGTAACACCAGGTGTTTCTTCTGCACTGGGCCCAGTGGAGCCAGAGCTTGATATGCCTGGGCTGTGTGAGGTGTTCAGAGAGGTGTTTGTTGCCTTCGCTAGGCTGTGGATGTGGCATTGCTGCTTGCCATGCTTTCTGAGCTTTCCTTTAGCACTGGGGCTGGTAGTTCTACTTTTCTGATACCCCAGGCACTTAAAATAATATAACTTTGTTTGGAACCCCATGCCTTAGCTGTGCTCTGTGCAGCTCCTCTCTCCTACGTGATAAAGGTAAAGAAAGCATCAGCATCTCGCTTCTGGCTCCCCTACTTGTTGCAGAAGTTTCAGTAAATCATTGCCATATTCACTGCCTATGTAGCATTTGACTTTTTTTATATTTTTTTTAACTGAGCTCTGTATCTCTGGAATGTGATGCCACAGTTTCCATCATTACCTTCCCTACACAGGGCCTGATTTTGAAACACACGTTTTGACTATGGTGAAACCATCTGCTGCGTGTGGGGAATTAGCAGTCCTAGGCATAATGTTTCTTTATACTATCTAGAAATGTGCCCAAATAGTGCAATATGATGGGGTATAATAAGATTTAAATGCCTGTTCAGTGCATAGATCTGCAGGAAGGCCATTTTCACATCATCTTGCATTGCCTTACATTATGCAGTATTGAATTTCATTTCAGGTTTTGTTTGCTGGTGTCATACAGGACCTGCTGTTGTCATTACCTCAGATACATGTGGTTTTAATAACAGTGTTTTGGGAGTCAGTCTAGTTGGAGTTACATGAGCTGAACCATGAATGTGTTATAAGCTGTCTTGTATTTACTGGACAGTAAAAGCATATGTGTGGGTAGTTACTGTAGAGTAGAGAATGTGTTGTAAATTCACACAACTTCCCAGGTGGAAACTGTTTGTGGAGCCATATCTAAGGGTGGTCAAGAGTTACAATAGTATTATTGTTGTTCTTTTCATAAATCCATAGCATTTATAGGGCTTGGAGCAAGCTATATACTTCTTTTCACAGTTTCTGTTTATCTTTAAAGACTTCTGTTTTCTTCTTTCCTTTTATTTCAGCATGTGCCATATACAAATCTGGGTGCATTCTTTTCATAAAGTATTGAATTACACTTTCATGGGCATCACAGAAAATGTCCCCCCCCCCCATACCTGGTGACAATTTTGTGCCTTTTCAAGCCTTTAAGTCCCTTTAAAATATTAATTAATCCCTAGCCTGTAATTATAATCTGTAATTTGCAGAAGTTAAAACTGAGGCAGGGAGGTTAACTTGCTGCAGATGTAGTGATAGAGCAGTAAAGCATGAATTAATCATTGCAAGCCTCCTTGTGGCACCCCTAGTGCAGAATCTTGTCAGACATCTGAAGTGTGTGTGGCTCCCCAGCCCCAAATTGCAGCAGTAATCTCAGAGCATCCCCTCTGTGTTTGTCTTGTGTCCCTGATGATGGCTGCTCATCCAGAGTGATGTATGCTGTGCTATTAGTTATGCTTCCATACTGCCAGGACATGAAAACTACTGATGGTGAAAGATGTGGGGACACCTTTTGCTCCCTGCCTCCTTGCTGTTTCTGCAAGCCTTTTGCAAATTATCAGTGTTGAAAGAAGTCATGAGGGAAGGAAGATGAACGCATGACTGAAGAGAGCTGGAGATGCTGGAAACCTGATAAGCTTCTCATGTCCTTTGGCTTCCTGGCAGGCTGTGAGGGACCAGAAATCTGTTTTTACTGTTTCTGATTTTATGAAATGCTGTTGGCTGAGAAAAGGAATGTTGAGGCCAAAATATTGGTTATGAAACACTTTATCATTCCTTTTGTTCAGGCTGATAGTGTCCAGAAAAAGCAAATGTTTCACATGGATCCTTGGTGTTCTGTGCTGACACACAGAGAAATGTGACTCCATTCTCAGCACACTGGAGCAGGAGCTCTCTCACACGTTTTCTGTCACAGATCGGGCTCTCTCCATACCAGAATATTGATGTGCTCTCTAATAATTAAATAGTAGTAATTGTTATCTAATAATATAAATAGTATATTTTTATTTGATTAAATAAAAAATATAATAAATAATATAAAATAATCTCCTTTGATTCTGGCCCACTTTTATTTTGTGAAGTTATACTCACAAGAAAAATCAAACCAAATTTTACTTCCTTTTATAGAACTTCCCTGCCTCTACTGCCAAACACCACAACTTGTAGCAGAAGTGGGATTTAGTCTGTGGTGTATTACAGTTGCAAATATTCATCTTGGTACCATGCCAAGTGGTTAGAGAACATTTCATCTCTACAAAGCCATGAAAGAAATACAAAAATCTAATTGGAATTGGTGTTGTTGAGAGGAGTGGGAGGATTTAAGGCTAATATCTAATAACTACAAGCTATGTTTGTCTGCTATTTGTGGAAGTGAAGTACTTGGAAAAAGCAAAATGGCTTCTGAAAGAGCCTTCACAATAATGTACAGAATACAGATTGAAAACATTTTTATGTCCAGAAGAAAGGCTTGAATCTACTTTTTGTTGTCTTTCATTTGAAATCAATAAGAAAAACTGTGTTTGCTTGCTAGATTTCCCCAAAAAAGGAGTATTGCCAGCTCTTGAAATGATAGATGTATTTTTCTCATCTCTCTTTCTCCAGACTCTTTAAATACCTTTGGGTCTGCCTTGGACCTAAGCAGTGAAGCACTAAGCATTTCCAAGGGGTTTGTGACTTAGGGGCAGTGTTGGCTGGCCCACAGCATCATCCAGTCCTGCTTGTGTTGTGTCTCTTGTGTCTCTGTGTGCTGGAATTACAGCTGGTGAGGGCACTCCAGATGCAGTCAGTGCTCTCTGGGCTCCAAGGGACAGCTTCTTGGGAAGGCAGTGCTGTGAACCGGATCATGGTTTCAAGTCCATTTTGTGCAGGCTGCTGAAGGCACACCAAGCTGCTTGGATGTTATCCCCCAGTGGCAGATTCCATGAGTACCCTGGAGCCAGGAGGTTTAATGCTGTTCTACCCCTCCCACCACATTTCCTTGCCCTGTAAATATCCTCCTCTTTTGCATCCCTCTGCTGCTTCTGCAGACCTGTGCTCTGCTGTTATGGGAGGAGCTGTACACAGCTTCTGGCTGTGCAGCACTTCCAAAGCTAAGTACCAAACTGTCTGGGAAGTACTGAATTGTGTGCCCCCCACAATTCTGGGCACTTTCCTTTAATGTTTTAGGACAAAGGATATTATTGAGTTACCTTAAGTTTTGTGGCTCTCAGCTGTTTTATTAAGCTGTTTTATTAGAATGTCAATTTCTCAGTCTGGTAAGGTGGTTGGCCTTGTACAGACCAATATAAATGGTAGTGGTACCCTGACTGACTGGGGTGTAACCATGTAGATTGAAAAAAGCTGCTGCCAAATGTAGGGCTTGCACAGCACACACCAAGAACCCTTTTATTTCTCTGGCATCCCACAGCCAGAGGCAGGATGGACAAGATGTGAGGGAAAGAAGCGAGGCAATGTAAGGTTATCCTTGTCAAACAAGATGGAACGCGGCTGTTTGGTCTGGAGACACAGGATTACATTTAGGACTCTTAAGAGAAGCAAATGCTAAAGTCAATCCCACTTTCACCTAGCAGATGGACAGACTGTCTCTTGGTGACAAAGACCCTCTGACAGGCATCAGAGCAAGTGAAGCTTGCTGTGTCACATTTTGTGGAAAATAAGATCGGACTCATTCTATCAATCTCCTTCTCTAAACCTCTTTCTTTTTTTTGTTCTGCTGCACACCCCAGAGGACATGATGGTTATTGGATATATTTGTTTGCTGTGTCAGATGAGTGAAAAGTTTTTCTCTGATGCTGTGGCTCGTTCCGAGCCCCTGGTAGTGTCTGTTCAGCTGAGGCTCCCATCTGAGCCTGCGGGTGTGAGCGTGAGCACGTGCAGAAGCTGCCTGTGCCTGCCAGGCACAGAGAGAGCTTGCTGTTATTGCTGTCTCATCTCCATGACAGATTTATTTTCTTCTGCATGGTTGCAGTGACTTTTGCTCGTGTTCTATCCTTATTGGTGTCACTAGCCTCTCCCTCCGAGTCTGATCTAATGCAGGGAGGAAACTCTTCTTTGCTGATGCTGTTGGGCTCCTTGGCTTTGTTCCCCTGCTGAATAGCAACTTGAATTTCTTGGCCCCTTGTCCAAGGTCCCACTGTGCTGCTCCACAGCATGCCAGGCTGTTGGGATTTGCAGCATTCCCTGCAGCCATCAGTGCCCAGTGCATACATAGGTGCCTTGCAGCTTGCTGTGCTGCTCTTCGACTTCCTGCAGCTCCTTGGGGAGCTTGCAAAGCCTCTGGGAGACTTGCAAATTCAGGTTTCTATGTACCAAGTTTTTGAGACAGTAAATAAACTTGCCATGAATTTCTGCTGTGTCCGTGAGCATCCTTAGTGGCTTGTCTGGTGTTTTCTGGTTTTCTCCCTGGCCTTGTGTGCAGAAACATTCTGTCCAGAATGTTTCCAGTCCTTTCCAGAGTGGGTCCTTGGGGGAGCTGGCAGGATTTGCACAGGTCAAACACATTTCTTGTATTGGTGAGATTTTCTTGGTGTCTTGCTAGCAGAGTTTTCCCAAGGTTATCCCAGGATGATGGAGGGAGCTCCATCACATGCTGTAAAAATAAACTGGAGGCAGTAATGATGGTTAACTGGAGTGTCTTACAGCCAGAAGCTTGTTCTTTCTTTTTTTTTTTTTCTCTCAGTGAACCAGAAGCTAAGCATCCAAAAGCAGACCCAGTCCTGAGCCTATCTGCAAGATCTTAAAATGGAGCCAAAATCCCTTCTAAATAGGGCTCCCTGGCTTTCAGTTTCAAGAACATCTGAGCTCTGGGAGTCTGTCACTACCCACACCCAGGCTGGTTTCTGCAGTCTGGTATCAGAGCTCCCTCAGCTTTGCTTTCTCAAAAACCAGCCTTTGGGATCCATCACAGCCACTTTTGGCCAAACTGAATATAACCTGGTGGTCTGACAGCAGCACAGCCAGCCGTGGCAGGGGCTGTGAAGGGGCCAGATACCCATTTAAAGCTCTAAATTAAAATGAAACTGCCCAAATAATATAGAAGAAAAAGAGATTTGGCTCCTCATGTTCACTGACTCTTTGCAATGAACAAAACTCAAACCAGTTTTTCAGTGGAAAGCAGTCATTTAACTCTGTACCTAGTTAATTATTGCTTGCTATTGTATTAAGTGAAGAATTATTGTTACAAGTGATTCTACTTTGTTAGCAAATATACCCATACTGTCCTAGAAAAGCCCTTCTCAAAAAAACTTATCTTTATTTTGCTGTTCCCAGATCCTAGAATTTCCAGTAAGATCCAGATGGTACTTTAGGTTGTTTTTAAATTGACCTGCTTGGTATTTTTCTGCCACTAAACACAAGTTTTTCCCCAAAAGTGCTGCCTGCTCTTCTTGAAATATCTAGGATAGTGCCTGATGCTGCCAGCAGTAAATAACAGCCCAGGTAATGGAATTGGTTCCTGCTCAGTGAAGAGATGTGAAGGAGTTAAAATTTCTCAAAAGTGGACTGTAGATGGAACTGAACTGTGCTGATGCTGAACCTCTGAGATCTATTAGTTTTGACAACATCAGTTATTCTGGTGCTTCTCATCATCTGTAAAGTTAACAAGGGCTGATAAGAGATGATGAGGTACCACACGGGTTTGTATTTCAGAACTCATAACTATCTCACAATACCATTTTTCTTACAATCAGATACATTAATTTGTCGACTGTAGATGTTGCTGAACATTCACTTGGTGCAGAGGTTTAACAAAGGCACTGCAAGGATAAACATTTTTAAATCAGCAGATTGGAGCCATGGGTTGTGCTGTGTGCTTAGCTGTTACGTGTTTTCAAATGCATGTTCTAATTTTACTGAAATTGTTGATTTCTTTGACCTGCTTTCTTCCTTGAAAGTATGATTCATAGGCAACCTTCTCCTCCAGCTGTATTTCTGTCTCTTTTTGGTATGACTTGGTAATTTCATACTAGCGAGTCAGATACCTGAGGGTGAATTTAATTTGAAATAAACCTTACTCTTGGAAGAACAATTTTTACGAGGGGATCGAACAATGTAACATAAAATTTTCTCAGGCTGCATGTCACCTGGAGATGCCTGCAACTCAAGTTAAGATGCTCTTTCAAGCAAAAAAATTATGTGAAATATAGTGTGGACAAACTCTCCAAAGTAGTAGTTATTCTTGCTCCTGCTATAATAAGATGAAGCACACAAATATCACTTGATTAACAGCTGCAGTATTAATTTCCCTTTTTGGTTGCTTGACTCACAGCAAGAATCGTGTCAATGCAGCAGAGAAGCAATTAAATTGATTTTAATCTTTGTCAGAGAAGATAACATGCCTTTTTCTCTTCTCATTTAAATAATTAAAGTTTCAGCAGGTATTATTTCTGGCTTTAAAGAAATTGGTATCTTAATGTAATAGAATCCTTGTAATTATACACTTAATGGATCTTAATAAGTTAATCATGGTTTTTCATTTAAAATGTTTTTTTTTTTTACTTATTAAACTTTTATTTGCTTTGATGGTTATGCTTTTAAGAGGGTAGAAAATATTAAAAAAATAAAGTTCTAAAAAAAGCCTCACATCTTTTTCTCCATATTTCTACATGGCCTTTCAAATTCATTCTCAGTAGCTGGATTTCAACACATGCTTTAAAAATTCTTATCCAGTGAAGCTTTCTGTTATGCTACAGTTAATTATTTTGTTGAAAAAGCTTCATGTAATGAGGACAAACAAATAGTCTTTTATCTTCGTTGTAGTGCAAACTCCAATTCTGCAGGAGTGTAGCAAATATTTTTTTGTCCTCTTTGATCCAAGCTGTTAGGCAGTATTTGGGGTCCTGCAGGTTATTCCCATTAGGCAGGAAAATGGCTGGTGGAGTGAGGTGTGCCTTTGATGCGATGCTCTGTTTACCTGGAGCGTATGCTCAGCCTTCCCCTGCACCCAGTAAGGAGACACTGTCTGCCTGGCACACCCGAGCTTGCATGCTCAGGCGGCACTTTACCCCACAATCTTTCTCTTGGTAATGACTTGACATTGCAAACTGCATTTATTTCTTTTGCTTTGAGTTTCCCCCACTCCCTTGGAGCAGGAATGCCACCAGTCTTATGTTATTTGTTCTGATTTTCTGCATGACAGAGCCTTAACCCTTCTTGCTGAGAAAAAACCAGATCCAGCAGCAAACCACTTTTCTCTGGAGCATCCATGAATGCTCCCTGCTCTGTAGTGACCCGCTTCATGTAGGAAAGGCTGTGGTAAAAAGTTTGCTTGCCTTTTAAAGGAGACAGATGCCCCAGTCTAACTTGGGAAGGCTGTCTCTGGGAAGACTTGATTTTTGGGTTCTGGGACCCCCAGCTGTTCCAGGGCTGTGGTGAGCCCTTGGAGCCATGAGTACCTTGTACTCACCAAGGGCAGGCACTCACTGGTGCAGAGCCAGCTTTGCTTTGGAGTTGCAGCCTGTGTCTCTTGTGATTCTTCCTCTACTGGCAAGAGAGGGGAAAGGAAAAAATAACAGAGATTAACTACTTTGCAAGTAGTTAATCTCTGTTATTTGGTTTAGGTTTAGAACAAAGGGCTCTAGAAATATCTGGAAAGTGAGGATGTTTCTATCTGGTAATCTTACATTTTGAGAATAAAAATAATGCAAAGTAACATAGTGACAGATCATGCTAAGTTTCAATAAAAAATCATAAATATGACTAGCATACTTTGTATTCTATAAAGAAAAGTTGAAAATTCCTGTACCTACTCTATGAATCACTAGAAGTTAACAAATCATTGAAACGGATGTTTTCCCTTGTAGGGGATTTGGTCATGCTCTTTGAGAATTCCCATTTGCCCAGTGACCTCAGTAGAAAATATTTGTTTGTGAGTATCATTGTTCACATTCCTGAATCTGCACTGAAATCAGTTGCACCCTAATTTTTTTAAATAAGAACTTTTTCCCCATGTATAAATTATGGTAGTGATGAGCAACACCGCACATAAGCAGCAGGGAGCACACCAGCATCTGATTTATGTCCATGCTTAACAGCAGCTCTGTATTTCTTGGTTTTTTTACTGCATATTAAGATTCTTTTTATGATATTTTGTCTCTTTGTGTAGAAAAATGCTTCGTATTTGCTCTTTTCTTTGAATAGATATAAAATCTTCTCTTCTAAAATACCTTGTTATGTGTGATTTGGAAGCTGTATTAAAGTGACAGATTTCCTTTTCCTTGGATTTCATCACAGGTGATGCAAAAATTTTGGCAGGGTCTAGATGTAACAGATAGTAAAACTACATGAGAGATGTTTATCTGACTTTTGTGTATCCCTAAATCCCAGAATGAAGTAATTAAAAAAAAATCTGAAAAGCAGAGACAGTCACTGGTTTGTAGTCTCTTTCAGGCTGGTTCTAATTTCTCTGTGAGTAAAGCTATTGCAATGTGATTGCTGCACTCTCAGGATTGTCATTGCTTTGCTTGGTAAAGGTCTTCACGTATCTTTTGAGCTCTAGATGTGGCTGTGCCAGTTCTTAGGTATGTACACTTCAGGGAGACAAAGTTTCATAAAGCAAATGTGCATAGAAAGACTGCTATTCTTTCATTTCCAGTTTATGAAAGGAAGAATTCCTCTCTTCTGTGCACAAATAACTTGTGTGTGCAAGTGCTTGTTGCTCTGTAGCTTGGGTGACACCTCAGTGTTCTGCATTGGTGAAAAAATGCTCATCATTGAACTTAAAATCTGTTTCATGGGGTCTAATACAATCAATTAACTTGGTCTTGTCTTGTTTATATCATTGTGCCATATGGTGTATGTGCAGGCAAAGATTTAGTCCAGGCAGAAATTTTATGGAAGAGAATTGCAAATGGGGAAGCAAGGGAGAAACAGAGTGGTTAATCAGCAGAGCTGGGTTCTTGATAAATACATACTGTTTACCCTAAACAGGGGAAAGATACGTAACAGATGCTGAATTCTTCAGCACACTTGGCAGCACAGCACGCTTGGTAGCAGCAGCAGTGTGAACAATGTGAGTGGTGTAGTACATAGGAAGGGATGGATGCTCCTTAACTTGGGAACCAAGGCATGGATACTCCTTAACTGGGAACCAAGGCATGGATACTCCTTAACTGGGAACCAAGGCATGGATGCTCCTTAACTTGGGAACCAAGGCATGGATGCTCCTTAACTTGGGAACCGAGGCATGGAACTCCTTAACTTGGGAACCAAGGCATGGACAGTCCTTAACTGGGAACCAAGGGATGGATACTCCTTAACTGGGAACCAAGTTGGAAAAGATACTGCTTGTTGCAGTGCCTACCAAGTCGTTACTGGGAGTGTTGCAGGCAGTCTGCAGATAAAAGATAATGCTGTCTGAATGGAGTAACATTGGCAATTACTGCCTACATTGCTCTTTGTTTTTCTTCTTTTAAAATCTCTGCTCAAAATGATTGCAACTGCTTCCTAGTATAAGATTTTGTAGGGCAAATATACTCTGTCATGTATTCTCAGTTGCATCCTAAGTTTTTGATCAGAAATATAGAGATATAAACCTTTATCTAAATGATTTTTGAGACGTTATTTTAAGAATAATCACTCTTGGCCATCCATGTCTCTTAAATGTCAGCCAGTGGATATTTACCACTAGTAATACAGTGCACAGATTGTTTTGTTTAAACTCTTTAGGTGAAGCCTTTGAATTCTGTTTTTTTTTTTTGGTGATGAGCACAACCGAGAGTGTTTTTTACTTAATTGGTATATGTTTCAGGTTGATTTCCTTATTTGCATAGTTCTTGCAGTGCCACCTTACTTTTAGGACAAATCTGTAAGTCTTAAACTAGGATCTGAACTTTTTTTCAGTCAAAATTTCCCTAAGTCTGGCCTAAAATGGTTTGTGTAGTAAAAATCATAGGGTAGAAGATGCCATTGTCCTGAGAGAGATTTTTGTTGTTTTTATTTGATTTGGTACAACCTGAAACTGATTTAGCAAAACCCCTTCACCCTCCATGTTAGTCATATAAAATATTATCATTGTAAAAAATCCATAGGAAATGCCTTAAATGACTCTCCTATGAAAAATTTTACTAGCTCATATATAGAAAACCTTAAAATCTCCATCACTGGGGGTATGTATGTGTTAATAATGCCCTCAGTAACCATGCATGACACACTGTTATCAGATGGCAAAAGACTCTCAATCTTCTTTGTCACTTAATTTGTTTGAATATTTTATCTAGGAGTCGGTGATTGAAATCACTGGTGTTGCTGTATCTGGAGTGAAGCTGTATTATACCTTACCGCTTACTTGTAGTTCAGCTGAACAGCTTCTCAAGAAAGTTTTAATTTTTTTTTTTCTAAAAGCAAATTGAGTTGTCCTGTTAGTAGCACGGGTTAAAAGCATTTCTCCATTTTAGAGGCAATAATTTCAGTCTAATAGCAGTACCTTATCTTGCCCTCTTCTCAAGTAGTTTTCAGATGTGGTTTGACAGGAAAAGGTATGGATGGTATGGCTGTGTGATGGTGGGAGAGTAGAGCTGACGATGCAGGCAGCCCTTACCTGTCCTGCCTCCCAGTGCTCTGAGGTTTGGGCTCAGCTGTGTCTGGCCAGGCAATGCAGTCTCAGCAAGGTGGCTCTGCTCAAAGGGTGCCTGGGCTGGGTGGCAGCTCCACAGGTCTCCTTGCCTGTGCAGCCTGGGGCCTGTGCTGCTTTCCATGTCAAATGCTGAAACCTGTTTTGTGGCTTCCTAATGCTCCATGCCAACCAACTGAGATGGAGCATTCAAGAGCTTCAACCTAGAAAATTAATGGGCTGATGTTTCAGGTGTGTTTACCTTTTGTGGCCTGCAGGATACTTACAGCTTGCACAGGAGGAAAAGGAAGCTGAAATTTCACATCTCAATTAGGCTTGGTTTTCAGCCTCTCAGGCTGCTGGCAGTGCCAAACACTTTTTAGTACCAGCAGTGTGAACGTAGTTTACAGTCAGTAAATTTGTGTGCTCCTGACTAAGCATGGCTGCTTTATTTTGCCCTCCTTGTGAAATTGCCCATTGTCAATACTGTGAATAGAAGGTGTTTAGAGTAGCAGTGGGAGGATGTAATGTGGTAACAGGTGTGATGGAGGGCAGGAATCTGTTAAAGAAGCCAGAACTGTAGCTGCAGCACAGAGGCCTTTAGGGCACGGTAGTTACAGCAGTGGTAAGATGTGAGCCTCTGGGGAAGAGTTAGAGAATGTGTACTGACAGTTAGACTTGCTTTTCTCTACTTTTATTTATTTGTGTGAAGTTTTACTAACAGTCACTGTTTTCTTTGCCTAGTATGAAGGTCTTGTATTTTTTTCATCCTGCAGTGCTTTGGCAGGGTGGTAGGCAGGGTAAAAGTGTGGGTGCTCTGCGATGTCCAGTCTTAGTTAAACACTTCCAGGGATGGTGATTCCACCATCTCCCTGGGCATCCCATTCCAATGCCTAATCACCATTTCAGTGAAGAATTTTTTCTTATGTCCAAGCTAAGCTTCCCCTGGTGCAGCTGAAACCTGCGTCCTCTGGTCCTGGACTCTCCTCAGGTTTGATCCTTGACCTGACAAAGGATGCTTCCCTTATGGCTTTGGTTATGCCTCTTCATGGAGAACAGAGTAATAAAGAATGGAAGCCCCCTTTTCAAATGAATTTCTCATTCATAAAGCTTAAATGAGAATGTGGGACTTGCAGAATAGTGAAAATGATATTGAGAGTGTGAGCTCTGATTTTACCTTGTAACTCTGTGCTGCAGTTTTTCCTGCTTTCCTGTTGTGATAATAGTGGAAAGATAACTTTTCTTTCACAGTGTCTATATGTGAAAGCTTTGCTGTTTCATTTCTTGCCAGTTCACCTCTGCAGACCAGTTTTCCTGTGCACTCCCAGCGTGTTTGTCCTGTGACAATAACAGAGCCATAACTGGCTGATGGGGAGGTGGGAACTGCTGTGGTGGCTCTGCAGCTCCACAGGGAAAGCTGAACCACAGCTGGGCATCTGCAAATTAAATGAAATTCTGGATTTTTTGGATATAACTCTAATACTGTTGCAGTAACTTCTGCAGGCTTGTTCTATATGTCATGTTGTCCACTTCAAAATATATTGCCTTCTTGTATCATTGAGAGCATTGTGTGATATGAAATCTTTGAACACATTGAAGAGTTGTACAGGTGCACCTAGCTGACCTCTCTCACTCCATTCACTATATTTCGTGTCATATTGTTTCATCTTTTATTCATCTCTTCACTAGCTAACTTTCCCTTCTTTTTAATTGCTCATTATAAATTTTTTTTTCCAAACTTGTAGTACTTTTCATTTTACCTCTGTGAACCTATTTTGGTTTTGATTTGTGATTTTTTTGTCTTCTTTTAATAATTGACTGTGAAAAAATATGGCATTATGCTGGTTTTGGCTGGGGCATAGTTAATTTTCTTCACAGTAGCTGCTCTGGGGTTGTGTTTTGGATTTGTGTTGAAAGCAGTGTTGTTAGCACAGGGATGTTTTAGCTATTAATGCAGCACTTAGCATCAAGGCCATTTCTGTTCCTCACCTCACCCCACCAGTGAGGAGACTGGGGGTACACAAGAATATGGAGGGAAAACAGCTGACCCCAGCTGATAGCCCAGACCATATGGAGATATGCTCAGCACATGAAGCTGGGGGAGAGAGAAGGAAGGAAGGGTTTTTGGAGTGATTACACTCAGCTGTATGTTTCATGGGCATGGTGGTTATTTGGTCAATGGTGGCACTTGATAATATTTGAGGTTTTTTCCAACCTCAATGATTCTGTGATGGTGTTTGTCTTCCCAAGTCAGGATTATGAGCAATGGGGCCTGGCTTTCCTGGAAATGGCTGAGCACCTGCCTGCCTGAAGTATTGAATGAATTCCTTGCTTTGCTTTGCTTGTGTGTATGGCTTTTACTTTCCCTATTAAACTGTTTTTATCTCAACCCACAAGTTTTCTCACTTTTCCTTCTCTGATTCTCTCTGCCATCCTGCCTGGGGGAGTAAGCAAGCGAGTGACTGTGTGGTACTTAGTTGTCAGCAGGCATAAAACCATAACCAGTAAAAGATGAAGAATAATGATATAATAGCTCCAGTTGTCTCCTCTCCTATACAACCTAATGATTATCACTAGTGTTGGGAAATGAATTTTCAGAATTTATGATTCTCCAGGAAAAGAGGTAAGAGGGAAACAGGAGTTGGGGCATGCAGATAATAGCAGAAATGACTTCAACAGAGATAGTCTTTCTCACCTTGTGTCTTATCTAATTATGACCTGATTGTCTGCTGTTCTTGGGTATTTACTGTATGGGCAGGTGAGCCCATTTCTGAGATTTAACAGATCACAGATGAGAAAGCATAGATTAGCCTGAGCTTTCTTCTCAGTCTTGCTGTCTCCAATGTTGCCTGCACCAGATGCTCCCTTTATTACCAAACTGTTCCTGCTGGGTGTTTGTTGAGGGGTGCTCACATGCAGGGAGGTAGGGGTCTCAGCTCTCACTGACTTCTGCTTGGCAGATTCTTGAATAGCAAACTGGATGAGTTACTGAGAAATAAAGGTGGCGTGCAAGCATAGTGCCCAGAATAAGAGCATTTTATCTTCCTGTAAGTATGACTTCAACATTCTAGTTTTGGAAGTCTAATTTAAAAATAATTCAGTGCTTCACTGTTTAATTCTCTTGTGCTGTTGATGTGGGAGACTTCAGAGCAACAACAAAAAAAGGTAATAAAAGCAGACAATGACTTTGGTTATGTATTGTGTATCATAAATATTTGTGTCTCTGACTGGTTTCATTTTAGCTAGCTGAGGAAATATAACTTGCTGAAGGCGGTTACCTTTGTTCAAAGCCAACTGAGACAGCACCAGCACTCAGTAATTACAGCCATACAGTTTCCAGGAGACTCCTTCTTCACCAGACCTGTCGTCTCATGTCCCCATTTGTAACACTGTTCATTATATTCAACCTGCTGCCGTCACTCCAGAGCTTTCAAAAGGTGTTCTGTGGGCGATCGTGCTGCAGGACGTGGATAATGAAATAGTTAGACGTGACTTGTATTATAATGGGCTCACCTAACTTTCATTTGGCTTGAAAAGTAGACTTAATAAAAGCAAGAGTGAAAGGCATTTTATGTTTTTAATAAGGAGTCTCATGTGCTATAACCTGCCGTTTTTCATTGTGTGTCTCTTCTCATGGTTTCTTTTTGAGGCACCTGACAGAAGAAGAGCAGTGAATGTCTCTTAATCTTAAAGCTTTTTGAAAAACTGCAGTGGTAATCAACAGTACTCATCAGTAATTTCCAACTGCAGTAAGTGACTCAAAGTTTTTACATCTACATCTTCTATTTTAAATGGATAATTATTTGTTGATGGTAAAGATAGTCCTCTTCACCAAAAACAAAACCGAAATATGTACACACTATAGAGCACCATGTCTGTTTAATCACTTATTAGCAAGTTTTTTTTCAATATCTAATAATAATTTTTAAAAAATCCCCCTACCCTTGCAGTATCTCCAGTTGGACTGTAAAGGAGCTGAAGGAGTTTGTGCTGCTCTGTTCTGTGGTGAGACAGAGCCACGCATCACATCAAGGTTTAGAAATTCCTAGAAGAGCAATGAATAGAGACAAGTTCAAACACTGAAACCTGGGTGTGATGGCCGTTGGAAAATAGCTTCCTAATGTAAACCAGAACTCTCTGTTGTAGTGCTGTTAGCTTTGTTTGACTAGACAGTCATTGCTACAAGTGAGCCACAGCGCGGCTCCAGGGAAGCCTCATCCTTGCTGCTGCAGACTTGGATAAGCACACGCACCACAGCACAGGTGAGAGGCAGGATGCAGGTCTGGGGGCAGGATAAATTGGAAGTGAGATGGACATGCAGCCACTGTAGAAACTTGTAAATAGATACCTGATTTCTGAGGTCATATGCATAGTGATAATAACAGTATTACAGTTAGGGGGAAGAAAAGCTCTGTGTCCCAAAATGGGCAGCTGTGCTCTCAGTGGAATAGGTTCAGTAAATGCAGGTGTGACTGATGGGATTGCATGAAACAAGAGCTGGCTAAAATACTCATCTTGCTCTGTAAAAACCAGAGGAAGTGTTGGTCAGTGGTGGAAAGCTCTTTGAGGGAGGGCAGCTGGTTACCTGCCCCTTTGATTAAGCCCCTTTGGGCTTTGGTGAACACTGTCTTCACCTCCCAGTTCTCTTTCTACTTGTATTTCTGGTGGTACAGCTCTGGGTCTGTATCCAGAACTACTTTCAGCTCTGACTGTACTGTCATGGTATTCAGTTTTTCTCCTTGTCACAGCTACTAATAAATAGTCATGTTTCCTGTAAACTTCAGACATCTACTTTCCCCTTCTTCCACTCAATTTTGCCCTTAACTCCATCTGAAATTGGTGGAACACTCTTCTCATGATATTAGTTGTGCAAAGTATACATTGGCTTTAGTAACAACTGCCTTCTCTTGATGGTTTTTGATGGATTGGTTCAGGGACTTGTGTCAATACCTTGTCTTTTTAGCTCTGCAAGAAGCAGGTAGCCAATGGCTGGATTTTCTAGGGTGTTTACATTTGGGAAAGGTATGTGTATGGAAGACAAATAGTTGTGATCATGCAGGAAGATCTTGCCTTTGTGTATTTAGAAATGCCCAGAGAAGTAATCAGAGATATCTTGTGAGTGCTATAGACAGAGCTAGGAAAAAAATGAAGAAAAATAAATTTAAGAAATCTTTTAGTTAAGCTTATTGCTGAAGAGAAGACCTGGAACAAGAGCCTTGGTCATGGTCTTTGGAACCATGCTGGCATCTTTTAGCTCTCATCCACCCCCTCCCCACAAAACCCATTACTTGTCATCCCTTTCCCACTAACAGTTTGCAAGATTTCCTAAACTCCTTTCAGCTGCACTCACACATGACTACTCACTGACCCTTGTAATCCATCCTGTCACTCACACACCATTCTGCAGACCCAGCAAATCCATGTTTTCTCTTCCCTGCTGCAATGCCTGGATCTGGTGCAGCCCAGCCACGCCTCGGTGGCCTTTCACCACTTTGACTTGCTCTGACCTCTCATTCCCAGCTTTACAGTGTTTATGGTTGGCACAGTGTGGTCACTTGGCACAGGTATGGTCTGTTTTCAGCTCCTTTAGCCAGGCATTGCTTGTGCAGTGTGAAAGGGAGTGCTGCCTCACTGCATGAAATGGTCCAGCTGTTGAAAGTAGTATTTTTAATTACAGGATATTGAATGAAGCATGATTTGTCATATTATGTACTGACTAGTGGATATAATAATACTTTTTTTTTTCTGCAATTACACAAGTTAATAACATTTCTATTGACTACAGTTTCAGGAAAGGTCTCTGTGGTGGGAGATATTTAGTCTGTGGAAGTCAGTGACACATGTCTGGTTGAATTCAGTAACACCAGGATTTAACCACTAACTGACAAATCAGATGAAAAATAGCAGTGAAATTATCAGAGCACTTGCAGGTTATTCTTACTCTTCCTCAAGCTGCCAAAGCTTTATATGATACTTAAATCAATTTGGTAAGTCTTTTTCTCTACAACTGTGACCTTCACAGCCAGAGGTATTGCTGGACCTTTTCCATAAGTGGTAGCCAATACCTCTGTGGTAGTATGCACCCCTATTTTAAAAATAACAGAATCATATTGGACTAAATCCAGGAGTGGTGTATGTGGAAGTGAGTTGTTGCTCATACCCTGTGTAGGAGGGCTGCTGGACATTGAAGTGGACATAATTTGCTCTCTTTAGGGGGTTGGTCTGAGTTACTTGTGGGAGAGCTAATGCTCCTTGGAGATGTCAATCAGTTTTCATTTTAATAACATGCCTTGTTGAATTTAAAACTGGCATTTAATATTGACACTGTGCTTGAACTGCCATGTCATTATACACATGCTAACCTAGATTTATAAAATAATAAAATCATTGTGGTTTAAATTCCCACAAAATATTGATGGAAAAAAGTGTCATACACTTATGAGAGTAGCTTACTTGCTAATGTATTTGCCATTTTTTACTGACCTTGCTGTGAATGCAACCTTGCTGCAGGCTCCTGCAAATTGGAGCTCTGCTACAGTATTTCTGTTCAGTTAATACCTGCAGAGCCACATATTTACTGGAAGAGCACTCTATTCTTCCTCCCTTCCTTCTGGAATACATTACCCTAATAACCAAAATGACAGTCTAGAATAATACATCTTTATTTATTGATGTATTTCTTGGTTCTGCTCTGTGATAAGAGGCATAGTGATTTCATTCAAGCAGGGTATTACACTGACAATTTCTTTCTACTTCAGTGTTCGTCTACCTGAAGGAAAACCAGCCTGAATCAGGAAGAAAGAGTTTCCCTTTATTTTCTGTGCTAAAATAAAGCTGTGCTAAGGGAACATGAGGGCTGCAAAGGCACGCTTTCAGTAGGGGGAGGAGATTCCAGGATTAACACGGTCAGTGTCATGTTTTAGGACTTTCATATTCATGCATTATGATCCTGCCTTTTGTTAGAATATGCATACTATTTCAGTTGTACAGTAATGCTCATAATGCCATTTCAGTTTAAAATGGTTTTCAATTATGAGTATGGTAGGCCTTTTGGGGAATACTAAAGACAGAAGTCTGATTTTTGTAATTTCTGAGCTAGAAATGGTGGAAGGATTGAAGGAAGACAGAGTGGGATTCATGTGGTAAAAAGGTGGGCTGGTTTTTTGGTAGTGGGGTGTTACTTATCTCCTAGAGGTAAAAGCTTAAAACTGGAAATGAGGTTAATTTGTGGCATATCCTCCACTGTAAACCAATTACAAATTAAAAAAGAAATTAAACAACTGAATGGAATTATTGGCCAGCTTGGAAAAAGGCCAAGTGTTGATCTTTAACTGGAGCTCTTTACTCCATTTTTTGTTTCTATATTTATCTGATTATGGTATTGGGTAATTTTAGGAGTGTCTCTGAATTTTATTGCATCAAATTATTATTTTATTCTTGTGACAACAATGCCTTTTTTATTGACTCACTGAAATAATCATGCTACACCTATGTGCCTGATTGAATGTCGAAGTCTTGATTATGCATTTAAATAGAAAGCATGCTTTTAGAAGGGGCTGCATGCCCACTGTTTCCCCAGCTCTTGACTTTTTGTTGGCTTCCCTTCCTTGTCTGGTTTTCAATTATGAGCGCTGTAGCTTGGATCCCTCCTGGAGGAAATTTCCTTTTGTGGTGGGCACAAACAGCATTGTGCTGATGAGTTGTGTGTATTTAAGAAAAGAAAAATATGAAAAGAGAGAAATGTTCTGGAAAAAAAATTTGTAATTTGGCCCTGAATTATCAAACTTTATATAAACACTGTGCAGGGAATTCTACTTTTGTGTTTCAATATAACAAAGTGAGATGACAGCTAGAGAAAAAAAAAATCTAAGAAATTTAAATAAAACTAATATTTTAGGAATTTACATGGCAAAAAAGGAGCAAATATTTAATAGAAATATGGCTCTGAGCAAGTAAAGTCATGTTGCCCTGAAAGGATCCTGTCAGATTAAGGCTGTGAAAAGAAATCCAAATTAGTTGTTCCAAGTTGTTTTGGACAGTACGTATCAGGATCATTAAAGCCAACCTTCAGATACAGTGAAAAATTAATTTTCCAACACAGTAGAAAGTGAGAAAGGAACTGAAACTATGACATCTGTATTTGAATATAAAGAGGACACAGAAATTGAGGGAGAACAGATCTGAGATGCTAAGGGAGGCACAGGGGGCTTGTAATGACCTTGTCACTTGTATTCTCCAGTAATGTGCAGTTCTTCCCTTCCTGCAGAGATTTCTATTGAAATCACCCATATCTAGACTGTTCTAATAAACCTGCTTGTAATTAGTTGGACCTGAGCTGCTTTCTGAGATTTGCTTTGGAAAGAAAAATAGGACTAGCTGTTCTCAAGTGAAATGAACTTGGTATTTGATCACAGAATGGGCTGAGTTGGAATAAAAAGTTCAGTATTTGATGTTTTGAGAAAAAGAAAACAATATTAGAATTGCCTCTGAAGAAAGAGGAGCAAATTAATTAATTGTTTCTTTGAGTTGGTAAATGGAAGTGTTGCAGTGTGTACAAAAGAGAATGCTTTACATTTCTCTTGAAAAGAACAGAAAAATAATGTTGGGTGAGCAATGCAGAGAGAGTTCAGAAGCATTGGAATAGATGCTAAGTGTTGAAAGAGGCGTTTGAGTTCAATAAGTCATTTATGAATGGCATTGAAATAAAATAATGATCTTTTAACAACAAACATGTTATGCATTTTGAAGAGGTAACTTTTAAAACAGTTCAATAGTTTTCATGTGATTAATTGCTTTGGACTTGAAACCTAATAGATATTTTTGCCTTTCTTTTTAGTTGTGTAAAGGGGACAAATAAAATGAACAGTAAAGGAAGCAGCAAGACAGAGTGTGTTTCCCTAATTCTTTCCAAAATTATGTATGATTTTACTAATGTTATTGTTCTCCTCCCTCCTACCTCCTCTTTTTATAGATGTACATGGATTAATGTGCTAAAATGGAAATTTGATTTGGGGCTAAGCAAAATATTTCCATGGAAATAATAACATTGTTGATGTTCTTTGGTTTGGGAAGCATTCCAGAAAATGCAATCCATCAGTTTTTCTTCAGTCTAGACACAGGACAGAAATAATGATCACTTTTGCAAATGAGTGCAGTATTAATAGGAACCTTTGTATTTGGATTTTCATGAATTTTGAGCAGCTGAAGTTTATAGGGGGTTTGTGTGTGTGTGTATATATGTATATATATGCACACACACACATACAGAAATAAAAAAATTTCATTGTGTTCAGATTTTTTTTACCATGTCAGTTTTCTTAAAAGACAGTAGATGTCCATGAAATTTTCTTTGACTGTATTTTAGTCTGCAGATTGTTCAGCATAATTTGTATTCTTAGCCATTTATCTAGTTGTGGTGAAGTAAGGACTAAGAACCATTAAGTGTATCTGATCTTGTGTGGGACTAATGGCTTTCTTGAGATTAATCACAAGCAAAAGTCTAGATAAATCTAACCCATTTGAAGAGTTAAGGATAAAGTAGTCTCACAATGAAAAGTTAAAATTTGTATTCTAGTTCCAGAGCACTGTGTGATAGGTTTCACCAATGGACACACACTGATGGTGCTGGGAGAGCCAAGAAGTTACATTTCATCTTGGCTAGAAGCAGGGTAGTGTTCAGTGGGCTTCTGTCTGATTCCCTTGGGTACTTCCAAATGGCAAAACTAACATGAAAAATGTAAAAACACCTTAATCTGGTGTAATTATTTGTACTTATTTGTTAAGAAAAATACCCAAAGTACTGTTTTGCTTTAAGTGATGGCATGGTTTTGTATTGTTTGCAGTAATATGTATGAAACTTATGGACAAAAGGCCATTGTTAAGCCTTTTTAAAAAAAAAACATAAAAGACACAAAGGCATTTTCCTTAAACATCAGTGTATATAAAGCAGTATTTATAAAAGCTTTATAAATTACAGTCTTTACTGATAAGCATATTCATATTGATGTTCAATTTATTTACCCAGGAGACCAATTTATTTTGCTGCCTGGCTGCTAACTGTTCCCATTGACATCCAGGTCTGCTCTGAGCAAGCAACTGTGACAAGTGGTTTATTGAACTGTGAACGGGCACTGTCTGCCTCCAAACAATGGCTTATCTAATTATGAACCCCCTGCACCATTGCAGTCCAGTGTTGTTCGTTAGGCAAACAAGATTTTAATGTTATTGAAAAATTAATTTGAGTCTGGGTAAGCCATGCTACGGTGAAAGATAAGTCTGCATTGACACTCAATGTGTCTGCATTGTGACTGTATAAGCTCAGATGAACTGACTGAGATGTTCTGGCTGCAGTTTGTTGGAGACTGTGAATACTTGAGAGGGCAAAAGTGAACTGCCTTAGAAGAACATATAAAGGAAAGGAATTAACTGAATAAAATCTATTGCTTATACTTTAAATGAATCTGATATTATCAATATGATTTTTTAAGAATAGCATTGATAGAAGAAAAATAGGTGTACTTGTGGAAAGGAAAATTAGATCTTCAAGAAGAAGTTAACTGTGAGACTTGGAACTACTAGCAGAAATTGAATATACCCTCTTGAAAAAACCTCCACTATTGTCCCTATTGCTTTGCCAGAAGATAATTGATTGCAATCAGAGCTTTTGTTTTCACCTATCGGTAAGTCAGCTTCTTCAAGAACATTCACCAATAACCATAGAAAAAAATTCAGAGGGTTTACTCTACTTTATTGCAAAAAAAAGATGGAACCAAATGTGTGTGTTACAGAACTGAAGAAGAATGATATATTAATGTTCTAGTAAAATATATGATACATTTGTGAGTAAAAACAAATCTCCTTTCCAGTGAGAATTTGCACAAACTGGTTTGTAAACAAAATTCACTTAATTCCTTTTTATCACTGAGAACTGTTTGGATTGCTTTTTGAGGCATTGCTTAATGGTCTTGTATAATTGGTTCGCATGTTAAGTCCCTATTGGTAGTTTCACTGTGATTTTCTTATGAAATATGAAAGTCTTAAAAATTTAATGGTGAATTAATATTAATTTAATCAAATATTTCAATATTAAACATATTAATATTTCATCTTCTATATGGCTATGCAGATTTTTGAAAGCCACTCCAATGTTGTCTGGCAAACTACTTGGTTATACAAAGACTGTTTAGAAATTTCTTGGCTCATGTGGTTTCTGCACAGTAGTCAGGCTGCCTGGGTCGTTGGTTATTTTTATTCACCCTCCAGAGTGAATATAAATGAGGTGCAGGAGATGGAGAAGCTAAAGAAAGTTTACCAAGTCTGATGGAGTCTGTGGTTTTGCTGTGCCTGCCTAGAACACACACTTAAAAGGAGCCCTGTATGATTTTGCAGGTTAATCTGCTCGCAGCAGGGTGTGACTTGTATCAAACCTGCTGTGCTTGGGCACCTGAGGGCTGTCACTGACAAGGGGCTGCCAGGGAGGGACGGCCACCCATTGGGGCTAAATGAGTCACTTGCACAGAGCTGATAAAGCCAGAGATTTACTGAAGGAGACAAGCCCGTGCCAAAACAAGCTCCTCTCTCGATTGAAACCCTGTCACTTTAATCAGTCATCTCCCCCTGTCAGGCACAGCCAGGGCTGAGTGCAGGAGGTGCAGCTGAGGGGTGGCAGTGCCCGGTGGCTGGGACACTGCAGGGTGGCTCCCTGTGCCACAGGGCTCTGCTGGGCAGAGGCAGTGCCATGGCACGGTGCTGGGCGTGTTCTGCAGCCCAGGTGCTGTCCAAGAGCTGATAGGTAGCGCTAAAGACAGACTGATTTTCCCAGGTGATCTGTGCCTTTTCCTGGTTTTTTAATACAACACCATTCTCGTATCCCAACTGTGCTTTTCATAACCTGGAATAGTCTCCTGGACAATAACTCAGCTCTTCCATCTCTATTATCTCCATTGCCATACAGAGCTGTTGTTGTAGATGCATACCCGGGTTCCATAACAACATTTTGAACCGACAACCAAGCGGTGACTATTGATGTAGTAAGGAATATTCAAAGTAAGGTTTTTTTGGTCCAGGAAATTTCAGTTTTCTAGTCTCTACTTTACACAGAGAAATCAAAATCCATGCACAAACAAGACATAATGACAAATTGTGAAAATGCACGAAAAATAGCTTTGACCTTAGAAGCTCCCCAACTGCATCAGACAGATCCACTTGCCAAAGCCAAAGTAGTCTATTGGATCATGTAGGTACCATAAACTTGGCTGAAGCACTAATTAAGTATGGTGATCTTAAAAGAATTCATGTTTCATCCTGGCAAGATGCCCATAAGGAAAAGACAGATCTGTCACAGTCTTGCAGACTTTAGTAATTAAGGTTTAAAATACTTCTCAGTCTAAAACAAGAACAGTTCAGACAGAGATAACTGTTTAAAGAGCATCCCTTATGAACCGACACCGCTTTTCCATTTCAGACTGGCATGCTTTAACTCTTTTTTATTATTGGCATCTGTGCAAAATGTAGAGGAAAAACAGAAATTAGGATTTCTGAGTCTTGCATTTCGTCTCAAATTCCAACCTGAGAATTCTGAAGGAGGGAGACCTCCACCAATGCTTTAGTCATATTGCTTTGAGTAGCGACTAAATACAAAATGAAAGGTCAAGTTGATTGCATATGCCCTGACTTAAACAGGATAAACATAAACTTATATGTGAGTATGATCTCCCAGTATAATTTGAAATAACATGTAATCTTTTTAGATCTCGGAACTCTCACAATCTATTTTCTATTCAAAAAGGTCAGGCTAGTTTTAAGGATGCAAGGTATTCAGGGGCCCAAGATCATGAGCATTTCTGTAGTGCACTATTAGTCTGTGTTACATTTCTGGAGTAATCCAATACTTGTCTCAGAACAGTCTGCCCTCTGGTATAGTCACTCTGCTGTCATAAGAGTTTAGTTTTCTGTGATCTTGGTGGTATTTAACAATAAGGTCTGAACTGCATGTTTAGCAAAAGCTGTGGGAACATGGATGTCAAGTCCATTAATCACAGGTAAAAAAATAAAAATCCCCTGACTGGCCTGTCAACCAAGGATTAGCTGTGTCCTCACTGCAAAAGCTATTCAAACAGCCCACCAGTTAGGTCAGATAGTCCTCCTGCCCTGAGACTTTTTAGGAGGGACTGGCAGCTACAGCTTACAGTTTTTGAGTCTGTGTGCAGATGTGTGGCTGGAAGACCACAGGCCACTCCTGTGCAGTGTTTGCTTCACTGATGCCAGGCTGACACTATTGCATTAAATCCATGTCAAACAGCAGGTGCCAAGAGGCAGATGAATGTATGAGATGGATGGGAATCAGCAGCTTCTGATAGCAGCTTCTGAGCATGTTTCTGTTACTCAGCAATTCATTTTTGATCTGACTTTATTTGGAAGGTAAATATTCCATGTATGCATTTATTAAATGTAATAAATAAGACAAATTTGGTGGCATGTTTTCTAAATGTTTTCTCATATATTGAAAAGATTAATTTTTTGCAGTGATTATGTGACTTTCATATAAGCATGTCTGAGGGCACCTGAGGCAACCAGGCAAATGCTGCAGAAATTTTGTCTGGATCTGCTGCTTTGGTTTGGCTGATGAAAACAGGCAGTCTCTCTTCTGGTGGGGCCTGGTGACCTATCTCTGTCTTTTGAGTGATGTTGTGCTGGTGATTTGTGGTGGATGAATTGAGATGACTTTTTTTTCATCTGGTTAAAAAGGTCACAAAAATGTCTTGCAATCCTCTGTTGTGGAAAAAACTTTTATTTTTCTCTACTGCAGCTCTCAATCAATGTGGCTGTTCTGCATGGTTAACAACATATCTCCAGAATCCTATTACTATGCAAAGTAATTTCAAATTATTTTGCAAATAAAGTGCTCAGACTCTGTTGGATTTCCTGACTTTCTGGAGTTATCTTAAATTCTCAGAACTATTTGGCCCCATTCATTTTCATTTGCAAAATTATCAGTAATATGGAAATCAGTGTTAATTATTTCTCTAGCCACTACTGTCAGCACAAGCCAAAAGTGACATTTTAAATCTTTGTCTTATTAGCAATTCCGATACAGGGGCGCTCATTCAGCATGGTGATCTGTGTCTCTGGCACCTTCACTGCCCATCTCAGTCCAGGCTGCCCAGGGGGTCAGGGGGAAGCAGAGCTGGTGGGATGTTCCCACTCCAGTAATAAATGCAGCAACATCATCTCCCTGGCGTTGGCCTGGCTTTCCAGGAGCTGCTCAAGGTGTTTGCCTCAAACCCTCTGATGCTGGTTACTTTGCATCCAGGCCTGGCAAGCCTTGTTCCCTTTATTAGCTGGATCCAGCTCCAGCAAACACTGCAGCTGTTTAGCCTTTCTGGCTTGGGAGCTGGCTTTGGACCAGGATGTGAGGTAAAGGATGTGGGAGACATGCCCAAGTTGTAGCTCAGTGCACCAGCTTTTGGATGTGTGCTGAGAAGGCCTTTCATTCATATTCGTCCTCTTGGTATAAAGAGTTTCTAAGGTGTGCCCTTAACTTTATAGTTTGACACATTAAGATTTATATTTAAAATTCAATTATACATTTATTAAAAGGCTGAGGCGGAGTATGAATATGTAAAGTGAGAATTGAAATTAAATGTCATGTTAGGGTTTGCTTTAGGGTCTGCAAAATTTGGTGTACCTAGAATATGGCTTAAAAATCTATAGCAGCCTTAATGAGTTTTCAATATACCTGTAATTCTGAAGCTCTTGAGAGAGGTAATAATTTTTCTTTTTTGTTAGATAATGAATGACAGGCCAAGCAGAATAAGTTCTGAAATTTGATTTTTTTTTTCAATGAACCATATATATATATCTGGTAAAATGGTGACAATGGAACTTGTTTATTAAACTAATGTAGTGATTTTATCACTTCATACTTGGTATCTTAGTACCTGATATTAGCCTGAAATGGTTGTCATGGTAGCAGAACACACTGTTCCTTTAATTTGACCTTAAGTTCAAGCCCTGCTGTTGTGGCAGAAATGCCAAGAACACCTCCACTTTTATAAAAAACATCCTATGAAATACATGCAAAACCAAAAACGGCTGAAAAGGAAGGACAATCTGACATGACGTTATGAGGCCAAAAAAGAGAAGAGCTTTATTTTAACTAGGGGACCAAGAAATAAACAACTGTGAGGATGCATTCACTGTTGACAGTGTGTTTTCTGTCTAGGCTGACTTGCTCCACCACCACTGTATTCCTTACCCCCAGCAGAAGTGGCTTCCCTTCAAAAATTTGCTTTTCTTTATATTTTTGAGGGTCTGTTGAGTTTGCTCTCAGAGAGCATTGACCAAACTGGCCAAGTGCCAAGGCAGCAAATAGTTGGAGGGGTCAGAGGAGGTTCAAATTGGGGTCTGGCCAGAGGAGAGCTCCTGCTGGCTAGTGTTTAGGGATTTCTGTATCCTTTTTGTCTAACCCGGTCACTCCACATGACTTTGTGGTCAGTGATGTTTTTGAGCCTCTGATCCATAACCCAATGGAATCCATTTGCTCTTGGATGGAGCTTAGAAAATGTAGAACTTCTTGGTATTGTTGCAGCACGTGCCCTTTCCTGAGGCCAGCTAGTGAGATGAGAATGTAGGGAAGATGATCTCAAAGAATATTCTGGAAGTCAGAGCATGCTCAGATCAGTGGAGGTTGAAAATGTATGTTGTGCTGAAGGAGTAATGCTGTTGTAATATTTGGTGAGATTCTGGACACAATGTAAATCTGTGATGCAGCAGAAAGGGTAAAACGTGTCCTACTGCTTTGTGTCCATGTGCTGTGCTACTCTCACTTTGCATTTTTGTACCTTCAAGGAAGGTGTCTGCTTCAAATGCCCCTGGTGATCTAAACTGGTCTAGGTTTTCAAGAAATTATTGAGGTAACAGTTTATAATCTCCAACTTTCAATTTGAGAACTATGGCAACGACTTAAAAAAAGCCTCATGACTTGAGCAAACCTAATGAGATCTTGGTGCTGTACACAGCATGGGAGCTTATGCTGTGCAGCTGCCCAGAGACTTTGCTTTGCCAAGTGATGCAGCAGCTGCTCTATTTTTGTTATTTATTGCTGCTGAACTTCAGCAGGAGCCTTTTCAGTGTGATGTGTGTCATCCATGCTGCAGCACATGTGCACATTGCCCACATCAGCAACTGTTTGGCTAAATCAAGGCGGATTGGGTGCCTGGTTGCCTCTTTAGAGTTGAGGGACAGAACTGTGGGACCTCATTCATCCATGGAATACTGTCCTGGCCCAGGATGTTGGCTGTTGACTGAGGACTCGCTCAAGATTAAAAGAAATAGGAGTGAGCTTCAGCAGTCTGCATGCAGTGGTCATTTGGGATTGGTGAAAAATTCTTCTAATACCCAGAACATTCTATCAGGACTGGGCACTGACAGAAAACATGAGCTAAACACTAAATCTTTGATGCATAGCTGTGCTAGAAGCCAAAAATCTGGGAAAAATCTGCTGAGGGTAACATGGGCTTGGCTGATCCACAGGGGCTGGCAAACTGGGGCTGGAGGACTAGGGGACCCTTGGGATGGTACCCATCCTGCAGTGCCCTCACACAGTGCCTGGGGCTGGCCCAGGACAGTAATTGGGGTCAGGCACGCATCAGTAGTTGTCAGGTATGTCCATGGTGGTGAAGCAAGTCTGATGTTCAGAACAGATAAATCCTATGGTAATGAATAAATGAAATCTTGAGTGAGTTTTCAAGGTCATTTACTGCCCTAAAGATTTAGTGGTTCAATTTTCACACTGCTGTAGTCTAGAAGCATGAAACCTTTGTGGGTATGTGGTTGGTTCCCCCTGGTCCTTTTTGAGACTTACAACTATTTTGGAGCATATTCTAAAGCTGTGAGTTACTAGTCTATTGCTGCATTTACTCAGAACAAAATGCTAGGGAGAATTCTGTGTCCTGGAGAATTATCATTGCCTCCAAAGAGTGAAATATGAATACAAATGAGTTTGCAAATATCATTCTAACGTCAGTAATTTTCAGTTGAAGAAAATGCGAACAAAGTATAAATAACCTAATTATTAGTGTTCTTACTATCAGAAATGATGCCTTGTGAATTCAGATCTTATGGGAAATAGATGGAAGAAAAAGACACAACACAAGTACAAGCATGTGAGAGTTACTCTGTTCCATTCTAATAGTAGATCAGCTTAGGCTTATTTGCCATGCAGTGTGCCCTTTGATAAAGCCAAAACCTTCCAGCTTATTCTTCTCTTCTGTGTTTTCATGGCTGTGATATAAGCTTGTCTTTTATTTTACAGTAGTAAAAAAGAGTACGAGCTGAATACCAGGGTCAAACAAAACAACATCTCCCAATGTTGCTTCTAATGTTTCTTTTGAAGATGCCTCTTCTCTTTCCCTCTAAAAGTGAGTCGCAGATTTCATCCAATGAGTTGTGCTTGTTGAACCCCTCCCAAAGGGGATGAGTGCCCACTATCAAGGATGCAGCTTTTGGACCATGGTGTGCAGCTCTGGGGCTGTGGAATTTCATGGCTGTGGGATTTCAGGGCTGAAGCACACAGAGGGCCCAAGCTACAGTGCGCAGGCAAATATAGGTACTTCCTTTTTTTCTTTTTCTCCTAAAGTAATGTAAAAAACCCAACCCAAAGCAGCCCTTCCCCTTGTCTTCCAAGCCCTTCAGGTTTGTTTGATAGCTCAGGAGTAGGCACAGCCCTGCTGATCTTTCAGAAGTGCCTAAAGAGTTATCTGTAGCCTTTGCTTGGGTATGGCACAAATATGATTTTTGCATGTTTCCAAACTGCAAAAATCAGAAGCTTCAACATTTTGGTATGCCCATTACAGCCTGCATATAATGGAGAAAGATCCACTCTCGAAATACTTGAGCAAAGATTTTTTTTTTTTAGAGTGGTTTAACAAGGGTTTTAAGTGTTCGATTTTGCACCTCCCAAAGTTTAAGTATATGTTTCTAAAAGGTGTATAATGGTCTTAAGTTGTCCTTAGAAGAATTATTTCTGTTGGGAACTCAGTGTAATATTCTTGTTGGGTGTTTTTTTTTTAAGCCCTGGGCTGTGTTCTAATGTAATTTGTGCTTGCTTGTTGATGAAAGAAAATTTTGAAATGGATAATGAGGATATAGTTGACCTTGAATAAAAAGTTATGGTGTGTAAGAATACTGTTTGTATTATTAAATCAGCTTTGAATTTTGGGAAAAGCAAATAAATTAGAATGTATATTTCTTTCTCTTACTGTTGCTTTATCGATTCGAAGGTGGGTTGTGCCTTCATTTTTCAAGAATGATGTATCTTGATTCTGAGTCAGTCTTGACCAAAAGAAGGGTTAGAACAAGAAAAATTCATTCAGATAATTTTAACTGAAGAAGTTAAAATTCTTTAAACTGCTACCTTAATGACCTTTCCTGAGGAAAAAAACCAATCAAATGATAATTCTTTATTAGTAAAAGCAAACAACTTTCATTTTGATTCTTATTTTGTTTTTTGTTTGCATGTTTTTCAGTTACAAACTTTCATTAGCAGTAGTCTTTGCTACCATTTTCATTGCACTCAAATTCTTAAAAACTACCATACTTTACATTTTTTCCCTAGATTTTTTTGGGGTAGTTTTTGTTTAATGTAACAATCTTACTTAAACCATAAACTCTCTTAATGTACATCGACCAGGAGACAGTTTGACCTATAAGGTACTGTTGTCTTTGGAAATAGCATACTACATGGTGTAAGGACTTTAAAAAGCATCTGAAGAATGGAGTAAAAATCAAGGAATATAATTTCAAAATTCTTCCAAAACAGTATGTTCAGTGTGATTTCTGTAGCTGTTTTTGCAGGAAAAAAACCTGGTTTTGGTCTAGCTTAAATTTTTTAATTGTTTGTTTTGCAGCATCACTATTCTAGGCAGAAAGAATCTGAAGTGTGTCATGTTTCGGACAGCTCAGGCTAAGAATTCTCTTGGTCATTCCTCTGTGTGATATGTGCAAAGGTGTCAAGTAGCCTGTGACATCTGATAACAGCACTCCCTTCTAAACAGCCTGTGCAAGGAAATTAGAATATTGCCAAGTTCCATATGCATAAAAAGAGCATATTTTGTCTTATCCATTTATTCCTGTTAAAGGTAATCCAGATAATAGCATGTAATGTGTGTAGGAACATCTTTAAGTAATCTACACTGAAGGTATAGTTCATTCAGAGTGACTAATGTGTGTTCTACTAGAAGAGTTTTAAAAGCATTACATGAACTTTTAAAGCATAATCTGGTTAGTTAAACAAGAACTGGAAATTCAGATTTGTTCATTTTTAACTTGACTCTTTCAAGGTGTGTGCAGGAAGGGAATATGAAATTCAGTTTTCTGTAGATTTGCTTGATATTGGGAAACTTTTTCTTTCAACTCAGCTATTAATCTCATCCTTTTGTTAGCCTAAGAGAAAATTAAATTAATCTTGGTGTTGAGGTGCTTGCACAAATAAATTCTGGAGGTGATTGGAACTCTAATAATTATGGTAGAAGTCAATTATTCATGAAAATGACCATTTATATCTCCTAATTATTTCTCATTTGTGCAACATGAACTGGTGGCAGGGCCCAGTCTCTCCAACACAGGATGGATGGGCCACAGATCATCAGCTGCTCTGTTAGCTCCTGGGGGCAGTGTCAGTGTTGCAGGGAGGTGGGAGCTGTGACTGCCAGAACCATCTTGATTTTCATTTCATTCTCATCTGGTTATTGATCACCCAGGGGCCTGACCACAAATCAGGTGATGGACTAGAATCGGTGGTCTCTCACCAGGGAGGTGCCAGGTTGTGCACCTCAGATTTTAAAAGAAAAAACATTTCAAATCTGGCCTTAAGGTTGGTTGGGTCTCTGGTATTAGGAGGCTGGCTAGTGCAGAGTGCTGGGCTCAGATGAGCCCTGCTCAAATTGTGGCTTTTTCACAGGTATCCTACATATATTTTTTTTATTGCTTTGACTCTTTCTGCTGACATGACTGTTACAAGGATAACTATGCATATAGTTGAGTCAAGAATGTTTTTTTGTCCAAAAGAAAGCTGTATTGTTACATCCTGGTGTTTTGGGGACAAACTATATTTTTCCCACTTTAGCTAGTGGGGAGTATAAATTATTTTTCTACTTTTCATCTGCTTATCTTTCCAGCCAGCCACTGTGGGAGGCAGAGTATCTCTGTGCGTGATACCTCCTTCCTGCTGAAATCCTTAATGTTTGTAGGCTTTTTTTTTCTTTCCCTGAAAGACCACAGTTGTATGTACTGGGTCAACCCAAAGCTGTGTTGATGTTGATAAAATCTAAGGCTGAGGAACAGTGGTGCTGCTGCCCACACCCTGGGCCCATCCTGCTGCCTTCAACTCCTCCCCTGGCTTTGGGCTGCATCAGCTAGACCGGGATCCCTGGGTTGGGTCTGTCCAAGGGTGCAAGCTGCTCCTTGCAGTGTCTTTGCATTTAGCAGGGAAGGGAGAGCCTGCAGCCTCTGACCATCCCAGGGACATGGGCTGGCTGCCTGTCCAGCTCCCAGCCCACATGGAAAGCAGGGCACCCATGGGAGCCCTTTGAAAAGGGCAAAAGGAAGGATTTACAGGGGAGGGTGATCCTTGCCACAGCTCTTGATTTTCAGTGGCATTTGTGTTACTGTCCTAAAAATAACATTAGTAAGTGCTGTAGAAATGGCACCACAGCTGGTGGTGCATATTACATAGGAATTTCTCTCTGAGCTTTTTCTTCTCTTTATTGAAATAAATTTTATTAAGGAATATATTGCAATTTTCTTTCAACATTGAAGCTACTCTTAAATTTTAGGGCAGCCACTGTAAGTTGTGCCAGGAACTTTAGTATAGCTGTTAAGTTGGTGGCAGCTGTCAGCCTCGCAGTTTGGGAACTTTTTTGATGGAGTACAAACCTTGAAAGCATTCAACACGCACAGCTCAAAATATTAGTTCTGCTTCTAGGAAAGTGTAGACAAGGATGGTGAAGTTGCCAGCTGTCATTTTATTTTGGTGCTTATTTATTTATAAAGTTACCCTATTGTCATCATGCAAGGGTAGTGGTGGGTGGAACTGTGGCTCATTTTTAGCTACTGCTCAGTGTTGAGGCTGCACCTGGAGTTTTAAATAGTTTGCCCGGTTCCAGAGGAAAGATTTTTACCAATCTCAACAGCCTGTTACACTTTTAAACATGGCTTGCATTTTCTGTCATGTTGCACGTGTGAACAACAGATCCTAGGTTATTGTACTGGAGTTAGGCAGGTGTATTGTGGTCATTAGTTTACCTTTTCAAGATCCACCATGGGTATATTGTGGAATTTTGCTCTTAAGAATAATAAATATAAATGTTTCCATTATTACCAACACCATTTGCAATTCCTGTGTCCCAAGATGAGAATTCTGTAATAAAAATTAGACGTTAGAGGTTTGGGGAAATGAAGGAAATACTAAAATAACAAGAATATAATAGCAAAGGAATATTGAAGCCTGATTTCTTAAGGAAAAGAGGCTTGGATGGCTGCACTGTTGATATGGCTTAATAACTTCTGAGGTTGCTGGAAAACTTAGAAAAATTCAGTGGGTGTAGTGGGATCTCAAAGATGTTGAGTTTCTAGAAGTTGTATGAGAACAAGAGTCTGGAGAGAAGAGAGAGATACACCTGGACTCCAGCCATGGGGGTTCATGTAACTGAGCTGCAGAGTGAGCTCAGTTATATGATCAGAGCTTAGAGGTTTGGAAAAAGTAGCTCTGCTGAGGCTGCAGCAGGACAGGATTCCTCCCAACTTGCTCTCGTACTCCATTTCTCCAGGAAATGGAATCCTAACTCAAGACAAGGAGCAGCAGGGAAGCAGGCTGTATGGGGCAAAGGTGTCAGTAAGGAGACAGGATGCTATGAGCCAATCCCAAATGCAGGAACATGATGCTGAACTTCTTCCCATCAGTTTTGACTGGTGTCTTGCCTGTTGGATCACTTGTAGTATGAAACTGAGCTGGTGTGATTCTCCTGGCTCATTCCTAATGGCTCAGATTGCACTGGGTTGGGAAAATACCTCTGTAATGGAACGCTTTGTTCATGGGAATAATTGCATGGGAATAGTCTGCAGTGCTGCTGAAGTTGCTGCAGTGTGGGGTGGTTCTGGCCCCCCCTGCTTTATCTTTGAGTGGGGCTACCTGAAGTGCTGGACTCAGCTGCAGGGGCTGGCTGGGGAAGCTCAGCTTTCTACTTCTGTATGAAAACCTATTGGGTAGTTATTACCCTTAGTTTTCCTCTCTTCCTTGCTTTTATTAAAATAGGAGTCATGAAACGACTGCCACAATTAATTTTGTGAGTTTCGGCTCCTTAATAGATCCCCACGTAATTTTGGTACACATCCTCTTGGGTCTTGCAACTATAAACCAACTCTATAGCTTTCACTATGGCAGCTTTTCTGCAGAATCTGTTTCATAAAATGGCCTGTTAAAGGTCTTCAATATTTCCTTATTGTTGCAGGCTTCCAAAGTACCACCCTGAATGGCTTATTATATTTCTGTTCTTTCTTATGCTCCTTAAGGAGAGCATTTTTATATTAGGTCTTGTTCCTCAAGGACAGACTCACTGTGCTAGGCTTGTTACAATTTTAATAGACTTTCCTGTCACTTAGTCTTGTACATGGGCCATGAAACTTCAGGAATCTCTAAGATGTAATGTTATTTAAAAAGTGCCTCCTGCTTCTCTAATTAATTGCAATCAGAAAGGCTAGTTGGTGGACACATGGTGTCGCAGCTTCTGTGAAATACTGCCTGATGGCTATAAACACTGCCATATGTTCTCTGTGAAATATTGCCATAATCATTGGCAACAGGAACAGCTGATAGGAGATGAAGGATTGGTTTTCTTCTGTGTTTTTGACTTTATTTTCAAAATCTGGGAAACACTTCTTGTTCACCTCAGTGTTTTATGTAGTTGCTGCTACCTATAGTGGGCTTGTTTCCTTATAAAATGATATTTCAATAGCTTTTATCTTTCTTGTTACAGCTGCTAACAGCTTCTTTGCATGACATGTCCATTTGCTAAAACCACTGCTTAATCAAAGTTGGCAGTTAAAGGGAGTTTTTTTTCCCCAAATGAAACAGATAATCTTGTTATGAAGCTAAATAGTTAAACAATTAATTAGAACTCTCAAAAGCTTGACAGGCACTGAACTGCAAGTTTTCATCTAATGAGAAAGTTCCTGTTCTTCACTCTAACATAGGTAAAAGCACAATTTTGGACAATTAAATAAACAGCTTAGCTATTTACTGACTCTTGATTGTGAAAAATGAAGTCTTCATTAATGTTAGATTTCTTTGCTGCCTTTCATCATAAAAGGGGTGGCTGTTGCAATTTGTAGTAACATCCAACAGTGTTAATAAAACATTATTTCCTCTTCTAATACAACTTCATTACACTGTAGCTGTAGCCTAGTAAGAAAGATCATCTTTTAGTTAAAGTATGTATTTCAGGATTGTTCATTGACATTTCTGAAAAGCTTTCCTTTGTACGCTTTGCCTCTGACAGTGTTTTGAACACTTTGGCCTCCATTATAAGGAGACCATTCATTAGAGGCAGCAATCCTCCAATTACCTCAGAACCGCTAGAAGTCTCAAAAGACTGTTTCCACAATAAGCATGATTCAATAAGAGGGAAGGCAGTGCATTAAGCATGTAAAGTGTTTCTGTGTCTCTGCTTAGAAGCATAGGGTCTCATGGAAGTAAGTGAACAGGATTGATTCTGCTGCTTTTATTAGAATTCGTTTCTTCTAAGCACTGCTTTTCTGTCTCAAATTGCTAATTTTAATAGGGTACTTGCTAGCTCTGAGAAATATTTTGTTTTATTAAAGCAACAAATGGTTTTACATGTCCCTCTATACTTCAGGAGTTGTGGGCTATTGAAGCAAGCTCTGTCTTACATGCACAGCTCAGGCTATTAAAGCGTACACAGGTGATTGATCTCTTTAATAAAACCCTGTTCTTTAGTAAGGAAAGAGTGATAAACAAATGTACTTCTTTGTCCAGTGCTTCAGAGATTACAGTAACATGAGGACATCAAGAATGCCATTTTAATGAGTAAGTTAGATGAAACACATCAATACAGTCTTTGTTTTAAGCATGTCTGAAAACCAATATGCTTTAAGTTAATTTGATTCATGCTTTTCATTCATTTGTAACACCATGTACATTATAACAGCAAATATTTTGTACTCAAGCAAAGAAAAGATCTGGCAGGTAAAAGATTCTGGCACTTTCTGCATGAGAATTGAGCCAGTGAGGAACAGCAACTTTGCAAATCCACTCTCCTGTGGCTTGTTGTGGCTCTGGCTCCTGCAGAGTTTCGAAGGATATGTCACAAGTGTGCCTGAGGGGGGCTGGCTGCAGAGCTGTGTGTGGTGTAAGGGATAGCTGGAGAGCTGCCCTGAAATGCAGCCCTGTACACATCACCACAGCCCCGATGCCAAAAATTCTCCGCTGTGAACGTACTGGGTTTGTTTGTTCATGCTGACGTTTCTCAGGAATAACTCTGCTGATGTCAATAGTTACACAGATTTATATCTTTTTTTAAGACAAGTGAGAAAGAGGGAATCAAATCCTCATTTCTTTTGCCATCTACTAAAAAGCTCTATTCTTTCCATGGCAACCCCTGTTTCCATGGTACATGCTGTATTGCCCTTCAGAGAAGCTTTATTAAGAGACACATATACACGCACACACTGTCATGTGAATGTGGTTGCATTTTATAGCACTCTAAAGGAAAGCTATAGTGAATTGTAATTTTTCTTTTTTTAAGTTGTAGTGCTTTTTTCATTATACAGTGTGGTGAAGGATTATTGCTGCCACTGCTTGGCGGTGTCATGGGAGTACAATAAAATGTGGTTCTTTTCACTGTTGTTAAAGGATATTAATCAAACCTCTCTATTTACTAGTACATTAAGATCATTTTCTAAACTCTCTTTAGGCGTAAGTTGCCATACAAAGTAATCAAACTCCTTTTGCAACATCAAAAATAAATATACAATAAAGATTTTCTGCTCCTAGGTTCAATGTGGGAAATAATAAAGATATTGGCAAATTTGGAGTATTATCTAAGAAGGGTTACTCTAATAAGAAAATGTGAATCCACAGAAATTTGTCATCTTTTCAATAATGGCACCTATTAGAAGTTATTTTGGATGTTTAAAATTAGCTAAATTTATGAAAATCAGACACCGTACCTTTCTTTTTTTTGATGATAACAGTTTCACAGTTGCACCTTTAAAAGTTATATCATTACTTTTACCTTAGGAAGGTTCATTTATAATCATCCTTTTAGACTTTACAGCTCATAATGACAGTAGGTAGAAAAGGTTTCTGATACTAAGTGTAATATCAGTCTTTCTCAATATACGCTAATGCATGCTCTAAGTACATGTTAAGATGACACAGAACCAAAAAGGTATCAAAATTTCCCTGAATTTTGGAGAGCTGCTTCAGGTGCAATAATTGTCTGGGACTGGTGTCTGACAAGGCTCTGCAGCTTCATTTTGGAGACTGTTTAGTGTCTGCTTTTCAAGTGTTCTCTTCAAACTTTGGTCAGAAGATCTGTGTAAATGGAGTAAACCTAAAAGTATAACTGTCTCCAAACAGGTATATATCAGTTGTTAATTTCAAAGGTACCCCGACAGAAACTTTGTAAGAAAGAACGGATCCTCTGTGCAAAAGGAACTTTGTCTGTGGCCTGAGGCTGCAAAGATAGCATAGTGGTTTCCAGCCATCTGCTCTAGTACATGTTGCCCTCACTTGGTCACTGACAATACAAGTAGGGAAGTAATATTTGAGTTGATATGAAAAAAAAAAACCAACATCAGAAAGGTTGGAGAAACTCTTAAGGATCTGCCACGTGAGCAACAAAATGCAGCTATCAGCACGTCTGATGGTGAAGTTGGGAAAGTCCAAGTGATGAGAACTATCAGGAGCTTATTTTGGGGAATTATATGTAACCTTTAAAGTTTAGTCTATTAGTCAGTGGATTTACAGCTTATGTAAAAATTAGAGGTTTTATTCTGCGTTCAGATGTGGTGCCTGTCCTTTCATCAGGAACTGTCCTGTAGCAGAGGTTTCATTAATGTCAATTAATGAAAATTTTATATTAGTATTTTAAATATCTTTCTATTCTGTTTTTCAATAGAATGAAAAGTACTATTTGAATAAACAGTTTTATCCTTTTAGAGTAAAACTCTGGGTTGGTGTTTGTGAAAATGCTGAGGAAACAAAAGATTAAAATAGGATTTTTATTTATTTATTTAAATCACCAAATACATCTGTACTAACGGTTTTTGCAGTATTACCCTGCAGTGGTGCAAATGAGTCAGAGAAGTCTGTGACAATGCCTTTCACCATAATGCTCTGTTAAATTTCATTTTTGATTTTGCTAAATCTGGGCTGAATCTCCTCAGTGATCGGAGGAGAGGGATAATACTCTGAAGTCAAGCAATCCTCATAAGGAGAAAAAGTGTTTTGCTTTCCTTCATCCTTTCCTCAGTGCTGCACAGCCCTTTCTGTGAATGGGGCATTTGGCTGCTCTGTGCCACCCTGGATGGAACACTGGCGCCAAAGCAAGGTGTTGGTGTTAGTGGCTGTGGGAGCTGCCACAGTGCCTGGGGCAGGGCGCAGGAAGAGCTGCTGGTCAGCAGCCGGGGGGAGGCTGCCATGCCTTGAGCCCCTCGGGATCTGGTTGTGACAGTGCAGGATGCTTTGGAATGGCAGAGCCCTGCCTTGGTGGGTTGGTGACCCGGCCCTGGCACCTGGGGCCTGCAGAGCAGCTCCCTGCCCAGGCTGCTCTCCAGCCTGCTGAATGCTCCATGCCACTCTGGAGCCATTGCTTGACTGCAGCCCCGGGGCCTGCAGAGTGCTCCCTGCCCGGGCTGACCACCCTCTGACCCTCTGAACACCTCCATGCCACTCTGGAGCCATTGCTTGTCTGCAGCCCTGCACCTGGGGCCTGCAGAGCTGCTCCCTGCCTGGGCTGACCACCCTCTGGCCCTCTGAACACCTCCATGCTGCTCTGAAGGCATTGCTTGTCTGCAGCCCTGCACCTGGGGCCTGCAGAGCTGCTCCCTGCTCGGGCTGACCACCCTCTGGCCCTCTGAACACCTCGATGCCACTCTGGAGCCATTGCTTCCTGCCGCTCCCTCTGTGCTGGCAGCAGTGTCTGGGGCCTGACAAGGTCCAGCCCAGCCTCTGAACACCTGTGTTGGAGGGCCAGGTGTGCTTGCCAGTCTGTGTGCTTATACAGACCCTGATGTTCCCTCTGGGTTATCCATTGCAGAGGATTTTGGGGAAGAAGTATTTGTGGAGAAAGATTTTCCCTCCTCTTTGCTCTTCCACTAAGAGAGAATTTATGGTGGGAGTGGAGAGCCCCTGTGCCCTAGGGCTCCTCTTCTGTTCTGGCTTGTGGTGTGCCCAGGGCAGGGCCTCCAGGCTCTGCCAGACCCCATGGAGGCTGCCCTGCATCCAGTATGGGATCACTTGCATCCCCTTGTTTCCCTCTTCATTCACAGCAATATTTCAAGATCATAGAGCTTGGAAGTTAAGCAGAAGACATCATTGCTGGTGCTGCAGACACCTGAGGGACATAAAGTTACACATGTGGTTTTCACATTAACGTGACTTGTCACCAGGCAGAATCCCTCAGCAGAATCCTCCTGCAGCCTGTGGTCCTGGAGCAGTGTTTGGGCACAGTGCCTGGGGTGCAGCTGAGCACAGGCAGCTCTGCCATACTGGCAGCACCCCTGCCCTGCCCTGGGTGCCCGCCCTGGCACTGGGCACTGTGTCTGCAGCCACTCTGTGTCTGCAGCCACTCTCACTGCAGCAGCAGCGTGGGCTGAAGCAGCAATGCAGTCAATTCTTCATAGTAATGGTGCCCTAATAACAACCCAAAATATGTTTTATGGTAGATGTTGATAACTAAATGCTTATCCCATATACAGATATTAAAATAATTGGAAATTCTTATAGCCTGGATCCAGTTGAGACTGCTGAAGGATACCTTGATATTGAAGGTTAAAATCAATAGAGTGTGTTTTGATTATTTTTCAGGTGTCTCTTCTGTGTCTAATATAGCATATTTCTATTGTGGACTCTCATTTCTGTAAATCTGAGGTCTCCCATTCTTGAATGAATGAGGAGATAAGCAATTGAATTTGAAAGATACTTTATTCAACAGAAAAGCAATTTGGTTTCTGGTTATCAAAGGCCAAGAAGCAAACTAGCAATTGAATCCTCAGTATATATAACCCTTATTTTGCCAGTGTGCCTGCACTTCTGAGGAGCTCTGGTTTTGACTGTGCTCTCAGGGCCTTGTACTCAACAGGGGTGCCATTCTCTGGCTCAGCATGCTGCTCTGACATCAGGGTGGCTCTTGGCATCCTTGGAAATTTTACAGGATGTCTTCCTCGGTGTTAGTGTTTCCCACTAGATTTTTGCTGTAAAAAGTCATTAAGAGGAACAAAGAGGAGGCAGAGCAGCAAGTTGCAAGTTAGTGCCAGGCAACCAGCAGTGATGTCCCTGTTTTGAGGCCTCTTGAGCCTCTGTGGTGGCTTTCCTCAGCCCATGGCTCCTCTGGCTGCTTGGTGCTGGGACAGGAGCAGAGCAATCATCAGCTATTGCTGCTATTTCATAAACTCATCATAAAGTCACTGGTAGCTGGTGAAAATGAATATGTCTGGATTTGGCACAGATGCTGTACTTGTTCCTGTAGCATATTAATGCTGTTGACTTCACAGTTTTGGGAGATGTGAAAAAAAATAAAGGGCTGGAAGGTTATGTGGGAGCAGTGGTTGAGAGTCAGTTTGTCTGCCTGGCTGTGTGTCTACATTTGAAATGATGTAACTCAGCTGTGGCCTTCAGTTGCATTTTCCTTCTGAGAAGGCTGTGATTAACTATCATAATTAATTGATTGTACATAAAATATAATTATAGGTGTTTTATACCTTAAGTATAGTTAAAAAAGAAAAAGGAAAAAAATGTTAAGAATTCTGGAATTGAGACAGTAATAAAAGTAGCAGCTGGATATGCAGATGTTCATAGTGAATATAATGGATGCAGTAACAGGAAAGTCTTTTTAAGAGGGACTTATCTGAGAAAAAAAAATACTTGTCAGCAGTATAGCTTCACCTCAGTGATGGCTGGGAGCAAAGGAAAGAATGTCTTGCTTAGGAACCTGAGAATTTTCTATCTGTCCTTTGCATGTGGGCTGCTGCTGCAGGTGTTTGAAGGCACCATCGACATCCAGTGGGGGTGGCAGAAGCCTACAGCCAGCAGGCCCAAAGCTGTGCCCTGGTTGTGTTCATTGTGACAGTGAAGGGACACTGCTGGCTTCAACTTTTAAACCTCTTTTTTATTAAGCAAAAACCTAAATCAGAGCAAACACATTTTTTTTAGGAAAAGCTGTTGCAGAATCAAAATAGCATGAGAAAGTCTATATATTATTCTTATCAGTAGTTATTTAATGACTAAAAAATTATAAAAATACTAGATTTGTGGATTTTATAACATGATTGAAGAAAATAATCCATTAACTGGATATTCTCAATAAAAGGCAGTGTTGCATATCAAATTTGCTTTCAATTTAAGGATGCCTTTCAAGGTGGTAGCAACAAGCACTCATCAGCTCTTTCATCCACTGTTGCTAAGAATGATGTATAAATGAAAAATTTTTAACACAAGTCAAAACTGCCTGGCCACACTTAAGATTCCTGTTTTAACATGATAAATATATTCTCTAGGTACTACTTAAAATTCTCCTTAGCAAAGGTAAAAATTAAACTTCTAGAAATTTTTCATAGTGCATAACTGCAGATTTGAAATGGAGATCTGCAGAGTTAAAGGAAGCTGTGCTCATTGCATGTCATGGAAATGGCACAAAGATTTCTGTGACAGGTCTTGTTTGATGGTTCTGTGGATTTTGTGTTATTACTTCTTTGTGATGATCTTATTTCTAAGGGATACTAGAAAAATGTAAGTACAATAATATATATTGTCAAATGTAGTGACTGTTAAAAAATAGCCAATTTCAATGGCTATTAAAATTGGCTCTTTTCATAGCCAAATGGATATTATCTTTACAGGTACTGTTAATGTGTAAAGGTACAGGATCTGAACTTGTGTCAGAGCTTGTAGGAGGCATCTGTGGTGAGCTGCAGAGCTGTGAGGTATGGAGGGTACAGCTGGAGAGGGCCTTAGAGAGATGCAGGTTCCTTTTAGCTAAACAATATTTACTAGCATTGCTTCAGCTTACAGCATTGAACTAGTTAATGGGGCACATTTCCTCAGTGCTCTATAGCAAAGGTTTTGGGTATTTTTCAAAGAAAATTAATGCACTTTGCTTACCCTTTGTCAGTGGTGGTTACAAATAGAACTGCTATTTCAAGTAATAGTTATAAGCCATTATTTTAATGGTTTTACAAATACCTGGGAGGACAGACTGCAATATTTCATCTGAGAAAGGACTGAATATTAAATAAATGTAACCTCCCATTGGGTCCTGCTTTAACCTCCTACTGGTTTTGGAAGGGGAATTTAAGAGCTGAAAGCATTTTAGATTAAGTGTTAGGGGAGAGGTTCAGTAGGACTTAGACAGCAGATTAGCACTTTGTGTTCATAACAATCCTTTCCCTCTTTGCCTTATCACTTCAAACACATCTTTGCAAGATGCAGACTTTAACTTTAGTCAGGTATACAGCTGGCTTGTACTTATTTTCTAATAGTTATGGGTAATAGATTAGTCTATTGATTATTAGTATTTTTTCTTTTATTTAATGTTTTTCCATACTTCTGATATGTTGGACTGAGAACTGGGATTTTCCCATTAATTCAGAAGGCTGAACTTCTAAACACAATCCTTGAGGCTGGTACCCCAGAGAGAAAATTCTCAAGTCATGACCTGTTTTGCTTTAGAAGTTAGAAATAGTGAAGTTGTTGAAAATGTTTAACTCAGGACTAATGCAAGACTTAAATGCAAGCAGAACATTTAACTTCTCAAACCAAAAGGAACTGTTTGCTATAATAAACTATTCCTTCTTTCTATGCTATTCCTTCTTTTTATGGAAAAATACTTCTGGCATTTCAGCAAGGTATTGCCAGTGTGAAATATTTTTGTCCATTGTGAGAAGTAAAAATGAATTGCTAATTGTAGTAACTTTTTTTTTAATGGTTGTGTTATATAATGGAAATACATGTCTACATATGGAAAGAGATTTTAGAATAATTGCAAAACATTTTAGTACAAACAATAGCAAAACAGCTGTGGGACTATCAAGCCCTTTAATTATATGGAAGAAAAGAGAAAAACATTAGAAGTTGCATGCAATGTCTGTTTTCATTCTATATTTCTTTTGACAAAAGAAGGCTATTTTGAAAGGATTTGATTATTCAGCTTGTAGGTGTTATAGTAGACAGACAACCAAAAGGCAGTTTGTCTTTCTAGAGAAATTCTGGTTATCAATCATGTAATGCAGACCAATTAAAAATATTTTAAAGTTGTTCAGGTCCCTTCATTGCAGTCATAATTCAATCAGTAATGAAATAAACTGATAAACAAAGTCAATAAGAAAACGTCTCACACTGAAACTAAATTGCTACTATCACAGTCCCTGTTCAAACCTCTGTTTCTGGTTCCTCTTCTGATCCACTGCAATGCCTGGCCTGCACCTGTGACATGTTTTACAGAGTAGTTGATTTCCAAAGTGCCTTGATGGAAACCAAGGGATTTAGTGAGCAACTAACAAATTGCCCCATGTCTCTGGATGAGGGGTGCATAGCTATAGGGAAACAGCAAGAGTATCTCCCTGTGGAGCTATCCTGGATGACGCAGGTTGCCAGCTTGTTTTGCAGATGGATCAGTAGTCACAACAGTATGGTTCTGGTGTCCAGGTGTTCCAGTGGGTTTTTTTGGGAGTTGAGCCAGAAGCCTATCTTTTCTAAGAAAAGAAAGTGATAATGAGTCATTCACAGATGTCTCAAACACACTTAGAAGCTAAATGTCTTCCTACTGTAGTAATAATAACATGATATTAAGAGGTGAAGGCCATCAGCTCAGTCAAATGGAATTAAAAAAGAGTCTCATACTTTCTTTTTCCTTTCCCTTAAGTATTATTTATTACTTAGCAATAGCAACCATGATGGGCTAAATGCTTTCTTGCAGCCATAATATCTTGGTCTCAGCAAGGAGCGCGTAATTTGGCAGATGGATGTTGCTGAGGAATGAGTGCAGAACGCAGGCAGGGTTTTTCTGATGAAGTGATGAATATTAGTTAAATTGAAATAGTGGTATCAGTGCTGGCTTCATATAGCCTGACCTTGCCCATTCAGTGTGTTTTCTTCTTTGTCCTTCTTGTCTGCTTTGTTTCCATGACTTGTTTTCGGCACTAAATGAAAGAGCCTCATAGAGCTGCTCTGTGTGTATCTCCCAGTTAGCTGTGCACAAAGCAGTGGGACTCCAGCACGGCTGCAGGTGAAGCCTCCACCATGGCAGCAGCCTCTGCCCTGCTGTGGAGGATGCAAGGTCCAGGTAGGGAAACACCTGCTAGCAAAGAGTGGCCTGATTGCTCAGATGCAGCTGTTGCCAGCTGCTGCTGTAATTTCTTCTTGCATGTTCCTGTAGCAGGGACATCTTCATGGGCAGGAATGTCAGAGGTTGCCAAGGGAGCATGGCTGATTTTCAGGGTACACCAAACAAGCCTGCAAGGGACAAAGAAGAGCACAGTGAAAGAAGAAAGGGAGTCCTCTCAGAACATCTGCAATGCCACTTAACAGAGGCAGTAAGAAGCAGTAATGAGAGATGGAGAAAAGGAAAAACTGGAGTTCTGTCCTACCATCTTTAAGGCCTGTAACGTAAGATGAGGGAATTTGGTGTGAAATGACAACTTTGGAAAACAGACCTGGTGAAAGGAGGATAATCAATGCTGCCATATCAGCTTTATAGGAAAGATGTGAGTGACATTCAGTTGTAAGGGAGTGGTGCTGTACAGGAAGAATTTTGTAAAGCACAACAGCATAAAAATGTTATGGCAGAAAAGCAGATCCATGGAACCACTGTGGGCAGAAATCTTGTGCTCTAATGATAATGCAGTGCTAAGATTGTGTTACCAGCCCCCTGCTCAGACCTGAAATAGTGCTCAGGAAATGTGAAATGAGAACAGGGAAGCTGCAAATTCAGTACAGGCAGCAACAGTGAGACATTTCAGCAGGTGCCCTGTAGGGACTGGATTGGTGCCTTTTCATGATGAGAAAAAGAGAGGATACATCCAGATGTGCAAAGTGGCTGCCTCCTAGAACACCTGGTGCATCCAGAAAGGTGTTACTCTGGATGTGCTCCCGTGTGGTGCACTGGAGCTGCTTGGTAACTAATGACTGCCATAAGATCACATTGAGCTCTACAGCTGAAGAGAGCGAAATAAACACATGCAGAACATGGTCATTTGATTTTAAGTACAGGATCTTCAGAGCAAGCAGACAACTGGACCACATACACTTAAAGAGTTATTCTAAAAGGCCTATAAGCCTCCTGAAGGCTATTAACAATACAGGTATTTTAATAAAGTTATCAGAAGCCCCCACATATATCTCAAAGTAAAAAAAAGAGAATACTAAATCATGCTCAGGAGCTTACCTCAGTAGATAGAAACCTCACTGGAGGACACTGTAACAAAGTGGCCAGATGCTGGAAACAGGAAAGCCTGCTCAAATGAACAGTAGAGGCAAGTCCTTAAAACATGACTGGCCAAACACAAGCAGGAAATTAAAAATCTCATAAAGAATGAGAAAAATGCCTTACAAAAGACTCTCAAGCTGTTGACAAAAAGCTCCTTAGTACATCAAACCCAGGAAATCAGTGAGACTACTTGACAGCAGCAGCATAACTGGGGGCACTCAGTGGAAAGCCTGGGCCAGGGATGGTCAGTGAATTCTTTGTGTTGGTCTCTGCTGCTGAAGGTGCTGGGAAGATCTTTCACAGGAGTTTCTTATTTTCTGTGGGATGATGGTGGTGTGTTTTTTTCTTTTTATTGTGTTTTGTATTGGTGGCTGTTTGTTTTTCAGCAGGTGAGTCAGAGAAAACAAATCAGCCTGGAGTGAGTATCGAGAAGCTGTGCTGCTGCATCATCCCATCCTTGCAGGAAGCTGGTGGGCTGTCAGTGTAAGTCCTGTCCATAAATTTGGTTCTAGAGGGTAACCTGGGAATTACTGACCAGTGTGTCTGATCTCCATATGTGGGGGGATAGAATGTAAGAAAATATAGTGCAGAAGGTAATCTCACCCCTGAGGAATTGCAGCTGTACTAATTACCAGAGATTAGGAATAGGCCTGCCCTTAACAGACCACAGCTGTGTCCGATAAGGATGAGTGCTATAAAAGAGTGGGTTAGCTGGTTGAGAAACAAGCCTGGAGTGTTTTGTCTGTGCTGTGAAGAAGGAGGAGTCAGTGCTGCGAGGAGATGCCCATGAGACATCACTGAGAAGGTATGGGAGCTTTGCAATAAGATGACAGCATCCAGACTTGTGAGCTGGTAGCATCTGTTTTAAAGAATAACACTATTCAATATGTGGCTAATCATAAGTACCAGGTCCTTGCAATGTGAGCAGCCTGTAGCCCAGAAAGCCAGCTGCCTCCTGGGCTGCGTCACAGGTAGTGTGGTCAGCAGGCTGAGGGAAGGGATTCTGCCCTCTGCTCTGGGGAGACTCCACCTGCAGTGCTGCATCCAGTTTTGGAGTGCTCAGCACAGAAAAGACGTGGACCTCTTGCAGCAGGTACAGATGAGGCCATGAGGCTGATCAGAGAGCTGGAGTACCTGCCTTCTGAAGACAGGCTGGGAGAGTTGGGATTATTCAGCCTGGAAGTGAAGGCTCTGGGGAGACTTCTTAGCAATGCTTCTGTATTCACTGGGGGTTTATAAGAAAGAGGGGCACAGACTTCTTAGTAAGGTGTTGCAATAGGACATGTGGTATTGATTTTAAAGTAGCAGAGGATAGACTGAGACTAGAGATGAGAGCACTGGTGAGGCTGTGCCTCGAGTTCTGTGTCCAATTCTGGGCCCCTCACTTCAAAAAGGATGTGGAGATGCTGTAACATGTCCAGCAAAGCACAGCAAGGCTTGAGAGCCATCACTTGTCTGATGGGAAATGGCTGAGGGAGCTGGGCTTGTTGAGTCTTGAGGATAGGAGGCTCAGGGGACCTCACCACTCTCTAGAGCCACATGGAAGGAGGGTGGGGCGAGTTGGAGGCTGGTCTCTTCTGCAGTGGAAGGACCAGAGGAAATGGCCTTAAGCTGAGATGGAAGATTCAGATTAGATATGAGAAATTTTTTTTTTGCTGTTAGGGTAGTTGGGTTGCCCAGGAGATCATGGAGTCACCGCCCTGGAAATGTTTAAGGCACTGGGTAATACAGTTCTGGATCTGGCAGGGAGTAATACAGTTTAGTGGTTACGGTGGTGGTGCTGGACTGAGAGTCAGACTGGGTGATCTTAGAACCATAGTCATCAGGGTTGGAAGAGAATGTTAAGTTAGCACACGTAAGGGGATGGTAGAAAAACGGAATGTACAACTGTTCACACAGTCCTGAAGTCCTTCAGTCCCCAAACAAGGGGACTTTTGAGGAAATTAGGGCCATTATTGCCATTTCTTTTTGAGTCTTGAAGTTTGGGAAGGGAAGAGAGCATAAAGTGGGAACAGGTCTATCAATGTATGTCTTTAGTTCATCCTCTGTGCATATATTAATTAACTAACAAATAGAGAAACAAAACACAAAGTTGTGCTACTGGACCTGCGAACTTGAGAGAAATATACTTCCTATTAGTCTCTTCCTTAAATGACTTTTTAAGAAAAAAGATCCTGAACACCAGCCAACTTCATTGTAGCGAACTTTATTGCAGCTAATTTTATGTTCTTTTCAGAAATCAAACTCTTGCAAATGAAAGTGATATTTGTGTTGATTCATTGGGACTATGGTGCACTGTGTGCATAAGCTTAATTGCAGAAATATTGCTACACAAATACTATTAAATATTGACCACAAATATATGAGTTTGTAGCTAGAAAGTGTGTTTTTAATTCACTTCTGCTGGCGTAATTTTCTTTCCTTTTCTCCCTTAGGCAGTGGTGTGATTTGTTTATAACATTATATGTGGGTCCCAAAACCACCTCATTGAGCAAATAGTTAAAGCAAAATTGACATTACTTGTTATAAGTTTGATACAGAGGATTCTGTTTCTTTTATTAATGTGAGTATCTGTAAAATGCCTAGGCAAATCATCAACAGTAAGTCAATCTTCTTTAGCTGTTAGAATATGGCTTTTCTGTGGAAAAATATATATAAATAAACTGAATTCAGGGTGTTTTTCAGAGCCTGGGTCTGACTGACTTGCCTGATTTTGTCATGTGAGGAGACCCATGGACCTGGTTTCTTTATAACTGTGTTTGTATATTTTTTTTTGTCTTGCGTGAGTCTTTCTATTATGAGAAAAAAGTCAAAATCTTGGTTCTTCTAAAGTGAAATTGAAGTTTTAATTTTGGAGACCAAACTAACCAAAAGCAAACAAAGCATCCTCTCTAATGTTTCAAATAAAGTTAGCTTTCATTAAAAGTATGTTGATTCTCTTAAGAGCTTGTGCAAAAAGATACTTTATATGGAAAAGTAGGCTGGATAGATCCCGAATGCTAATAGGACCTTTATACTATCTGTGATGTTCTAGGTAATTTTATGTAAAGCCTCTAAAGTTGCCCTTTGATTACAGTCAATAAGAGGCCAAAACCATTTGTTAGCCAGGATAGACAGTGCTCAGGGATGTGTGTGATGGCTGCACTGCTATTAGGTCTGTCTGGTACCTTTGAGGCTCTTGGAAAGATATCTTGTAAAACAGGGAGTAAATAGAAAGTATTGAGTATTAATATGGTCATTTTCCTGGGTGCCCAATAGCCTTCAAGTCATAAAAATGAGTAATAAGTTTTGAAAGAAAATAATTAATACGTACAGTTTCAGAAATTACTCTGTTAATGGGTGTTCTCATCAATTAAACTTAATGGTCTGAAAAGTGTTATTGATTGCTTTGATGTTTTATCTAAACACACACAGAAAAGGGGGAAAAAAGTGATTAGTTTGATTTTATTTGGTGGCCATTTTCATGCCTGTCTGTAGTGTGAGGAATGCTGAAAGAAAGTTGTATCAGTCTTTTTTTAGTCTGTGAATCTGTTTGCTCATGTAGTATGGAATGAGTGGGCCTGGCTGCTCTGTGCAGGAGAGACTGATAAGATCATTTTAGGGAGATCTAATTATTCCTTGAACTGGAAACTTTCTTCTGCTGCATGGCTGAGGGAAGCTTGCACACATCTTATGTACCATTACAACCGGTTTATTAAATGAGAGATCTGTGTGACTTGAAGATCAAGTACTATATTATATGTACTTAGTATCCATAGGGCTTACTTTGACTTCATTATTTACTTGCTAGACTTGATAATTTTTTAGGAGATATTGGGTAATTCCTGTTCTTCTATTCCTTACTTCTCTTCCCCCCCCCGATTTTGTTAGGTGATCCAATCAGAAAGTGGGTTTGGGTAGTGATAGGTAAGGGGATGATGTGGTGTGGCTGCCTCCTGTGTTTGCTTTGCTGTCTCACTGAGTTTGGGGGCAGGCAAAAGCACCAGTATCAGTGACTGAAGTTTATTCAGTTCATTCCTTCTGGTCCACAGACCATGCCAAGGTTGGTTGTCATCTTGTGCACAGGATTGAAAAGCTACTGGAAGGGTAATGGTGACTAAAGCTACAGGAGGTATTTGTAAGCCAAACTTACATGTCAATATATTTATGTGGAGGCATGTTTGTAAATGGTGTATCTTTATCTGTGGTAACAGTGATTCATCATGTGCCTTTTTTCCACCTTTTACTTTATGCCATGTCACCACCTCAAGCTGTTGGTTCCTTCATGTGCAGGAAGGGGCTGGAGGTTGCATTTTGATGTTAAACATTACATTTTTATGAACACTGTTATAATCTTTAATCAATTTTAGTTACCTGATTCTTCAATTTCACGTTTTATTCCTGGTTTCTACTGTTACTGCCATTTACTTGGCAGGGACAGGAAGAAGGTGACTGTTTCATCTAATTTATAACTTAGAAACTCATTTTGAGAAATAAAAAACATATGCAGCTGATTTCTGGGGTTAACTGTATGGCCCCGACAACTATCTGTCTCTTTCAGGAAATACTTAATAGGCTTAAAATCATGTGGTCTAGACTTTTAGGATTTTTATTTTTAATTCTGTATTTGGGAATATAGACGAGAAAGTTAGGACTATAGATTAATTTGACTGCCTCTTTTTTAGTGCATTTGAGAAGTACTTGACAAAGCTTTCTCCTGTATCTATTTAGAGATTGGGTTTTTGGAGTAGAAGCTCTGACAAGTGTTGACTTGTGTTGGGTATGTTATGCTATCCCTGCTAGAACTGAATTTCCAGGTATTTCCCCACCATTAATTTACCTGTACTTTTCCATCTGGTATAAAAATCTTATCCATCCCCTGTCAAGAGACCAAAGTAGAGCAATTGAAACCCCAGCTCTGCTCTGCTGTGACCACAGGGAGGCAGCTGCTGAGCTAAGTCAGAAGGTGCTCATGTTCTCCCTGCCAGGAGGTGCAAGAAACACTGAGTGACACCCACTCAGTGATTTCTGGCATTTCTCCTTCCTAAATGCAAGGCTACCTGCCAGCATCTCTTCCTTCTGAGCTATGATGCTGTGCCCTTGTGGTTGTGAATAGTCCCTGGCCTCTGCTCAGTCTTTGTAAAGAGCTGCTTTAAAAACAATACCTTGTTTGTTGCATTCATCTCTGACTTACAGCAGTGACCTTGCTTATACCCACATCTTGTTACAGTTTATTTTCAAAAATCTTTGATCTTCTTTGGTACATCTGTTGGAGGAGCACTAGTCTGCAGACTCATGCATAGGATATATCAGTTGCCAGCTGAAAATACAGAGCAAGACTGTGCTAGCTTGTTCTTGTAGTTCAGAGTTAATTCATTACCCTGAAGATTTTACAGCCTGGAAAGGCTTAATTGAGTGGCAGTAACCATAGCCAATGTTTGTCCTTATGCCTTTTGCCCCTGCTCCCAACCCTGAAATATGCTTGATACTGACTTCTCTTTTCTAGTCTGCTGGTGTGGAGGCAGGCTTGGTTGGATTTATTCTTCTGTGATGAGATTAAAAATAATACCAAGTTTTTTTTGTCTTGGATGGGAGGTGGCAGAGTTGGAGAAATGGACCATGCCTCTCTATCCCCTCATATAAACCAACAGGGGGTTTACTCTTTTCATAGAGATGAACAAGTGGTCAAAACTTTAAACCTTGGAAGTGATGTACAGAAAAAAATTGTTGTTTACGTGCAGGCTGTTGGGTAAAGAAATAGAAAGGGAGAAAGGTTATGAGTAAACATCTGTGTATGTTTTTTGCTCAGTCTTAATTTGGTAATGATCTGAGCAGATAAGGGTTCATTTTGCTGTAGCTGGAAAAAGATGGCGTATCATATATAGTGTATACACGGAAAATGAAATGATACCATGCTTATCTATTAAGGAGTATAATTTTGTGGTATGAGAAACTGTGTCTATACATTTTATGGTAATGAGATGATTAAAACCTGTGTTAAAGTTGTATTCTGAAATTCACTTCAAAAGTACTTGCAATTAACATAGGAAAAAGTAAAAATTCACTTCTGGAAAGATAATGAGATACTTTGCATTAAAATATGCATTGATCATGGTTAACATCGTGTGCTTTAAGAAGTTAAGAAATTAGAATGCTAAGATTTGCTCAAACTTGCTCTTGTTATACAGGATTAAATTTTATTAAGGAGTAGAAGGGTTTGGACTACTTTGGTTATTATTGTAGTTTTTTCCTAAGCATTTTCAGTACACACCACACTCACTTCCATGAGCACAGCTTCCATGCTCACTAAGAACCAAACATGAAGTATTTATTTAAACATTCCTGAACATTTTTAAGAGTCATCAAGTTTAATGAGAAGGTACAGAACTCCATTGTCTCTATGAGATAATAATTGTCTTCAGTGGAATGAAATGGGTGTTAAGAAGTCATATAAAGATGAAATAACGGTAGGAATCTTGCTAATTAGAATAGGTGAAGTTTATCAATATCCATTTATTTAGTGGAATTAAGCAGTCTTTTGTTCTCTTTGGGTTAGTTAATAGTTCCATGTGTATGATATTCCAAATCTTTTTCATTGTGGTTTATTTAATTTCTTCTATTAACCTTCTGAACTTTGCTATACAGGTGAGGAGTATGGAGCTGTAATGTTATGTCTGCTGCTTATGCTATATGTTAAGCAGTGGCACTGTATTTAGATGATACACTCTTTTCTTCTCAGTGCTACAGGGAAAGACTTTGATCTTCCAGGAGTTGTTTTCTGTCAGTAGTTAAGTGCCTTTTGTGTCTGGGTATTCGCTTTTATTTGAGTACACTTAGTCAGAGATAAAACCGTGAACAAATTACTGGAATTTAATCTTTGCAGATGTGGTTTCTTTCTCAATCCTTTGAATATTGTTCCAAAACCATCTGGTACACTTAAATTCACATTTATGTGGATGCTTTAGAATGAGTATTTTCTGTTAAGGCTATCTCTGAAGCAGACAGTCTTGAAGATGATCTTGTAACTCCTTGCATTGCACCATTGACTGTTTGGAGAGTACACCCTAAGGCTCATGCTGATGATTTTAACTCCTATTACTATTGATTCCAGAAATGCAGTGAAACTGCACAATACATTTTTTTTCTGTTTCCATCTATTATAATATCCATGTTTGTAAACAAACCTTCATGATGGAGCAGAATTTTTTCCTAAGAGTCTCTCCTGCTCAGAAGTCTGAATCAAAACCAGCTTGTCATATTGACTAAGAGATAAATTTGATGTTGCCTGGTCCATCTCCTTATACAGACACATTTTGACACAGTGTATTTGAGTGCTAATAATGACATTAGAAGATGTTGGAAAGAGATCTAATTTGGCATGCAGGAGTGACTTTGCTGTCATCTCCTATTTTCTGCACAATTGACAGCAGATACTTGGGGCTGAATTTTTCTTTCAGGTCAGATTTCCAAGGCATGAGGCTGTCTGTTAGAAACAGATAAGACCAAAACCAATACGGAAGTACTTGTTGGAAGTGTCAGCAGTGCTGAGGATTTAAAAAGAGTGCTTCAGTTTTCTGTTTATGACATGACACAACAACACATATTTCACTAGCAATAAAATCCAACCAACAACCCCATGCCAGTTCTTAAAATTTCTCACTGGGAAAATTTTGTATTAGTAGTCTTATCTAGGAAGAACAAAATTTTTTTTCAACCAATATATCTATTTTGTCACACTCCCTAGCTAGTACTGTTAAATTATTTTTCAAGAAATCAAAGTAGGTGTAAATGCCCTCATGATCCAAAATGCTTTCAAGTTTTCCCTGTCAGACAAATAAAATTTATATCTGTACTTAATTTTTAGTGTGCAAGACACTGAAAAAGTGCATGAAAACATTATCTGAGGTAAAACCAAAACAATATGCTTTCAAATATTTCCATAAATGTTTCATACACTGTTGTTTCTCAAACAGCCCATTTCGTATCCCACCTCTTCCCTTCAGCAAAAACAAGTGGGCTGCTTATACGTTCCTGTTGGTGAATGTTACTGTCTAAAACTTCCCTCAAAGAGCACCAGTGAAGAACAACTCCTACCCAGTCTGTAATCTGAAGAGTGACCAGTTCTGCAGTGGGCCAGGTGCTGTGGATGTCAGTTCAGCCTCTTAGTTGGGGAATTTGTTGTGTGAAAGTGGATTTCTGCTCTCTGGAAAAATACTCTTCTTTGAATTCCCCTGTCCTGACTAATTGCTGTAATTAATTTTAATAGTTTATTATCAATCTCAATTCTTCATTAAAAGTGGTAATGAAAATACTCAAAAGAAATTCTGAAAGTTTTGGAGTGAAATAGTGTTTTCACCACATTTGCTAGGGTGTTCCCAAAATCCAAGAGAAAATATATATATATATATATATATATATATATACACACATATATTTATTTTTTTTTTATCAGACTGGGGAAGAGAGAACTATAGTTTAATCTAGTGAACAATTTTGCTTCTCAGTTCTTTGTCGGCCAGATCAGGCTTTGAAAAATAGCAAAACTATTCTGAGATTTTTAATAAACAATCCAGGAAATTGGAAGTTTTCATTTTGACAGTTTCAAGATGAAGTGTTTTAACTTTAATATCAAAAATAATTTTTCATCTTTAAGCATCTTTTTAAAAGAGGCAGAAAGCAATTTCATGTGGAGATGACTGATCTTGATCATGGGTGATGTCATGTCCCGTTGGATTAACAGTGCAGGGAAAGTAGCTTGGCTGCCACTGAAGATACATTTGCTCTGTAAAAAGTAGAAATTTTCTGGTTTGGGGTTGTAATGAAATGTGTTTCATAATTATTTAAGAGTAGAAAGGAAATAAAAGGAAAAACTTTATATGGAGTTACCTGGATTGTTTGTTCTGCAAGCTGCTGAGCACATAAGGAGTGGAGCATCTTCCCCAGCAGGAAGGAGGATACTTGCCCCTCTGTGCTGGTCAATAGACCTCAGCCCCAGATTAGAGTAAATCTGATTGATGATGGTTTTTAAATATGAGACCTGAAGCTGAATTATGCGTAATATGATGGTTAATTTTTCTCCAACTCTAGGTAACAGTGTTCTGAGTTTTCTTTCCAAAAAAGGCATTTTTGTAATGAATTGTGAACAAGTAACACTATGTGTAGTGGTCGATGTATATCCAGCTACAAAACCAAATTCCTATATGAATATCTAGTGAAATAGAAAATAGACAGAAAATATATATTTATCCTTTAGTGGTAAAATGCATTATGAGAATACTGACATATGTTTTTTATTAAGCCAATATTTTGAACTGATAAGTGATTATCATCTACTAAAATGGCACCAATAGAACAAAAACCAAAAAGCTAATGCCACAATGAGATATCATCTTACAACCCTGTAAATTTTAATTCCCTATGTTATTAGGGAAGATAGCATGAGCATGTTAAATATTGTCTCATTTCATGATAAGGAATTAAAATAGTTTAGAAATAATTTTCCCATAAACACAGAGTATGTGATCAGCTTACTCCAGGAATAGCTAAACCGAAGTGCATGGCGTACGGCAAAGATGAGATATAAATTGCCTGAATTATTATTTTAGTTTATTTTTGTTTGTAATAAAACTTAATTTCTTTTCCAAACGTATATTTACAGGCTTTTTTGCTACTGTTACCTTGCCTGTAATAATTTTTACACCGTGCTGTATAAGGCAAGTACCACCATAGCCAGTGATTGGACTTGCAGTAAAAATAAAATACTGTCCCTATTCACAGGGCTGTGGTGAGCTGAAACCACCCCTATGTGTGCTCTGCTGGTCTCAGTCAAGCTCCCAGAGTCTCCAGGAAGAACAGCCTGCTCCAAATCCTCATTATTCAACGTGCTGAACAACATCCTGTGAATTGCCCAGGTTGCCCAAGGGGCTTGTGCTGTGGCTGGGCCCTGCCCTGGCGCTGCACATCCTGTGTGCCTCCAGCACCTGGCACAGGTGGGAGCCAGGGGCTCAGCGCTGCCCTGCCCCGGGGAACTGAAATCCTGCCCGTGTTCTGCGAGAGTGGAAGGCCCCGGACACTTCCCCTCTTCTCTCTCGTCCCTCTCTTTCCTTTCTGCACATTGCATGCTCCCGTGTGGGGAATGCTGGGGAGGTTTGGAGGGTCTAGGTACTACTTTTGTGGAGATATGTTGAAAAGTTGTATAGATAGAACTGTAACTTTACCAAGTAATATCTAAGCAATGCAAACCTGTATTGGTATTTGGTATTACTTGGTAACATTTGAAAGTTTTGATGGGAACTTACTGCTGGTCTTTGTATTTTGATGCCTATATACTTGTTATGTGGATGCCCTAAACTTTCTGTCTATAATAAGACTATTAATTCTTTTGATATTTTGCTTTTTACAAGACTATTATGACTTGAACTGCTTTTCTCATGACTCATGAGAATGGCAATTGGTAACCCACTAATATTTCTGCCCACAAGGGTTTGTAATTTCAGAAGTAATCACTTTGTGGCTGATGTAAATTTTGTAATGAGAAATACTAGATTTATGACTGCAGGATTTCTCACAGACTGTTTTATTGCTTAGAGGAATTGCTTTCTCTGTTGGGAAAATCCATCATTAGATGTCTGCCTCAAATGTTTTGTGGGTGGTTTATGCTTTGAGAATGCTAATGCAATCATTGAAACAATAATGATGATTTGAGATAGTATAATTGTTCCCCTTCCTTCACTCCAGTCACAGAATGAGCTGCAAGTGAAGCTAGGTGTGGGTTTGTAAGGGGACTTTACAGCCAGGATGTGAGTAATTGCAATATCTGGTCATTGGATTCTTGCCCCACCTTTTATGTTCAGTGCATTTTCTTGAAATAGGTAACAGATTTCTGTACTTAGAAGCTGAGAAGGGTTGTTAGGAAGAGTGCAGGATTAGTCACAGTGATGATGACAAGTGATTTTGAAGAAGGTCTTTGCTGATGCATTTTTGCACTGAACCTCTCTAGGCAAAAGTACTGCTTGCCTGTGGGACTGATATCCTTGGGCAAAATGTTGGAGGGAGTAAGTCTTTGCAGTTCCTAATGAAGCTCAGGCCTCAAAGGTGGGCATTTCCCAACCTGCTGGAATTGGGATGTTTCTGGACATGCCTGCTGGATGACAAAATTTTGGGACCTCCTAAGCTTTTGTGATAAAAACCTTGGCATTCCCAAGGTTAGTTGATGTAGGCTGTGAGGATTAAAGTTCTGTTTTGAAATACAAAATATGTGTATCTAAGACTGAAATCTATGGTGGATCTTTGGCCAAGGTTTGCTGTAGGCAACTTCTAAGCTTTCTGTTAAAATTTAATATAGTTTTGCCAGCTCTATGCCAGTAGAACATCTCCGCAGAGAAACTGCTTCCGTCAGCAAGGTCTTTCCTTCATGGGTTGGGGTCTATAAAAAGAAATAGAAAAGAGTGAGAATCATCTTAGAAACATCATGCACCACCATGTAACCTCTCAAATATATATATATTTATATATCTATTTCTCAAATATATTTTTCTATATGTGCTTTAGCAATGCTAAAGGCATCTATTTCCTGGAGTGTGGACAGCAGGGTAGAGAAGAAGGTGGGAACCTATCTTTGAGTCACTATTCCCTTTGCATCCTGCTGTATCTCATCCTGCCCCAATGCTTGCTTTTAAGGACCCAACTGAAGCCCTTCACTGCTTCTGTGAAGCTGCATTGTTACATGGATTAGCATTTCTTTTCATTTCTGCTTTCTGTGTGCAATAGGTGTATTCTGGGTGGAAACATGTGCTACTGGAGAATCACCTGTGATGTATTGGAGTTTCAATTCTTTGTCTGATTTAGCATATTTTTGCTTTTTAATGTAATTCATTTCTGCACTGCTGATCTTATTCTGTATTGAAACAGCACATTTGTGCATGATTCAAGTTCATTTCTGGAAACCAGTTTCAATAACTTTCATTTATTTAAACTATTAAAATAGTTTAAAGTACAGAGAACAGTACCACTCGCTTTCTATTTAAATTGCAGCGCTAACCGTTGAAATAGCCTTGAAATAAAGTATCTTGGGTTCTGCTTGACCTGATTCAATATAACACTTAAAAAGTAGAAGTACTGAAAAGATAGTTAGATGCATTCCCTATTTGGCTCAGGCTATTGAAATGGCAAGGGTATGAGTTTGCCATAGCTATTAATATGATATTAATCCAGGGTATATTATATATTGCTTTAAAGTCTTATCAGGAGGACTGGATATCCTTTTGTAATGTGTTCTTTTGCTTTTTCTATACACTGATATTTTGCAGATGAGCCATTGCTCAATCAGTGAAGTCTAAATGGCTCTTCTTATATGATCAAGTATGATGTTATTGAATGCCTTACAAAGAGGCTGTATCCTCTGCACATTAAGATTGAGTCTGGTGCTTATTACAAAATCCAGACTTTTCAGATGCTAAATACATGCTCTATCTTACAAGCTAAAAATGGTAGACTCCTGACAGTTTTGGGCTGTTGAGGCTAAATTACTCTCTTATGTCCATCTTTCTCTCTTTTGTCCTTCTGGTTTCAGTTTAGGCCCTAGTTCTCAGCAGTATGAAATATCTCTGTGGATCCAGATGGCTAGAAAGTAGCAATGCCATTACAGTCTCTAATTTTCTGAATCAGGGCATTTGTTATTTTCACTTTTCCTATAGAATATCACTGTAAAAATATTAGTTTTTGACATGGTGATAGCTTATTTTGTGTATTTGATTTGCTGTAGAAACTTTCATTGGTTATTTTTAGGCTGTTGGAGATGTGTCCTATAGCTTCACACTACTCAAGTTTGCTTCTACCTTTGTTTTTTGTAGGTGGGTTTTCAGATGCACCAAGGAAAGTTTTAAAATCATCTATATGTACAATTGTTTCTGTGATATCTCCTTCATTCCATGTAAGTAAATAGTTCAAGAATTTCTTGGTTTGTTTCTCATCCTCTGGTGAGAATCTCGTAAGAAAACTGCATGAAAACCAAAAAATTTTAAACTCTCTTGTCTGCTTTTATGAGTAGTCTGTCTCTTTCTGTACTCTAATTTTTTATAATTTATTTTTATAAGAAGTTGTTCTGCATCTGGTTTATCAATTTGTTGGCAGTGCGTTGATAAGAACTTTATTTCCATGGCTTCGTCTCTCTGAGATAATTAAAAGTTCCACTCCTGTGCTCCTGCACTCAGTTCATTCAGTTCAGCACAGTGGCTGCAGAGGCACAGTTTAGTCCTTCACCCTGTCCACTGTTCAGCTTCCCATGTATCAAGATTAATAATAATAATAATCAGAGAGCTCATACATAGAGGGAGGGAGGTATTGATTGCCATTAAAATGTTGGGTCTTGTCTTAAGGAATCTAGTTTTGCTCCTTACCATCACAGCACCTAATTGAATTTGAGCGAATAAAATTATTTCTAGGCTACGTCTGGTGCATGATGGTGCACCAGTGCCCTTACTTGTTTAAATATATGAGCCCTTTGAAATAGGGAACACTAAAAAAATTAGTGGAGTGACAAGAAAAATGATATTATTTTGGAAGGAATGCAGATACCCTTTAAAAAAGAGAAAGAAAATAGAGAAGGAAAAAGCTAATAAGCATGGGTAGTGGAACTGTTTTATAAAGGATTCATAAAAGAGGTCATGAAAAGCAAATCTGCTTTGATTAAAAAAAAAAAAAGTTTAAAGTATGGAAAGTGAGATGTATGCAGATTAGATTGTTCCTGAAAGAGATTATTAAATACAAGTGTCACTTGGTTTTATTTGGTTAGGTTAGTCACAAAATTGACTGCATAGCTATCTATGGAACTTGCTGAAAAAGCAGGAGAACTCCATAAACCTTTCCCTAGGCCGCTCATTTTCCACAAATTTTGTAGTTTCTGCGCGTGTGAGGAAAAATATTCTTTTGATCTACATCTTAATTCATGCACCAATAATTCCAGAACAAAGTTGAAAAACATATTTGAATCTGAATTGGAAAAAATAGTTCTATTGTAATGCAAGAAAACTTGGTGGAACTACCACTAAGAGGAGCATAAACAATGTGCAGCAGATGTAGTTTAATACAAAAATAAATAAATAAAAATAATATTATGTACCTTTCAGGTTTGGGTTGGAGCCTTTTCTGTGAATTGCAAATTATGTTTCAGTGATTGTTAATAATGCAAGTTTGTTATTGGTACATTAGTGCATATTTAATTGTATCCATACAAGTAGGAAACAGGTACAGAGTTGTCAGAACTGACAAACACAGAATTGAGGCTGTGTTGTGAAATGAAATAAAGCTTGAATTCAGCCTACAAGTTATATTGTTTTTGCAAAAGTCAGCAAAACACGAGCTTATTTCATGGATAAACTGAACCTTATGTTGACTGAGTCCTTTTTCAAAATTATTTGGAAATAATTGCACTGCAAAACCTTCTCCTTACTGCAAGAGGTGTTAATAAATATGCACCCAACTGTCAACAAAATTTAAGATATGTTAGGGAGAAAAAAGTAGTCCGATTTTTAGTAACAGTAATTTGAAGACCGTTCTCCCTGCTATGGTCTTTGCATCCCTTGTTAGCACATGCAGATTCCAGCTCTTCTTTGTACAGACAGCAGCTAAGGCCACTCCATTGCACTTACACATTTCCTTTTTTAAAGATTAGCATGTAGAAGGTGGGCAGAAACACATCACAACATTAAATCTGCATGTGTTGTCTTATTTTGAAACTGGTGGAAAATTGAAAAAAAAAGATCCCAAACCAACACAAATCTAAGAAAATGAAACCACCCACTTGGATGACTCCTTTGCTCTCCATCTCCGAAGGGAGAATTTCAGCCACGTGCCAGTGGTTGTGTGTGTTTCAGAGCAGACCTGGAGAATGAAAATCAGATCTCTTTGTCTAAGCCAGGTTGTCCTTTCTTCTTTTGAAATGGACCTGCAAATACCTCATAGTTAGGATACTGCCAGTAATTGTTACAGGTAAAATGCTTATTAGTTTTCCTATCAACCACATCTCTCTTTGCCAGTACTCACTTGGACAAGGTGAATTCTCTTTTCTTCATTAATTACGTAGGTGATCAGTGAGAGAGCAGAGTTGTGTGGAGTTAGAGAGAAGCGGGGGAAGTTGTGGAACATGAATTCACAAGTTTGGCCTGAAACAGATACGTGTCTTGATACACAGCTGACAATGTTTCTTGTCCCATTTGCAGTTTGGACAAATTTGTCTCCTTTGCCATGCTCTCTACAGTCTTAAGGAGGAGGCTGGACAGCAGACATCTTTAACATCATAGGCATATTTCTCAAAGGCAGCAGTTGAAATGATCTGACACTGAATATGTTTAAGGCTAAATTGTGCATATTTATCTTTAGTTGAAAAGGATCATTAGATTATGCCTATGCTCACATGAAATCGATAGTAACATGTGCAATGAGCCTGTCCTCTCTTTTATGACATTCCAGACTTGAGTATTTTACACATAAATAGGGCAAGATGTGAAACAGAGTGCATACTGCTTTGGGCTGGGAGACATGGACCATAAATCAGGATATGAGTGCATAATTACAAGGTATCAGAACAAGTTTCAAGGGTATTTTTAGCACTATAAAATGTTGGATAGACCCGTTCTCCTACAGAACATTATCCTTCTCATTTCTTCACTCCTAGGTACCAAACAGTTTTGTTGACCAGGTTACTTGAAATGGTAGCAGTGTGATAAATGGCAGCTGCAAGAGTATATTGTGTTTAATTGCACAATCAGAGTTTAAAACTTCTTCTGATTACATTGTGCAAAGGCTCTGAACTAATTTTCTGAAAATGTCTCCAGGGTCAAACACTTTCTTAACTAACATTTGGATGTGAAAACCAAAGGCTTGATTTTTTTTCTGCTGATGTGCAATATTTTGGGAAGACAGAATCACAGAACCATCAGGATGGAGAAGTCCTCTATGGTCTGACTATTCACCCAACACTACCAAGACCACCACTAAACCACGTCCTTGAGTGCTATATCTACACACCTTTTAAATCCCTCCAGGGATGGTGACACATCTGCTTCCTTGGGCAGCCTGTTCCAGTGCTTGGCAACCCTTTCAGTGAAGAACTTTTCCCTAATAACCAGTCTGAATCTCACCTGATGCAAATTGAGGCATTTCCTCTCATGCTACTGCTTCTTTTCCAGGACTGGCCCCACCTTGCTGCAGCCTCTTTTCAGGCAGTTTTAGAGAGTAAGGTCTTCCTCAGCCTCCTTTTCCCCTGACTAAGCGGCCTCAGCTCCCTCAGCTGTAAATTCTTGGCTGCCACTTCAGGATCTACTTGAAAGCCATCAATGAATACCTGGTGCTCAGAATCTCTGAGTGACACAGACTTTTTCATGCAGGCAGTGTCTTGGGCAAAATTCTCATTTCGATGCATATAAAATGACAGCAGAAAAACAAAAATGAGGGAGGAGTGAGATGAATTAGAAATGTCCCCTCTACTTGTATTGTCCACTTGAACTGCCATTTTCTGAGGTGACAGGAGGGAGGAAAGTGGAAAACAAACCATCTCTAAAATTAAAAAGTGTGAGAAGCATCTCAGTGGTAAGAAAAGCTGTGCTTTTTTCTTTTTCATGTAATGGAAGCTTCTGTGCAGCCTGAGAGTGTGTATTCCCCATTGCAGCAGAGTTCACGCTTAGGAGTTTAGTTAGAACTTTTACGTGATTATTTTGCCTAAGATCAGATTTTAACCCTGCTCTTTAGTTAGAATTGAGGCTTAGATTCAAACAGAAGGGGGGTTGTTTGTTTTTTTCTGCATTACCTGGCACTAAATCTCTAACTCTGCTCCCAATGTAATGAATCCAGATTCAGTTCTCCCTAGTTGTTCAGCTGTGTTTAAGTCCTGTGCCATCCCCTGTACTCTCCTACATTTGCACAAAGTCAAAGCAGGGTTCTTATAAGGCCTTAAAAAGCAGTTATCCCATGTAATTTTCATAAGTGACTAACAAGATTGGTTGAGCTGTCCCTAGTGTCATTCCTGTCTCGGTGTGAAAAGAAGCACCTTGGATGGCAGGATGTTTTCAAATGGGTGCAGCAGGTGCAGTGCTAAGAGGGGATGGAAGAACAGAGCTACCAAGCTGTCTCCTTTTTCCTTGAGGAAGATAGAGAGACATCTGAGATAATGGGTATGAGAGATCTTATCTATTTTGTGGAAGAGGATCTGGAAGAAAAAAATTCTGCTGTGCTTTTTCCATGAAACTCTCCACAGCTGCTGTAACACCTGTAATCTCTCAGTGAGTTTCTGAATATGAATAACTTGCCATCCCTTTCTTAAATGCTTATTTTTCTGAAAGTGAAGATAGAAATGTCTTTTAATGTGCTTTGAAGATTCAAAAGGAAAGACCTCTGCACTGATCTAATTCTCTGAAAGCCCCTTATTGTGATATACTACTAGCTTTTGTGGAGCAACTAGCTGTCATTTAGCTTGATTCAGCTAATTTATTCATATCAATTAATTGGATAATGAGCCATAGACAGGCTTTTGGTATCTGAAAACTATCTTCCTTTTGCCATTCCCCGCAGGAGAAAATAGAATATAAAATTTCCCCAAATATTCAAAAACCATATTTTTATTTTAATAAAATTGCCACAATGTTGTTTGTCTTTGATGTTCAATATTATCTTCAAATCAATTTTGACATTCTTCTTCCCTTATTTGTGCTGCATAAGGATGTTCTCATGTTTTAAAATGGTGGGATCACTTATGATGCCTGAGCATTTGCACCTATTGCTTAAATTGTGTAGCTTGTACTAGTAGTTGTGTAGGTGATAGGTAGTAGATAATTTCAAACTAGATTGATAATCATATACCAAATTTGATGTAATTTCATTCCTTGATCTAATAGATTAAAAAACTCAAACTAATGATAGTTACTGCTAAGGATGGCTTGTTGATTTTTTTTGTAGCTTGGTAAAGTATTTGTAACACGGCTTAAAATATTTTGAGATTACATGTTCTAAAAGCAGACCTTATCCAGCACTTAGAAATAAATGCAAAGAAAATACTTTGCAAAGGTATTAAACATTTAACAGCCTTAAAAAGATTTTTTTAATAACCTTACAGAATGGGCTTTTAGATTAACTTCTATGCAGTGGTAATGTTTCTCAGATTTTCACATATACTGATAATAACATCAAAACACCTTTAAAGTTCACCTTATGAAGCAATTGGGGAACTTTTTTATTACTTCTGGTACTTGGAGTTTTATTATTGGTTAGAATTATTGCTATTTGACTTACACATACCTTTTCTTTATGCTCCCACCTAGGTAAATCAGTCTGTTTAGTCACAGTAAACTACTGATTTTTAACAGGATAGAGCTTTCAGCAGCAGTCCAGAATCTCTGGATTTTTCACACTCTGGATGGACTTCCAGGGTGACTGGAGTTCAAGTCCTTTGCATCTTAGAGACACCTCCTCTGTGAGCAGGTGATATCAAAATGTATGAGTCATTTTATATGCTGTTATTAATTTCTGTGAGTTTGAAATGTCACACTTTCTATGCAGAAGTGCTGGATCTGTAACTTTTGTGTTTGTCCTCATGACAGGTCTGTTTTTAATGTAGAGTTCAAATGTATGCCTGGAGCAAATAAACACGCATTTAAAAAAGGTGATATTTTTTTCCATATTTGTATTGTTCTTATTTATTTCAAACCATGTAAATTGTATGTGTTTCTATCAGGAAGAGCGTAGTGATGAGAAATTTACATTAACCCTGAGCTAGACCTTGACTATTAAGAGTGAATCTTCTAAGGTTTTAATATGCATTAATATGTGTTTTCCAACAATTAGTTGAAACACTAAGGGTGCATTTAGTGCTGGCCTGGAGCATGTTCCTGAGGGCTCATTATCCTGTCAAAGCCTGTAAGATGTGGACCCTGCAGGAGTGATGTTGGTACTTAGTGAGTTAATATGGAGTTCGATGATTTTTTTTTTTTTTTTGCATGGTCATAGGAGGGAAAGGCTACAGTAGATACAGATGGAGATGAAAATGCAAGACCCTGGTTCTAAATTTATTTTGGGAAAATTGGATTTTTTGCTCTTCAGCTTTCCTTCTGAAAACTCTCTTGTGGCTTTATTGTCAGCTGAAGTGTTTATTGACTGAGAAGTGCTTGCATTTTAGTGGTGGATATAGTGATCCTGGTAAACACTTTGGGGCTTTTGTGATGCAATATGCTGTGTAAGTGTTTGTGTTGTTTTATGATGGAGTGGGCAGAAGATTATTTAAATAAAAAGTAGAATAAAACCCACGCAGTTTCAGCAGCCATTAGTTTCATTAAAGCTAGTACAAAGATAAGAGTTAAATGATTTGTGGATATATACAAATGTCTTAAAGTATAAAAGCAACACAGAATCCAATGCCATTATTGCTGGGAGAAGTGCCAGGATTCTCATTATTTTTAATGACTTCCAAACTGGGCCCTTAGTGACTGATGAGGTAAGCAATTTCAGATGGGAAATGTGATATACTCAGTACCGGAACGTGCTGAATGCCCTCAGTTGTTAGGGGCCATGGCTGTGCTGAGGGTACTGTAAGAAGCAGCAGACAAATTGTAGGTTGAAGGTTACTTTAGAAAGAGGAATTTTTTTCTAGGTTGCTGAATAAAATAGAACAATCTAGATGACAGAAATTGTATGTAATGACACTGCTCATGAAAAAACATTAATCACTGAAGAATGGTAGATACTAAAGAAAGCAATCTTTGGGTTCATCCCAATATAAAAAAAAAAGGCACCAAACAAAACCTTCAGTAACTGTTTCTGCTTATTGAAAAAGATAAGCATCTTATGAAGATATGGAGGTTGTTAATAATGAAGTGACTGCTGTGAGAGGCACTTACCCCAGGACCAGGTGGCCTGCAGTTCCCATGTGCCCAATGTCCCCCTTCTGTACTGCTGGATGTGCTGGAGAGCTGTGCCCCTCGGAAATCCCACCAGCACTCTCCTTGTCTCCTGGCAGGGACGCAGTGCTTTGGTGTCTCCTCCTGGGTAGGAGGAAGTTGGCAGAAGGAGCTTCTCCAAGAGGGCAGGATCTCAGCTGGGAACACCCCTGACTGCCCATGGGGCTGCCTGGGCATTAAGCAAGACATGTGAGTCAGGAGTGCTGAACAGTAAATCAGGAACACCACAAATCCTGGAAGTGTTTTAATGGTAAAAAAGGGACTTCTGCAAAACCTGGGCACGTCTTTTCAGTGTGTAGAACAGGAGGCTGGGCAGCCCCTTGTCCCTATCTGCCCCAGGCAGAGAGCCCAAGTCACCTGCTGGCAAGCCTGGGGACAAGGCATCCCTTACCACCCCTTCTGGTTGGGTGTACCTGCAGAGAAATGCATTCTATTGTGCCAAATATAAAAAACTGATAATACTTTAAGTTTTACAAAGCTGCCTCTTGGGGCTTCAGACAATGAAAAATATTGCTTGGTCCAGAGCAGGGAAGTTGCATAGTGCCACTTGTGTGATGATGAAATGTCTGCCTTGGAAGTTAAAATTACTGTGAAGATGACCCAGCAATAGCCAACAAACCTGCAAATTTGTAGCAAACACAAAGCAATGTTTTTTTCTATTCTTTTTTCTCTTCTTTTTTTTTTTTTAATGATGGAGTTTGTTGCAATGTGATCCTTTGAAAGCTAAAAATATACCTAGTTTGCATAGATACTAGATAATTTCATAGAATATTGGTCAACTGATGGCTATTAAAAAAGAAGCTGATAGGTGGCCTGATCTTAGGAAACGCATAAATCACTGGTTGCTGAAATTTCAGGAAATGAATCAGAGGCAAGTTCATGCTCTGTCACTCCATTAGTGATCCCCACAGGAATGGGGCACAGTGGTGACCTCACCCCGGAGCCGGTGCTGTGTGCCCCCTCCCATGTCCAAGGGTGATTTGCAGGGTCAAGTGTGGATGTGAGAAGCTATTATTGTCTCATTTCTATTTCAGCTCGGAGCCTTGCAGTAGTAATCCAAGCTCTTTGTGCCCTGGTGGCCCTGCCTGTTCTCAGGCTCCCCAAATGTGGTCCTAGGCCAGGGAAGGGAAGAGCAGCATCTCTCAGCAGTCTAGGTGGGCTCTGCAGCTGAGCCGCTGCTTCACGTGGAGTTGTGGCCACTGGAAATTCAGGTGAGCACTCTGCTGTACAAATTGTCACTGCCCTCCAGTGCGAGTTACTCTACACACACAGAGTAATGTCTATAATTAAAATGCTCCCTTGAAGTAAATAATTAAATGAGGATTACAGTTATGAGCCACCAAGTGACACAGGTGACAGGCTTACTTTAAGTAGGACAATTAAACTGTAAATTAAAATTAAACCTCTCTGTGTAAGTAGAATATTGTGTTAGGTAGTTATCTAAGAGTAATAAGTTAAGTGTATATACTGTATCAATAAATCTTAAAGATCTTTAAGAAACAGATTTTCTACTTGGGTTTTTTTGTTATCTGTATTTTTTTGAAATATTTCCTAATTTAAATGAGAAATAAAAGCCCAAAGTGCATTTTCAATGCTTTTTGGCAAAATTGGATAATTTTACTGGAGCAGTTTGGTTTAAGTAAGTAGCATTTTTCCTTAACAAATGCCTGGGTTGTTGTTGTTGGGTTTTTTTTTATTTCTTTAAATTTTTTTTTTTTGGTTGTTTTTTTGTTTTTTAAACATAGTGCAGATATTGAGTCCTTTAGGAGTGCTTGCTGGAGAGGTGCCTCTACACTTGAGCAGATCATGGCTAGAAAGAGAATGCATCATCAATGTTAGAAAGTTACAGCTGCTCACTTACAGGATGGGAAATAATTAGTTCTTGGTATTAGTACCTTGGTACATGCTCAAAGATTATTTACTGACAAATTACTGAATTCACTATATTTCACGTTTTTGAAAAAGTTCCTGTGCCAGATAAAAGACAAGTTTTATTTTATTCTGTTTTAAAAGAACTAATTTATTCTCTAGGTACAAAGTGGTCTAGATCTTGACAGTTCCTAAAACATGGAGTTATGAGCTGTACAAAATGTTCTCTAGATAGTACAAACATGTTTTTGCTCTTTTTTTTTTTTAAGCAGACCAGTGTTGTAGAAAATACTAGTAGTAAACAAAATTTTGAAAAAAAAACCCCTGGTGTCCTAGTCCAAATTCAAAAAACCTTTTCTGAAAAAAGTCCTGATTTTTGGGAAAAAGAAAATATTTTCCAAGAAAACAGTGTTTGAAAAACACTGTAAATGAATACTTTAGCTGGAAGTAAAAAAAAATAAGGGTTTTTTAAATAAAAATAGTGAATTGAATTAAGAGTAAATTAGCTTTAGGCAAAGTAGATCTTTAAAAATCAATATCAGGAGTCCTGGAGGCAATCTTAGAAGCTTTGAGCACTTTTAGTACTAACTTCAGTGCCCCTTTTGGAGTTATAGATATTTTTGGCTTTGTCCAAGGCAGTAAAGCAGCACGTTGCAGGGTGCAACTGGGGCTACTCCAGTGTGTTAATGGCAGGATTGACAAATCCTTGCCTGTTTGATTGTCCCTCCTTACAGAATTAGTCTGACTCGGCTCCTGGAGTTATTTTGTGAGTCGGAATGTGCTGAGGTGCTGGCAGGTCACCCTGCTCCTGTCGGGCGCAGCCTGGGGAGGGGGCTCTGCTGGGCTCTGCTGCTCTCACTGAGCACAGCTGCACCATCAGTGTGGTACCTCGTGCTTAGTTTATGATTTGCTACACTTGCACAGAGTGGGATTCTTATTAAAGGTTTTGTTAAAGTAAATAATCAGAAATTCTGATTTAAAAATCCCACATAGACTCTGAATAGAGTGTCTCTTTGCTAAGCTGTGCCACACTGCTGAAGCAGAGCATCCAAATGCCTAAAAATATTTTAATATTTTTCATTTTATATGAAGTAATTTTTTGCTCTAATTTTAAAACTCTGCTTCTAATGTTATGTTTTTAGCACTTTATTAGGAGAAACAAGAAGCTAGTTTTGACATCTTTGTTGTTCTCAATTCAAAAAGAAAGGAACTGTTCTTTCTTTGATGTACAATCTTAAAGCTGGAACAATTCAAATAACTTTTTAGATATTGTACTTTGTTTAGTAAAATATTTAGTACCATTATGATAGTGTAAACCATTAGATTGCAATTACACTAGCACAGCACAGAGCCTGATAGTTCTGTTGGAACACAGCAGTGATGCATGATTGCCCCATTAGGATCAGAAGTCTTGGAGAACTAAGATTATTAAAAAAAATGAATTATGGTTACAGTTGTGATTTTGTTAGATTGTAACAAAAATATCTTATTTATGCATCTAACTTCTACTGTGTTAACCTCTTAACAAAGTATTAAGAAACCTGCAAGAACTAGTAAGGATTCTTTGAATTATGATTATGAAGCTTTCTGTCTGATTGCAACTGGAAATGCAGAACCTCATCTGTATTTCCCTAAAAGTGCTATTCAGGCAGGTTGCACTGCATCTTTCCAGGACTTAAATGAGACTGTTTTTACATATATTTATGAGAGCAGTGTTTTAAAGATTGCAAAAAAACTTTAATTCATGTTATTGTCGAAATATTCTTTTTCAAAAATGCCCAAATGTACAGCCAATGTATTTGCATAATTTCAAAGTCAATTATAGATGAAAGGTAGGAGGAAGAGTTTTCTTTTTGCTACCTTGCTTAGCTCTGAAAACATTTAATAAGAGAGTTTATAGACACAGCCAAGTTTTCTCAGCAACAGGGGAATAAGAAGCATTTTGAAAATGCTTCTTAAAAAGGAGATTTTTCAAAATGAGTTTGGCCATTGAAGAGCTGCATTAACACTGGTAGTAACATCTAACTAATAAACCTGATTTCATTTGAAATTGCTGGCATTCCTTTACATTTGGGCACGTGGATGTCAGTAGCATATCTGAGACTGCAAAAAGACTGAGCTAGTCACCACTGAGATAACTGTTGGGTCTTTCACATTCAAAAGTAGTTCAAGTCAGTGGAAATAAACTTTAATCTTAGACTGATTAAATATTGTTTAACTTGCATTCTCTGAAATACGTGTAAAACATCTAGAATATGGGAACTGTCTGCATTTGGAATGAAACCTGTGCTTAAGTTTATGAGAATTATGGCTTTGATTAATAGTGAGTAGGAATTTAAAAATGTGTGAGCATAATTTAAAACACTCTATTAGTGAGAAAGGGGGTGCATTTTAATATGGAATTAACAAATATGACTTAAGGATATAAGACGTTGCTTTAAAAAAATGATCCCATTTAAATAAGGCAGTGGAAAATAACACATTAAAATGTCTTTAAGGTTGTACATTCTTTGAATTTTGTCCATTAGCTTGACAGAAATATGTAAGAAGTTAATTTGTATGAGCTGTGGTACAGAAGTGACCTAGACCTTGTTAAGGGTACTCTGGAATGGAGGGATCTCTGAAATAATGCAGAAATGTGCACAAACCCCAAACATTCAGGGTCACGTCACAGTCCCTGGGTTTGGACCAGCAGCTGGACACATCCACCAAACTCATCCTCCATCCTGTGGGCTTGGGACCGTGCTGACTGCCATAGAAGACAGTCCTATGGCTGGTAATCTGCTCCAGTAACTCCAGTTCCTTAACAGCTGTCAGGAAAAGAAAAGTAATTTGAAATTTGGCAGTACTGAAGGAAACTGCCCCAAAAAGCTGCAAGCCTCTTCCTCACCAAATTACCTTTAAAGAATCCCAGGCAGAATGCCTCAGCATGCACAACATAGACTTGTGATCTTTTCTGTGTATTTTAGAGGCAAGATCTTCCCTGTAATTTAGGATGCTTTCTAACAAGATTTACCTGTCATTGTGCAATTGTCTCTCATCTAGATAATGCAAGAGAACTGCTAAAATGAAGCACAAAAGTGCTGTATATAGTACTTTGTTGTGTATTAGCAAAAGTGTATGTAAAAGAGTCCTGTATAGCCTTTCAGGGCAAATCTGGTTCCTTGCCTGTGCTCTGTAGAAGTAGTGATAGCTTTAAGTGGACCTTGGAGTGAATCTGTACATTGGCAAATGACTGTAGCTGTCTGTGCCTTGGCTTTGATAGCCTCCTCTGGCTGTTGTTCACAGTGGCTGTTTCTTGTTTTCTAATTTCTTCCCACGCTATATTGTTTAAAATGAACCCTGGCTTTGAGTATGCAGCTTGATTTTGTTGTTGTTTTGTTTTGTGGCACTCTTGCAAGGATTTTTTCACCTTATTTTCTAGAGGAAAGAGGTGAATATGGTGTCTCCAGGGCACTCAGTAACTGTTGTGTGCTGTTGCTGAATTTCAGCCCCATTTGATGGCATGAGATGTGTGGGGTCCTTCCCAGGCTGTGCACCACATATTTATCCACCTGTATCCTTGGGTACCCCCACGTGCCTTGCTGATGTCTTGTGCTGGCAGAGCTAATCTTAGTACTCTCTTTCTTGATTACATTTTAATGTAGTTAGTTAGGATTTTTAAGTTATCTTTGTTTTTTCTCAAATATCAGCTGTCAGAAGCACACATAGGTCTCATGAAACAGGTGCAGTTTTTGAACTGATTTAAATGAATAAGGGAGAGACATTTGATAAATATTAATTGGAAGGCACTCTGAGTCAGAAGAGCAGACAAAATGGAAAAATGGATGAATTTGAAAGTGCCCAGAAAATGGGGATTATGGGGGCCTTTTTTTGTTGTCTGTTTGTTAGGTGATGTAAACTGTTGATTCTGTGATTCTGTGGGGCCCTTCATAAGGCTGTGCCCTCTGACTCATTAATGGATAGGAGCATTTGTTAACCAATTTTGTGGCACCTCTCAGTCATTATCTTTTTCATCAGTCTTCTATTTTTTGATTCCTTCTGTCTTCTATTATTTCAAAGAAGCAAAAATGATAACACAGGAAATAAATATGGAGATGTTTTTTGTCCAAGTAACATAGGTTTCACAAAGCTTACCTTGAAGTATTGGACATGAAGTGAATACAGGAGTCCAAGCCCCTTTTAAATGCTGTCTTGGTTTTATGACAACTATATTAGAGTTTCCTAACCTATGGACCTGCCTTACAAGAAATATTTGTAGATAAAACTTCATGGATGGTGATAAAGTAAGGAAAATGTTCCTTTATTCTATGATGATACTAAAATCTAAAACAAAAAAAATTGTCTACATGAAAAAACAAGAAAAATGATATTTATACTAGCTGGTACATTTTTTTGCACATTATTCAGTGTGTTTTTTGTTTATTACTGACTGAAAGGGTAACTTTGACATTGGAAAAAAGAATTCACTGTGTTCAGATAACAAGAAGGCTATGGATTGCATCAGCCTCTCTCCTCCTTGTGACTTCTCTTCATTTGTGAACTAAATCCTCTCGTATTCATGTGTTCAGAGTTTTACATGGAGCACTTGAACACAATGAGCCTGCGTGGGGGAGTGGGAGGAATGGCACACTTCGAACAAGTGTCCTTGAGGCAGAGAACAACAGCAAGGCGCATTGCCATGCATCATCCTTTATTTATGCATATGGAGTGCAAGGTAACCCACACTGGGGTCTGCTGTGGGAGAAGGCACAGCGGTGTCACGGAGCTCTGAAAGTTCAATGAAAGCACTGAAGGACGTGCCGCTTCTCTGTATCTGCTCTGCATAATGGCAGCTCTGGTTTGTACAGCCCTTGGACGCTTGGCTGTCCTGGGATTTAGTGAAGGACATGCAAAACCAGTGCATTTGCTGTGCATACTTCATGCTGATAGTCTGGAAATGGAGCAAGTCAGAGAGAAATGTAGCTTTTGGGATCATTAAAAATCCATTTTCATTAAAAGCCACGTATTGCAGTGACATATTTATATATTCATTCCCTGTCTGCCTATGTCTTACAGATAGAGTGAAAAAGAGGCTTTTCATAACAATTTAAAGCCTAAATGAAAGAAAAGCATTCTATTTCCCTTGAATTACTTACATGCTGCACTTGTTTGGCTTTTTTTCACGCTGTGTTGAATGGCAACTACTCTGCGTTCTTTCTTTACCTCCAGTTCCTTTTGTTTCATCTATCTATCATTTGTTTTTATCTATGTCTTCCACCTATCTATTTCCTCTTTGTGCTTAGAGTTGGTAGCAAATTATATTTGAGATGCAGGGAGCTTACAATCTGACTGTCTTGATATTATTTTATGAAACCATGACTACCGTAAAAATTGGCTTTACCGCCTGTTTTGTGTTATTGATTCAAGCCCATTTCAGAATTAACTTGTTTGGAATGATCTCACAATGTTATGTGCCCTAGGTTCTCTCAGGAAAAATTCATCTCTCATAACTAAATGCAATAAAATGTTCAAATATATCTAAACACAGTTATATTTTGAATTTAGATGAAAACCTTATGGAGTCAATCAAATATACAAGGCATGTGCAAGTTTTAGCTCTAGACTTACAAGTACTGTATTGCAGAAAAAAAAGTACTTGGAGACCAGCTTTTTCCTAGAGAGCTGTCCCTTATGTAGGCTTTATGAAATTCCTAATTGCATCATTCATGTTTCAATCCTGAATTGGTTGGACATAATTTTGACATTTTGACTGTAGGACTGTATCTATAATTTGAGATTATTGCCTAAATTCTTTTAGGGATTTGATGTTTCAGATCTAGGTTTTACATTTGTCCTCGTGGTTAGGTAGGAATATTTGTGTGCTGATAGTGGAAAATGATCTACAAAAATAAATCTTCCCTCATTAATGGCTTCACTGGTCAAATTTGAACTTTCTCTTACAGATGGAGAAAATTTAATGCTGGTATAAACAGGAAAATTTGGAATGTGAATTTATTGCAATGTTAAAATATCCAGGTGTTAGAAATTGTTCAGTGACATCAGATACTAGTCCTGACTATCTTTAACTGATTCATAAAACCAGTTAAAAAATAAAAAGCTCATCTTCAATCAGAGTTTTCTTTCAGGTACACAAAAATGGGAAGTAAACTTCTAATGACCATTAAGTCATTTTAGCTTTTCTATTTCACTGCCATTAAGACTGCCTGGGTAAGAGCTTCACCTCCTGGGTTGCAGATTTCAGGTTTGCTGCTGTCCCTGGCTGCTGACAGAGGCCCAGGAGCTACTGGCACCTGTGCAGCCCTGCCCAGCCCCTGCCCAAGGTGTCCCCAAATACACTGTGCTCTGCGAGCAGGCAGATTGGTGTTCTTTTAGCTGGTGGAAAAATCTGTATGCCAGCTGCCTTCTGAAATGTTTTGGTAGCCCTGGAACCGGGATACAAATTCTTCCTTTGATTCCCTTCATAGTTTTTTTACTTACCATCTTCTTGTCTTTCAGAGAACCAAGCCTTTTCTGAGTGTGTGTTTTAAATGTGTGGAGAGGAAAAAGCTACCCAGGTGAGTAAACAACAGATGCAAGTCAATCCTGAGAGGAGTGCAGTATGGATAAAGAACTATTATAATTCCTCCCACATTTGTGTTTCCATCTACTTATGAGATATATACGTGTGCCTTGTTAGCAATGATGTTATAATGCAAAAGCTAAAGTTTTCATATCAGAGGAAACATATATTGTTAAATGAGCTGAGAACATTCTCCCAAGGGTTAGCATTTCTCTAGTATGTGTGAAATCCTACTGAAACAAATGGCCCTATTATTTTAATTGGATCTTTTGGTATTAGAGCATTTTTCTTTGTACTGTGGTAAAGAACCTTGTTTTTCTTTTTTTCCTGAAAATGGGAAATGAACAAATGCAGTCGATGGATTTAAACATTTATGACTTCAGCAGTAGATTATATCAATATAAATAGGTGCAGATACACATATATGAATTAAATTCGTATTTTATTATGCATTCCTCCATTCTCTCTGAAAATCTAGAAACAGTCTTTGCACTTTTAAAATAAGTATGATTAAAATTTTGCCTTGTCCTTTTGATTGATACCTTGTTTGCAATGCTAACAATGACAGGGGCACTTAAAAAATCCAAACCAACCAAAAGTTACAAGAAAAGTTACCAGTTTTAAGCTAAATATAGTAAAAATTTTTTGAAAAGGGATTGTAAATTAATTACTGCTTGGAATCTGACACTCCTTAGAGTCGTGAATAGATTCAGTTCTTGAGCTACTCTGCCTAATTTGCTTCTGTGAGTGAGGGATTATGCAATACAATAGGTTAAGCTTCTATAGACCACTCTAATTTGTTTTGCAGAAGAACAGAGAACGAAGGGAGGAACTCTGTTTATCATGTTGTGATCGAAAGCACAATACAGTAAAAAATTTCTGTGAAGATTAGGCTTGAAAACTAATGTGCTGTATGTTTGTTTCCTCTCTTTTCTGCAGCTGTTCAATTACAAACTTACTGCTGGTCAGAAAACCAAATATCTATTCTCTAGGGTAGCTACATTGTACTCCAATGTTTGAAGATTTGGTTTCTGTTATAATTGGACTGAAATATTGATATTTTTTTAGAGGAATTCTCCTATGCCTCCATCTGAATACTAGTTGAACATGCTCATGTATGTATGCGCTGTGTTTAATACAGACGTAATATAAACCTCAAAACAAAATTAATTGCATTTATGGAGGCAAAAAAAAAAAATTAATCATGCATAAAAGATCAAGGAGCGATTTATTAAGAGCAAAACAAAAAAGTCATAGCGTTAGTATTAATTACATTTTCTTGTTTGCTTTTTGCAAGTCTATGCATATGTCCTTTAGAAGGACAAATAAGCTTTGAGGAGAAAACCACTTGTAGGCTGACTAGTAACCAAAATGCGGCTGAACTTCCCTGTTGCAAGTCACCAAATGTTGCTGTAGATGCCCTCGGTGAGGGGACTCCTGCGGGGCTGTGCATGGGTGAGGGTGCTCAGCTTGGTGCTGCCAGCTGCAGGGTGGGGTGCCTTGGGCAGCACCTCAGCCTCTCCCTCAGCTTGCAGAGAGGGGCTGGCTTCAGTTCTCGTCTCACACGTGTAACCAGAGACCGGCAGGTCATCTGTTTGTTACCCCAGAGAAGAAACTGCAGCCGCAGTGACAGGCGTGCAGTTGTCTCATTTTGGTTGTTCTCCTGCAGTGGAAATGATGGATTTTGTTTTTCATCACTTCACACAGAATGATCTGCTATTTCGAGCAAATTAATCGGATAACTTGCTACTTACAAAGTAGGTCAGGGCTGCTCGAGCGTAAATTGCAGTGGTTTTTGGGCGTTGGTGCTGCTGTCCTGCCCGGCAGGCTGTGGCAGCTCCTATCCCGGGGCACGGGGCATCTGAGCCTCCGCACGGCCCTCGGAGCACACGGCGTCTGCTGCTGTTTCCACAGCAACACACCTGTCAGAAAATAAATATTTGCTCCACTTCCACAATCCGTCATTATGCTAAGAATTAATTGATGGTAATGTTTTTCCCCCTCGTGCTTGAGAGCATTTTAGAGAGAACCTAGTAGTGTGTATGGGAACCAAACAGCATCTGAGGCCATTGCAGCTGGCTGTGCCCTGCCATGGGTTTGGGCTGGGAGCAGGAGCTGATAAAACCTCTCTGGTTTTGGTTTAAAGGCAGGTCAGACCCTGTCCTGCTCTGGAGAGCAGCTGTGCTGATGGGTCTGGGAGCAGAGAGCAGTATGGCGATGGGATGGGCAGGAAGGGGCTGTGGGATGGACACAGCTTCAGGTGGTCCTTTGCTGGTGTCCTCTGCCCAGCATCCCTGTCTCTAGGTGTCCTCCAAAGTCTTACTGCCCTCCCAGTAAGCCATGTCAGTCCTTAGAAGTTAAATCCCAAGTGTGGAAATGCACTGTGATAGTCCTGTAACTGTGAATACAGTACTCTTGGCTATATGTATCCAATTTTAGGCTATTTATAGTACCTGCTCATTTCAGTCCTTAAGGCTATAAATTCTGACTTTTAAAAAATCAGTTACTTCAAGAACTTTTGAAATTCAACCAGTGTTACAAACATTTGGATTTATAAATATTTTTTGAATGTATTTATTTAGTTTTTGTAATAGAGGAAAATTTACTTGTAGGCTTCTTGCTACTGGTTTTTTGTGTGAATAAAGACTTGTAGAAGGCAGGCCATAAGTTCTGCCATGGCAGCATTAGCAGCTGTGGGAACTGCTGTCACACAGCATATTATTACCTCAGCTGTATTGTCTTGATCTATTCTATTAGCAGGACACACTGATTTTGCCCAAAGCCCAGAATGAGGTTTTCTTCTGCTCTGTTTGGATTGTGTTAAGCTGTGCCCACCAGTATGACATCAGTGTGCCATAAACACCATGACTAGCAGCTGTTGTTTGTCATGATAAGTGAAACTGATGTTTGTCACCTATGTAAGCCAGGGACCAAACACTATTTACAGGACAGGAGGTTTTGACAGAGCAGTTATTATTGCACACCATCCAAAGCAGGGATTACTGAAGTTTTTGAGTCCTTGTTTTAACCATGGTTCATTTTCAGCACTATGAAAATTTCTTGTCTGTTAATTTAGAGTGATACAGTGCGAGAGCAGCTCTAGAACAAAACTTCAAGCCTAGGGGACCAGGAATAGTTGAATTGACTCTTGCTGCTGCATTGGCAATGGTATTTTGTCTATAGTTTAAGGGAAGGAAAACAAGGAGAAAGAATTAATGACAGTAGAAAATTAGGCCCATTTTTACAGAACTTGGGCTTTACACTCTATATGTGTTTACATTAAATAGGTGATTTATGTAAAGATCAAAATAAAATGTTTCTTTCTCCCTTCCCCCTCCTTTTTTTTTTTTAATAACTGGGAAGAACATTTAAGGCTGAGGAGTAACTGAGGAGTTCTTACTGCAGGAAGCATGGAAACACTGTAGATCTTGTAAAAGACAGGAATTTGGCAGGAGAATAGCTCTCTGTCTTTGGTAATCCCACTGTTCATACTGTGCAAACACTTTCTGAAGATGGTCTGAGGCATTCTTGTAATTTGATGTACACAATGAACTGAATGAACACCTACCAGCTGAAGAAGGTAAATGAAAAGGGCACAGATCTGTTTGATAATTATTAATTTGCTTAATGTCACTGTTCTACCTTTAAATTTGTTCATGAAGAAATTTACAATTACATTCGTATTGCTGCAAGGAGTAGGTTTAGAGCAGTATTTGAGTTGATGACCTGCCTATCATGCATCTTTTGCTCTTATTTTTGCATATCATGTTTTATATAGGCTGAGCTGTAACTCATTTAACAGCTGTGCTTTATCTGTGAGGTCTTTTTGGATAAGGTTAGAACAAGCCTGAAGAATGCTGTACAATTGGACTGATAGATCAATATGTTGATAAAATGTACCATAGATGACAGTGTTAATCTTGCTAGAACCCAAATGTGGCTTTTTTAACACCTAACGGCTCTATCAACTGAAGAGAGGAGGTTTTAATTTAATAATTAGTGTGCTATTTGTATTGTTAGTCTAATCACTAGAGAAAAACAATGCCACATACCTAACCTAGTAGTCATTGTTGAATATTGGCTTCAATATTGATGTAGTTGGAAGCTGGAGGGTTTTGGGGCCCTTTTTAATATTTGTGTTTAAATTTGACAAATTGTGAAGAAAGGAATGGTTGTATCTTTTCAAGATTTATGAGCATGAAGTCAAACATAAGTATCAATAAAGAGTGATGACTGCCAGATGGGCAACAGAATAGTGATAGGAGCTGAAGGGCTGTACAATTTACTTTGCAAAATGAAGTGGACAAAAGGGGAGTAATGAATTCTTGTGATAAAGTGTTTGAGTTTTGAGACCACATTTGAAATCTGTCCTGTAAATATGCTCCTTCCAAAAAGTCTTTGAAAAATGGCTAATGTTATATTCCAAGACCAGTTACAGAAAGAACACTCTTCATTCCTTTCATGTATCTGTGGTGGTTTTTTTTTTTTTTTTTTAACGTAAGGTGACCTACAGGGGCAAATTTTGGAGACTAAAGGGAGATTTGCTATTGCCTCAAAAGGGAGCAGGATGGATTTCTGAGCACAGCATTTCAACTAAGCTGAGCTGGTTGGGGTTCTCAATAAACTGCTGAGGCAAGATGGGACCTCTGCTCTTCCAGGCCTTCTCTGTGCCAAGGACTGACCCAGCAGCAACTTTCAATATTCATGGATGCAAAAAATTCTGCAAATGATAACGTGCAGCTGAGAGGCTGTGAGCCTTGAATGAGACAATTCTGCAGCAGAGCACTGGTTTTTCAGGGATCCTCTCCACTCTACCTGGGATGCCATGGTCTGTCAAATCACAGCAGCAGTGCAGGGAAGGTGGATTCACTTTTCTGGGGAAATAGATAAATAGTGTCCTTACTTGCTTTTTTTATTTTTCTTAACAGGGCAAAGTGTTTAAGCTGTGTAGCCCAATTATTTTTCCTTACTGCAAGTACACACTGGAAAATTAATAGAGAGTAAAGTGGCAGCTCCCAAAGAAAGGTTAGAAGAAACAAAGGAAATCCTTAAAAGCAAACCATTAGTGATAATGGTATTTGAAATATGCATTAGATTCACTTATAAATAAGTGTGTAAAGGAAAAATTGGGACTTCTTTTGGATCTACACTTTCTTTTGGTTTATTTTCCTTTAAGCATACAAAATAATAGGTAACTACTTTCAAATGGGAGCCTCTAAACAGTGATAGATCAGAGATGCCCAAGTTTACTCCAGAACATGGAATTTCTGTTCACTTTTGCTGATTGAAATTTCTGAATGCAGGATTTTCAGTCTTCTACTTTAAATTTCCACTTAAAATCAAGCTCTCTGTGCAATAATCTTTTTATGCCCAGTATTTGTGCTTGGAAGCATTTCCTAACCTATCACAGATGTAGTTAAGACAATAATTTCAGTTTAATGAGCCAGAGATCCCCCCCCCCCCCCCCCCCCCCCAAAGCAGAAGGGTAACATCATCAGGTTTATATTTTATGTTATGCATATGACTTGTTTTTAACTTGAAAGTGCCTACTTACAAAAATCCTGTATCTTATTCACCAGTGATTTTGTTCTATTGTACAGTGTCATTTTCCTCTTCCTTCATTCTTTTGAACCCTTTCCCCCTCTTCTTTCATTTCTTTGTTCTACATCCTTTTTATATTTTGTACAGATTTCCCTCCCCTCTGACATTTTTATCATTTTGAGGCATAAAATAGGGCCTCTCTTCTCTGGCAGCTGCGACCCCATCCCCTGCTGCACCAAATTGACACTTCTGCAAGCAGCAGCTCTGCTCAGTCACTCCAAGGCTGCTGCTTTCACAAGTGTTGATTTAGTGCAGCAGGGGATGATGTGCCAGCTGTAAAACTCAGACAATAATAGTAATAATGCTTGGGAAAAGTCTTATAATAAGAGAGAAAAATAAAAGGTTTTAGGGAGAAAAGGTAGGAAGGGTCCAGGTGGAGGGAGGAAAGGGAGCAGTGGTCCCTGTGGGGTGGTGGGGTATTGGGCTGCCCAAGGAGCAGTGGGATGGACAGGAGAGTGGACCATGAGCTAATTCTTCTCCTCCCCACTCTCTCTTCTTACAAGAAACTCTTGTGAGTGATGGGGAAGATGTTTTGTGTTTCTGTCAAACTGGGGAGTTATTTTGGGATAAAGTCCTAGTGGAAGTGGGTGAAGGACTTAAAGTATGATGAGAGAGTGAGGGACACCTGTGCTGTAGAATCACTTATTATTTGCAAATGCAACTTTCTGGATGAAAAGATAGTTGATATTTTTATTCTTAAGGTGTATATTGCATGTCTATGGATATAGAGGATGGATGTTTTTTATGTATACGAATAGCATGTTGTTATTTAAAGCACACAAATGGAGAGTTCCTTCTGAATCAGCCCTGATTTACCCCCAGTAATGTTCCTAAGGAAATAGTTTACAACTATTTTGTATGTGAGTGTTTAATAAGTTGTTGGCAAGACAAAAATTATTGTAGGTTATATTTACTGACCACTTTTTCTTTATTTTCATTCTCAACCATAACTCAGCAATTCATTATTTCCATGGCTCTGTTTAACTATTTTTCAGTGATCTTGGAGCAGTGAATGAAATATGTGCTAAAGTATGTGCTAAATATTGATATTGGTGATGATATGCCAATGTGTGGTAAGACAGAACAGTTTCAGATGGACGTGCAGAACAGGTCAGTGGAGACGTGAAAGGTGTTAACATACATGTCTACCAAATAGTATTGTTTGCTTAAATCTGCTTACTCATAGCATTTCCCAAGTCTGTGTAGAGAGTATGAAATTTTCCAAAGACTCTTGAGAAGCCTGTTTCTTTTAAGTTCAATTCAGACATGGGTTTGTGTTTCTTTAAATTAATGGGAAATAAGGACATACTTAAAACTAAGCATATATTTGAAGGCAAGTGGATTGAGGTTATATTTGTCAAGTCTGGAGTAATACTTCCAATGTCTGAAAAGCATCTCCTTTTTAGTATTTAGAGAGATGCTTTATAATAGGCTTCCACAGTGATCACCTTTGTAATCTTGTTGTTCATCATATTAATTGAAGAAGCTCCTTTCTGATAACCTTTGGCTGTTCAAGATAGGTTCCTAAAGCATCAAAGCCTGACAAAACTTAGAAAAGACATAATAGATCATCCTGTCTGCTTTTTTGCCAGTGTAGAATTATTTCATTGAGAACATTTTTTAATGTTATGTCAACTTTAGTTTTTAAAATCTCAAGTGAAAACTTCCATATCTCTCCTTGGGAGACTATTTCACAGGCTGATACATCTTGCTGTCAGGAAGACTATCCTGATACTCTGCTGAGCTTAAGCTTTTTCTTTCTATTATTTCTAGTTATGTCCTTTTTACTTGATAGCTTTTACACGTTTAAATATTTATAGATTTTTTTTCCCTTAAGAAAATTTCTTCAGTTTATCAATATCTTTTTGATTTTGAAAAACCCACCTAAGACCTTCTAAACCGAGAACTACATTTACATTCAAACCATACAAGTCAGATGCTCACCACAACATTTTCTTAATGTTCTCTTTCTCAGGGTCCAAAGAACACAGGAGATTCCAACTATGAGAAATCTGATAAGCAGACCATTTTCATCAGTGATTTGAGATAAGTCCCTTTGCTTTTCTGATTGTCAATGCACAGCTCTTCTTGCAGTTGTGAGTGAGGATCCCCAACTGCTACTTGATTCTAAATTTCTCACCTCTTGCTGCTCTGCTTCACAGAAAACCTGCATAATGCTTTGCCTTTGTACTTCTGCAGCTTGCACAAAATTCACTTCATTCTTGTTAGGTGAAACTGTTGAGGTCAGAACTCAGAATACCTCCCAGGAAACAGAAAGCAAGAGAAAGGAGGGTGATGCTCTCCTTAATTTGAGGTCTGATTTGGAAGTCCTGGCTTGAATTTTAGGAGAAATTGAAATATGTTATTGCAGGGAAATGCAGAGAACTGTAACAAGTTGTCAGGGGGCTTACTTGTGTGGGCCAGTCCTGTGTTTGCATAGTTCAGGCTTGCAGGAAGGGATCCAGCCTGTGCCAGCTGAGGGCCCAGGCAAGCCAGTGCATTCCCGGCACTGAGAGACAGGCTCTGCTTCTCTGCAAGGAAGTAGCTGCAGTCTCCTGCTTCATGCTAGTGGGTACAGATGCTATACAGACCAAAAAACTGCACGCAGCTGGAAAAAATAACTTTCTTTTTAATGCAATTTTTTTTGTTGTTGTTATCAGTTATCAGTGTTCTGGTTTGCAGGAAAGGGGAAGAAATTGAAACGGCTTTACACATCTTTTGGCTGTCATTTCTAGCTTGTTTTCTAAGGAATGGTGTTAGTCTGTCAAACTTCTCTAATTACTTTTGAACACAAGGAATGTTTATACAGCTGAGTTCAGTGGTGGTAGAGATCCCATCCCACAGTGGCCTTGTGTGGTGGCTTTGAAATCAATAGGGACACTTTGGGGTGTCCTGGCTGACAAGCATGGTGTGAACCTCAGAGCATCATGACTGTGTAGCACTGGAGCAGCCCAGGAAGGTTTTGAGGAGACAATGTGGGGAAGGAGGGCATGGATGGAGAGTTTGGTCACTTAGGACTGAGTCACAAGGCAGAAAGAATTGGTTTTCTGCTCAGAGTACTTGAGCCTTTCCTGAGGAGTTTTCAAACTGTTAGAGACTCATTGCTTGTCTAATTGTTCTCCCAGAATCAATAGTTAAACTTGCATTGATTTCTGCTGACTTCTCATGCTTGGGATTCCAGCTGTACTGTGGAACTTGAGATCTCGGTGTTTCACAGAGGCTTACCTGCCACAGCTGTCTGACACTTCCTGAAATACTGAGGACAGCTTGCCTGAAAAGTGTGCAGGTTGGAAACACCACTCCAGGTGCCTTTGCAGCCTTTGTAGGTGCTACCTGCCAGGCTGCTGTTTGTCCACCCATTTTACAGAGAAAGCCTGTGCCTGGTGGGCTTATTCCCACATATTCCCAGGTCTGCATCTCAGAATGGCCACTTGCTGCTATCTACTCATTCTGACTGTTCCAAGGAATTTTTACTGAAAATTTTTATTTTAGCTGAATTTTGACTAAGATTATTTTCCAAACAATTTTCTCTTTTATTCCTTTTTATGTGTCTGATGTCTAGGTGCTGCTATGTATATTTTCTTCTTTACTTGCAGTATTTTCTAAATTCACATCTTCAGCTCTTGACAACAAGATCTACTGCCTTTATTTCCATATTTAATTGCAAGAGATTACTCTCAAATGTATTTCTGAAGCAGGTATAAAGAACAATGTTTGCTAGTAAGTTTCCCATAACTTCTTTTCATTGAGAAAAGAGTAAAAAAGAGTAATGATATTGCACTTCTGCTGACTACTCTGCCTGACTGATTCACAGGGTATTTGCTCTTAACATGTTGTAGGAGTTAAAAAAAATGTGTCAAACTTTTTTTGGCACCCAGCTCCAGTAGATTCTGTTAGAAGAAACATATGGCCTCACACTAACAGTGTTAAAGCACTGCTGAAGTATTGCATGCATGACATTGACAAATTTCCTCTAGGCTTTTTGTTTTCTGTGCTATTAAGCATTCAAAGTCCACTATTTCATTACCACTGATGATACAGAGAGCCTTATTGACATTCTATCCATCTGTTCATAACATGCATTATTAAATGCGAAGCAACTAGTAGGTAAGAGTGCTCTTGCCAGCTGTACAATGAATTCTCAGTAGTTTGGTGCCCTCTATAAATTTTCTAGTATTCTGCCAGTTTCTCAACATAATTTGCAATGGAGGTATTTTTTAATGTTTTGCATTGTACAGAGAAAAGTTGCTTCAAAAGAATATTTTTTTATCCCTAATGTGAAACATTTAGATATAGTTTCAAAAAGCCCAAGAGTCTTTTAATATACAAATTGTTGCTAATATCAGATCTCACTAACCACAGTTTCTGTGTTTTTCTTTTTTTTGGTTTTTTTCCCTAGGAGCAAATCTGCTGCATTACCTTTGAACAGGACAATGGGGACCCAATGAGTCACCCTATTCATATATTTTTGGAACCCAGAGGAATTGGTTTGACTATTTACAGATTATAACAGTTGGTAGTTGAATGTTTTATTTTCATTCCCAGTTGGTACAATATGTTCACAGCTGATGCTAATGGCTTGCCCATTTGATATCACATATGGTCCACTATTTGGGTCTCCTAAAGCTTTCTTTTGTGGTCAAGCTGCTTTTAAATTTGTGTATGTTTAGGTTTGTTCTGTCTGCTGGAAAGGTGAATATGAAACTCTGAAACTGGGCAGCTTTATAGTAGCTCAGCAGTTCTGCTGATAAAATTTCAAAGAATTTGAGACTAAATGTTCCATAAAGAATATTTTTATATAACATGGAATAAAAACAAATATCTTACAACATCAGATGAAATTCTGAAAGAAATATTCCTCTTTCTTTGTATTTGATGCTGTGATTGAGTTACCCTCCAGTGTATGGATACCACTGAGCATCATCAGGACTGCTTTTTCTGGGTGTTCAGTTGTTTTGGAAACCAATTTATACATAATTTGTATTGCTTGAATCATGATTTCTATTTTTATTTGAATATTTGTTATGATAGTGTTTTGTGAAAAGATGTAAGGATGCAAATTAATTTTTTCTTTTCTTTCTAGAATAAGAGCATAGGAAAAGTGAAATAAAAGAATATGGGTACAGAAATTAAAATTACAAGCCAGTCTGAAATTGTTCTCCTATGATACAAAGTGTTTATACTGACTCTGAAACATAACTGATAAAGCCACAATCTCATAAAAAGATTATTTCCAAAACTATTGCATTACCCTCTGAGAGCTAAAATTCTCATTTATTTGTAGGAGTAGATCATAATAGCTCAAATTCCCTGAGAAGTGGGCCTTGTGTGATAATTAAGCAGGGTAGTACATTAATTGTCCTCCACTTCACCTCTAGATGTTTAACTCCTTATCTAGTCAACCAGCAAACAATAATGCTCACTTATTTGTGCCTTATGGTTCAAATATTTTTTTAAAATAGGTAATTTATTTGAAATAAAGCAGAATAAGCATATTGATGTGATAGGGACATTGAAATTATGTCAGATTACCATTACTTAGTACCATAAGGTGGTAGCATGTGGGTTTTATGGTTGTATTTTTTACCCATGCAACTTTAGCTGAGTAAGAGCAATGTGATTTTGCATGTAGGAATATTTCTCTAACTAATGGGAAATTTAACAGATTTAACAGTTTTTGCCACATGGTTTCTGCTTTCTGCTGGCCTTGCTCTCACTGATGCCTGTTAGGAGAGCAGGTACACGTGTATTGGAAGTGTCACCTGTGCCTGGGACATCTGGCTCCTGGTGCTGGATTAAATCAGGAATCTGGTGGTAGGACAGAGTCTCTGGCTTGTTCAGTTTTGGGGGAAATAGTGCATTTTCGGGTTTAGAGTCAGCCCCTGGAAGGAGACTGAAATGGAACTGAAGTAGGAGGCTCTTTCAAGTTAATCAAGTCAATATTCTACCTGGAGTACTAGGGAAAGAAAAACCCAACTAAACACAATGTTTTTGCAAATGAAACTAATAGATGAGAAATAATATTCTGCCCTCTACTATAAGCAGTTTCAGGGACTTAGAAAATGACAGAAAACTTTAGCATGCTAAGAAGTTCGCTTGAAATGTCTTTAAAAAAAAGACTGAGGGAATCAAATTATTAATGAATGATCTCAGGAATGGACTGGGTACCTGATGATGTAGTAAAAACTATTTCTTAGGCAGGACTTGGTCAAAATTTGGTGAAATTTTGGGTACTCTGACTGTACCCAAGAGAGTTAAAGAAGTTAGTGATGTTGTCTCTCCCAACTTATTAGATAGAAATGGAAGATTGTGCAAGAAGAATTTGGATTTATTGGATGCAAAATTAAGTTATATTCAGGAAAGAATGTACTTCTCATAAGTAGCGCTAAGTGTTAGGAAGTAGAAACAATACTGTTGAAAATTATTTTTGGGGTCTTATAAATAAATCCCAAGCCCACAAGGCACCAGGAGCAGTAACTTGTTTGACCGCAGGTATTTGTCAAAACAGGAGTATAACAATGCAGAAGTGGTCATAGCCTGGGTATCCGTGACACAGGGTATCATACAGCATGTTCCCATGAGTCCATACCCATCAGATTTGGGGTGGCTCAGCCTGCTCTGAGCACACTGTGCTGGTCTGAGCACAGTGCTGCAGCACTGGTTCACAGCTGAGCATGGCAGAGCAGCAGGGAACTGCAGAGACTGCCCTGCTGTTCACTGTGTGCCTTGTGCCACCATCTCCAGAGGCTGTCACGGCATGTCCCTGTGTGCTGGACATCGTGTCCTTCCCTCTGCTGTGTTGACTCTGGCCTCACTGTGGCCTCAGGCATTTGCTGCAGGACTCATGTAAAAATGGGTTTTGCAGTGCATCATCCATGCCAAGGGGAATCTGTTGGAAAGAAGTGTTACACTGATTCTAATCTCTGACTAAAAAGATAATTTCTGATTGGTACGTAGAGAATTATGTACATCCTGGGGGATTTTTAAAATTTGTTAATAATTTATTATTGTTATTATTATTGCCATCATTATCACAGTTATTGTTATTATATCATCCAAAATGTGTGAGTGCTCTGGCAGAAGCCTCTGTTCTCTCTGGCCTGTGCAGCTGGGCTGAGTGGCAGTGTTGGGCACTGCCCTGCCCTCGGGGGCTGCTGCCCAGCACACACTGGCAGCCTGTGCTCCTGTGCCTCCTCAGCTGGAAGCTGGCACCCACCCCAGGCCAATGGTGACGCTGTAGTCAGACCCTTCAAAGAGCCACCAGAATACAGACCTCACTCTCTGCCCAACAAATTATTTTCTTCCCAAAGCGATAAGATCTTTGTAGCTCTCCACTAAATATACTTTCTTCTTGTTTTGACAGAGGAAGAGCCTGAGGCTGGAGCTTGCCGAGAACACCATGTGGAAATGGTTTGCTCAGCTGCCATTGCTCCACAGGGAAAGTGAGGGGTGGGATGGACTTGATGAAGGCAGCTTCATCTTGAAAAACAGTTGATTAGAAAAATACCATCAAATTGTAATTTATCAGCTCTAGATATATTTTTGGGAGTCCTCTCTCATGAATGGGATTAAATTACAAATAATGTTAACCCAGAGTCTTCTGCAACAATGTAAATGAGTTGTTAACATGATACTTCATTGCAATAATAACTCAAAGCTACTAGCAGGCTTGATGGGTCTGCAATAAATGTTTTATTATTTAGGAAAAATATACTCTACAAGTTGCAATGTGCCATGCTCATTCATGCTGTAAATCAACAAAGATCAGCAGACTGAATAGGGGAAATGAAAAGCTTATTTAGGAACTGACACAAGCTTTCAGATGAGCAGGAATGGCTGAAGTTAACTGCATTCATTTTTCTTTACTTGTCACAGTTGCCACTTGAATTTCACTGCTAAAGATTGTGGGTAGTTTTGCTTTATGAAATTATATCTATGAAAACAGTATTTGCATTTATATAGACTTAGTTATAATAAAGTTAAACCTAGCACACCCCCTTGCCTTCACAAACAAACAAATAAACCAGCCAACCAAAAACCTATATGTTAAAATAACATTTATATGTTACTTTTCCTAGATCTGAACAGGATTCAGCTAAATGGTTCCCACTGGCTGCTTTAAAGACCCAAAGGCTGTGACCATGTGAAATGCAGGAATGCATAGTTTTGGCCATCCCTTCAACCTCAGCTCCCCTGTAAGGCTGCCTCTCTCCTCACCAGGGTAAACCAAGGGTTTTCTTTAAAAATGATCTTGATGTGGGATGAGTTAAAGTACAGAGTGGTGACAGGGGCCAGAGACTAGGAATTAATATGGTCCTCCTGGTGTGGTTATTAAGTGGCTGAGATCAGCTCCATTGCCATCCTTTCATGTTCCCTAGCACCTGAAGACCCTTTCTTGAATTTTGAAGAAAATGCAGATCCTGAATGCTGAGCACTGGCTTTCCTGAAAACAGTACATGTTTGAACATGGAGTAAAACCCCTTGGAAACTCTCTACATTGATATCCTTAGAGAGATGTGACTTCTTTGGTTGATCCAGGGGAAAGAGAAACCAGGACAAGAAGACAAGTGAGTTAAGATAACTCATCCCGTGCCTCTGTTTAGGCTTGAAAAGGACAAGGTTTTTTAAGACAGCTTTGGAAATTATTCCCCTACCCCAACTTATGCCCCAGAAAGAATGAAGCGAACATGAAAATACTTTTTAAAGGATTTGCCTGATGATGTCACACCCCTGACCATAGGTCTCCAAAGGTAAGAGCTGCTTTTTATTGGGCAATTCAGCTGGACCTGCCCAATGAGGATGGCAGCAGGGATTGAGCATATGATGAGAATGCTTCAGGATCAGCCTGCTATGGTTATGGTTATACACAAGGCTCTGACTGCAGTACTATCCTGAGAAAGCAGCTCATGGATGGAGGCAGCAGTAAGCAAAAAGCCAGTTAGCAGGGTTCTGTTTAGGTTTGTGCCTGCTGATGTGTGTGTGTACTCAAAAGTGCATTTATATGAACATGAATGTTTGTGTGTACGTCTATATACAAATGAAGCACTTTTTGTTTCTCTGTAGTTGTCAGGTGCTTGTGTCTGCTACTGAATGGATGCTTTCCTTGGTTGTGAGTTACTTATTCAGCTACAAGATTCACTATCTATCTCAAATATCCACTCTCAGTAGGTCAGTTTGCATGACTTAAACATAGCATGATTTTGTTCTGGTGCCCAGTGTGCCTACAGGAGAGAAGCCTAATCTTGTAGCCAGCAAAGCAGGCTCTGTACTGCTCAGACTAGAGCTTGGAAATGATGAAAATACAACAGTTTTGCTGCAGGGGTTGTTGCACTGACTTGGTCTTGAGCCTGTTGGGTTGAACTGATGGTGTCTCTGGTGTTATCATCCCGTAGCTAGAAGCAGCCTCCTTGAGGCAGGTGCTCTGCACTGCAGTGAGTGGTGGTGGGCGCTGGGTGTGTTCCTCCAGCCCCTGGGACTGCAGGTGAGGCCCTGCTGCTGCTGGGGTGCTGCTGGCTCCTGTGGCTGACAAAGATGAGGCCTGGGCTTCGCATCTTGCTGAGGAGGCTTCAGGACTCTTACCCTGAATTTCTCACTTTGAGTTTTAAGAATATACTTGCAAGAAAATACTTCTTGCATGATGTGCAAGAAACCCTTAGAAGCGGTGTGTTACTCTCCCCTATTTATTTTGTCAACCATGAAATTGAAATTGCTTTGCCCCTTTGGAAATAATGAGTGGTTTGTTTGTGAGAATAGTATATTCAAAAAAAAAATTAATTTGGAGACCTGTCTTAGACTTTCTTCAGATAGTTATCTGAAACTTTTGTCATCATAATCACTTTTAAAAAGGCAAATATAAGCCAAAGACTCCAAAGAAGTCACTGAGATAATGCACTGTGAAAGGTTTTCAGTTTGCTTCACTGAGAAAAGTTTTGCTTCTTGAGCCAGCCGTTTATATGCTTAGGAAGAGTCCAGTTAAGATGACTGAATTGTAAGTGTCATAAAATAGAGAAGGCAGGGGACATTTAATTATAGCTGTGCTGCCAGGCACCAATAGAACAAAAGAAAAAATGTTCACCTAAAGCACAAAGTACTGCCTAATACATTTGCTGTAATAAAGGGACAATACATGGTCTAAACACACTCTTCCAAATAGTTCAAAAAGCTGCACCTTCTGATTTCCATGAAGCTGTTCTTCCGATTATCAACATAATTTAAGAAAAAGAAATATCTTTTTAATATTGAGACCTTCATCTTTGGTCACAGGTTGAAAAGGAAGCGTCATGCATTAAGACAAAAATGTTGCCTGAGAAAATGGATTTGTGACCCAGAAGAATGTATAATTGATGCGTGTGGTTGTCTGAATGGTAGAATAACAATAGTAACCATTAGAGATGAGAGCTGGAACTAGTCAGGCAGTGAGGCAGGATGTATTTTATGGGTCATCTGGGCTCCATTCAGATCTACAGGTTGCTATTCCTTCTCCATACTTGAAAGCATTTAATAGATTATTACAAAAGGAAAAGGATGGTATGCAATAATGGTTTAAATTGAAGCTCTGTATATATATCACCACTCTGTGACTTCTAAATGGATGCTTCATTTTTAAAATTCTCCCATGACCTACTTGAAAGTTTGCCAGAGCATCAACGAATTAAAACAATGAATTGACCAGCAGCAAGAGTAAAAGATCCTGAATAGCACAGTAGAAACAGTTGTTCCCTTCTGTGGCATATACAATAACAAATAAGAAGTCCCCAAGAAAATTTGTTCCAAAGTTGTCTGTTCTCTTCAAGACAGATGAACTGGTTTTCTTCTCTTTTGTTTCATAATGCTAAAATAAGAAAAAAGGACAGAATTTTGGTAAGAGGTTTAACTGTCAAACAATCAAAGCCAAAAGCACGTAATAGTGAAGTCAAATTCAGATTCCCTTCTTGCCTGGAAAATGCTTCTTTCATATCGAAATTGATACAAGTTAAAGGGCGGAGAATCTTTTGTGCTTTGTTTCACATGAACATAAAAGTTTTATTCCTGCTTTTAATGGGTAGTATTTTACAAATGTAATAGAACATAATTTTACCAGGTTTCCCTAAGGGAAAGTCATGGCATGATTACATAGGCAGTCCCATCTCATTTAGTATAATGCTTACAATATAGATGCAAATATACTTATGTAACTCAAGTTAGAGGTAGATTGAATAGCATTCAGATAATCATAGAGCAGTGCAGATGCTGAAGAAAGTTTTGCAGGAGAAATATGCATTAAATGACTGGTCCCTTGCAGCCACATTTGCCCCCAAGTAGTGTTTTCCTGTGAGGCAGAAGATTCAAACTGTGCCAGACAGAAGTACCTGGCATGTGTACAATTTGCCACTTGAGGGTGAATATTTTAGCTTGTCCCTGTTGATAGCATACCCCAGTGAGCAGTGACAGTGGCAGATCAAGGGAATGGGGACCCTGGTGGCTCGCAGTGTTCCCAGCAGCAGGGACAGCCTGGCAAGGGAGCCATCCTCTCCTGGGCAGAGCTCTGGCACGGTCCCTCAGGGTCAGGGCTGCAGGGTGGCACACAGGGGCTCCATGGGCATGCAAGGAGGGCTAAGCCACCTCAGGTAGAAGCACAGAGCAACAGAGCAGGGAGTGTAAGCATGACAGTGTGCTCTCCAAACTCCTTGCACAAAGAATTTTTCAGCTAGAGATTAAATAAATCTTTTCCATAGTGAATAATAATGATTTAATGTAGTCCATGCTGTAATTCTCAGACTTCTGCTATAAAAACCAATTAAAAATCTGTGTTATAAGATAGTATGAAGGATCTTATATTTATGGGAGTTGTAGGGGTCCTCTTTCTGGCTGGCTTGTGCATTGATGAAACAGATCTATAAGAAAAGTGATGTCTTTCTTATAGGGGATGATTTAACAAATTTAAAAGATTTTACTAGCACATGTGAGATAGAAATATTCTCTATTTCATGACAAACAGATAGTCTTTCACCTATTTTTTTTTATTGCCAGACTCTCTTCTCAGATCTCTTTTTTAATCTGATGTAGATCACCACAGAATAGAGAAACTATTCCAAGTTTTCATCTAAGTGGTATAACAGCTTAGTTTACATAAACCTAGTCTTGATGCTGGTTATTTGGAGATGCACGGCAGAGACAAATGTAACCTGCTTGGAGTCAAAGCAAAAGAATTTTCTAAAGCTCTTCTGCAGGATCACTGGCAGCAGAGCGGCTGCTTCTGCACCAGGTGTGCAGAGGTGTTGCTGTAGCTGGCATATGGATTGCAGGTGTGAGACCAGCAGTACCTCTGGCAGCTGCTGCCTCTTTGGGTAGGCAGGTTCCTTCTCATTCTTTCTGGGGAAGGTCAAGAATTAACAAAGACTAAAAAAAAAATGAAGCTCAACATCTCTGTGTTAGATTTCTTTTAAACTTTCCCTCTATCAATGTTAATATCTCAGATCCAAAGGAGATAGCAATAGATAGGTTAGCACAAAATCTATGTTGCAGGTATATGCTGTGGAGAAAACTGAATAAAGACAGTATTTGGAGAATTATTGCCTTTTTCTATGTATTTTAGTTAGAGCTCTCTGTTCCCTAGCACATTTGGAGCCAAACCATCTTTTAGCAATCAAGAGGAATCTTTGTTTAATGTGTTTTTGCTTTATTTTCTTCAAATTTTTTATTTGCCACATCTCAATTACCTGCCAATACTCAGAAATGTGAATTGCATCAATTTCATTTTAGTCAAGTGTAAAATTTATCATTCAGATAAACTAACATCAGAGTCAGTATCAGACTGTGGAAGTGTTTGCTCTTCCTTGCTCATTAGTTAGCATTTAATCTGTGAGTGTGGGATGGATAAATTTCAGTGTGTATCTGATTTACCCTCTAAAAATGTATCTTTTTGTCATGATTTAACTGCAGACAGCAGGTAAGTACCACTTAATACCTACTGGGATGGGGAGGGAAATCTGGAAAAAGGTAAACCTCATGGGTTGAGATAAGAAAAGTTTAATAATTTAAATAAATTTAAAAAATAGTAATAATAGGAAAAAGAGAGGGGTCTAAAGAAACACGAGTGATGCACAATAGAACTGTTCAGTTCACCACTGTGTGACTGATGCCCAGCCCATCCCCAGGCAGTGATCAGCAGCTCTTGGCCAACTCCCCTCAGTTTATTTACTGAGCATGACATTCCATGTTGGGAATGTCCCTCTGGCCAGCTGGGGTCAGCTGTGCTCCCTCCCATTCTCTTGTGCACCTGTTTGCTGGCAGAGCATGGGAAACTGAAAAAGCCTTCATTTACAGTAAGCACTGTAGTAACAACTAAAACATTCGTGTGCCACCAGCAGTGTTCTCATACTAAATCCGGAACACTGCACTGTACGTACTTGGAAGAAAATTAACTCTCTCCCAGCTGGAATCAGGGCACCTCAGGTGAGTGAGGTGGGTACTCCAGTGCTGTGCCAGCCCAGCTCAGGAGGACAAAAATGCCTTCCATCCCAAATTTGTCCCGTGAGAATGCCTTGTCTGTCTTTTCATCTTTAATAAGACAGTTCCAGATGGACTGTAATACTGAAATCAAGTTTTGATTCTTTGTTTGCTTTTCAAGATTAGCAACAGCTTAGGATGAGCACTGCAGTTGGTGATCCTGTCAGGTGTCTCAGGTTCCACACCTGCTGTTGGCATTTTCCTCTGTATTATAAAAGGGTGCCTCTGGTTTTGCTGTTTGTAAAACAACTTTAGCTGTTTTATATAGGACATTTGTAAACCAAGTAAACTATTAATGTGGTTTAACGTCAGCAGAAATTCAGTAAAGGAGCCTTTTGTTTAATTAAGGCTTGTTCCATTCATAGGAAAATTCAGATAAATTAAGGATATATGTCAAGCAAGTGCACCAAGCCTACAGTGCTTTAAGCTCCTCTGTGGATGATCTAATTCAAAAGGAAAATGGCTGTGGTTCATGGTAGCTTAATCCTCTTTACAGTAAAGTCAGACTACTTTACCTCTCAGTGAGAATATCCACAGAGGGATTTAATGCATTTTGACTTACATGCATTATCATCATGGGTTTAGTTGGTTTATCTTAACTTCCCTGGATGTTCCTTTGTGGAAAAACTACAGACGTAGATATCTAGTGCTAGCTTATTTAAAGGATAGTCACGTAGTCATATCCTTAATCTGATATGGGTTTTAGTGTAACCATGTTAAGTGATAAGTGGGAACTGCTTTGTTAAGGGATTCATATTCATTCTCATGCCAAAGGATAACAAAGGTAGTTCTTTATTTGTGACTGGGCTACCCAGAAATAATCCAAAAGCCTCAGTGTAAGTGGTTGACATCTGTTTGCATGCTGGATACTGCAATGCCAGTGACTCCTCAGACATAATTACAAATTCTGGAATTTAAAGCTGAGGCTCAACAAAATAATTCATGTGATTATTTTATCTCAGTCCATCCTCTGTGCTGTTTTGCAGGCCAAAGATAAAAGGATTCGATACTTTGGAGGAACTTTGCCTCACATGGTTGTAAAATCAGCAGAGGTGCTGGAAACACCTCTCGTTTTGTGTGGAGAGGTTCAGTCCTATACCTGATGGGGAGGAGAAAGCATTGACTAGACATTTTTCCAGTCCTTGAAGCAGTTTTCTTTGAGAGAATGACATTTTTCATGCCAGACAGTTGGCATCAGCTGTCAAGTTGGGTCATCAAGTTGGGTGAACTGGACAAGACAGAGATGGAGACATGCAATGCTGTATGGTGTCATCAGAACTAAAGATTATGAAACTCTTCTGCACAGATTTCAGCCCTGAAGTGAACAGAATACACCAGGGATATCCTATGGCGATGAGAATCCTTGTTCCAGCTCAACTGATTCAACTGGCCATGTTGCCTTTTATCCAGGTTCCTGTTTTCATCACATGACAAGGGATGCAGAAAGCACTAGGAAAACTACACCACCAGAGGGGTAAGGAATTCTTTGCAGATTTTTAAAACCCTTTTTCTTCTGCAGACTTGTTTTGAGTAGTTTACTTTATAGTGACTTTGGCTTGAAGCTGAGGGCACTAACAAAGTTGTTATATAAAAGCATTATTAGTATTTGAGGATTTAAGCCTCTGTTTCAGGAGTTCAAGTTTGCTGTGTCTTATGTTATTTTTTATTTTAGCAGTGTTTGTGTACCATGCTTTTGTGACTTAATGCATAACAACTCAACTCAGTTAAAAGTCTATGGCATTAGTGAAACTGTGAACCACATAAAAGACTAAATTGCTTTTTCTCTTTCTGTAATTGCCACTACAATAAAAGCTGGCTTTCCTGTAAAATTTGTCAGTTAACCCCTGCAGAGGTCCCAGGCTGAGGAGGCAGAAGTGTGATTAGGGGTGTGTAGAAGGGGGAGGACCCCTAACTAACAGTAATTAGGGGTGCTCGAGGACTGTAGGCAGCAGAGGGCAAAACTTGCAACCACACACCCCAGGTCCCAAATGAATTGCAGTGTAATGGGAAAGGGTCAACTGGGATCCCTCAGGACAGCAGCTTTGGCAACCCTGCCCTGCTTGCATCCTTTCCAATAGCCCTGCTGAACATGCCAAGGAAGGATGGGAAGGACATGGGGTAGATAGACAGTTATGACTGCAACCAAGGAGGAAAAAGGGAATAATTTTTTGGTATATTACTTATGGCCATTGTTTTGAACAATATTATAAATATTGGGGAATGGGTGGGTGGGTAGGTCAGTCCCCTTACATGTGTCTGTGGGCAGAAGTTTCAGCCAGCAGAGTAATGGAAGGATTTGATGGATGTGCAGTATTTCCTGTAGGATAGATTTGCCTCCATATCAATCTTAAATATAACCGAATCTCCTTTTACAGAAACACCAGCAATGTGTGCTTAACTATAATAATAAAGAAATATAATAATTCACTGCATACCAAATGTGGATAATGTAACACGTTGCAAAAGTTAAAAAGAGCACCCACCAGAGCTATACAGGCATTGAATTAGTTTTAAAAATCTAGTTTTGTTTTTAGAATGTAAAAAAAAAGCCATATCATTATCATCTAAGGGACTGTCTTCACTAGGGCAATTTGAACATACTTCTTTGTGGTATTCACTTTGTCAAATAATGCAAATACCAGCACTGATGATGAATGCTTGCCCTGCTTTTGGGTTCCTGTATGATTTGTCCTGTTTATTGTTTATTTTTTCCCTTTTCTTACTATTAGAACAGAATAATAATTTTGACAGCATGAAAAATAGAAGATTTTTTAAATGTCTTAAATATAATTTTGTCTGGATGAAGGTTTGAAATGAGTAATGTTCTGTTTTTAAAAAGGTTGCTAATTATCTAAATTTCACCGTGGTTTAATTAGCAGCATCCACAGTAGAACGTGGGAGGTGGTGCTTATCACCTGCCAGGGAAAATGTTGTCTTCTGAGGAGGGTAAGTTATGTCAACCAAAATACAGCCTGATTTTAGATCTCCAATACCATTCTCCTTGAAATCTTGGTGGACAAGGGTGACTGAGCCTTAAGTGATTAGGAGAGTGGAGAACAGAGGTATTAATGCCAGAACTGTCTCTGGGCAGGTCTGGGAGCCACCAGTATCCTGGGTGCTTGCTGTGGAAGGAGATGGATCTCACTGAGCATTGCAGCCAGCAGCTCCTCACAGTTTGAGCAGAAATTAAACCACGTGCCAGTGTGTTTCTGGTAAATCGTACTCTGTCTCCCATGTTATGCCTTCTTTGTTGTCCTTGTTAGCTGTTTTAATAAATGCAGCCTGTAATTCTCTTTGAATGTATCTGATAGGTAAAGTAGCTGGTACAGGGAGAGGTCATTTGTTATGGACAACTCTGCCCACAGCAGCTACAAGCATGGAAATGCTGGGATCGCCTTAATGAGGTGGCAGTTCTGAGCTGGAAGTCACTAAGGTCAGCCGAAAGGTGGCATTTAATGTCCACCGGATCAAACAAAACAAGTTTGGATCCTTACCTTAGGTTAGACTTGGTAAAGTTTCTGTAATCTGATATAATAATTTTATTGCCTGCTCTGTGAGTTTCTAAGCAATTTTGTCCTTCCTCCAGAGAATGTTGTGGTATTATTGTGGTATCCACAATAATTTTAAATGCATTAGGGAAAGGAGAAAAGCTAATCTGCAGGTTATAGGTAAATTATTTCTAATTGAGTCAATCCATGAAAGCTAAGCCAAGAAGAAGACAAAAAAAGGCTTTCTATTAGTTTGATATTTTTCTTATAACCACACAGTTCCAATCTGTGTAGTGGTACTGTTTTGTCTTTCTGTAGTCCAGTTTATTTTTCCATGCAATGGACACACTCACGTAGGTACCAGTATTGTAGTAGGCTTCAGTCAGTGCACCAGGTACGTCCATGGAAATGGTGTGAGATTCGTTGAGCCCTGTACACCAAAACAAAATCCTTCAGGCATTCAAGAAGGTGTAGAAACACCATTATCAGAGACTGAACATTGTTTTTCAGAAAAACCATCTTTTATGAGGTTCTGATTTTCAAATCATATTTACAAAACAAGCTGAAGAGGAAACCTGCAAACAAAAAGTCCCCATTCTAGGAAATACTAAAAAGCAGGGACCATGTAATTTTGTAATTTTCATTCCCTTTCTGTTAGCTTTTTACTTTTCACTTTTGTCCAGCTATCTCTGTTTCTCTCATTGCTGTCCCACGGGAGTGAGTGACTCTGGCATGGCTCCCTGTGCTGTGTCCATTTGCTGCTCCAGAGGTGCTAATTGTCCTTTTCTCTCATAATGTCTAATTGATCATATAATAACTTCAACCCAGACCACAACTCTCCAACATGCTTTTGCTGCAGATTGAAACCTCTGTTTCAGACGTAAAGAATGGCTGCTTTGCTTGTGTATTTTCCCCCCAACTCTAATAGTCGGTCTCATAAAAGATATTACTTCTCTCCATAAACCTTGACTGTCTAGCCTGCATTTTTGTTCCTTGGGGGCAGCAAGCAGGAAAACAACGTCTTTAAGCCTGGAGTTTCCTTATAGCAAAAAATTGTAGCTATTGAATTATAGTTTTAAACATTAAACTACTTCCTTGACCCCATTCCACTGATTTTGAACATGCATTGGTCTTAAGAATGAAACAGAAGGATTGCCAAGATTTTCCAGCCTGATGCTGGTCTGAGTGATCCAGAAGTCCCATCAGGGAAGTTCTTGAACACTTTGGCCATATTTTTAGTGGGCTGTGAGGAACAGAAAAGTCCTGTTCAGATATGGGGACCCCAACTCCAGCTGGGGCAGGAGTCCCACTGTGACAGTGCCGGCAGTGTCCCAGAGAGCCCAAAAGGCATGCAGGGTGGATGGGGACAGTCTGTGCAGTGCTGGTGCCCAGCCCTTACCCTGCTGATGTGTCACCTGCAGGGAGATGGGAGCAGAGAGGAGTAGAGCAGGGCCATGTCCATGGCCATCCCCAAGATCACCAGTTATGAGAATTGTGGCTTTGCCTTTATAGACATGTTTTTGCATTTGGATGTAGTGTGGGGCACAGACCACCCCCTGCATTTCTATTCATGGGCATGATTTGCTCGTGGGAAGTTGACTGTGGTATCCTTTGCACAGCTCTGAGCCTTTGGGTGGAAATATCTGGAGGAGTGGGTTTCCCCTTACTGTTCTCTAGGCTATTCTAGCTAGTCAGCCTTGCCAGGTGAAAAATCCCTAAGCTGTTTCTTAAACCAGACAATAAAATATGATGCAGCAAACTAAGAGTGGGTCTGAGCCCATGCTAGGGCAACCTTCTGGGTCATTCAGAGCAGTCAGACTTTAACCTGCTGAAACTGGTAGCTTGGAATGAGCTCAATCCATCCATATTTTTTTGAAAGTGACTTTATCAATTGGTTGCCTTTAACTTCTGACAAGAGACATTGATGTAAGAGATTGGTAAAGTTTATGACTCATGAAGGTATTTGCTTCACTTACTTGTAATTTCTAGTGCAAATGTGTAGTTCGCTTGTACTCAACTGAGAAAGAAATGGCAGTGTACAAAGTAAGTAGAGCAGATTAATTAAATTGGCTGTTCTTGTTAACTCTTTCTGCTACTATAAAAGCTAGAAAAATTTTCTAAGATTAAAAGGTGACAAGATAATGAATTGTGATTTCTCATTGCTGTAATACGTTATGGGATAGTCTGAATTGATACTTAATTCAAAACACAATTAAACATTTATATAAATAATGGTTCATTATGTTAAGACGCATTAAAATGTGGTTATAAACACTCTTTAAGTAACTGGCCAGCCACACGACATTGTTTTGACTGTTACTCTTCATTAGACAGCTTTCTTAGTGAGTTTTCTAGCAGTATGGTTGGAGTGTAGTGGTGTCTGGTAGGAGCTGGTGAGCAGAGAGCCCCAAGCCATGCAGCACAGTCCCCACCTGCCTGTGCAAAAGGCAATCCTGACACCTAGCTCTGCTCATGCTGCTTCACATCTCCCCATATTGGTGGCTGTTGTGTAAAATTACCAAGTATGTTCCTAATTCCCCAAATTTGCTCATTCTTGCTTTTCACAGAAATGCTTCTTGTCACTAAAAGCTGATGAGGATGGATGATTTAAGGCACTGGGGAAACCTTGTCCTCATTCCTAGCTGCATTGCGAATGCTTGGCTTTCAGCTCATGCTGGTCCCACTGAACAGCAGGGTGAAACACAGGTATGGAGGGACTGAACTTCACACATATTGATACTGGGGAAATGGACAAAAGTGTAAAATAAATGTCATTGGTACAAGGTGACTTCCTTGCTTTGAGCTGGGAAGTTTTGCTATCTCAGCCCATTGCTATGGAGCCCTGAGCTATTTGGTGTTTGAGGGTTTCCTCTGGGCTACCGGTCATCTGTGGGTCAGTACTAAAAGTTAGTGTTTTCTAGGCTTTTTTCTCGTTCCAGGATCTGCACAGCAGCTCTCTGCCCCAGTTCCTGCACTGCTGGAGCCATAGGGGTTGAGCAGTGCTGGGTCTGGGTGCAGCTGGCAGGGAGGCATAGCCCCAGCTTGGCTGGGCTGGGATGCAGAGCCTTGCATCAGGTGTGCTCTGGTTTTACTGGGCTGCTGCAGTTTCCATTGCTGCTCTGAGCCAGCCTGCTCTCCTCGCTGAGCCTGCCACCCTGCCCCTGCCCGCCCAGGGGCTGTAACGAGGCCCTGGTTCCCTCATTGCTTTGCTGATGGCTTTGCCTCCTTGCACAGTATGTTAGGAAGAAGTGTAGGATGTGTTGGAAAGCTCAGAAATCAGGGTTTTTTAAATACAACTGTTCTGCCATTGCCCAGGTAATGGCCAATGTAGTGCAGAAGCACAGGCGTGTGCTTCTGGGGCATAAAGACTTTTTCTTGTCTGCTTGGGGTCTGGCCTGACAGTGTGAAGCACAGGAAGGCTCTGTAGTGAGGAAAAAATCTTATCGTGACAGAGGGCCCAGGAAAGAAGCCTTGCTGTGGGGTCAGAGCGGTGTAAGAGCTGTGCCTGGCAGATGGCGGTCACCGGTAGGGACGGCCAGAGAGCCAGGGGGCCATCAGGTGTGGAGCTGGAATGGCAACTGCAATCACTACATCACAGCACCAGCCAAGGAAAGCCAGTGTTGGAGTGGCCATGGGCAGACAGCAGGGCTGAGACAAAGGGAGGAGCGAGAGGCGCTGAGCGGGAGGCAGCAGCAGAGAGCAGCATGGAGCCACGCTGCCGGGCCCTGGGCCTGATGCAGGGCCAGCCCTGCTTGGCAAGGCAATTCCAGCGTGGCTGGTCTGTGTGGGGAGCTCTGCTGAATGCATGGGCACGTCTTGTCCCTTGGCAGTGTTAGTGGGGACCCTCGGTTGGCTTGGCTCGTGCAAGGTGGCATCCCAGCCCTGTGACAAGCACTGCACCATGCATTCGCTGTGCCAGTGAGGGCAGCCATGGCTGCCTTACCCCTCTGAGGGCTGCCTTCTCTTAGGTGGTCGCACTGCTGATCTGCTTTGCTGGGCTTTAACCTAACAGAAGGAAAGCCTTCAAATGCTGCTAAAAGGAATAAAATTATAGTTGTGCTTTAGGGAGCAAAAATGATCTCTTTTGGCTGTTGAGCTGTTATTGCAAATTGTGTGTGTGTGATTTATCCTAATTAAAAAAAATATGACAGACATAAGCCACAGAAATGTCTGTAAATGACACAATCTGGTCCTGTCTTTGTTTATCACTATCATAATGCATTGCTGGCCTCCTAAAATTATTAGCCTTTGTGACTTGCTAATAGCCACGGACTCTGTCTTGTGAAATGGAATGGTGTGCAATAGTAAAGGAGAATGTGAGCTCTTCAGTGTGGGATCAACATTTCACTTGGTTATGCTAGATCCTACTTTATTGCTTTTAAAAAAGTATTTATTTATTTTCTGTCTGTTTGTTTAGTGGGCAGAATTTTTCAAGCTTGTAGTTTAAATACAGAAATCTGGAGGGGGGGTTCAGAATTTTTCCTTTATTGGAGCAAATTAAATGGTTCTCCATTACATAAGACTGCTCTATCAAATTAATACCAGTCATTTCCCCCTGTGTGTTGAGTGAGTTTTTAGATCAAACCAGACCTCTGAAGGCATATACACTGCTGCATTAAAGGAAGATGCTGTGATATTCTGTATCAAAAAGGTTAAACTCATCGGATTCTATGTAAACACTCAGTTTACCCCAGCTAACCTGTAAAGATTTCATTTTGCTTCATTTATCTTCTCCCTTACCCTATGCTAAACCATTCCCAGCTTCGAGGAAAGAATCATGTCTCCATTCATTTCCTATCTTGCTGAATTGCCTTCGCATTTCCTATCATCTGCACATAATCCTATTCTCTCCATTATTGTCTTAATACCAAGTACAGCACAAGATAATGGATAGGCACTGTAATAACAGTGTGGCCTGTAGGAGCCCCTCGAGGGAAATATCTTTGACGCTGGTAGAATATTAATGCATCCCAGGTCCCTGATCTTCCTCTTTCACTTCATCTCCTGTTTTCTAAACTACATAATGACTTTCATATACATGACAAAAGCATTAGAACAGAAAAAGACTCATTGATGAGCAGCAGGGCTGTGTGATATTAAGAAGCACTATTCTCAGTTCTTTGTACAGTTTTTGACCACCATCAGAGACAGTGTGTGCAGGTAATTTCTGATTTGAATAGAAACAGGCATAAAGAAGCATTATTGTACTCTGTTAATCCAAATGCCCATCACAGGCACTGCGTGAAAATAAATTAAAATGTAATTCTTCAATAATGCATCTGTCTACAGGATGATTTTCAGCAGATTAAAAACAAACAACTTGATATCACTTAGGCTAGTGGATTGTTTCGGAGAAGCTTAATCATCAGCAGATTATGAATGGAACAGTAAATCAAAGCAGGGTATGTTAAACAATGTAGATTGTGTTGTAGTGGCAATTTACTGTACATAATTTTTTAATAAAAGGGAAAAATTGATTTTTGTGAGCGTAAACATTGAATCCTATGAGAATTTAGCTGCTGTTATTGGAAAGGGGAATGTAAAAAATGCTATTCTTGTCATGTAGGAGCAATAACCTTTCATTCCTCCTACAAAAAACCAGAAATTTGCTCCCTTTAGGACTGCCTTTAAGCATAACTTCTTTTCTCATTTTTCTTTCCTTTTGTGACATGCTCTGTATTTTGCTATAAAATTTTGCAAACATGATATGTATTTCTGATTCACACTTCACCCCACCCATGGGGTGTGCACCCTGGTGAACTGGGGGAAACCCCTAAACTTTCCTTATGCCTGGAAGGAGCTCTCCAATTTCACACTGTGAATTTGCTTTTAAATGGAGATCTGCCAGCAGACATCCCTTGCTGCTTGTCTTCAAGGTCTGGCTATCACTGCTCCTGGTGTTGGGTTTCAGGTGAAACCTCAGGCTGGGGACTCTGCAGCAGCCCTATCTCCCCCTGCCTGCTGCCAGTTGCTGCAGGAGCAGAGCAGCTCCTGACCATCAATCATTGCAGATAATATCTGAGGAGAAAGGGAGAAATTATTTCAAATCAAGGGAACCGAGTTAGGAGCAGGAGCCAAGCAGCAGTCTGGTACTGGCAGCATGCTGGAGAGGAGAAACACTGAAGTCTGGAAGAATCAAGGATGAGAGCTAGTCCTGATGGAATGTTGTCTTGAGATTAAAAAAAATGCCAAAAGGACTTGAAAATTAGTTATATATTAGATGAAAGATTAGGAAAATTTGCACAAAATGCAGATACCCTGTGCTTTAAGAAGGTGGCTGTTTTCCCTTGTTAACTGCTAAGTAAATGCTAAGAAGCATCTTCTAACTTCAGTGCTCAATCCTGACCCAGCTTTGCAAGGGGCTCTGGGGAGTCCCAGGAAATGTCAGGGCGAGTGACTGAAGCCATACTAAAAGAAATCTCTCCCAAGAGTAAAAGAGGAGACAGCCTGTCTATTCCTGGGCCTACTGTTGTTTTATGCCCTAGTTTTATTTTTCAGCTAATTCATTTGATTGATTTCACTGCTTTTAATGTTATTTCTTCTGTTTTGAACTCATGTGCACTGTGAAATAGTCTAATACTGAAATATGCTGCTTCTGCATTTTAAACTGTGCTCAGCGGGGTGGAAAAATGCACATGGATCTTAAAGACATTGTACTGTATATCAGAAACCTGAAGCTGTCCTTTTGGAACCTGGTAAAAACTACATTATCGAGCTCTGTTACTATCATTACAAATGCAATGCCTTTTCTTTCACATGTTTACTTGCCAAGAGAAAAAATGACATCCTGCGTGACACTGGTAGTGTGGTATCCCAGTTTATGAGACTGTAAACAAGAAGAGGTGAGAAAGAACTTGGTTTCTGTTATCACCTAAATGTAAGTCCAAAACCAAAATATTAGGTTGTTTCCTTTTGTCTTGAAAATTAGTCTGGTGAATGACTTTTGTTACTCTTGTTGTTGTCCTAAAATGAGGAAAGTAATTTAGGATCATACTGTAAAAACAGTACCTCTCAAAGTGTTTTGCAGCCTTGTTGCCAGCATTTGGGGGACCAGAATTTGGGGCACCCTTGTACAACCACTCTCTGGAGGCTTTGAGTAGGTCCTTGTTAGCCTGATAAACCAAAGTCTGTTTTATGTGCAGAGACCCTTTATAGCTTTCCTTGTATTTATTGAATTCACTGTCTCTGTCACACTTTTGTGATGTTTAGTGTAATATAGTAAAGCAGAAGTTATTACTTACATCATGAATACAGGCAAGTCAATGACCCCTAGCAAAGGCTGGAGACCTGGTGTTTTTGGTTTTGCATAGACTTAGATCAGGAGACAAGCAGGTTTGCATTTTCAGGGACACAAAAAAAAAAAAAAAACTGAGAAAAAATAATGGCTTGTTGGTTTTGATTTTGGTTTGACTTTTTATCCCCTCAATCTTGGAAACCGAAGGACATCATGGTCTCAGGCTGTAAGAGCTGTAAAGAGCTGGATCTTGTACCTTGGATTGACTTTGTAAGTGAAGAAAGACTTTGATGGTTCTGATTATTCTGTATGAAGGATAAAAATTGATGTATTTGTTTTCAGCCTTGGTTGTAGGTGAAACCAGGACAGGCAGGACAGGAGTCTGCAACAGCCAAGAATTTGTCTGGGTTATGAGAGCTGTTTCAGAGTGAGTAAATGGGTCTTCCCTGGGACTTAGAGTTGGGTGGTTGTGACTCCAAAGATGGTTGAATTCTGTTTAAAGAATTTACTTGGCTCCTGTTGGTTCTGACTTACTAAATGCTACTAATTATCATAGGGGATTTTTTCTTACAACCGCCTTCAGGTTTTTGACCAAGAAAAAACTATCCTTTGTAGGGCTGAAGTACAACTTTGATGTCTTTTATATACTAGCTGCATCTCATGACCTCTGGCATATGGCAAAATTATCTTTTAAATTGGCTTCTAACAATTAAGTGTAATTTTGTAATTCAGAAACAGTTTTATTAAACAAGAGAAACTGTGTTTATGATCCATTTTTTACTTCTTTTTTAATATTTAAAATTATGAAGTTGAAATTTGCAGTTTTATTTAACTATTATATCTTGGTTTACAGCTTTTTATGCCTCTTCTTTTAGAGCGTATATTACTAGCAAGAAATCTAAATAAATTATCATAAACTTTTTCTCGATTCTCTCTATATATTTCTACTCTTAGAGAAAAAGATTCCCTCCATTAGAGTGTCTTTGATAGCATCATTTTTCATATCTTAAGAGGTACTGCATGTGTTGTGTAAAATACGCTTGAAAGGATTTTTTTTGGCTGATAGTAGTTTATGCTGTTTCTAATCTTAATCCAGGCATCACTAATTTTGTGTTTGCAAGTAAACACGATAATGAATGAGAATCCTCCTAGCATTGTAATTGATGTTGCTCTTTTGTATCCTGGGTTTCAAATCTGTGTGCAATTGTCAGTGCCCTATAGAAATGTTAATTATCCTGAGTAATCCTGTTTGCCTTCATCAGGCTGGAGCAGTCCTAAGCAGTAAGAAGGAGGCATCCAAGATAGTTAGAAAGAAATACAGCATTAAAATGATGCAAAATACCACACTGGTACAGTTGTAGCCAGGATAGGGAATGGTATAGGAATGAGGAGAGGAGTATAGGCTATAAAAATGGCGTGGGATGTGTTTGGTAGAAATGAAGGAGATTACCTAAAAACCAGTAATTTGAAGACAGCTATAAAACGGAGAGCTGAGGCCATGGAACAACGTCTTCTTCCCACCCAGGCACTTGAGGGGAATAATTTTCTGTTCCTCCCCATGTGCACAGGCACTTTATGGTGGTGTAGAAAGAAAGGAAGATGACAGACCATGCTTTTGGCAGGATGGCTCCTGGAGCGCTGTGCGTGCTGCTGGGCACTGAGCTGGTGGCAGCACGGACGGGAGGGTGCAGCTGCTGCTCTGCAGGGCTGGGGAGCTGCACGGGCTCTGCTGGTGCTCTGCAGAGAGCTGCCTTTGATGCCAGCTGCATTTCTGCTTGACTAGGCAGCTTCCTTGGGCTCTTGAAGTAGAGGGAGAAGGTGCTGCAGCATCTCCTGTGGCATTTGTCCATAGCAGTCAGACTTCTTTTAGAGATGATGGCTGCTGCTAAGGGTAAGGCGGCTGCAGTGCAGCTGAGTCAGTATATTCAGACAGTTAATCTGGAATGTGTTGGTGCACCAGGCTCTGCTACCTGTAGGACATGTGAACACGTGTTGGTGAGCGGGGTATGCAGTTAGGTCCTTATTAAAATGTCAGTTCACAGTCAAATTGCAAGTTTAGAAGTCAGTGTGAAAAAATTAACCTTGTCATAGCAGTAAAAAAATCATACTCATATATTTGCAGAGTGGTGAGTGTGCTAGAAAGCCTATTATCTCAATTATGCGGTCCTCTGAGGTTCCTTGGTGTGGAGGGGGCACTCAGTGGATTCTGAGAAAAATAAACTCTGAATGTTGTAATCATCTGAAATCTTACAGAACAGGATGTGCTTACTTGAACTTTGAATCAACATTTGTGAAACTTTGAACCAGTGTGTTCATGATAACATGGACAGCAGACCTTGTGTTGTACTGAGAAAAGAAAAAATACTGCTATAGAGAACAAAAATGGCTCTGGCTTGCCTATACTTTTTAACGTAATTTTTTTGGCTAGTTGATACATTGTTGGAATGTCATATTCAGATTTGGACTGCAAAGGCATGGATTTTTGTGGGAAGACCTTATGTAATTAAATTTAGAAAGCTGTTAAATAATTTGTGATACTTAATGATTACTTTGAGGATTATGAGGCATGCTTAACAAGTACTATTTTCCCTCTTTGTTATTGAACCTAGGTTGCACAGTTTTGTTTCTTTAGGTTGGAACCATTTTGCTGTGGTGTCTTCTGTAATAATCCATTTTTCTTTCTGGAGACAGTGTCTTGGATAGCCAAGTGGAGGCAGAGCCATTTCTGGTGAATTCAAGCAAAGTGGAACTGTGCCGTGCTGGGCACATTTCTAGAACTTCAGCAGGTACCTGCCATTAGCAGGGGCTCTGCCTCAGTGTGCTTATTTCTGGTGTTGCTCTCTCAGCATTGTTTCTTCAGAAATGTGGGATTACTGTAAATTGCCTGTCAGACACTGATGAAGGAACATTATTTACTGTGGTGCCTTCTAATTTCAAAACTGGAATACTGCAATTTTTTCCCTAATGGACTTCCAGGCTCTACTGTGTGGAGATTAAAGGGAATTTTAAAAATTTACCAAGAAATCTTTCATGGGCACCAAATTTTGCACTCACATTAAACCAGCTCCCCATACTCCCTCCTCATATAGTTCCATTTTTTTTTGGAACACAATTGATCTCATTAAAAGGCATTAACGTGTTTTTAATCTCATCATCAAATTAATCCTGTTGATATTGTTTGTATCTTCGTAATGCAGTACAGAAAAAAACCCCTGTAATTTGGCCTTTTCAGATTTTCAGTGCAGCTAAACTGACATGCTGAATTGTACCAACCCTCAGGCTGTCAAGAGATGCCCTGAAAAAGCTCTTAGCCCTGATTATCCATTGGAACAATGGCTGTGTCTCCAATTTTAGACAGCTGCAAGCGGGGTGACTCTGTGAAGAAGCAGGACATTTTGTGCTGCATTCTCTTCTCAGGAACACGAACTCTTCTCTGCTTGCTTAAAGCCCTGCTGTTTACAAGCCCGAGATCTTCCTGTAAACATGTGCTTGTGCACCGTGAAGGCTCCAGCCTGTAGCACTGTCCTATTCGCAGAGAGCAGCCCCAGATCCCTGCCTCTCTCAGCACTCAGTGCCCTGCTGTTCGCACCTCTGAAATTCTTTTATGTAAAAGCTGTGGTGTCTGACTGAAGTCGTGTTCTGCTGCCCTCTTGCAGAGAATGCTTCATGCGAGCGTCTATGTTTTTCCTGGGTAACATTTTCTTTTCTCAGAAATTCAGAATATAAATATTCACTTAGACCATGCTTCCTAAATCAATGACGTCTTGTCGATAGGAGTTAGGTTTTCATAAAAATACCACTGTCAGGCAAGAATTTGTGCAGCAGCTACTAACTAGATGGGGGGAAATTGAAACTGTGAATAATTTTTATCTACATATCCCTGATGACTGAATTGCACACCTGTAACTGAGGACACTTCTTGTAACACTGCTTTTAAGTGGGAAAGTAACTGAATATAGAAAAAAATAAAAATCCCCAAACCCTATAATCATAAAAGAAACTGAGTATAGATTTGGAAAAGGGGATATGTAAAATGCCTAGTTAAAAAAAAAAAAAAGAAAAATCCTGTGTAGAAGTTTCAAAACTCAGATGAGCATTGTGTGTGGAGATAAATCATTCCCAGAGGCAAATGCTGCAAGAAAATTATTCTTGTCATTTTCTATTCACTTCCACTACCTTGATTTTAAAATCGACTTTTCTAAAATATATACATTTCAAGCTGTATCTGCAGTGTGCTGCTGTGTTGCATCGCACTGGGGCAGGCTGTGCTCCACTCTCCTCTAGGTGGGAGATGTGCCATTCCTGGCACTGTTTTAAATTGCTCTGTCCACCTAATGGAAGTGATGACTGAGAGTAGATGTTGTTCCTGTTTCTTAGCGACCCACTCATTGTCTTCTGTTGTGATTCTCTAATTTCTAGAGTGTATTTTGGGCATCGCTGTTACACAGCCATCTGGTAGCTCTTGAATTTATGGAATCTGCCAGGGGGACATGTGCTGACATTCAAAAAGAGACTAAAAGACTGTTAACCAAAATATTCTCCCCTTTGTTTAATAGTTAATAGTTGGCTTGTACTTGTCACACCAGAAAATTCTTCTTTAGAAATAAAAAATCAAATTAAAAAGAGGTCATAAAACCTTCTGTAATTCATCAAGCTGTCCTCCAACTGCTGGTTGACCTGCTTTTATATGGATATTCTTACCATTACACACAAAGTAGTCTTTGTGTGTAGTAAAACCTCTGTGGAATTGGTGCAGCAAACCCTTGAAAAGTGCATAAGCAAAGCTACCTGTATTACCTGCTTGCCTTCCTGTGTGAAGGTTTTAAAGACATTCCATGAGGGTTTCCATCAGATGGAGCTCTACAGTTGGTGCTTCCAGTCCCTGCCAGGATGCAGCATCTCCCCACATGCAGCTGCCATGGCAGGTCTCTTCTCCCCTGTTGACAGTAGCCCTGAGTCCACCACAAAAGATTTACTTTTTGTATTTGATTAGCAAAGAATGAGTTTTTTTGTACCATGCAGAAGGCACTAAAATGAACTATTTTGCCCAATTGCACCTATGCATTATTGAATTTTCTACTTCTCATTAGTGCTGTAGTGAGCAAAACCTGCATTTCCATATAGAAAGCCTCTAAAGCCAAACCCTTTGCACCAACACCAAAATTAATTTGTCTGAGTTCTGTGGAACTCAGAGCTGGAATATTAGTTCTCTGAAACTAATGGAAGCATGAGGAGAGCCTTCCCCCTGGCAATCTTTTCTTTTGCCATCTCTTATGGATACTAGAAACAATTATGAAATCTTTCAGTGCTTTCAAGTTGGTTACTTGCACTTTCATATAATTCCTAGAGCACAAGTTCTGAACTTTTACACGTTAAATTACCATACTAAGGCTAACTACAATGTATATCAAACTTTTATTAGATAGAGGTACTATTCAGGATTGTCTGTGGTAACCTGCATGTATATGTATACTGCAGAAGCTACAGTGATTCTAATGCTACTGAGGATTTAATATAAACTCTAAATCATTGGACATAGTCATATGATCTTATTGTTAATTCTTTTCTTCTTTCCTTGTTCTTGCCAGCAGAAAGACACTTGGCTAAAATGAACTGTAGTCTGAAGGGTACCTGGGGGGCAGCAGGACAATAGCATTTGTGGAGCCATTTCCCTTTCAGAAAGGATGTAAAACCTTTGGGTAAGCAAGAGTTTGCCTATGATGTGACCATGCTAATTTGTGGTTGATTGCTGAAGCAAATAACAGCTTTTTGCTGCAAATAGCAATCAACAAATCCCTGCTGGGCACATGGTTGAGGTGCATTTTCCCACCCTGTGCTTGCAGCAGAGTGCAGCGCACCGAAGCTGCGCTTACAGCATCAGTGGTGGGAATGCAGTGATTTGAATGGTCTGGAGCAAGAGACTCTTCCTGCTGCTTCTGTGGCAGAGTGCCCAGTGGCTGAAATGCTGCACCCGCACTGCTGCACTCACTGACTGTAGAGAAACAAGGGGGCGTTCCCAAAAGGAATTACCCTTCTCCATGATTTTGTGCACTGCAGCGAGGCTCAGTGCGGCACATCCAGGTTGGGATGGGATGTACAACACAGGACATCACTGATACAGAGCTGCACAGAGAGTGCAAACCACTGGCTGCTGAGATAACCTGTCTGCTGAAGATGCTGCTGTCATTTCATGATGATGTTGAGAACATAGAAAAAAATACTTAAGAAGTGCTTAAAGTAGACAGCATGCAAGTGAATTGTAATGCATCGAGGGGAAAATGTGATAAACTACTCAGCCTTTGACAGTACTCTGTGACACCTCAATTTTTGGAGAAAATTATAAGCTTCTGATAAAATAATAAGAAAAATGAATGAAACAGAAGTCTATCTTTCATCTGTTTCCATCTCTCTAGTTCACAGGAGTGAATACTGCTATAGTAACAAGAAGCAGAGGGTAAAGGGAAATTGAGATGGGAAGGATTGTGATTATACCAGGAAAAGGGGATAATCAAGTAACACAATCAAGATTAAAGAAGAAAGAACTTTAATATGCTGCAAAACAAGAGAAGAATAAAAAATTGGTGGCCTATAGTATTCCTCCTGTAAATACATAAACACAGTATAAAAAAAAATATATATATATATATATATATTAGTCTTTCCAGTGGGGCTACAGTGAAACTTTTGCTAAGGGATGAGCTGACAGAATAATAATGAACCATGCTGCTATAAATTCTCCTAAAACAAAGGGGGAATGTCACTAGCATGACATTCTAAGGATGCTTAGAGCAGAACTCATTTTAGAGCCGTCTTTGCAGTTTAATATGAGCATGTTGAAGGCAAAATAGGCAGTAATGGTGTAGTGGTTAGATGTGAACTACCACCAGTATTGAAGTTAAAAGCTAGCAGAAGTACCAGGGTAAGTAGAGGACCATTAACTTTCATCTCACTCATTTCCAGTCTTTGAAAGGAAGGTGAAAAGGCAGGGGGAGAAAGCAGTACTACAGAAAACAGCAGAAAAAATAACTTGATTAAAATTATACCAGATCTATAGAACTGGAAACTGGAGAGAAATTATTCATCATCTGAGATGAGACAAGAGTGAGAGAAAATACAGGAAATTATTAGGATAAATATTAAGCCAAGTCCTCAGTGGTATGGTTTGCCCATGAAATTGTGTCTGTGCTCTGTGATGTGCCATGTTTCAGCAGAATGCAAAATTCACTCTTGAATGCATTTTGAAAAAGGATCTTGTCATAGCAATACACTGGGGTTCTCCAGTGCTTAAACTTTGCTCAAAGCCAGAATATGCAGGATAACCTTTCTCCTTACAGGGTAGGGCCAAAAGCTTTCCAGCAAAGAGAGTAGGATAATTTTTGGGAGATGCAGTTGAATATGCCATGCTAAATACAACTGCAGTTTGACACAAAATTTGGGAACACTTCTCCTGCTGTTAGAAGCTTTGTGAAGAGTGGGATGTACCTGGTGGAAGCTGTGAGACTCCTACTGAAATACATTGGAAAGCCACAGTGCTGTGTTAGACAAAAAGGTTAGATGTGACCTAGAATTTTCAGGCTTAAAAAATAGACAAAATTAAAAAAGAAAAATATAATTTCAGTGTCTTCAATGAAAACCTTTTCTGTGCTCAGACCGTTCAATCTGTTTCATCCGTATAATGAATCAGTGTACATGGTATACAGAATGGAAGAGTAACAAAATTTCAGCTAATATCAGCAGATGTTAACCTGTATCACAGCACTTTCTGTAGCCTGATGTAATGCTGTGTGTTTAGGGTCTAGGGGCAATGACCTGTCCAGGAGGAATTGCTCCTTTTTCCACAATGATGACAGTGAAGAAGTAGGGAAAATACTGGGGACTCTTAGTAGGGATATTTTGTGATCCTCTCTTATATATTGCCTATTGGGGATGGAAATTCTCATGTCACATTTTTGGGGTGGTTATGTGGAAGAAAGCAGGTAGGTGTGAGGGGGACGGCTGCTGTGCAGGAGGCTTTCGCTCCACAGAGTGTCAGCCTGTCAGTGCCGTTGTAGGAGCTCTGCTTTATGTTGCAGTGTAGAGAGCTGCCAGGAGAGGGGGGAAAATGGGGAAAAAGGAAGTTTGGTTAATAAAACAGACTTGTCCCTTGAGTGAGAAGCATGGGTGATGTATCAGGGCCTGTACCAGGCTGCAGAGCTGTACATCCTCAATTGTGTATTAAAGACTAAGAAAATACTCCAAAAGCCTAAACTGCCAGTCTTCTGCGTGTATTTCTGTGAGGCTGGGTTTGTGCCATGGGTTCAGGTTATGCTTTTTCTTGTTTATACAACCACAGGCTTCTTGGAGCATCTGCCTTTTGCTCACACCATGATTAAATTGTACAGGGGGAACATGTGTTTCTCAAATCTCCCTGCAGCTCTTTCTGGATATGACTGTTTTAAGTTTGACAAGAGGAGGCAAGGGTGCACATGAAAGTGTGCCATTCTGAGTTTGTTCTTTCTGGTGCTTTCATATTGCAAAGATCAATAATTTACCTCCTGTCAAGTGAAACAAGGAGATTAGTTGCATTAATTTTTGAATGCTTTTTTAGTGTGTGTAAATTGATCTTACCTTGCTGAAGTCATGTTTGCAGCCTTACAGTACTGTGGTGGCAGGGGAGCTTCACTGAGCTGTACTGGCTGAATGTACAGCTTAAAAAGCACAATATGTGAATAAACATAGCTGTTATAACAGGAGGCAGGGAATCGTCAACAAACTTGTGGTTTGATGGGGCTGGGCACTGTTTTGGTTTAGGCTGCTTATCAGATTTTTCCTCCAAGGTAATGTTTCATTGTTTGTTGTTTTCTTCTCAAGTACATCCTCTGCTCTTGGTTTAGCTCATCATCCATACATATGGCACAGAGCTTTAGGCTAATTTCCAGTGCTCTCAGAATGACCAGTCAGCCCTTACCCAGCCTGTTGTGATTGCCAGTGTTTTGTGGGTATGACAGGGGTGCAGAAATTCTGTGGTAATGTTCTGGGGGGAGGAGAGGGGTTATGTTTTCAGCTGAACTCTAAGCAAGGAGTGCTGTTCATCCTGAGCACCTTCGTGCTGCTGTGCTGTGTGTCTCTGACCCTGTAGGCACTCTGTGGGTCTCACCCTCCTGCTCCTGCCTTGCTGCCCAACAGGAACATGGCTCCAAGTGCCTGTGGCTCCTCCCAGCTGACCACATGGTTCTCTGCATGCAGGTTTGGGCTCATCCAGGGGCTCCTGGTGCTGAGGAGTGTTTGCTGTAGGAGAGTGATGCTTGCCCAGCAGTGTCTTTGGGTGGAGCAGAGGTTCTTCACACAGGCCTTTATGTTCCATTATCCCTCTGCAAATACTATGCCTGGTAGATGTTATTGTGCCACCTAAAACATTCCTTACTTACATTATTCTGAAAAAATGCTGGTGCTAATCACCCACCAGCAGGCAGCAGTTCCCTCTGGATTGAGAGGCATCCAACACCTGATGCAGCACTGCTCCCCTCAACAGCTCAGCAACTGCCCTTGGCCCATGGCGCTGCTCTCTGTGCTGCCATGAACAGATGTAATTCTCTGATTGCATCTCTCATTTGTGCATTGGTTTTGAGTTAATGATGTGTTTCTGTGTGCATGCCTAGCAGAAAGAAAAAAAAGGTAATACTGGAACTCCTCCTTCATTTTGGACTGTACAGCTCAGACCTGCTGTGGAGGTACTGCACACAGCACTGCTGCTGTGCCTGGGTTTTTATGAAGTCATTGGAAAGATTTAATTAAAACTGTTTTCTAGATTTCATCTTCTGCAGGAATGGTCTTTTAAAGATTCTACCCGTGGGGTATTGTTTATCCAATTTAAGGAATTGAAATGCAGAATATTATTCTGGTGTATTTATTCTGTGGAAATCTAGACTTAATTTTTTTCCTAAACAGTTTGCCATTATGTGGAGGAGGCACAGTCCATGTTCTGCAACTGCTATGAGAGGTGAGATTGAAATGAGTTTGATTTGTTGCTGCATTTTATCTAAAGCCTGCAGGTATCTTGGCCTCATTGTATCTGAACACCATAAGTATTTATTGTTTTTCTATTAAAACATTTCCATAGATATCACTGTCACTTATATTGTTCTGTATTTAACTAAAAATATGTTTTCCTCCTTGAGATTTTCTCTAGTTCTGGTCACAGTACTACTGCTCTGTTTGTCCCCACAAGCTATTCACTCAGTCTCTGATGCTTGCTGGCAGGGTTTGTTTAGAAATTGAATATTGTGATATGTTCACAATATATCACAATATTCAGTTGAGTGTTCCCACAAGTGCACCATGAAGGTATAGCTCTTGCACTGCCATTGCACCAGCACTCAGATTCCTCAAGTTTCTCAGCTGACAATCCAATGTTTTGTTACCTGTGCTGGTGCTGTAATGAAAACACCCTCTGCTCTCCTGGGCTGGAAATCCCATTTTCAGACTCAGTTGCCCACAGCTCTTTCCCCCACACATTATCCTGGTTTTGAAGCCTCCTCTGCTTCAGGGAATTTCTCACCACGTAGTCAATTGATGCTTCTTACTAAAAATTGAGCCACAGTAAATATCTGACATGATCAATTCTGTTCACCCACAAAATATGACTGGCCCTTTTCCTCAGATCCCAATCAATGCCTTCTCCTTTTAATTTGCTTTACTTTCTACCTTACACTTATTTCTGCAGCCATATTCCTCAGTCATTCCCTAGCTCTATTCAGAGGAGTTTGTACCTCTCCTGTGCAGAATGCCTCCAAAGTCAGAAGCTCTTTCTTTGGGTAAAATGCAGTCCTTATGTCTTTGCAGACCTTCTCCCATGCCAGAAGCTCTCCTCCCTCTCAGACACTTGTCCTGGTCCAGCCTGCTCCCTTCTCCATGAGACTGTTCCTGTTCTTGCCTAGCCCCAGTCCTTGGTGGGGTCTGTCAGCCCTGCATCTTTCACCCTTCCAGGCAGGTGGACAGGTCCCAGGGGATGCAGCAGCAGGGCCATGACCAGCTCTGCCCACCCTGCTGGGGAGTGACCAGAGAAACTCTTGCTATGTATCTGGTTTTAAACTTGTATGCTTTTGATTTACATGCACAAAACCGTACCAGCTCCTACCCCTACGGTATAATTTCCCTCTGTTAGTTTTCCTTTTCCTGTATGGTGCCAGTTCTCTATTGTTACTGATTTTGTGTATCCTTTATCATATTTGTCAGTAAGTCTCCAGCAGACACAAAGCAGCAGGCTCTGTTTGCAGCAGTACAGCTACCAGAGCTTGGCAAAATAGCAGTGCAAAATCATTTGCATTAGAGCTAATAAAGACAGCTGGAATGGGCCCCAAAATATGTTCAATAAACCAATAAGAGTGACTGCTGTTTATACTCCTACTTTAGCAAAACTAACTGGTTTTCATTCAATGTTTATAGTACTGTAATTGTATAGTGTAGTATTTTCCTGCAATTTAAAACTAATATAATGGTCAATGCCTGTCTTTAAATGCCAACAGTTTGCTAACAATTTCCGGTCTCATGCCTTGTGCATTTTATTTCCTCCATATGAGGGGAGGGTGAATGTCTCACCATGTACTTTGCTGTAACTCCTGGTAAATGCTGTTTCTTTTATAGTGGCCATTATAGCTATCAGTTTGGGGAATAAAAGCATGTTGTGGTTTTTTTAACTCCAACTCCTGTATTCAAAATTATCCAGAAACCTTCTGGAGGAGTAGAGAGATCATAATTTAGCAAAAGAAATATGTGAATTAACCATTTAATGGCATTCTTTGAAATTCTAGATGCTAACATACTGCTGTAGCTTCCTTCTGCATTCCCCCTAGCAATTTTAGCTTATCTATCCCATGGAAACGATTTATTTAAAATAGAAGTGTCAGACCTTGAGACAATATTATCCTACCAAATCTGAATGTCTTGGAAATACGTGCTTATTCTGAAACATGCACATATTGGCTTCCATAAAAGAACATGCCTTTTTTAAAGCTTGCTTGATGCATGCCAGCAGTTTTTTATAAAGAGGATAACTGATAGACATTCTTAATAATAATGACAAATACATAACATCCCTTTCTCACAATGCTTGACTGCAAGGATTATGTACAGGATTATATAGGCAAAAGTAAGAGGCAGAATTTTCCTTTACCCTCTGCCATACATGAAACAATAAATCAGTCCATACTAAGTTCATTTAGCCATATTTTACATCTTCTAGAACTGGAATTGTGTAGCCTACCAAACAATTTATATTTTATCTGTACCATCTAATTAATTAAATGGCCCCAGAGTACCAGACTCACAAATCTCGTTAATAGCTGAATACAGAAATAAAGACTGTTCAACCCTACTAGAATAATATTTGCATATCTCCACCTGCGATGGGTAATAAGTACCTGCCACAAATCAGAATTATGAATTTTGCACGCCTAACAAAACCGCAGGGGAAATTATACCTCAGACATTCCATAATAATTGCAGCTAAGCTGTTTAGTGCCATCCACTTATTCTGCCTGAAATGTTTAAAGCAGCAACAGTTGTAAATGAATTCAGGCACACATTCAAGAGAAAATGTTTTAAAAAGTTTTTCTGTCTTGCCATATGTAATTATCTTTATAGAAATGTTCATCTACAAGTTATAACATGCTCACATTTAAAATTGCAAATTAAAAAGTAAGCTACTCCAATTAAAGTACATTTTATAAGAGCATCGTTGTAAGTTTACTATGATTATGCAGGAAACAGTTTGGGCCATGTTTATCCCATTGATCTCCCAGAATTGGTGATCTGTTCTATAAACAACTGCAGCAAGAGGTTTGGTTTTTCAGCGCTTCTTTCCCCAATAACAAGTGATTCCTGGGGGAGGGTTAACCATTAAGGCTTGGACAGAAACACACTGCAATGTGGATAGTCTTTCATAGGCTGGGGAATTGGGACATTAAAGTAGGCAGAGTGAGTTTCCTCTGGTTTGTTTATTTTCGTGACACAAGTGGAAACTTCATATGTAGTATAGCTGGAGGAACAGTGAGATGCTGGTGGCCTCATCTTCTGGTTGAGAGGTAAAGGAATGATATTGCCTGACTTTATATAACAATAGGATTTGGAGAGAGCCCAAGAGTTCTTCAGAATTACAGGTTCTGCTCAGTCAACTGCATTAGGACAACTCTGGGATCTGGTTCACGAACTGCTTGCTGTAGGAACAGAGGTTGGTCTGTGAGTGTGGTATGAACCAGCCACTGTGTGTGAATCTGCTGCTTGGGCACTGTGGGACAGCTCCCAATTATCAACAGATGCTAAGAGCACAGAGTGCATGTTCCACTTCTGTCTTGGGAGAAGGCAGAGACATGGGACAGCACCTGTCCCTGTGGGATCCCTGGTCCCAGCCTGCCCCTGCAGGAGGTGACAGGGGACACAGCTGTGCTACTGCAAACCTGGGGCATTAGGCAGCAAACTGGTAGTGACAGCCCTGCTGCCTCTTGTGATATCTATGCATGAATTGCTTTATTATAGACTTTAGAGAAGGCAACAGACCAACAAGAATAACTCCTCCTTCACTCTGGGTCTCACTGAACACTTGGTGTTTTATGAAGAGCTAGACTTCCCCTTTTTGCAGCAGAGGTGAACAGAGCCAGAACTGCAATGTGAACTGTATTTGTGATCACTGAAATCAACTTATAATTTTAAAGCTAGTCTTCTGATTTTGGAGTATTTTCTCTTTGTAATGCATAGCACAAGGAAACCTGCATATGTACATTTAGGCTGCAGATGAGAGTACACTAGAGGGAAGTCAGAGGGGAACCCCATTTCCATCAGATGAGAAGGGTAGAGACAGCCCAGAAGAAGGCATTTGGGAGGTGCAGATCAAGCTGTCCATGAGGAAACCATATCCTGGAAGGGGGCTGGCAGTTTGGGTAAGCATTCAAATGCATCCCTTTGTGGACAAGCAAACTCACCTCAGGGTTAGGTTTATGTTATTTTAGCAGCAGTCACTGTGGCCTTACAACATGCAAATATAACCTCACTGTAATTCTTGCTGTCATTATAGAAGAGGAGCAGGAGAAGGCAGGGGAGGAGTGCTCCTGGAGAGGCAGCAGTGCCCTCTGCCAAGCCCTGCCGGTGACACACAGCCCCAAGGGAACAGGCCCTGGAGTACTGCAGCTCCTGAGCCTGGAAACTTCCACATCTGTATGCTGGAAGGGGAGCACTCATTTTGCCAGTGTTTTAGTAAAGGATTAAAAAATAATTAGAGTTTATATATGTTCAAAAGGAGGGGGCACGGTGGAGCAAGCCACAAGAAGATGATTAAGTCAGGTTGATTGGCTCTGCCTAGAATGACAGCAGTGAGTGTGAAGGTTTAGGAAAATAACTGATAGCCTATTACCATGATTAAATGCAGCTTAACACTTCTTTTTGTATTATAGAGGACCAACAGATGAGGTCCCTATGGATTTTTTTTCCTATTACATAAAATGGCTACAGAAGCTGAACTATAATCCCTCGCTAACTTACACATTAGCCCAGGGCAATAAAGATGTTTTCATTGCAGGCAGATTTCATGAAAAGTTGTTCAGTTTTATCTCTGAGTACTGTAATGTGCTGAAGGCATTTAAATGTCCTGTTGGGACACACTGTCCTGAAAAGCAGTTACTCTCAAAAGGACAGCAAGGTCATTGGAAAAGCTGTATTTTCTGCCAGAGGATCCTGCCCTTTCCCCTCAGTTGATCTGCCACTTTTTTGTCTTGGTTGTGAACAGAAGCCAAGCCAGACTGTCAGACTGCAATCCCTGCTTGCACTCTGATGGATGCAGATCCAGCACCAGACAAACATGGTTGAAAGGGAGGCCCTGGTCCTCTGGCCTGCTTCCTCCAGTTTTGCCAAGTCCTCCTTCCGCTCCTCCTGCCAGCAGTAAAGGATCCTGTGTCTCTGCAGCAAGGTTTCAAGTTTCCAGTTCACACCTGTTACTTGGGCTGTTCCTCAAAGCAGCAGGCTGGTTCCCTGCCATAAGTGGCCACTTCTCCTGTCTTTTCTAGAAGCGGTTAAAACCTGTAGCCCAACTCTCATCATCTTAACTTGATTTTTGACAGAACCCTTTTCTCTAACCTTGGCAAATGCAGCAGTAGTTCAACCATGCCTTCCCCAACAGCTCTTACTGTCCAGGCTGCCTCCCTCTGCCTGTCCCTCTTGGCTCATTCCCTTGATTTCACAGATAACATAACCTGCTTGTCATCTTTCCCCCATCACTTGGTATCAGACTGCAATTGTCTCTTGGCTCTCACTGTCATTACAGGATGGTTACATTTTCATCAAGACCTTCATGCCTTTTCCTCTTATTCCTGCACTTTCTCTCCCTTCAGCTGGCAGTGGCACATCATAATTACCCATAATCCTGGCTTCTAGCTGTGATTCAGTGCTGCACGTTTGTTTCTGTGGCTTCTCTGTCTGGAGGACTGTTGGCAGCTCAGGGATCCTCTCTCCCTCTTGGGTGTTCTGTGGCTCCTCCACAGAGCCTCCATCTTTCTTTTGGATTTTCTTGTCCAGTTCCATTCTTATAGAAGCTCAGATACATGCAAAAGGTGTGAGGGTGTCCTCTCTCTAGAGCCAAAGACTTTATAATCTTTGCTAGCAGCTAACAGCATCGGGAAGTGCTAATTTACTGCCTCATCCATGCAACAGTGTATGGTCTTTGCAGCAGTGCTGCTTGGGCTGAGTCCCCTTCCCGTTGTATTCATATCAGCTGGCCTCTATCTGGAAGGCAGATGAGGAGCTGGCATTAGTGGTTTCTTTCTATAAACTATTATGCAGAGAATAATCTCTGATTGATGAGGTCATGCCCCACTACCTTACAAAGAAACACATGTGTCTTTCCTAGGTTTAAACATAAGGCCATACTTGGCAATCAGTCAGCAGTTTCTCATTGACTGTGACTGGCAGGGATTTTTATTATGCTTATTTTTGATTTTGTTTCCTTCATTTATCTAAATCTAGGAAATATTTCTATTTAATCTTTCAATCTATAAAAAGTACAGATTTCATCTTATAAGATGCTTTAAGTATGTATAATAAAATGATGGTTTTCCCTTTACCTTGCACATTCCATTCATATTGTAATTTTTTGTTCGAGCTTAAGCAGTCCGTGTTTCATTAAAAAAACCCACACTATTCATATTTCTTTCATCCCTTATAAGATGTTAAAAGCAATGTTGCTTTGATGAAATTTGGCAGGTAAGAGGATCTAGTTGAATCATCTCAAACCCCTGGAGTTTTGGGTCTCCAGCTATTATAGTAGAGCAGCTATGAGTATTCAGAAATTGGTCCTTTGTTTGCACTGCATTTCCAAGCCATCTGTAGCACACAAAAGCCACAGATCTCTTTATAGTTTAGAATGAATATTTAAAAGTTCAGTTTTAGGTTTTATTTGTAGCACTTCACATCTTCCTATCCCATCTGTCTTGTGTCTCAGAACAGTTTCATTCTACTGTACTAGGCAATGGCAGTACTTGGTCTTAGAACCACAGGTAAATGGTGGCTCCTTTCCAATTGATATCAGAGTGTGTAGTATGTGCGATCAGGATCTACACTGAGCACATATGTGTTTATTTATTCCCATGCACTCAATTTTTATTTGATTATTAACAAGCAGCTGCAAATATCAGGTCATCCAGTCTGAAACTTTCCTGCATGTGCCTATAGAGTGGCAGAAAAACCAAGCAAGTGCATGAGTGCTGCTGGCCCTGGATGGGGCAGTCTGGCACCATGGCCAGCACCCACCCCGGACTGGGGGAGCTGTCCTTGGACCCGTGTGCTGAGCCTCCAGTTCCACAGTGAGGCTGGGGAGTGACAGGTGCCCTTGGGAAAAGGGAAGGCACGAGGATACCTCACAGTGAGAGGGAACTCGTGTCATCTGGTGTGGAGGAGGCTCTAGGGAGAGGGCTTGGAGCTGCTCACTTCAGATGGTGTCAGCATATGCATTTGTATATTTTCATATATATGTTCTGTGGAAAATTTAGTTAGAGCTTCTCTAAATTGCAGGAAAATACCTCATTGTAGTAATTCACCCTGTTAAAAGTCCATACTTTTAGAGTATTATCATCTAGTTGTATCAGGTTCAGTATTTTGTATCTAAACCTTAGCTACCTCTGACAACAATGTGCCATTTTTTTCTCTTCTAAGTTTAACTAGATACCTGAAGTCACCTCTTTTGAGTCAGAGGTATGAAAAGAAAAGCAATCTATCTTACAGGAAAAAAAAATGAGATTCATCTGCCTCCCGTTGAGTTATTCTTCAGTTTTGTTAATTTGATCATCCTTTGTTTTTATTTTGTGCCCTGTCCTGGGCATGGATGGCACATCCTGGTGCGACGTTTGTTAGACTCTTGAGGTGCAAATGAATCATTGCCCTTAATGAAGTTCTTACTTTATTTTTTTTTAAAATATAGAAGTATATAGATTTATACATGTTTATATATGTATATCACCATCCCTTTCTAGAAAAAGGAGTGAAATATGTATGTTAACACATATCACTATGAAAAACTTTTCTATCTCAACAAGACCCTAAATATAGCAATCACATTGCAATTCACCATGAAAATTCACCTAAGAGTTATGTTGTCTTCATATGAAATAGAATTAAAGTGAATGAATGAAGACTACAGTACCCTGAACTGAGGTCCTGGGATTAACTAAAGAGCAAGAGCTTGTAAAGCCAACAGTTGAGGTTCTTCAGTGTATATTATATATGGCCATCTCATCAGATAAACTTAAAAGGGTAAGAAGTATTCATGTTATTGTACTGTCATTATTTAATAAAATTAAAAATAATTGGTTTAGGACAAGAAATTCTGAAATATTTGATAGTAGTTGAAAATAGGCTGCATTCCCATGAAGATAAGGGTTGTTTTTGCAGTGGTGGGCCTTTTTCTAATGAAAGGCAGCCTCACCTTCTGGCTTTGCATTTCGTTACATGTTCCTGGTTTTTTTTGCTTAGGCTTTAAAGTAATGAACTTCTCTTTTCCACAGATCTCTGTCATCTTCTCCTAGTGCTCCCTGGAGAATAGATGGTCAAAAAGTGAACTGTTTTTCTGGTTGCCAATCACATCCAATTCTTGAGTCTGTGCACTGCCTACACAACCACTGCTGTTGCTTCAAACAAGCAGTCCTAAGTAAGTATGAGAATTTCACTTCAAATGTTGTTTTGGTTATTTATTATTTGGGAAACTTTTGTCTGTTATCATTCCATGAGAGACTGAAAAACATAGACAAGTGAAATTGTATCATGTTCCCAAAGCACTTTTTACTGTGAGCAGCTCATCTCCCTTGGCTGCAGGAGTGTCATGGGGATGAGCAGGTGATGCCTGCTTAGAACTTCTTGTGGCTGGGAAAGAACTGTGCTAGAGGTAAGGAAGGCACGATAAAGGCATTTATTATACAGTGTCTATTGTGTCTGTCTATTGCACAAGAGCTCTGCCTTACTCTGCTTTTGTATGGAAATGGGAAATAAGCTTTAATATTCAGATTGCAAAATCTAAGCTATAAAGAATCTAAAGGAAAGGTGAAAAAGAAGAGAAAAATTTAGCTGTTTCATTTACTTTGGGAAATGAGTGGGGCAAAAGCAAGAATCTATGGGGGATGGGAATGAAAGCTCTTCTGGCTGGATAGCCTGAGTTAGTTTGTTAAGGACAAAACTTGCAGTGTTGTTTGTTAACATGAGCTGGCCACTGTTAGCTTGACATTAGGTTTTTGCAAAACTCTTCAAGCAAGGGCTTGTGCTTCCCCAAAAGAAAGAAAAAGTGTCACTCTTTTCCTCATAATAAAAGTAGAAAACATAATGGAGCCTCAGACCATGTCTTGTGAAGGAAACACACTTAAACCCAAACATAACAAAAAAGTCTTTCTCTGGGGAGCTCTGTACCCTTTAGTCTCCAGCTGACCTGCCTCGCCCCGTTGGAAAGGCCTAAGCTCCCCAGTGAGCAGTCAGGACTCTGGAAGCATCTGGCAGCCTTTGCTCTGACTAATACTTAAAAGTCTCTAGGGCTGCCTATAGTTTCTGGAAATTTTTTTTTTCATTTATTCTTTTATGAAACCTTTGTTCCTTCCACAGAGTTCTGTGGCTGATCTATTGTGAATCTTTGTTCTATATGGTGTTTTTAATCCTTTTCCTTAGTGTGTGTAAAAAGCTGCAAATTTTCTGTGCCTTGCCTGTCTTTATCCTCAGCAGTCAGGTTCCTTCCACAGCAGTAAGTCAGCGGGGTGGAACGACTGCTCTGCCTGGCTGCTGCCTGCCCATTTGTGCAGGTTGTCCAGACCTGTTCAGCTTTTTCTGCTCTGTAGTGCATTTAAATATCAAGGTGTGGTGGGTTCTAGTCCAGGATTTCTTAAAATGAGGACCTGGACTTAGGTACCAAAGTGGATTCAGAAATACTGAAGCTTTGACTGCTCTCAAAAGAGCATCTTCATTGTTTAAATTTCGCAAGAGATTGTTTTTTGGGCATCTAAAGCATTAATTTTAGGAACCTGGTTTTAGGCACCCAGATTTTTGGCTTTGGCCCTGGTCTTGTGTAGGTACATGGTTTAGTCTGCCTGAGCAGAAAGGTGCTGGAATGGGTTTCTGTCCTCCAAGCATACACGTGCTCCCCTCTCCAGCCTCACACCACGAGCACACAGAGAATGGCAGTGTTTCTCACTGAGTTCATGCTGTCTGATGGCACAATCCAACTGCTTCAGTGTAAATCAAAAAGATTTTAAAAATGTGCAGGTGCCAAATGCTGACAGAACCAACAATTAAAAATACAGGATCTATAAGATCCTAAGAGAACATCTAACCTGCATTTTTCAATTAATTCTAGCTGGTTTTTTCCTCCTCTTCAAAAAGCAGGACCTGTGGCTGCTGTTTGCCTGGCCTGAGAAAGCCAGCACACGTCTCCAAGGGCGTTCTGAAATGTCGTTGTATAGTTTTTCTTTTGACATGGGCTAGGGTAGCCTAGGGACTCGTTTATTTGGGATAGCTAATTCTGAAATATTCAGCAAAGTTTTTCATTGTCAACTATTTTGCCTTCAATGTCATTCAGTATCAAGGAGTGTGACCAGTTGGGATGAGAGGAGAAAGACAGTTCTCTTTAAATTCTGAACCCTAAGAGGCAGCTGCTTTTCCTGGCCAGTTGTCAGCACCATGGTGCTTTGAGGATGAGGAGGGCTATGGAGAATGAGGCAGAACATATTTTTGCTATCCCAGCAGCCTGGGCTTTCTCCCACAGAGGAAGGAGTGTCCCTACCCCCAGCATGAGGAATCTGCTCTGGTGGAAGAGGACAGGCAAGAGTGTGGGTCCAACTGGGCCACAGCTACAGAGTAAGGTTGAGCTTAAATGTTGTTTTGTCAGCACTTTGTCAGGCTGGGACTTGCTCACTCTGAGTGCGCAATTGCACTTCCACACTTGGTGTGGTCTGTGCTAAAGGCTGGAAGAGGAAAAGCTGAAATAGAGAGACCAATGGCAAGGATGAAAGTCCTCACTCCAGGGTATTGGTGTATTTGGTTTTTTTACCCACTGTAATTTGTGAATGGCGAGGTCAAGTCAGAAGAGCCTTTCTGTGCAGCATGGCTGGAGCAACAGCCTGAGTCCTACCCTGTCTGGTGCTGCCAGCCTACCTCTTATCCTTGTCTTCCATTAGGAAGTTGTGTAAGTCATCTCAAAATCAACAGGACAGGAAGGTACATTTGAAGTCACAGCATTAAGGTTCAAAATATCTAGAGGATACTTTAAAATTGTTGGGTTTTATTAAAATTTTCCTTTCATAGCGTGATCAACATTTGGTGCCCTGAAGCTGACATTTAAGTGAATATTCATGTAAATTTTGTAAAAGAATAAATGGTAGACAATAGGAAATTCATTGGTAGTGGTTATGGTTAATGCTGAAAACAAGAATATGCACCTCAAACCACATGTGTGATTTTCATAGATCAGTTTATGAAGTTGCAGAAAAGGAGGATATTAAAATATTTACTTGTTTTCATAAACCCAAAGAGATTTTTAAACCACATGTTCACTGTACTTCCAGAATTCCATCAGGCTGCATGTATGCACTTCTTAGTCCTTAAAACTAGTAAGATGTCATTAAAACATTCATTGACACAGCCACTATCTACGTTAGCTAGACCTTCAACGTTATTAATTCAGCTCTCCCTGCATTTGCATGCAGCACCTCAACTACAAGGCTTTAATGCTGTTCTCTGTTTTGTTCTGCTGTCAGGTATTCAGCTCTGGTGTCTTCTTCACTGAAGAATTTCTATATTACAGCTCTGAATACAATCTGTTTTGTATGCTCATGAACTAGCTCTCGGACTCAACCCCCCTGTATTTTATATTCTGCACTGGTTAATTTTTCATTTCTCTGGCACCTTGGTGAAAAGTAGTCAACACAGTTAACAATATACATTGTGCAACAATAAATATTTTATTGGCTATATAATCTGCACAATTCACTAGTTTGATTTTTGAATAAATCTATAATTTTGAATATTTGGTGAAAACTCATTTTTTATAGTATGCACTATAATCACTGTAAAATGTACGATCTGGTTTTTAGTGGGAGCTGTAGACATTACCTTTACTTTTTTCCTTAACATTGCTAAACTCTAATAAAGCTATTTTATAGGCAGAGTAGTTTGGAGCAAGAAATACAGAGGTTTCACCCTGGGAACAGTATATAATTCATATACTACTAAATTACAGTGTATTCCTTACACAAGATAGCAGTAAGGAGTGTCTTTTTTCAAATGTGTCTAAATACTTGACATATATACTTTATATATGAATTTGTTGTACATTTTTTTGGTTTTGTTGTGTCTCTTGTTTATGCTGTTGGAACAAACAGATTTCTTTATGTCTAGCTTGTGTTTCCTGTCCTTGTCTTAAGCCCATTGTAATTAAGGAAGAAATTCTGTTCTTTTCTACCCCAGCATTTCCCGTCTATATTGTGTTTCTGTTCATGGTTTCGTATACAGGAATGTAGGGATGAAGATTGCTTGGTTTCCTTATATATTAATAGATTAGGTTTTTATTGTTGCACGTACCTAGAAACTGTACTTGATCCAGGAGACAAAAAGATAAATTACTCTGTATGCAGGTTATTGAACTCCTATCACTATATTGTGATATATTAATTCTTTTTTTAATGCATTCATCCTCACTGTGTGCCTATGAGATAGGGAGTCTAAGTCATAGTTATCTCAAAGATGGAGGATTAAGCCACAAAAAACCCCTAAGCAACTTGACTAAGGCTGCACAGTGTGTTTGGAGCAAAATAGAGAGTGATCACAGCTCTGAGTGGTGATGTTAAGTATGGGATCACTCCCCCTCTGTTCCTAGGCTTCAGCTCTAGCCTCAGAAGCTATGCTTTCATTCTGTTTGAGTAAAATTCCATTTGAAATAAACCAGTATTTCTAAATGAAAGTATCATAGTCTGCAAGCCAACTAAGGGATTTTAAATACTGTTTTACTGGGAATGTAATTCCCCATCGTTTTCCCCTGTGTCTTCTGTGTTTTTGGAACTATTGACCAAGTCTCTTGATGGGGCACAGCAACACTGGTGCCTATTTGAATATAAACAAGTTTATGACAAGAAGATGGAGCAGCTGATTTTTGTGGAAGGATTTTAAGCAAACAGGGAGAAAAACATTTTCACGGCCTCCAAAGGATGAGTGAAAAAAGGAGAAAATGAACAATGTCTATCAGAGCAAAGTTACTCAGCATAGCTGGCTGCATTTAGGATAGTGAATACTTTCCAGAGAGGAGTAATGAAAGCTCAGGTGCTCAAACAGTTTGAAATGAGACTGGCAAATATGTTCAGAAAACAATCTGTGATTAAAGAGTGTCTGTTCTGATTATAATGTTTGTTACTGTGAAAGAAACTCATATTTGGTAATGCATTGGTTCCAAAACTGGTAACCTAAATATTGATGAATGTTTGCAAAATTCTGCAGTAGGTGAATGGTTTAGAATTCCCTCAGGTAAGAGGAAGTATCACATGTTTCTCCCAGATGAAGATAAATGTGTTTGCTGTTGACAAAATAGTTGTCTTTATTCTTGTAATGGAGGACTTTAATACTGCTTCTTTTAAATGTCATCTACTTCCCAATATCTTTCTTTTCCACCTTATCTGCTCTCAAAAACTCAGGATGAGCCTTACTGAACATAAGCATTTGTTGACGTTTCAGAAACCTCATTTTGCCTCTTTGTGTGCATTTAGTGACCAGAAGGTGTTTACATCCACTTTGAGAGTGGTTCTTGTTCTGACAGTCCCCTCCATGAGGCTTGCCACTGAACTGAATGGCTTGTGCACAGGACACTGCCTTCTGTTTTAGCTGGGACTTGTAACCCACAGATAGAGAAATTCAATCATCTTCCTACACTAAGTAGTGCAATTTATTTGCTTTTAGACCTATGGATCTTTGTGAAAACTCCTTCTGCATTTTCTCCGTCTTTTACTATCTGACTTTTCTGGCTCTAATCATCCTTTCCCAGCTCTTCCTATTCCTTGTTAAAGATATGGCTGTCACTGAGCTGCCCCTTGCTTATCATCAACAAACCCACCTTTCAGAAAGATATACCTTTTTGGCATGTCTGAAGTCAGTAAGATTTAGCCATGTCATCCTTTGTGAGAGTCCCATCATTGACTATAACCCCGTGGTTGACTGCTGTGTTTTGCAGAACTAGGCAGGCTGCAAGGATGTCAGATGTGGTATTGAGTCTGTGCTTTGACAATTGGAAAAGACACCGAGAATGAGATTTCACAATCCCAGAAGACCTTAGAGTGATCAATGAATTCTGAATAAGTGAACTAGTAAGTGAGCTTCTGCTGGTAGAAGGGCAAAATCAAATTAGATCCATCAGCTGTTTCTGTCCTGGATAGCCACTGTCACCTAGAAATTATACAATAAAAAAGTAACTAAATATGATGTATGAGACAGGGAATCAATGATGTGTTAGAATAAATGCAATGTAGCAGTAAATCAAGCATCTGAAATACAAACCATAATCTAAAAATGTTGCCACGGAGAAGACATTTTCTATTTTCAAAATTCGTGAAAATTAGGACTGAACAGACTGGGGAATAAATCCTGTTCAAAGTTCACTTAGTAAACTAGTGATGTTATGAGACTGAGCTTTGATACACTTGTGCAATACAGGCTCATCACATTACAAGTTGGCATTCTGATGTGAAAACTCTTGTCTCATTATGAATAATTGACAGAACACATGATGTTATTCACTACAGGAGCCTATTAACTGAGCATTGGCAGCAGGATATAGTTGCAGGGAATAGCCTTAAATGTAAGATAAAGGGTATTAAATAACCCTTGTAGTTTCCATTCAGCTCTGAGGACGGTGGTGACCTGCCATGATGGGAGTAGATTGCTGTGGTCAGTCTGGAGAATACCTTCTCAAAGGCTGTACCATACCCTGGGGCTCCTCAAGCGTCCAACATTCTGCATTTAAGGAGGGAGTTGGCATTGAAGTGGGATCACTTTCTACAACTAGTGTTTATTTAATTTCTGTGAAGTGTTGCAGAGAATAACATCCCCTAAAGATCAAAACTGCTTGTGCTTGGCCATATGCCTGTGTTCTGTGACGTTCACCACTTTCTTCCCTCTCTGTCTGACGTGTCAGTGAATGTTGGTCATTGAAAGAGGCAGCTGAGTAGGATCTGGTGATAACTATGGCTTGAGAAAGTTGAAGTCATAATTCAACACTTAGATCTGAATTAACAGCTTCAAAGCATAAGTTATTATGCAGAGAGGTAGGAACTAGAATTTTTGTTTATTTATTTTGTTCCCCTAGGAGAAAGAAATTATATTCACAACTTATAGCTCTAAGGCCCTTAATTGGTTTACAATCAATCTGCAATTGTTCTTTGTTCTTCAGGGAGAAGAAAGCCTAAAATATCCTGTTTTATCATTAAAATAATCAGATTTATAGAACCTGTATTTTGTAATCAGTATAGTCTGTTCTCCCAGGTGGCAGGCAATATTGATGACATGTCTGCAGAAGGTGAGTTAGACCAAAGTGCTGAACAGTAGCAAGGGTACTGAAATTGGTGAAACAGAGTATTCTGTGCTGGAAGGGAGCTTGGAAAGGGGTATATCTTCTCACGTGGGGAGAAGGAGGGGAATGTTGATTTTCTCATTCATGTTTATCTTATTTATAAGATGGTAAGTTTGTGTCAGTTAAGTTGCAAGATGATTTTTTTTTCCTAATAATAAAGCAGTAAGAGACTTGTAGGTGTACTGAGTTATACAGCATCTCTTGCATCTCATTATGATGTAGTAAATGGTCCCTAGATCCTATAGTATATTCAGACTAAACCTATTCTTCACTTCTGTTCTTAATTAGCAACAAAAAGATAAATAATTTTGCTGTCATTGCAGCACCATAATAACCAGTGCAAGGCAATGACCAACAAGCCTTGCCCTAACTCCTGTAGCAATAAATATTAAAAAAAAAAAAATCCCACTCCCCAACTTTGAGTAATTAACTAGAGATGAGTTATTTGGCTGTCAAAGTCTGTCAGTGCCATGCAATGAAAATAAAATCAGTGGCAGTGCCCTGTGTGTGAAGCCAGTCATAGTATCTAGCCTTAAACATTAGCACTGAAGCTCCAACTCCAGCCTGCTCCCCACCCCCATTCATTAGCTGTCTAAATCCTCCTGTCTTTGTGGAATCACTGCAACAAGTTGAAAATGATATATGTAATGAAAACCCTGTCTGCCTAGTGCAGAGAGGTGGAGAAAAAGCCTTTGCTTAGCAGCCTCTGCTGTGCTGATTCCAGCAACGATTAGTGCAGACTTTGTCAGAGAAGCTCACCAAGAGCAGAATATTAAGGCACAAAAGGGAAACTCATTGTTTCTAAAGGTTTGTCTCTGCCTGGCTGGTTTTGTTTCATTTTTGGGTGCTATGACCAAATTCACATAGCGACTTTAGTGGGAAAGAAATACAGATGCCTTTGAGGCTTTGTTGTAGTTTGGGGCTATTTTCAATACTATATTATAAATATGACATTATCTTTTCAGTACAGGTACCTGATGAGCAAGAAACCATTCAGTTTCTGCTTCAAGTGCAGGCAGAGGAAATGGCACTGCATCAAAGTGCAGTCCAGTTCAACCCAGTAAATGATTGGCATGGGGAAAATACCAAAAGATAAATGTTTCTGAGTTTTTCATGAACTATGTACACAGAACCATATGTTTATTATTTTAAAAAAAGATTTCATATGGAAATGATTTTCTGCAAAAGATTTGATTTTTTAGAAGCATTGGATTTCACAGTGCTGATCTAAGTCAATGACAGTGTGGGTGTTCAGCATCCCTGATGCCAAACTATAATTGTACCTGATAAGTTAGGGTAAGAAACCTGGATGTTTAATTATCTAATGCATAGCAGGGGACTCAAGCCCATTCTGACATAGTGTGAAACAAAATCTGTCTCATAACTACAAAACAGTGGCTGTTTTCTTGGTGGGAATGTAAATTTATTATAGTCCAGATGTAGCGTAGCCTAACAGGCCAGCAATGCAGTTTTAGGGCTTCCAGTTCTGTGGCCATCCCTTTGGTTTCAATGAATCTACATGCAAGCTGTTGTGGTTTGGGCACAGAAGGTTTTGAGATATTTGCATTCACACATACACAACCACATTTTTCCTTCAGGTGTCTGGACAAAATTTCATCTGTTTCTGAAGCTCTTTGGTGTCATGGACTGTAGAATACATCTTGGAGCCAGATGCTGTTCTTGACTGCTAGACTCTATAGTCAGATTGTGTTGTTAAAGATGCTTTTTAATTGACTTGGTATTTATCCCACATATAGCATATAATCCAACTGTTGTTTGTATCCTGGTACACCTTGAGGTCCCCACAGAGATAAAAGCTTGTTTAATACCCAACATGCTGGAAACTTGTATTATGAAAAAGTCCTTCTTGCCCTGAAGAGTTTTATAATTTTTAACTAATGTGATGTGAAAAACAGGAGGAAGGAAAATGGATAGCACGGAGATGTGAAATGAGTTGCCCAAGTTCTGTCAGCTGGTTTCCAGCTTGTAATCCAGTCCCTGAGCAATGAATCACACTGCTTACCAAAGGCCAATTTGTGAAGGAATGAGCTCCTACTGGGAAGCAACAGGCTAGTACATGCCTATTGACTTCCCTGCCAGATCTGCCGTGTCTTGGCTCAGTGCTGTGCTTTACTGCTCAGCACATTGTCCAAAAATGTTTACAGCATAGCTCAGAGGTAGCAACAGACTTGGAAAAAGCCACAGATGACTCTTTTCTCTCTGTGTGTGCATTCTGGATGCATGCACAAAACTCCTCAGGATGGCAGAATATTATTACAAACAGTTACAACTACATTTGATTAATGTCTTGTCTCAAAATCCACTTTGAAAAAAAGCCTCAGGTATTGAAATGATAGACATGTAGTGCTAATCAAAATGATGCATATTTTTAGGATACAAGAACCCTGGGCTAACAGTGCTCAGTCTAGAAATGCTTGCTTTTTTGTGTAATCAAAAATGCACGTTCACTTCTGCAATCTTAGCATCCGACTTACTGAACCCATTGGGCTTCTGTTGGGGCTGCTCAGACATGGTCAGATATTACTGAAGATCGGGTGGCTTCTTGTTTTGAATTGAGAAAATATGAAGATATTCTTACTTCCAAGTTCTATGCCTTTTGAGCTATTGTGATGCTTAATAGAGATTCCTTTGAAAAGATTAATTCTTGTTAAGTTTGCTTTCTTTTCCATTATAATTCCTTCATTGCAAACACTACTGATTTTTTTGGTTTTTTTTTAGTAAAAACATTAAAAATGTGTTTATGCCAAATGCTCTCAAGTTAGGAATCCTGTGTTCTGTGGACTGTAGGATGTGCTGCTCTGTTGTCTTTTACCTTTGTCCCCTGAAAATTTTATTTAAAAATAGCCAGAGAGAAACAGATGACAGCCTAACAAAAGGTCCACACTGTTCTGTAGTGAGTCCCCTCCTCCCTCCCTGAGCCCCTTGTTCTAGCAAAACTCCTTTGCTTTTCTCCTTTGATTTGCATCAATCTACCTTCAGGATTTTTCAAACATTGCAGTGCATTAAACACTACAGCAGATGGTGCTTTTTGACGATGCCTTTCTACATGAAGCAACATTTTGTAGTGTATGCTGCATTATCAAAAAATCAAACATGTAATTATGCAAATATGTATGCCTTTATAATAATCAAGTTTTATTGTAAATGGTTGATGCACATCAATTTGATCCTGTAGTGCTGCTTTAAGTGCAGTTTAAGTGGCTTTTCAGTGTACCCAGAGGCAACACAAATGCATCTCTGGAATATTAATAAAATTCTGAATCTTTGAGACACCAACTGGTACAGCATTGCTTATACTGATTGAAACTAAATGCTAATCCTTTCCTTTATTTTTTAAAAAAAGTCCCCTTTGTTATTTAAAACACTGATATTAGTGTGATATAAAGGGCCATTTTATTTTAAATTGTATTGTAATGTAGTTGTTAAAATAATGTCTAATCATACTATATTCAGATTCTACAATGTAAATTTGATGAGACAAGAATCCAATAATTTTACAGCCATGAAAACAGAGACGTATGTTAATATGTCCAGTTGTTCTAATTCTGTAAATTTATTAAGGAAATATCTGGTTTTAGATTTTAATCCTGAAGGCTTCCAAGTAACTGATTCCTGAATGCTCACTCAGAGATGGTTTTGCTTGTGAAATTTAATAAGCTAGATTCTTGCAGTGAAAAAAAAATCAGCAAGGATTTTGACATCCATAATGAAGTGTAAACTTTATTACTGATCTGGTCCTGCCTTTTATACCTTGGTTAACGTGGTTGGGCTAATGACAGCCATCTCTCTGAATGCACACATACACATTCTGCTGGGTTTGAACCAGCAGACAGGCTGTGGATATAGATAAACCAAGGCTGTAAATTATGTTTTGCCTGTTTATTCCTGCTGTTCTGAAAGCAGGGCACGAAAGGAGCAGATTGCATTGTTCACAGGGAGAAGGCAGGAGCTGCTATACCTTGTCCCCCTTACCAGTTCCATTAGGTTGGATGTTTATTTTTTGGGTTTGCTTTGTTAACCTGAAGGCAGATTGAGAAGGCAAAGAAATGAATATGCTTCCATCGTTGTGTTGCTTGGACTTTGCTCAAAACTAATTTCCTGAAAACTTAATGAAGCTTTATAGGTTCAGCTTTCACTCTGTAAAATTTTTGCCTTTTGGATTTGTTTCCAGTTTACCTTCCTTACTGTCTCTCTTCCCTGATGTTTTTGTTTCATGCAGTTGGTTATTGTCTCTCTGCCCTTTGTCCTTCATTCACCTCTTTCAGTGGTATTTTTTGGTTCCTTTCTGTGCTTGTTTGTTACCCCTCTTCACTATTCCCCCTCACAGATTTTGCCTCCTCTGTCAGCCTTCTGCTCCTCAGTTTTTTTTTTTGCAAATGTTTCTCTCAGTTTTTCCATTTGGTTCCCTAGTCCTTCCACAAATGTGTATTTCCTAGCTCCCATTCTGCTTTCCACATTCCCCTTCCAGGTTTTACTCTGTCTGATTTCTGTGTTTATCTTTTTTATTTTGTCCCTGCTTTTCTCAATTCAGATTGGTTTAAAATATTGCAGGAAAAGCTGCTCTTGAGGAATTTCATCCAGATTGCTCAAAGATTGTTCTGGCACTTCCGATACTGAATCAAACTTGAGCCCAGGGGATAGGAGGTCCTTAAAGGATCAAAGTGCAGCTTCAGAATCCTACCCAAAATATTGGCAAGCAGAACATGAATATAAACCCACAGCCATGAGTAGTTGAAACAGTTTTGACGTGATCTCATATTTTAAGGGTGGTATTTAGTTTTGGTTTGGATTTTTTTTTTCTTCTTCTGAAATAAGGATTTTTTTTCTCTCCTTATTTAGCATTCTTGAGACTCCAAAGCAGGGAAGAGACCTCATGCATTTTGAGAAGGCCCTAGGGCCTCTAAAATTTTCAGTACATTTTTGCTGCTTTGCTTAATATATAAACTCATTTAAATACTAAGTTTTGAAAAGCTATCACAAGAAAATTCTGAGTCAATAAACTTTCTGCTCTTACTGAGGCTGCAGATTACTTAAAGTAATGAGAGATGCTGAAAAACAACGGAAAGATTTTTCTGAACTGAAAGAAGCTCTTTAGGAACTTCAAATTAATAGAAACATTTTCATAAAATCATGAAATAGAAATATATAAAAAAAAAAATGTTAAAGTAAATGGCTCCTGTCTTCAGGGTTCGTGAATAAATTCTTCTGTATGCAAATGTGAAAGTAGAGTTTATTAGCAACAAAATGAGAATTGCTGACTTCCCATTTTTTTCAATTGTGAACACTGAACTTGATTCCTTTTTAATACTATAGTTTGTGCCATTATCTTAAATTACATTAATGGTAAAGTTACTTGCTTTTTAAAAAGTACCCTTTAAAATATAAATTCTGTATGTCTGTAGTACTGAAACAGAGAAGCTGCCCGAGTTAACTTATTTGACTATTCACAGAAGAAGCCACCAGATTCCTGAATTTCAATGAGCAAATGATTTTTATCAGTTTCATAAATCTGTTTGTATGTGAAAAATCTCTAAGTACCATTACCTTTTGATTGCATTTAGTATTCAGAAACCAAACTATTCCCTGTTCTGCTTCTGATTTTTATTTCAGTTACATGGCATTTCAAGCTTAATTTAAACAAAATAATAACAAAGTCTATGTCTAATGCCTTGATTTCATTTGTAAAGCCACCTAGACAGCCATACATTTTGGTAGGTTTTTTCCTACTAGTTATATGTCAGGAATGCTTTAGACATACTTTACCTGCATTTTATGTGGGACAAAGCCTTGATGAAAAGATTATAGTATTTGAAGGTGTTTTTTGCACAAAAAAAATTGCAAAAAAATGCAGGAAATCTAAAAAAAACACTTCTTAATAGGGTAAGGCTTGATATATAGACTTGAAAAGTATGAAATGATAGACAATGATCTGTCTTCAAAGAAAACATTGAAACTCATGGTCACTGAATGCAGTATTTCATAAGATGCTTGTCTTTTCAGGCTGCATCAGTCACATAACAGTGAATAAACTGTGAATAAAACACAGCTCAGTAATTGCCTGGTGTTTTGTTCTCTATATGCAAACATCTGATTACTGGTGTGGTTGTAGCAATCTGGTAGAAATCCCCATGCAAGCACAGAAACTTGGTCCAGGCACAAGGGATTTCACTTCTGGCTTATATGCAATGCTGTATAAGCTGTTCATATCTCTTCATTTACTTTATCCTCTACTCTGACTGCTCTGGTGGTCTGTATTAGACTGCAATTAAATCTTAGTTACAGGTCTTGAAAAGAGTGTGAACAAAGGTTTAATGTGGTTTGGCAGAGCCAAACCCCTTCAAAGGCTTCAGCTGCTCCCTGTGCTTTGCTCAGTGGCAAGGCAGCTCACCACTCTGCAGTGAGGGTATCTGGTACCTGCCCAGCAGATACTCCTCAGTGCTTCACTGGCTGAATTCCTCACAAGACCTTCAAATGAACACCCATTCTCATAATAATTTCTTCTGGTCAGTTGAAGTGCCTTAACTCTGACCATCTATGATTCTATTTACTCTTTTGAGAATAACTTAACTGAATTCAAACCCTAAGATGTGTCAGTGCAGGTGTTTTTAAGAGAAGGTGCCTGCCTTAATGGCTGCATTGAAAATAAATGGATTATTATAATGCTCTTTAGAGGAGAAAAGGTAAAGAGTGACACTGTTTATGCTTTATTTTTTAATGATCCTACTAAATCCCACTCTTTGCCATTTCACTCTTCTTTTAAATTTCTCCGCAGAGAAATTTAAGTGTTAAATTTAAGAGAGATTAAAATCAAGAAAAATATTTTTTCCATGGAGAAACTGAAGTGCAGGAATATATTCTTTTGTACTCATTAATTTTATTATAATTTTTTATATATTGCTTACAGGTGCAGTGAAAAAGTATTTTTGTCAGTGAAATGCTGTCTATGGAATCATGGATAAACCCACATTTTCCTCAACCAGCTTCTTCTATGGAATCATGGATAAACCCACATTTTCCTCAACCAGCTTCTTCTATGGAATCATGGATAAACCCACATTTTCCTCAACCAGCTTCTTCTAAGGAAGCCCAGGTGCCCTCTTTGCAGCACAGTAAAGGTTTGGAGCCCTGGTGTCAGCCCAGATGTGAAATCTGTCCCTGCAAGGCAGACACGGGCTGGGCACATGTCTCTGCTCAATCACAGAGGCTCCAGTTTGGCTCAGCCACCTGCAGCCTGGGCAGAAGGATTTCTCCTTTTCCCAGGCTTCAGAAGAGAGTCAGAAACCATCAGGTGGTGTGACAAAGGTGATGGCACTCTCTGGATTGGGAAAAAGGCACAAAGAAAACCTTTAGTGAATATTTACATTATGTTGTTGGGCTTTTCCCTCCTTTCCACGTGAGGAGGTAAGAGAGGACTGTGTCTTTTGGGTTTATGGGAGCAGTTGCAGCCACTCCCCACACCTCAGCTTATAAGGAAATGAGTAAATAAAAGTTATAGGAAGTAGTGAAATAGTCCTGAAATAACATCTGCTTCAGGCTGTGTTCAAGGATAGCTGGGCTTGGTAGGATATTAATTCTCACGTTTCCTTGTAGGAGTAGACTTTTGAGACCTGTGAAGTTCTGCTGAGAGCCCTGGATCTTGCCATGACATGCTGCCCACATGAAAAAACTAGCAGCTGTTTTTCTTTAACTGTGATTAGGACTATGTTTCTTGGGAATTGTTTAATTAAATAGTATTTCTAAAGAAAATCCTTGAGACCAGACTTTCTCCCAAATGTACCAGAAATCTCAGATGCCTGGTGGCCTGTGCCTGGCTAGTGGTGTAACCCAGGCACAGTCACTCCATTCACAGATGATGTCTCTGCAGTGGGGAGCCTGGCTATGAGGGACAGCTCCGTCTCACTTTTGATGGAAAGCACCAAAAATCTGACTTCTCAATATATCTCTGCAAGTACTGAAATTATTTGTTGAACAGAATTCATGTTTTCAGAGTAGTCCTGTGTTTTAAGTCTGTATTTTCTTCCAAACCTAAAATTCAGATGGAATTTCTAAACTTGTTTGTTGCTATGTTCTTAAAAAAATGTAGGTTGAATTTCAGGGACATTTCCACTGCTACTCTGTTCAAGAAGGATTCATGCTCCTGAGAAGTCATCTTAAGTCATCTTAAACGAATTCTTTGGCAGACTCTCACGTTGCATCTTTGGGTTTTAACTTTGAAATTGGGAGGAGAGGGGTTTTTTGTCCTGTTTCCAAGCAAAATGAGACCTGTGTGTGTGAGCTGCTTTTCTTTGCTCCTCTTTTTCAGTGTCCTCCATCAAATAATTGCTGAGCCAGTTGATCAATTTCAATCAAGTGGGACAGAAGGAGAGAGGTATGAGACATGAAGTTTAGGAAGAAAACAGGTTCTTCAGTATGTCCAAGGGTCCTGGCAGAGTGCTTTTCCCAGGGAAAATGATCACAACACCAGGAGCTGGCTCACCAGTCATGCCCTGGGCTTTGCTCCAGCCCCAGCTGAGGCTGTTACCTGCCCCAGTGGAGGGGCTCAGGGGGGGTCCTGTGGGAACTGGATCCTCAAGGACATGGGAGGCCCCTCTGCCACCCCTGGCACAGTGAGGTCTTTGTCAGGGCATTTGTAGTGAGATATTGCTCAGGAGCAACTTGTTATCTTGTGATTGGGCCTGGCCATGTAACATACTTCACATGAGGCCCAAAGAACACACCTATCTTGGGGTGGCTAGGTTAGCCAGAACTGACAATTAGATGTTAAATAATTAAATTGTTTTAGCTATTAATTGTAAGTGAAAGTTGTTTTTAATTGCACTTTAATAATGCCATGCCCTTTATAACCAAAATTAATGTTTTCTGTCTCTCTGTTTTTGAAGTACATGTCAGTTTAATTAAACTATTAATGGTAGACAGATTTTAAGTACTTTATATTCTTCATTAAATTGTATCTGCTCAACAAGCATAAACAGGAAAATAGACTCAGAAGCAGATTCATGTTCTGCCTGATAAATCATTCATCATCAGATAAGATGATGAGGCATGCTTGTTTTTCTGTAGGCTCACAATGATAAACAAATCCACTTTTGTATTGTAATATTTATTGAGTTCATAGAAAAATAAACAAGGCTGTTCACTTCTCATATCAGCAACAGGCCTGAAAGATGTTGTTTGCATTTATGACTGGTCAGTCAAGCAATATCTTGATGCTCTGAGGGTCAGTCTTAGTTCATTTTGTCTAGAGTGCTTGTTAGCAGAGCATTTCTCTGGTCTAAGATATAGTTCTTTCAGAGCCATTCAACTGCAGTAACAATGAATATTTCTGCTGTTCCCGCTGTGTTACCCAATTGTGTGCAGAAAGAATTAAAATAGCTTTTGATTTGGCAGAAATAATACATTTATAATGCAAATGTTGAGTAAGTCTCAATCCTGGTAGGACTGCAGGAAGGTTGATGGAAACAATTTTTTGAAGATTGTGAAAGACAAATTATGGCAAGGTCATTTCTTCTCTATTGGTAAAGTCTGCAAATCCTAGTGGGCTGTTAATGGGAGTAACAGGCAGAAATTAAGAAACACTGCAGCAACTGCTTGTGATACATTCCTGTGCATATTATACAGGCAGACACAGATGTAACTGGTTATAATAGAGACAACAAATGTCCTTCCTTTGTGTGGCAGATCAATCAATAGCCAGGCATGTGATCTTGTTCACTATTATGTTAGTAATGAAACCTTCTTGTGATGTGACAACTGTGGAATAACATTTGGTCACAAAGCTGGTGTTAACAAGCACAACTGGCACTCTGGTAATTAGACTGATTCCTGGTCTACTTTCACAGATTGTCGATAAATGCAGTAAACAACAGGCTGCTTTCTCTCAGAAGAAGTTATATGAAGTTGTCATCCATTTGACGGTATGTACTGCATTCTCCTTCATCTTCTATCAGATTCTGCCAAGGTGGAGATGTGCATATATTTCACAATAAAATAATCTTTCACAATAAAAACTTTGAGTTCATTGTTAAGCAATCACCTAATTAATGTCAACCTTTTTTTTCCTCTTGGGAAGAAGCTGATTTCTCAGTTGCAGGCAGTTAGATGGAGATGTTCTTCCTCAAATTTTCAATGTTCTCCCCTCTTACACAGCTGTGTCTGCTGTGGACAGCCATTTATATTGTTTAAGGATAAACTGAAACCTCAAAAGCTGTGGATTACCCTTGATTTAAAGGCCAAGAATATAGATCATATACAATTGTAGTAGAATTTTTTACATTAAACAAAATAACTGCATTCAGCCACAGATGTGCTAGCCAGCTTTTCCATCACCTGTTTAGGGTTGTTATGTCAAAACTCATTTGCTGTTTTGCTCTTTCCACAGACCTGCAGTAGTGGAAATCTGAACTGTAGTTTGGTTTTTTCACCCTCATGGCAGAGTTAGAAGGAATGAGAGCTCCTTCCCTGGGCCTTGTATCTCCTCCAAGCCCACAGCTTGGCTCTGCACGTAGGAAAATGTGTGAATGATCTAACTCTGTCTCCTCAGCTTCCAAAGAAGAATTGAATCAACTGAGGTATGTCTGGGGAGCTTTTCATTTTATTTTGCATTGGCTAAGTGGCAAAGCTTTAACTGGAGGCACTGCAAACCGGCAAGGGTTTCTATGCTTGCTCTTCTTTCACATGGTGCACTCAGAAACTGGAAACAGTGTAGAGGGGATGATGAGTAGTGGCAATGCCATGGCATGTCTGGGCACTGGTGCTTCATGGCACTTTGCTCAGATCTGCTAAGTCCAGCTCCATCCTGATTTCAAGGGTTCTTAATGGTTTGATTTGACCAAGAGGGGTTTCTTTCTTGTACTGGGCCATGTTTTGACCATTTGCTGCAACTAAATTAACTCTGAAACATCCAGAGAATAGTGAGCATCTCTTCATGGCCATTATCAATTGTTGCCAGATTGTAATTCCCTTTGTAATTGACAAAAAGCAAAAAGGGAAGGAGTGTTTTACAGTAGGTACCTAGTTTTATGCAGGTTTAATGCAGGGAGATGCCTCATTAGCAGTCAGTAAACATAAAAACAAAATTCACGCTCATAAACCAGGGAGAGGTTTAGGACACATTCACTGAGCCATAGGTATCAAGAAGTTAGAGGATATAAATAGCACTGAATGCAGAATGCTAATCTGAATGGTTGGAAATGAATATCAGAGGTGTTTGTTGCTGCTCCTGCAGATCAGTCTCTGTTCTGACAGACCACTGAGAAACACCAGTGAGGCTCTCTAAGGCTTGTAGGTTTGTACCTACAGGCTCCTAGGAAAGAGCCTGTAGGAAGAAACAAAAGAGTGTGTGGGATTTTGTCTGATTGGTAAGAACAGTGTTTAGGGAGGGATTAGCAAGAGGTCTGTGGGTGCACCAAAATGCCATGCGATCAGAGAAGGGGCAGTGAGAATCTCTTTTGCCTTGTGGCTGGCTGTAGATGGTGGTATGATTTTGAGTGAGACCTCATGTCACACAGAATCACAGAATGGGTAAGGTTAGAAAGGACTGCAGTGCCTGGTCCAACCTCCCTGCTCAGACATAATCATTGTAGAGCACACTGTGCAGGATTCCATTCAGAGAGTTCTGGAATTTCTCCAGTGGGAGAGACTAGAAGGCAATCTGTTCCAGTGCTTGGTCACCCTCACAGTAAAGAAGTTCTCCCTATTTAGGTGGAACTTCCTGTATGTCTGTTTCTGCCCATGGCCTCTTGTCCTCTTGCTCAGCACCCCTGAGCAGAACCTGGTCCATCCTCTGACACCTCCCTTCAGAAACAGAGAGAGAGGGATATGATTCCCTCTCAGTTTTCTCTTCTCAGCTGAACAGCCCCAGCTCCCTCAGTCTTTCCTTGTAATTTGCTCCAGTCCCTCCATCATCTTTGTCAGCCTCTGCCAGACATACTCCAGAAGCTCCGTGTCTCTCTTGCTCCATCGCTCTCTGCAACTACAGGGACAGAAATGAACCAGCTTGCACTCCCGATCCCTTGACCTGTTGACCTAAGGCCCTGAGATCCCTCCTGATTGTTTGCAACCTTCTTGTTGGGACCTTGCCACTGCCTACCTGGAAATCCAGTGCACGGTAACACTTGATGGGCCCTAGCAGGCTGGGAAGGTCCTGGGTGACATCTCTTGTGTGGGCCCCAGGGAGAAAAAGCAGCTCCCTATGAGTTGGGTCTGGTAGGTGGTTGGGCCCTCCATTCCCCTCAAAAGGCAAGTCACCAATGGCTACTACCTTTCTTTTTTTCTTCATGGAGGAAGTTTTGATGCAGGAGGTAGGCTGCCCAGCCCTAGGTGACACCTCCATCTTGCAAGAGCCTTCGTCCATGTACACATTTCCCCAGTCCTTATTTTGCTGCTTCTCAGATATCAAGGCCTCATACTTATTTTGAGGTATGAGGTTAAGGGTACCTGGGAAGGCAAGGTAAGTCAGGGGGGAATCATTCCCCCACCCCAAGCAGAAACACATTTCCCCTCCACATAGTCCTTCCTTGGCTGGGAGAGTAGGTCTGACCTCCTTCTGAAAGCAGGGCCAGCCATGAGGCCAGACCCAGTTACTCAGTTTGTCTGGTCTGCTGTAGTGAACCTTCCAGAGTGGAGATGATGCAGCCTCCCTAGATGCTGTTATCCTTCCCAGAAATCACACTTAATGTAAAAATGTGTCTTTTCAATTGTTCCTTCAGTTTCAACTTGATTTTGTTTGGACTCGGTGCTTCCCAGAATTCCACATAGATTTCTATGGCCATCTATTCAAAAAGACTCAAATCTGCTGCTGATACAACACTGAGATTGCATTGACCTGTCAGTGGGAGTCCATAAGCAGTGAATATTTTTTTGCTGCAGGAAGTCAGAAAATAAAGCCTTAGCTTCTAGAAGAGACTGGGTTCAAGTACCACTAGCTGCAGTAGGTAACAAGAATGTTTGTGTCATTTAAAAAAGAGGCACTTGGTCAAGAGCATGTTGAAAGCATCACACATTTGGAGAAAGAACCTCTGCACTTGGGAGGTAACTGAAGAAACAAGACAAGGAAATATTTTGCCATTCATATAATTTAAGCTCTGCTGTTTTGAGAAGGTTTCACCATGCAGATTACTTTGTAAAATGATGACAGTGCAGAGTGTTTCCAGCACCTGGCTGGAAAATCTTAGCCATGGCTGTGCTATTCAGACCTTGTCGTTGCACTGCCTGTAGAAAAGGTTTTTGTCAGGAAAAAGCACAGTGTTCTTCCTTCTTAGGAGCATATTTCACATTCGAAAGTGATTTCTTCAGTAACATTGAATAAATTCTAGTTTATAGATTTGATTTCTAAAGAAATATAAAGAACAGAGTACAACTAAGTGACAGATAAGATGCCTTGGCATTCTGTGTTTATTTGCCATCAGTTACTTCCATGTTAAATTGTTCCATTTACAAGCTAGTATAATTTTTTTCCTAAGCGCCTGCTGCTCTGTCTAGTTGTGGAAAATGAAGCTCAGTTGTTTATGACCTGTGCTGTACTTCATCACTAACCTTCACCAAATGTACAAGTTCTGGAATGAGAATACAGCTTCACCAGTGGTAGCACAGCATGAGGCAGTGTATAATGCATATTACTGTGGTGCACCCGTGCTGGCTTTCCCTTGCTTATTGGGATAAAAGTGTGCTTTATTAGCAGGCAAATAGGTAAAGCTTAAGAGGCCAATGTTCTGTGCTTGGCATATAGAGCTCCCATTAACATTAGTGAGTAAAGTGGATATATTTTGACAAGAGAGCAAGGACTTAAGGAGGCAGATGAGTGCAGAAACAAGATGACACTTTCATAGTCACTTTTCTGACCAAAACTGAATGTTTTGAGTCTCTAAATGTAAAGATTGCATAATGTGTTTTTATTAGTTAATAACTGTCAAAAACCTAGTGAGGAAACTAGGTGTAGTCTTTACCTTTGAGAGAACAAAGTGCCAACTTCTCCCCAGCCTGTGCTTAAGCCTGTCCTCAATAAAACACCCCTTTGCCACCTTTCCCAAATTCATAACAGTTATCTTCTTGTTTTCATCTTCCCTGTGGAAATTATTAATTAAAAATTCTTTAAGAAGAAAGCTTTGTCACTATCTAGATAGCTCAGATTTTTTTTTTTTTTTCATCTTTTGAAGGCTGTGGATGCATGAAAGAAGGTGGTGAGAGAAGGATGAAGATAGATTCTCCTCTGGTGATGCACAGAGGTGTTGTGCCCTGTGATCTCCAGCAGCCTTTTGTGTCACAGCCCATGCAGACCAGACCTGCTGTTGGGGTGGATGCTCTGGCCAGCCTCTCCCTAAAACGACAAAGGTGGTGATTCCCCAGTGTTTAGTGTAGGCAAAGAATTCTCTGCATATCCTTCTTCACATGTACAAAGTATCGGTCTTCCCAATTTCTCACAGAGAGTTAGATTCTGAATTTTTAACTTTTCTGGATAAGGCAACTACCTAGAAGAAATGAGAGATCAGCTGAGGATGTTTCTGAACTAGGTTTGCTGGGAAGCCTCAGGCTTATTCTGGCTTTTCAGGATGCAGCAGTAACCTAAGACATTTATTCCCATTTCCACTTGGCAAAGAAGATTTTTTTCCTTCTCTTTTCTTTCAGCTATGGGCTTCATTGCAATTACTTTTTTTTTTCTGTCTTTCCAAAATCCAATTACTGAAATGCTACTTTTTTGATGCCCTTAGCCAATACCCTGAGTGTCCATTTGAAACAGCTAGACAGATATGATGTATAAAAGCTTTTTGGTTGAGTGAAAAAACTGAATCCAACCCAGATGAACCTTAATCAGGCAGTTTAATAAGACTTTTACAAAATTAAAAAAATATTATTTATATTCTACATTGAAAAAAAAAAAGCTTAAATATTTGATGATTTCTTTCCCAGGTTTTTTAGTACGTGTTTTTTTCAATCATGACACATTTTCATTTCTTAGTTGTAAAGCTATTTTTAGGAAAAAAAATCTCACTTCGGAATCTCACTTTTAATGAAGTAAAAGCTGTTTCAACATTTAAAAAAGAAAAAAAATCCTTTGTACCTTGTCAGCTGAAGCTCTGTCCTGTCCTGAGCACGGTGGCAGGAGCTGCCTGCATTGCTGAGAGCCTTGGGGTGTGGGTGAGAGCAGCCCCGGAGCCCTGCCCAGGCATGGGAGTGCCAGACCTGCGGTGCCCGGTGGCAGTGACCTGCTCTGTCCTGCAGGTCTCACTGCTGGGCTCCACAGACCAGCTCCATTGAGTTCTAATATTTACCAGGCTCACCTCAGTGTGCTGTGTTTGTGTCTGTGAAGCTCTTGTGGTACAATCTAGGCAGGGCATGATTAAAGAAGACGACCCAACATTCCTGCTGCCCAGCTAAGTTTCATGAAGTTCTTGGGAAATTCAAAGCCTGGTTATTTTTTTAGCGTGTCTGCTGGGGAGGTAGCTTTCTGACACATTTGAGATATTTTGTCACTTGGAAGCATTGAGCCAATTTAGTTAACGTTTTAATTTTTGTTGGATTTATAATTGTGGTCATGTGTCAAGAGGTCAGTTTAGACAGCTTGGTAAGCTGGAAAAGCTAGCAACAAATCGAATCAAGTGAATATCCTTTCATTTCAACGCCTTTTTCTCTCCTTGTTTCAAGCCCAGAAGGAGGTCTTAAAGTTGATGAGAAGATAAATTCAATTATACTTAAAGCTAACTTTGGCTCTTAGCTCTCATACTACCTTTCCCCATCTTTGCCATCCATCCTACTGCAATTGTTTAGATTTGCCCCAATAGTAGTTTGCCTATTAGCTTTGCTAATGAATTTACTACTGCAGAAGACCACTTGCAAGGCTGTCTTAAACATAATGAATGTAATTATTTAGCACAAAACCAGGGTAGCATCTTTTTCTCTCTTGACAAGAATAATTCTTTATTCTCTCATTAGCTATGTGCTTTGGTCTCAGTAAACTAGTTATTGACCTGTTCATTTAAGGAGCTTCACTCTAAATGCTTCTTCCCTTATTTAACTCGGACAAGTTCCTCTAATTTCCCCTCACCACGCAATGCTAGCCCGTAAAATGTAACCATTGTTCATTTGTTGTGAAGAGAGCTGGAAGACAGGAAGCTATTCTTAGATGGATGCTCAGCCTCCTGAGCCCTGCTTGCTTGTCCCTGGTTATAATGGATACAAAACTGTATGGGGCTTAGTAGACATCATGTAAACTCTATAGGAAATCTGAGCCAATGAATCATGGAGACAGACCCCCACTGAGCATTGTGTGTCTGAATAGACTGCAAATAGATAGAAAAGCAGCTTAAGCAAGTGGCTTTCATATGACAAGAATGCATAAATTAGAAATGAATTGGGAGTATCTGTTGTTTTAAGGCAGTTGGATTTTTACTTTCTTTATCATTTTCCTCTTGTAAGAAGTCACTAATTGCTCAGACTACACTGAAGGCTGATGCAGAGTCTGTGCATGTGTGTGGGTTTTGTTGCTCTTTAAGCCTTCTCTGCTGGATTGTGCCTGCTCAGCCTGGCAGTGCCATCCTATGCTGCCTCCCCAGCACCTGCACAGATTCCCCTTCCAATCTAGCAGTGTCTCTTGGGGCATCCTGGGAGACTCCCACCTGAAACATGACACAGATCCCTGGGGAATCAGGAATCCAGTGGTGTCAGGTCTGTAGAGGTGCAGATCCCCAGCCCCAGCCAGGAGCACACACCAGCTGAACTGTGATTATCCCTTGGCTGGGGTGGCAGCCTCTCATCTCACCCTTGCAGAACTCAGGCTGAGCAGCAGTCAGTTGCTTCCTGTTCTCCTCGGGCCATTAAGTGCTTAGAATTCCTATCAGGTGGGCCCTGACCAACAGTGAAGGAAGCACATGGCATTTCCAGGCAGGTTTCTCCTGAAAGCAGCCATTGCCTGAGCAATGGGGACATCCCAGGGGTGCCAAGGTACAGAGCCTGCTTGGTCTGACTCCCATCTGGCCTGAGTCAAAGGGTGGGCTCTAGGTAGAGAGGCTCAGATCCAAGGGTCATGAAGCAAGACCAGGATGAGGAGAGTGCAGAAGGCCTGGCAGTTCTGGTACAAGCTCACCTGACAGCTGGGAAAGGGACATGATGCCATGTGGACTATGGCTGCTCTCATGCCTCCTGCATGTGGTGAGCTGGTCTCACAGACAGGGTTATGGTGCTCTCAGGTCTCAGAGAGCAGGGCCAGGTATTTGCAGGAGGAGAGCTGCTGCTGGCACCCTCTCAGCAGCAGCAGAAGTCATCCCTCCTCTGAGTCAACTGATGTGGTTGTGGTCCAGGAGCTGGGGGGTTCAAGGGCTGGCAAATGTGGCTCTGTGCAGTGGCAGACTGCTGTTTTGTTGCTTGCTTTTTGATTGTTTTCTAGCTTTTTTCTGTGCCTTTTTGTTAACTTTGCTATTTTCTGAAATGAAATATCCTGTCTCTAATTGTTCACAGATTGTGATAATAGTCTGCAGGCAGATGGCCCATAGTTTGTGGTCCAGCAATCATATGAGAGAGACAGCAGCCCTCAGTTGTGTTTATAAATACTGGTGCTGAAGTGTTGCTGTTACTGGGGGCCCAGTATGGGCTGCCCTCCCTCCTGCTGCAATGCTCTGGGCTCCTGGCTGTGTCCCTTGTGCCAGAGGCCCTGGCTATCTATAATCTGTGTGGCCTCTGATGGGTCTCCAGATGGGCCCTGGGGGTGGCACCACTTTGTCTGGGGAAGCAAAGAGGTGTGTGTCTTCTCAGGTGGGTGGAAGGGGACACCTGAGGGACCTGACTGAAAACAGAGCGGGGGAGAACAGGCAGAGCAGCTGAGAGAGACCCATCTTGAGGGGCTGACACCCTGCAGTGAGGGCAGGCTGGAAAGGAGGGGCTGTGAGCAGCCTGCCAGACTGCGTGTCCCAGGGACACATCTCCTCACCCAGCACCTCTGCTGACAGTGTTCCAAAGGCCAGTGCCAGGAATGCCCTGTCTGAAAGGGAGCAGCTCTTTGTCAGGCAGGTGCCCCCAGTGGCAGCAGGAAGAGGCGTGAACCACCCCGTGGATTTGTCTGGGGCTATGGCGTGTCTGTGTTGTGACAACTGCAACAAATCTATGGAAATGGGGCTTGCACAGCATAATGTAAAAAACCATCAGATTTTGTATTAGAAGTGAATATAAATTACAGCTTACACGCTGCAGAAAGTCAGTGCAAGGTATTTTACAAGGGCATGTAGTGATAGGACAAGGTGTAATTGCTTTAAACTGAAAGGAGATAGGTTTAGATCAGGGATCAGGAGGAAATTGTTTACTGTGAGGCTGGTGGGACACTGCAACAGGTTGCCCAGAGGAGCTGTGGATGCCCCATCCATGGAAGTGTTCAAGGCCAGGTTGGACAGGACTTGGAGGAACCTGGTCTAGTGCAAGGTTCTCTGGCCAGGGCAGGGGCCTTGGAACTAAATGATCTCTAGGATCCTTTCCAACCCAAGCCAGTCTACAATGCTATGGTTTATGTTTAAGAAGAGCAGATAAGGCACTGTATTTTAGCTGACTGGCTCTCTCAAAGTTATCCTTAAAATTCTAGTATTTTTAATAATAAAGCTTTTAGTTAAGTATTTTATATAAGGCAGCTTGCTTTCAAGATGTTTTTCCATTTCTCCTAGGTAGATTAAAAAAAAAAAAAAAAAAAGCTTTATTTTCAGCCAGTATTTGTCTGTTTGAATGTAATTGTGCTGCAAAAACTTAGCAATAAACACTTTCACCTTAGGGAAAGGTTAACTGTTTCATTGCATTTTTATGTTTAAATAATGATGCTTTAATATTTCTTCTTCTTGACTGTAATTCCAGTTCTGTTTATAAGAGTAACTTGTCTTGCCAGTGCATGAATTCTCACATAAAAATTAGACAAATTATGAAGAAGTCTGCTGTCAGTGGAGAGCAGGCAGCAGGACAAAGTGGCATGACTAAAAAAGTATTGTTCAGAACAGTCTTAAGGCTGAGCTTTAGAAGGCTGTGTATCCTAATTCTGTTCAAAACTGCTAAATTAGAGGTTCTTTGGGGCTGATCTTTAGAGAAAAAAGGGTAAAACTGCTTTCATATTGGGCACAGTGATTGCAGGACCAGGTCTCAGTTCCCTAGTCATGACTCACAGTGCTGCCCACCTTTGTGTGGCCCTGCAAAAGGTGGGAGATGTGCAAGTGTAAAAATGGTGTGTGAGACGCTGATGCCCTGCAGTACCTGAAAAGGCTTTTCTTTGGATCTTGTTGGGGACATTGCAGGGAGTTCTCATTTTTTCCTGACTTTCTGCTCCCTGAAAGGCGATATTATGGCTTTGTTTTTCTATAGGCCCCAAGCATCACTTGTAATGGCAGTAACTACCAGCAATGTAAAATGTATGGAACACAAGCCCTTCTCAGTCCTCAGCAGAGGGAGCAGTCCTGTGGCATCATGTTTTTCCAATTGGTCAGTACATTTCTAGCTCTGATAGCTGTTCTTTGCAAATCCTCATTGGTTATTTCATGTGAAACATCAGTAAGGAAAAAAACCCAGCATGATTGCAGTCACTTAATTCTACAAGGCTCTTTCTATTTCACAACAGTCACTGTTTTTCTATGAAAAATGGTTTGGCACTGAAATATTAGACTGTAAATTGCAAGAGGAAGATTAATATATCTTCTATCTTGGCAAGTTTTCCCAGTATATCACTAGCACTGAGACCTAAAGTTTAGCTTGTTTTTTGAGGTTTGATATAACTCACAGAAACTTTGATTTGATGCACACAATTGTATTGTCTCTCTTCTGCTTCTCAGCTGGCCTTCAATGCAGGTTTGGTTAGATTTATTTAACTGGATTTCAAGAGATTCAACTGTGTATCAAGTGATTACCTATAATATAGTTACAGACTTCCACAATTATATAATTGCTAAAATAAGTAGCAGGGCAAAACATGATGAGCATATGTTAGGAAACAGTGCTGAGTTATGAGTTCTGCCTGTGAAGACAGCAATGCATAAAGGGATTCCCCAAGATTTATATTTGAAAATGTGAACACAAAAGATGAAGGGTTTAGTATCATTTTTACTTTTAGAGGGAATGTCCTTTTGAGGGTTAAGGTGCAAGCTGTTTCTTCCTCTTTAGCAGTGGGCTTTGCCTCCCACCCACTAAGAGAAGAAAGTGCCCTGCGACACTGTGTGGACCTTTGGTGAAGTTAGCTTTTTTAGTTGCTCTTCAGGAAGCCTTTTCTTGTTCCAGCTTGTGAGACTCTCAGGTAGTCTTGTAAGAGCTGTTATTTCCAGCCTCATTGTCCACTTGTGGTGTATTGCCTGAGCACAGGACCCTCCTGTACAGTGGGGAACACAGGGACACGTGCCCCCCATCACAGACGCCTCACTGTTCAGCAGAAAGTGGAAAGGGAGACAAAAAAGCCCTGTCATCACAAAGACTTGTGCTATGTGTGACAACCTTGAATCCAGGATTTATTTTTCCTCCCTGCAAATACATATTTGTAGCTAAAACCATCCTTTCAAGCTTCTCTCACGAGACTGATAATTTCTTGGCATTCCAAGAGAAAGGGGTCACTGGTGTTCAGAGGAGCAGCTGAAGTAGCAGCATTATACAAAGCATAAACACTTTCAGAGTCAGTAAATGAAAGCAATGTACTTTGCTCCAATACTCATCAAACAGAAAGAAGAATCTGTCTCAGCATGCTGTAGGATGATCATTAATTTTTAATAGTGTTAATGTTTATTAGTGACAGATGATTGACTTTAAGTGCCTTATGAATAATAAATAAATGATGTGGATTTTGGGCATCTGCCTTAGATTTGTATGCAAAGCCAGTGGGACTAACCTTCCCAGTTTGAGAGAAGTGTAGCTTCAATTCCTCAATGTATGCTGTAACACAGACTGTAAGAGTTCTTGGGCTTTAGCTCTGCTAAATGTGGGAGGCCTTTCTGTCCCCTTTCTTAGGGCACATTGACTGCTTAGCGGCCTCAGGGTGAGAGGGGAGCTCGCTGCAGCTCTTTTGGCTAGGACAGAACTGCTGGAAGGGGCATTATTCACTCTGAGGCTCTGCTGGATTTCATAACACTTAAACACCTGTGTCCATCAAACAGAACGCAGAGAATCGCAGCTAGAGCTGCTCTTGACTTTGTAATTTCATTGACTGACAGTTTAATATCTATTTATTTTCACATCTGACTCTGGTATAGACAGGCTGGCATCCTGAATGTCAGGATATTGTGCTGACAACTGTGTTTTTTCATTACTATAGAAAAAAAAAGGGATTCTTCATAAGTAAAGAGGTTCTTTTCAAGCTCAGCAACTGTAATAAAGACCAAATTATACTTCATATAAATTTGGTAGTAACGAGTGATATGTTATGTGTACATATTTATATAGGAACAAGGGCACACAGTTTTCAACTTTCTGGTAATCTGTCTCTTCCATCCTGTGAAATGCCATGTAATCATATTGTTTAAATAGCTGGAACAACTGCCTTTACCACAGGCTCTCATAAGCAGCACAATCCTTGCTTAAATTAGATATTTAAAATTGCTCTCTTATTTTGATCCAATTTTGTTTGCTTTCTAAACAGAAACAAGTGGCTTACCCCATCTAAAATCTACAATATTTGAAATTATTTAAGAGACTATTTTGAGAAAAGAGAAATATGTGTGTTCTGGTGAGGCTGTGCTGATGTTTAGAGAAAAAAGGGTAGAACTGCTTTCATATTGGGCACTGGCCAAATGGCTGATGACTCTGTAATAATGTTCTCCAGATGTTAGGCAGTTAAACCAGACCAAAATGCTGTTGCTAACTTATTGTTATTCAGCTTTTACTATATAAACAGAAAATTTGTATTTAATTCCACTTTAGTTCAATGGATTGTGATTAATATTGTAATTACCCCAATTCAGAGAACTTTTTAGACCAGACTCTTGGTTTTCTCAGGGCATAGCACACCATACATCAGCCCTAATTATATGGTGTATCTGACTGGGATCTGCCCTGTAATCACATGCCCTAGTGTTCTCTGAACTACTGGGTGTTGTGTCAGCAAGGAGGAGACACAACTGCACTCTGTAAAACATTTCAAGATGCTGAAATTAAATTGCATCTTATCTGGGAAAAAAAAAATAATTGCTCTCAATATTCACAGCCGTTAGCTGGTCATCAGGTGACGGGAAATGATCTGAACTTGTCTGATTTCTCAGCAGTCATGGAATTAATTACTTTCATTAACAAAACTCCTTGCTTATGATTTTTGGAGATTTTTCATCCTGCCCAAGGGCCTTATCTCTGTTTCAGGGTGTAGTCACTCTTACTCCACCATGTCTGGCCTCCTTTGCCCAGCCCTGGCTTGGTCCATGCTCTTGGGCACAGGTAGAAGTCTGGGCTGGGTTGTCTTTAAGGATGTAAATCTAGGCTGCTCCTGTTGCTGGAGAGGCACATCAGTGCCCACAGTGGGTTTCTGCATTGCGCTTCCAGAAATCACAGCACAGCTTGCACACTCTGAGAGCCTGGGGTGTCACACATCCCTTCAGGGACCCCCTGGGGGTGACAGCACCCCTTGCTTTTCCTCACTGTGCACCTGGGACTGGTCACCTCACTGCCCTTGGACTTCAAAATCCTCAAAAATCAGTCCTCTGGCACATATTGGGTGCTTGCTGTTGCCACACTGTACAAATAGAGACACACAGAGACCCACCTTGGTGGTCAAAGGTAAAGAAAACCTAGAGCTTGTATCTTTTGGAGTGTATAACCATCAGGGTCAGATTTTGCATGACAAAAGCAAAACTGATTTCTGTACAGCCAATCAAAGGGGCAATATTTTAAGCCCTGGTAAGGGCTTTGTGCTCTGCTTACATTTACAGCAATGTCAAGAGTATAGCAAGGACAAATGGGAATCATGTGTGATCATAATGTTCCTATTTATATACACATAAAATAGAACAGGCTTTTAAAAGCCAATACAATTTTCTATTGTAATGATAACCTTAATAACAATATGGTTTCACTGCAAAGATATCAACAAATATAATAGAAATTGAGATAATGCCAGAAAATAGATGCATTATTTTTGGAATTTGAAGGACACCTGCCAGAAAACATTTACCAACTTGTGCAATCCACAGCAAATGAAATAAAAACTTACCTTCTGCTGTTGCCTGGTTATGACATATTTACTGTGCAGTTTTCTTATCACTGTCGATTTCTAAGATAATTAGTTGTTGTTGTTGTTGTTTAGTGCAAAATATCTGACCTAGAACTTACCAGTACTCACTAAACAAATATTGAAATAAGAAAAGAGATAATACTCTTTTTAAAATTCATTGGAAGATGCAAAATGATAAATAATGTGTATTTCCACAGTGGAACCCTACATGAGCTAGATATGCTATGGTTATCTCAAGCATTTTATTGAAGTCTTCTGTTTAGATTTTGCATGTACTTTGCTGCTAGCTTAATTGAAATGAACTGCAGTATCAAAGTAAAAATCAGGTCTGTCTCCTTTAATTGCTAATGTTTAAAATACTGTGAAGGAAGAGCTCGCCAAAACACATCCTATGAACATTGTATCTATGTATCTATAATGTGTTTTTAGAAAATATTACACATTTTGCTTAAAGAAATTAACCTTCTTCCACTTATGACATAATTTGTCTCTTCTATCTTTGCTTCTTTTGCTGAAATTACAGAATACTAAAATTCTCATAAGGCATTGGTTTTCTTAGTAGCTTCCATTTCAGCTCTTTGCTAATGGTGTATGTGTTCCTTTTAATCATTTAGCAGTCTTTTGTCCCATTAATGACCAGTCCTCCTTCTTGCATTATGAAATACCATAACCACGAATTCCAAGTGGATTGCTGGATGGTGTTTACTATCATGTGTTACTTTACCATGTCTTTACTTAGCCACATTCTTGGCACACTGGTAATCTGCTGATTTTCCCTCCTCTTGGCACTGAAGGATTCCTGGGGAAAAGGTCCCATTTCCCACCAGATCCTGAGGTAGCTGAGCTATAAATGTGTGGTAACCAGGGGAGGAAAGTTCCTGGAGTGGAAAATGCAGGGTAAGAAAATCCAGAATTTAGAAAAATCAAGGATGGCTTATGTCTTTATTGTTGCTTGGTGACTCCTGCTTCCTGTCAGGTTTAAGGGTGTCAGAACTTGAACTTCTTTCTCTTATGCATGACAGGAACAAGAAGAAATGAGAAATGTTTGTTTCTTGTTTTCTCAAACAGGGGTTATGATGCCCAATACATTTGGAGGTGTGCTTGGAGTATGTGGCAGGGGACAGAGGACCTGGAGGCCAGAATTGTCTCACCAGTGTAGGAAAATCAGAGCTGGAAGGGGAGGAGTGCTGAGCTGCTGTGCGTGCTGTGGATCTGGGGCAGCAGGCGGGGTGTCAGGGCACAGGGCTGCACACACAGCCCCTGGGGCAGCAGCCAGGGCTCCAGCACACAGGACATGGTGCTGCCCTAAGCAGTGGCCAGATTCTGCACGGCTGTGTCTGAAACAGGACCTGGGAAATGGCTGCAACATAGGCAGAATCAATACATCTGCCTTTCCCTCCCAACAAAGTGTGGGTCTTCTTCTGGTGCTCCCAATTGTCTTGATTTCACAGATTATCAGGGCAAGACACCATAGATGCTTTCATTATTGTAGAAAAGGCAGTTACGCATGTAAAATGTCAGGCTGAATGCTTCCTTTACCTGTGTGATGGAGGTTTCAATCTTGAGCAGGGCATGTGATTTCAACTTGCCTTGAGCATAATAAGGAAGTAATTATTCAGCTGTTGAGAAAGGTCCTACTATCATTACAGACAGCCTGAATGTCCAGGCAGTATCTGCCTATTATTTGAAATGGTTTCAAAATACTTCAGAAAAAAGAACCCAAACCCTCACATTCAAGTCACATGGGGAGAATACGAGTTATCATAAAAAAGTGTTATGAGATAATTCTAAATGTCAGTTTAGCATATTTTAGCCTATTGGATCTTTATACAGAGTTGAGTAACATCTTTCATGAAGTGAATGTCTTTTTGGTAAACTGAATGGGACAATAATATTTAAAGGTCAGTTAACATGGAGAGTTGGTTCTAGTTATTATTATTAAAGATCCAGCTGTATTACCTTTACACAACATTACCCCACAAATCCTTATTAAAACTGCAAAAGCAAACCACATCTTTCCTTCTTTTCCTCCCTGCCCCTCCTTCCTGCCACGATCCTGAGATCCTTGATTCTGCCTTCTCTTTATATGTAACAATTTCTCTAGTGAATAGCACTGGATGATCCTCACCCTGCTTCTGCCACGCTGCATCTGAAAGAGTCATACATTATAGCTGCTGTCAGTGCTGCCAACCAGAAAAAACCCTCTCATTTCTACATTACATTTCAGCCTCCCACGTATGACATGAGCTACTCTGCAAACAGTTGTTTAATAGTTTTCAGCTGCTTAGGAAATGGTAGTTGATTTCAAAGGGGTTTTTATTCAAGAAGAAGTTGCAGTAGTGTGTTGTGTGACTGCTCCTGTGTTTAATTGGAAGCAGGCAGGCTGTCTGTCTGCCCATTGCACTGCCCACCCAACCGTGACCAGCTGGTGTTAATGGGCTGCACAATGAGATGGTTCATTTGTGCACGAGCACCCCCTCCCCAGAAAACTCTCCTGGGAGGGTTTCTGTGGCAGGATGTGTGTCTCCCAAGGCTGGGGGCTTGGGGAGCTGTGCTGCAGGCTGGCAGCATGGAGGGGCACAGGGCTCTGTTCCTACAGGTGACTGTCCTGGGGGTATGGCTGGGGACTTCCTCCCACAGCCCTCTGCTGGTGCTCAAACTGTGCTCTGCTCAGGGAGGTCTCCTCTTGTCTCTTCTCCACTACTCACAGCAGTGAACCATGAGATGGGTCTGGTGCATGGGGTGGAAGAGTTTGCTCTGCATTGATATCTGCATCTGGACACTTCTCTGGGCTGTGCTGCAGCCCTTTTGTCACCAAGATGGCCTCAGACAATGAGGCAGTTAGCTGGTTTTGCTGAGGATCCCCAAGGTTGGGTGCTGCAGAGGAGGGTGTTGGTATGAGTGAGGTAGCTGGCCAGGATATGAAACAGAAGTGGAAAAGCAATGACCAAAATAAGGAGATGGGATCATGTTTTCTATCTTCACAGTGCTGGGTGTAGAGAAACCCAAATGATTTGGGAGCCCTTTCAGCCAAGATGAACACAGAGAGCAGGGCTGGGGCAGGCTGTTATCCTGCTCCTGGACACACAGAGGAGGAGCAGTGACAGGATGTGCCAGGCCCTGGTCCTGATGGGCAATTCAGGTGTAAGCCTCATATTTTAACATGTAGAGAGAGTTTAGGTAGGGACATGTGAGCTGTGGTGTGCTCACATGGTCCTGATGGGCAATTCAGGTGTAAGCCTCATATTTTAACATGTAGAGAGAGTTTAGGTAGGGACATGTGAGCTGTGGTGTGCCTGATGGTGGCAGTGTGTGGGGCAGCCTGGCAACCCTTTCCTTCAGTAATGGAGATGTGTGTGCCCAGAAACAAACAAGGGCAATTGCACAATGTTCAGTGCAGAGTATTTCTCTGCGCTGAACAACTCCACTAAATGCAATATGCAGTTATTCCATGGAGAGTCTGCAAAAGATGAGTGTCAGATTTTTTATGCTGAGAAACCTCAAAAAAAAACCCCAAAAAACCAACAAACCCAAAAAAAACCAAAAAAAAACCACCCCAAAAAACCCCCACCACAGTTTCTAATTTTTCTAATTTCCCTGAAGCAGAAATGATGTTGTACAAACAAACAGAATGGTTTGCTGCAAGCTATGGCTTTGATGAGACAAACCCATGCCATTACCTAATGTCTTGTTACTGCTCACATGAACATGAGGATTTGATGGGCAGTGAAACCCTGGCCAGGGACTCCAGGGAGAGCTGTTGGTCAAGGCAGATCACCAGTTTGCCTGTAAAATAATTGTCCAGAATCAGGACAGGTCCTTGGATACAAGTTAGTTACCTGAATTACCTCATGGTGACAACCAGGAAAATCACCTGTTTAGAAAAGGACCCTGTGGACTGAGTGTGACTGCTTTCATACCATGTTGTCCAGGAGCTGATAGTGGCTTTGGGAGAGGGAGGAGGAATTGAGAGCTTCCAGGCATCTCCTCTGCACCATCGGGTGCCTTGCATCCCCAAGAGCTGCCTTCACATCAGAGAGAAGTGTAAAAGGTTTGGTCTCCTGGGCATCCCAGCTTTTGGGTATCAGGTGAGCACAGACAAACTCAGCCACAGACAGGCCACTCTCTGGGCACAGAGGATGCTCAGTGAGTTGCCAGTAGCTGTGCTGTACCATCTGCAGCCAGCTCTGCTCCTCAGCACTGCACAGCAGCCAGCTGTAGCCTGAGCATGGGCTGCTGGTAAGGCAGCCAGGTTACTGACAGGCGTGCAGGTAACAACAGCACAGGCTGGGCAGGGTGGGGGGCAGCTGTGTTGGGAAGTTATTCACTCTTGGTTACTTTTTACACCCCGTTAGGCTTGAGGCTGCAGAGATCCAGAGCTAGCACTAGTGGGACACTGCAGAAATTCCCCCTTTCCATTGCCGTGGGAAGCTCCAGAGTGCCAAACTTTGTGATTCTACTCTAGTAAGCAATAAAAACATAGGGAAGAATTCGGTCTTCTGTTTTTCTATGTTCTGGGCTCCTTCATGACCTCTACATCCATAGTTACACCCCTGTAAGAAAATGTGCCTTCCTGTTTGTGTTTTGTTTCTAGAGCATCCTAACCTCCTTTCTTTCCTTGTTTCATTTCTGGATGAAAATCCAAACCCACACAAGCACTCAGTTTTCCCTGCTTCTGGTGTCCTTGGTTCCCTCTAAATGAAAGGCTTTAAAAGGCTATTTTCCCAGCTTAATATTCTCTCCCCTCTTGTGCTGGTTCACTGATAACCTCGCTGGTCTAAATATAGGCTCACCTCCCCAGGTGCAGGAGAGCAGGACCACACTGCAGCTGTGGAGGTGATGGGAGTATTGCCTTTCCTTTTAGCAGCTGTGTTGGCTTCCATGATAGAAGGCTCACCTCCTCCAAGCCTACTGCAGCCTGTGCTGCCAAGGTTTGGTGCTGCAGAGCAGGGTGTCTTCAGAAGTGCTCCTGCCCCACCTTAGTGCCCTCGCTTGGGCCTGGGGCAGGTGGAGGTTTGGAGCTGGCCATAAGAGATGGATGAGTGGGAAGGCAGGGTTGGGACACGTCTGCCTGCTGGGGAGGAAGGCTGCCCACTGCACAGGAGGAGGTTTGTGGTGGGGTAGGAAGTGGGGACAGCATCTCTGGGGCCTTGGAGGGCTTTTCTTCCTGAGGAAGCCCAGAAAGCTGAAAGATGCTCCATGTGTCCTTTACCCCTCCAATAAATATTCTGCCCTGTGCCCTCTAGATGTGAGAAAGAAAATGTGATTAAAAAGGTAAAATGATTTTATTTGTGAGATATTAGCTTTGTGTAATATGTATTCAAAAGCAGATTCTCATTTAAAGGTTATATTTAATATAGCTCTGCTCCAGTTTTTCTTTTTTATTATTTTCTTATACATCTTTTCACTTTCTAAAGCAATGCTCCAGTGACTACTGCAATATAATAGCTGCTTTCTCTCTCAGTACACAATTTGACAGCATTTATTCTTTCCTTCAGTGAACATAATTACTTCACATATGGAACCTGTGATAGCCTACAGGCATCTGAGAGAAACCAGAATCATACAATCTGTCCCCTTTGTGAGCTTAATTTACATTCACAAGTGTCATTTTAATAGTGCTGGCAACATGTAGGATAAAAATTACAGGTCAGCTGCAGCATGTCACAGGGAACTATGCTTAAGTCAATAACATGGTATTATTACATTCTGGATAATTTTACAAGGTAGATCTCACAGAAGGAATTTGACCCCTATTTCTTTAGTTTTCTGCCTTTTGGTTTCCTTCATAAGGTAATTCACTTAGAAATGGATGCTGCAAAACTGCAAACATGTTGACAAAGAGGTTAGACTGTAGCAGGCATTTCCAAATCTGAAAGCAACACCTTTCCCTTGCTGTAACTTGTAACAGTGCTTAGAATTGCCATGCTCTGGCATATTTAAAAATTTGCACTGTTAATTCTTGAAATTTGCTTTCCTGATCCGTGTAATAAAAATACTGAGGGGCATAGCCCTCTGCCTTCTCATTTCATACAATTGACAGAAGTTTGAGCTTTCTGCAACTGATTATTTTTTAGCCAGCAGAAGCAGTCTCTGGCTAGGCATCTTACAGACATTTTGTACAAGAAAAATAGTGACTGTCACAGAGACGTGCTGCATACAGACCTGTATGTGATTCATGATTTAATGTATATATTTATAAGACCTAAAAATAATAGCTCATTTTTTATATGGGCATCTGTAATATAGATAAAGGTACAATAAATAATCCAGTAAACATCAGGTGATTTTTTTTAGTGAAAACTTCTTTGGGGTAGAGCACTCAATTCAAGTATAAAATCAATCTTAGTTACCATTACTGATTATTTTCTGTTTTTCTAGACCCCATAATTTACTGCATTTTAAGCTTTCAAAGTTTGTTTAGGGCTTGTACAGTTTGTCCATAGTACTATAACATTCAAAATGCCCATGTACGCCCAAACAAGGCAAATACACCCCCAGGTGCCCCCCTGCACACATACCCAAACACATCCATTACCTAAACCACGCAGCCATTTACTCCTCCTGAAATTTGCATCCTTCTCTTGCTGTAAGCCCTTTTAATCATTTGAGAAACACAAGGGGGAAAACATCTTATATCTAACGATTCATTTTCATATCACTGACAGTGTTGGAGTTTGAGTGAGTTTTTTAACTAAGCCCACGCACCCGCCCCACTCCCCTCCCCTCAAAAAATAAAAGCATATTTTTCCTGTGAGGAGACTAGATAGAACATACTTGAATCTGCAGTAAAAAATATGATAAAGTAACAGCAAGGAACTGGATGCATAAATAACTAGATATAGTGAAGATGCCCACTACCTGAAGACTCGTAACATGGCTGAGGATGAAGCCAAAATGCATATAAACCCCCCAGATAACTGAGGTAAAAATCAGGAAAATTACAACTTGAGTACATCACATGTTTTTGAGAGTGAAGGTAGGTAGGCACAGAAAAGGATGCCTTTTGAGACTGGTGGAATGCCTATCAAAACTTTGTGTTTTTCTAAAGGATGTGTCCCACTCAACCAGTGGTCTGATGCAGGAAGTCAATCAGTTTTGGTTCACTGTCCATGTTTAAGTCCACCCAGGCCTTAAATACCCTAAAACACACAGCCAATCTCTGAAGTCTAATGTCAGCCTTTAATTGGGAAAATATGTATTTGGGGCACTGGGAAATGTTTTCATGTAAGGAAAGGTAAGGAAAGTATCTTTAAGTTGTGTTCTTCAGAGTCTGGCATAGGAAAGTGTTTGCATTTCACTCTTCACCCTAGCAGGAGGCTCTGGTTTTGTTTCAAGCTCTCAGTTGCTGCAAGGGTGTAGACTGGGAAACAAGAGCCACAAAGGGCAAACTGGAAGTATTCATTCCACCTGTGGAGCTCTCCCACACACCCATCTTAGCATAAAAACTTCTGTCTCTGATACACGTGACAATATATGTGCAAATAATAATATTCTATATGCCAAATGTCTTGTTGATCAAACTCTTTACCAGTGGAATATTTGATACATGGTAATTTTGGTTCTTTGTGAGGATCTTGTGTGAGCTACAGTTCAATTGCAGAAAAGTCTCATTTATTCCACTGGAGTGTCTTGTCTGCCGCTCCTCAGCTTCTGTCTTCTCCCTTGGCTGATACTAAGTTTATTATTTACTTAATTAATTGTTGCCATATCTGGTTTTTCTATTTTAGATGAGGAAAAATAGAAGAGGAAAAAAAGAGTGTTTACAGGGGAGACTTTGCAGCTAGAAGGAAGCTGGGGGCAAGGCCCTGCCTATGAATGGGGATTATTTCTGCTTCCTAAAAGGTGAGGGACACCATCAAGTTTTTCGCCTGACATCCACTTTTCACCAGCAGAACACAATTGTGCTGATAACGTTTGGTAGAAGGGGCTGAACATGCAGTAGATTAATTCTGTTCCTGGGCCTAGAACTTGAGCCTTTGAGCTCTCTCTCTGTGTCACCTTGTGATGCTGGGCCCTAGAAGTCCTTTTTCTGTCACCTCCTGTTGAGCAGATGTTTATTGGTGAGAAAACTTATCTTAAGAGCTGTTAAGGTTTCATCAGCATAGTTTGGAAAAAGGTTTTGTATTTCATCACCAATGCTTTCGAACAAAAGTGAGATCTTTGTGGGTTGGTTTCAGGGAAGTTGCCAGGCAACTGGGAGGTTATAGCTTGTAGTCATATCTGGTGGCTTGTGGACATAATCAGTTGATTTTGCTTTGCAAAGTAAAATAAGAAATTACTATGGTGAGATTGCCAAAAATGGAGTATTTTCCCATATTAGGGAGTTCTGTGCTTGGCTGGGATGATGATACTTGGCCATGCTTGCCTGGCGGCACCTGGGGCTCCCTCCATGTGCTGCAGGCAGCACAGTGCCCCAGTTCAGCCCCTCTGCCCCAGTGTGCAGCATCAGGACAGATGCAGGAGCCTGGATTAATGCAGACAGTCTTTCATGTTATATCTTCTGAGTGATGGGTAAAGGAGCAAATCTACAGATTGCATGTGTGCTGTTTAAATTTACTACTTAGAGGATGAAGCAGAGCAGAGTCTGTGGTTAATACAGGTTTAAAAAAGATAATGAGATGTTTTGCCTCCCAAGCTGGCATACAATCTTATTTTCTTTACTCCTCCTCGTCCAAAAAAAACCCCCTACCAAGCTCTTGTCTCCGATTTGTTCATGGATACAGTATCAAACACCTCCTCTGTGCCTCTGATGTGCACTCCAGGCCGTGTGCCACTGTGTTGGTTCATCTGGAGGATGCCCAGCGTGTGAGTGCCTTGGCACAGTGTGCTACAGGGAGGAACCTGATAGTGAGAAAGGCAGAGGCAGTGGCATAATTATGAAGGATTTCTTCCCCTCATACTGCTTCTTGTTATTTATTCTTCTCTCCATGTTTCCCCTGGTTATTTCTCTTCCTGAAATGAAAATAACCTGGCAAGAAAACAATGTTTCCACTCCCATCATTTTTAGGCAAGGAACACCAGGCATGTTTTTTTTTAGCGTTGCTAACTGACGGATGATTATTCACCAATATTTTTTGTTGAAGCAAGCAGGCTTGTTAACTGTGGTGACATTTTTAGTGATGCTATGATATCCCAGTGTCATTGTTGCTTGATTTATCAGTGTCTAAAGGATTATTTTGTTGAAAAACCTACCATGGATCTTGTGTTTAAGGCTGACTTTATATGCGTATGACTACAAGTGTGTGAATTTGTATGAAAATAAGGAACAGAACTGTTAAGATGCTTCTTCTGTTTTGGGCTTTTGGCTCTGTGTCATAAAATACAAACTGGAGCCTTGAATTTCCATGCTTTAAAATGGCATACTTAAACTGAGAAATACTGTAATTGAGATCAGCTCAGCCACAGCCATCCTTCAGTTTGCATCTATGTACTCCCCATCTTCTCCCAATTCCTGACTCACCTTCTTTTATTCCTATACTTCTACAGGACTATCACTTGCAATCTCTGCTCCCTCTAGCTATGGACAAAGGCTATCCTTGACTTCCACAGCTAGTTCAGCACCACCTGCTAACCAGGCACACCTGGATCCACTGCTGTGGTTTGGCACATGGCTTGCAGGGGTCTTTGAAGGGTTATAGCCAGTGTGGCTGGAGGAGTGAGATGGCAGGAGTCTGTGGGGTCATCCTTCCTCGGAAGGGGTGAGGACGAGTAGGGATCCGTTCCCTTGAAGAAAGAACACTTGGTGAGAAATCCCCTGGAGCAAAGCATTGCTGAAGGGTTGGGAATGAGAAGCCCAGGAGCATTTCCCTGCTCCAAGCATTTCTTGCACAGGAATGCAAGGGTGCAAGTCTGTGGGCACAGCTTGGTGCAGCCTAGCAGCTGGAGTCTGAAGCAGTGGCTAGGATAATGTGAATGCTGGGTATCTGCTTGGAGATGCAGCAGCCACAGACAGTTTGAAGGAACAAAAATTCAAAATGGAAAAGATGTGACCTTGATGCATTTTAAACTCAGTGAAAGCAAATGTGCTTAGATTTCCTGGGAAAAAGATGCTATTGGAAATTCTGTGTAAGTGTAAATATATGAAAACCAAAGGAGGTAAAGTTTTTCCTAATTAGGATAATTAAAAAGAAAAGCAGTCAGCAAGCTGAATGCCAGACACAGAGCACCACAGCTCCTTTGCTAAAGCAGGAGCAGATTTATTCATGGAGTGATGTGTCCTGCTCTTTTTCTCTCTTCTGGCACCCTGGTTGCCCTCCCTGGGCAAAACCTCTGCACTCCAGGCAGTGTAGTCCAGCTTGGGTTGTACAGCATTGCTGGTCAAGATTATGACATTTCCCCTTCTTCCTAATTTTAAAGTGACAAAAAGCATGTCAGTCTTACTGTGGCTCAGCTCACCCATCATCTCCAGTTCCCCAAAAATCTCTCTGGTAAATTTAGGTGCTTTCCAGCTCTATGAAGTAGGTCCACAGGGTTTGCAGCATTAAATCCAGATCACAATGTTAAAGTTACATAGATAGAGGGGACAAATATGCCTATTCTAGATAAGCCTGCAAAATTAGATCAACTGTCAAAAAATTGTTTTGTCCTGAAGAGAGATGGCAGAAAGGAAAGGCAGAGCACATTTTAGGACCATTTGGGAGCCCTTTATGTGGGTTCTGGTCATTTAGTCTTCAATAAAAAATGAATGCTAACCATGGCAACCACATCAGCCCCCTTTGAGAGAGCCACTGCTTGAATGAAGATGGGGGCTCACTGAAGAAAGCCTAACAAACACATGTAGACCTTTTACAGAGCTGTTCAAGAAAACAATCTCACTTGAAGAAGCAGACATAATTTCCCAGGAAGCATGTAAGAGGTAATGCAATATGCTGCTAGCTTTCCCTGCCTCTGCTGCCTGCCTGCTCCTGGGAATTGCTGTTGTTTGGGTGGTGCAGGGGGTACAGAAATGGCAAAGGCGTGGGCCTGCTACCTGCACTGCTGTGAGGGCTCGCTGCCCGGAATATTTTGGATCCTTGCCCATTAGAGCTTCCCCCAAAGTCCACACATGCCCGTTGAGTCACTGTTTTCCTGAAATCTTATGCCTGGTAAGTATTTTCCTGAAGTGCACCCTTTTGCTTTAATCCCTGCTTAATCTTACAGAAAGATGCAAGCAATTTTGTAACATCTCTGCCTTGGGAAGTCTCATGGATGTTCAACAAACTCTTCTGTGGCTCTTTATTCATGTGCCCCAAGAGCAGATTGGGGTCCCCTCCCCAGTCTGCAGGTTTGGATATAAAATACTGATAGATCAACCTTCTGGAAAGAGAATGCTTTGATTTGTAAAACTGGAGAGAAAATGTTTATCTGAGCAGTATTAGATTAGTCACAGATTAATTACAATTGAAAAGTATTATTTATCTGTAATAAGAGTGAATTCTTCACTCAAGATTCATAGCAAAATAACATTATTTTTCAAATAGAAGTAATTTAAATGGAAGTAAGACCTTCTAATGCCACCATCTGTACAAGTAAATTACTTTCAAAGTAATTAAATATGCATATCTGGGCTGTGTACTGTACTGATGAACCAAGTTTTATGGAAGCAATATGCTTAAAAATCCCTTAGGTATTAAAGATGAAGAACCCATGGCATTTTGCATTCATATAACCATGAATAAGAAAAAATATTTTCTCTGCTGCATAATTTTGGGGAATATATTTTTATTAACTTTTCCAGGTTAATTAATACTTTTTCCAAATAGCAAATACGATCATCATATTTATTAGTCTGACATTTCACAGGGACTTAGAGCTCTATAAGAAGTTTCAGCATTGTGTGTGCCTGAATTTATGATTGTGACACAGTCACTCATCTTCTGCAGATTCCCAGGAAGCAGAGCAGTGCAGTGAAACCGAAATCATTATGTTGACTGAATTCATTACTGCCGGACTTGTCCCTCCATGAAATAGCACTGCTCAGCCAATTGGGATTCATGGTCACAGCCCTTCATGGGATCATCAGGGTTTATAGTCCATAACAAATACAAATACAGCCAGGAACAATAACAGTCTGATACACCTGATCTATTACCCCACCTTGTGAGACTGTCGCGGGCGCCAGAGGCAGCAACTGGCCGCGTGTTTTCCCTTGTGCGGATGGATGGCACAGTCCTGTGGAAGCAGAGGCTGGGCCTCAGAACACAGCACTGGCAGCATGCTCTTCAGGGACTAAACCCCATCTTTGTGCTGGCAACACAATGTTCATGACTGGTGTGTGGGGGAGCTTTGAACATTTGCTGGAAGCATGTGAACACTGCAGAAATTCTTGGTTAAAGAAATACCTGAAGTCAGTTGTGTGGAGTGCTTCAGAAGAAGTCTGAAATCCCAGCTCAACCCTTTCAAAGCAGCGAATAGAGCTGTCTACATGCTACCAAAATGCAAGAGCAAATTCAAGCATAAAGACACACAGTCGGCACAATCTCTCTTTGCAAGTCAGCCACTGCATGCTGCATGTGATGTGTATTTTACGTCAATGTAACATTGCTTATAAAATGTGCAGAGGTTCCCTGACATCAAGTGATTTAGTCTACCTGCAGCACTTTCACAATTATCTCCTCAGATTAATTGCAGGAGTTTGACAACAGAGGACAACAATAGATTAATTCTTCCTGCACCCCAAATGTGAAATAAGAAATGGTGGTCTGAAAGGCAGAAAAGAAATGATGAAAGCTTCATTTCTCTACTCTACCTGTGCTAACACGTGTGAACTAATATATTGTTTCCACCCTTTGGGACCTGCTTATCTGTGTTTTAGATCATTCTTTGTGATTGATGGTGGTGGAGTTTATGTAGCCAAGAGGACAACCATTAGAAATGGCTCTCTAATTAGAACGTTTCTAATCTGGGAGGTTTTGAAGCTTGATGCTGTAAATTCTCACCTAGTATAAGGCAGTAGTTTGGTGTCAGGTTCAGCTGCATCCACTCTAATTGTGCACAAATATGATGCTGGAGGTAGCCTGCATGATTTTTCTTAAATTTGCTTAGTGTGTCTGGTCACCTTTGTCTCTTCTGTCCCTGAACCTCAGTTCATGCCCAGTCTGCACACCCCAGCCTCTGCAACATGCTCTGCTTTCAGCAGTTCATTTTCTGTCCCTACCTCTGGAAGACAAGACTTCTAGAAGATTTTCTAAGAGGGTTGATGTTGAAAGAGAACAAAAGCAGGAATTTAGGTGTGATTTTGCTGAGTGAATCCTTGACAAGGGGGCTTTTGGCTCTGTGGGTCAGCTCCTATCAGGGCTGCATATGAAAGACTTTTATAGTACTCCTGAGAAGGCCTGATTTTCAGGTCAGGGTCTGACCTGTAACAGACAATATTTACATAATGCTTATTGCTTTTGGGCAGCAAATTGCTTTTGGGAATTTAGGAATTATAGCAAAAAGCAAAAGAAACTCTGCATAGCCAAAAAGAAACAATTTAAATGTGACTCACTTCAGCTTCTGAATGTGGCCACTTTGCCATGGCAAAGTCCATGTTTATGCTAAAAACATTCTTAGACTAGCATTATTAGCATAATGTGACACATTTCCCAATAATTTGAAAGTGAATCTTCCATGTGTTTGAAAATGACAAGGTAGGACAAGGACATTAAAATCATCTTTTCCTCCTGTGTAACAGTGACTTGTGTTCAGTATGTCTCCAATTCTCACAGAGGCTGGAGCATTATTTTTCACACTCTTTTCCCCCCATTTAGCTTCTAGTTACTTAGACAAAATTGAGAGAACTTTTTTACTTGCCATGCTTTTAAAGCTTTAAAAGCTTTTGCTGAAAAGGTACCTATTTTCTTATCACTTTTTTTTCTTTCTCTAGAAAAGGGCTTAATTTGAAGTTCTTTTTTGGCAGCTGTATTTCATTGTGATGCATTATGTCAGGGCACATCAGTCACATGAAGATTTATGGAAAAAAACATACCCTTTTTAGATGTCCCTCTCTGCAGCCCTCTTCAAAACACAGTGTTTTTTTCAAGAAACTCAACAGAAACTATCAACAGTGGTATGATTCTTGAAACATTTTGAGTGTAATGGCTTCATCTTACTCAATTATATAAATGTCGCTTAAAGAACGAATACAGAAATTAATGTGGTGAACTTAGTAATTCTAAAAAAACTTGACCATTTTCACCTATTTGTGATGTTTACTTTTTAGTGTTGAGCAAGGACTTCTCTTCTTTGTAACCAAGATAATTCTATGCTGTTCCTTATTTTACCATTAAATGAAATACATTCTGAATTCAGATGAAAATGAGGTACCTTAATGAAAGTGGGCTTCAGGTGTCGCACACTAAGCATTGTACATTTTTCTTTGCTCTGATCCTCCAGCACACATAAGATTTCACCTCTTCACCTTTGAACAAGATTGCACTAACTTTGATCTTTTCAATTTTGTTCAACTCCAGGAAAGGAACAGCTACTTGAAACATGTTATCATTTAGAGTTTCAGAGGTTCTTTAAAAAAAAAGGGAAAAAAAAGGAAAAAAAAAAAAGGAGGGGAAAGGAAAAAAAAACCTTGAAAGCATGAACTAAAAGCTGTAGATTTTTATCTTGAGCATCAGCTTTTGTAGCTAGTGTGTAATGGTTTAATGTCAAAAACTGGCTCCATGTAGAACAAAACAAAATACAAATTTTAAAAGCATACAGAATTATTAAATACAAATCTCATTTTTGGCACGCATTTTTCTGCAGTAGTGATGTGGGTATCCTATCCCAGGTCAAAGCATAAGCTTTGTGTTCTTGCTCCTTTGCCTATGGCCTAAACATATTATTTGAGCCTCTGTACTTATGTGATACTAATTCATGGTACTGACAGTTAATCTATTTTTATAACTGTTATTATCTGAGCAAAATAAGGTTCTTCATTTTCTCTTCAAGTCTGAGAGCATCTAACAGTGGGGAGCAAAGTTAAAAGTATGATATTTTCAAGATCTTACATGGTTTAGCAATATTCTTAAAATGATTATCACCATATGCCAACATGGTAGTTATTTTGCTATTATTTCAGTATTATTTGGGTTTATTTAGGTTTTTTTTTTGCTATTACAAGACAGATTTTTCACCCAAATACTTAAAAATTTTAAATCACAGAGCACTAGTGTACCAGCCCCAATGAGGCTCTAAAGTCCTAGGAAGTTTAATCAAAATTCTTAATGATTACTAAAAGTTTACATTTTTTTTCCCATTGGCTCCTCTTTATTCTTGCCTAGTTTACTCAGATGTGCATTATTTCATCCCTGTCTTCTCTGCTGAGACTGCAGTTGTTTAGGGGGGCTCATGATAAGTAGCTCTTTGTGTCCATCCTCTTGCTTTATTTTGAGGTTTGCTTTGCACAACAGTACAAATGGGGGCAGTTTCTCCCTTCTTGGATGTGATGCTTATTGAATTTGTTTCCATTAACAAGCTGTTGGAAACAAGTTAATGCCACATTAATTTACTCTTACATCTGATTTGTCCTGCCTATTCTAAGGGTTGCTTAGACAACAGATCATCCCCTAAATATCTCATAAAAGGTCTGAATTCCACTCCCTGCAAAAGTGGAATTATGATTAATAATTTATACCACATTAAAACACTAACGACAAAAGACATAAAAAAGATATTGGTGTGCAGGTGAAATTATTGGCAGAACTAATCTCTGCGGAGATCCTTGACATGGTTACTCAGAGGGACTAAGTAATATATTGCTATGCATCAGCTGTTTATCCACTTTTCTTTTTCTTCACACTTTCCTAGGTGTCAGACAATGCTGGAACCAAGAACCTCGGAGCACGTTTCATCCTCTGGTTTCCCTGAAACTTTCAGTTACACCCTGAAGTTACTGGAATCCATGTTCTGTTCAAGGTATTTGCCTCCCCACTCCTCTTCAAGAGCCTTTGATCTGTTGTGAACGGAAGGTTCATTGAGATTTTCATTTGTTACTTTTCATAACTCTGATTTCTTGAGGTTAATCAGATATCTTATTTGGAGCTGTACTTGATTTTCTGGCCTCCCCATCACATGCCTTTTGCAGGTGAGCCCCATTTCCAAGCAACTTCTGTAGTAGCCAGTGCCTCATGTCTCCACTTGGCTGCCACCTACTCAGACGTCTCTGTGGGAGGTTTGTGGTGAAGCCATATGGGCTCTTGGGTCCTACAGGACGTTGGCAGGTGTAGCAGAAAACTTCAGGTTCTCTAGTGACGATGGGGTTAGCACCAGTGTAAAATCAAAGTAGAAATGTCCTAAAGCAGAAGTACTGAAAGAGAGATTAGTCACTGCCAGTTCTGGGGAGAAAATATGACAGCCTGTGAGAGCTGATCCTTTTAGTGTTGCCCAGGTGCCCAGCAGTGCAGTGTGTGGTGAGAAATTACCTGTGAGTGAGACAGGCTATTGCTTACAGCCTTCAGGGCCAAGAAAATCCGCTCATACCCCAGTGTCTGCTGGCTGTAGTTCCAGGCTCTCTCAGTGTCACAGGAGCAACCTGTCTGTAGTTTCCTTCTCCAGACAGTTTGCTTCTGCCAGGAAGCACCCCCAGGAAGCACTGACATTTCCAAAGAACTCAAGCAATAAGCATGGCTAACAAACTCATAGATTTGTGAGGGTTTGAGGTAGATGTCCCCATCCAGGTTTAGTGGCATCATTCTGCTCCACTTAAATGCTTCCATTTTCCTAATTTTTCTGGGAAAAAGTACAAACCCCGAATTTCAATCCTCAAATCAAAGATTTCTCATTGCAGAACAACACAATATTTTTAAAGCAGTACATTTTAATTTCAATTTTCTTGAGTACATGCAAAACAAAATGATTGTGGTATATAGGACAATAGCTATCTTAAACTATTGTCTAGATAGATTTTCTTTTAAGAGTAGTTGGTAGTTGAAAGCTATCCTTATTGCACTGAGGGAGTAAAATCCACACTTGTTAGGCTCTTATTTCATCCTCTTTCCTATGGTCTCACCTTTTTGGCCCTGCTAACTTTCATGTCCATAATGAACTCCATTTAGCTTCCCTGCAGCAGGACCTTGTCTTTGTTGATCACTGACCCAGCGGCATGAAGCTGCATAGGAGAGCAGGTTATTTTTTTTTTTTTCTGGATTTTCTCTACTTCCTTCAGCAGTTGTAACTTCTAAGAAACTGCAGAACAAACAAGTATAAAAGATCAGGAAGATGGCCTGAAAAAAATAATGTTTAAAAGATGTTTCATTGTACTCAGTTCTCCTGTAGCTGTCAGCTACAGACTGATGCTGAAATCTTAGAAGTTAATGAGATTAGGTCTTTGGCAACTGATTGCTTAATGCTGCCTTCTCATTGAGTGGTGTCATGTTTGTGGTTTTTTTACTTTTTTCTTTTTTTCAGTAACCACATATAAACTTATCATGGAGATCAGCTGAGACCTCATGGCAGAAATCTCGTTTGAAACAACTGGAAATTACTTCACCTTGGCTCAAGCCACAGCACAACAGATACTTTCTCCTCCTTCTCCAGCCCTGCTGTGAGTCAAAGGTGTTTTCTGGGCTGATACTTTCCTGTGCTGAATGACCTTCAGCCTCTTGCTGCTGCCCTGTCTTTGCTTGGCTCAGCATGTGCATCCCTTGCTCTTTTAAATATGCCTGCATGCTCACCTTTGCTGTCTTCCTTTTCCTCCACAGCTGAAGGTATTGGTCCTTTGTCAGGCTTTGAGACTGACACGTTTTAGTTCTTAAATACCTGGCAATTCTTCATGCTTTTGACAGCGAGGATTTTTTCACCTTATTAAAAGAATGTTGGTATTATCAAACGCATAGTACTTGTCTACTAGTATGTTTCCTTTCTGCCCATGCTTGCAGAGCAAGGGAAAATTAGGTGAAAAAGTAGAGTAGTAGCATTTTATACTTGTTTTGCTGGGACGTAGATTTGCAGATCTGTGAAGTGGGGGAGAATCAGTGCACCGTGACTCACAGCCCAAGCACAGCACAGTGGGAAGAGCCCAGCTTGGGTTGTGTGTATCCTTACTAACAGGGAAAGCTGAAATGCTAATTGACGTTGCAATCTGCTTCAGGTCAGGTAAAGGTCATCAGACCCCTGCAAATGCTTAATCCTTCCCATGGAAGCTTTGTGGGATTCCCAAGGATTCTGCAAAAATAGCCTTCATGTTTGTTTACATGGAGAATCTCTGCAGGAAGCAGAGCTAGCACAGCGGTGGTGAGGAGGCACAGAGATGGCAGTGGTGTCAGAGGAATGGTGAGGCTGGGCAGAGTCATCACCCTTTGCTCTTTTTTTCATGTAAAACAACATGTAAATACTCCTGTAAAACAAAGCTGCCACTCCTTGCTACCAATCATTTCTCACATCTTCAGCCTCCTTGTAAAAGGCTGCATCAGCTTTTCCCAGAGACGAGCACTAGGATAGATTCAAGCACAAGCTGAACATAACAGGGTGTAAGATGGTGGGGATGCAATACTGAGCACTGTGTAACTTCCAAACAGTGTGATGAAGCCAGTCCATACCTTCAGCAAGGTACTCTAGCACATGCGTAACCTAAAAGCGTGTCTTGCTGAAAACAGGGGCTATGTTACACATACTGAGCATGCTGAAGTGTTCTGCTGGGTCGAGGCCAGGATGTTCAGCACTGCGCAGGCTTAGCCCTTCCAGATGTCTCCAAAGATAAAATGGAAAGAAAGTGACAGTCAGTCCCAGTCACATGGAACACAACCGGGTTTTAAAAGGCTACTTTTGATAATTAGGTATTTTGTGTACTGTGGCAAGATGTGAATTACAAAACCCCTAATAATAATGTAGTTCAGTCAGGGTAGCCTTGAAATTAGACCCCTAGCAGAGAGGTTGCACTGTATAATGATAGTACAGTACCATTTGTTTCAACACATTTAGCACTTCAGAATGGGATTTTTGTGTTAAACACCAGATGTTCTGGTGACCTGAGTGCTGACTCTAAGAGAATACACAATAGAATAGTGCGTCAAGGTCAATGTCACAAATTAATCTGTATTATCATGCTGTCATATTGTACTGTATACCCCATATGAGCAAGATCTATGGCTGGTTCCTTCTTTACGTGCAACTGTATGGGGTGTTGCATACACAGATTTCGAGTTTCCCAAGCCTTCAAACCCCCCTGAAAGAAATCTGATTCTTGCTTTGATAGTTTAAATTGTAAATGTGACATTCTTACAGTGGGTGAGGGCTGTGTGTGTATGTGACTGTAATCTCACAGAACCAGAGAGACGTGCAGGAGCACAGTGAGAATTACATCTCTTAATTGTAAATTCTGCCTTTAAGGACTTCAAAATAATAACCTAGGTAGCTTGGTTGTCTGCATTTTTCCTTTGACTTAACAATGTGATGAGGCACAAATGAATAATTGTTTACAAAATTTTAAATCATAGTTTATCTGCAGTAGATACTTCTGTCTCCATGAGTTCCCCATATTCCTTCTCCCTGCCCTGTGACTTCTAAGCTATTGCTGCAAGATGGCAGGACGTCAATGCCCCCCAAATTGAACCTGTGATTTGTTTTTCTTTGATTTATGGGCTTGTAGTCAATAAACTTTATAAAGGAAAGTATCAGACTGAGCAATCAATCAAAGATAAGCAGATTCTTGTCCTTTAAAAGCATTTCACCCCAGTAAGCAAGGGTCTCATTCATCTTTTACAACCACTCTTGCAGCTTTCAGCTGAGAAAGGACTTGCTGCTGACTACATTCCCTTCTGCTGAAAACTCCCTTGTTCTGAACTGAGATTTTTAAAATTCATTGCAGCATTACATTTCCTTCCCATGTTTTTTGCTATCTCTAAAAGAGCAAATTGCATGTTGTTACTAAAGGTAAATCTCCTTGCTGTGTAGAGGAAAAAAGGCTTATGTTTTTACATGTGAGAGGCATGGACTGTTGTTTTACAGAAACAGTATTCATTTTCTTTGTTATTTTACAAAACAAAACATAAAAATAGGTTCCCATTTGTTTTTTATTAGTATCTGAATTTCATTTTGAGTAAGGCAAATGTTATCCTGCATGTTTTGCTTCTCTGAAGCACAGATGGTGTGCATATGCAGATTGGTGATTTTTTAATCAAAACAGTGACACTTGGGAATATATGTAAGTATTGTAATAATGCATTAGTCAGGAGCGATGTTGTAACACACTGAGATCATACACATAAATCTAAGACACCATGTCTAGACACCCCAGGGAAGATGGCATGCCATGGGTTAGAGCAGGCATTAAGGAAGTGCAATATTTCAAATATGATGGGAAAATAATGCAATTTGCAGACTTTAATAAAACCATTGGGGAATTAATTTTACTAAGGATACACTCTCTCCAAAAAACATCTATGTTTCTGCATTTGCTTCATAGATAATCAGAAGGCGAGACACTGTACCTGCTGTCTCAGGCATAAGCACAGTACGGTATCTATGAATTGTGCTGTACCTTTAATATGCTGGATATGAAAATAATCCCTTTATAGTGCTTTAGTAGTACAAAACTGCATTATGCAAACAATGCACAGGCAGCATAAACCTTGGAGATTCAGAATTTGAAGAGCTTTTAAATTAATCTCATAAGTGTTGATTTGGGCATGCTCAGCGAGTGCGCTCAGCTGTAAAACTTGACCGACCTAACCCTCCCAGTTTTAATTATTAGCTTTTTGATTATCAAATATTAAATGAAGAGGTGCAATTTATGACTTTTGCATGTATAATTTTCCTTTCTCTCTAAAGGTTTTCTAAATTTTATTCAAAGAATCCTTGCTGCCTTTGGCTGATTTTTGTTATTTGTTGTCTTGTATAGCTCTTGGTATATAATTTTAATCAGCCAACCACTTTTTAAATTTTTGCCAGCTGATAACTACTCAGAAGCAAGTAACTTGCAATACTATGCCAGGAATGTTGTGATAAAAATGTCAATTTAAACCTGGCCAAGGATGACAATCATAACTATTTCCAAGTGAAAAACTTGAACAGAATACATAACACAATAACTCTTTTTACTTTCTGCTAGTGTAATACTTGCAGGAACTTTAGAGGTTCCCATAATGATAACCCTCACAGTCAAAACCCCACTTCAAAACTGGCTGCATTGGTGACTCTATCAACCTCATCATCTCTTGTCATCTCAAAGGCTAATAGTAAAAAATCTTCAATACAGCTGAACATTTTCAATTAAAATATCATCAACTCAAATGCTAGACGTAATCAGTCCAGTAAATTTGGCAGCTATAGAAGTCAGTGAATGAGGGAACTCAGGTTTTGCCAATAGTGACCATGGGTTATATCCTGACTAAGTGAACTCTGTTTCAGAAAACTAGGTGCATATGTTACCATGGAATAAACCCAAGCAATTTGGTATTTGCTGTCCCCTCATCTGTCTTTTCCTCTCTGGGCTATAAAGACACTCCTCCAGAATCCTTTATTAGGACAATAATGCAGTGGGAAGATATTTGAAATCAAAACCTGAAACATGATGGGTTAGGACGTAAGCAATACTTTGAAGTTGTCAGGAGATTTTTGGAAAAGGTGAGTTCACAGATTTGGGAGCAATATGGTGTAGTTGCAGTGTTGTGAGGCTTCTCTGCACATAGCCCACCTCCTTCTTCAGAAAATTGTAAACCACCTCTTGTATTCAGCTTTTCCCACTTTAAAGTAGATTTAACCTTCTAGGATGTTCAGGAAATGTGAATGGGCTTCAGGGCTTGTGCAGGGGTATAAATACGTCTGCAAAATAATAATAATGAGCAGCTTTCATGAATCTCCATGGAGATTTCTTCTCTTTGAGTATCTTCCAAGGTCTTTGCCACAGTCAGGGCACAATATCTCTGGCTTTAGACCAATCTTCCTGCTGCCCTTTTCCCATCTAGCTAGTGCTACACAAATATTACTAGTGTATATTATAGTTATTATATATTTGTTTACACAGTCTTCATTTTTCTTTCTCTTTCCTTCATATTCTCTTACTCTGAAACTTGATGTTTGTTAAATTTCTGTTTCCACCAGCACTTCATCTGTGTTAATTTTTGTCATCCTTCATATTACAGTATTACATCCTTCATTCTTCATATTACAGTCTACCCAGTACCACATAAAAATGCACTAATGTTTTAATTTAAAGATGGTGTTGCTAATATCAGTTCTTGTGAATGAAATGTATTACAGTCAGGTTGAATAAATATAATCCTTACTGTTTGCTAGAAGAGAACTCAAATCCTGGATTCTTCTATTCTGTAGAAGCTGCTGCAGTTTACTTTTAGCATTTTCCCCCTATTAGATGGATCTTTGCTCTACTTCTTGGTACATAGGAAGAGGTTCCATTTTTCTCTATAACTCCTGGCTGCATCCCACTATGGCTGATCTTCAGCAGCACACTTGCACTGCTCCTCCTCCTCATGGACATCCACAGCGGAGAGAACGGGGTGAGGAAGGTGGGCTTACCTTCTCTCCTGGTGCATATCCGTGTGTGGTTTGGATCAAAACATGCTATGGATCTAGTTCTCCAGCTGTGGGGGTGTAAATGATGGCCCTGTTGTTGGACTGGGCTCAGCAGAGGGTCGGCCATGGTTGGGGATGGGGTGTGATGGGGACGGTAGCTCCTGGTGCCTCCCTGCCGTGAGTGCACAGCCTTCCCTGCACAGTCTGAGATGGTCATTTAACCTGGCTGTGGAGAGCAGCTTGTCATCCTGCAGGAATGTCAGATGCTACACAGACCACTTTAACCTTGCTTAACCTTTCACTGTGCTCCTCAGCTAATGAGATGAATGGGAGTTTTATTGGTGCTTCTTGACCTAGATCTTTTACATGACAGTTCCATGTATCTGAGCAGCCTAATGCCTTGTGTTTTGTAAATCAATATAGCCTTATCTATTTTTTTAAAAGCTAGAAATGTTTGTTTTAGACCTACTATCATATCCTATAAATAATATTGATTTTGTTTAGCCTGAAAAACTATTTAAGTTTGAATTGGCTCACCTTGTTAGTCAAATACAGTTCTTGGGTAAGTCCGAGCATGATTCTCATTACTTTTATCCCTATGGTGTTTGCAAACCTGGTGTCAATAAATTGAGAATGGGATCTCCTGTGCATAAACCACATCTTAGTTTTCAATTTATGGAAGTTTTTCAGACTCTGTGATTTAATGGGCAAACACAAGAAAGCAGTTATAGCAGATTGCACAGCCTCAAATAATGCAAATGTTATAGGACAGTGATGGGAATATGCAACATTAAGACAGCCTTTCATGGTGTTATGTGAATTGCACTGGCTCAGCTAAAATGGAAAACTTAAACATTTTTTTTGTATTTACATCTTCAACACACAGTTTTCCTAGTTATTATTTTACTTCTGTCCTTCCATCCTTGCCATCCTTCCATCGATTGAAGCATAAATACTCTCATTGCCATTTGTGATGTTGTGAAATGAAAATTTCAAGACAAGAGAACAAAATATTGTTATTCAGGGTTAGGGTCATTGCTCCATCTGTTGTCTGCTGTGTTTGACACAAGCAGTATTGTACTGCATGTACAACTAGACAGGACCAGTACAGTGATGTTTCTTGCAGGTGCTTCAGACGCTTGTGAAGGCTTTTTTGAACACAACTGCTGACATATCCTCCCCATGTGTTCAAGACTTCTGTACCACTACTTTCTCAGTTTCTACTCTGAATTAAAATGAATTCCTGTCTATTTACATGCTTGATGTAAGTAAACAAAATTTCCAAGACCAAGTCAAATGAGGCAGTATATTAAAATGCATTTCTCATTGTCCAACTCTGTGATAAGATTCTTATACAAGCCTTTGGATTGCAGAGTAAATAGATACCCATTTGGTCTGTTCATGTATAAGACACAAAATCTGATTCAATTTTCCTTTCATAGTAAATGTTTGGCACTTTAGGTACCAAATAGATGATACAAAGGTTGACTCTGAAAGTACAGGCTGAATTCATATACAAATGCAGGCATGATAATGATTTTCAGGCTCATTTTTTATGTTAGCATTACACAAATGCAACCAAGGAAGTGATTAGTACATTTCTCTGTTGAACTTCTGAGACATTACTTTGTGTATTATTACTTGCAACTAGCTTTTCAATTTTACTATTATTTGCCTTTCTCACTTGGTAAGGACAAAGTATCAGATTGATGATTTACATTTTATGTGGGGAAAAAAGAGGAACTGCAAGAAGGTTGGTCTGTGAATTTTTATAGAAACATCAGAGAAACTAAACAGCTTTAGCTCTTAAGTTCCAGAAATTAATGTATAATATTGTTTTCCAAAAACACAGCATCATCTCATGGCTTTAAAAATGACTGTGGGAAAAGCACATAAGTCTATTTTGTATTAAAATGAAGCAGAAAGTATTAATTCCTGCTTCCAAGATGCCCATGTGAATTTGTGATAGGTGTCTAAATGCGGAGGTGAGTAATAAGCAGGTATTGACTTCTATTGAGATCAGTATCGAGATTTGTTGACCCAAAGAGGTTACAATTGACTGAAGAGTGGGGCAGTAAATCTTGTTATTGAACAAAAAGCTGAAGTCAATATATGTATTATTATAAACATTTTTCTTTTGGAAGAGATAATAAGGGTGGAGTGGTTTAAGGCTTTAGATTTATACGGCCATGATAGCATACCGTTCTTTTATGTAGTCACAGGAGGAAAGTGCCTGGAGGGAGGTTTGTGAGGGATTTTTTGTTTTTTTTGTTTTTTTTTTTTTTTTGGTTGGGTTTTTTTTGGTTTTTTTTTTTTTTTTTTGTGTGTGTGCCTTTTAAAAATTTTATTTATTTATTTTTAATACAGCTTTACCAATCATGCCAAAGCAGTAAAGCCTGCATCAACTTTCACATCATAAACCCTTATTCTCATTGTTTTATAACTCAGCTATAAAGGTTATTTTCAGATTGAAATTTGGCCTGCAAGCTCTTTGGCTAAGAATCATTTTTTCCCCAGAAGGGTGAAAGGAATAAAGATGATCTATTGAACTATTTATTGAATTTTAGAGGAGCACAGAAAATACGTGTTGTGATTTTTATATAATTCAAGATTCAGATTGTATTCCTTATTGAATATTATTTTCTGCATAAAGCTAGGATTTACTTGATCATAAAGGTGGTGGCTGAAAATGTTCTTTCAGTGCTTTCAAACACTTGCTAATATTAATCCATGCCTTGTATTGTAAACAAGTATGATTTTTATGATTTTTATATTTTAGTCCGTTCTATTATGCTCTGATCAGTACATTATATTTTAGGTTATTGCTTGAAAAAATAAAGAGGAGACAGAGCATAGAAGTAAAGAGAAATCCATCCATGGGAAGACATTAAACTTGTTAATTAAAATCACATACATTGTATAGTGAGTGACTGACTGAAGAAATAGATGTTGAATTGCAGTTTTATAACATTTATATCTGTTAGTATCTTGACTGCCAGTAGAAATGATCCTTCAGTAACTCAAAAATCCTCTAACAAAAATAATTTGTTGCTTTCCATTGCAGAAACCATCTGCCTCCTTCCTTAGTTCACAAGACCCTCTAATGTTTCTCTAGGATTCGGGAACTTGTACTAATTTAGGAGACTCACTGAATCTCTTTAGCAGCACAGGCTATGATGAATGCATCAAACATCTTCTCTGCTCTTTGCACAGTCTTGCTGTGAATGTGAGAACAAACCCCAGGTTGGCACCCTTGTCCTGGAGCCATTTGGTGTCCTGGTGTCAGCGCCCAGGGGCTGCCCCAGGCTGGCAGTGGAGCCCTGGCTGTGCCCAGTGCCCGTGCTGGGCAGCATGCTGCTCTTCCTTCTGCACAGGGCAGAGAGGAGCAACCACCCCAGCCAAACCCTGGGTCCCAGCTCTGCTCTGCTGCCTGGGGAGGTTCTCCCTGCTGCTGACCCTCTATTCAGTTCCCTTCTGTGCTCCCAGCCTGGTGGCATCCCTTGCAGTGGCATTCCGAGCTGGGAATTACTGCACTGCGGCTCATGGCCAGGACCTTTCCCCTCTTGGAGAAGTTCTCCTGCTGTCTCTGTATAACTTCATGGAAATATCATGGAAATTATCTGCTCTTCTGTCAGACCTCAGTATGGTGAAAGAGACCTTGAGAAGTGTACATCCCACAAGAGCAGTATTTCCAAATGACCTGCAGAAAAAAAACAGACTTGTTTTGAATTGAATGCTATTTCCTTTCTCTGTTTATGCAGTTTCTGTTCTGGAAATGTGTAGGAGAGAAAGGTAATTGTCTCATCCTCAATTTTGCCCCATTTAAAATATGCAGGCAGATAAGCTCTGTTTCTCTAACTAAAACTGTGTCCTGAGGCCTTAGCTTTCCACAAGGCTGACAATTTCTTTTGGCCTTCGACTTTTGTCCTTTAAGTAGCAAAGAGTAAAAATACAGAAAAACCATTTTGTAATCCCTAAATATGTCATAGCTACATATTCCTCTGTAATGTGGAGTGACCTTTGTGCTCATGGTGCATCAGGAGTGCATCTGGCTGGGGATGCTGGTAGTGGCACACAACGCAGTGGCCTTCCTCCCAAACAGCAGTGAGAAGCTTAGCTTGCACTCTTACCCAATATGGACATGCAGACTGGGACATTTTTGCTTATTTCATCACAATTAAATAAATTTCTCTGTTTGAGCTGATGTTTGAGTTTAGCCAGAGAAGGTTGCTATGAAGAAGTTTGGCTCAAAGTACCTTGGGCTCCAATCACCATCAAACAAATCTATGGATTTTTGTGCTTTTTCTGAGGCTTTTCATTCACTATAAGATAATGTACTTCAACACTGTCTCTACAGTATATGAAGGATTTTTTTTTTGTTTCAAAAGCATGCATGTCCCTGGAAGCATGCTTTGAGAAACCACAGCATCTGGCTATACTTGCCCACCTTACTGCAGTTTCTGTCTGTAGATGCTGATGCATTTAAATCAGTTGCCATTTCTAAGCTATTATAAAGGCTATAGATGAAAATCTTCTATAGCTACAAAGTGCCCACAGATTTATTCAAACCTGCTGAAACTTCATTCATTTCCATTCCCAAGACAGCTTCCAGCCTTCCCCTATGGATATGCATGCTGTTTAATGGCACATGAATTAGCATGTCTGCTTGTTGGCACCAGTGTGGTAATGGTGGCAGTTGCTGATAAAGCTCATTAGATGGAAATAAAGGATCTCAAGTAAGTTAATGGTGAAAAACATCTGAATTTAGTAGGAGTAGATCTGTGAGCATAAAATGAATGCGTAATATATTGAGCTTCAGCATGGTCAGGCTCTGGCTTGTGGCTTCTTCTTGTGAGGAGATTTTTTTAAATTCAGTTTTTATGTAATTTTTTTAAGAAAATCACCTGCTTTTTGGTGTATGAGCTGTCTAAAAATCTTTGCTGGTCTCTATTTAAAATGTGCTTATAGCAAGTGAATTGGAAGCTGGATTTGTGAAGTTGAAGGGAAAATCTGTTTATGATGACATCCATTTCCTAAAGCTTGTGCTGGCAAACTCTGCTGCTTCTGAATGAGATACACCTTTTTGAATATATGTTATTTAAGCACAGTATTGTGAGATAATACAAAAATACCTATTCAGCCAATAAACATTGGGTTGAATGCCCTATCTGAAAATGACATCTTCTTTTCCTTTTTGAAAATGTTGCTTCTGCTCTCATTTTCCCATAAATACACCTTTGCCTTCTATGGTCATACTGAACTACTTTTTGTTTGCAATACAAGGTAATATGGTGTCAGAACAGGGCCATGCTTATCTAGAATGTGGTTTTTAGAAGAAACATGCTAGGGTGATGTATATGGAGCTTATTAGTGTTCACAGAGATAGCCAGATCATGACTGATATGCTCCTTCTGATGATAATTTGCTCCTTCTGATTTTTCGCTCTTCAGAAATGTGTTTAAGCTAGAGATGTGCTGCTCTCACCACTGTTTGCCAGAGTGGGATTAATAGTAGAATGATGTCGAGCCAGACAAACTTAAGTGGTAAAGTTACTTACTTTTTAAAAAAGAGATGGAATTAGTGGGTTATGTGGGTGAAAATCTTTCCAGTATCACAAGCCTTGTAAGCCCAAAGAACGCTTTTATTATAGTCAGTGGGGGATGTTCAAACAATGAGAAGTTGAAGAGCAAAATGTGATTCTAGCTGATTCTTGATCTTGCTGGGGGAGGCAGTGCTTTGATTTCTTTCAGGAAAGCACAGTGCACACCTGTGGTATTATATAAAACATTACATAATTATGAGAATAACACCCTGAATTTTCTCCCTCCAGTTCTGGCCTAGTCCACCTTTAATGAAGCAGCAAGTGTGTGGTGACTTATGTTCAGATCTGTCTTTGTGCCTTAGCTTGCAAAGTGAGTGAATTTATACATGTTGCCCTTGGCATTTATTTTCTGGGGTTGCTTTGCTTATTTCAGGGAGAAAGCCTACTAATATTCTCTTAAAATAAGTTTACTATTCAGGCCAGATTGTTGCCTTTTCTTTCCTGCCATGCTTGCAGCCTAATTGTATTTAATATCACAGTTCAGGGCTTCCCTCTCTCTGCTCCTTGTCACTCAGAGGTATTTAAAAGAGGATTTAAACCAGCTATTTTTTGTACTTAATCCTTGATCCCTTCTGCCCGCCCCCTGCCCAAGCTTGCTCATTCACTGGAAATAGCAACCTATGTCCACATTTTACTGCTCTAGTTTATAGTAATTTTGTCTTATGCCTTTGGAGTATAAATGATTGTTCAATTCAGACATTCAAAATGAAAGTGAAGTTGCCAGTGGAAACGGGTGACTCATTATACAATGAGTGAGTACAAATAAAAAGGTGCCTAAGTATAATAATCAGAAGATATTGACTTTTGTTGAGGTCAGGATCACAATTTATTAACCCAAGAGGTAAATATTGACTGAAACTTTGGGCAGCTTTTTTTCCCCCTCTTTTCCTTATAGCTGAGAGAAGACTGTAGAGGATTTACTAAATAACTCCATCTGCCTGCGCAGTGAGATGGAGACTTTTGCATTTTGCCTGCAGTTTTATGCTCATCTTTTGTTCTGGCTCTCCCAAGGGCAAAACGATTTATAGCGTATTTTAGAGGAATATTTAAAATCATGCTAATTGCTGTTTCTTTGTCATTAATTCTGCTCTTGACAAGCCAGAATCCTTCTCCTGAAAGCAGGTTTTGCTTCTGAGCACTTCTGCAGATGATCCCAGCCCCAGACTGGCTGTCTGCAGTTTCTTTTCTGTCCTGGCCATTGCCCTGTCTGACGTCTCAGGGATCATTTTTTGTGTGTGTGTGTCTAAAAACACCAGGATACTGAAGCAGCCATCAGACTGATGCCCTTGGGAATGGCGACTCCTTGTGCTGCTGACATTCTGTTCACTCTCTAGAAGGGGCTGTACAATCAAATTATTTGCCAGAGCAGAAGCAGCTCCTTCATTTGGCTGAAATGAGCACCCTGAAAGCTCTATTCTGCTGTCTTTGAAAACCAGGCTTTTCCAGGTTTCCTCCCACTCTGACTGCTCCATGCCTTCTAGGGACTACACAGTTTGTGCTGAAGGATATGTTTGGGATTTATGTTTGGCAGTTGAGCCTTTTCTGAGCAGGGAACTTACCTCATTGAGTCACATTTTTTGTTTGTGCTTACTTCTTGGTTGTTTTTTTTGCTAGTTACATGAGTGGCATTTTGCAGGGTCTGGTCCCTGCCTCAGGAGCCACACGGGTGCAGAGTTCCTGCAGGGCTGGCTGGGGACCAAGGGGTGTTGGCTGCCAGGTGCCACCTCACAGCTGCTGCCACCACACCTGGGCAACGTTTGGAGCCCTTGTCCTTGCTGTGTTTCAAGCTAAACGAGATGGTGTAGAGAGAATTAATGTGACTGTCTACTCTTACAGGCTAATTTCTAGATTTGCTTCTTTTCTGTCTTGCCTTTCCTCCGTCTCCTTCTACTTCCTCAGTCTTTTATTTTGTCAAATAATCTGCTTCTTTTTTGGTGTTCTCATTGCCCAATGTCTTGTGGTTTTGCTTCTGCATCCTCCTTAGAGTAAGATCTTTTTCTGTTCAGAGTCTGATTTACATGAATAATGCCTCAGGATAATCAGGCAGGATTGAATTTTCACACAATTTTAAATACTACAAAAGCTCCAGTGAGCTTTTAGCAGAAGAGGCTGCTTAGTGAGCACTGGAAAAGTGCTCTGAACCTGTTGATAAAATTTATCTGTGAAAAGGGGACTTCAAAGTATTAGTATCAAATTGTTATATATGGGAGCAAAGTCTTAAATCAAACTTTGTAATCCGTGGATTTTGGTGGAAGTGTGGATATCTGCATTGCAAACATAAGCCTACTGAAAATACCTCCCTACCTCTGCAGAGCCTTCAGAGTGGATCTACAGATTCCTGAGCATTCATGGACCCCAGACTGGAGCTACAGCATAAAATCAGGGTAATGCTCTGGGATAATCTTCCCTGCTGAAGCTCAGCCTTTCTGAGCTGAGGAACCTGCCCCAAATGGTGACACAGACTGATTTAAACAGTGCTTAAATCACTCCCCAGTGTTAGAGGCTCTGGTGCTTCTGCTGCACCTTGGAGACTCCAAGTCTGTTCTGCACACTTCTGTGTGTCTGACTTGTGTCTGGTGTAATGCAGCCTGCATGACCCCATCCATGGACTCCCATTACCTCTACCAGTCAGGCCCATAAAACACTTTTGGGCTCAGACCAAAGTAAAAGGGCCAGAGGAAATGGGTTTAAAAGCCTGAGCACATCTCCCAGTGGACATAACAGTCCACATCACAAAATTTATATACATAATTTAAAATAATTGGCAACTTTAGGAAGCAAAGCAAAGAGCAAAATGGAGCTACTTCAGCTGATTATTTATGATCACCTTTTGTCTCAGATGTTTCTGTAAGGAAAATCTTGCCTGTTTGGTAGTTCAAATCACTAATGCTGAACCTGAACTACTCTGTTTTCTGCTCTAAATGAGAATCACACATTCACTGTCTATTTAACAAGTGCATTTGTGGTATTTTAAAATTTAAATTATTTGTCTCCCTTTATTTCCCAATGCTTAGGTGAAGACACTGTCCCCAGACTCTGCTACCTCTCTATTGCCCTCTAAGTACTTCATATGAAAGGTCACAGGCTCACAATACTGACTCCTTGCAAAGTTCAACTGGCTCCTTTTGTAGGCTAAAGCCATTCCCCATCTCTGTAGCAAGGGAGGTCCCCTGGCAGCAAAACAAATGTGGTTAGTTATGTGTGGCATGAACCTCAGCTGCAGTGGGAGCTGAGCTCCGGAAAACATGTAATGGTAATGTATCGAGAATTACAGGGCTAACCCATCAGCCTCTCTCAAGAAATTTAACTCTGAAATGTTTTATTTTGCCTAGGGAAAGTCTATTTGGGTCTATCACCTGGTTTCCAGGAAGGTCCAGCACTCCACCCGCCCCTGGTCCTTAGCAGGACGGATGGCATATAAAGGGGTCAAAGAGACTACCAGTGTCGTGCCATAAATCAGTGGTTCAGCTTAGAGGAGAGCCCAAAAGGCTTCTGCTCATCTGGTGTAAACTGACTCATTCTGCTGCAGTCAACAGAGGATCTGACAGCAGCAGATTTGCCTCAAGAGCTTCAGAATTCCCACTTTAGGTTTATCTAACTGGTATTTCAGACATCCTTTCTCCGTTGTCAATGGCAGAGATTTTATTAATATCTTGATAAATATATTTCAACTACTGCTTCATAGAATATCCAAACTTCCCCCCCGCCCACAAATAAGATGTTATGTATATGTGATTATAAAAATACCAGTAGCCAATTTAGTTTAATTTAAATTTAGATTTTGCCCTAAACAAATACTGATGTGCCCTGTATATTTTTACTGCCAGATCATGATTTACTAACTCCGTTTTGGGGGTTAAAGAGAGTATGACCTTGCCCCACATTAATATTTAAAGATTACCGTGCACATGAAATCGGATGCTGACACAAGTCTCAAAGGACTAAGAGGTTTTTAATCTTTAGAAGAAGCAGTGCCACACTGAAATATGTATTACTACATTCAAAACAGAGCATGTAACAAATGTCCCACTAGCAGGCATCAGAGACTGCAAATTTCATTCAGTGTAATGTGGTCCACAAATACCAACTTGTTTTCCAGAAGGGAAATTGCAATGCCACTAAGGCTGATGCTTGACACCATAGCAAAGGCCAGCAAGACACAGCAGTAAAAGAGTTTGCCATCCAGTTCTAAATGCAGGGGCCATTTAGTGCCCTTTTCAAGGCAATACATAGATTTTACTCTTTCAAAAAGGTGAAAGTTTATGTACATTTCTTTTCAAATGCAATTTAGAACAATTTAGGAACCATGTTATTCTTTGGTTTTTTTGTGTGTTAGCGTAAGCCTAACCCATTAAAACCTCCTGATTTTCCTTTAATGCAGTAAAAAAGAAAGCCAGAGCTGTTTTAATAGAAAATAGAAACAGCTGATATTTAAGATAAATGAATAATTTGATGCCTTTTTTAAGAGCACAGTTATTTTCTTTAAAAAAATTCAAGCTTAGCCTATGAGCATTTTTAACACGTCTTTCCACTGCACCTAAGTTTCAAACAAAAATATGAACTAGCAAGCTGCAGAAGAGTCTAATTAGTTTCTCATTGCATTTTGTGTATACTCAGTTTGTATGAAAATGCTGTAGGTGAGGTCTCTGATTACAATAGTTCTGTGTTTTGATAACATCATGCAGGTGTTACAGGACTTGAAGAATCATGACTGAAGGCTCTATCCAGTCTCCTTTTTTGGTGAGTGACAGAGGTGGCAGACTGCCACTCTTGGTCTCTTGTCATAATTCTGACAGGTAGTTGCAGACTGGTGCCTCTGGGAGCTTGCTATGGTGCTGCCAGGAAGCACTGGTCTTGTTTGGAGATAGTTCAACCAAAAGTTAGATAAATGTAGAAGAATTTGGGTACTAGAGGTTTCCAGCCCTGCGGAATTAGGAGCCTGTGAATGTGCGTGTTCATTTCCCAGATCATCGTCACCACTATGCTTGCTGATGGGTGATGTCCCCACCTCCACCCCTGGCAGTAGTGATTAAAAGGAAAAGGAGCCAGACCTATTGTTTGGAGGCAGTGCTGGAAAATTTGGTGCAAGGAGAGCAAGAGCATCCCTTCCTGGAGAGGCAGCTCTCCTTGCCATGGGGCATTGAAGGCTGACCGTCCTCTCCATGTTGGCTGTGCTGTTGATACAGCATTGTTGTAACCTAACCCTCACCTGGACATATCACAAGCAGGGTACGCTTTCTTTGTTCCTTTAAAAGGAAAAAAGGCCTTTTAACCTTCCTTTTCCCTTAGCATGCCTGTCCTAGACCCATCCTCCTTCTGTTTGTGTCCTCCTTCAGCAAGGTCATGGGAGCAGATGCCAGAGAAATGTGCACCTTCTGAGTTGAGTGAGTGTGTAAAAGGGGACAGGAAAAACTGCATGAAGGCTTCTGCTTTCAGTGCTTCCCAAACATGTGGTCTCACTTCAATACATTTGCCAGTCAGCTAATCTATTTCTCTCTAAATTTGGTTGTCTTGTCAGATTTTGTGGGGGCAATATTTATTGGAAGTTTTTTGGTCACTGTAAACACAATTTGATCTATTTTATCCAAAATGAGTGTTTCTCTCTGCATGACTTACTTAGAACTTCATACTGCTAAGTCTCAAAAAAAGAATTTCAGTGAGTCACAAGTGCTGCAGGATGGCATGATGCCCTTCACAGAAATAACAACTACAGATGCATAGGAAAAAAATTAGAATTTGAGAATCTGAAGTTCTTTGCAAAATCTGCAACACTTTTATTATCAGCATTGCTGATAGTACAAATGAGGCTGAAGCAACAGATAAGTGTTCTGGTCCAATGAATTCACCTACTGCTTATGATCCTTCCAGTTGTATTTTTAACTGTTTTGGCATTCCCCATTAAATCTCCCTAAACAGTCTTCTTGCTGGTTCAGTGCTCTCGACCAGGAAGCTTGTGAGTTTGTGAGGATTTGTACTTGATCATGAATGATTCATGAAACGAGCTTAGAAAACTAAGTTTAACATCTTATTCAATGCTGAGGAAAAAAAAGAGCATCTTCTCCCATACTCGTAACAACTTGGCTAAAAAGGAAGAGTCTCAATATCTCATTTTAAACACTGAAATTCAGAGCATCTGTTGTCTTTCCAGCTAAACCTCATCTCTACCAAGAAGCAAGAGGAAGCATTTTAATTTACTACTGTAGCTGGTTTTGTTTTTCATTCTGCTGATCCATTTGACCACATCCCAGCAGCAGGCACAGCCGGGCTATTGGGGCACAGCTGACAGCTGGGTGCTGCCCTTGCTGATCTCCATTTCTCACTGCCCTTTAACCATGTGTTAGATTTTTCTCTAAAACCTCTGTGTGAGATCAGTTGATCTTTTATATATTTTGCAACTGATTCAATATGCTCCTTAGGACAACAGAGAGCTGAAACCCCAGGTTGTTATATTCTAGTGCCTCTCTCTCCTTCCCCTCTCCCTTGACCTCTCTCTCTGTGCATGGCAGACAGAAGGGTGTGTTTGGCACTCATAGCCTGTGAGCACACATTTCCTGCCATGCCTATTCCGCACAGACCATGTTTGAGTCTTGGTTTTCACACCAGTGAAATGGGGATAATTGTGCTGCTTTGATGTGCTGATAAAAGTGCCTTGTGAGAGCTAAATATTTCTTTGTGGAACATGCCATGGCATGTTTGGAAACTCTGTATAGCAAAGGGTAGGTAGACAGCAGAGACATGGATCTGATGCAAAAAAATCAGGACAAAACAGAAGGAGGTCCATGGTTATTCCTTTGCTGTCCTTTGTCTCCTATTCTAGATCTGCAAGAGGATAAGGAATTTTTTCCTCTTCCTTTGCTGAATGAAAAGACTACAACACAGCCTACATCTGGGGACACCTGCTGAGAGAATAAAACACAATAAACATGAGCATGCTATGGTGAGAGACATATTTTGCTTGTACAATAGACATTTTGATCCAGAGTTACAGAAAGTTTAAAGCCATAAATTAAAATCAATTCAAATGGTTTTGTTATTCAACCTGAGGGGTTTTTTTGTTGTGCTTTGCAGTTTTTTTAAGCTCAAAAAATTTTGATCTTATGGTTAATAGAATTATGAAAAAGAAGAAAGTACTTCTAAATAAGGTCTTCTAAGGTGTCCCCTGGGACTATGATTTGAAACTGGTCTTGCATTAATTGCAGTTTCTCTGGCTGTTTGTTAGGCCATTGCCATGCTGCGTTAAGGTCTCGGTGCTTTTATCTAGCCCTCCCCTATTCCCTGTTTGTTCTTCAGCAAGGATGAGAGGAACCCTTACAGTATGCAAATACATAATGCTTTCCATGCTTCTTTCTTTAGAGACATAAAAGGATTTTTTTAAAAAGGCAAGTTGAATACATGGCAATAAAGACATAAATCTTCAGAAGCAGGCAAGCTACACTCCCTCTGCACTTCACAAATGAAGCATGGTTTTTGCAAAGAAAGAGTTTGTTAGGAGAACCAGAGGAAGCAGGATTTCCATAATGATTTGCAAGAAAGAATTCTGTAACACATGGCACCGTATTTCCTTCAGAACTGCAATCCCCTTGGGACCAAATTCTTTACTACTTAATCACTGCAGTAATTAGAGATGATGTTGGCAAGTGTTCATTGAACGTTGTGTCATTTTACATCTTAAAACATTTTGGCATTACTTTCCATTTCCTTTATTCGGTGTGTTCTGCTCCATCCCCTGGATGATTAGACACAGCTGGCCTTTGCTTTGGGACCAGGTCAGTTTTGCAATTAAGAGCTGTGTTGGTCTGCACTGATAAAACCAGGGACTAAGTAGTTCTATTTATGGTTTATAAATGACTTTTCCACCAAACATTTTTTATTATGACTTGTACACAAGAGACTTGATGTGAAACAAATCTGAGTGAAACAGGTTTCCAGCCACAAAAAATGGCTCTGCCCTACAGCGAGCCTTCAGATGTGGAAAAATTCAGTAACAAAGTATGAAGATGAGACTGCATGAAGCAGAGCTCTGTAGATGGAGAATAATGTTGCAGCACCAAACCTGTGTGCAGAATGTGGCTGTGATTATGAGGAGTGCCCTGGGGGATGTGGGCAGCAAGGGGCAACCATCAGCAGGTTCTGCCTAATGCTGCTCCTTCCCTCTCTGCTGCTCTGTGTAGGCTGGCCAATGTCATGTCAGATGAGGAGAAAGGGAAAAGTGAAAGGGCTGTTCAACCCCTAAATCTGTCAGTTGAAACTTCTGTTGGTAAGGCTGGGAGGACTGTGCTTGAGTGTTAATAATACATCTGGAAATAGTGCAGCCTGACTTCTCTGCATTTCAGGTCTGTGCCTGAACCTGTCACTTCAGAAAAGTAGGAAAGGTTCTTACAAAATATCATAATAGCTGAAGACCTCAGGTGTACATTTCAGTTTTCTAAAATCCAAGTATCATTAACTATGTTGAGTGGCATATCAAGGCAACAGTGCATGGTGGATGGTCCCTACACTGCTCTTGCAGGCTCAGATTGTCCTTTTACACTCTAGATCTTAATATTCATTTTTCAAAATGTTCATGTGTCTGTTACTTTTTTAAAATAGGCTTTGATGAGGCACTGGAGCCTTTCAAAGGTTAGACTGGAGGGTGCAACAATGGCCTGGCTGTGATGCACACTTCTCCCTGGCCCCGTGTGTTTGAGCATCCTTTCAGCTGGGCAGGCATTGCAGTGCCCCTCATAATTGGCCTTGGTCTTGGATAAAGACTCTTTCCACTTTCAGTCTCATTTCTTGCAGGCTGAAACAGAAAATTTATCAGATGTAAAGTTCAGCTTAAATGACAATTTGTGTGACTAATGATCTTCTAAAAGACAAGGTGGTAGATTATGATGTCTTCTGAAATGCTTTCAGAGGAGAAAAACACACAGTAAAAATTATATGACAAATATAAAAAAGGGAAAAGAAAACAAAGTTAGTAACATAAGCAAGCACTAGCAGCCATTATGCTTTTAAATTATCTCTCCACAGCCTACAAATCTTTGCTTTGACTCACGCATACCATACATCTAGCAAAGAGAGAAATAATATTTTTTATCGCCACTCAATTATAACTGATATACTACTGTATCATTTTAAAATGTGTGAAAGCTGAAAATTACACACACAAAAATTTAAAATGGCAGGCAAGGAACAGCATATTAAAAGTGGTAGAACTTTCTGAGCTGGTTTTATATACATCCTTTTCTCCCCTTATATGCATGTTCCAGGCAGGCAAAAAGTACTAACGAAAATTGGTAATGTGTAATAGCTCAAAACCAATTAAAGAAAATTACCTCTCCTTTTAATTCTGCTTACAAGCCTTTTCTGCAATATTGATTATTTTCCAGAGGTAAGTGATAGTATCTACTCTTTCTGCAATTAATCCATATGTTCATTTTGCATTGTGGTTTTAGAAATCCTCTGAGGTCCAGAATTAGGATACTGGTAACTAGAATGAAGCGAATTCTGTGACAGTTTCTGAGAAGAAATCTGGCCAAAGGCTGATTGTGCTGCTGCTGTGACAAAGACATCTAGTAGTGTATTAGTTGTCTGACATACCAGAGGACAGGTTCTGGAATAATTTGAAAATAGAATTCAGATTGCACCTGGCCAATAACTTCCTTTCTGCAACACTAGCACTGAAAATTCCAGAGCTGTGGCTATATGGCAAATGCATGACAAAACCACTGTTTATAATTTTGTTTGCTACTCTTAAATAATTCCAATGTTCCTTTTTTTCTTCCATTTCAGAGTCTGTCACTTAGGAATATCTTCCAAGAGGCGATGCTAGTTTTGTACTGAAAGTTGTATCTCTCAGTCTTTGTTACATTCATCACATATGCCCAACTGATACCAAAGGGGGAGTATGTTTTTAAGCATTTTTATGTAGACAATTCAAACACTACTTTCTTTCATTTTTCCATTGCAAATGCTCCTAAATCATCACGAGACAGGAGGTATTATGGGATGCACCTTAAGCAAAGTGTTGAACACATTCTGAGTGGCTGCAAGGCCAGGTACCTTGATAGTGCACATGGGAGTGTAAGAGCACTGGAGGTTCCCAAAGCTAGTGGCAATGGTACAATATAGACAGGTTTCTGTGTCTTACTTTACCTAGGTTTCCATTCCTTTTAGTGCTTCTACATCCATTTAATGGATTAATAACCACAGGATGTGCCAATCCCTGCTGTTGAGTCTGTCCAATATGACCAACCCTCCTTTTGTTTAGAAGAAACCTGAAAAGAGTAAATGTGAGTGCTTACAGCTTGGCTCTGTCCTACAGCCCCTGTTGCTGGGCAAACCTTTTGCAACCTTGAGGGCAGGGGCTTTGTCCCAGGCTTGCTCCCTCATGGTTCCCCCAGGAGCCAGGATCCAGATGAATCCTAGAGGCAAGCCCAGTCCTTGCCTCTAGGAAGAAGGACACTCTTTCTCCAGTATTCTGCCATGCTGTGTTCTTGTTGTTTTGGTTTTTTTCTTTTTTTTGTAATAAGAATCTCCTTGTAACACTTGAAGACTGAGTTTAAAATCAGCCTGGAAAGACAAATGGCAGAAATACAGCTGACCTCACCAGGTTTTCTGCTTTTAGGCTCAGGATGCAGTTTGTAACTAGCTGTGGGAAAACAAAGCAAGCCAAGATGCATCCTTTTCTCATTGACATAAATGACCTATTTTCTCTTCTGAGGCTCAAGACACCTTGCTCCAGGCCTCCCCAACAAGAATTTGTGTTCTATAGCAATGATAATTATAAACTAGCCTCTGCTTTTGGTCACTTTAAATCCACATGGTATTTCACATGCTATTCTTTGTGCTGTCAGGCATACAGGTATTCTATCATGCTGCAAAAAACCCCCATACACTGTAAAAATGAGCTTCACTTTTTAAATCATGTCAAGTAAATTGCCTTTGAGTGCATTATAAAAAACTGTTATACTTTCTAGGAGAAAAGTTTCCTATTCTATATTTTAAATTTCTGTCTGTTTCTTCAGAAGATAGAAAATCTTTAAAATTTGAAATTATGTTTGTCTATAAAAGCAGTATATTCAGAAATGTTCTCTGTATTTTAAATGTATTTTACATGAAGTTATAAATTACAACAGTGCCACAATTTCCAGATGTGTTTTACATAAATATGGATTAAGATAAATGTCGCAGGTTGAGCTAAAATTACCAATCCAAATTCCAATGCTTTTCATTATTCAATTTCTGGATAAGAGCTTAAGTGATGTTTCCTTTAAAGAGATATACCCTGGAATGAGGGATGCATATGCCTTCCAGCCAGGAGACCAAGCAGAGCACGGGTGAGAATCAGCAGCAGTTGTGCAGTGGTTTTGTCTGTGTGAGAGTTATTTATATCCCAGCAGACTGTCACAGGGAGTGCCCCTCTGCCTGGGAGCCTTAGCAGCGAGGTCACGGGCTCCAGGCAGAGGGAGACTGAGTTTCCTTCTCAGGCTTTGATGGACTTTATCAGGCCTCTCTCTGTTACCATAGTTTCCATTTTGTTCTCTAGATAAGAAATGGAAATGTATAGTTCACAGAGGCCTTGATCAGTCGGTTGACATAGGGTCCCTGCCTGTGGTGAGGTTTAAGGGAATGAGAAGTGACTATGCAGAGTCCTGTTGTGTGCAGGTAAAAGTCTTTTCTTTCCTCCTTCCTTTTTTTCTTGCCTTGTTTTCTTGCTTTTAGCCATAGCTGTGTTCACAGAAACTTGGTGGGACATCTGAACCACCAGCTAGGTAAAAGGATATCTTCACACAGTTTTACAAGAAGTATTGTCTAGTGATTGTGGATTCAGAAACTGAGCTGTTGCGTGCCCTTTAGTGAGCTTGTTCAGCTCCACCCCTTTTGGCTATGGACATTTTACTGGGAGTCCTACTCACATCACTCTTTTTGCACTGCTGTTCCCTTCCTGTTCTTGGGCTTCCTGCACTTGCAGCTCCAGTCTGAAATTTCAGAGCAGCCAGGGCAGTGTCTGTACTGAAGCACTAAGAAGTTATAAAAGCAGTGGCTGCAGTTAACCACCACTAATACTACCTCTCTCACAGAAACAGTCATTGCCTTCAAATGTCCTCTCCCTCCCTAAAATCCCAGGGAAGAATCACTGTTCCTTCCAGCACAAGAAAGCCTACATGAAGGTTAGGGACAATCCTCCACTGCCCATTGCTCTCCCTCTTTTACTGTCAGTGGAAATTTCAGATCACTTTATTCCCGTGCCAGTATCATTCCCCCTACTTTCTTTATCTCTGGGCAGTGGCCAGGACTTTGGAGTCAATGCAAGTATTGTGCAGAAGCAGTATTCTTTGTCACTGTTCCTTTTACCTTAGTAAATAGATACTATCTGCAAGTGAAGGAAGGCAGTATGTGTTTTCTTTTAATTTATTTTGCAGGCACTGTTAAAAGGTAGAGAACTCATTATGTTCCAGCCAGACAGGAAGTTTTATTTACAATTTCTTACCTCAGTGCAGCTGTGCAGCTGTGGCAAATTATATCAGCCCTTCAATTCGTGCATTATCATTACTTCCTCACTTTCATACCCTTTCCGGAATTACACTACCACTGACCTGATGAACCCATTTTCTTTTAAAATCACTCCTATTTTATGTTTAGAGATTGCTTGGGAAAACTCAACAGCAGCAGCTAAAAGAGCAGGCAGGTTGGCTGTGTATAATCTAAAGGTCAGTCTATTTTCAGGTACTTCTTCAGGCTCCTGCTGAAGAAAGCATGGAGCCATCTGTGCCCGTACAGGTGTCAGAAGTTTGTTCTCGCACACAGCACAAAAGGAAAAGCCAGGGAAAACAGCCACTGACTCCCCTGATGCCTCCTCTTTGATCCTGGAGGCTGCAGGGTGCCTGAGAAGATACTCACCCCAGGACACAGCAATTCACCTCCTACCAGTGATTCCCTTTTTGTGCTGTTGCTTTGAAGGAAGGGATCTCATTCCCATGCTCTGACAGCAGGACTCAGAGATGGAGCTGGAGTGGATGGGTGTCAGTATGATAGGGATCAATGGCTCTTTGAGGATTATCTGCCTCTTCTGCAGAATTCAAAACTTTTGTAGTTTACCCATCTGTTCACCTATCCCTGCTAACTACATCATCATGGAACTGTAATCCCAACCTCCAGTTCTGTATTTGTGGGCTACATCTATAGAAATGAGCTCCAGCAACACAGGATCCCTTCCCTTTTCTTGTGGCTCCTTAGCCTCTTCTGTCTCTACCTAAAAAACATGCTTTGACACCACAGATACCAAACCTCCAATTCTCCAGCTGGGCCAAGCAGCATAGCAGGATGAAAAGCTTTGTCTTCTCTTGCATTTGCAACAGCTTTCCCTTCCAGCCCAAGTCCCTCTTTGGCTCCCTGCATCTCCATCTCCATTGTACATTTTGTGCTCCTTTTACACAGTAACTAATATGCTAAAATATTAGAGAATATACTAGAGAAATGTACTCTTTTATTGAGTAAACTCTAAATTGCTGCTGCTCAGTTTGTGAGTTGTGACTTTGCTCTAAGTTATTTTTACCACTGAGAATTGCCAGGCTTTATACCATGTTTTGCACAGGAACTCAGCTGCCCTTTCACTGTTGTGTTTGTAATTCCAAGGAAGCTGACTGCTCTTGCAAGGTTTCTCTTTCTTTCTCACTCTTAGTATCCTGTTTAAATACAAGAAATGCAAATAAATGATTTAAATTCTGTATTTTGCAGGGAAACTTCCTGCTGAGACTTCACTTAGACCAACTGATATCTTCTCCCTGCCTGGAGAAAACCTTTGTTCTTGAGACTGAAGACAGGCACTTAAAAGTAAGCCTGTTTGGTCTGCCCCTATTAACCAGCAGTGCTGACAGAGAAAATCGCTTTTCCCCAGTGTTCAGCACTTGAGAGCCACAGGATTGAGATTGTTTATTCAGACTGCTTGATTCTTTGGTATCATCCAGTGGGACAGGCTGAGTCACTACTTGATTCTCATTTCTCTTCACATGAAGGTTTCAGCTTCCTTGGACTGCCATGAATGCCAAGCAATGATCCTGGTTTTGTCCTGACAGCCCCCCCCAGGTTTCCATTGGATTTCCTGGACTGGTGGTCAGAGAGACCCCTCCCCTGGGCTCTGAATCCCTCCTCTGCTGGGATGATGGGGGAAGGCATCAGCACAAGCTGACAGATGGCACCACCTGGGAGATTTTGTTTCTTTTTGTGCTGCCCTTCTCTCAACAGGGCAAGCTCTTGGGGCAGATAAGGACGTATTAACTGACAGGAAGATGTGCAATTGTCTCCTAAAAGGTGTCAGTTCAGTATTGCTGCAGATGAGAGGCAACTGTTCTATTTCTGTCCTTAGTCTGAAATAATTTTCGTTGGGATTGCTGAGGGTCCTTCTTTGCTGAATGGGACCTCTGTGTAATGCTAAAAGGAATATTCTGTTTAATGTTCTGTTTCCCAGCCCTTTGTCTTTCCTTCACCCAAGATAACTGCCAGCATGCTCATGAGTTTTTCATTTGAATGAAATTTTGCTCTACCTGTGGGCAGAATATAGAAAGAAATCAATAGCTATTAAGATACGTGATACTGCAGGATATGGGATCCTACCGGTAGAAAAAGCAAGGCCCATTTATTTATTCACATACCCGAGTGCCTGCATACACAGTCTGACCTCACTGCCCAGGTCCTGCTCTTCCCCCAGGTTTTCAGTGGGGTTTTTTGTTGCCAAATGCTGAGCAGAGGATGTTTTGCCCATTGCATTCTGCTATGTTCTGTGCTAGTTTCCTGTGAAAGTGCCTTCAGGTATTTTCCCAGGGCTCACATTTATTTGTTCAAGAACAAGTTAAGAAAGAAGAGTGACTGGAGGTTTTAAAACCCATTTTCTTTTTATCTAGTGTTCTGTTAAAGCTTTCCTCCTAAGCAGCTTACAATAATATAAACAACCTGCAGAAAAAACTTCCTGTCAATCTACTGCTATAAATTCCTGCAAGTCCAGGGGCTTCAGGAGCTGTATATTGCACCGAGAGCCCTTGGAGTCAGAGATAACTATCAGATAATTCACTCCTCTAAAAAATACTCCCCTATATTCAGAGTGAGTGGAGAGCAGGAGGCAGAAGAGGAGATGGGAGGGGGTGTGGAGGGGCAGGGTGGGGTACCTGGCATGTGGGACAGGCATGGAGACCAAGGGACATACGGATGCAGCAGCTGAGTGAGTGTTTGCCTTTCCCAGTGCCCCTGGCTGTTGCTTTACCAGGCTCCTCGGCTGCACACCTTCTGGTTGGCATAAAACACACTTTTCTTTCTTCCAGCTTGTGTGGGTGCAGCACAGGATTCAGCCCCTGGGGCTGCTTTAGCACAGAGAGCAGCCATGGCTCTGTGCTGCTTCGGCTTTGGAGGGGCTCAGGAGTAACGAGCAAAATCTAATTAAGAAGAGTGAAATACAGTAGGGTAAGTCAGCTGCATTGGAGTGTGAAATGGAGCCATTATAAAACAAAACACTGTACAGCAGCAGCTCAGGAGCTCCACAGCATTGCAGGGTGCTGACAGACTTCGCACCGGTGAGAGCTGGTGATGGGTCAGGCTGCCCTGCCAGGGCAGTCAGCTCCTGCTCAAGGGGCAGCAGGACAGGGGACATGCCAGGGCAGCACATGGCCTGGCCAGGCTGGCACAGGAGGGATGGAAAGAGGACCCTGAGAAAGCATTAGTGCAATCAAAAGAGGAAGGAAAGGAAAACAAGCTGGGCAGTGAGGGGTGACCATGAAGGGCAGGTGTGGAGCAAGGCTGGGCCTTCCCCCAGAGAAAATGAAAAACTCTGCAGCTATTAGAGCACAGGTTTCCATTCACTGGTAATGACTGTGAGAGCTGCTCTGCTCTGCTGTGCTCTCAGGGTGCCACGCTGAGGGCAGCGTGGGCCACCACTCTGCTCTGGGAGGAACTCAGCAGCTCCATGTGTGTGCAAATTTGCCTCTTTGGTGACAATTTTTTTGAAAAAAACTCCAAACAACACCCTCCCACAAACATAAACACTTTTGAGCTGGCAATGTTCTGAGATCAACAAGTAAACCTTTAAAATACAGAAGTTGTATTTGTTCTTCATGACACTAGAATTTATGAAATTATAGCATTAGCTCTATTATTTGAATTTATGAAAAAAAGATGAAAAAAAATGATCTTGCTGGAAAAACATCTTTTGAAACAGGAAGGAATGGTTTCAGTATCCTTAAAATATTTTTTATAGTAATTGCTTGCAGTTGCTTCTCTCTTAAAGTTGGAGAAAGGGCATCTTGAATGCATTACAGTAAGTTCAGCCCAAGTGAATCTGCTTTCAAGTATGCTATAAAGGATACCCACACTAATAGGATTACTACAAAGAGAACTTGTTGTCTTTGTATTTAAAATTCTATGGTTAATTTGTCTTAGTTCCACCCCTCTAAAAATTTTTGTAACAAATTTCTATTGCCAGTCATTACTTAATGATGTTTCACTGTTAAATGCTCACAAGAAATATCTAACACCTGCTGGGAAAAATTATCCGTAAAGGTTATCTCAGTAAGGCATGGATGTAAAATGTCAAAGGACAACTTCATCTCTTTCTCCTCCTTCATCCCCCACCCTTTCAACACGCAGGAAAACCAGGGGAATGTTTGCAAAGCTGTGCTTCCCTCCAGCCTCCCTTCTCTCTCTGAAGAGAGCCTTGGGATATACTTATTTAAGCTATCAGGGTGTCCAAAGGTAGAAAACTGAAGGCAGATAAAATTAATAATTTACTAAAGCTTTGCTGGAGAGCAGCAGAGCACAGCACCTACCACTGCCACTGAAGGACAGCTGAACAGTGAGGGCAAGGGGCACCTCCTGCCAGTGTGGAGGGGAGCAGCAGCCAGGGACCCCACTGCCACAGGGGCACAGGAGCACAGGCAGATTACCCCTGACTTCAGATGACAACTTTTTGGCTGCAGTCCCCTTTTCTTATGGTTTCAGCACTCTGCTGTTCCCATGGTCTGGAAAAAATGTGGCTAAACACTTCACTTTGTGGCCCCCACAAACCCCACTGTATTTCATGCACTGACTTGTGTCTCAGTGGTATGTAGTAGGGTTTCCAATCCTGCCTCCAAAACCAAGACACTGCAGACCAACTGAGAGATTCAGATTCAAATAGTGAATTTTTTTTTCTTGCTACATTTAGATGTTTTGGGGGGAGTTGTGTTTGGTAACTGTTAGTATTTGTGAATACACCTGTTAATGTAGGTGGTAGACCTATGCAGGAGATCAAAGCTGCTCACAGAAAAATCTTTGCAGGATCAGTTTTATGTTATACCCCACATTTCTCCAAAGCAGCAAGATAGGAAGTCTTTTTGCTTCTGAGATCAACATTCATTCTCCAGAATAGTCTAGGTGTTTGTTCTTAATCATCTGTGTTACTATCTGTGGCCTGTTTGTAGATGGAGAGCCAGCAGCAGCAATTATGATCAAGCCTGGCTGCAGTCTTGGGCTTTGTGTGCTGGTTTTGCCTGGGGTGCAGAAAATCTTCTTCATCTTCCTTCCGTGAAGCCAGCAGTCCAAAGCTTGGCACATTCTGTACTTTGCAGGGCTCTTTTTGACCTGTGTGTCTCTTGCACCTTACAGCTGGAACTCCTGGTAGCTGAGTGTGCTCTTGTTGTTCCCACTCAATGGCTTTGTGCAACTGCAGAGCCCCTTCATGTGGCTGATCATTGTTGCACCTTGTTGTGAGTGCTAGCAAGGGCTCACAACTGGCCAGGCAGCTTTGCAGTGCAAACTGATTAAAACAGAAATGTTCTGGAAACCAGAGGATCTGAGAGTCTGATGAAGGTCTGGGATTTGTGACTGCAGAGATTTTTCATTGGTAAATGCAGCCCATGGCAGGAGACACATTGGTCAAGGTCAGAACTTCAGCATTTTTGTCTTCTTGGTTCCTGGTATTTCTCATATTGATTTTACCTTTTCTGTTATTTGAGTTTCACATATTTATTTACTTTGTCTCCTGTAGCAAATGAACAGAACAAGTGTCTGATTATCAGAGGTCTGATTGCATTCAGTGGCTGAGTGTTACAGCCAGTGCTCTCTGTTCTTCCTCCTGAGTATGCTGTGTTGTGTATTGATGGAACTGGGTAAAATACCTCTTGTGTATCTCCTGGAATCAGCCCAAGGCAGTTTTGCCAATGCAGTGTCTCTCTGTCAGTACCATCTATCCTATCTTGATGTTTCTGTGACAAGATTTTTTTCTGCCTACACAATATCTTGATAATGATGTTTATTGACTCTACCTGATAGAGGCATTTTGCACCTATACCAAAGAATTTTGGAGAAAGAAAGTCTTTACAACCTCCCAGAAAACCTGTCCAGGTAAAGTTTGATGTGTGACATGTGTATGCATGTTCCCATTCATTGTGGTTTTAGATAAGTGTGCTCATGATGGGTAACAAAAGCATAGAAATACCTTGGGAGTATGAAGGGACTGTTTCTGTTCCTTAAGCTTTGATAACATGTTGACATCCTTAGTGAAACTACAGAAAGGTCAATATCCTTTGCTGTCTTTTCCAGTGAAATGTTTTGGAATATTTTTCTTTTTGTTCACATGCCCTCTCTGTTCTCAGGTGAATACAGTTGTAGCTCTCTCTTATGGACAGCTCTTCTCTGTTTTGTGCTGTGTCATAGAGATACAGATATCTGACAGCTGCAAAGCATGCCTCAGAAAATTCACTGAATCCTGGTGGTGTGACAAGCAAAACCCTTGAAAATCCCCACTGCTTTTGTAACTGCATAACAGGAAACCCCTGATGTTGGGTTCATAAAGGATGGCTTTGCAGGACTCTGAGAAAATCCTCACTGTGGTTTTGGAGGTTTTAAAAAATCTCTGCTATTACTTTTGTAACAAAAAGTTTGCATCTCTTTTCAAGTTTGTGACCTTGCCAACATAAATGCATACAAAACTTCATCAGTGGGATGATATATATTTTGGGGTTTTTTTCTTAAACAGTCATTTTCCCTTGCATCTTTGTCCCTTATCCCAGTCTCCCCTGCTTCTTTTTCTGCAATATATGAAAGCTTTGGCTCCAGAACAGCTGGAAAGACCTCAACACAGCTGGTGATTATAGGGAGAAATGTTGTTTGATGGGCACAACAGGGCCTGAAGGCTGCTAGCAGGTTCCTGGTCCTGACCCTGCTGGGACAGGCCCCGTGCCAGGCTCCTCTCTGGGTGTGCCACAGGGCACAGCTCTGGCACAGTGGCACTGGTGCCTGCTGCCGCCCCTCAGCTCTGAGACACGAGCTCTTCCCACCCTCAGCAAGTCCCTTCACTCTTCTAGTGCTTCTGTTTCCCTGGGCTGCCTACAAACCTGCCAAGAAAGGCAGATTATTATTCTGGACCCTCTTTTTCAGTGTGAGTGTTGGGAAGGGAAGTAAGGCATAAGCAAGCACAGCCTTTCCTCTGCTGGGATCACAGTCACTGCTCTTACTGTGGTTTCTCACTTGGCACATTGTTTCCCTTTCCTGCATTAATCCCAAAGGCATACAAAGGTTTCTAATAGGGCTGGTTGTGTTATCAGATATCTTTGTAATTGCAGGAGCATGTGCTGTGGGGTGCACATCTGTATACCCCCAAACAACTCTACTGCAAAGAAAGTTTCTCATTATATTCTTAAGTAATAAATCTTTTGCAGCCACCCCCATATTGTTAATATTCATCAGGGAAGGGATAGTCAAGAGCAGAATCCACAGAAGGATTGCATGTATGGTCACAGAAGCAGAAGGGTTCTCTCAGAGCTGGAGCACCCACTCTGTCCCATAAATGTCTCCTGAATCTGTGCATCGAGGCCATCCCTGAAAGCTGGGGTATTAGCAGCAGTTCTTGTGCACCAAATGACCTCAAGCGCAGATTCTCTGTTGCTCACCCACAGCTTTCAGGTGCTCATTCCCCTTTTTGCCCTTGATCTGCATGTATTTGGACCTACTGACTTGGAGGGGAAGGGCTTGTGTGTGCATGTGGCTTGCCAAGGAGCCAGCTTGCAGCACACTCTCACAATGGAAAACCTCCTCTTTCTGAATGTTTTCTGCAAGAATAGCTGAGATAATCAAGCCTTCAAAGCAAATGGAGGGGAAAAAAAAAAACAACCCTCAAACCAAACCTCAAAATTTTAGCAGGGCTATTTCCAACTCTGTCAGCAACACTTAAGTGAGCTGGGACATCTCTGAGAAGATGTGGGTGGAAAAATTAAAAAAAAAAAAAAAAACCAAAAAACAAAAAAGGAAAAGTATATGCACAGCAGGCCTGTGAAACAGCAGTGCTAGAAGACAATTTTTAAAGGTCAGAATTATTATAGGGCATTAATTAGCAGACTGATAATGTTCAAATTGCCTTAGCAAATTTAGACACTGTGTAAGGTCACATGCTGCAAGGGCTGCAGCCACCTGAAAAGAATTTGGACACTTTAACAGAAAATATGTCCTGCTCAGAACAGAGCTAGAAGAGCATAATGACAAAACAATGTGACTTCCCTAAAGTAATTAGGAGGTGGTAGTGAGAGTAAATAAGCTTTTGCAGAACATAGTGAACCAAATGAGAGCAAATAAACTGTGTGCCAGTGCAGAAGGAGAAGATAGCTAATCCTGGATTTTAACAGTGGTACTTGAGCTGCTAGCAAAAACAAACGTGTCATTGCAAAGCAGGGGAATTACAAAACAGATTGAATATATTTATTTACCAGTTCCTGATCCCAAATGTTCTCCAACCATAAGAAGTCTTTGATGCATTAGTGAGGTCTTCATTTGGCCCCTAGAGAGCTCAGGTAGGTTACATAGTTGTCAGGGATAGTACTTAACATGCATTTACATTTCTAAGAGAAATCAATAAAAAAGTAAATCTGAAACTTATTTATTATTTTTTGCTCTTAAATTCAAAGTAGATCATGGCTGGACATGTATTCCTTGCAATTCAGGAGTTACTTTACTACTTCTTTTTTGAAAATATATTGGCTAAAGAAATACTTAGATACTTATTTATCTGGTAATTTTGTGCATATTTTAACAAGATAGTAGCTGTTAGAGGGGAGGAATAACCAACTTTTAAGTTTTCTTCCTTTTTATGGGTGGCTGAACTGCAGAATTATAACTGAATTTTGAAGATGGTTATATTTAGGGAATTGGCTTCATTCATTGTAGACAGAGTATTTCTGAAATTTGGAGTATCATTTGGCTTCCATCTCCAGCCTTTCAGCTTGTAAAAGTGCACAATGCAGGGCAGGTGTGTGAGTGTATTTGTGCTCAACTTATCTACAGATAAGGCTTTGTATATCATACATACATATGGAAGACATGTATGTGTATGAGATATATATATGTATGTGTGTGTATTCTTAGCAGTATTTGCCATGAAATGGTTCTAGCACTGCAACATTATCTTAAATTACCTGTTAGAGGTAGTTGTGAAAACTATATCTAATTTGTCTTCTCAACTGCATGAAGAAAATTCTAGTTAATGCTTTACTGTGACTTCTGTGATAGAGTATAAAAAGAGTTGGAAGGAAAACCATGTCTAATGTTTTTCCATTATGAATTTCCATTGAATTGGCTTAACAGTCCAAGATAAAGTCAGCTGAAAAATTTTTTTTTTTTTTTCATTTTTGATGGGGACATGTAGATTGAGGTTAGAACTCTCCAAAGATTATCTGCTGAGTGCCAGCATTTAATGAATCTCATTTGTTTTCTTGATTAAGTCTGCTATTACCCCTGTTTAGTCTTGTCATGAGCCCATTAGCCAGAATTTTCATATCATGGTTTAGAAGAAAAATTAGCCTAGAAGAGCAGCAGTCATCATTAGTCAATTTTCAGTGTATTTAATATAGTTTACAATTTATGAATTCAGGAACCTGTAGCCTCATACATATCTATTAAAAAAAAAAAAAAACAAAAAAACAACAATCCAAACAATTGATTTTTGTGGTGAAATTCACAGGCCAACAAGGGCTGCAGTCAAATACCAAATCCTGATGATAATGTTGTGTATCACTTGTGTACACACAGCCACGAGGGCTGCTTGGTGAACCTGCATCTGACAGGTCTAGGATTTGTGTGACAGAAGCTTCTTTAGCAAGAATTATCTCTCAAAAGGTTTGGCCTCTTATTTTCAAAAGATAAGTATACAGGAGGCTTACTGAGCCTTGTGGTAACAAAGTATTCAAGAGCTTTGGAAGTGCTTAAAAGCCATGTGATGGGTACAGTGAAAAGTGTACTCAGGTGTAGCAGAGTTTCTGAAATTCTTGACTTTCTTGAAAATGTTATGAGAATAACCCTTTAGGAATTTAAATATCTTAAATATCTTCATCCGTTTTCAGAGTCTCTAAATGAAAAGAGCAGCATAGGGTGAGGAGTACTTTTAAAATGACATTTTGTGAATTTCAAGGGATGCCATTTCAGCCTCTCCTGGAAGTGTGAAAACTTGGACAGTGGAATTTGCAGAACTGCCACAGAAGTATTTCAGTGGTGAAAAGAGAATGAACTGCAGCTGAATCAGGGGGTTGTGCCCTGCCATTATCCTGTAATGGGAAACATGACTTGGCCACGTGCATGGAAGCCAACATTGCAAATATTTGGACATAATGGCATTACTTAATATTACCCATTCAATGCCCTCTTTCTCTTTTCTTGTTTTCTTTGTGCCACTCTAAATGACTAGGCTGGCCTGCTGGCATTTCCTTTTTTCTTTCTGCTTTTGCTGCTTTCTATCTCCTTTTCTGTAATTTCTGAAACTGAGTGGGATCTTGATGCTTAGGGCTCCCACATTGCTTTGTATTGGATGAACAGTGTGAGCAACATCCCAGTAATCAAACTGAAAACAGCTCCAATCATATCACTGTTCCACAGGAGCTCCTGAAGATGCCTGGAAGAATTTGCTGCATTTCTGGCCCCAGAGGCTGTTATGGAGAGCACCAGTTGGTAATCACAGTTTGTTTTTCTTTCTTTCTTTCTTTTTTTTAAATTTTTTTTCTCTAAACCTATGGAAATTACTGAAGGAAAATCTTTCCCCTATCCTTACTAGAGTTGGATCAAAACAGAAGGACCCATTTCAGCACTAACCACATCTAAATTACTTAATTTCTTGGCTGGATGGCAGAGAAATATCTTTACAGAACCGGTAAATGACCATGACTACCTCTCAAAAAAATTATCTCCTAAGAATAATTCAGATGCTGTAAGAGAAATGTACTCTCACAAAAAGTAGCTTTCCCAAACCTCTGTAGTCTCCCTGCACAATATTCTCTCTAGCTACAAGCCTCTCTTCCTCTAGTAAATGTATTATAACCCTTTCAGCCTGTTCTGCTTTACGTACTCAACACCATGAATCTATAACAAGGTTATGGGTGAGTAACAGTTTAAATTACTTTCAAATACAGCTGAAAAGCCTATTATAGATGCAACCTTGAACTTTAATTGTATAAAGGCAGCTACTTCCTTAGCATTCACACTAGTGATAAGAGTTCCTTGCTTGTAAGCCTGCCGGGACTTTCTGGCTGTGTTGGCAGCTATTTATTCTGCCTCTAGACTTTGAGAAAAGAAATGCATATGTTTAAACTCTGTAACATCCCAATATCTATTGAAATTTTTAATGAAGAAGGTTGTAACATATTTGAGTTGGAGAAGCCAGTCTGGTTGATTATATGTTATTCTTCCTGCTATTTTCCTAGGCTACACAAGAGGTTGCTGAAATCCAGCGTTTGTTTTCAGATATACATTCATGCTTTTTAAGGAAATGATTGTAAGGAGCTGGAGAACCTTTGAAATGATGTTGCTCAAAGATTTCCCAGCATTGGCACAAACTAAGCAAATAAGGGCAAGCTCAAAGGATCCGTGAAAGGTAAACAAAGAATCTCCTTAAGGCTGGCTTATAGTTGGTAATGGAAAAATCTGGGAGTGCTTTTGTGGTCTCATAAGTGCTTTTGTGGTCTCATGGTTTCAAAGCTTTTTGGTACATCTGATTGAAAAAGTCACTACCAAAACAAAACAAGCAGGACCCAAACAAAACCTACCCAACCCCCCAGATCAGTGTGTTGGACTGGAACACCCATGGGCTGGAAGCTCTCTTCACAGCAATGGCCATAGGCATGGACTTGATGGAGGGATTATTTCAGAGCTGAAATTTTGTATTTCATACCCAAGTCTGAGTTCCATGGGTATGGAACTTCAATGGGAAGTTCCATTAAACTTTATAATGAGGGTAGCTGCAGCTAGCATCTCGATGAGGGTGGAAGTGAGGTTGCTGCTCATGCAGTGCAAACAGCTTACAAACACATCCCAGCCACTGGTATCAGCCCAGGGTCTGCTCAGTCCTGGAGCAGCTGAGTAAAACACCAAGTGAACTTTTATTTGTTTTGTTTTTACCAACAATGAGCCATGCTATCTCATGTTTGTTAAGCAGAGGTATAAAAATTTTGTCTTGAATATATTTGATCAAATAATTAACGTCTTCTTTAGATTAAAATACACTTATCAAACTAATTCACTTTCATTTAATCAAGAATAATGGGGTATGAGTATAGCTCCCCAAGAGGTGCAAGATGGAGAGCTCTGTAATCCTTCCACTGCCTGCAGTATTCCTTGAGCCTCCAAGACACAAAGCAATGCTCTGAGCCACTGGTCCCTCTGTGGGAGCACATTTGCTCTCCCTTAGTTGAAACTTTTAAAAGCATTTTTAGGCCTTAGAGTTTGATAGTAACTCTCCATTTTTAGCCTAAATATTCTAATTCAGAGTATTAGAACACAAAGAGTAGCACTTGGAAAAGGAAAATTAGATTCAGAGTTGCACTGAAGTTTTGTGATCCCTAGGCAGAGATTTGAGATCTCCGTATTTCCTCTTAATTCAGAAAATGAGATGCGAATTTTAAAAATGAGACACATTTTGGAAGATTATTTTCTAATTTTATAATTCAGCTGATGAAATGCAGCTAAGTGAATACAGCACATGTTATTAATTAACAGGAAGATGCATGTCCTCTTTAGGATACTTATCAGCAGCATTGGTGCAGAGGTGTCAGCGGGAGCACTGTGGTGACAGCATTGGGGTATTATGTAATGTTGCAGGGACCAATCCTGAGTAATATTGACTGATGCCAACTCCTACATCAGCTCAGCCCCTTCCTCTTACCCAAAGCCTTCCCATCTGAAAAACAGATTAATTTCTAGGAAGAATGTAATGAGACAGTCCTCATGGTGTGGGCTTTTGACTGATTAAACAGTCATATGTCAAGTCCCTTTATGGTGCCACAGAAGGAAGGAAAACTAGTGAAAAAAAGGGAATTGATATACTACATTGAATAATAAACAGTGTAATTTTCCTGCTGTATTGTAAGCTGGTAGAAATGTCTAAAAATGCAAAGAAACATTTTACTTCCTTAAATGTTTTTTTCTTTTGAATAATGAACAATTAGGCATCTTAGAGGGGGTTAATTTTGTGAGCAGAATATTAATAATTTATGAATGTGTTAAAGGTATTGATCATACAAGAGTAGAAGCATTATGCTTGAGCTCCTTCTGTAATGCATTAAAAAGGAAGTAAATTGCTTCAGTTTCATACTAAAATATGAGGCTAGCAGACTGTAGTTTAAAACATATGTAAAGTTGTTTTCCTGTTTAAACTGCAGTCATCCATCGTTGGTGTGGTGGTAGCACACAGGGATTTGCTGGGACTCAGCCCCAGGCAATCAGCCCAGAGGCTCTTTCTCCTTCCCCCAGTGCCCTGCCCATGCCCACTCCTTGCTCTGGGCACCTTCAGGGGCTGATCTCTGCAGCCACAGCAGCTGGGGTCCATTTCACCTGCTCCATTTCGCCTGTTTCTGGGCTTGGGACACAACCCTTGGAGGTCAGCAGGAGTTATGTGAATTCTCCTGAAGAAATGGTGGGGAGATATCAACTGTGGAACTAGATCTATAGCTTGTCTGTTTTGGTTTTTACCAGCCCTGACCATTTTTTCATGGTTGAGCACAAATACCATAAATATTGTATTTATGCAAGGTGACTACTTGCAGCAAAATCCATAAGGCTTCTATGGATCCAGGAATCTTACCTGAATTTAACTGCATCAGAGATTTAGGTGGCTTTGAATTGTTACCCCATTTTATCATGGTTGCATGAATAAAGCTTTAATCCTCAGGATTGTAGGGTGTTTCTGTCAGGAAGGAACATGGGCATGGAAACCAATAAGTGCAATCCCTCTCCTTCTATTCCTGTTCTAAGGTAGAAGAAAGAACGATATAAACCAGAGGAAATAAATAATTGGTGAATAATTTTATTAATCAAATTCCTTCTAGACCACCAATCTCATTATTTGTTTATCAGCCAGGCTTCTACTAAATCTATTCACAATTAAAAAAAAAATTACCAAGTGAACAGCATTGACCCAATCCTTAATTAGGGCAGCTTAGATGTCTTGTATAATTAACTGGACTTTGTTCATAATTATTTCCTGATAGTTGGAATTGTTTTCCACAAGTAACAGAGCAATAGTAATGGTAACACCGAGAAATCTTTGATTTTTCAGGGTAGAATAATGGCTTGGCTTATTGTGCTTAAGTTGCATAAGACTTTTTTGTTCCCACTGATAGCTAAAAGTAATCACATCAATTTGTCTGGGCCACACAGGGAGGTTTTGCAAAATCAGTTCTTTCAATGTAGAAATGAGTATGCATCCAAATATTTGAAATGTGTCTGTGGCTCCAATCTATGGGCCCCTTGGAAAGAGGTGTTTGCTAGACCACTGCCTCTGATTTCAAGAGAATGAGTGTCTGCTCTAATATGAGAAAATAGTAGTCGTGTTACAACTCAGGGTTGTTTGGAATTCATTATGAAGCTGTGTGAAAGAGCATGTGGGTTAAAGAGGTTCACTGCTAATTAATACCTTTACTCCTAACGAAGTAGCTCCTTGCTCCTGGGGTTAGGCAGAGTGTGAGAAGAAAAAGAAGCAGGCAGTTGTCTGCAGGCTCTTTCAGGCCTGAAACAGCAGAGGAGTACATGTAAAGTTTAGGGAGACAAGCACCAACACAAGGTGTAACTCATTGCCACCAGATTTGCAACAGCCCTAAGGCAGCAGGGCTGAATGTGTATGATCAGAATAAGACTTCTTTTCTAAAACTCCAAACTTCAGAAGACCAACAAGGGTTTTCTTTGTATAATTTTCTGTGAGATTTGCTTAACCTGAGTAGTCTTTCCACAAGAGGTCTTGGATGGTGCTATGTTGTGTTCAGGCTCGAAAACACAGAAAGAGTTATGACAATTATTCATCTGCCTCTGTCCTCTCTTCCTGGCAAAGATGCCTCTGATCTGCTCATCTATGAAGAGCCTGGTGAATTTGGGTCATTACTTGCAGATCACCCTGTTGCCACCAGTGTAGCCAAAGTCCATAAGCAGTTGGACACTTTCAGGATGTTGGGAGGACGTGAGCAGTGTGACTCCTGGAGCGTGGAAAGCATGGTGGGCTGTGTTGCCCTGAGAGCCATTCCTATTTGCATCCTGCTCATGAATCCACTGACCCATTGCCTATGCATTTTATGTTACTAACTAATGTCTAATTATTTTTTTCACTGTTGAATTCCTTGCAGCTCTCTTTAAAGTTTAGTAGGTAAGAAGATTAAAACATAAATGCCATTAAATATGCTTTAAATATCAGACCTATTGAAATACTTCCAGGTTCTGTATCCTCTTAAAAAATAATCCCTATTCAAAACAGAGGAAATGTCATCTGCATTAGTGTCTTCTGAGTTTAAGATTGGATTATACGGGGAATTATGTAAAATAGCTTTGGAAATCTGATAATTAAAAAAAACTTTGGACTATGTTATTTATGACATTTTAAACCTCTGTAACATTTGGGGATGTTTTCTGTGCCGTACATGTACTGTTAACTTCACCTGTAAGATTTTCTTGCATAACTTCGTGTGAATTAATGGTCATAGAGTCTGAATTCAGATTCAGTCAAGCTGGATGTGCTGGGATTTGAAGGCAATTACTGGATCTACATGAAGTTAAAGCTGGGGATGGGCAGATCAGGATGTTGTTCTCAGACCACTTTGTGGGTTGTCCTCTGTCTCCATAGGGAAGTCAGGAAGAAAAGAACCAGAGGCTAATGTTAGCTGAATTACTTAAGAATGTCCTCCCATATCATCCTGTATAGGAGCCCCAGAACATCCCCAAAAGTCCTCAAAATTTCAGTGCCCATTTATTAATGAGCACAATTACTCCAGTGAGTCCCTCTGAAAAGGGCAAATGAAGTCCCATTACAGCCATTCCAGTTTGCACATTTAAGTGTTGTAGTACAAAAGGCAAATGGTCAGGACAGGGCTGCTTGGCTGCTCCAAGCCCTGCAGGTTGTGTCCAACACAGAATGCCAGAGCATCTGTAGGATGTTTCCATGGGTCTGCTACCAGAGCTGGGAAACGAAGGGGTCCTTGCATCAGTGTGAAGTGCCAGGGAACAGAGCTCATTTCTGGGAAGGGCAGACAGGATTCCTCTCCAAGGCTGGTAGATTCTCTGCTTTGTGGAGTAGGAAGAAAAACCCTTACACCATCTTGGTTTCTTGCATCAATGAATACACAGCACAGGCTTTGGCAAAATGTCACAAGACCTGGAGGAGAGTACTGAGGTGGACCCTGGAGCCTGGGTGTGGCCTTGCCATCTCTCTCTTCCCAGGATACACCCACCCTGGGCCACACAAACCGCGATGGCTCTCTCTGTCTCTGTGGTCACCTCCCCAGGAGCTGGCTGTGGCTCCCTGTGCCTTGCCCCTCACAGCAGCTGAGCTGGGAGCCATGTCCACTTATGTAGAAGTGCTCCTGATAAATATTGACCAGAAAACTTAGCATAAATATGCAATGAATCTATGAGCCAGTGGGAAATGTTAAACCAAATATTTAGGACAGAGGCTTTCAAAACAGGCCAGGAAAATTCTTTTTCCAGCAAGAGGTGATATGAGCCTATTCTTTCTTCAGCTGGCTAAGCAACAGCGGGAGTGTTTCCTACTAAACAGCCTCATTAGCATAAGAATAACTACAGGGTAAATTTTCAAGCTCATTCCAAGTGAATTCAAAGGGGGGGGGGGGGAATATTCTTTTAATATGCGCAACTCATGCAAACAATGATATGAAACTAATTCATTTCATCATATTATCACCATATCATATTAACTTAAAAGAAATAATAATGCAACATGGAAATGTTTGCATATTAGAGAGAACTCTCATTGTACCCTATTAGCACCATATCGTATTAGTATTAGTATTGCATTAGGCTATTATGCTACAGTGCTAAAATGATGAAATCCCACTGTGAAAACTGATATTGAATTCTTGTAATGTTTCGGAACCATTTTTAGCACTGAATATAAATAATTCATGGGAGCATATCTAATGAATTGATGAAAACCCCCCATCCCTTGACATTGTGACAGTATTTATGAATGTAAAGTCATGAACAGGATTTTTTTTTTAATGGAGATGCGCTGGGACTGAAATATCTGGCTTATCACTTGACCCAGTGTGCTTATGTCACACAGAGCGTCGGGTTGAGTTGCCACATTTCTCAGGTAACACAGCAAAGGTGGCATCTAAGAAGTGGCCTGTTCCAGGATCAGGGGTGCACAGCTCCCCTTTCCAGATGGGCTGCCTCCAGGACATGCTGAGACCCGTGAGCAGCCAGACCCTGTCCAGCACAGGGTCACTGCACTAATACCACTCAGGCCCATCTGCATTGACTTCTTGAGTTGTTAAGATCTGAGACTAATGGCTAAATGCTAATGAGAAAATATGTATTTGCCTCACAGGCTTTTATGGAATTATCCTTTCACTTACCCAGCATTTGGTGTTGTTGTGTGATTGCAAGGGTAGTTATTACCACAAGCAGTGCTGAACTTTGTTTTATGCAGATGTATTGCTGGCAGACTGGATCCCATGACTCTTTAGGAAGGTAGAGGGCTGTATGATGAACTAGTGAGCATTAACTCAGCCTTTAAGGGCCCCGTGAGGAGCAGCTGAAGCAGACAGCAGTGTCTGTCCCTGTTCCTGGGAGGAGAGAGCGGCTGTGCTGGCACAGGAAGCAGGTGAACTGTGTTCTGGGTTAGTCACTGATTTATGATCTAAATTACCATAACCTCGTTCCTTTCCTGCTGCTCTCCAGCATCTCTTGGCCTATGCAGCAGATCCTTCCTCTCTCTCCTCTGGCTCCTGCATTTGTGTCTGATTCCATGCAACACTGATGACCCTCAATCTAAACCATGGTGCTGCATGACCTATAGGAGAAATGGTAACAGGGGACCCCTTCACAAATCCTTCAGTTTCTTTCTCATGAGGTGTAAATTCAGAGCAGGAGATGCAGGGAAAACAAAGCTGGATTACTGTTTCCACTGCTTTCCAAAAGCACATGAGGACACTGGCATGCTGTGTACCCTGCCTGCCAGGCTCAGAGAGAAGAGCCCATGTGTGCCATGTCGTGAAAGTTTATTGTGCTCTTCAGGCTTGTCCTTTCTTCAGCAGTCTGGGATGCATCTGCTGTGCTTGCAGTGGGAAACATCCGTCAGGTGGGAGGAATGGCTCTGGTTTCAGTGCATGAGACAGCAATGTGGGGGAAGTTTCTCTAAAGGTCATCAGGAGTCACACACTCTCAATACTTTCACCTAGTCTGGCGATTTCAAGGAAAAAATACAGCAGCAAGCTGGGGGATGTTTTTGGTTTTGCAGGATGCAGGGTCAGAGCATTGCGACCTTGTTCAGAGCAGAGAAGGAGCTGATGGGAGTGAGATCCCAGGAACAGCATTATGCAGAATAAGAGCAGGTGAAGAAATATGAACTGTATCCTGTAACCCTTGACAGATGTGTTATGCACATGGTGTTTGCTTCACAACTGGCTTGAGCAATGAATCCATTCAGGAGAAGTTTGATGGTAGGGTAGTGGAGGAGTGCTTGTTTTCTCTCTGTTAATTTTTTTTCCTCACACACAGGTTTGGTTTTCTGTTCTTTCCTCTAGAAAATACTGCTATAATCACTGCAGAGATGGACAGTTCTGCTTAGCTCCCATTTTTGTATTCAAAACTGGAAAAATTACAAGTGCTTGAAGTTTATCCTGGCCAGTAAGCTCCTAGTTTTCACTGGTGATATTAAATTACACATATGTTGCTAGTGAAAATAATTTCAGTTCTTCCTGTAGTCAGTATATAAAGTGTATAAATAACATGTTTGAGAGCTGTTTTTTTTTTTCCTGTGCTGTGTTTTTCTGCTAAGTTGAATACCAGACCTAACATTTATTTATAAGGTAGCTAGAAGAGAATTTTCCTCTGAGAGCAGCAGAGACACTTCAGTACTCACCTAATTCATACTAAAAACAATGGTTTTTTTGTGGATGAACCACAGTAGCAACACATGCCATCTCTATACCAGCAAATAAAAACATGCACTTATTTCACCAGGATGGATGGATGGATGGATAGATAGATAGATAGATAGATAGATAGATAGATAGATTGATATATTGGAAATGGACCCTAAGGTAACTAAACAGTCATTAATTTTTTGCTGTGCTTCCAAAGAAGTATTTGAAATAGATTTCAGCAGCTTGGTGTGGCTTACTGAATTTGTTTGTATGGGTCAGTATGGCCTAATTTTTCATGTGGAAGCTCTTCTACCTGTGGATCATTTAAGGTGAATGTGACAATTCATGACTTTTTTTCATTACTATAAATATCGGACATTTACAAACTGCACCTTAACCTCCAAACATTTACTCCTACAATTATCATTGAATGTTCTGGTAAGCTGGAAACAACTGTTGCTAGTGAAGATCACTGTATTTTGTTGGAAAAGTGAGTGAGATTGTGGCTGGGATGCTTCCTGTGCCCAGGAAGGAAAACTCTGTGCTCCTGCAGACACAGGAGGTGGGTCCTGGCCTTGGGGCACAAGCAATCCCCAGGGATGGAGCCCACGGGGGTTTGCAGTCACTGCCTGCACTGGGGCTTGCTCTGAGCACTATGGAGGGAACATCCCTGGCTGATTTCCCACCTGTCCTTGCTGCTGGCACCTGCCAGGCTGCAGAAGGGGGAGCTCCCACTCTGGGGAGATACAGCTTCCTCTGCCCATGAGGTAAACTGCACCCTGTGAGCTGTTTGCCAGGCAACAGGTATGGCGTATCCCAACTTTAGGAAATCCCTTTTCCATTGTTAAGTAAAAATTGCCGTGTGCTTCATTAAAATTCTGGCTGTTGCAGTGAAATATCTAATAGAAAATATTATTGCAGATTGGACTGTTTCAGTGCTGGCACTATTTTTGACTTTCATGAACAGTTCTTTCAGCAGCATATTGGATCTCCCACAGAGATGGGTATTGAAACTGTTTGAAGCCTACTGTTTTCTGGGCACAAGTGTTCATGTCTACTTGCCACTCTAGAACCTTATTTTAATCATGAGTTTGAAGCTTAGATTTTGTTTCTGCTGCCTGTGAATGAATAAGACTGGTGAGATTCTGCTTTTACACTTGCTTGCATTTGGCTGCTGTGGGGATAGGAATGGTTGCTGTATAAGTTAGCAGCTTCCAAATGCATTTTGCTATTTCAGTATTCCACACTCTATGCATCCTATCATCCCCCATAACTGAGGACTGCAGGCTCCTCCTTTGCTGCTGCAAGCTTTGGTCCCACTGCAGGTAAGGGAGACACATCTGCATGGCACATTGCAGTAGGGCATCAGGAATAGCCCAGTGGGGCTGTGAAAGAGCCATCAGATACACATACTTCCCTTCCTTTTGGGTAGCCTGAATCTCTGTACATTTCCTTGGGATGCAGACACACTCCAGTGATAACTGAGTTGTATTGCTCTAGGATAAACTCTTCTTGTGCGTGCTGTACTCCTTCATCTTGCCAGGGATCACTGAGAGGCCAGGGCAAGGGCCAATGTCCCAGACTGTTCCCCTGAATATCTGTCCAACCTTTTTTCTTCTGTACCTCTGATACATCTCCAGCATGCATCTCCTATAGTCTTTGTTTCCCTGTTCATTCATGCTTCTGATGCCAAAAATCTAAAACCAGACCCCCAGTAGTGTTGACCTCCTTGTGCCTGTGTCTGTTTCTAAATAGCAGGGGGGAGAATTTCTATCAGAATCAGAAAGTACATGGGTTGAAGATGTCCGTAGCTGTGTGTGAGCTGGATTGAAAACAGCTCAGCTCCTTAAAAACTCTGTGGGGTTTATCATGGTGAATACAGCAAACTTGTCTTGTTTTCCAGAGCATCTCTCAAACAAGTGTGTGCTCAGCCACCAAGGCAGGCCTCAACCTGAGCTTTTAGGCTGGGACTGTGAGCTGATGTCCCCAGGAGCTGGAGAAGCCTGGATCCAGTGTGATATTAGTGCCTCTGTGCAAGATGCAGCAGGAGGGAGGTGGTGTTGTGGTGAGGTGGGAGACAGCCTCTCTTCCCAGAACCGAGCAGGATGGTGAGAGTGAACCCTGCCACCCCAGGCAGCCAAATGTGACAGTAATGTCTCTGCTCCAAGGGGTCTGCAGAAGCTGCCTTTGGTTTTTGGAAAACAAATGCCACAATCATAGGAGACTTCAGGAATCTGAGCAGTTCTTCAGAGCATTTGGTTTAGATAAGTAGAAATCATCAGCATCATCTATTTTTTGTGGTAGGTAATATGAGTGCTAATCTGATGAAATGCTAAATGAGCTATGCCATGTCACTGCTGGAAAGATTTCTTTTTACAGGGAGGAAGTTCTGGGTGCTCATTTACTGCACACAAAAATTTCTCAGATCAGTGACTCTCTCCAGCAGCTCTGTTATTTGAAAGGAACACTGAGATTGGTGCAGTGATAGAGAGAACCATAAACTTGTGAACAGTCATGGATGTGACAGTGAGGGGACAAAATCATGGATATGAAATGGGTCTTAGGCAGATGCTGAGCTGGTTCTGAAAACAGTCAATGAGCTGGAAGGTTAGACTCATAGAGGGATGAGAAGATTGTGCTGGTGCCCAGTTCAGGAAGGGATTAAAGCCAGGAGGGAGCTGCATGCACAGATCAGTGTGTGTGGGTGGAATTGGTGATACTGCTGGGCCCACATTCAGTCATGCCTGGACAGAATTTCTTGGGTCTATGGAAGGGCACCCATACATGTAAAGAAAGCAATGGCTTGGGAAAGAAGACCCAAAATTGTCATTGGAAGCTAAGCCTGAGTCATGGCCTGGCCCTGTTTAGATGAACTCCTGCACTGACCTGGGATCAGGTCTAACCCCAGCTCCTGAGGCAGGATTCCCCTTACTGTGGATTCCCCTGCCAGTGCAGGGGGGCAGCCCATCATGCCCTGGCAGGATCCTGGCAGGCAGAAGATGCTCTACACCTTCTGCAGCACAAGGCTCTGCCAAGTACAGCAAAGGCAATGGGAGCATGCTTTTGGATTTCATGTGGATTCCATGCCACTTTAACAGGCTTCTGCACAGAGAAAACACCTTGCACTTGGCAGAATCATAGCTGTATTGCTCAAAGTCCAATTACAATCAAATCTTGCTAATTTGTGCCCATAACTGGAGATTCAGTGAAAATAACAAAACTTTTGTAAGTTATGGAGTAAGTGGTACACACATTTAAGAAGGGTGGCTAATGCATTACGGAATTCATTATCACCTTACAAACTTCTTCACACTCTGGAAAAGGATGAATGCTCTTAATTCATTTATTTTGACAAGGTTTGTTTCTTAAACATCTTTTGTTATAGCTGACAAGTTTGTACTGTTAAAAAAAGAAGCAATGAATCATAATTAAGGAGACATTATAATAGCCCCTTCTTAGCAAGCCTGTGCCATTTTTTTGGCTACAGCTTGTGGCAGGCGTGGATAGAAGTGATTGTGTGTGGTACTGCACTCTGCTCACAAAAGCTGCTGATGCAGCCAGTGCCTGGGAAGTCCTTTCTGCAAAACAAAAATTGCAGTGACTCCATTTGTCCTTCTGTTGAGGAACTGCTGCTTTTTACAAAATTGATAAAGTAAACAAACAAAATAGTTCTCATTTGGCATAATATCTTAGGGGAAAAAAATTATAAAGGAATCTTTTCTGTCATGAGGAGGGTATCTCTGCCACTCTGACAATGTGCCCAAGGAAAGAGTTTGACTGAATGTTTGTTGCTATTAAAATCTTACTGTTTTGTTCCCTGCTAACATAGTATCTCATTGAATAAGAAATACAGTTTGGAGGAAAACAGATCAGATTCGCAGGTCAGAGGCTCTGCAAAAATGGGATTTGAACCTAAGCAAAGCAACCTTGAGGCAAGGCTGCCCTTCGTTGAATGCCAGATGTGCAGTGAGGGTAATTACCATGGCCCACGCCAGCGCAGGGTTGGGATGGGAGCCAGGCAAAGGTCAGCTCCTGGCAGGAATCTCCCTCGCATTCCTGGGCTGCCCCGGGTGCAGAATGCTGTTTGTCTTTCTGGCCAGCAGCACAGTGGGCACAGGTACCGGTGTCTGCCTGTAAATCCATAACCAACTACCACAGGTTAAACAGACCGAGGGAATAACTGCAGTTTTCCTGAGGAAGCGTGATTGTCAATATAGCAAGACCCCTGAATTATGAATTCAGCAATGATTGCTATTACAGAAATGGCCTTAAATGAGTATCATTTTGTCAATTAACCTTTTACAATTCATAGTTTATTATCGCCTAGAACAATCTACTTTTAAATACTCTTTTTTTTTAACACGACTCTTGCTGCTTTAAACACTTGCTACCTGCTCTTTAGCCTTTGAACAGAGACTGTTCTACTTGCTTAGCATAATGTATAACCCTAGGTCACAAAGCTAAAGAAAACCTGTTTAATTTATGGAGGATTTCATTGTAGCTGAATATTTTGAAAAATTTCCGAACTTTCTGATGGCGTCCAGGCTGACCAAGGATACAAATGTATCTGTGTTCCTAGGTCCAACCACTTTACCCTACTATAATTTAAGCTTTTAATTTCACAACCTACAGTGCCCTGGCTACTTAGCAAAAGAAAAAAGCATTCTTTGTGAAGACTCTGTAATAGAGAATTTTTCTGCTGCAGCAGATAAAATGACAATGACCAAGTAATTATCATAAAAATTATTATTTTCTAAAAAGAATATACTTTAAAAATAAAATCTCTATTATAGGAAAGGGAACAGACAGTAGTTTTGATGAAAAACACTTGAAAAAGGGTGATACGGTTTCTTTGCTATATAAATACAATTATTTTTTTTCTAGAAATACTGTTGCTGTAGCTGTAAAAGGATAGGAGAGAGGAAAGGTTTGCAGAGAGAAGTAGTATTTTTTATTAGAACAGTTGATATAGATGAGAAAATAGAAATGCTTTCAGAGGGCTTGTGTGACTGAGAGCTTTTCCTTTTTTTCCCCCCAACTATTTCAGCTGGTCCAATAAAATATACTCTCTCTCTGCCTGTAAACCTTACTATATTTGTATATAGCTGTGATTTGTCCACTAAGAGGACAAATATTTCTACAATTCTTGAAACTGGTATAGTCAGTAAAAGTTGATTATCAAACACTAAAAAAATTAAAATGCTTCCTTCAAATGCTGAGAACTTGGGATTAGCTTTGTCTGTGAAAGAGAATAATTGCAACCGATGAAGGAACTGCACACAAATAATAAAATGTGGTCAACTCTTCCTTTCAGCAGCTTTGAAGCAGCAGTAATCTAACAAAGCACCTTGCTCTTGCTGTGCTGACAATGAGTCCAGTCTACAAAAAAAGAAATTAAACAAAAAAAGACATTTTAATTTCAAGGTTCACTGGAAAAAACATGAAAAAAAAAATCAATGTTTGCCAAAGAGAAAGACAAACTCTGAAGGGAAATGAAAAAATGTATTTACAAGATTCAAAGAGAATCTATAAATAATGGGACAATAAAAAAAGGAAATAAAATATTTGTCCCTCTTAACTCTAAATATGCAGGTAATATTCCCAATAAATCTTGTACATGAAATGGCCTTAAGGACTCATCCAATTATATTGTTATCAAGAAATTACAAGGAAAAGCAAAATAACCCTCAAATCAAAGGAATGTTTGGAGCAGTTACATCTCCAGTGCATGGCTGCATCACCCCAGGGCTCGAAGGAGGCTGTGACAGCCCTGAGGGTTGCCCTTAGCACAGGCAGGGCTCCTGAGCAGCTCCATGCCCTGGGAGGGGTGGCCCAGGCTCCTGGAGCAGCTCTGGATGTGGTGGTTGTGCTTGGGATGTCGAGACAGGATCGAGCCCTTCTGCCTGGAGCTCCCAGTGCTTGGGCTGCGCCCTTGGCCATGGCCGGGCTCCCTGGGGCCTCGTGCCCAGGCACAGGGGCTGCAGCCACCCTGGCCACAGCAAGGACAGGTCAGCACAGTCTGTGTTCTCCCCCTGGCGTGGCCATGTGCCCTGGGCATGGTGTCCGTGCACACCCAGCCATGGTGCCCCTGCACACCCAGCCCTGGTGCCCGTGCACACCCAGCCCTGGTGCCCCTGCACACCCAGCCCTGGTGTCCGTGCACACCCAGCCCTGGTGCCCCTGCACACCCAGCCCTGGTGTCCGTGCACACCCAGCCATGGTGCCCCTGCACACCCAGCCCTGGTGTCCGTGCACACCCAGCCCTGGTGCCCGTGCACACCCAGCCATGGTGCCCCTGCACACCCAGCCCTGGTGCCCCTGCACACCCAGCCCTGGTGTCCGTGCACACCCAGCCCTGGTGCCCCTGCACACCCAGCCCTGGTGCCCAAGGCTGCTTTCCTCTGAGATGAAATTGATTTTCCATGAGCACTAGTGCCTAAGATCAGGCCTAGTCTCTCTGCCAGGTCTCTAATGCCTTTCTCCCTATTAGTTTTCTGATATTCAGCTACTGGAGCTTTCAGTAAGAATGTTAAGGTCTTATATATACTTTGTCTGATATATAAAACATTTTATCAACTTTATCCATTTAATTCTTCTACAGTGTACAGTGTGCTGAAGTGGCATTATCTTCACTTCACTGATAAGAAGATTTACATCCACACGAAGCCAGACTGGAAGGTCTGGGGTAAGGGCTGGGCCCAGAGCTGCAGATGTGGTGATTACCAGCTGCCTGCTTATGGTGGTGGCTCAAGTGGATCTGTCTCACCCCAGAGTGACCCTGAAGGTCAGGCACCTTTTAAAGGCACCTTTTTTCTTCAGCTTTGGCTAAACCTCAATGAATGTGGGGGGTTGCATTGGCCCTAGCTAAAGGCTACACTTCACTTCAGATAACAGAGCAGATAGGCTTCCTTAGGAAACCAGAGGGGCTCTAAACTGAAAAGGGGGCTTGGATCACCAGATGCAACAACTGCATGTGTAAAAGTATTCAGGAATTATCTTCTAGGTACCTGTGCACAGTGATGCTTCTGTCTGTTAAAGAGAAAAGGAAGCAGCACAGCAGCTCACGGAGGGAACAGTGCAAATGTTGGCCACTAAATATTCCCATGACTATGGCCTAGAGGGGAGTGACAGGGATAGGATTTATTGGCTAACTCCTGACTTGTATTAAAGAACTGTAGGACCTCATCTCTGGTATTTAAGTGTGTAAAAGGGAATTCATCCTGAACCCAAAACCCAAACCACTTCATTTGACGTTCCTTACTCAAAAAAGGCAACTTGGTTTGGCTTTCCTTTCTTTTTGTTTGTTTGTTTGTTTTGGGGTTTTTTGTTTTCCTGGTTAATTGCATGCGCCAGAAGGGATCATAGTTTTATAGCCACTATATTGGACTGCCTGATCAGCATCAAAACCATTTACAAAGTGTATGTTCACCTAAGCATATCAGCTATGCTGTGCTGTCCTCAGCCCTCCAGAGCATGCACTGATGCTCTTGGGTTTGGAAATGGTGTCGGTGCTGCTTGGCTGGTTTGCATCTTACTCCAAGCTTTTAAAGAACTCAGCTCCTGAGATAGACAGAAATTTAATGATTTAAGTGAAGCAATGTCATGTCAGTTGAAGAGTTGGTTCAGGGTCTGTAAATATGATCAAATGCACGGAATACTGTTCAGCCTGGATTCACAACCCTGGGAGGAGAAATCAGCTCTTACTGGACAAGGGGATTTTATGCCCAATAATTAGGCTAAATGAAGCTGTTGCACAGAATGGTGGCAAAGAGCCTCATTTTGTTGGCATGCTATAACATCACATAATACATGAATGTGTTGCAGTAGGTGCTGCTTTCTCCTTCCAAATTTTTTATTACAACCCTAACCATTGACACTTCATTCCCTGCCAATTCCTCTGCTCCCTTCTCTCATGCTGGCAAAAATATAGCAGGAGACCTAAAGCTGCAGGCCTTGGCAGGATCATGTGAATCTGCTGAACACATACATGCTGATTAATTCATTGCCTTAGCAACTGGAAAGTCTCAGAATATTCTTCCTTGTTTATTGGCCCTTTCAGAGTTAATGTGAGCAGTAATGATCATACATGGGCAAAATACAGCAACCATTAACTGACTGCACCTGCAAGGGCCAAAAAACTCCTTTAATCCCAAAAGGTTACCTGTTTCACAAAGTCAGATAGGCATTCTTTGGAGCACCAGCCCAGCTGCCATACTACATACACTGTACATGTCACCCAGCTAAATTTTACATGGTGGCACCAGTGTCCACGTACAGCAGTTTGCTTTGTGGGCACACACGTGACTGCTCCATGTGCAAGGAGGGGGGAATCTGGCTTTTGGAAAGCAGTGTGCAGATGGAACCCTTGATTGTGCAATTCACCTTTTTTGTTTCGTCTCGGAAGACTCGTGGGTCTGCAGAGGAAGTGATGTCCAGGGTGTTACTGTAGGCAGGGCTCGTGGGTGCCTGTCTGGGTGTGCTGGGCCCTGGCAGCAGCCTCACGGTCCCACAGGAGCTGGTGGCAGCTGGAGCTGGTGGCACAGCCTGTGCAGCATGGGGCCGTGGTGCCGTGCTGCCAGGGGAGCTGTGCCAACAGCTCCCTGCTCCCCTGGGAGAGCCTGGGGAGGGAAGGGCAGAGGGGCTCCCTGGGTGTTGAGTAAACACTGCAAAAGGAGCTGGTTCAGTAGATGGGCATGTCTCTGTTCAAGAGCAAACATTATGTTCATGTTTCATTCTTTTGATTTAGCTTTTACAGTGCTTATTAAAACAACATTCTTGGCTGAACCCTTGCTGCCTGATGAGCGTGTTCCTTGACTCAAAGTCCAAGAATGAAAATCTCTCCAGCTCTGCTGTGATGGATTATGGCAGCTCTAGACTATTTTTTCATAGTCTTTTAGAACTTCTGCATGGTTTTCACTCAAGAGTGACGCTCTGTCCCTCATTCGGATCATTTTGTTACTGGGGCCATCTAAGAGAAGTAATTGGATTGCCTGATTCTCCAAGCTGTCTTTCATCTAGATCCAAAGGCTGTCACACAGGCATCTACACATACATCAGTCCTAATAGAAGTCCTGTCTGTTTCTTCAGGAAGACTTTCCAGAAACTCTCCTTTTCTCTGACCATCTGTAGTTGTGGGCTCCCTTTTCAGCTGTCCTCACACATTGTATAGTGCTTTAAGACCCTGAAAATACACAGGAAAAAATCACTCCCCCCTTTTCTCTAGCAACTTTCAAAACCTGCCAGCCCTGTGGCAGATTCTCCTGCCTGTTTAGGGGAGCCCACACCAGCAAAAGGTCCTGTAATTTCTGTTATTCCCAGGAAGTACAGGAAGGTTCCAGAGCTCATGCTGCTTTCTCTGTGAGACCTACAACATTTTCACCACCTCTGAAGTAGCTGCTTCTCTCTTTTTCTATTTTTGTGTAAACACAAGCTGCCCATTGGTAAACTCTGAGCTTAAAAATCCAAGTGCTGTCAGGAGGAATCTACATTTGCTTTAAGGCAATTAGGTGACTCATGGCTGTGTCCTTTCTTCAGCTGCATGGAGAGAAGTCAAATCTCCCACGGCTGGATGAAGCCAACTCCCCGCCATCCCTCTATGAATAAGCCCAACACAAATGCCTATGAACATTTCCCAGACTGAGCTCAGAAATGTGCTCGCCGACACAGAGCCACCATATTAAAGGTGTTGAAGTGCAAGCTGTGTAAGCCTGAGGAAATGTACAGAGCTAATGAAAGGAAGACTGCATACTCCAGACTTTTTAGAGTACAACAAGAAATAGCATCTGGATTTCTTCACAGACTTTTTTTTTTTCATGTCTGTGAAAACTCTGATTCCATATTTACTAATAAATAACTAACAGCCTCTTACTCTGGTGAGACAGTTCCATACTGGGAGATTTACTTTAAAATTGCAACTGCTGGCTATCAGATATGATTTGAGAGTATTGATTTTGGAGGCAGGTATTTTTCCCTATGTACTCTTTCCACTGCCCTTCTTGAAAGATGCACCATTTCTTGTGAGTTTTTTGGGGGGAAGAATAGAGTTTCAGGCTACAGTTTTTATGAAAAGAATGCAATGCATCCTGAAGCTCAGAGACTACTGTGCTTGTATTAATTGATGTCCAGAGATGAGGAAGTCTTCTATTTTAAATCAGTCCTCCTCCTGCAAGAAGCATGGAATAATAAAAGGGACTGTCAACAGAGTACTAGGTAAATGTTGCCATGGGCCAAAGGACTCTCCCTTTACCTAGAGCTCTTTTTGGAAACAAGCAGTTACCAAATCAAAACATATTTACTTGATGCAACCAGTAGTGAAAACACTGATGTTTGCAAATGCCACCGTACAAACAACAAATTTTGCCTCTAATAGGCTGGTTTCCACCAATGTGTTTTAATGGTTTTTTAATGGTTAGCATATGGGCAGAGGGAAAGCCAATGTTTTAGAAGCTCCCCTCAGCCAGATAAAGGTGAGGAATTAATGCTATTTCAAGTCAATGCTCTTCCAAAAGAACTCTGATAACAGTAGTTAGTTAATCTGTTTGTTTCTGCCTGTTTGTGGGAGATCACATTGGGTTTGTCTTCAGCCTGGTTTGCTTGAACAGCACAGAAAGCCCAGCTTAAATACTTATTTTGGTCAAGCAGCACTTCAGGAAATTACTGATGCTGCCTTTGAAAGCTCTGCCTATTTTACAAAGGCGGGGAGGGGGAGATTATTTAAAAGTCAATGATATGAAACTAACTAGATATATTTGAAATATTGATTACATATATCTTCTGAAATAGGGTAATGGGATATTCCTAGATGCTGTATGCATGTTTATACATCTCTGAAATGTTTGATTAATGTGCACCTAATCTTTCTTTCTGTTAATAGACCATCATATTTCTTACTAAGAAATGAATTATTCGGCCACTGGTACAAGTGGCTGAGAGAAGACCATTTATAATGCTGCATCTTCAGCTAGTGTTTCTTCAGCAAGTAATCTTTGACCTGGAAAGCTGTTTCACTGAAAATGACTAATTTTGCCAATTTTACTTTTTGCTTTGAATATGTTTTTCTGGTGGCAGTTTAATCTATCCTAAAAGACTTATTTTATACTTTACAATATTGGTAAAACATAAATAGAAAATAGACAAAGGAAAACCTTCATGAAGTAAAACTTCAATTCCATTTATGGAGATCCTACCCCAGAACTCTGAATTTGGAAGTGCAAAGTGATGTATTGGTATGCAGAAAGTTAAAAAAATCCAAACAAACAAACAAACAAACAAACAAAAAAAAGTAAAAGACAATCCAGAATTGACTAGCTGATACTTGTCTTTGTTCATAAAATATATTGTCATTCTACTCTGGTTTTGAGTTTGCTTTCCATTTTTATTTTAAGATTATCTCACATTTTCATCATTTTCTACCACTTGTTTCAAGCAATACCACTTTTCACATCTCTCAAAATTGCTTAGTTAGGAGATTCAACAAATCACAGGTACTGATAACAACAGTTGCTCTCTGCCAGCCTTGTCTGTATCAGCCCCAATCTTGCCACTAAGACTCTATAAGCAGCACTTCTGTATGCAGTGATTTTCAAAATTACAGTGCTAAACTTCGAGAAACAGGGATGTTCATCACTTTTGCACATTTGGTCGTAGGCTCAGCTGGAAACACTGAGCATTATGCAGGCAAACAAACCATGACAAGCTACAGTTGTGGGACTGGGTGAATTTTGTGGAAAGGCTGCCGAGGGTTAGTTTGCTCCTTGGCAACTTCTATAAGATAAATTGAGCATTTGCATTTGAGAGCTCAGTAAAGATCAATAGGCAAATAATACAAAAGTCCAAGCTCTCTGAGTTTGGGTCATAGCCCTGAAGACAAGTCCTAGTGTCCACATTCTCCTTTGAACCCACAATTAAAAGTAGTAGTTTGGAATTTCCATCCACTTTAATGAATTTCAGATTTCAGCCCAATCCACATTTGACATTCAGAACCCTTTACAGAATGTTGAGTTGTCACTAAAAAGCAGAAGCATTTTAAAATGCAGACTTTTTGCTTTGAGAACAGAAAACACCCACTGAATCCACCTATCAGTAAAATCCAGCCTTGCATTGTCTTCAGCTTCGGTCTGGGGATGCTTGGGCCTTTTCTGCACTTAATTTTGCTCTGGAATGACAAGAAGTAGCAGTAGGTTGCATGGTATCTGTTGGCTTTGACATGGAGATTTTTTGATCCATTTTATGGATTGAAGTTCTTCCTATGGTGTCAACTCTGACTTTTGTAAAGCAGAAGAGGAGAACTTTATATAAGGCTTTCTTCCTTTCTTCCTATCCCTCTCTTCAGCTCTCTCCAGACCTTAGACCTCCCAAGGGCTTTTGGAAGCAGGGAAAGACAAATAAAGTTTACCCTGGCTGGAGAAGGGTACAATAGATGTGATCAGACTCTTAATAAGATATTTTAGGACCTCTGTTAAAAGGAAGGTGGAAGGGGGAGGAGAAAGTTTCCAGAAGCCATCTGTATAGGAAGAGCAAAAGATTATGCATAGCTGGAGCATGTGAGATAATGAATTCCTGCCCCATCCCTTCTTCCTCCCCTTCCTCCTCTTCCCCCCATGCTGTTATTTGGGGAGGTGATAAACTCTCTGATTGTGAAAAAGGTCAAGGAAAGTGTTTGGTTACTTTTTTTAAGACATGATTTTGTAATTCAGGCAGCTCCTTCTGAGCTGAGAGAGTTGGGAAGGAGCAGCTGCACCTGCCCAGGGAGTGAGGAAGTACTCGTGTTAAGGGCTGATATTGATACTTTTTACTGTGCAAGTACTGTAGTTAGCTATGTGTACTTAGCAAATGAAAGGTAAACCAGTCTTTTTATTGTAGCAAAAACCAAACATGGGTCATTGGTTTTTATTCTCAAAAGCTTCTGCTGAAATGGAGAAGTATCTCTGTGGGGAGCATCCATTTCTTTCCCCTTCAAAACATTCCAAAACTTTGCCATCTATGCCAGTCTAAAACCCTGGGGTAAATCTCTGCTCTGTTTTGAAGCATAAGGAATGCAGGAGAAGCTGGAGAGGTTCTGACCTCCAGTGAAGACAGTTCAGCTCTGCCATGGTCCTCTGGTTAGCAAAGGAATCAGAGAGAAGCCTTGCTTGAGGGAGGTGATGTAAGGAATTCTTTCTGGAGATTTCTAGTCCTCTCTGTTTTGAAAGAGGCCTATACTTTGCTATGAAGAAAAAAAAGCAGTTTTTATTATTTAAGAAAGATAGCTCCTAAGAGTTTTTGACAAGCTCAATACTAAAAAAGGGAAAAGAGGCATTGAGCATAGCACAGGAAGCTTTCAAAAATTGGCTATTACAGGAAACATTGTCGTGAAGTACATTTCTCTGAAGAACATGCAAAAATGTTCTCTTTTCCATTTTGCTACCTTGCTGCTAAGGTCTGGCAGAGGCAGCTTCTAACGTGCAGCTCCTGTACCTGAGGTGACATTGAAGCCTGCTGGCACTGGGGCTGTGGATGTTGGGCTGGGTGCTTCTTGGCCTGAGCTGGGTGCTTGGGTCCTGATGATCAGAGGGAATGAGAGACACCAAGCTAGAAGCCTTGTCCTGGAAGCCCCAGCTCCTGCAGGCTCCTGGAGCTGCTCCTCCCCTCGCCAGGCTGGCACTGAGCTGTGAGCAAGGCCCTCCTTGCCAGGGTGGTGTCAGCATGTGCTGCAGGGCGGCACCATGAGCTGCTAATTAATGGAAGGAAAAGGCAGCTGCTGAGGAAGTGCCTGATTAATCCATACTGGAGCAAAAGAGGGTGTATGAAGCCTCTAAATTTAACACAACTTTAGGAAAGTGTGTCTTTCTTCAGGCTTGCTTGTGAGTTAACAGCTCTTGACTTCCAATAAAGCTGAAGGAAAACCTGGAAAAGCAATGCTAAGCTTTTGAGTGAAAAGTTCAGACACAAGAGGCAGAGAAATTTAGACACTTTGTTTTTCCTTGCGCAATTGCTTGAAATTTTTGGGTTTTTGATCTGTGATTTTTATGTTCATAGTCTTTCCTAGGAGAAAGCCCCAGCACCTCAGCTGAGTGCTGGTGCAGCTGAGCTGTGCTTGCATTCCAAGGGCTGGGGGACTGCAGTCCCAAACTGTGCCCATATTCCAGGGGAACACGATGCCATGGGAGCAGCAGGCAAACCTGCCAGACAGGGCACAACATCTGCTTCTTGCATGGAGTAACAGGCACCTTCCCTCATAGGCAAGTTTCACCTCCCTGGAAATGAGTTTGGCACCATTTTTCTCTTCTATAGATTCTTGTTCTCTTGTGTCCATATTGATCTGTTCCACTTGGTTTGGTTTTAGAAGTAACTTTTTAATGCATGCAGCTTCTAACCCTGGGGTCCCTGCTGGTCACTCCTCAGCAGCCAAGGAAGGGCAGGCCAGGACAGGGTCCTGGGGTTGCTCGGGCACCTCTTGGACTGAGGCTATGGGGAACACTCCACAGAAAGATTGGAAGGGGGTAGTTATGCTAAGAATAATGAATTTCAGCTATTCCAGGGGGAAAACTTAACTGGGTACATAGGCACCCAGTCTGATAGTTAAATGATCTTAATTTTCCTTAATTAGCTTCTGTTACCTCCCCTTCTTCTCCAGTGGGGCTACTAGCAGAAAGGAGACAGGGGCCTCTGTAAAGTATCCTACAGAAAGCCTCCTGTAAGGCCTTCACATGCCACAAATCAAGATTTTTGTCCCATGGGTAGAAGGTGTTTCAAATGACAGTGAAACATTAGAAATAGGAAAGGATAGGGTCTTTTCCCTTCCTTACTGGTTTCTGAAAAGTGTGATTTATAAGCTGTCAATCATTTCCAATGATCTTAGTCCAGTGTTTACTCAAAAATCATGTTTGGTGTAGCTGGAAGTTGTTACTCACTGATGAGCAAGTCTGAATGCTGAGAATGAGAAATGATTGACATTCTTTAAGGTAAAGGGGGAGACTCTTCATCCAGCAGAAGCTGCCACTGGAACAGATGCTGTTATAGCTTCTGACACTGATCGTGATGAGTGGTGTGTAATGTCAGTAAAAGATGAGAGGCTACAACAACAAAGTGAAAAAGAAGCCTCTGAACACAAATCCCATGGCACCCTGGTAGCAGTTAATAGCCATGACTTCCGTGGCTGGAAATATGACTTTAAAAGGTCAGGCATATATTGGTTAACTTATCACCTAGTCACTAAATAAGCACAAGAGTTTGCTAATTAGTGATCTATTATTATTTGACTCTAGGTTTGTTGGGTTTTTTTAATAATTTTGGTTCAATTTTTTCCTATGGCTTTTGGCAAATATTGCCCAGTTCTCTTTTTATTTCAGGTTCTCCTTTTGGTTAAATATAGCAGATATTTACAGAGAATAATTCATAGCAGAGCTGCACATGGTCCTGAATACTGTGATGCACTCAGGGGTAATGCTGCATTTTGGGCATCTCACTAGCAATATCAAACAGCAAGTTTCCATCTGCAGTTATAAACTTTGTCCCTAAGTAGGAGGAACAGGCTTGGGTTTCGCACCCCCTCCCTCATTTTGCTGCAGAGTCCCTTGCCAGGTTAGTGGAGCAGCATGTGCCTGATGAAAGCACCCAGGAAGTTGTTGGGAGTCAGACCAGGACTCTCAGTTTCAAGGAAATCTCCCCTGAGCAAGGAACCTTGAGTTACCATGAATGAAGGTCCCTTTTGGGAGTAGCCTTTCACTAAACCCCCAAAAATGTGGATAGTGTTCACTTAATGAACTATAAAGTAATATCCTAGATGGCAGAGTGGGTGGACTTTTTTACTGTCTTTCTGGAGGGATGTTCACCTTCAAGCCATGATCTAACTCTTATCCTCCTAGCTTTATTTTTACAAGTGGAATTAAAGTCTTTAAATTGTTCTGTAAGTTGACAAATATTTACACTGCTTGCTGTGATGTGTAAATCAGTCCCTTGTATGCATTAGTAGTAAAGCTCGCTGTGGTTATGTCCAGGTCTCTTGACAGTTGTGCACATGGTAAGAATGAAGTGAGAGGAGATGCAGGGCTGAAATGTGACCACCCTTGCCAGCCCACAGTGCTGTGGCCGTGCGCTTGTCCCTGGCTGGAGATGTGGCCCTGGTCTGTGATGGGGATGTGTTGCTCTGTTTGCTCCTGCAGCGAGGCACCCCAAGGGTGCCCCTCCTGTCTGCCCCACAAGGACAGAGCCCCCCACCCTCAGTGGGGCTCGACTGGAGGCCAGGCACCCCTGGGTGCTGCTCAGGAGCCAGCCCTTGCCTCTGCTGCCCGCAGGGAAATGCCGCAAGGCAGAACACAGACACGTCCACTGCTGCCCTTCACCTCTCATCCTTCTCTTTTTGTTCCTTTGTGCTTCAACTTCTTTAATTGCTGAACTTACTGTTGGGCTCTGGGGTATCATAATTCTGTTTTCTTTAAATGCAAGAGTTCTCAGTGTTGCCTGTTGGGGACAGTGTGTTCAACAGTGCAATTTTTATTCATAAAAGTGCTTTCCCTCACATGATAAATTTCACATGTGTTTCTCCAGGAGCTACAGCAAATCCAGTTTGAGGGTACATGTTTTCATATGATCAAGGTTTAAAAAAAACCCACCATCTTCTTCCTTATTTTTCTCTTTTTCCATTTTGCTTCCTTTGGTTCTGGGATTTGTGCCCATATCTGTCTGCACTCAGAAGGTTTTGGGGATCCAGATGCATTCTCAAGGGCCGGATTACTGCTTCCCACTCCCTTCTGTTGTGCCCCATGGAAACAGCTGTGGAGCTGGGTGATGGGACCTGGGGATGTTTGAAGTGGTAACTGCTGCATTTGTCGTGCTTAATGCCTGTAATCAACAGCACATTTCTGTCTCCCAGTAGTGCAGAGGGTTTGTTGCAGCAGGCTTTTTGTGTAGGCACAGACCCCCGGGATGTCCATGAGTGAGCCAGGACACCTATTTCTTTTTCTTTCCCTCCCATTTTGGAGGGAAAATGGGCCATTCTGGAGCATGTTTGGCCTCACCACGTAGCTAAGCTGAGGATTCTGCTCCCCGAGGACCATGCTGTGATTTGTAAAGCAGTTTCACCTGGCAATAGGAGCTGGTGTAGGGGTTCTCTGCCAGAGTTTCCAGTCTGATGTGCTGGCCTGTCCCCTGTTCCCATGCCATGAGCTCTGAGTGTTGGGAGCTGCTGCTGCACAGTGCCTGGGTCTCAGTTATTTCAGCCCCTCAATTCCACACTCCTTCCAGCCTCCTGCACTGAGGCTGACTCTGTACCTGACACTGAGCCAGGGGGACAACATTTTAGTTATTTGTTAGTGAAACCCAGACAAACAAAACTTTTCAGGAGGCTCTTGCAGAAGCCTGGTAAGGCAGCATTTCTCTCCTCCCAGCTGTGATCCCTGCTAGGTGCTGTGACTTTCTGGAGTTTCTGTTGCTGGCTGCACACCAAACAAGGCTTCCTTTCCTACTCCAGCCTTCCCCTCGGGAATTGTCCCTGGTTCAAAGACTCCTCTGTAGGTCCATGGGCCTTCAAAGAAGACCTTTCCTTTGTATGTCAGCTTTGATACAAATGAACCTCGGAGGTTTAACTGCCAGATAAAAGTAGAGTGCATTAACCCCCTCAATTGCTCTAATGAAGCCAGGGTGAAGTTGGAAAGTCTGGGTCACAACTAATGGATGAGCCATTAACACTTCCCAGGCACAAAAGCACTTAAAAATATCAAACAGAAAATGCATTTAGTGACTTTCAGGTGCAGAGCTGGTCACGGTGTTTTGAGAGCAAACCATCATGAAAAGATTGCAATTTCATTGCCTCTCCCCTACTCTGCTTCCTGCCCTACATGTATTTACATTTAAGGTCAACTCTTCACAGGAGGGTTTTTGCCATCATGAATCTGACAGATGGCAGGTAACTTTTGTCTAAGTGCTTAACACTTCAAGAACTCATGTTGAGCCAGAAACTTGATTTCCAAATTTCAGTACTGATTAACAGTGCTGTACTGGCATGTATTATTGCTGGCTTATTCACTGAATTTATATCAGAAAGGATTGAGATCCTAGTCTCTCTTTGAAAGGATATCCTGCAGGATGAGTTAATTTTTTCATCTGACACCAAGAGACTGGATTAAGATCAGTTGCTTTCCTCCATGATGCTGAATGCCTTGGGTGGATGGGCAGTGGAACCCTGTTCCAGCAGAGAGTACCATTTGTAGATGTTTTACTGCAAAAGTTACTGCTCACCCTCAGTCTACTTTCAGAGACAGAGGAGCCTGTTTAAATAACATATGTGGTTGTTGAACAATGGGGAATGTTTCAGAGGGCAGCAGGCTTTTCCTGACAGGGGTTTGCTGCCTTGGACTAGGATTCAAGCTCCAAACGTGGCTTTGTGGAGGTGAAGACCTGAAAAGAACAACTCCCCAAAATTCTGTGAGGTTGCTTCTTCTGACAGGAACTTTTACACAAAGCCTGGTTATGCTGCAGGCCTTGTTCTGGGCCTTGGCACTGACTGCAACCTGGATTATGTTCTCCATAAAACAGAGCTATTGAGTGCTTTTCTTCCTGTTTATTTCCCCCCCTGGCAAAAAGCTAAGTGAGCTGCAGCCAGCCTGTGAGCTGACCCTGTGTCCCCATGGCTGAGCCTCTGCCCTGCTCACAGTGCCCATGGATCTCCTGCCATCCCTGAGCAGCTGTGCTGGGGCAGTGCTGTGGGCTGGGATCCCTCTCTCAGCCTTTACAGGTGCTGTTTCCTTGCTGGCCTCTGGGAATTTTTCATCCAGGGCACTCCTGGAAGACATTTCTGTTGCACTTGGGAAACACTTCCATGCTGAGGCTGAGTGCATGTCTTATGCATGTGGCCTTGTTGCAGCTCTGAGTTAATTCTGCCCACCTGGGAGAGGATGTGGGTCACTGGGAAAGCTGAGGGGAGCAGCCTGTGGCACTGGAGATACACCAGCCCCTGCCCCAAGAGCTGGATGCTTGCATAAGGCTGTAAATGAGGAATTCCCTTCCAGCTCAGCAGTGCTGTGATAAACTGTGTCATAAGCTTAAGCTTTCACCTGCTTGTGAAGAGCCTCCCTTCCCCAGCTGTGCATCTTTTGCACATCTGCCTGGCACAGACAGGCTGATGCAACAGCCCCTGTGGAACCTCACTGTGCTGTGCTGGCATCTCCTGGAGCTGCAGATGAAGGTTTGGTTGCGCAAAATGCTCTCTGCTACTCCCTCAGCGTGCTGGAGCACACAGGTTGGATTATGGAGCTGTAAAGGGAAGATGTATGTCTTAATTACCTACCAGCAGTTTGTTAGTCTATAAAAGAGAAATACAGAATTGTTATTTAAGCCTTCTTTGTATGATTGTTTTCATACTGAGCAAATACTGCCGACTAAAATTACAAGGTGGGACAAGAACAGAGTCAGTAGCACTCCTGTTAAAACCTCATCCTGCTTGGTAAGATATATCTCCTGTCTAATTCTCCACTTGCCTGTCAATCTTGTACCACTATCCACAAGCAGAAGAAGAAACTGCTGCTTTAAAACTACACAGCCTTTAGACTTCCAGATGAATCCTTAGGGCATAATTTAAGGAAACAGGGTCATGTGTTGGACACCGTGTCTTGCACGATGGTGTCATTATCTCTTATGTATTAGCAGGCTACTAATGCTGACATCTAATTAGCACCAAGAAACTGATTAACTCTCAATAGGGTCAAGAGAAAGAAGAAAAATAGATCTCAGGCAAGCAATTAGGTCATTTATTTAATAAATTAAAATACTTGTGATTATAAGCTCACTCTGTCATTTTATTTCTGTACTGCTCAGCTGAAGGCAGAAACAATGACAAAATAATAAATGTAACACCAGGTAATGGCAGCTTATTCAAAACACAGAACGCAAAATAAACCCACCTGAATTTCCTCTAATGGACAGTTTATCATCCAAAACAGATGTATTTATTAGTCAAAAAGTTGCATTCAAATACCAGTAAAATAAATGGAGTCTATTCAGATTTTTTATTCTCATGATTGGGCTGTTCCACACTATGGAGGCCAAGTACATAAACAATGCTTCAAGAAACCTTTGTTACGTGGCAGACATTTATGTTTATTGTGTACTTTTTGCAAACTAGCCTGAATGCTCAGAAATGGCAAGTCAGATGAATATTGTGCAGGCAGCAGTCACCATCTTCTTATATATCACCTTTGCCAATTAATCTTAATTTAAAAAAAAAATTAGGTACACAGTGTGTGGTAACTGGGAGTGGGGCTGTGGCTGAGCCTCATCCCCAGTGGGTGCAGCTGTGAGCAGCAGGTGAGCAGCACTGACAGCAATGAGCCAGGGAGTGCCCAGGGGCACTGAGCAACCACCAAAGGGAACAGAGGGCACACAGGTGCAATGCATCAACAGGAGGGCATAAAAGAGCAAGAAGGGCAGATGTTTGAAGCTTTCTGGAGTGGCATGATGTTACTGTGTGTGGGCAGAGACCTGAAACCTTCTGCTGTGGTAAGGTGTTACTCTGTTTGGCTGAATGCTTAAAGCTTTCTGAAATTGTTTGATGTTATTCTGCATATTGTAGCCATCTGAACTATGACATAGGCTGTGGTGTATGCTGAGACAAGGCAAGACTTTTTGTTTGTTTTTGTGAAAATGAAGTAAAAAGTGCCTATCTGTGCTATCAGGTAGTGCATTCCACCCACAGAACCTGGTGTTTTCTGCTCTGGTTATAGTGACCCAAAAGGATGTTGCTTTTCATGCTGGAGTGGCCCTTCAGAGCTTTATAACAGACAAGTTGCCCATACTCCCTTCTTGCAGACTCAGTTCGAAGCATTTCTTAATTGGGTTCATTTAAATGCTAATTTTATTGAATTCAGACTCCTCTAAATCACAGAGGTGAGTTCTTGTCAGACTTCTCCAGTAATAATAATAATATTTCAAAAGGTTTGGACCTCAGATTAGGTTTGAACAAATGCTAGAAGGTCTGATTGTGTGTCCAACATTGACTGCAAACCGTGAGGTTTCTGGTGCCTTGTTTCCTGTGCGAGATCTCTTCTTCCTTGCTGTAGGCTCTCCTGCTTTGTCTCTGAGTTTGAAACTCTCTTACTTGCAATTTAAAGATTGCCCTTTTTCTCCCCCAACAAATCTGTCTATCTGATGTACGTGTACTACAAGGAAGCACCCAGATTTTTGTTGATTGGGACCTGTACTGCCCTTCACAGCCATTTTTATACTTTGCTGGCTATAACCTTTTGCCTGAGCACTGCATTTCAGTGCACACTTGATGGCACCCCACGGTGGCCCTGTGCATGTCACATGGCATTTCGCTCACTTGTGCAGGTGTCTGTGCAGGCCTGTGGCTGTGCTGGAACTTGTGGAAGTGTGGTTCTCTGTTCAGAGTGATGCCTGCAGTGTCTGCTGGAGGGAGCAGGGGCTGGCAGTGCTTTCTCCCCTGGCCTTTTCTGCCTGTGCTCTGGCCACATGAAGCACAGGTTCTGCTCTTGGAAAGAGAGCTTCCCCCACCTTTTATCCAAAGATACTTTTAGAAGACCAAAAGGATAGTCAGACCTTTGCCAAGGCCCAAGATCAGTTTGGAGCTGTTAGGGACAGGCTTGGAGGGAACTGCTGCTTCTTCCTAACCTGCTTCAGTTGCAGTGGCCAGGGAGGAACCCTGTAGGAGGCCCAAGCTCGTGCCCCCATGAGCAGCCTCCAGAAGATGCCCTCTCCCCTGGCTGAGCTCACCCGAGTGCCACTCTGGGCATGGGGCTGGTCCTGGTGCTCAGAGGCAGGGAAATGCCCAGGGCCAGTGGGGCTGAGTCACTGCTGGGCTCCCTCAGTACTGGTGCTCCAGTAAAGGGTCTGAAGAGTCCCTGGAAGCAGCAGCACACTCTGAATGCCTGTGGCAGGCCCAGAGTTAAACTGGGGCTCACACAGATGTCTCTAAATGTAAAAATCAACACAGCAAAAGCCATTTAGAAGAACAGGAAAATAACCCCTCAAAATGTTTTTCTTTTTTTAATGTTTTCTTCTTGTTATTAAAACAAATATATCAAGGATGAAGTAGAGTATGTAGCATTAAGCAGTGAGAAATTAATCATTGGTACCTAGACTTAAACAGTTGATTTTTTTTTTTGAGAATGTCTTGAAACAGTTGTCATAAACACCAACAAATGCAAAGCAGCTTTCAAGATGACTTTTTGTTATAGGCATATTCCTGAACTATTCATCTGTGTTAAATGCATTTTGCCTTGAATCATATGTCATGTTGCCAGAAAAGAGTTGTTTCCATGCCAACTCATTTGCAACATGGGGGAAAAAAATCAAAGCTACTAACATCTGCAAGATGTCAGTACTGATATAAGCCACTTGCAATGAAAAACACAGAACTGCAGGAGGGTTTGCCAAATAGGCACTATATATAGGGTAGAATGTCATAAACTAATCACCGAACAGTGCATTTCCATCCCTTTTTTGGCTGTATTCTTGATCTAATCTCTTTGCCAGAAAAGGCTTGCAGCAAAAGGAGCATCAGTGTCATCCACATGCATTTCTCTTGTAAAGAAGGAATTACTCAGATTTGTTTTTCTGACTCAAGCCTCCACAAAAGCCACTTAATTTAAAACATATAAGAACTTGTACAAGAAACTGCTGCTTCACTTTCCATACTATTTCCTTTCAATTTTCTCGGCTGCAGGGTCTCCTTTTATAAAGGTCCTATTCATCAGCAAGATTAATGAGACCTGGTGTCTGAAACTGTGGATTCCATTTCACAGCTACTATTTCCTCTGCATTCTTCTTCCCACCCCCATCCCTTTTTCTTTTTTTTTATAAAAGAAGATTGTTCGTTTATTATCTAAGTATTATGAAATGCCAGAGGCTGAGGCTCTGGAGCCTGAGCAGTTCAAATATCGAGGTGTATTTAATTTTAAGATGATCCAAGCATTGCTGTATTTGGAGAGACATTGGAGCTGGCATTACCTGTTTTTTTTTTTTCCTTTTTGGAGGTATTAAAGCAGTTCTAATTTTCAAAAGGTGTTTTTAATACATTGTTGTAAATTCTTTCTTTTTATATCTGGAGGGTGTACCAGGTTGCCAGGGTATAGCAGGTCACCTGTAGCACGTGCTGCCAGGTCCATTGTCTCCTCTCACATGGCTGTCAGGGCATTTGCTCGGTGTGACACACGGGGTTTGGCTTGCAGGGTGGGACGGGACTGGGGACAGCCATGCCAGCAGTGGCACCTCCACAGCCAGGGGCTCTGCTGGGCGCGGAGCTGGAGTGCCCAGGGTCCCTGCAGCAGCTCTGTGCCCACCTCCTCGCTGGGCCAGGCCAAGGGAGGATGTTCTCCTCCCCTGCCATCCCCTGAGTGCAGGGTGCCAGGGCACGGTGCTGCTGGCACTGCTGCCCTGAGCACAGCGCTGTCAGCACACACCTCAGGTCTGCAGTTAGGTACAGGGAAGTGCTAGCTCCCACAAAGGAGCAGTCATGCTCTCTCAGTACTGCTTACCCCATGAAAGCAATTACCTGAGTTGTCACGGCGGCGGGGAACAGAAAGGAGTTAATTTCATGGGAGTCATCTTTGCATAAGAGAGATTTGAAACATCAAATTGAAACATTTATGGCAAAACCTTTTGCAAAGAGAAGGTCTTGACTACCTATGCTTGTTAGTAGGGTAGAGGGGGATGGGACATAACTAATCTACTGCATTTCAGGTATTTCCATAATTTTACTCCTACTATCTTTAGACTGATAAAATTCTCATAGAGATCATTTTTATACTTCATAAAGATCTCAATCCAAATTCATATAACTTTGCTTTATTAGAATGCTTCTACTGAGACTTTTTAATAGAAGACTATCACAGGCGAGCAAAATTGAGAGCAAATGTAGGAATTGATTCCTATAGCACATTATTTATTTCACTGAGTTTTGAAAATTAAACCTCAAGAAAGACCATTTAAGGATATGAAAGATTACCTGATTTTTTTTTTTTTTTTTTTTGAATGAGGATGAAATGCTGTGAGCTTTGCTATTGCTGAGCAGAAGTTTAGGTTATATCACCAAGAGCACATAGCACACACTTCAGAGTGTTGGTTTTGCATGCAAGTTCAGTGTATGTGTGTATTTATACATATATACATACCTTACATAGATGTCAAAATGCACATTAATATATGTAATAGGCTGGGTAAACAACGTTAAATTGGCTTCCATCTGAAATACATTGTATTTAATTTCTGATACAAATGTAATTGAAGGAGAGTAGAAGGTATTGAGCTTCTGCTTCTTAAAATGTATGTGCTTTGTGCAGTGTCAATAGCATCCTTTTAACTAAGCAGTTTCTTTTTTTCCTGTGTGTGTACTAACTCAGTAGAGCAGGAAAACATCTTTAGAAGAGGAAAATATGACTGTAAAATGATTTTTAAGAGTTCATTTGAAGTCAGTCAGGCACAACACCTAGAAATGCTTTAAATTGGATTTTTTCTTAAATCAGATTTCAGGTTGACAGTGTCCTACACTGTTATGCCTAGAATTATAACCTGTAATTCTGTTGCACTTTGCCTATCTCCACTCACAAACACGTGCTGCATCTCCTTCCCTTTGCACTAGCAATAATGCAACAAGGATAGCTCAGTCTGTGTATGCTGACCCTTGAAGAAAACTGAGTATATTTTAAAAAGGGTTTCAGTTTCTAGAAAATGACATGATGAGGCAGTCTCTGTAAGGAAGGGCTGGGGTGTGTTCAGATGGGGCTCACAGGGTGTGCTGGGGAGAGCCTGCGAGCCCCTGCCTCGCTGGTGACTCCCCGGGCAGCACCAGCCCTTCCTCTTGTCCCCTTTTTGCCCCTGCTAATGAAGGTGCAGGTGAGGTGAGGTTGTGGTGAGACAAGAGCAGCCCTGGCCTTTCTGCAGCAGGGCTCAAAGTGCTCCTTGTGGCATAATTGACACAGTTATGCAATTACGGACACTTAGCATGAGGTTGGATGAGCTCTTGACCAAAGGGGCTGATCGTGTCATGCTTTTTGCAATAAATATTCCTTACTGCCTAGCTATACTATTGAGAGAAAATGACCAGCTGCAGGAACCTGAACACACAAGTTCCCAGATTAGAATCCTGTCTGAGAACAAAATGCAGAAATGTGTGCAGGGAAATGCAGAAAGGTAAAAACCCCTAGTCCTGAGAGACCCCAGCCTGTGCTGTAGCTTATGATACTGGCAACAATTCCTGCATCATCCTCCGTTCTCATTCCAGGTTTGGCTTCAAATGAAGTTGACCCAAAACATAAGTTACAGTATTAAGGCACAGTTGTGCCCTAACAGACTATTCTGGTAGATAGGATTTCTTAAGGTGAAACTCTCATTCTTTATTTTTCAGAGAGATGAATAATGGCAGACAAAGCAAATCTGCTGCTACCTGTCTCTAGCCTTTTGCTTCATCTGAACTCCTGTGGCTTCCCCTCTCTGAATGTCAGGCAGTGCCATTGCCCAGGTCCTGCTCTATCTCCATGCTGAGCCTTTACCCACCATCTGATTCATCACAGTGATTTTTCATCTCAATTTGATGTGTGAGCTGCTGGCTCCACTGCTGTGTCACGGCTGTCGCTAATTTGGCATGACTCGCATCAGGGTAGGTTATTCAGTCTCTGTTTTTTCTTTTTAAGAATTTTGAACCCGAGTCCATCTCCTAGGTAGGGCATTGTCCTCACTTAACACAAGCACTTTGCTGATTTTGCTGTGTTGTGATCACAGAGTTAGTTTTAAAATAACATTTGTGTCTACTACCTGCATTTTCTAAGGCAGCAGTTACTTGATGGAATCAAGGATTGCTGCTAGACTCTTCTGCTGGAAGTGCCTTCCTCTCTCTTGTCTGTAGCAGGGAGGAACTAAAAGGACTCGCTCTGCTTAAATAAAAAATCCAGGATAGCTTGATTTTTATTGAGGTTTTGTTTTTATGATTCAGTTGTCCTGATGATCTTTGATCCATCAGTAAGAGATGTCACTGAGCTTCTGCGGTGTGCTGTGTGATGACAGCACGACAATGGATTCAGCAGGTGATGTGTTCTGGTGCTCTTCCCTGTGAAGACTGGGGGCTGTGATACTGGTTTATTTTTCAGGACAGGTCAAAGAGCTTTTTTTTGGTGTAGGCCCTAAGCATTTATTTTCTTAAAATCTTACTATTGTTAAGTAATCATTTGTAGCTTCTCTTTGTAATAAGCAAGTTTCATTGTGCCTTCACCTGATGATTTAATATTTTGATCAAATTACCTTTGAATGCTGAGCCTTTGAGTGTTTTTCTGACTTGGATGATCTTCCACATACAGCCTTTCAAGAGAATAGTTTTTAGAGGGTTTCAAGCCAATCATTTAAATGAGATCTTTACAGAATTGTTAATTCATCAGTTGTTTGAAGCTAGAGTGGCTTTTACATCTGACCAACAATGTCAATGTAACTGAGCCCAGGGTGAGCATGCTGTAACTGTCCCCTTTAGTCTCCCAATTGACTGCACACTGTAGTCTGTGAGCTTGTATTTCTGCATTTATTTCTGTGATTGTGTCTTTTTTTTCCTCTTGCTTTGAGTGAAGGAGTTGCTCCTTTTTATTAGAAAACGGGCATCTTCCTCAGGTTTTCATGCTGTGCTTCTTACTCTCTTTGCTAAACGTACCAAGCTACTGCTATCAGTCCTGAATCTGAACTTCTCTGCCATTTGAGGACCCAGGGTGCCAGGTGTTATCTCAGGATGTTATCACTCCTACTCTCAGGATTTTTGGCTAGAATTATTTCAGAGTAATTCTTAAAAACAAAAAAAAAAAAGAGAGAGAGAGAGAAACGCTCAAACACTAGCCCTTTCTTCTTTATTCTTAGTAAACCCTTTTTCTTTGAGTCTTTTGTTCCTGATGGGCTTTGCTGTGAGAAAATTTGTGCTGTACATTTCAGTAGGTTGCACAGGGCTCTTGCTTAGGAAGCCATCAAGACCTCTCCAATCTTTATGTTCTATTACTGATGTTAGTGCTTAAAAAAAAGGCAGTAAATCAAGTTGTCATTAAAAATATGCCTTTTTAAGGTGACTGTAGTGAGGTTTCTGTACTTGTAATTTTTCAGTTAAACTTTAAATATAAAACAATCAAGGAACATGTTCTGCTTGCAGCTCTTTCTCAGCATCCTGGTAATTTTGAATGAGCTTATCTACTATTCTCTTCTCTTTTAATACAGTAAGAGCCTTGCAACTATTTTTGGACCAGCTTTTTTTCCCAAGTGTTCAGTCACATTTAAGCTGCACGAGGTTCATGAGGAGATATATGGTTTCAAAGAGAAAGCAAGCTTTGAAGAATTTCTTGTCTGTAGAAGGATTTGTATGTATGAACTCCTTTTCTTCCTATATTCCCATGTCTAGTGTTAGGAATTATTTCAATTTAGAAAACTTGTTTTGCCTCGATCTTGAGGTCATTCTACTTAATGATTCTCATTGTTGCAGATACATTTATACACTTTAAATTTGTTGCTGTTCTAGCAGTGCCCATGACAGGTGATAAGTATTTCCAACACTTAAATGCAGCTCTGAGTAGTTTACAATCATCTGTCTCCAGGAATTCACATTGGATGCTTGTTTTAAATGCCTTGCTGTCCACTTAGGGAAATATCTGTTGGAGAGCCATGCAAGCTCTAGGGGTACCTGTGCTCCCCCCATCTCTAACAGATAAGAGTTATCTCCTGCATGTCTGCTTGGATGGGTTTGCTTTCTAACAAAATATGATTTGATCAGACACAGTTGCTTCAGGTGTTGGTCAGGTTTTGATACTCCCTGGCTAAACAAGGTGCAACACCTCCAGTTTGGACATTCCTGCTGTAGGGATTGCCCCTCAGAGGCATTTCTGAGACACTCAACTGCAAGTCCTCTGAGCTGAATGGGTGTTTATTTGCCTTGTGCCTTGGTACGATGAGTCTCGCTTCCTGATGGAGCTCTGTCACATCAGGAATGGTGTTGCTCTGCAGATGTTAAAATAGCACAGCTTTGCTTCCTGCAAGCAACCCCAGTGTTGTTCCACCCACCCATTCCCTGCATGTAGGGGAGCCTACATCATCAACAAGAAACACCATGCCACTTTCTGCCTGCAAATAGAAATGTACTTGCTTTCATTTCCCTCTGTAAATGCTTTGTTCTGTATTTCAGCACATTTTAAGCTTTCTATTCTGTGTTAGCACTTAGAATTTTCAGATTGGAGCACAGGTATTACAGAGGAGGGCCTGAATTAATTCTGTGCTGAAAGAGCTGTTCTAAACAGAAATAGTGCTGATGCACTTTCCCTTTTCACCTTACAGGGAGAGATTATACATGCATCACCTTGGGTTTGCAGTAGGCTGTGCAAACATCTCTTTTGCAACAGCTTGAGGCTATGCCATATTTAAATACTACAAATATGCAGTTGTTACAAGCATGCTTTACTGCCACGAAGTGCTTTGATCAAATGTTCAATAGATATTGTGACTGAGCAGCACAGGAACACACAAAGCATTAGCTGGTATTGTTAGTGAAAAACAAAACCAAACAAAGCCAACATTATGTAGTGCCATCTACTCTGGAGATAGCATTCCTATTAAGAGTGAAGTTGTTAAGTTCAAAAAGCCCAAATTTATGTACTTCTTTTTAAAGTTTAATATTTTCTTTGAGAACCTTATATGAAGCTATTAGCACTGAGAAGAAATCTACTGTCAAGAAATTGCAGTAAGAGCCTAAATTGAAAGCAGAATGGGAGAGTCTTTTTGCTCCACTATGCCAATTATGTTGCCACTTTTGTTTCTGCACTGCAAGACTGATAGGGATCTACAAATGCTTTGATCCCAAGGGATTTGAGCACATCTGGTAAAAATTGGAAATCAATACGTTTTTATAATCCCAAGCAAACTGCATCATTTTCATGGGGGTGAAAGATGACAGCTATCCAGAGATGCCAGGGATGTGGGTCCATCAGGCGTATTTGTTGGAGCCTACTGCTCAACATGACAAGTACAAGGTCCTGGTTACTTGGCAAATTAAGCCTATGACATGTCTCTCAATTAGCAAGGGAAGAGAAAAATGTTCACTGACCTTTCCATTCAGATGAATATTTTGAAGCTAAAGAGGAGGATTCACTTTCTGGATGTGAATTTTAAATGTATTGGCAATCCTGCTGAGGAGGCAAATGTTTAGTTTTCAGTCCTGTCACTAGACTGCAAATTCATCCCGGGTCTGGCTTGAAGCAAGTTTCATCTCCAAAGCTGGGAGGTAATTTAGTTTCCAGGGTTATTCTGTCCTGGCTTTTGCTTAAGCAGAGGCTACCAAGTCAATGTGACAATGAGAATTACTATCCACTAGGGGCCAAACTATGCCCACCAAAGGCTTGATTTCCTTTCTGAAGCACATTTCTTCACTAGCAGTTGAAATTGCATGCTTTTTTTTCCCTTTTTTTTCCTGAGCCCACTACTTGATGTATTCAATTCCAGACTGTCCTTGAGCTCTCCAAGTCTCACCCTGAATCCACAAGATACAGTTCACTTGTTCTAGAGAAATGTGCAGCAATTATGAATATTATGACTGTATTTGTCTATAGGGCAGGCAGGCAAGATATAAAAGTCAGTCTATTGATGAAAAACATAAAAGAGATGTCAGTTTTCAGAGATGGGGGAAATTATGTCTATTGCAGGCTCAAATCCAATTTTTTCAATGTGTGTAATAGCTGAAATGATCCTGCTCCTGGGTTGAAGAAGGGATTGTGAAAGAACTCATCCAGAGATGGCTCAGTAAAGGTCTGAATCAAAGCTCAGGGAAATCACTGGGCAGAGTTTCAAGCCAGACGTGCTCCTGGACCCTGTGTCCCTTGTGCATCTCTGTGCTTCCTTCAGTGTTTGAGAAAACTGACAAATGGAGGCAAGCACTGCTGAGACACACCAAGGCACAGCCCTGTTTACGTGTCCATGGTTTGTGGTCTCTGGCCAGCAGACTCTAATGCTGTGGGCTGTTACTGGGAACTTGGCATAACCATTGACGTGCATCTTTCCATAGACTCCAAAACCAAGAATTCTGAGATTGTTCTTGAGCTTTTCTTTCTCCCACAAGGTACTAACAAATGAGCTATTGGATTAGTTACAGCTTTCATTAAAATGTAATTAAAAGATGTCATACTTTTATAGTCGGACTCAGCTGTAGCCAAACATATGGGCACAGTAAAACATTTCAGAGAACGGAGAGATTTTGTGGTCCTGCTGAGAAAATGATAGCCTTATGGCTTCTCACTTAATTATTTCAAAATTAATAATAGCAATTGTTTAAGTTCTCCTTGTTCTAACAGAGCAGCTTTTAATATTCCTGGCTGAAATGCTCAGTTGCGAAGGTAGTTAGTGTGCTGTGGATAAGGAGAGCAGCTCAGTCCTGCTGGTTCTTACAAAAGACATCTTGGCTCCTTGTGCACATGCATGGGACATTGCAGGTGCTCAGGGGAAGGGCCCTGAAGCCCTGCCACTCCTGTCTGGAGAGGACAGCCTGGCTGCTAGGTCTGACATGCTTGCTGTGTTCTCCACTGCTGTAGCTGTGCCTTTGGCAAATTACTCCGAGATGGAGACAGGCTGGGATGTTGAGTATTTAGGTCACTTCCCCAGAATGGGAAGTATGTCTGTGGCTTTATTACAGTGATTTGAAGTTCTACAAAGTCAAGTAGATGGCAGAGGAGGGAGATCTCTGCTAATAGCCTGGTCCCAGTGCAGTCAGGGCACAGGACTGGCAGTTCAAATCATTGCTCCAGAGCAGGGATCCCAGCAGGGCTCCTGTGCCACAGAAGCCTTTGGGTTAGACAGCTTTCCATGCTGGCTCTGTGCTGTGACACAAGAGCAGTTCCTGGGTGTGAGGAGGGCAGTGCTGTGCAGGTGAGCCGTGCCCTGGGCTCCTGCTGGCTGCAGCTCTCCGTGTATGCCCAGGTGTAAGGAGGGGAAAGTGCTGCTGCCTGTGCAGGGCACTCCTCCCCACGGAGCTGGCTGTAGGCTTAAACACGGGGGGGAAATTGTAGGGGGAGCCACGGGCCTGAGACACAATGAGACACAATGAGACAGGGGCATCCTCAGCCTGCACAGCTGGAGATGGGGAGCCAGGCTGTCCCAGGACAGAGAGAGGAGCTGCAGCTGCTGCATCTGGGAGTGCAGGGACACTCAGGGTGGGTCCCCACGGCACCCTGCTCTGCCTTCTCCTCTGCTTCAGCCTCTGCAACACCAGGCAGGCTGGGAAGGGACACCTTGGGATGCAGGCTTTGTTCCCCTCATTTTTCAAAAGAAAATAATATTCAGCTTCTCAGAAGATGTTATCTATATGCAATGTTCTCTGTACCCCACTCTGGGAGACAGCTAGGGCACTTTGAATTATAAATGCAGAGAGAGTTCTCTCTGAAAGTAGTCGGGGGTTGTTCATTTATTCTAAAAGGTCCACAAATTTTAACACAGATTCAAAAATTTAATTTAAATATGCATTACTTATTGTTATACACTTTTTCCACTTGCTTGTGAAACTTGTTCAGAAATGAGAAATCACATTCTGTACCCATTGCCGGACAGAAAAAAATGTAATAAACAACCTTACCACAATCTATTTGCATGGATTACCTGAACACTTATAAGTAACTAATCTGTTCAGGAGAACCAGAATCAGCCCTCATACATGAAAAATGCAGAAGTTGCAAAATATAATTTGGGGAGGAATTAATGACTCTCCAGTAGCATCATGTATTTCTAGTCCCAGGAAAAAAAGACACTGTCACCTTGTATGTAATATTGGGATGTTGAGAGCACTTGCTCAGTGTAGATACTGCAGTCGGTATGTATGCAACACAACAAGCCCTACTCTTAGTGGTGTTAATATTAGTTAATTATCATAAATATCTGGATCACAAAGCAGTGACAACAAGGGAGAGAGGTTTCTCTGTGCCAGTAGCTCCTGCACATGTGCCCCTGCCAAATCCTGCGCAGCCAGAAGTGAACTGCTGGGCACTCCATACCTGCATGCACCTGGATCCTGCCAGAGTGTCACCGCTGGGGACCAAGATAAAGATTTCAGTGGGAGAGTGAGACCAGTAGCACTGTCAGGATTTGAAACAGTAAGAGAAGGAAGTACGTTCCTGCACTCTTGTCATTGGTACATGGAAAATGTTTCCATTTCACAAAAGCTGTTTTCCTGCAGGAAGCTATCAAAATATTACTTTAAACAAACTGTCTTCTTCAAAGGGCTGAACCAAACCTATTTCATCATCTGTGCAGTTTTCTAAAGGCCTGAATGTGAGCTTGAGCCCTCCAATTGCTGTGATTCAGGGAAGGCTAGAACATAAGACTGGCTAAAATATTCAGAAGTTAGAAATTAAACAGATTATAGTAAAGTCAGTTTTATTTGGAATATGAATTCCAAATAAATGATACAGTGGGCAACTGACTGCTCAGCTATCATGGACATCTGTCTGGAGATTATTCCTTAACAAAAGAGTCTTAGAAATCATTCATATAGTTTGCATTCATGTCAGGTTTTGGTCACAGACAAATTCACACACTCAGCAATGCAGTTAATCTCCTAGATACCCACCACAGAAGAATAGGGATTAATACATTTATCTTGTAAAACAATGCAGTCCTCCTCTGAATTACAACCAGAAATTAGACTGGAGTTATCAAATACGCTCAGTGAGGTTATGACTCAAGTCACTGCATTGTTAAAATTCCCATCTCTCATCGCCTCCTGTTTTGAAGGCTGAGGCCATTGAGTGTCAGCTGCCAACCGGGTTTGCTGCAGTCAGGGAAGGGCCTTCTCCAGCAGGGAATTTCTGCACCAGGGCTTTGCCTTGCAAATGTTATCCACAAGTCCAGGAAAGGTATCGGGAGACGCCCCTGGACTCGGTAATCCATAAAACCTTTATGAAAGTCAATGACTGCTCCGTCAGGGACTGAAGCCATCATTTGCATGGCATGCCAGCAGTGATGAATCTGTCCTGCAGATGTGGGGAGGACTAGTGAGTGCCGTGCTGTTTGCTTACTGAAGCCTCTGTTAAGCTCAGAAAAACTTATACTTAAAAATCCCAGAACAAAAACCCTCCAGACAAACAAAACCAACCCAAAATAGAAATCAAAAAGCCATGGCTATCTGTAAGGGAAGAAAATTTCCTAGTTTGTAGTGTTGGGGAGGGGAGAGAGGAAGGGCTCCTTCATTTTCTATTCCTTCTGAATGTATGTGGCACATGCATTTATAGGTTAAGGGTACCTTTGAGGAAATACAAATCTCGCAGTGATTAACAGAATTTTTATTTTCTACAAGCCTTGTTACAAAATTCACATAGTTCCTGCCTCCGAAATGATAATTAATCTGCTGGTGTGCGTTGTCCGTCTCCAGATTTCCACGGTGGGACACTGGCGTTTCTCATTAAAATGAATCCTGGAGGCACTTTGTTATTGTTTAGACTGTGAAAACCACGGCGGGTTTTTTTCCCCCTCTGTATGTTTTGTAAGTGCTAAACGCAGGAGGAATTTAGCACATTCTTTAAAAGACTGCACATTAATAATACATTCTCGACCACAAAAAAAAAAGTCAAACTGCTAAATGGTAGTTGTTTAAGTCAACAGCATACAGGAAAAGGCACTTTCCCTTTAATCTTTGCTACAAAGGGATGCCCTTGTAGTCGAGACAGTATCATCTACAAGTCGGCCAATTCTTGCTTGATGTGTTGATCTTGTGCCTTTTAACAGTGCTTTAGGGGGTTATTTCAACAGCATTGTAGATGACAAGGCTCGGATTAGTGAAACTTTTCAACTCCATCTTTGTTTTTGAAAAGGCTGCCTGCTGTATGAGAGCGCTTGTAAGGCCCTTTTGTGCATCTCAGTCTCTTGCCATAGGTAATTATTTATTAATGCAAACCCTGCAAGAAAGATTGACTGTGTCAAGAAGAGAGCAAGGCAATAATAACCTAATAAAATTCCACCCTGATGCCCTTGTCTGATCTACTGATGAGAGTCAGTAGTTCTGCCTTTTTCCCCCATTGCATCAGCTAATTCCCAAATTCAAAAGCAGTTTTGTTCAGTAGTGCTAAGACTGTACCCAAACAGTCCCACAGCCGGGACGGTGCTCCTGCCAGCTGATCAGTGTTGATAGCGTTAGTGCTGCTCTGCTCTAAGCCTGTGGCAATGCTGCAGCATTCACACAATGCAGGGGATTAGGGTTGTGGAGCCACTGGTGCTAGTCTGAAATCAGCTGTCACATGGATCAGATGAGCAGGGGAATGTGTGCTAGGGAAGTGGTTTACTCTGGGTTCAGGTTTTGTTTTCACTCCTAGCCCCAGCAGTGCTGTGAGCTTCTCTCACAAGCTGCTTTGATTCCAGCCCTTCTGGCTTTGGGCTTGGACAGGCAGCGCGGCCCCCGCTGTGTGCTGGGGCTCCAGGCTCTGCCTGTGGGTGTGGAAACCCTGGTACAGCAAATCTTGGGGCCCAGAGGAGGAGGCTGGAATGAGCCTCCCTCCATTTGGCAGTCTGGTTAATTTCTGAACATCCATGTGCTCTGTGAGCTACGACCTTCTGTCCGGGTTCAGGGACCTTGCTGTCCATGAATGTGTTTGAACCCCTCTTGCACCTGCTGGCATGGGCCTCCTCCAGGCTCCTGTGGCAGCTCCTCCCATCACCTTGCTGCTCCCTGTGCAAGGAAGTGCTTGCTCTCACCTCTTGTGAATTAACCTTCATATTCCACCAGGTACCTCCTCATTCTCGCACCACAGGGGTAAATTCTGGCTAAAACCAGGATGCTGCTCTGCACTTGTTCCACTCACAAGCAGGAGACAGGCTTTATTAAAAACTAAATTTAAACCTTACAGCTCTGTGGAGAGAGAAGGTAGAGTGAGGTTTGCACAGGCTCCTGGCAGGTTTTGAGCTGTCAGGTTTGAACAGGCAGAGGTTTTGCAGAGGCTCTTAAATTACATGTACGTGTTCAGTTTCAAATGACTCTGGATATGGCTTCTTTTGGTCATTTTAGGGAGGGATTGCTCAGACCACACAAAGCATCAACTTCTGAATTTTGTCTTAAAATAACTGGCAAGTCAACTGTCCCCTCAGCTGAGCTATGTGGCGGAGCGACAGTGTGACTTCGTCAGGTAAAGTTTCCCTTATGCAGAAAAACTTTGGGTTAGTTACAAAGCAAAACTTGATGGCTTCCTTCTTAGGTTTTTGATTTATTTTTTATTTTTTCCCCTAATGGCAAAATGCCCGGTGCAAATCAAATCCTTCAATTCAGTTTCCAAAAAAAAAGCTATCCTGTATGCCTGAAATATTAATTAAAAAGAAGCAAAAAGAGAAAGATTTGGACAGATCCCAAACCAGCTACTCAAATATAAATGTCTGCAACTGTCATGTGAACTTCTCAGTAAATGAAACTATAATCCATCCTTCCTAATGTGGAAATGCTACTTGATTAGTCCAATTAAGAGCAGATTTCTGACAGAATATTACTTTAGGGTGTAGTTTCCTTAAGGATGAAAAGATGCCAATTTAGAAACAACTGTATGTGACTCGTGTTAATAAAAATTAGAAACAAGGAATGACATAGTAAATTAACCATTGGAATTACACATTGGTTTGAGTTTCCCTTCAAAGTAATATAAAATATGTAGAGTAATTAGGCTATTTTTACATGGACTGATTTGGTGAATCAACATCCTCCATTAAACTTTTAATTTGCCCAAGTAGAACACCGATGTATTTTGGTTTGTTTGGTGATGTGTTGATTGGTTGGGTTGGTTTTTATTGCTCCATTTGAAGAAACAGTTCACTTGAACAAAACCCCTTATTTGATCCTGGTAACCTCTATTTTTTGGTATTATTTTGGTTTGCTGTCATAGGGGTCTGTTTGTTGATGAGAGTTGTTTTAGGATGCCTGTGTTTAATTGTGATGCCCCCGCATGTGAGCGGCTCTGAGATGCCCACTTATGCACTTAACTGCTTGTGATAGGCTGGGACTCTCCCTTCTCCCACCTGCCTGGCTTTTGGTTTATTTTAAACACTCTGCTTAGCTGCCCCATGACCAAGTTAGCCTGAGTTCTCCTTGCAAGAATTTGTGAGCTCTGCATATGGCACAGAGGAGGTGGGGAAGCTGTGCCCCTTGAACTGCCCCTGGGCAGTGGTGTGGGGCTGCAAGGCTCCCTTTGGGGTGAGCAGCAGGGTGTGCCATCATTTTGTGCCATCAGGGTGTGCCAGGCAGTGCCAGCAGCCTGGGAATTGCCCAGTAGCTGTGGGGTGAGTGCTGAAGGGACTCACTCTGCTCTCACCCCAGCCAAGCTCTCCTCGGCATCTGCAACGTGGGGAGCCAGTTTCAAAACCTTTATTGTTTTGTACAATATAGTGTAAATATTTAACAGGGTTGCTTAAAGTTCTTTGTGTTTGCTTAACTGAATCGAGGCAAGGAACATCAATTTTCTGGGAAGATTTCTGCTCTGCACGATCAACAGAATTTCATATTGAAAGATAGTTTATCCATGCAGTCATGCTTATTTTCCAGTTGCCCAAATTAAGACAATCTATAAAGAAATGTTCATTTATTAGCAACTGGTGTTTGACAGTTTATTTCATGTAAGCCTCCAGCTTTCCTTGGCAAGCTAATTTGCATAATGTGTTATTATGTCTAAATGGAAAACTAAATGCCTCCATGTGGTCTTTAAATGACAAGTGCTTGTCAGCTTCATGCAATATTCAGAAGTAATAGATCCAAATCACAACAGCACTCACTATGATGTACAAGGAGAAAAAGAAACAAAGCCCAAAAACTTGTTGCATATCCTTCCCTGACAAATTTACACTTTGGTACAGAATTGTCAATTAGAGTTTTCATTTGTTAAACAGTTGAGTTCAACTGTGAAGGCATTTACTGAAGCTTTATTCTGCACTGCTTTTGAGTAATTACAATTCACGCTGCTGGTTTTGTTTTCTTCATGTTTTTTGCCCCCTTTCAAACAATGCAGCTCAGGGAATTAGCTTCAGAAAACCTTGGCAAGGTATAGCCAAGAATTTCTGCCTTAATTACTTCTTAATTACTTCTGGAAATGTGAATACTCCCCGACAATGGTTACAATAGCTTTGGAAGATCCATTATGAAGTTCACATTTGAAAGTGTCCTTGGGTCTTAAATTTGTGCAGTTATGTATTAATAATTTTTTAAAAACAGAAAAGTGATGTGTTTGTGTGTGGTTCCAGGTTATTTGAGGATTCAGTGAGGATGAAAAGTCACAGTGCTTATGTAAACATTGTCTTTATGCCCTTTCTTTACATGTTTCTAATGTGCTACTCGGTCCCTCACAGCCCCTCTACCCTGAGCACAGCAGAAACATCAAAGTGGCTTCCACCAAAGAAGGAAAATCTAAACTCTGCTTTTACACCAGGGTGGGATGGGGTGTGCTGGCACAAGGAAGGGCTGGGGCTCAGCCAGGAAAAAACCTGCTAGCAATTAATGCTACAACATGATACTGTCAAGGGGCAGTTGTGACCTTTAGCAGTGCCACATCTCCTTTTTGATAAATGCTATTATTTCCATCTCATGTTAAAGGTTAGGAAAAGTAAACAATATTTTACATATAAGATTAATTTTTAACTTTTAAAATAGATTGTTATCTTGTTTCCTATTCATTGTGTGGTGTGGCGTGGTCTCAGTTGAATTTGACATTAGCAAGTGCTATTTAAGTTGGCATTAACTAATGAAATGGTTTGGAGCAGAGGTTGGGGTTTTTTTGTGTTATGCAACAGAAGTCCAGAAAGAAGATAGGGAGGAAACAGAAAATATTAGAAGGAATATGCTGTCTCCTGGGTAAATCTGGTGCAGGGAGAGAAAGAAAAACAGCCAGATACTTTTAGCACTAGTCTAAAACCCAGGAAAAATGTATGAGTGTTGGACTGTTGAGTTTGTTGCTTTTAACTGTCCTTTTTGGTTGCTCAGTGTTGCAGGACAAGGAGATGTGGCTGAAAAGAGACAGAAGGAAAAGAGAGGAGACCAACTGACAGAAGGAAACTATCTCAAGGGACAGGACAAGTAGCAAGGACTTGTGTCACAACTCTGGGCTGGCCTTGGGGTCGGACTGCTCTTAGGTACCATCAGTCACCACCATCTGGTCACTTTGCCTCTTAGTAGCTGAACACTGCAGGCTCAGAGAAATGCCTGGTGGTGTAGGTTTTAGGGTTTGGGAAGTGATGGAGATAATAAGCAGGCAAACAAAAATAACACCTGTTCTTCTGATGTGCTATCCTGTCTAACCACCACTAAGTACTGTGGCCAAACAAGTCACCATCAGCCACACATGGTTGACATTAGTTACTAGAAGATTTTTGGGGGGTTTGTGCCTGTTCTCTCTGCATGTGCTAGGTCACCTTTGTGCATTGTGTTCAATAAAAAGGGACCAAATACTGCTTCCAGAAGCCAAGAGGGGCTGGAAGCACTCGGGGTTCATGCCCGACGTTGGATGCCTGGCAGGCTCCTGAGCCCTCATTAGAGGAGCAGCACCAGGAGCTGCAGTTAATGAGGAGGTGGGAGTCCTGCCTCAGCAGTGTGTCTGCTGTGAGAGAAGGTGCTGGGCTGGTAATTCCCTCTGGGAGGTCAGGGTCAGGCGTAAAGCAAGGCAACAGTTTGTCAATGTTATTAAATGATGTTCCAGTCCCAGGCCATGGCTTCCCTCCATGATTTCAGCGACTGCTCTGCTTGATGAAATTGCTGTAATCAAAGTGGTTGTGTCACTTGCAGCAGGCCTGGTGTCAGTGGGACAGGAGGTGTTTCCAGCAGCGCTGACCTGAGCCTCGTGCTGCCCCTGCCTGCCTGAGCTGGGCTGCTGGAGGCTGCTGTGGCTCTGCTCGCTGGGTTCCACACGAGGCCACCCACATGTCGTGCTCCAGTGACCCACCTTGATGGGGACACTGTCATTTCCTCCACCTCAGGTTATAACTTTCACTCACCCAGTGAAAGCAAGCACACCACCAGTTGCAAACAGCGAGGTTGTGCTGGCTTAGACCCGTCCTGCACCCGGCTCTCTCATTAAACCCCTCAGTGCCTCCCCAGGGCAGGCCCCAGAGGACATGGAAGGCTCCTGCCAGGGCTTCCCTTTGGGCTGGGATGAAGTGGGGCTCCCCTGGCTGCCCAAATGTGTCCCAGGTGCTGGTCAGGCAGAGCAGGCAGCTGACTGGCACTTTGACCAACAGGAACCATTAGGGGAATGCTCAAATATCCCAAATAGCGCATAAGTTATCCAGGAAAGTCCAAAGACTTGCTCACAAATATGTAAAAAGTAGTGAAAAAGTAGCCATTTGCTCCATAAGCATGCAAATAACACTATTGCTGTAAAAATCAGAGGTGGATTGCACAGACTTGACAGCAGGTGACTTGCATGCTCCATCTCCAGTTGGTCTTTTAGATTCTTTGGCTCCAAATGCTGTGCAGCATCCTATCTTCTGCACCTCACAGCCCAGGGTACTTTCAACAGTTCTTGTAGAGTAACATAAGAGTTCTCATCTTGGCCTGAGAGGCATTTGTAGGTGCATGAAAATAAGGGTAAACTCTGCATCAGTATGTACTTTTTCCCTGCCAAAAGAACAGGTAAAATTATCTGAAGGAAATGGCAATCAGACTGGATCTCAGAGTAAAGTGTCCAACAGGGTGAACTTTTCAAACTACCACCTCTGATTTTACAGCTATTAAAGGGCATTTATTTAAAAATCTTCACCTTTTTTATGGTACCCTTATTTGAGATTAATTATGTATGTAAAATTCTCAATGAAGAATGCAGTATTTGAGGAACTCATGTTGAGTTTCAGCAGTTAGTCCAGTGATATTAAAATGAAACAGGACCAACTTTGTAGGGAGCAATTATAACATATTACGGTGTGAATTGCACACTGTGATTAAACTCATAGGAGGTACTCAGCAGCAGCATTTGCTTTGAAAGGGGCACTGATTACCATTTGTACTATGCATTTTGGTAATCAGAAATCATTATGGAAAATATTACATCAACTAAACAAATACCCCCTTAGCATCATGAAATATACAGATTTTATTTTTTTTTAAATAGCCGTATGCATGTAAATAAATACTTTTTTCTGCATGGGACTAGCACTTCATCAGTACATGGAATTAGTATGCTGTCAGCCTACAGCAGGACCATGAGCTGCAGAATGAATGGTTTAAAGTTAAAATATCTCCTGGGGTTGGGTTTGTCTTCATGACTTAACTTCAGGCTGGTTGCAATGACACTCTAAACCATCATTTACTTGTGATTTATAAAAATAGCCTTGTGAAAGAATTAAACTAGCAAGAGGTGTTAACATTTACTTTGGAAGTCCTGAGTTATTTCTATTAAATGGCTTTCCCTAGGATTTAAGATGGGGGAGTCTTAAAGCTCTTACTACCTATAAAATACTAATGGGCCTGTGTTGCAAAGGTACTATATTTTTCTGGCATGTTTTGACACCTAATATTTTAAGGGATTTGAAGAGAGCTCCTGTCTAATGGCATTAACCAGTTTTATTAAGGCACTTTTGCCACTGCCTTCTGAGGGTGCTTCGCATTGTCTCATGCAGCAGCACAGGGCTTTTGCATCTCCCCAAGTCTCCTGAGCCAGGGCTACACCTTCCCCCAGGCCAGGGTTCCAGAGCACAGCACAGAGGGTCAGCCTGGCAACAGATCCCACCCCGATGGCCCAAAGCAAAACTTCATCCCGAGCCAGCAAACCAAACAGCTGCATGCTCAGGGATCCCTCCTTTCCCTCCTTCCTTTCTTTGACAGGGTGTAATATAGATAAATCCTGTTACATTTCTGGCAGTTGGGGACCATGTGATTGCTTTAAGGATGTAAACTCATCTTCCCTGTATCTTGATCATTTTGCCTCCTTCACTTTCTGCCATACCATTTTGATTGCTTAACATAAGGTCTAATGTCAAGTAATAATAAAGCAATTACAAGAAATACAATTCATTCTAAAGTGCATTAAGCAAGAACTAAATTAAGGCACATAATTAACAACAACCAAAAAAAAAAAGGAAGATACATTAAGGACAAAATGTTTTAACCCCTATATTTCTTCCAGCATTAACTACCTTGGCATTAACTCAAAACCGGTAGGGAAAAATATAGATTCTATGCAGATGCAGTAGGGCTTTTACTGATTTATGAAGGGAGATTCACAGATCTGTCAGGCATGATCCTTTCTATGTAGTAATAGACTCAGTTTAAACTGTCATGCTAATTTTTTTTTACTTGTCCATCTGGTCCAATTATTAGAAAATTGTACTAAAGAAGGCTCCAATAACAAACATGAAACAGCTCAATATTTCAGGTTGCCAGTATTTTTCTCATATTTGTTCTTTTTAATTAGAGAGCATACCAAGTTCCAACCACAGGACCCAGGCATTTATTAAGTGATAGAGAAACAGCACTATTTTATTGACTAATTCCCCAGGCTTTTATTATGTTTCCTAGCAAAATGTGATTTATAGGAAAGTTAATAAAGGTATCCTCACCTACTGCTCCTGGAGACAGGACATCTACAAGGGGCAGACATTCAGACTAATAAGTGAAATCACAAATCTGGAAGCTGAAATTGGATTTTATTTCTGTGAGTGCAGCAAAGAACTGATGCAGACTTGGGCATTTAACATCTCTATCTTAACTGGCTTTGCCTACAAAATGAACATAATAGTTTTTCTAGATTTTCACATTCTGCTAACTAATTATAGCACTTACATTTTTTTTAAAGATTCAATGCCAAAAAAAAAAAAAATCATTAAAGTTTCATTTCCTCTATACCATGACCCATTTCTTCCTCTCAAATGTCTGAGACTTTTTTTTAGTGACTGCATTCCTGAATTGAAAGTAACAACTTGAAAAGTGTGTTATTCTCAATTTCTTGCCATGCTTTGACTGATTTTTTTCCCCTTTTTATAGCATTTCCTGTGTGATTTGTTCACGAAGGGAGCGTTGTGGCATGGGGACATTCTGTGGGCTCTGCTGATGCCTGAAGGGTGGCATCAGGACAGAGGAACACTGGGAGGCTTGGCCCTGGTACATACATCCTTTCCAAATCCAGCTAGAAAAAAGAAATAGTACAAATTGGACAAAGGCAATTTAAAATAAATGCATTGATTCTCATTCTTAATAAGGTTAGGCATGCAATTGTGTGATGACTAATTTGTGTGCCTAATTACCATGATTGTATGTGCAAATCAAGTAATTATGGAAGTAAATAACCATAATCATTTATTTTCATGGGTAATTATTCAATTTTATGCACAATGGCAATAATTGGGTGTGCAAATTAAGCATGCAATTGTGCATGCATATTCAACACACACTTGTGTGTCTAATCTTTCCATAAATCTTTTTTTTTCTGATTATTTTTCTTGTTTCCCATCCTTTACTCTGGTGTAGCATTACTGGGACACTCTTGATCGAGGTAAGGATTTGAAAATTTTTCTATTCCAAACCTTCCTGACTTTTTAGTGGTTAATAGTTCTCCAGTGCAAGTGGACTGCTGTCTTGAAAGATGGCTTTTCATTCTTGGTCTTAGTGCAGGTGTACTCTTTTCCTAATTAGGCAGGGAATTTCTAAATGGGAGACTGAAATAGATACATTCTAAATAATATCCTAAAATTTCCAAATAATATCCTAAAATTTCCAAATAATATCCTAAAATTTCAAATACATAATTTTGTAACCTATTAAGCATGTTTTATAGAAAAGGGTTTTTCTGCACACATATCCACAATTACCTTGGGGTTTCAGACATAATAGTGCCTTTGTCATGGAGAGGGACTTCATACTGCACTGCACTGGAGGACATGTCCCTAAGCTGCCATTAAAGGCAAGGAAAACATTGTACCTCTTTGCTTACCACACAGGTCTGATTTACAAAGCACTTTGGCACTGACCTAATTCAGTTCCCACTTAAGACATGTAGCAAGAAATCCCATTGACCTCAATACAAGCGAAGTTTATCACCGCTGAGCGCTTCTAAAAATGTCACCCCACTTTTCTGTCTTAAGACCTGAATTTGTAGGCACATAATCATCTTTAAGCATAAAGCATAAGCATATTTGTTATATGCTCAAGTTCTTGCAGCTGCAGGAGCCCGAGTGAGGTGTCTGACAGCAAGATGCTGATCCCCAGGTGCCAGGTTGGTTATTCCCGTGTGGCTCCAGGGAAGGTGCCCCAGACAGAGCTGCTGGGCTGTTCCCAAGTCATGCCTGTGGCCAGGATGCAGCTCTGCCCAGTCTGGGCAGCTGTTCAGAGTCCTGCCTGTACAGTACCCATGCCATAGGGTATTTGTCACTCTTTCCTCCCCTGCTCTTCCTGCAACAGGAAGGCAGGGGAAGCACCCTGGCTTCACTCTGCCTCAGGAGTGGCTCATTGCTCTGTTTAACCAAGGGATTTAATTTCCATTGTTTGTCTTTTGTGTCCCTTTTCATTCAGATAAATTTCCCCAGCCTCATTGATGCTAATCTCATTGTTCAGGAATCAGCAAAGGGTAATTAGTTTCTGCAGTAATGATCTATCTGTCACAAGATCATGGCCTTTCATCACACACTACCTCAGGTGTTTTCTAACTAAGCCCAGGGAAAAGGAGCAGAGCTGTTCCATGATGTTCAGTCAGGTGGGGAGGTCTGCATGGTACATGGCAGCAAGTCCCACCACCCATACAAGGCATCCAGCCAGCAAAGCCTTCCAGTCCCAGCCCCAAATATCATCACCCCAGAAAGGACTTCCTAATGTCAGAACCTGACCTTCTGGGTGGGTAAGAAAATAGTGACAAGAAGAACCAAACCTCCCATCCTCAACCTGTTTTGATATTTCAGAAGAGAAATTAATTCTCTTTTTAGCTATGAAGTCATTTTTCTCAGCATGGTATGGTTTCCTATGGCCAGAGGTTATAAAGGTCAAAACCAGAATACAGCTCATTTTTGTTGAGATAAGACAGCTTGCTCATGTTGCAAAGCATTTCTCCCAGCTGTTCCATTTCATAGGGAATTTTTAAATTTTAGGGTTTAAAGCATTCTGAAGTAAAAAAAAAAAAGAAAGACTCAAAAGCAGAGCTTTTTATCAAACAAAGCTGTTTTGCTGAGTATTCTCCTGGCAGCAGTGTCAGACCTTTGTCACAGCTGGGCTTCCCAGCTTGGGATGGGACCTGCAGCCTTGGGCAGTGTCACACACCGTGCCCTGTCTCTGGGGCTGAGCCATCTCAGCTCAAAGTGGTGTCCCACCCTAACGTGCCCTTTTCCCATAACCATGAGCACTTTCTGGGCTCTTTCTCTCAGCCAAAGAGTCCAGATGTTTCTTCATGTGTAGTCTTTAATTGCCAGGCTAACTTGGCTTTCTACTGGAGCCCATCAGAAGGTTGCATGCTCAGTTCTACATGTCCCATCACTGAGAACCTGTGTAATGTAATGTAATCTATTCTTTAAAAATATAATGAACAAGAAACTTTCATTCCAGAAAAAGTTTAGCTACACTTTTAGGAAAGGGCTGTTATTGTTAAATTTTATGTATCCTCCCCATAATATCGCCACCTTTAAATATACATACACACACACAAAGGCATTTTGAATTATAATGTCTAGGAGAAGATAGTTTTCAAAATATTCATAAATGAGGATAATTAAGCTGGGTTCCTACATAGTAATATGGCCACTGAAGTCAAAGTGGAGAGATAAGTCACTAATTATAAACAATAAACACTGAATGTTGTCATTTTACAATTCTGCTGACTTGACAGGGCTGCAGCTGCCTTATGGAAAGTCTCACTAAATGTTTCTTTGTGTAAAAACAATTCTGCTTATATAGCCTATATTTTCCATATTTCCCTACCCTTATTCTGACTTACTGGAAACATTTGCATTAAAAAAGTATCTTTGTTTCTTAAGAGTTCATCTGCTTTCCTGCTTATCATGCATATGCTGAGCAAATTAGCTCAGCAGCCACAAGAAATGCCTGTTTCCCCAGGTCAGAAATCTTTCTGCCATAATGAATTGGAGTGACTTGGAGACAACACCTGATCTGCTTTTTCAGACAGATTCAGTGTCCTGCCTCCTGCTTTTTCGGATTCAGTCAAAGATAGTGCTCCAACCTGACAGGATGTGACCTTGGAGAACTTTGGAGAACACAGGGCAAACTGAAATTCCAAGTTATTTATTTGGAGTTAAAAAATTCCTCTGGCTATTCACAGAAATATTCCTGCTGAAGAAGTATTGCTGTCCAAAAATGGCAGAATAAACAGCTGAACAAGAATCCTAGAAAGCCAATTGGTGCCTTGGCAGGGTTTGAACACCAGAGCTCAAGGAGCATCTACATCTGCAAAAAGGCTCAAAGTAATACAGTTGCATTAGGTATTTCCTTGTCTGGAACAAATGCCTGAACAGGAGATGGCTTTGTGGTGAGCTGAACAGCAAAAGCAAATGATTTCTCCTAGTGAGATTGGAACCTTTTGTTTTTTGGTAGCTTAACCAAGAAGAAATAAGGATTTGCTGGAGAATCAAGGATGTTGCCCTGCATGTTTGGAAACAGAACACAAAATAGAGCATTCACTAGGAAACAAAACCAATGTTAATTTAGTAAAAATATTTTAAATGCCTTTCTATGAGAGGCAGCCAAACCCACTAACAGTCATATGTCTTAAAAATTACCACTAATCAAATCATGCCCTTCCCTTCCCCAGTAAAATGCCTTGTGCCCTGCTGTTTGTCGCACTTGTCTTGTTACTCCTGATTATACCTGTTTGAGATTTATTCTTTTACTTAAATAGAACAATGCTGTTGTCTCAGTGAGGCTGTTACTTGTTTCTTATGACCACTTAATGCCATCCTGTGGAGCAAAATCATTCCTTTGTTTGCTCATCTTGGCTTATGTGGTACTGGAATTTGAATAAGAAGTGATCACTTGGGCATCCTGTTTGTTACCAGTCTGGTGCTGTCCTCCTGGCAATGGCAGGAGTATTGATAAGGTGAAATTGGGGCTTGGTTGATATCAGTGTCTTGGGCAGCAGAGAGAAGGGTGACCACTGAGAGAACCCAGCTCAGACCAGTTGCTACACTACAGACAGTGGGTTTCTACTTCATGTGCATTTGAGAAGTTCCCCGCTGCCAGCAGCTAATTGTGCTGCCTGCTTCTTGTTTTGTGTAAATGAGCTCTCTGTTTGCAGTGGCTGTGCTTCACAGGAGTGTCTCCTGCCCTCTGCCCACGCAGAGTGACAGAGGCTGGGCTGCAGGATGCCCTGAACAGCAATGGGAACAGGTACAGTGCAGGGGAGGACAGCTGCCAACTCTGCCTCCTGCTTTACCAGGCTCCTGTTTGTTTCCTCTCGTGCCTTGGAGGAGATCCTTGCTCTTTAGCAGCAGAAGCCAGAGCACCTTCCTCTTGTTTCCTACCTGTACAATAAATTCAGAGTGCTGCTTGCTCAGTAGTATTCTCTTGGTGAGGCAGTGAGGAGATTCTGTGACCATTTGCTTGAGGGCAAGATTTGCATCTGTATTTGTCTTGCTATCATTTAGCTATAAAACACAGGAAGTAATCTTTTCCTATGTCACAGACATGATATAGGCAGCTCAATTAAAGTTTATGAAGCATGATCTGAGATCCTTTTTAACTCAGAGCTTTACAGATATGCAAAGCAAGATTTTCAGTTATTCATTTCTGTTTACAATAGTTCACATCTTGCTTTTTTCAAGCAGAGCAGTACCTTGATCAGGAAATAACTGTGATTTCATGGGAAAGAACGTGATTTGAGGAGGAGACAAAAATGGTAATTATTAATTACATATTGTAGCTTCCCTAGCACACAATTGTACCCACATCCATGGAATACACTACATGGAGTGGATGGTAGGACTTCATGCTACGATTACTCTGCTTCAAAATATATCATGCTTATGTATGCTAGTCTGTGGAAATATGCTTGGAAATATTTTGGGATGTAGCATCTGATTTTTCTGTTGACAGTAATCTGCCTGTGGTCATATAAAATACTTCCTCGCTTAGATGTGACAATGAACAGTGAGGATTTGTTTGCAAATGGTTTAGCAAAGAAGATTTACTTTGCTTTGAGGGCAGCTGGGAAGACTCATTTTATTGGATTACAGAAAGTGAGAGCAGTAAATAAAACCTGATCCCCAATATTTAATATATGAGTGTCATGAAAGAAGTAAAGATTAACTGTCATGTCAAGATGCAGTAACTGTAAGTCTGCTGGTTAGCTGTTTAACTGATAGAATTAAAGGAGGAGCAAACAGAACCCATCTGCCCACCCTTTGTTTTTCAGAGGACCGAGAAATGGAAGCTTTGAATTCTAACAGGCAAAAGGTTTTCTGATCATTTGCCAGCCCTTTTTCATCTCACTGATTTGAGTGATCCTGCCAAGTTACATCAAAACAGTATCTTTAAACTGTCTCAAGACACTCTGTTAGATCACCGTAGCTCCAATATTTTAAAAAAAGCATGTAATTTTCATCATCAGAGCACTATTCTTTATTTACGCTCACCATTAAACTGGGAGATCCTTATCAAATGAATTTTGTTATGTAGCACTCGTGGCATTATTAGGAGCAGGTGAAGCATCTCTAACTCACACCCCCTAAATTGAATCTGAGTTTTTTTGCTTCAAACTTTGTACAGATTGAAATGCTAAAGCTTTTTTACTGGTTTCATTTGAGCCTGTGTCACAGTCCTGAATCAGTTGTGGAGCCCTTGTATCAATGAATAAGTTAAATTATGTATATGAACTAAAAATAACAGGGTGATACACTGTGACCTGCCACAGACTCTTTCTGAATTTATATGAACCAAAATACATTAGCAGTGAATAACATCTTGTTATGGAATCCTTAGAGGTGATATAAAACCAGTTTTGTTGGCACATCACAGTAAGAACTGGGGTCATGACAGTCTATTTGATGGAAGAGCAGATACAGTGGAAAAGTTCAGCACTGTGCCTCAGAACCTGCTGTTGTTTTCCTGAGATGACCTAACATCTGTGGCTTGAAAACCCTCAACATTTCAATCTGCCTTTGGCTTATATTAGTAAGTTCTGTCAATAAATGAGTATTTATTTTAGTTAAATATCAGGCATTTACAAAAAGCATGGGAGCATGATCATAATTACATTATAACTATGTTTTCTCTGTCATCTTTTCTTGGACTCTGTGTCAACAGTGTCCATACAAAGAACTAAAGGCACTTTGGCTGTAGGCTCAGCGCTGCCACTTCAGATTTCTGGCTTTTGAGCTAAGATTTAACCACAAAGCCTCAGCTGAACTTTGTGGCTATGTACTTAAAAGATGAGTTGGCACCTTTAAATCAGTTCAGTCCCTGGGCCCAGAGGAGAGAAAAGTCAGCTCCAGAGTGCACACAGATGCACTGAAGCTTTTTCATCCACATGTGGGCAAACTTTTATGTTGAAGCTATATTAAATTGCCAAAGGCAAACAAAACTACTTTGCTAGGTAGTCTTAAAGTTTATTTTTACCTGATGATGACATTTGCATTGGGAGTGAGGTACAGCAGCAGAAAGCCCACAAGGGCAGCATCAATGGAACAGATATTGAAAAGAACAAAAAAAACCCTGTTTCTTTTTAAGTCCTCCATACTTGTAAATGTGAGACCTATTGCTGTGATAAATGAAAGGGTCATGAGCCAATGCACCAGAGGAGGATGAAATAGCACAGCTGTGTGGAATACAATACTGACTTTTCAAAGTTTGTTTAAAATCAGGGCAGCCAGTCCAGCCCAGTCTGGCTTGGCCCAGGGTTTACTGAGGGGAATGTGCACTGCCCTGGGCAGCTGTGCAGCTCTTGCTGTCTGGGACAGCATTTTCATAATGAGAAGTGTGTCACTAACGATGTATCCCCAGCCTGCCCTTCCCTGGGGCCTGGAGCTCTGGCTCCCCAGCAGCCCTTCCCATCCTTTCCCAGCCAGTCTGGCTGCCATGGAGTCAGAGCAGGTTCTCCTTCCCTGTCTCAGGCCCAGCTGGAGCTCCAGCCCCCAGTAAAACCCCAGGTGGGTCCCACTGCTCAGGGCTGGGCTGCTCCTCGGCACTGCAGGGCCGCCTCTGCAGAGGGGACCAGGAAAAACTGGGAGCACAATGGACCATCAGCTGCACCTACAGGGCTGCTGCCAGAGTGTCTGAAAAGCTTGTTTTAAAAACCAATCTGATTGCAAGTAGGAGTAATTTCAGTGGTCTGCACTCCTTAGCTCTTATTTTGTGTATTGCAGTATGTGTCAGTGAGCAGAACTTAATAATACTTCACCCATATGAACCTTGGTGATTGCATGCAGCTTCAACAGAATAACAAAATTAATTCTCTGATGACTTCACAGCAGTTTTGGGGAATAATAAGCTGACCTTTTGCATTTATTTTGTACACAGAAACCACTACAAATTTATTTAAAAAGGGATCTGCAGATTAATGTTTTAAGTGTTATTGAAAACAACAACTTTTGTTATTTATATAGATTTAAAATTCTACCTACTTGAACCTGTTAGGGCACATGATTTAAAACACAAGTATAAAAATGTCATATAAGATTCAAATATTATAGGCTTCTAAAATGTACATGCTCTGAATAGCAACTTCAAATGATGTCGGTGAAGAATACAGGTAATGTAAACCTTTACTGCCTTCTATCTCACAATAAATCATACACCAATCACTGTAAGTCTATTGCCTCATTTAAAAATCAGTTATGTATTTGAATCATGCTACTTTTAGGTCATTCTTTTAATGAGTAATTTCACTGGTATGTCACCATCCAATATCACAGTATTATAATCAATTAAAATAAAAACAACTCAATTATTTGTAGCTAAACATAACAAACACTGTTTTGTGTATATGCAAACTTCATTTCCACCAGAATTAGAGTAGACCCTTGTCCTAAGAGCCAGTATAATTTCTCATTTTCAATCTTAAAGAATTGTTATAGCTTGAGAGAGAAATTTATAGAGACGTGAGTTCCATCACTTGTTATAATCAACTGTAAAGTCTGCTCTGGAATGTTTTGGTCCTCAGAGTGGGAATTATGGCCAGTGCTTGTACTATGATCTACATTGCTTGAATTCTCTGGCCTACCCCTTCTATTAGAAAAAGGTCCAAGTACACAAAAGAAGTCTGTTTGTAACTCAGACAGGACAACTTGTCAGGGAGGTTTGCTGACAGCAAATTTCATTTAACTAGTTTTACTAAAAACAGCTTAGTCCACAGGTGCATTTTGCATTCAAATTATTTTTTATCAAGATCTTTTCGTAGTAATATTAAAATCTGTTTATAAAGCCTGTAAGTGGTTTATATAATAAGATTTTTAATGAGTTTGAATATTAAATTAATTTGTGTAGAAGTGCTCCCCGTGCTGATATAATCAACTTACACACTGTACTTCGTTAGCTTTATCATAAAGTTTAGCTTCTCTTCGTGCAACAATCTACAGCTCTGCAGTAGTAACTATCAGCTACTCTGCACTGCCAACTGTGTTTTGTGGACAGCTCAGCAGGATTTCTGTGGCTGGGGTGCCTGAGCCCCACTGCCAGAGTCACCATGCGCTCAGTCAGCCCCGGGTGGGCTCTTCTGGGCTGGTCCTCAGGCCCTGTGCTCTTTGCTGCAGGACACAAGTGAGAGCAGCCCAGTGGCACCACAGCCTCACCTGCTGAAGCCCAGCTGAGATCAGCTCTGTGTCCTGTGGGAGCCTGGGGAGTCACATTTTCATTCCTCTGCTTGTAGCTGAGATTTTCTTTCCTTGAAAGCAAAGCTGTGGAAATGAGCCCCCATGTTTGCTGTGTGAATGGCCAGGGCACACCAGATGAAGCATATCTTAACCTTACCTTGCAAATCTTAGCTTTGATTTACCTTGTTTGTAAATCAGAATGAGTTATGGGATTACACAGCAAGCAGAAAGCCAGAGTTTTGCATTCTGCAGTTAATACTGAAGTGTCTGGCATTACATGTGCAAATTATATTGTCCTTTCATTACCATCTACTGGTTTGATAGGAAAATTATGCTCATAACTTTTAAAAAGCAGGGATTTCCCTGCTGAGAGGAAACCTACCTCAGGGTTTTCCAGAGCAACTAATCTTTCTTGAGAGCTGCTGGCAAAAAAGCCATGTGTTACTGCATGATGATCTCATGCCTGTTCATGTAACTGGGACTTTGTGTATGTCTTGTCATATGACCAAATTGTCTTCCCCATAATGGGGAAAATTTCTTTTTACCTAGTGATGAGGGTATAGGGTATGCTTCAGTGTTTGGATAACTGGCCAACAGTAGGTGAGGAATGAAACAATTCTCATCATACTTAATTTGCCAGAAGTTGCCTAAAACAGACAATGTGAGTACCTTTCCTAGAGATCACCTAATTAATTTATATGTCTGTGGTAGCATTCTCTTTGTTGTCTGCATTTTGCTTCACTTCATATACTCTGCATTTGCCTCCTTACATTTTGTTCTTCTGTCTGAGGTTTGTTATTGTAGCTCAGTACCTGAGGTTTCAGGTACTGAAAAATCACCTGGTGAGTTGGAAGTATAACATGTTTTGTCTTGATTTTGATTTTGGCTTCAAGAAGCTTGAGCTGGCATGAGAAAAGCTCCATTTCTCCAACACCCTTTGCTGGGCCAGTCACAATAGCTCACCCTGTCTCAACTCCTTGAGCCACCAAATGATGTTAATGATATGTACCTCTGTCAAGTGCTGGAAGAACAGCAGCATTATAAATAAAAACAAAGCAGTGTAGTGCTTCATGACACAGATTTAGCATCTGGCATTAGCTGAAGTTTCTTACCCTGGGGAACCAAGGGGCTGCTGGCTAGACAGGCTTGGAAGGGTAACATTATGTGTCAGTCACTCTGGCAAGATCTACATCCTAACCAGAGAATAAAATAGCTAGACAGGCTACTTTTGCCATAGGGATGATAATGGCAATCTCACTCCAAACAAAAAAGAAAAGAAAAGAATTTTTTTATTGATAACATTTGGTTAAGGTATATGGTTATTGCCACTCACTCTTAATTAAAAGATATTAAATGGTGTCAGTGAATCGGTAGTGCTGAGGAACACAGAGCTGCTGAATATTCAGCAGGGTTAAGTGCAGCTATTGAGGCACCCACCATTGCAGCAAATGGGCTGCAACATCAGATTTTCACATATAGGGCCAGTGCTCTCAAACTGTGGTGCAGCTCAGCTGTTCTGCCTCCCTTCATGAGATTGATGGGGATTCTGCTGTGCTTGCCACACTCCAGTGCAGAGCACTGGAGGGCATTCAGCATGTTGAGAAAGGTCGAAACAAGACTACATCAGCTTCTGAACCTAAAAACTCTGAACTCTTTGCTACCTATTAGGATGAACAAACAAAAGCTGTGTTTTGATGTGTGACATCCCAAAGAATTGCTTGAGGCAGATGAGAAAGTTACTGCTACTTAAAGGAAGGAGCAGTTGTCTGCAAGCTTCATCCCTCAGTGCAAGCACTGCAGCACAGCTCCAGCAGGCTTCAAAAAAAGCTGTGTCCTCAGTGAACTGGCTGTAGGTTTGGTAATGAAGTGCTCATCCCAACAGTCATTAAAATTTTGACATCTTTAATTTGGTTCACAGGAAAATATTAATTGTTTATTTTCAGGTACTATGAAAGCTGAGATAAACAATGCTTAAAAAAATGTACCACAGCCTGGCACGTGCTACCAGTAAATCACAGTTTCTGCATTTACAAAACTTGTAATATGCCCTGTTCCAGCCTGTTGAGAGGTATGGTAATCTCTGTTGGCAGAATGTGTAAATGAACCTAAAATAAAGACAGCTCGGTGTGCAAAGCCCCGGTCACAGAGCAGGAACAGCAGCAGGAGGGAAGGAAAGCAGCGTCTCCCAGCCTGGGCTGGGGCACACAGCAGCTGTGGGAGGTTCTCCTCTGTTCGGGGAAAACACTAATTAAGTAGTTTGTTTACTCCTGGCCAGACACCCTCTCCTCAGAGCTGAGTGTGAGCACAGGGCTCCAGCTCGCCTGTGTCCCCATTTGCTGGGTGAATCACCTCACCCTCCAGCCCTGGCTGGTCCTTTCCTGTGCCGAGGGCTCTGCAGGGGAGCCTGGGCTGCACACAGTGCTGGCTCTGCCGTTTCAGCTGCTGTCTCTATGCTAAGATGGGTCATATACAGTCTTGACCTACACTTATGTGTAAATATGTTAATTTTTTGCAGGTCACTAACTGCCTTGTTTGACTTTGAAAAAATATTTTTCATGTATTTCTTCCTCACATAAAAATGATATTCTAGACACTGGCTTCTAATATCCTGGCTATTATGCTATCAGCACTGATGAGTTTAAAACTAGGAATTAAAAAAGCAAAATAAATGTTTAGCTTTTTGCCTGAGTCCTCATTCATGCACACTTATTAATTTGAATATACAAGCTATTTTTTTTCTATTTATATTACAATAAATGAAGGTTGCCCAGAGGAGAAGAAAAACCTGTGCTTGTCTGGGAGGAATGTGATGCACAACAAGCAAGAGACTGACCCTCTTAATGTCATGCTGCTATTGATGATGTGCTTAAGTTCTGCTTCTTTCTTTATATGGATGCAGGCTGAGGCAGGGCAGCCAGGCTGCCTCAGAGTGTGACTCAGGGAACAAGTATGTGACTAACAGCTCGCTGTGGTCAGCACTACACCCGCCAGGAATTTCTTCTGGCAGCTCTACTAAGTTGTGAAAGAAATACTGGGGAAACTTTCTGTTCCTCAGATTTTCCTCTCATCAGATCAGAAATTCCATTGCATAAATGTAACAGATTCGTAGAGAGGCTTCTATAATTGCTTTTCTTCTTGGTCTTTTCAGGAGTGCAGTTTTCTAGTTTTTGATGAAATTTAATCAAGGGTGAATTAATACAGTGTATAATGTTTTTCAGTTACAAGTTGTGTTAGAATTCCTCGTAGTTTAATTACTTTTGCATTTGGTAAAAACCTGGATGTAGGAGCAGCTCTCCCAGTCTTCAGACTACATTTACTCTTGTGACATTTAATAAAAGCCCCATAAATCCAGAATTAAAAACAATTTAAATTCTGCAGCCAGATCTGTGGAGTCAGTGCTGCTTTGCTGAAACCTCTACATCACCTCCAGCTTAATTAAAATCTGCCTGCTTTTATTAATTGACAATTGCAAATGTAGAGACTAGACCAGAATGTAGTTATTTTCTGGCACTCTTCTCTCTCCTTTCAGTGTGTTCTGCTGTCTACATGGCTCACACAGGTCATCCAAGGGAATTTCTTGAGTCACCATTGCCTAAATTGTGCAGCTAATACAATACCAGATGCTGAATGCTTTCAATACATAGAGAAACAGAGAGTGGACATTCCAAAAGGGTTCCAGTAAGCTGGATTTATGGATCATTACAGCCACAGACATGGAATGGTGTGAATTTATCTACTAACCTTGAAATCTTGCCCTTAACGGAAACCATGTTAAAGTGAAGCATTTCTTTACAAAATCCAAAATAGAAGAAGCTACGATGGCAAATACAGAAAGAGAAGTACACTTGCCTGGAAATCAAATTTAATTGCTTGTCCTGCCTCTCTGTATGCAGCTGACAGGCTGTGGGTGGCTAATGGATCCACGCTGTAAGGCAGTGCCTTCCCTGAGACCCTGGGCTGCAGAGAGCCACCAGCTGGCACCCCCAGCTTCCTTTTCTGCCCTCCTCCCTCCCTTGTGGATTGCTCAGTGGGGCATTCAACATCACATCTTCTCTCTTTGCCTCGTGTGTTATTGATTCTCAGCTAATTTAGGAGGCAATTTCAAAGTTGTTCTGGGTGATCAAAGGCCCCTACTTTTTTTGAGATGCCTACTTCCCTTTGGTAGACTTGGCACCAAAATCCCCTGTACTTAATGAGGCAACTGAAAACTATTGGCCATTGAGAAGTGATTTATTTTTGTGGTAAGACAGTGTCCAAATCTGCACTGAATCTACACATGTGTCATACTTTACACAAACCTATAATGGAGATTAATGCTTGTGGCTTATTGACTCTTGATTGGCACCGTGTGTGAAAGATGGATGTTTGGATCACTTTAGGATGATGATAGATTTTGGGGTGTTCCACCTAATGTCCTATATTTTAGAGATACTCTGATAGTCTCAGTTAAAAATCTTGATTCGTGTATTGCTAAGTTCATGTTTCAGATCAGTTTAGTAAGGCAGCTCACACACCTTAGACAGCTTATTACATTAGACTGACTGTACTTCCAGGACTGAAATTATTTAAAAATTATCTTTCTGACCATGACCATTGAGATCATTATGTTATTTTCTGAAAACTGGTCATATAAAGTGTAAAATCACCACAAGGGAAGGAGCCTGTAGCTGACCAGAATTTTCTTGAATACTTGGGAATTCAAAATACAATTTTTTTAAGTCCCATAAAATTTGCGTTTTAATTAATTTTTTGAATGGGGTATTTTCTTGTTGCAGATAAGAAATTCAAAGGCATGACTGTCCAGTTACCAAGGACCTCCACAGTGTGTATTACAGTTTGGAAGGTAACATTGTAGTTACATTGAAATTTTGGACTCAACTCTAAAGCTCTTTTTCTTCCTCAGCTACTGCACTGTTGTTCTCGAGACTTGAAAGAATCAGTTTGTCCAACAATAAGAATATATTATAATAATAATTATTATTATTGTTACATGTTTTACAGAGGACAAGTCAGACTTAATTTATACTGGTAGGTATTTGTGGTCTTTGGATGAAAGCTTATGTGTTAATAAAACTTGACATGACTTGTTGCAAACCTTTCCAAAATAGTACTTCAGTCAAACCTGCTTGGTTTGCTTGTGTCCTTAAAGAGAGAAATAGAGCAAAAAGAAAACAGAAGACTGTGAAAATCAGTCCTGAAGTTTTTGTTGGCTTTGCCTTTTGCACGATTAATGCATTGTTCAGCTGACTGTGGTTTCAACAGGGCACTGAGCAAGCACGATGCAAGTAAGAAGCAAGCTGAGGAGTAGGCACACCTTGGACACTGTAATGACAGCCTGGTGCTTCCCTGTTTACTGGTAACAAAAACCTGTGGGGCCTGAACAAGAGCTGTTGTGTACTAAATCTTTCCCTTTAACTCAGCATGAGTGACTGCTGTTACCCTACTATTAAGAACTTGCCTTTAGCAAAGTTAGACAATCAGAATCCAGAGTTCTTAGAGTTTAGGTCTAGTGGTCCCTGAGCTTGAAGTTTGGGATTATCACAGCAACATTTTGATTGCAACTAGGAGTGAAAATCAGTGCAGGGCAATTCCTGCCTGAACTAAAATAATAAGCCAGAGCTGAAAAAAGGACTGTAAAGATAGGTAAGCAGAGTCTCTACAGCTTTCAGAACCATGTTTGGGCAGAGCCATATTTTGTTCAGCAATGCACACCTTTAATCGGAGTGAGCTGCCTTGCCTCAGGTTGGGCTGGAGCTGGGAGATCTTTTGTGCCTCCAAATACCCTGTTCATCCTGTCTAGCACTTGTATGTGTCAGTGGCCTTGATCCCTTCTCGCTCCTGTCAGAGAGCTCCTGTGCCCTGAGGCCAAGGCTTAGCTCTGCCTGCCCTTGTGCAGAAAACAGGAGGGATATGACTGCCCTGACTCCAATCCCCTAGAAAACCTGTACCAGGACTGCTGCAGCAGTATTTTGATTACTTACTACAGGATGATGGCTTCTACTTTACATGCTCTGTGTCTACAGTGGTTGTAAGCTATCAATTTTGCCCTTTTAAAATAATATTTTGCATCTGCTAAGTCACCACATTAGACAGCAAGCACAATATTGGACTGATAGCTGAATTAAGAAATTAGTAGAGAAATACAGACATGTAATTTTGACACAAAGATGATTACTATAGTCCAAGCCACGAGGAATCAGCCTATCACTGGATGGCATCTCATACTGCTGATGATATTTGTTAAAAGTTGCTGCTGTTCATGATGGAAGTTGAGATGATAGCTGCTGTTTATTCTGAAAATGCAGATATCTTTGTTGGGTTCAGATATTGCAAAAGGTTAATGAGATATTATGTCACAAGTGGCCAGAAATTCTCTGAAATTTGCAAGCAGACAGTTTGTAATGCAGTGTGACAAGCTGCTCTTGTTCTCCAGCTACATCAGCACTCCTAAAGGACAGTAGACTACACAGAAGATTACTCTTGAAATTATAAAGTAAATTAGTTTAGGGGATGGCAAACTGATTTTTTTTAACAATATCCATCTGGATACATAATGAATTTAGGAACAGAATTATTTCTGACTTCCATCTCTCATCTATAGCTCTTCTACTCAGCACCCATTTTCAAATTTCCAGTGGGTTGTTTTGCCTTTTACCACTTAACATTTCTGTAACTCTTCATGCTGCATATGAAAGAAAACTGTATCTGCTTTGTATGGTTGATAGAGCAACTTACAATTTTTTAATGCAAAATATAATTTAGTCTAGAGAAGCATATTTGTAACCTCAGAAACATTGGGATTTTTCTATTATTTCCAAATTGAAAAGACAAAAGTTAGGTTGACAAGGAAAATTACTGAGGTGCCTTGATCTGTTGTCCATACTCCACCATCTGTGAGATTTTTGTTTGCCGTAGCAGGTCAACTTTAAATTACAGCTAACATATCACGAAGTTTCTGTGGTGCATGAGGAATAGAAAAAAAACCTTGCAAAAAATTAGCTTATGGATTGCTTCTTTAAAAAAGTGCGTTTTTAACCTTACCACCTAAGGCCTGATAGGTCACTAATTCTACCTGTGATAGTGATGTCTCAGTTTCTAATTATTCAGGGATCAGAGCTGCACCTCTCCCAGAATCTCATTTGGAGAATGGGAGTACATGTACCGGTCCCAGCCTGAGCAGAGGCTGGGAAGGGGCTTTGGTGTTTTCTCAAGGATTGATGTGAGGCTCTGGCTACACTGCAGGGAGAGTTTTAGCTGCACAAAAGCTCACCCGTGCCCCAGTTCAGGTGGCAGCCCTGGGGGCTGTGTGGTGGCTGCAGGGTGGCAGCAGGGAGGACACTAAGCTGTCCCCAGCGTGGGCTGCTCTGTGTCAGTGCCACAGGGCCGGGCCCTGCAGCTGCTCCGGCTTGGTGGCACCCCTGCAGCCTGGGTCAGGAGTTTTGGTTTTGAGAGGCAGTGCTGCAGAAAGGTTTTTATGTGCAGCTACTTGGGCAGATCATCTTCAAATGGTCTCAGAAGGTATTTGTATCTTTCACTTAAATTCTCTGAGCATTGCCAGCTGCAGTGACTGCTGTATTCAGTGAGTGAAAAGATTAACAGCAACTGAACATGGTAATTGGTCCTTGCAACCTGGATTTCTTTTCTGCTTCAAGCAAAACCACTATTCACATCTACCTTTTAACATGAAAACAACTTCTACTTTTTGTGGTCATATTTTAATTTTTTTTCTAAAATGCAAACCCCCATCCCCGCTAAAGGCTACTATTTAATAACTTTGTTGTATAGGTTGTGTCAGTTGGGTCAAATTTGCCTCCTGTGTTGAACCTCCCAGTACTTCACAGAAATCACAGGTCTGTGAAATTGATATGCTAAAAACTATTTCAACTGAGTAGATCTGAAAGAGTAATGTTATATATAATATTTAATACAGAAAGATGCTCAAGTGATCTCTGTTAAATTTGCTGCTAGGCAAACAGACCAGTGGGAAAAGTATGTACAGTAAAGCAATTAAAAACCAGAGTGTCACAATGCATCCCCATAGCTACATTTTCCTAGGGGTATTTATGATGCCCAAATCCTGAAGTGAAGAGTGTGTGAGGACAGCATGAAAAGATAATAAAGGAGAGGGGAAGAGACTGTCCCTTGTTGAGTATTTCTGATGTAGGAACAGTATGAAGGTGGTGGTACTATTGCAGGTTCACTCCACCAGGAGTAGATGACTAAAATGTTGCTTCTATGAGTCTCGTGGGTAAGAGACAAAGTGGCCACTCAAGAAAGCAATTATGTATTTTATCTGTTCATTTCTGAATTTCTTAATTTAAAAAATACTGTGTCTCCCCAGGATGCTTTAAAGTCCAGTGCCTTGCCCTGCAAATAATTCTGGCTTGCTGTTGGCTTTGGGTCAGCTGCAGCTCACTCACAGCCCAACAGCTTGTGTAGTGCCCCAGCAGTCAGCCTCCTTAAATGATGCTATAGATCCACCTCCCTGCATTGCTCAAGGAAACACTTTAACAGCAGTCATCTTCAAGGCCATGATGTTTCAGTGTGGCAAAATGAACAAATTGTCTTTTCATTGTTTCCTTTCTAAGCTATATAGAGGCTATTTACTTTGCTTGTCACAGCTTTGCTTCTATAGCACTTCCCTGAAAAGCTTTTGACCAGCAAGCACTCCATGGAATGTGCTAGATGGGAAAACATCTGAATATGCATTTCCATCCTGTAGAAATCATCCAGGTTCCAAAAATCATACAGTGTTTAAGTGGAAAAACATACTGCAAAGCTGCTATTTCCTGTCTTTTAAGGGGGAAGAAAGGGAATTCCATGGGAATATCATTCACATAAATACTTCCAATAAGCTCTATTTCATGGACTTTCTTACTTACATCTTCAGAAATTAATGATTTCTTTTTAAGTCAGCAATGGCTTGCCCAGTGAGAAAGAGTATACTGCCACCAATACTAATAATTGTTTAAAATATTGTCATAATGTATTTTAATAACTTTGTGAAGATGATAAGGATTTAAAATAATACTTATTCCTCTTGTAAGAGAAGAAGCATTGTTTGGCTCTATAGTTAACAATGGTGCAGTTATTTCTCTCTTTAGGAACACCATATACTCTCCCAAGGAAATACTGCTTTCAGTTTTAGGAATGGTTTATTGCTTTCAAAGTTTTCAGATCATTTAAGAGATTTCATTTTCAAAGATTCTCACTCTGGAGGAATGCCCCTTTGAGGATTTCCTCACAGAAAGAGGTGTCTGCTTTGAAGATTTTCATTTTTTAAAAAAATAGTCACATTTCTGGGGTGTCCTCTTTGAAGACATTTTCTGTATCACTTAAAAGGTTTCCATTTTAAATACCTTTTACCACCATGAACAGCATCCGCTTGAAAATATTTTTCCTCTGTGATATTCTTTTTGATAATTTATACAGTCTTGTAGGAGTCCATAAAATAATCCCTATCAAAAAACCCAGGAACATAATGCCATTCCTACATAAGGTGCAAAAGCATGTGGAAGAACTTAGGATAGGATGTTATGAGAGCACAGTTTTGGAAAAAATTGTACAAAAATAATTTCATTTTCTAACATCAAAGGATAAAGTGGAAAGGTGAGCTCATCTGTCACTTATATGGCCTTTTAAAAATTACTGTGAGATACTTTTTACTCCTTTTAAATTATTTGAGTTCAGAGTTCAAGTTCTGGTATTCCTGAAATCAATAGCAAAAGTCCCATTTCAGTCTAGCTGTGCAAAGAATATTCTTTAAAATTGCTATGAGTTTTCTTTCTTTGTTTGAGAATGTATTGCTTTAATTTGCTACTATTTTGTTGGAGATTTGGAATATTTTCCTTGGTGGTGTTTATTTTTTTTAAAAAAATGTGTTCTCCATTACTTTTTTGGTCACCATTTTAGTAATTATAATTATCATATCTGCAAAACTAGGCAGCTTCAGAGCTTGTACAAGACTGGGCGCATTGTGTGTATTACATAAAGTTGTCTGTCAGATGTTGGTCTGGGATTAAGAAGCAGACAAGTTCTACCCTTTTTTTAATAACATCAACAGACACTTTTGCATTCAGGGAAAAAAAAAAAAGGCAAAGAAAAAAAAAAAAGAAGGAAAAAGCCAAAGGAAAATATTCATTTCACTTCTTGCCCCTGACAGAAAACAGCTGCAGCCATGGCTGTACATGACCCACAACATGATCTTTACTCCACCACCTCTCAAAACCAAGGAAGCCCTGTGGAATGAAAGATGTTTGCAAACACCGCTGGCACATATTGTTTGTAATAAAAAGTAAAAGTGATCTTCAGTCCTGAAGAAAGCAAATGTACATGTTTTTAATCACAGTGATAGGAAAAGGTGAATTTGGTGTGGAAAATAAATTTCCAGGTGGATATCCTAGAAGCCACAGAGAAAGAGTGGGCAGACTGATAATAATCTGGTTGTCATGAGCAGACCTTTGGACACAAATGAATGTTCACTTAAGTACAGGATGAGCTATGCCACATATTTCAGTGTTTGAAATGGTAGAGAGCAGTAACATTCCCAGCCTGCCCAAGAAAAGCTGTCTTTCTAGCAAGGATGCTAGAAATAAAATGCTGGAGCCAGCCTGTGGGATTCAGGCCAGCAAGACAAGTTCTGACTTGAACTTGAAAAAGAGACATTTATTTAGGGCACTGTGCTTGTAAGAGCTACACAATAGCTTCAAAACTTCATTTTAAAAAACAAAGTAAATCAACATAGAGTGCTGGGAAGAAATGTTGATTAAGGACGTTGTTTACAGGAGCACAAAAAGATGAATAGCTACTAATAAATGTTGGGACTTCGCTCAAAGGCATCTGGGGAATTTATGAAGATGATAAGGACTGGCTTAAGATAGAATAATGTGGTTTAATATAACAAAGGCTGGTAAACCAAATGATCAACCTTTCCCATAATATCCTGAGGATCTGTTGTTCTAAGCAACACCATTTAATGACACTACCATTAACAATTTGGGGAAACTGAAGGATGGGGCTGTTTGGAGATAAGGACAAATGAAGAGTTGTTACTGTGTAAGTGCCTCTAATAGCAAGAAGCATCATATTCTTTGAAGGAGTCAATGAGTTTTAGCATAGTCTGATTGAAACAACATGATAATGTTTTCTTAAAAAAAGAATTTGCTTAAGTTCTCTGCCCAAAGCTCTTGAGAGAAACTAAGCTGACACAAGATTAACAGGTACATTCTTTGATATATTATTAAACTGTTAATTATTAGTTATTAATACTAGATTAATAAAAGATATTAAATGAAGGACAAGAAAAATGTTCTATTTTGTTACAGTACAGGGAGGTCATTGGTAGTGTACCACAGGGACCTGTGTTGTTCAGCATATTCTTAAATGATCTGGAAAAAAGAGTGATTATCGAGGCAACCAAGTTTGCTGATGATGCTGAATTATTCATGGTAATAAAAACAAAAGCTGACCGTGAAGAATTGTGGAAAGCTCTCATGGTGCTGTGTGACTGAATGATAAAATGGCAAGTTACATTCTGTGCTGAAAAATGGAAGTAATATGTGAGAGAGAAAACAAGCCAAAACATAAGTGCAAAATCCTGGAATCTAAATAAATGGCTTTCACACAGCAAAGAGTGCTTCAGTTATGGGGGGTTCTGTGAAAACAGCAGCTCATGGCTCAGTAGGATTCAAACATGCAAATGAGATTGGTGTTATAAGAAAGAAAAATAATATAAAACCAGAAAGCATTTATTATGCACCTATATAAAGCCATTGAGTGTGTAACTTGAATAATGAAAACCATTATGGTCTTCTAGAATAGGATTATGAAAGGTATTTTAAAAACCAAAACAAATCATTGAAAACAGGGAATGACTTTTAATAGAGGAAACATGAAATTTACTAGAACAGCTGAAAGATAACTGAAGACAGTATGATGGAGGTATATGCATTCAAGAACAGCAAGAATAGGTACACAGGAAAAATGATCCATCTATTTCTTTTTAAAAATGAGAACTAGTGGACATCCCAGGAAATTATCAGGCAGTGGGCTTGACACAACCAAAAGAAAATATTTTTCAGGCACTAATTTCCTAAATTGCAAGACTTGTTGCCCTAGAGTGCTGGGGATGTCAAAAAGTGCTCAGGCAAACTCTGGACAAGCTGTTCTCTGAGAGTGCGGATGCTGTTTTATCCCCAGCAACTTCAGAGACTCAGTCTGGGACAATGTACAGCAGAAAATATCTTTGTGTGCTTTCTAATTCCTACAATCTTCCATGAAGCAAACATCATTAACTACTCACCCTGCTACTTAACTACACAGATGGTTATTTATTAGCTGTTCTTGAAATAAAATGGAAACAACTGATCAAAGTGAAACATCTAAGTGTATCAACGATCAAAGGAAATTCTTTAAGAAAACAAGATATTGTTGCAGCAGTAAGGGTATGGAACTTTTGAACAGCTGATAATAGTATCTGCACTTAAATTTTACTTAGAATAAAATGGATAGAGTATGTAAGCCCATGTGCTTTGTAATGTAACAACTGAATGTGGAGGGCTTTGCTCAAGGTATTTTACTTAATGCCTGTCTCTTACAGGACATTTCAGCTGCCTTCTCAAACGTCTGATGCAGGACTTCAGCAGAAAGTGGACAGCTCCTAAGGACAAGAGGGTGTTTTTTGGGAACAATTTCTTTCTGACTATCTGAAACATGAGAAAGACAAAGCAAAAACACACTCTAGCAACAGAGAAAACAGACAACCAGATAAACAGATGATGCTATCACAGTGTTCCAAATGCGGCAGACATTTCACAAGGCACTCAGAAGTGTACTAAAAATGATCTAATAGTATAAAAAGGCAAAGCTACATGAACAGGAAAGTGGAATACCACACTGCATGAACTGATCAAGAGGGTGCCATGGCATTTTATTAGAAACGCACTGAATACTCGTATCTTTTTTATCCCTTTTTAAATTAAATGCTCTAGGTAAAATCCTGATTGATTATCACTTTTATTGATGCTTTGTGGGGGACCAGAGTTTTGCTGTATAAAGTCACATCCATTATTTCAACCAGATTTGCAGACTCAATTCCAGTGTCCTTTCTGCTATATTCAACAGGTACTCCCCAGCCTCCTTTATGTGGAAGAGCTTCTAACTCAGAGGATAAACTGAATGAGTATTAGCTCACTTAGATTTTTGTAGGTGTCATGAAAGAAGGAGAAAAAAGAAATATTACAGAAGAGAAAACCAGGTTTGAAGATGGCATTACTATAAAGGCAAAGAAGGTAAGCAAATTAGGCCGTTGGAAAAATGAGATGGAAATCAGATTTTCCTCTAATTGCTAAGAAGTGGAAGGATTAATACCTCTACCAATACAAAAATGCATAAGATGTATTTAGATTTATAAGGGGGAAAAAAGACAAAAAAATTCCCAGTACAATATGGCATCAAAAGGCAATGGAAAACAAGAGCAACCAATTATAAACCCAACCTCCAATGGTGCAAAGCCTAGCAAGTATGCCAGAATATACAGGGATTATACTTAGATAGAGAGAGTAAATATATAAATACGCCCTGGATTTATGGAGATTGTTACATGCACTCCTATGTCTCTGATGTCTTCAATGTTACTTTCTCTCATGATCATAGTACTTTATCACATGTAATCAGGAAAGAATGCTACAACCATAGACTGAAAAAAACCCAACCAAAACATAATGTAGAAGTCAAAACCCTTAAAGATAGCATGTGGCATGATGAGCTTTAGATACAATCTCAGCAAATCAAATATTTAAGAGGGATTTTCTAAGAAAGTGAATCATAAGTAATTTAGTCTAGTGGTCAGTGATGGGTGCTGAAGACAATTTCTGAAAGAGGAAGTAGTTGCAGATATCCACGTGATAATGGCATTTAGGGGAAGCATTATCAGTAAACTGCTGCAGAGAATCAGAGTGGCTTTTCCAGAACAGAACAACAAAAAGTTGCAGAGTAGAATGAGAATTTGTACACACTCCTAATTGTTAATCCAGTTATGAGTTATTTGTGGTGTCTGCTAGAGAACGATACTGGAGTATTAAAGCATACTGAAAATTTTCCAGTTATGGACATGTGTATAGTTTTGTAGTTTTTAGTTCCTAAATTATTTATCAGGCTTCATTGCAATAGTTTTGATGACAGACTCCAAAAAGTGCAATCAGGTAATGGGCCACCTTCTCTAAAGGTATTTTGCTAGATCAAAATACAGAAATCACAGAAGATGTTTTGAATACTTTGAAACATTCTTCTGGGTTTGGGATCTTACAGGAACATTTGGATCACAATTTCATATTTTCTTTCATAGGTATAAAATCTTTAGTTTGATTTTTTTTGTTTGAATGCAATCCAGGGTCTTGTCATGAACAGCTTTTCTAGGAAACTTAGAAACGTGTCGAACATTTGAAGTTTTGTGATGAAACACTGAGATTTGGCAAAAGGTAATGAGGAGAAAATGTGTATTTCGTAATAGCCACGTATTTTGTACCCTGACATGACAGTTTACAGAGAACCACAGAGACACTTATTTCTGTGAAGAAACAGCCCAACTGACTGCAGTAGTTCCTTTGGACGTTCCTCTTTGTTATGTTTATTAGTGTTAGTGATCTGTTATATAGTCAACAGGTTGTTTTCTGGGAAGTGACAGCGCGGTCGAGGGTAGGAGCGACGGGCACAAGGCTCCCTGTTGGGGCTGGAGCGCGGCGCGGGTCCCTCTGATCGCTTTCCCTGAGGAGAAGGGCCGGGACCAAGCCCGGAACTCTCTCCCTTCAACAAGTGGGGTCCGGCGGCTCAGCCCGGGCAGGCTGTAGGGAATGCCGATGGGCGGAGGAGCCCCGGCCGCCCCCCGCGCACTCCGCACGCGGCTTTGGGGCAGGAGCGATGGCGGCGGCGGGGCGGGCCTGGGCCGGGCGGGGAAAGCTCCGCCGCCGCTCCCGCCTCCCGCCGCGGGCGGGGCAGCTCGCGCCGCCTCAAGGGCCGGCTCGGGCCGGGTAGCTGAGGGCAAAAGCTTCAGCGGCGCGCACGGCGCATGCGTGGTCTGCCGGCGCGTGCGCGGAAGCGGACGGGGACGCGGAGCGGAGCCCGGCACTCGGCAACGCTCGGCGGTTTCCGTGCAGGCCAGGCCGCCATTTTCTCTCAGCTCCCCGTGCGCGGCTCCTGTCCCGCTGCCCGCGCTCTGTCCTGCTCGGCGATGGACGGGTGAGTGGGCACCGGGGCGCTGGGAGCGAGCGCACTGCCGCGCTTTGTGCTGCCGGCCGCTGGTGGCACCTGTCCCGACGCCGGGCGCTCGCTGGCTGTCGGCGGGCGTCTCCAAGGGTGTGGGGAGCGAGGAGCTTCCCGCCGCGGGACAGCTGAAGCCTGAGGCCCCACGCAGGCTGCGAGCCGGGCCGGACGGGCTCAGCCTCTCCGTAACGCGGGCCCCTCTGTAGGGTGCCCCGTTCAAATCGCCGAGGGCCTCGGGCTGCCCCCTAATTAAGTGTAGTGCCCGAGACGGCGCGTCCCGATGTAAAGAAGGGGCGATCTGCCCTCATCTCGCCCCCCAGAGCCTCTCGCTCCCTCCTGCCCCCCGCCTTTGGCATCTCTCCTCTGGCCAGGGGGCGAGGAGGGGCGCGTTGCTGGGCTCGGGTTTGTTTTGGAGCTGGCTGGAGGGGAGGAGCGATGCCAGCAGGAGCCAGATGTCGAGCTCTTTTGTTTTCAGAAACTGCCTAATAAGCCCTTCGGCTTCCCCCCCTCTCCAGGTGGAGAGATGCCTTTGTATATACAGTGGAGTAGCTGTAAAAACCAAAGAAGGGAAGGTTGGAAGCAGTCGGTATTAGGGGACAGTAGGGGCTGGGATGGGCAGGCACCACACGCCAGGCCTGCTTTTTGTTGCACCTGGAAAGCGGGGCTGCTGGCTGTAGCCTTCAATGTAAATACAACAGCTTTCAGCTTCCAGTTCTCCCATTAGGTTGTTTACTCTGCTTCAAACAAAGCCATCTCTTTGGTATGCTTTAAGCATATATAACCTTTCAACTGTGAGACTTCCCAAGGCTTTTTATGGTTGTGGTTATAATGGTAGGAGTTACAAATCCTGTCTGAGAACTAGGAATGAGTACTGCCTTGTGGAATGCTCTCCCATATTCTTTTTTGTGTGTATGTGTTTATGGACTGAGGTTTCTTTTAGGATTGTGGTGTACACTGTGAGTGGTGATGTCACAACCTCTAAGGAGGAGATGCACCTTGACATACCTGTTGCAATGTTTTTCATAGGTGTTCCTCATTACATTTCATACAGGTGTAGCTGCCAATGCGTTGGGGGTTTTTTCCAAGCTAATTAAAAAAAAAAAGATTGCTTTCTGCTGTTCAAAGAGTAGGTCAAACAAAGGTTCAGCTATGTTGCTGAGTTAGCTGTTTAGTTAATAGAGGTATGTGAGAAGTTTTGTACTTACTTTTAAATTACTCTATTTCTACCCTGTAATCCCATGTCCAGAAACCCAAGTTTCCTAAATAAATTTCCTGGCAGTGCTGCATTGGAATAACATTTACTTGAAACTTTGTACTTTTGGAAAGGCCTATAAGCTGTGGGAGCTCAGTAGCTTTTCAGAGTTTCTTTTGCATTCCAGTCCTACATGTTTTTGAGCATAGTTTCTTACTTGGGGAACTTGTTGCCTGTTGGTTTCCTCATAGTTTTGTCATCACAAGACATTGAAATATTTGGTTTATGAGGATAAATTGGGTGACTTATGTTCTTGTTTTTTTTCTTTTTTTGCAGCATTGTCACTGATGTTGCCGTTGGTGTGAAGGTAGGATGTACACTTAACAAATAAGGGGGTAGAGTGCTGATGCAAAATGAATTACTTTGGGCATCAGTAATTGCCTGTTGGAAGATTTTAACTGGTCATTGTGAGCTGATATCTAGTCAGCCGTGTATGCTTTATTAAACAAAAATCCCTAGAGGTAAATTGGAGCCTCTACACAAAAGACTTTTCTAGGCACTGAGCTGTAAACAGTGGTTCTGGATTAATGCAGTGGTGTCAGCTTCTTACTTTGAAACTTGATTTATCATACTTTTTTTCAAAACACCACTCCCACATTGTTGCATGGGGCCTGTAAAAGTCATACTTTCTCTGTCCCTCCCCCTCCTTTTTTCAAAACAGTTCCCACTGAAGTTAAAAAAGAAGTGACTATCTATAAGAGGACAGAAAAATGGGAGCTAGAATTTATGTAGACACAGAAGTGGGTGTTTGCTTTTCTGTAACTTTTATTTCTCAAGTTCAGTTGTGAATTTAGTATACTTCCATAAGAAGGAAAGGGCTTCTAAATAGCAGTTAATTTACTGTTTATTTTGCTTTTTATTCAAATCTATCACAGGAATTAGATCAGTACTCCGTAGTAGTAGATAAATAATGTTTACGCAAAGGGATTTGTGACAAGAGAACTTCAATGAATGCATGAGAGCAGTTCTATTTCAGTGGTAGTTTTCTAGTGCATACAGAAAAGCGGGAGTTTTCTAGTGCATACAGTTAACTCTTTGTTCAGAGACTTTGTAGCTTGTGCTGTGTACCTGCCTTTTCACCTGGAGCTGATCAGTGCCAGCTGCTTGCTAAGCCCAGCTTTGTCTAGAAAGGCCCAGTTGCTCAGATTCAGTATTGGTCCTACTGGATTTGGACTAGTTCTTATATAATGCAGTCAGCCTGTAGATACAGCAGCTGCTACCTACCTTTGTAATGTTTCTGGGTAAGCTTGTTTGTAGGAAGGGCTGTGAGAAGTCAGTTATGTGGATTCTGGACCCATCCAGCTCCATGTGTTCATGCACTATTGGAGACAAGCTTAAACTCATCTCTGAATCATGAGTAAAGTGTGGTTATTAAGTGGGAGCTAAGCACAATAGAGCTGACATGATTATTTCTCTGATGCCTGGGAGGACAAAGTGTTAACTAATTAAAACATAGCAATGTATTTAGTAGTTTGGAGAGATACCTGAGGATGTTCCAAGTATTTCAGCAGCAAACTGTGCTCCATGTACACAGCTTCAGGGCAAAAAATCTAAAATCATTAGATTTTTTCTTTCTAGTGAAGAAGTAGTTTCAAGTAGACCATATATTACTTGGATCTTTAATTCTAACATTTGTCACTTCAGGAGAAGTAAATTGATTCAGTATCTCTTTTACTCTTTACTGTGAGCAACTTCAGTCTGTGAGAACTTGAGTGTTACAAACTGTGTCTAAGTGGGTAGTACCATTTTAGAACCAAATTTTAAGATAGTAGCCAGACAATGAAATAAAGATACTTCAGATGATGTAACTGCTTTCTTCTGTTGGTTGTAGAAGTCATATTATGAGTGTAAGAAAGAAGGCAAGACAGGTGTATTGGAGGCAGTGATTAGAAACTACAAGGAAAAGCTCAGAAGTATCAAGAAGTTGTGGTTTTTGCTTGTAAAAATGGACTTGCTGTCTGGTTTCTGGAAGAAAGCAGTCTGTGCATGGAAGTAGTGCAAATAAATAAGGATGATGATTTCCTGAAGAAAGCTATTAAATATGGGAGGAATAGACTGGATTGTAATCTGGAGCTTCTTTAATTATCTCAAGGTACTGCTGAGCATGGAGAATGGGATTTCTGTCTAATGGAGTGTGCATAGTGATGTAATGCCAGCTTCACTCGTGCTTTGTGGAAGGACATGTGGAACATTTGTCCTTATGGTGGCTATTCATTGCTCTTGATGGACTGATGTTTTCAAGTTGGGGAATGCTTTGCCTGTCAAGTGTATATAAACAACTGAGATCAGTCATCTGGCCTTCCCTTGGAAGTTTTCTTTTCATGGGGTGCTGTGGGAATGTGTAAGAATTAAGTTTTGAATCCAAGGAGTTGCATTAGCAATTTTAATGTTCTTCCAACACTGCTTTTGTTGAGACTGGATAGTCATTGGATGTGGGCAGGGATTTAGCTGTGAGAAGTTGCCTTATCCAGAATGTTTCTTTTACTTGATGCTTTCTGATATTTTTCACTTAGAGTGTATATGCTGATCACTTGCAAAACATGTTTGTGATATATTCAGTTATACTCAGAGAAATGGATGGTGACATGTGACTCTTCTGTTTGGAAAATTTATTTTATCATCATCAGTCGTGTCAATGCAAATTTAAAAGTTATTTTAATTGTTATCTAGCTGGTTGTTCTCTTAAACAACAAAATGCACATGTTATACTTTTAAAATTCATAAAAGAGTAAGAGAAGTTAATTATTGTAGTCTGGGTATTGTCTTTCCATTAAAGGAGGGCTTTGTAGTTTAGGGGACTGCATGTGGTCAAGGCAAGTATAAAGTAAAAGGAATGCTTCCTTATAATGCTTTATTAACAGTTTTTTAATCAGAGTTACCTACAAATGAGGGATAAATTTGAAACTATACCATTTATTTGTATTGTATACTTAATTTGTTTTAAAACATTCTTGTTCATCTGATGTTTGGTCTTCATGTTGAGTCACCAGAAATTAACACTAGAAACCAGTGCAAAACTTAAAACTTAAAATGGAGCTAGAAAAAATGATGAATACAACTTGAGAAGTTGGTTTACAAAGAATAAATGTGAGGATTTGTGCAATTCAAAATATGCAGTGGGAACACGCTTCCTCGCTCAAATCTGTCAGAGGAGCAGCGAGCTTTAATTTCTGAAAGCATTAGAACATGTCACAACCCAGTCATCTTGTAAATACAAATGAGATAACTCATACTTGATTTGGTCTGTAATGTCTTGTTTTGCTTACCTAGAATTCATGGAGGCAGGGAAATGTCACTGCACACAGTTCACCCCTTACATTACGTTTTGCAAAATAATGCAAGAAGGAATGAGCTTTAGCTCTCTGTCTGATGCTGATTTGTGAACTTGCATTGTGTATGAGCAGTTTGTGCAAAGTATACTTGAATAAAGGAGAGTTAAGGATTCCAGGAATGGTAATATTTACATAGTTCATAAATTTAAAAAAAATTCAGTTCCCTGGAGAAATTTTATACATTTTACAGGTTTCTTTGTGCATGATTTCAAAAATTTATCATATTCTATAAAATGTTTGCTTTTTCTTCTTTAAAAACTTACATTAGGGTTGCTCTGTTCCTATTACATCAGGTCCTTAGTTACTCTGTGGTTATACAGTTTTGAGCATCAACATCTAATAACTGTACTTTGAATTGTTCTCTTGTGTTCTCTTTACATTACAGTGCTTTAATCTTGATATCTGATTGGCACTTGGTGTGATAGAGCCTTTTTCAGCCATTTGATGTATGAAGTATTAGTGTATCTTTCCTATGGAGTAATTAAAATACTCTGGATAGATATGAAAACATAAGGAATATATGTCACACAGGTGTAGGGAATAACTTAGGTGAACTTTGGGTGCATATTGAGGGTGATCTCTCCTACTGTGTTTCAATGTGTGCCACTTCAGTCTGATGGATGTTTCTCCTGGATGGGATGGGTAGCTGTGCAGTAAATGGGCTTTGAACAATTGAGTGACTCATTCTGTGTGTGTGCATTGCATGTTTCACAGTGGCTGAGGCGTTCTCCTATCTGACAGGAGAACAGAAGCAGCCATTTCTTCCTGGAGCATTATTTGGTACACAGCATCTGGGAAATTTTTGACCTTCTTGACGGTGCTGTGGATGCTGGCCAAAAGCCAAGCTTCAGCTGCCAAGCATGGACAGCCCCAGTTGTAGCCAGGAGAGAGAGCTCATTCCTGTGAAGAGTTTTGGAATGGTTAAAGATGTGGGGATGGCCTTCTTCCCCCCAAGGTCAGGGATTCAGCTGTTGCTTAAGAGGTGAGGGAATTGGTGGTGTGTGTTATGTTTGGGATGGATAGAACATGCTAAGAAACACGTCCAGTACTTTCTAAGTTTTCCAAACAGGAAAGTATCACCTAGTCCCCCTCTTTCCTGGTTACTGAAACTTAACATGGAGGAATGTGGTAGTATGGGGGAAGGACAGTAGCTGAGAACTGGCAGAGAAAGGAACTGAGGGAGAAAGGGGAGAGGGCACCAAGTAGCAGTCTTAAGTGCTCTGGAATAGTTGTCTGCTTTGGTTTTTTAACTCATGTTCTGAGGTGTTGTCTTCTCTTACTAAACTATATTCTGAACCTTTTTTGCTAGTAATAACTGAGAATTTGTTCATGGTGGAAACAAGTAGATACTGGAGATGTGCTGTGACTTTGTTTCAGCTGTACATGGTATAATGAAAATAGGATTGAAAGTCAGATTCTAGCAAGTTGTCAGAAGATAAACTCCCACTTCTAAGATTTAGTCTAAACTTATTTCACAAGCCTATTCCTTTCAGTTTTGTACTCTCTCAAATTTTTTGCCTTCACTGTTGTAATTTTGACTGCTTAAAAAGAAGGGAGTGGTAGGAGAAAAAAATCAGTTTATTCATACAGACAAATGCCATGTGATAGTCTGTTGTATTTTAAAATGTTAGTATTAGAGTTTTGGATTAACCTTATATGTCTAATATAATTGCTGGTAGACTAGACAATATGTGATATGATAAAAATGGGTTGTTTGTGAATTTTAGAGGTGTTTTAATCTTGTGTTAGGTGTGATAATATTTTTAGACAACTTTTGTTTTTAATAATATTTAAGATACTTAAGTTGTGCTAGCAGCAGTAAACAGCAAAAAAGTGTGGAGGATTATAGCAGTGAATTAAGGCTGAAGTCTGACCATGTTCAATAGCTTAGAAGTGGCATCTGGATTTGTTTTTCCAGCAGTGGTATGGGGAACATGTCCATAATGACAAAAAATAACTTATTACAATGAAAGATATCTGTTAACAGTAACTTCTGTAAATTGACCCTGTTTGAAATGGCTTTCATATTTATTCTCAGAACATCTGACTCCAGTTCTTTTTTTCTTTGTACTTTTTTTGTGATGTCCATTCTGTCACTGTAATATATGCGAAAAGTAAGGAAAGCTGAAAATGGAAAGAAAGGAAACATGTTGAAACTTAGTTGGTTCTCTGTAGTAAGTACACTCATTGTATGTAAGGAAGTTTTAGTATACCTGTTTGATAAATTTTGATATCTTTCACTAATTTGAAATCATGTAGTTTTCATGTCTAGCAGAAGACTTAGGTTTGCATCTTCATTGAGGGATTATACAAAGAGAAATGCAATCGCATGCACCACCTCTGACAACATGCACTAATACCATATGCAAATACCCTTCCCTAGAGCTTCAGGCCATGTTTTCACAAGCAAATCAAGCTGCATTCCATTTTTCTGTCACTGCAATACTTGTGCAACTGTAGCCAATTCACAAACCTTTTTTGGGAACTCAATACTGAATGAAAAGCAAGTGATGGTATAAGTGAGTTATTAAGCACCCATGGAGTTCATGACCTCAACTGATTTCATGCCAGTATAGATAAATGGAGTAGTCTTTAAAATGATTCAAGTAGGTGTGCTCCATGCATGTAAGGTTCTGGTGAAGTAACAGCAAGCTTATAATTAAACTGTATGCTTTGTAAAATAATTATGAACCTGCATGGAGTTTCTTCTGAATATGTATCCTGTCCTGCATGGGTATTCTGTGATCCTGTACTTATGAGAGGTGTAACAAATTCCTCAGGGTAGTTTGGATTATGTGTTTTGACAATTGTGTGTATAAGCAGAACATAAGGCAGAACAAGTGTTTTTTCTTGACAAAAGATTATGTGAGGGTATATTTATGCAGTGTTTCATATAAAAATTTATCATGTTAGAAATGAAGCATCCTTTTAAATTCTAATCCATCACATGTAAACTGAACAAAGTTTATAAATGCTGTGTTTGGGAGTTCAAAGTGTATTTTCTGTTGTTTCCAACATCCAATCCCCAAAGTTACTTCAGATATTGAAGCAGTGTGTTTACAATGTGTAACTGTTAGAGGAGAATGTTTTAATGTCTTGGTTGAAACTGTCATGTGCTTATTCCTCTCCCATGCCATCAGGTTTCTGGCTCTTTCTTTTAAATTGCTCCCAGATGTTGTTAGAAATAAAGTGTTTTACAGTGCTGTTGGATTTCCTTAAATCACAAGATCTGTCTCCTGGCTCGTCATACCCCTTGAGAAATTCATGCCTGTAGGCTGAGAATGACTGTGGTGAATGTGCAGTGCAGCTGAAGTTCTCTTACTTATCTTTTCTTTGAGGGGAAAGGCAGAGAGAGGGAAATGGGAAGGGCAGAATCATCCTGGTTTTGAGAGAGGTTTCTAATATCAGCAAATATAAACACCACAAATGAGAGTATTTGTAAAAAAAAATGTATTTTTCAATATCTTTGCATGTTGTCATTTTATTTTCTAGTGCGATTTTATGAAATTTTTTTAGATGATACTGTTGACTTTTTAACAGAAGTTAACTATTTCTAGGAGTCACTTGTTTACTGTTTCTAGGAGTATTGTAGTGCTTCTACGCATGCTGTTTGTAATACACTGCTAGGTTAGGTTTAGCCAAAACTTCTGATCAGTCTCTATAGCCCTGAATTACTGGGGGAAAAAACCCTATGTGTCTCTGATGTAAACAGTTGTCAAAAAGTATTCTGGCGCATAAAAGACTAAACCCTTGGATATAATAAAAGCTGGGGAATGTGTTAAGTATTTAAAGCCTAATCTGGAATATGAGGCAAATAGTTTGCAAAGACTTCTAAATAGTATATTTTTAATTAGCTTGGAAGCATATTGGCTGTAATGACTTCCTGAAATTATATAGATACGTAATAAAACCTGTGATAGCACAAAGCTTTATAATAGTCTTTAATGGAGGGAAAAAATCTGAAATTCTGCAATGTAAATCCAGCTTGTGTTGTGAAGGATTTTGAGTTAGCTGTAACTTAAAGCAACGACCTAGGACATTGATTTGCTGAGCTAGGGGCTTCTTCTTTGTTTAATTGATTTTGTAAATTGCAGAAGTGACAGTGTAAGAACACTTAGGGAAATTAGCTAAAATATCAAAGTGGTGTCTTTAATTTACAGTATGTAACATAATTTTTGTATATATAACTTTGAATTTTCACTTAAATATGCAGTAAAAGTCTGATTTGGTTTATTTTTTGTCTTTTTTAAAGTAGTCCTACATGTTAGTTTTACATAAATCCATTGATTGACACCATGCATTAAACATGATGTTTTCCCACCATGCATGGAGATGCTCTCATGGGGTTATGGGGGTGATAAGGGGCTGATAACATGGGCTGAAGTGAAAGGCAGTATTTGACTGTGACAAATTCAGGGTTTGCTTGCTACAAGATGTTAGCCTGGAAATTCCCTTGTTTATTTTGTATACTCATATTTTGGTAAATGCTGGTTTCATAAAGAAATTGTATAGATAGCTCTGATCTGAGCAGTTAGTTGTTAGTTTTTCTGGAAGATTTATGTAGATTTATCTTCTTGACACTGCTAGGAATAGAAATATGGCATTAAAGACTTGTGCTGTTGAGGCCTAGATGTCAGAAGATGAGGTATTAATAGTATAATAGCATTTTGTACTTCTTATTTTGTTCTTAATAATCTCCTTGCCTCATGCTAAAATGGATATTGAATTAGTCTCTACTGTGTTGCTTTTACAGTAACTTTCCTTTGCAGTTTATGCTGAAATATAATCATAGTGTGGTTTTTTATTTTTTGTTATAACTTAGATGAGAATGTTTTTTCCATCTCTGAATTTGTGATCTTCAGTACTGTTATACAATCTCAAACTTGCTTTGATTCTTTAGAACACAGCAGTTTGCACAGACAGGGAAAAGAGTTAAGTGAATGTTGCTGTTGGATCTTCCTTCCTTGAGTCTGATTCTGTGTGCTCTTCAAATATCTGTTTGGTTTCGTTAACTCTGAAACATTCAATACAATTACCTAATTTAGTTTAAAGGTTTGTGCCATTCAACTAACAGAACTTCTGTGATTGAGACTAATTAAATATTTGAGATGCTTGGAAAATTGCTTATGATTTTGAAATTCTTGTGTGACATAGCAGAGTGATGAAAAGCTTTGCTCATGGAGCATGGTGTTAGTCCTTTTTGGCTTAGCACCCTCTAAAAGAGTATGCACATAAAGCCAAAACCAAGCACCCAAGCCACAAATTGAATACACCCTTATCTCTGCTGAATAAATGTAAGTAAAATCAGTATCTGTGTCTATGTAATTTGGGAGGGATTGTGTTACACAGTAGTGGCAGTCTAAGGGCACACATTGGCTTACTTTAGATGCTTATATGAATTTGCTTTACTAGCCAACCAAGATCTTCAGACAACCCTTTTGAAGTAAATCACAAAAACCAGGCAGGTACTGCTTTTGATTTTGTAATTTACCACTCTGTATCCAAGTCCATCGTGTCTTTTGCTGCAGAGCAGATTCTAAAGTTACATACTGAAGTACAGAAGCATCTAGGCTGCTTAAGAACCAATTAGGAAAAATGAACATGTACATCTATAGGATCATTACTCTCATGGTAAGAGAGCTCTTTGACCAAAAGCTTGGGAAATACATACAGGGGTTATAGAGGTTTGCTATACATTTGTGATTTCATGGGGGAATTGGAAGAACATTTCATGTATGAACCTATGTGAATCAGACTTTTGAACACTAATTTATGCATATAAGAATCAGACTTTTGAACACTAATTTATGCATATAAGACAAGTGTAGATTTTATGATACAGGCCAGCGCAAGAAATTCACATTTAATTGTTCTTTGGAAGCAAAAATGTTAAAACTTCCAAGTGCAATGACAAAGTCTTGTGATTGTGAAGGTGTTCATGAAATGTAAAATGATATGTTTGTAAATGAAGAGAGAACTGTTCATGAAACACAAATACAGGAACTGAATATCTACTCTGAGTAATTTGTGCTCCTTTTGGATTTTTCTGCTGTGGATTAAGTAATTAACAGTTTTTTTGAAAGCCAGATTTACTAGGAACCAGAAGTTTATATAATCATTCTTGCACTCTTTCATTCAGCAGTTGCTGTTGTAAGTAACTTTCTGAAGCTGGAGGCAATTGAAATCTGAAATTTTTCAGATTTGTGAAGTTCCTACAGGTTTTGGGAAGAGCATTCATTTGGTACTGGGGTTGCTTCAGCTGTTTATATAGTAATTGCTGTACCATTGCAAATTTATGCCTGTTAAGTATTAAGAGAGAAAAAAATGCTGGTGAATGATCTTAATCAGCTGGTCTATGAACAGAGTCAGTGTCTGCTGCTGCTTCTGCCTGTTCAGCTGGGCTGGCCAGGCTGCAGACAGGGGCTCCCAAGCAAAGCCAGATGGGTATTGCAAGCACTTACCACTGAGTAACCTAATGCTGCTAGTAAACTTCAACTTTGCAGCATTCTACCCTTGCCAATATTATGTTAGAAAAAGTAGAACATGGAAGGGAAAGAATATTTGTTTCAACTTACACCTGCATATTACGTCAGTAGTAGAAAGTAATGTAGTTAGAAAAACAGAGAATTTCTATAACTTGCCTATAAATTGCTTCTCAGTTCTATCTAGCTAAATTTTTCTTAGTTATATCTGTTTAGAAATGCATCCTTGCATTGAAAAGAACAACACATAGTCCCTCTCATGGTTCTATCTGGTCTTGGTATTAGGAATGATGCAGTCTTAAGGAAACTCTTGCTCATTTGATAGGCACAGCTTTGTTGCTTGCTATGTACCCTTACAAGCTTAGAGCATTCAGTAAACTGTATAGAGATTCTTCAGAGCTGATGTTGAAAACCAAGTAAACTTTAATGGCTCTATATGTGTGTACACATATATAAACTTTAACATATTGTTCTCTGTGTGGACACAAATATAGTGCAGTATGAGAAAAAGGTAAGGGTTTGATTTTTATAAGTCTTTTAACTGTGCTGTCTATGAAGGTAATAGTCTCAGATGAATTTATTATGAAGTATTGAAGTGCCCTGTAAAACATATTCCTGAACTATTCTTGATTCTCTTGTAGTGTCCACAATAGAATTAAACACATTTATTTTAATAAGGATGTGTGGAAACTTTTTTTTTCCCCTCATTGTCATTTTAGCAGTGACCTGGATTTGTAGGCTTTTTGAGGGATGAAGTCTTGAGAATGAAGAGGGTTGGGGCATAAAAGAAAAAAAGAAACAAGGTGTGAAAAGAAGCGCCTCTTCAGCTGTGTCAAATGCCCATCTTACCATTTGTGGAAAGGGTTATCTTGTATGGTTTTAATATAAACCCTCCTGATTTTTGCAGCTCACTTTTAAGTCATTCATTAATTTATATTTTTCATGTTTTAAGAACTACAATGGAGATGTAATTCCGTGCCCTAAGTTGTGTTTTGCAGAAAAAATGAATGTCCCCAAAATGAAAACTGATTTCATTTCCTGTGATCATTAAATATTTGTTTTTAAATAGGGGTGTTAAAATTGAGCTAAACTCCATATTTCTTTCTGCATAGATTTCCCTTGTAGTTTCAGCTAGATATAATAGTTTAATATATATGTGTATTAAAATATTAAAACTTAAATTAATTTAAATGTTATTGAAGTAGAATAAATTTATTTAATTATATTTTAATTTGAAATGCTGGACAAAATTATTGTTCAGCAGTTCTCATCGTGTCCAGAGGTGGCTTTATTTCAGTGGTGGGTTAAACAACTGTGCTTAAGCTGCTCTCATTTCAGATTGCCATGTAAATATTCCGCTTTACTTAGATTTCAAATTGTTGCACTTATCTGAAAAGAGGAAGTATCATCTTTAAAAATCACAAAATAGAGGAAAAAAAATCTCTTACTGTCTCTTTCTTTTTAGAGAGGATCTGACGAACTTCTTTCAGGCAGTGTACTCAGTAGCCCGAACTCTAACATGAGCAGCATGGTAGTTACTGGTAAGTGATGCCCTTTCAAAGGAGAAATCTATCATTTATACTTGGACTCATTTCCTGTTTACAAGGGGAGAACACCAAAACGAGAATCCATTGTGCTATAGAGGGATAAACTGTTGGCTTATATTAGAATATAGTGACTTTGTATTTCCTACAAACCTTGGGTGTCTGAGAAGAATAATCCCACAATCAACAGGCAATTTTGAGATGTCTGCACACAAAATTGTTGGTGGGTGATGGGATGAAAAATCACAGTTGTCTTGTACAGCTACCTTTAAAGTAAGGACTCTCAGCTGCAAAGGTAAACAGCCCAGTAAAATCTCAGGCAAAGGTAAAGAGCCCAGTTCCTGTGTGACATCAACTTCTTTACTCATGGTCATCCACAAGTGTGGGTGTCACAGGGAAGACCACTGTGCCAGTTTGATAATGCAGTGTGGATTCAGGAAGAGAGAGTTTTGGGTCACTGATCAAGCAGGAAGCTTCACTTTGCTCCTTCAGTTTGAGATTGCAGTGGTGGAATATCAGAGCAAAGTGACTGTGGCTGTTCTTGAATCAGTTTTCTGGTGATGCTAGATAGAAAGGTTTTTTCATTAATTGGCACACACTAAAATGCCTTCTTTTGCACTTGATGCTTCTGTATGTTGAATGTACATTGAGTTCCCTTGGAAAGCTAATTTCAGAGGTCTTGCTTTTTCTCTTTTTTCTTTTTCTACCGTACTATTAATTTTTTGTGTGTTTTTTCTCTTTTTTTTCCCTCTTGCCTTAGAGATGTGGAGGAGTTAATTCATGACATAGAGGGTTGCTGCACTTTCCAGTCACTTGCCTGTTTCACTGTTCTACTGTGCCTGATTTTCTGTATTCATGGGGTCAGCATTATAATCACTGATATTAATAACAGACTATTTCCATTTTAATTTGTTAGTAAGAGGTTGGGATTCAGGGTGCAATTTCATGTTACCATTAGGGTGCTGTGGTGACAACTCTTGCCAGAATGGGTGGCTCTGTGCTTTCTCATCCTACATCTTTAGCACAAGCAGAAAAACCTCCAAATCCACATTTCTGCTACACTCTTCTGTTGGAGTGCTCATGCACTTGCAGAGTAAGTTAATGCAGCATTAAACTATTCTAACAAAATAAAGTAGTTTTCCCTTAGAGCAGCTTACTGATCAGTCATGTGATTGCACAGCTGTAGACACAGTGTGCTGTTGAGTGGAGGAGTGTGGCAGCACAACAAAGCCACTTCCACTGGCAGTTCTGTCACCAAAGGTGACGAGGTTATTACTTTGGAGTAAGTCAGAAATGCAGTGTAGTGCATTCACAGCCATTTTGGAACCCCAGAACATATGTGTCTCTTCTCTGTTTTTCTTACTTCCTTCTGGTTCTGAAAGAGGTCCCTCTTTTGTTCATTTTCTTGATGTCCTCTTCAGTCCTGGATATTTAGTGCTCCATCAGTTTTCTTTACTTAAACGAGAAGCAGCTATGGAAAGAGTTGTGTGCCAAGGGTTTGGGTATCAGCAGAGGACATTAAGACAGGACTCAGTCCTAAACATTACCAAATTATAAATATATTTTTAGATAAACTTTTAGTTCCAGGACATTAAATGCAAATTAATTTATGAAAGGAAAAAGGAGGTAAAGGAAAAAAAATTGAAATAAGAATTATAATTTTGAGGTTTTGAAGCAAGAAATACGAAAGCTTGTCTAAGCAGCCCCTACATACAAATTCTTCCTTAAAAATTGTGAGAATGGAAAAGCATGTTTTGATCCCATTAGGTTGATCTGTGAGATAGAAGTTTGATGTATTTAACAGATATGTTGCTTCCCATTTTGTTTTTATTTCCCAGCTGATTAAGGGTTTGGGTTTTATTTTTGGGAGTTTGTTTGTTGTGTGTGGGAGTATTCTTGGTGTGGGTGGGGTTTCTCTCTTTGGGTTTTTTTGACATCCATAACCATAACTCAAGAAACAATCTCATTAGCAGCAGTGGTTAGAGTAGTGATCTGGCTCCTGTAGTATCAGATGCCTGTCCTTAAAAGTTTCATATAAATTCATTAATATGTAAAGAAGGTTGGTGGAAAAATAATTCCAAACAAACAAAAACTCACAGTCTGAATGCAGTGCTGTAATTCAAGTCATTCTCTACAGCAGTCTGTAAAAAGGGAATTAGTTTGTTTGGGTGTTCTATTTTTTAAACATTTTCTTGGTATTCAAATTTCATTCTGCTTGTCTTTTTGAAGTAGCACAAAAACCCCCTGTAGAGAAGGATAAATCTTCTGTTCAGCTTCTGAATATATCCTCCCATAGCTCTTTTTTTTACTGTGAACCAGGAAGTATTTTTTTCCAGACTTGCACAGTTTACAAGTTCAGATTGTAACCTCAGAAGTAGTTAGATGTGAAATTGAAGCCTGTGTTATTTTTTTTGTAGCCATTTCCAGAAGCCAAATGAGTTCAAGTATTCTTTCTATCTGAATCGATGTCCTCCTTTTGCTTCAGTTCTGCTATTACTTTTTCTCTTCAGAAGAATTTAAAACTTTAGTCAATTAAACAATTATTTTTTTCGGTAGACAAGATGATGAATCTTTCCCAAATTTTCTAGGGCTTCAGGGACCCTGTGATCATTTATTAAGTCCCTTGTAAATGAGACATGTTGTAGATACTTGCCTATGTAAAACTAATACTTGTTCTTGCCCTTTCATTCTTAGGGTTGGGAAGTGTCATGGTGTTATTATGAGACTTAGCCATTGTTTCCCCGAGAATATAGAAACCTATTCTGGTTCTGACTGTGATATTTCCAATATCTGATTCTGTGATATTTTTCTAAGTAGGTAGCTAGGAGAACAGAAGAAAGAGGTGGTTTGTCTTTGTAATCCTCTGGGCCTTCTATTGGTGCAAGTGTACACAGTCAAAAAAGCAGTTATCAATAGCAGTGCCTTAGCAGGCCTAAACTTTGAACAAAGTCTTGTCAATCACAGCCTCATTTCTCTCTCTGCTATAAAAATATTAACCTAAACCAAAATGCCTAAGTTATCAAAAAAAACCCTACCTTTTCTTGGAAGGGAGGGGTTTTGGTGGAACTGAGGACAGTGTCATTATGGGTGAGACTGGGATGATTTTTTAAAAATGAACATCCTACCTTTTTATCATAGGAAGAGTTCCTTTAGTGAGTTGTGGGGGTTTTTCTTTTGTTTTTTGGGGGTTTTTTTGTTTGTTAGTTTTGTTTTTTAATTCAGCTGCCATTCAGTGAGAATACTGTAGTACTTTAATGTTTTTAGTACTTTAATGCTTTTATGAATATTCTTGCTCTAATCTTCTCTCCTAGTGAAAGGCATGAAAGAGGAATGGTTTCTCTGCCCTATAGGGAGTCTTGCAGATGAATCCTTTCCTATTTCTTTGTGAAAGAAACTTGTGAAATTGGTGAACAAATGCTTGATTTGCATTCTTACTGATAGTTTGAACCAATGGTAATTCTCTAAAAAAGGCCAGCATGTTTGACATGGTTCAAAATGCAAGGCTTGTTCCTTGGGCCTTTTCTAAACAGTTTTGTCATCTGTATCCATCTCCAGACTGTGTAGGTGACAGCAGGTTACATCAGCAGTCACTACAGGTGAAGTTACTGTTTTAGGTACTTTCTGTGTTTTTTGTAAAAGAGCAGTCCTAAGAGTGTAAAGGAGCAGAATTCTACACTTGGATTAAGATGACTTTTATCTCTTAATTCTGAACCCTGTTTTGGACGAATTTGATTACTGTCATTGTTAAGGAATTTCATATTAGTTAAGTGTTTATATTTAAATATACAAGATTTATTCTTGTTCCTGAACCAGGTTGGACAGGATGGCAGAATATTATTCTGTAAATATTAAGTGAAGGATCCCATCCACTAGATTAGAATTTGTAGCAAGGGAGAGCAGCTAGTAAAGTACAAGATCAGCAAATATCTAAGCTTAAGAAGTTCGTTTTTTATGTTACATGTGTAAGTTTCTGATGTTTTTAACACCAGCTGACAGGAGTATATTAAAGTTGTGTTCTCAGAACTACAGGCCTTTTACTACTGCTTAAACTACTGCTAGTTTTTCTTTAGGTTTTTTTGAAAGTATTGTCAAAGTCTATTCTTATTTCCTTCCACTATCTTGCTTGACTCTGATTTCTTTAGAGAGCATAATCTTCTGATAAAGATCCATGAGTTAATTTTTTTTGTGTTGGTGCACAATGACTAGAAAGGCTCTTTAAGTAAGCTAAAATATGGTTTGGTAACAGGATTTTGAGAAACCAGAGCTGAAACCGGGATTTTTAAATACATATTGCTTATTCTGACATCGCTAATGGTTTTGAAGACATTAGTAAGGCAGATTGCAAATGATTGTACATAAATAATTTTTTTACCTTTCAGTGCTGTATGTTCAGTAAGTACATAGTTGTTTATTCTGCAGATTTTAAATGCAAGGAAAAAAATCCCTCATCCTTAAAAACTGGAGAAGTTGTTTCCTCTGTAAAGGGGTAACCTCTGTAAAAGGCATTACTCTTTCACTGAACTTGGTGTGAGGCTTTGGCTGCTCAAGATGGAGGATTGCTTAATGGAAGTTGTAGGAAGAGTTATCTGTGTGGAGATGCTCATGCCGTGAACTCCTTGCTGAAATCCACATACAAAAAGGGTATAATTTTTAAGGGATGTAGATAAAAAGTGAAAGATGTTGATGGTTTTATGAAAATTGGCTTGTCAAAGATAAGAAGAATTGGCAGGTTTTCTTGTTGCGGCTGCCATCAATTTCATTGTTCACATTTGTGTGTTTAAAGTAGATGAGTAGAAATGTTCCAAAATCATTTTGCAGCTGAGCTCACCAAACTCCTGGAGCTTTGAATGATACTGTTGATCTTGTTTTTACTTAATTAGCAGGCAATGTTAGGAGTGACTTTGGTAGGTATACTTCATTGTATTAACAGAATAATTAGCACGAGGCATATAAACTAATAATATTTCAAGTGCTGTATTTAACTTGGGCAGTAAACATGGATGTGTCATAGATGTGCCATTTTTGCTAGCACATTAATTAAAATTAGTTATTAGTTAAAATTAATGATGCCTAAACTTAGGTAATTTACTTCTGAAGTTTTCAAATTGATTACAATTACTAATAATTTGAAAGATTTTAAGAAGTACATTACATGTGACTGGAAGGTGTTGTAATTTAATAATACTGTATACTTTACATATTTCTACAGATACGCAGATTTAGAAATGTACAAAAATAAAAAATCTCTGGATGGGAGCAATAAACTGTGGCTATTATTATCAATTTGGGTAACTTCTGTCTGCATTGCTATGCTTTGGTAACTCCTTGTTCTACTTCAGTTGGATTTCACTCTAGCCTGTGGTATTTTTACATATTTTTAAGGTCCAAATTAAGTGCATTCATGTTAGACTGCAGCATTGAACTGTAGCCACTATACCATACTGTAAATGTGTTATCATAGTGCTTAGAGAACTCAGTGCATTTTGAAACAGGCACAGTCTATGTGCAGATGTGCCAATTAAAAACTGTGTATAAGTTTTCTTTATTTTGCTGTGTTTACTTATTTAAGCTCAAATTCCTCTTAAGCAATAGTCTTTGTAGTGTAAGATAGTTTTAATATTGGCTGATCAAGATTTTTGTATGCACATGGCTCATGTCTGTGAGAAACAGCAAAAAAACCCTATTAACAAAAGCGTAATTAACCCTGACCAGTGTAACCTAACCTTCAAGGTTAACGAATGTGGACTTCAGACAACTTCATATTCTATGTATTTTTATTGTATTTTGAGTGGATATCTCCTTTTCTTGTTCTTTCAAACATTTTGAATTCCAGATTTTATCTTTAGGTTGAACTTTTGATGATTTGCATGCTAAAGCAAAGGTCCTGCATATTTGCTTCTGGGAGCCTGGGAGAGGTCACTGGTCAGCTCCCTTCCTACATTCTATCACATCAGGGTAGGGTACAGATAGGAAAACTTTCTATAAGCAAAGAACTTGCCAGAAATAAAACCACAGTGGTCTCTATAACACAATTTGTGATTGCCTGCAGTTTGTTGCTGATTGGTTGAGGCAGATGGTTGTGTTCAGTAGCCAGTGCAACATTTTACTATTTGTCTTATAAACTAGATATCTTAAGTTGCATTGCTTTTCTCTTAGTCACTTATTTCCTGTCTGGATATGTGTCTGATGTTCTGCAGTTGATAACCTGAAATCACATATATTTAGCCAAGGTAAAGCAAGAAGTGCTTTCTGCATAGAACAGCACTGAATACTACTGCTATTAAGCTTTCTCTAGTATGTACAGGCTGAAAGTTACTCTTTTTTTTTAATTGGTTGTTGGTATGTACTGGCAGTTGTGAACCAGAGTGATTTCTGCAGGAAGTGTGTGTATTTATATATTATTTCACGACTGCAGATATGCAGGAATTTATAGCCACTGTCTTGTGGTAATTTTTACTTTTTTTTTCCCATCTTTTCAGGGACTAATGGGTGAAAGCAACTTTATATTGTATCCAATTTTTTTTACCTGTACCCACAGAGTTACATTTCTGTATTAGGAGATTGTGTGCTTATGAAAAAAGTTTATGATACAGAAAAATTATGCATCTAAAATAAAGGTCTCAGAACTCTTAGGTCATATTTATATATTTCTTTTTAAAAAGTGCAGAGAAAAGCTCCTCTAGGATGAAATTTTATTAAAATATGTTTTCAAAATCAGTTATTATCAGATAGCAAGCTATTTTTTCTTTGCTAGAACTTAGGCTGAACTTAAAGAACAGTTTTTCTGCAAAAACTGCTGGGTTTCATTGAATATTCATAGCTTGAATTGGACTTAAAATATGCCTTGTGTATACTGCTGTTCATTTTGTTGCTTTTTTATATAGGTTCCTATTTCTTTGTTTAATAAAATAGGAGTTTCTCACTGAAAATGCCAGGACCCAAGTTGCTCACATTATGGCCATTTAAAGGCTTTGTCAACCTGTAAACATTCAATTTCAACAAGTTGATCTATGCTGAATTGAAGGAACTCTATGCAGCAGGGATGTGGCTTATGTATCAATTATATTTAAATTGTAGTATACTATTTGGATGTGAGAATAATGCTTTGAATATCATTAGTAAAGATGACATCTTGTTTAGGATATAATTGCCTGATGTCACATGGAAACTGAATTCTTCATCTCCTTGGTGGAGAGATGCAGAGGACTTAGATCAGTGCTGTGGTTGTTACAGAACATGGGTTTTTACAATAGTCTGAATTGAGTAGAACCATTCCTGTGCTCAGTGGATCTTGGCAGTGCAGGGTTAATGGTTGGGCTTGATCTTCAAGGTCTTCTCCAACCCAAATGTTTCTGTGATTCAGGACTAGGTTTCTAATTTTTTTCGGTTTATATTTTTTTTAAACTATGCATTTGCAGCTATAACTTGATTTGTAAATGAGCTAACACTGTGTTTTAGTCATTCTCCCAGTACTTCTTAAAACTTTTCCTCTCAATGCAAATATTGTAGCCTGCTGTTTTCAGTGCATATTTATGTTTGTTAAAGTTTTAGCAGCAAAATGTTTGAATTGGATCAAGATTTTCAAGTCCAGTGAAAGCCAGACTACATCATGAAATAGCTACTTGCCAGTAAGTCTCCAGTTTAACAGCAGTTTCAGCAGTAGTTATTAGTCAGGTTGTGAGGTCTCCTCCAACATCCCTTGGCCTCTCCCCAAGTTTCAGCAATTTTGTTTTAAGTGCTGTATAGGGAAGGATCTTTCAGGTTTGCTGCTGCTTAGGCATAGACTCTATTTCTACCAAAAGACCATGTTACTCCTCTAGTACCTTGCTCCCCTTGGACTTGGCTTTTAACCTTTATGGACACTGATTCTGCTAATAAAATCTGTTAGAGGATGAGATTGTTGTTTTAACAGTAGTTAAATTCACCTTTCAATGACTCTGAACGAGTTGTGCTCCTGTGTCATAAACGTAGTTTTCTATTCCCGAGTGCAATTGAATGATGCATCTTCAGCTGAGAAGTACCATTTATAATGACAAATAAGAGACTGCAGTAAGAGAGGTGTCATACAGTGCCAGAATCTCTCAATAACTCTCCTGAAAGCTAAATTTAATTTGTTCCATGAATGTCTTTAAAAGTTCACTTCTGTACGTGCATGCATATTTAGTGTATGATACAACACTTCATTACTGGAACAGGAAATTACTGTTAGGTGATGCTGAATGGATAACCAATAGTAGTAAAAGTACATATTCTCTTTGCATTCAGCAGCTGACATGTTCATCTGTCTTCCAAAATCCATTGTTAAATATTTTGGCATAAATTTTACTTTAAGAAGGTGGGCTTCATTTTTTAATGAATGGTACCAGTTCGGCTTTCATTGTACAAGAGGTGCTTTTGCCCATAAGTAATAAACAGCTTTTGTCTTGTTTACCTGCCCTACTGCTAAAAACATTTTTGGGCAATTCCATAGCACTGAGAATGCCTGTTACCAGTCCTCCCATGCTGTCCCTCCACCCCCCATTTTCTGATTCCCATATGTTCTTTTGTGCCTAATTCTGTATTTTTTGTATATATTACTGTAATATATTTATCTGCTCTTTTACATAAATGTTTTTACCCAGGCATTTGTCTACATAGCTTTTTTTACAGTAAGTAAAAAAAAGTTACAAGTATAGTGTAGTTGAGGTTTAAGACCATGTAGGAATAAAATTGTGTGGGGGGTTGTGTATGTGAACTAAGTTGAAGCTCTTAGTTGCTGTTTAGGAAAAGATACACATATTTAGTACATCAAAATGCTTCTTTTAAGCTTCTTCTTTAAACTTACTGCAGCAAAAGTTGAAAAACTGTGTAAAATGCCAGTGTTAGTAGCAATGCTAATAGATGCAAAATCAATTGGGTAATACAGTAAGTAATAAATTACTGTGTTAAATAGAGGAACATTTGATATACATATATGTGAATAATTATATACTGGCCAGTGCTACCTTTACTAGAAATGGTGAGATTACCTGAAGCCTAATTTAAATAAGAACTTTAGTGTAACAAAAAGTAAATTCCTGGACATTATGCTGTGGAAAGGTTAATATGTTAAAATTGTCTGTTGAAAAGCACGCAAAAGACAAAACAGTCTTTTCTGTTTTGTCTTTTCTCAAATCTGCCAGAACTGATCTGAGCCATCATGTTGAATATTTTTCTGGTGATGTAAAAAAAAACGGTTTCTTAATTTCAGAAAATCCTTTAGTTTGAAAACTTTCTCATTTTCATTTCTGATTGCTAATGTTTCATATTTTTTGAAAATTTAATGAATTGAAATTATTCAGAAAACTGAAGTATGAAGGGCATTGGACATGTAGTCTCAGTATCACCTTAATTCTTTTACCCTTCGCAAGTTTGTTTTTAACATGTTTGTAATGCATTGTCCAGCCTATCACAGTTCACCTTCTTTCTTCTGTTCAGGTTTTTTTCACTTTTGTAGAGATTTAAATTAAGAACTAGAGAAGACTGTTGTGTGATGGGCTTCAGGTGAAAAGTAAAAGTACTTTTTTTTACACAAACTTTGGCTGTCTATCTCTTTGAGATAGTGTTATAATGTATGATTTTGACAAGTGGAATCTGGCTACCTGGAAGCTCAGTCTCACCATGTTTGCCAAAATGGTTCAGGTTAGAGTCCTGTATAGACTTCAGATCCTAGGTCAGTGTGTATTTTTTCAAATTTTACTCCTCTGTGTTCCACCAAAATTTGTCTTTCTCTGCAGCAGACCAAAATAAAAAAAACTACTATTGCATGGATTCTAGCATTGTCAGTTGGAGATACTGCTGGCTGAATTTTGACCAGTCTTGAATGTTGTTAAGTTTTTATTGGTTTGTCTGCTGTAGTAAGGTGGAAAACACTTCGTGTTCTTCAGTGCAAGAACTTTCTAAAAGCTTAGTCATGGAAATTTTTTTGGAGGAGGGTTGATGGTAGTGGTACAGGGTGTGGGTATGGAGTTACTGCATGATGTACCTCTAAGACATACTGGTTTTAACTGATAGGATATTTTGAATTTTGTATTTAGATAAATCTAAACGTTTTTTTCGGTAGAAGAAAGGGAAGTCTTATCACTTGTTTCACTAATGTTTAAGTGCATGCTGATTTCCAGCACTGATTAATTCATTAATATTATATCTTATGACAGTGTTGTTCTTTAGCTCTTGACTCTGATGTTTACTCCACTGACATATTTTAAACCTAAGTTAATATTTTTTTTCTGGCCTTCTTTCAAAGGCAAGATTTCTTCCATCCAACTGGTTAGCTGGTTAATTCACCAAAAGGAATTCCAGTTGGAATTTTGCTGTAATTCTTTGTAAGAATTCTGGAGAGTAATCTAAATAGTCTGTCTGGTGTTTTGTACATTGATGCTAATGCTTTCCTGATTCTTTCAGGGAAATGTATCTGGATCTTCCCCCATCCCTGTCTGTGTTGGCTGCATCATGTTATTAGCTGATTTTTCCTTTTTTATGAGTGAGCTCGTGGTTCAGAAGGGACATTTTCCTACCTTAAATTGTTGGTTTCATCAGCTTTTTGTGATGTCAGTCCTCTGGGTCATCCCCTTTCTCCACTCTGATCTTTCCCAGCATTAATGATGCTTACTGTCTTGCTTTGTTACTTTTCTACTTTTTGTGTCCAGTTCCATAGTGCAAGCAGTTCTTAAAAAAACTTTGGGATCTATTAATGGTCCACCACTATTTTACTTCTTTCAAAAGATCTCTAGGTAGCCACTAACTGTTTTTACTTTAATGTATGTTGGAGTTCTTATGTGAGCCCTTGTTAGATTAATAAGTTATTCCATATTATTATATGAGATGGTTTACTGAAACTGAGGTGTAAAGGGTTTTCTGAGGTCTCTGTCAGATGACTATGTCTTGAACAATCTACCTTCCATGAAACTAGCATTTGTCTCTGCAGAATTTGTTCTGAAGCCTTGAATTGGACCTAAACCAAATTAGATGGCTCACTTAAAATTAATTTCATGTTTATAATTAAAAGCATTTTTTAATAAAGCATTAATAATATCAGTAAACTTTTCAAATAGAGTCTGAATATGTCTTTCAGCCAATGGTAATGACAACAAGAAATTCAAAGGTGATGATAAAATGGATGGGGCTCCTTCTCGTGTTCTTCATATCAGGAAATTGCCTGGGGAAGTGACAGAAACAGAAGTTATTGCTTTAGGTTTACCTTTTGGTAAAGTAACCAACATCCTGATGCTGAAAGGGAAAAACCAGGTAATTTGATGCTTTTTGTTTTTTCATATGCTTACTGTCTGATTTCAAAATATATTGTTAAAATGGTGTTGAAGTAAGTGTAAAGCAGTAAGTGTTCTAGAAAAAAAGTGCTTTTGTTCCTTTATTTTTTAAAATTAATTTACACTATCTTTTAGTAAATTTTGGAGGCAAACGGGGTGGTTGGCAGCTACATAAAGCAAAAAGTTAGTTGGAAGAGAAATATTTATTCTTGCATCTTCACTGATGAGTTTTTGGAGATGAAGTAACTTAGCAAATAAAGTTGGTATGTGTAGAATGACATTTTCTGAAGACTGATACCAGTTTGTTAAAATGTGTTATCAAACCCTTTGGTTTTTTATGTACATCTAATATGAAGATTACCTACTTTGTAAATACTGAAAATTTTAATTCTTTTAATTGCAGGCATTTTTGGAACTTGCCACAGAAGAAGCAGCTATCACTATGGTTAATTACTACTCTGCTGTGACACCTCATCTTCGTAACCAACCCATTTATATCCAGTATTCCAATCATAAAGAACTAAAGACTGATAACACACTTAACCAGGTATATTTACTGTTCAGTAGTATCACAAATGCAGACACTGTAGAAGATGAGGCATGGCACGTGTTCTTGGCTCATGTGCCATATTTGAATAATTTGGTTTTGTCCACATTCTAACACTCCATAGGTCTTACCTATGATTGTTCCATTTTGTGGCACTGAAAGGTGTTTGCTTTCTGTGCCATCTTTCCATTACAATAAATTTTCTTAATGTGTCCCTGATGTCAAGAGGCAAAGGTTCTCAAGTGTGTTTTTAATAGTTATTTAAAAGTTCTAAATAACTTCAAAGTTTTTGTCTTAGAGACTGTAGGATGGTAGAATTAACTTCCTTGTTCTGACACCTGAGATTCCAATGCCAGTTTGAATTCCCCTAGTGTTGGCTAATGTCAGTGTCTAAATTTCAGTGCTTTGGATGATCACTCCACTACCACTGGTAACCTCAGCTTGTGATCTGCTTTTTCTGGAGAATAATACCATAATGATCACCCTAGAGACAAATGTACTCAATAAAAACCACTATTTTGATCTCCATTTTGCTCTTGCCTCCCCAGGACCTATTTCACAACAAATACAGATACATATGTCTATTTTTAGTAGAATTGAAGAATTGGCACAAGTAATGTGGTGACCAATTAATACAAACTATAGAGAGATAAGAGACTTAAACCTACCAGAAGTCTGATGGTTATTTTAAGATTAATTTCTTATGTTGCATTTTTGATGATACAAAAAACAGTGTAAGTGCCAAATTAATTTCTATTAATTGTGTCCTCTGTTAGGACATGTAAATAGTAAAGTTATGGCTGTTGCCTTTGGAAGCAATTTCAGGGTAATCTATTGAAAGACATTTTGGTTCAGATCAAGTATAGTGTTGATTTTTCTTTTGGTCTTTCTAAATAGTCTCCTTCCTTAGAATACTTTGATTAATTTTTATAGAGGTTACCCACCCTCCCAAATGACTACTTAGGTATGATGCTAGGTGTTATTTTGAGCTTGTTTGACAAAATACTCATAAGAACTTTAATATTTACCATTTTTTAGTCCTGTGTTCCTTCATGTACTCAGGTTAATTTTAATGGAATGAAATATGATGTATAAGTACGTATAGACAGTGCTGACAAGGGTCATATGTTAAAATTGACTTTGCAAGTTGTAGTTCATTGTGTTATACAGTTTGAACTTTTCCAGTCACTGTAAGGACTGATATTTAATTGATATGTGCTTATAGAAAGAGTAGGAAATAATTATGCAACTCAGCCGAGTATCTGGCTATCTTGAAAGTTGTGTTTCATGCATTAGGGAAAAGAAGTGTAATTGAAAGACATTTCAATGTAATTAATGTTAAATGTAGAGGTAAATTTTGTTTTCCCAACTGGCGTTCACCAGGTCTTTTTTTTTCCCCCCCCTTTCCTTATTCATTGATTTGATTCAGTATGAGGAATATCATGTAAGTTGTGAGACATGAAATGGTGTAGTATCTCTAATACCTTTAAAATATACAGTATGGATTAATATGATGGTTATTATTTTTACCTGGCATGCTCACTTGTCTCTCTTGTTTTGTATTGTTTTGCTTCATAAGGCGACTGTAATGAAAGTATTAAATTGAACCTCTTTTTTCTGCACTTTTTCTTTCTCAGAAAAAGACATCTAATCTTTCTGATACTGTCAGTTTTGGCAGTGGAAGTAGTTACATAGATGTGTGTTTATGTGGTATCATGGTTACCTTTGAATTTCTAAAATCCTACTTGTGTTTAAAAACAAAAAACCCCGTATATGGAGAGGATTTTGTTTTTCTTTTTACAAAAGAGGGTGGATAACAGGCACCAGTTTGTTTACCTCTTAGTCTTTTGTATTATTTCATCGTGTTAAAACTGAGAGGTTTGGACATGTTAGTTTAGAATTTTCCCTTCCTATTAGAACCTTCTACATAATTAAAATGGCAGTGAAATGTTAGCTGAGATACAACCTTTTGAACATAAGATAAGTACTTCTGCTTTCCATAGCGTTGGGGTTTTTCCTTGGTTGGTTTGTGGGTTAGTTTAGCTTTATTTCCTGTAAAGGAACGAATCTTGAAACCTACGAAATCCTCACTTTCTTTATCCTTACTAGTAGAACAATAAGCTTTCTACTGAAAAGATTGATATTGGTGCCTTTTGAAGCTCCTCCTTAATGTGACATAAGGATTAATTGCTGTTTTCATTTTTGTTGGCCCTTCTCACAGAGTCAGACTGCATTGCACTTAACGTTGTGTTATGTCTGTAGTTCTGAGTTTTAAATTAGTGGACTATTTTGTGTTTCTGGAGTTAACTATATTAATATTTCTGACTAATTTTAAGCTGTTATCTTGAAATATTAAGAAAATCTCTTTTCTGTCATTTTTTTAAGCGGGCCCAGGCTGTTCTTCAGGCAGTGACGGCTGTGCAGGCATCAAACGCTCCCATTAGTGGGACCACTGTTAGTGAGAGTGCAGTGACTCCAGCTCAGAGTCCAGTACTTAGAATAATTATTGACAACATGTACTATCCAGTAACCCTGGATGTTCTTCATCAGGTAAGTCAGATTTCACTGCAGGTTGAGCTATGGTTGGGAGAAACAGATGTGTAAAACTGTACCATGTTTTTTGGCAGATATTCTCTAAATTTGGTGCTGTATTGAAGATAATCACATTCACAAAGAATAACCAGTTTCAAGCTTTACTGCAGTTTGGTGATCCAGTAAACGCACAGCAAGCAAAACAAGTAAGTATAGATCTCTTCTAAGGCTAGAGATCTTCCTTAACTCTCAGTATTTGTAAAATGTTGATGTAACAGAGTACTGCCATAACAATGTGTCATACTCCTCCACCATGTGTGTGAATCTTCTGAGATTAAAAAAAATAGTAGTTGTTATACTGTGTGAAATCAGTGTTTAATGATAGTATGTTTGTGGATACTGTGTCTAAAATATTTCAGACATTTGTATGAACAAATATCATAGTAAGACTGCACAGAGGTGAAATAATATGCAAGACTGCAATAGTAAAAATGTCTACCAGAAGTAAGAATGTAGGATGGCAGGGTGATGCATAATTAATTCACTGTAAGCAGCAAATTTAGTAACCCTATTGAATTGTTGTTGGCAGGTGCTTTTAAGCATCCATACAAAAATGTGATTTGTGGATTAGTTACAGATTTGTGCAAGTATTTAGTTATAGTATCCTTAAAAAAAAAAAAAAAGAAAATCTAAACTTATTTGTAACCATAAATGCCCAGAAGAAAGAGTGCAGTTTACTCATGTGACCAGACTGTGAAGAAGCTCTGCAGCAGTGATGGGTGAGCAGGATCTTGCTTTTGTTTCATAGGAAACTCTCCTATCCTGGGTAGGAGAGGCAAGAACAGGTAGCTGGTTTTATTCATTATAGCAGGAGAAAGCCTATGGATAAATTATGGCAAAGATCAACAGCATGTCATCTAGACCAGATGGTTTGAATTAATTGAATGGCATATGTTCACATTTGTGGCAGTAGAAAAGGTGAACCAAAGGGGAAGGTGAGATTTTTATTATTATTATTATAATTTTCAAGAGATAAATGGAATTAATTTGTATTTTCAAACCTTCACATGCAGTCTGAGTTTGAGGAAGGCTGATTAAAATTGATGTGCTGGTTAAGTGTTGCTTGGCAGCATAGAAAGTGCTTATTGCCTGTAGATGACAGACTAGCTGAGAACTTCACAAAATTGAAAAGCTCACACCTCAGGCTAAGTTGGCAAATTTTCCTCTTGTTAGAGGAAAGACAAAAATTGTCTTAATTTTCTGTTGTAAAGAATGAGGACTATATTGAAATAAAGATTTTGTGAAGTGGTGGAGGGTGGTCATTTTTGTCCCTATCACCAAATGAAATACTCAGCATTGAGTCCAGAACTGTGAGATGGTCAAGACAGGGGATCACAAAGAATTGGACATGTTTTCGAAAAACAGAGTGTAAGTTGTCATGCTATTGTGGAAAACAAGAGAGAAGAGATGATTTGCAGCTTGATTTATGGTGGCTTTAAGATAATCTACTCCAGAAAAATAGTCTGGAAATACTTGTAGATCTGGAACACAATTTAAATTAGGAATGTCCTTTTCAGAGTTGAAATAATATCAAATATTAGCTTATGCCTCAGAATCAAGAGAGATGCAGATATATCACTGTACTACATAAGAATTGGTACAGTTGGAATGGACCTTGCAGGTTTAAATTAGTGGTACAGAAACTACATCATAACCTACAAGTTCTGCAGAAATCAATTGTAGACATTTAGATTTATATTTGAAATATTTGATAACGAGTTGGATGCTAAATAAATATATTTATTACAGAAGGTTGTAATTCAGGCTTCACTTGTGTTTGGAAAGCCATTTTTCAGTAGTAGATGTTACTGCTGCTTTCAAAGTGCTTTTCTGATGCAAAGTATGACATCAAATGTTTAAGCTTTTGACCTCATTTTTCGAGTCATTTATATTATCAGAAAATGTAATGGAAAAATGACATCTGCAAAATGGACTGTAGTGATATGAAAATTATCAGTGTAATTCTAGGAATATATTATAAAGAAGTTACAAATGGAAGGATGAGGTAGGTAAAAGTGTGAAAGGAATCTAAGAATCTCTTGCTGTTTTTGACTTCAGACAAACTGATATGAGCTTGCGGGACTCTATTGGTCTTAAAAAAACCCAGCATGTATTTGTTTCTCCAGTTTTGCATGTTTTCATTAGGGTGCCTGTTCACTTGTAGTGTGTGTGTGAATGACAAAACTTCATTAAATAAGTGATTCCTGTATGTGCTGTGATTGTCAGAGTAATGTTGGAGCCTTATTGTCAAAATGAAATGGTCTTAGGTTTATGGTTTCATATTTTAACCAGTCTGTGCATAAACATACAAAATGTTAAGAGTAGTACCAAGTGCAATTACTAAAGGATGCTAATTTGGAAGGAAGGTTTGATTTCCCCACTGCCTCACAAACTAAATAGAATAGAATACAGTTCTTACAGTTAAGCCACTGTGATAAAACATGTAGTGCCACCAGAACAAAAATACCTGAAGGAAAGAAGCAGTCAGGTAGGGGATAGGGGAAAAAACCTCTTCAGCTTAAATACATCTGGATGTAGAAGCAAGATAATGTGGTGGCTGCAATTAAGTTGCATGGAGTTCAAGATCAAACACATGGTAAAAGAGTAAAGTTTTCAATTTGTTTTCCATCCAAGTTACTGTAGAAGATAATGGGGAAATTTAATTTTCCAGTGGCCCTCTTCACAGGAAATCTGAATATGGCCTTAATAGAAATTGAAGACTTATTAAGGAAGTTAAAGAGCAATTTGAAAAACTCAAGTGATGTAAGTACCAAGGAGAGATGCTATGCATTTGAAGGTTTGGAGAAAATAGTGACACTGACAAGAATGTGCAATATGAAGCCTCTAGCCCTGTGGGATCTCTTTTGCAATTTGAATGAGCAGCTAGTGAAAAACCTCATTCCTCCTCTGCTTGTTTTGTAAGAAACTCATTTCCTGTAAAAGGACAGTGGCTTCACTGATACTTGTTTCATCACCACCTTCAGGCTGGATCGTTATGGGTTCCTGGGGTGAAAACCAGGAGCTTCAGGTTCTGTATAATGCAGCAGTCCAGCCAGGGTGGAGAATGTAACTGAGAATGGGCAGGAGTACAGCACATTGAACTGCTGTGCTTCTGCTAATGAAGGTTTTGTCTGGAGATGTCTGTATGCATATGGAGATACCTAAGCATTAAAAATAGCCCATTTTCATTGTAAACGATGAGTACTCTTAGCATAAGCAGCAGATTTAAATATTTGAACTCCAGTACTCTGGTATACCATGAGATGAGAGTGCTGGTGATTCTGTCTGAGAAGCTGACTAATTCAGAGCATTGCCTTCATGCAGATGTACTGGAAGTACTCTTGCCAAATCATGGATATTAACAGTCATTAATGACTCATCTATAGACAATCAACTGAGGCTCATATGTAGTGCATGCAGGTCATCTTGACCCAGTGTTAAAAATAACACTAGAGGTTCTGTTACAGTGTGCCAGTTGATCCTTCCTTGGCCTGCACGTGATTCAAAGATTCCAGTGAAGTTTGACTGCACATGTCATCTTTCCAGTTGTTTTGCCTCTCAGCTTCAGGGTAGCTCTGTGCTGGTAGCAGTCTGCAAAAGATCTCTGCCAGTCTGCATTGCCCTAAAATATGTAGTAGGAACTTCAGGTAGTTATTGCAGAATGGAAGGACATCTTCAGATAGGATACTGAGCTGCAGGGCTATTTTCTGCTATTATTGTATTAGGCTTTTTTGGACATCTTTAGTTCTAAGGAGCACAATTTATGCTCCATTCAGATGCACAGATCTGTGGGATGCACTTGGCACATATTTTTCCCAAGAGATACTTACCGTACAACCTTCAGTTACCTTGAGGTACTTACTTGAGCTGGAGTATGTTTTGGAGAATGTTTCCTTCCTTGGGTTTGGGGGGTTTTTATGCCTTTAGCTCTTAACACCCTTCTGAAAATCTTAGATTTAGTTTTTTGGGTTTGCTGATACAGGCAAGATGAAGAATGGTGCTCACATTTGTAGAAGGTCTCATGATTCTTGATCTTCTTGGTTTGGCCCGTCTGTGATGTGGTGTGGTATCACATGTGAAATAAATACACGAAAGAAAAGTTTCTTAGCAGTAACTGGAGTTCTTGGAGATGATGTTGTATGTACATTCACTAGCAGTGATTGGCTGGTGTCATGTTTTTCAGCATGTCTGATAGGAATAGTGTTTAAAGATTTGTTGCACATTCTTTTGCTATACAAGTAAGAGCTCAGGACACACATTCGCATTTGTGACTTTAGATGTGAACAATTAATCTTGAAAAAAATGCTGGTTGGCGAGAATCTTTCTTGCATTGTTAGGTGTATGAGGTGTTTGGTGCTGCTGGTAGAGATGGTTGGGGTGAGTGTTTTTGTTTTTTTGTTCTTGTGCTTGAATCCTTTCCTAGAGTTTGACTGCAGTTCTTATTAAGAGTGCATCTCCTTCCTTTCTCGCTCAAGATGTTCTTTCAGCCCATCTATCCTCCAGCTACAATAAATTTCTCTTGTGCAGTACCTTTTATATGTATTTTTGGTCAGTTTGATTTTGGAAGAAAGAGGAGCTTTTGCTGTTTCAGTAGAAGTTTAGTTACTTGTATAGCTCCCTTTAAACCCTGACTACTCTAGAAACTCCAGACACAGATATATCTTGGTTTGCTACTTCTTAAGTGTGAAATATTTCCATCAACTTTGAGGCTTTCTGCAAGCCACGAGTCAGTATTTCTTCAGACTCCACACAGAGGTAAAGTATGAATCTTGTTGGGTCCTATGATTCAGATTAGGCTAAAGAATACATCCTTTCAGTCTCAAGAGTTCACACCTGTTTGCTTCATCATGGGATTGGGTGTTCCCTTGCTGGGCAGTGACATTGTATTGACAGTAAGTAAACTCTGGCTGGATAATTTGCACCTTCCTCTAATCCATATTTTAGTGGATTTTAGAAGGTAGGAAGGCTTCTAAAAGTGATGGTAGATTCTCAATATAAACTTTTTTAGGTGTAAGTGTTCAAGTGATACTCTTTTCCCAAATACCAACAGGAGTCTTGGATTGTGCTTTGTCACCATGTATTAAAGAGTTAGCAAATGGTGTATGCTGTAATGGTGGTGCTCACCACCACCCCAACAATACAGATTTAATTAATGAAGCTTGTTCTATGAATAATGACAGTAAATTTTGCTTTTGAATTGTTGTATAAAACATTTTTAAGCTGAATTTCAAGCATAGGAGTTTCTCTTTAATTGCTATTTGTTGATACAATGCTTAGATTTTCCAGTTAAATTTTTCTTCTATATGTTCTAAGACCTTCTGAGCTATGGCAAAATAATTTACATTGACTTACACATTCTTTTACATTGACTGCTAATGGTGGTAGTTCTTTTAAGTGGTTTTGTGAGCCCTGGAGATGTCAGGTGAGATAATGTTTTGTGGGGACAGCCTTGCTGGCCCAGGCCTAGCAGAGGGGTGTCTGCAAGATGTTCAGTTTCCAGATGCATCACTGTATGAAAACAGCAGGCACACAAGGTTTGTGCAGTGCTAAGCTTGAAATAGTAAGCCCTACTAGAACCTGGATGAGTTGGCAGGTATGCTGCAGATGTAACCCTGCTCACTGCAAGAGCTAGCTCAGGTCCAGAAGTGGTACATTTCAGTCTAACATTTCAGTCCAAACAAATGTGTGTATTTGAAAATTTGCTTTGTTTGGTTTTGGTTTTTTTCAGTGCATATATGTATAAATATAGTAGCTTCATATTTAAATAATTAATTGATTGAATGCTAATTTGCTAATTTTTAAGATGAGCTGCATCGTCACTTCCTAGCACTCCCTAAGAATTAAACTGACTTTATTACAAAAGTTTGTGTATTTTTAACTCTCCCATATTCAACTCGTAGTGAATGAACCCATTTACATTTTGGGCATATCCTCCTTTCACTTAGAGTGAAAGGAGGATATGCCCAAAATGTAAATGGACTCAAATCCAGGTACTGACTTGCCTGGTGGATAAGGGAGACACACATATATATGTGTGTGTGTGTGTATATGTTGAATTCTTTTACAAAAGTGTTTTCATAGAGTACTAGTTGTCATGTTAATATACGTCCTTTTAGAAGTACCAATTAATTGTGAAAATAGGATTTCTAAAAAAGAGTATTAGGAACATCAGGTTAGCAGTTAAAGTTGGTTTTGTCTCATTTTTGGCACTAACTGCCTTTAAGGGGAGAAGGGAAGCATGCAGGAATAATGTATATATTATGCTTTAACAGATGGCTGTCTAACATGGCAGTTAAGTCTAGATTTTTTTTCTCAGTTGATATTCCATGTAAAATTCTTGACTTTTTGTTTTTGTTCTTTTTTTTTTTTTTTTGAGAAATCTCTTTGGCATTATGTCTGATTTTAAGCTGTGCTATGGAATGCAGGTTAATTAGCTGTATTCGACAGACAAAATTTAAGTTTTTAACTGTGACAGTGTTAAAATGTCCCTTGCCACTTTAGTGCATAAAAACAGTTTCTAGGTAAGAAGGGAACATGGAGCTTCCTGGCATCATGTTGAGAGGTTAATGCATTTTAATTGGTTTTAAGCTAGACAGTAAGACAGATAAATATCTATACACTGACCTTGTTTAAAATAAAACAACCAAAAACCCCAACCTTGTGCAACCAACTGTTACTGTGTCTTTTAAATAAACTGTGATCTTTTTTTCAGGCCTTAGACGGTCAGAATATTTATAATGCTTGCTGTACCCTACGAATTGATTTTTCCAAATTGGTGAATTTGAATGTCAAGTACAACAACGATAAGAGCAGGGACTACACTCGTCCTGACCTTCCATCTGGCGATGGACAGCCAACTCTGGACCCAGCTATTGCTGCTGCATTTGCCAAGGAGACCTCTCTTCTAGGTATGATGTTTACATTCTTCTTCTGTATTGCACAGCCACTTCATGAAATATTCATTAATCCTTCTAACAGCTTAAATTACAATAGTGTCCAAAGGCCCAGGCATGGTTCAGTCTAGACTGTGATCTGAATTGTAGTAACATAATTATATTGCCTTTAGAAGTACTGCAAAAAATGAATGAGAACTTGCATGACAAATTGACAAATGCATAAAGTACTAGAAAAAGTTGTTAGTTCAGTTTATATCCCAAAGTCTGTCCTTCCCTCTTTCATGTGTTCCTGTCTGTGGCCACCTTGCCCACCTTCCCTCCTAATTTGTAAGAGAGACTTGACATGATTTGCATGATTTCTTCATGCTAAATGGTTATTTGTAATATCAGATTATGAAACTAACATTTTGCTGGTTTCCTTCAAAGGGGAAAGATTATGCTCTTTGCTTAAAATACCCAAACCCTTTGGTGCTACCTGTAGTTTTTGTGAATAAAAGAAAAAATCTATAGTTGCACTTCTAGTGATATGTTATAGGAGTTCTGTATATCCTGTCTCAGCCTTTGAGTTCATCAGAAGTTGTTGAAATGCTCTGAAAAAGGTACAGATATATCTATCTTCTGATTATTACCAAAATAATCAATGCATGCTCCTACTCCTGTCAAATTGTTTTTTTGGAAGAGCACCTTTCACTCTTTAAAATGTAATAGCACTCAGATATAGAATCATTATTTTTTACAAGCTGATTTATTATGTTGTGATCATTGTTCTTTGCACTTAGTCTTTTTTTTTGCTTTCTTGGATAATTTCTCATTTTTGTTCTGAAGAAAACATAAGAACAACATAGATTTCATGGGTTTTTGTACAGTCTGGGCCAAACTGAAGTAAGTTTGAGTTACTCTACAAAAGAGGGGCCTCTGCTTTGTTATGAAAGATAGAAGGCACTTAGTGAATGATGTGAACCCAGAAGAGGTAAATATTGTAGTTAGGGCTACTGAATGTTGCACTGTATTTGACAATTTTCTGAAATTGTCAGGACACATTTGAAGGATACATTTCATATCTGCTGTTGGAAAGTACACACAAAGGCTGTGCCTTATTCACATGTGATTCTCAGAGGGCATATTTCCCCATGAAAGAGTGGAGCTCCATTTGGAGTTTGGTGTGCTGTTCTTCAGGTTCTTTTGCATGCTCAGAAAGAATACCATGAGATAGACCTGTGGCATTGCTGTAAAAATTCTTGCTGTAGCAATCTTTTATATGTATACCATGAGATTGCCGACAGAAAATGCATTAAGGACTCACTTCTTCCTTTTGCTTATGTTACACTTTTATTTGCTGCAAACTTGTACAAAGCATGGGTGCAACTTTGTTGTTGGCTTTCTAAGAGTGTACTGTACTCCATATGTCAAAAGTGAGATTTAGGTTCAACACAATTTTGTGGCTTTAGTTTTAGTGGCAGGATGTAAATCTTGTTAGTCTTGGTGCTTAAATCTGCACTAATTCCATGCCAGACATATCTCGGTTTCCTTCTGGGTGAAGTGAATGCTCCACTTCAGTAAATGTAACTTGATGATGTAACTCTTGCAGCTTTGTGAGCTGTTAAGCAGAGGTGTTAAGCTGCTGTCTCCCCCAAAGCCATAGGAAGCATGACAGGAACTAGTCAGTACAAGCAGATGGTGATTACTTGACATAGAGCCACAAAAAGGGTTCATAACAGGTCTATAAACCCAGTTCTTGGTCAGTTTTACTTACCTGCATTAAGATGGTTACAGTGTCTGTGCTTTTCATGGAAGTTGATCATATATTTTTAGTATACTTCAATCTGCCTACTATGAAAATGGCATTAGCGATTTGCATTTTGGAAGTCACAGGAAGGGATAAGCTGAGAGGAAATAAATAATGTGATATGTTGTATTTTAACTTCATTGGGGAAAAGGCCTCAAAAGGCTAGAAAGAAGATATGTAATATTTGTATGTTTCCATTAATATTTTGAAAAAAACAAAAGCCTGTTATCTGTAGTTGTAGGAAGCTAAAATAAAGCTAATGACAAAGATTTCTAATACTAGTTGATCATGTTGACAACATAGCTAGCATTTCTAAATAGTTTCATACAAGTCCTAAACAGTGTTACATGGTAACTTTTTCACAATAGAAACTCTTCTTATTTTTATTTATTAAAAAGCTTTTCATTGCTATAATCAGAATGGCAAATCAAAGTACAGTGGAGACTGCAGACCAAGAATTCTGTTCCACAGCTATTTGCTGTGGGTTTGTAATTTGTCTGACCTTTTCAAAAAATGAGATCTATGTATGCTAAGTAATCAGTTAAAAACATATCAATCAAATAGATGGTCTAGCCTGCATGCATCATCACTCATCTATCTACTACATCCTCACCTGTGATAAAATAAGGTTTCAGAAATCCTTGAGTCTGTAAACTGGACAATATTCAATGAGTGTTAATGTTTTTTGAAAGAAGGAGGAAATTACTAGTGGACTAAATGAGCTGGTTTCAGATGAATGATCAGAGGCAATTTTTTTTCTTCTGTTTTTTACCTCATATATGAAACAATAGATATAGTCTCCCTCCTCTTCAACCCCTCTAAAAATGTTACAGATGTCACATAAAAAAGCTTTGGATAATCAACAGCTGTATTATACTGAACTACAACATACAAAATATTTTATATAAGAACTACTCAAAATAGCAAATATTGATATACGTTACTCACAATTTAGATATTTGTTTAATATTACAGCTGCAAATACACTGTTGTGCTGGAAAATTCACTGTTGTGTTTAGGGCTCACACTGCTTTATCCCTTGCTGTCATTGCTGACATTCTTTGTTAGCACTTTCCACTAGTGCCCCTTTTTTGAGATTGTTGCTGACAGTTTTGAAGGACAATAATTGAAATTGCTTTTATAGGAATGATGTTTAATAAATAATTGTTTTTAATTTCTTTGGTGGGACCAAAGAATGTCCTTAGGAGAGTCTGATGCTGTGAAGAATTTTTGCCTTTTTAAGTATGAGTTACTTGGCTGTGCTGTGCCCAGCTATGGAAAGAACCTTAAACACTGCACTGGCCTTCTTTAGATTCCTTTACTCCTGAAAATGCTGGACTGGCTTAAAGTTTCTTAGGTTATGTGGAAATGTCTATACATACTAGAAGACTGGATATGCTCTAGTAAGACCTGGTAGCTTGACATTTTCTAAAATGTAAGTGATTGCTATTGACCTAGTATAAAATTTCCTTCAGGTGGGGATCTGTCATGCCATACTGTCCTGGAAAAGTGTTTTGATTCAATAGTGCGCATTTACTGAACCCTGCATGATGTGCAAACAGCAATGTTGATCAAATACAATCAAGCTGTTCCTGTATAAACCATGTATAGTGCAAATGTATCACAAGAACCTTTCCTGGATCCTCGGAGTAGCACACTCAGCTCATACCCCGCTGACATGAGCAGACAAAATCAGCGTTTCCGTACAGGGTCTGAGTTTCCTTGAAGAAGAAAACGTAGAAGCACAACTGAAGCTATAGCTGAGGGTCGTGTTTCTTCAGAGAACTGGATTACTAAAGCCACAGAGCATGTTGAATATTGGATTTAGAGGGTTGCCTCCCCACCTCATACTAAGCTTGTGAGGTGTGTAAACCTTTTCACATGGACAAATGCACAGTTGGGGATTTAGTCAAGCACCAAGTTGAAGTGAGGAATGTCTCTCAAATGATGAGAAATAAGGATGTAATGATGCAGAAAGCACAATTAGTGTTTATTCTTACTGATTTAATCAACATTTACTTTAGACCATCTTGATAAACTAGACACTTCAAGCATTTTGGAGTGCAGTGAAAACAGTTTTGCTGCACAATAATGGTTATTTGAATAGAAAGTACTTTTTATACCTCATAACTCTGCAGACTTGATCTGAAAAGAATTTTCTACATTTCTCTTATGTTAATTTACCAACCTATTTTTTAACCCTTTGGATAACTTTACAGTGGTATTGTTTGCTGTGTAGAGTGTGTATACAGCCCTAGTAGTGATATAGGAACTTTTTAAAAAATGACTTGTGTGTGTTTCGTAAAATATGCTTTATTTTAAAATTAGGGCTTCCTGTTGCAGCTGTTCCAGGAGCTCTGAGTCCTTTGGCTATTCCAAATGCTGCTGCTGCAGCTGCAGCTGCTGCTGCTGGCCGTGTGGGAATGCCTGGAGTTTCAGCTGGTGGCAATACAGTCCTCCTGGTTAGCAATTTAAATGAAGAGGTAAGTGAAATAATTTTACTTTGCTTTCCCTCCCTCTTTAGTCACACTTCATTTGTCAATATTTTATAATTTCTTTGCATTTGGCCTCTTATATTTGGATTATAAGCTCAAAGTATTTTTGCTGTTTTTTTAATAATCCCCAGTTTATTTTAAAGCCATTGTTAAATACATTTTTGTTCCTAGGTAGCTAACAACCTAAAGTATCCTTTGACAGTCAGCTACCATTTTTTTTTCTAAGAAAAATTTGGTAACTTCTTTATGTTTGAATACCAACTATTCTTTCCTTTGTAACTGTAATCATGTAAACTAGAATTTCTGTTTTGTTTTTAATTGTTTGCTGTTTCATTTCATGCTTGTATCTCACATTTTTGAGTCTTAATTTATGTGAACTACTCTAACACATTTTTCTTTGAAGGTTCTCCCAAAGATCTTGACGAGGCACTCTTCCAGTCTCTCTTAGTAATTTTTTTTTCTTTGCAGTTACTCATTTGTCTTAAAAATAAAAAAGTGGTGGCAAAGCATTTTCACCTTAACTGTATCTTTCTTGCTAACTCTGAAATCTAGAGGGATTAATTTAGTTTTGCATTTTTACTGTCCTTTACTTTTATTTTGATGGCTGTGAACGCTGGTATGAAATGTGGGAAGTTTGTATCAGTCTAGCTGTTCCATTTTTAACTGGCCTCTGTCACTGTAAATCATTGAGCTTTTTTTATCATCTAGTACTATTTTGTCATCCACAGTCTTGCATGTAAAAATGTTTCAGATCAGAGTGCCATTTTGAAAGATATTTTGCCTGCATTTCATAACCAGCCATGCTTACGCAGTTAAAGTTTTAAAATTTAAATTTCTATTGCATGCTTTTTTTAATTTATTTTCATGTTGAGATGAAATGCTGTAGTTTACTCTTGATATGAATGTACTTTACCCATATTTGTCTTGGGTGACTACATTTTACTCAGTTTTTCTCGTACAGTACATAAACCAACCATTTTCTGACCAAATTCCTACATTTCCTATGTACTGACCTATATTTTATTTTTTTTTGTTCCCCACTTCCTTATTTTTTTTTCTTCTGCATTGCTGTATTCCCTCCCCCATTTCATCCTTTTCCCTGTGTGTTCAACTTCCCTTTCCTTGTCTTTACCCAAATTCCCGTGCCCTTCCCTGTCTTACCCTTCTCCTCGTCTTTGTCTGCGTTCCCTGTCTCCATTCCCTATGTTCATGCTTCTGTGCTTGAACAAAATGTTCCTCGGACCAACTTGCCCCAATTAACCGCCTTGAAACCATGATCCATGACCACCTCACCATTCTGCGGGAACCACCCTTCGTTATGGATGATCTGTTCATCTCCGCTCTTCCTCGACTCTTCTCTCTTCTTGTCTTACGCTGCTTGCTCTTCTCTCCTTCTAAAGATGGTTACGCCCCAAAGTCTGTTTACCCTCTTCGGTATGTTATTGTTAGCACTATACTTTTATTATTGATTTGGTTTTGTTTTTATGGTTTTTGTTTGGTTGTTTTTTTTTTTTTTTTGTTTCACTTTAATTCTTATTTGTAGCTAGCACTTTGGCTTAAAGTTGAATAGTAAATCTTTTGCTATTTTTCTTTTGCTGTTTAAATCTCTCCATAGACACAGATTTTCTTTTAATGCATGCTAATATATTTTGCATGGTCTTTAATTTTATATCATTCACATAGCTTTGAGGGTTTATCAGAAATTATTCTTTTCAAAATTCACTATTCAAAATCTTTATCTCCTTTATTCATTTGTGAGTGTGTTGAGTTTGAGCGAGTGATCTTGTTGCTGTCTGAATGTTCCATTGATATGTCAAAATATATTACTTAGGTGGTTGGCTTTAAAATGAACTTTTTCTTTTGGGTTACTTTTGACTTTAAAAAGGTGTTTACGGTGATGTGCAGCGTGTGAAGATTTTATACAATAAGAAAGATAGTGCTCTTATACAGATGGCTGATGGAAACCAGTCCCAGCTGGGTAAGATTAGTTTTCTGTTTATATTCCTATTAGTCTAAGTACTTGGAAATTAGGCTGTGTAAGATCAGGTGAACTAAATGTGTTTATATTTGTTAGTCTGTCTCTTATCTTGGTTATCCACCAGATCCAAAATTTGTTGCGTGCAGTTGTGTTCCAGAAGGTCTGCACTTAAATGAATACCCTAAATGGATTCAACAGCTGAATCAAATATGATGATCCCTGAATAAAATTAAATATTGACAAAGAGTCTGCAGACCTAGTTCTTGATTCTAGTCCTTTAGCACACTGACCCTTTGATTTGCTTGAGTGCTTTTCTTCTTTGCATGTGTGATGTACCACAAGCTATTGAAAAGTAGCAGTCAGTTGAGTAAACTTGTCTTTTTCAGCCATGAGCCATCTTAATGGACAAAAAATGTATGGAAAGATCATTCGGGTTACCCTTTCTAAACATCAGACAGTACAACTACCTCGAGAGGGACTGGATGACCAAGGGCTGACTAAAGATTTTGGTAATTCACCTTTGCACCGCTTCAAGAAACCTGGTTCCAAAAACTTCCAAAATATATTTCCTCCTTCTGCAACACTTCATCTGTCCAATATTCCGTAAGTGTTCACTGTCAGCAATCTGATAATATTTCTGTGAATCACAGCACTCTGAACTGACTAATGATTTCCCACTTACGCTGATTTTCTTCCTCTCTGTAGACCATCAGTAGCAGAAGAGGATCTACGCACATTGTTTGCTAACACTGGAGGCACTGTGAAAGCATTTAAATTTTTTCAGTAAGTACCTTTTCTGCACATAGCTCTAAAAAAAAAAAGAATTTTGCAGCACATCTTAAGAAAAAGTATATATCAAATTGCAAACATTAGGAGCAACCCTGTAGTGTTCAAGTTCCTAATTCCATTATTTTGTTTCAGAAGAGATCACAAGATGGCGCTTCTTCAGATGTCAACAGTAGAAGAAGCTATTCAGGCTTTGATTGATCTTCACAATTACAATCTGGGAGAAAGTCACCATCTGAGAGTCTCTTTCTCTAAGTCAACTATTTAAAAAGGCAGATAGAGAATGAAGGTGTATTGCATTGTTTGGTGTTGTCACCTTTTGACTGTTCAGGAAAGTGGGGACCAGAGTTTGTCTTCTGTTTTTTTTATTTTTTCATGCTGTTACCATTCCTTGATTGTTTTAAAAAAATAATTAAAAAAAGGCAGTGATCTTAACTGCTTTTCAAGTGTTCAACTGTTGTTTAGGTAAACCATTGTTTTGTTTAAAAGATTTCAAGTTAATACGACATTTTTTCAACTTAGTTGACGTACGTGCCTTAAAAAGGAAAATTAGTACTGCTGGAATTGCATAACTAGTAAAAAGCAAATTTGGTTGTCTGGGGCACTTTGTTACATGATAATTTAAATATGTTTAGGCAGGGGTGTGTAAAAAGGTTAAGTTTTTGTTTTCTCCTGCTTGATAGATTTCTTTATCTGCTGGCTTATCACTTATTTCCTTTTTAATTGGATAAAATGCATTATGCTGAAAGAGTAAAATGATTTTATTTGATTTTTGCTACTTTTTGCTATGTGTTCTTTTTTAAAGAAAGCCTTTTGTATTTCATTGTTCTGGTCTAGATTCAGTTATGAATGTAGGCATTAGTTAAAATTAAAAAGGTACAGAATATTAATTTCTTAAAGGACAAAAAGTGACTTCTGTGACTTTGAGCCCTACGTGAAAAGCATTGTGGAATCTTAACCTTTTTGTACACACTCTTGTGGGATGTATCATATAAATGTCAGCACTAAGTAATGTCTTGTTTGTGGCTGAATATTTTTCGTAGATGTTTTTGAAGTTGACATGACTTACGTGCATTTCAATATATATTGCCATCTTTAGTTTGTAATTAAGATATGGAATATGGTTGTGGATTTCTGAGCATGTACAGACTGGTCAAGCTAGTTCAGGAAATGGTGCATGTATTTTTCAATGATGAAGAAAGTTTGCTGCAGATACTTGCAGGAAATTTTGTGGCAGTTTTCTAAAACTGACAACCAGGTGGGACCAAAGTTTATGTGCCTTTAGTCTTAATTTACCTTGCATTGTAATATTCAGTTTTAATAAATCTCTTCAAAATATTTTGTATTTAGAAATTGATCTGACTTTACTATAAACATGGCTCAGAATCTGCAGATCCAGTTAATTTGAAAGCAGTTCACTGACAGTCTGAACTGTTACCTTGATTCTGTTTAAATGACCAATACTTTTTGAAATTGATGTACTTAGTTTCAAGATTCATAGATTCTGTTATCTATGTAGAAAAAAAAGGTCATGTATATTTTCTATTAGTTGAGTTTTTACATCTTTAGAATTGTAAAATTCAGTATAGTTTGGAAGTGGCACAATTAAAAATTAATTTTCTAACAAAGTTGGGAGGTTTGATGGTTGTTTAATTTCATTTTGTGTGTACTCTGCTTACCTCTGTAGCATGCTCAATAAACACTTCTGTAGCTCTGTATTCACCTTTTCTGTCTTTCTCTGCTGCTTTCTATCTCTTCTCTTCTTTGTTTTCCACTTCTACTGTGCTTCTAAATTCATGTTATTCTCTGCCAGGGTGGGAAAAGCATAACATTAAAAACTACTATTTATGGCTTTTTACCATAAATCTGATGCTGTGAAAAATACCAACTCTTTATATTCAGATAGTGACCCCTTTGCAGGCATATGTGCAAATTAAACATTTCCCACCCTGTTATAACTTACTGCTTTGAAGACATAACCTTTATTGTAGTTTGTTAGCTCTCTCTTTCTATCTTTTTAGTTTTTAAGCAGATTTATGCACTAATAGATCTCTCAGGTTTGCCATGCTCTCTTGCTGCAAGTTTCATCTTTCATTTTTTTTGTGTGTGCTAAAGATTTTCTACTAATCATACAGTACACTCATGGGTGCAAGTAACAAAGGATTTCACATGAGATCCGTGGACCATACATGTTTGAGAACAGGATGCTTCACCTTTTCAGAGTCATGGGTTCAAATGAATATTAGAACAGTTTGGGCACTTCAGTAGTTTTCCTGTATATTACTTTGAACTGTTTGTTGTGGGGGTTTTTTCCCTTTCAGTTAGAAATAGGATTTTACACAGTTGCCATTTAAGAGTAACTGAATGATCCTGGAGCATTCACTTAAGCTGTCAGCATTCAAATCAAAGCATTTTTCAGTCACTTTCCAGTACAACCACTGTAGGTACATTGATGTCAGAATACTTTGTGAACTGATGTCTTCCTTTGGGTGGCTTTCAAATCGGTAAATAGCTCTCAGCTTTTGAAGGTCATGGTATAATGTAGGGGCTTGCATTAGTCTTAATACGTTAAATAAAATGCATTTTATCAGAATTACACCCAATATATGATTTAAGTCATACTCCAGGTAATGCAGTGATCACCCAATCTGAAGTGCTGATAGAATCCTATTCATCCATACTCTAAGTTTGGGAATCAGCATCTTTTTCCAATTTGAGCACCCAAACGCACAGATGTGACTATTTCCAGTGATTTAAGCAGTAGTTAAGGGTCTGACTGAGCTGATCTGTTACATTTTTCATCTGTACAATATGATGTCCCATATTTTTCTAAAATAAAAGTGTGTCAGATTTCCTTTTGTGTATCAGAATGTGCTTGCGTGTTTCAACTAGAAATGTGACTTGAAATTTGCCATTCTGTGTGTTCAGCTTGTGCTGAAATGTTTCCACTCCAAAACATGTATCAGATAGCATATACAGTGATTGCCATATGTGTAATTTTGAAATAACTGTAAACATCTGCACTGTCTGATTGTGTACAAATACAGGGGTTTATAAAAGGGTAGCTTACATTCTTCTTGCCTGGCTTGTTTCCTTAAAAAGAAGTTTCTATACTTTTCTCATTTTGAAAATTTCTGTGGCAAAAACCTCAAGGGAAAGAGTATATATTGGCTTTGACTTATTATAAATTCAGCAGCTTTTATTACAAGGTTATATTTGTATCAGCCAAAATTAAAAGTAATGACAGTCATAATTGTCATGAAAGCATATTTTATTAATCTGAAGAAAATCACTGTTCAGTTATGGATACTTAGTCTTTAAAGTGGTATCTCTTCAGAAAATACAGACTTAGTAATGTCCTAACTCCTAGAACTTTCAAAAACTTCTTTTTCATGAGATGGTAATGCATTTTGTATAGTAATTTGTACATTTTTGTTGTTATAAAATGTAAATAAGTTTCTGTATTTTTAGCTCTTCAGAATGTGAAAAGCATCACTTTTATTAAAATTTTACTAAAAATAAGATTCATGAATAACTTCTTACACTCCATGGAATGTGAGTTTTCAGATTGTTAGTAAAACTTTACCATAGGCATGGTGATTTTCCAAACTCAATTTCATATTTTTAAAATAATTCTGGTATTTTGTCAGAGGGCAGTTGCTGATTTTTATTTCTTCATGAGTTGTTACATTTTTCACTGGTGAAGCAATGAAATTGGTTGGAGAAGTCCAAAAACTATCTTTGATCAGATAATGTTGAGTGGCAAATACAGTATGTAAGTGAAATGAACCAAAACCTTATAGCATTCTAACTATAAACTGGGGGAAAACTTCAAAGCTAAGTGGATACACTTAAAAGTATTTCTGTATATTGTGATTTAACATGTTACAAAAGGTGCCTTTGCCCTGCAGGAATAACAGTTCACACAACTATTTGTAGCTTGCCGTTTTTAATGTTTTATATTAAGAATTAGTTTCATAAGCCATTTTACAAAAGCAGTTTATTTGATTCTTTATAAGTTTCCTTATGTTTTCTAGTATCTTAAAGCACGACAAGATTACTAAGGTCCTGCTGTCTGCAGGATTTAAGGCACTGTGATTTCAAACTCTAGTTTGCTCCAGATAATTTGTCTAATTCTGTGCTTAGATAACATGTACGTCTGTCAAAACATTAGGAAAAAAAATTCTGGATTTTTTTTTGCCAACAAGAATATAAATCCACCAGTCCCGTCTCAAGAAATGGTTTTCCTAATATCAGATGTGTTACAGTGAGCAAGACTGCTCAAAAGGTGTGACTGTGTTACATAGGGATGAGGCTGAAGTCCTTGTTCTGTTCCAGACTCTGAGACAACCTGAAATTCAGTTTTGCTGAGGTGAACAAATTTTCTCTTAAATAATCAGGCAGAATACCCTGTGTCTTGTAGTCCTGCTGTGGGTAGAATGGGAGAATAGATATAGATACAGATATATAAGGACATCTGCAATATTTCTTACCTTCCTGGTTTCTTGGGGAGCTGAGCAGCTGCAGCCTGCTAGTGTGATTCCAGCCACAGAGAGGATAGGAAGAAAGAAAGAATGATTTTTTTTTTTTGCAACTATAGGATTTGGCATGGTATTTTCTACTTAATGGGCCTTAGTGAAGTTAGTCAGTCAGTAGGTTGCAGTAACCTTAACTATAGAGAATGATAAACCATTAATTATCCTGTTGGTGCATTGGCTTGCTAGAACCAGTGACAAAGTTCCTGCCTTGCTGTGGAATTAGAGGCCACAATAATGCAGGTTTAAAGAATTTCTTTACCTTGCTTTTTCCTTTAATGTAAGCATTTATTTAGTATCACATAATCTGAGTATTTCAAGGTTTGAAATTAGTGCATGTGTTTGGTCTTTGAGGATGGTTAACAAAATGAGATTGGTGAGTTCCTGCTTCACTTTAAAAAAATTACTGCTTGCTATATCGGTTGTTTTCTGAGTTGAGTGGATTTTCCTCTGATCAACAAACTAAATTTGGAAGAGGGTTACATTGCTTTGTTTTTTCCTTTTCAAATTTTACAGCATGTGACATTTAAAATCTGTTCTTTCTTGGTTAGTGCTGCAGGCAGGCAGCAAAGGAAAAGTTGAGAACTTTTTTCCTTGGGAGAAATGTGAATTAAATGCAGATTGATTTAAATGTCTCAAAAAACTTAGCTGAAACTAGCACTCCTATTATGGAAGAGTTCTGCATGTTTTATGAGCTTTAGCCTGGTTTCATTAGGAAATGAGGCATGTGTAATCTCTGTGTGAAGGTCCTGTTCCCAAGATAACCCCTGTCCCTTCCTTGTCACTCCTGTACCCTTTGGTGGCCTTCCTGGCAGGCAGAGGGAATGAAGGTCTCCAGTAGCAAGGCATTTGTTTCTAGCCTTATGATTAGTTGGCTTGCTAGGTCCAAGTCCTTACTTTCAGTAAGGAGTAAGTACTTTCAGTCCTACAGGCAAGGGAAGGGAAGATCAAGTGCCTTGTCTTTTGCTGAGACTTCTCAAAGAGGCCGAGACCTCATTCTCTCCCTCTTGATGGGCAGCAGCTTCAGAGGTAGCTGGCATGGTGGAGCCTGGGGATGCTGGGTACAGGACAGAGAAGTGAAAGGGAAGGGATATTTTGCAGGAGGAGCAGAGTATTGGGCAGAGGAGTGTTGAGGGTGTTTCAGTAGCTTGCTTTCAGTTGCCTCGTGTAAATAGATGTGAAAAATTATTGACAAGGTGAGACATATTGACTGAATAATTCTGTTAGGGTTTTTTTACAAACTAGTCTGAAAAAAAGTAGTCCAGCTTGTGAAGTAAGTGTGATGGATTTTCACTTCAGCTCAACAGGTACAGGGGTGTCAGAGCTTAGCACTTGCCTGCAGACTGCTGTGGAAGATGGTTTTCTTAGGATGAGTACTTATCATCCCTGGAAGCCAGCAAGACTGAAAGCCTGAAGCCTCTAGCCCTAGGTTAGGCTACATGTCAGGGTAGTTTAGGATGATTGACACTGATGGCTGGCCAAAGAGCTCGATAAAGTGAGCTAGTGGGATCCAGGAAGAGATTTGTTAGAGGAGTCATCAAGTGACACGCAGGGACTGGCATTTTTTGATGAAAAATAGAAGCTGTAAAATTTCTGACTGTATTCCATGGCAGAGTACAGCAGTGTCCTTTGGGCTAACCCTATTCCCCCTAGTTCCTTAATGCCTGGGGCTTATCTCTGACAGCATCAACACTCTTTGAAGATCTCAGTTGTGCAGCTGAAATCATGCTGGACTAGTCTGTTCTGAAGCAGGAAAGGTTTCTTGGCAGCTGCATCTGACAGGCACCAGTGATTTGTTGTGTGTGGTGGGATACTGGCCTTTCCACGTTAAAACACTGGCAATCCTCAGCTAGTAAAGAGTCCTGGTGCTGTGTCAACAAAATACTCCTTTCATCACGCTGTGCTTTGTTGTCTAAACATTAACCTTCAGGTATTGACTCCGATAATTTGAGTAAGCTTTTTGTGAACAACGTTTATCTTTAAGGGAGATTTTCCTTTTTTCCTCTCTTTTTAGAGAGAGGGAGATTTTCCTGTTGATTATAGAAAATAAACTAGAAGTTGCCATTTTCCAATTCCTAAGCAAATTTTGGTTGACCTCAACAATTTGGATCAGAAGTGTGTGTAACTTATTTAAACTCTGATGGCAGTAGTCACACATCCTCAGTCTGTATCATTGCTCCTAGACTCCATGGAAAACATGATCTTGACCTAAATCTTCTGCAACAATTAAAAAGTCTGCTTTTGTTTTTGGAAAGTGGTCATTTTCAAGTTCCTCTTAGATGGAAGATGGAGCTAAACCTCATCTTCTTTTAAGTGTAGTTACATTAAAATACCTGGTTAATAGTAGATAACCTCTTCCTATTGGTAGCTCTTCACTCAAAACAGGTCTTATAAACAGAGGTGTTTGTGGTGCCATTGTGTTACAATTGAAAAATTTGTTCTTTTAATTAGACAATGGTAACACCAAGCACTTCTGCACTGCTGTGGGTGAACTCTAAATGGGTCTCTTCCTGCAGGTGACATACCTTGCTTGAGTACATGTACAGCAAGTTTTGGTCCACCAAGGGATGTGCTCTCAGTTTTGGCAATGGAGGAATTGCCGCATCACCACCCATTACTGATGGCAAGTGACTGGAGTTGCTCAGCAAAACTGAAGTCTGCAGAGTGCAAGTGATCTTGCTAACAGATCAATATTAACATTTATTTGCAATTTTCTTAAGGATACCTGGAAATCTTTAAAAGTAGTTTGCTTTTCAAAGCAAACAGGTAAGGTGTCTGAACTTTTTTCACAGGAATGTAGACTGTTGGTTTGTATAAGCTATGATCTATAAATTTTTGCACAGATCTTCTGAATAGGTTGCCCTAAGGAAAGCGATTCTACATTTCATTTAATTTCTAATTCCAGCTTTTGCAAATCTTGAGCCAGTTGAAAACTTGTATTTTTACTGATTTGAAATAATCAAATAATCAATAACCCTTTCATACACTTCCTTTTTCAGTCCACAGCAGCTTCCTCAGTTTCTAAAGATGGGAATTCTGTAAAACATAGCTTTTTTTCCAGGGTGATTTCAAACAACATACATTACATACAACATCAAACAACATACATTACATACTCCTGCATAGCTAAAGAAAGACAAGAAGATTCTTCCTATGCTGGGAGCGGTTATTCAGTTGCCTTCTTGGCTTAGAACTGCATGGGAAGCTTCCAGAGAGATGTACTGGAAAGGAAATACATTGTGCTTTGGTGTACCTGGACAGCAGTACAAACCCTAAGCTTCCCTCAGTGAGCCCTCACACTTGAAGCAAAACCTGGTTATGTGCTGCAGCTGTTAGATTCCTTGGAATTCAGGCCTTGCAGATTCAGTGTTCATGGAGCTTCTCAGCACTTCTGAGATCCTTAGGTAACAATAGCAGGTTGCATCTGCGATTTCAGAACTTCTGGGGTGAGTACTGTAGTGAGATTAGGGCTCTCTGCACTTCAGGCTCTTGGATTAAGACAATGAATAGCCCTAGAAAAATCTGGGAACTCTTCAGTCTGTTTTGAGAAAGTTCCCTCATAAGAAGTCACTAGATATTGAAAGTTATATTCATTTCAGCTTCACTTAGGATTTAACAACATTCTTGAATCCTGAGTAACCAACATCCTTGTAACACTCCAAGAGAAGCTCTTAAAATGCAGGTGGTTTTTTAAAATATTATTGGAACTTAATGTTATGCTCTGAATTATGCTTTTGTAATTAAAAAGTTACATTTTTCAGTCCCCTATTTTGTATTTCTGTAGTAAATGTTACTTAGGTTTATTTTAGCAGAATTTAATAATAGTCAATGTAGAAGTTGGTGAACTTGCAGGAGGATTACCACTTGGAACAATAGGCATTCGTTTTCTGTGCTGGAAAAAACAAGCCCAGGCTTCTGGCACTTAGAAGGAGGTATCTAGGCAACTGCTACTGCATGCCAAGATCCTCTCTTGTGCAGACATCTGCCCTGCCAAAACCATGTTCCTGGGGAGAAGAGAAAGTTCATCCAGATGTAGTGACTGAGTATGCAAAGAAAATGAAACTGAGGACAAATCCTGTAAATACTGAACTGCTACACAGGAACTTCAGCTCCCTAGAGATGAGACAAGTGGCCGAAAGCTTCCTCTGCCCACACCATGTGAAAGTGGCTACTGCAGGGCACCTGTCCTGAACTTGTATCCTCTCACAGCTGGTTTCAGCCTATATCCTTGCACTCCTTTTCACAAGATTGCTTTTTCTTCCTTTCCCAATTTCAAAAATGAATTTGCAAGTTTTTAAGTGTTTTAGGATTTTTTTAAATCTGTCAAGCGGTGCTATGCAGATGAGCTGTGTGTTGCTGTGAAGCCAGGTGTGATTCACTTAAAACTGGAAATAATGTAAGGCACTGAATGTAGCTGAGACTTCACTTTCACAGATTAATAATTGTCACAAATAGAGCTCTGATCTTTGGGCTGCCTTAATCTATAGTACAAAATCTCCTGTTGAGTAAGTATGTATACATCAAGTTGCCTTTCTCTGTCAGGGAACAGAATGCCTATTTGCCACCACTCTATTGTTCAGAAACGTTAACAACTCCTTCTACTGATAAAGAGCTGATGTTTTTAACTGGCTGATTTATATGAGTTATCAGGTTTGTTACAGACTTCCTCATTCTTCTGTGTTTGGCAATTTTAGAAGCGTTAAAGTGTCAAAATATCTTACAATTGTTAGCGTTTAAGCACCTTCTTTTGCAATCATTTCAAGATGGAACTGTTACAAGTTTCAAATATTTTGGATGTCAGCTTTGTTCCAAATTTGGTTTTAAGATACTTCATGCTTGTAAAATTGCAACTGGATTTTAAAAGTCTAACATGTACAGCTGCCTGATCCCTTGTACAAAATGTGATGAAAGACTTAGCAACACTTTAAATATATTGGTACTAATAATGTAACCTATTTCTCTCTCCTATCCCTTGGCTAACATGGCTGTCAAGGAGAGGAGGTGCCAAAAGCTCCTCTTGCAGTGCAAGAAGTAGCCAGGAATCGTCCAGGAGGTGCTTTCACTTTACAGCTGGGCTGTTCTAAAGGCTTGCTGCTATTCAAGGGATTAGTTCTGCTCCTGCCATTCTTGCTTGGGGTCTTCTGGCAGCTCTGGTGCCTGTCTTCTTGCCCTTCATCTGCATGATTCAACCTGCTAAACTGACAGCATCCCTACCAAAATAGTCAAACATCTGCCTTGTCTTCTCCTTCTCCGCTTTTGGTATTGGTTTTTGCCCTTTGGTGGACTGAACCTGGTCACGGAATGCTTACAGAAATATTAGAGGAGATGGAGCATACTTCTAGGAGGAGAGGGGAAAACAACTCTGCCTGCTTCAACTGAAGTCAGAGATCAGCTAAAATGTAACAAAATCTCATATTTAGAACATTTTAGCTGATACAGCTGTTGCAGCCCTAAAGGCTGGAACTGTCACAGATTTTAGATACAGGTGGAAATACTGAGTTACTCTAGGACTTCAGATAATAAACACCTTGATATTTATTTACCTAAGTGCCCATATGAATATTTTTCGTTTCTAGACACTAATAATTACTTAAATACTGTGTATTACACAGAGTTGTAACATAAATTAACATAACACATCACTTTACAACATCATCTTATGAAATGGTCTGCCACACACTGCCAAATAAGTGCATTACATCAACTTCGTGGCCTATGTGAAATGTTTTTAAACTTCTTAATATTTTTTCCTTCAGTGAAAAAGGAAAGAATACTTGTAATTATGGATTAATGAGCTCTGGAATGCTGTTTATTTTGCCTGGGTTTTTGGGGGGTTGTGCTTTTTTCCCCTCCTTTTGCCTATCATGCCTCTTTTTTTGAGTTTCTGTCATTGCTGCTTTAGGTCCAAGCAGGATTCACCAGGCACAGCTCTTTTGAAATCTCTGGTTATTATCTGGGTGAGATTTTCCTGTCCTGTTTCCAGACATGCTCTTTTGAAACAATGTGTTAGTTCCTTGTTAATCATGCTAAGAATTAAGTTTGCTTTTAAATGACGGAATTGGGCTGACATTTATGCCATAAGTTTCTTAAAGCAAAGCTTCTCTTTGACTTTGAGGTGTCAGATATGTTGTAAAGGCCGTAAGAATTCTCAAATAAAGACTTCTGATTTTTGCCTCATCACATATAAGAGGAGAAAGACAAAAAAAAAAAAGGTGCTTCATGAGCCAGGATTTTACTGCTTTATGGTGACAGATAATGGTAATATTTACTACTTATGAGCCATGCACATAAATCTACATATTTATGTAGTAATGAATACAGTAAAATATTGTGGCATTTCTACTTAGAACATAATTGCCATGTATATTAACATGGATCTGGATGTCATAGAAAGTGAGCCAAAAATAAAGGTGTTTTACCAAATTGATTCAGTGCTATGGGATTATTTTAAGAAGCTATAATAAGGGAGGTTCTTGAGAAATAGACTGAAATATTTCTGTTTATATGTAATGACAATGTAAAGGTGATAAGCAGTGTCATTCTTACAGCTGATTACATGCTGCAAAGGTAGCTGTAGATTAGTTCTTGTACTAAATTTCTGGAGTGTATAAATAGCTCTGTTCTTTAGAGGCAAAACAGATAGAAAATTGAACTGAAAACTGAAAAAGTTCTGCTAGGCTTGGTTTACTCTTTTCTAAAACTTTGCACCTCTTTTTCCCCTTGCTCGATCATGTCTCCTTTTCCATTTTCAATTTATCTCAGCCTAGATACACCAAACCTTAAATGACATTAATGTTTTTCTTTTCTCTACCTTAACACCTGCCTATCATCCATCGCGCCACCTGCCCCAGGTTTGGAGCATTTGCATTGTTTACATTGATTGGTTTTGAAAGCTGCTCTCCTGCTCTGTTCTCCATCCAGCATTGCATCCTTGTACCTTATTCCCCTGATGCTGCTGCCTCCTCGTCCTCTGTGCACCACCCTTCCCTGTGAGTGATCCCCACGCTCTCTCTTTGGGCTCCCTTTGCTGGTTGGAGGTGTAAAGGTGCTGTGGCAAACCCAGCACCCAAATGCTGTTGTTGGCCCTCTGCAGGTGTCAGCACGCTGGGAACTCCTGGGTTAGGGCGTAGTTTCAGGAATGCCTTGTCTTCTCCAGCCACAGCTGACCTTGGGAGGACTTAATGATTGTAAACCTGAGCACAGAGAGTGCTGCCTGGTGATGAACCATCTTCATCCTTCATGTCCTGTGACCTCACCAGAGACTGTGCAATGGGGCACTTGAGCAAGACCTGTTGTCTGTTCAGAGCATCACAAGGCTTACAGCAAGATGTCCAGGTAACAGTGACGGTCCTTATGCTGAAATGAGGGGTGGGGATGTTGAGGATATGTTTTCTATGGATGTATGTACAGGTTGAAATCAGACTTGAAATCTTGCTGGATAGTTATAATGGTGGTAGCAGAGCTTCTAAACACATGCCAGATCTTTCCATTTTATTGATGTGCAAAGCAAAATGCACATCAGTTTTTTAAAGGTGTTTTTAAGGTTCTGACCCAGTCCCTTTCCATCTGTATGGGTCTGTTTCTCAGGAAAGATACTTATGAGATATGGCAGAATTGATAGTTAGTGTGGGTTTTTTAGATCACAAAATCTACTGCTGTACTAAAGGAAGGGCTAGTAATGAGAAAGGATCAATTGACAAGAGAAAGGGTGATTGCTAGTGTTGAGCAGGGAAAATGTACGTGCTACTCTCAGGGTTTTCTTAAAACAGTTTCTTTCAGCATGTTCTTTAATGACCTTGAAGGTGAGGTTAATTTGATATTGATCCGATTAACAAATGTAAAATCTGGTAAATAAAAGCAATTAATTGAAAATGGTGAGGAGGTTGAATAAAAGTAAGGGGAGCTTTAACATTTGGAAGAACAAGAGGCTACTGATGTGCTGATGTTCCTGAAGTTGTGCACGAACTTGTGACTCCTTGTTACTTGCTAGAGAGAACTTTGATTCCAGGGGCCTCTTGTGCTTCAGCATTTGATGCTGTTCACACTAAACCAACCACTGAAGCACAGCAGAAAATAAGGTCTTGTCTCCCAGGATTTCTAGTTGGATTGCAAGCACCCAGACTTTCTTTAGAGGCATGTATGTAATTAGTCCTAACATGGCCCAGGAAAGCAGAGGAGATTTTGAGCTCGCTGTCAGTGTTACGTTAAAGTACTGTGCTATTGTGTCATGTTTATGTTATTGAAAGAGGTGGAAGCATGTTGAGATTCAAAGATCTGTTTCTGAGCCTTGGCTGCAGACTTGGGGGTCAGACACATGAGTATCTCTGTGTTTAGTATTAGTGTTGGTTCTTGTCTCCGGCCTTCATGGCAAATATTCTGCCTTCTTGCTAAAGATGGGCAGTGTGAGTGCGGGGTATGGAACACCTGCGTGTCCTCATTTCCTTGATTCATGCAAATCCTGATTCATTCCCAAAGAGCACATCTTTCCAGTCCATAGATGCTGACAGGTCATGAGAGTAAACCTAGCAGCACACCCCATGTGCTCAGAGTTCAGGATCCTCGTCTCTTCCAAAGCAAACCCTGTAGTCTGTTCTGTACAGTGCCTTTATTCTGGGAGATACTGGGGTTTATGGAAGCTTTCACAGACCTAGCAGGGAAGCTCCAGTCTGTATTGTGCGCTGACATCTTGAGTAGAGGCTTTAGGCAGATGCTTTTTCCTACTGTTGCTACTTATTCTGTGCTTTACATATAAATGAGAAGATGTGAGAAATCAGCCAGCGAGCCCAGGCACCAGGGCTTTGCTTTCATGCAGTGGGCAGAGAGAGAAAATGAAGTAGTGTTAACTGCCTACCTCACTGCCTCCTTCAGCCCATTCTCATCCCATGAGTCCACTGAAAAGCCTCTCACATTTCTGTACTAGAAATAACATTAGCAGGGAAAAAAACCTAAACCACACTCCACTTCATACACTGCAGCTGTATCATCTTTTCCCAGGTGCCTGTGTTGTTTTTAAGAAAAATAATAGAAACAATAGTGAGGAAAGACAGAGCACAAACAATTCCCACTCTTCCCCTTGAAGTGAGCAGTTTAAAAATGGGCTTATTTTGTTAGAATTCAGGGTAAATGCTTTTCAATAGATGAGAGATACTTTAGCTCAGTTCCAATGGACTCCACCAAATCAACCTCCCACCCAATTCAATTAATTCCCTTCCCCCTGTGTGTAAGGAACAAGGTTTGGATATAAAAACACTAAATGTAAGATTAAAACGTCTACAGAGATGATCAGAAGGGAGTCTATTTTAATAACCCTCTCAGATTGCTGTGCATGAGATGTGGAAGTAGGAGGTTTAATCTCAGTGCAGTGCCTTTACAATTATAATCAGAATTGAGCTGAGTATTGGTCAATAGGAAATTTGCTCCTCAGGGTAGGGAGAGGACTGTAACAAGAATTAAGTCTCAGGATGTTAGTGAAGGAAACCATCTGAAAAGAATAATCAACTGCAGTGGTATGGATCTTGAGTTCCCAGAAAGAATTGTTCAAAATTAAACAAAAACGCAGAGCAAGAAACAGCAGAAAATTCACAGAGACTAATGATCATTGTGCAAGCAGGAGAGAAACACAAGTTCCAAGCGCATGATGCTTTCCCTTGCTGATTTTTTGCTTTAAGATATTTACAGCTGGTGTCAGTGTAAAAGGAAGAAGTTATTCACTATTTCTTTATGCCCAAGATTGGTTCCTATAAATCAGTGCAGAGTGTATGAAAATTGTCATTACTTTTAGGCAGGTCATGGGCTAGGAGACATAAAAGGTGCCAATTGAAAACCATTCTGTGGGTGCCCACCTCTTTATTTGCTAAGATGTAAATTTAATTTCTAGTTGTATTTTGCTACCCTCTCAGTAACAAAAAATACTCTATACTCAAAGGAAGGACAAGATGTTAATGGTACAATTTTGAGCTTTAGCAAAAGGCACTTGGGTTTATTCACTGTCCTTAAGGTTTCTCAGGGCTCCATTCCTGGCCCTGTGCTCTTCAACCTCTTCAATTATGACCTGGACATGGGACTGGAAGGGACACTGAGCACACAGATCTGTTCACAGATGATACAAACCGGGAGGAGCTGTTGGCTCGCTGGAAGGCAGGGAGGCCCTGCAGAGAGAGGGCTGGGCAATCACCAGCCATAGGGAGTTGTACAAGGGAAAGTGCCGGGCTTGGCACCTGGCATGGGGCAGCCCTGGAGTACACACAGGCTGGGGAATGAGAGGCTGCACAGCGGAAAGGGGCCTGGGGGACCTGGTCAAGGCAAAGTTGAACATGAGCCAGCAGGGCCCTGGCAGCCAGGAAGGACATCCCTGTCCTGGGGACATCAGGGACAGCATCCCAGCCAGGCAAGGGAGGGGATTGTCCCGCTCTGCTCTGAGCTGGGGCGGCCTCACCTCGAGTGCTGGGGGCTTTGGGTGCCACAATCCAAAAAAGACACTGAGCTGTTAGAGAGGGTCCAAGGGATGGTGAAGGCTCCAGAAGGGAAGCTGTGTGAGGAGTGGCTGAGGTCACTTGGTCTGTTCAGCTGGAGAAAAGGAGACCGAGGGGAGACGCTTCAACAACCTTGCCAAAGGAAGCAGAGGGGCAGGTGCCAATCTCTTCACTCTCGTGAGCAGTGACAGGACTCAAAAATCCAGCAAGAAGCTCAGTCAGGGAAGGTTTTGGTTCAGTATCAGGGAAAAGATTTTCACCCAGAGGGTGTTTGGGCACTGGAACAGGCTCCCCAGGGCAGTGGTCACAGCAGCAGCCTGGCAGAGGTCAAGAAGTTGTCAGAGAGCACTCTCAGGTACAGGCTGTGACTTGTGGGTATGGTGCTGTGCTGGGCCAGGAGTTGGACTTGATGATCCTGATGGGTCCCTTCCAACTCAGCACATGCTGTGATTCATACTCAAAACAGGAAATGGTTTTAGCAAAAGGCACTTGACAAAAAAAATTTCTGGAATTACAGCAATATTCATGAAAATGTTTGCATTTCTGCAGGTTCTGACCACCTATAGTAATTAGCATTTCAAATTTTCCTGTCAGTGTGTAAGTATTAACAAGTCAGGATGCTTTTTATGCCAAAGCAGCTTACTGAGAGGGTAAGCTATTGCCTTAATCCTTTTTAAAGTTGAAGATTTTCTACTATCAGCCACTAATCACAATTGTTAGTCCCCCATGATTTAAACAGTGCAGTAGAGGTGTCCACTTCTTATGCAGAAGAAGTAGAATGCACAGTGTGGAGTTTTCTTAAGTCAAATCTTAGGCACATGATATGATCCTTGAAATTACCACTTCAATTTAAAAGTGAATCTTGTTTCAAAGAGCTGACAGTTATGATGTCTTTTCAATATATTTATCACTGCTTCTGAATAATCAAATTACAGGACTCAAGGAAGTGGGATCAGGCCTCATATTTGAGAACTGTCTGTGCTGGGGAACAGCATGGCAAGGCCAACAGCAGCCAGGTAACCCTGTCAGTCATGCCACATCAGGCTGGGATTGCCTAGGAAAATATGTCAGAAATACCAGCCTGGGGCACAGAAATCAGCAAAGCTGGCACCAATGGGGGAAAAAGTCATTGGAGGCAGATTGTTTGTTTTGTGTGAGGGTAAAACAGACAACACAAGGTCAAATAATGGGTAGAGGTATGGCAAGGTGTGCAAAGCTCTCTATTTTACTGCAAACTGCAGGAATCACCTCCGTATGTAAGTGCTGCAAGATATAGCAAAAAACTTGTAAGGCTGAATATCAAATGAATATTCTGGAGTGAGCGTAATCTAATTATTTGGGAGTTCAGATGAAGGTGATGCTAGTTCTTCTTAAAAACAGCACTGATGCTCTGGGAATCGAGGCAAATATTTTTTTTTTTAAATTTGCTTCCAGTGCAAATGCATATGGTGCTGCTGTGTCTCAAGCAATAAATGAGCAGATGTCAGAAATGTAGCCTGTGTTTGACACTGCTTGAGCTGCCTCCCAGAGGTGCAGCACATTTCACGGTGCTGCCAGAGTCTGAGCCCAGCCTGAAACCCCTCTGAGAGAGGCTGGGCAGGGTCACAGTGCCCTGGCTCACTGTGCCATTGCCCACGTGCCCCCCAGAGCTCATCTCCCTCCTTCAGAGCAGAGGGCAGACCTGGGCACTGCTCCTGAGAGTGAGGAAGGGCCTGAGCTGTACTTTCAGCCATTCTGGCTGTCCTAGGTGGATTATTTGGATGATTGCAGGATCATTTGGTGGCTTTCTCTCATAAGGCATCTTTGAACCTAGCCTGCCTTAATCTAGTCTTGAATAGAAGTTAATTTACAGCTATTCAGAAACTAATTTAGAGAGGTTTACTGAGCTCTCTTCAAGAGAGCAGTCTTTTAGGATTCCATTTCTAAATCGTGATTTTTCTTTTTACTGTGGTTTCCAGGCTCTGCATCAGGGAAAAATATCTTGGTTACTATTACAGGACATGAGATGGTGGTTAATGGTAGTTATGTTATCTCCTAAGAAGTGCTGAGTTCTTCTTGAAGCACTGATGATACCTTTAAACAGCACACGTGGCACACCTGTGTGGCTCCTAACCCCACTAGTGCAGGCAGAGATACCAACAGCAGCTTGCAGTGACCCCTGGATTGCAGCACACACCCAGTTTTCTCTGGTTTTCCCAGGAATCTCACTCATTCCCTTTACACACATCCTACCATCTGTTTGTCATCTTGCTGCCTAACCAGCTCCTGAGGCCCAGTGGTGTTCAGATGAATCCCTGGCCACCTTGCACCCAGTCCTGCATTCTCCTGAAGAACACATGGGTGTGGACACCCTGTCCCTGGAGGATAACAGGAGATGGTTGACATACAGAGGTAACCAGATACTGTTTAAGAAACCACAGTACTTCCAATAACAAATCTAGGAGCAGCTGGCACTGGGTTTTCTGGAACCCTTTTTATGCATTTTAATTGCCAGTTGTCTGAAGACTTTGGATTAACCTCATTCTAAACTTCAGGCTCTTGTGTCTTGAGGCCATCAGATGTACCAGATGCTGAAGAAATTGGTGGTGCTTGCATTTGAGTCCATGCAAGCACCACAGAACTGGCACCTGCTCTGCATGTTGTCCATCTGGCATAGGATTTCTTTTGTGGGGGTAGAGCCTTTGGCCAGTTTGTTGTGTGTCTGATGGGTTCAGAGCAAGGACTATACTGCATGAATTGTGGGGCAGTGTAGAAACAGGCAGAGTTTTTTGCTGATTACCAAAGAAACCCTTTGGGCGCATTGGGAAGACTCCTGCTCTGGAGGATTAATGTATTTTCTTGGTGGTGCATCAGTGTTTTCCAACTGGAATGACTCTAAACCAACAATTCTTTAGGTAATACAGGGTAAGAGCAGGAAGGACACAGGTGAACCTGGAGGAGGTGAGCTTTAGGGCTTCCCCCCTAAATCTGAAATGTGGCACCAAAGCACCCAGGTGAGCACTCACCAGGGTGCTTCACTTGTAAAACAGAGATGCAGCTTAGCCCAAGGCCCTTGCTCAGAGCTCTTTTCCACTTCAGCTGAATTGCATCCACCACCTGATCCCAGCTGTGCAAAGGGGGCACGGCCTATTGATGGCATGGTTTGCATTGACCTTAAACTGAGATATTTGAATTCATATTTAGAGTGAGGAACAAGTAAGACCTTCAGTGTTCACATGGCACACCTTTCTGTGCCCATGCAGCCCAGTCTAAGGTCTGCCCCTAAATTCCAGCTGATTGCAGGAGTTCAGGATTTTTCTGGAGTGTCAGGTTGGGCGTCTGAGTCTTGTTTTCAGAGAGAACTTTTGAAAAATTTGTGGTTGGTGGAGAAGTTAACTCAGGCTGAGATGTTTTCTTTTTCTGTTACTCCTTCCAGTCAGATAACTAAATTGATTAAAAAGCTGTTTTTAAAACAGAGAATTACTCAGTCTTTTGTAGTTCCTTTTACAACAAAAACGTGCTCAATAGAAAGGAGCCTAAGGTTTGCAGCAGAGAGAGATAGCCCTGTAATCTTTGTGTCTATGTGTGGGAAGTACTTGAAAATTGCCTCCTACAGACAGATTAGTGAATTGTTGGTAGAGGAAAGTTTCTTAAAAATTACGCTTTGCATAAACTTTAAATTGCAGAAAACATCTACTTTCCTGTTATCTCCATTATTTATGTACTATCTGAAACAAATGTCAGGCTGACACCTCACAAATTGTTTGCTACTGATTCTCCTATTACTTTACAGATGTTCCAAAAGTTTTCACACCAGCTTCTCAGAAAATATCCAAAGATGAGAGCAGGTTTCATCCTGTAGCATCATTGTTTTGGCAGGTATGGAGAAAGTTGAGTGGGCTGATCACGTGCTTCCCATCTGTCAGCTCATCACTGTTAATAGGTGCTTGAAGGAAAATTGCAGTTATTTCACACAGCACTGGAAGCTGAAAGTTCATATGTCAAGAAAAGATGGACATGGAAATAACAGACTTTTTTATCTACAAAAGACATCCATCCCTGTGCTGCCCTGTTGGGGGTAGCTATCTTTTGTGCACTTGTGATCTTGGTCTAATATGGATTTGCTGATGCTCACTGAAAAGGACAGTGCCCTCAGCCTGGCCCTGTCTTCCTCAAGACATTGAAATGTGGAGCAGGATTTTTCCAGAGTGCTGAGGTCCCCCTAAAGGCTGGCAGAGAACTACAGTGTATAGAGGTTTTCCTGATTCCTGGAGCTGTAGCCCATTCCTGAGTGCTGGGTGTATTGCTGCTTCTTACCCACAGAGGTAAGGGTACAGCAGTTTCACAGGATAAAAGTTCCTCCCAATGCATGCTGGACTCCATACCTTTAGTGGTTTTAATGACTAAACCATAAAATTTCCTTCTCTTGCTTGTCTGAAAGCCATTCTAACAACCCAGTCAAACTGCCCATATCTGTGGCTTCCTGGGCTGCAATTTATCTCAGATGATAATACAGAAAGCTGTGCTTAACCCGGATTAGAGGCATCCTGCAGTGCTGGGAGCAGCTCAGTGCCTGCAGGTTTGGGTACAGCCTGTTACAGCGTGACAGGGGCATGGCTGACTTGTTAAAATGGCCAGTTTGCCATCCATGGTGCACCAGTCAAATGAAACTTTTCTTGCTATTGATTATTAACAGCAGCTAAGCAAGCTCCTCAGTGTGATTCATCTCCCCTAAATTTAGCTGCCTAAATATTAGGCATCTCATCTGAACCAGTCATCTACCCTAGTCTCAAAATTAGTCATCAGAGATAAGCAGCTCAAGAGTGCCTGTGTCAAGAGAGGTTTCTGGCAGAGATAGGGAGTTCAGTCATCTCTGGAGGTAACTGCTTTTCTCCATTTTTTCTGACTTCATTTAGTGACTTTGACAGCAAGGCAAGGGAAACTCTCTTCTTTGTTCTGTTTTCCAAAAGTATCATCTTTTCCATTTCAGCAATCAGTATCCTTCTTTTTAATTATGAAAAAAAAAAATCTTTGTGTGTAAAGCACCACCTGGATTTGCTGCCCTGATTTTAAGTTATTGCCTTTTATTTTCTTGTTGTTTCTCCTGATTGTGAGTTAGAATAATTTCCTAGGCTGGGTGAAAGAGAAATGTTCTTTATTCTTTATTTAAACACATTTTTTCCAGTAATCAATAGCACAACTGGAACTCTGGGTTTCAATGCTTTCTCCTTAAAAACATACATCAGAATGTTGTGAAGCTATACATCTTCCCTGTCAAACATTTAATTTATTGTGCTGTTCATTTATAGCTAGAGACTAGAGAACTACTGGTTGACAAAAGAGGATGGATGACTCTTTTATTGAGTCCTTATACAGCTGGCAGAAGATAGCAAATGGAGGAAGATGTGCAACACTCATTTCCAAACTTCTAATAAATTGTGGATGGATCACAAGGAATTTATGCTAAGTCAAATATCTTTCCAAAGGATCAGGAATTGACAATCATTTCTCTCCTTCACTGTGGTTAAACTTGAGCATCAGAAAGCATGTTAAGAAGAAACTTCAGTAGTGGTACACAAAAGCTAATGTGGAATAGACAAATAAACAGCACGATCCATTTCTAACTCACTTGTGGCTATTGCTTTATCCTTCTGAAGCTAAAGCAATATTAGCATCAAACAGTTCTTGTTTAGTGTTATTTACCTCATTATACGTCAGTGCTCCTTGTCGAGTGAGGGTTTTATGGGGTGGCCAGGTGGTCTCAGTGCTCTCTGGGGCTCAGGTTGTGGGCGTGTGCCCAGGAGGGTCCTGCTGGGGAGTGCTCAGAGCCCCAGTGCTGCCTCAGAACCTCTGGGCTATGAGGCACTGGGCATGCCTCAGCCTCCCCTCCTGCAGGGCTCTTCCTCTGATCATTTTGATGTACACAGAAATCTACCACGGCAGGAAAATACAGAAGCTTATTGGTTTGAACTAATAATTTCCTGGGTTTAATATCTGTCTGGGTTTCTGCAGTATCAAGTTGTAGGTTTTATCTTCAGTTTTGGGGACCTTTGTCACTCTGCTCCTTTACTTTTTCTTACCATATCTGAACCCATCTTTCTCTGTATCTCTAATGATGTTCCAGAAGAATTCTTTATTATTTCTTAACTGTGATATTTTCTTCTTGAGGGAAGGTCTGCCATAACATTTAAAATACATCTTTTTTTTTTTTTAATGATCTCTTGACTGCATATTATCAGTGGGTATGAGCCATGCAATCTGAACTTCAATCTGCTTTGTTATCTAGTAGCAGTAGAAGTCTTATATCCTCCCTCTCAATCACTAGAGGGGAATGAATCCTATTTAGCCATAGCAATTAAAGAGATTGTGATTGGTTTCAGGTTAGAAATCCTAATGGGTTGGTTGGAATAAAGAGCTGCGTTCTACAATTCTCTAACCTTCTCGAATTCCTTGTGTTTTGCTTTTCTTCAATTAACTTTTTATTTACGTGTTTTAAGGTTAGTATTACAGTTTATGCACATGTGTGTAGAGGGTGTAAACCACTGGATAACCACTGGCAAAGAGGATTGCAGAGGCCATTATGCTCATAGGAGGTAAGCAGAGGTCAATGAGTGCATTCTATAATAATTCTCTTCAGAATTTCAAGCAATGTACATGTGAAGTAAATGCAAGGAAAGTGTTCTCTGAGCTTTTTAAAATGAAGTGAAATTCCTGCTTGCAACATCTTAATAAACAGAAACAGGTTGAGACACATTTCTTTTGGCTGCACAAAAATGAATGGCATTTCAATCAATAAACACAGTAGTGAAGAGTAACTGATTGTACGCATGTAGTTATAAATGTCAAATACAGTAAGTATTTAGAAAGAAATAGAAAAAACTGGGATTAATGCATTTTATTTTTTAGAAAATATACTTACATGGGTATCAACACTGACCATCAAATTAGTATGCAGAATTAATAATGTGTGATTTATTTTTGAAATGAAGGATGCTTTATATATCACAACTTCATTATGAAACAGCCTGATAAAGTCATACAAAAGGGCTCATAAATGGGACAGCAAAAATCAAAATAATTACCTTTACTCCTATTATATTCAGAAAGGTTCCTGTGTAGAATAGGTAGAAGAAAGGAAAAGGAATGCATGGATGTGATATGATGTAACAGAACTCCCCAGACTTCCATTCTACTTGCACATCTGAGTACCTTTCAGGGAAAGTACTGGGTCAGATTCTGCTATTTAAAAGCTTTTAAATACCTTGTATTAAAAATATTATGCATGGAAGGAGAAGGTTATGGCACTTTTAAGAATTAACACTTCAAAATATCTGCCTGCATATATCCCTGTGTGGAACACTTTTCCCATCTTGTCTTAAGAAGCCTTCTCACAGGAACAGTGTTTTCCAGCACAGACTTCTGTCTTCCAAACTTCATGAAACCTTATGTATAGATACGTTTGTAGAAACAAAGCTCCAGCCTATTATCCAGAGACAACCTCTGAGTTTTTGCTCAGAATTTTTCAGAATTCTCTCTGAAAAATATTTTCCCTCTTATTCCCCAAAAACGTACCCTGCTAGTCTGTTCTCCATAGCCTTCTTAACAAAGCCATTCTCACCCAGCAGTAATTCTGACCCAAACTAGCAGTTTTCAGTTTCCAGGGCAGCAAGGTTTGAGGTGTGGAATCTTAGTGGCCCTTCTGTGGCTGTGCCAGCACCCTTGCTGCAGTGAGGGCTGAACTGCTCAGAGGGGCTCTGCTGGCGTGGCCCAGGCAGGAGCAGGCCAGGCAGTGCTGGGGCACACGGAGCTCTCGGAGGGCTCAGTTTTTAGTGTACATGAGCCCTCAGCAGGGCTCAGTTCCCATTCCTGCATGGCAGCAGCCTCCTGCTCCTCTGCCAGGGCCACAGAGCTCAGCTGTGAAACTGAATGGCCTGCATTGAACAAGTGCAGCAAAGAACTGATACCTTGTTTCCTCATATCAGAGAACTGCTACCTTGATTCCTCACCGGACATTGGCCAATATCATAGCAATGGGTCCCCTGCTGGGTAATTATTGGCATGGACTCCATGCATTTCAGAAGGCTGATCAATAATCTTTATTAAGAAACCCATTGCTCTTATGGACTAGTTTGCTACAGGTGTAATTGATTGGTCCTTTTCTTAAAGCAACATCACCATTGGCTAATTAAGAAACCACCCTTTGGTAAAAAAATCTCCATAACATATTCCACATGTGCACAGGTGCAGCAAGTTAAGGTAAGAATTGTTTCTCATTCTTTTCTCTGATCTTCTCACAGCCTGGATGATGCCTGGGAAAGTTGTGTTTCTCTCTGTGGCCAGAGAGTTGCAGCCACAGGCCAGCCCCACAGGGCTGTGAGCAGCACTTACCGCAGTGTTAATGAGCTTTCTGGTAATTAACTACAAATTAGTCCAGCAGGTAAGAAGTCTCCAAAGGGGCAGGATGGCCTGCACTAACTCTGTAAGGACTGGGTTTGCACACTATGAATTTATCAATGGGCATCATTGCAATAACCATAGGTACCCTGGGCCTGCCAGGACAATCTGAGGCCTGCACTGTTCTGCATTTTATGAGACTTGGTGCATTCAACATCTTTGTAAGGAAATGTAAAGAAAAAAAGCAGAGCAGACCCCAGTTACTTCACAGATATATGTTTGCACCTTTTCTTCTCATTTTTGAAGAACTGTGTTGAGATAAAAATATATGGTTGGGAGAACATCCGTTAGAATTAAACTGTAATCATTGTAAACAACAGTAAAACTTCCAGTATTTCTACTTTCCCTTTTCTGTTCCTTTTATTTTCTCAATAAATAACAGACTTGTTCAATACGTGAAATAGACTTTTCAGTAGACCATCATGGATTTTATTTTGGTTGTGCTTTTTATATCATGCTACTTTAAAAAAATCCATTTTGCCAGGCTGTTTTTCATTTAAGCTTATTGCAAATTATTTGTTTGTCCCAAGTACATCTTGCATTTAGTGCAATAGCTACCACTGAGTTCTTGATGGCATGGGGAGATAAAACATAGGATGGCTAGAAACTCAATGTTAGTTCCTGAAATTCCTGTTACATCCTCCCCCATGCTGCCTCCCTTTTAGCCAGGTTTACATGCATTCTCATATTTTTTTCCACAAGATCCAGTAAAAAAAAAAAAACCTTCCCCTCCTAAATTTCCAAGATGCACACCAGGGAAACACAGGAGGAGGTTTTGTTTAAAATAGCCTCTGTGACATTGAGGCAACTGATGTTTTATTATGTTTCTTGGTGAAGTAGCTATTTATCAAATCTATCCTAACTGCAGAAATATGCCTAAAAAAATAAGTGTGTAAATCATTGAACAGAGAAAACCTATAAGGTGTTCATTACCTTTTCATAAAATTTCCTTGCTTGTCTTATGTGTGAGCAAAAAAACCTAACTTTATTTTTCTACCTATCTCAGTATTTCACAGGCTCTCCTGCTGTACCCTTGCTGGTGTGGTTTCCAGCCTTCAGCTGGCATGCAGAGCCAGGTTTTTATGACGTTCAAGAACTTGCATGTTGCTTTGGTGTCACAGCCATTTCCCTGAGTGGGTGATAAAGCAAGTCTGTGTCCATACACCAGATATTGCACCCAGCAATGAAACTGGAGCATGTTGTTGTGTGGAGTCTCAAGGACAAGAAACAGAATAACTCCCCTTTGAGATGTTTTATCACCCACCTTTATCACACAAAAAAATCTTTTCATTAATCTGGCTTTTTTCATTATTAATATCTTACTTTCCCACTAAATATTCACTGTGGTCTTTTTGATAAGTCAATGTATTTGTCTCTCCTCCAGCAAGACAAAATAACAAGAAAATAATGTTTTCTGAAGGTAAGAAGAAATACCGAAGGTAAGAGGAATACTGAAGTTTGCTACATGTGTTTTAACCTTGACTTAAATTTAAAAGCTCTGTTGCATGCATTTAGAATATTCACTTTTTGTTTAAATGGTTTTAAACTTTTAAAAGGTGAGATAGATTGTGCTTTTTTCCATTGCTGTCTTTTTGGTGCATCTTCACATAGGGATGTATTTGCCTTTTGGGAAGTTGACAGTGTAAGTGGCTGACAAACTAGCTAATAAATCTGAGGTTAATAGGGTTGTAGACAGCCAAGTACATGGGCGTAGGAAGGATCACCAGCCACAGAATGCTGCACATCTAGAAGCTGTCAATACAGAGTACGAAAAATGCAAAGCACAAAGCAAAAGTAGAAGTTCCAGCTCATTTTTCTGCTTGCTGAAGCAATCTCTCACACCAGCATATCCTGGTCCTCTAGGGAAGGCATGTATTTAGGGTTTGATCTTGATTCTACTCATGCCAGGAAACAAAGTCTCTTTTTTAACCCTAAGTGGAGAGAATCAGATTGCTAATAATTTCCCCCCCCAAAAATAAAACCAGAAAAAGTAAAAATGCCTCAGGTTATACCAGTATGACATGCCTCTGTAAGAAGTAGTACTGTCCACTGGTTGTGTAGAAATGAGTTTGAAATCATTTAGAGGTATTTAGAGATGGGTATTAGAGCTTTAAAGCTGATTATTCTAGTTCTCTTAATTAGTGGACCAAATGTTTGATACAGCTGCTGTGCACTCATGGTATTGAGGACAGTTTCCATCCAGAGGAAAAAAAAAAATCTTTTGAAGAAATTTTCTGTGCAGTAAATTAAATCCCTTGAAGTAGCTTGTGGCCAGAAATTTGAGTAAGTCAGCATGGGGCTCTTGGATTCAGCAGAGCTGCACTGATGGCTGTCACCTGTGATTGTCATTGAATTATGCCATGGAATTCTCTTAATGCCTGAACACAAGTATGAAATGGGAAAGGGTGAAAAGATGTTACCATTCTACCAAAACTCTTCAAAGAAACGACAGTTGCTAAAGCACTGCATCTTCAATACACTCTCCACTTGTCTGAAGCCACCACAAAAATAGCTGGCTGGAGACTGAAAGGTGTGCATATCACAGATCTGCCAGGGAAGCCCTCCCTGCACTAGGCAGACTGCCAGGCTGCTCAGCTGGGTTCTTTGAAGGCATGATGCCCTGAAGGCTCCATTTTCCCCTCTTCTTCCCTGTGAGACGTCTCAGATGTTTTTTGATCACGGGAAGACCTTGCCAAGGGGTTATCATTTCAAAGGGAGCCAGGATGCCACACACCAGCTGGCCTGGGGTAGCCTGCCTCTGTTCTCAGAGGTGCTGGGGACACCATCCCATCTCAGAGCCTCCCACTAGTGGCAGAGCAGCAGCAGGTCCTGCTGGCAATGGGATCTGAGCTGGCCAAAAGGGAAACACTGGGAGAGCTCTGCTCTGGCTGGTCTTTCTCACAGGGTGGCCACCTGGCCATGGCTGAGCCACCACCAAGCCCGTCCTCTGCGCCTTTGTGCTGCAAGGTTCAAATGGTGCCCTGAGCTGGGATTTTATCTGTTTTAAATAACTTTTTTTTTTTTTTTTAAATACACATCAGCCACATAAAGCCACAAGTTCTTATACAAAAGTCTTGGTCTTTTAGAAGGGTGTCCTGCAGGAAGGTGCTGGTGGGAGGTTACATGTAAACAACACATGTAAGGACGAGTGTGTGCTTTAAGTGCCAGCTTGGGGGCACTGGGGAATGACAGCAAATCTCAACTCACAGTATTACCTAAAACAACCTTTGCCCAAAGTGCTTGGATGTGCCATTGACTGTGTCAGGAGTTTTTAGAAACTATCCAAGATCAACTTATAGATGAATAAAATCAGGTGAAATTAAAGTCAGGCAAACAAGAAATGTGCTTGGAAGTGTTTCTCTCTGGCCCACAGGAAAAGGAGTGTTAATAAGCACAATAGTTGTATTTTCAATGAAACTTGGTTTGATGCTTAAAGGGGAGATGGATAATTAAGACTTCATCTTCCAAAATATTAAATATTGATTTGTAGACATTTAGCAGCAGGCATAAAGCTCTTCTGAGAACTGGCTGTAACTGTCTAAAAGATTATAAAAGATTTTACTTCTCCATGTAGAATTTAGCATTTATTTTTTTATATTTAAAATTTATGAAATGAGAGTAAAATAAATCAGGAGATAAACTTCTAGCCCTCTGAGTGTGTTTCAGTTCTGCTTTGTGTGGCCTTGCAGAGTCAAAATGGATATATGATTTTTTTTAAAGTTTGTATTGGCTTTTGGCTTATTGAAGTGTCAGGAGGTTTATAAGCTCCTCAACTCCAATTTTGATTGTTTTATCCAACTACTGTCACTTCTTATCAGTATTAAAGGCAGAAATCAAAAGCATGGGACCCATGGGAAGAGGTGTTTCAGATGTACACTGCTGCTCTTTTTGTCCCTGTTCTGAGCTGTGCCCCTCTGCTCCTGACAGCAAACCCACAATGAGATAAGGAGGTGAGTTTCATACCTCATTAATTCATTTGTGAATTAAACAAAGGTGTTTTTAACTTGAATGTATATCTTTCCACCTGCCTTGTCCTTTCTTTATGACTTATGAAAATTGCTCAAGTCCAGCATGTCCCATATCACACAGGGCAGCTTTGCTCCAGGAGCCCATTTGCCTCCAGCCTTTCATTAATTGTACACTGGGCATCAAGACAATTTGTTTAAACAGGTGAAAAAAGAGTATTCCAGCTCAGCTACATCTTGCAGATGTTTCTGCCAGAGACAAAGAAACCCAGGTTCACTGCCTGTGTTTGAGAGCTTAGCCCTGAGTGGTAAAAGCATTTCTGCAGTAACTTCTCTTTTTCTTTCTTTTTCTTTTTTTTGAGATGTCTGTGCACTAGAAACTGACATGAATTTTCACAGTCATTTTGTTAGGGTTAACAAGTGTATTGAATTTAAGAAACTACATTTTCTGTGCTTTATTTGCAGTTGTTTCAAGTTGATCAAATCTATTTCAGAATGCTCTCTATTTTATGCAAACTCGCTTTAAAGAAGTGTAAGCAAAATGCGTTCATTTCACCACTGGATCAATTTATTAGGTTTTAAAAGTGCATTTCCATTCTATCATCGACAGCAGTAAAGGGGAAAAGGGAGGAGCAATGACAGAAATTCTATTTGACAGAATAAATAGTTTCTTTGCACATATGTATGTGTAGGTGTGTGGGTTTATATGGGTAAAGTAATGGTGATGGCACTGATGAAGCAGACATGTTTTAGCATTATAATGACAAATTGTAAAAGATGACACATGTTAACAAAAAGATGATGTTTATTGGAGACTTGATTATTTCCTACCTCACCAAACAGAAAATTGACTGAGACAATAGGATCCAGCAAGTTAGAGCCCAAATTGAAACACTAAGTCATGTCTACATGGCAAGTAAAAAGTAATTAAAAAAAGAATCACCAGTTTTAGAGGAGGGAAAAGAGAGAGGAAACACAATTACAAGTCAATACTTAAATCTTACTTAAGCACTGCAATTGCAGAAAAGCAGATATTTCATGAATAAGATTTTGCAGTGGCAGAAGCAGGGGGGAATGACACTAGAGTGAAGCATGCAAATTGTACATTTGCACATTTCTAGGTAAGCCTACAGACCAGATATTTTTGTGTCCTTGGGTGTTTATTACATTCCTTACCTTCTTTGACCATTTCAGCTGGGCTATAGACCCAGGAGGGACATACATTTAATGTTCTTTTCATTTTGACATTTTTACGGTTAGATGTTGTGCAGACTTAAATTTTTTTGTGCTCAACTTTAGCTACTTGAATCCTGAAGTCCTTTTATTTATCCTGTCATCTGTCATTGATGTAACTGACTTCTGTGACAGTGTTGACAGAATTTATCTAAGAGTTTGCTGGATGGCACAGAGTCAAATATAAATAAAAGGGTCCATCACCTGGGGGATATGGGATTGGAAGTCAATGGGTGTTGAAGGTGCTTAGTTTCACAAAGACCTATTCAAGAACTCACACAATCCCCTCTTACGGATTTATCTCCTTATATATGACCATGTTCATATTCCCTTCAGGTCAGGTAGCAATGTGTTGTTCTTCTTTTTTTCTTTCCTAAGACCTGGCAGATAATCAAATATGTACCTGCATTTCTTTCTGACATTTCAGAAATGCTAAATATTGTATTCTGGTGATAATGCTTTCTGAAGAAGGAAGGAATGGCCCATTTAATAATGTATACTTCATTTACAGTTTGGAGTGTTAGCCAACTACTTGTGATGATACTTCTTCCAGTCATAGTACTGATATATGCAGAGTTCTAACTACATTTTTAAATAGAAAAACAACTGAATGATACATTCAAAATAATTCATGGAGAGGAAATAGATGTATTTCAGCATGGGAGAATATTTATGCATTATTTAACAGCAATAATGTTTGAATTCATACATTATGCAAATGCCATTATAATCAGGAAAATGAAAGAACTTGGACTGCTGCAACATCTTTAAATCTACCATTAGGTACTTATTTGTGCATATCATTTAATACTGCACAATTTTACAGTATGTCACTTGAAGAGAGAAGTTATCAGAGACTAACAGGTTATAAAAAAGTACAGCTGATGAATCCTGATTGTTACCTTGATGCTAATGTCTATAAATTTATCAGCAAACAAGAGTAAAGGCTTTAATGGTGATTTACATAAACTTCTCTTCTGGAGGTGAGTTACTGTGGTTTTACACACGGTTCCCATTTTGCATTGTGCTCCTTCTCCATCCCCACCCCCACATGACAGACCGGCACACAGCGTGGGCTGACACTGCCAAATTGTATTTTCTAAATGGATCAGCAGCTATGTTCCAAAACTATCAAAAGCAGCAAGCCTGACCATATAAAACCAAAGCTGCTTCTGTTTCCTCTTATCTCCAAGACAAAACATTAAAAAAAAAAAAGAACAGAAAAAAAAAGAAAAGAAAAAACCTATGCTTTGAAGAAGAGCATCAATAGACCTGCCCTTAGTATTTAGTTTTGTTTACGCCTCTGCTTAACCAGATCCATAACCCCACACATTTGCTTATCTGTATAACATATTTGCATATATATAGTACCCGTGCTCGTCATTGCCGCAGTTTTGTGCCCCGTTTCCAGGCAGTGTGAGCTGTGGCAGGGGAAGCAGGGAGCCAGCCCAGCCCAGCCCTGTTTCTCTCCCTGTCCCATGCTGGTGTCTCCTGGTCTCTCCCTGGCACTCCTGCTTTTGTTTCCTCAGACTTTCTGTTCTCATCAATGGTTTCTTTTCCTCCTGTTTCTAAATAGCTCTGCCCTTTCTTTCTTTTGCTCCCTTCAGGCAGGCTGTCCCAGCCACATGGTCCTTACAGCCTGTCCCCTTCAGTACTTCACAGATAAATGAATTCCTCCTCCAAATGATACATGAAATATCTGTGGCACATAGTAGTCTCATACTATGAAGCAGAAACACAGGTAGTCAGACTTCGGTCCTCAAAAGTGTCTGGTGTATTTTCTCCTAGTTTGAGCCCAAGGAGCTGAGGGTTCAGCTGTGCTCAAGCCATTCTTTGGAGCAGTAATCTCATGCTACACTTACAAGAATGCTCTCTCAGTCAAAGGTGTGCATGGTGATGAAGGGAGAGCTAGACTTTCCCCTTGTAGTTTATGGGTGAACAACATTTCTTCAGAATTCCTCATATTGCAAAACTCTTCATTTGTAGTAACTAATATTTCTGTTAACCATAAAAATGAGAGCAAATAGAACTGAGGAACAACTGTATTGGGAGAGGGATCTATTTTCTTAACTCATTAAATAAAGCTGGCCCATCCCTTGTCCAGGAGGTATTTACAGATAAGGACAGCAGAGGAAAATTTTTAGTCTGATTTCCGTGTGTATTTGTTGTGTGACAAGCAAAAAAGAATTTACATGCAGATGCAATCAATCTGGCACATCTCATAAACACTGTATTCCCCTAATAGCTCAGGAATTCAAAACAGATCTTGCAAATGGGTGGCATTTTGGGCACAGTTTGGGTGCTCACCGATTTGAATCCAGTCGACAGCCTGGAATTTTCACTGTGAGAGAGTCTTCCAGAAATGATTACTTTTTTTGTCAGAGTGGATGCAGTAGTGTTTGCTCCTCCATCATAAAGACTGCCAGGGCCTCTGCCATAAAATCTCTATTGCTAACAAGAAAACACATTTCAACCAATATATTGTGTGCCTGGCTAAGAACTGGCGTGCAAGAATTCATCCTGGAAATTTTTATTTGCAGAGAATGATACTAATTTCTCTGAATGCAAAATAATGCATGAACTTCCTTTTGTTGAATATTAACTACTTTTTTTTTTTTTTTTATTATGGCATTGTAGCCATCAGTTGTTGCAAAGCTGGTTGGGAAGAGAAAGGGATGTAGGATGCAGCAGTCACCATGGGTGCAATAACCTGTGCCCACTGCAGTGCCAACTGCAGGTCACCAGCTGATGATGAGGAAAAGAGGACTGCACAAACTGGAGTCATTGTGTCCTGCAATGGCAAGTCAATTAATGAGATACTAACTTTTGAGTGGTTATAAGAGTTAATGCAGACCTCCCTGTTTTACATGGTTTTGACAATGCCAGCTGATGCTGGCTGTACAAGAAGAAAGTGGGAGGTGGTTATCACTGCAATTATTTTGTGGCACCCTTGGATGGTTGCTGTGTTTGTGCCTAGGTGAACTGAAGTTTAAGTTCACCTCAGGTGGATTTCTGGATTTCCACAGTGCCTGAATGCAGTGACAAAGCCCAGCCTTAGACAGGACAAGGTTTGCATCACTTAAGTGCTTCCTCCTGGCTGGTATGCTCCTTTTGGCCAAGCAGATGGTGCAGCAGTTTGCAGAGGCTGTCCAGTGTGTCTGTGTTTTCTCTGTCATTACAGCTCCTGAGATGAAATTCCAGAAAGTGCCAAATCCAGCCAGGCTCTGCATGCCTAACAAGGATGCCATCCCCACCACAGAGCAGTGTAAGAACTGTGGCAACCCCTCAGCAGAGGAGCTTGGAGAGAGCAAGGCTAGTGGTAAGGTTAATTGTGAACCTGTCATGCTGTAGAAATCATCTCCTGCCTGAGAGGATTGTTGTGTTGGCTGTGTAGCCAAACTGCAGCTGGAGGAAATGCCTGCCTGGCTGAGACAATGCAGCCACCTTCTGCAAAGCTACCAGAAAGTAACAGCAGAGCTTCACATTTCTACAGACTTAGAACAAGGTCTTCTTAATTATGACCATAAACTCAATCCAACCAATAAATGGCAAAGTAACTTGTTTGGCATGTGGAAATGCATCTCTGGGCTATCTCCTTTTCCCAACATTTCCTCAGCTGGAGTAGGATTATTGCTGCCATTATTCCTAATAGTTTCTAATGGCACTGAGGACATGCTCCAAAAACCACTGAAGTCAACAGAAAAATTTCCTGAGAGCCCAAATCACAAATCTATGTGGTTTTCTCAATTCAAGATCATCCACTGTCTGGCCTTAGTGTGCCAGGATAGGTCCAAAATACTTGTTTTTCAAAACAGAAAAATTAGCTTCAGCATTAAACTTGTCACTGACTTCAAAAGGATTGTCCCAGTCACCTATGGTTCTGGCAATCCTTGCTTACTCAGTTTTAACATATGTTAAATTTTATGCTGGTAGTTTGCATATCCTTATACTAAACAAATATCTACATTTATGTACAGTGTGATGTAGCAGTGAATTACCTCTCATCTCTGCCTGAGACTGTTTCTCCTAGGAGTGGCTGTACCTCCCCAGCAGGATGAGGAAAATGCTGTTTCAACCTAACAGGATATCTTAATTTCAGGTAGTCACAATGTTGTATCTTTAACATAATGTTGTCTGCACTTTGTGGCATGGCTTTCATTACTTTGATAATTCCTTTGGGTTTTAATTAGAAACATTCAGCTACATTTCCCTAAAACATGCAAATACTGGGGCCCCCACAAACAGTATTGGTAAGATGGTTTCTTAATCGATTTTTCTTTTCGGTTCACTCCCATTTTATGGTGGCAAACACTGGCATTTGTCACTTCTTCCAGTAACTGCTGCTTTCTGCTTTAATAAATGCACATTTTAGATGCTATTCCCCTTCTCTGTTTGATAGGTGCATGGTGTCAGGAAGAGGAAGGTCGCAATGATGTTAAGTTTTCTGCTAAGCAAAGGATCAGAGCGTAAATGAAATCTTGAAAGCTGGGAAATGAGAATGTGCAAGTGTAAATAATGTATTAATTATTGACAGCTAGGAGACTGAAAAGTCCTGTTTAGTGGTGACATCTTCATTGTCACACGGCCTGACACTATCTCAGGTATTTTTTTTTTTAATAACAAGTTTTCCCCCCAAGATAGTAAGTGTTTCAATTTACCAGTATAACTATTTATATTTTTATTTTCTGTGGTTTTTCTTTATCTTACTGCAGTCTAGGTGCTTGGTGCAGGAGGGGATGGGGGAGAAACTAATCCTTGTTTTTTATTGTGGCAAGTGATATTATTATGGTACAAAATAGATATTTTTTTTGTAATAAAAGAACAAAATACTGAGGTGCAAAAGGAGATTCCACTTCATTGGTTATTTATGGAAGTTAAGATATAGTTTAAGGAAAGAATTATGATAGCTAAAGGCTCAGTTTTGCCAACAGGCCTTCCCAGCAATGACTACTGCTTAATATATGCCAGAAGCAGAATTGGTTTCACCATGGCTTTTTGAGTGAGACATTAGTTATATTAAGGAAAGGTGTTTCTGAGTTAAAAGGCTTTTAATACTCCGTACTTTCCAGTCATTGCATAAAGTCTAAGAGTAGTAGTGAGTTCCTTAATATTTAAATTATTTTTGTTACAAATTAGAGCAGAAAAAATTCCCATGATCCCAGAAAGGTCTGTGTATATTAACTGTTTGCATAAGGCTGCTAGATGTAAATAGCTAGGAGCTTTCAAATACTGAGATTTAAATTGAAAAGGGAAAATCCCACCACAAGTCACCAAACAAAAATAACAACATAATAACAACAAATATCTCCTGATCCTTCTTTGCCAGGTGACCAGTGAACTTCCCTCCCCTCAGCCCCCAGGCACGGGGCTCCATTGCCTTTTGGCAACTCTGTGCCACCTCCAGGCTTCTGCTGGTCCCTGGCTCCTGCTTTATCCCCCATTGGCTTTGCCCACAGTTAGATTTTGTTCCTTCTGTGGATGGAACACACACTGAATTGAGGAGGCTCCCAGGCTTGGGCAGGAGCTGAGGAAAGCCACGGATCCCCACTCGGGGGTGTCCCTGGGGCAGAAGGTGCTGCTGAGGGCTGGGGGTTAAAGAAAAAGAAGAAACAACTCCTTCAGATGCTCTCCCCACCATGATATTGTCTTTGCTTTCACCTTAATGAAGAGAACTGGGAGGCAGCTTTCAGTCAAATCCTCTTTCTCCTGAAAAATGCAGGTTCTGATCTGTGGAATTGTTTAGCAAATTTCTGCCAGCCCTAGTGAATTGATAGGGTTGATAAATCCTGTTATGTGGAGAACTGGAAAAAGCGGAAATATTTAATTTCACTGTTTTCAAAGCACTGTTTTGATTTATCACATTGAAAAGATCTTCCATTTTAAAAGTTTGATTTCTTTGCTTAACAAACATTAATATTTTTACATAAGTTAAGATTAATGAACCATTTCACCTGCAATTCCCCACTTTGCAGCTGACTCAAGCCCCGCTGGTTTGGCCATTGGTTCCCAGGGCAGGGAGGGCTGGGCTGGTGTGAGCTGGGGAGCCGCTCCTGACCCTCCCTGCTGGGGCTCCCTGCACAGAGCAGGGCCCAGGCAGGGCTGTTCCCAGCTCCCTGCACAGGGCAGGGCCCGGGCAGGGCTGTTCCCAGCTCCCTGCACAGGGCAGGGCTCGGGCAGGGCTGTTCCCAGCTCCCTGCACAGGGCAGGGCCCGGGCAGGGCTGTTCCCAGCTCCCTGCACAGGGCAGGGCCCGGGCAGGGCTGTTCCCAGCTCCCTGCACAGGGCAGGGCCCGGGCAGGGCTGTTCGCAGCTCCCTGCACAGGGCAGGGCCCGGGCAGGGCTGTTCCCAGCTCCCTGCACAGAGCAGGGCCCAGGCAGGGATGGAAGTTCCCAGCTGCACCACCCATTCCAAGGGGATCTTTACAGGGGCTGGCAGCAGGAGGGAAAAGGCAATTTGCTCTTTGAGTCTGTTGTTGTTTACAGAACATGTGTCTCAAACATTAAAAAATGCCATATGTGATGCTGAATATAGAGCCTTCTTCCTCTGCCCAAGAATATAACTTTATCAAAATGAAATTTTGTGCTCATTTGAGTCCGTCTCCATAGCAACAGTACCGTACACCTGTGATGTACAGGCAGAAGCTGCTACAACCTCTGAACCAGGCAGAACGAGCCTGCTCCATCCCCGTGGAAGGCAGGAGGACATCTCTGATGTAGCCATGGCACATTTTGCCATATGCTACCTATGCCTGTTCCCTATATACAATCACTTTATTCAGGATTACCCTACTTACATTTGGTAAATAAATACAAATGTGCTACTTACATGAAGTTGTACACTTGCAAAAATTCAATCTATTCTTGTCCTGAGGGAAGACTTTACCATGCAAACGTTACACAAAATAAAAGCTTGTGCTCACATTTGTAGGAATTTCCTAATTCAAAAAATTCATAAAATGCCTCGCTCTTGCAAATCTGCCAACCTGTTAATAGTACATCATTAGAAGAAAAAGCAACTGCATGCTGAATTATTTAAATATTATTTTAATAGTAAACTGGAAATAATTATGCACCTTTGGCTATCCAATATTGCAAATTGCTGCTCACTCCATAACTTTTAGTGAAATTGAACTCACCAATAAGAAACAAATGGTTGCATTTTAAAGCAACCTGAAATTATTTCCCCGGGTCATTCATAAGGTAGATCATTACAGAGAAACGTTTTCTTATGCAAATAAAAAATAGCCTGCTAATGCAATGTAAATTATATTTTAAGCTTCCTACATTTATTAGCTTATTTAAGAAGAGGCAAACTTCAAAGAAGGATTTTATTTGAAATACATGCAGAGTGGAAATCTCTGTAATGATGGCTATTGCTCACAGATATACTGTATAACATATAGATGAATTGTCTGTTTCTGTCTCCTGACGTTTGTGTGCTCTTGTCTTTGCTTTCAAACCTGCCCTCTCTTCCCCTCTTAGCTCAGCATTTCCCATTACTTACTGCAGGGCAGGCTGCAAGCAAAAGGAGTGAAATTTGATAGATGATACATGCATCTTGGCAAAGTTCATTGCATCAGGTTGCCTGAATTTTTAATACCACTCCTTGAGACAGCGGGCTTGACTTTTTTCCCCCAGTGTTGTTATAACCCTCATTTCTATGCCAGTGAAAATGGGCTTGTGCTCTCAGAGCAAAATTTCTCATCCTTTTTCAGCAGATGGGTGGACAATGCTGTTTTCCTTTTACAGGGCACAGAGAAGACAGGGCATGGAGAAACCCCCTCATGCAGGCTGCAGCCAGCACAGGGCTTTGGTACCGCTGGTGACTGGATGAAAAGGGAACTGATCTTTTATCCACACCTTAAGGACAGGAGGCAATGATCCCAAATTTTTTGTGGTATTAGTAACAGCTATTTATTTTCTCTTTCCCAATTGTGGCTGTTTTCAGATTTTCTACTAGGAAATATCTGTCTTATATAAGCTGCTAATACTCTGCTCTAGGCAGAACATGGTGCTTGGAGCTTATGTAGGCTGATTTCAGGGAAACTAGCAGCATTATTGATTTTCATTGGGCTTATTAGGATCAGTGTAACATGCACTTTTGCTATACTAGATTGTATTTGACTTTCATCATGAAATCTCATTACACTAAAAAGAAATGGAAACAAGCTATGCAAATAAAAGATTTTGCAGGGTACTCTAATGAAATTACTCTGTATCTGCAAAAACACACTTTGTATGTAGGTCATTCAAACCCTGAATGCTGCTGGTCAGACTGTTCTCATTTGCTTTTGAAAATTAGGAATAGATTCTCCAGCCTTAGCAGAATTATTTCAGATTTATGCTAACATAACTGAAGTTATAGCTTGATCCTTGAAGTAGTTGTGCTGTCTGAATTCTGATGTTGAGTCAGTGATTTACTAGGAAAGGCAACTTCAATTGTTTGTCTGCTTGCAGCTGGTATGATGGTGCTACAGCATTATAAAGGTGTGAATCCACGTGGCTGTGGGCACATCCCAAGCCCCCAGCCAGGATGAGGAATGAGCAAGGAGCTTGTTTTCACCCCTCTGGCTCCTGTGGGACATCATCTCCTCGTGTTTCGCCTGCTGGCATTGGTGGAAGCAGCATGAGCTGGCAGCACAGCAGATCTCCTCAGTGCAGCATCAGAGGCACAAAGTCCTCCCTCCTGAAGCTCAGAGGAGATCCAGTTACCACCTCAGCTGCCCTCTTCCAAGGACAATTCACTGCCAAAGCTCACAAGTCCAAACCCAGGCTCTTCAGCAGTATTCCTGTCGCTGCAGACAGTGCTGAGGCTGTCTCACGTTCTGCAGACAGGAGAAGGTAAGGTTGTTTGTGTGGCTCCTGCCCTGGGAGTGCCTGGACTGTTTGGGAGAGCAAAAGCCCTCTGCTGTGGCTGTCCTGGTGCCCCTGCAGTGGTGTGCTCAGGGCTGAGGATGGCAGCAATGCCTGGCCGTGTCTCCATGGGCCCACACCTCCTCTCGTGGCTGGTCACTTGCAGGGCTGAGCACGGGGAGGTGCTCTTTGGTTTTGTGTTTTGTCGTCTCATTTTCTTGTCACTTGAAATTGGCAGTAGGACGAAACATTCCTCCAAGGTCTCTACATACTCTGTAAGAATGGAGCAAGATTTCTGAGCTATCAGGAAAAAATATCCTCCTTTGGCACGTTTTGATGGTGCCTCTAAGAATAGCACATCTCCTAATGGTCAGGATGCTTTTATTTTCATAGATGTTCGCATCTGGAAAAAGCAACATTGTTTTGAGAAAGAGAAAATGAATTTTGAAGAAGTCTGAGAAGCAACTCTTATGCTTCCTTTCCTAATAAATTCATGTATTTCTGATCCTAGAGGATGAGCTACGTAAGGTACCAAAATTAGCAGAAGGTGAGCTATATAAGGTACCCGAATTAGCACAAAGCACCCAGTTAAAAACCAACGTACAGGATAGATGCTGGGAAAAACAAATTCAAGATACAAAGCTGCAACTGCAGAGTTACTTGGGGAGTACAAATTTGGCATTATTGACGGTCTGTAATTTAATGGTATTGCACAGTCAGCTCTTAGGCAGTACTGAGTCATTCCCTGTTGATGCCATGAAACTGTACTCTCTGCTTGGAATTGCCTCCTGTGTTGTGGGGTTTTATGGTGAAATTTTGGTATGGGCTTTTTTTCAGAATTTTTCAAACTCAGCAGCAAAATCCTAAAGGGGAAGCTCGCCTAATATACATGTGACAGTCTTATTTATTTGTCTCAAACTGCTGAACACAGGTTTATGGAAAAAAGCTCTCCTGTGTTGCTGACAATTAGTATATTTTCACTTGCAAAATGGTGCTTCCTGCTAATGCTATGGTATAGTAATCAAAAGCACCTAATCCAGCTGATTAAAAATTCCCTGTTGGGCTTTGCTGACCAAATGAATACAATTAGTAAGATATTTCAAGTGTCTTACTAATTGTATTCATTTGGTCAGCAAAGCAAATACTGAATACAAATTGTATTCATTTGGTCATCCTGCAAATACTGATATTTGTAGACCTTAAATTAAAATTATGATATGTACAACTACATATCAAAAGAAGGGAGATCTTATTCCTTGGTGCGTCTAACTGAGGCACATTGTTGATGTGTGGCAGGAGAGATTTTATTCTATAAGTGCAGGTAAGCTTTTCACTCAGACCTCAGCTTTAGAATCAAATTAATTGTGTGATCAAAGCATTTCTTTTTTACATCCTCCCAAAGAAACCTAGGAAAAAATAAGTCCCTTAAGTAAGTTAGTTCATGTAGGCAATGGTAACAGGTGCTATGGGTTGTTGTTGAGATGTTGTTTGTTTAATATTAATCTAAAATAATTTAAATGGCATCTTAATAGCCTTATTTTATGTCTCTTATTTTGATTTTAAAAATCAGCGCATTCCCCTTAGTGCAGTTAATAGGGTCAGCCTGTGAGCCTGTGCTGGTTACCATGCCTTCAGTCATGTGGAATCCAAACAGCCATTATAATTTGTTTCTAAACAGATCAAGAGCTATTTACCATCTCAATGTTTTGTGCACAGCTGGGTGTCTGGCAAACATCCAATATCCATTAACATTTAAAAATTAGTCCCATAATGCATCTTTTCCGTGGCTTGAGGAGTATACACACTGACACATGTTGGGAACCAATTATATTTGCACCACCATTAGTCTGGCTGCATTCAACTTCCCAGTAAATGAGGGCTAATTTAGTTTCCAGAATGGTGTATCTTAAATTCATGCAATGACCTTAGCAAAAGCAGAGTATCTGAAGATATAAAGAGGAAGGAAATGTTAAGAAAGAATAATGCTTCCTTTTTTTCTGCCTAAACCATAAGAGTAGATTATTATATGACTGTTTCCAGTATCCATGCCTGGCCTTAAAACCAGATTCCTTTAATTCAATACTGCTGAAATTCATGAGCAGACTTTGGTTGGGAAGAAATCACACTAGTATGGTAAACTAGCACACCCTCCTTGCTCAGATCAAACCTGCTAATGGACCTTTTTATAATAGCAATTTAGACCTGCCTGTAGCAGGTCTAACTCTTCAGGTTCCCAACTGATTTTAAGTGTTCTATTTTTCTACCAGCAGGAAAATAAGAAATACAGATTTCACAGTAAGTGCTGTCTACACTGCTTGTGAAATATATTCTAACAATGCCATGGAAGTGAAATGGCCCTCACAACTGGCAGTTTGGCATAGAATTGTAATGAAAATGGAGAAACACAAAAATATTTTGAGGAGTATATTTGCCAAACCTCTGCTGCCATGAGAAATCCCTTCAATAGTGTCAGAGGTGAAATGGGATGTCTGGCTTGGGGGCTGAGTGTGTAGCACCCCTCCCTGCAGTGTCAGCTCAGCTCCCAGTGACAGGTTCTAGACTGACTGACTTTGCTGCTGCTGCACCCTGCATGAGGCTCTTCTGAGCTCACCCAGCCCGTGGCACGCTGCTCAATAAAGCTAAATTGCTCCTACTAACACAACACCATTCAGCAGCCTTTTAGAATTAAGAGCTGGTTTAAAAAATAGTGTTTTTCCTCAATACTCATCAGAACCAGTTAGAAACTCAGGAAGGCAGGAATTTTCTAAATGGGAATTTTCTGAATTGCTGTACACAGCAATAGATGCAGTGAGCCTCCAGGTGAGGGGTCTGCTTCCTCCTCCAGCTGTGCACATCTGCAATAACTCTGTCGTCTTGGCACAGTTGTTTGCAAGGAGTTAGCTGTAGGATTCTGTCTGGAGTGAGGCTGCAGCTTTAGAAACAGCTTTAAAGTTTAATGTATAGAAATAGTTATTTACACATGTTTAAAATGCAGTATTTAATATACAAAACTTGTTCTTCTCTTACATCCATACAGTTTAGAGCTAGCCTTTGTATTTCTTTATTGTATCAGCACCTTTTTCCTTTTACTTTTTGTGCAAGAGTGTACCTTTCAGTGAAAGGGCCTATTCTTGAAGCTGCCCTTTTGGAAAAGTTCACTGTACAATCAGTATTTACAGATGCTGTTTATACTGTCTTCCTCTCAAAAGACATGGCTTTTTATTTTATTACTTTCAGTGAAACCCACACTTGTAGTCCCTGACAATAATACATTTTCATGCATCATTGGCAATACAAGGCTTCATTTAGACTATTGATTTACATTCTTATTGTATTAGGACTTGTTAGTGTTTCATACCTTCTTATTGTTTGGTGATTGACCTTTGCAGATTTATAGTACATAAGCAATTAGCCAGTAATAGGTTAAATTAATAAAGAAGATTCCTATCAAATTTGGGGGATTTATGAATCTATCATGTGGTACAGTCCATTTCTTTATTTATATTCCACACAGCTGTAGCTATAAGCCGAATTCCAAGTGCAGTAAATCCTGCTGAAGACTCCTGAGTTACATGCAGGAAGGAGATGATGCGTGGTGTGTGTACAATTTGCTGGGTAAGTGTGCAGGGATGGGGACTGGCAGAAAGGTTGAACTGTTTTCTCCTTCTGTCTTGACAGTCTCTTTTGTTTTACAGCTGTGGATTTAACAAACAAAAGTAGAGCTAGTTTTAATTTTTAATTAAAGTCAATAGCTTATGTTCATTCTGACATATCTGGTACAAAGAAGAATAAAAGAAAATACAGAGAGAAACTTGAAAGAGAAATACATTTCTTCAGCTTAATTATTTAGTTTCCAACTAAGAAACAGCTCTGCAGACGTCGATTATCCTTCAGGGATATCTCAGAAGAAGTGAGCAATTACCTTGATTTTCTGTTGAATATGTAGCTTGCGACTCAGTATGTGATCTATTAAAAAGATGATCATTCCTTTTAAACTGTGTCCTGATAAACATGGAGCCTGTTGCTGAGGATAAAAGTCAGTGCAGTGATCCAGTGCCTCACCATGTGAGACACAGCTTTTCTGTCTGGCTACACAACAGACAGGGTCAATTCAGGTGTTCTCAGGACTCCAAGAGAAGGGTGAAAGAGGAGGGTAATGCTCTCCTGTTATAGGTAACCTCGGATACTGCTTAACATTTTTTACAGCTTTAAGCATGCTTCCCCATAGAAGCAGAGTCTAAAAAAAGGGCAACATTTCTCTGGTGGAAAAAAAGTCTCCTTGCACCCATTTCTGTAGGAAAGCAGCGACTGCTCATCAGCCTGGAGTCATGGATGGGGCTGTGAATGAGATCAGCAGCTTGGGAAATTCAGGCAAGGCTGTGTGGGAAGGGCTGTGGAGAGGGGAACAGAGGCTGTGGCCCATCCTGCTGCCATCCAGCCTGCCCAGGGAGCTCTGGGCCTCACAGGATCAGTGCTGGGCCCCCGCCCACACACAGCACCGTGGTCCTGGCACAAACTGCACCAGGCACACAGGTAAGAAGGAAGTGGGAACTACAAGGGATATTTGAAAGAGTTGTATGATAAGCACATTTTCTGAATACCATCAGTGGTGCAAATTTGTCTGTGAGTGCATGGACCCTGCTGCCATTCCCTGCTTCCAGATTGCTGCTGCTGGGTTGAAAATGCCCAGCCTGGGGAGCTGGGGGTTGTATGTCTGCTGGCACTTCTGCTGCACAGCTGGCTGGAACACATCAACTCACAAAGTGCCCAGATTTCACACAGGAAAAGCAGAGTGCACATTTTTGCAGTTCATGTGTTCAGAGTTTTTTGGTTGCAGTTTTTTGGTTGGTTTATTTAGTTTGTTTTTGTGTCTTTTATTACAATTATGACATTCAAATTCTACTATAGGGAGATATTGGAGGGTTTGAGCTTAAAAATGAACTTTAGGTAAGTGACTTGCAGGAGGCTGAAGTTTGCAGATGTACTGCCAGATTTCCTGCACACCTCAGTCCCACTTTGAGCACCTCCACCTGTCAAACTGTGCTCCTCTAAATGCACACCAAGCAGAGGCTCAGCCCTTGATGGGCCTAAATTAGGAGGCACCTGTATGTCTGACATTGAAGCTTCCATGGTGTCTGAAATCTTGCTTCTGGTCATGTATAAAAGTGCCACAGTCCTGTCAGGACTGAGCAGTGCGGTACCTAACATGTACCTTCATCTGCAACAGGAGCCCAAAGCTTTAATGTGGCATGACAGCAAAACCTCATCCCTTCAAGGCTAGGCTGCTCTGAACCCTTTCTGCACCTCTCCAGCACACCAATGGAAGGGAGGAGCAGACCTCAGTTGTGCTCTCTTTCCCAGAATTGTGGCAGGATGTTGAATAATCCCCCTTTTGCCTGTCTGCAGCTAATTTCAAGGCCATATAAAAGAGGGCCCTGAGCACTGGTGTGGCTGGCACTGGCACTGGTGGCTCCCTGGGCACAGCCCTTCTGCTCCTGGATGGGTTTATCCAGCCCACAGTAGGGTGACCTCCTCTGCCCCTGGTCCTGTGGAGCATCCTTTAAATCCCTGTGCTCCTCCCCTTCAGCCTGGGATGGGCTGTCCATGGGGAGCCATGGCATCCAGCTGTTTGTCAGACTGGACACAGCTCTTTTTGCAGGATTACAGGTAAAGGTACAGCTCATCTATGCAAGAATAAATGTAAGAAATGCTTGCCCACCTCATCCTTTATTTATCTGCACTAATTATGCATCATGAAAGCTGCTGGTGCAAAACAGCCTGTCCTGTTTAAAGATATATATAACAGAGGATAATCAAGGTGACACCTGCTCACTGCTTACACATAGCCCAGCAAAAACCTCCTGAGTGGTTCCCAGGGCTAGATGCAGTCCAGAAGCAAATTAGGTATTTTCTTGTGGCCAGAAGCCCAGACTAATAAACTCTGCAGACCTAGCTTTTCATACAGATGGGTTGTGGCTTCCTGCATTGTGTTCCCATTTGTATTGAAAATTACCCTGGATCTGGCATCACTGGAGCTGTGCCAAGGCTAATCAGCCTATCCAGCCACACGCTGCTCCTGAAGAGCTCCTTAAATCCTTCTTGCATTGCTGTCCCCAGGGCTGAGGAGCAGCCCAACCCAGGACCCTGACCTTTTTTCTTTTTAAAAATAGATTTATTTATATTTGTATTTGGTTTATTATTTTAGAGCCTTTGTGGCTGTGCTGGCTTTGGGAAGGTGCTGTGCTCCATGAATGTGGGGCAATGCAAGCACGGTGGCCATGCCATAGGTTAAAGCAGCTGAGCAGAGACTCAAGGAAAGGCTGTGTACTGCCCTGGAAGTCCTTCCATCCATCCAGCCATCCTGGCCCTGGACAAGGCTGAGGGATTGCTGTGTGGGGCAGCAGCAGGGAGAGGCCTTCCCATGGAGCAGCACATTCCCATGGGGAGCCATGGCCAGGCAGGCAGGGCTGGGCTTCACTGGAGTTGTGAAGTTCACTAAGTGCATTCCTCTTGCAAGTCTGGATTTACATCTTAAACAAGGAGCTAAATTAGTATGTAAGCTACTGCTCTGTGTTTATGTGAAGTGTTACAGTGGAAATATTCTGACCTAGAGAAGCTAGAGTATTCATTTTTCTTGAATGCTTTTGTAGGGAAATAAAACTATAGGTTATTTCCTATTGTATGTCTGAGAGGCTGCACAAGAGAGTTAAAATTGAATGGGAGGAAGAATTTAAAGGAATAGGACCTCTGTCTGCTCAGAATGATTCCAGCTTAAAGACAGGACACTGCTACATTTTCACTTCAGGCATCACTTCATTGATATTTCTGACATTTTGGAGAAGCAGAGTGAAAAATACCCCAGAGACCTTTCCAGTCCATTGGAAAATATCTTCCTGCTGTTTTACCAGAGTACTGAAAGACATTTCAGAGAAACATGTGTATGTGCAAACACATATATAAATATTACTCTTTATTAGTGACAAAATGGGGAAAACAACATGGCAAACACAAGTACTCCAAATGGCACAAATCCATGGAAGAGAGTGAGTACCAGGAGGCTGCCTTGGTGCTGAATGGAAGTTCACTCATCTTAAGGTTGCCTCCAAATACAGAGCTAACCCAAGAGCTTGGATTTAACACTGACTGGACAAGTAATATTTCTCCTTAATGAGGCTCAGCTCTGAAGATAAGGAGGAAAAGGGTCAGTTTGATAAGCTGTGCAATGCAGTAATTGGATCAGGCAGAGACACTGCTGGCCTTTAGGAGAGAAGAGACCTGTAAGCAGGTTGGCATGTGCAAATTGTTTTCTGCATAGGATTGCCTCAAAACAGTTTTTAGTTTTCTTCAAAAGAGGACAGGCAGAAAAACTGGTTAGTGGCTTCTCAAAATTTTTCATATTTTACTTCTCAACCTAATAGGATGTGGGAGGTTTTTTACCCAAAACCAGCATTTTCAAAAACAGCCTAAAAATTTATAATGAAATTTTGGAGCCATCCAAAGCCATTGGGAGCCATTTTCAATGTTACATAGTAGCCTAAGGAGGTTTAGAGGCTTTGAGTTTTGAAGCTAAATACCTACAAGAGGAGTCAGGTGGCAGCTCACAGGCTTAATCCTGGTAAGTCCAGAGCAGATGGGGGTCAGTGTAATATTTGAAGCATAAGTATCCTCTGAGGGTCTTTTCTAGCTCTTGTCCAGAATTTGTGGAGAAGATCTTTATGTGTAATAGAAGCCACTAATCGTTGTGGAAATATGAATTTTAATGATGTTGATGCCATGTCTCCCTGCACTGTCTGTGGGAAGGAGGGAGGGGTTGGGGAGAAAAACACCTTTTTTAAAGGCTTGTTTTTACTTCTTGTTATCCTTCTCTGACTCCGTTAATAATAACTTTACTTAATACCTGTAAATTTGAACCCTTCATGGTTTTTTTCCCCCAATTCTTCTCTAACTTCATGAGCCCTTTGTTAATATTTTTTCCCTCTCTTCTGGCCAACTGTGGCAGGAGAGAGCAAGGGAAGGACTCTCGTGGGTGCCTGGCATTTGACCAGTGTCCAACCACAACACTGATGATTATTTTTTCCCCCTTCATTACATATTAATTGGATTTTGGGAATAAATTTCAATGTGAAAACAGGATAAATTCAGTTTATAAACAAAAGTGTTTGGGATAGACAGCTCTAATCCAGGTGAGATAGTGCAACTCTTTCCTAAGTTAACTTCAGCTCAGACCAGATATAAATCAGTAAAAATCTGGAAGATAAGTGTCCTGTCCTGTTCATTTTATGTGGTGGATGAAAGAAATTACCTTAAAGGTTTGAATTTGACACCCATTTTTCTACTTGCAGTGTACTTCTAAGGCTGTGTTCTTTTATTGCTCAGCATCCAAAATGCTACAAACTGGCCAAGGCAGAGTAACTATTAAGAATATCAGGAAATCAAAAAAGTGATCACATTTTAGATTGGCAATATTGTAGAGCTGTTTTGGTCTTGGTTTTTTTTTTTGGTCAGCAATTAGGAAAGCAGGTTTTAGTGATAAAATTAGTGTAATGCTTGTTTAGTATGCCTATGATATTGTGGAAGGAAGTTTGGGACTGGTCAAACTGCAGCTGCACAGGAAATACATCACAAGCACATTGCTGGGCACTGCAATACTTGCAGCTCAGAACAAGAAATAGTAAGAAAGAACTCACCAAGTGTCTGTGGCAAAATCAATCAAGTCAGCTCTGTCAGAAGGCTCTGGAGCTTCTACTGGGACTGGCCATTTCATCTGCTGCATCTTACTGGTTGTTTATAGATTGCAAAGTTGCATCAGCTTTCTTAGCTCTCCATGCACTAAGTACTTTAAACATATCAGAAAATTTTCTCAAAGCACTGACAGTGTCCTTCATTTTTTTCTTCATTCACCCACTAAATATAATATCCACTGGATAAAAATGACGGGATAAAAGTTGCCACCAGCAAAATTCTTGAATCCCCAAATACCTTAACATAATTAAGTTATCTTCATACAATCTCTTCAGAGATCATAATGGTACTACTACTGAGTTTCCCAAGGAAACTCAAGCTAGATACTCATGCTACAGATGTGCTAACTCACAGCTTTTCCTCCTTTTGGGCTTTTCAACTATACCAACCAATTTCAAATAAGTCTGACAGTAAAAATACCTCAAAGATATCAAATTACCACAGGCTCTGCAGCAATCTTTGATGCCATTGCTCAGGGACAGCGTGTTTTACCATGTTTTACCATGTTTTACCATGTCCCTGTAGCAGCAGGGCCTGTGGAAGGGGAAAGGGAAAGGCTCCAGCTGGAGCACAAGCAGTGCCACAGCATCCTGGGACAAGATGTGAACTCAGTGCATGGCTCTTGCTCCTGGAGTGGCTTGTTCATGCATGAAAAACTATTTTCCAAAGAGACCTTAGTGACTTCCAGAAGAGCAGACCATGTCCATGGCTACCTCTGGATGCTGGTGTTGTCTCAATATTTGTCTGGACAGGAGTCCAGGCTGTTCTGCAGTGTCTTCTCAGGTGATTCGTGATGTCTTTGTAAAGGCCCGTGGCACTGAAGTCATGCACAAGACTTAGTAGTGTTTCCAAATTCTTTTGGAAAAGAGAGGATACATTATAATAAAGTCCTCAACTGGAAATATCTGGAAAACAGAGCTGGTTCAGATTAGGTCTTTTATAAACTCCAGGTTTTTATCAGTGGTTCAGTTCAGTTGTGATTTTTTTGTTTTAGTCATATGCAGTGATGCCATGCCTGATGCATGTAGTTAAGCAAGAACAAGGCTCTGTTAGAGTTTATTTATTAATGAGAAATAGCCAGATTGGCCCAAAACAAGGCATCTCAATAGAATTGTTGTGACACCAGCTATAGCTGTGTGTATCTACCTTGCCTAGATGTAGCAAACTGTTTTTGTATATGGACTTCATTATACATATATGCAGAAGTGCTTGTGTGTAAAGCAAGTGTGGATGCAAATTCTCCACATGCTACTATAAATACCAAACAATGTATTACAAAAAGGTTTTTCCAATTAAAACCCTGCAAGAATCTTTTATTATTACTTTTTTTTTTAATCTCACAGAGGGTATTGTCTCTGATAGAACACCTGGGATAGGGCTGCTTCAGCTTCCATTGTGATCCGCAGCCTGGATCTGCAGGACTCAGGATGGGAGGGATGGCTCTGCTCTCTCACATGCCTCATGTTGCTCCTGCCTCTTGGCTTTTTCAGAAATGTGCCTTTCCTACATAGGTAGGGCTGATGTGCCATCTGTTGGGGGGATCAGCATCCCCAAGCCACAGCCCTGCAATGCTCCCAGACAATGTAGGAAATGTATGACTGGAATGTAGTGGCTTGCATTTGCATTTCACACATTCAGCTTTGCTTCACACATTCCCCTCTCTCAGACACGATAAAGGCAGGGAAGGCTCTATTTCTTGTCAGCATGGATGGATGGCACCCCTAGAAGAGAATGCATTTGGAGCAATATGTTCTGCATCACTGACGTAAGCCAGGATGCTGCTGGGGCTGGGCAGGTTTGTTTTCCTATTCAGCGCCAGTGAGAGGGACACTCGGGGACTTCGTGTCCTTGAATTTAAAGAAGATTGAAGTGTTGCGTTGTTCAGAATGAAGGGGAAGAGGATGGGAGCAGAATGATGCTGCAGCAGACGGTAAACACTTGATTGCAAGAGCTGAATAGGCTTGGCCTACATTTTGAATCTCATCATGGTCTCTTTTATTTCCCTCATTTGTAGCCCTGGCTCTGCAGTCAGTCCCAGGTTTGCTCCTGCTGTTTCCCTCACAGTTTTCTTCAGATCTGCAGTGCTGAGAGGGCATCTTGGCAGAAGAGCAGCACATGCCCAGGAGTTGTTTATGAATGAGGGATGCCAGGGTAGTAGTGTACATAAGATAATTTCTCCCTGTCTGTGTTAAGTCCTTTTAGGATTGAAAGTTGTCCTAGTGAGATTCACCTAGTAATCTCTAAGCCTTCATTTCATATCGTGTGCAGGGCTGCAATGGTCAGTGTGCAGAAACATTTCTGAATTTCTAAAAGAAAAAATTTATCTGTAGCAAGCCCTGTCCTTTCCCTTGCCCTACCCACCAAGCAAATCCATCACTCTCTCTTCATTTCCCATTCCACCCGGGGAAGGCATCAATGTACTGAATGCTAAGCACTGAACTCATTTGCAATTTACCAGAGCCATTCCTGTTATTGTTTATTTTCTGCTTACCTTGGAATAGCTAACAAACAGGTAGTGAATGGGGGGGATGTGGGGGGTAACACTTGCAGAGAAAAGCCATAGTAGTTCCCAGCCCAATTCCTTTAAATACTCACATTTTTTTCAAATCAGTCAGAGGAGACCAAGACATATGTAAAATTATAGTTAAAGTTAAGATGGGAAAAGAAAAATAGTGGTGTTTTATATCTAGCTGATGTTTGACAGGAATGACTAATACTGATTCTATGCAAATCTGAGTTCCTTGCTGGAGATGAAGGAAAGAAATGGAGACAAATTTGATGCAATGCATTTGTAATAGAGAAAACAGCTTTTTGATATATTCACAGGGCTTGTTATTTTTTTCTCTAGCAAAGAAGTCTCTAGAACTTCAAATTATAGCTGTGTTTACAGATGCTTTGAGGGAGTTTTGAATCTTTGTCTTCCTGTCTCCATTGCATGAATTATTAGAATAGTGGCAAGCAATCATGGCTTACACATCCTTTCACCCTTTATATACAAACCAAAATATTTTTGTCAATTTATTCAATACCTTACAGTTGATTTGCAAGGTATCTGGTAAATACATCCTTGATTCTGATCATCCTTAAGAATGCTATCTTAAAAATATATAAACTATGTTACTGTTTGATGTGTATAAATGCATAAACAACAGCATGTGTCAAACCAATTTAAATCTAAATTTCAAACTAAATTACTAAACAAAACTAAAAACTAAACTAATTTCAAACTAAATTTCAATCCCCAAGTTCTGCAGGATGGGTTTACAGCTAAACTTCCAACATTAATTCCTACAAATATTTCCCTGGTAACCACTGACCCAATCACCCTTGCCATTTGTTTGTGTTATATGAAAAATTTTGGAAAAAAATAAAAATATCTCAGTATAGAGGCTAATAATTCAACTGTTCTCTGTTTTTAATTTCATCTGTCCTTCAGGGAGTGAAGGCTGGGGCAGCGAGAGGCAGGGCTGAAGCACTTCTTCATGGGCAAAGTTAGAAATAACCAAATCTGTAGCTTAAGATCAGACCTTGTGCCAAAGAGACAGGACCTTTCCCTCTTCCCTTGGCTCTGCAACGCAGCCTTCCAAAGGCCTCACATTTTTTTCACTCTGTGTGTTCATAACTGCTTTTTAATGACCAAATTCTCACTCAACCATGAAATAATTTAGGAAAAATTGCATTAACAAGCAGACTTGCTAAGTTCATAATTAAGGTATTTTCAAATATTATGGGTGGAAATTAACTTACTGTGCTGTCTGTGGAAACAGTGCAGAAGGCAGCGGGTTGCCTTGTGGAATAGTTATTAAATACTTGCTGGAATTGGCCAAGGACCTGGACAAGTCCATGGCAATTGGGCACGGAGGGTGGAGCAGTGGCTGGGGCTGATGTCACTCACACAGTGCTGGCAGTGACATCCCCTGAACTGATGGCTTTGTTTTTGTCCTATTCAATCATGTCTGCCTTTAATTGTGTGTCTTATAAGAGGAAAGCACCCCCTTTCCCTTTCTTAAAGGAGAACCGATGGCAGGTGTGGTAGAAGGTCCTTCAACATCAACACCAAATGCCTTGCTCCTCTGCAGCCCAAACCTTGGGGCAGCTCACTTTCTTTATTCCCTCTGTCAGGAAAACTGGGAGTGGGGCTGGTCAGGACATGGGTGAGGGAAAGGTTTTGGCAAGGAAAAAGGTGTTTTGGTGATATTAAATTGTTTAACAGAAATGGAAGGCTTTTGATACATTTTTGTTGGATAAAGACAAGAAAAGCCTAACTTAATGTTTTGTTTTGGGTTATTTTTGTTTCAGAAAAGGAAATGAAAATTTCACTTCTGAATGCTTATTTAAAATGACTTCTCAATTCAATATTGACTACTGTCATTTTAGAAATGGGAAATAATTTAAACATTCACAAAGAAAACAATATTTTTTTAAAAAAATAGATATTAACAAACTGTATTGGTTTTGCATGGCCTGGTTTTTGGTAGCAGGAGGGCCACAAAGATGGCTCCTGTGAGAAGCTGCTGGAAGCTTCCACCATGTCCCGCAGAGCCAATCCCTGCTGGCTCTGAAGATGGACATGCTGCTGGCCAAAGCTGGGCCCATGAAAGAGGCTGGTAAAGCCTCTGTGATGACATGTTTGAGAAGAAAATCAAAAAGTCACAAGCTCTGCTTGGGAGAGGCTGAAGAGTCACGGCACTGAGGGCATCTCCCCACTGGGAGCTGAATGGACACTTCCAGCAGCCTTGCAGTGCCTGTGCTGGATTTGTGTGTGCATGTGGGCCATGAGTGCACCAGCAGGGAGTGGGAAATCTCCCTGAAGGGGCTGGGGCACCCTGTGTGGGACAGTCCCCTCACATCCCTGCTGCACCAGCCCATGGAAGCAGAGTGGGGAAGGCATTAGGGAGGAGTGTTTTAGGTGTATTTTCAAGATGTCAGTGGAGAAAAGTCTTTCACATGAAGCTGTGCTGAGCCTAGCAGGGTTAACCTTAATCACAAAAGGCATCCACACTGGGAGTGAAGGTGCTGACAACGTCAGTGAGCTGTGATGTCAGGATGTGAAGGTTAGGAATGGAGATGTGCTGGGTGACTACGGGCCCTCATCTGGTTGTGTTTCTGTCAGGCTGGTTTGTGGGGAGAGCAAGAGTTAACAGCTAAAATTGTTTTATGGCCAGTACATGTAGTAAATAAGATTACTTATAATGAGATTAGCCTTGGACAGACTAAACCACTGATGAGTTCATCTTGGTCTGAGACAATCCTGAAGCAATTGTAGCGCCAGAGAGGATGTAAGTGGCTCTGGCTGTCCCAGTGTGCCAGGGCCATGCCAGGAGGTGGTGGCTTCTCCTTCTTGGGTGGAATGAGAACTGCTGCAGGGAAGGGATGGCTGTGAGCATCGCACCTTGCTGTGGGAATGTGATGCCAATGGATGTAGGGAGCTTCAAAGGATCACCTCTGGTGAAAACTGAGTGTGGTTAGAGCTGGAAACATTTGTGAGGTGCCCTGTGCTGTGCCCAGCAATGGGAGGTGTGTCAGCAATGCTCCCAGTGCTGGCAGCAGGGCACACAAGTGGACAGAGGTGGCAGCTTTGGGCTTTTCCCAGAGGTGGGGCAGGGTGTGTGGAGCCCCTGTGTGACTCAAGGGGTCAGGCAGTGACCAGCACATGGGGATGGTGGCACCTGCTGTGCCTGCAGCCCCCAGGGCTGGAATGGATGTTTCCAGGGGCAGGGAAGGGAATTAATGCAGCCTGAAATAAACGTAGCTGGAATGAGACACCTGACAGCATGTGTTTGTGCTGTCCTTGAACAAACAGATTTTGTCTGGGATGGATTAAATTAGTTATGAGTTTAAGTAAAATATACAGGGAATAGGAAAAAGCAACCTGGTAGCAAAGTCATTGCATATGCAGGAATAGTCCTGCATTTCCACATTATTTTCTCAGTGTGCTGCATACAGCTTCTCTAGAGGGGCATCCCATGGAGAACAGCACCAAAAGGCATAAACCAAAACAGGGATTTAGGAGAGCAGGCCCACATCTCTGCAGGGAAGCCCTGGGCTGTTCCCACTGAAGGCACAGTAACACTGGGGACAGCTGGACATGCACTGTGCAGACCTGCCCCAGACAGGCTTGCATTTGCTGATGTATTCTGACATCCCACGCACTTAAACCATCCATTAGATCTCTGTGGTCTTATCTTGGTGTAAATTAAATTAAAATCTGCCCATGCAGTGCTGTTGCAATGCAGAACTGATATGGTGGTGGTTTCATGCCAGCTCAGGGAGATCCATCCAGTCTGTCCCATTGGGAATAGCTCAGATGTCTCCCTTAGTCCTAGGTCTGTGCTACCGTAATACACAAGGCAATGGCAAATTACCATCATTTTAGCAGACACAAATTACATTCCTGCCCCTGGACCCTTTATTTTCTTGGCCAAATCTCATTGTCATCCATCAGCTTTTGATATTCAAAATCTAAATAAATTTGCTAATTTTTTCCAATCAAATATGAAATGGTTATTCCACTTTCAGTAATCATTCTTTTTAACACATTTAAATGATCTTTTAACAAAAGAAAATATGACCTAGAAGTCTTTGAAGCCAACCTACTCTTTTCCTGTTGCTTTTCACTAAACACAATGTCTGTAGTGCCAGACTAAAATTATGCTGCTTAAACTTGATAAAGTACTGCATCAACAACAAAAAAGGAAACTATGACAGAGAAATGAACAGAAAGCAAAAAAAAAATTCATTGTCTGCCAGGCAGTCTTTTCTTTTCCATCTCACATTCTGCAGTGTGCGATGTGAAAAAGTGACTCAGAGCACACTGCTAGAGAGAGAGCAGGAGAGGAGGCAGACACAGAGCTGCTCACACACCAGATTAAGTGAGCTCACTGCCAGCACATCAGAGGGTTAAGCAAGCTGTGCCCCCCAGGGCAGAGGAGCCTGGCCAGGGTCCCCCCACTCTCACCCAGGGCCCCCCTCAGCTGTACCTGCTCAGCCCAGGGCTGGGCGGGCATCGCTGCTTTGAGGGCTGCCAGAAATAGAGATGAACTAGATGGAACAGTTCAGCATATTAAATTGTCTCTGTGCGAATTGAGAGTGAGCATATGAAGAGGGAGATGGGTATTTGCTGTATTTCTCTTTCTCAGAAACACTATTAGTAATCTCCCACTTCAGCACTTCACTTGTTGGTTAGTCCCCATTCTCCAAATGCCACTATGTCACAGAGGGAACATCAGCCCAGAAATAATTAGTATGGCAATTTGGCACTCACTCTTCAAATTACATCTAGCAGTTGCATGTAGAATTGTCTGTAGAAATCATCTGGCTCTTACCAAGAGTTAGTTTAATAATGGAGTTTGCTTTGCTACCACCACTGTTATGTTGAAGCCTGGTGGTTGATAATTGTTTTCCTCTCTTGCTGATGGAAACATCTTCTAGCAAAAGCAAGAGAAACAAAGCCTTTTCTGCTTTGCTGGAATGAGGAGTCCTGACCTAATCTCTCTTTAAAATGTAAGTGCTGATTGTGGCTCTCTGGGGAGACCCACCCAAATGCTGGATTTCATGCACATTATGGGCTACTGCACATCTTCTTCTCACCACTAATTAACTATTAATTGGTGGAGAGACAGTAGTAAGACCTCCCACTTCTTATGTGACTACTAAGCCGAAACTGGGCTATAATTTTTCCTGGTACAGAGGAGGAAAGGTAGCAGGAAAGACTGAAATACAACACTCCAAACCTAGAGAGGAGCCAGATTTTCATTCAAGAAGATCCAATGCCCTCAACTCGAATGTTACTCATTTCTACCCTTAATGGATATTTTCATAACACTTATGAGAGAAATGCAGGGTTTATTTTTCTTTCTGCCAAAAACCCCATCCTGAACCTGAGAAAACTTCTTCAGCAAATGGGGGTTTTGCCCCAGCAGGCAAAGTGCCCTGAAAATGTCCCTGTCCAGCATGGCAGCATCATCCCAGCAGCAATATTTAGTCCAGCCTTCAGCAGATTACTGAGTGACTTAGCAATCAGCCTTTCCCAGGAGACAGCAGGAGGTTCTACAGCAGACCTTGCAGGTGGGATGTTAAGAGCAGGAATAATAGATAATGATGGGGCTATGTCAAAGGAAAATACAACATCCCTATAATGTGGACATTACAGGATTTCTGAAGCTGCTTTCAAAATGGGTCCAAAGAATATATCCAGCAGTGCAAGGCCTCTGGATAAAGAAAACAGGCAGCCAGTGTGCTAGGTGGAGAACAGTAAACCAAGAGGAACAGGGTGGTTTGTGTGTGCATGTGTGCATGTGTGCTCATCCCTCTTGGGCTTTGCACACCCCCAGGAGCTTTTAGAGGACAGCAGGGACTGCCCATCAGCTGATTCTCTGCAGCTGAACATCACCACTGAATGCCAGGCAGTGCAGGTTGGTTTGGACACCTTTCCTTGACTTAGTCATTGGCTTAGTCTGTGACTGTGCCCTTGGTGACACAGATGGTGTGTGGTTTTGAACATGTGGAATGATGAAAAGCTTTAAATGCACACTGAATGTCTTCAGGTTCTTTGGCTGTGTGCTCTGTGGCTACTCCTTAGATTTCACGTGTTGCATTTTTCCTCTGAATTAAAAGTAATTGAGCCTGATATCATGAGAGCTGTGTGGCCAAGGAGCTGGGAGGGGAGGGACAGAGGAAGGTGTGATTTTCACTGTCCATTTATTCCTTGGTGTTAGTGCTTGCTTTAACTAGAGTGCAATTAACAAACACCTGATGCTTATGCATTAGGGCACCTGATGGTGTTTGTAATGGTACTAAGTTATGAGCACTCATGGAATAGGGTGTTGTTCTAATTGTCATACTTTTCTTCTGGCAGCCTTTAGGTCCCATTGGGTTAGTAGCTCCTATAATGATTATGACTGTCAAATTAAGCCATCTGTAAACACTAAAACTTGCAAGCTCTTACCAAATTCACAGCACTCATGTCTGGAAATAAGTTCTGCATCTTTTCAGCTGGCTGTCAGGAAAACTCTTAAATGGTCGGCATGTGTCTTGGTCCCTTTCTCCCAGAGCATCGTCTCCCTGTGCTGTCCCAGCCAGTGTCTCACCCTGCTGCTGGGGGCTCCTGCCCTGCCACACATGGCTGGGTGTGCTGTGCCTGCAGGGTGCCAAGGGGCTACCCTGAGTGTCACTGCCTAATTTATGGCCCTGAGCAAGCACAATGAGTTACAGTTTCCCAGCATGAGGCAGCCCCCTTGGAACACACATATTTAACAACTTGAACACAAAGGAGTGACTTGTGCCTTAAAACAGGTTGAATCCTACATCAGAAACCAAACAGGAGTGAAAGGCTGGGCTCACAGGGTGCTGTTCATCCTTATGCCTTGCAGCAGCCATGGAAGATGCTGCAGAGGCTGCTGAGAGTGGTGTCACCAAGCAAAGCTCCTTGCAGCTGTCTGTAGGCAGCCCTGGGCTGTCCTTGGTGCCCTGCAGCAGTGACCAAGCTTCCCTGGTCTCCCCCAGAGCCAGCCCACCTTCACCTAGACAGGTAAGCCTGATGCGTAACTCACTGAGCAAACCAAAGGGGCAGTGTAATAACACCTGGTGGGTTGCTCACACCATACCAGCAATGTTAAATGGCTCCAGGCTGCTCTTCAAGGCCAGCACAGAACTGCTGAGCAGAGGAGGGACAAACCCAACCTCACAGATGGGCTGTTGGAGCTTCCTTGCTTTCTGCCACGCTTAAAGGATCAGCTGGCTGATGTCATGGGCTTCCCTGTGCCAAAGCAGGGCCAGAGAAATCTGGGATGTGTCACAGGAACTGCAAATGGTGAGAGTTCTGCTTGCTTGTCACCATGGCATGGCTGGCTGAGCAGCTCAGGGCCTGCTGTGAGACAGGGCTGGGGCTTGGCTGGAAAGAAGCAGAGCTCGGGCCAGGGGTGTTGGCTACTGTGAGGGTTAGCAGAACAGAGGAGTCATTGAGATATCCTGCCCTGAGACAGCTCAGGGCTTTGGGAATGCTTTAGGTGACCTTAATTTTGATTTGGGATGTGCAGTAATGAGCAAGTGGAGTGATGAATGTGTAAAGCTGACAGAAGGCACTGGTGTATGTAAAGAAATAGGATGTGCAAGGTCAGGAAAGGTGTGCGGGGTGATGTTTCAGAGGCAGTGAGCATGCCAGGCTGACTCATGAGCTGAGCTGTGCAATAATCACAGGTAATTATTGCACACCAGCCAGGAGAAGGATTTGCATACACACCACGCTGGACCACAGGGCCCATTTGGGCTCTGGCACACTCCACTCTCAGCTCAGAGCAGACAGGCAGAGAGATGAGGAGCCATTTCCAAACAGAGCCAATATTCTGTTTGTTTCCTCATCCAGCTTCCAGACATGACACTGAGCCATGATGTGCAAAAGTGAGGAGACAGGGAGCCACTGTCTTCAGAGCAAGGAAGGGCAGAGGAGTGCCTGTATTCATCCCCTCAAAACACATCTGCACCACAGGAATGAGCTTCTGAATATATAGTGGGCAATTCTCTTGTAAGCCAATGTATTTTTTACTGAAATAAAAACATTGGAAATCCTGAAAAATCATGAAACCCTGTGGGACAGGACCTCTCAGGCTGTGGCTTACCAGCTAAGGGGCAAGGTAACACACCTGCCTGGGTCTCCTGTGACAGAGAAATCCCAAGGAATTTTCCCAGGGGGCAGGTATTGAGGCTGTGTCCTTGCAATAGGAAAATAACCACTGTACCTCCACTCTGGTGCCATTAGGGCCCTTGTGTGATTTGGGTTTAATGTCCCCTTCCTCTCCCTTGTCCTTGCCCAGGTATGTGGCTGGGTTGGTGCTGATGGCAGTGAGGGTATGTGTCGGTGTGTAAAGATACAGCACAGACAAATTATATCCCAGAGTGGCTCTCTGCATGCAGAGAAGAGGACAGATTTTCTGTGTGCCTCTGAACTGACTCCTTGAAAGCAGGGCAGGTGTCCAAGTCCCATGGTGAAGAACAGGTAAATGTTCTGCCCTGGGCAGGGGTGCAGGACCCTCCTGCCTGCCCTTCCCTGTGCCCCACAGTGCAGCTGCCAAACCCAGCAGCTACAGGCAGCTCTGGCTGTGCATCTTAGGGTGCATCCATCACTACCTCTAACACACTTCTCTCCCCAGCTAGGCTTTAAGATCTGTCTGCTGCAGACATGTTCCTTTGGAGATAGTTTTGGAGGTAACCAGTCTTTATCAGTGTCTCACATGACTTGATTAGAAAGAGAAACTTAACTGTAAGCAATAATCACTCCATCCCATTGTTGAATGCATAAAGTACCCAACTGCCATTTTTAATGCATGCCAGGTTCTAGCAAAGGATACAAAATTTTTGTGAAAAAAAATTAATAAAATGAATGTATATTAATTCCTGTACCAGTATTAACCTCTGTATGGGGGAAAAAATGTTGGATGCAAGGTTTTTGAAGCCACAAGCTCTATTAGCCATTAGATGATTACATGATGTTCTGGCTAAACTTACACCAGATGACAAGTTGCCCAAAACCAAACGATGTAAAGGCTAAACATCACCATAACATGTAGTAGTCCAGACTCTTAGCCTACAGCATCACAGTGTGTGAAATGAACATTATTGCTGCTGGATTATTTCTAGAGAGCTCGGAGGATGCTTTCTATATACAAAGAGAAACAAAGGCATGAGGAGAACATGGCATCAGCACAACCTGCAGTGTGTACAGAGCCACTGTGCTCAGGCTTTTCCTGTCCAGGGTAGGCCCTTCACCTTGCCAGCTACATAACTCTCTCCTTCTGGGTCTTTGGGCATTTCTGAGACAATGATTGCCTAGGAGGCAGCACTTAAAATTTAATTCAGGTAAGGAAGGCAGTGCACATGAATGATACTGACTCTACTAGCCCTTGTAGACTATATGATTTATACATTCACTTAAGCAGCAGTGAATGAACAATATTATAGCAGGCAATATGCTATTGTGCTGTTACTTCTATGCCTTGTCTTTTTAATGAAGGGATTTATACCTTCAAAGTTAATTAACTCATTTCTCAAAATCATTTACACATCTGCTCTGTTTCCAGTAAAACTTAGTTTCTTAACTTCTGAGTTACATTTAAAAAACCAAACCAAAACAAAACTGAACCTCCCTTTGTATCAGACAGTATTGGAATATGAATCCCAATATTATCAGTTAGATGGTGCCTGGGCCAGTCTGACCCTCGCTGCTGGGCCCATGGCAGCAACTGTGGTGTAAATCACCCCAGAGATACCTTGGCTGCTGGAGATTGCAGCAGGGCACTGAACAAGTCCAGGCTTGTCAGGAACTCCGTTTACCTCAGGAGAGCTTCAGGCGATGGTGAAGAGAAAAAGGAGATGGATTCTGCCAGAGGGTTTAATGTCCAGAAGTTTATTCCATGATTACAGAGGCCTGAACGTAGGCAACTGCTCCAGCAGAATGAGGCCGCATGGTCTGATCACCTTTTTAAGCTCCCGGGGCAGGGGGAGGGGAGGGGACAGATGAGCACCAACCAGGTGAAAGGGGCGGGGTCTCAAGGGACAAGGGACACCTAGACAGGCCAATGACCCCTGGGCATAGGGGCATCTTTTGAACTTGACCAACCACACGACGCCTTGCTGGAATGTTAAGCCTGATTGACAGGACACACTAAGCAAGGGGCGAGGGGGAAGGGAGAGGCATATAGGCACACCTGGGAAAGGGACCCGGGAGTTTAAAACAGTTTACAACACACTGCAACAAGACAGGTTACTTCATTTGTAATGAATTCAGATGTGGAATTGCTAATAATGATAGATTTCCTTGGGCTGAAATTTGGTGTGTAATTTTTCTGGAAGGACAGCAGATAAGCAATGGCCATGAGCCTGTTGTAGTGTGTCCCATCACTGCTGCAAAGCAGGCTCAGTTTGGGGGTGTCTGTGTGTGCCAGGCCCTCCTGTCACTGGCAGACAGCGAGCTGGAGATGAGAGGATCTCCAGAGATGAGAGGATTTCCAGCTCCTGGCCACACCACCACAGCCCCATGGCTGCTTGGCACAGCATGTCACAAAGAGCCTTTCCAGCTGACTGTGGGGCCTGTTTTGGTCCCTGCTGGCCAGAGCCCGGCTGCCAGGGGCAGTGCTGGGTGCTGTGGGGGCTCAGCCAAGCCCCAGCTCACCCCAGGCCTCGGCAGAGCTGTGGGGTGAGCGCAGCCCTGGGAATGGCAGCGCTTCAGAGGAGCCACGCGGGCAGGGCTGCCACTGCCCTGCTCTGCCACACACAGGAGCAGCCCTGCTTCTTTCTGCTGATGGGCAGACTTATTATTTTAATTAAACTATTATTTCAATAACCCTTACAGCGTGTGGGCATGGCTTGGGCAGCATTAAACCCAAAGTAAACAAAGAGTGTAGCACTCCATCTGCTTTTAACAGCAACCCGACTGTTTGGGCAGCACACAGAGCTGGGCACTGTTAGTATTTACTGTGGAACACCTCTTGCCAAATTTAGCTACAAGCTGATCACAGGTTTCATTATTTCAAGCGATTTATTCTTTTCTGATGCGAAGAACACCTCTTCTCTGCACCAAATGCTGCTTGTGAAGTCTGCTTTTCCACTTAAGGGATGCTAAGCAGAAGCTAACCAATGAAATGCAGGTAAATTTAATTACAAAAACCATAACGTTCTTCAAAACCAACAGCTCACTCTCTCTCCAACAAGGAAAAATACAAATAGAAACCCTTTGGCAATGCTGAAGAAATATCTGGGGCTGAGGTGAAAGGGGCACAGCTTGACAAGTATGCTGAAAGCTGAATGTGGATTACCCGTGAGTGCAAAAATGAATAAATGTGTCTTATTCCATTATATTAATGAAATGGTTAATTCGGTTGCTATAGCAACAAGGAACAGCCATGCTAAAAAGCTAAAGGGCCATACATAATGCCAGATACAAGGTCTCTCTAATTCTAAAGCTGATTTTCTTAGCCACAATAGAAGTGATGTGTATTTTCAATATCATCAGCTTTTGCATCAAATCCTCAAGCTAATCCAATAAACAGGCTAGTAGCATAAAATAGCATATATGTTGGCACCTCATAAACTTACAAAAGGGGTTTACCTCTGCACAATTCTCCAGAAGGATCCACAGAGTGCAGTGTGGGATGCTTTAAGAGCCTGCTCTGTGTGTGATGGTGAGGCTGCAAATGCAATGGGCAGCTCCTACACTCAGGGAGCAGGTGCCTGCAGGGGTAACCACTGCAGCACCAGCCCAGACACCTTCCTGATAGCTACTTCACCTTGTGGAAAATAGACTTCATGTTCTTTTCACCTGCATTTCATGTGATTTTGATTGAAAATAATAATTCCGTAAGGTTCCAATGAGGAATCCTGCAGCGCTTGCTTTTGTTTAACATGAAAGCCATGGGCAGGGTGACCCATGGTCTTGTCAACAGCCAGAGAACAGACCATAATTACTGAAGCCTATGCAAAGGGAAGAGGAGTGCCCACCCTGCCCTTCAGAGGAGCCTGCACCACCAGGGCTCCCTGGGACAGGAGCTTTCACAGGCTGGAGCCTTCACCAGGCACGGGAGCACTTCCACTCCTTTGGCTCCCATTTGTTACAGTGAGATTTATCAAACATCATGTCACCAACTCTGCCTGTAACAAATGAAAGTCAATATATCTTCACTCACAGGAGAAACAGAATTCACTGGCTTCCCTTGTTGAACTCAGACAGAAAATTTGGCCTCCTACACCTGCACAAGCAACATGGGTGGCTTAACTGCAGGCCATCTGGTTTGCATGAGATTGGCAGTAATGTTCCTGAGAAACATAATTTCTCAACAATTGAATATAAAGCTTTCAGTGCTGAGGCCTAGAACTGTCTGCAACAGGCAGAAGTAAAAGCTGTGATGATAAGTAGTCTCTAGACTAAACAGGTGAGAGCAATGTCCTTTAGGATGATAATTAGCTCCAGTCAGTGGCATGTGATTCTAATCAGCAATTGTGAGTGTGAGCTGGCCACTGGAGGCATTTGATACTGCTTGCCTCTTGCTGAAATGCAATAAAAGAGAGCTCACCACTGGAGGCAGAAACACTGAGGAGCAACATTAACTGCATCACTATGCTGGAGTAAAATGTTTGGTCTTACAAAAAGACAAGGCAGATCAATGGTTGCCACTGCTTTAGTCAACTTGTATGAAAATCATTTATTAAAATCCTCCTGAACCTTACACAGTACCCAAAACCAGATGAGGAACAGCTTTAAACTGCTGCCCTGAAGGGTGCTGGTTGCAGTATGTGTGGAAGGCCATGCAGTGCAGGCAGGTGGGCTCTGTGTGACCTCCAGCGCTCCAGAAGGTGATGCTGCAGTGGCCCTGCAGAGCAGGTCCTGCCATGGGCTGCAAAGGCAGCTCCCTGCAGAGCACAGGGAATCCTCCTGCCCCCACTGCACTGCAGGGCTGAGGGGACATGGGCAGGTTGGGATTTCTGCAGCACCAAAGGAAACCCCCGTAGTTCAGAGGTTTGTTGGCATTTGTCAAGGATAGATGAACTGAAGGGCTGCAGTGTTCAGCTGCTGTTCTGCTCAGGGCTGTCCAAGCTAATTCCCATACACTGCCCCAGCATCCAGGTAGGTGTGCCATGGGAAAGCTTAATAACTTGCAGTTCTTTAGCAGAAAATGAACAAATTGCATTCCTTGTGGTAACTTTAGTGTGCTTAAGCTAGAAATGGGGAGAGTGGCTTTCTTTGTGCACAGGTGATAAGTGTTCACTTGCCAAGCTGACCTCCAGCTTCACTGCTTGACAGCAATGAGAAGATCTGCTCCCACATCACAAAAATCATGATGAGCAGATTCAGACCTCTGAGAAAGAAGGGATAAAAGCAGGATCTCTACTCCTGGGCAAGGCAGCATGGACGTTTGCACAAGATCCAGCAGAGTAACCTGAAGAAGAGTTATTAAAAATTGATCTCCCAGAGTAACAACTGCAAAGATTAGTTTCTCAGAAAAGAAAGGAAATGGCAACAGCAGAAACAAAGCAACCCAGATGGCCCATAAGCAGACTAATTACATGAAAGACCCAGAAGCAACTCTGAAGTTACCAATCCAGCTGCCGAGAGCGTCTGCCAGGTTGCCAGATGTTGCCAATGAAAACCTATCTTCCACAGTTCATCAAAGAACTGGAGCTGCCTGGTGAAGTGAAACCTCTGCCAATAAAATAAATATTTTATCTAAAAAATATTTTCTACTAGGAATCGTTGAAAAATATAAAATTTTAACAACATGTCCAACCTGATGTTACTGTAGATAAATAATGAAACATACTTACAAGAATGCATTGGCAAGATCTTATTGATAGGAAATCTCCATGCTTAACATTTTATTTCTGAGGCTAGAGTCTTCAATTGTATTAAACAAAGCGGTTTTATGAGGCATGAGGTTGATGGAACTCAGCTGGGGTTTGGATAATTTGCCTTGAATCTAGCAGTAACTTTTGCCACCTTGAGATAAAAGGCTTAAAAAGAACAAAGCTGGAGGAGCCAAAGGTGACAGCGGTGGGCACTGTAAGGTGGGGAGGCTGCAGAAATGACGGTGAGCCACTCTGGGGCTGCCAGGTCACCTCTCCCAGAGGACACAGCAAAGAGCAGCAGTTCTAGGTGTGTAACTCACATTGTGCTCCTGCTAAATTTTATGAACTGAACAAATGGATGGCTGATAAAGAAGCTTCCTCTAGCAACTGGTAAAGGATCTGAGCAAGCCGCAGTACACAAGTGCAGGGCTGCAGTACTGGACACACAGCCTGCCCAACAGATTCATGCAAAGACTAGTTTTAATTTTGCTATGAGATAAAATGAATATTCCATTTTAAATCAGGAAATTACGTATTTTAAAAATCCTGTGTGATTTTTTAAATGTGTCTATTAATGTTGCCAATCCAGTGTCTTGGAAATATTATGTCAGTTCATCCTAGAGGCCAAAACCCAAACTGCCTGTAGAGTCTGTTAGTGAGGCAAAACATCTCCTTTTTCCAGTGAACATGGGTGCTTTGGGATTCACACAAGCATATTTGGCAGCTTTTTCAAGTAATTTTTGGCCTGCAGAGCATCCACTAAACATGGGGAGCATTTTCTGTTGAGGAATATGACATGAATAAGAATGTGCTACCAGAGGATGAGCACTTCTATCATAATTTAATTTGTCAAATATAGCTCACAGTATTTTATAATAATAATCAATAGCACAACATATCTAAAAACTGCAAGGGCTAGGGCTGGAGGATGTCAACCATCATGTCTTTAATAATACATAATTCCTTAAATGTGCAACTAAATCACTGAAATATATGAGCTTAATTTGGAACCTCTTACACTTTGAAAATTCATATCTCTTTTTAAATAACTGGCTACAGAATTTGCAGACCAGACCAAATTTTTCTAATTTGTTTCCTTGGCTATTAAATGGGATGATTCCCCAAGTCCAATGTGAAAAACATATAAGTCCCAGGAATATGTCCTTTGGGGCTCTCTCCCCTGTCTGTTTACACCTTGCCTTACCCTGATGACTTAAGACATTCCTGCAGGAGACCTAAATGTGGCTATTTCTCTGAGTTCCTGCAACACACAGATTTATTGCTGACTGTCAGAGTCAGAAACAAATGCATTTGGGAATGCATTTCCAGAAACTGTTAACTGACTTGACAGTACAAGAGTGGGGCAGAGGGTGGGCACTAAGAAAGAGGCCTCTATAACATTATTCCTTCTTTAGTAACAAATTATAGTCTTGATTTTAGTGTTGATTCACAAAGAATGCCTTTACCTCTCCAAAGATTACTTCACAGCCACTGCGGAATACTGAATGTCCTGTGACTATTGAATATTCTTGAAAAAGCTCTGATTTTGCTGCTACATTCATCAGGTACCTGTGCTCAGATACTTAAATTAGGTCTCTTGGCATTGTCCTATATTTCGAAGAAACCAAACACTGCCAGATGTGATACCTTCAGGACAGTAAGATAATTGGGTGTGGGGATGCAGGACCCTGCAGAGGCTGCCCTGCTCAGGCACAGGTGACACAGGTGACACAGCAGCTCAGCCACAGGGCTTGTGGCAGGCAGGATGGAGAATGAGAAGTACATGGTAACAGCCTGGCAGAAGACAGAAGATGCCACCTTTCCTTGCATCTGCTGTCTGAGAAGATAAAATTATATTTTCAGACCATCTGATTTTGATGTCTTTTTCTGCCCCACTCAAGGGCATGCTGCTTCTTAGGCAGCTCCTCAGCAGAGGGACAAGCAGTACACGCAGAGGCTCTCCAGACTTTGTCACCAACACTCACAAAACAACTTGTTCTTCCTGTGAGTCCACAGTAGCTCATGTAAGATAAGAAACTACTGCAAGAATAGGAGCTTTAAAGAAGTTGCAAGCAAGTATTTTCTAAGCAGTATGACTGTCTGTTCCTGTTTCATCTGAGTCTGAAAAACCCAGAATGATAAATAGGAAAATAAAAATACAAAGAGAAAACTGTTAGTGGAGACACTGGACTTGAGCCTGCCAGCAAGCCCAGAGCACCAGCAAAACAGTGTTGGTGGAGCAAGGACACTAAATGAAATGACACTTGAAAATGTTCAAATTTACACTGTGTGTGTGGGGAGGGAAGGCAAAAGGAAGGCAAGTCTCAGGCAGACAAAGAGGTGCCAGAGAGGGGCAAAGAGCATGATACATTCTGCACTCTAGGCAATCAATGGAACAATGTACATGTGAGTTAACTCATTAATGGTTCCTGGAGTGAACCTTAGAGATTAGAAACACCAACTGACAAGGCTCTACAAAAGAAAATCTGTTTAGTAAATGCAAAAAGAAAAATCACAAACACACCCAAGCTGGTTTCAACATTTATTTATGATTCAGCATTCAATTCATAAATCAAGAAACAAAAGCCAGGGTATCTTTTTAATCAAAGCTTTGGCTGCTCACAATATATGGTATAAGAAATTGAACTGATAGATCATTTATTATTGTTATGAAACTAAAGGCTTTATATTCTTAAGTGGAGTAAAGCAGACAGCAATATGTTCATATTAGAAAGTTCCTACTGTGAATGAAAAATGGATTAAAATTGAGATACTGTTTAGTAAGACAGATGAATCTGTAGTTATTTTTGGCTGTGAAACTGCTAGAACTATACACAGCACTGGGAGAAATCACCTTGCCAGTTTACCCTGTGTGTCTGTGTTTGGCAAACACAGCCTGCAGGGTGTGTAGTCCGTTTGCAGGCAATCAGATCTCTGACCTGAAACGTGTACATTCTGGAACATTAATTGGCACAATTAAAAAGTTATTTAGAGGATGAGCTTGGAGCAAAAAATGTTGTTGCTTCTCAGAATCCTGAAATGCAACCTGGACTTCCTAATAAGCCATTTTAACTGTTTGCAGAGATGTTATAAGTGTTCACTGAGGGGGGAAAGTAATGATCAAACCACCCATACATACAACACACAAATCTGAAGAGTCCAGCATGTGTCAGTGCAAAGCAAATTTATTCTATAAAGTGACTAGTGTGAAAAAGAATTAGAAAGGATTATAAAAATACACTACCATATGTTGTGGTAGTTGAAAGTGATTAATCCAGTTCTTAAATCCTATTTTAAACTCTCTTTCATTTCTGTCTATAGAAAAATAGAAGCCGCATCGCTTTGTTTGCATGCTATGTAGTTAATTACATCTTCTAAGAAACTCTTTTAAAACTAAATGTAATGTTTAATTACAAAATGCTCTCCTTGAAAACAGTTAGCTTGTACATTGATTTGTAGTTCATTAAAAACGCTTTCTTAATTATATTTCCAGCTAGAAAATACACAGAGATTAAAGAGACTATAGAGAAGTTTTGAAATCACAGCATGAATTGAAACAAGAAAGTTACACTTCAAATAGTGGACAACTGACAGCCACGATCACCTTTCTGTAATTTCGAAACTTAAATGTTGCAAAAATAATAATTGGAAAGCCGTGTTGGCTGTACCATCTATGGGGATAACGTGTTATATAGGAGAGGATGTGCAGGGGCTAATTATAAAGCCAATCAATGGCATCCAGAGGGGCGATGAGCCGTGGCTCAGCGCGCGGGGCCCACGGCCAAGGGCAGCCCGCGCCGGGGCTCGTAGGGGGTTGTCCTGGAAACCATGCGGATGCAGTCGATGACAGGGCACACGCTGAGACACAGGGTGCAGCCCGTGCAGCTGTCACTCACCGTGGGCAGGTGGGTCTCGGCATCAAACTGGATGGCCTGCAAGCAGGAACAGACATTACTGATGGCACGCGCGGGAAAGGTCAGAGCTGCTCCCGTCCCAGGGTCGGCATCTCCTGCGCTGCAGCGCTGGGAGACACCTCGGTGTGAGTCTGCACCGCAGCCACAGCAACTGCTCCACTGGCAGGGAACAAAACCCCTCTCCAGACACTGGAGTTAGAGAGGTGGGCCAAATCACACCTCGGCAAGAGCTCACGGGCCACAGGGGCTGGTTACAAAAGGAGTTTGCTCCACATATTTAAACTCCCAGAGGGTATTTCTCCTTGATGTAAAGGAGATATTTCCTAAGCTAGCAATGTGCTGGGGTTATTGGTTTAGAGGAGACACCAGACCACACCTGCACAGCTTCAGCACAATGCCCATCACAAGGCATTCTTTTGACTTTTATTCTCAGCACAGCATAAACAATCTAATTAATAAACAGAGAAAAACATAGCTTATTGTGCCTCGTATGATTACTTTTCTTTGCAAATCTATGAAAAGAATATCAGAGTTTGGGGCAGGCAGAGCTTGCTTTAGTTCTCACATTCCATGCAGTGAATCCTCATTACCAATTAGGGTGATAAGTGTATTTGAATGTGAAATAACAGTTGCTGTCTCAATGATAAAAGCTCCTGGTTGTAATGGAAATGGCAATTAGAAGCAAAAACAAAAGCTTCGCAAAACCACAAAATGTCAATATCTAAGAAGCAAGACTAGAGAAGGAAAAAATTTAAAAAACCACCAGCAACACTGAACATCCACTTTGAAGAGTTTAGGAGGGAAAATGAGACCTGAAGGTTGAACTCTGACAAACAAGCAGTGCCTTAGCAAATCTCCCTGAGCACTGTCAGCGCTGGGGGAGGCAGGGGGGTGACGGGATGTACTGGTGCTGCTGCGGGTTGGCTCCTAAGGCAGATTTGAGGCATTTGGGGTTTCAGGACTAGGAAGGCACAGAAGTTGCTGTAGCAACCAGCAAGGGCACGGAGTCTGTAGTAACTGCTCTGGATCTCTGAGTTTTACTTCAGCTTGAGCACAAAGAGAGCTCTGGCTTGTGAGTATTTAAGGAGGACTCCTTTCTTTCTCTCTCCCTAACAACAATGCACATCTTGAAAGGGAGTTCAAAGAGGGAGAGCAAGTCAGGACTACAGTGCTGACTTTAAATTAAGGAAAGCTTTTCTGCTGGAGTCATACAAGGTGACAGCTGCATAGAGCAGCATGGATATTTCTGAAACAAAGAGAAGCATAAAGCAGATGCTGTTTTGAAGGTGAGGGGGGTTGTTGTTGATTTATTTGCAATTAAGAATTCCTTTGCAATTCTGTTCAATTAATTTCTTTTCAATTTCCTTAATTAAATAAGGAAAAAGCATTTTTCTTTCATTTTTCTTTTTGTGCTTAGAAAACATTCTGGGGGTTTAAACTTTGGTTCTTTTGGTGCTGATTTTTATTTCCAGTTACAGAAAATAAAATTTACTAAATCTAAATCCAATATTTTGCTTTCTAAGGGCTATATGAAAAATATAATTCTCCTGATAAATCTGATGTAAGGGGAAAGGTGAAGATTGCAATGTCAAGAAGAAATTCAGACAGTTAAAAGGCTACTGTAGTAATCTATTTTTGGAAAAAAACACCATTAATTTTCTTTTATCAGTGGAAAAACCTTTGCTGACACACTTGTTTCAAATGCAGTTGATTTGCAATGGAAGACTTCTTTCTGTGACTTTATGTAGTTCAAGTCATCAGACCTATTATTGGTTAGACTGAATTCAAGACAAAAAAAAAACTCACGGTGTCCAGAGGACACTTGGTGCTCAATTTAAGTATTTGTTTTTGACAAGCTCTTCTCAGACTAAGATGTATGGAAACATCCATGTAGAAATTACTGTTTGCTGCATATTGGATTCCATGAAAGTTATGCTAGACCATATTTTGATTTTCTTAAAGAAAATGAATCCTCCTGTACTGTCTTTTTTACTGCAGACCAGTCCATCAGCTCCAGTGTGCATGGCATGGAATGGCACCTAGACATGCTGATATATTTCATACAGCTTGCTACCATATTGAGCAATCAGAAATACTTTGCTGCAAATAGGAGCCTCAGCTCAAAATTGGGCCATTTTCTGGTCACAATGATTTCTGCAAGCTTCAACCTGCTGCTCAGAAAACCCTGGCAGTTATCCTGGAGAAAGGATTTGTAAGTCAATCAAGATCAAAACAAAACCCCATCTGCCTGAAACCTGAATTAGTTTGGTAACTCTGAGGGAACAAGAACTGGGTTTCTTAAAAAACATTTGGCAATAAGACCAGCCTATGTCCCCCACTTGGTGGGGAGGGATGTGTTCTTCCCTTTCTCTCTCATAAACCTGAAAACCATCAAGAGCTACATTTACTGCCATTCAACTTGGGGCTTCTTCATTTCTTCCCCTTACAAAGAGCCCCAGTTGCAGCCAGGGCCCTGTGACAGTGACGTGGTCTGTGCAGTCCCCAGGACCAGCCCTGCCTGGGCAGAATTTGTGAGCCAGAGCCTGGGAGCAAGATGGGCTTTGAATTCAACATTTTGGGCATCTGTTTTTACCACCTGTTCATTAACAGAAGGTGAATTCTTTCTTCCCAGCAGCAGAAAGATAACTCATGGTGCCTTTCTGCTAATTACAGCTGTGCTCTTACCTGGTAGCCAGAATCATTACAGGTCATGTAGCATTTGCCACAGTTGATACACATTTCCTCGTCAATCAGAGCCACAACTTGCTCTGTGTTGCACAGATCACCATATGTTCCAATATACTGCAGTGCTTTTCCAATTACATCCTAGGGGGAAAAAAAAGTTATTGACTCGTTGATAAGATACCTAGGCAGTCTCCACAGCTGCACTGGAGAGCTCTCAGTACTTCAACAAGGAAGATTTTGCCATGAATTTTGATGATGGTTAGGATTTTTCTTATAAATTTCCACATGGCTGACCTTCATACCCCCTGAAAAATACAAAGCATTCTCCATACAGGCACATTTTGAACAGTACTAGAAGTACACATTGTGTACAAACATGTTCTACAAATAGGTTACACATTTAGTACTTGGTTTTGCATGTGCTGTTGTCTTGCCACGATTGGGTGAAACTTCAAGAAACAAAATGGAATGTAAACACGAGTCACATGTTCTAATCAGATCATCTTTAGTCATTTCTCACTAGCCCAGATTTAAGAACTCACAGCAAGGAAAGAAAAAACTGAAAGAGAAAAACAATAGCTCTTCTCTCTTTAGCAAGGTGCACAAATGACATGATCATCAATTTATTGCAAATACTGCACAGAAGTAAGCTCTGGGTCTAATCCTGCAAGATCTGTTAACTTCACAAGTAGGAACTTGCTGCATCAACCTTACACATCAGTGCTGCTAAAGGTGTATGCCAGCACAGCATACACCAAAAATGAGAGCTCTGCTACATAAATTAAAAAATGCAGAAATTAGTCCAACCTTGTCTTCCTAGTCTGCTAAGAACTTGAAAACCCAGTACTACTGAAAGAATGAGTTCTACCTGGTGTTCAGCACTTGTACAATAGTATCTTTATGCAAAGAGACAAATTTCTTTGTTCACTGGATGCAGTATTAGCATCTATGAAGTTTCTCCTAGTGACTGTCGAGCTAGAAAATTCAACCAAATCCTATGCCCAGGAAGAAAGACTGGCAAATTGTACTGTTTCCTTGTTCCAAAAACTCAAATGTTTTCTCTCTGCCAAACCCCACAGTTGCTGCCATGTGAAATACCTTGGTTGCATTCATTCAATACTAAAAGCCTTCCAGTTCTTCTCAGCAACCTGCAGAGAACATTAATGCTCTTTCAGCATAAAACAGCTATGGCACATTGCTAAAGGCAGCATGAGGAGTGTGGACAGATGACTGTGAGCAAGTTATCACAGCTTAATGAGTTAACACTCATCACTCGAGCTGTGCAAGCTGATTTTGTGCATGGTCCAAAATCATTGCAAATTTGAAGTAAATTCTGTTTGCATAAACTACTGTAAAAGGTCAATTAACTACTATGAAAGTGTTTCAGCTAATGCATTTTACTAGAACCAGACTCGAACACGAAGCCCTTTACTGACTCCAGTGATGAACTATGGTAACTAAATCAAATGTGATGATCTAGGAACTGCTTACACTCCCATCTTTTCATTTCCTGTTCTTAATCAGAAACATTCATGGATTTACTGGATGTACAGCAGTTTTCAGGTGTCTGCAGTCTTCTGTGTCAGCTGAAATACTGTAGTGGTAGACTTCAGCTCCAGTTTGTTTCAGCTCTCACGTAGGCTTGTCTGTTGACAAGCCTTGAATTTTGCACCTGCTACAGGTTTCAAAATACACATGTTTTTGTGTGATCTGCTGGCCCCAGCAATGCTAACTATCCTTGAGCCTCTCTTGTGTGTATACAGCCCCCAAACATTCCACTGCCACAAATCCACATTGCCTGCAAGTATGAGCTGTGTGCGCAAGAATGTAACAAAATTATGTAAAACCTGCACAAGATACAATTGAGTGGCTTTCCACTGCCTGCCTGTGTTGCAAAAGTACCAACAGGGGGAGATTCCTGATAGTGAAGAGCTTTTCAGTCTAAAAAGCCATATGTTAAAAAAGCATAGGTCATTTTCTCAGGGAAGTTCTGGATTCACATTTATATTCTTTAAATATTGTTTGGATGTTAACAAAACCCACAGAGCTCAAGCGGGTTGCAGAGATGTACTACTCCAGTAACCATGGAATGGAGTGTCTTGCTTATGAGAGAAGACAACAAGAACCTTACAAGATGTTTAATCTAGGAAGCTGAGGGCAGAGCAGGAATATAAAGTCTCTCTCTCTATATATACATCAGGGAGGAAAAAGGGCTATTTAAGTTAAATGAAAATGTTGGCACAAGAGCACACGATTGTAAACCAGCCATGAATAAATTCAAAGCCAGAAATTAGAAGAGGCTTTTTAAATGGGAAAGGAGTGAGGTGGTTAACGCCCTTCCAGGGAAAGAGTTGGAGGAGATGGGGGAGACAGTCCAAGGTTTAGGGTAGCATTAGATAGCTCAGGAAATGGTTGCTTGAAACAACATGATCAAAATTGATTTTTCCAGCTACAAACTTACAAAGGGAATAACAAAAACAATGCATAAGACATGGTGATTTCTGCATTTTTAACCAAGCCTCACTTCTCACAGCTCACAAAAATACACTTTTGGGGACTTAGAATCCCAAATAGGGAGCATGATGGCACTTCAGAGGCCTGAAAGTAATTTCAAAAGACTGTGTCAATGATTTACTACTCATTTACACTCCTTGGTGTTGTGTCTTTTAATCACTTCTTTATCTCAAACAAAGACTGTATATTTATTCATTTGCAAAGTTTCAAGACATTATTGGCTAAAAAAGCAATGGTACTTAAAAGATGTTCTGCAGGTGCGCTCTTTTACAGCATCTCAGAGCTTCTTGTTTTCTCAAATCATAAATGCTTGGAACAAAATAAACAGTGCAGCAAGAAGCAATCAGCTTTCACTGTTTAAAGCAGTTTCACTCCAAACAGCAACTGTCTAAAATGGCACTATGGGATTCCACACTTGGTATAGCTCAATGGCCTCCAGATCAAATTTGCACCGTTTACAGATTAATTTTTTTTTTTTTGCCAACTGCCAGACCTGCAAACAGAAGCCAGGTTCTGAAAGTCAAGCTGTGTTCTTTCTGGCTTATGCATTAGCAGCAGTAATTTAAAAACAAACAACCAAAAAACCCTCCAAAACTCTGGAAGTTAAATCTGCACCTCTGTGACAGCAGGTACCTAGAGTGCACTTTTTGATTACTGCTGTGGTCTCCTCCTCTTCTCAACATAACTGAAAAAACTGGGAAAGGAATGTAGTCCTGCAACTGGAATTGTCAGGGAATTCAGTTGCTATAGAGAGAATTAGAGCAGAATCCATTAGTTTTATGTTACTAATGAATACAGAAAAAAATTCCTTTTTGTCACTAAGCTAAGCAGATGTGGGTTTGAGTATAAACAAGGAGAAGATCTGTTCAGTAGGATATTATTTTTGCAATTCTACAATAGGTGCATTTTAATGTTAATATATCAACCATTTTATGATGATTAGCTTTTCATTAGTCATCATATTAGTGAACCTCTATTTGTAAATACAATTCATGGTTCAGCTCTGATCCCTGTAGACCTGCTGCGTCCATCTTCATGCAGATGCTTTTGTAAAAGACCATGCTGTGTTCTAGAGATGATGAACATCACAGGCCTCTGATTAGAACACCATACACAGTGCAGGTTCTGCATGCCATGCAGCAAGTCAAAGGGAACACACGTCAGGGAGGTACCTGCCTTCCACCTGATCTTTTGTGGCAATAAAGGTGAGAAAATGGTCAGAGAGTGAGAGATGAAAAGAAGAAATGTTAGAAATAAAACTATGGATTAAAAAATAAAAAGTCACCAGAATCTGAGGGTACATGACCATGGTCAATTTACAGTAAAGTAGCTTAAAAAAATACATAAAACTAACTTTTCTCGAAAGAGATTACAGACACTTTGTCAATACTTCAAATGCTATTAAAGGTACTCTGGGCTTTAGGGACCTCTAAGCCTTGTTTTCAGTATTACAGCTGCAATACTAGATAAAGTGGGCCTTAAAAAATAATTCAAATCATAGAATAATACCATATCACACAATATCCTGAGTTAGAAGGGACCCACATCATTGTGTTCAATTATTGGCTGTGACAGGATAATCCCAAAAAAATCCCACTGCTTGCCTGTGAGTGTTGCCCACTTAAATGAACCTTTGTGATACAATTCAATGTGGTTTCTATAATGAAAATTATGCTTCTTGTATTGATCACAATTTTTTATGAAGACTATGAAGCAATAAATTAAAAAAAAACCTCTTAGAAAACCAAAACTCTAGTAATTTTAATGTTTGACAAGGTGTCTCACAGAGGCCTGTGACACAAGAGAGCTCTGAAATTAACTAGTCATGAAGTGGCTAAACAGAGCAAAAAATAAAGGGCTGGAATACAGTGATCAATGTTCAGAAAAGGTAAAGCATTAGCAGAACAAAGTCTTTAAATTTTCTGGTTTAGCTATGATGTTGTTTAATATGCTTGAGTGTGTTTCAGGAAAAGCTTTGAACCAGAAGACTGTAGAGTTGATATAAGTTTTCATTTAAACTAAATTAAAATCCAAGGAACCTGTAGGTATTTTATAGAACTAGATGAACAGGTACTATCACAGTGAAAAAATGCAGTTCGACAAGCAGCTTATGAATGTAACTTTTGCTGATCTTGCCAACAGATACATTCTAGATTAAAGAAAGAGAAAACAGGGTGGGAGACACCCCTGACAGCTCATGGAACTGTCCTGATCAGAGGCAAACTAGCCCCCATAAGTACTGCAGTGCTGTTCCAATTAATCAGCCATGATGTGGAATGTGCAGCCATTCCAGTGTTACCAACAGAAGCTGAGTGCCCTGGAGCACTGGGCAATGATTAATGGGATGAAATTTAACAAGTCCAAGTGCCAGATTCTGCACTAAGGACAGAGTAACACCAGGCAGAAATACAACCAGAGCAGAGGGAAGGAAGAGGAGAGGAAAGGAAGAGGAAAGGAAGAGGGGAAGGGAAGGGAGAAGGGAGAAGGGAGAAGGGAGAAGAGCACTATGGGCTATTGCAGGGGAGATTGTTTCTGTGATTCATGTTTGAGTAAATACTTGGGAGAATCAGCCTTAGACTCCCATAAATTATGGGAGACACATGCATAGTTCCACCTGAAATATGCAACATCTCCACACAAATGATGAAGATTACAATATGGTCTTTTCCAGGCAGACAAGCACAAGGTAAAACTGCTCATGTTAAACACACAGATACGTGCCAGGAAGGATCCAAATGGTACAAAATAGTTATGGCAAAACAGAGCTGTCCTTACTTCAACATTCCTCACCTCCCAAGAGGCTTTTAGAGATTTATCACAGCACTGGACTAAATGTGGCTAATGCCTCCCACAGTGCTGGCTTTTAGACAGGTACTTACACATCAGCAAAAAAGACTTGCATATATCTATGTGCAAAAGACCATGCAAATGTATCTGTACCAACAAGGGTGAAAAAAATTTCAAACAAAAGGAATTTAAGCTTGAGGATGTCTGTGGATATTTTTCCAGCAGGTGGAACAGCATGTCATGCCCTAGCTAAGAGAGCTATGCCAGAATGTTTGAACTACCAAACAATCTCTACAGGCAGGCTTCCGGAATAAAAAAAGGAGGAAATAAAATAAGCAGATAAATGGTGACTGATTGTGGTATAGGCCCTGAAGGACAAAGAACTAAATTATTAGGAAGAAAAACATGGGATCATGTAAGGAAAGAAATTAAAGCAATAAGGAGGCAACCTGAGGTAGGCAAATACATCTGTGGGAGCTGTACAAAACTGCAACTGGAAAGAAAAGATCCAGGGCACACAGCCACATGGAGCACAATTTCTAATATTACAGACAAGTGAGAAAAGAATAAATAACTCTGCCAAATATCAAAATATGCAGTTTCAATTAATATTGAAAAATAGAGAAAAAAAAAAGAGAAAAGCCATGGGAAAAGACATCCAAAAATAAATTAGATTTTGGATAATCACAGAGGGGTTTTAAATTGATAAATAAATGGCAATTTGACAGCATGTGGAATTTATATAGATGTCGGAATTACACATCACCAACCCAACAGCCAATTAGACGGATGAGGAAATTTTTGGGAGGCATCAGGAAATTTGTTGCAACCCCCCAAAAATACAACCAGAAAAAGGTAATAGCTCTTTCAAGGGCACCTATCTCTCCTTTAGGTACAGGAATGGGGTCTAGAGTGCCCCCAGAGCATTCTCTTTTTCAGGCTGAACAACCACAAGTCTCTCTGTCTCATAGGAAAGTGTTCCTTCTGTTTGATCATCTTGGTCACTCTCTGAGGGCTTCTTTGTTGTGTCTGAGTTTGTCCAGGAGCTACTGTACATCCCTGCAGGCCTCTGGGAATGTTTCCCTGACTTCCTCTTTGTTGGGGTGCATCACTCCTGAGCTTGGAAGAGGTGATCCTTGGTTATTACCAGCTTGCTTGGGCCTCTCTTGCCCCCAGGGCTTTATTTCATTGTCCTCTATCAAGCAGATCCCTGAAGAGGCCATATTCTCACTCCTCCCTGTGACTGAAATTGCTGGTTTTTCCCCCTTTTAAAAGACATTATTCCCGAGGCACTGCCACAGCTGCTGGGCTTGGCCTTGGCCAGTGGTGGGTCTGTCCTGCAGCTGGCTCTCAGGCCCTGGGGAGCTTCCAGCAGCTTCTCACAGAAGCCACCCTGCAGCCCCTCCTCTGTCAAAGCTGGCCATGCAAACCCAATGCAACTCCTCTCACTGCTGCCTTTGTCATTATTGTGAGCACATTCCCTTGGAAAGAGATGGCCAGACTGACAGACTGCCAGGAGTCAGCTTTGGCAATGCCTGGCTTCCTGTAAGAGCTTCAGGGTGAGCAAGACGATACCCTGACTTCTCTGGCTGAGAAGCTCCTCAGACACCACTCAGACGTATTCAATATCTGTGTAAACAAATGTGTTTGAGGGAATTCATTTTCCTCTTCCCCTGCAATGGGCTCTCTTTTCTTCTTTTTAATCTGTCTCCTACTACTTGGATCTTTTTTCGCTTTTCTACTTGGAGTTAGGCATAATAAATTATTGATCTCAATTTTTTAATGTGTTGGGTTTTTTTCCCCTGGTCTTCATGTCTGTTTTTCCCTCTTGCTAAACTTTTCCCTTCATTCAGTTTACTTGCTTTTGGACAGTTATCAGTTTTTTTGGTTTTCTGCTGTTTTCAGAAGCAAGCCATCTCATTGAAAATGCAGTTATTGGCTGTTGCTTCTTCTTTCTCTTTTTCCCTACATCAATACTCCCCCTGCAAGGAGAACAGAACCATGAAACCTCTGAGGTCAAGCAAACTTTGAAAATGCTCATCATAGTGAGGAAAAAAGAGTAGATTGCTGTTCTTTGGAACTTTTTGTGTATATATATATATATATATATAAGAGAACCTCAGTACAAGAGGATGGGAGGGGTTTTCAAAAGCGTGACACAAACCAAAATAAGCAATCCAAAAACCTGAGAGAGGTCTACAGAAGTGGCAAACTAATTAAATTAAACAGGAACACGATTCAAAATTTCTCCTTGTCTGGTTCTGCCATCCTACCAGTTACCTTGGAATATTGGATGTATCAGTAAACTGCAATATTCCCTTGGGAATCATGTGGTTTTCTGAGCCAGAGCTCATGTTTTATTTTATGCTTGGCCTTATTTTTTCAAGAATTCTTATACTTCTGCTCATGTAAATATCTGATATTCTCCCATATATGAAGAAGACGGTCAAAACGGTCAGCAGACATAATTTTCATACTGCTTTATAAATGATTTCCATGAGAATCTTGATTTAAAAAAAAATTATTTTTCCTATTCAGACTTGATGTTTAAGTAAGCTCTAAAGTGAACACCTAGAATAATTAGCTCATGCTGTTTCATTTTATTGATATTTATTGACTACCTAAGGGAAAGGAAAAGCTTCAATGTATGGATTATGCAGTAGATAAGGGTCACAGGTTTTATTTTTACCTTGACATTTACTCATTGTAGACGGTGGATCAGCTACTTAGACAAACATTCTCCAGCTTTAAAAGTTCAATCTCTAAACCTATGACACAGCTTTTATATGTACTGAACACCAGCCTTTGCCATTGATCCTACATGAGGGATGGAGGCATTTAGCACAGTGCATGTAATCAAAGGTATCATGCAAAACAGCTCATACTGTAGCATTCAAGCTGAAAGAAATTCTAAACAGTTCTACTTTGTTCTTCAAGGCATCACTCCTGCTTGATCTGCAACTACTGCTCCACTGCCTGAATATCTTCATTCTGAAAAATGACATTAGGGAAATACCTGAACACGTACATCACAAATCATTTCCCATCGATTTTGGTTAAAAGCTAGAAAGTCTGCATAAAGAGTTGTCTTTGATGCCCTCTAACAAGCTTAAAAGCAGTAATAACCAACTCAAACTGCTAGAAATGACTGTGCATGTCAACTGCCTATCACATCTTATGCATGTATTTTTGTTACCTTGATTGCTGGAATGGGTTTCTTCGGAACAAAGTGTTTTTTCTCAGGAAGCTCAGCAGCCATGTTCTGTGCCTTCAGTTTTATCTTGCTCTCAGCTATTATCTTTTTGCGTTGCTCCAGGTAAGGCCCAAAACTGGGCAGTTTCTGAAACAAAAATCAGTAAACATGATTATGGTTAGTAAGTGGGTATGGTAAAGAGATGAGTCTGATCCCAAGGGTGAGATCTCGAGTCCATGTTGACTGCAACTTGCTTCTTATTCAGGAAGCTGAAATTGAAATCAGTAAGCCTGCACCAGAGTGAGAAGTGAATAAAAATCAAACATGGACATTGGGATCTGACTTGGAAATATATACTGAATATTAAAATATTAATATCTCACAGCAGAAAATAGCTGAATTGCAGGTCAGCATCCAACAGTCTATTATTTCCCTATTGCATACTTGCTTATATATAAAAATGTATCATGTTAAATAATTCAAATGCTAACTTTATTTCTGTTTCGTTTTATACCATATGGAAAGGTATCATAAAATTATCAGTTTACTTAGAAGAGTTCCACCAGTATTTAAGATTATTTATATCAATACCTGAATAAATCAATACATACTTTTAAAACTTAGAAACATGTATTTGGCAGTGTGATAACAGAAGGCTGTTTTAACCTGTCAAAGTAAGGCTAACAAACACCAAATGAACTGAAACACATTATAATCTCCTAATTTTCCTCTATGTACCACTTGCACTCTTTTCTGGAACATTTAGTCCTTGAACCCAATTAAGCAAACTCCAGAGGAAGATTTCACTGAATTGCAAAACTCATGTCTCACCCAAGAACAGGAAAGAGCTGGATCACATTTCCTAAAACACTCATCTTCCTGAACAAAAAAAAAAATCCTTTTGCTTACCTGGAAGAGACATGTAGTGTGCCACGATCACAGATTTAGGTGAGTGAAAAATAGTATAAAAATGGACTTTTGCTTGATGCAATAGACCATGCCCTTCCTCCCCTGAAACTAGTTCTCTACTCTGCAGAAGTATTTTATCCACCTAACTCAAGCCTGTTCAGAAACTACAGCAGCACTGCAGAAAGCAGCAGGTAGTAACAGGGGATACATCGCCTGAGCAGCTGCTGGCATTAATTCACGCTAATAATACAACCTCAAAGAGCATATCGAACAAGATACAGTACTGCTGTGCTTATCAATTTTTTAACAGGGAATTTCAATGTGAATTTTAAATCCCAGATTATTTAAAAATTTAAAAATTATTATTTTTTAAAATGAAGTAAATCCAGAAGAGGTTACCCTGCTCTTCCGCTAATCCTTAGGAGAAAAATTCCTCAATGATCTCTGTCAGTCACAGTACCCAACCCTGGCACCTCAGCTCCTTGCTATGACAAACAGAAGCTCCTTGGCTGCTGGGTTTGGGAACTCTGAGCATACAGCCAGAGGGTGATGTCCTTGAAACGCTCCCCTGCTTCCAAGATTTGGTTTGTGGCCTCAACACATTTTTCCAGCAGGTCAGCTCCAGCCTCGCCCTGTCCCAGAGCTCCCCAGCGGTGCCTCCTGCAGGCTGGGACTGAGCCCTGCTCTGGGCCACAGCCACAGCCTGGGCACAGCAGGGCAGGATGGGGGTGCTGCAGTTCCAAATGCAGAGCCAGCCTGAGTTTGCCTGCTGGCAGAGAGCTCTTACTTTGTCTGATCAATGGGAACTTTGCTCCTGCATGTCATGTTCAAGGCCTCCTTAGAGGCATCAAACTTTCCTTTCTGTGCAGCTGCTGGACATGAAATGTTCTAGGACATCTTAAAATCAGGCTTTGAGAACTCCAGCAAACAGCAGTGAGGTGGTGGCCTTACATACTAAAGTCAAATAAGGCAGCAAAAGCAGAATTATTTTAAACATCAAAATAAGTAGAAGGAAGAATTTATGTAATTCCAATCTAATCAATAGACTCTAAAGCACACACACATAAACTCAATTCTCTCTACATGACTTTTAGAAAACCTAAAAATTTGCAGAATTCTAAAAATTACAAAATTTTGATAAAAAACTGTTCCTGTATGTCTGCTAGGCTGAATCAATTAGAAATATATTTTTGCCTATGAATAAGTAGTAGCTGTGTCACGGAGGAACTATTTCCTCTCCATAATTTATGTGCTGATGCCAACAACTTTGGTTTGAGAGGGCAGGAGACCTGATGACAAAGCGTTTTTGGATTCTTTCCTGTCTGGCCAGGAATTGAATTGCTGACTTTGAGAGTAGGTAGCAAAGCTAATTTTGCTGAGGTTTTAACTGAAGTAGTAGAGAGAGGAGACAGTTGTTCATGGCTTGACTGATTGAAGATCATCTTTGGGAACAACAGCCAAATCTTTGCAGAATAAATCCTTTACTTTTCTATATGCCAAACCTCTCAATTTCTACAGACAGAAACACTAAGAATATTAAAATTAAATAAGTGATCCAAAGAAATGTGTGGAAAAAGAATCTATTTTTGTGAATAGGTGAAAAGTGAATTACAAAGGTTAATTAATTTTCATAGTTGTGAGATTGAATTATTTAGAGTTTTATATCTGACATAGCTGCTAGCTGGGATGTACAGTGGGCATTTTGAGAAGTGTGCAATGCCTTCATTTCCATAATTCAGATGTTTTGTAATGACACGCATGCAGTGAAATTAAACCATATAATCCACATATTTTAAAAATAAACTATGATTAATCTACAAAACTATCCTACAAGCTTCATATTTGCTGTGCACTGCTGTTTTTCAATCAAGAATTTGGCTGCATGGAATTAAAAATAACTAAGGAAACATGTAGGTCTTAGTCCAGGCTTGGGCCCATACACAATGTGCTCCCAGTGACTTCACAGAGGGTGACTGTGTGCCCATACAAATGGCCTGGTTATTTTGTGTTTGGGGTCTAGTAGTTCACAAGCAGCCAGGCCAAATTTCATTAAACAACACTGAAAACCAGCAATCTTTTCTATAGCAATAAATAATACATGAAAATGTAGCCTCAGGAGCTTAGGAAGGACTTATTGATGGTTCCCCTTATGAGTAATGCTCAGACATATGGAATGGTGAGGAGACTGCTTATTGTTCAGAGCTGTGGTTTCAAACATTCTGCAGTCAAAGGCCATATGAAATGGCAAAAAATATTTTAATGAAGTGTGTTACTGGATATAGCAAAGGTGGAAAAATGTTGAAATAACTGCAGAAGAGATGGATACTGAGGAGATTTTAAAATTAAATTGCCTCTAATCATTGTAGGGGACAACTTCCTGAGCACATGGGGGATTTAACAACAAAATTCCCAATGAAAGCACAAGCACAGAGCTTGGTGTGTTGAATTCTGTTTGCTTTTGTAATCTTTATACAATAATTTTATTTTTTAAATTTCCAGATATTCCAGCATCACTAAACTCTCCATACACTGGTATCTTTGTCAGACCAACATCTGCCTAGAAAAAACAATTAATATGAATATGTGGAGCATAGCAAATGCTTAGAAGATTGCAACAAACAGAGTAATTAGATAATTCTTGTCTACTTATATATCTGTATCAGTGATGTCTATAGCTGCATTATTTGTATCCATCTGTCTCTATATAGACATAATTCAATGTGTTTCTGTGTTCTAACATCAAGAATGGAGTCTAAATAAATACATTAAGTGGAATTATTTCGTTCTTTATAACTGCATTATTACAAAACTTTAAGCTTGAAATATTTTGCTGGAGTATTTTACAGAAAGAAAACAAAAATCCAAATCCTCCCCCCGCCTCTGCTTTCAAAAGCTGCCTTTTAACTGATGAACTGTATAAATCTTCAGCAACATTGTGATTTTTGTTTCAGTACTTTCTCCAGGGATTCATCATTGATGAATTTATTCTTACCAAAAAACCTAAATCCTGCTCATTTAAAGATAACAGTATCTTCCACTAAACCTGTCTCTATTCAGATATAAAAAGGCATTACCCTGCCAATAGAGAACTGACAACTTAATGAATCAACAATGAAACCTTAAGCCAGAGAGCTTTAAGGTGAGTAAGTCTGTTTTGATTATAATTTATTCACAGATCAATCTAAAGGTAATGGAGCATATCATGAACTAAAGAAGGTGCTTGTTTCCTAATGGCTAAAAGTGGAGAGAATCCTCCACTTCAGAGTGCTGCAGTTTCCATGGGCCCACCAGCAAGCAGCCTAAGCAGCACAACAGGCTGGGGGACAGGGCACTGCAATGGGCATCAGATGACCCAGACTTCATTTCTAACCTGGAAACTGATCTGATCTTTACTCTGGGAAAATCCATGTATGTCTCCGTGATGTAGTCATGGGTTGCTTATCTGGGATCTGTCTGCTCCTAAGGGGCTGGATGCCATCTACTGTTAGAAGACACAGATTTCAGCTGGGTTTGCATGGCAAGGTTTTGGTGGTGGTGGGCTACAGGGGTTCAGGGAGAGGCCTCTCCTGTGTCTGACTGAGCCAAGGGCAGCAGACTCCAAGAGGGACCTGCTGCTGGCCAGGGCTGGGCCCATCAGGAAGGGTGGGAGCACCTCTGGAATAACATGAATACCTCACTAGCAAAAGGAATAGGAGAGAAAATGTGGGGCTGCTACTGAATGGAAAAAGGAACCTTGCAAGGGGTTGCAGAGCAGGCTGAGATACTGAACAGCTTCTTTGAAGTCTTCACTTCCAAATCCAGCCCTCAGGAATGCTTGACCCAGGAAAGCAGGGAGAAGGTCTGGAGAAAGAAAGACTTCTCCTCAGTAAAAGAGGATTGGCTTAGGGACCATTTAGTCAAATCTGACATCAAGTCCATGGACTCTGATGGAAAGCAGCCACAAGTACTGAGGAACTGCCAGAGATCATTGCTCAATCATCTTTCAAAGGTCATGGCAGCCAGGAGAGATGCCTGAAAACTGGGAGAAAGCAAATGTCACACCAGTCTTCAGAAAGGACAAGGAGCACACAGGGAACAACCTGAGGCTGGTCAGCCTCACCTCAAACCCTAGAAAGGCGATGGAATGGCTGATCCTGGACACCATCTCTAGGCAAGGGGAAGATAAGAACGTCATCAGGACTAATCAGCATGGATTCATCAAGGGAAAATCAGGATTAACCAACCTGGTTGTCATGGCCCAGAAGCCTTTTGTTATATTTTCTGTCCCCTGTCCAGTTGAGGAGGGGGGTGATAGAGCAGCTTTGGTGGGCACTTAACATCCAGCCAGGCTCAGTTCACCAAGCACAGTTTAGTCATCATAAACCAAAAATGGTCTGCCTCCATCCTCTTGCAACTTTACAACAATAACAACAACAGGAAGACTACTGTAAAGTTTCCTGAAACAGTATCTGCTTTCTTCCTTGTTCTCTGAGAATACAATGAAACATGACTCCAACATTTCCAGAGAGAAAGAAAACACAAGGTCCCAGCAACAAAAGCAGCACCAATAACAACAACAAAATCTTGTCAGAATGTCAAGGTAGCTTGTGTTTCTTCTGGGAAAATAAAAAAAAAAAACAAACCCAAAACAAAAACCCAACAAGAACAAGAACAACTGAATTCTGTTCCTCTCAAGGTGGCAAATAACACATATTTTCATATTCATAGATATATGGAGAGAATATTTTGCACAATCTTTCCCCATGGGGAAACTGCTTAACTAATGAAAACTATGTGTGGCAATGGAGAAAGTGAAGCTGCAAACTGTTACCCTGCTAGACATTCTCATTCTTTCAGGCATTCAAAGCTAAATTCTATACAGTGTCTGTCCCATACACTGCCACAGTCACAGCTGGCACCAGGGCTCATGTCAACACCCCCAGCAGGGAATCCTGCAGGATCCTCCCCACAGCACGTGGGCAGAAGGGTGTCATGCAGAGGATGGCATACTTCACTCTGTCAGTTTCCACCTGATAAAGAGTTTCTTGGGCCAACATCAGCTGCTGTGGTTGCATTAGCAAGAAGCCACAATAATTTTGTTCCTTGTGTTAAAGGGTTCTCATGGCTCTGTTTCCTAGAGCTGATACATTCCTGGCATCAGTGCCTTTAATGATGTAGGAATGCCATAAAAATAAAGGACAGAACACAACAATTATTCACAAAAAAGAACTCTGCCTTTCAGTTGTTTTCAATTTTTTTTTGGGACTTTTATTTGCTTGGTAAGCAGTCCTGTCTCAGTAATCTGCAATTACTGCCCATATACTTGTTCTGTAACCTCTGCTGCCCATGTATGTGTATATACCATTGCATTTAGTTACTCAACTATTCTGCCTGCTCTTTAAACCATGATTATTTGAAGTGGGTGAGCTAACCCCCAGCCCTTCAGTAACTCTGAGTCTAAACAGAACAATAATGTGTGTTCTAGGAAAACACATTGCAGTGACCTCACCATGAGATATACAGTGCCATGCTTGAATGTGCAGATAAAAATATTATTTAAAATAACAATTATTTCTCCTTTTGTAATTTTTCTAACACTGCTACAATTTTCTCTTCTAGCTCCAAATCAGAAATGAATTATTCTTCATGTTCTAACGCAAATGTTTGGTTTATATACACCAAGCGAGGGAAAAGATTTTAGTATTATAGGCTTTCTACAGTGCAGCAAGAACTTACATTCTACAAATGTACTGAAGTAATGAAATATTCATCAATAAAACAAAAAAGAGTTAATATTTGAAGCAAGCTTAGACATTTACAATCAAAAGCCAGGATGACATAGATGATAAAGAAAATGTTACCTTCTGGGGTAAAGAAAAGAAGATACTGATACACATTACTGTGCTACTTCATGAACATCTGGCAGTCTGTCACTTAATAGACAACAACATCTTCTCTAAACAGAAGAGACTTGAATTCATCAGGGATTCCTGCAGTACAGTATGTGCTTAACTTAAGTACCTGCTTTCTGTGATTTCCATAGATTACCATATTCATGACACTGTGGAGTGAAAGCATTCTTCTCACTCTCTAACCAGAACATGGAAAAGAAATTAAAACATTGGCAGGCACTTTGTCTCCAGTTTGTTGGACACGTGAGGAAAGGACTTTCCACCCATTTATGCAGATGAAATTCTGTCAGCTAAGCAGCAGCACAAAGAAGATGTCAGCAGAATGGCTATTAACAAATATCTGTCAGGCAAGCAAATATAACTGTATTCAAATGTGTTTAGGAAACAGGAATCCGTATCAGTTGAGCCTTAGTGTTGCAAAAAACTTTTTTCAAGCAAAATTTTTTACTTTTACTGATACCTAAGTAAAAAAAAATCAGTGCAGTATTCACATTTTCATGTGTATCTATATACCATTTATACATATATCTATACATTCAGTTTATGCACTTCTTGTATGAATGCTTTAAATCACATGATCACATGGAAAATGCCATTGGTAGATACTTTTACCAACCTTCTCCAAACTGGCTGGTAACTGAGCTGTTGAGACCACTGCTAAAATCATGTTTGTTTGGATTTAACCATTCTCTTCTGGGGCTACATGTACTGATGGGATTGACTCCAGCAGTCCTAGAACTGTGTGTTTTCTTTCAAAGAAGCCTCAGAGATTCCAGCTAGACTATTAAAAGGGAAGAATAAATCTTGTCTTCCAACTATGAGAAAGCATGGAAATCCTTGCTGCCAGTGGTTACCACCCAACTGGCCACTCAATCACAGATACTGCTGACCCAGCAAGGTGAGCACTAAGCTGAGTTTGTCAATTCCTGTGGTGCTAAATGAGCTGGGCCAGGCACCAGGAGCAGCACAGCCCTGTTTGAGAACTCTGAGGGCAAGGAAGCTGCATTTAAGGTGCCTTAATGACCCATTTGAATCTGTTCAAGAGCTCCTCAAGCAACTCAACATTTTTCCACAGAACCCACCAATTTGTCCCTGTGGCCAGGAGGAGATGAAAAGAGCAGTATCTGCATCTGCCTTAGCTTTTCCACTTCCAATCCAGCATCCCCTGGTGGAAATACAGCTCCAGACCCTGCAGTACTTATCAACAGTCTATGTGTGCCCCAGGGCCATAGAAAACATTCCCAGTGCAGTCAGAATTGCCCACCAGATTCATGCTCTCAGGGGAACGGGAGACTGAACAGAGAGGGCAACCTCCTCTTCCATACTCTGGGAGAAATTGAGATTCTGAAAGCCACTCTTGTTACAAGGCTTTCAGTACATTCAGTGAAATAACTACTGCTTCCCCTGTGTGCAAAGAAAGTGCATTTCCACCATTGCTGTATGTGTTTCAGCTGCAAATTTGCCTGTCAAGTGCTTTCTGCTAGCAATCAAACCTTCCAAAAGAGGTAAGAGCCTACACTTTTTCCATCTGCTGGATCCTTTGCAGATTTTTGTTTTGATTTTTGTTTTGATCTATTTTTTTTTTTTTGCATGGAAGCTCCAGACTTATTACCAAATGTCTATACTGTAAACAGCATATAATTTAAATATATCTAGAAATAAACTCCACTTTTCCCTGGTAGACTACACACTGCATAACTATACATATATTATTGAACTAATAGATTACTTAAATGCAAATCACTGCTAATAATTCCTATCTAAGCCTTCTTCCACTTCAGATTCATTGTAATCCATCTCTTATGGCAGATGAACTACAACACTTATCCTCCTCCTGCACAGACTACAATACTTTCCCTCATTCATCTCTCACACATGTAATCCTTCCATCTCTACTTCACACAATCCTAATTTAAATGTAAAGTATTCAGTGCAGACAAAAGAGCTCTAGTCAACTCTTGCAGTTATGACCAAGGAGCCTACTGCTGCCTTTCAGTCCTCATATTCAGTAACACAATGCCTTTCATCATCACCTCAATATCCTAAACTCACTAAATCTCATGCTAAGAGCCATAATACAAATAGTTCTAGCATTAATAGCAAGTACTTCCACCCTCAATAGTCAAACCTCCCACTTCAGTTGGTGAGAGGAAGGATGAGACAATGCTGAATAATCTCCTATGAAGAGTTTGGATATTCTGGTTTGATTAAGGCCTTTGAGCAGTTTTGAAAATGTGACAAAGCAACACATAACATATGACACTAAAAAAAAGGAATATAGCTAGATGAAAAAATTGTAACAGTGCAGTAAAGTGATAATAATTTTTATAATTTCAAGCTATTAAAAACTTTAAACAGATCTGAAAGGAAATAAGTAATTGCTAAACACTTTAAAATTATTATTACATCAATCTTATGAATCAAATATAAATAATACATTACAAAAGAGAGCTTCAATAACTGATATAAATGCTTCTTATATCACCATCAAGTAGTGAGGAGACACCAATATGTAGGTACTAAAGTAACAGACGCTACATAAAAACGAAATGTATAAAACCAGAAGAGTCCTCATTAGAGTCCAAGTCCCCCACAGTGCCTCTCTTGCATATTTATCTCTCTTTATAACAGTTAAAGTATCTAAAGTATCATTATATTCTGAATATGGCATTACAATGGTCATATATTCTAAAATGCTAATTTGATTAGATTTTCACTCAAGTCAATCAGAGGACGAATTTGATTTTTAAAAATCCAACATGCAAATCATTAGAAATACAGATTACAGGCATCCATCACTGTACTTTAAAAAACTATCTTGTTTTAAATTACTGTAATAGCTTTAAAATGAGTTCTGACAATCTTGGTACTGCAAGACTTCACTGATTTGTATGCACAGTTAGGCTCACGAGAATATGCATTCAGCTTGGCCTCTGCTATTAAGCAGAACCACAACCACATATTGCTTGAATAGGCCATTCCCTTTTTCACTGCCCATGTGCAGTATATCCTTGCAGATAAACAAAGGAGATACATAAACTTTACCTATCACTTTGCACTGTATACTGACTGTGGCTATTCTGCAGGTCAAATGGGTGACATGGCACAAAAAACCCAATAAATGCAAAGGAACTCCCGTGCTGATCCTGTGGGTGGACACACGGGGATTTACACTGGCTGAGGCTGAGCCCTGTGCACTGACTGGGGGAACCAGCACCACGTCCCACAGCCAAGCCACCCTCCTTGGGCATGCACACCTGACTGCATCCCTGGAGCTGCATGGCTCCCATGAAAAGTGACTCAGAGCACACAGTGGACACATCTTTTGTGCTGCTTGAATAAACTGTCTTGTCTCCAGCCATTCTGCACTCAGCTCCACATAACAACCACAGCATAACCTCTTCACATGTAAGTGATCCTGCAAGCCCTACAGAGCATTGCTACTCAAAAATCTGCCATATTTAAAAATGTCATCCTCATTTAAATTGTGAAAAAGATTATTTTTATTTCTTTGCATAATTCAACTTGTTAAAATTATGCCAGGTATTTATAGTGATTCAATCTACAGCTCAAAAACAAATCATCTGTGGCCATTTTGACCATTAAGACAGAGAGGGAAACAAAATTTTCTACTTAGTGCAGCTTCTCTACATTAATGCTGTCTACAATAGCAGTGCTGCTCTAAAGGTCACAGATGACATAATTTATGTTATTATAGATAATCCATGTCATCTGTCTGCCTGACTCTTTTTCTCCATATTTTTTAGAGGTGCTGTGTATTTCAATGGATAAAGCTCCTAGGAGAGCTTCAGTCTGAGCAGCTTACAAAGGCAGGGCAGGCAGCACACAGGAGAGAATTGCTGCTTCTCCTTGGGAAGGCTGGGCCTCCAGAGAACACTCATGAGCATAAGTCTGTTCCCAAATATGCAGTCCTGGTGCAGAGCACTCCAACAAGCCGTGACACCACTGCAGGGCAAACTGCAATTTGCTGCAGTGGTAGCAGCGATGAGAAGTGGAGAAGATTTCTGTTGCCAGGTCATTTGCATGAATGAATGAGTCCAGGCTCCAAATGCAGTTTGGTGGTGGGACTTGCAGGGTGGTGCATCTTGACTGCAGCAAATGTTCAGTTGTCCTGATCCTGTGTACAGCAGCCTGGTAAGAACTCAGATGTGTACATCTCAATCCCTTCCAGATGCTGAGCAAGGAGGGTCACTGCAGCCTGTGGTTACTGAGGGGGTGCTAGTCTTGGCTTTATAAAATAACTGATGGCCACTTTGTACTCATACCCTTTCCTGCCCTTAGGAGATAAGGACTGACATTTTCACTGGCCCACATGACTCAGTGTATGTGGTCTGGGCTGCTGCCACACTGCTGGTGAGGTACAAGCCTCCTTGGAGGGGCTGTGCCCGTGTGTGCCTCACAGCCCTGCCCTGCCTTGTGCAATGGAATGGCCTCAGCACTTACACACTGCAGTGCTGCACCATGGGGTACTCTGTACAGCTCCTTTATGCAGGACAGGACTCCAGCAAATCCCAGCAGTTGCATTCATAGCATGCTTTTGTTTAGTAATCACCTCAGGAGACTGTACAGATCTGAAAAGTGTGGAAAGGTATTGTGAGATGGTTTATGAATCCCACTAATCTTCAAACTGACATTTTCAGGTGTGGGTCTATCCTGCATGGTTTTTACTTTTCAGGAGCTAGGTAATAGCCTTTAGGAGGCCAGCAATTATCCCAGTGCTCCAGGAGTCAAATGCAATTTCATCTCATTTTATTTCATTTTAGATTTATTGCCTTGGTCATTTCAAGCAGATAGATGAGAATGTAATCATGATCAGTTACAGCTTTTGCTGTTCTGTTTCTGCACCTATACAGCTATGGCAGTGATCCCAGCCAGCTCCATTAGTTCTTCTTGCTGATACTGTTGGCATTCTTCAACCACAGTTTTGCTATCAAATTGCATTTTCTTCCACTGGTATCCACACTAAGAGATGGTCAAAAGATACTGAGGTAGTTACAGTCTGTAATTCTTACATCTACTACATTTGCAAATATATTAATATTGCATCAGAAACTGTAAAGTCTTTTTTAAGATGGAATGTACATTACCATCTGCAGGTCTGTGTAATGCCTTGTTAAATTGCTAAAAGACCATGCATATGCACAGCTTCCAATCCTCTCTACAGCAGGCTGCCCATCTGATCTGTGGCTCTGCAAAACCTCAGCAGTGAGACATGCTCTCCTTACTTTCCCTTGCCTTAATGCTTTTCTCTGAGTGCTGAGGACATTCTATCAATCAAGTGCCCTCCTGGCTGCATTGCTGGGTCCATTTCCAGCTTTTCTTTGCCTAGAAGACTTCCCAGACCTTTAAAATACCAAATAAATACTTTGCTACAGGGGCTCTTCCACAGTGCTACCTAGTTCAGCTAACTTTTCTGACTTTTTGTCTGTAACTTTTATTAATTATTTGTCCAAATTTTTATCATATGCTTCTTTCATTCATGCACTTCATTTAGTTAAAAGCAAAGTATTTGTGAGTTATCTATACTTTTTGGTATTTAAATTTGTTCAGCTTTTTTTTTTTTTTTTTTTTTTTTTTTTAAATCAACATTGTCCTGCTGGTATTTTGATTGTTTCTATCATGTACATTTTTGATTGTTTCTATGCTGTACATTTTTGTCAGCAGTTTTAGACTCCCAGAAAATGCCAACAAAGTCTCTGCTGTCTAGTATTTACTGATGTTTTAACTATCCAGCTGGCATTCAAACTCATCTCTGCTTTAGTGCTGCTGCTCTTAATTTAAAGTTCATGCTTCTGCAAACGGCACTGAAAGTTTATTTTTGATCTTGTGTAGTGCATCAAAGCCAGATATGAGTAAAGTTGTATCTTCTGAGTCAGTTTGTTTTCCTGATGTGGTAAATTTTTCCTTTTTGCTACTGCAAGCAAGCTTTGGCAAAACACTCTTCTTGCCAATACAAAAAATCCCATATGTGAGACAATGACCAGATTTCTCTCCTCTGCTTTGTGCTAATGCATTTGTTTTTGCACAAAATTTTTCCTTGTCTATGCAAATTTTTTCTGGGCAGTTAAGAGCTTGTCTCTACCCCACTGGTGGCCTCAGCTCGTGCCCAGGAGCCCTGCATTTCTGCTGTGCTGCTGCCTGAGCTCTGCACTCATGGTTTAGCTCAGACCAGAGCACACCTTTGACGTGAATCTCTTCTTTGTCCCCATACACCGCACCTCACTTCTTACAGCAGCAGCTGCAGAGAACACAAACTGCATTTTATTTTGGATGAAATGAAACCTGAGTGAGTGTGTGTGCTCCAGGGATGCAGCTGCAATGAGCTCCAGCTGCTAATGGGCATTTAGCCCATGAGAGCAGACAAGAGCTAGAAATCAGTAAGAAAACCTCGGATGCACATGGTGTGGACACCAGTCTGCAGCATCAACTATTTCACTCTGCAGCCCTGTTCCTATCTGGCCTGTCTGTCTGCACCACTGCTTAATGGAAACAGAACCTCTGGGTGCTCTCATCTGAACCACTGCAACTTTGTACCACCTACAAACTGAATTCAGACTCTGGGATGCAATGAACTCATGGCTTAGCTGCTTTATATCATCAGGAAAGACAGGGACTTACCATTTTTTCAAACCATCCACACTTGGATAGCACATATATACTAGTCACACCATACAAAAATATGCGTATTAGTCACACATTTATATCATTTCATTACATCCTATTATATCTTAAATATTTCTGGAGATTTTCTAAAAATTTTGACTGCTTTTCTTGGTTTTGAAGCCTCAGGCTGTTAGAGCTTTTTTCTGAGTGCAATTTTCACTAACATCTAATAGAGCTCATTTCTGTGTCCATCTGTCCATCTTTCATGCCCAGTCACATACTGCCATTACTTGTCCTTTTTTTTTTTTCCCCTTCAGAGTCTTTTGCAAGATCCTCTCTATACCCACAGTAGTAAATTGGTGTCTGGGAATGTTCCTGGGCACAAGGATGTTTTCATCTATCCTAACAAAGCGTTACAGCATTTTTTGCCTGCTTTTGGCCTGTGCTGACTATCAGTGTCCCAGGCAATTCCTGGAGAGCCTTTGGAAGTCAGCATGCTCCAGGAGCCATTCCCAGCAGGCAGCCTGCCTGCAGCCAACCTGCTTTGGAGACTAACAGCTTCTGATCATCGGCACAGGCTGCTTGGTGCCAGCTGGCCTGAGCACCTAGGAATATTCCCGGCTACATTTAATTTGGAAGTACAGACATTTCTCTCCTTTCTGAAGTTAGGTGCCTATAGGAATCTAATCACTTCTGATGTCAGTGCCCAGGCAGAATGAAGTACAACAGTGCAACATCCAACTAGCTTCAAAAAATGCTATTCTCTGTCATAAGGGACTCCCTGGAACTAGAGAGACAAAGCTTAATGCTAACCACGTCATGGTATGGCATTATTTATCCCTGTATTTTTTAATATTTAAGAACACCTCTTTTTTTTCCTCTCTTTTTTTCTCCCCAAAACAGGAGAAGTACAATTACAGCTTTAAAAAACCAAGAAATTGAACAATGTTCTAGCCTGACACAAAGAATGAGCTGTATCTTCAACCTACTCTTAAAGCAAATTCCTGTGCCAGGAATAAATGGTTTGTCCATTCTATGGCTATTTTACACCACACAGGGTTCCTTTCACACTTTTTAAAATGCTGTTGTAGTCTTAATTAGGAAGCAAAGCAATCTCAGGATGCTACAGAGTTTTCTTTTTGATACTTTACTGATATCAGGGACACTGATACTGACACCAGTATGGACAGATCATAAAATTGTAATATTTTGATTTAATACTCCTAAGTGAAAGAATATCTTTAAAAAGTTACTGTTTATGATTCCTTCCAGCTTCTGTAATATAATTTACTATCAATTGTTTATCCCTTAAGATGACTTTGCTTTAAAGTCTTTAAACATTTCCCCTACAGAAATGAGTAGATTTGAGGGATCCACTGACTCATTTTTTGTAACGATGAAACTGATCTATGTCAAATACTTGGCAGGTCCCAATGACACTACTGAGAGTATGGATCATATTTAAACACCAGCCTAGACACCCAGTTTCCCTCTTCAAGAATGAGAAACGTCTTGAGAATTATAATGTCTTACATTTTTCTGAAAATAATACAAACTGAATATTCAAGGAATGAGTCTCGGGAACAGAACTGTGAACTCATATTCATTTCCTTTCAGAATTTAATTGGGTTCCTTTAGCTTTCTAAGTGTTTCTGTTTCTGTTCCAGAGGACAAAAGAAACCAGATAAAATGGACACTTGTTTCATATTGCCACCTTCCCTAGCAAAGGTTTTATGCCACCTTCATCATTAAAATATCCCAGCGGTCTCTCTTAACTAATGAAATCCACCTATCTTGCACGTCTCACCTGCTCTCTCATTCTCGCTCTTTGGTATGGATCAGGCTGCTTGGTTTTGGTTAAGATTTTAATGATTTCTTCCCTGTAAAAACAAAAGTAAGTAGCAACACAGAAGCACTTTTGCACAGAGAAGGTAAAGCTGAAAAAGTGCCTTTTACTGTCAGGGTGAAAGGCAAGGGCATTACCCGAGTCTGAGGTCCTGTGAGAGCTTGTCCCACAGCCGTGGGCATGCCCCAGAGCCAATCCAGCCACCTTATACAGCACTGTTATAAAAGTGTGCTGCTGAAAACCCAGCAAGCCAAGGAGTGAATGCAGGGAGATATGGAGGAGCCTTCCCTGGGATTTCAGCACAGAAGGTACAAAGGATCTTTTTACTGACAGTGCTGAGGAAAAAAGCCAAGCACTGTTTGCTGTTCTGTGCCTGGATGGCTCATCTGGGACTTCCACACCATCACCACCACCACCCCTCATTGCCAGCACATGCAGGGAGCCAGGGAGAAAATGAAAAAAAATAAATGGAGGCAACAAAGGAGGTCAGTGCTTCACCTGAGATGGAAGATAGATCTTTTCTTCAGTGAGTGCTGCACCTTGCAGCTGAACTGCTCTGTGGGAAAATGCTGGAAATCCAGCCTAGAAAATGGAGGGAGGTTGGCCTGGTGCGCTCACACCAACTTGAGTCTCTGAGCAGACATGCTGCAGTACGTTAAACAAGCTGGAGATTTCCAGAAGATAATTACAGCTGCTGCTACCTCATACTCTTCATTCTTTTACCTCTTAGTAGAAGGTAAATCACAGTAATAATAAATCCTTCTATAGAAATGCAAAGCAGAACTAAGAATGAAACTGATGGCGCAATTTTAATTTACCACTTTCATTGCTGTTAATTTATACACAAACACTCTGCCATAAGTTCCCCCTGGAAAAGAATCCAACTCCTTTCAAGCATCCCCCATGAAGACTAGATACAGACACTGAGTTTCAGGCTGTATTTTAGTATGCTTTAAAAGATTTCCTATTTTCTTCAAGTTGGAGAGAAGAACATGCTCCTGTAGAAAGACAAAGCACAGCACGTTTCAACCTTTATTTGAAGTTCCTGATTGCTGTGATAAGGGTTGAAGAATAATTTAAGATACATCAGCTATAATAGATCACAGGAAGAAATTTCCAATGGCCTTTAAAAAGTCTTACTGTTCTTATGCATATAAAGCCATCTGGGGCACAAACAAAGTTGAACTTTCTGGCTGAGCTCACTTCACAACTCTCAGCTTGGTTCCAGTGTAGATCACTAAGCCACATATTATATTTTTAAAATTCCTCAAGAACTTGGGCCCAGAAAAACACCACAACATAAAACTTTCAGTGCTATCCTGCCTGTTTCATGGCACAGGTCACACACATGGCCAGGACCTGGCCATGACGGTTATCAGGTCTTCCCACTGCAGGGTTCATGGTCTGGGGCACAGTTTATGCTGCAGAGCATCCCCTGGATGGGCACAGGGTGGCAAGCAGGGCATGGAGGGCCAGAAACAGCCACTGTGGAGCTATTGTGGCAAAGAAAACCTGGGAATATTTTGAACTTCTTTGAAACTATTTCTTAGAAAGTGAAAGACTATGGGAAAAGCTCTAATGTCTCAAACTCCAGCTGATTTTGGAGGGGAAAAATTCCCACAAATTAGAATGAGAACTGTACATTTCAGAAACTCTTGTCTTTATCCGTGAGAAGGTAAAGCTTTGGTACTCATCAAGGCAGCAGACTTTCCTGCTGACCTCCTTTGCTTTCAAGATGACCGTTTGGCATATTTTACAAAGACAACAGTGCTACTGAGGACAATTATGTTGTTTTCTCTGCCAGGTTTTCAGAGAAGGCAGACACATTTCGGGGTGTTACTGATTTCAGATTAAATAAAGCATCTGCAATTTTGCTTTACCTTTATTTTAATGCTACTTAATTACTTAACATTTCAATTTGTATGAGAAAACAATTTCATCTCTGATCTAGAAATATCTCCCTAAAATCAAGTAAAACATTTTCAGCAGGTAAATGTCCGAACTGAGTTTTTACTGATTGAGCTAAGAACAGTCTTCAGCAATATACTGAAATTATTTGTTCAAGCAAATGTTTACAAGTACATTAAAATCAACTGTTTCATTAAAATCAATCAGTACATTCCTAGCCTAAAATTTAAATCCAGTTGTTCAATAACCTCAATTTCTTTGTAGTTTTTTTTACTTTATTATGCTTGGATAATACCCTCAAATATATCTTCAAAACTTTACAGCCCTTTTCCAACAGCATTTGGGGTGTGGTCTCAAAAGAAGCACCTTTACGAACTGCAAGACAGGAAGAAAATTAAAGTACCCTTATGGGACTGAGGCAGGGACACTACAGGGTGTATGAGCTCAGATTTTGATGGATCCACCACTACCTATGTAATTCTTGAGTCTCCAAGTTTCACTGCAATTGCTTTATGGAATTGTCTTGTACTGGACTGATAACACTGTACAACCTCTCAATGCTCGACACTGAAAGCAAGTTGTGCTGTGGCACGGCCCCTTTCACAGCAGCAACTGTGCATATCCTGGCTAGTGCTCATGGTTAGCGGCTGCCCCCCTTGTGCTGGGGAATCCCAAGGGCAGCTCACCCAGTCAGACACTTTACACTGAGCCCTTTCGCTGTGGATCAGCTGGGGATGGCATTTGGAGAGCTAGAGTCTTACAACAGACTGTGTTAAGATTTCACCTAAATACATCTCAATAAATGTTCAATTCTGCACTAAAAATTATATTTCCAGTGGGTGCTGAATTATGAGACAGTACTCCAAATAGTGGCCAAAACCAGAGGCATGCCCTCCCAAACTGCCATTTAGGAACTGGGCAACTAAAGACACAGTCTGGATGGAGAGGAACTGGTTTTTTAAATGGAGACAGAGAGGCAGACTTTCAGGCTTTTCAGACTGCATGTTGATCAGTGAAATGTTGTTATAAATACCTTTGAAAACTATTCATATTACACAGACAAAAATAACTCAGCAATAAGCAACAGATAAATAAATTAGGTCTTGAAGAAAAATGTAAATATCGTTTTTCCTCCATCTGCCTTATCCTGGTAAATAAGTTCAAAATCCAGCAGAGGCACAAAAGCCCACCCACAGACCAGGAACTGAAGGTCAAAACCAAGTTATGACAGAATTGATAAGAAAATGACTGCAGTCTATCAAATGAAAGATGATGACTGTGTTGTGAAGAAAGAGAGGGAGTTCTGAAGTGTGAGGCATTTATTAGCCCTGTTCTGCACCAACCAAAACGGTCCTGAGGCCGTGCTCCTTAGGGTGGTCCCTAAGAAATGGTGATTACAAAAAGGCACACTCATGCTACAGTCACCAAAGGATTTTGGCTTGCTCCTGTTTTAGTTGGTAACTTCAGAAGCTTCAAAATATCATTTTTCCTAATGGAAAAGATACATGAGCTGTTTACAGTTTGGTGATACATTTTTAGCAAAAGGGAAAATATAGATATGTTTGTGCTCATAGAGCTTTCTGTGTTTACAATAAGTCTTCTGGTTGTCAATTTACAAATGGAAAATTTTGAAATGACATTTCAAAATGTCAGAAGCGCTCAGCATTTGAAAGAAGGCTCAGTAAAGGCAAGGAAAACTTGCTGGAGAGACTAGATTAGACTTTTAGTTTGCAGTTGGAAAATATGCCTTTTGGCATATATTTAATATTATATTAGTTGCAGTAGTAGTAGTAGTAGTAAATATTCAGAAAATATTAAGTAATGATTAGCATTTAGGATAAAATGCTCTATGCTGTAATGATGGTTAATATAAATAAACACAATTATAGTTTATAGGTTCTAGACTTAAACCACTTTAAACTCAACTGCGAGACCTTGTCCTGGCTGAGCTAAAAAAAAAAAAAAGCCCTGTATTTCAGTGATATGTGTCTGCATTTCTCATGAATCCAGACATAATGTATAAAACAAAGTATTTTATGGCTTTTATATAAATAAATCATCAACTGGAAAAAATACAATGTAGTAATAGAAAGGAATGTATTAATTATTCCAAGCAGTCACACCAGAAAGACACAAAATGATTAACGAAAGAACAGATATATAATGTGACATATCCTGACCAATATATGGGTTATATACTGACTTACTTACACTGGAGAGTTACAAGTGTGGAAATCAAAAACATAGCCATGGCATAAAATATAAAGGAGCTATTTCATTAAGACTTGTCTGCTGAGTTGAAAGAAGGGCAAACAAGGTCTTACCTGTGTGAGGATTAGACCCACCTTCTTAATAACAGCTAGGGAAGGTGCTCTTAAACATCCACCATCAGAGCACACAAGTTCAATCAGCCTGAATGAGATCCCAAGAAATCAATAAAATTCTTGCCAGGCCACTTCAAACTATTACAGAGCCCCAGTGTGGAGCAACAGATTACAGGCTGGCTGTAATTTTTCCCTGGAACAACCCAAACACAGTTCTTGGGCCTTAATGAGTTTTGTTCAGCATGAATAGGTCAGCAGAGTGCAGAAATCTTTTTTCTCAACTTCTCCATATAGAAATGGTGTGCCACCAGCCCCATTCAGGTACAGGGGTCAGTTGTCCTGTGCCAACGTGTGATTCGTGGACAATGGAACAGAAAGAGATTTTTAGTCCATTTGTCCATAAAAAACTCAGGAAGTACAGCTTTGACTGCTAAGACACCCATGTGGTTGAATCAAAACTGCACAAGACTACAGAAAAACCTTCAAGGGCTTTCCATAGCAATAAAATAAAGTAAATGGGAAAGGTCATAATCATGTTCTTTAAGTCTGATCTTCTTTAAGTAAAAAGACATTTCAATTGCATACTGTTAGATACTTACAGCTCCAGCGACTTACAATTAATTCTAAGTCTGCTGTCTATGACCAATACCACCCACTTAATTTTGCACCTTTTTTGCATGGACAGAGTATCTTGCTATCCAAATAAACAGCTTTTTTAGATGAGAACCTTAAAGGGACAATGATTCTTTCAGAATGTAAAGGTCCAAGTCTTTTCTTCCACATCAGTATGTGTGCCTCTTACTAGTACCATAAAAAACATGGGGACACATATATAAAAGCAGGTTTTACTAATAATAGCTACCTATACATCCAGAAGGGGCCTTTCTGATTGCACAGATATTCCTAAGCCATCTGGAAGTCTGTAGGATACAGCAACTCCATGAGACTACACCTCATGTAATACCAAGCATTTTACCAGGGCTTAATGAACTAAAAGATGGTTAGAAGTACTGCTTAGAAATACACAATGTTGTTAATAAATGTCTTCTCTCACTAGGGGTAGATTCTAGAGGAAGAATTTCGTATCATCAGGTTCTCAGACTAGTAATTATAGCTTACATTTTGAAAGCCACAACCTTGCTTTCATGAATGCAATTTGCATCAAAATCTGCACTTACAAAATCAGGGAGAAGAGTTTTGCACACATAAATTAATTGCCAACCCATTTTCTAGTGCTTGAACTGCAGACAATTAGCTATCAATCATTACTGACCTGGGCTTTACTCAGTGAGGACACAAAGAGTAAGGCTCTGCAACCAATACCAATCCCACAAATACTGCAGCATCCTAAACATCCCCAAAATCTGTCTTCACCTGACAAAGAAAATACTCTTTAGCAGGAAAAGCTGGTACAGAACTGAAGGCAGGAGAAAGAGGGAGGAGAGGGAGAGGAAAAGAGACCGATTGGCTCTCAATTAATATGAAAAAGCTGATCTCTGCCATTGAGGAAAATTCTTGCACCAGCAAGTGCTGACTGATTGTGATGAGGAATGCTTTATCACCCAGATCCAGACACTCTTTCATATGGTGATTATTATTCCTGTCATGACCCTCTGGTCATCAAGCCACAGTGTCTTCTGGCACGAAACAACTATCCAATAAGGACTAATCTAGGAATAAGCCTGTAGCATAATATCTTCTGCTTGCTTATACACACAGCAGGAGGAAGAAAATCTTCTTCCTGTGAGTTATTACCTGCTCTAATCCACTTTGGAAAATAGCAGTATTTCCTTAATTTTGTGAAGCATGCAAACATATATTTCACAAACTACAGCTACATGAATAGCTCAGACCAGAGATGAAAGCAAATCTTAAAAGCATTCTCAGGTAATAAAAACCAGTCCAGCATCACCATCAAATCCACGGCAGCACAGAAACTATCAAATATTCACATTAAACTTTATAAGAACACTCAAATACTGAATTGCATGCCAACGTGCCTCCATGTTTAATTTCATATTGTCTTCTATAAGGTTGAAGTCTGGCCTAATTCCTGATGCCATTCTTGGAGCAACAACTTTGACAAACAGAGACAGCACATGTACAAAACCTCAACAAATGCCACATACTACCTAAAACATTAGACATTTTATATTAACATTGTCATCATCCATATCAATATTATCCAACTAAAATCCGCTTTAGAACTTATTTAACCTCTTCCAAACACTATTTCTCTGGTTTTTCCTATTCAGTTCCTTGAGAAAGGGGCTACTCCTCTGCAGTCAGACAGTGTACACCACACTGAAAGCATCTAGGGAAGAAGGGCTGGGAACCCTACTCTGGGAGCAGAATGAGGAACCATTTCTGGCCACACAAGCCAGTTCTTTTTATGTCTTTTCTGTCTCTAGTGCCTATGTAGATCACCTAACACAAGGGCTGTTTTGAATGGTTTTATCCAGCCAGCAAGCTAACCCTAAGTAACAAATACAACAATACATACACAACTGTACAGAATAAAAAATTAATGGTGTTAGAGAAGGATGATGCACAGAGACATTATGTGTGACACTGGGGAGGAAGTGGGGGTAAGTGTGCATGGTTAATATGAAAAGATGTCAAAAAAAATGAAGCATAATAATAGTGCAATTTATCCTTGCTAAACGTACTGCACTGTGCTATAATTAAATATGAAAACCTAAATTTATCTCTATGTTCGGCTGTCATTAACTTAACAGGGAGTGCACATGTTCTAATCTAATGGCTGATTTTTTTCTCCATGTGCAGCATATTAAAATGTATATTAGCCTCAAGGTGCATAAACACAAAATAATAGACCAAAGGTTTTGGCCTGTGGAGAAAAAAAATCCATGCTCAAAGGCCATCAAGTAGCTGGTGATGCAGGGGAGACACTCACTTAGCCTCATTAAGCCGAAGCTCTCTTTTGCTTGTCTTTTGTTCTGCATGACAGCAGCCTCTTTGTTGTATAATAATTCATTCCAAGTTCGTTCCAAGCTACCGAAACTGGTGAACTGTGGCCATTTTAATGAGCAGTATTGGTGGTATGCATAATCTGGAAGCCACGTGGACCAGGCAATCACAGAGCACTGCAGCCAGAAAAATGAGATACTGTCGAAATCACAAATTTGTCAAGTTGTTTTTGGACAGGGTATTATAATAAGCACTAAAATATGCATCTTATTACTCTGCATCTGCCAGTCAAAGATCACTGTAATGAATGCATGCTGCAGGGTATGACCAGGCCGTTTCCCTAAGTAAAACAAACTGCAGAGTACAAAAAAAGAATTATGTATTTTTGGCAGTGCCTGAATTTTTTGTTTTAATCCTTTTGCATCAGGAGTTGGATTTTCCTGGCTTGATGTCCACTGCCAGCAGTGAATGCACTAAAACTGCCACAGCCAAGGAGTTAGTGTGAAATGCATGGTTTTCTTAATAGCCACATTTACTGCCTGTGCATCTGAAACTTTAAACTCCATGCTCAAAGCAAATTTAGCACACAGTACATATAAACCCCCCAAAGATTAAAGTATTTAAAATATACTTTAATAATCCTAGCTCCTTTTGTTTTACACATTTCTACTGCAAATGGCTTCACCGTTAGGGAAGATACATTTTACGTAACCTGCTCTCTCTGTGAGAAACAGCACTGTAGGTAATCACAACATAAACTTCCATAATAGAACAATTAGGGAAAAAAAAGATTTTAAAGTGGTACTTTTTTTTCTACAAATTTGTCAGACTCATAATTGAGCTCAGCTTGAAAGGCTGGGAGGTTCACCAATGGCAGCAAAGCTGGTAAATACGACTTGTGCAGTGGGGTGCAGAGCTCTCGCCACAGAGAACCACCAGACTCTCACCTGAAGCAATGCCTGTGGAGGCCTTTCATCATCAGATGAGGAGCTGAAAGGCTAAGCGGGGAGCAGAAGGAAAGGACTTATTTCCTCATCTTCCTGCAGATAATGGTGCAGATGTATTTTTGGGCAACCCAACAAGCATTTGCAGGAAGAGTCCCTGAGTGTGCTGATGCGAGTTCCCATAATATCCTAAAGTAAGAGGTTTCTTGATCAATACTGGCTTATACTTAAAAGGCTTTGTCTGGCTGAAAGCCATATTTCAGGTCCAAGTTTTAGCTAATGGGAAAGAGGATCAAACAGCTCTCTTGGGTTTGTGAGGCCAGGGTTGGTGGCAGGGGAAGCTACAGGAAAGGCTTTTGTGAGAAGCTGTTAGAAGGTTCCCCGTGTCCGACAGAGCCAAGGCCAGCCAGTGATGGACTCGTGGCTGGCCATAAGTGAGCCAGCCAGGAATTACAGTAATGCCTCTGTGATAACACATTTAAGAAGGAAAGAAAAATTATTGCACAGAAGTAATTGCACTTGGAGAAGTGAGGAGGGAGAACACAGGAGAGGAACAACTGCCCACAAATTTGTTTTCCTAAAGAACAAGGAGCACTTCCAAAAATGAAGGGTGAAAACCTCTGCTCAGTGATGGTAGTCAGAGGTCTTGAAAAATCTGAAGGCAGACAAAACTCTATGATGCAGCAGTGGTTCTTGCATGGCTGAGTTCCCAAGGGTTTTTTCTCCGCCATGCAAAAGACTACTTAGATTTGACTGCAGTACAGTTAGAATTTAGCAGGTTTTTTTATACTGTTTGGAAGACTCAGATTTTAGTACTCACAGACAACTTTTAGGAAATGAACATTTTAGTCCAAATGGGAAGTCTGTTCCAATGGGAAGTCCACTCAGAGAAGAATATCAGAAGGTTGCTAAATTTAAGGTGATGAAATGTCATTGAAGTCATACACTGTGCATGTACAGCATCATTCTTTCTCATCTGCCTGGTGAATAAAGCTAGTGTCTATAGATGTCTTTTTAACATTTTTAGTACAGCACAACCTAAACAGTTGAGAACTACCCACTGAGTTCCTTTGGGTTTTTGTATATTTCTGGAATAAAGATACTTAAATTATTAGTTTTTGTCATTTTTAATTTTTTTATCATTTAGACATGATGATCACTTGTTCATAATTCTTGGTGCTGAAAGCAAAATATCAAACATCTATATATATTCTTTTCCTACAAACACACCTACCAGCTGAATGCATGGCAAGATTTTTGGTTAGCTACCTGGCATGTATAGCAGCCACTGCATTAAGTATGATTTTTGTAGGTGACATTAATGGAAGTTTTTACAGAGACACACTGTACCACTTCTGTGATCACCAGCTGACACAGTGCATTTCTGGGACAGAATCACAGAAGGAATGAACATACTCTCTGGATTATCACCCAGAGAGTGATAATCAGCTCTCTGGATTAAGATCAGCGAGCAACTAATAAAGGAGTCCTGTAACAAACAGACAAGGTGAGACAGCGAGACACACAGGGGATCAAATTGCACCTCTGGGGAATACTACACTGTGTTCAGATACCTAGTGAGAACAGAGTTATCTTTATTGCTCCTGGTCATGTATGTTCCTGAGAAACTCGTGAACATTATTTTAAAACATAATTCTATTAATTTTGTATTGTAAGGAGACCAACTGTGCCCTTCCTCTGGTTTATGCAGTCACCCTAATAACTTTGGGTTGTAAGAGTGTGCACTACATCTTAACTGTCTTCCTGACTGCATCAGGCACTTGATCTCAGTCCTAAATTCATTCTGAGGTAAGTGTGCTTTTACACAAGTTCTTCTTTGAAGGAGTCAGTGAGAAGCACTCTGGTGTCATCCTTACTTTGCCGTTCTCTCATCTCAGCATCAAGATTTGCACACTGAGATTAAACCTGAGACAGGCTGACAGCTTTTATTCCATGCAAAGGTCACTCAGAGTTTATATTAATGACAGTCACCTGTGCCAAGGTTTCAAGTGTCAGGTCCTCCCACAGAAAAAAACAAAGCAAACAAACCCAACTCAACAAAAGCAATGAGGAAGGAAGCCCAGAACTCTGGCTTTGGCCACCTCTGTGAGTCTGACACAGCATCTGTGCCAGGACTCTCTCCAGAGCTGTTACAGATAGGTTACAACCACAGGAAAGAATGAGCACAATTGGTGGAGCTATGGAAACCTGTGTCACCCAGTGACTGGGAACCAATGAGGCTGGCATTCCTAAGTGGGAATCTCACTCCTGTTATAGGCAGTGTAGTACCACAGGTCACATCCTGGACAATGGCTCCAGCAGCAATTGCTGTGTTAGCAAAAGGGAAAAAGCTACTGAAAAGACTATCAGAAAATAAATACTGCTGGCTCAAAGATAACAAATTTAGGGTCTACATACAAAAATAAATAGATTCTGCAACAGTGAGAAACAGAAAAAGAGCACTCAAGTTTCCAAAACATTTTCCAGTGCTGTGGTGCTTCTGATATTTCAAGGGCTATAAATTATCAGAAGTATTAGTTTCATTAATGCAGAAGGATGAACAGATACTAATCAACATGAATCTCTTTTTCAGGCAAAGCATTTTATGTTTGCTATTTAACTGCTTGTTATATTACACTATTTAGCACAGTACTTTCAGTATTCTCTCTGTTTAGGAAGGAAATTATTGTGATAAATGTAACACCTGACAGTGACAACTGTTCAGTTCGTCATTTATCTGGTGACTGCATGGCAAGACAACTTCAGTTTGAGGTTAGGAGTACCATTTAGAAGAAGGTATTTATCTTTTAGTTTACTCTGGTCATCAAATACTAAAATATTTCACGACAAAACTCCACTGTGTCACTCTGCTCTTGCAACACTCTGCAGTCAGCATCTGTTTGGTGCTGAAACCAGGGTGGATGATGAATTATAAAAAGAATAGTCCACCATCACATAAAAATACAGACATTAACATTCAATATTGCACTGTGAATCAAAACAGATACCATTATGAACATACTTATCTGGGAACAGAATGGCTCCTAAATCTGTAATTTATTTAAACTGGTAGAGGCTTAATGAATTTGTATACAATCAGAAAGCAAATGGTTCTTGATGCTGGTGAAAATAATTCTCCATCACTTCCATATTACTAAAATGTCAAATGTCTGACCTTCCTATCCCCGTGATTCTATTTGAAAAGAACAGTAATCTTGTAATGAAAAGGAGGATGATTCCTGTATATTTTAAAATCTACTGCATCAAACCCACAATATATCAAAATCAGCAGATTAACTTTGTTGTTTTTGTTGTTTTTGAATGCAAATGTTCATCTGTATTTGCTGCTTAGCTTCTTAAGAGGTCTTACTGAAGAAACTGCATTTCATCTCATGGTATACACCAACACAAATTGGGGCAGCTCCTTATGTCTCTATAAGGCAGGAATTTGACTGTCACATTTTACTTCATATATAACATATACATTCCCACACATTATTTTATCAATGAGAAAATATCAATAGGTTCTTTTCTCTGTTCCAAACAGAGAGTAAGGACATGCTTTTTAGTGAATTCATTTTAGAAAGAGACTCACAAACGTGTTAATGACTTGCTGCCAAGCAAGTTAGATATTTGTGTTTGAATTGAGATGAAACTACAGTACTTAACTAAATTTACTAGGCACAAGTACATGAAATCCAATATTGATAATAATTTATGAAAGTAAGAATACTGATTCCTACAATACTGCAAACTTAGTTTATGATAACATAATTAGTTACACTAATAACACTGCTTAGGCACAGTCTTGCTAATTAGGATATTATAAATATTAATGATATCAGGTCTTTGTATTTGATTGCCCCTAGTAGGATCATTTATCACGGTATTTCCAGTTACCAGAGTTATATTATTTTTCTTCCTTTCCCTTGTATGTTCATTCCTGGACAAACAGCCATCCTGAGCTTATGCCTAAAATGCATCAATAGCTTATCAACAATGCAGCCTGCTTAACTTTAAATGCTATTATTTAGTAGGAATGTAACAATGCTATAGTTCAGTGCTAATACAAATACACAATAAATTATATTCTGTATGTCTTTTAAATGTCTAACAGAGCCAGCCACACAAGATTACATAGGGCTTTGTTTTTATTCTTTTTCATGTGACCTGTTTGAAGTTAAGATTCCTTTGAATTATTAAATGCTTCCTTACAGCATATTTTCATGCAACCTTTTTAAGTTAATTATCAATGTAGTGACAAGCAAAAAAAGACTAAAAATTACAATTTTTTTTTCTCATTCAAAAGGACAGGAGAAACATCTTTGACAATGGTTGTCTCTTTAGTAAAATACAAAGGTAAAACAAAGACAGAACACCGAGTGCAGCTTGAAAGAAGAATTACAACAAATCTGTAACATGATTTGGAAATGCTGTGTAGGTTTCCACAGGTGTTAAAGGAAAGAAGTTTAGCTATAACCCTTTGAGCCTGGTTTAACTGCTTAACATAAGTAGATGAAAATGAAACTGCTTATATCTTGGTTTATTTTTAAGCAGTGTATTATCCAGAGCTTTAGGAATAGGATTGTCTTTCCTCCTTGAAGGTAATGTTATAATTTTCAGAGCTCCACAGAGAACAACAACAATATAGGAGTCTCTAATCTCCTGCTAAATCCAATTCCAGTCATCAGCAATGATAAGCAGAGATTTGGAGGCGTTTGACACTCCAAATCCTATTCCTTTGTAATTCTTTACTTTTTACAACATTTTCAACAGTCGTACACCAGATTTTTGGAAGGATAATCAATAGGCATGATGTATAACTGAAATCAGTCTTCAAAGTGATCCCCTCTAGTAACCAGAAACAAAAGCTTGGCCTCCCTGCTGTGCAGGTATTTTGCTTAGAGCAGGAGGCAGCCGGGCATCAGCAGGAAGCCAGTTACACCTCCCTGCCTCTCAGTAGGGATCAGCAGGTGCCCTGGTGGAGGGGTGAGCAGGGCTGGGGCAGCTGCAACCCACTGCATCTGTCAAAAATCCCCAAAAATGCTTTTGTATCAGGGAACTACTAGAGCAGAGAGGAAAGACAGTCCAGAGGTTAGGATTTCATGCTGACCATCATTTACATTCCCATTTCATCACAGACTTTCAAGGTTTGAAAGATCTTGCAGAATTTAGTAACTTGCCTGGTGTCAGCAATCCTCACTTAGGACATCCCTGTCTTGCAGAGAGTTTGAGCATCAGCACACATGAAAGACCACGAGATGCTCAGGTATGGTGACTGACGGACCACTCCTACCTAATCTCACATTCCAGCTAACAGCTGTTCCCGTCTCAGCTGCTCAGAGCCAGTGCAAGAGGGTTTTTGCATGTCTCCTGAATGTTGCACCCTGGCTAAAACACCCAGGAGCTTCTGGCACAAAATTAGGATAAATCTGAAGTGAGTTGAGTTTCACGAAAACAAGCAGTTCCAGAACTTTTTCTAATGCATTTTGAATTTTACATCCTATATTTTTTTAAAGACATGATGTTATTAATCATGTGAAGAGATCATATTTATAGTAAAAATGTTAGCCTGTATCAAGTCATTTCAAGTTTGTCTTCTTAACCTGCCTACGTATTTGTTAATAGTCAGAAGGAAAATGACTTGGTGACTAATTGTGACAGCAGCAGTGATTAATGAAGGTAAGTAGCAGAAACTGCATACAATGATTATGGAATTACATTCAAAACATAGTGATACTATACAGGAATGGCAATAAAACAACATACCTTTCCCATCAGATCAGCAATTCTAAGCACTGGTTTTCCTTTCTGATGGCGCATGGTTGCAGGACTCTGTCCATCCCAGTCTTCAAGTTCCTCAATGCTTTTCAGGTAAAGAAGAGCTTTCAGTCCAGTGCAGTAGTCATCAATGACAGTGAAATCTTGATTTTGGATCGCACTGCACACCTACGAAACGCAAGTCACTTATCAGCTCCATCCTGGCAGAGAAGCCTATGGAATTAGCAAGCTTTTTGGATTTACTGATTATCAGGTGACCCTTCCTGCAACCCCACTGGGTAAGAACTACAAGGATTCAGGATTATTGTCTGATTAATCCTATGTCATGATGTCACCACTGCAGTACAGGAAAGGAAGGGCTCAATAACACCAGTTATGCCCAGATTCCCCAGCAGCAGCCCTTGGACAAGACCTGAGGGCTGTTCAGAGACAAACCTACAAGCCCAGCCCCAGGTGTGCCTGCTGGGGAGCTGCTGCTGAGCATGCCAGCACACTGGCAAACCCCCACCTGTGCTCAGAGCTCTGCCTGCAGTGGTGCCCCCAGCCTGCACAGGCATAACCAGCTAGGTCCCAGCCTAGCAAATCACAGAGCCACTGACTTGCTGGGACTGGAAAGCATCTCTTGAGATCCTGTTATTCAACCTCCAGCTCAGAGAAGGGCCAACTAGAGGAGGCCACCCAACACTGTATCCAGCCAGGATTTGAATATCTCCAACTACACCTCTCTGGGGAACCTGGTTCAGGGTTCAATCTCCCTTGCAGCTTTTTTTCTATTTAAATGGAATTTCCTGTGTTTCAGTTTGTGCCCATTGTTTCTTGCCATTCCACTGGATAGCCCTGAGATGAATCTGGATCCAATGGAAATGTCTCAGCAAACAGCCCTCATTAAACTGACCTGTTAGTATGGGGTGAGCATTGCCAGGCACAGAACAGAACAATCCCCTTCTGCCACTCAGTGCAACTGAGAGGCCACTTTATTTTAGATACTTTAGAAACATAAATAGCAATGAAGCTTTATAAACATATAAAGTTGTGATCCCTGACCTGCTTAACATGTACACACAAAACTACAGGCAGCAGAAAATAGTCTGACCATTTACATGGGTTCTTCTAGAGCATGTTGGGGATATCAGCTCAGGCTTAAACCCACAGAGATCCCCAACCACACTAATAACTGAATAAAAAAAATCCCTGACTGTTGTCTGAATGCTTCTCATTAGCTAAACTCTAATCAGCCATCAGTGACAAGGTGCAGGGTTGATTGAGTGCCATTAATTATCAGTCCCTGGAAATGCTCTGAAATTCCACATGTGTCAGTGTTTTCAGCCTCTGATTCAGCTTTTATTGTGAAAGCTGAAAGGAATGCTCCTGATAATACCTTGACTCCATGCACACACAGTGAACACAACAATGAAATAGCCACCTACTTTAGAACATAAATTGGTGCACACAGACACGCACAAACACATCCACACTTCTTCAATGTGGAAACACACTTCAGATCATAATTGACATCAACACTTAAAAGCATTGGAAATATGCTATTGTTTTCCCCATTTCAGAAATGACAATAGAGCTTGCAGTCCTGAAGACAGGTACACATCATATTGGGAAATATACTACTGCTGAACAAGAGAAAAAAAAAGCTATAAAATAAGCACAATAACATTTTTTATGCAGTGCATTTACATTACAAAAAAAATCTGTTTCTCTGGAGAAACAGTGTGGGCATTAATTAGGCCTGTTATACCTTCCACAGGATTCAAGACTGGGGTTTTTTTTTAATGGCAATTATAGAGAGCATCATAATTACTTCCCATACAGTTATTTAACTGCAAAACTCCACTGATGTTTTCTGTACAGCAAGGAATTCTCTGGGCTTCTTTAGTGCATGGGTAACACTTTTATTATCTACTCTTAAAAATACTAAAACTGGAAAAAAAAAGCAGTTAAAAGCCATGTCATGTCACTTGAAACAAGTTCAGACACTTTTGTCAAAATCCTGCAATATTTTGACAGGATGTATACACATGAGATACACCCGAGGATACCTGTAATAATCTTATAAATAAAAAGGCTTTTACTGTTTTCCAGCTTGTGGTGCAGTGTTATGAACTACAATAATATAAAAATGTGTGGAAGATAATAACACACTAGGAGCTATTTGTCTTCTCTGTGATTCTATATGCAATGCACTATATGCACTTCCCTGAAAAGCCAAGAAAATTCCAGAACTCAAGGCAAAATGCAACTTTTAAGAAAAATGTAAATGTCTGCACTAAAAAAAAATGCTATATGACATAGAAAGACTTAGAACAAAGAAATGGTCTCAAACAATCCTCCTCTTCTGTAGAAACCTTATGACTGTGGTGCCCAATGGTGTGGATAATTAGCAAAAGACATGCCTTTCACTAATTTCACTGGGATAAAAGCAAGTGCTTATGTTTATGGGCCTTTCCTAGAACAAGAGAGCTTCAAACATTAAAACATACGAAACCAACTGCAATAATTTTGCCATGTATTTGGTGAATTCCAAAATTCTGAACTTATGTTCCACAAATCAGATGGTGAGATTTGTATTTTAGGTTTACAGTATCTTCCATCAGTCAATGTAGAAACCTTTACAGCATTTTAAAAGGTGGTGAACAAAGTCAGGATAAAAGGTCGCCATGACCCATCAGCCATGACAATTCCTACACCACAGAGAGAGGTTTTTAGCATCATACCTGGCTGCCTCTGAATCACCAGTTTAAATGACACTGTGTCCTCTTTTCAGCACAAGAGCAGTGGCAATAGACCAGGTGAGACTCAAACTCAGGCATCCGGAAAAATCACAGAAGAACTGAAGCGGCCCCTGCACAGCTCATTAACGCCCTGCTCTGCTCCAGCTGCTGCACTGGGAGCAGGCACTGCCCTCCCCTGCACAGCTCAGTGCTGCTGAGCCCCCTCTGCTGCAGCCCAGATATCGCTGTACCCAAAATGGTTGCTACCACCTCTCATGTAATGTCTTATCAAACCACCTGAGGAGGAGATAAAGGTGAGAAGAGCTGTGTAAGGGCTGCTGCCCCTGCCTCGCACACAGACGGAGCAGCAGCAGGACCTGCAGCCAGCCCTGCCCCTCTCCTCAGCATCAGGCTGGTGCCCACCAAGCACAGCGCTTCCCTTTAGACGCTGAAGCGAAAACCTGAAGAGCAGTGAGACTTTCCAAGTGAGAGCACAGCCCTGCTGTGTTGTGCCAGAGCAGCGGTCTGCATCCCGTGGCCAGGAGAAGCCGCTCACGGAGCAGTGCGCGGAACAGAGCGCGCCCGGATCCGCTGCTTGCGCGGTGCATCAGCCCCGGCTCTGGCAAGCAGCACTGCTGGGACGGCACCTGCTTAACAGCCCTTAGTCCTAAATAATCCAAGTGGATCTGTTTAATGAGTAAATTAACATTCAGCTAGCTGTTCACTGACCCAGCCCTTCACCTGAAACATTTAGGTAGAAAGTATCTTCTGTGGAAAATGAGAGACTGGCCCTGTGGAACATCCTATGGCACACAGTAAACCCAGGTCACAACAAAGCTGTCAGCTCTACTGCTGACAAGTGCTGTCCTGCTGTCTTGCTTGTGTTGGTCTCTAGAAGCTGGACTAGAAGAGAAAGGTGCTACATATTTCCTGTTTAGTATTCATATTGCACTAAGACACAAGGAAATAAATTTGTACAAGCTTGGTTTTACTACATTGCCTGGCTCTGTCCCAGTAGTAGAACTGATACAATTTAATTTTTAACATGGGATCTCCTTCCTGTTCTCCCAGATCCAGACTCCAATGATTGCCCCTTATATCACAAAAGAGGCACCTAGGCCAACATGCAATGTATGGTCAATGATATTGTGCTCTCAGTATTCTGAAATCTCAGCATAAGTTACTGTAAGCAACTGTAAGTTACAACTCTAATCTATACAGACATGTCTGAGATACTAAAAGATACAATATCTGCTTTGCTGCTGGTAAACAGCCAAATTACCTAATTGGGGAATGGGGATGTGAAATGAATCACAGGTTAAGGCTCTAAGTAAAACTATTCTGCAAAATGCAATGATGGGAGAGGCACACAAAGGTCCCTGCTGATGTTTTTCATAAGAAATACCCAGTCTGCTCTATTACTAAATATACATAAAAAGTGAATATAACTTTGTCACCGGATCTAGACACACTACAAGTCTTACTTGAGGAACTGGAGTAAATTGTACAGAGATTATTACTGTGTAAAATAATTTTTATGGGTTAAAAGATTTTTATTGAACATTCACATGTATCTGAAACTTTTAATTCATATAAATTTTAAGAAAAATTCCCTGCTGGTGACAGGTACTTCTACATCAGTCACAAAACATTGTAAACCTTTGCTGTTAGCAGAATCATTACACTATAAAGAGATGCCAATTTCTGAAGTGTTTACTGAGGCAAATCCCCTGCACTGTTTCTTGAGAGCTCTGCCTGTGTAAGACTTTTCAGTTTTGTTCTTAGCTGTTTCTAGAAGCAATGGGAAGAATACCCAGACATTAAGTTTTATTTGTTTCACTCTCTACAAAAACGGAAGTGGTTCCTGTCCAAACTTCTGAGGGACTGCATGGAAGACCTGTGCCATCCATGCAGAATTTGGACAGAGTGCCTGAGGCATTTCCAGCCAGATCAGTAAAGCAATTCCTCTTCAGTGCATCCTCCCTTTGGAAGATCTTGTAGAGGAGAAATATTTTTCTGTAACACTAGAAGAGGAAACAGTGAAGTCCTTTTCAGGCTGTGCAGTCTCTCTTACCCTGCAACTTTCAGTTCTTACATAAACTCATTATTATATGGCAAAATCCCAGCTGGACAGGTAATGATGGGGAAGACAGTGCCAAAACTGAGCCCTAGTCCCTACCTGCATTATTTCTATTCCATCAATAGCTGAGATTTCAGCAGAGGCCAGAGAGGAGAAGCAGATCTAGACATGCTTGTGTCAGTTTTTCCTGACACTACTTTCACCCAACAAGAGGTATTGTGTATAATCTCATACACTGCTAGATCATCTCAAAAAATTGGAGCAGGTCAGAGAATCTAGAGTGCTCAATAATGTGCTGTTTTGCAAGAAGAGAGTAAATATTCTTGGTGTGACAGGACCTGTGTGAACAAAAATCCTGTTGTGTTCCAACTTGAAATTGTTTCAAAGCACTCTTAGAAGGCTTTGCAAGTTAGGAATTTGTTCTGGGAGTTAATAGCTTGGAGAAAATTTTAATTTTTACACCCCTCTGAAATATATGTATCTCTTTTCAGTATATGGGTGTAAAATAATTGTCACTTTTATGAAAACAGAAGTATCAGTAAGGAGGCAGATGGGTGGCAGTGATACATGGTCTAGAAGATTGATGGGTATATATTTGTATATATAAATGCAAATCACATAGCTTTACTGTTCTACCATATTAGTTTCCATTTGTTGTAGCTGTACAACATCAAAGCAGTGATGTCTCCATATATTGCATTTAGTGGTAATGTAACGGACTACCAAAAAAAAAAAAAAATCAAAGTGAGAGTTTCTAAGTAGTTTCCTGGCAATTGAGACAGCAGGCTCTTTCATCTGTGCTGTAACTGTGGCAGTGCATTGATTTAAACTCCTTCTGAGATCTCAAATGCTTTTATATTCGTAGGTCTCACTGGCTGCTTTCTTTTTGCCTTTTTTCCCCTTCAAATGATAAAATTCTAGCATTTAGCAGAATGCCATCTTGCTTCACCAGAAGATGGAGACTAATTTCAGCTTTGGTTCTAAACTGTACAGGTTTTGTAAATAAAATAGCTCTCTAAATGCCATTAGATTAAGAAATTGGCCTTTGACTTCACAATTTCTAATACTCTGACCACAGCAAAGGGATAAACAACTATTATTCCTCTGAGATACCTGTGAGAGGGTTTACAACCCATTAAAAATTGTGCTTTGCCATTAATTTGGTTGACTCTTTGAAAAAATTTTTCTGGTACCCTCAAATGGGAAATGAAAGGTTTACTATTTTATACTATATTTTCAATTTTAGCAATAATCATCTTTCTGTAGATGCTTTCTTTTCCTATTAAGAATTCTTCCTAATAAGTACTCAAGATATAAATTCACCTTCTTGCTGGAGAAACATTTATGAATGCCTGTTATTTAATGTATCATTGAAGCCACTGCTTTCTTGATTAGGTTCTATTGATTAGGATTCTTGTGAAAAAAACCTGAAACTGTGAATGAATGCAAGATGGTTCAGGAAGGACCGTATTTGTGCCCACCTGTGTATCTATATGAATTGCCAACATTAAGAAGGCTAATTTTATTGTAGAGGGCAAGCGCATTATGATAATCTGGGAGAAGCATAGACACAATTTAGGATTTATTCTCAAAGGCATCTTGCAAAAATTGATTTGACTAAAGGGAGATCTTTCTGGTCCATGCAATCTATATGCTGCATAGCTCTTGCCTATGGAAATTAAAAAGTGCATTTTCTAGCCCCTGTAAAATAGTTTTGAGATCTGTGCCCAGATCTCCAAAGCAAAAAGCAGCAGACACTGCACAGGTTGTCTGACACAGTGCTCATAATGATGTGGCCAGAGCTGCAGTGTGAGAGCATGCAGACAAATACAATCTCCTCTGAGAGGCATTTCTGTACGTACAACCTTCAGGACACCAATGTCTGTGGAAAGGCTGCCTCTAAAACAATGGTTCCTCCTCCTCATGTCTCGTTGAACAACCAACTTACCAGAACATTAAATGCATAGCCTAAATTACCCTTTCTATCTAATTACTACTTCTGCTAGAGGGCTGTAGGATTAAGAACATTAGGGGAAGTGGTTTCTCAGACAATGTGATACAATGTCGGGAAAAAACCTCGAGACTCTTTGTTTTAAAGAACAAATTTGTGAAAAAAGAAAGCTTCCAAAATATTGATATAGTACAGATGGAATGATTTTATTCACTCACATTATCTGCCTAAGTGACTCTAGAGATAGAGGTTAGCAGATGGGATGTTACTTAACAAGTCTTCAGAAACTGGATTGACGCAAAACTGAATTGGACGATAGCTGATAGCCTTTTTAAAACATTATGACTGAACTAATATACATGAGCTAATGAATTACTGTTTGTTTCAGAGTCTAATACAGCTTTCAGAAAGCAGTTTGAAGGACTGAAATATTACATCTATGAATTGTCTGAATTATGGGGAAAAACGCCCACCTAATCTTTTTTACTGAGTCCTAAAGTCCTAATGAGGGGAGGGCTTACTAGTGACACTCTGAGGGATAAAACATAGAAGAAATATTCAAAGATACTGATAACTCCAGGCTCTGAAAAGCATGCAACCATTCACAAAAGGCTTACGACATCTATTTTGAAAAAAAGAAAAAAGACTGGATAGTCCTATGCCATGTGGGTCTCAGTAAGTCAGTGAAGTATTCCAGATATTTTGTTATATCTCAAGAAATTTCATCAGACAATCTTGAGATAAATTGTCATTCTGATCCTAAGTACAGGCTAATGTAAGTAAATAATGGAGCTCAAAATTACTTAAAAGGAGAAGGTCTCCAGCCCATGCAAGACAAGCTTATGGGATAAACACTGCAACAGATTGGATCCTCTCTACAACAGGACAACAAAATGCTGACCTGCTGTCAAGCAGAGCTGAGCTGGCACTTTGGGAGCATGGAGGCAGGTAGGGAAATATGGATGCAGCAGCTGGGCAGCAGGAAGAGCCCCACAGCTCTGTGCTGAAGCCACAGCAGCCTCCTGACACAGGCTTACAGAGAAGCTTCCCCAGCACCAAGGGGATGGCTCAGAGAGACCTCAGAGAACCTGATTTTGGGGGCTGCAAGACAGATCTTGTTCATGTACTGCACTCCAGCAACCCCGGGCAGTTGTGAGTGGCCAACAATGAAGGAGGAGAAAAAAGCTGAGAATCCATTAGGCACTTATCAGATGATGAGGGCACGGCAGGAGATAAGAACACTGTAAGGGATCCTTTAGGAATGTTATCCAATGCCTTAATTCCTAGCCTACTCAAATCTATTTCTCCTCCCTCCCCTTAAGTTCTCCAATGCCAATTAATGTATCTTCAATCTAAACAGCTAAACTGGGTGTTTGGGAGTGGGAAACTGGTGCTTATCAAGGGACCCCAAACGATGCAATTTCATATCCCATGTGTCTGAGAGGGGAAATACAGAATAAATCAAGAATTTTCAGAAGGCTCCCTGAGGTAACTGTGGGTTTTTTCCCCTGTCAACCACCCCTAGAGGAATGGTTATATTTCCTTATCTCACTAAAGCATTCTGTCAGTTCTTGGAACTACAAAATGAACCTTTATGCATTAGGTGGGCACACACATTGATAAAAGTGCTGATCACGATCATCTTTCCTAAGAAAACAAATATGATTCCACATGCCTTGAGCATTGACGAGTCAGGAAAACAGCTTCATAATCAGCCATGTATAGCAAATTGTATCATTGTACTGCAGATCTACAAAATAAATGATAGCTTTGGAAGCAGATGAACTAACTCCCCCGTGTAAACAGTCCAATCACACATAAAGGTTCTACAACTATCTTTAAATACATGCTGAATATCACATCATATTTCATTTATTAACACCCAAAGGTCTCGCCTCTGTCTTAAAAGTACTGTTCTGGAAAATGAAATCCTTGAGCTCTCCCAGTGGCTCTGCAGCTGCTGGGACATCACCAGCTGTGTCAGGTAGATGTAGGTTTGTTTGACCCATTTCCACAGGCCATAACCTTCAGCTCCAAAGAAATTTTTATAGTAGGTGCCAATTAAGTCACTCAGATCTGGTAGTTTGATGATAAAAGTAATCAAGTATTACACAGCAGTCTGAGTGTTTTTATGTTTTTGTTTTCTGAGAGCAAGCCAACAGGAACACCATCATCTCTAGAACTGAGTTGGTCTGTTATCCCATTTTTAGAAAGGTGTATTTGTCAGAGATGAGTGTAGTTCTAGGAAAGCATGCTTTTCAGAAAAAAACAGTGTTCTGAAAATCATGTGGAAAAGAGTTTCAAAATTACCAATATGTGCTGTTTGACAACATGGAATGTAATGGCTCCATTTAACTTGAAAATGTCTGTTTTACAATCCAAGTTAATTGGAATGAAAAGGTCAAAATCAAAATATGTTGCAAAAAGACTGAAACAGATTTGATTCACCCAAATAATATTTTTGTCTTTAAATGTGTTAATTCCACACGTTTTTAGAATTTTGATTATCAGTCTAAACTGGAAAAGTTTTCCATGCTTAAACTTCCCTGTGACAGAATAACTATTTCCTCATCACAGGCAATAGCTGGTCTCATTAATGCCTAACAGATCCAGGATAGACCTTCAGTGTTCATCCCAGGGCACTCTGAATCAGACACAGCAGGAACTTGAGATCTATTCTGATTAAATGAAATTTGTCAATGAACAACAGTTCCCTCAAAGAAATTTTCAACAAATTCTAATGAGAACCATCTACTTTGGAACATCCTCCTGTGACCAGAATTTTGAAAGCTGCAGACCTCTCAAAATCAAACAGAAAAGCAATTTTTCTATCTTGGAACCTCAATTCAGTCCTGCAATGATTAACCCCTCATCCTTGTGAGTCTTTCCCTCTAGTACTCTCACATTATATTTCAGCTAAAATTACTTTCATCCTCTATCAGCTTGCCTGTACGAATTTGTGCAGCAGCTGCTGTGTCCACTGAAGAGTGAGATTCATGTGAACAAAATAGTTCTGACCCTGCGAATCCTTCGTGTCAGAGATAAAAACCCACTTCCACATTTCCTTAGGGATTGTTTTACCTATCTCCATCCAAATAATAAATATCAGCAAGAAAAGCAGCAACATAACTGATGATATTGAAGGAAGTTAAACCCTTTCTTAAATGTATTGCCAGCTTCCAAAATGACAGTTTAGAAAAACAATGCTTTCTCTGCTTCTTTTGTTCTAATTGCATGGATAAAAGAACCCCTCATCAGTCAGATCAAGCTGTGTCAGGGAGCTTGTGCTGTAACAGGAAAAAAATTATTGCTCCCTCCTTCCTGGGCAGAAAACCCATTTTTCTACAACTGGGAAAAGCAAAAGATCAGTGACCAAACTGCAGGTAGCCCAGCACCAAGCCCCAGCTGAGCTGCACAGCAGTGCATTGCTGTGCCAGGGTGGGCTCCAGGACCATGCCTTCCCTGAGCACAGCCTCTTCCACTGCTGGCTTCCCCTTTCTTCCTTTCACTGCCAGGAACAGCCTCTGCCTGAAAGATCAACAAAGCTGCTATAATATAAAGAGGAAAATTTCTTAAATGTGTTTTCCTTGTATGACTGACAGTGTTTCCAAGAACTTCTCTGTTGACAGAGCTTTGCAATACTGAATGTTTTACCTTCTCCCTTTTTGGAAAACAAGTTCCCTGCAGTTACAACACATATAACATAAAAAAAAAAAGAAAACCACCCTAAAAAAAAATAACTCCACAGGAATTTTCCTAAGAAACTATTGGAAATGGCAGAAAGGAATGAAGAAACAGCATTTTCCACTATGCTCATCTTGCTTTGTATTTATTTTCAATATCCAACTAGGAGCTGGCTACAGTTTCAGTTTCAATTTCCAGTCACCTCCACACATATTCAAGGGAACTCAATCTACAACAGAGCCAGCTTCATGTCTGAAAGCAACATGAGCTGAGTAAAACAACTTGCCTATAATTTGGTTAATCAACAATTAACCAAGCCTCTTGTGAAGACTCATCTCCATGTTGCATTTACTTTGTACACTTTAAACAACACTCACTCGGTGTCAATTCACACCATGTGCTTTGTCCACATGGAGAACAGCTCTCTGCCTGTTCATGCAAGAGAGCAGCAGCACAAGTCCACATCAGCAGTGTGAATCCACCCCAAAAATAGGTGCAGCACTACTGGGCTTTCAAAGGACAAGCTATACTGTGGATCCTTGGGAGAGATGGAGAAAAATATATTGCCAAAGCAATTATTCTTCCCATCCCCTCAATTCTGAAAGTCATTGTGTTGCCAGACCCAGAGGAGCAGGGTAGACACCCAGGCAGGGCAGGAAAGGGGAGCAGGCCCACTGTCCCCAGGAGAACAAATCCCCTGCAGAGGCTGGGAATGATTGCTGCAGGACAGCATTTGAACTGATGCTCAATTGAGACCTAATTGTTGGTAAATAATTACTACCACACAGTAATAGTTGAAACTACTTTGCATGAGAATTCATTACAAGAATGACAAATAGCAATTGTTACAGAATGAGCTTTAATTCACTCTTACAAATTTATGAAATAACAATCCTATCTAGGCAGACTTCATTTACTAGCTGGTGAAATGAGCAGAAATAAAGGAAAACTAATAGATAATTCCCCTAAGCAGCTCCAAATGTAGAACTAATGCAAAACTACACAAAATAAAAGGCATTATTAGTGTTGAATTTAGTCTGTAACTTTACAATGTGCTAATTTGAATATTGCAACTTTTCATAAAAAAGTGGCAAAAACAACATGTAAGAATCAATAACGAAAATCTGTTCTAATTTGATGGGGTTTTTTACTACTAAAAGGAAAAAAAAACTTTATAGATTGTTTTTATTTGACAAATTCTGATTTTCTTTAAAAGAAATTCTCACAGAAGATTCTCACTATCAATTAGCAATTTCTCTCCCAATAGTCTGTAAAGGAGCAAGTGTGGCAGTCCTCTAATTACTTTTTGTTTTATTAGCAAAGACAGACAGTTGAGAACAGGTTGAATTTCTGTAATTAGCACTGGGCTAGGAAAAAACCAGAAAATAATGAAATATTTTCAGAAGTGAATGCTCGGATATGTCTGTCCCAACTCTTTTCTCTCTTTCACATTCATTTTTCTTAGGATTTTATGTCGACATGTTCAAACAGCACTTTGTTCCCTCTTTTGTTTCTGCACGTACCGCAAATTTCATCTCTGCAGAGAAGGGCCACTCCATTCAGTGCTGTATCCATTGAAGACTTTTCTCAGTGCGTGCCTCTGTGAGCAGTGGAGCTAATGATATCTGGCTTCCAGCAGCTCTGTGTCTCCTGGTTGGGTTCTCTGACGTCTAATAAGGTGTGACTGCCAATTAAAGCCTTTCCTGTGGCTGACACAGTGCTGTCCCATGCGGGCTCTCAGAGGTCTAATAAAGGTGAGCTCATAGTGTGCTTGTGCTTACAGTGAAGGAATGCAGCTACTCTCCCTCCTCTGCCTTTTTTTTTTTGTTTCTCAAAATTTGTTAGAGTAAAACACTCTCCCTTCTGGCAAGTTTCAGTGAAAATGGCCACAAAAGCTCAAATGTGATGGAAGATACTCAAATGGATGTACAAATACCTATCAAGTTTCTTTGGAAATACAGTCTAAAACCTGCTCTTTCTACAGGAGACTACACTTATCTCAATCAAAGGACTTACCACTGAAAAGTGGTTTTGCCTTAAGTGGCATTTTTTTTCTTAAAAATCTTAGTGGGTCTAAAGTACCATCCCTTGAATCTTGTCTCATATCATTTTGGTAGCCTGACACCGCATTCAGCAACCTATTTTTCTCTCAATTTCAACCATGAGAGAAGAATCAGGTCTAGCACCTTAACTTCTCAGTGCCATGGACAGCTTTGTACAGAAAGGTTTTGTTTTCTACCCCTAACGCCACAGCCTGTGTCAGAAACCTCAGAGTGCCCAGCTGGTGCCCAAGTGTGCCTGTCCTTGGGCTCAGCAGCCCTTGGGGCACTCTGCCTGGCACAGAGCAAAGCCTGCAGCCCCTGTTCCCCCATGTGCCTTGTGAGGACAGGCGGGGGGCAGAGGCAGGGTGGGCTCTTTGGAGTCCAGGCAGGAGAAGCACAGCCTTGCTCTGCACACCCATGGCACCCTGTGGCTGTCTGAGACCTGCAGCAATCCACCCGGCTTCATTCTCCTCATGCAGGGCTGAGACAAAGGACTCTCTAGCATTCAAAATCATGGCTTTTCATTGCAAGACAAAGTATTTTTTCCCCAATGGTTATCAGTAGAAACTTAACCTGGAATTTCAAAACACAGGGCCAGCTCCCTCACTCCCCTGCTCTGCACTCCCATGACTTGAATGCCTTTTAGTTCTTCACTCTGCATTAAATGGCATGAATAGTAATTCCAGGCTGAGAATTTTTTGGCCTGATTTAATCCTCACTTAACTAAAGTATCAGAGTCTTCACTGACTTCAACAGACACTGACATGAACTAAAAAGAAGAGTAATGAAGTGCATAGAGAACCACATCTCTACTCTGCAGTTCTGTAGCCATAAAAAAATTATAGAGTTCCTTACAGGGTTTAACATTTGCACAAATACAATAAAAATACTGTCTCATAGATCAATTCCCATGATTTTGTGATGGAAAAGCCTGTTTATTCACACACAAAGGGCCATCCTGCTGCTATAAAAATCTCTCAGCTAAATGCTTCAGTAAAAAGACTGCTGAAGAAAAAATAATAATCAAATTGTCCTAAATCCCTTGAGACTTTTGTTCCAAAGTGGTACCAACAAGAAGGTTTGTTAAAAATATTAAAAATCTACAAGCAGTCTCACAAAAACCACTGTGCTTCATGTTGGAGGGAGAGTTTATCCTACAGAGGCAAAACCCAGCACTAATGCTTTCCGTCATGGGCTGTCCCATTTCCAGAATGGTTTTGTTCCTCCTCAGATCCCCGAGGTCCCACCCACAGTGGCGCTGGGCAGGAGGGAAGGGCACGGGGCAGGTCCAGCTCATGGCAGCTCTGGGGCACACTGCCACCTCCTTCCCCTGCTGAGAGATGAGGAGGAACACGGGGCAAGGCTGGAGGCAGCAGGGCCACATGGGCTGAGGACAAGAGCACAGCACCCACAGGAACAGCCCAGCCAGGACAAGAGGGAGATGAGGGAGGATGAAGGTGGATCCGAAAAAGGGCCCAGGGCAAAGCCACAGGCTGTCCCACGGAGAAGCAGCATTCCATGGGTGGATTTTAAATCACTGCTTACAGACATCCATGTCTGCATCACAGGACGTGTGATCTCCATACTTTGTGAGGGAAAGACATTCCTTTCAAAAGGAATCCATATTCTTTACATGAAAATGACCAATATTCCAGATGAACAAAGTATTCCATACCAGAAAATAATGCTGAAAGGTTCTACCATGAAGCAAGTATACTTTAGAAAGTACCCCTTTGTTCTACCTCTTTTTTTTTAGTTACATCTGCTAGAAATAATGACTACAGAATCTCTTTCAAGAAAAGGTCATTTATGTCAATGGACAGAACACAGAGGATCAGATCACCTGCTGTAATTGCAAATTAATGCTCTACTGCTAATGCATTAACTACACAATATTGATCTACAATTGAATCATACAGGCTACTGTGAAGTGATTTTTACTTTAATATTTTTATGCTTTTATTGCTTTTTCCATAATGCATTTTCTCTTTCCGCTGGAATTTTCTATAATTGTTTCCCATTTTAATTTCCTGCAGCAAGATGACTTTAAAAAAATGTATGTCTCTTTCAAAACCTTGCAAAAATCTAACAAACCATCAGTGTGACAGGGTAAATCACATACATGTTGCAAAACATGAAAAAATTTTGATATACCTCTAATTTTGATAAATTTGGGCTTTAAAAAAGCTTACTTAAATTACAAATAAAATATCTCAGCCTCACTGGAAAATTGTAATGAAATGTATCACAGAAAAGTGCTTTCTAGATATTTCTGGAGCTCCTGGTATACAATGAGGATTATCTCCATATTAAAATTGGGTTTTGTTTGTTTGTTTGTTTTAATTTTCATGCCTGTACTGAAGAGGGGCTGGTAGGTTCAGGTATGTTAAAAAACTTTGGTGCTATGGAATCAGCTGACGAATGACTGAAATGTTTCAGCATCTTTAAGGAGAAATTAAAACACAAGTGGGATCTTTTTGCAAGTGTTTCTGAAGTCCATAAAGTGGAAGAATGTTGTGTTGAATCGCTGTCTAAAATCTTCAGCCTAGCTACTACTGACTACAATAACCTAGTTTGTTTTCCATACCTGCTGCAAAATCCCTTACATCCAAACCTTTTTGTGAACAACAATAAGATGTTGTCCTCCATCTTCAAAAGGAAGGGATAGGACATATTTTGATTCCTGAAACTCTCTCCCCCCATCATTTCCTAATATACCTGCTTAATACCACTTGAGGTGGTTATGGCATACAGCAAAATATGGCTTACCACCTGACTCCTGACTTGCATTCCTGTGTATGATGATTTTGCAAATGGAAAATAAATCTCCATGTTTTAAAAATAAAAGCATCTGGAAAAAATAATGGAGAACTGATTGCAGGTGAAATATCTGAAGAGGAAAACCTGATCTTGCTTTTAATGGAAGAACATTTATTATTCATAAACCTTTCCTCTAACAGATATGCTACATTGCAGTTCAATCAACTCACACAAAGCCTCCCTATTATCCCAGGCCATGAATGTCCTGCTGCCATGGCAGAGAAGACACTGGACATGTAGGGACACAAGGAGGGGAAGCCCAGCGGCCAAGCAAGTGCTGCTGTCCCAGGCTCTCGAGCTGGGCTCCATGGATAGACCAGAGCCTGAGCTGCTCTGCAGTATGGGACCATGGGGAATGCTGGATGATCTGGCAGTTCCTGCCCTTCTCAGGCACTGCTGGGCAACAGGGTGGTGAGAGCAGTGACACAGCCCAGTTTAAAGCCCTCTGTGCCTCTTTGGCACAGCTGAGCACAGAGGCTGCTCCACCACTGCCAAAGCCCAGGCTGCTTGCTTCCTGCCTCTGGATCAGTCATAAGGCATCCTTGTGGCTTTGGAAATGGGAAGTCAGATCACAAAATGTGCAGTGGTGTGTCAGTCTGAGTTCTCTTCAGAACCACCTCCAACAGTATCCAAAGCAGATACTTTGGATAAGGCTATCACACACATACAGAATTCCCCCACTACAGTCCCACCTCCTACCTGCTTAACTCAGGAACTTGCTATGCAGTGCATCTTAAATACTGAATCATTCAGTAGATCACTTCATTTGATGTTATCTACAAATCCTGTACTCACTCCCTATGTCAGCACTGAGAAAGCAGAAGTGAATGCCAAAGCTGTAGGCAACAGAGGTTGTGGCTGCTAAAGGAGCAAGTTGGGCATTTGATACCAAGGACATGTGTGAGATTGGGATTCAGGGAAAAGAATATTAGCTGGCTATTTGTATGACCTTGTTCAGAAGGAAAACAATGGAAATGATCCTCATTATCCTAATTAGGGTCCAAAGGCAACCTGTGAAGATGAGGCTGTCTTTTTCTGTTACAATGTATCTCATCTGAGAAGCAAATATGTTTCAGTCTAGTCCCAGAAAGTGCATTTCTTTAACGACTTTCTATAGAGATTACTCATTTCCTTCTCCCTTCCATCTGTCCTTCCCATCATAAGGGAAAGACTTACAGCCTGTATTCACAATCTAGCATGAAGCTTACTAAAGGTTTATTTTAAAATGGATGCAATTGAACTAGTTCAGATCCTTACCTACACAGCCACTTTAGAATCTATTTATCTGAGATCAGTTTAAACTACTTCCCTACTTTAGTGAAACAGAAATAAACCACTCAAACTGAGGATATTTTTGATCCAGAGGAGTTTAAAATCAGTTCTAGAGATGACTTAAATTAAACCGGTGAAACCTACAGACAAAATAAGACTTTTTTCAACATCTCTGGGAAAAATTTGTTGAAAAGAAAAATTGTTCTGTACAGGGCAAAAGACCTGTATAGATCCAAGTCATTTGTGGAAGCCAGTTTCCAAGAATTTGATTACTACTAAAAAGAAAACAATAATTAATGTCTTGTAAATCAAATAGTCTTTTTCTCAAGCACTCACTGGGATGTCTGCATGAAATTATATTTCAGAATTTCCCATTACGATTGGGACAAATCAACAGGAAAAGAAAAAATAAAAAACAGCTACATAATCTATATATAAATAGAAGTCAAAAGGGACATTAAACTCCTTGATTTTTAGTCATCCAGAAACAGATACAGCAGACATAGAACAGAAAATCATTTCATTCTGTGTAATTCAGATCATGCAACATTGCTGCAGACAAAGCCATTGAAAGTGCAGCTCTATTAGCAATAACAAATTAAATGCATCTAAAGCACTAAAAACAATCCTTGCCAATCCTATTTTTTTTGGTAGACAAATACTGCCCTGCAATTTGCACCATTACTTCATATTTATATGGAAGAAGCTCTCAGACAATTGTGTACAAAAGGCCAATCTCTTATCTGTCCATGAAAAAGAAAAGTTTGAATCACTTTGATACAACTAAAAAAAAAAGGAAATGGTATTAATAAATCCAAGGAACATAGCAAGTCTATAAAAAAGGAACAGCCTTCTGCTTCAGCTCCCAGAGATGCTAACTTTGATGTGTATTAAAAAAACCAACCAGACCAAAATATTGAGCTGGCTTTTTTTTCTTTTTTTTTCTTTTGGTGAAACAGCAAACAAATGACTAATCGCAGCAGTCACTGTAGCTGTGTAAAAAGGATGGTCACACTGAATCTAATTTCAATGTCAAAGTGAATTGTGGGAATGAAACCACTCTAGTCATCCCATGGAGTGACACAAAGCCGACATTCACAGGCTCCACAGCTGCTGTTGTCTATGGTGGGACCCACAGATAAAGGGGATGAACATCTACCAGAATGTAACAATATACAATGGAACAATGGGACATAAAGACCACCTGCTCCTCAGCCAGTCTAACATGCATGCTGCAATGGTGCCCTGACATGCCTGGCAGAGGTAAGGGGCTGATTTTCAGCCAATTTCCTAGTGCCTATAATACGAGGCCACCAAGGCTTCCTTCCATGACAGGGACACACCAACCATTCCAGTGTGGCCAGCAGCTCAAACCAACCCTCAGGCAATTCCAACTGCCTGGCTGCTGATGCAGCTGACACCTCAGTCCAGTGCAAGGCCAGCACCCCAGCAGTGGGTGCAGCGCTACACCTCCTGTTCCAATGAACATCCCTAAGGGACACAGATGCCTCATAAACCAAAGTGACTTTAGCGTGGCTCCCTGAGAGACCAACACAGTGCTCTTTGGAAGCCCTCTCACCTTGAGAAGGCTCTTTACAGAAAAGAAAAACTGAGAATACAGGAAGAACAGATAGGTTGAGCTAAAATTCGTGTCAACCTGGTTTGTATGACAACTGAGAGATATGTTTAACTTTTAAATAATTTAAGCTAGAGATAATAAGTACTAACAAACTCATGGTTAGCCTTTTCCCCAATTGGTATTGGAACACCAAAAGCTTTCTTCTGGCAGCACCTCCTCCACCTCCATGTGAAATGAATGTCTCTTAGCAAGCAGCATGAAGTGAAAAACATGAAAATTCTTCCCAATGGTAGAAACTCCACATTATCCGAATGCTTGAAAGGAAGCCACATTACGATCTTAATCACAGTTACCTGAACGTTAACATTTTAAAGAAAGAAGCAGTACCTGCAGGACAGAGGCCCCGCTGTGCAGAAACTGAAGCCCAGCCTCGGCAGAATCGATGCCTCCGGTGGCCAGGATGGGAAATCCCGGGAGAGCGCGGGCGATGGCGGACACTGCACGCAGGGCGATGGGCCGGATGGCATTTCCTGGAGAAACCAGGACACGGCGTTAGCAACATCCCAGCTGGCCCTGATGGAACCTGCACATCCCTCATGCTGCAGCAACATCAGGAACTAACACCTAATCTGAGCTGCAGAGGTTATATTAATTTATAAACTGACACCAAGTGGGTTGCAAGTGGTATCAACGCTTGTACAGCAATTTATGCATGCAGCAGAATACAGAAAATGGCAGAACATTTGGATAAAAAATGCAAAGCTAGCTTGACCATTTTAGCTGATGCTCAAAACAAAGACTAACCATGTCTGAGACAGAAAGCAATACTTTACCATACAGTACACTGTAGATAAAAAAATCTATATTTCTACATAAAGAATCAGGTTGATTTTTTGAACCTAAATGCTGTCCAACTAAGAGCAAATATCTCATTTATATACGTTCACCTAAAAATTCTTTAAAAGTGCCATTTCACTGCACTTGACATTTAATAATTTGTTTCCCCTTCTGCATGTCTGTAGATTAAGAAACCTCTTTAAGTAAGCCCCCTCTAACAATTAATATGATAGTTGAATTCTCAAAAGAAAAAACTATATTCATTTATGGCAATATCTCTAAAACTGGAACTCATATTTCAAATGGTACACAGAGGTTGAGTCAGACAATCCCCTGCTATATTTAGAGGATTATGATTAAACTCTTAATACACTGTGTCTGCAGTGCATTTGTTTTGACTACATTCTACTGATGGTATGCAAGTATTAAAAATATGCCTACAGATGCTGCTCATTAAATGATGGACAGCAGAGATAGATGACACTTCCAGTTATTTTTGAGGCTAGTTGGTATTTCTTTAGATAACCTCCACATTATTAAAATTTCTGCTTAATTTAGAGAAGCTTTAGGACAATTTGATGCCATCATTGGGCAACAATAGTGTAAGAGAGGACACATCACTCCCAGAGGATCTGTATGACTGTGGCTGTCAGGCAGTTTTTCCCCCTCAGTACTGCATGAGTTAACAGCAACTAAACTTTATGCACATGAAAGGGACAGCCTAACCCAAGATGCACTATTGATATGCTTTCAAGCAAACTAGAGCCTGATAGATGAAAATGTGAAATCTCACTAAAAGTGCTTTAAAGAATCTAAGATCCCAACAGAACAGATGACAGAGAGGATCTGGAGGTGAGCAGGAACTTTCCCTAGAACACTAGGAACTATTTCCCATTGTTTGGTCTGGATTGACTGTAATGTATTTGAAAGGAACAGAACAATTCTTTAAAAGAGGATGACTGCTAAGTGTCCAAAGAACAAATATTATGACATAAATCATGGTCCAGTCTTAGAGATATGCTTGAGGAAAAAAAAAAAAAAAGGGAACCATGCTGTTTGCTCTGACAGATTTACAAATAAAGTCTTTTGGAAGGCATACAGGCCAAAACATACACTACACAGCCAAAACCACTGAAAGTAATCTCATAAAAAACAGTAGTTCAGGAAATTCTTCAAATATTCAGGTTTTGAAATTGAAGCTAGAAGTAAGCATCAGACTTGCTACATTGCTTTCAGCCTAACACAGCTCCAGAATCCCACTATGATGAGGTGGCTGTTTCTTAGAAAGATGAATGAATACAGACACTGGTAACTCTGAAATCATGTGGCTACAGGGAAATTTCTTCCTAATCTGCTTTGAGGCATGAAGGTTTGTATACTTCTAACCCCAATACAACTCTGAAGAGTTTGCTTTCAATTGGTTTTAAAGGCTTGTAGACCCTTGGCCTTAAAGATATCTTGTAGCAAAGAGTTGAACAGGAAAATATTTCCAGAATATAATTAGCCCCCTTCTCACTTAAATGACTGTCTCTGTACAGTGGTCAGTTCAGGAAAAGGACCAAATGACAGCTTATTTAAGGTTTCAGCACAATAGGTAATCAGAAAGGCTTTCATTCAGCCCAAAGAAATCAAGCATATGATTCAACGAAGTCTAGCAGAATTAGCAATGAGACTTAGAATTTAGTATGGAGCACAGGTACTTCTTAGTACTAGCTGAATTTGATATTCATAATATGAGTTATTACTTACATTTGGTGATTAGTAAATTAGTGATAAATTGGTATGATTGCAAAAGTATTCCATTCATTTATAATTCACCCAAATGAATTTAAAAACATTTCAGAAGTGCTTCTGATGAGAGTAAATAAATGGATGTAATGACAATCAGAGGGTTCACTAAGGTCTCACCATTTATCCCAGCATTTTTTTTATTAGCCTACTCATATGGAACAAGCACAACATAAGCTGAAACCGTTCTCCCTTACATTTTTTCATCAACAATTCAGAAGCTTCCCCCTCTGCAACAAAAGCTGTTGGGCTGGAATACAATGTGATTTCCTTGTGATAGAGATACCACTGCCTAATGAAATGGTGAAACAACCCACCAGATTAAAGTAAAAAAACGAATACAGACAATAGAAACAATAGTAATGCCAAGCTATTAAAAAAGAAGGCAAATACTCAATTTGACTAACAATCTCTATTTTCCTGCATTTTCATACAAGTAGGTAGGAAGGTAATAAATTCCATTATAGAGATTTGTGGAGAAGGAGTTTTTAAAAGGTTGAAATAAAGGAGATTTAATGCTAACTTTTAAAAGATCTGTAAGTAGTAGTGGGAATTTGCAGAACGTTTTCTGATAAATCCAATGGTATTTAGGAAGCTGAGATCCAAATCCAGCATGCATTTGAAAGACAGCTCACATAGTAAAAGATAAGCATCTACCACATACTTTGACACGTTGGGATCTGTAATTCCACTAGTTAAGCACCCGTAGCTGAGGAAACTGCTGATATGGTACTCTCCTGATAGAAGTGCTACAGCTGCTACCAGATGCTAGATGGGGCTATCATTTACCTTGCTGTAAAATAATGAGATTTAATAAACAAAGTCCATTTATCAAGACCTCAGGCAGGTGAGTGAGATATAAAAATGAAAGATAGAAAAATACCTCATGGAGATGACATGCTACTCTCTGTTGAAAGCTACTCTTTCAGGTCTCATTAATTATGGAACAAATATTTGCTACTATGGAAAGACATAAACAATGAAATAATTTTAAGATGTGAAAGTCCCTGACTTTTTTCTTGCCTTAAAACAAAGAGCTTTGGCTTTCTCTATTGTTTTGTTTTGATTTATAAAAAATAAGACTTTTCAGACTATCAGTGAAAGAAATCCAATAGTGAAAACACAACAGGAAGGAGAAGCAGAACATACATCAAGCAAATGTCTCCCCCTCATCAGCACAGGTAGGCAGAGCTGCTCTTGTCCAGTGAGGACAGCAGGCTGATGACAAACTAAAAGATCAAAGATAATATACCTGCATATTTGTTTGTTTATTTTTCTTTAGGAAGTAAAACACCCTTCACCAATGCCACAAGACACATGTTTTATTATGACTTCATAAGTACTAGGAGTCCTGAGAGGACTTGATCCTGTCAAACACTAAAAATGTTCACTAGATTGAGGCTTGAGAGCCAAACTTTCTTCAAGAAAACTGGTGTTAAGTTTCAAGCACCCAGTAGATTTGGGAATTCTAGCAGAAACAATTCAGATCTTCTGATCCTAGTGATCCACCAAGAGGAGAAAAATAATCTCAGACATCTTGAATACTGGGCTATATTCTCACTTGCAATATACTGGAGCAATTTGATAGTTTAAAGTTTTCAATGCCTATATGAGGGCCTTGAAGTAAAGATGATCCTGGTCCATTAAAAAACAGCCAACAGAGTCAATTCAGACTGATACTGCTGAGACTGAATCTTGAAACAGTCTCAGTGGTCTTTATCAAACTCTCAGTGAGCAAGAGAAACAGATTTTAAAGGAAAGCAAACTTTCATATCTTTGGATTGTATATCAACCCAAACCAAATATTTGTTTCTATGGATACTAGATGTAATAAAAATGAATTTGGGTCAATTTTCCCCACTCTGTGCATTTTCAAGTAAAATTGTTTTTTAATTTGCATTCTATTATATTACTAATTTGAGATTTAAACCACTGAGCCTGAATATTACAAAGAAGCAGCAGCTGATACATGATATTTTACTAATAAGCCACCACTAAAGTCTGTGCTTCTAAAAAAATGTAAGCCCCCAAATCTAAGCAATGTCACCTTTTCTCCCTCTGTAGATACCTTCTTGGAAGAAAACTGACACGGTTATGTCCCATACTGTTAAAATTGATCATGCTAATGAAAAAAGAACCCAATGACAGCAAATAATAAACTTGGATGAAAAGCATTATACAAGGAAAATGGTCTGGAAAAGTTCAGGCATCACAGATATCAATCCAATGCTTTGGAAAGTAAGTAGGTAGGAAAGTTTTAAGATCAGGGAAAAAGCCCAGGAAACATAATTCTTTGTTAAGACATTTTCTCCATAGTGTATATGCTGCCTAATACTGGCAATCAAAGTACTTTATATGTTCTGCATTTGCAAACAGCCTAGGGAAAGCTGCAGGTTACACACAAACCATTTCCCTCACATTCCTTCCGACTGCACTCTGCTCGCTCTTTCTTTCTGCCACCTGTAGGTGGCCACCATAAGCTACACTTATCAAATAACTCATTAGCAGGGTTTTCAATACTGTCATATCCAGATAATTAGCAATTTATTTAAATAACCAATTTCTGTGGAAATAATTGCCATGGAATGCCCTGAACCTACTTTTTATAAACTATAATAAAAGTGTTAAGATAATCCCTGACATTTGCAAATGCCATTAGTTCACCTTTCCTTTTGATAGTGCTATGGCATTATGTTTAAACAATTACCTGATAACGCGGCAGTTTAATGAAACAGTGTAGCAGACACATCCTTCAAAATGACCAGAGAATGCATTTATATGCAGAAGAAAACCCAGTGAACAGACGTGTTTAGAGAGAAAGACTACCCACAGTTGTTATGAGAGCTGCAAATGGGACACACAATATTTAGTGCAGTAAAAAATACAGAGAGTTCCCAGAAAGCAAGAGCAGGATGGACCTTGCCACAGCTTAAATGTTGCACAGCCCAGCATTTCTGAAGATCCAGAGATGACTCTTCTCACTGCTCCCTATCTGTTTCCCTGCCTGGTCAGTCCTTCAGTCCATTATTACTCATTAATAGCATTTGCCAAAATCACTAACAATAATGTACTATTTACTCAGGCTCTGGCTATTTCCAACTGAAAATTTTAGTTATTCATATACCAATGGAGAATTCAAGGGAATAGTCCTTTTATGGAACATCTCTACATCAGTCAGCCTACACCATCAAACTAATGGCTACTCAAGGTTTCATGTTGTTCAAAAGTTGTGATGGGCAATGCACCAACTCCACCAAATCAATAGCAAAGGTTCTGCTGACTACAGAGAAGACAGGACGTTGTCACAAGACTTCAGAATAAAGTGAATGATTCTGCAGATTTGAAGGAACTTCTATCTAACTCTGCTATAGACAGTCTCTTGATACCCTATCAACTGACAGGATTTTTGTCAGCATATCATGACTACCTTGATACACTGATAGCGTGTCAATAGTTCTTCTGATAACCACTGACTATTCCTCTTAATTTCAAAGCTTACATCAGATGTGACTCTGTTTCAGATACATACAAAATTGAATCAAACCTCTGAATGGAAAAAAGAGGCAGTAATTTTGCTTCATATTTCCTTTAAAAAAATTGTACTCAAATAGAAAAAAAACCCCTTGAACTTCCATAATCACAGAGAAAAATCAGTGTCCTTTTTAGGATTTAATTTTACCATTTTTAATTAATACAAATGATTATTTATGCTCTTTCAGCTAAAAATTCAGAAAATCACCAGAGTTCTCATTCAATAAATGTTTAGTACTCATCAGAGAATTCTCTCAATTAAAAAAAGGCTAGAATCAGAGAAAGAGAGAGGGAAAAATTAAATTTTTCTTATCTGTAAATATTATTTATCCAAGGAGACCTGGGGGATTTTTCACTCATATCAAACTTCAGTAGGAAAAACCAAGAGGACAGATACAAATTGTTTTGTGAATGCTGCAAGAAGTGGTTAAACATTTCCTAACAGAGCCATTCTCTCACTGAAAACTACAGATTCACAAAAAGTCGATACTTCTGGTCGTCAGCATGAAACCTAGCAAAGCATTTTCTGTTGCAATTCATCACACGTTCATTATTTAATTTCACTCATGGTTTTTGCTTTGGTTTGCGTTGGAGCTGGAAGCTGTCTGACAGAATGCTTTCCGTGTTCTTTGGGTGGCTCAGGAAGCCCTTTCTTTGCCTTGACCGCCTTGCTCTGGCTGCCCAGCCCGAGTCAGCAGCCCCAGTGTGGTGGGGCTGGTGCTGCTGCAGGAGGTCGGGCACCCCTGGCCAGGACAAACCCTGCCTGCTACCCAGAGAGTGCCAGGGCTGATCAATAAACAAACAGTGATGCAACAGCAATGAAGAGGTAATAAAATAGTGCTAATAGCCAGGGTAAGCTCCTGACACAATACAAGGACAGGTGAATAGACCAGCATAAAAGCCAATAAAGATTTAGAAAATATTGCCCAGTTACCAGACAAGATCACTGCAGCCATCTCAAAGGGACAAATGAGTTCCTGCTGAATCTTTCTGCTCAAAAGTGTGAGTAGTTCACTACTCACTTGCTGCCCTTTTATTCCAACGCAGAGACTGACATTTAACCTGAAGTGTGGCAGAAATGGTTCTGGCTGTTTACAGATCTGTTCAAAGGCAGCCCTGCCTCTGTCAGCCTCGGCAGTGCTACCTTTGTTTGAGCTGGTTTTAACCTCCATAACAACCACCCTGGTCAACACGACCCTGCAACCAGGAGGGGTGTGTGTGCCCACATGGCTGTGCCAGTGCTTTAGCACATACATAATTCTAACCGCAAAAAAGGCAATTTAGTACAAGTAAGGACACACTGGAAGAGACATGACTGCCTGCTGAGCAGGGAATTGAGGTTCCTACATTGCATTTAAAAAGCCAAAATTACTGAAAAATGCAGTACAACGACTTTTCAGGCCATTAACAAAACATGACTCATACCTTGTGCTGTTTAATAACCACTTGCCTAAGAAGTCCATCACAGAAAGGGATGCAGAACTTCAGAAACTATGGCAAACTAAAGAAACCAGGCCTGGACAACTAGAAAGCTCAGATAAAGTATTTCTTTCTTGCTTTACATAACTCAAGTTAGTCATTGTCCTATTTTGAGGTTTATCTATTTTATTGTCTATCCCTCTATTTTATCTGTATCATCCAGTTGCTGTTATGCATAATAAACAATTTGATGTACCAATGTATTTAGATCTATTTATAGATACATGGATATATTAAAAATACATCACAAACACAAATTTTTGTGAGACAAAAGACTCAATTTGAGTAGAAAACACTGTATTTGCCTGTGCATTAGTGTCTACATAGATATCTACCACAGTATTATTACATATCCATATAATCTGTGTGAGTATATATATACATGCACACTCAGTAGATGTATTTCCATATTCACATATACATAAAACAGTGGATGACACGTCCCCTGATAAAACCTGTTATTTTAACACTTCAAGTGAAAAGTGTTAAAATAAATGGCTCATCACATACAATGTGTTAAAATAAATGTTTATTTCAACACTATGTGTATCATAGCCATTTATTTCAACACTTCCCATTTCTCAAGACTCACACAACCAAGAGTAGGAGAACTGATAGCTATACCTAAGGTAGCAGAAGCACACAGCCCTACTCTGCTTGCCATAGGATGAGTAGGAAGTTACTTGACACTTTTTTTCCTCCCAGCAATAAATGGAAACTACCTACCTTGACTGTTCGTGGGGATCTGCATGTGCCTGTAAGCTGGTGGGCTGTGTCATCATTTGGAAAGAAGTGCTATACCAGAGTCTTCTGAGATATTTGGGAAGCAGGCTACAGCTACCAGGGTAGGTTTGAGAAAAGAAGCAAAGCATGGGGGCCTTTGAGAATTTCACTTTGCTGTTTCTGACTCTGACACAAAAGCTTCTGGGCAGACAAAGATTTATGAGATCAAGAGCAAAACCTAGAGCTGTTCATCCTGAGGGCTGGATGGGATGTGATTGTTGTAGGACCAGCTATATTCTGGTGATCAAATTATGAGTTAGAGAACATCTGGGTTCTCACTTTATCTGCAGAAAAAAGTTTATTGGGAGGGTTCTTCAGCTCAAGATCTACCTTAATTTTAATACAGAACCTGATGGGTCTTTGGACCAGCAATCTTCCATCTTTAGGTGGTTTCCAAAGCACAAATATAGTAATGGGGGCTTTGAGCAGTTAGGTTAGTGTCAGCAGCTGAACTTGCTCCTACAAGCTGAGCTCACACCTTACATTATAGGCCAGTGTTGGCTAGCACCAGTTTCTTTCTCTGCTTTATTTTGGGAGGAAGGCTCAAGAAGCTCCCATTTTCTGGCAGCTCCCCCTGGAGCCAGAGGGCACTATGCCTTTATAGATCTAAGGGACAGAGGCAGGATAAGAATGAAAAAATTTAAATAATGCACAAAACCTCCACAAACCCTGAGTTCTCTCTGAGCAATGTTTACCACTAACTTGCCTGTAATATTTTCTTACAGCTTTCCTCCTTTGAAAAACTTTAAAAGCATGATTAAAGATTTCCTAGGCCCTAGCAAGACAGTGTGGTTTTAAGAAGATAAACACTTGGAGGGGCATTCTCTTTTCTTTTTTTTGTACATTTTCTTCTCTGAAATTGCAGATCTGTTGGTCTGAATGGACAGAGCACAAACACACAAAGCCAACTAATGAAAGTTCAGCAAAGACTTTGCAACCAGCATGCCCTATCAGAAGACTGTTCTGCAGCCAGACAATGAAAAACTGAGATCACAGTTTCATCAGCTCACAAATAAATTCACTGCCTTGAGCCAAGCCACTTCACAGTGTTATTTGCCTCTATTCAAACATGTCTCTTCCTGTAAAATTATTTTCCTCCCCATGTCACTTTTGTCAGGTAAAACACTACAACCATTTTGTAGTAGAATAGTCTACAATGCAATTAAAGCTCTCCAGAAAAAACCCACAATGCTTTCAGCCTTTCACTTTCTTCAGATGTGATTAGTTCCAGAAAGAGCAGGTATCATCACTCCTTTGTAGGCACTGCAGGTTATAAGATTAGTCCTCAGAGGTTGGCAACACATAATAAAAGTGCTTTATTCATAAACATCAATCAGTTTCAAGAATGGCAGTTGCTCACAGAATGGAAATATTCAGTTAATAACTACTGTAGACATTAAAACACTGTATGACAGATATGTAGTGCTCATTACACCAGAACACTTTCTTATAATTATGCTTTCATAACCAGGTACATAAGTCTCTAAATATTCAGTTCCTTACACTTTGTTTGTTTTTTTTGGTTTTTTTTTTTAGGGTAGATATTTAAAAAATACTCTTTCCCCAGAGGGTGGATGAGCACTGAACAGGCTCCCCAGGGCAGTGGTCACAGCACCATCCTGACAGAGCTCAAGAAGCATTTGAAAAATACCCTTGGGCACATGGTGTGACCCTTGGGGATGGTGCTGTGCAGGGCTGTGAGCTGGACTTGATGATCCTTGAGGGTCCCTTCCAATTCAGCATATTCTGTGATTTTTTTTTAAAAAATGAAATTTAGAGGACAACAGTTAGTTTTCCATGAATGAAAAAGACTCCCCTCCAATAGAGAGGTGATACCTTGGATTTAGTTGAAGCCTTAGATGTGCATGGATGACAATTTAGATGACAATTTAGAATTTTCTTTTCTTCTTCTTTTTTATAACCTTCACGATTATAGGGAATTTCATGCCATTTCTTTAGCTGAGAACATACTGAAAGCTGAAGTCAGTGGCATAATGAAAAGCAAAATAATTGCTTGTCCATGCTGTGTAAACTATTTGTGGAATAAAGGACGCCCAAACCCTATTTGGAGAGGCCTTTACTAGCTCTGGATATATTACTGAGAGTTGCTAATTAAAACATGGTTATATCAAGCCTGCTTGCGACCAGCCACACGACTCAGTGCTGATTTCAAGAAGAAATTATACACCCATATCATAACTCTGCTTTCTGCATTAATAAAAAATAACAGCATTAATAGACCTAAATATTCATTTGTTTGATGTATTCAGAGCAACAGAAGGGGGTGCAAGGGAATTTAGTGTATTGCTCTGTCAGATCACTTTAATTATCCAATGAGGGTAGCTCAGAGGGTGAGTAAGGGACTTAATTGATGTACTTACTCATCCCCTCAGCTTCCACTGAAGAAAAATGGTAGCAACACAACTCCTAAACTGCATTTGTTGGTCTTCAGTGATCAACGTAAAGGCCAATTAACAGAAAGCCAGGGGCCCACAAAGTGTTTGTTGATTTTAAAATACTGATCAGAACACACACTGCTACTGTTAAACACACAGCAGCAGTATCTGGCACTTACACAGTGCCTTCTAGGAGAGGATGTCCAAATGCTATACAAGAGTATAATATTTTTATCTCCCAGAATAAAAAGTCTACACAGGCAGGCCTGGAAATTTGTGTAAAGAGAGCAAATCCACCTGAGCAGTTGGTCCTCCTGGTCACAAATCCCCTGTCCCAGAATGACCTCTCACCCTTTTCTCTAAAACTGTTTGTAATTTAAAGGATAACTTTTTAGAAGTATGCTTTGTAAATCAATGCAAGCAGTCTCCTCTCAGAAGTAAATTACATCCTAATGTGCCAAGCACCTTATTCTGTGGGTTTTCATGGATTAGGTGTTATGCCCAGTCACACCACTGCCTCAAGCATGGAAATACAGGGGCTCACAGAAGCACACAGGACTGTGCTTGACTGTTGCTGTCACCCATAAAGGAATTATTTTCTCCATCCTTCCTATCTTTCTCTAACCTAAAAGAAAACATATATGATTCACTTTGGGGCCAGTATCTTTGGGAAAACTGTGTTACTTCTGTGTTTTTCTTGATTATGTACAATTCTTAGAATTCTGAAGGTTATTTTAGGCAAGCAACGTACATACCAAAATGAGGATATTTGAGCTATTGCTGACACAATACTGTGTATGGAAAACCCAAAGAGGAAGACTCACAAAAGCATAAATGCTCCATGTGAAACTCTAACACATCTGTTCAGCACTGGAAAGCCTGCATTTAAGTCCAAAGCACTAGAAAGCTGAGACAAGTGCATTTTTGGAATCAAAACAAATGACGGTAATTTAAGAAAATACTATGAAGCACACAAAGGCTGTACAATGCCATATGTTGCACAATGCATCTGGTAATCAATTTAATGTATATGCCAAGTTTACTAGAAGCCCAAATTGGCTTAAGTTCTTTACTCAGAAATTCAAAAAGTAAACTAAAAGCATTCCAAACATGGTGCTCTTACAATTAGTAAAAAAGTGGATTTTTCTTTTTACCTACAGAACACCCAAAAAATTAATCTCTTAAATTACCTCCCATAATGAATACACATCCAAACTTCACTTTTGATCAATAGCTTTCATAGACCCACAGTTTTAGGACATGGTTTGTTTTACAGTTTAAAAGATAAATGTGATTTTAAAATTATTTTATGCTCAATGTTTACTTCTGGCTTGTAGGTTTGAAATCATGTAGGTTTTATGCTGTCATTTGTGATTCTATACACAATACACTACTGAAGATGTCATCAAACGAAGACGTATAACCAACCTTGCAAGTACTGTGGTCCTAAATCAAATATGAATCCACTGTTACAGTATTAAAAATACAGCAGAAATCCCTAATTCAAGTGGACAGTATCACATATAAAGCCAAAATAAATGGTATAGGATAATAGTTTCCAGACTTGGGTCACAGTGTCAATGCAGAGACTTGAGCTGTGCTAACTGACCAAGCTTGATCTTGCTTGCCAGAGCATGCTTGTCAATATTTAGCTCCCAGAGAGTATGTCATGAATCTTTACAAAAACTAGCATAAATACAAAATACTATAGCAGCTGCTGTGATCCTTTTTCTAACACTGAGATTAAATTGCTGAAATTTGTTTTGAGCTTTTTAAACCAGAAGATGCGTGCCATATACCTACTGTAACAAGAAAGTGAGAAACAGCATTAAGGGATTGCAATGCTGTTATTAGGGCTTTAAAAATACATAAAAACACCAGATGCTTACATTAAGTGATTGGAAGATATTTTAATGCCAAGCTTAAAAATATCACTGTCTCCTGTAACATCAGATTAGAAAATGGACTGGGATAAAATAGCATACACCTGCATTTTCAAAAAGAGAAATCTAAGCTGCACCAGTAAACCCCACATCGTTTATTTGCCTAACCACTGGAATTTCACCACAAAATGTAGGTGCACACTGCCTTAGGCATTTGACAGCAGTACATACACTAATATGTAAGGAATACACTAACCTCAAATTTCTGATGCATCAATGGAGCGAGAAAGGAAGCCACCTCTGAGAATCCCTACAGGGATGAGGGGGAAGCCTGGGAGTCTCCTAGTGAAGTGCCTGATGCTTGGGGGATAACCCTCAGCTGTACCTGGCTAGCACCTCTGCTTCCATCTGCTGTGTTGCCTGAGCTTGGCCTCTCTGGGACAGGCCCAGAGGACGCAGGGACACAGACACACATGGCAGTGGCACAGCTCAGGAGGGCAACGCAGGTGGCACAGGCAGAAGAGAGCACCACTGCTGCCTGCCTTCCGTGCCAGCCCCACTGGTGAGAAACAGAAAGAAACAGCAAAGGAGACAGCCCTGGAAAAGCCCAAGTTTGCAAAAGAGACTAAGAGTGACATTGTTTTTTTTAGGACCTTTCCATACTATCTGACTCTAACAGTAAGCTGGGGATGTCCTCAGAGATGCAAAATATTAAGCCTGAAAGAAAAGAAAAATAAACACACTAGAAAGAAATCTTTGTGCCAGCCCCACTCAAAAGGGAACTCTGCACTAAAACTCCCCACAACAAGATGGAGCAAGACTTCCCTATGTCTGGCAGGGTTTACCTCCTTTCTGGATACCTGCCAAGAACGAATCATCTAAAATGATTTTATAAAAAAAGATGCAAACCACCTCTCCGTTATACCAATAAATCAGAATGTGCCACATAGTAGATTTTTCTAATATTTCTTGACAAAGTAAGGTGCCAGGAGATCTTCCTTGGAAGTCTGAATTCTTCAGATCCCACCTTGAGTAAGTTCTGAAGAAATTTCTCCTTTTATACATAAGAAAAAGGAAGAGATTCTTATGAGAATTGTTTGGCAGTACCATCTCTGCAAGCACACAAAATTTATCAGTGCCTAGAATGAGAAGATTTCTCTGATTACTCACTATTGAAAGCTAAGCAGCTCTTCAGTGGGCATGTATCCAAAAATTGGTGAAAACACTGCCAATTCTGGGGTACTCAAATAGGTGAGCAACTGACATGGCCCTAAGAGCATAAGTAGAGCAATAGCTGACAGGATTTAGATAAGCTTGGCCCAGGCAAAATCTGGACTGGAGTAATTACAGATTCTTTTGGAAACCAACAGGTCGCTCAATGGGGTCATGAAACGTTTGTGAATGGGCAGACACTGCTGTAACACAGTTGGCTATGTCTTCACTGACATGCCTGCTTGCAAAACCACACAGCTTTCTCCTCATTTTGAGCTGCCTGTAACAAAGTTCTTCACAGCATCAGCCTTGCCTCAGTGCTGAGTCAGGTGTGGTACCACACATTCTAGGGACACACCTCATGCCATTAAAAACACCCTCTCTTTGTATCTGCAATGGATTTCTCATTCTGGAACAGTGGGACACGCTCCTCAACATTCTCCCTCAGCTCTCACTTTTAACCCAAACAACAGTGGCTCAATCCCTGACTATGAGCGTCTTCTGGGATTTAAATGGAATTTAGGGAAGACGGTTACATGGTGCATGTTAATAGCAAAGACAATTCAATTACCCAGCAATGCAGAAACTGCAAATTGATCATAAATTGGAAAACTGAATTCCAACAGCAGGTTCCCTAAAAGATTTTGTAGGATATGTTTGTATATCCTGTGTGTGAGCAGGACATTTATACAGCTCATTGTATACAATGAGGTGCTTGCATGAAAAGGCACATTAAAATGCAGATTCCCTAGCTGACTACTGTATATTAGATGCATTCTTTTGAAAGGTTAAAAAAAATGTTCTGATCGTTGTCAAATACATTTATAAATGCTTCTGGTAATTGCTAGGAATGAAGTGATGCCCAGTGAAATACAAATCCAGAATCTACCCAGTAAAACAAATCTGCTCTATTTTGTCTTCTGTATTTTATGTGTGAAGTTGGCATTAGGATTTATTCCTTATTCAAGCAGGATACAAGAAAATACAGAATGTTAGCAGGATTTAGGTGAATAAAGATGGTGAGTTCATAATAAATCATAGCTAACAAGTGGTAGCACTTTTCAAAGCTACATAGAAGCAGGACATCAGCACTAATGAGGTAAGCATATCCTTCTGAAGCTGATTGGTGTAAACAAATGCCTTGCATTTAAACTCGTTCCAAGGATAATATCTTCATTTTTTTTCTAAACCCCTGTATCTGATTGTCAAAATATCCTGAAACAGGGTTACTCCCAGCAAGCACACCTTCATGTAACTGTGAAACCTTCTCTTCAAGACACTGTGACCCATTTCTAAAGCACATCAATCAAGCACTTTGTAAGTGGTGGGAATGGTGAGAGCCTCAATATCCTCACAGAGATGCACAAGCTGTTGAGGCTGCTGATCCAGAGGGAGGAGCTCGCACACAATAGAGAGGTTGGGGTGCTTTGGCAGCAGGGGTAGGATCCCCACAGAGATAGGAAAAGACAGTAGTCAGTCAGCCTATTCTGCAAGCACAGCTGGCCTACAGAGAGAAGGGAAAACAGGAAGAAGCTCCAGGCTAGTAAATGTTAAATAAGAAGTCATTTTTCTAATTATTTTTTAGCTCCTGTTTTGAATTTGATCTGTAAATGTGATGCTGTTTTTTTTCATAAATGCAAAAATGTGTTTATTCTCTACATGAGAATATGCCTCCACAGAATAAAGATGGGCTCTACAGACAGTATTTGCCACTTGGTGACTAGAGCAAATCAATATGCAAAGTAATACTGAAAAAAATCAACGTGCTTGTGACACACCAGGTCAAACTCAGGGGTTTTAATCACTGCTGATAAAATTTTTAGTCAGAATTGTTTACAAATTCTACCAGATTCTTGATTTGGTTTTGGGGTTTTTTTTTGAGGGGGAGAGATTAGAATTAGAGGTTCTACTCTGACTGACAGGTACAGTTTATAATTTCCACAGAAGGCATTTGTCTCATTGATCACTCTTAAGCACCACCTGTACCACAAGCCCTGCTGTTGATTCAGATCTGGAATAACAAGTCAGCAGGAAAGATGATTATGGGCCCTGCACTGTCAGCAACACAGACCTTGGAGCATCGACATGAAATCACATGAATTGGGTCCCTATTTACTTTGTGAGGTCTTTCCTCTGCCTCCTACACTGAAACTCCCTAAACTCTCATAACAAGTATACAGGTTTTAATCCATCATATACACACTGCAACAAAGCTTTGTACACCTACAAACCTGCTTGAACTCTGCCACTTGGAGCCATCTTCTTTGTGCTCCAGTCCATGACCACACACCTGTCACTTCTTCTGGAATGACAGAATGTACATGTGCATCACCTGCACACTGAGAGAGGAAAGCTTGCCTCATCCCTAATTTAGTGACCACCAGAGGAAGGTCAGCAGCCAGAGTGACCCTGCCAGCCAGCCAGCCATTGGGACAGCACAGGGCACATAGTTCTCCCCGCTTAGACACACTTTTGCAGTCAGCAGTAGCCTTTCAGCTGTAGGAAAGGCTGGAGAGTTATACTGCACGCCATCACAGCCTCTAGACCTCATTCAAGCATTATTTTGAAGTCAAAATATATTTTGATTTCATTGTGGCTGTCTGTGGAGAGAGGTGAGCAAGACTGAGACCTGCTGAGACTTAATGGCAAACAAACCTAGCAGTAGACTTCACCAGAGCTTTTCTTGATTTTTATTATTTTAATTAATGTCCATTTGAAAATTTTGATAGTATTTTCATTCCTGTGTTCGAATAAACTAAAAATTATTTAAATGCCAAGTACTTTTCAAATAAATAATTAATAAGATACTGAAAGTAATTAAATGACTTCTGAAATTAAATATAGCAATCTTTTTACAACAGAAATATTTCAATTTTAAACACAATAATCTTCAAAAGACATGACACAAAAGAGATTTTTTTGGGGTGTGTCTTTGATTAAAATTAGAACAGGTGATCATAAGACAGCTTTTCCCAGACCTGGCAGACATGGAAAGAATCAACTCATGCTAACGAAGTCACCACCAGTGGGTTTGATCTTGCTGATATTACCAGAAGGAAAGATTTTCTGCTCCTGACTGACTTACACCTCTTTATCAGGTCATAGTTTACCTGTGGTACATTCATCTACACCCATTACTGCAAATACAAGCCCCTGCTCCACCAACCTGCTTTGAAACACTTTTAAAACCTGCTTTGAAACATCTCTTTTACCTTCTCTTTTAATTTCCATTCTTTGTTAATCAGACCGTGTCTTCAAGAGGCTAACTATGAGAACAGTCAATACTTAATCATGTTAATCTATACCACTATATGAACAGATTTCCCATTTTATCTTCCTGTACCCAGAATAAACCTTCATGTTCTTTCTCCCATGCTCTTTTTCCACAATCTATACTATAGTGATTTTCTCTTATTTTTTTATATTACGTCTGAGAAGAATTTATGATTTTATATTAATTGTTTTCTGACATGTGCCTTTGGTTGCCATGAGTTAGACTCCATAGCTTAACACTTATCTGTTTATAAAAAACCCCAATCAACTGTGAAATGAATTATTTCAATTGTACATATTCCATATGAGCTCTGATAGAAACAGTAAATCCAGAGTGTTCAACAGCAGCAGTTTAGAGATTAACCTAATTACAGGCTATTAAACCAGGAGAATGCAGCCAATTGCATTTCTAGCAGCCTGCACAGAACAGCAACAGATAATGATGATTTGATGGTTTTCTAGGACTTTGGAACAAATACTTGGCTTTTAGTCTGAGAGCAATGCTGGACATTGCTGTCTGATGCTTGGGGGATTCAGCCAACTAACAGATACATTTGGTGAAGAATCTCATTCTAGTCATGCCCTCCCTTCCTAATTTCCCTTTTCACTGTTTTGTCGTCTTTGCCTGTTCCTCAGGGAACCGAGTGATTGATAGCCTAATCCAATGACTGTATTACAGCTGCCTCAACTTGGACTCTTTTCCTTATCATTAGCAGTTAGCCTATGGTTAAATTCACAGCTCACTGCTTGGTACAGCCCCTGAGATTTAAGGGTCTGGCCTTTAGAAAATATTTAACATAAAATTGAAATCTTGACATACTGAGAATTCAGTTCTCTGCAAGGCTTCTTTAATTAATCCAATGTACTGTACCATTGTTCTATATGAGGCTCTGACATGGTGAACTGTTACTGAAGCTCACAGAGATGTGTAATTCTAAATTAAACACTCACTTACATGTACCTACACTGCATTTGTTTCCCAAGAACATGTGCATGAATGTGAAAATTTAAATCCAATCTCTAACAATAATAAACCACAAACCAATTACACTCAAGGAGTAAAGACTCTTCATTCTTTCAAGCTCAGAATGAGCTTTTTTTCAAAGTAAGAGGAGGAGAAAACACAGCTTTGTTCAAATGCTCTGTGTAAAGACTCCTCTTTCATTCTTTCTCCAGGACTCATTTAATCTTTTGGTGAATGAAATCAATTATGATAATTTTTAATCAATGCACTAAAAGTATAAAGTGTTTTCTTTGCGGGAATGAAATTGGCTAGAAAATACTAAAAATTGAAAAAATATGCTTAGTTCTCTAACCTTATTTAGAGAATACTTATTTTTAAATAGCTATAGGAAGGATGTAGACCTTGATCTATGCTGTAAACCTTTGCCCTACTTCCAGTCAGTCGATGAGCTGCAAGCCTCTATGAAAATGGCAGCTGAGTCCCAGATGAAAAATTATGCATCTCATAAACTGCTATTCTGCTGAAATGTCAAGCTATGGCAGGGCTGTACCTCAAATTCAGCACTTGGCATTTTCCTTCTGTCTGCTTTGTTGCCATGAAGCAAACATGAACAGTGAGGATTTGTGTAGGGCAGGTAGCAGGCGAGCTCCCTGTCAAAAATCTATTATTAGGGCTCTGATCTCTCCTGCACAGACCAGTGATGGCAGTACACTAAGAGAAATCAGACTGCTGCAAGGACACGACAGAAAACAGAGGACTCTTTGTGAATCCTGACATAATATATGCAAATAAGGGCTTTTAATGGCTGAGCTACATTGAACAGGAATAATAAAACAAAATTAAAATTGTACTATGGCATATATTTTGTTTTTCACCGCTTTCCACACTGTTTTATAAATATATGTTAATGTAAATAGTCTTTAACTCCTGGTAAATATTTATATTAAACAGGAGTGCCTATGCATACATACATTTTGTTTTGTTTCCAGTGATGGGCAGCTTTTCATTCATTTCTATTGACCAAAATCCACACTGCACTGTCACTGAGAGAACTGTGATGAGTAAAGTGAATGCTCTTAGCTGTTTTTTTCACTTTTCTTTTAATCATGTGTCACTGAATTAAAATTAAAAGGCAGCCTTTGTTATTGTAACTTCAACTTTTTCTCTTTCAATATAATTCATACATTTCAGATTAGAATATATGCCTCTATTAATAAAGTCAATATACATTTTAATTTAATAACTCCCGAAAAGTGTTCCCTTAAATGTCACAATTGCTCTTGGACAGTGTTTTTCTGAAAAAACAGACAGCTCCACTAACTTCAGAAAGTAACGAAAATTAACTGTTTCTGCTGTTTTCCAATAATTACACAGTCCTGTGTTTAATGACTGAATCCATCACCTAGATATCCTCCTTCTCGTATCCCTTGTGGGCAGCTATGAAGTTATAACACACAGCTTCCTGAATCTCTCTTTTTCTGGAAAACAAGCACATGTACTTGCACATGCTGTACAATACATTTGTGCAAATAATGCCAAAGTACTACAGCATATAATAAATGGACAAAGCAATAGCAGCACACAGACATGAGGTATTTGAACTGCTACTCTAAAATACTGCAATATTTCTGAAACAAGGCATTAAAAGAATACATAGTGAGTGCACCGTAGAGAGACTTGCTTTTAACCTAAGTTTTTGCTAAGTCTAGTGTATGGTTTTATAAATTTATCCCTTAAGGATTTGGCTTCCAGACAAAAACAAAGAAACAAACAGATGACAAAGAACAAAAAAACATGGAAATTTAAACAGAAGCTCTGCTCTATTTTGCCTGCAATAGATATCCCATTGTGCTGCAATGTGATGTGTTTTATAAAACACATCTGGAATATGGAAGCACAGTATGAAAGCTCATGGAAAAAACCTTTTTTTAAAAAAAAATTTAAAATACATTTCAAAGAAATAAATCTTAGGGAAGTGTGCAGCTGCCAACAGTATATTAACATTTCTCAGAAACCTGGAAGCTTTTTCTGGTATCTATAAAATACCAGAATAAGCATTTTCAAAATAATTTACACTTACACAAACTAAAACATGTCTTTCAGAGCCAGAGGTCATCATTCTTTGTGAGGATAAAAACCCCCACTATTTCCCTCTTTTTAATAGATAAATACCTTGCAAATACTCTTCCCATGTATAGGAAGAACTCATGACCAAATCTCACATATTCTACATTCTCAAACCTGAAATACTGCTAGATCCATTTTAAAAGCTTTTTAATGGAAATCAAACTGTCTCTAATGCTGCAAACACATATAACAGTTACACAGTTTGAAAAATTGTATCTTAATTTCAATATTTTTTTCTTTCATCATAAGGGCTTATTTCCTTAACTATATTTTGTATGGACTTCATTAGGATAACTATGCTTTTAGAGTAATGGGCAGTTCCTCTACATGTATTTTTAAAAAATTATTTTAAAAAAATGTATGAAGACTGGGGGATCCTCTAAACACAATGTCCTCTCAGATAACAGGGCCACAAAAATCTGCAGGGCTACTATAGCCTTTAGACTCATCTGATGCTCTACAGTGCAGATTGGAAATTAATTTTCATTAGAAAACAACAATATATCAAAATTAAAGTGAAATTTTTCCTGAAAAAAATTATATTTATATATATGTATATATATAGTCACAAGGATAGAGGTAAAAGTAGAAGAAAAACCTAAGATATTTTATAAAGCTCAATATTTTTAGGGTAAAACTGGAATCCAGGGGGCCCAGCTATGACCTGGGCTCACACCTGGGATTTAAACCTGGCTCTCCTCATGTTCAGGTCAGCAGGCTGTGCTAGTATGAGTGTGTATCCTGTGAGAGCTGTTTCACTTTGTATTAATAATTCAGTATTTGCAGGGAAGTGGAGAAGAGAGAGACTGGTCCTACAGCCTGGTAGTCAAACCTGGGATACTGGGATTCCTCCCTGTCAAAGCCAGCCAAGAAACAGGAGGGTACAAAGGAGGAAACAGGGATGCCTCTCGCAGCTTAGCAATTTTCAGCTGATCAAATTAGATCAAAACAGTAAGGTCACTGCCCGAGCACTAGCTGGCAAGAAAACACTGACTCTGACAACTCAAAACTAAATCGGGCTTTCAAAGTAATCCCATTAAGTCTCTCCTTCTTTGAACAATTGTTTAAAAAACATTAAAAAAAAAAAAAGAGACAAAAGTCTGTTCTCAAAACATCTCAGGATTTGGCAATGATGTTAATAAACTTTTTTTCTTATTATTTTTCTTTATGTTAGATAAATCATAGGAAACTACATGTGATTTCGTAATTTAAGAGGAATTTCAAAAAAAAAAATTCCGCTTCAAAAATGAAAAATGAACATCCTGCATACTTAGAAAAATGAAGAATGAACCTCCTGCATACAGCTGCTTCTGCATGAGGCAGACAAGAAGAGAAAGGATGAAGAGGCCAAGGGGAAATTTTATATGGAAAATATTTTTTCAGTATAAGGCTACGTAGGAGGACATTTTTGAACACTGGAGGACAGTCTGTCTGTCAAAATGTTGGGCAGCTGGACAGGGATGTCTGTCAGTCAAAATGTTGGGCAGCTGCTGGGGCAGGCCACTAACCCATCTTTGTTATTTGCACTTTGTTGAAAACTTTCATCAAACTCAGAGGAGGGAGTTTGCACTCACTTGGAGAAGGCAACCTGCACTGCCCTAACACAGTGAATTTATAAATCCCTGGAGAACATTGGTCCTTGAAGAGACCAACTTCTTGTCCTGAGACCTGGTAACTGCCAGGGCCAGCAGACACACACAGGGGCTGCGTAATGCTGAGGGTCACCACTGTTGAGTCAAGGTGCATTTTAGACCTCACCAGGACACCTCAGGGGACCCTGTTCTGAGACCTCCACAAGGCTGGGGCCAGAACTCCTGCCTCACTCACTGTTCCTCTGGGCCATGGGAGCATCACCGCCAGTCCACAATCTATGCATATGGAAAAATCCAGAAAGCCTGATCCAGCTTGGCTGTGTGCTGTATCTGCCCTAGGTTTGTGCCCGACAGAACAACAATGAAACAGCTGTGCTTTGGGAAAACACGCTGAAAATGAACCAGACTTGCTGCTTCTATAATAGTGCTGTCTTTCACTTCAAAAATTGTCTCTTGAGAAGAATTATTTGGAAAAACAACAAAAACTTACTGACTCTATCAGATAATAAAATAAAACAAATTTACGCACATCAAAATAGAAACCCAGTATGTTACGCTGAGAAGCGACTTTGATGCCAAGACCACAGAGCACCTCCCACCAAGCCTGTAGGCATGTAAGTGGTGCTCCTGCCATCCCACAGACAGGGGAAACAGAGCACGGAAAGGTCAAGTGTCTGGCTGCAGGCCACGTGTCTCCGCCGTGGCACAGCTGGAACAGGAGTACGGCCGCCCTGCCCCTTGCTCTGACAAGATGACACACTCTCCCACTTTCTGTCTTCTTGTAAGCATGCTAGCTCTCCTGATTTAAAATTGCTTCCCTGCTTTTGGAAATTTGTATACTGCTACACCTGACTGCTGAGCAGGAAGTATTGCAATATCCTGCCAAGTTATTGACTTTATTGACTCCGTGGCTTTCTTTTGTGCAAGGACTTGCGGCATTGGGACCCAGTGATGACTCTTCCAAAACACAATAAATTGACAACACTTTCAGTATTCTAAATATGTTTTAAATAAGCAGATTTGCATCATAGGTAATGGTGCATCCTAAAATGTATTTTTTTCTCTCCTCTGATACACAAAAAAATTCAGGAAAAAAAATTTATACTTACACACATACGCACACACATATATATAAATAAAATAAAGAAGCAACTTTTCTTTGGGTCCATTTAGTATTATAAACCACAAAAGTGCTGAACCATCCTCACAGCTGGACATACAGGTGCCACTGTAATTTACATTGCATACATGTTTCAAATTTTTTACACAGACACAAATTTTAGACTTCTCTAAAATGCAGCCATTTTATATATTTTATTAGGCAGAATTACAGTAGGAAGGAATATTCACAAATTGCAACTTAAATGAGAAAATGTGAATGGTGTTACTTATATAAAATACTACTGCAATAGTTCTTTTATTAATTTTTAATGCACAGCACCCACTGTGACCTCCTTTATTCTTTTCCTGTCAACATGGCAGGCTAGAGAAATTGAAATGGGCTTTAGCTGTTCTCTTCTTGTTCCCCTCTTCCTCCCATTTTGCATAATATTAAAATATAACATCTTATTGGACTGTCACTGTGAAACCATTATGCGATAGGCATAATGATTTTTTCTGATTGTTATCACTTTCTTACTTTTCAGCTTTCTCTAAAAAATTCCGAATTCTATGTAGTTATCTAAGGCAATAACACAATTTGCCACTGAATACACTCATCTGAATTAAAGTTTTTTTAAAAGTCATCTTTTGCTACATTTCCTATGGTTCTCTAAGGATAACACCAGTCACATAAAATAAAGGATATTTTTGCCTGTCTGGTCTCCTCTGATTACTTTTTTGGGGTGAGGTAGGAGGCGGGTCCAACAGAATAATGTTTGACTCAATTGGGAGGATGCTATTACTTCTTTTATGTATATTTACTGCTACTTTGATCACCAAGGAGACTAATCTCCATATCAGTAAAGCCAAGAAACTCACAGTATTGTCTTCAGGGCCAAGTTTGTGTTGTCACAGCAACAGAGTTCACAGGGTCAATAGATTAATACATTAGTGTGCACCGGCACTGAACTGGACTGTAAAAGTTTTGCAGCGGGTTTGAAAATTAAACTGTGAAGCAGGAGTTGAAAATATGGGCTACACAAGATATCCTTGTATATCTTGAGGAATAGGCTACAAAAATATGCATATTTTTGCCTAATACTGTCTATCATTTTTACCACGGTGGGAAGAAGAGGAAATAACCTCTCTGGAAAAAGTGCACTTAGTGGGAAGGAGCAAGGAAGGCTGGAGATTGGGCTATGAAACATACACTGCATTTGGATTGTTGATATTTCCCCCTGCGATGCCCTTTCATTAGCCTCTGTCTAACGTGGGGCCTGACAATTGTGACAGGATGAAAAATTTGAGGAAAAGCGAGGGTCATGAGGGAAGAGATTTCCTTCCCTCTCCAGTGACCCTATCACAGTATTCTGATGCAGTGCTTTACCATTAAGGAAAGGGCAACCCAAGAGCCTTCACACTTAATCTGTTCCATCTGTCATGACTTAGAAACATTGACCAGCAGTGAGCTTTAAGGACTCGGTGCGACTGCAGACATGATATTCTAGCCCACTACAAGGACCTCCTGATGTTTTGAAAGCCTCCAAGGAAGTACCATGCATCAAAAAGGGCAACACCTACCTGACACGCCACCATATGTGGTCCTCAGTCCTCGACCAACTGCTGGCCAAGGTGTGCTGTCTGCTTTCAGTCCCATCAGTCCTGACACAGTGTTGGTGGCTGTAACACCATCTGCGCCACCTGTGAAAGAAAAGGTCAGTCGCTTTTTGTTAAATCATGTGTACAAGAACAAGAGAGGATAAAATACTGAAGAAAACCTGTGAAACTCTGAAATAACTAGAAATTCAAATAAACAGCTGGAGAGCAAAAGCAACAAACTGCAAGGGGATGCACAGAAAGGCCCTTCTGACCAATCCTGGGAGAACAAATTTAGCACTAGCTTCAAGGCAGGCTGCATCAGCTGAAAGAGCTGTAAGGGCTGTAAGACAGCATGTGGAAATGCTGGGGCTGACAGGCAGATCTCTGCCCTTCAGCTGTGTGGGATAGAACCTGCTGCAGCAGTTGTTCAACACCTGAAGGTACCCCAAAACAGTGGCCACCTCCTCCAAGCTTCTGTGCAGCAAGACAAAAGAAGCAATGTGACAAAGAAACAATTACCATGGTTCTAAATGATGGATTAATACACCTACTGGCAAACTTATTTGCTGCCACGTTGTGCATTAAGCTCCAAGGAAAAAAAAATATATACCTTCAACTAGTGTATTTTTGTTTTCTCAGAACACACACACCATTTTCACTACTAAATATAGGAACAGGGGGATTTACAGTGGTATGGTAAGCATATAAATATGACAGAAGTAAGAGCATGCAGAGAAATACTATACAATTTATTGTTAACAGTCTAATGTGGTTCTCTTCATATACTGCTCTATTCCAGATGCAAGAACAAAATTAGGAAACCTTTCATCACTGTGCTTATTCTAAATATATCAAACAATATATTTTCCTATTGGTTTCTGTTGTTATCTGTTATTCCAGCAACGTTCCTTTCTTACCCCATGCAGCAGATCAGTAAATCTGCACAACTTGTGCACTGGAGTCACTCACCTTCCTGAGCAGCCATTGCAATTTTCACAATATCAGTGACATTTGGGGTCAGTTTGGCAAAGAAAGGAATGTGAACAGCTTGTCTAACCCAGCGACAGATGTTCCGTACCAGCTCTGGATCCTGTTCAAATAGGCCAGATAAATATAGAACATAGTTAAAAGTAGTATGAACAAAAAGTATATTAAGGAAATAGAAAACTTTGCTCTAAGTGGCTATGCTGCAATTTTGTAAAATTGCACATCAGAACTGAGCTTCATCTCATTAGTTAACTTATTTCGACACACCAAGTAACTGCAAATCCACTACAGAAAGGTTAGTTTGTGAAAAAAAGAATTTTTTTTTCAGAAGACATATCACAAAATGTTCCCTTCTCAGCGAGAGGAAAATACCATTTTGGATGACAGACTATTTTACCCATTTCTTTTAAAAAAAATTTTCATTTTTAATAACTCACTCTATGTAAGGTACATTAAAAACAAGGAGTATCCTATAAAATAATGTGAATCTGAAACATTGTCTGATCATGTCTTGATCAGAACAAGGATGAATGGAGGTTGCAGGGCTATCAGAATGCAATTCAGCATTTCTGAACTCTGAGAATAACTTGGGATGGTCATAGTGTAAATGAAAGATCAAAATCTCTGTTAAAGCCAGAAATCAAAATCTTCAAGTGTTAGCTTTTCCTGATTTCCAGTCATTTACTTCTCTTATGGAATACATCTCATGTAGACAGTAATCAGCTACCCTTTCCATTGAGGACAGCTCAGTGAATAACACCTGCCTCTGGCACATACAAGGGTCCTTGCTCAATGTAACTCTTGTTTTATTTTTCTGTGGGCAATTCATAATGCTCTTCAACAAGTACCTTAAAATTTGCAATACTGATGCATGGAAAACCTGGTGCATGTTCTGGTTAAAAATTGAATGGTGCTATTACAAGATTCAGCACAAGTATTACCTGTGGGTAGGCTAATCAGTACTGCAGCAATTATTTACATTTACTAAGTCTTTATCACTCTCTCAGATAATGAAATCTGTCATATATGAATAATCTTCTCCCTTTTGGATATTGTAAAACTCAGAAAGTTGTATTGCTATGTAGTAACTGAGAATGGGATGAGACTAAATGAAATTTAATTTAAAACAATCCAGCAGACACCAAGGTTGCCAATCTAGTGAACACAGGAAATATCCCCTTGTTGTTTTTCCTTTTTTCACCAATGGCTAAATACAAACAAAAACTCCACAGGCTGTGTTCCTAGAAAGTACACAGTGCTTGACATGAATAGTAAAATCCTCAGACTTAGCTCTGGCATCCCAATAAAAGTGGTGATCTCCTGCCCATGCAGCTGCCATGAAATATGCATGAAACGCTGCACCGGCAGTATGAAAGTAGTTGCAGCTTTGACTTTCATTTCTGTTTTGAATTTCCTTGAGGCCCAATGCAGAAATGAGAGACCCTCTAGAAGCTATGAATTGTATATCCTTTATGTTAATTTTTCTCCTTAGAAATCCTTGTGATAATGTTCAGGATGTGGCACCACATAACTCATTATGCTGACTTCCTTGTGCTTATAGTGCTACCATAAAAATTCCTACTCTAACACACTGCCTTAAAAAATTCAATTATTTTAAAACCCATTGAATAACTTTTTGGGAGACATCTTTCATAAAACCCAGTTTTCATCCTACCTAAGACAATTTAACTAGTTCGTCTTTCGTCATAAACAATAATTGTTTGGTTTTTTCCCCTGAAAGTGAGTAAAGATCTTTATTTTTAATCAGTTCTATTTCTGACAAACCAAGATTAATGCAATTAATGCAATGGAACGGTCTTCTATTTCTCATGCTAGTAAACAGCTTAAATATCTGATTGCACAGCACATGATTAGAAAAAGCCCTTTTGAAAGGCTCACTTGTATCAGCCTTGGAAAACTGCCCATTTTTGGTACCCATACAATCACAGGTAAATTAATAGGAAAACAATTCAAAAATTCAAGTGAAGGAGGTGAAATCTTTCATCCTATTTTACTTAATATTCCAGGGAAAAAAAATGAATGTTTAGTATGTAAACACTGAAATAACAAAACAAAAGTTAAAACAGTGCTCTGTTGTATAGTGAGACAGTTACTGATAGAAATTGGAGAGGTGATGAATTTTATACAAAAAAATTAGAATTCCCATTAAATTTGACAATTCTGAACTGAAACAGGTATTTCTGAAGGTAATTTCCCGCCAAAATGTTTCATACAATTAATTTGCACATTAAATAAATCTCTTATGAAGAAAATGGTGGTTAACTTTAAAAAATGCCTGTTTACCCTTGTGCCACACCCAAAAGCCACATCCATGTGATGTATCTTGCTGCTTCCCTTTACAGTGCGAGTCCTACAATGGAGTTGTGCTGGAACATCCAGATAAGCCTTTCTTCCACCCTCCTCCTCTCCTTGCTCTGCCTCCAGACCCTCCTGCTCGGGTTGCTGCTGGTGCAGTGACCAGGAGAGAGGCACCTGAGCCCCCCCTCTCCCCTCCCAGCAGTGACACTGGCAGTGCCCACTGGGCACAGCCTGAGCATCCCTGCTGCCAGAGGGATTTCTGTCATGAAGTCACTGCCTGAGAATACCAGAGCTTCTGTGCTCTACAGACAAGACAAAAAATGTATTCAGAAAGAGGAATAATATCCTCACCTGGTTTTGTTCAACTTCACGTTTTCTTCTTTAGATCATTAAGAGAAGTCATCGTTAATTTATAAATTTTGTAATTTCTTACTCTGTTTGCACTAAGGACTTGGAAAAATGCATTCTAAGCAATCAGATGGCTGTAAACCAGAAGATACTCATGTCACTGGACAGAAAATTTTCATAGGAAATGAATAAACTACATTTGTATAATCCGTGGAAGTTCACTGGATGGTGCACAACTTCTCCGCAGAAACTTCCTTGCCTTTAGACTAAGACCAAATTGCAGAGGTCACACAACAACACACTTTTGAGAAACACTAAAGTGATTAGATATAGAGAATTCATTTCTAAAGGCAGTCATTGACTAAAGAAATGCAGCTCAAAACTTCAGATTTCTGAGAATACTAATTTGACCCATCCAAAAAAGTTTTAAACTCAGGAACAATTTTAGCAAAGTGAGTAGCATGATACCAAAAACTAATTTTTAAGAGGTTATGTACAAGCTTCCTTTTGCCTATTTCATTTGGCTGATTGAGGACCTCCCATCTCCTTGGATTTCTGAAAGACTGACCCCAATTCACAAATCACTTTTTGCGATTCTTTCTTGGATTTATAAAACATCCAAGGATAAACATGTAACTTGTGAAAGAATGAATCTTGAGGCCAAATAAATCACATTACAAAACAGTCAGTGAAAATACAACACAAATATCTTTTTTTACTCCAATCTAAGTTTATGAAAGTGCCTGCAGCTTTTATCATTGATAAAGTGGTTGACGAAGCTTGCCTAGTCAAGAAATATTTTCTAAAAGGCTTGCTATGTAAAATGTTACTAGCTGTAAAAACAGCTGGGCATTTGTATTCACAAAACCAACAATAGAAACTAAATAAAATACTATTCTGCTTAATTTAGTAAAGGAATGTACTGCTTTTGGTTCAGTCTACCATGTTGCTAAAAATTACCTTCTTTCATTACACATAACTGGGTTTGTTGGTTCTCTCATTAAGAATGATACAGTGTGATTGTAACAGAATGTGTAGCATAATTTTACACTGTGTGTCAATCTAGAAGAATGAACAAATGCTCCAATGGACTGTAACATCTATTGCCAGCAAACTTTGTTTATCTGCTGTATTTTAATTTTTATTTAAACAAATTTCATCTAAATAAAAGTTTGGTAAAATTATCATTGGCTAAAATGTTATATTGATTCATGCACCGTACCTACAAGAATCCGTTGGTAATTTAATACCATATAAAGTCTCTTTTGGTATAAGCTGTACATCAGCGTGTCTTCTGTCTTCCTGTTAATCAAATAATGCTTGTTTATTCCAAAGGCACAGGAGATTTGAATGTTACAGGGGTTGTCTTTTTACTTCCCTAAGCAACAGTACAGAATCATTTTTCCTGAATATTCATTATAGCCTTGGGCTAGATGAAGCTTTTAATCCTAACTACTCATTGCCAATGGGTAGATATACTAGAGGAAAAACAACTATTCACCTTTTTTTTCTAAATGATCACATGATAAGCTTAACTACAACCATAACTATGAGTATAAGTCCTCAGAAATTAAAGCAGCAAGTTGTCTACTGATTGCATTTGGCATCAGTAATGAGATGAATCCCCTGTCCTATCAGCCCCAAGGCAGATCCATCCTGCATGTTTAAAAAGCAGCGTGAAAATGCTGTGCACAGAGTAGGTTACCTCTCCTTGTGTTCTCATGGAAAGAAACAAAACCATGATGAGATTACCACAGAAATGTCTGGCTGCAGATTTTTGGAAATTTTTATTGTGACCTATTTTCAGTGTTCTTTCAGGGCCCTCATTTTTGCACTATCCTGTTACTGCACAATCTTTACACTGCATTCTGAACACCTCTCTGAGGTAGAGAATTACTATTATACCTGTTCAATAAATGGAGAGATGAGAGTCAGATGGCCTGAGGTGCATCTCCACAAATCACCTTGCTTTGGTGCCCAGTTTTGCAGAAGTCATTTGCATAAGGACTTAAAAAGGTTTGTCTGGCAGAAAACCGCACTTGATTCTCTGGACTATACCTTAAATCATGAGATACTTTACACATTAACAACAGAAATATTTTTAATACTTGGATTTAAACAGATTTTCAGAGCATTGGAATTATGCAAAAGATAGAACTACAACTACTTTACGGTAACAAACGTGTTTGTTAACTATGCAAACACTCCTTGGGAAGCATGTGTGTGAGTGCATGTACATCTACATGTGTGCATATATAGAGAGAAAATACAAATAGCAGTCTGAAAGATGTCATAAAAGAACCTCAAACCTGGAATTTTCCCCAAGAACTTCATAAGAAAGGTGAACACTCAGGAGAGCACATTAGTTGATCATGTCTAATGAGCACTACAGAAAATGGACCATATCTTGCAATCTTCAGGCTGTCCCTTAATAATGGTGGCAGTTCTGTCTCACTGAGCGCAGGACAAGGACTTGTACAGTTGTGGAAAGAATGAAAATGCAGCTTTTCTCAGACCAAATCCCAACTCTGTACATGTATGAAGGCTTCATTACATACACCTACTGGATTTATCACTACACATCATGTTGATAATTTGTGTTGGTCCATTATTCTGACCGTGAGAATGGGAAGTTCTAGATGGCACAATGAGTGTTGCAAGATACAGCAAGACTTTGCCTGTAAAGTCCTTAAACCTCATCTATCACTGACTACAATGACCTAAACAAAAAAGCTTCAGAAATTAAAATATTTTATCGTATTTAATGTAAAAGTCTAATCTTCCTCATATGTCAAATCTTTGGTGGCCACAAGACTATTCTGATGTATATTTGTTGCCTATGAGTTTTATGGCTAAACAATGCATTATTTTAACATGTCTGCAATTTTAAATGCTGATAGTAAGTTACAGAGGACTTATTTTTTATTAATTTAGCTCACATGAAGCAGACATAAGATTTCTTATGTGCAGATAGGCAAGGGTTGGCAAGTGCAACAACACTGCATCCTTCCCATAACAGATTTTCTTTCTGTACTGGTTCTTCACACAGAAATCTTGTATTTCTGTTGTATCTATTAGCACTGGAAGAATTTTTTTATGAAAATATGTTCTATAGTTAACTTCTCATTCTAAGCAGTAGATAGATTTTTCAAAATAGTACCCATATCTATAGGAAAAGAGGAAGAGCTTTTATGATTACAAGAATGATGTTGCATAAGAATAAGTAAAGCTTTCTAGGTGAGAATTTTCAAGACTCATCTGTTAAATTTAATACATGTACTACTCTCACTTTACTGTTTCATTCAACAACAGTCCACAAGGGACGAGTGAAACCTATCCTCAGTCAAATTGCTATCTGATGGCCCAAGAGGATCCAAATGCATCCTCATCTGAAAAGCAAAAAAGGAGAAGAGGATCTTCTCCTATCTGCTGGTAACCTCCATGCAGCAGGTCAGCTTTCTAAAGCATCCTACTCTCCCTCTGAACATTACAGTGGCACTACTGCAGTGTGGAAAGGCAGGGACAGGATACATTTGGAGCAGCTTTAGAAAGTGAGTAATGTTAATTTGGGTAGACCCCTCACATATTCAATCCACTCTACTGTCTCAATGTGTACCTGCAGATCTGCATCTTTTACAGAGATCCCATAAATGTAATGAGGATGTACTAGCCTGACAAGCTGTTAGTTTAAATGTGTCTACCCCATATTTCTTGTCCAGAAAACCATTAGAAAATTGTAACTTAAAAAAAAAAAACAAAAAACCGAACCCTAATAACAGGAAAAACCCAACTCTGTGTATGAAGAACTATTCCTTTGCTATTCATTAAAATATGAAGAAAAAGTAGAAGTATGGGAATTCCACCTTAAAGCATTGCACATCAGTATCTGTAGCCTTCACTACTTTTATATATATATGTATATATTAATGTGTGTAATTTAACATTTATCCTTTACACCACTATCTCTTGTCTTTTCTGTATAAGAGGCCCAAGATTGTCTTCATAAAACTGTCTCTCTCTAAACCTACACAAAATTTCCACCGTACCAAAACACAGAATTACAGTCAATCACTGTAGCAAGAGTCACACTGCAGAATCTCGTGGTTAGTTTTACTGCCTTCTTACACCCTAGAAAGGAGCAGTTTAGGTTGTGCATTTGTCCCATTTCAAACTTAATTAAAGCTAACAATTTGTTTAAAGCCTGTCAAAATAAGGGAAGGATTTCCCAGGATAGAAGATGAATAACTCTCAGCTTCTCATCTAGAGTAAAAAATTCTTCCTCATTTCTCAGGAAATTTGACAGCTTTTGGTCAACATCTATTGACCGCAGCTGTCAAAAAGAAAGAAATGAAGCAGTTTAACCTAAGGCAGGAATAACAGTTTTCACGGTTGTATGTGAAGCTATCTATATATATTAGGAAAAAATTAAAAAACTGGCCTAAATTACATCAGAGGCTTGGGTTAGCCTGGTCAGCCTCACAAAAATGTAGCTGCTGGTTGAGAGTTTATATCCCTCCAGCAAGAATCCATGATGTGATGTGATCTGAAACCAATGCCACACAATAAATTTTACAGATAATGATAGAATTCAAGATTCTTTTCCAGTCAATACTGGATTGCTTTTTGCCATAAGATCCAAGATGTACTAGTTTAGCAAAAAAAAATCCAAAAGAACCAACCCCCCAAAATTCAAAATCTCATTAAATATCTTCTATAAAATGGTACAAGAAAATCCCTTTTCATTCAGGATAGCAATTCATCCAAAGATGAATAATTTCATATTTTGTTCTAGGAGAATAAAGATGTTTCATCCCACTTAAGCCTTCAGCTTTTATTAATTAATTTGCACTTTGAAACAAGAGGTCTTTTCAATGTGAAGGGAGGTTGTAGAGGTGGAGTTTTTGGAAGCATTTCTAAAAGAGCAGAGATTCAGATGAGAAAAATTAAGCAAATTCCACATAGTTACCATTTCACTAAACTACCATAGCAACAATGTGCTCTGTGACTATTGTTCACTGATTTAATTCAAGGACATACTTATTTTCTACTCTCTTACACACTCTAAAATGCTCCTTTCTATAAAAAAAGTCTTGAGAAACAAGTCTACTAAGTAAATGAAGACATTTATGTTGTTTTTACACAGCAAAATATTCCCTTTATAATTTGAACAAAAACTGTTATATTTTTAAACTGAGAAGATATCATATGACTTATATAACTAAGCATGTCCTGCTAGTGAAACAAGCACATTTTTGCTTACAAAATACTGCATATTAAGATGTAGAAGTTTAGCTTGGAAAATTCCCATTCATTTTTGCAGACTACATTTGTTCTTTTGGTTATAGATTTATCAATTAGGCAAAAACATTACCACTTGAAAGCAAAGACATATTTTTATATTTAAATTTAATTTTAAAAAAACTCCCACCTTACAGAGAGTAATGACTCCTGATTCATAATGTTTTTTCTAAAGTAAAAATCTAAGTGAGAATTGAGAGACCTGACTGAACTTTCCTTTTCCTGTGGTAAGTTATAAGAACTAAAAAACTCCTGTCACCTAGCTCCATTCCTAGATGCTTGGACTTTATTAATTTAAGGTAAAGCTGCAAGCAAGGTGTCAAAATTTGATCAGCTACTCCTTCAGATCTGTCACTGCGAGTTCCACTCGGGGGAGCCTAATTGAGATTCTCCTTTTCTTCCAGTGATACCAACATGTCACTGGGTTAAATCAAGTCACTCTGGTTTAGGTCCAGGTTTTGGGCATGGCTGAACTGAGAAGTCATAACTCTGAGATCCTGTTGATACTGAGAGAGGTAACAGTGGGCATTGAGAAAAGCCAACAGGAGACTGGGGCTCCTACTCCTCAAAGCAGTCACAGGCTCTCCTCAGACTATTTTGTAAAACTGAAAGAACAAATTGGTGCACATAAAAAAGAAACTTTAAAATCAAAAGCATATAACAAAATAAATCTTAAAAGACACATAAAGGGTTTCTATAGAATCAGAATTTCAATAAATTTTTCAACTTTAGCAGATCCCTTTCTCCCTTTTTTTCCTTACTCTGCTTTGGTATCACAACTATTTCTCCCTATGTCAGCTCTTTAATTAGAACCTTTGAAAGATGTTAAAAGCACAAGACAAATAACCTTTGATTGCCTCACTTCATAACAAAAAATTAGAAAAGTACCTTGTTATAGGGTTTCTTTATTGTAGTACTCACTGGAACTGCACAAATCAATGATGCTTCAGGTATGTCAAAAAACAGACAAAAATAAGCCAAACAAAAAGAACCCACTCCAATGGGTTTTCACTTACCTAATCTAAAAGCTGCCAATTTTAACACAGGTCAGCATCCACACTCAAGAACACATTTATCAAAGTGCTGTGTGGGAGATCCTCTTTGGACACTTTATTAGCAGCATGGCACTCCTACACCCCTTCTGGATAATGCTGCACCTCATGACTGAAAACTCGTGCGCAGACAAGGTCAAAAATGAGCTGGAGGTTTTTGATTGACCAGTACAGGAAAGCAGAAAACATATATTTGTGTTGGAAGTAAGAACAGCAATTAGAAGGATGTCAAGATCAAGCACAACTGAGACTTGAAAGGTTGGTTGCTGCCTTTAGTCAGCTTTGTAATTACTCCTTTTTCGTATTACAGAAAAGCTTTTTGTTTTCTCCCCAGCACAAAGAGGAAAATAACTGAATTTGTTTTGAAAATTGATTCCTCTCTCTGTGAAGGTGGTTGAGCCATAGTGTTTTTCCTTATTCTGAATGTTTGGGTTTTGTTTCACTTATTTTTAATTTGAAAATGTTATTCTAAGCAACCAGAAGAAACACCTCTGTTAGAAAACACTCTAATTTAAAAATTAACTATAAGACATTTTGTATTTGCTTATGGTTACCTTACATGATAGGGAAAACAGTCCTTTTGTTTCATTATGATAGGTCTGATAAAACTTTAGCAATGAGCATTTATAGCTATTGATTTTAATGCAATATTAAAGGCATTTAATTCAGATGATTTTCTTTGGTTTCCAGAATAAAGATCACTAATAGTTGGCCTGAAAGGTTGATGCACAGTAGGTAGTCCAAACTACCAAATTATTTGTTCCAATATCAACTAAATATTGGTTTAAATATTCCAAGTGAAATATACAATATACAATATACAATATATAAACCAAGTAAAACTTGGTTTAAATATTCCAAGTGAAAAATACAAAACTGCACGTTTACCATTAGTAAACTTCTTGGACACACTGATCAGAAAGATTTATTTAACAGTGCTGGTCTACACAAAGTGTTGACTAATAAAAATGCCTTTTTTACCCCTGACAGAACAAAATATTTTCTATTGGTTGCTTCTAGCCAGCCAAAATAATGTTTCTCATAGCACTGTAAAAAGTGGAATGCAGCATGATTAAATAATATTTCAGCTCCTTAGTTCATGCAGAGGTCACCTGCTAGAAGGCAAAAGGGTTTGATTAGGTTTACGTCATATGTGAAATATTCTAAAGGGAAGCTCAGAACTCGAATATGAGAAGGCTGCAGCTACAAATAGCTTTCTCTTGTGGTCAGGTAGGCAAGCTCTGTCCTTTCCTATAATAACAAGGCAGAAAATACTAAATAATTGAGGAAAGCATAAACCTTTGAAACATGAAACCAGGGAATTTAAAACCTATGCTCTGAGAAGAATTTGCCACTCAGTTTTAAAATGTTCATCAAGTTCATCAAGGGCATGTATTCAGATTTGGCTATTGTAAAGAGCAAGCTTCCCAGCAAACTAACTTTCCTAGGAGCCAAGGCAAAATTTCAAGAAATATAAGTCTAATCCTGAAAACTCTCGTGTAGGCAGTGAAGAGACTAGTTAATATATTGCTACTTAACTTTATCAAACACTGGCATAAAACTGAAACCACAGAAAGAAAAAATTACTAATGTGCACCAAGATAAACAATCTTAAAATATTTTATTTTACCTGAATATTTATTTGCTGGTGATCACTTTGATTCCAGTAAATCCTGTCTAACAGATATCATAGTTACAGAAAACTGCAATGTCTCATGGTGCAATCACATATCCAAAGGCACGTCAAAGGGCCTGGGCATTTGCTCAAATTTTCTACATTTCCCTCTTCTGAAAACATCTCAGGGCATTAAAATACCATTCCAAGAAGAAGTACAGGTTGATATTTGGTTTAAAAGTTAAAAAAAAGGGTTGTTCCTTTATGGGAAGTGCTCTCTATATACTTCATTGCTGTTAGGCTACTGAAGTGTCATTAAAACAGCCTAACAGTGCCAGGTCACTGATGAAGTGACCAAACCAACCTTCCCTGTGACATCTGTCACTCATAATGTGAATTTCAGCAGAAATTATTCCATCATAGCAAGACTGAAAATTAAGTGTAAATCTAAATAGCTTTCATGTCTTCATGATTTTCAAGGAAACAGAATCAGTTTTACATTTGCTAAGGCATTCTGTAGAGAATGCCTTCCTTACATAAATATAAGTCACCACACATAATCAGTATTTCAAATCTTATTAACAGTCATAGCATGTCATTAAAAACTTTCAGCAAGTTGGTATGGCTGTTAACATTATTGCCGAATTTATAATCCCTTTTTATTTTCCATTTTGTCTTTTGAGTAATTCAATTAGAAATCCTTCAAAGCAATAACAGTGGATTAAACGTTGTCAAACCACAATACGAAATTACAGAATAGAGTTCTGATGATGAATTTATTAAACTTTGCATTTCAATTCATTTCTCCTTGAGTGTATAAAAAGCAGAATTCTTTAGACAAAACACCAATTAACTGTCGTACCTCATTATTAAGTATTGTCTCGTTTTAAAAGATAGAATACATGAGGACATAAAGGATGCATGAAAGAAATCAATTTAAATCACAACATTTAATTGCACCTGAATCCTGCAATGGTACAGAAAAATAATGAATTCTCATGTACTGAAGGAAGGTGAATGTCACTTACCCAGGAGTGACCATAAAGCCAGCAAGCTTTTCCTGCTCAGATTTCCAGTGAAATAGCTCATGAATCAATTTTTACTTTTAAAGCAACTCAGCAAAAGGGCTTAGTTTATGAGGAGAGTTCTGAAGAATGAAGAAATAGAGAAAGAAAAGAAAGAGACATCTGACAACAGAGAAGATTAAAACCAATGCGAAGAGGTTAAACAACAAAACCAAATTATCATAAGGGATGATCTTAGACCATGATCAGTATGGGACCACGAACATAAGTCCACAAAACGCATCTCCTGACCAGCCAAAAAGTGTGATTATGTCTACATTTGTAGGAGTTGAAGTGGGCAATCAGCTGCATCCCTTCTCCCTGCACATCCTAGATTCCTTTCCAGCAAAACAATGCCCAGTACAGCACATCCCTGCACACAGAGTAACAGCAACTTGTTCAACAACAAGAAATCCTTGTTTCTCAGGAACTGAATTTCTTGCTTCTGTTGAGATTTTCCCTCAGTTGAACTACCAAGGCTTCTCTTCATATCCATTTGCTTGGGCAGCAGGCAATTTCCCTCCTCTCTCCAGTCATCCAGTTTTATGGAATTTACAGTGCCTTTGAAACACTTTGGACACTGAGAAACATGACTGAAAGAGGTCATTTGGTCAAGACATGCCCCAAAGCAAGAAAGGGCAGTGGCAGATGCAAAGACACTGAGATCAGCTCAGATTATATTTGGAAGAACCAGCCAAATGGATGACAGAGGCCAATGCAGGAGAACAACAAGATGTATGAGTCCTGAAACTCCATGGCAAACACCAACATGAACCTGACTTGGGCTGGTTTATACTGGATTTTGGGTGACAATGTCCACACTGCTGCTACAGCCCAATGCAGCACCACTCTGCTGTACTTTGCATTAATTTGTAGCAATAACTGATACAGAAGAGAAGAGCAAGAACTAATACTGCCTGCAGGACTCAATGAATTATACTTAACCAACATATTATTGTAGGCTGATAGTAGAATGTCACATGAACACAGATATAATCAAATTCTGTTTGGGGCATCATTTATTTAAAATACTTCAAGCTCCTTGCTGGCAGAGCAACAGCGAATTAGCATGCTATGCTGTGCACTTCAATTAAAAAGCAGCCTCATCTTTCCCATTTCCAAGGTACAGCAGAGCAAATCTAATTGTGCCATGCAGTCAGCTCTCATCTTCGCAGAGTAACCAGGGCTTTGGGGTTTTTTTTCTTTTTGTTTTTGACAGATTTGTTGTCCTCTGAATGAGGCAATGTAGGCTTTTATGAAACTTGCCTCCTAATTGCAGGCAATAAACATAAGCACAGCCAGCAGCAGACACTGTAGCAAGTACCACTGAAGCAAAATGAAAATAAAGGTAAGAAAAGAACCACAAAGCAAGTTCATTTTACATATTATCTGAATAGTTAAACCACCAGAATCTGGATTTCAGTGCTCACAAGAGACATATACATTCTTTTTCAATATAAACTAAAAAAAAAATAAAATCATTCCCCAAACATAGGGCTTAAATGCTGAAATAGGCAAAGATTTTTTTTTTATTTTGGGGGTTAGAAGGTATGACTAATTAATGAGAAATAGTTATATGCCAGGATGCTATTAACTTCTGCAATATTTGCTTATAGCACTAAGGCTAAGATCTTTGAATATGAGATTAGCTGCTTTTGGCTTGAGACCTTGTTCATACTGATTATCTCACTCCAGGTGTACACCCAAGTCCTTTTATACAGTACTCATTTCCTATTCCTGGTACAAAGAATACAGTGCCTTTGGTGAGGAATTGAACAGGGTGAATCCACAGAAATGGTTGTCTGAATGGACTCCAGGAGAGCAGGTACTGGAAGGTCCCACTCGGACTGGCACTGACACCACCGCCAGTGATGTTTGCCACACCTTTGCCTGCCTGAGCACTAAAAACTACAGATATAGAGAGTACACAGCTCCACCAGACAACATATTCCTGATCTGCATCACCTTGTTAGGGAATTCTTTTCCTAATGCACAATTTGAAACATTCAGCCTGCAATTTGCCCCTTGCTCTATCATCTGACATGACAGAGAATAATCTTCTTTTTGTAGCTGCTCTTGCAGCATCTTGTCCCTTCTTGTCTCTTCTTTTCAGGTAGTTGTAAGCTGCTGCTTCCTTTCCTCTGTGGTTTTTCGCTGCCCACTAGGCCAAGAAGACTAACAGATAATTTTGAAGACTTTGGGTATCACTTGTCCTAATAATTTTTGTTCTAATGCTTCTTGGGAGATGCACATTACAGCTCTTAGATGTGGGGTTTCATCCTAGCAGGAATGCAAAGTAAATCCAGATTACTGACTCAATTTAACTATACATTCTTGGCAGAGCAGCTGGAGAGACTTACAGTCCTTTAGACCAAAATCAAAAAAACAAACACTTAAATTTGTTGGTTTCACATGACATTAATAATTCTGAATATTCAATGCCACTTTTTAGAAGGATAAGTAAGAAAAAAAAAAGTAAAACATCTTTGCATGGTTTCCAGTGAAGGATAAAAAGTGCACCACAAATACAACATCACAAGTTAGATGTTGAAATATCAGTGCTACCATCTCACATGCTTGATTTATTATTTTCATAATTTTATGCTAAAATTACTACAGGATTGAACTATAATGGGAAAGCGACACATTTTATAATAATCTGCTGTTCATGTTGTCTTTATATTTACTATTAAATGTTTTGTACACATAGGTTATCTGATTCAAGGAAAATCTGTGCATTAGTGCTGGTAAATGTAATGACAAATTCTATCACAATTTTTAACAATATCCACTTTTATACCATTGCAGATTGTTACAAAAGAACACAAACCTTAACTTTATTATCATTTATCAGCATTAGTAAATATAATTGACATTTTATACAGAACCAGCTTTAAGTAACTTATTGGCAGCAATACAGATACCTCTTAATATTACCCTGTGGCTAGCTACGCTGTTTGGGCGCCAGAGTGTCTGCACTAATGACTTGGAATTAAAATCAAATAAAAGCTGAGAACTGTAATTCAGTATAAAACAAACAGCCATACTTAGCACCCATTTTTATATATATAATTTGGATATACCAGGATCCTTTTTAATTTGTGGTTGATATAAAACAGTGAAAGCGTTTGATACTAGACAACAAAATAGGATAGAGAAAAATAAATCTGATGTTCCCAGATTTCTACACTTACCCTGTGGGCACACCATAGGAATTGGAATGAGAATAAAAACTAGAAAGTGTAATTAACCTTTCCTTTCCCTTTTTTTTTAAACAACAACAAAAAGGCAGAACATGTTAGACATTATAAATAGTAAAAATACACATTTTTCTGCCATTATTCTTCATCTTAGCAATTTCTGTAGTTTCTTGAGGATTTAATGTGCTTAGCCATGAAAGAGACCTAATCCTTGAAAAAAATTCCTATGAAGACATGGATTATGTTATCAAAAAGATTTAAGAAAACCTGCTTCACTGTACAACCAGGAAAGCTGCTCTGCCTCTCAAAGCCTCATGCCCTGACTTCCAGATATCAAGTGGTGGTTTTCCTTCAGAGCATATCTGAGCCCTGTCTTCCCCACACCACCTGTGCATGACCTATTTGACTTCAACTCTGGAGGGCGGGGGGAAACCAACTAAAATACCAAAATACTACCTAGCACTTTTGTATTTTCTGATGGGGTCTCCAGGGGCTACCATGCATGGAAGCCCCCTGAAGGGCTACTGATAAATCTTGTTGCACATATCATTACTTAATCCAGTTTATGCCCACCTTTGCTTCAATAACCTACATTTAAAATCGCTCCAATTTAATTTTAGCCAACTCTGAGGAAGAATATCAGGATCTGGCTCTCTTAACATGGCTTGTTTTATTCATTCATTCATCTAAATAAGTTGATTCTTTTCTGAGCTCTCATTTTGATAAGACAAATAGAAAACACAGGAAAATGTTTAAGCAAGAGTAGTAGATATGAAACATTCCAAGGAATATCCATACTGTATGGGAAAGTCAGAAATATTATTATAAAAGCATACATGTATATGTAAAGAAATCTTTCTTTATGGATCTGATCTCCTCCACAGAGAGTCACAAATCCACACGATAGCCCTGAGTGCTCAAGTTTTGCATTTGCTTCTCTGATTTTACAATAGCTGAAAGATATGTAAAAACTCATGTAGCCAGACAGCTCCCTACTGACTACACATCTAAGCAACTTCACATGCATACATTACTCCAACCACTGAAAGCTGGAAATAACACATACATAAAAAAAATAAAACACCCCACGCTTGAAAGGAGCCTGTTTCAGTTTGGAACCTCCAGGGCTCTCCCTGACCAGACTGCACCTTCCACAGTGTCCTGCCTTCTCAGGCAGGGACACATCAAACTACTGAGTTATGCTCTGCAGACTGAAGGGAGGGAATTTCTTCAAAAGCTTAGAAACATGGCTAAAATAGCAATTTGTTTTTGAATGCAGTTCAGGGAAAAAATTAATAATAACTACTACTGTTTTGCTAATGTTATCATGGAGGGCTTTTATGATTCTCTCCCATTTTTAATCACAACTTCAGTAAATGACCACTGGCCATAAAAAGCATCCAGACTACTTTCATTAAAAATAATAATCTACAGCATGGACCAGATTGACGTAATTTTGTTCACAGAAAACAATAAAATGCCCAAGGCACTGTGCCTGATAGTATTGCTATAATAAAGCTATGCTTGAAGTGTGTCCACTTGAAGCGTTGCACTGATTACAGCTCCTAGTGCTTCCCTAGTTTCAGAAAGGGAATGGTTCAGTTACCCAACTACACCTCAGGTCTTCTAAGTTTTGTGTTTAACTGAGCAAGGGAGGATGAATTAAGATGCTTACTAACCCTCTGCAAAGGGGTCAGGTGAACAATAATACGTCAGCTTTAGGGTATATAATCATCATTCCCACTCTGCATCCCCTTCCTCCTCTTCTTCTCCCTGTCCCCAAAACGTATTAAGATGGGAAATCAAACAGGCTTCATAATTCGGAAACTTTGATGGTCAAACTGTAGAAAATCTCTCCTGGTAGACTGTGAACCAAGATTTTTCAAAGACCTTCAATTCACTATACTTGGGCATTTTTCAGAGCCAAAACAAATTTCAAGGCATGACCAAAACAAGCAAAAATCTACAAACTTCAAAAGGATATTAGTATGAAAATAAGGGTTTGTATGTGTATATTTTCTTTTCATGGCCAAAACTACACACATGCTCCTAACTGAAGTCATGGGAGGTACTGATAAACTCTGCAACAGATTTCTGCATGGCAGAGACATCAGACATGGATAATTCCAATCTCAACCATATAAACCAGTAAATCTATAGCAACAGAACACAGGCCCTTAAAGAGAAGGTGCTAACTGTACACAGTACTACCAGAATGTATGGACTTTTCTGTGATTCTGAAATACAGTTAGGCTCATATGTTAAAAACTGTGAAATGAAAGGCGTGTATATCTCATGTTCTTCAAAATCATTACTGATATATGCAGTAATTACTAGCTTGTGATTTAAAAGACATCTACAGGGCACTGAAATGGAAATCAACAAATTCTGTCTAAGTGCTTTTTTGAAATTATTTGTTTTCATCATATTCCTTGTCAAATACATAATGCATTTTTGTTCTCAGCAAAACTAAGCATTTTGTACATTCTCAGCTTCTTTTTTCTTTTTTTTTCTCTCATCAATAAATATTTAAACACATTCAACCTAAAAATCTCAAGCTGCTAATCTGCAGCTTGTGTCTTGCCCCCTGAGGTGTAACTATCAATGTGGCAGTGCAGGATTGCTGGAGAGACATTAAATAGATTGTGGTTACAGTCCTACCTGCCCACAGGCCAGTCCCATGCCTCGCTCCCCCATACCATGAGGACATGATAAATTTAACTCCAGCGCATCAGCACCAGCAACCTATAACACAGGTGGAAGGACAAAAAATGAAAAATTTATTTCAAGTAATATACTCTTTCCTGTAGTATTTACTGTTCATATTAAATAGATTTCTTCAGACATTGGATTTATTTTTCTTTTCTAAGACACAAAACTATGATACCCTAGAAAAGAAGCCCGTTGATCAGAGAGAAAAAACTTCAAAAACTGATGTGGTTTCCAGACATTCTTAAGGAATTAGAGTAAAAAACAAAGTAAAATGATATGAGCAGAATAAAGAGTTGGTTCTGGAAAATGTTAAAAAATTAAATGCAATTACAGGGCCTAAGAGCAGCACTAAGAGCTTTGGCAGGCAATGTTACACAGGTGCTGCTGTGCTCTGAAGAAACTGTAACTCAGTAATAAATGTTTCCTTTTTACTTTAATGGATTCAGTCTCCAGATTTTCTGCAGGCACCTGTACTGTGCCATAGCTTTTGTCATTAAGTAAATTTGTTTCTAAAGAACAAGAGGTTAATAAAAAAAGTCTGAACAAACATATTAGTCATGCTAATTCCTGTTCATCGCCCTCTATTAGTTCCAATTAAAAGGGGAAGGAGCCGAGCTGTCCGAGGGCAGCACACAGACACGCTCCTCTTCCTTTCTGAACTGCTCCGGCTTGACACGAACATCTCTCCTGTTGCCTTCCAGTGGCTCTAACTAGGGTTTTGTTCTGCATCTGCATTTTGTTTTGCTTATTGAACTGGAGTAACTTTGCCTGCTGTGTGGCCATGGTTCAGCAGCTCCCAAAGTGCGTGAGCAGGGAGAAGCCATCCATCACTCGCAGGAGCCCTCCCCGCTCCGGCCGGCTCCGCGAGCCTGGCCATGCCGGGGCTGTCGGCCTCCCTGACAAGCTGACCTTTAGGATGAATAGGTCGTCTTCCTGCTGAGACACTGTGCTACCTTCTGGGGCTTCTGCTCTTGTGAAAGCCACATCCATTACCTCTAGGCAGGATCCTGCATGTACGATTAAACATCCCTGCTCTTCAGCTGCGCGTTCCAGGGCGCCCCAAACTAGTGCTGCTCTCCACAGGGCAGACACCAACAACTACCCAGAAGAGTGTTCTATCACACAGCTTACACATCGTTGACTGCATTTAGAGAACCACTTCTTTTCTAAAGGGGTAACATAAATACAAGCACAGATTGGAAATAAGTGCCGTAAAGTTGCGCAGCAGTATCACCGGATTTAAGAAGCAGGAGCAAAGGCACAGTAAAGCCATTCTTCCTGATCAGTTTAAAGTGGCACTGCTTCCGTCAAGCAGAGATTCCAAAATATGATTTCATGGTCAATTAGGTAAATACAGGTATAAATTGAAATAGTGTTGAAGACTGCCCAGCTAACTACTGAAAATGTTTAATTTCACTTCCCTAAGTCCCTGAAGTGACTTTTTTCCTCACAGGTTTAAAATGCTCAAAGAAAATTGAGAAGTGTCACCCTACATAACCACAGGAGGGCTTAGGACACTGAATAAAGCAACAATGATGTTGAAACATTCTGCCATATGAAAACACAAATTCAAAATATCCAAAACTCTACCCATACACATATAAAAACATATTTATAATTTAAACATTGAAATCTGAGGTAGTGCTAGAAATAATGACACAGTAATTTTTTTCTTTCCTTAAATTTGTTAATGCTATTCTTTTAATTTCCTCTAGATACTTTTTGTGGAAAACAGGCTTTAATTTAAACAGAAAAACTTTGCTTTCCATTCAGATATAGACACCCTTCTGAATGAAATTAGTGCAGTCCTGATAAGTATTTCTTATACTACTCCTTATGAACACAGGTACATGCTATTAAATAGTTTTTTCCTCCAATTGAATAGAAATTTCAGGTGCATTGTCTGTTTGCATTTCTGTAAGACTGGATTTACATTATAGAAAGCCTGCTGACTGCTATTATATATGCTGACTTTCTCAGCTATCATTTTTGAAAGTCTGTATTAAAACTAGAATAGCATTAAATGAGCCCTTTATACTTTAAATATTCAAGAGTTTTATATTCAAAATTTCTTCTGGTGCTGTCAAACTAGTGCACCTCTAGGCAAGGTAAGATCAAGTTGGCTCTCAAAGGTAGAATTAAATTTTATCAGGGCATCTGTCATAATATACAGTTTTCTTAAAATGCAAATAAAAAGTATATAGGTTCAAAAACTAAAGGCTTTCCAGGTACTGCTTAAAAATCCAAGGGACTATTTTTATGGAACAGATTTCCTTTAAATTTACATTTCCATCATTTTAATGAAAACACAGAATAAGCAAATTATAATGGACATGTTTTAAATTCTCATTTTTCACTTTGAATCTATTTCTTTCAAGAAATCCCTTACTGCAGCTCTTGTTTTCAAGGAGAATTAAAAAAAAATATGTGGAAACACATTTAGGAAACCATTACCTCAGCCATTTTTGAGAGTTCAGTCCAGTCCTCCTTGTTATAGCTGCACATGATGCTGGCAATCAGAACCTGGAAAGAGGATATATACACTATTGTGATACTGCACATTACTGTGACTCTAGACACGGACTGCACAGCCTGCTTATGGGAACTACCAGCTGTCTGCCAGGAGCTAGAGAGTGAAATGCAGCTGCAGACCTCACTGGGGACAAGAAACAGTGACCAAACTCATCTATTATATCCCTGGGTTTGGAAGAAGGTCTATCCATGTGCATTCTCGCTGTCATGTGACACAGTGAGAACAAAGTCTGTCCTGCACACAGAGCCAACCAGGACACTGTCAGACACTCTCGTTCTTGAGGTCTGAGGAATGAAGTTGTTATTTACTATTAATACAAATGACAGAAGCATTTTAACTGTTTAGACGTAGATAAGACATCAGTGCACGAGTTTATACTCCAATGTGGCAGTGTATGGACACAATATTCCAGCTGACTTCAGGAATCCAGGACATATCAAATCCAGACCCTGGAGTCTCTTACCATGCAACTTTAGGACAGAGAAAGAGAGCCAGAACTATTTTGTATCCTAGAGGCAACTGAGAGGAGACTTTCAGCATGTGGGGAAACTCTGAAGGACTGGGAGAATGGCCCAGGGAATCTCCAGCTTTTGTTATCCCATGATGACATTTTATTTTCTATACACTGACTGGCCCCAGTTCCCCAGAGCTATTCTGTGTAATTGCCTTTCTTTTTCATTACACTGAACACCTTTCAAGTCCAGATTCTGCCTCTAGCTGCTGGCTCCCTCTAAAATATTTCTTGAGGTTCACATTCTTAGGTAAAATAGGATCTAACAGGATTCTTCACGGTGTGGGGAGGCACCTAAACACACACCTTACCAGCTGCATACAGTGCTATTTACTGTTAAATTAATGTCAACTACTCCTCTGGTCAATGCCCAGTTCAAGTGACAGTGCTAATTTCCATTTAAGACTAAAATAAAATAATGTGTTCTGGACTCAAAAGCTGAAATTATGAAGTTGATAGATTTGAGGTAAGATCAGCAGAGAAATCAGCCCAGAAACTCCTGCATGAACAACTTCTTAGAAGGATGATGTTTGGAAGAAAAAATGCAACAGAAAACCATATTGCAGCAGCTAAAAGGTTAAATCAGAAAAGATAGCAGAGAACTTATTAGAAGTCTACAAGCTCAGTCTGTGTTCAAAGGAAACAGGAGGAGAGGAGAATAGAGAAGTGTCTGGCCATGCTCTTGTTTATTTGGCCCTCTTACATGAAACTTTCACATGAAAGTTTGATGGACAGGTAACGTGACATTTGATTTTAATCTTTTTGTTTTCCAAACAAGCTTTACTGTCTCATTAATAGCCAGGGTTGGCTGAATCTGTCACCCCCTCATTTTAACACTTCTCTTGAACTTTCCCATAATGCTAAGGGTTAATGACTCATTCATTTCAAACAAATACTGAAAAGTATGGTGTAGAAAAATTGTCCAACACACACAATTGCTAAAAACTGTAAACTCCCAAATTATCTGCATGAGAAGGAGGAGATATTTGGTATCTTCAGAAGGGAGGGAAACATTCTTTGAAAAGTAAGGCAAGTATGGAGAAAATTAGACATGGTGAGGTTGCATTCTACTAATTTAAAATGAAACACATTCCAAACATATTAATTTAAAAGGAAATACCACGTATCATCATCATCATTATTTCCATTGTTTTTCTCTGATGAGTCTCTACAATGAAGCCACCCACCTGCAGACTGCCCACCCACCCTCCTGGCTGCTGTTTGCAGGATGGCAGTCTGGTGAGAAGGGAAGTGTTTGATGAAGTGCCTGCCTTGCCTGCAGGCGCCCATTTGTGCTCACCTCTGGCATAAATATAAGACCAAACTCTTCATTAAGCACACACAATCATTACTGCCCACGCTTTTATTCCCCTCTGACAGGGAAAAAGAGTCCTTCTCCTATACCATAATTTTTTAAATAGGGAAAAATCTTATATAGCTGTACAGGTCAAATGTTAATGAAAAAAAATCTGCTCTGTGTCCTATTTGAATATTCAAGATAAATTGAGGGCTCTGGAAATAAACAGAAATCTCTTTAAAAGGACTTTAATTTTTTAAAAGCAAAAAGTGTGACAAATCTAAGAAATTATATATAAGAAAAATTTAAAGCAATTGGAATTTATCTAGAAACAGTATCTTGTCAAATTCATGCTTTTTATAAACCAATTAAAAGAAAAGAAACAACCCAGCAGCTCAGACACTGACAACATGATAAGGATTTTCACAGTTGCAGTCACAATCCAAAGTACATCAGAAATCTGCTCAACTGAGCTTTAAAACAAACCAAATTTTTCATTGGGGAAAGTTGTAAGACAACAAGGGCAGCTGACTAGATTCATAAGTAGTTGAGTTAGGTTACATCAAGTGTTACTAATGCAATTTGAAAATTCTGCTGGGAGTGTACAAAAGAGGAGGAACATGATCTGTGATGTTTCAAAGAGCTGTTAATTAAGACAACATGTTTATTTAATATTGATAAGTTTTAGGATTCATATTTAAAATTAAGCCCGTACTTTTTGACAGAACCAGTGGTTTATAATAACAAAAATAACTGAAAACAAAAATTATATTTTTGCCATGACTGTTCACAGGAAAGCCATGCTCTCAGAGGGATTAATGAAAATTTAAAATAGTAGGGATTATTTTACGGTTTCCTCCCCCAGTGTTCTCTTGTAACTTGAAAATGAACTTATTTCCTAGGTGAAACAATATCCCCCAGCACTCTGTGCTAACAAAACTGTCCTATCTCAAGTGACTGCTCTTCCCCAAAACACCTTTACAGTCTCTTCATTTGGATTCAGTGCCCAACAAAAAGAAATAATCACTGTTGTGTGCGAACATTTAGGGGAACTATCGGTGATGCCTGAAGTCCGGATCTACTCCTAAAATCACACATGGAAATTTATAAAGAAAAAATAGACTATTATCACTACCTAAAAGAGAATAGCAAGAACAAAGTAAGAATTCCAAGTGATAACAGGCAGAGTTATATTGGAAAGTAATAAATGAGAACTGTATCACATTACAGCTTCTATATCTCTTCTCACTCATCTTTTCAGTGCCTACAATGCCATGTACCAAATTACCAACCCCACAAATTTAATAGCCCCAAACAGCTGCTATCTCATGGAAATCCAGCACATGGCCCAGCCCAGAAGCATCTGCAGAGAGCACATCCTTCCTTTTGATTCCTCAAATTTTCAGTGGCAACCTGACGTGAGCTTAATTACAGTGGTTTGAGCCACAAGTGTGAGGCTGCACACGCTTCCCAGCTTACAAAAGTAGACTCTGACAGATCTTACAATGAAGCTGCTGCTAAAGTGTGGTAAGTGGTAAATGAGGGTTGACTAAATTGCAGCTTTGTCATAGCTCGAGTGTGGGCTGCCTGCAAACTGTGCATGATTGAAGCACAGTGGGACCCCCGGCCCATGCCTTATTCCAGACCACAATCATAGCTGGTGGATGCTGTTCCCCCTTCTCCTCCATCCAAGCTGCTCTTTTGCCTGTGGTGGGAGATGCTGCTGCCCCGCCCCACACAGCAGCCCTGCGGACTCTGTCCCTCCCTGACCATCACTGTGACACATGTCACCAGACAAGGGCTTTTCACTCCACACTATGTGACTGACAATTTCTCCAAATGCCTATAAAGGGACAGATGCACGTTTGCAAAGCCACACACTGCTCTGTGTTCAGCGTTTTCCTGATCATTCATGGAACAAAGAGGTCCTCAGTAAAACTTGCTTTTTGTTGGAGGGAAGGGAGGTGGAAAAGGGAGGGTATGTAATGTACCAGTTAGGACACCATTATAAGATGAATATACTGTAGCTAAAGCAGTAAAAAGCTACATTTCACACAATTCTGTGACTAATGCATTAGTAGTTGTTCTACTTAAAAGAATACTGACAAGGTACTTCTCATAATCCTTAAAGTATTTTTCTCCCTGTTTATAATAATCCCCTGGAAGCTTAAACTAGAATCTATTTCCCTTGTGAATGTTTTTTTTTTCTCATCCATTATCTCTATGTGGATGTCTCATGAATGCAATAGAATGAAAAGAAATAATAAGGATGAAGTTTGCCACTGTGTATGTTTTCAAGTGATCTTTCTTTCCTAGCACACAGAATTCACTGCAAGAGGTTGCATAACAAAAAGGAGGAGAAAAAAAAAAACAACAACTGGGTCTAGTTTGGGTCACATCTATTTAAAGACAGAGAGCAGTAAAATTCTACGTTGACAATTACCATTTGTCCAGTACTGCTCTGCAGGGAGTAAGGGAGTTTCAATACACTCAAACAGCCTGAAATAAAGTCTCAGCTGTCTGGATTTAAATGTGAACATTGTCAATTCCTGCAAATTTAAGAAAAATTCTCAAGATACAGAATGAAATCACAATCCTCTATCCTCATCCCTGTGATAACCATATTTATTTTGGTCATCACACACACTGGCCAGAGCCTATATCTGTTCTGAATCTCCTCTTCCAGCCCTGTGCATAATCTCTTTGCACTTCAGGAAACCCAGCCACCAAAATTTCTGCTTGCTCTTCCCTGCCTGTACCTTCTTACAGCTGCACCAGACTTGAGGGCAGTTCTGCATCATGTCGGAAGATGCAGGCTCAACAGCAAAGAGCTGCCTGTGAGGGAGTAACAGCAGCAGCACAGGACTTTTGGGTTGTTCCACTCAAGATGTTCCACTTCTGAAGACTCATACCAACAGCCTTGCTCTCTAACCCTGCCTCTTACACAGTATCAGGTTCAGGATGAGTCCCAGCTTGCCACATTGAGCCAGCAGAAAAGTTCTTGGAGGCTTGGTGCTATCCAGTGCCACCTCTGGCCACCCTCTGGCTTCTCAAAACGGTCACTGGCTGATGAAATGATCCTCCTCGAAAAAATAGAGTCAGAATTACCAATGTACAGAACACTTCTAACACCCACTGCACAAGACAAGAGTACAAGCACAGCAAACATTCTGTACTGCACAAATACACTCAAATGTGCAGTATTGAAAAACAACAGGAGCACAAACATTTGCTGCTATAAAAATAACCCTCTGGAAACCAGCCTGATTTTGATGCCTTGTACACTCAGCCTGCTTTCTCTTTTCGTGTACATTCTTGTAAATTTTGATTTGTTGCAGAACTGAAGTAAAAATAAGCTTCTTATTAAAAACTACCTAGAACATCAAATCCCATGCAATAAGAAAGTTAACGATTGTAAAACCTGTCATGTCTCTGAGAAGCAGAGGAATTATCTTGTTATCAATTTAATAATGGAACACTGAAGTAAATGATGCCATCCACTGACACCAGTAACACTGTCTCTCCTGGGAAATTCATGTTGGTAGGAACTGTCAATCTAGATGGATATGGACATATGAAACATTGTACCTTCAGTCCATAAATCTATTCTTTCTGCACTGCCTTAATAAAAAGATTCTGCATGATGATAAAGACAAGCAACGCAGAATGCCTTGACACTGCTGACCTGCAATTCTGCTTCTCTTCTCTCTTCTTTTTTTTCAGGAAATTTACTCTCCAGTAAATAATTTAACAATCTCTAACCATCCATTGTTTTCCTCCTTCACTTGCACTTAAAATACCTATGTTTTAGTATATGAAAATGAGACAAATAGGGGATGTTAGTATGTTTACTATTCAGATGTAGCATACCTTTGGAATAAAGCACTTTCTGTGTCTTGCTACTTTATAGTGAGAGCTTCCATTTGTTTCTTAAAGGAAGGGGAAATTAAGATACAACAGAGCAACACAAAAATAGGCCAAACATTACCAGCACACAACTAAGTTTAGAAAAATGATTATAAAAGTTTAAAAATGCTATGATTTGCTCTATGTATTACATAGAAAAGCCAGCATGAGCAGCAGAAAAAACCATAGATTCTAATCCCAGGCTAAATGGACATGCATCTTTTTAAAGGTAGTTATTTTCATATGATGACTCTGCTTCTATCAATGAAATCCACTTATTTAATGAGATTATTTGATGGATTTCAGTGAGTACACTGGGCTACAACTTCAAAATCAGGCCTAGAGTTGTTAGGTTCTAACACCCTCACACAAACAAAACCCAAAGGCTATGAACAAACCTTTTTCTTTGCAAAATAACACAACTTGTGTCTTTGATGGGAGCAGAAAGCTAATCAGGTTGCACTTTCGAGCTTGCTGTACCTGTAGAAAAACAAGGGATCTGCTTGGTTTTGTAAGTGCCCCTCTACCATGTCAGATTCAGCCCTGTGTCAGCGCTACCAGGGCAGGAGAGGAGCTACCTTGGCCCTGCTTACACAGAAATGTACAGGCACACATCACAGACATGGAAACATGCATAAATAAAAATGAAAAGTGATCTAATGAGAGCGCTGCTAATTCACAATGCAACTGAAAAAAGGTGAATGGTCAAGAAAAAAAAAGATCTGATGCATCCCTCATGACTCAGGGCACTCTAATTAAGATGTGGCAACTTCTGAAGATTGAAAAGGGAACCATGGAATAAGAATTCCCCAAAGCATTTGTACAATGAAAGAGAATATAGCACCTGTATAGAGCCCTTCAGGGAAGCTCAAATATTTAACATGACTAGAAGAAGTATGTCCATTTTATGACAGACTGTTGAAAATTTCAGTACTTCAGGTAAACCCTTCAAATTACATTGAAAATTACCTATGTGGCTAAAGACTTCCCTGGAAATTTGATAGAATCTCTGGGATTTTATTTTTCATAGGAAACCTATCCTAGTTCAACCTCTAGTCTCTTTGATAATGAGTGAAAACAAATATATGAGTACATGGAAATAAAGGCTGAATCCAAGAGAAGAGTGAAGACAGATACTAATTTTTGGCAGTGTTTCTTTCTAACAAAGCCTGCAAGCCCTTGTGGAATTGGCATGCCCCTGCTGTATTTCTGTGCTTTCCACTCTGATTTAATATAAAGAGAAAGCAGAGGAGGCCAATACATTATTGGAGAAGCTAAAAGAAAAGGGATATATCTAATTCTATGATATTTCAGACACATGCTATGACCTGTAGCAAAAGCTTTTCACCAGGGTGCTGACACATTATTGATTCTCAAGACCACATAAGAAAAACAAGGCTGGCAAAAGGCTGCACAAATATGTGAATTTTTTCCTCCACCTTTAGAAATTTTTCTCTTATCAAATTCTCTGCCCAGATACAGAAAGTCCTTTTAACCACAGTTCTTTGAGCACCTCGCTAATTGTTGCTCTCTATTTCCACAATAGCACAGGCAACTCTCGGCAGGGTGCCCCTCTGAGAGGGGAAGCCAACTGGAGACAAAGATGTTCAAGGCATGTAGGCTGTTCCCACAGAGGGAATGAGCAGCTGCTGACTGAAAGGAACCCTCAGATCCCCTCCAGACCTTGGCTGCCTCTAGATATATACAGATATATTTCCCCAATTACTCAGCAGCAAAGCTGCTTAACTTATTAGAAAACAAATTCAGCAGAAAATATAAAGAGACAAAATACAGAATTAATAACTTCATCACAGTTTTGTAACCCCTGCACTCTGTCAGCTAGCAATTCCCCAGGTCAAATCTGTCTGTTTGCATCTCTGAGAAGTCCATCCTATCTCTTCTCTTGTTCCATCACCCCCCAGGGCTTCTTTTAATTCACTTCCTTGGATTTTGAAATCTCAAGAAAGCTAGCAGTATCAGTGCTAGTAGAGGAGAAAATTGTGACTTAGAGAGCAGAGAGAAAAACCCCTCCCTTTTTACACCTCAGAGCCCTGTGATCTACTTCATCATGTGACATTGCTGGTGCCAGAGGGATGCTTGGAAGGACTAAACGATTTTGTCAGCCAGGTTGCATCCTCCACAACTCACCCACTCTCTCTCTGTGCACCATTATCCTCCTAGTGATACACTGAAAACCAGTGACAATTTACCTGAGTTTTGCAGAAAAATTCAGTCAGGCTTTTCTGAGAGGTGAGGGTGTGGTAGTTAAGAAGATATGTAGGAACAGGCTATAAGGCTTGTCCCATCTTCAGGATGTTATCTGATGGCTTTAAATGCCACCTGCATGGGGGAGACCTATCAGGCCCTGAATGCTATTTGTATTTAAATACTATATATAAATAGTATAAAAATACTATTTCCCTAGGTATCAGTCTAGCTATGGGACTTCACAAAGAGGAGAGCTTCTTCACAGTCCCAAACCTGCCTGATCAATGGGGCAGGCTCACCTCACGATCAGAGACAATCCGCAAATGTCCACAGGGCTAAAAGCATGCTATCTTTTCAATGGCCAAAGCAAGACCAGTGGGATCCAACCCCACCAGAACCCTTCATTTGGAAAAAAAAAAATCTTTCATGTATAAATATTTCTATAGTGAAAATTATAATAAAGTAGTCCATTATCAAAGACAGAAACTCCACTTTCTGTCAGGCACAGAACTTTTCAAGAAGGGAAGATGTAAATCTGTGTTTTCTGTTGATCTGTTCATATATATTTCCTATCATCCCCTGGTATTTCCCAGCCGGGCCAAAAATTCAGGGAACAACAGAGCCACTGTGCACTGAACCTCCTGATGGCAGGTCTGCAGGACTCCCATCTGTGGTATGATCAGAAAAATCTCATGAGTGGGTAGCTTTTTTTTCTATGCAGACATAAGAATTTACTTAAGTAGCTAGCTGTTATGTCTGATGACCCAAGTAGTTTTTTGGCTACACTCCAGCAGCAAAGAAGATACAAAATTAAGGGCCGTAAGTTGGCAGTTACCTTCTAACTAATCTTTCCTCCTCAAGTGCCAGTTCGACCCACCTCTTCATATTTTAGGGAAGCTCATGTGAAGATGCTGAGAAAGTGAAAGAGGCCCTACTATTTTACTGCATATCTGGAAGTTTAATAAAATTGTTACCTAACTTGTTCAGCATACCGCTATGTGATTGGACATTTTAAGATTAAAATGCATTGAATTTTCTACAGCCTTATAGCCTCATTCAAATGATCATTCAAATGAAAGACCTAATGTTGGTGAGATTTTTATCAATGTCCCAGCTGTGAATACGTGTGTTTCCAAAAAGATAAATCGAAAATAAATCATGTGAAGTGTGGATGCCTTTGGCAGAATCAAAGGCAAAAGTCCTACTAGGAACCAGAGGTGTTCTGAGAGAGACACTGAGAGAATGCAAATATAACATACATACATTTTTAATGCCCACCCTTTGCTTTAAGATGCACACACTGCACACAGGGTAAGAATTGGGGTACCTAAAAATCCCACAATCTTTAGATACTCTCATCTGAGCTGTATATAACTTAAATGAAACATTCTGCAAGCATATTCAGATTTTAATACAGTTACAGAGAGAGAGCATAAATGGCTAGGTGGCCAAGAATGGCAAGCTAAGAATAAGTCTATCATATCATATTACACTGCAAGAAAAGTGAAGCAGATTTTTATAAATGCTGCCCGAAATTTAGGAATAGAGCTTCATGATATTTTTTCCAAACATAAAACTTAAATTAGACTTAAATTACATCCTTATGTATAGACAGAAAAATCAACGTAACTACAATTTTATAAAAAAATATTTAACATAAAAAGAAGTAAAAGAAAATTAAATTTGAAATAGATTAGGAACCCTGCACTTAAAAATGTGAGAAAGATGTAAAAATAACCAGTAAAAAAGCATTCTTCCTGAGATTTGTGAGACGGGAAACTGTAGTGGCAGGAAACAGGAGAGAAAAGCACTCTGTTGGTTTTTTAGTTTGCATTTAACCTACGTGGCTCACAACAAAGGATGTACTTAAGCCTCCTATAAACCATCCCTTAAAATATTTATTTGGGTTTAAGTGTTCAGTAAATAAGTACTTACTGTCACACACTTCCTTCAACATTCAAAAGACCATCTCCACTAGCTCTGCATACAAGGTTTCAACACACAAGCAGGTTTACTGCTGATTTATGAGTTACCTACCCTGGGCACACCTGCAGCCAGTGGCTGCTCTAGTGCTCTTTCAAACCTCATAAAATAGGAGGTAAGGCTGGTTTGCTATGTCCAAAACAGAAGAAATTCATATTAAGTTGAATCAGGCTGTATTTGCTGCAAGTTCCCAACAGGGGTAGTTACCACACTGACACACCGCAATTTGCTATCCCGTGGCGATTGGCTGGCATGTCTGTGTTCACACAACTGTGCATTAAACTAAGACCGTATGAAGAGAGCAAGATTGCTTTTTGGATCCTGCTGGCCACCTCATTTTGCATGTTTAGCAGCTGCTCCTTTAAGCATAGTTCATTAGAAAAACAAAAACAAATCAACAAAAAACCCCACCACAAAAAAAACAAAAACAAAAACAAAACACCAAAAAACAAACCCACAAAAAACCCCCCAAAACTAAACAAAAACCCCAAACCAACTGAACAAAATAATTACAATATAAAACAGGGTGAGTTGAGATGTAGGATATAGAATTGTGACAGATATGAGAAGTTTAGTAATGAAGACTATATAAAAGTTTATGGTCGTAGTTCTTAAACACAACGTGCACAAAAAGTTTAGAAGCTACCAGCAGTATTGAGGGTGTAGAATAAGATAAGTTCAGAGCCCACTAAGAATTCTGCTAATCTACATGTTCCTCTTGGTAGATAAAGAAAAGAAAAAACATCTTGGAACACTTTATTCCCACATTTCGCTCAGAATTTGAGATCTTTCCCTAGCCCCCCTCCCCAGAAAGCACAGGAGGCTGGGATATAGTCCAGCAGCTGTCAATCATACTGAAGAGCTGGCTCTCATTGTGATAGATTCAAGCATGTGCCTCTGCCTTTCTTGTCTGAGCTAGAATATGTCTGCAGAGAGCCAGCTCTCCTACTACCGGCACAGTTCAGAGCAGCAAACGCTGCACTTGCTTCTGCACAAAAATAAACAGTTTGGTGGTAGAGCTGCATCTACACTGGGTTCTGCCAGGACAGCAGCTAGATGCCATTTTATTTTTAGTATTCCTAGCCTACATAAGTATGTGAGCAAGCCTTTTAAATATAGACCTAGCCTTCATATTTTTCTTCATTAGAGTTCTAGCAGAATGCCTAAAATGTAAACCACATCACAGAATTTACAGAATATGGGCTACAGGAACAGCATACACTTACTACTTTGATCAGTTATACATTTGCTTTCCTATTACCATTGTAAGACAAATACTGTAATATGAAAGATGAAAAAGCAGAATTATCTAAATCTCATCTACTCAGTGCTTCATAAAAGACTAAAATCGTATCACAGACAATAAAATGAATGTCAAAGGTACTGTGCATTTTAAAAGATCAAATTCTATAATTTAGCCAATTGCCTATGACAAACATGAAATGGAAATTAGGAAGACATATTTAGGGGATATGTATTTTGCACAGGTGATCAGACTAGCAGAATTTGTCATTTTTACAAACTTTAGATTTTAATTTTGATGAGTTGTTGACTCTTAACAATTTTAAAATTTTGCCTTTATTTTATTTTTAATATTTATTTTGTAAGATTGTCACAAGGTCGTTTTCTCTCCATCCAATGGCATCTAGATCTTAATATTACAACAACAACTACCCAGAAAAGGGCATTTCCCAGGGAGTAATGACTGGCTGGGAGGAGTTGATGGCCTGAGGCTCTGCTGAGGGCCATTAACTCCGGCCAGTTATTAATCGCCAGGAAATGCCCTGCACCAAGGTTGTTATTGGTATTTTAAGCACAGATTGAGGGGGCGAAATGGATATCTGAGCATACAGGGGGTTTAACACATGATGCCATTTCCTTTGTTGCAGTTTATGGAGGACGTTTCTACAATCTACAGTCCTGATACCCAACCAGATCACACAGACCATTTTGAAGCACTCCATTGTACACACAGTAACTCACAAACTGTTAAAACAGTTGGGATTTTTAAGAGATAGTCTTTTCTCTCTAAATAATAGTCTGCATGTTCACACTTTAATAAGATGAACAGAAATATGCAACTCTTCATGTCAGTGTCAGCAGAATTACATTCCAGAAATATCTTTTTAATCATACTGTCTTTATGTTTGGGGCATTTCCTTTGTCAATACTCCTACTTAATGACCGCTCACATATCTCTGCAGAAAAGAATTTTTAGCAGCAACTGCCAAAGCATATCCTGAAGCAGCTTCAGCTGATGCTAGCCATTAAGGAGTTTGTCTTTTCCAATAATCAAACAGATTGGGAGATTGGGTCATTTTCTAGGAGATGGCTGGTAAAGTATTTCAGAAACTGCTTTAATTTTCTCCTACTTCTTACTCCAAGGCTAAAGTTTCAAAGATATGTTCATAGTCCACACAGAACCGTGAATATTATACTTTTTTTTTCCAGAGATCAATAAATCACTTTTAAAATCAAAAGTCTATTCTTAGCATATGTCCAAATAGTCTTCTGCCTTATTGAACTACTCACTATTTTTCACACCTTAGCTGTGACAGTAAAACAAACAAAATACGTCATGGCTTTATAACATGTCTAGGAATAAAGTACAGTTCTGCACTAAACTAGTTTTCAACAAAGGTTCTCAACAATGCACTAGTTTCCAAGTGCAAAACAAAAAATACCTTCTCACATTTTTCCTCGAAATCCTAATTTGTCACCACAAACATGTACATCTGAATCATAAATTGATTGTAAAAATCTCACTGAACTTAATATGTGGTCCTATTTTCAGTTACAGATTGTGGTTTCCAGCAACAGATATGTTCTTTCCTAAAATAAAATTCCCTCAAATTGATGGCCAATGTATGTGTTTCCACTTCTTTGCCAGATTAAAATTAATATTTTTTAAAACTTTAGAGTAAAAAAACCAACGCTGTATGAATATTGTGCAGCTTGGATCAAACATTATGACGTGTACTTCATGGTCATTTGAACAAAAATTATCAAATACTGTCTGTGGGTAAATTTTCAGGACATTTTCTTGTATTACTGTATGTAGGATTTTCTGAGGTGACCCTCTGGAAATGCAGCAAATCTTAGTAAATTGAAAGTAGCATTTGAATTACAAACCCCTTAGCACATCATTTCAGACTAGTACAAAATATATCTATATCTCAGCTTCAGTTCAAGTAATGTAGTTACATGCTAATCAGGTTGTCAAAATGTAACACAGGAACAATGGTCCAAAGGTTGAGCCAGGACTGGGAGGCACAGAGAACTTCTGATGCTGGGTGCAAACCTAAGAGCTCCTCTGTGTGCACTGCAGTGCAAACCCCAGGAATGGCTTACACAGCTCAGCGCCCCTTCTCCCATGCGCACCAGCAGCAGCTCCCCAGGGCAAGTCGCACTAGTATTTCCCAAAAAAAACTTGCCCAGCTTTTAAGAAATCTGTGGCACAGGAATTCCCTGAGTCAGAGGTGATGCTTTCAGGTAGGTTTTCCAGTGGGTTTTTCTCAGCCTGTATGTACCTCTGGGACTGGCAATGCCCCATGAGTATGAGCTCCACAGCTGCCGAGCCATGTCGTGAACAATCTCCTATCACTCATTTCCACCTATCACCTTTCTGGTTCCAATCCAGCAAGATGTGAACCACAAAGTGTATTCAAAATGTGAAGGGGAAAAAAAAGAATCAACATGCTGACATAGTGATGGGTTTTGCTTTGTTCCTTTCCTAGAAATTCTGTGTTTGATAAGCTTTATTTCAATGTTATTCAGCATTAAACTGAGATTTTCATAGTGCTCTCTTACTGTAATCCTAGTATAGTTAGCTTAAAATTGCTCATTGTACAAATAAATTTATCATTGGTTTATTCCATCTACATACTACATTCATTTTTTCCCCTGGCAGTTCACTGGAGAGTCAATCAGTAACGCAAGATTCTTCATAAAGCTTTATGTCAGCTCTCATCTTTATCTCCCTACATAACATACTATTATCAGCAAAGTTTACATTCTTAAAATTTTCTCTCTTTTCCAGATTGTTAATAAACATTTCAAATAGCACAGAACACAGTACAGATCCCTAAAGAATTTTCCTGCAGCTCTCTATCCATTGTGAAATTTGACTATTTATTCCTTAATATTGTTTCCCATGTTTAACTGGTTATTTGTTCATGTAGGTTTCTTCCTCTAATCTTAATTTATTTTAAATATATTTCAAATATATTTCAAAATAATTTAATTTCTTTCAAATTCCTCAGTGAAGGACCCTACCAAATACTTCTGGAAACCCAAGCTCACTTTTATCATCTGAATTTCTCTTGATGTCCTCAAAGAACTTTTTTTTTAAAAGCATAACATACTACAAAGGGAGCTCTTCATTCTTTTGTTTGTTTTTCTTTCTACTAGTTCTATTTTTTAGAATAGCTTTTACCCTGTAGTTTCCCAGATCTCTCCCAGAAAAGAGATTTTACATTGACTCCACACCAGCTCTCTGCTACTTTCAAGGCTGAAGCAGATCTGCTATAGCCAACATGACTATCAAAACATGCTGGTTGATGAGATGATAGATGATAATTTTCCTCTATTTTCTCCTTTTTTTTTTTTTTAACTAACACCTAAGCCTCAAGGAATGAAAATTTACACCACTGTATTTTTAGCTTATACCCATCTCTATTATGATTCAGGTCATGTGAGGATTAAGCAGATTTTATGTGTTGTGGAAGAGCCTTTCCGAAAAAGTTTCCTTCTCTATGAGCAAACGTGATCTTGAAGACACAATATATCAGCATTTCTGCTACTAGCCTCTGGTTTTGTTCGCTGTGTAAATCAGACTTCTTGCTGAATTCCTCCTTGGACTGAACATGGAAAAAATGCATCCTGCTGGCTCACAAAGAGCTGAACCAGGATCAGGAGCAATGGGACACCTGGAACATGCAGAGCTATGTTGACAATGTGTCTGCTGTTCTTTTGGGGCAGCTTTTTTCCTTCTCTTTTCTAGGAAGTATTTTTCTTTACTTTTTTCACCCTCCCTTTTTCTTCTGGTGAATGACAAAGAGAAAAAGGAGATGTGTCCATGTGCTCTGATATCTCTTCCTTTCTCCCCACCACAGCAGTCACTGGAAATGGAGGAGTTATGGCCACTCTTGTGCTGCACACTCTCTAGGGCCAAGCGATTCCGTTCCTGGACAAGGCAATGAGTGTGAGTGCCTTATGCCAACCTCACCTTCCCTTTTCAGCTAGGATTTCCTCTGATGTTAAGGGAATCAGCCTACTGCCAGTTTTCTGTAGTGAAAGGGATCTTTTCCATATGGTGAATTTAACAACTGCTGTGTGGGTTTTTTCACCTCCTACCAAGCATCCATGATGGCTGGCTTTGGGAAGTTTAAGCTGCAGCAATAACAACTTCTGGAGCTTTTAAAATGTGATTTGAGGGCCTGAAATTCAGATAAAGCAACCCAGGTAGCTGTTCTGCACCTCTGGGAGTGTGCAGGCATCTAGGATGCCCAGCTTGTGGTTCTGTCCCCCTATGATCTGTCCTTTTCAGTTCACATGGAGAAGCATCTGGACTTTCAGCAAAGTCCGCTCAGAATGCACATCACATACCCTCCCCATTAAGAGGATGGGTTGATGTTGATGGTGGTACCAAGTGAGGTCCGCATGGGCATGGCCCTACCTGATTGTTTAGAAATGTTTTATTCCAAGATTGTAGATACTGAGTTTCTCAATATGCCTAAGATTCGTGACATGGAGATACAACTTGGTAGGTATTTGAAGTACAAAGTATCATTTCTCTTCAATAGAAAGGTAAAGCTATCTATACTAGGCCTAGGAAGAGCAAAACTATTGCTTTTTATAACCTGAAGCAAGTCCATGAATGATATCTCAAAATGCAAATACTATGTACAACATCCCACAGGCTTTTAAATACCCATTAAAAGCAAAAGCTATAATAATATCTGCAAAAATAAATTATTACTAGTACCTCTAGTGAGAAGTCCAACTTTGATTTTCTCACAGTAAAGCTGCGAAGTCCTCTGTATCTTAAAATGTTTTCCACCTAATGTCCCTTAATTTTAAGTCTCAAAGACTCTCAAAGGAGTCTTCAGCAATTTTAGATATCCTGGTCAATCCCTCTCAGTAACCAAATTATGGGGTCCGCTAATAATGCAAACTTAGTGAGGAAAAAGGTTTATATAAATAGATTAATGCTGTTCCCACTTCGTAGACAAAACCTGTTTTTAAAACCTGAGCTGAACCAAACAAGATTGATATGGAGGACACCACTTCAGGGATCACACTGGCAAATCAATTAAACCTCCCCACGCAAAATATCCAAATAACTGGTGCAAATCCATTTCTATTCACCTTATAACTTCATCTCTTGGAACACTGCATGTTTCTGCACCAGAATTTATTTGTAGGAGCAATGCACTCATATGTGCCTCTTAACATTGTATTTTTCTTCATCTGTAGCCCTTCATCTTCTCCTATCCTCACAGGGTAGAATCAAACCAAATCTGGTTTGTTATGAAAATTAAAAAAAAAAAATTGAACCAAGAACCCACAAAGACCAAATCCAAACAAAACCAGCAGCCTTATTTCATATTTCTACGGTAGGAAAAAAAATATCATCATATAAAAACTAATTGCACTATTCCAGGAGATTAAAAAAAATAAATAAACAAATCCAAAAAGTCCAAAACCAACAAAACCCCCACAATGCTGCAAAGAAGATGGTTACCAGCCTGGGATCCAGTGATCTGTTCTCACACTCTCTAGCATGGCTACTCCCAACAGGTGCTCCTGGGACATTCTGAACAAAATGTTGAACAAAAATACACATTGAACAGCTTCAGCCCTGAAAAGCTGCTGTCTGCTGAGTAACTGTCAGAGAGACTGTCAGCAACATTCCACAAGCAGCAGAACAAACATTAAGACAAGAGTCTTCAGCTTAGTTGGGGGGTCCACGAGTACTTACTGTTTCTAGCAGAAGAGGTTTCTCAATTCAACGCATCATGCCACTGATATCTGAATCACAGATTCAGTGTCACAGCTGACAATCTGGTATCCTATGTACATTCCCTAGAGTTGTGCAGGAGATCAAACTCATTTGTGTTGCACTAGGAGGCCAAAAACTTACTTTTAAGACTTCAATATACTAACATAGCAATATTGAAAAATATTAAATTGGGCATCTTCTTTCAAGATCCCAGTTCTTTCATGTGGTACAAATTCCTTAGATTTTTGCTTGTTTGTGATGGACTTCTCTTAGTCTGGTAGGGAGTGACATTTTCCCTGCAATCTATTTCATGGAGTACCCTGTCAAAGCCCTTGTTTGTACTGCTGTGACCTCCTGCACACACCCAGACTCAAACTAATTAGCATACTAAGGTTTTAAACTTATTTGTTTACCTTATTATCATCTACTGGGCACCAGTTACAGGAAGGTGTAGAGAGACTATTTGGCAATTGTGTTCATCACCTTCTTAGTGAAACCTTGGTATACATTTCTCTGCAGAGAAGTTACTGTTTTCAAACCTTGCTCTTTTCAAGCTTGTTCTCCTCAGTGCAAATGCTAAAGCTCCTTGCTTTACCATGTCACCAAGACATACTGCCACCACCAGTATTCACCGTTCCCAGCACAGATAATGGCCAGATTGTAGCTATTGTCAAGTATGTGAATATAAAATTTTAGCAGTAAGTTCTCCTCCTAGGCTTTATAACTTTTTTTCCCAACTTTTTCAGCCACTTCCCAATGATTAAATTTTGTAGACGTTTGCTAACGTAAAAGCAATTTTTTTTCCCGCATTGTTTTCATTCCTGTTCATATCATTAGGGGAGCTCTACTTGGCTGAATTAATATTTCCTAGGTAAGCTAATTTCTTGAATGTATCATACTCTGTCATTTTTTCAGCAATGTTTTGGCTGACAAGTACACCAATACACCATATAATCAGATATCTCCTTGGTGGATGAAATACGAAAGTGGGACTTGTCGTGACATTAGTGTTAGTTCTTTCACCCCCCTAACTAAAGCACTTTAACCACTGTGTGTCTCAGTCATGAACTGACATTTACGCATTTCCCACCTGTGGTAGGTTGACCTCAGTAAGCAGCTTTTGATAATACTTTACCAGGGAACATACAAAATCGAGACACCTTATGCTTTCTCCTCTGCTTGGACCCTTAAATATTTTATTCTCTGCTGGTGGCACTGAAGCAAGTTCCTGGTGGTGGCAGCTTCTCCCTCATCCGCTTGAAGTGGATTTGGGGTCAAAGGGAGGAGCTAATAGAAGAGCAGGAACAGAAAGATTGGCAGCCAGAGATATTTGAAAGCTACAAACAAGAATCAGAAGACAGAACAGACAAAGAAGGAGGCTACCCACGACAGGGGTTGAAGACAGCACAAGGGAGATGCTGGTTCCCGATTTATAGAGGCAACATGCCACAGTTAAGTGGCATTGCCCAAAGAGCTGTGACTGGTTGTCCTCTTCTGCACAACACATTGCAAAGTTCAGTTTACATCCTAGCCTCTGCTGGGGGAATTTAGCTGTCCTTTATGGTTTGCTTCTTCCCAATGGTACAAGATAAAATGCTGTTGTAGGATCATTTTCTAGTGAGGCGGATATTTTGCTCATATCCTTTTCATCTGTAACATAAATCTCACTCTAACTTGTATTTCACAGCAAAAGAAATTATGTGTAAGTTTTGATTTGCTTTTAAAATTTGCCAGAGTAGGATCAGTTTTTTTACTGTAATCACTTGTGTCCTCATCTGTTTGGCCTTCATTTGAGCAGAAAATGTCATTCTTTGCTTGTTAATTAAGTTCACGCAAACAGTTCTCAGAAAGTGGTTTTGGTTTTAATAAAACATACAATGTTGAAAAACCCTTTCTAGAGGAGTGAACAGCAATTGGGTGAAGAAAATTCTGTGAGTTGTAATTATACAGAATATCTCAAAATAAGCACCAAGAGACTTCTCCTCTGAACAAAATTCTGTTTTCAGTTAGCAACAAATTTACCATTATAATTATATGACAGTTCTTAGATGAGTTCACAGACATGTTTTAAAAATCCCTGTAAGCAATGCCAAGGTCTACTGCTGGGTGCTGCTTCCCCTGTGCCCACGCAGACATTACCAACCTCAAAGATGCCACAGTAACAGCCATAGCCAACGTGCAGAGACTGAATTCACATTCTCAAAGTAATAACTCACATATAATGAGGGATGATCAGAAGATGTTCACCCCAGGAACACTGGAAGAGTGGGACTTCTTCATCCCACACACAACGCTAGGTCTCAGAAAATTCAAATCTTCCTTTTGAAATGCTCCTAGTGCTTTTCCTCACAGAAGAGAATGGTTTGATCTCAGGCATAAAGTGCTGTGAGGGGTTTTTGGTGAAGAATGCAGTGGGATAGCATTCCCACAGCAGAAATGGCCAACAGTCTGCCTGCATGCAATATCCAGGACTTTTACAAAGGATATAAAATCAAAATTAGGGAATAGAATATTATCTTTGGGTTCATGCCTTCATTATGATGAAGCTTAGCCACAGTAAATAAAGTTACGAGAATCTCAGCAACGAAACACACAGTCCATTCACAGGGAAGTAGGATATTAAACATGCAGCACTCTCACTGTCAATATTAAATGTTTAAACACTTTTATACTTGCTGATGTGCACATTTGAACAGCAGGAATTAGAAAAAACCTCTTGATTATCTTTAAGTCAAAATATATTCAGGAATGTTCACTGATTTTGCTCATAGCTGAAGCATGGAGGTAATAACTTCAAGACAGAAGACATGCAATGCAGGCTCTGGGATTTCTAGTTCTATCCATTCAAGATAATGATTGAGGAGAATTTTACCTCGTTGTCCTTTCTACCTCATTGTCCTTATTCACAAGAACAGTAGCTGAAAACCATTTATGCCAGCTAGCTGGTGTCATTACTCCCAACTGTGATTATTACCTTTCAGAGACAGATATTCCCCACAGCCAAACAGGCTCTAACAAACCTCTGTACTTGTAGTGAAATTAACTTTCAGTACTGGCTTTTTTCACCTAGATTATTCGATTGTTTATAAAAATACTATAAGCATCTTTCTCACTTGGATTAAGAATGAGAAGAACACATATTCATTTTATGATCAAATTCAATTCACAGTAACAATTCTTATTATAAATTACATATCATCTCAAATACAAAATTATTCACAACAGAACTGCTGAGCCTCCACACTGGAATCAACTCTTTCCCTTGATATTATCTGTTGAAAGTAAACACCAGTCTAACCAAAAAAATAATGACTGTCCTCTGCACAGTTTTTAACAATGAACTTTTACGTCAATTGAAAAGACACTAAATATGTTGGTTTCAGAGACCTGTAAACTAGAGATTCCAAGTAAGTATGTTGCATCTTTATGGTTAAGTGGCACTTACATGGTTTGGAAAGTCAGCCTTCAGTTCAGCAATGCTTTTACACCAATATGCTGCTGTTTTCTCGCTGATGAGTTCAATGTTTAGAAAAGAGCCTTGGCCTGGGCCATACAGAGGACCTGAAGTAGTTCCACGCACAATCCTTGGAGAAACATTGGTTACAATATCCTGCAAAACAGGAAATACTTTCAGACGGATTTTGCAAAGTGAGCTTTATGTTGTTGGTGTATATCATATAATACAAGCCAAAATGTACCAGGTGTTTTAAAAATAATTACAGCTACAGAGCAGTTCTCTAAATTAGCAGATTTTCCAATTAAATTCTTTACATTGGAGGAGAAAAATGTTTTCTCTGTGTGTAAAATGGCATGATAATGATAAAGAAAACACCAATATTGTACACCTATGAAGCACCATACAAAATATTATCCAAATAGTGCTTCTGTGCTGGGCAGAAGCCACACAAGGCCTTGTGTAGAAACCTGTGTGGGCCTCAGTCATGTCCCGGCAGACATGGGAACTGTCCCCCCAAAGGTGGTCCAAGTCCACGTCCTACACTCCTGGGTGAAGCTCAAAGAGGTGCAGCTCACCAGCCTCTCTGCTGCAAAGGCACGGGCCAGGCACCAGCAAAAGTGCATCAAACTTCACAAACAAAACCATACGATCAAAAAAAACACAAAACAAAAAAAATTGAAAAGAAAGATTAATATTGTAAAGTATGACATTTCTGAAGGTCAATGTGAGGTTAGCAAACAATTTTGAAACACGTAGTAAACACACAAAATGTTGACTTGTTTAGTAGTCTTAATTAAGCCACGATGTCACCAGATCTATATTAACAAAGAACCGTAAATTCTGACATTATTTAAAATGAAAGAGAAACATAGATGGCAAAATGTTCCTTTTGCCAATTTCCAATTAAAAATAATTTTGAGTAAAGGTCATTTATTTACAAATGTATCAGAATTATTTGTTTAAGTACCCCTCCTCACCATCTTGTCATTTTTAGTGAGATAACATGAACCTCTATTAGTATATAGCAATTAAGGTAAATTTACATATTTTAATTAAGAACCATCCCATATAAAACAATTAGGGTAATAGGCATACTAACTGGATTTCATAACATTTGGACGTTTTTCCAGCTAGATAGACAGGAAACCTTAATTAGCATTAATTAGCACTGATCTGCATATGTTTGATAAGGCATACCCTTGCCACAAAAGATTATTTATTCCTGAATCTGCCAAATGCTGCAGTTACAGAGGATAAAGGGACTTTTCTTCATATTGTATGTAAATTTGAGGCAATCTTAATTTGCTTATAAAGTTGAGTTAATTATTATACAGTAAATATGCACTAATATTTTATATTGATACATAGTTCTATGTCCATTTACATATGTAAAAATCATACAAGTTAATCTAGTCAGTTCATCTATTTTCAGATCTGTTATGTCGGGAACATGGACATCCCATTAATCCCCCATTTTCCCATTATACTATTTTCATTTCATCACAAAACCTTCACTTCCCTCTCAACAGTTAAGTTATATTTTCAGAAAAAAAAAAGAAATCGGAACACTTTCTGAATTTATGCAAACCAAAACCATACAGCAAAATGCACTCTCTCGCTCCCTAAACAAATTACAAAAATTGCAGTTTATGCAGAGGAACCATTTACATCAGTTTGCTCCACATTATCCTCTTGAGCATTTCAGCCCTTTTAGACTGCCCCAGAGGAGCTTGTGCTTTGGCTGCATCCTGGAAAGGTGTTGGTGCCCTGTGAGCACAAGCAGCCAGGGAGGGGCAGTCCCACCCGAGCCCTGCAGGCACAGGGGACTCACCCTGACCACCTGCCAGCAACCAGGGCTGCCTTCTCCCCTGCTCCACAGCAGCCATGCAGCTACTGTAGCACGGCACTAAGCCTGAGCTAACAGCCTGTCCGCTGTGGGAATTATTACTCCTGGGTTTAGTGCAAATTATGATGATGTACGTGGTCTGACTTCCACTTTGCAGCTCGCTCGTGTGCATGTGTTTGCCAGATAATGCTTGGAGCCACCAATGGTCCCTCTTGTTATCTCACTGTGTGCAAGCCTTGGTGTTCTTTCACTCAGTTTCATTTTACTACAGGTAGGAATTTAAAGACTGAGATATTACAGCCTAGATTATACCTCTTGCGAGGCTCTCTCAAAGCCTCTGTCTGCTTCCATGTAAAAACACTCTGAATTTTTCCTATCTGCCTTGGGTCTCCAGGCAATCTCTTCTCCCTTCTGAAAGGAGAGACCCTGGCTTAGACTTTGCGACTGCTGCTGATGTCCCACGGCTTTGACACAGATCTCTTTCCCAGATCTCAGTTACAGTCAACATCTGAGTGACAATTTCTCTCTCCAGGCTCCCACAGAGCTGAATGCACAGACTTTGCAAACTGTCTCAAAAGCAGCCATTCTTCACTTTAATGACCACAAGGGATACACAAAGCCATATGAAATAGTAAACACACATACATCTCTCTGCCTACATTTCCTCACTGTTGAATTTTCCTTGAGATTTTGTGAGATTCCCTTTGGTGCTCAGGGACCTTCCCCTCCCATTCCCCAAAAGCCCAGACATCAGTTTCTTCCAATGAAGAGGAGGCTTCCACTGCCTCCCCAACGCCTCTGTGTCTCACAACCTCTCTGGTGTGTCTGTGCATCATTTTACCTTTCCTGACCAAACCATTTCTGCTTCCAAAAATCCTTCCTGGCTTTGAAATCCAAACATTACCACCTGGCTGCTTTGTCTTGATTCCTTGTGGGAGGGATATGCTGTCTTTATTTAAGATCTCATTCCTCATTTGCCCCTCCTAGTTAAGAGTAAATGAGATGGAAAGAGTCTGTAATGACTGACACTCTGGCACTCCTCCTGTCTCTTGTTAGCACATGACAGCCCCAGGCACAGGGAGACTCACAGTTCATGGAAACAAAATGGAATTTATAACTTATGTGATGATTCAAGGAATCTGTCTATGTACATACAAAATAAAATCACACAAGTGACAGAATAGAAAATTGCCTCTGAGATGAGTGTGAAATACCTACACAGAACTTGCCTTACCAACTTCTTCATCTTTTGTCTCCTGCCACGACTATGAGAAAGCTGAACAAGGGAAGAGCTGGGCAAAGGATCTATTGGCTGGGCTTAGCCAACTTCATGGTCCTTGGTTTTAGGAATGAATTCTATATGGTACCACAGGTTGTTCAACTTTAACAGGAAATTCTGGTGGTAGACCAATTGCTATTGCTGGCTCCAAACCCAGCAGGTGATGGCAGAAGAGCTGAAGCAGCCCTTGAGCTCCAGTCCATGGGGTTTGTGACAAACCACATCCTGGAGTTTTAATTGAATGCTGTCTTTTCCTCTTTGTAGGAATTGTGAGGCCAAATTCTGACACTGATAATTCATTTTCTTCTCTGAAAACCTATTTTTTTTATCTTTTATCCCAACTATGCACACAACCCTTTTATTGTTAATAAAAATTACTGTGTGCATAAAAAGCCACAACAGAACTGAAGCAAGAAGCTTGACAGGAAGTACTTCAGGGTTTGAACCTAAAACCTTGATTGGTTCTAAACAGAGAGATCACCTGAGCAATGAGTTGGTCTGGTTCCTGCCTGCAGGTGACAGGAGAGGTCCACATACAGGAGTAGAAGAATGTCTCCAATATCCAAAACAAATCAAGTATCTAACTCCCTCATTCAAAGGAGACAATAGATGGTCCTTGAGAAAAACAGCACAACATTTTTATGTACTCTGAAGACCAAAGATAGAAGACTTTTAATAAGGAGAAACTAGGGGAGAACAAAGTTTATAACTTTCCACACTAAAAGACAAAGCTGTGAGGAAAAAAAAAAACAAATCTGAAGAAATAATTGGCAAAGACAACAGAAACCACATAAAATTACTTTATTTCATGGGGAAATATTGCAAGTCAATGTGGACATGGAGATTAGAGAAACTGTATTTGGTACTAGATTACAGCAAAAGAACCTGGTTTGGGGGTTAATGTAAATGAAGAGAAGTAGTGACAACAAAAAAAATCAAGGGCTGACTGTGAATCATGAATATTTCAGTTACTGAATTTCTTCCATTGCCTCAAAAGCTTATTCATTTCTCCAGGAAGAGCACAGCAGAAACAATCACACTAATCCTGCAAATATCTCTAGTCCAGGACACCACCAAAGAAAGTGGTGTTACACAGATAAAAGCACTAATATTCTGCTGCTTTTGGATTCCCTTCTCCTGCGTACGACCAATTCTGGTACTCTAGTAACTTGAGACTGACTTAATTTGCATTACACATATATTTCTGTTCCTGTTGATTAATTAATTAACACACTGAAAAGATGACCCAAGGCATTGATCAGGCCCCATTTGCTCTAATAATCTCTGAACTCTGCAATCACATCATTGAATTCTAAACTACTTAAGTCTACCAGTCTGGGAGATTTGAGACAACAGTTTAAATATAAATCTGAGACACTCAGCAGCTTTTAGTCAGCTAAATTTATTTAGGCATGTATCAATATATCACTCCATACCTTACTAGTCATTCTGGATTTTGCTTTGCTTCACACTGTCCACATTTGCAGTTGGCAATTGCCACAGATTTTTGCATTGTAAAATCTCAACCATGCTGTCTATAATGACCAATGAAAGCAGGACAGCAGGGGCATTTCCAGTTTTAGGACATCCAAAGGGTTGTTGGGCACAGTGCTAGATCATGCAATAAGTACATGCATTGCATGTTCCTCCTAAAGCAATCAGCTGAGAAATAATTCACATTGTGAATATTAATTTTGTCATCTGAGGGCATGGAAGTTAATGACACATAGAAATTAATCAAACCATTCACCTCTCTCTCAGACACATTGTTTTAGGGGAACCAAGAAGACAGCCCTTCATTAACTGAGTTCACTTTTTATTTCATAATCATGTCTCCTAGAAACTAAAAAAAAAAGAAAAAAGAGAAAAAGAAAAAAAGTATTTGGAGAAAAATGTTTTAAGAGGCCAGTTTCAGAAAAGCAGTCTCCCAAGAGCTGTGCCACCTCATGCCTATTCAGTTGATGTGGTTATACTAGGCAAATACAATAAAAGATATATAATAATATAAAAAGAACCAAGAGAATAAATCTGTATGATTTTTCATATCAAAGCTCTGATGTGTTCCTATTGATTTGCAGAGCTCAAAACATCCTTTTTCTGCCCAATTTTTTTCAAAATATTTCTGCTAAAAGTACGTTGATGAACACTTGAAATAACAGGGTTGCTGTGGGGAAAAGATGGGTGAAATTAAAGAAAATTACAAAAATTGCAGTTAATGTACATTCTAAAGGGGGGATGAAACAGAATATGGAGAGGAGTGGAAAGTTACAGACACAGTTATAACAGTATGGAAAATTATAGGGAGAAAATGTGGTTGCTACTCCCCAGATGGAATGCAGTCAATGTGTCCAACTTCCCACTCACAATACATGCTCCTCCCAAACATCAAAAATAGTATAAAAGTAAGTTAGAAAAGGGCAGAAGATAGGGAATACTCCATCACAACTTCTCGGATCAGTCAGAGAGAGCCACCTTCTCCCCCACAGGGATGCCTATTGGGTAAGAACTGTATTTTTATGTACACTGATTGTCTCAGTCTAGTTTTTGATAGGAATTAGAGCTTATCCATATACTGCTTTGAATACAATCTTGCAGCCAGATATTATCACCAGCAATCTTTGATCTTTAACCTGTGACAATCTTCTATTATATTAATAAAGAATGTTATTCCGTACACTGTTAGTGGGAGTTCGAGGGTGCTGGCAGGTGCTGTCAGTGGCTCACACACTCCATTGTGGAGCCCAGGAAGGGCTGTCTTTCATGCTGTGTGACCCTGAACACGTCAGTGGAGCTGCCCCCTGATCCAGTGCCTGTTCAGCAAAGGGTCCCCCTAATGGGACACTGACAGACTGGTGGGGCACAAGGGCATCACCTTTCCTGGGGCACTGACACACTAATCAAACACAAATGGTTTGAGAAAATCAACCCTTTTACATGACAGCTGTTTAAGAGAACACCTGGCATTTTTTATTGTGGATATGGAAAAAAAATTAATTGTAGCTTTTATTAATATATTAAGCAATTGTACAACTATTCACTCCTGAAGTACAGGTGTTCTGCAATGTAAATGGCTGCAGCACAATTAAGGTTTCAAATAAGATTTTTAGATTTTAAAAATACATTTAATCACACTGGAAGAAGTGTTAACCTGAGTTTTCCTCACTCTGAGAGACTTCTAAGACACACAGAGAACTTGCCTTGCAGTGTTGGCCCCCAAGGTCAATGAAAGTCACTTCATACTTCAAATTAAGCTTTTCTCAGCTTTAACATATGAAAGCAGATAGGAATTAGTGACCATTGTCAGTTTCTTTTCATTAATATGAGAAAAAAGATTAAACACAATGAGCAGATTACTATTTCTAACAAAGTTAATTTCTTTGACCTTCCTTTCTTCTAGGAAAGGACGGCATTATACTTTCCAAGTGGAGTATGCATCTGTACATTCCTCAGGTTGCTGCTCATTAAGTGTCAAAGTGAGAACCAAAGCAGCCACAATGGCTTCTTTGTGAAGGAGAGATCTAAATAAATACCTTACTAAGGTAATTTAAGTCCAGTATTTCAAAACAGCATACTTGAAGTTACAGCACAGTAAACTGCAATGTAAAAAACCACCTCAGATGTAAGTTCCTACCTTACTATGTTCAATACACCACCTTCTTTAAATGAATTACAAAGTAGAGTAGCTGAAGAACACAGTTATTTAACCAAATTATGATGTGCTTTTCTTCCCAACATTTCAAAAATATATTGAAAAGGCTGAATAGACTTCAATATCTAGTATATGTGAAATGTTTTTAGGGCTTATTTTTGAAATCCTTTAATCAACCCCCCAATATCAAGATTCAGTTTTCCCTAACTACCCTAACTGAAGCTCCCTAGTAGAACCTTATTACAATTTCACCTCTTTGAAAACATGGGGAGACTTTGCCTTTTCCTGCCTAATATCACAGTAGTTAAAGCATTCTGGAAATCTGGCTCACTGCTGTTTGCACACCCTCATAGATATGAACGGCATCACAGACTTATGTCCTCGTAATTCCCTGCCAACTCTCACTCAAGGTCTTGTGATGATTTGCCTCTTCTGTGACTCAGCTGTCTAGCCAGACTGTGTCTAGTATCACCCCTTCTGGAGTTTTAACCATCCACAAAAGGCAACTGAAACCTCAAGCAACAATACCACCGCACACAGCCCCGTTCCTGTACAACCTTTCCAACTTCTTCCTCCCCTCTCCATCACAACTCAGACATGCTCCACCCCTGCAGGGTTTCTTTTATGAGGCCCAAAGCACTGACTCGCTGTCCTGAATTTCCCCAAGTCAGAATTTTTTCCAGCTGAACTGGAAGATAAATGCACAGTGAGGACCTCTACAAACACAAAACCATTCCAACAGTTACAAGACCTTATCTAGTACAGTAGGATTTTTGCAAAACATGGGAAGATTTACTGGCTCATGGAGAAAGGCAAGAAAATTTGCTTATGATTTTTGCCCAAGGAGATTTGATGAAGTCCCTGGCTGGCACGTTCCAGTGCACAAACCACTGCTATGTTGCACACAGTGCTGCCTGTCAATTTCTAACACCTGCATTTACCATTTTTTTACTGACGGAATAGGCCAGACTTTATTCTTCCCATACAAGCACAAAACCTCATTATGTCACTTCCTCACTCTCTCCTTCTCTTTCCCTCAGTGCACACAGAGGCATTTTTTAAAAATGAAAACCACCCGGACAGAAAAACTTATCTCTGAACATCCCACCATGCAGAAACTGCTCTAATCTCTCCACTACCGGGTATGAAAAATATAGCACCATAAAGACACTTCTTTTTTTTTCATTGCTTTTGTAAATGAAGTCTATACCTAGCCCTCTTTCCTCTTCATTGCTCTCCTTTCCTTGAAGACAGATAGTATATAATGATAATACGATGTAAAATAATTATTTTTAAGTTTCTTCAGCAAAATAAGAGCTGAATTTAAAAATATATTACTCCCTGAGCCTTCCAGCATTTTCCACATTGGTGATTCAAAGCCTAACTGTTCTGATCTCTCCACTAGTACAGAACACATCTTGAAAAGGAACCTTGCTGTAACTTACAATTGTGCTTCTTCAGCTTTTACATACTGATCTTTTGTGCTATAAAAGGGAAAAGGATACCTTAAAATATTCTTATTATTATTTTGATGACTGTTTGTTCTGTGCTTACAAAGATGAAAGTACCCACATCTGTACTTATATTCCAGAAGTCTGGAACACAAGCAGTGCTTGTAAATCTTCCTTAATATCTTACTCCATTTCTTGACTGAATCATCTGAGTTATACATACTATTTTTTTAAAAAACAGACCATTACTTCATAAATTATTTTACAGCATTAAACCATCACATTTGTGTTTATTAAATCAATTTAACACTACAGCTTCAGCGAGTAAGCTGGCTTTCCAAATCACTAAGTTAGCACAGAAAACTGCAGCCCCATAAGGGAAAAAGCAATGTGTCAGGACTTTGGAGAAAAACTGCTGAACCATGCACATTGTGTGAAAGACAAATGACAAGTTAGAGGTTTAGTTACCACATATTTAATGTTTTTCTATACTGTCTCATTAGTGCTTTAAGATTTAACCATGAGAACGTGTCACAAACTTCAAAATTTACAGACACCGAACTTCATTTCTACCTAAGCTTTTATCACTGCTGCTTGCTCAGCACACCTTCCTTACTAATGCAATTCCCACACAGAAGGCCATCAGCACCCATAACTTGTGATGAAGACAGCAAAATCCCAAGCCCTTTAGATAATCTCACTAGATCAGTGTATTAAATAAAAAAATTTCTACTCTTTACTTTAGAATAATTGCAGAACAATCCCTTCCCCACTGTAAGCCAAATACGAATGGTTTGCTGCCCTTGCTTATAAGAACAGCCAGCCCCCAAACTTTGTTAATTGTGACATGAAGTTTGACTCCAAGTCGCAGTATTATAAACGTAAGATTGCTAAAATAATAAATTAGGAGATGCAAATACAACAGAAATTAGAAGTAAAAGTAGTAAAAAATAGAATAGCAACTATAATGTTTATAATAAATCTACAAATATTTTCTATTTGAGTTGTATATTTCATAAGGAGATGAAGTATTTGATCTTTGCTAACAATTACATTTGGTTAAGCGGTTTAAAAATGCCACTTTTAAACAATACAAGGCCATATTGCTTTAAAATTAAAACATTTAAATTTTTTCTTTTTTTTTTTTTTACATACTTGCTTGTTTTCTAGGCATTAGAATATAAGGGCACTTTTACTGTAATATGAAAGATAATTTCTAAAATGTATTATGTCCTACAGCACTTTATCTTGACAAACAATTATTAGATATCACATTCAACAAGAATACAAAAAGCAATTTCTATCACAAGGTTAAAATTAGTCTTTGAACAAAAGGTGCTTTCAAAGCAAATCCAAATTCTCATCAGCTTTATATCAGTTTCTCTGTGAGACAGGGAAGTGAGGGATGGAAAGAAGAGAAAGAAAAAAAAAACCTGAAGGACATTTTAAAAATTTCTTGCTAGCGATCAGTGTGAGCACACATTTTATCAGCTTTCTGATAAAGGTCTAAGCAGAAGGACATGATTAAATTTCTGCTGTCAAAATGTATTGTGATCAAAAACTACACCCATCAAAGGAGAGAGATGTAGAACTTGCAGTTTTTGAAAGAAAGTTGAATCTGTATGCAAACATTTGCTTTTGGGTCTGGTTTTGTAGTTCAGGGTTATTGGTTGGACTGGACGATCCTAAGGGTCTTTGCCAACTTAAATGATTCCATGACTGTTGGGTCTTGGTGTTTTGATATAGTAAACTACCTAATCAATGAATGGTTGCTTTAGCTGACGGATGGGAAAAATATTCAGTAATTGCCTTAAAACATTAATTAATTTTCAGTAAGAGGTAATAAGAACAGAAAAACATGATGCAAATAATGCAATGCTAACTATTTGAGGAGAAGAGAATAAAATAAATAGAAGCACAAGGGCAAATAAAATATCTGCACTGATTGCAACTTTTGATCTGTATCCAAAACTGGTATTTCTGTACCATGGCTTCTAAGGGCCTGTGTAGATTCAAAAAGTTTGAAAATGAATGCATAATAACTGAAATATAGTACTTCAATCTATAATGCTTACCCTTGGGACTACAGTGGATTTAGATCATAAAAACTTAGCTTGCCTTAACAGATTAATTATTTTACAGACATCTAAAAATATTAGCCCATTTTCAGCTGTTAGGGAATATCATCCTCTAATCAGTGATCAAAACTTGTTGTGAAGTAAATGTATTTAATTGACCAAATAAAGGAGTAGCAATTCTTAAGACTTCTTTCTAGAAGAGTGCTATTGAATGGTCCCATGAAAATTGAATGAAAAGGCACTCACAGAACTGTGAGTCTAAGAAAATCAGAGGAAGCAACTTAGGTAAGACCCCTTAAAAAGAAATTAAACCTAGGAAAGAGGAGGAAGAATTACATTACATGCTTGCAGCAGCAGGTTTGAAAGTCACTAAAGGGAGTCATACTTACAAGGAGAATACAAATTCTCTTCTTGTACTTTATGGGGAGGCCAAATTAATATAGTTTTTTCAAACATCATCATTAGAGAAAACTCAATGTTAGTTTCTATAATATTCTTTTCTAATTGCTACACAAATTACTGTAGGAAGGTAACAGGGCAGCAGCAGTATTGAGAGGTTCCTAACAGGATGACCTAGAAGCCAAGACACACTAGACCACAGAATGAGCTCCTCCAGAAGAAAAACAGAAGAGAATTGCAGCTCATCTCACAATTCTAATGCTGCAATACTAATTGCTGCTAATTAGGCATGTAACTTCACACTGGAAAAAAGCAAAGAAGTAACTATTTATTTAAGAGACAATACTACATGGATTAAAAAAGCTTCTGTCAACAACTCTGGACACCTGTACCAAGCTCATTTATTGCCTAATTAAATATTAACATGTCCTGATAGAATCTGTGTTATAATTTTAATTACTGTTTTCTCACAGGGAAGCCATAAAATCAATGTATTTCTAGCTGTTCCTAGAGGCTGTTTTGTAAAACTCCATTAGTAAATTGTGAACTATCACTAAAATATTTTCCTCCAGATTGCTTTAAGTAAATCAAGACTATTATATTCTCCTAGGAGGAGGGAAGACTAGATGACTTCCTTCAGGGGAAATATATATGATTTCTTCAAGAATAAAATTTTTTTAATGACAATCATATTTAAAGACTTGTTAAAATTCCTGCACAAAGAATCAACATTAGGGAGTTACAGATCACCAAAGTTATATTTAAATTTATGTATAATCCAAAATATTTTTATTGCTGGATTGAGTAATTAGGATGAGAGCCACATTACTTCCTTCAAGCATGTATTTAAATTTTCTGCTGGGGATGAATTGCAAATATTGAGGTATGTCTTGAACCGACTTACGTATTTTCTTTTTCCATTAGGATTAAGAATGCTAAATACTATAAGCATTGATTAACATTCCTGTGTATTTAGGGGTCAGAAATGCAAGGAAACAATACCAATTCTATTTGGGATGCTACTTAAATAGCTAGGTACAAAACTTTGAAAGTATCAATTCTCCAGGTAGCACTAAATAATTTCAAATTGTAAAAAAAGAGGCACACAGGGAAAGTGGAAGTATTTAAAGAACTATTTTCCTTTACATTCCAATGTTAATCCAACAATAGATTACTACTTTGATAACTGAGCTCTTGAACATTAACTTTGTTTTGAACGTACTCCTTTTATCTTTTCTGTGTAAAACTTCTCTGGAAGTCAAAGAGTCTCTTGTAAGATCAGGAATTTCAAGGCTAAGTCACATTCTCAGAGCCTGATTATACAGAGATCTGGATAATATAATCATGGGGATAAACAAACCATGAAAATATCAGTCCCTGTGCATTTTAACTCAGCACTTGAACATCTTGTGAGAGATTCAAACCAATTTTAATTCAGCACTACATTTTAGAGAGGATCTTTAAAATAGATTTTGATTTTTACTGGAGATCTCATCTACCTTAAAATTCTTAAAAAAGCCCTGGCATTTCCCTCTTTGTATTCGCTACCAGAGTAAGGACGCACATAAGAGTACCGCATGCAAACTGTTAGATTTTATGTTCACAGACATTAAAGTAGCTGAACTACTTTTCAGAACAGATTTAGGCTAAATAAAGAAAAATAAAATATTCACAACATTCTTTCAAAATTACTTTTCTATGAATCAACTTGCAAGGCATCTCAAACCTTGCACTGCAAATTTAACTATCATCCTGAATTAGTTACTATTTTTTAAACGACTAACAGGTTTTTTCTGACTCCCACCATCACGGAACAAACTCTACTGGCATATTTTGACTGATCAGGACAATGTACTTCTCTGGCAAGACAGCTCATACAGAACTTGGGATAGGATGCATACATGCCAGGGGGAGCATTTGGGAATGCAAACCCTGGGTGGACCAAGCTCAGGAAGGGTAGAAGCAGCATGCTCCAGTCTGTTATCAGGAGATCTGAGCTCCTCTGAGAGCACTGTGTGATCATCCATCAGTCATCATGAGGGGCACCACACATGGGCTCAATAATCTAGATAGGGATGGCTTTTTCCACTTGAGAGCTTCAAAGTGGAGATTTCCGGCCTGATGGGCTGAGTCTGCTTTTCCAGCCTGAGCTCTTAATAAATAAACATTCAGTGTTTGCAGATGTTGTACCCTTTCTGACAGGCAGAAATCCATGTAGAGAAGTGCTGAAGTGCACACAGAATTTTTATGCCAAAGGACAAGCCCTGTTTCCCATCTGCTTGTGGCAGACACAGAGGCCCCATCTCAGGTCTGGTTTTCCTCTACATTCACCTGAAGTTTCCATAGCAGTCACTTAGCTAATGCCTATTAACTTTTTTAAATGCCCATGAAAAATTACGTATTCTATTGGCTTTTAAAAATCCACCCTGTGGGACATAAAACAAATTTAATAAAGCAAAAAGATCAAAGCTCATTAAAATATTCTTGTAAGAACTGAAAGCAGCCATGATACATGAAAATTCCTAGCAGGACCATTCTCCTGTTTACCACTGAGGGAAAACATCACTCTAAGCTAAGCATGCCCTCTTTCATTAAATGTATACCAGGTCCCAAACCCCAGCCCTCTCTGGAGTCATTGCTCAGCTCTGTCAGTTAAGTAAATATGCTCATCAGAGGATGTAGCAGCACACACAGATGAGGCAGATATGAAGTCCATTTCCCTTGAAATCAATAGGAAGGTGGCTGTTAGACACTATAATTGAGTTAGGGTTTCATTTGGGAATCTGTGGTAAATGTTCCCACTGTTACTGTCACAGGGGTGCAAGAAAGTATCTGACAGCTGTGGCTGGATCTCTGGCACCATTAATGGCACAGCCAGCTGAGACCTGCTGCAAAAGGCTTACCTTACACGCTCAAACCTGGCATTCTAAGACTAAACCCATCCTGGGCTAGAGAGGGCAGCTTGACTGGCAGGCTCTCTGCTTATTCCAATAAATATTGATTTAAAATTGGGGAAGGATTCAAAAGCCTTCTGATGCTTAACAAAAAAAGTCAGGGACAAAGACATTTAAGGAGGAATAAGGGGTTTAGCCCCACAAGAAGTCCTTGGTTAGGGATAATTATAGTAGTGATAAATACAATGTAGGGATTGGTTTTGCCTCCTTTTTCCTAGCATGGAACCACGGAGTTTAAAGCACAGGTCACTGCAAAACATCACTAAGAAATAGGATATGCACTTGCACATGCCAGATCTCAGGAGCAATCTCACTCCAAGGGCAATGAAGCCAAGTCTGCACCAGGGCCAAGGAGAGCTCCAACACCCAGCGTTACCTCACACACCCAGGAATTACCCAGACTCTCCTCAGCCCAAAGCTTATCCCCACGTAGGGAGAGTCATCTATACAGCACTGCCAATGCTCACTTAATGGACAAAACAATTAAGTATTTAGGCAGGTATAGACTGCATGTTTCTGATTTTGGAGGCATTAGGGGTCTGGATTTTTACACCTCTGCTATTTTAGACAACCTTCCCCTCGTGCAGCCAGTACAGAGCAGGGCAGACTTCTTTGCTGCACACCTAGAACAGGTTGGATAAAATTATTTTTGCACACTCCAGTACAGCAGGAACTCACACGATTTAAAAGGGATTTTCTAAATCACAATGCAAAACACTGTAGGGCAGATCCCAGGAGGACTGACAAAATCTGGCAAATTCTTAAACTACACTCACACAAACTAGTTACTGTAGGACTGTATTGCAGTTGTAGCATTATTTTAAGATGGAAACCAATTGAGCATTACACAAGCCCTTTATGCTATACATCTTTTCACAACTTATATTCATATGTTTTTATTTTATTTAAGCATATACGCCATATATATGCATATTTGCCAAATAAATTGCATAATAACTTAATTTGCATAATCCATACTTTAGTGTTGCATAATCCATACTTTAGTGAATTTTTTTTTTTTTAGTTTTGCTACTCTTTAACCCATAGCCTCCTTAAGGGAAAAACCTGTTTAAAATCTGATTCACACCATTATTCTGTGATGGTGTCATTAGTGTATTAAGTCTTCTTAACCAGGCCCATTCCTGCAATAATTTAATTTTCACAGTTCCCATCAACTCCATTACTTTCCAATATGGCTTCACCGACAGATCTGAGCCTTATTGAAGTAATACTTTTTGACTTTTTTTTTTTCTGTGACTAGAAGGGTTCTGAGAATGGCTAATTTCCTAAACATTGTACATGTACAACCACCAACAACCCAGTCCTTTGTGAAAGAACATGAGTTCTTTAAAAGTGTCTTCTCTTTCACTACAGCCATTCTGTTCTGCAGCAATGTAACAAATTATTTGTGAAAATACATGCACCTACTTCTTATTTATACATACTGGATTTATACCATGAATTCACCTTGTTTTAATTATGCATCATTGCCTAGTTATACAGGAAACAGACTTCTACCCATCTTGATTGTGAAAACTGGCATCTCAAAAATTTTTTTCTTTTTAAAGTGAAGATAAGTTACTGCATTAAAAATAATTAAGGTATTTTTTTTCAGATGATTGGACACTGAATACACATAAAAAAATCACCAAGAGCATTGTGTGCTAGTCTACGTGCTAACCTTGAGCTGCAGTTTATCTATTGCCTGCAATTCAGGAGACAATAAGGCATTTTACCCAATCAGCTGATCAGCTGAAGAACTCAAAAGACTGAAATGGCTTTGAAATACACAGCCTTTTAGATACCAAATTACCTTTGGAACCCTCTACCCAGAAGTAACTCAAACAAAACCCATTTGAAATACTGCTTCAATATTCAAAAAAATCAATAATTTAAACCACAGGTTGAACACTTTTACTGCTTCCACAGCAGAGTGTCATTTTTTGAAATGAAAATGTTAATGGCACCAAAGGGGAAAGCTGCGGCCAGCCGAGATGTGTGTGCGCAGGCGGGGATTGGCTGGAAATGCTGCCTTGCTTTTCCTCCCCCAGTTACGTTTACATAAGATCTCTTAAAATAAACAACTCTCATTTCCACCACTTGGAAAAAATATGTTTTTCTTTGTTGCACTTGATGTTTCTGTCCCTGAGCTGGGCAATATCAAGACACTTCACTGTAAACACACGTTCTGAACGCAAATACTACATCCTCAATTATGCTATTAAGTCATATTATTTTGTATGTAACAGGCACTAGCACTGTGGTTTTGAATATCAGCAAGCACACTGTGAACTCTTGACTAATAGATAGAAAAGCAGGAATATGGATGATGCTGTATTTCAACATTTACAGTAGGAGCAGGAAGCAGTTCAGAGCATGCGGCAAAAGTCAAACAGGTATGGATATTCCACTGCCCATGACACCTGCTCATTTAGGGAGAGAAATGGCTGGCTGGAAAAAGATTTCTTAAAAGACCGGGAACACACATATGGAAGAGACCTAGTAGGAATGTGAATGCTTGAACAGGCTAGACATGGAGGATGGTGGACACAGAATCAAGTCTCTCCTCTGCATAAATTTAACCATCAGGTATATTTTTAGCAGAGTTTGAAATATGTTACCCTCTAGAAACTGTTATTTTTTTATCATTTAAAATCTCATTAAATCCTTGCACTCTCTGAAACTATTTTTTAAAATTTTGTTAAAGGAGGAATGCAAGAAATACAAAACACACTACCCAAAAAGCAATTAAATAAATATCACAAGAGAGAGTTTATGTATCTGGAGGTATATAACTCCCAACACACAGTATGAACAATTTCAGTTAGGGTAACAAAGTATCACTTTTAGTATTGTAAAGAGGGGCATAAGAAAGAAGTCATGAGATTGATGGTCCTTGGTCTATCATTTTAGTACTTTACTCTCAGATATATTCTTACTCTCTGACACATTTTTAGAGCCTTCTCTAACCACAGTGTTAAAATAGAAATGAAAATGTAAATTATGTTATGAGAGTAAAGTTGCTCAAGTAAAAAAATTATGTATTTATACATAGACATTATTATTGTGAAGTGAAAATTAAATTTGCATTTCTGTTTCTAGAAGAAAGAAATTGTTATATACTATTATGAATGTTCTGGCTGACAGACTTGTTCAGGTTTAACCAAGATAAATGCAGATTTTTAGCCTAGAATAAAAAATGATGAAAATATAACTATTTAAGAAATAGACACTCAAAAATATATACTCAAAAAATTTGGACATGGATTCCAATATTCTGTTCTTCTTAAAGGCACAAAAATTATGGATATCAAACAAAAAAATCCACTAATGTCAAGAGAGAAATTCATCTGAGTTTGAATATACCCAGAATACAGGAACATAAGATTTTGCTTATTTATGTGTTTGAGACCTGTGTTACCTCCACGTGAAATCACCTATTTCAGGTAATCCTGTCAGTCTTTAAAATATACCTCCTACACAAGAGCAGCAATCAACTGACCTTCTGAGAACACTGTTCTTGGCAGCAGTATAAACCTAAACAGAATAATAAAAATCCAGTAGCAACGAGAAACCCAATATTCATCCTCTCCTCAATTCTTGCAAAGATAGGGAGGAAAAACAAGCTCAAGTTTATGCTGGAGTTAAGGGATTTGGGCTCTTACAGACCACCCTGGGCAGAAGCTCCAAGCACGTGCAACAAGTGGGTTCTATGAACTGCCAGCATCTCCTTCTGCTCCATCCCAGCACACCCAAACCAGGCAGTACAGGCTGGGGGCAGTTCTGATTCCCTTGGCAGAATTCAAGCCATGAAGTTCATCACCACTGACAATATTTGGATAGATTTAAGACCCAGTCCAATATAGCACGGGCTGGCAGTAGGTTAATCTTGAAATACAAAGCATGGATACTCATGGCAAAGCTTGTGTTCAGAAAATAAAAGGGGTGTAGGCTTCTGGCTCTTATCTGCTGTTGCAGCTACAGCCTGGAATGGAACTATATCCCTCAGCCAGAAGGACTGATAATTCTCTTGCTGTAGCCTCTGGATGTTTCCTCTAACGATCCCAACATCACTCCTATCTTGTCTGGATTGACTTTTGCTCAGCATGCTTTCAACCATGCCCCAGTCTCCCACAAACACTTGAACAATGCAATCAGCTGCTCCAGCTAAATCAGCTGAGGGTTATAAAGCTGAGTTTTGACATATTGAAAACACTTCAATCAATGTCACTTTACTAAACATTCTCTATGGCTTGATATAGAGATTAAATAAAAGGGTGCAAACAGGAACCCTCCTGCACTGCACAGGGAGAGAACCATCCCAGGCAATAAAGCTGAACACAACACTGACACTGCACCAACACTGCGCTCCTCTCACTCCATTGTTTAAGCATGAGGCTTGACAACGGAACAGGAAGATGCTTTGGGACAGACTGCATCAGGGACATTTGGGAAATGTTTCCAATTTCTATAGATTCCACAGACATATAAGATAGACCAACAACTGCATATGAAAAAGATTGGTAGGTTTAAAACAAATTATTTCTAAAATAGGTTGGCTGCTGATGCTGTTTAACAGCAGCATTATTGCCATACAATTTTTGTTACAGGCTGTCATGTTGCAACAGGGCTTTACACACATACATTTACTATACCATGTGAATTACTAGAAACATGCCTTTTTATGTTTGTGCAATTTATTAAAGCATAAATCATAATAGCATGTGCCAGAAATTCCTTTTGAAGGATATAATAAGGTAACAATTATCCTCTGAACTCCTTTCTTTGTCTTCAGAGAATAAAATGCATTAGAACATATCCATTTGCTGCCCCATGACAGAAAATGAAAGCAACTGTGATGGTTGCACTGTATGCTTTCAGTTCCTGCAGTTGGCTGGTGAAGTGAGCTTTGTTCCTGAATATGCTGTCAGAGACAAAACAACAGTTTTGCCAGTACTTTTAAAGAATAAACCTTAAAAACAGTAAGACAAAATTAATTGAAGAGGTTTGTTTTTACATATGTGCAGACGGATGTGGAAAAATCCTACATATAAATATTAAATGTAAATTTAAAGTATAAAGAAAATTATGTACACAAGGCCTCCCTGTATGGTTTTGACTTGAATCAATGTACTTCACCTTTTTCATTTTATGTAACAAGTCACAGGATCTGATTCAGGGGAATTGTAGCGTTTTCTTCTGTGGAAATATACACAGCGGAGCAACATTACAAGTATTGATAAATTCCCCTCAGAGAAGGTTTAAGGCCTTTTAGATTAGCCTGTGAATGTTTGGAGTCGTGTGTTTGATGAATGGCACAGTGAGAATGTTCTTAATGTACCATGATTTTACCCAATTATTTTTGAAGGAAAAATCATAAACTAACATTCACTACATAGAAGGTGCTACATAAAGGCATTATTAACTGCAGGTAAGTAGAAGCAGCAAGATCACAGGATAAAATTTGCTTTATTAATTTAAAGAAAGTATAATTTAATTTGTCAAATTTTGATTGTTTTATAATACTATTTCTATGGAAGAAGAAACATATGTGTGGTTTAAATTTAAAAGAAAAAAAATAAAACCAAGTTTCAGTAGCAACCCAGAATTCAGCTATTTTTTTCTTCTTCTTCCAGAAAGACACTGCATCCAAACCACATGCCCCAAATGCTTAGGAGTAAAATGGTGTGGACCTCTGAAACAAATGTGATTTCCAGGAATCAAAGTGGATATTAAGTTTCACTCTGCTCAAGTGACATCATAACATTCTTAACAACTAAGTACCTATATATATACACACACCTTCTTTGGTTTAGCTCACGATATACAAAGAGCTATATTGTTCATAGATTTTGCAGATGCTAACTCAAAATTAAATCACAATGTTATGTGAAGACCCAATCATGTGTTGTGCAATTTTGATTCTGCAGGATATTTACCTTTGTAATGAACTTCAAGAAAGTCCACATACCATGTCATTTTACTAAATGAAAAATTTAAGTCACAACAAAGTCATGCTTGGCTGAATTTGATGTCTGTACTCCTGTACTGCCCAGGTTCTCTCTGCTTAATATTCCTGACCATTTCCATTGGCTTTGGGTCAGAATCTGGAATCTAGATTTTTATTAGATTTTGTATTATAGTTTATGCTATATTATAGCATATTATAGTTATGCGCAGTGTGCATATATTTTACTCAGAGCACCATTATGACCTGCTCATACTCTGTCACATTTAGGGACAGACACAATGCCAATTAAAATGCATTCAGAATGCCACACATGATAGTTATGATGGCTGGCAAGCATCCTTATTAACAACCATACTTTTTCAACAACAACACATATACAGCAGTTCCCTGGAAACAAGATCATTTCAGGACTCCACTAAATAGATCACAACGCCATAATTACTGCCATGGTCAAGTCACACAGTTTGGTGAAGTTCTGTACACGAGAATTTTGATACCCTGTGTTTATCTAAAGTTCAAACTGACTAAAATAAAAGAGCACATGTCACTGCTTTTCTAATATTACATGCTTAAGCCTTATTTTATTTACAGCTTCCAGCAGCTCTCAGCTCGATGCTGGTTGTGCTGGCTGCCACGTAGCTGGAGAAGGCTAACAAACCCCTGCGTGTTCACATGACAACCTTTGTGCAAACGCATCCTTATTCTGTCATCTACTGGCAGCGCGCTCCCAGCCATGGGCTCTGCCAGTCCTTACCAGTTTGCCAATTACACAAGCTGCTTCCCAGACATCAGACAAAAATTCCATAAGACTGCTGTGCGAGCGTACCCTAATTAACCATCAGCTTAATTAGACAATTTACTGTGTAATTAGCAGGCAATTAGTCAACACCTCTCAGATCTTATTGACTGCTGTGACAGCCTTCCTTAGTCTACACATTCCCATACGCTTCCACGACCATGATCCCAGCCCTATCCTGTACAACAGCAGCCCTTGCAAGGGAAGGGAAATCATATTACATAACAAGGGAAGAGGAAGAAAAATCAATATATAGCCTGTTCATTTATTGAACTGTCTTCTAACCAAGACTTTCTTTTCTCTAGGAGTAGAAGGTCAGCTGCTAACAAAGAAACATTCAGCTATAACATTAGCTTAAGTCTTTTTCATTTGTAATGTGGTTAAGGAATTTATTTTTTTTTCCTCTTATACTGCACTAAATCATCAAAGAAGTCAGGCAAGCAGAAGTTAAAGAAAAAAACCTTAAAACTTACTAACATATTTTAAGTTTAAATATATGTCCTAGAACAGTGAAAAGGTGGTGATAGCTGCTTTTGAGACCTATAGCTTGCATTGTAATTAATTGCTTCATAGTCTAAAATGCACAAGGAGAGCCAAAATAAAGTATAAAATGTTGATACTCAATAATAATTTAATAGCATCAGTGTAATTAAGTAGAAATAATTTGTGAAGTAGTATCAAGTATCCTCCACACAAATCTAAAGTTGTATGTCCTTATAATACAAGATGTGGGAAATTATAATTAAAGACTAATATAACATGGATATTAATGGATTCCTAAATATGTGTGTTCCTTTTTCTATAGACTGAAAATTGGATTTGCAATTAGCATTGACAAGAGCTTTTTGGATAATTCTTAAAGTAGTAATTCCAAAGTTCACAGAATGGAAACTCTCGTGTCCTCCTGGAATTAACTCTAGAGGATTTATTCACAAAAACCCTACACTACTTGACTGAAGGATAGAATCCCACAATTGCTATTTTAGTTAAAAAAATAGGTAATTCTGTTTCTCAAATAATGACAAGAAATGTTATATAGAATACACTCACATACATATTTGGATTAGTAAAGGTATTTTAACATAAGAACCTGTCAGGTTTTTTAAACATATGGGGCTTCATTCTGCTTTTGCAACAATGTCAATCAGAAGTAAATGCAATTATATCACCATGAGATTGAAAAATCAGCTCTTTGCTTTCTTAACTTCTTGTGTGGGCAAATCAGATGTTGAACACAGCATTATCCTTTTAATTTACCGAGTGGGAACTCAAGACCTGAGATGACTCAAACACTTAAAGACAAGTGTATCACCTGTACACAGAAGCTGCACTGGTATAACCGAAAATTCCTTGAAAAATGATCAAGCTAAACCCTGTAAACTCATGTGTGGAAACAATGCCAGCTCAGAGATAGTTACTTCATTTCAGCCAATGCCTGTAAATTCTTAGCAGGAGCTGTACAGCACCATAAACATGCTTGACACCAATCTCAGCGTCCCCGTACAGTCAGTTTGGGCCCACATTTCTGCAAACATCTTGCAAGACTGCATGGTCCAAGCAGGAATCTTGGGGCAAGAGCTGCTGCATGAGGTGCTCCAGGTCTCCCCAGCCTGTGGTTCAGAGCAGAAAAGCAGCCACCCAGAGCAAGGCTGCCTTGTAAGGTGCCCAGCTGGAGCAGAAGCCACCAGTGCTGCCAGTGAGGAGCCCAGGCAGGTGCTCCCCAAGGCACCTCAGCCTTGGCATGACAGTGGGCACAGGGGGAACACAAAGGGTCACCTGGGCTCTCGCAGAAGCCAGCCTTTGGCCTCAGCAAAAATGCTGAACTGTAAATCAGAGCAAATGAATCATGACAGCCACTTTTCCTTTATTCCACTTCAGGCCTAGAATGAAGTCTAGATGGTATTCTAGATTTATTTTTATAATTAGAATGTGGAAATGAATGAAAAAACCCTGAACTCTGACACATGCACTTAATCAAATGGGGAGAATCAAAAAGCCAATGACTTGACAGAAGGGAAACTTCTGTCATTCTATATTGACAAAATAAAAGACTTCATTTTTTCCTGAACGCCAGTGGTTAGCTTTTAAAGGGCATCATAATAATTTCAAAAAATAGGGAAGTTAGTAATTTATGCTGAAACTTGAAAATATTAAGTATGGCTTTATGCTTTGATTGTCATAGGTGTGTTTTAGATAAAACTAGTAAGAAAAACATCCTACAATCTTTTCTAATAAATTATAAAATATATTAATGCCACTTAAGAAAGTTAGATGCAGTTGGTTGGCACAAAAAAAAGGTTTGCAACAAATCTCAATTGAGCATGGAAAATATGTGAAAATTCTAAATTTCAGAATTACACTTGCCACTTTCTAGCTTACATTCAAACTGCCCTTTTAGCTGAAATCCTTCCAGACAAAAAATTATGTGAGTCATTTACAAGATCACCAACAACCTTCCAAGGACATAAAAAACAACCACAGAAAAATGTAGCTGAATGGTATTTTACACAAGTATGTTACATATTTGCTTTTTAGAATCCTGTTTATTCAGGATGTGATATTCAAAAATGTTGAGTACTTCAGACACAGCCAACTGCAGATCCTCAGCAGTTTTGGAAAATCATGCATGTGTGCTCTCCTTGTCTCTCTCGATAAATATTTGCAGGTATTTTCAGAAGAATTACGTAAATAAAGCAAAATTAGTAAAGAGCAAAGCAGCTTCTTCAGGATAAAAAGAAATCGTTCTGATTCTTAACCAGCGTAAAATTTGCATCCATTTTGTTTGACTGACTGGGCAATAGTTGCACTATGAATAGAAATTATGTCCTCTCTCAAGTAGTGGTCACTATTACAACAGCACATATTACGCTGAGCAGGAATGAACACTCCTACTTTTGGAAGCTTTGTTTTATATAAAGGCTTATGGAGCAAAATCCTCAGTGTTGCAGTCTGTATGCTCGTTCAGCATTACACTTGAACTGCTCCTCAGTTATGCCAATCTAAGTGCACTATATGTTTCACTACAATACACAACAGTTAGTTTTCAGATTAAAAAATACCTTGAAGACTGATTTACAAGTCTTTTACACATAAGCTGCCTGGAATAACTAAGTTCAAGATTAATGTTCACACTTACACTTAGCATATGTGTATGCACTCTGGACACACTGTTTTAAACCAGACTCCAGAACAAAAAGACAGGAAAAAGAAACAACCTCTAAATACTATGTAAAAAATCTCCAGATGTATAGAAACCAGACACTTTAGATGTAACTGAGAATCCTGCAGCCTACCAAGAGCCAGTTTTAGACATGTATCTGGTTTTACCTTTGCTGGCCAGCTTTGTGTGCAGCTCTGAGGAAGGAAAGCCATTGCTAGCTTAGGCTTTGTGGAACTTATGCCACGAGCTCAAGGCATAAGGCATAAAAGTTCCAGCCATGCTCACTCTGCTCCATGAGGGTGAATGGCAGAAAAAGTGATAACATGGAATAAAACTGCTGATCCTCTGTTTGTAAAAATCTGTTCTTCAGCACAGATGAGGTTTACTGACTCAATGTGCAACACCCCTGCATGACAGATCCCTCTGTCTTCCGCTGATGAATTGTCACATTGTGCTCCACGCCTTGAGATAATAGACTCTCCATGAGAGACTCCGTGCAGAAAAGACTCCCACTGCAGGAGAAGTGCAGCATTTCTGTGATATTTAATGCTACAGGAAGAGTGGGACTAAACATTTCCCCAGAGGTTTAATTTTTATCACGAACATTGAAGAAGTTTTTCATTTCTAAAGTAGCAAACACAATCACAGAGAGAGAGAGGAACTTTTTACAGATTGTTGCTAAACTCTTGCTTTAAAAATGCAGTTTGTTATCTTCAGCATTTGAAATATTATTTGGTTGAAATAACCAGAATTACTGATGGCAGAACAGATTTTTGAATGGTCCAAAGCGCCTCACTTGCAAATTCACTGGTGTCAAGATGCACACCTGCACCAGTTTAAGGTGGGCATCTACCTGGTGCAGACTTCAACTGTGATAGGAAAGGCCTTGGCTTATCAATAGTAGCCAAGCTATTGATAAGCTTGTTAAAGTGCTCAGTCCTGGGATCTTTGGTCTCTCTTTCACTGTGTTCAAGCTGTGCTACATCTCTCCAGATGGATTCTCCCAGGGTGAAGACATTCCAAACCCCTACATCACCAGGGGTATGTATGGACTGATGAAAAAGAATGGTTAAATGCAATCCTTTCCAGGTCCTCAGACAGCAATTTTGAAGCTTTTGGAGTTATTTGTGTACAAAGAAGTCTTCACCTTATTTAAATGGGGTAGGATAAAACTAGGTAGAGAGATGAGAGCTGATCCTTAAGTTGAACACATCACAGAAATAGTTTTTCTCACAGAAAAAGGAGGAAAGTATGTTTTCCTGCTACTTAGATTCACATAACTATTTGTTCCTTTTTTATAGCTAAATAAAACATTTTCTGAAAAAAAATAAAAAGGCATAACTACAGCATTTTAAAAGATAATAATTACATTCCATAGCACTTCCCTAGCATAGCCTTTTACCTCTCCTGTTAAACATCGCTGATTTTGTGCACTGATCTAAAAATACAAAAATTATGAAACAAAGATCATATTTCTTATTAAAATTCTTTCAGAAATATTGAGCAAAATGAAGGATATAACTCCTAAAAACATGAAACAACTAATAATAATTAAAAAAACCCCAAACTTTTACAACTTGTAAAACAAGAAAATAATTTAAGAGTCTTGTGTGCTAAGGAATCCCATAAAATGCTCATTCTTCTGCTCAAAAATGTAGTTAATAAAACTTGTCTAATGCTATTTAGTAGAAAGGCAAACAGTCCCTTTTATATTTGACATTAACAATCTGATCATTTGTCTCCCCAAAGAAAGCCCATACAGCTTTCATACAGACCACACAATAAAGAATAGTAATATTTCTGTTTACTGAGATATCAACTGGCATTTCATTGCAAGTCAATGGTCTATCTTTGCTACAGCATACTAGACCTCAATCTGGCATCTACAAATGTCAAGAGTATAAAAAAAAAAAATTATAGGATGGAAATCAAAAGCATGTTCTAAATTCCTAAAAACCAAACAAAGTTCACCTAGACATATTTGCTGCAGAAATCAGTACAATATTCAGCTGTCAATCTTGAAAAACAATGAGGGAGCGATGCTGTCAGTAGGACAGGATAATAACATTTCAAGCAGATGTTCAGGCGGGGCTCTAATTCTCACTGAACTCCCTTGGTAAGCATTTAATTTCTTTATCATATGCAAGCTAGGCAAATTGTACTTCATCAAAACTGTATTGTGAAATATTAATATTTCATATTATAGCAAAACTCCATAGAATAACCTTTGTCATATTAAGAACATCAGAATTTCAAATGTCATGGTTCTGCATTTTAATGCATCTTAAATAGCTTTTTGGCTTGGCACCATAAATTATAACTAGTTTAATCTAAATTACTATGCTGTAATATCATACAAAAATATACATTTTGTAATACAGATTCACTTCTGTGAAATACTAATGTTATGGAAAACAATGCATCATTGTACTATGATTTTTTACCACCTTCAATTATGAAGCGAGGTGCACACAGTGCAAATGTACAGAGAGAGAACTAGCTGGAGCCTGAATATGTATATTTCAATAACAGCACATAGAAATGCAATAGATGCTGGGCAAATTAATTAATTCTCTGTCAGCAATCATTTTTATTTAGAAATAGTTCTGAAAATGTATTGTAAAATCTACATCTGTAAACTGCATAAACATATATTATGGCTAGAAAGTTTCCTCCTCTATGGTTTAGTTCAGATTTAATCTCGTTTTAATTGTAGCTTTGTTTTTAAAATCATCCATGCAGCTTGCTCCATATGTAATGAAGAAAATTAAAGATTAAAAATGAAGTTAGTCTGCATGTTGATTTCTGCTGGTTCTCATAATAAAGGCAACTGATTCTGCATTATTGAAAGCGACAGCATCACAAATCAATGCATGTCACAACAAAATAAAGACAGATGTATCTGATTAATCAGAATTAAATTTTAGAAGTGAAGGAAGCATCTAAAAATCAAAGCAAACATTTCTGCTAACCCAGTTGTTTTTTCATCTTTCTAAACAGCCCGTACAATGCAGTGAGAGAAAAACAAAGCCTGAATTCAGCTGATAAACCCTAATTTCTGTTATGAAATCCTCACTGTGGTAGTGCATATGGCATAGGAATGTACACACCTCATATAACCTTTAACTAATTTTGATACTATGTTTATAAAAATTTTCTGATTACAGGTTTTAATAGAAATTTTGTGTTATAAACAATATTCACTAATAAATTCTTAGTAAATAAACCAGCTCAATATAACACTTCTCCCAAAACCCTCCCACTCACAGTTATGTGTCTAATTAATGCAGTATGTGTCATTCTGCATGTAGTTTTCTGTTCATCTAAGCTCTAAAAGAGGTAATAATTGGTATCCATTTATTGTGGACTACATGATATGCAGCTTCTCCATTTCCCTTCAGTACCTTGCAAACAGAATTCACAAATAACGTTGCTGCATACAGTTATCTGAACAAGACAGAAATACTATTTGAACCAACAGAGCAATGAGCTATTGATCCTGCAGTCAAAAAGGGAAGACATGAATGTAGAAAAACGTGTGTGAAGAGACACTTCTATTCAGCTACCATTTGTCTTTCCTAGTGATTGTCCATTTCAAAAGCAGTTATTCCCTTTTTGGAGGAAATCAAATCTAGTTGATACTAAAGCAGCTGTGCAAAGATGTTTAATTTAATAAATAAAAATGTGCGAGTTACTATCTCCCCTCCCAGATACCATCAGACACATACAGGAACAATCCCCTGTGATTAATATTTGCACTGCACTATAATGTCCAGAATCTTCTAAAGTATGTAGAGTGCAGTATATTTCGAAGTATAAATACCCTGAAGGAATTTCAGCTATTTCTTACGTTAGCTTTTTTGTAGGTTTCAACAATAGTACAGTAGTATGCAAGAACAAACTTTGCTGAATCACTTCCAGTTGAAATGCTTACCCTACAAACAGAAAATGCTACAAAGGTTGTCATGAAGGCAATTATGAGCAAGGTACGTGGGTGTTTAAAAAGGGAGCGAGCACGGCACCAAACAGTGTGCTGTGTGCTAACTCCCTCTGGGCAGAATGTGAAGCTTTCAAGGTGAGGCCAAGACACACGAGGATTAGAAAGACTAGGGGAGTAAATTACAGCCCAGAGGCTGAACTTCAGCACTGCTACCCAACAGGTCCTCTGCAGAAGGCAGTACATGGGCTGCAGGGATCCCTGGCCTTGTGTTTTAGAAGAGCATTCTGTGCTAGATGATGGAGGAGAGAAAAGGAGAAGTAGCTCATACGAAATAAATCCTGTGTCTTATGAGAATCACAGCTCTTCAGCCCGAGTCCTTTTTATCTCTATCCTTGGATCCCCTTCTTCCAAGATTTATCATGCTTTTCTCTGACCTTATTCCATCACACCGTAGTTAATGCATGGAAATTTGTGAATGGGCTGTATATGCTTTTCACCACCTATATGCCACTCTTACTTAGCCTACATCAGTCTCTTTCTCTGAAGTGCCAAAGGATGCCCATGGTAAACATGGGTTCCCCTATCAGTGTCTAAACACAGTGGCAAATCCAGTCATTGGTTCTGGAAAAGGGAGAATTTCTCCTGTTGCTAAGTTCCCCATGGCCACAGAGGCAGGTTATGCTTGACAAATCAGAAGGAAGCCCATCAGTTAAGCCTTACCAGGACAGATAAAATAAGGAGATGAGGGAAGAACACAGAATCCTGCTAGCACCATATACAACTAAGGCTGAAGTGGAAAAGCTTCAGCTGCCAAAAACTGTGTCTAACAAGCTCTCTCCCTTCTCAGAAGCCCTTCCACTCTTGGGAACTGTACTGTGTGGGGAGCTGCTCCCCCTCCTCCCACCAACTCCACAGGCTTAGATCAGGAAATCTTTGCTCTTGATCCTGCTGTGTAGTTTGCTTTGACTATCTGACAGTGCAGGACAGCTCAGTCTGAAATCCCTACCGTTGGTACCACAGCCCAAGAGAGCATTCTGCTCCCTGCTAAAAGCTGCACAAGATTTATGTCTACATAATCAGAAGCCAAATTAGCAAAAAAAAGTCAGCACATTATGGCAATCTATAATATTTCAAACTCTCTACCAACAATTTGTTCTAGCATTAAGTCAACAAGGACAGTCTTTCTGTATACTCAGTTTATATAAGAACTGCGGTAACCTATTTAGCTTTCCTTCCCATTTGAAATAGTTATTTCTGAAGTACTAAGTACCACATTACTCTGATAAATAAGAGCAATTTCACTTCTGCAGCACCTGTAGGAAGTGCTGTACTATGAAGAACACATTAATAAAAACTAGGCAGCACTTGGGTGGGACACAGTTCTACTAGACACAACACGATTCAATATCAGAATATTAGAAGGAAGCTTAAGCAGAAATAACAATCACTGAACTAGAATTCACTAGATAACACTTTTCTGAACTTACTAACTTAAATAATACCTGCAATAACTTATTGCAACAAATACTTTAAAAAAAACTTGAAAGATCTTCATCTGAGTCACACCTGCAGAACATGGCATCCAGTGGAACACTTTGCAGGCGCCATTTCAGAAATGACTCAGAGTCTGCTGCTTAGTATAGCACCAACATCACTTCCTACAACATGCATGTCTTTCCTCCTGAACTCCCACCCAAGCTGGAACTCAGCCTGTGTCTGTTTAGCTCTCGAGATGCACAGTAATCAATGTGCAGTCTGGCAGGACTGCCAGCATACCAGCAATAAAACTGATAAAAAAATAAGTCTCAGTACTTGCTATGGGTTGGCTGTAGCCTAGGCACTGAATAATTACAGCCGATGGTATGTTATACATGTAAGTCAGTTGTAAACATACTTGAATAACATTTATATCCTAAAAAGTGTTTTAATAAGAAGCCCTGGGAAGTAGATTGGAATCTTCACTGCAATCCAGATGAACACTTACTTCCCCAGGACTACCTCAGGTGTAAGAGACAGCAGAATCAAGCCTGACTTATTTTATAGTATTCTGCAGCAATACAGCATTTTGTTCTTGACCTTCCCCATACTAGAGAGGCACCCACTATAGTTAATTTACCTATAGTACTTACTTACCCATGGAAAAGTAGAAGAGGAACAAATCCACCTTCTCTGTTCTGCTCCATCCATCAGTAGCCTTGTATTTCCCCCCTCTGAACCAAGAATAAAAAGCCCTTGTATCCAAATTAAATTCAAAAGCTTTCTTCAGCCCACACCACTCTAGGCTACTGGTGACAATACATGGCTATTACTCACACTGTTACTGAGACCTATGTTCAAGGATTCACCTTTTCTTCCTCTCTCCACAAATAAAACCATATCTACATCTCAGCTCAAAACCTCTTTCTTTTCTCTGTGATCTGTTTATCAAAGTTATTTTCTTTCACTCTAAACTTCTTGCTCAGTCTCACTTCACCATTTTGAATGTAGCAAGAAGTTGCAATTCTCCCGAATTCAAACAAGCAATTACACACTTAAAACTACACAAAATGCCTTTTATAAGGTGCCACACTGAGCCATGGGCTTAAAGACTTAATTCTAACTCCTTCCTCCTCCACTACATGTTACAGAAGGTTGATGTCACTGTGTTTTTCTCTTCATAGGCTTGGTTTTATGCTGCCTCCATCTTTCTCTTCCACTTCCCACCCAGCCTCCCCCTTGCAGCCACATGATCACATTGCAACTGCACCTCCAGTTCAATGGCTTATCTTGGCAGCCTCTGGCTCAGAATCCGCCTTTCATGGGTTATGTGACAAAGCTGTTACTCATTCCCTCTACATCCTGATCCTTCACAGAAAACATTTTCACTGCAGTATTTAAAAAAAATTCACTTCATTTTTGACTAATATTAGAAGTTGGGGCAATATAAGGGAAGAACGTAACAACAAACAGAACCAGAAATTGTGTCACTGCACTGTGGAAAGCTTACAGGCTAGTTGGACTACACGATGCATCATAACCATTCCCTGCTACTTCATGCTAGTTGGATATAACAGAACCATTCCCCAAAGATTCAGATTTTTCAGTTATACAAAGATATGGTTACATGCAAAATACACATAAAATATTAAAAAATATTAAAATATTTCTTTACCTTATCCAGGGAGAATGTTTTAGTGACAGCAAAGCCCCATCCAGCTTCAAATGCTCTTCGAATCATTGAAGAACTAGTAGCAGGGGTTGCACTGGCAATGCCAAAAGGATTTGGAAACTTCAGTCCAGCCATTTCTACACTGATATCCACTAAATCTATAGGAGTATAGAAGAGAGGTAGTTCTGGAACTGTAGAAACTGCAACACCATATAAGGACTGGAAAAAAAAATACAAACAAACAACACTAAACCACTGATTTTTTTTTTTTCTCATCGGTTTTTATACAATTTATTATTAATCCTGTTAAGGGGATAATTAATACATAATAACCCAAAGTTCAAATACTCTATTTTGTGTTCAGACTTGCAAATCAGCAAAATATGCAAACACTCACCTATATAACATCTTCAGCCCAAACAGTCGTCATGCTGAAATATTGAAATACTATGCTATGCTGGAAATAACACTGACAGTAACAAAACTAATGAAGAAAAAGTTACTTTACGTCCTGTACAGATAAGCCTGGTTAAGTCCAAACATTTGTTCAGCCTTTCTGAAGAGCCATCTCTATTCCCTACAGCAGTCAGTAACAGGGAGATTGAAAAAAAAAACAGGGTATGCAGACAGACCCTTTCTATTTCTCTTCTCAGGTGCCAATCCAAAAAAATATAAGAAATTGTGAAAAATGAGGGGAAAGCATCATGTGGAGGATCACTCAGCCCTAACTCTATGTATTCTGAACCTCTGAACATTTTTCCCCCACTTTGAAAGATTTTTATACAGCCTATACAATGGCATATCTATACAACACTAATTTTGGGTCTATATTTAATTCTAGTAGTATGAATATACTTCAAGACTGAAAAAGTTAGTGTCTGATTGCCATCAAAAACATAATACACATTATGGCCGTGCCACCACAGTCACTATTGTTTTCATTTGAGAGTCTTTTCTCTGAAGAGTCAGTGAAAAGCATTCAATGTACATGTTGAATCTAATAATATAAAAATTGCAGAGAGAAAAGCTTTTTCCATGTATGGATACTGAACAGCATCTTGATTAGGTTGTGGTGGATAGAATTTAAGTCTTTGTTCACTCAAATGGTTGACTCAATAAAATCACAAAGAAACAAAGCAGGAACTTCTAACACAGAGAAGCCCTACACTGTCTGTGTTCCTAGTAAGTCACAGCTAAGAGCACAGCAGTTTCTTCTATCTTTAAAAAAGAAGACTGTTTTTCAGCACGATAAAAAGAACCAGTACTTGAATTTCGGAGAAGACTTTCTGTAGCAGACTAAAAACCTCAGCCACTCAGAAATTGCTGCCTTTTGGGCTTTTTGATTTATTTTTTTCTTTAGAGAACTTATTTAATCAATTTCTACCTGTGAAAACTAAAAAAGCACAGATGGGATGAGGAGTTTTTGTCCTTTTTTTTGGTGCCTTTTGTTTCCTAGGCTCATTTAAAACCTGAGAGTTCATGCCTGTTTTGTTTTGGGATTGTGTGGATTCCCCTCACACTATTCTGAGCCCAGATCTTCGCATCTTCAGACAAAGAGGATACATTGTGGGGCCAAATTTTCTGATGGCTTAAAAGCACTGAAAGTAGTGGAACTGTCCTAGCCTGAATGATGAGAACCTGAATGGGTCCCTAATGGTGGACATATTGAGAAAAGCTAATTTCTAAAGATCCCTACACTTGGGACCAAAGTTGCTTCTGTATCGTGGCCTCTCTCAGCTGGAGACCAGTGCAGTTACACTTGATAAAAAGCCAAACATGCCCCATTTCTTCCTTCCTCAGTGCTCACTGCTTCCTCCATGTCATACCCCACAGGGCTATTTTGCTACACCAGGAGTACCTGAGTTCTTCCAAAACCAAACTGCCTGGCATTCTACATCTCAAAAGCTTTTGCTAACTGGAAAAAAAAAAAAAAAAAAAAAAAAAAAAAAAAAAAAAAAAAAAAAAAAAAGGAGGAAAAATTAATTTTGTCTTTTATCTTTTTTTTTTTTTTTAGTTTAATTTCATCCTTTTTTTTTTTTTTTTTTTTTTAGTTTTTCTTAACTAATATTTCAATTGCAAAATGTTGTTTGCAATGCCAAACCAGAAAATCCTGGATCACAGAATTCAAATTAAAGCGTTTTGTAAATGCCAGCACTTTTGTCTCCTACATATCTGAAAGTGGGGAAATCCACTGAAATCAACACTGATACACTGAGCTCTTACAAAAAAAATCTTTGATTTTCATTCTTCCAGAATGACATCAAAGAAAGACTTAAGAAAAATTGTTTGGTCAACTCCACTCTTTGCGCACGTGTGAGCAATAAATCCAATTTTCTACTTTGAATTAATTTGCTATTCAGAATCATTCAAATGTTCTCTGTGAATACATTTCAGTCTGAAGATTGATCACAAACAATTCACAGCTTGTACAACTGTAAATATAATTTGCTATACACAAATAGGCAGAGAGTGCTGAATATGAAGCTGAAGTTCCATTGTACTATTTCTTTGCCCAGTCAGGACAATTAAATCTCTAAAAGTTGTTCTCACCTAAAATGAACACTGCTTGAAAGTGATTGTTAGCGACCTTTCTGTGGTAAAATTGAAAACATACCCTACACAAGACAAAAGAAAAAAAAAAAAAAAAGAACCAAAGCAGTGAAAGACTTTTGAAGCACATGGTTGAAAATAACCCATGTATGAAATACAGGAGTATGCCCTGCCTCCTGCGTGCCATCATTCAAACCACTCTGAAGCCACTTCCCAAATTGCACATAGGGGCCCATTTCTCCTGCCTTACTTCGCTTCCAAGGAGCAGAACCACAAAGAACTCCACCCACATGCACTCAGGCCCCACAATATTTGCCTAATGGTTTGCTAATGATGAAGTGACCCAAGCAGAATTGGCAGGGGTAGAAATACAAAAGGTTTCAATGGAATAAACCAAGTATCTAAAACCACACAGGGGCAGGATGCAGCAGAAGGTTCAGCAGTCAGTGGCAATACATCTTTGGAGATTTATCTCCCTCTTCCAATCACTTCTTTTTTTGCTGTTTCTTTCCTTTCAGCACAATGCTTATAAAATAAATATATTTTATAAGCCTTGATGCATTGCTTTCTACAAAGCAAAATTTTTGGCAAACAAAAATGGTATACAGTTTCCTGAAAGTGAAATCATCTTTATAATGAAGGATTTCCCTGACATTGCACAAACAAATTGGAAAAGAAAGCCTGCAGGCAAGAGTTTATTTATAATAACTCTTCTGTTGATTTTCAGAAGTAGAGGACAAAAAGTGTGGTCTATTCTTCCTGTCAATTTGATGCCAACCAGCTCAGCTACCAATATTGCAGGTACTTGCAATCATGACAATTTTTTGGTGACTGGAACATGGTGGTGAAAAATCCCCAGCACACTGCAAGCAGTGGGTCTACTTCACCCTAAACAGGGTAAAGGACTGGCCTGAAGGCAAAAGCACGGGAGCTGCAGTGCAGGGCTGAGAGACAGGAACTCAGCATTAGACCTGATGCAATTTTTGACATTAATTTTCTTTAGATGGAGAAAATTCCTAACCAGAGTGATATGGTCTAACTACATTTTCTGGCCTTTAACAAAGACAGACTGTGAAAGCAAGTAGTTGTATTACTGTTATTTTTCACAGAGAGCCTTCTCCACAAGTGCAAGTGCCTGGAAGAGTTTTCCTGAATACTTCCATCTTACTCTGGCTTTCTCCATTTTGAAGTCTGATCTTAAAACATGTCTTTTCTCCCTTGCTTCTGCTATCCTCTCTCCATTAATTAACTTGGTGGTAAATATGTTTATATTATTTCATACAATCTCTGAATTGTTGTGGTTGGAAGGACACACGGGGACTATCTTGTCCAGCACCCTTGCTACAGCAGGTTTGCTCAGGGCTCTGTCCACTTTGAGAGAGATTTTCTCAGCTCCTTTCTGGCTTTCTCTTTCTGTAACAGACACATTGCTTATTCAGGAGCAAGCAACTAAATTACCAGGCTTCCTGAGCCTGCCTTGAATTCACCTTTTTTGCAAATGGTGCTTTACTGCTGCCTGCTAGTTTTCATACTTTGTTCTAGCTAAACAAAAGAACATTAACTTTTTCCTGCAGTTATTCTGAAAAGAAACAGACAACGTAATTAATGGCTTCAAATTCAAGCTTCCTGGGAACCTCTCAATTCTGGTATTGATTATGAAATAATGTATATTCATGCTCAATAATGTATAATGCATGCTCAAGGAATATATGAGAATGGTCGATCTTGATGAAGAATCAACACTATACTCTTCAGAGACAAAGCCCATATATTTTCTGACAGCATAGGTAAAGAAAAAATAGAAAATATACAACAGTGGTTCAAAATAACACTGTGATGTGCTCAAAATTCATCTTGAATGATGTCTTAGTAAAGTGCAATTTATATCAGTTGGGATCTAGGCCTCTATTCTCTAAATGTATCAGGTACATTTCAGTCTATGAAAAATATAAAAGAAACTTCCACAGTGGAAGGTTACAGTAAAGAAGAAAATAGATTTAAATAAATGAAAACTTACTGTGATTTAGAAAAAAAAGTCACTTTTAAAGAGGGATTTTAGTGAGATGAAGATGGCAGCTTGACTGTCATATATGGGAAAATAGCCCACAGGTAAGTGCATGAATAGAGCAGGAGTGAAGCATTAGGACTGGCACAGTCATCCAAGACGAAAATACTGGAACTGTCATTGCTCTCAAGATAGGCATAGAAAATTAAAAGTTAGTCCTTTTAACTTTTGTGAGTTACCCTGAATATAACTATTGTACTATTAAATCCATTCACACATCAAAAACAAGTGAATGGTAACTGAGGCCTAGAAGAGAACAGCAGCCTGTATTGCCTCTGCACAAGATCATAAAGTCGCTGTTGGACAAAAGCAAAGGCTTACAATCCCCAAACTAAATAAATCACTAAGATTAAGTAATTGAAATTTTTATGTCATTCATGGAATGACAAAAGAAGGTTGAATTGTGAGAAACCATGAGTAGTAGAAAATTGCATGAATTGGGCTGATTCTGTTTGGATCTCTAAAGATTTGCAAGGAATGGTTCTAGAAGACTGACTGTATTTCCTAACAGGCTCCACTATAGCTATCCTTAGTTAGGCTTTGACCGGTCATGTTTATGGAAACTAACCTGACACAGCTGCAGGCAACAATTTTTGAGATGAACCTATGCCTCATACAGTGGGAGGAATATGTTAAGAGGCAGGAGATATTTAGGCAACTAATGATGGAAAGTTTCCAGCATAAGAGCAGCCAAGAAGCTTCTGTAAATAACTCTCAGTATTGAACATAAGGCATTTCTGCTGAAGAGTCCTGGAGTCTGGATCTCACGCCTGACTTGACCACGTGCCAGAGCTTGCAGTGACTGGAGATTCAGGGCACATATCAGCCCCATCTGTTCGCTTAGCCTTTTGCCTGGAGTAGGTTGGGATACAAGCAGCGTGCTGTTCAAACACTGCATTCTGCAAGCAGTCAGGATGGTAGGTTTGAGTTACACTCTTTGACATTGTCTTGGACTAGTTGAGAAATCCTATGGAATAGTTTTATTTTGGTGAAAACTGTCTGCATCATTTATAGATCCTGGTGCTGAGCTAGTTGGTGATTTTGGAAATGGCTACCTACTCCTTAACTGAAACAGACAGTATCAATGCATTTATTTAAAATTTAATGTGTACTTGATTCAGACACTCAGTTCACAGGATGGTTGCCAGCTTTAGAATCTCACAGCGGAGAGAAAGTAAGGTGGTGTGCAAGAGTATTTTTTCATTTGCTTTTGGAAGTTTCCAGAATACAGCTCAGCTGTGAACTGAGTGCCCGTGCACACACATGAGCACAAAGGCAGGCACACGTGCACAGATCTGTCCCTATAAACAGTAGGGTAACAAAATCCTTCTCTTATCCTTCTCTAAACAACTTCTTTAAAAACAAACTCCTCCAGTCACTAAAATTTCTACCAGCTCCAAACACTGGTGAAGTAAATTGCCAAATTACAGCATTTTGCACCACAGCAACCAGATTTTACAAGGGCTGCACATCCAAATAAATGCCCTTGGGCAACCCATTCATCTAACAGCTGGAAAGGTGACACTTGACATTTGGAAACTTTCCTGTGAAGATTGCTGTAAGGCTTTCCCATTAGCTTCCTGGTGAGACTGTAAGGTTGAATAAGCTGCCTTGAAACCTGCAAAGGGTAACAGAAATGCTCCAATATCACAAGTCTGCTTGGTTTAAAATTCTAATTCTCAAGCCATGACTATTCAGAATTTTTTCCAAAGTATTAAACACATTCCAGAGGGGGAAAAAAAAAAAACCATTGTGGAGAAAGCAACATGATAAAGGAGGGTTGCCTGTATTTCTAAGAGGCTGAATAAGGAGACAAAAAGGAGATACCTTCTCTCCCCTACCACAGTTACCCAAAATCACTGTGCATTGAGAAATTAAGCAAGCAGGTCAGGGATTAAAGATGTTTCACACTCAGCATTTTCATCGGGTCTAAGAAGGCAGGACACAAACAGTGCTTTACAACAAGTGCGAAAAAATATGCACAGATACTAACAACAAGCTTTCAGCTGAAGTATTTTTAGGAAGTGAAATCAGACCCCAACAGCATGAAATTGCACAAACATGCAATCAGAGAGGCTTTGAGCAGATGGATGGGGGAGAAAGACATTGAGCTGTTACAGTCCCAACTTCAGTTGTTCAAATCTCTTTATGTGGGAGAATGAATCATGTATCATGTTTCTCAAAAGTTCCCTGCACAACGAACACACTTTTTGTCAGTTGGTTCTCCAGGCTGTGTTTCTGTCTTGGGAGGTTTCTATTCAGCTCCTCTAGACTTTGTGCTCATCTATTAGAAAAATTAGGGCAGAGTCAGCAACATGCAAGGAGAACCAAAGGGAGACATGTGGTTTTTCAGGTTTGTATATATTACATTTCTCACGTAAATTCTCCTTTGCATTATTTGCCTCTGTGCAAATAATTTAATGTTTGGTTTCTGTCAAGCTCTTGAATCCAGTTTATCAGTCTCAACAGAGCAAACTTGGGTTCCAGTGTAGATAACCTGAGCACTCTGTAAACTGTTAGTAAACTAAAAATGTCTTCCTTGGGTAACAACATTGGGCAGTAGTTAATTTTTACTTTATGCACTACTGGAAGATTTTACTTTTTAATACTTATGGAGCTCACTCCTTTTCCCCAATTACCCAATTAGGGCTTTTGCTTGCAGTGTCTGTTGTGCAGGGAGGCTTACTACCATTGAGTGGAATTCAGAGCTGGGGCCAAGAAAACATTGCTTGAATTTTAGTGTTAAGATAATGTAAGAAAGCTGAGTTCACCTACCCAAAGTCTAATATGTGATCCAAGATGAATGAATCTGTGATTCATTCTAATCACCAGATTAGATTCTAATCACCAGATAATCTAGGTATTATTTCTCAAAATTTGTATAATGAATCAAAACCACAATGAAAATATTTTTCAAAGTATCTAAAAGCAGATTAAACTGGGAAAGAGAAAAATACTTTTGAAGAAGTCACCTGGATGTATCTGTGCATGTACCAGGAAGCTTGTTTGCCATCATTCACGGATTCCACTGTAGTATTGGCAAGACCTCCAACATCACCCCCTGCAAACACCCAGGGCTCACTTGTTTGCATCGTTTCTGGGTCTACTTCAGGGAGACCCCATCTGTTAAACTTGATAGGTGCCATGGCCTCTCTGACTGTAATTAAATAAATGACAAAAATGTTAATAAAAGAAAGAGAAACTGTTGCTAAAATCTGTCAAATATTTGATGATAACAATAGGAAAATCTAATGCTGAGAAAGATATCTCTCATTTAAGTCAAAGCCATCCTGACTTAATATTCAAACTCAGAACATCCTGGAAGAAAGACTCACTTCAAAACATGTTACACTTATGATAAATAAAACCATAAAGCCACAATCAAAATCAAATGGTTAGAAGAAGACAGTATCTTTTCTATCTTTTCACTACAACTTCTGAATTTTTTTAAAGCGTGTATTAAGAGACCCTAGTCTTTTTCATGCTGTTAGAAAACAGCACATAGAGGCATTTTGCACATGAAATATTATTTTCCACCAAATAATGTAGATTTGAAAAAAAAAATTAAGCTGCTTGGCATTATATAAATGTCATTAAATACACATAAATGCTCAGAATAATATTCTGTTAATATTTTTTTAATTACTACATTCACAAGGCCCTTCAAAGTATCTTCATAAAGAGAATAATCTTTTCAATAAATAGTTTTAGCAAATTTTGATGGCATCTGTCAAAATAGGGGAGGCTATATAGCTTTGTCTGCAGTAACAGAATATGCTGCAATAAAATGCAGTTCAAAATTGCAATGTCCCTCAGGGACATACCACTGGCAGATGCAGATTGCCAAGGTCAATTAAACTGATGTAGTTGCACTGTCATAAATGTAAAAGAGAAACCTGCCAGTTTAAGATGAAGACTTCTCCAACACAAAGGGCAAAGTCATGGTATTGTCCCAGCACACGCCTCAGTACAGAGCAAGCTTCAAACACAGTTTCCCACACATCACAGTGATAGGATTTTCATCTATGGTTCTGTGTCTCCTTTCACTTCCAAATCATATATTAGGAATGTATTTCAAAGTGAAGGCTGTGTATAATCAGGGGAAAAATAATGAAGCAAGAAGCAAGACACAAACATTGTCACCTATTTGTCCCACCTACACTCTCCTCCTCAACCTTGGCATTTACAAACATATCCAGAAGACTCAAATTCAAAGGATTTTTTGCAACTTGTTCAAAAGTTTGAATCAGAGAAGACAGTTCTAAACTGAAAGACTGTAGCAGATTTTCTACCAGAAGTATTTAATCTATCTGCAAGACCTATTGCCTGCACAGTCTCTCCCACCTGGCATATACATGAGGCTTAAGTTGACAAAAATAATATTTGGGTAGCAACAAACCCAAAGCTTAAGAAATTGTGTCCTGTAAAAATATCTAAATTACTGAAAGATCGCACGGAACACAACCTTCAGACTGAGACATTTTTCATCTGGAAAATGAGGGGTTTGGTTTGTTTGGGTTTGGGTTTTTTCTGTTTGTGTGGGTTTTTTAAAGGAAAGAGTTGGCTGATAGCAGTTTTATCAAAAATCCTTCAGAAATCAATACATTAACTTTCTCTTTGTGACTCAGACTGTGTGTGCTTCAAGAAAGCTTTTGATCATCTTATATTTGTCATATATAGGATAACTTATTGCATCCAGTGGTACCATCTCAGCATGTGGTCTAGACGGCTCTCACAAGTTAAATATGTACAGGCTTGTAAAGACATGTTCGGAAAAAAACAGAGGAAAACTTGGTACTGGGGATTAATAGATGACTTCTGTCTGAGACAGGACTGAACCACAGTAAAGGTTTCTGAGGACAATATGCCGTCGAAAATGTAGTTTTTCAAAAGATATTATGTAAAACTGGAAGTTCTGACTACTTATTTCATTTTATAGAAAAACAGGGTATTACTTCTGTTATCCTGTATCTATTACATTTCTCAAATCTCTTTGAATTGCTTTGTTCTAAAATAGCTGTCTGGACATAATTATACCAAAAGCTTTTTGAGTGTGAAGAATGCCCAACATATCTTCACCTGAAACATCTCTCCAGGCCTGGGGATTTGTCTGCGTGATCAGTATTTTTAAAATCAAGAAAGAACATTTCCCTGGTGGCAAGGCTGATATGGTATCCAACTGCTATTTATTTCTTTCTTAAAATCTCCAAGATTTAGGTTATATAAAAAAAGGGCATGGTTCAAAAGCATTTTATATAAGAGTTCCTAACATCCTCACAATTTGGATCTGACACCTGGTGCAGCTGAGAGGCTGAAGGGAGCACCTCCCAGACCACATGCACAAAGCAGGGGAGAACTTTTGTCTTCAGAAAGGAAAGTCCTTTCTCTGCCCTGCAAGGGTAAGAAAGAGCCCAAGAGATAAATGTGAGCTTGAACTACTGGTTCTCTGAATTGGTGTTTGATACTGAACAACAAGCAAATCAGATATTTAATGTTTGGTGCATCATTTGGGACAGAGGTAAAAAGTATCTTTAAAAACCTTCACCCTCTCAGTTTCAGTCTTTAAAGTTTAAAACTAACATATCTTTTCTCTTGAAAATTCAAACTGCAATCTTGTGTTTGTGCTGCCATCTCTCCCCCAGCCTAGTGAGATATTATATACCATTTGAAAAGATCCTTCTGGATGAAAGACAACATACAATTTAATTATTCTACCGCTATCAAGTGATGCTAACACAACACCAAACAAAAGAACAGTGCTGAATATATTTTCCAAATTCACTATATTCACAGAGCAAACAAACACAAATGGAAACACAGCAGCAAATTACAGCATTTGCAAAAACAATATTAAAATATAAGTGAATACAGAAAAAACATTTTAATTAACGAAACAAATCAAATGGAAAAGATTCCTCAAATAAAGCTTTAAAAGTGAGTCTCTGTGTGACTGCCATGACTAATTATGCATCTATGTAATGTGTGTTCAATTTGGGCTTATTTAAATAGCAGAAATGCTCATTAGCTGCAGTATATCTGTGAAGCTTCAATAAACAGTTTAATGGTTTTTATGTTTAACCAATTTGGTAAGTTCCTATAATTTTAGCTTTAGTAGCTCATTAATGTTATTTTTGACATCCATCTTACAGAATTCCTTTAAAGTGAACAGTAGCATTACTTCTGAAAAATACAAATATACAGTAACTTTCTTAATCTGAAATGTATAACTACAGCTGTCACATGCACTAACAGATTAACTGCTGACACTGCCCAGTCTAAACGCCCAGCAAATAAAGAAAGGCACAATCATGCTTCCAACATCCTCTACCCCACAAGCATCCTGAACAGGATTAAAAAATGGTTTGATTGGATAAAGCTGGGTCCAGCTACGGTGGGAGCGGGTCCTGCTGCAGGCTGCTACTGCCTTTGTTTTCTGTCACTGGCAAGCTGAAGTGTGTGATATGTATCAACTCAGAGAGTAGAATTTCTGTCCTAAGTAAACACGGCTTTAGAAATCATCATGAAACCACTTTTTGATATCGGGAATGGGTAATGATTTCAGAGCACGGCACTGCTGCACCCAAACTCATTCAGTAAAGCTATTTGTGGAGAAAAATCCTATTCCAAATGACTCAGCAGGAAAACTCCTATCTATTTCAATAGGAATCTTTTGAACGTATATAAATTTCAGTTTTATATAACAATTTTTTTTACAACTCTAGTGCCTCAAAACCTGTTGGTGTGAGGCAGATGCTGTGCTAGCAGGCAGGTGCCAGGGCATTCCCAGCTGGGGTATCACAGCCTCCCCTCCCCCTTTACTCTTCCATTAGATAGTCAAGGCTTCAGTGCTCTGAGGGCAAGGTTACCCAGCTCTCTGAGCAGGCTCTATGACGAAACTCAACAGTCCTCCCAAGTTCCAGAACTCCTGGTTTCTGTGCCATTTGGAGTTCTATATTTGATCCAAGGAAAATCAAAATCTTTTTCACTTATGAGATCAGAGCTCTGCAAACGTTTTTTCCTTTGTTCCCTAGCAAATGCTTCTCAAGCTGTAGACATAAAAATTAACCATGAGTAGGTAAAATTATAAAATTATAAACAACTTGGGAAAAGTTATCTTTACTTTATGTTGAACTATTCTAGGGAAACAGTAAGGATGGGGTTTGCTGCTGCAGTTTCCAAGAAAGATGACAGTTGTACCAAAAGTAAAATCAAAATATCTGAAAGTTGTGACTGATTCCTGGAATTATGAAATAAAGTTTTGACCTTCAGTCAATGATGCAATAGCTAGCTACTACCAAAATTTTCATAAAACATATTTTGGTTCACAAATAACTTACTACTTCTGGGATTTTTTTACAAAGGTGGTACTTGGATTTTGCTTGGATATTTTTTCATTTCTCTTTTTTGCTGTTCCAAGAAAATAAAACAGATATTATCATGCTAAGATTCAGTGTCCTGGTTACATGTGAATTCTTCCTCCTTAATGCTGCCCACTAAACAGAGTGTCAAACTAAAGTTAGGTTGCCAGTCCCCTATCCTGGCTTAGTCATTTGCTCTGCATTGAATTTTGTAGCACATTTTCAGCACTATTTTTCATACTTTCTCCATTGTTCTCACTGGACATTCAAGAAAATAAATCCAAACAACGGTATTTGTTACAAAATTTTGCAGTCCTAAAGTATTGTTCCCTTTGCTTATCAGAAGGATTAGAAAAGGGTTATTCATAGTTTAGACTTCAAAACCAATGGGACTGGTGTTAAGCAGGATGTAGAGGCTGGACACAGTGTGAGGGAGCACTCAGAATTGCAAGTGTACATGTGGAGTAGTTGCAATTAGAATGGTGGCAGAAGATACTTCAGTAATTCACTAGCACATTGTAAGCCTCAAAAACAACAAACTAAGAAAAAAAGCAATAACCAAAGAAAAAGTACAAAATTTCTCTCACAGCTCTTTCTTTTGTGGGTCAGTTACGAGGGCTTGAAGGCTCTGGTAAGCTGTGCAATTAAAATAAAGCAGCCTGTACTTGCAAAAAATTTTTTCTTCAAGAAGAAGTAAAACATTTTTCTTACTCCATCTGCAGTAGTTGGATTCGAACAATGGTTTTTTACTGGTTTTAGTAAAACAGGAACCTTCTTAAAAGAGTCTAGAAGGCAACTCTCCTGTTTCATCTATAAGCAACTCCAGGAGCATAAAGTCAAACTAGGATTCAATTTTTTAAAGTAAATGATGCATTTATATGATTCCCAATGGGAGGATGAATACCCACTAGAACTGCTGCTTTAAAACACCATCAGTATTTTATTTTAACAAAACAAAAAAGACTAAATACCTATTGTGAACACATGGAATCTCAGTTGCAAATTTAATAGTTACCACGCAAGAATAGGAAACATCTTGTTGAAGATAATAGACCAAAAAAAACTTTCTAACCTATGAGCTATTTCTGCTCAGTCACCCACACACTTATGGCTTCTTACAAAACTTCCCAACATGAGCATCAAGGCTGCCCTGAACACTTTGTTGAACTGGGGCTAAGTCTAATTTTAATCTCTCTGCTTTTGACAGTATTTTCTTTATTCTTTTATCAGTAGAACTGACTTTTTATAGGATATAACCTGGTATCTTAGCCCATACCAATACTGCAATTGCAGTTCCCCGAGGTACCTTACGAATTAGGTCAATTGATAGAGCTCTTTGTATGAGCAGCAATTAACATGTTTATTCAACCTGCACCTGAGTCACCCAGTCACAGGATAATTGAGACCAGAAGGGCCCTCTGGAGGTTACCTACTCCATTCCCTTCAAAGTTAGATCAAGTTCCAAGTCAAATCAGCTTGCTCATGGCATTGTCCAGTTTTGAGTACCTCATCTCCATCTGTTGATGGGGAATACCTGAATATTTTCATCTCTTGAATACAGAAGTGTTTCTAAATGAAGTGTACTTCATTTAGAAAAACCAATCAACCACAAAACCAAAAAACCTCAACAATACACTAAGATGATGTTTTGGTGTTGTTTTTTTTTTTTTTTTTTTTTTAATTTTTCATTTATTTTTGTTATGTACACTGAAGTAGTCTGGAGTTTTGGTTGTAATCCAGCTCAATAGTGAAAAGCAAATTTGACTTTCATTAAGACAGCCTAAAGAAAAAGACTTAAAAGCAACTGAAATGGTATGATCAAAATAAGCACTTTGTGCACTCAAGTCTTAGTTTCTTTTCACCTTCACAACATCCAACACAAATGACTTGCATTTTTCCTTTTTATTGACTTCTTTTCTAACAGCAGTTTCACCAAAAATACAGCATGAAACTGAGGTGTTTTGCTCACCCCCAAAGTAAATTACTCTATTCTCTCATGATCAGCTCACTGCATGACTGTTCCCCTCCCATTTTATGTTCCTATTTAAAAACCTCTCAACAATTAATTTAGACTGTGAATGTGCCCTAGGAAATACAAGACTGGCACACTACTATAGCACAGTACTTACTGGCTGCTTAGCACAGTAAGTTCAATCTTTTAATTGAGATAATTTTTAACGTGGGAGAAAACAGAATCACTCCTGTATCATGGGGCCTATGAATCACAACAAAATATATTGATTGAATAGGTTAATATTGATTTACCACATGAGATTCTAAAAACCCTTCCAAAAAGTCTAAACACAGAGTTTTAAAAGCAAAATTACCACCAGAACCAACAAAATTTGCCAAAATTCTCAGTTAATCAACACCATAATCAGAGTAGTTAATGAATCTCTTTAAAAAAGCCGTTAAAACCTCTTCTTCCTGCACCCTGGAGGTTAGACTGAGCTCTGAAATATGACCCACACAAATGACACTTTCCTCAGCAATACAGCTCCAAGAGGAATGGGAGTCTGCTCTCTGCTGTGCCCCACAGAGCAGGAGGCAGCAGCAGGCCAGCAGGCTGCCCTGAATAGTGAGCTGGGAGCAGTCACTGTCTAGAAACAGGCTAGGATGCAAAAAACTGCCCCAAAGCATTTGTAGCACACACAAGATAGGAATGCTCCTGGTATTCACTTCACATGTTCCTCGAAATACCAGGCTGATCCTTTTTACTGTAGGAGAAGGTTTAGACTCTTCTCATGGTTGCAGGACGGTTCACCATTCTATACAACTGGATGTGGAGCAGGGAGCGCTGAGTGCATTCAGGTTTAAAGTCTGCTTACATCACTTAGGATTTACCATTTTACTTGAGTGCAAAAATTCACAAAAGTACAACATGCTAAGAAATTCTGAATACCAAATTTTCGGGTCTTGCGCCATCTGCGGCACTTGCCAAGTCCTCTGTCAGAGCATTTATCCCCAAAGGACCATGAAAACATGCCCTGGAGAGGCAGGCACATTCTTCACCAAGGATTTCAGAATTTGCTAGCCTAGATGACCGTCTCCAAGCCAAAGACCTTCTCATTCTATCAGTGTGTCTTCTACTGAGTCAGTGTTTTTATTCTGAGGCACATTCAATGTATGAGCCTGAACTTCTAAAATCTAACCTAGTGTCAGAGGAGAACAATCTAAACACTGCTCAGTTCCCATGTTGTTGACTATATTCATGTTCATCTCTCTGCTAAATGGAGACAATTCATCCAATCTCTGAAATGTCATCAATGTGCCAATTTCTGTATCTTTAATACAGAATGAAGTAATTACTAATTTTTAAGACTAAACCTTGTGAAGTGCAACTAAGAAATATAGTGTATGAGAGAAGTCTCAGTTCTCTTGTATATGCACAAGAAATAACTAATACCCAGACCAGATGAACCAGAATAATGAATGTTTCAATGCTTGTTTAATTTGCAAAGTTAAAAAAAAGATATTTCAGAGATCAGATCAGTTCAGCTTAAAGATGTAACATAATGAGTTTCTCTAGAGTTAATTAATGAGACCAGAAGAAATTCCCAAGAGTTTCTTTGAGATCCCACTTGCACTGAGAAGAAAAATACAGGCTGAGGAATTGTACTTCAATGCTGAGTTCCAGCTCTATATAGCAATTTGCAGAGAACTGCTTAGTTACCAGACCCCCAAATCTTTTTCGAAAAGATGTTCCTGAAGGACAAACTCCTGTAAGAGGACCATCAGTCACAAGCTAAGTAATCTCCAAAAGGCCCATCTAACAAAACTGTGAAAGGACAGGACATGCAGTTAAAAGAGCAATCTGTATTTGCATTGGTGAGGGTTACCTTTATCATCACCCAGAACAGAGCCAAAGGCACTGATCACCACGTTGGCTTTCAGACGCACAACCTGATCCTCATCCTCTCTCCAGCTTCCATCGCTGTCCTGCTCTGTTCGAACAAATTCCATAGCAACAATTTGTCCACCTTTAACAACAACTTTACGAGGAGAGAGGAAAGGCAGAAATTCACACTTCTCTTCTTTTGCAAGTTCCATCTGTAGAGTTGAAGCAGTAAAAGATATAACTTTACCATGATGCATTTTCAGGAAAAAAAAACCCCAAACAAACCAACCAGGAAACATTTTGTGACTCAAGATGTTACCATGGATTCTACTATAGCAGAAATCAGCCTTGTCCAGTATGCAGACATCTTACAGTCAGCTTCAGAGCCTCTCATGCTATCAAATCAAGCAGTTGCAGTAAGCAAACTTTCAAGGCAAATATTTCTCAAACATATTTTCTTATTTCTTCAATATATTTTTTTATTTTTCTGTTACTTTGAATATGTTTAACTTTTTTTAGGGAAAAAGATTTCTCTTACATAAATATCTGTGTCTTTTAAGAAGTACCCTAGTATTAACTTAGTCCATTCCCTGATTTATGTTTACTATGATTTTAAGATTTTATTAAAGGCTGACTATGTGTAAAAGCAACAATTTTCTGAGTGACAATCCAGACTTAAGGATCTTCTGAATCTCTGCTGTAGTAAAACTGTTAAAGTCAATAATCTTCAGAATTTGACTGTCTCTATGTACACAACTTTTTTGAACATGTAATATCCCACCTGACATGATTCTATCATGGCCATTACCAAATGAAGCTACTTTTATTTTACTGTTTTCAAGACCCATTGCACGACTGGATGAGTAGAAACATTGACAACTTTTAGAAATTTACCCAGGCTTCTATGAAAGATTTTGGTTCAGATTACAGTAAGAATCTGAATAGCACATGAGTCTGTGCAATGGCCTTGGTAATCTCATTGCATCTAGAACTCTTGACTGAAGTGCAACAGAAGTAAATCATGCACCAAGAAACCCTCTATTACTTTCTTTGCAGCTCCATTTCCCTTCTGGAAGATCTAAGACGCCCACATTCTTGAAACAGACGACCAAACTACCATAAATTTCATTATAAAGATGCATTAGATGGTGTGCTATTCTCAAGTATATAAAAGTGTAATGTACCAAATAAATAAAAAATAGAAAAAGAGCACAAAAATAAGAAAAAAAAATCTGAAAAAACTCCTGTAGTACATATAAATTGCTGAAGCAAAATAATTTCAAAATGTGCAGATGATCTAATAAATGCCGAAGTACAAAGCCAAACTAAAACCAAATGGATTAGGATGCTGAAATACGTGATGAATAGCATTGCTTCACTGCCATTGGCAGTGATTCAAAGTCAAAATCACTGTAAGTAATTTTCTCACCAGAAAGAAAGGAAAGGTAAGAAAGAAAGAAAGCCTTCTATAGGCTCGTAAGGCAATGTCAGAATCACTGAAATTCCTTAAACAACAGCCAGAAGGTATCATTATAGGATCTATCCATGATCTGAAGAGCTACTTACAATACTCTAATGGCTGTTTGATTCCAACAAGGAAAATTTTAGTTCATTTCCTAACTTACAAGAAATTCTAACCCCTGTGTGCAAATACATCTCTCTGCCTTGTCAGGAAACAGATACAACAGTTGAAAATTATTTAAACACAGAGTATACAAAGTGAGCCTCAGATCTTTAATAGACATTAGTACATTTAAAGAGCATTTTTATAAACAAAACCTTTAGCAGATGTCTGCTAAGTACCTATAGCATGCTTTCAGGCCACATAGAAGTACCTAAGATGCCTTCTCAGAAAAGCTGCTGATCAGTTTTACCTCTTCTGGGACAGCCCTGATATGAGTGAATCCCTTCCTGAAGACCACAAAGACGTGGCGAGCTCCGCAGCGCAGAGCAGATGTTGCACAGTCAAAAGCAGTGTCTCCTGCCCCCAGTACAATCACAGTTCCATGGATTGGTGGCAAGGGAGAGTGACAGGCACACATCCCTGAAAGATAAAAGGAAAACCCCATTTTCAAGCAGAGAAGCCACTTCCGCATGACAGCTCAAAAGGTACTTATACTCAAAGCAGTGTAAAATTGCATCTTACAGTTTCCAAGCATGGAGTGTCACTATCAAATTATTCTGCTCTACTGAAAGACAGTTTTATTCCCCCTTTTAAGATATGCTCATATACATAATTTCATAGTCAGTACTCTAAGCAGCTGCATCTTTCTATTGAAAAAGAATTCAAATGACAACATGTTTGTAGGATTGTGGGTCATGTCAGATTGAAACTAGAATTGTGAGATCTTTTTATTCAAAAAGTTTCTCTCTCATCAGATTCATTATCCTCCCAGCTAAAAAAAAAAAAAAACAAACCACAAAACCAATCCAAAACAACAACAACAAAAAAGATGACCAGTTGTTGTTAGTTATAGTTTTGCATAATAGTACACCAACATCAGTCCCCTCAGATTTCTATAAAGCACTGACACTGTTCTGGTGGTGACATGATTCTCTGAGGCTATTCAGCAGCTGAACATGAAGGAAAAGAATATTGCAACAGCAATTTCTAGTTCTTCTACTGGAAGAAAATGCTTAATCTACAGTTGTTTTCTATAAATAATTTGTAAAAAGTTACATGGAGAAAATGACAACATTATGTGTTTATCATCTACAGCTTGTATTTAATGATCCAAATAAACAAGAAATAGTTAAGTAAAGCTGAACTGTGTCTGTTCCCTGGATGAGACTGCACTTTATCATATGTTTAAGTACAACTAACTGTTGATTAGGCAAATGGTTATAACTTGAAAAATATTGACATAAATAATACAAAGCTATATTCTCACCGAGTCCGGGAAAGCTCCAGTCAGGAGGCACTAAGCTGGCCATTTACCTACTGTACTTTAACTCAAGTATCCTACTGTAGCAGATTTTCACATGTAATTGTGGAACACAAGTATTACTGAAGTAAACAATCCTTTTCATTTAGACATACAAGCAGAGTGAGAAATTCCCCCGCTCACCCATGAATGTGGCGTCACATTGACTATTTATTTAACAAGATTCTTAGTCTGAAATTCTCTCTAAAAACTTTTCTCATTTATTTTTAGTGAACTTAATACTCCATACAAATTGAGCAGTGGAAAAAGCACAAGTGAAGCAGGGAGCTGGCAGCTCAGAGTGCCATTAGAGTGTGAGTGTAGACGGGATCAGATAGAGCAGCCTGCTTTGCTCCTGGGAACACACTCCTGAGCTAAATTCACAGCTATGTATTTGCAAGAGGAAACCCTTTTGGAGGAAAGTGTATTAACAAGTGGCATTTAGAATTAATAAGCAGGCAGAATATGTATTTTACCATGAATAAGTCTATTATGTCTATTATTTAGATAACTGTCACAGTGAAAAAAGGAGGATAGAGTAGGATGTAGGATGTGTATATTTTATTTTATAATTCCATGCCTTAAAGAGCAAAAGGTGGCTATAGCTACAGACAGACACTAGGACAATTAAGTAAAAGAAACCATGTTAATTAACGGACAACACCAAAGACCTATCTATTACTGTCAATCAGAAAAGGTTAGTTCTTCCAAGTTCATCCTTTTTCCCATTGTAGACTTAATATAAACAATCACATTATCATATTTGCTAGCTTATCAAGAGGCCTACTTTGCAATATTTTGAAATATGTGGATCACAGTATATAAACCCACATGCAAGCAGGTGACTTACAGTACACAACTGCTACATATCTTCTCAGAATTCTACAAAGTATTTTTAGTCAAATTGTTTCAAGAGAGTTTTGTTTGCAGAATTTATTTTTCCTTTGTTAATCTACAAATGTGTTGCACTGCATATGCTCAACCTGTTTTACTTTTAAACATCTCTGTCTTCAAAAAGAAAACCCAAAAGCTCACCCTTTTCTCCCAAATCATTTAAGATTACTCTGAGCCTAAGAAAACAGACAGAAATAAGCATTTGATAAAAAACAGCTAGGAGATGGGACAGATGGGATGCAGAATTTCACTTCTTAAATATTTTGCATCAAATGGAGTAATAAATATTACATTTATAAGCAGAATAATCTGCCATAGAATATATGCTTCTCAAAATTGTATAAGAAAAGTCTACTAAATAAGTAGGCAATCCTATATGATGCGAAAAAATCAGTTTGTAGATAAAACAAGTAATATTAAGTCATATGTAAAATACTGCATTCTGTCCCAAATAAAAAAAAACAACCTGTACATTAATTTGTTTTTTGTCTGGGGAATCCAGACATATGAAGAAATGTGGCATAGAAATCACATATTTGGGGCTTATGAGTTCATATTCAGGGACACTGAAAGCATCAGTACTCCATAGGGAACAAATGCAGCTATCTCTGAGCTCAAAGAAAGATGTGAAACCATAAAACAAGACTGCATTTGGGGCCTATGAACTGAGCACTTTCTTATTAACTCCTGTCATAATCCTGTTGTCCTGAGTGTTAGAGTTAGTGTGTTAGAGTGTTAGACTGCAAGTTCATTGGGTAAAGAACTAGTGCTGATCTAAATGTGTCTATAAAACCTGCAGCACATTACTTGGATCAAGTAAAAGAATTTATCAACAATATACAAATCAGCTGCTTATATAAGTCAGAAACACCTTTTTTAATATCAGATTTTTTTCAAACCATCTTATATATACTATTTTTATCATGATACTTCATACAAAGGAGAAGCTTGTGTCAGCTTTGGAATATAATTCAAAATAATAAATAAATCTTATTAGGGGAAATAATTTGCCATAAATTTAGTACACATGATTATTCAGTTGATAATCTCTGGATCTAACTTTTCTGACCATGCTCCTGAGGTTGCCAATCACCAAGAGAAAATCCTGTCCCAGACATATTCAGTGGAAGGTACTTTGTAACAGGATGTGCTGCTTTGTAGCCAAACAGTTTGATATAACAACACCTGCTAATGACTTATTAAATGTGATTACAGCAAGAACACAGTACCACACACCTGGTTTACTTGCCATTGCTACCAAAAGTAAGAAGTCTTTAGATGTGTAGAATCCTTGATTCATTTTCAGCCCTTGGAATATACTCTCTCTCTTTGGTTCCGGCAAACCTGAAATAGACATTTTATGGCACATAAGAATTACACAGGAAATTTTAGTGACCAACACATACTTTGAATTACACGCATGTTCTCAAAAACATCATCCATACGAGCACTTTCACAAACCCTTAGATGTTTCCAAAATAATATTGCAAATGATCACATTTGCAGTCTGCAGCTTACATAACTGGTGCTTGTTTAATAGTACAGGCACTTGAAAATCAGGTTTCTTGGCAATGTGTGTACTTGTATAACTCAAAACAAATGTAGGGGAAGGGATTAGAGAGAAAAGGGTGCAAAAGCAATACAAATGAGCAAAAGATAATACAAATGAGGCAGTAACAAACAGCTTAAGTGATGAGGGGAGGAGGACAAATGGCAGTGCTGTAGATCTGATCTGTGAGTATTTGTATGCCATCATTTTTTTGCCATTCTTGATTATTTTCTCAAAATCCTGAAGTCCTGATTGGCTGACATTTATTCATAGTTATCAAAACCACACTTTAGACAGAACCCATAGCATAAAGGCAAAGATTTACTTTACAACTATTAATAGCAACAAATACCTTTCAGTTAAAAGAAAGCAACAAACAGCATCTTCCAATTACCAAAGAACATCATCTCATTTTGGTGTGAATGATTGGACAGTGCCAAAGCCTAGCATGGCTGACACACCAGTTAAGCCATTTTACTCATGGAAATGCAATCAGGGTATTTTCAACACTCTCAACTTTCATGTTTACATCTAAAACCCCATAATATTATCAAAAGTATGCTAATTGATGATTACATACTGAAATGGAGTAAATGTCAACAATTTTTGTAAGAAAACATACTGGCACTGAGGCGCCCTCAGAGCAAGCAGGAAGAACAGGAGCATACAAAGCAATCTGAGTTCCCTCCATTCTCAGGCATAGGTAGCAGCAGACTAATATTACTCTTCTTTGAGACACATTTTCCAGACACACTGGTCTGGAAAACCCTAGCAACACACTTTTAGTATCTACAATAATGCAGAATTGCCCATTGAGGAGCAATTTCCCAAATAGGGAAGGTTTGGGGTCTTTTTCTATTAATTAAACAACAAAAATCTGTCTCATTACAGCATAGGACGAGAACTACCTAATGAGAAAACTCAGTACTTTTTCATGAGTTACCTATATGAAGGAAGTTTTTTGAACCTGTAGAATTCTGAATGCAGTTACTATATTACTAGAAAAATAAAATACATTTTTAGATTTATTAATTTCAGTGAAGAAAAACAAAATAAAACTCTCAGTGAATTCAAAATGCTTACAAGCCAAAAAGCAAACGAAAAAAATCTTGAAATTTGATCTCTATTTCTAAAGAAAAATCATGACTCAGTTGCTGAACACCCAGCTCTGAAATCAACACTGATCTATAGTTGGATATTGAGAAAAATAAGGTTAAAAAATAATAGCACATCCTGAACTTCAAGACCTTTGGATGCTGTACTTTCTGGGTAGACTGGAATTTCAGCTACTGAATAATGAATAATGGATATCTTAAGAGGTTGCCAGAAATACTTAGCACTATTGAAAGTACAATATGTAAAATGCATTAAAGAAACTATCTTTAAAAGGGCATTGATTTTTCTCTACGTATATATTGCAAAATCATCTATGGCATGAAGAGAGCCTCAGAAAAAGCTCTCAGTGACTGCCTGCAGGCAGAGGAGAGAGTAATGCAACCATTTCTATTGAGATACCCATAAACCAACTCAGAGGCCTCAGTTTACTCTTGGGAGAAACACTCTTGTCATTAGTGGGATGCGTAGCCTGCATTAAAAATAATTTCCTTTCCACCTAATATGTACCTCCATTCAAACTCAAAGAGAAACTCTCAAAATATTTTTTGTGACTTATTTTTTTCTGCTTTTATAATTTCCTAATGAAAACTATTTGGTCTCTAACAGCATCAGTATTTTAGCTTCCATTGGCTGAATAAAGAGTACAATAAAGGAAGTGTTGCAATGTTCTTTGTCTAGCTTCATCACTAGTCTTTTCAGATTCATCACTGAAATAAAACGAGTTGGATTAAGAGTGCATTGGGTTCAATAATGTTTAGCCTGGCTGATATGACCAAACAACTGCCAAAGAGGTAGTCAATATACGTGGCATTATCTGCTATTTATTTTACTATTTTCATTTTGCTGAAAATTCCCTGAAAAACAGTTTTGTGATATTTACACTTTAAGGAAATGCAGGGGACTTCTTCTTTTATACTTATAAACACTTAGCACAGATTGAAGCTCTTTGCTAAGCACCTGCTGGAAATTGTATTGTGCTGGATTCTGATGCATCTCTTTTCCTGTTCAGTATTTGCTGTTGTAATGACTGCATTTACTTTTGTTAAAATAGAGAGACTTAGTACTTCTTCAAGCCACAAGGCAAGCTAAGAAAGAGACAGACTGAGGCAGACAGAGAAAGAGATCAAGAGCAGATAAGATTCACTTTAGAGACACCATTTCATAATAAACATTCACCCCACAGAAGTATGCTTTACAGAGAGATCAAATATTGATAAATAGCCAACAGCCTCTTGGGAGAGAGAATATTCAACAAAAAACAGCTGTAGAGGAAAAATGCAGTTTTGAGCAAATGGTTTCAGAGAAGAAATTAAAAAAAAATTTAAAAAACCCAGTCACCTATGAAAGCCACAATTTAGGTCAAAATAATGAACCAAGAGAAACACTCTTTGAAGATAAATCAGAGAGATCCTTTAGACTAGTACAAAATAGCCAAGAGCCACCCAACAAAAACCGCTTAGAAAAATATAAGGTCTTTTCCCTAGCTTTTAGGCTGAAGCCAAGTAAGTCAGTTCTCTGTTCTCCAAATCCACTTGCAAGCCATCTAAAAAGATTTTTTTATTTATTATTTGCTATTTCGTGTTCTGAAACAATCTGTCACTATCCCACACCTTCCATCTTTAAATAATCTGTATCAATATCTAGTGATAACAATTATTTCCTTCCCCAGCACTGAAGAACAGCTCTTTTGAAGGGCAAGCAAGAGGAGGCAGATTAGAAAGGCAGCTCCCCTGGTGGTGCTTGGAGGGGCTCCACGCACCCTGCTACAAGCAGAGGGCTGAGCCCCCCATCCTCTGCAGCCACAGCCCTGGGCCTCCTGCAGCCTCAGCTGCTTTGCTTGCTGCTGCCAGGGAAGCTTCTGAAAGAAACTGATACCCAAACCACGCAATGAAGCCTCATGGGCTGCGGAAAACTGCATTTACTAAGAATAGAGAAAGTAGAAACATTGTGAAAATAACAGCTTGCATGACAGATCTAGTTCAGCTTTGCAAAATCTAACCTAGACAGTCCCAATCTGGGTCAGGTGCAGCGCAGAAAGCAATTCATCTTGATTCCTGACCCTCTGGTTTGCTGTGCTCTGCCTTCCATCTCCAGATACTCCAGCTATCTCTCAGGAGGCATCACTACTCTATTGGCTTCTTTCCTTCATTTGAACCCCACAACTCCTTCTCAAGTTTGCAATTCCCCAGCACCAAAGTCTCTCCCATGAATGACATACCATATACTTTCCAAAGTCCTTAACCACTACAACAGTGGCTTTGAAAAACACAAACTACCTTTCCCTTTTTATATCCTTTATATATACATATAAATATCTACGTGCACATATGTATTAACAATGCCTCCTGTTAAGATCTTGTACTTTCTGTTCTCACAATACTGATGCATATAAATTTTCTTCATGCACAGTCTCAATTCCATTGTTTCCCTTTAAAGAAAATTTAGATACAATTCCCTAGTCCAGTTGAGATATGAATTGCTGAATGATTAGAGTAAATTGGTCAGATGTACAAGGCAATGTACCAGAGGGAGGCACAGACAATGTAAGGGACTGGCTTGCAGAGGAGGGCACCAAGTCCCCTCAGCTGCTGCACCAAGTAAATTCAGGCATGTCAACGCATCAATCAGCTAAGTCTGCTGCTACTCTAACCATGAGCCTGATCTGGAAAGGAAAACTAAAGCAAGTACAGGCATTGCATATCTACCTCCTGTTTGGATCAAATCCCCTCTCCCCAGCAACAGGTATGCTTCTGAGCCTGAACTTACTCACTGGACTACTTAAATCTGACAGGGTTGGCCAAATCTGCAGTTTCAAACAAACTGCACAACCGATCTTAATAACTGACAGACAAAATAAGCTCTCATCCTTGATAAGGGTCAAATACAGTTTTCACTGGGAGCTGACTAAAAACACATCTCCAGACAAAATGACAAAATGGAGCTGAAGGTGAAGGATAAATATACAGGAGCCTTCAGGGACAAAACTAACTAGAAATTATTTTTTTCTCATTTTCCTCACATCAAACACTGAAAAGGGTTTTTGCCTTTATATTTAGTTGTGAAAATACTGAATTTTGCTGGTGAATGCAATCTGTATTTGAAAATACCAAGAGCTACTTTTTAAAAGTGAAGACACTTCCTTAGTACATTTTTTGTATTAAGACACTTCCTTAGTACATTTTTTATATTAAGTCTTTCAAATTTGTTTTGAAATTACATTGCATGCATAAATTTATCCAAATTCAATAAAAAAGAAACAAAATGTGATTCACTGGCTGTGCACATTGCTTTTTCTAACTTTTAAAACAAGGAAGCCAAACATCAAACCACAGTCACAAATTTATGGATTATTTTTTAAATTTTCTCTTGCCTTACATCTGGAGCTAGAACGTTAGAGAGCAAGGACATCTTTCCACCTTTTAACATCTCCATGTTTCAGAGTTAAACCAGATTTTTTTTTTAAATCACATTTACAAGGAAAACTCCTCTTCTGTCCTTCACAGCCTTTATTACAGGAAATCCTAGGATTGGGTGGAAAGCCTTTAACTGTCAGAGATTACTGAGAATGAGGAGAAAAATCCATGAATACCATACAAAACTGGAGAGAAGAACCATAGGATTGATTTTCTGCATATCTGCTCTGGGGGCAATGCAAATCTTCTGAAATAACATCCGAGAGGCTGAGCCCAGACGAGCTGAGCCCAGCCTGTTACTCAGCAGGAGAAACTTGAGCACAGCCTGGCAAGGAGGCAGCACAGATCCTGCAGCAGCAGTTCTGCACCTCTGGCCTGGAGAAGGCTGTGCCCCTTCATTTCATGTGTCCTGGGGAAAGGAGCCATGGAAGGCTGACAAACAGAGACTGATGTGAATTTTATAGAGGAAATGACAGATAAACTTTTTTTGTTAACCAAGGTTTTTTTTATATTGTTCTTTTAATTTTTTTTTAAAGGATATGCTAAAGTAGTACAGAGCTACAGTAATTTCCCTCTGAAGGTAAATTCTAAATCCACCATTTTTCTTCAGGAAGAGTCCTTTTGAATTAACAGAAAAGCACCACTTTGTCCCACGTCCCTGCCTTTTTACACACTGAGTGTTCCAACTTGTTCCTTGTGAGCCCATACAAAGATATTTCAGATGTAGCAGATCTGATGACATTTCACACTTGCCCAGAGACTTGCAGCTACAGGTGCCATATGGTTAGACTGTGACTACAAAGGTACATGGCACACTGTAAAATCCAAGCACATAAGCACTACTTTAATAATTCTGAATGCTCTGATCTTCTTGAACAAGTCTCCTTTGTGTGCTGGGGAACTGGAGATCAAAATCTATATATTTAAAGCAGTCTTACTTAATGTCACACAATCTGGGATACATATAAATTGGACCATGAGTTTTAGATATGTTATTTTCTTGAAGGATAACATGAAACTGTAAACTTTCATAACTGTCAAATGTACAGTTTTACCTAGACATGACAGAAACTACTTGTATGCTGTGGAATATGCTCTACATATTTGTTTCTAAGCCACCACATTCACCCACACCCATACTGATCACATTGCTCTTCATGGGTCAATACTGCACAATTTAGAAATTATCTATATTGAAATGCATAGTCCAAATACAGTGTGCCCCAGAGCTGATTATACTAAATATACCAGTACAACTCATGCTATGAGATGCACCATACATGGAAAGACAACCATTGGTATCTAGAGAGTAACTTTCTTTAATATTTAAAGGCTTGGTACTGGGCATCTAGACTTTCAGAAAAGTCGCAAATACTCTGCAAGCGCTCAGTTTTTCTCAAGGTCAGTCCATTAGTGATTAGCACTTCAGTAAATACTTTTGAGGCTTGTATTTGTAAAGAATCTCTCTCATTTTGCTGGACATTTTTTTTATGGGGACAGCTTTGTTACTTCCTGTTGTGACGTTCAATAGAGTATGTTTTCTAGGTGGTTGATTTTTTTTTTTGTTTGATATGTATGTTGATGGAGATAAGTGTTTTAATTACTTTTTTAATGTCTATGCTTTTGTGTTTTCTCCCTCCCTCCCTTTATTTCCTGCTGTTGAGATTACTGCCTCATCTCCACAGCAGGTGGCTTCTTCAAATTTGTTTTCTCTGTAAGCCTGGTAGATTAATTTTGTAATATAACTGCTCCTTTTCCGTAGTTTTTATTAATGACTTATTTTCTTTGGAAAATGTATGCTTGCAAGGGTTTTAGGAGTTATTCCCTAACGATGGCTAAAGGCCTCATTGATAGAAAATTGGAAGCAAAGGGGAAAAAGTAAAAGAACTACACTAGGGTAAGCCTTCTCTAACCCTCAAGTTAGAATGAGCAGTGTGTACAGCATATGTGAAAACACCTTTCACATCTACCATACGTGAGCCATACACAACTGCTGCAATGCATTCTAAATTGAACAGCTATATCCATAGCATGGCTTTTAAAAACACCTGAATAAGCAGTGAACCTGGAAGCAATGCAGTCTTTAGGCCTCACACCTTACTTTGTGGCTAAATTAGACACAGAGACAAGCATCTGAACTCTTGCAAATGGTAAAGAAATAATAGGAGTGAGGGAGTCACAGATTATTTAGCACTAAATTTGTTCTTATAATCCAATTTCTCTTTGAGTTCCAATTTTCCAAGCCCAGTATAGAGGTAGCCAAAATTCACACGAGCTAGACATCAGAAAGTGCAGATGGGAAGGAAAGGCCAGAGTTCAGAACCAATCCATGTGAGTGATGGAAATTAGGATTACGACAACACAGTCAGTGTTGTCTGCCTGAGCATGGAATAGAAACCAGCCTTGTGGTCTGCCCTCCCCACACCTAGTGATCCCATGATCACATCAGACTGACATCTAACACTGGCCAAAGTGCCCAAAGATGAACCATAACTCATCAGCCTCATCAGGTATAGACTCCACCCCTCATCAGATTTTTTTGTAATCAGTCCAGCCTTATTCAAGGCTTTAGTCTACCCGCTACAGCCTACCTGTAGTCTTAATTGCTGTTTTAAATTTTATTATGGTTAGTTTATGGGACCTGTGCTTTGAATTTTAATAGGGCAACACTCAAGTATCACTAAAATATTGTATTTTAATAAAAAACATCAGTGTTTCAAGATGATAAAACAAAGATCAGGAGAAATGATGTAATATTTTTTCAAATCTCAATATCTGGCTGTTCATATATAAGCACCAAGAAGATTTTTTACTCAACATTTTGAGCCGTAATACTCTAAAAGCACTGTTTAAAATGCATACCTCAGAACTGAATCATACAATATCACTACATGTTTTTAAAACATAATTCTGTACAGGACACACTAGAATTGTACTAGATTGTACAAACATATACAGATTTCTAAACTAAGAAACAGATGGTAATTCTAGCCTTTCTTCTGTGTTTGGAAACTGATACTTAATGTTCCTCATCTTTGAGGCTGAGGATTTTAGGAAGTTAGCTGGCAGCCCTGGTGAATGAACTTGCTGAAATGTGAAGATCACTATGAAGCAAACCTTATCACGGGGAAGGATGAATGCAGACGTCTGCTTACCTTCCCTCTGGTTCTGTTCTGCCTGGTGTTGTTTATTGCAGGACTTAAAGCACTGCAACAGTTTGCTATGAATCTTGATTTGTAGAACATAAGAGTTCTGTAAATTGTAATACAGAGTAACTGAAGAAACATCTGCTGTAAAAAATAAAGTGGAATATTGCTGCAAACCTTTCTTAAGTCATAGAAACATTTATTATACTGGCGACAAATTTGAAAAGGTCACTAGTGAAAATGCATTTAGCAGTCTGAGTCCAATCCATCTCTACCACAAGAATGTATCATTTCACCCAGGAGCAGAGCTTGCTCCAGTCTGCTTACAATAGAGCTAAACTGGATTTTAGTCCTGACTGGAATTTGGTCACTTCCCATCATGGACGTGACCTGTCATTTTTCAGGAGCATTCTTGAACCAGGAAGGCTGAAGTTTAAGATCTGACATGCTGATGTTGTCAGTTCCTTTGCCTCTTTCTTCTACAAGTTTGTTCCTAGCAGTAACCTGCCAAAGGAGAGACGGGGGGCTGTGCCTCCCCCTGACACCAGCTGGGTAATATTTGCCAGTGTGACACACTGCACCACTCCAGAGGAACTGAAACTGTCCCAGTGCTGACTCGTGTTCAGCAAACAGTGCTGAGCAGCCCCAAAGCAAGATCTCCTCACGGACTGCCCATCAGTAACTCAAAGGACACCAAAAATCTATCATCTCAGAAACCATATGCTACAGTAAAATGACTTTTATCCAGCACAGAAAGTCCAAATATGTGGAAGTGAAAGCAAAATAAACTGGATTGTGAGACTGAGAGCAACAGACTCCTAAAAGAAAGCAGAAAATACTACCATACCCATTTGCAATGGTAACAATATCTTTCCCCAGCAGACTCATTATAACTTAACTGTCTAATATGCCCTGTTAATAAGGAGACATGCTGGTATATTGAAATAATCTAAGCAAATGAAAATTTATAAAGGGAAAATCAAATGTTAACATAGAAAAGATCTCTTCATAATAATTTTTCATTTAAAAACATGGAAAAAATCTTGAAAAGCTGGATCAATAGAGGCTACATAAAATAAATACATAGGGAATGGATGAAATGAGAGCAAAACTGATGATAAACATTCACAAAGAAAAAACCACAAATACTTAGTTGGCATCACGAAAGAAAATAATACTAAGCCTCTATCACAAAGCAACAGCTGAAAAAAACCATCAAAGGCAGCAAATTCATCCCATAGAAACATGAGGAGTAATTAAGTCATTAATATTCTGGAATAACACCTTTGTCAGACCTCAGGCACTGTACAGCAAGGAAGTTGCAATGAGGTATACTGAGACAACATCAACTTATACTACCTAAAATCAACCTGCTATATTCCTAACGTAACCTATTATATTAGGATTATAATAGTCAATAGGTGGTATTCACGTTGCAAATCTAAACACTGATTTTTATAATATTGTTTCCTAAATTTGATGGAAGAGAGCAGTAAAGAATCATAGAAATATCTACAGCCATTTGTCTTAAACCCACAACTATCCTCCTCTGCACACTACTTCCATAGCTCCCATTCTGTTTCAATATAGTGACTATGAAACAATAGGCTGAGTCAATCACAGCTTTGCACCCTGTGTAACTTGATCTATATGAAATATTTGTAAAAACTTATTCCTTCAAGAAGTAAATCCCACATGCTAAGTAGTATTTGCAAAATACAAATTTCTGGTCATTCCTATTTTTAAAACATTACAAGGATTTTTTAATTTTTCATATGTAGAAGTCATCAATGTAATTCAGCAAGGTCTGCCAAAAAATAAGCTTAATAAGTAATTAGCACTCTATGTGAAATTTCAATGTAGGAAACAATTTTTCCCCGGTTCTTTGTTAATGTATTATATTGTCTCATCTTAAATCTTACCATATTTTATTTTAAAACATATATTTATATACTGGTTTTGTCCACATTAAAGAACAAAAAGATACTATAAAATGTATTCAGTAACTACTACTGTATCATTTTTAATCACTTCAGGTAAACCATCTCTACATATATTTTAAAATGATCCCTCAAGAAAAGACTTCTAAATATTATCCATTATCCTGCAGCACAGATCTACAACTGAAAAACTATCATCAGTACAATCTGATGAAAAGGTAATAATTAAATCTCTTTTTTCCCTTTTTCTACAGCACAATATTTGACCTATGATAAAAAACCCATCCAATCAAATTTCCATTTATTATTTCTACCTGAAGGGCTTTTCCAGCTCACACAAACATAAATCTCCATTTGTCAGGTTTAAACTGTACCTGTCCCAGATGCTATGAGAGTTCATAGCTCTTGTCTCTTAAAAATTACCAAATAGCATCATGCAGCATAACCTCCCTGCAGCCTCCCCTGACCCTTGCAATCAATAATATTCGTAACCTGTACGTGCACAGTTGAGGAGTACAGGAGCCCTGCACTATGCCAGTTAACCACATTGAGCTGTGATACTCAAATCCGCTCCCTTGTGTCTGCTGTGATCAATTTTAATCTCTGCACCAAGAATAAAAGAACGCAGCCCCTTGTTTCCAAATTCATCTGAAACGGATGTTATAGATTTTTAGGTCTGCACAGGAGCTGTGGATTTAATACAACCAGCAGCTGAAGGAAAAAACTTATCTAAGCTATCATTCATCCTCATTACACTCAGTGTATTTTGGATCTTCAGAAGCAATGGGAAACACGGGAAAATGCACATGTACTGACTCAAGGAAAGCTGAATTTGTTAAAATAACATCAGGTAACTGTTATTTGCTAGAGCTTTATTCATTACTGCCAGGTAAGGTAGAGGTCAGTCTCTCCATTATGATTACTTTGCTTAAAGGTTTAGTAATAGGCTGCCAATATTCATTTCTTCTGGAAATGTGTCATATACAGTAAATTAAGCAGAAATTCCCTAGAAATAATAAAGCCTAGCTCTGCTCAGTTAAAAAGAAACAATTATTATGGAAAGAAAGAATAAATCACGTTTCTGATGGTATTTGTTCTCTCACCTCCAAACTAATTTAATTTAAAAGCTGGCAAATTTGCCAGCCAATTAGCCTAATTAGACAACGGCATCTGAATGTAGAACAGGAAGAGAGCAACTTTAGAAACCTACTCCAGTAGAAAAAGTGCTTTTGGAATCTGTCACACTACCAGAATTCATGTTTCCACAGTTCTCGTAACTGCATATTTATAGACTTGGCTATATTGGCTCCTCATCAGCAGCTCCAGTGCCATGAATCATCTATCAAAACATTTGAGAAGATTTTCTTACTCATTTCTTTAAAGCAACATTCTGAACAGACAATTTCAACATGATTAAGCTTCAGTGTTCACTATGAATTATGAAAAAAAGCACACAGAGTTTTATAATTGCAGGTGAATAATAAGTATGTGTCATCAGAGGCTTTATCTTCTCATATTGCCACACACTGTCAGTACAGAATACCCTGCAACAAATATGACATTCTCATAACATGCTGGAGGGTCAATAAGCATTCGCACTCAGGTCATTTACCCCCTACACATCAATGTCCTTATCATTAAGCACATATTTATCTGCCTTTCGTTTTAAAAGCAGCTGTAGCAAGGAGTTTCATGAAAATACTCTGTTAAACTAATACTCTCCTATACAGGTAGATCAGCTCAGAAACATTACAGCTACCTCATAGCTATCCCTTCAAAGTTTTCCATACTGGAATTAACTAAGCAAGTTCATGCTTAGACCAAGTCCTGTTCTGAGTAAGGGTGAATGACAGAAAGATTAAAAAACCTTTAGACAATTCATGATTTCTATTAATTAAATCTGAATTTCTTTCTCAAGAACAGCATATGTGGCATTTCATATAAAATTTCACTTAGAGTGTCTTTATTAACTAATTATGCTATTTTCATCAAGTTCCTGCATTGTCCTTGGGCGTTTTCTATACTGATGACAGGGCACTAAAACTAAGACTTTGGGTCAAAAAGACAGTGTAGTTGAAGCTCCAATACTTTAAGGCTACTATCTAGAAAACAGACAGAGAAATGGTGATGCACATCTCCACAGGGCTCCTCAATGCCCAGCAGTCAGCAAGATGCAGTGAAACACAGTCACTGGAGATCATGGGTCACATACTTGGCTTGTAGGTACAGATACCTGCACAGGCATTCACAGAAGCTTCCTCCTCCTCTTAAACTTATTCTTTTGGTGGGGAAGTAAAACATTCAAAATGGGAAATTTATACTTGTTTTAAGCAAAAGTATTTTTTGTGATAAAGCATCAGTGAGGCAGGACTGTATGTCTCTTTTCAGTCCATGAAGAGATTTCTATGACAAAGAGATGCCAGAAAGTTAAAACGAGACTTCTCAAATTACCTGCAGTGATGATGCAAATACTCCCAAGGGAGCATATGTTTCCTCTAAAAAGGCATCCGACCCATGTTAAAGCCAACCAAGGCACACAAATCTACCTGGGAGTGAACATGAATCCTTTATGTCTGCTTGGTGCAGAGTTTTGTATCTGCAGTACTTCAATAGGAAGATTCTCTCCAAACAGTTTCAAATGGTAACAAAAACAAGATCAATAAATAGAAAATCAAGTTACATAGTCCCAATAGGCCCCTCTAACAAGGATTTCTCTCTGAAATGTTCATGCTTGCCTAATGCTGCTGCTTTTAATCCTTTCACACTAGTGGGTCCTACATGCTTGCATTAGTGCTAATGTAAAACAAATGAACATTTTATACGAGGATATCCACTCTCCCCAAGTAAAGTGGTTAATACCAAAGTAAGCTTTAAGAATGTAAATTATTTTCCCCATGTGGCTGAAAAACTACATGAGTTATTAATTTAAAAATTATTAGCGTATAAAATCATTATTATCTCTGCAGTTAATGTACAGTTCACTGACAACCTTTTGGACCATTACAATTAAGAAAGGCAGCATCTTTAATGAAGTTACAAAATGCGTTGTTTATTAAATAGCAAATTGTATCTTTAATTACTTTAAATATTATAATCCAATGAAAAATTATTTCATAAACCTCAAGACAAATCATGTCAGAGATGGAGTATGTATTTTGTTGCTCTACGAATCCTAAGCAGCACTTTCAATTTGCTTACAGGTTTCTGTTGTATGTAAAATCTGCTCTTCAAGTTTTGAGTGCCTAAATCTAATGGCACTAGAATAAATCTAAGATGCAGCTTGTGCTATATGCTCTTTTTAAAACATATAATTTCTTGTCAAATGTAGAATTTGGCAGTTTAGTAAAATGCAGCTTCTCTATTAATCCATCAGAAGAAAACTGAAAATAAATTTCTGTGGGAGTAACAAAACCAGGCTCATTGAAACAATGAGTGTTTGGGGATCCATGGAATTATATGGAATTGCTGTTTTATTTTGAACTAAAAGGCAACTTTTGTTCAAAACTGTCAAAGGCTTTGAGGATATGCTATAATGCAAACATATAAGCACAGAATAAGCTAATTCTAAATATTCCATTTTTTTAAACACAAATTAATCTCTGCACTCTGTCGCCTTTCGCTCTCTGTCCATAATTAGATCTACCTACTTGATATGCTTTCCACTATCTGAAATGGCTGAGAGCTGCACAATTAAAGAAAAAGTTTAGTTGTTCATAGCATTAGGCCTTTCACTGTGCTTTGGATCCAGCCCAGAACAAAGTCAGTATTAAAATGCATTGATTTCTAGATCACTGAGACAAAATTAATACATTCAACTTCAATTATGTCAACATCAACTTGTCACTGAATATTTTGACAGTTTGGAAACCCTCAGTTAGCTATCGAACTTTCCTGGGCTAATCAATAAATCAGGAAAGCAGATATTCTACCCAATTTCCTTATGCTAAAAAATTGCTAAATTCTATCTATGTCTGCCTAACCAGAAATATTGTCTGTACAAAGCACAAAGGAGAAACAACTCATCAGTGTAATATTATAATAGTAAAGCTGAATTTTTAAAAGGTATCAAACTTTTTTGAAAAGATTCTGACAGTAGTAAAAAAATTTATATAATTACATAATTAGATGCAATTATAAAATAAAACCACAAATAGCATGTTCTTTAGAGCTGAAATGAAAATATGCAGAAGATCAAAACATAGAAAACTTGCTTACTTTCACATTAGTACAAAAAAATTTTTAACACAGAAATACATCTAGAAACATAATTGGAAGTCTTCTGTGACTACCCAGGTGCCAGAAGAAAATCCTACTAGGGATTCATCAGCAAGCTGGGTAGTGAAAGTCAGATACATTTGTGAATGCACTCACAATAAAATCAAGTTTTGAAAAATGTTTCCCTGCAGAAATATGACATTAACTGTAACACAGTTACAGGTGTTAGAGACCAAACTGAGTACAGTGCCTCAAACAAACCCCTTCCAAGGTGTGCCCCTAAATACTCCAATTGATTTGGGCCTAAGTACCTTTGGGACCCATCCCTTGTCTGCCAAAAGATCTGTATGTCTGTACATTACTGATGTGGAGGAAAAGAACCTCAGGACTGCCAGGAGACTTTCAGAGCAGGCATTCTTATGTATTTAGAGATGTTCAAAAGTTGAATATGGTCCTAGGCAACCTGCTCCAGCTGACCCTGCTTTGACCTAGGGGGCTACACTAGACAATCGCCAAAGGCCCCTTCCAATTATCTCACAATTCTATGAAATATGCCCTGGTTGAGGTCCTAAGCCATGGAAAGATTTCTCAGTTTTTCATCTGGGATTTAAAAAATCCACTACTACAGTTAGGTAAAAGAAAAGTACTCCCTATTAGGGCAAGGTACCAGACACTCATAGAACAGAGAAATTCAATAGCTGGTGTGTTTCTGTCAGCTACAGAGCTCCCCAAGCCAGTGGCAGTGTACCAGGAATCAGACCCCTCCTTCCTCCCCCCACACTACAAAGAAGCAAAGGTCAGATATGCAAAACCAGAAAACACAGATCTCACACAACTGTCAAGAGCTAATTTCTAAAATGTCTTCTCTCCAAAACCACGTGCCATCTTTCTAATTAGTACCACCACATACTTTTTTTCAAAAAGCACATCTTAGCTACCCACAGTCTCTTTCTGAGAAAATTATGGAATTGGGCTTCCCTTATTCAACAAAAAGACTCAATAACCTTGTAAAAGCAGAGCGTAGGATAAGGACAACAACTTAAAATCAAAAACTGAATACAATTTTCCTCCATTCACAGACTGTTTCAGTTGTTAGCATTTAAAAAAAACTTCCCAAACATCACTATCTACAGCTGTGGATGTTTGTAACAAGTAACCACAGTAATTCTATTTCTCATGTCATTTTATAACAGGTTACAACTGATACTGATCAATCCTGGAGCTTCCTTAAAGTCCATGCAAAAATTCCACCACATAGATGGAAAACTTGATTTGTACATCCACTGCCCTACTGATAAAATTATCTTTCAGAAGTACACCATCACCAAATCAGTTATATGGAACCAAGACTTTTACACAAGCATTTTAAATTATAAATTTGTTTTGCTTTACATATAAAATTAGACATAGAATGACTTTAATTAACCTTAGCAACAACAACAGTTGTGTAAGAGAGAGGGACTCAGATAAACAATCATCTGCTAAAACAAAGTCTACCTCTGATTCTGAATCCTTTATTTCTGATTATAGTATACATAAAAATAGAAAACAAGCATTCACTTAAGCATTCAAATGCAGAATCAAATCTGCATGTTGAAGGTACAGCATGTGGGATGAAAGTTGGTTAATCCTGCACTGGCACTCATGTCACCAAGTATATGCACAGATACAGCTCCATACCTTTAAGTACTCATCTTCCCAAAAGCTCATGCCCTCCAATTTTTGCAGGGAGAGATTACAATTATAGGAACCCTTGAGCCTGAAATCAAATGCTGGGCAGACATACATTTATATATCAGACAATTTTTTTTTTTTCCATGCTCATCTCTATCACCAACCTAAAAGAAAAAAGCCATTTCCAGAGACTCATAGCTCAGGAATAAACATAATGAATTAAGCTGCATTTCAGAATAACTGAATAAAAACCTGTTGAAGGGGCAAGAAGTGACAGTTTCAAAATGCAGTCTTTGCAAGATAAAGCATTATTATTGATGCACCATAGGGGAGGACACTTCACTATTTGCTTATTTATTCATTCAATCATTTACAGAGATCCTTTAGAACACTGGGCCGAAACTAAAATTCCTAATTGCACACATTTTACAGAATGGGGGAACATTTATTATTAAAGGATAAATCATACATCCAACTAAACACCTGGGAAGAAATTAACAGCACAACACATTCAGCAAATGAAGCCATGAGAAAGATGCCATAAATGGAATGCTGTTGTGACATGGAAGAAAAATGGAAGAAAACATAATATTTAAAATTTCTGACGCCTCGTAATTAAATGTATAGCAGATGTAATGCAGAATTTCTGACCAGACAGAAGAGCCATTAAATTTATCAAAATGCAGGTATTGATATTATAGCAACACCTTTCTATTTTCTCTGCATGTAGGAATGCAAATCAGGTAGGCAGACAGCAAGCCATACTCCACGCTTGGCTGCATGAGTTATTTTGATACCATGAGTAACAAATAGCATTTACTGTTTGTAGCACTTTCTATTTGCAAGGTGCTATATAAACAGTCAATCCTCAAAATATCCAGGACCCAGAAAAGAGATCAACATTTATCCCTGCATTTTACAGATGTGCAAAGAAATTTAAGTGATTTGCTGAGGACCACAGAATAGAAGCAAGGTTGTGATGGCTCCTGGGCAATTCACACAATAGGATTTCAGAAGGCTTGAAGAGTGGATCTTCAAGCTAGGACTGTTATGGTGTGGGAAGCATGCAGACTACTTCCTGCCTCCAACCACGCTACTGCAAGCATTGTCTGAACACTTATCCTGGCTGGGGGAAGCCAGACCACACAGGAATTATCCAGGGTGCTGAGAGATGGGAGTAATGTCCTTGGAAAGGCCACTCTCTATGGTCTTAGAAAGGCCTGCTGGACTGGGAGAGCTCCTCAATTCCTAGAGGCAGGAATCAAGCCCCCAACATCTATTAATTACTGTAAAATGCTTATTTTTGCAACTGTTTTCCCTTCCTTGCTTTAAGGAGATGGATTACATCTACAGACTGTGTCACATAATCGCTATTTTGCCAGTAACCTGGACAGGTTTGACACAGAGAGACTCACACATATCAGTGGGCAGCTACTACCTTAGTCTTCAGGAAAAACATGTGATTGCTAATATTAAAAAGCAAGGAATAATACGCTGTCAAAGGGATATTCAGAGAGCAAATCAAAATTCACACTTAATTAAAAGTCTCCCTGTTTCCACCGACTCCACACAGAGTAGTAAGACCTCAGCTGCAGAAGCCAAGCAGGAGGTGACTCTTTAATGAAGTGCACATTTGAATGAGATGGTCATTTGGTGTCAGCACAGACAATGGCAACCTTCCTACAGGATTACTACTTTCCACTATTTGACTTTTTTTTGGACATGTCTAATTATATAGCTTCTCTTACTTGTCACCTAGCAACCTTAGCTGTGATTTAATTATGAAGTTGTTTTTTTTTTAAATCCCATAATTTATCCACTGATATAACAATATGCTTATTCTTTGAGATGAATAAGAAACATAATCAAAACCGGTGTAAAAATCCTCAGAAAATACAAATTTCCCCATCTTTTAACATACTACAGCAGACCAGTCAGGAGAGGTTTTCATGTAAATACCTTCTTTTTAACTTTTAGATCTTACTTATTTGGTATACATGACAATTGATATTTTATCAAGGACAGGAAGGATCAAAACTCAGTAAAACACTTATGCTATTCAGCTGCTCTTTTTCATTAAAGAGAAAGCTGATATCTAGGTTATCAAAGTAAGAAAACTATTGAAAATATGGCCAGAAAAACTATATGAGCTTTTATTTTAATTCTTCCCATTTTATTCATCTTTATAGATAATCTAATATCTTTCCACTTCTATTTCCCCTATTTGCCTTTTTTCCCCCAGTTTATTTATCCTATCTACTTTTTCTTTTTTTTATTTCCTTAATTTTTTTCAGTTTCATTTCATAAAAGAAACTCTTTTCTCCCATTTATCTACTATTGTCTTCTCTCTCATTTATCTACAATTTTTTTTTAGCTGTCCCTCATTTTGTTCAGGGTTTTCCCCTTCAGCCTTTCCTTCCTAGGCACACACCACGTGTTGTCTCTGGAGCAGCTGAAAGCAACAAGACTCAAACACAGCTTGCCTAAGGGCCCAGGGATTTGTCAGCTACAAGATGCTTTAGAGAAAATGTTTTAGTTATTGCCTCAAAAATGCCAGGAGAACCTAAAGCATATTTTGTTGGTTCATTAAAATATAGACAATGCATATTTTTTAAAAAAAAATCAACAAAAACCCCCAAACACTAACAAACAACACAAAAAAATGCAATTACATACAACCCTCCCCATTTTTTAGCCAAGTAGAGAGGAGATATAATACTTTGCATTTGATTATTTCAAACTGTTCCAATCTGTAAATTACTGCAAGGCATCAGTGGGGCTGTGGGACTGCCTCACTGAAGGTGTTTTGATGTTGTAACAGCTTCATATGGCAGCACCTGCCCTCCACTGCGACAGTGAAGACAGCGTGGAGAGTATTCTCCACCATATCAGGTATAAATATTCCTGATACTAGTGGAAAATACCATATATGGTAGATATCCCTTTGGCTTAAATTCTACATTAAAAAGATACACAACAAATTTTCTAATTTTTTTCCTACATGGAGTGCTTTTAGCAGCTTTTATCTTGATATCACTTTTCTCCAATATTACAGGTTGTCATACTGCAAGCATTTACTCTCATACTGAAATCTATGCCTGGTAGGGTAGAGTGGTGACTCTGTCTGTTGGGGTAAGCCTCCATTTGCTCCCTATGCAGAAGGCAAGCTTGCCTTCCAGGAAACCTTGCTCATACTCCAGTCATTCAGACACGACAGAGCAGGGCATGCGCAGTCACTCCAGACACTGCATCAGAGCTGTGGAGACATACCATAAATGCCAATGGAATTAATTACATTCCGTTAAGTGAAGTTTGTGCATAAGCTTTTGTGAGAACAAGGCTTAATGTTGTTTTTAACATAAAAACACTTTACAGAACTCCTCCCACACTTCTTAAAACTGCATCCCTAATTATGGAGTGTGGAGCTCTACTATAAGTGATTGATGTTGTTTTGTGTGTTGTTATGGAAACAAACCAAGTAGGAGTTTCTGATTTGCGTATAGATTTTTGAGTCAGATTTTACAGTAAATAACTAAGCTTTCCAGTGTATAAGCAACAACACCATATGGCCATTAATCTCCACTGAAAGACTATGTCCTCACTTGCCACTACTTGTTAAAACTAAGGTCTTCCGAGGAAGAGGGTAAAAGTCAATGGACCTGCTCCATCTTGTCACTGGTCAGTGAACAACAAAATGTGCTTGTCTCAATTAAGGACAGTTTATAGGTGTGAACATTTGACAAACTCACTCAAAACACTGAAAAGAAAGCAGTTTTTTACTTGAATTGGCAAATCTTGCAGCTCACAGGACGCCTGCATAGGGATGCTACAGCTATACACAGGAATAAATGGAATGGAAGTGCCAAATGAATGGGAAGTTCAAATGAATGACAGATCAAAGTTAAAACGTACTAATCTCTGGTACTGAACATGTGGGATGTGGGTACCTGCCAAACAGAAAAAGAAGACCAGTGCTCCTCAAAGAGCTTACCATGCAATAAACAGAGGTTTGCAAACAAGATTGCAAGTGTAGAAGTGAAAGCCACAAGAAGAATGAAAACATCAGAGGAGTATGGTTTAATAAGAAAAACAGTGTTAATTTTGTGGGAGTTAAATAGTTAAATTACCTAGATAAACCAGATGATGATTCCTGTCCTGTCATAATTATTTTCCATTTGTGCACATAGAGATAAACTTCTGCTCTGCATATCTGAATCCAGCCCAGCACTGAGGCCGTCCTTTCTCCTTTGTCCCTTTCCTTTATACGTGTAGACTACTGCAATTCCACAAGAACTCTCTCTTTCACCAAGAGGCATTACTGATCACTTCAGCTCTTACTTTGCACGCTCCTGGACTAACTCCCTCATTTGGGTCCAATGTATGTTCACCCCACAAATCCGCCATTCTAATATTGCATTCATTTCTCATTGAAAAGTCAATCACTTTTGTCTCCAGAGGGCATGAAAACTCCCCTTACATCTCTGGAAGCAGTAAGAGAAGAATGGAAATTGCCCCAGCCCTGCTTCACGACCTCCTTATCCGGCTTTTGATTCTACCACTGATCCCTATTTTTGTTGCTCATATTTTTGCTCTGAGGAAAAGCAATGTCACTCTGGTTAGGGTGACAAGCTTCCTCGCCCCTTCCTGACCAAAAGTCACTTCTGCCTGGGAAAACACTAATAATGAGTCTCTTTTGACATTAGGTATTTATGCTGCCCTAGTGCCCTTTGCTACATCCCTGGGTGATTTCTAACCAGGCCTTAATGTGATCCCATTAGTTATCCTCCAGCTTTGGGGACATCTAATATCCACTCTGTCTGACTGGGTACAGCTATGGCCATAACCCCTACAGGCCTCTGCTGCCTCCTCCTAACCCTTACTGCTAATCCAGAAATCAGGCTGCAATCTGGCTGAAGGACATGGCTTAAATACCCTTCTTAGTGTATAGAACCACAGTTTGCCTCTCATCTAAATAAGGACTGCAGTGTCTTTACACAGAAGCACTCAACAGGATTAGGCAAAATGATCAGCAATCTTTTGTTTAGGCTTGTTTGCCTGACCCATGTGTTATTACAACCTTTGGGCCAAGTTTCTCTTTCAATATGGGAAGGGAAAGCAGTGCCATTTAGATGGCACAGAAAGTGAATCATAAAGACTTGTAAAATTACAGAGGCAGGTAATAATATTATAGGCTGCTTCATTAAGTGATATAATTGCAGTTATTTTGACAATAAAAATCCATTGAAATTAGGATTTGAAATGCATATAAGTGTAGCCATTGGGCTGTGCTTCTACAATCTCAGCTGAATACTCAATTCTCATCCAAAAGTGAAACCAGGATTGAATAACCAGCAGCCAATGCTACTCCTCCATAGTAAGAATAACTAATACAGAGGGAATGAAATAAAAAGAGCTAGCAATGCATTTCCCCCCCAGCATATCAAGCAGGTTTTCATACGGAAGCAGTGGTCATCAATCACTACCTCATTACCAACCTGTCATCTGGGTTTAGGCTAAATGTATTCTGGCTTGCTGCCATACTAAATGTTCAATGAAACATCCTTAAGGCTCTCTACAAGTTCAGCTGAAGTCACACATGCTATACATCAAAAAGGAACATTAGCGTTATCATAGCTTAATAAATAGCGCCATTCTGGCAATGTAATCCTATGTTCTAGAGCTATCTTCCATTCCCAGTATTATACTGCTTAAGTAAACAATCTTGCTGTCTTGTGTGAAGTTTATTTAGTGATAAATGCATGTAAAGATAATTAGTCATACTGTTATAGATACACTTCCATCCCAGCTGAAGAACATGAGCAAAAATAGCACAGGATTTTCAAAGCACACAATGGCATAATGAACTTTATCTTGCAGCATTAGTTTATAATTCTTGCATATGGCCGTTTAATATCCAAGTCTCACTGCACTGGAAAACAATGACAGCTGAAGGACCCCAAATCAGTGTCTTTTTAAAATAACAGTGGCTTGAGTAGAGGACTTTTGCATACCCCTGGGATGTAATACAGCCCCTAGGATGACTGCAAAATGTATTTCAACATCTGTGACTACTACTTTGTGAATAGCTCCTGACTTAAGGAGTCATCCATAGTCACTCATTTCCATGCACACTTGAAGTACTAAGTCCTGAATCTGTTTTCAAATTTAAAAATGCCAATAAAACATACATATATATTCCACAGTGGCAGAAGCTTCAAGAGGCACCAAAAAAAATATCAAGCAAACAAACTTTCTTAAACCCAGCTTCTCTTTTCCTATTCTCCCTCTTCATCTTCTAAGTCACCTAACCAGAAGTCAATCTTGGGACAAATTTTGTTTTCTGCAGAGTCTTAGCAACAAATACTGAATTCCCAGACTTAAAACTGGAGAATGAACTTGACTTTTCAACTTTGCTTTTTGCTTGCCTATTCTACAACTATTAAAGTTATCTTGTGCCTTTAAGAAAAGGTCTCTTCCACAAAATGGTGATGATCAAATAGTTGTATTTAGTGCTTAGAAAAGGTGACATGCCAAGGAGTAGTAGTAGCAAAGTTCTGGCACCCCTGAGAGCAGTGAGAGGGTGTTTTGTGTGGTTCCTGCTCAGAACTGCAAGAAAAAGCCATTAAAAGGTTTCCCTTTTCCATTTTCCATTTCTGCTTATATACAAAGGGCCAGGCATCAAACTTGCTGTAAATATTGTGAAATAATACAGATCAAAATGTTGCACAGATTTCACTGTGCAACATATCTTTAATAATGATATTAAATATTTAATATTTTTATTAAAGACATTAATGAAAAAAAGACAAAAAAACCCAAAACATGTTGCATGCAAAAATCTGACTGCATTGAAGAGTTCCATCCTTAATCATAACCTTAATTCAGTGGCATTTTAGAGGTCATCTGCAACACAGCAAGCCAGTTTAATTCAGAAGTTGCAGGTAATCACTAAACAAAACAGCAAAAAAGGACGTTAAAAGATGTGTTAACTATAGGTGTAATATGACTTTCTTGTGAAATTGGTGGACACCATGAAAAGGGGAAAATATCATGCTTGGCTTTCCACGTACTTTTTACAAAGGAAACCTGCAAATAGGCCTGCAGCAGATCTGACCTCTTCCATGCTTCACTGCTTATAGACTTCACTGCCTGACCAAAGAATCTAGATCCAGATTTTTCAGTGCAGAAATTACCACAAAGGCAATGTTTTTGACAGCTTTTGCTTCTGAATTTTCAATCTGGCTTCTCAACTAAATTATTGCAACGTCCATGTAGCATCACTATAAATTCTACTTATCTGCTTCTTTAGGTTTGGTGGTGTGGATTCTGAGTTGTTTTTTTTCCCTCCCTCTGTAAATACAAATGGGTCAGCATCCTGAGAGTGCTCAGAGGACTTAGTATCCAGCTGTTGATCCATATGTTCTCTAGGCTAGCACCTGCTGCAGAGATGCTACCAAGACCTCATAGTTGGCAAGCTGCTCTAACTCCACTCAGTTTGTAGGTTGAAAGGTCACTCCTTTAATGTAGTCAATTTGTGGCTTCCACATTAAAGAGAGGGAGCTGTCACTGCTGGAGCTCTGCTTCATGAAATCCAGTGACAGTAAAACCTGATGCCCTCCACTTTCACAATAGCTTTAACTGTCTAGTACATCTTAAAAAAAGTAACTTCTAGGGCCTGACAAGAGGATGAGACAACCTCTCCACGAACAAGAGAACCTTCTAACTCAGAGCCATGACATTACTTAAGGACTCTAAGGAACTGGCTGGAGGCACAGTCCAAGGACAAGATTAATTTCTTTTTCTTTCTATTTCAGTTATAATATTAAAAAGAATTGAAGATAAAGATTATTTTTTCCTATCCTTTAACTCCCACTATATCAGACCCTGTAAGATCAAAACAAGATGAAGAACAGATCAAATGCTATGAATAGAATCTACCAAAAAGATCTTAAAAAAAACTTCTGATAAACAATTTTGACCCTAAGAAACTAAATATGTTTTTTGCTATTCAGTACTAAATTACACACACAAATCAGTGTGAATTTAGGTTCAAGGGACATTGCAGTGTATCATCTAATTTTACCAAAAATTGGCACACCTTTTTTAAGGCCTTTATCAGCTTATACTTTTTTTGCACAACATAAAAACATGTATTTTTTTTGCAAGCATTTATACACGTATAGATAAACAGTGATGAATCCCAAGAAGAAAAATATTTTAGCTGTCTACTGAATTAGAACAGAAAAGTAAGAAAGTGGATAAGGTACATACACATAATAGATGCAGATTTATAGAACAGCATGTATCAGAATTTCCAAACATTACTCACTACAGAGAAGTGTTCCACAGTCACTGACCCAGCAAAAGGGGGGAAATTTGGAGAGCGGATTACAGTTCCACTGTCCCACCCTTCCTATTTCCAAAACTAGAGAAAAGGCAGTTTTCTCTAATCCTAGAGTCAGGGCACTCCAGTTTGTCTGAACACACAGTGCAGTTTGATGGAGGCGAGTCTGCACCATCATCAGCTCCCTGTGCTCCCAGCTCCATGGCAGCTCTGAACAGAACCAAGGGACCTGACACCAGACCGACAGTCACTGATACAGCACAGAATAAGGTCACTTCATAAACCAAAGGCAGGCTAAAAGACTATCCAGCAACTACAAGACTAAATTGCAAGTACACAAAAGTAAAATCTCCATCTACAAGTCATGGTTCATTTTCAAACACTACTTGAGTAGAGAGAAGACAATCAGACATTGGTTCATAGACATATTTACAGGAAACTTTATCAACTTCAATGACACTACCTTTTAATGACTCTAAAAATGAATTAATTTTTCTAATTTCAATGTTAAATTTGCATCATTACATTTTTTCACTCCTATGACATTGCTAGGAGAATTCTTTCTGTTCACATATACATTTGAACAGCTGTGTATGATGCCATATGCAAAAATTTAAGGGATGTTCCAGCATATTAAGTTTAACCCTCATTTCTGTCTCAATGAGAGATGCAAGAATTCCAACTACGTTGATTTTATGAGCCAGTTAAATGATTTGTATTCAGACCAACATTAAAAATCCCCAAAGTGACAAAGCGTACTTGAACAAAAATACCCTGCTTGTGACATATCCTTTACAAGTAATGTGTTTTCATTTTTCACATGTTGCATCTCATTTATTTTATTCAGGCACACACAGTTGAATCTACAAGATACAGTAAGCTTCCAATGCCTTTGAAATAATAAATCATTTCTTACAGATGTTTTCACCCAGTGCAAGTCTGCTGCTCATTAATCAAACATTATCAGTATCTATCACTGCCCAGTGCTAAACAGGAAAGGCACCTCATTTTGAGTTTTGACTTTTATTCACTGGTTAGTCCCTGACCCTTCTTCTGCTGTACGCTTATTAGAAACACCTACTGCATGGCAGATCCTAATACATGGAGTTTTTGAAGGGGTGTTATACAAGCAGAAGCATTTTTTCTTTAAGAATCAAAGGAAACAAAGTCAGGCAGCTCTTCAAATTGGCAACACAAATGCAATCAAATTGTCCTCAAAGCTCTTTCCCAGCACCTAAGTAAAATATAACCATGTAAGCAAACTATTTCTGGTCTAGATAATTTCATATCTGAAAGGCACTATGCAAGATACATTTCATTTTTGATAAATTATTAAAATTTCATTTCAGAAAACAGTATGTAGGATATAATACATCCTTACCAGCATAATCCTGGTGGGGAAAAATCTAAAGAAAATGTTTCAATGAGAGTAAGAAGTTATCTGATAGAAAATTTCAACTTCATTGTGATCATTGACACATTACTGGATTCATGCCAATAATGCCAAATAAAACCTACGTTATTTCATCTGCTCTATTGGTTGTTACACATATTTTTCAGAAATGTTGGAATAGAAATTAAATTGGGTGAGCCACACAACTGCAAGTGCTTAGGAATGAAGATTTCTATAGCTTCAAGAAACAGCCTGAACATTTGCCAGCAAGAACACAGTATGGCTTCCCTACAGCATTTTACAGTCCTTTTCGGGCTACAGTTCAATCTTCCAACATGATTTTAGAGAAGAATGAACTCAGTCAGGATGCCAATACCCAGAGCCCAAAAGTGTCACTCTCAGCAGACCATCACACCACAATGCTTCCTTCCAGTGATCTATTGTGCTGTACATGATTCACATTTTTGTTACTAACCAAGTGAAAAATTTAAGGCAATGAGTGTGCTTCAGGTGAAAAACTACTAGCATCTCCTGCCACAGCAGCAATTCACTCAACTCTCCTTTAACTGAACATTTTGTTTGCATATTCAACATCTTTCTGAATGAACGTTGAATGCCACACTCGTATCTAGGATTATTCACCCTCCAAGGCTGATTAAACATATTCCATTCTTAGCAGGTCTACAGAAGGAACTGAGCTACGATGTGTATTTTCTATGCCTCAATACAATACAGGGCACATTCAGCACATGCAAAGGCCCATATTTGCATCTGAAAAATAAGAAACCAACTTGCCAATGTAGAGGTTTTATTAAGACTCTTATGTCCCTACAATTTAAAGAGTGCTAACGTTTCAGAACTTTCTTTGCTTAGTTTTGTTGGGATTTCCAGAAAACATAGTGCACAAAGAAGGCATAGGTTGTAAAAATTAGGGGTGATTTCTTCAGATTCTGTCTACTGCAGGAAAGAAATTTTTTTTTCATGCAAATTTCCACTAAGCTTTTTATCAAGCAGTTACTACAGAAAGAGAATGGGCAGGAACTTTACCCCAGTGATTAGTAAAGAGACCACAACCAAGTACTTTATGCTTCATGCACTGGTCACTCTATCTCCTCTAACTGCAAACTTCTTTCTGCAAGAGACTTCATTCAGTCAAGAACACAAACTTTCAGCGTAAGCAGACAACCAATAAAAAAAGTAAACAGAGACTATGTAGTCGCCCAAGTACATAAAGTCTTTTTGAGAACATTGTTTTTTTTGGAGAGACTCTGATCTAACTTGATAAAGTTTAACAAAACAAATATTTCCAGATCACAGAATACGCTGAGGTGGAATGGACCCACAAGAATCATCAAGACCAACTCTTAAGTGAATGACCCAGAAAGGGCTTCAAGCCACAAACTTGGCGTCATTACCACCATGCTCCGACCAACTGAGCTAAACTCAGGGTCATAAATTTCTCACAGATAAAAATTTGGCCATCATTTTTCACCTACAGAAGATTTGTGCTGGGCCATAATAAGAACATCAAGCCTGTGTTTACCAACAAACAGAAACGAAATCATGTCTAAGTCACTCAGATATTGAAATAATGAATTGTGGTATTTCCAATATCTAACTACTATGCAATAGGCTATTTATAAAATTAGAATAACTGTTTCCTTTAAAAAAATCCAAGGTATTAGTGAAAAGGCTATAAATATTGTATTATATAAAAATTATCTTTAATAAAGCTTAATAATCAAATTTCAATTTAAATAATCAGGTACTGACATTCTGCTATCTACTGAAGTATTAGAATCTATTTAAACAAATGCATCACACCCAAATACACACCTCTTATCAATGGTCACAAACAAAGAATCATTTCTAACAAAAATAATCCTATGAAATTTGAAGTGAGTTACACCGTCTCCTATTACATCAATCAAACAGTAACAAACAAAACCTTGACAACTCTTAGAAATGCAGTAATACACTTCAAGTTTCTACTTGGTGACTACCATTTCAATACAGTGACAATAGTAACATTAAAGATTAATTGGCTGAAATCTGCTGATCTTTAATTTCTTATTTTTCTTCCTATGAAACTAATCACCAAAGACCATTTGAGGGAATATTGAGTTATCACACTAGCTACTGAATGCATTTTCACTTTCTCTAATGGTTCATATTCAGCTCAATACATTTTTAGGACAAATCAAGGAACAATAGCCCAAGGACTTCCAAAATAAACAGCATCAAGGACAACATTTGGAAAATAATTTTCTCTGTTAGATATACATGTAATTTGCATTAGCATTACCCAAACACTCTAAGTACTTAGTGTGCTTATTTCTGTGTTTTAGTCTTATAAACAACTTTCATTAAAAAAATTTACAGTAAATTTAGCACTAACACACTGAAAACTCTAACAGTACAAAAAGTCAATCTTAATTATTACATGTACCTCACACCTTATGATGTCACCAAGTGACAAATTTTGAATATAGTTGGATACTATAAAAGGTACCCAGAAGACTATCTATGTGACTTCATGCACAAGGAATGACAAAGTTGATCTCAAATCTATAGAACACACAAATGTATCACATAAACCCAGAGAAATATTTGTTTGCCTCTTAACCTTTCATTTTGCATTTATAAATATATGCATTTGCATAGCTATTTTAAATTTCATTCTAAAAGAAATTATATAAGAGGCCTATCTGAAAAGTATAGATTAGAAGAGTAAGAAAACAACCTTCAAGTATCATCACCATAGCAAGTGGTCCAAAAGCCTGGACAATCAGTATATATGCAAAAGCAGGGACACAGCAGCATAAGCATTTCTATAGCTTAGTTAAAGATTACTTTTTATAGTGCACATGTACGATTTTCTTTTCAGATATTTGCTCCCTATAAAAATGTCCATGGCATTAAACTAATGAAGGGCAGAGGATGTGCCTTCCCATGATGATGGAGGCTGCTGCATTGGACAATACACTTTAAAATGCTTCCGGAAGAGGAAAGCTTTCCCATTAATGTGTTGACTTTGAAGGCAGTGGTGAGGGATGCCCTTGGGCACACACTGCAGGCCATTACAGGACTCCAAAGGCCCTCAGACTGTGAATCCACCCAGAAACAGAATCATTAGTACGTGTGCTCCAAGGAAAATGAAGAACCAAAAATGGCTTCAAGCACTGCCAGGGTCTTCCCCAAAACGAGGTAAGTGCCTTTCATGGTATCACTGCTCCTAATCCAACAAAGGCCTGACTCCTGAGCAATGATGAAAAGGGAGGCAGAGGACTGAGAAGCACAAAACATCCCCTCAGTCAGATGGAGCCCTGAGCTCTGCCCATGCCCAGCAGTGGCTTCCAAGGCACCACTCTCATGAAGTCGAGAAGTGACAGAGCAAGATCTACTAAAGCAATCTCTAAAATTCTTTCAAGTTGTAGTACAAACTCACAGAACAAATCCAGTTTCGTCTTAACTTTGTCAATTGAATTCAACAAGGGGATACACCCGTTGCTGAGTGGGCAGTGAAAGGCATATGAATTCAGGAACATTATATTTGAGACATAAATATGACAGGAAGACTGCTTAAAACTTTATTCATTAACACAAAAAATTGCATCTCATCTTCTCACCAATAATTGGCACTAAGTAAGTGAGATTGAGATACTCTATTTGTGTATAATCTTAAAAAAAAATTAAACGTGACATGCCTAACTTTTTACCCAGTGTTTTTATCTTTTGCAAACAAGATTTAGGAAAGTAAGGAATTTCTAAAGCTCTTATTTAGATTTCGTATTATGGCAGTCCTCCTATACTATTAGGTAGAACAATGTTTCATAAAGCATCTGATTGCATTAAACCCATCTGGAACCACATACGCTTTTCTTACAAAAAAACCCCAGAGAGCTCAGCTGAAGTAAAGGATATGGATCAACTCACAAACTGCACTTTAGGAGGTTGTTCATTCTGTCTCTGAGTATTAATGTGGAAGTAAAAAGATGGCAGCACTATTAATATTTGCACATCTAAAAAATAAAAGTAACTGAGTGATGGAGTAAACTTTCAGAAACAACAGGCAAGCAAGGACAGCTCTTTTCTTTAGGGGTAAAGCATTCAAGAGTGTAACATCAAAATAGGAAAATACATCACCATTTTGTTTTTCTGTTTTTATACACCTCAAACATAAAAATGCTAAAAAATATATGCTTAAATAAAAAGTACTAAATAATGTTAGATTACATAATCCACTAAAATATGAAAAAAATTAACTACTCTAAAAAGAATTAGAATCAAATTAATTTTATTCTTATATTTAGATTATCCATTCTTCAGGCAGACTGTCCAGCATCATGGAAAAAGACAGGAGAGTGTTTTGTAAAACATATGCAGGAGAGATTGTTAGGCTAAGTAGTGTTTTGGTAGGAAAGATAAGTAAGTAAGAGTAGAAAAATCTGTGTAATTTACAAGTGAATATCATAAGGATGCCTAAGGGCAGTTTATTAGTATTTTTTGAAAGTGTCCTAAGACTATTAATAATAAATAAGCTGTTTTGTGAATCTTAGCCCTAAAAGCTTTCAACTGCCTAGTGCTTCCGATGTATATAGAGGAATATTCCACCAATATCCAGAGCAGTACCAAGGACTAAAGAGCTGAAATAACAGTTTACTACAAATGCCAATAGTAGAAAAAATGCCTCAAGCATAAAAATTCTTGGATTGATGTACATGGTTGGTCTCCAGGAAAGATGCTGCATTGGGAATAGTAGCAAGTTCAAATTATTCCATGCTGTAGCATGGAAGAACAGGTTCTTTCACAGAATTCCTTTTTTAATGTATTTGGTTTTTAATAACAATGCTTTTTAGATTAAAGAGTAGCAGAAAATAATAGAGATGAACAAGTTTTGTATTAGAACTAACTGATTGTATAATTCATTTAGAATATTATTCACATGGGACATGAAACAAGAAATGTGGTGTTAAAGAAGGAGGCATTTATTCTCCAAGCTGTGAGCCATGAGCTTAAGGCTCCCCAGGAGGCAGGTTGTAAAGAACTCCTGTACTTGAATGCACAGACTTGCACAGACCTTCCTTGGGACTTCCCTTCAGGCAGTTGCAGGTCAGTGTGAAGTTTTGATCCTGTTTTGTACAAAATGCAAACACATCTATCACTGGCCTTCTCATGGAATCTTTATTTAAAAAACATTTTTAAAAATTAGTTTTAATATTAGTCTAGAGGCTGTAAGGCAATTATGAAATATTTTGAATTAGCTTCGCCCAGATCCTGACACTGCTTTTCACCACTGCTGTTCTTCAAACTCTTCAAAGTACTGTGACTTCATGACTCATCTCAATTATTTCATTCTCATTATTTCTAATACCAAAGGCTCACAGCTTTTTGCAGATACATGAATTTGAATATGTCAGCTTGCCATAATAAAATACAATATCAAGTGTTTTCCCTGGTTGTGTAGCCTTTAATATCTTCAACTGTATATGGATACCAATGCTTAAAAGGCCATTGTTGTCACCATTTAAAATCCCCGATGAAAAGCGCTTAAAGTTTGCAAGATTCTGATACAGTCATCTCCCTTGTCTACAAGGAGCAATGAAATAAACCCAGAAACTATGCCAGGCACACATTTATTTTGAGTATCTAGCTGATCATGTTTCCAACAACATCATTCTTTCCTGCATGACTTTCCAAGGTATTATTTTCCTCCCTTAGTTGTTGTCTTTCATCTGCCTGTCTTTAGGCTTTGGCTTCCTTGCAGCAAAACCTATATAATCTATTAAGTGTCAAAATATTTATGAAATTATAAAATAATACAAAGCAATAGAAAAAACCTCCAACAACACAGCTGGTGATCCTAAGAGCCTAAGGCTGCACAACGCCTGTCCTAAAGCTCTATCATTCACCAAGGTGCACTGCCATTTACATGACTTGTCACATTACCACTGAGACAAACAGCTCTTCACCAAGGGGCCTAACAGCCTCCCACAACATCACAAACACCAAGAAACACAAATCAACTCTGAAAAGCAACCAACTAACAGATAAATCCCGGATATATTTTCAAATAACTGTCTCTAAACTCCTCCTTTGGAGGAGGTAAGCGAAATTGCAGATGAAAAGAAAAAGAAAACTCAGAAATATAAGGTAAACCAAAACCAGAGAAGCAAGCAAATAAAAGTCTGTTCACAACCTGAAATGAGAACTATTTTGAACATGACATATTTCCTCCATAAATGTCTGTGCTGGCCATGGGCCTACGGGCCCCATATGCAGATTTCATGTCCTCCAAATTTAGTTTATGAATCAGGAGTACGATGCACAATTTTTTCCTATAGCACAAGCAAAATGAACATCTGTTCACTTTTTGCCATGTAGGTTTATATCTGTGCGGGTGGGTGTGAACAGAGCTCTTGATGTGTAATAGTCCTCCCATCTGCACACCAGGTGGCACTGCATAGTTAATCAGAAGATAATAACAGCCATGAGGAGATTACTTACTTTTTGGGGAAGAGAGAGTAAATCAATCTCACAGAGTTTTTTTTAAAACAAGGTACATCAATGCTTGTACTTTAAAATCCTTTTTTTTTTCCTGTGTGTAATTTCACTCCAATCAATGACATGATCTTATTAAATCATTGTTTGAATGTGATGTTAATTAACTATGAATTACTGCAATTACGACAAAGGTTCACTCTACAAGGTGTTTCATATATTTTCTTTTTTTTTATGTACAGTTTTAACCCTTGTAAGCAGGATATGCTATTTAGAATACATTCAAACAACAATCTGCTTAGATTTACTTGGTAGACTCACCTAACCCACCATTTCACAGTATTTAATAGATCTCTGAATACCCATATACAATAAAACTAACTTCACAGCAATTCAGCAGCAAAAGATGGAGGAATAAACAAGCAATCTTCATTATTCAATGAGAAGTTAAGTAGAAACTTAGGGCTGCAGGTTTAAATCTGCAAACACTGACGTTAAAGTGTTTAAGCAATTTCTGGGAATGAGAGCTTCGGATTTTTCTTAAAAGGTCGCCAAATAAAACAGTATTTCAGGACATATTTTTATCTGATATTCTCTAAGGAGAATGTAAATGTTATGAAAAAATATTAGAGAATAAGGCTAGAGGTTTGTGCAAAAGTCTGCAGAAAATATGTCTATGGTGACAGCATTTCCATGTAGTCATTTGAATGTCACATGAAGAATGTCCCTTAAATATTTAGTTCATTCATTTTTATTCAATAAAGTAGTTCTAGAAAGACACTCCTATGTATTTTCTCTTTCAAAAAGGATTTGAAATGCTTTGTGAAGTCTTAAAAGACAGAATAACAGAATCCTGTTTTCCAAAGAAGGCAGCTGAACTTCTAGAAAGATGAGTATTAAAAGCCTGGTATTTCTGCATTTGCTCAGATAGCCATGAGAGACACATACACGTGTTTAGTTTTGGATTTTCTTATTGGCAAAAATCATATTCCACTCTGAAAATCCATGAAGAGCCACAGCAACACAAAGCGTTCAGGCTGCTCTGTTCCCCGCAGGATAGCCCTGGCTGCCTTCCTCTGCTGTCTATGAGGACCATGTGCTCTCTCCTCTAGCCCCTCACCCCTCCATTGATTTCTCCTTTTGCTCTCAGCATGCTTATTCTCTGTTGCCCCGAGTCTCTACGGTGTTTACAGAAGGCAGAAACTGATGCAAGACTTTTTTTTCTTAAAGCAAAATTTTCAAACTGATTTGTCAGTTCAGTCACAAATTCTTCACAAACCCTTCTTATCAAAAAGCAGAGCGGATTCAAGGCAGAATACATTGAGTAATCTTTCAAATCAGGACAGGATAGGATTTTTTTTTTCTATGCTTACTTTTAGAGGTTGGATTGAAAACTTTGACAGTTTAATTGGGAGACTTAATTCCTATTAATTATTGTTTGTGAGTAACAAAACAAAGCCAAAAGTTTTGTGACTGAAGAGAATTGTAATTCTAAGATGAAAACTTTAAGAAGTAATTCTTCATCTCTAATTCTTAATTAACATTTTCAATTGCCCAACAAAATAAGACTAAGTTTAGAAATAGCATCTACTTAAATGAAAAAAAAACTAAAAAAAACACAGTAGAGACTCCAAGAATATTGTTTAGCTGCTACCTTTTGTTCCTTTAAAAATTATCACGCATACCATTGTCTATTATTAACTTTGATGTAAGAAACTGAGATCCACAGACTATCCCCTAATACTTGTGTTAGCTGTAATCTGAAATTGTGACTGCTGGAGAAAACCAGAAGCATGGTGTATTTCTTAAATTCCCATTGCCCAGCTGGATCCTTACTGCTTATCCAGGTAACTATGAAAGCTTTTTCTAGGATTTAGTCTTTCCTAGTTGAACATAGGCCTTCATAACCCCAAATTTCACATCAGTCTTCACAGCCTAATTGGGCAAGGTAAGATGGAGGTAAGGTGTGACTGATACAGACCCCAGAGGCTGTCAAATATTGGTGACATATACTGGCCACCTGCTTCAAGTCCAGTACAAGGTATTTTTCTCAGCTTTGAGACAGTGACTAAATGTAACAGACCTACTGGCTGGAGAGCATCTTTCCCCTTAAGATAAACCACCGTAGCCTCAATACTTCAGTAAGCAAAGAATTGAAGCAAAGCACACTCTTTTGTTACTATTAATTTCAAATAAGTCTGTTAACCTGTATCCTTCTGTGAACTTAGGAATTCTTTATGTCTCATGTCAGAAACACTGCCAACAGCTGATTAGGGCACACATTTAACACCTGTCCAAACAGCTCTCACCAAAAGCCTTTGCTGTTCATTTCTCTTCAACACAGTCATTGGCTAGAATGCTCAAACCTCAGTCACTGTGTTTTACCATTGATAGAACCTGCAGTGGAGGGCACTTGGCCTACCACACACAATATTCCCACAGGCAACAGATTTTCCCTGATGCATAACTGTGTGAAAAACAGTTTTCAAAGTTCTCTTTGCAACTCCACCTGCCCTCAGGTAGCTGATTATTTACAAGTGATCTTCTGTTTCATGAATCACACATGGACTTTTGTACAATCCCAACTGAGCAAACCTTGAATTCCAACTCATTTGCAAGATGAAAGGTGTACTCTTCAAAAATCACATTGCTGTGAAAAAGTCCTCTCACACTGTACTCATCCTATCAGGGATTTAATTTTCTTTTACATACTCACTTACTTCTTTTTTCCACTAATAGGGAAAATTTAAAACTACCATATTTCTTTTCCATCAAGGTACAAATATATTCTGAAGCAAATTACAACAAAAAATAAATCTTCCACTTTATGTAAGTAGCTCCATAATTATTTTACCCCTATGATTCAGAGAATGTTCAAATGTGGTATTTCATTGAATATGTTGGTTCGTAGGCAAAGAACACAAAAAGAAATGCAGTTCAGACTCATTATGGAGAAATGGCTGTTGCTGATAGCTTATGAGTGCTCTATTACATTAATATTGTTAAGTCCACAAATATGCAACCCCACAGCATGTCCTATCCCTCTCCCTGCCAGTATGCAAGGCCACTTTACTGTCCAGTGGCTTACGCAGTACTGCAAAAGTGAGATGACAGGCAGACAAGGGGTACACAAAGGTCATCAATCATAAATGCAAGGTAGTGTCCAATAACAAAACTTTGCAGGTACACATAATCCTTCATTAGCATTCATACACTCTGTTTCCTAGTACAGTCAATGAACACATGCTTTACAGGAGAATTATGCTTCAGATACCTTCTCTGGTTTATTAAAACTCTGGCTGTGTCCCTTTACCTAATATCTGTATGGAAAAATGTTCTCTGTAGGTATATAGAGATAAATATATTTCTAACCAAAAATATTTCTTATTAGCATAGCTTTATTAAGGTCAGAAAATAAACCCAGATACATAAACCAAACACTCCAATTCTGTGTGAAGTGCTCAGTGGTCATTTTTGCTGACACTAAACTGAACTGTTATTCTAAGCTTCTGAGTCAGAAATGCAGAGGAATGATGCTGATGTTAAAAAAAAAAGACTGAGAATTTTTTCCTAAGTGCTAGACTCACAGAAAACAAATGCTTATGAATTAATTCCTCATTGGTGAGATTGTGCAACATGGTTTGAAAGACACAGATGAAAACAATAAAAAATATAAGTCACACCATTTGCCTCATATAAAATTACATCAAAATATGATACATCAGAATTCCTTTACATGGAAGTTCCCTAACAATGTGAGGATTTAGGATTACATAAATCACAACACTCTGTGCTATCATTACACAACAGAATAGACCTGCAAAGCTTATTATACTGCATAACCAGATGGTAAACAACAGTTGTCGTTGTACTAAGAATTACATCTCTGTAATCAATAATAGGAAGGAGGAACAGTTGGACAACTTGTTTCCTATTATGTTCACTTAGGCAACGTCTAGATCAATAAAGAGCATTAAGCCTCATACCAACTGTAGACAATGCCTGCTCAACATGCCTATCATATGGCAGCAATGGGTCCAGCTGTACTTCAAAATAATTGTAAATGGATAATAATTCTAATCTAACATTAAAAAGAAATGATAATTCAAACAGCAGAGAGGTGCAGGACTTCTCTAGTATATGAGAGAAGACAGACCTATGATGGCAGTTTTGTACAAGTCAAAATCAGCTTATTTTGTTAACCCACTCCATAAGTACATTTCACTACAGCCTATCTGAAGGATGTGGCACATTTTATATGGATGAAAGAAAAAAAGCAACCAGGCATGATATCACTGGCTTACATATAGACTCAGTAATTGTGTGGGTGTAGTAAGCTGTTCGCAAAAATTGAAAACTAAACTTGTGTATCGCTCTAGGCCAATATGGCAATTAATTACAAGCAAATTTTTATTCATCCATTTTAAACTATCTAAACAAACAATAAATCAACCCGTTCGGCTACATTCACATATTACTTCAAGATCTGTAACATAAATCTGAAAATTTTAGCAATGCTATTAAGGCCACTAATTTTAGCTTCCTGATTTTAAAATTTTTCTTATATTCCATACTTCCATAATGCAACAAATAAAAGCTTTCTTCCATCATGTTGTTAACAAAGATACAGGGTTTGTTCCTAGGCAGTCCTTCAATTTCAGTATGACAAAGCATGGGACCGTTAGCTCTTACCTATTCCAATAAAGACTGCTTTATAGCCATCTTCTTTCAAGGTATGGAGTGTCATTCCATCCACTGCAAGGCCTTTCTTAAAAATTATCTGAAACAATTAAAAATTGCTTGGTAAACATTCAATTACAATGAAGCAGCACATTCTGCATGGTAAACTAACAAAGGTTTTCAAAATAATGAATGACATAAGTTTTGATTTAGACTTGCAATTGTTAATTCTAATTCAGACAAGAAACAGTGTCCATAGTGCAGTAATTGATGTTCATTTATTGAAAGAAATAACTCATAGCAATCAAAACACACTTATAATCTACACTTGTTTCTGATCAATTGCTTTTTGCTTCCAGAAGCAAAAGCTGCATTTTTATGTTTTTTTCTGGAGCCATTCTCCACACTAATCCTGCTCTGAGCAGCCACTGGCCAGGCTGAGCACCTAGAGGAGCTGTGAGTGTGAGACAGGGAATGCTGCTCTCCGCGTGCTCAGGAAACCGAGGATGGCAGTGCCTGTGCAGAGGTCACGCAACTGGAGATACACACACCTTTTGTTCATCATTCCTAACCCCAAGGCCTTTGAGCACAAAAAGTGCGTGTGATTCCTCTTCTGATATTTCATACTTCTTGACATGGGTATGTGTGTTTTTATCTCCACATCTTAGACTCTCTGAACCTGAATGTCTTCCCTCAGGTTTTTTTATATCACATGTGATTTTACTTCACAAAATGCAGTGCTGTTGTGTAAGCTCTCTACTTTGTGATCTTAACAGTTTAGCCTTCAAGTCACTGTGTATCTTGTTTGTTATTCAATCTGCCTATATTTTATTTAGTATACTTTTCAGGTCGGTGAGGAAAAAAGGCAGAAATAAAATACAATTTACACTACTTAAAACACTGACTTACTTTTTCTTTGGAGATTTAGTATACATTTTATCAGAGGTGAAAAGTCATGTACTATTGCAATCCTTATAAGAATACAGACTCCATCCTCACTGGCAGCAAAAGACATTCCATAAATTGTCATTACATTTTTTTATCCTGTTGTGTACATATGTTATGAAAACCTAATGAAGGAATTTAAATAGCAATACTATTTTATGTGAGGATTCATAATACTTCTAGGGCCTAGCTCTGTAATCCTTATCCAGCTGACTAATTCTTACTAATTTCAGTGGAATTACTTGAATAAACAGCACTACTGAGCATTACACAACACAGCACCTTCCACCACAGATTTGAAATGCTTTAAGTAAACACCAGAAAGTATTTCCAGCTTATAGAGGCATAAAGCTAAGGTACTTATTTAACCAGCTTGCCAAAGGGTCAATTGCTAACCAATGGCAGAGCTTTGAAACAAATTTACATTGAGATTCTCTGCTGCACTCCAGAAGCACAGAGGACCTGCAGGTCAGGATGACATGGTGGCTCTATCAGTCCATTCTGGAGACCTTGTCATAACACAGAGCCCAGGGAACTGAGGCTGGCAGGGGAGTCCCAGCAGTCTATGCCCAGCAGTTCTGTCTAAAGGCGTCTCAGTGCTCTGTTTAACACCATACTAAACCTCCATTCTGTCAGTCTTTTTGAGGGTTGCAAAGGGAACTTAAAAGTAGAAAAACAGACCAGTAGCACTTAAAACTTTATCTTGCATCTTACTAGCATTTTTAAAAAACCCAGGCAGGACAATGTTCTCACTCAGGTCTCGTGACAAAAGTCTACTACTTTTACAAAAAGAATCAATATGAAAGAATTTAATCCAAGAATTTCTTGCTTCATGTAAGGCTTTAGTAATGTTAAACATAAAGTATCTCTCCTGGTACTTAAAAATTTGATCCAGTGGTACGTTTGTAACTTCTATTAAAACGTGCAACAATTGTAAATACTATCTAAATCTTCAGCTCAAGTCCTAAATTACAATAAATTGCTGTTCCCATTATCTATAAACAACACACATTTATTTAACAGAATAATGCATAACTATTGCTTTCCAAGAAGTTGAATAGATTGTTATTGTTTGCAACAGATGATCATGTTAACACTTTAATTTGATACATTTTATTATAAGATTAACTTGGATGCAAGACTATATGATAACCCATTAGAAAAAAAACTCAGGGAGAAGGAACGAAAGCAGTATCAAATATGAATGCTTTAAGTAGTGCCAAACTTGCATGAAAAAAACTTGATTAAAAAAAATCAAATCATTCCAATAGCTACATTGAACCCCTAAAGCAATTTAGGAATTTGTTTCTTACAGACAATTAATCACATGCAGGCATTCCAGATGAGAACTATTGATTGCCCTTTTCCAAACTAGTGGCATTCAGACAGGAGACAGACAAATGCCCTGAGCAAGAGGAAGCATCTTCCTGCCTCTGTCTAGCATAGCTTTTAATCGTTCTTTACTAATGTGCATGACATTTTGCTGTTAATCTTTGGCAGAGTTCTTCTTCTCTTTTTTTTTTTTTTTGAGCTATACATAGGCAGGATATATTTTTCATTACCTTCACTCCAAGATCCTTCATAAGCTCGGCTTCAAAATTCACTACATCATATGGCAAACGGAACTGGGGGATTTCAGATGTACTAAAACAAAAAAAAAAAAGCTTATAACTATTAGGAAAATATTATTTTTAAATTTATTATTATTTGCTAAAATACTTATGATATACCTTAGTTAATTTTGACATATGTGAATGGAAATGTGCTGAAGTGTGACTCTTGACTTTTTTTAATTTTTAGAGTGACAAAAAAGCATTATTCATCCAATGCTAAAAATATAGGCAGAAAGGCAGTACCTTGAGGCCAACACTGCCTACTCTTGTAGGTGACTAATTAACATTTGTTATGTTTGAATTCTAAAGGACTTCGGCTCCATTCCTTTTGTTCACCAGAATACACAACGCCAAGCTTAGGATACCCATTTAAAAAAAGACCTCATGGCTACTGAAAGCAAAGTGACATAGCAATCTTTCATTAAGCTATCTAATACTTGTGTATCAAATTTCCCATACAATTTTTTAAAAGCGGTACATATGCTATTTTGAGCTAGAGTATTTAAAAATCTACCTCCATTTCTACTTCATAAAATTTAAATTATTTTTCAGGATGGACAAACACTTTATCAGCTGTTGATTTCGTGTTTGTTTTTTTTAATGTTTATTAGCTGGCATTTTTTCCTCCTGGGGAAGATTAAGAATGACATCTTCAAGTTCCCAGAATCACAGAAGGGAAAAACTGCAGTGCCAGTATAGAGGCTCAGTTTATATCTACTGATACACATCATATATATCATATATATATTATACATATTTATCTCCAGTAAAACATGTTGCAGATAAACACAGTGAAGTTATATTTTAGATACTTTAGTTCAATGAAGATAAAAAACCTAAATATGCAGAAAAGTAAACGCTTCTCCCCAGATACTTCTAAGCTTCAAACGGTCTAATCTGTTTTCAAATTAATGAATCTGTAATCTCCATAACAAAGCAGAGGCACAAGAGATTCACTGCAGCTTATTTTACATATTTATATTGACCACACATCTTCAGCATCAGGCCAGAAGAGTTTTATTTCTTTTAAGTTACATCAACTTCAATTATATTGATAAGAAACTGGTGTTCTTCCTCATTTCTAATACTACCCTTTTTACACCTTTCTTGACCAGTGTGCAATGAGAAGTGTTGTAAATATCAGATATAATGAATGTGTCAATACAACTTTCACAGGTCATGCTAAATAAAGGTGTCTGAGGATGAAACTAATGTATCAATATGATTCTGCAACAGAGATTCAATAAAGAAATCTAATCAAAAAAGAGGAAAGTTTTATTTTCCAGGTCACCTATGATATCTCCACAACATGCTCCCAGAATACCACTGGCTGTTACATCACGGTCAGAATTTGTAAACACTTTTTTTTGCTCTTATTAAACACTTAGTTTTATGCTGTGAGGTATGCCCACATGCATGCACATTAACTATGAAAATAGGCTATTACGAAAGTCAACTCTACATCAATATTTTTGATGCAATTTCTTTCAGCAGCAGCAGATGGTCTCTGACTCTGCAATGGAGAGACAGAGGGGAAAAGGAAATGGGGCAGAGATTGAGGAGGGATGCAGTGGACGCAAAGTGTCCTACAAATCCACATCAACCTCAAATTTGACCCAAGTCAGAGGTGCTTGGACAGGTGCCTGGTTTTTCTCAGAGACCTCAAATTACTGCTGCTCAAGGGACAGCTCTTTGGCCTAGGAAGAGAAATACTTTGGTACATTGTAAGCAGTGGCACAGACAGAAGCAAAAGTAGTAAAGCTTGTTTATGGTCTCTAAGCAAGAGCATAGTGTGCTCATGCCTACTGTACTATAAAGAATAAATTTTGGACAATTGGTGAAATGTAGGAAAACCTGCCCATAAATATGAAAATCCAGACACGTTCAGAGAAGCACAGATTTTTGTTATATTTAAATATCCTACCACAGGAATTGCAATCACTAGACACCTTTCTAGTGTCACAATATTATGAAAATTAGCTATGATGCAAGAAACATCCTAATTAAAAACAATTGGAAAAAACTTTAAGAAAGCAAAAACACTGCCATTATAAACAGCTGATTCCAAATACAAATTGATTTGGTCTTCTAAGCAATTTGCAATAGTTTATGAATCCTTGAAAACACACGCATCAATAACTTAAACTTGTTAAAAGATGTGATGCAAAGACCTAGAAATGCAATAATGGATGACTGCTGCCACAGGCCAGCTCCCCTTCTGTTTCAAGATTAAAGTAAGGACAAAAGGAATTGATGCCCTTAAACCACACATGAGCATTTCTACAGTGAACGGAAGTTAAATTTGACCTTGATTAATACGTGTTTAAACTCAAAAAAAAGAAATGTATTTAAAAATACACTCCTCAACCATTAAGGATACTAAAAGAACAGGCAAAACTCTGTGTAAGGCTTTTTGCATTAGGAGAAACAACACACAAAACATTATTTTAAATTCAAGTTAAACCACAAAGAACTTAAGACCACACTGCCTCAAATACACAAGCACATACTAAGCAACTAGCATTGTCCTACAGCAATGAAGCAGCTGCAGGAAGTCCTGCATTGTATTGTCAAGTCCAGCCTGAGTCCAATCTGTCACCAAAAAGAGCCTTTTTGTCAAAAACCTCTTACTAATTCTGACTACTTTACAGCAACAAAACTGATTTTAATCTTGTGTTTATGATAACATGTGCTACTGAGCAGGTAAATAGGTATTTCACATACTAAATTTACAGTCCTCTATGGTAACTAGTTCAAGTGAAACAGCTTCACAGTTAAATGCCTATAGATTAACACTTTGGTAATTAGGTAAAATAATTCTGAACCTCACTGGGAAAAACGCAAGTAATCAGTTCAACTTCTCCAGAACTGATTCTCTTTCTTGCAGAGCACTGAATAAGTATTTGACATTATGACATTATGGATCAATGTCATTAACCGTGTCAACTCTATTGATCTCAGTGATGCTGCATTAAGAAATGTAAGAGCATCACCCTTCTTTCTCTCTCTGTTTCATTATATTTTTTATTTTTTAAACACATTGTGTGGATGCATTTTGTACTAATGCACACTTTACATTGTGGAATTTAATTTTGATTTTGAATGGCTTGGTATCCACTAGTCAGTGTCGGAATTATCTCATACACAGGGATTCCAACAAACCTACTAGATTTGATCACAGCCATTACTGCACTGGCAAAAATTAATTTTCTAGTGTGGAGGACTGACAACATGGAAATACTAGCCAAGGGTTTACCACAGAGCAAAACTGCAAATGTATTTGAACTTTTTGAAGGTTGAATTGCAGGGGGTTTATTTCACCCATGTGGTATGGTCTGCTAAAGCAGATCCACTGATGGCTGATTGCCACTGTCACCTTTATTTACACAAGGTAGCCCAGGAAAGCATGCTAAAACAAAAACTCTCCATGAAATTACTACCTAAAGCATTTTAAACATTGTTTCACTAGGGCTACAGGAACTTAATCTTGCCTTAAGGATAAGGGAAAATGGCTTCTGACGTGATTTTCTAATATGTTAGCATGATCATAACAATTACACCCTAGAATTTAGGTCGTATGAAGAAAATATAGGAGATAGCCACTAGATTTTCAGTTAAAGCTTGCCTGCAACTGTACTTCTTTTAACATGAACGATCAATAATTTAAATAAAAGGTGACTTGTACAGATGTGAAATCTTCTGTTCTCTTCCTATGCTAAAAATCAAGTGATCATACATAAACTATGTATGTACAACAGTTTTTGCTATGCTTTCTACAATAATTGCAAACAGTGCTTTGTTATCATTGTTTTATTACCTTAAGCCCCCAAGGTACTCCTGCTTTTCAAATATGGTGATGTTTGAATAGCCCAGTCGAGCCAAAAAGGAAGCACAACTTAAACTTGCAGGTCCTGCACCAATAAGAGCTATCTTCACCTGATATGCTTCAGGCATATCTTCTAGAGGAGGTAAGGAAGGGTTTCTGATCTGAGGAATATTCATGGCTTTGAAAACCTGAAAAGCAACATAATCAACAGGTTAAACACATTCCCTCTTTAAATTTTATTATGACTGACATGATGGAAGCTTCTGCTAGTGCTGTCACATAGCTGATCTATTATAGCAAACTCACAACATTATAGAGGTTTCCAAATGACATGATCTGTGCATTTGTGAGGGATGTTGTATTAGCAGGGTTTGGTCCTTCTATGGGTCTTTTTGTTTTGAAAAGCTCTGAAGTCAGGTTTTTCACTACTGTAAATTTTACAGAGAAGACAGATCCAGACTACCAGTGACAGAATAGGAATGCAAAGTCAGCCAGATGGTAGAGAATCTCTGCAATGCCAAAAAATTTCCCTGCAAACAAATTATTCTTACTAGTAGAAAAATATCTCTGCATGTAACGCAAAGGATTATAGTGCCAGTAAAGAGGCTTTGCTTCTTCAAGAGACAAGATGATCCTGCATGATCCTGGAAAAATCACTTATAGCTTGAATTTTAGAGGCGGTAGGTGACAAACTTTAGGTGGGTTTGAAATGTTTTTTAGGAACTACACCTAGTCTTCAGCGCTATATTTTCATTGTTAACCCTATGCTTTAGATGCCTCCTCTTAGATAATTGTTATAGGACTTGATTTCCATTTCTTACTTACTTAATTTGTTGTCCACTTTTTGATTGGGTTTCCAAAAACTGCAGACACATCTGAAAGTTAGACAGTTCTCCCTATGCCCCAATTACTCATTCACCTGCATAATGGTGATGATCTGCTCCAATCTCTCCTGACAATTAGAAATACTTAGGAACAATCTCTGCCCACTGTTGTGTACTTCTCTAGAACCCAATGCAATGGGCTGCTAACCTGATTGTAATGTCACACAATTTTTCAGATTTGCATTAAATCATTTCTATACAGATATACATTTCTACTCAGATATACAGGTAAGAGGTGAAGGCAGAAATATTCTGTATTGCCCAAGCAAGATTTCAGTCTCCTCTGCACTTAGAGAAATTGTAGAGAAAGGAATTGAGTCTCTGTCTTGTATGACATACAAAAGGAAAAAGAACAGACATACAGCCTTAGAGGCCACTAAACACCAGAAGCATGGAAGAGCACAGGTACATCTTTTTACTTTAGGCATTAGGGGGAAATATCTTTAACCCAAGCAGAACATATTTGTAGCAGAAAAAATAATTCAAGAACGCACTGAATGGGGACTCTCAGTCATATCACAAATACTGTCAATGTGGAATCTCAAAAATTACCAGGAAACCACACCGCTCCCCACCTATTTCAATGCAGAGCTGTGCTCCCTAAGTACTAGCTAGTTCTCTGAAATACATACACTGAACATTCATCTTAATAAATAGCATATTTAAACTATTTAGAAGTTTACCAACAGATTTTACTTTCCTTAGAACTCAAGAAGCAAAGGGTTTTCAAGTTAAACTTTGGTAATTCCACTCATGATTAGAATTTTTCATTTATATTTTGAATCAATGTTCATTTTCTTCATATGCACTTGAGCACTCATGCTAGGTAAACCAATGATTAGTTCCTTCCCTCTCTAAAATTTCTGTGTCAAACTCCCCCAGTCTTTGTAAATTGACACAGCGGTTTAACAAACTGCATGAAGCAAGAGACAGATAATTGTTTTAAAGAAAGAATCATTTAAACCTGACAATTCATACAATATGGGAAAGTTTAATGTGGTTATTAATGGATTTCACAGGCTGAAAAGCTCATATTGTACTGTGAAACTAGATTATGATAACCCAAATGCAATGATATTTCTAAAATGTCTGCTTTGTTATATTCATAAGAAATTGCTTGAATTATAGCAAATTTTCATTAGTCTCATATAGTTGTTTAAAAAGGCTATTCTGTAACAAAAATTATATAACTTGCATATTTAATGTGCATACTGAACACACTGAATATGCATATGCTTAACAAATTTACTACTAAATTTACTTTATTGTTAACATAACTATTTTTATATCTATTATTGAATAGTCATACCTATTTAATAAATGTTACACTGAAGTTCCACACTACTGTGGTGCAGTGTTAAGCTTCAGAAACCAAGCACTCATGCAGAAAATCCTCAGAGTTCAGGCTGAATGGTCAACTTTAATTCTGCCTATTTGCAAACAGGGTAAAACTGTCTTTATGCAGCTCAGCCAGCTTGTGTGGCAGTATCTTGCCATCTGGAATTCAGTGGCAGTTTTGCATATTAAGGCTGGCAGGGTAACTGTGTGAAAATAGCAAACTGCTTTAATGCATTTCAAAGGATTTTTACTCACCTCATGGTGAAGTTTCCCTATACTGCAAGTCACTTAATTAAATATCACTGAATTCCTCTGTATAAATCCTTTGGTGGCCATAGATGAGCAACTGGCAAGCAAGTGTTCAGTGGCACATTACATTCAACTGTCCTTTCTGCTTCTAATCTCTTCAGACTATGTTCAGGACGCAGGCAAAATTTAATACTATTACCCTTCTCTCCACTTTTCCTTCAAAAACATGATTTCTTTCTTGCTTGGTGTTTGGATGGAGTTTTTCCTTTGTTTTGCAGGGCTTTTTAACCAAGAACCATTCAGGAAAATGAGACCAAATGATGAATTTTGAAGCAGAGTCTCTCAGTGAAAAGCCTCAGTCATAATCCTCATGTCTGCCTTTCCTTCTGGCGCTCTCATACACAGACTAATAAAAGACATTAATAACATTAGGCATTTATTCCTTAACTTTTTATCAAATATGACACAATTATCATTACTTCACTATCTAGGGCCTATTCAAATTAAATCCACATTGAATCTGTCCACTTCCTATGCCTCATGTCCATTAGAATCCTCCAAGAGGATATCCCAGTTTATAAAACATGGAGACTTAGTCCACAAGTGAGTTCCAATTTGACCAAACCAAACCAGGCAATCTATTCAGCCAAGTTCCAACATCTGAAAAAATGCTCTCTTGAATCACACATTTGTAACATATTATAGTTGTCCTATTTGCATCACTTCACTGTGTAAAGGTGTGAGTGCACTTGCTCAATGCTCTCTACAGCATGGTACTCTACAGTATGAAATCCAACAGTTTGTTGTGTTCCCTATTGTAAATAAAACATCCTTTCACTGCAAAAGGGTCATGTTCCAAAATATTCAACAAAGAGAAAAATTCCAAAATATATAAAAAGAATTCACAACATGAATTTATACTCAGGTTCCACAACATGCCCCACTTGAGCCAACTACAGTGGTTTCAATTGTTGAGAAACTGATGCCAGTTTAAATTTCCTGGAAAGTCTTAGCCAAATCATTTTAGCAGCTTTTGAGAATGCAGATAGGGAAAAGTTTATTGTTAGCCTCATGTAATAAAATCCTGGTTCTTTTCTTCACTGCACCACTCTTGTATTAGAATGTTTTGATGAAAAGATGTGACATTCGGCAAAGAGAAGCAGGTGACTCAGAGAAATGCATTTTGCTAACCAGATGAAAATAATTTTAAGGCAAAATAAGCATGACTTAAATGAGTCCAAAACATTTTGAACCATTAAAACAGGCTAGAACTGATATTCAGAATTTTTACCTCAAATTCCATACAATTTAAAGTACATAAAATACCTAATTTCAATCAATGTGGCACTTAGAGGTACAGTTTAATTGACAAGGTGTTGTTTGGTCAAAGGTTGGACTTGATGATCTCTGAGATCTCTTTCAACCTAATGATTCCATGATCCTTGGCAGTGTTCAAGGCCAGGTTGGAGGGGTCTTTGATCAACTGGTCTAGTGGAAGGTGTCCTTGCCCAAGGCAGGGGAGTTGGAACTAGACAATATTTAAGCTCCCTTCCAACACAATCCATTCTTCTATTCCGTGATTGCTTAAAATTATTTTTAGTCTATGACAATGTATAACAAAACAGTAAATAGATTGAAAGATCAATCTCAGTGTTAAAATGTGAAATAGTTTTGTCTAATCCTACAAAATGAGACTATCAAAACATACTTTGTATATCCAAGATATACAGAGAAGGACATACAGAAGGACAATTTAACCTTTTAGAAATACGAGTTTTGACTTGATAACTAAATTCTTTATATTCTTCACATATAATGCTTGGTTCCATGCTTAAAAGGCTCTAGAAAGAAGTTTATCAGTAAGGTTTACAGTTAAACATCCTTCATTAAGGCAGTGAGATACCAGTTACTGATACAGACATTAGAATCTAGCTGGGATTAATTTTAGAGTGAAATGTATCAGTATACACTGAATTGCTGTTACCACATTTTACTAGTGCACAGACAGTAGAATACAGGCAATGAAATCAGGAACATTTAGGAACTGGTTTTACTAGTTTCACACTTTCCCACTTGTTTCCATGGATATTTATCTGTAGGCTGGTTTACATTAATATGAGGCAGTGGAATATTTAAAGAAGAAAATAATATTCTGCACATATTTTAATGCAAAATAAAGCAAATTGTATGCACAGTAACATTCTTGAAGCTGTCAAATTACATGATCACCCAATTAATTCCATTTAATTACAGTGGATAGCACAGGATGCTACATGAAGAGTTTTTTCCACAGACACATGCTAGTTATGAAAAGCTCGTGATCTTCCTTCCACAATTTAAGAGCTAAAATGGCAATATTTCAAAATTTTATGGAAATAGGTGAGTGCTTACAAAACTAGGCCCCAAAACATCTTATTAAAGACTTTTAAAACCTCCAATATTCTAGTCCTAAGATACCCCATGGATCTAGGACATTGCAGAGTCCAAATCTCAACATTTCATGAATCCCACCACTAAATGGACTTAGCAACATTCATGCAAATGCATTAAAAACCAAAAAAATGCTTAACATCTGTAAAACAAGCTGTAGGGAAGTCTATATATATAACTTGCCAAAATATCAGGAAATCTTTCAGCATTGGCCAGAGAAATCAGAAGTCCTCAGACTCATCCCCTGACCTCTTGTAGAAAGCTACACCACTCCCTCCAGACAAGCCTGAAATTTTATTTATTATTATCATGGATTTTAACATGACTTAAAAGATATAATTACTTAAAGATGTATTAAAATTAAAGCTGAAAAATAAAGGACAAATATTTGTCCTTCTGTCTTAGCTCCCCAGAACAACCCTCTCTTGCAGATGCAGCTCATGTATCCATACCGGCGATGATGCCCAGCCTGGCATCTCAAGGCCATCCTACTGCAGGGGTGGCAGCCCCATGAGAGCCACCTTCTCCTCACAGCTGCACTACAGACTGATCAGAGCTGTCAACTGGCAACTCAAAGAGGAACCCAAGCCCAAGGGCACAGTGTGCCACACCAGGGCAATCCCTCAGGTAAGACATTTCTTCCTTGACTGTGGTGGGGTGAGGGAAGGCACTCAGGTCCCTCACCAGAACACTCCTTCCAGCACAGGTACTCTGCTGAGCTGTCCCTAGGTGAGCAGCAGGCCAGCTCATACAATCCCTCCTTTTCAGAAAAACACGTATCAAATTTCCTTTTCCAATTTCTTTCTGCTGCAGCAGTAGTCAGACTGTATCTGCAAAGAGGAACAAATCACCCAAACTGCAACTGGCACAAGAGCCACAGTACTAAATGATCTAGTGTTTACATCTAGCATGCAGAGATGAAAATATTACATTTTCTATTTAGCTTGTGCTGCACCATTCAGAATGATTAAACAGAAACAGAAAAGAACCTTTAAATTCAATAAAGTCTATCCAAAACCATAATAATTTGAGGGTTTCTTACTAATACGACAGCAGATAAGGTAATAGACCTCGCTTTTTCTCACTACAAGCTTGCAAACTTGTACTTGAGCAACCAGTGATTTTACTTCATTTTGGGACTGACAGCCATATACCTCATGCTTATATGTATTGTCACTGCAATCTCAGTATATTTTCACTGAACTTGTGTTCAAAAAATGGATGCTGCCTGATTCTGGAGTACTTGGGCAAAGGAGACAGATAAAAGCATTAATATAATTTTGACCTGTGCAAGTAGCAGGTGTAACCTGAGCTTGACACTCGTCATTTATAATAGTGAGATTTACTCCATGTTAGTCTCTGGATGCAACAGTTACCATGGTAACTGCATCCCAGTACACACATCCTACATCACAAATACAAACGAACATTTCCCTTTTTCCACTTAAACATTTAATTGTCAAAATCCACATTTTCTCAGGCTGGATTACAATTCACTTTGAGAATGAGCCAAACATAGTTACAAAACTACGAAAGGGCAGAAGGGAAATGCAGGCAGCATAAGGTGCCATTTTTTTTTACTGTTCTACCGTATGCGAGACAAATATTTTACAATTAGGGAGCTTTATCTGCAGTATGAACAGATGATCAGTCATTGTTCAGAAGCACAAATGGGCACACATCATACCGATATATTTTCCATTTTAAATACACATTCCTGCTTTACTGCAATTTTATCTATTATCTCAGCTAGCAGTTGTGCCCTTTTAATATTGCTCACTCTCATAATGCATCAAGTGTATGATCCTCAGACTAATTCTGAGGGAAAAAAAGCCTAAAACTGGCTTCATGCACAATGGAGTTTTCAGTAAATAAGCCCCTGTGGGACAAATATTACACCATGCATGAGAATCACCATGCAGCTCTCATTAAGACTAACACATGTTGCATGCCTAAATAACACAATTTGCTAAGTTACTTGTACAGGTAGAGCTGTGACCACACTATCTGGGCCAATTCTTCTATGAACACTAGCACCTTACAATTTTCTTCAATATTATAATCTATATTTTTATAATGATTTTTACTTGGAAGCACTCATACCATTATATTTTTTCAACTATATCTACTTTCACAGCAAAATTTAACTCAAAAGTTAAAAAGTACTAATTGCAAAAGTGACTGCCTATTATTACTAATTAAGAGTGCTACAATACATACAAATTCTGTGTTAAACAGCAGTAAACCTAAAGGTTATTAACAACAATTTTTTTTCTTTTACATTTTTTATATATTAAATGTATAAAAACATAGATACTATGAAAATACTAAAGATAATAACATTTTTTGAAATGTTCTTTTTTTGGACTGCCATATGAAACTATATAACAATTTTATTCTGTTAGAGTTCCTGGAACTAACATCATTTAAACAAACTTGAAACATTGAAAACTATTAATCCTCTGCCGTTTTTGTATCCATCATTATGCTACCACTGGGGTTTTTTCAATAATACATTTCTGAAGAAAAATGGCAGATATTTAGCATTATCTACCAAGTCATCAGTCCTCTCTATTAATCATAGAGTAAGAGCTAAAAGAAGACACAAATCAAATTATAACAGATATTAATTTCATTCCTAAACAGTAATATTTCACTATTGTATTTATGATCTACTTGCCAACTGTTTAATCTTTTTTGTTTGGTCGGTTGGTTTTGGGTTTCTGTCTTTGGTTTTGTGGGGGGTTAAGGAGAGTAGTCTTCTGCTTTGCAACAAATACTAGCTTTTTACATATACAGAATAAAGGCCCCTAGAAGAAAAGCTAATAAAAGTGTTTCTTGACTGATAAAGCCCAACTATAAAACATACACACAGAACTAACACAGTTCAGTGTCTCTAGTCTCATCCTGTAAATGAGAACTTGGAACACACTTGTGTGTTCAAATCTCAAGAAAAACAAAGTGGATAACTACTTAAATGACAGAGAGGAGAGAAGATTCAGCAACAGCTAGCAGAAAAGTTTATCAGGCACTCCAGAAGATTTACAAATCTCCTGGAGAGAAGAAAAGAGGGATACAAACAGATAAAAGGAGAACAGCATCAGCAGGTAGCAATATTCAATCATGACCCACAGCCATTGAGAAGAGAGTGTGAAGTCTATGCTTGACACTAGAGGAAAATACTGGTCTTATAGACATCATCTGTTACTTCCAGATTGATTTGCATTTCTATTTTGGTCTGTTCTACAAAGTTGGTTTTTCCCCAGGCTTTGCAAACTTGACTGGAATTTTATTGTATGTTTGTAAATAAGATCAGCTAAATGGCTCATGATACAGAACAGGGACACGCACATTAGTTAGCGACTGTATAGAAATGTACAATCCTAACACATTAATATGCTGGTTTTAATATAGCCATAACTCCCTCACTTTCACAGACGCCAAAATAATCATTTTTACAAAATTTTACTTTAGATAGATCAGATGAGGTACCATCTGAGACCCTGAGTTAGGTAAAAATTCTCCATGCCCTCAAAAGAAATTACCGAACAAGTAGTTGCCTCTATCTTTCAGACAGAAATTGGAGCATTAAAACTACATAATCCCAAGCAATGCACAAGAAGCTCAGCAAAAACCCATGCAAAGAATTTCTAATGTGAAGCAGCAAGTAACAACCTTTTCTTCAGTAGCCAAAACATGCAGCTACCTTTATGAACTAGTAAATTTACACATATACACTGTGAATCTTACCTATATAAATAGATACACATGGACACGTATTTTTGGTCAACCTCAAACTATGTATTTACTTAGGTTTGGAAAATAAATAAAGTAAATACATTAAAAATAAAAAATCATCTGACGTTTATCCTTTGTCTCAAAGCCTGCACAAACACACATTAATTCTGCTATGGAACCTATCCTATGCCCAGAACAGTTCTACATCTCCTTAATATGCATTTACAGATACAGATGCACTTGATCTTTTCCCCTATGCAGCCTACAATCTACTATGGAGCAACATCCACAATTTCACGTGAAATAAATTTTTCATTATAAAAGAAATTGTCTCAACTACCAGTATGTCTAAAGAATCATCTTGTTCACAAATAATGTTGCTTAGGTTCCTATAATGTACTGCATTATGAAAGCATTTCTAGGCATTTGAGTGTGCTGTAAGAAAAAGGATAATTATTCCACCTTTCTACTCTTTAATTTTATTAGTATCAACTTTTCTGGAAAAAAATCATTAACAAAGGTACAAAGGTAACCACAGGCAATACTCAATAGTACATACAAAGAATTTAAGACATTTGCAAGTCCTACCTCAGTAGCAAACTGCTGCAATCCACCAATATTAATTGGTCCTTCCTCAGTGGCATACAAATTGCAGCCACCAACACAGAGATCTGATGTTGGACACACCATTCCGCATGTCAGGCCAAGTGGATTGTCAGAAAGAATCATTTTGGCAGCTCCATAGTAGTTCTGAAGGAAAAGAGAAAGGAAGAAGGAAAAATGAGAGTCACATACCAATGAAGCAAAAATTCAAACCTTCAAGAGAGAATTTTATTAGCCCCAACAAAATAATATATAAGCATATGTGGTAAATAACACTGACATTGCTGAAATGTACTAACATGTTATGCAAAATCCCATCAAAGATACTGAGAAGAAAGTCAGCAAAAACTGTGGATTACGCAAAGGTAAACTTTTGCTTTTTAGCTTGCAAAATGGTTAAAAGCAGTCTGAGGTGGTTGTAGGATTTTCAGTAGCTTAACAAATCTACCTTCAAAAACTACAACTGCTACATTATGTACTTGAAAATATTCTCTCCATTTCTAGGTCAATTGGGCACTAGCTGAGTTGCAACCCTTGTTACAGGATGACCAGAAAGTGCCGGTTATATTACCAGTTCTTTCCAGTTCAGGAATGAAAATCTTATTTTACACATCTGTGCACACCATCTCTGTTGATATTCCTGTCCTTCACACCAGACCAGTAGTGCCAATTTTCCCAGACACATGATGAGAAGACTTTCCATGTAGCCACCTGCAGATATTGCAGTACTGAATTCTTTTTGATCTTTTTTTTCTCAACACATACTGATCAGGGCAAACACTTACTCTCCTGTTTCCTTAAATCATAAGTCAGGGAACTAATTAAAGATGTTACCTAAAATTCACTACTTCAAAGATTCTCAATATTCAGTGGACTTCTTCAGAAAAGGAATAGTCACTAGCTATATGAGAACTAGCAAGGATTCTTTCCATACTAAAACTCTAAGGAATGGACTTTATAAAGTTCCCAGCGTCTGACGCCATGAGTAAACAACCTCTGGTGTTTATTTCAGCTAGATAATTGTCTGTAAGAAGAAGAATCAGAAAATTCCAGAAGTGACCTGAAGTGTCATTTAAAGAGAGAGAGCTACTGCTGGCAGTTCTGCATCTACATTAATGAAATCATGTTGTATACTTTGCCACACAGAGTAAGAATCCATTTAGGAATAAAAAGACAGTGTCAAGATCTGACAATTGAACCAACAATGGGTAACAAGAATTTGGTTTGGGAGGTTTAAATTCACTACAGGCATATTATTAGACTGAGTATGCAATTCTCTAAAGTTAAACCAGATCGTACAGACACAAACAGGAATTTCCAAGAAGAAATGTATTTGTAAACATAACTGAACTCCTTGCTTATAGCTGGTGGTCTACTAAGGCAGAGCACCAGACTCTCTCATTCATCTGGAAACACAAACCAGCTGCCTAGACAGTATTAACCCTATTGAAATTCTAATCCCGGCTGAACAGGCAACCCCTTTATACAACTGTTCTGAAGAACCTTCAGCCATTTCCCCTGTGGTGATTAGTAAGACATTTTATTAGCCCCAATTCTCATTTATTCCAATGTAAAGGAGTATTAGTTAAAATGGAATTGTACATATTAGCAAACAGTTTTGTTCTTCCAGATTATTATACTGTTTTGATATCAGAGATCATTAGGGATGCTTTTAAAAACCTGTAAAGAAGAAGAAACCTACAAACTCAATTTGGCAGCAAATTAAAGAAGTCCAGCTATATTGGAGATGTCACTGACACAAATTTGCAGACAGCAGAGGTGAAAATCAATGCAGGACACACACATCTTTCCAAGCAGCAATGAGACCAGCCTAGTTACCCTGCAGCATCTTAAGTGGCACTAGATGCCTGTTCCTCAGGCAATTACATCTAGCCATTCCTTTCTTCTACTCTAAAGGAATAATTACAAATTAGTGCTGGTTATTTTTCTCACTAACTCAAAGACAAAATGGTTTTCAATGAACTTTTGTTCTCTTTTATGTTTCACACATATTAGATTTCCAGTTTTCCTTCCTATGTTGTCCAGTATCATTACATTTATTATCTTCAACTCTGGTTCAATGGAAACAAAGCGCATTTCTATTTAAGCAACTTCATTAAGGACTTTCTACATTTTTCAGCTTTGTAATTAAAATCTATATGCAGACCTAGTTATTACGCCTATAAAGCAAAGCTGTTAAATATTCCTTTTTTTAAATTAATTTTCTTGCATATATAAAGTATATTCTCACACTTGAACTGAGCCAATACAACGTCAACACAGCTGGCACATGTTTCTTCTTTTGAAAGCTCAAACAAAACTTTGAGCACAGCTATGCTGCAGAAAGACAGGGCACAACAGACTTCAGAGAGAAAGGCCCAGGGTCAGTAGGGGTATAGGACCAAGATCACAGTTTGTTAAGGGGATATCTAAGGAAATCTGTCTCAGAATGCCATACCAGAGTTTGGTAAACAGGAAGCTGGAACTGAAGACTCAATAGGGGTAAGGCCAGCTACGGCTGAACTCTTACTTTGAGAGAAACATGATTGCGTATATGAAGATTGAGACATGATTTGGAAAGTTTTGAGATATTACTGTCATGATCATGAGTTCCTGCAGCTGGGCACTAATAGTGGTAGCATCTGAAAAAAAAGAACTGCATTCTCTTCAAATAAGAACATCAAAAACTACATAGTACACATTGCCATGCTAAATATGAAGACCTTAAATAAATTGTATCAACCAGTATGTATCTTCTAGTCTTAGCGCCTAAAATAATTTTAATGATAAATTAAAAGACAGTCACATTTGAGAACAGCAGGGCAAGGCCTCTGCACTGCTTCACTAGTGTGCTCCAACTGTGCTAATATGGGCACCTCTAGAAATGAAATGGAAGCACAGGTTTGGACTGGACTTGGTTTCAGGGTCTGCCAAAACATAACTACTCTGTGCTAATTTTACCATAGGTAAGCTTACAACATTCTCTCAGAAGAGCCACAGTTCCCTTATTCGCCTTCTACCTTCCTGAAGTTCAGTGTAAGCACTGTTCCCACTGCCGCTGTTCCTGCTCACTCCCAGTGAAAGGATATTGCCATGTGCTGCCACCACAACTGTGCAGTGCCTCGGGAGCAAGCCCACCTGCAACCCTCCTGCCTGCCAGGGCACAGTGCAGTGTGGAGGCTGGGCTCTGGGCAGGCTGCATGTGCCTGAGGTGCTCTGAGTTGCTTCATCTTTTTGCCATTCTATTCTATTCTATTCCATTCCCTATCCTTACTATGAAATAATCTAACATACCAAAAAATTAGAAAAATGTTTTACAATAGTTGACAAACACTGACAGATAAATTCAGTAAGTCTAGTAAGTTATACCAAGTGGTGTTATGCAAACTGTGCTACAAAAATACAAAGCATGGTAGTACAATAATAAATGAGAGTTTATAGAATGTGTATATTGTCTTAAATGTTTAATTACACAAACATTTTGCTTATGCAGCTTTATCCTTTTTAAGCTAAAAGCATGTATTTATCAGTGACATTAGAAGTAAAATATTCATAGAATATTCACATTTAAAAAATATTGATCACTTCATTTTACAAAACTGGTGTGTAGTAGGTTGCATATAAAATAGACATGCAGAGATGCAGACCTGACAGGCTGAGGCTGGTAACTACGCACATGTTGTACATGAGAAAGGAACATAATTAAGGGAGGCTGGCTTCATTAAAATGAGACAGTTACTTCAGTGCATAGAATAATGCAAAGCTACCTTAACAGTTTGGAGTAATTTTTGTAGATGTTCAAATAATAACATGACTCAGTTGTCTAGTTTCTTACAGACGTCACAGAGGAAGCATGTCTAGAACTAGAATTCTAAATTTTTTAATGAGATAAATGTCTGCTCCTGCCTTTGTTCACAGAATCTTTTTTTCCTGTGCATTTCCATGGAAATAAATTAATCTAACTGGATAAGTTGTTTTGTGGTTTCCTACAACAAAATGTCAATAAATACTACATTGCTAACATATGGAACAAAAAGAAGCCTTAAACAGATATCAATAATCAGAGGAAAACAGGCAGAAGAGGATCTCCACATGCATCATTTGGAAGCATTATATAATTTGCATGCAAATTAGACTGTTTTTTACTTGAAAAAAATCTATTAAAACACATAGGATCAATACAGAGAGACCAGAAGAAATTGCATTTACTATCAGGAAATGCGTATAGCATCCTTTCTTTCAATTCAATTCAAGAGCTTTTTAAATAAATTCATAATGCATCAGGATGTTTTGATATTGCAGTTTTCTAAAAAAACCCCTAAAGAATATGCATTATTATGCTTTATGTAATAAAAATTAATACACTGACTTTATCAGAATTTGGAGACAGTGTGAATAGTTTAAAAGGAAAGAAGAAAACAGTCATATGATTTCTTTTTCATCTAGATTTAAGTTTAACAAAGGGAGACCTAGCAAAATACATGGAAAAATATCACCACCTCCTATTCTAGTTCATGTTCTGCAATGGCTTTAAAATTTACTCAAGATGTATTGGATTAAAACATTTCCACAGACCAAAGAGTCACTTTTTAAAGTATGTTGTTATATAAGGAGCATTTTTCACACTGACACACACCAGTTCAAATATAACAAGAAATGCCCTCAGTCTGTCAGCCCCCCCAAATATCTTCCAAAGAAGAATGAACAAAACATAACAGCAACTTATCAAATCATACATATTCTATATTATAATGCTGATGATTTTTAATCAATCCAGAAATCTTTCACATCATTTGACTTGTGTCATCATAACAGGACTGTAATTTCACACAGTGCCACTATCTTTTTATGAAAAAGAACGGAAGAAATATCTTGTACTGTCATTTTGTCCTTTGTAGTCTAGAATGTGAGAGATTCCTTAATTGACATAGTGTCATCGCAAAAGTCTATTCTACATAATTACACTACGGCGACTGAAACCAGCTGTCAGCCATTCCATTACACTAAGTACAAACAGACATCTCAAGAAAAGTCACTGCTTCATGTGCATCAATTTAATATCATTCCTAATTTTTCTTTTAAATTTTTTTTTCCTTACTATTTTATTTAGTGACCTGGAATATACTACGATTAACAGAGAAAGCTGAATAAATCAGCACTTCTGAAAAACCTGGGGCCTCAAAGTAGTACTTAAAGATTAATTTTGATTAATATCTGTATATAATTATTACCAGTCACCTAGCAGCTGACTTCCACAATCCTTCATTGTATTAACAGTACCCCACCTACAGTATTCTACATATGAACTGTGACTTGTCGTTTTCTACAGTCTTTGCAATGGCATATAGATGTCTTTTGTTAATTTAGAGTTCCTCTGGCACAGAAAAAAACCCCATCATTCTGTTTTTCTCACCTGTCATAATCCTATGTCTCTCAACACCCTTTCTCTGTGGCAATCTTCTCTTCATTTATTTTGTCTTAGCAATTCCACAACTGTTTGTATCTTCTTTTCCTCTGTCTACACACCTTTCATTTTCCTTATTTCTAGTGTATTACCACAAACACGGTTTCCTTTACTCCCTCAATCTCCCAAACTTCAGATTTGCCCTTATCCCTTTGGGTCCTTCTCTGTCTTCCAGTTTGTTCCCTCTCTGATTTCTCCTTTGAAAAAAACAATTTCATTCTTGAAAATCCCACACGAATTTCCTTTGATTTCATTTAGACCTAAAGATTCCTCTGAAATCCTATAACTTTGCCCTGGGTTCCACAAGTTTCTCCGTACTGCTTCTGACATTAATTTCTCCCTCCTCCGTTTCCCTCCCAGTGTTCTGCACAGCCCAGGGACAACCTTTTATTCAGAGGGCAGCATGGGAATTGCTGATTTTGGGGACTGGGTTGTTTTTTGAGTTTGTTTTCCAATGCGGATTTTTCATTTGGTTTGGGATTTTTTTGGGGGGCACTGGGCTCTTTGTTGTTTTTGTTCTTTTTCTAATGTTGGCCTCAATATAGTCTGTTAAAAAAAGTTGATGTGTCAGTGCAAACCATCTTATCTTTATCATTAAGGGATGTGGGAGAAGATGGTCCTTCAGAACACAGAAAAAGCTGTAGAGTCAATGTCAGGAATCACTGTATTAATGCATGGCTTGAAATAAAATTGTGAGAGCTAGTCACAGAGGGCTACAATAAAAAAAGTGAGTTCTATGAGTACAGATAACAAAAAAGATACTTCTGTACTCCCAGTTCTCCATTACAGACTGAGACTGTAAAGGCTGAATCACTCATTCCTTATGCCTGTGCTGTGTAACAAAAGTTGATATCCCTGTGTGCACCAACATTGTTTTTCAATGCTACTACTCAAACCATAAAGGATCTGATAACAAAAAGCTCCAAGACTCTCCCACTGAGCAGTTCAAAGGTAAAGCATGTGAGGAGCTGCTGCTTTCTAAAGGGCTGCTTCTCTGGCACGATTTTGCTGAACAGGAGAAAAGCTGCATACCCTACAAGTGTTCAGGCTGAGAGATGCTTCTGGGAAATTGTAGGATTTTCTGCTGCTGTAATACATTTGCTTGTGCCAGTCCTAAAGGATGACAAGTGCTAAAGTTCCATTTTACAAATTCCTTCTTGCTTGACATATCAACGCAGGGAAAGGAGAGCATAAAATCCTAAAATCATTCCTGGTACTACTTCAGGGCTGGGGGGAACAGCTTCTCCTGCAGCAGCTGAACACGTTTGGACTTTCTTTAGTGTATTTTTTCTTTTTAAAGAAACAAACAACTATGACAGCACTTGTTCCTTATAAAGCAAGAAATACTGGTTTTGCAATGTGGTGGTATTTAAAGAGGACAGCTGGAAGTCAGAATTCTTGTTTGCCCTCTTCTAATGTTTGGAAACAAAAATAGTAACGTGTGCCTGGTGAATGTAAAGTCTGATCTCCGAGACGCAATTGCAAGCGGCCTTTATGAACTGAGAAACACGAACTGGGAAGACACAATGGAATAGATTATACCTTTATAAAGTGGAGTTGTAATCCAGTTTGTATGGAAAAAGAGAATGGAAGTTGTGGCCTAAACTCTACTGAGTCACAGCAGCTAACACAATACAGCGTAAGTGACATCGTTTCTCTCAAAGAGGCTCAAGGCTCATTGAGTCTGGCAATTCAATTACCCTCTCAACCCAGGAACAACCCTCCTCCCTTGTCCCTCTTCTACTTCAGAGCTCAGGTCTAACGGCAGAACAGCCTGAACAGCTACATTGTACATGGCCTGTAAATATCTAAAAAGCCTCAGGCTTAAGAGAACAAGAATCCCTGACCCTTTATGACTGCTATAGCCATTTCCCAACAAAACAAACCACATACAATAGAGCTTTTTAATACCTGACAAAGTAATTCATTTTCAGTTTACTGCTGTCTAAATAGTCTATATTAATAATGAATCATGTTTAAATAAATACCTGCATGCAATACTGCTTACACAAGGATAAGGACAGGGAATTTATCGAACACAATCTTCTCTAAACAAGTAGAAGAGTAACCAGCTGAAGCAAGTTTTTCAAGTGGGTGATGAGAGATTCAGACACGAATCTTCACGAAGTCTAGAAAACGCACCCCAATTCCCTGAATCTATTGACCTCAAACACCTGAATGTTCTATGTTTCACCTATTTATTTCTTCTAGAAGCTATCATACATATTTATAAGCTTTGGATTAGAAACGGAAGTTTATTTATACGATGAAAACAGCAAAAACAAATTTATCATTTTGAAAATGATATTCAATGACATGCAAATTATCCTTGATCACCTTAAGCAAGAACTTCAGTGACAATAATGCAGAAATTCTCATCAAGCTGAATATTCAGACTGCTGAATGATAATATCTTACTTATTATTTCAATAGAAGTTCAGCAAAATGCATAACAAAGTGAAAAATTACTTACTGGTTCCATTAAAAACTATCAAAATTATAAATTACATGTTTTAGTTTTCAAAAGCACACTATTCTTGTCTTCTGTCTGCTCTGAAAGAGTGCGGTGCAGGTACCAGCACAGCAGCAGAATGAAAGAGAGCAGAGGACACCACAGGAGCAGCCATGGTAGTGGGCTCTTACACAGATTCTGCCAGGTCATGATTTCAGGTGAATCATTTCAACTTTTGGTACCCCCCTCTGAACTTCCACCTTGCACCTTTGACAGAAAGCAAGAAGTTTCAAAATGCAGTACTGTAAAAACAGCAGTACGTACCTACAACTATAGAGAGATTCCATTAATAAAGTAAACCATAAGAATTTCCTGTAATTTTCTGAATAACAGAATTTGTTACAAGAGATATTTTATGGCAAAGGCATCAGAAACTAATACATCAAAAGGAAAATTCAACCCAGCAGACTGCAGTCATCAAGTCAAGGCTGGGTTCCCTCTGCGCTGTTAGTTTCCTTAAGTTGCTTGGGACATGAATCACAGGAGACATAGCCATTGACATGGAGGCTACAAAACAGAATCATAGACTGGTTTGGTTGGAAAGGAACCTTGAAGACCATGCGGTTCCAAATCTCCTGCCATGGGCATGCAGGACTCTCTAGCCTTATTTCTCAGCCCATGAATTCATCTACTTGGCAAGCATGTCCCTCTGGGGGTTTTACTAACTTTTAATTTTAGGAAGTTTCTTCTTTTGGTTTGGTTTTCTGGTTGTTTAGTTTTAAAGTGAGCATTAGAGTTGTTGCAGAGAAATGCTTCCACAATCATGCCATGTAAGATTTCTTCTTGTAGGGTAAGGAGAGAAAGAAGAGCATAAAACTGTACATAAACTCAAACTTGAAACTTGAATTAACAGAAGCAGTACTGATTTAGGCATGCATTTTTCCATTCTAACATCTTGAACAGCAGAAACCAAATATTCAACTTTTCAAAACTTCCTCTGTGTGAATGTTTCCTGCTGCTTACACAGCAACCAGACACAAACACAAGGTAAAAGCAGCTACCAAAGCTGTGTTATACCTTTTATCATAAGTTTCAGTGTGGATACAGAAGGTATTGATAGGTAAGGATAGAGTCCAAAAATGATTACATTTCAGTAATCTAAGATACTTTGGCTTCTTCATTAAAAAAAGTTATATCTACTGAGAGAATAGTACTAAGCTGCAACTCTTTTCTAGAGCAAGATATTCTGATAAAACACCGAGTGACCAAGTCACCTGCTCAGGGCAAAGCCAGTGTGTTACCCTGCATATGCAGCTTCCAGGAGGATTCAAAAGTCATCATCAAACAACCCAAATTCTGTAGGGTTTTCCACCTCACTGACCATCTGGCAGGTTAAATCTGCCTATTAGAATCAGTAAGCACGTACTCATTGGCTTCAGCAAGGCAAAGACTACTTCAAACCTTCAAGGCTGTTTACTAATATTATTCCTGTATAGCATTGCCAAAACACAACTCTCAAAGCTCTGCATTCACCCGACTTCTATTGTCTCTGCTCTGTAACAGAAACACAGAATCCAAAATTAATCTGCCTTTAAATAACTTACCCCTTCCACCAAGTTACAGAGGGACATTATATGTTATCTCCTCCCATGTACAACTTCAAGTCTGACTTTACCTTGTTTGCAATACTTGTGATGAATGACTTGATGTCCAGATTAGTTGGGCAACTCTTCTGACAAGGGGCATCTGCACACTTTAGGCATCTAGGAATAAAAGAAAATGTGTCAAGCAGACATGGAATGCAAGTGCTGCAAATAGTAAAAGGTTTACAAGTTAACATGCTAAAAGATAAGTCACAAAGCAATAACGCAAAACACAAAGAATTTCTATTTAAACTCTCAAAGCACTACATGATCATTACTGACTGTCATCACACAGATTAGTTATGTTGTGCTGACTGTACTTTACATAGGAGGGTACCATTTACAAGCACACAGACAGCAACTGTTGAAGTATTAGGAAACCCTCAAATTACATAGAGGTAATTTTTTTTCCCTGGAATGCATGGTTGCTGAACTACTGACCAGTTCATTTTTCTATTTGAAAACACTTGTGCTGCAAACCTAAATTTATTACTAAGTTATGGAAGTCTCATTATGGATTAAATGCTGAATGTTGGACCATCAGACTTACAAAAGCAACAGTATTTCCACAAAAGGAAATCTGGTCAGATATTTCATACATCTTACTGTATGTCCAAAGAATAGCTGATGAATTTACAAGTAATTTTTCTTTGAATTTCCAGTGATAAGTCTGTGACTTCTGAAAACAATGCAGAAGTCTTATGCATGCCCCCAGCCAAAATCCCTAGGACCTTCTTCCTGTCATTTCTAATGACGAAAGCTAACTAAGAAATAAGGTGACAAAACATCCTAAGTAATAAAGATTGATTTTCTGTTTCTGCATAGTCATACATGGGGGTGTGATGCTTGCACCACTCCCATCTAAGCAATAAGTCCTCAGGACAGTCTACACAACTTGCATTAAGCAAACCTTAAAAAAAGATAAAAGTCAGCTGCAGGAGTAAAATGGTTCTCTATTAGGCACAAAGGTATTAGAACACAGCGTTGGTTTTATAGATCAAGGATTATCACAGGTCAAATGCCTCACTACTTGTCTCAGAATTCATTAGGTTATTCCAGATGCTCTTTTGATACTGCTCTAGTAACAGTCAGAATTAATGTAAATTGTGGGTTTAAAAATGTATGCAAAATGAAATAAAATTTGGTTTTTACATATTATTTGAGCCCAGATACATAAGTTCCACAAGTCTACCTTAATTATTTTTATTCAGTGATAGGTTACAACACTGTGGAACTGAGTATTTTAAAACAGAGAAAAGCTGAAAGAGGCCAGTAGACTATATACAAAGAAATTAAGATTATATTAAAAGGAAATTACTGGAATACCTGCAACAAAACACTGTCCTGACTTTGTCAATCACACATATCAGGGGTTTTTTGTTGTCATTTTTACAGTTAAGGGTGGAATACAAGAGAAGGGACAGCTAGTTAAGTAAAAGATTAATTAGCCTTTCATCTTGTTATTCATTATAATCTAGCTGGGTATTGCAGACAATATGGCACCAGAAAAATTTGAAGGCACATGCAGCAGTGACTGTTTAGATTTTCTCACAAGACTTCATGGAAAAAAGGCCCCAGAGGATATACTTAAAGTAAACGGGTCTCACAGGCTCCAAAGGATGGGAAACCTGCAGAAGCCAAACCTGGGTCCAACACCACACTGGGTTACGAGTTCAGCTAGGTGGGTGTCAGAAAAGCATCGGCAGGTTTAGCTGTGGCAGCTGAACATAACACTGCCCAGCACTACCTGTGACAGGTACATGTTAAAAAGGTCTTAACAAGGAAAGGTAGGACAGGGAGACCTCAAAAGGTTGTGGTCTCTAAGCCAACAAGAATTTCTCCTCTTTAAAAAAAGGCAAAGTTCTAGTACTCAAAGCCAGCAAAAAAGGAGATGCACTGCACAAAATAAAACCACTATGAGGACTCAGATGAGCAGTTTGCCTGTGTAGGCAACAAGGAAATAATAGAACTCAAAATCATGGAATTAAATAAGACATGAATTCCATTACGATCTTTTATTCTTCACTTTCCTCAGTGATGTTTTCTTTAAAATACAACAGTCCTATATTAAAAATCAGAGGAAGCACACTGAATATAAAATGTATTCTGTGGATTATATATAGAACAATCTCATGTCAAAACTGCATGGCACCTGGCAGGATAAGATGTGTACAGATTACTCGTTCAGACTAGCAAGCATCTTTACCAAATTATTTCTCTTTTGATTTTTGAGCTGCTTCACAAATAACAGCTGCTGAAAATGTCAGCTGCTGGGAGGGGCAGGTAACACAAACTTGAATGTGAGCTTTGGGGAGGAGGGGAGGGTGCCATGAATATGCCAGTCCAGACTTTCTCCTATAATAATACCATCTTCCAGGCACTCTGCAGACTAAAGTGCACCAGGCTGCCATTAATCCCACTTATCACCATGACAGCTCAGTAATTACATGCCTGCTATAGCTAGGTACTGTAAGGTACTGTAGTCCTAATAAAACATCAAGCACTGTGCTGAATGCATGCTGGTGAGGTGTTTTATTAAACTTGGGGGGTTGATCATCAAGTGACATTAGTGTTGACCTATTTTTCTATCTGACAATAAATTATCTTTTGACCATACTATCACAGATATCACGGAGTGCATTTACTGTACAAAGGAGCAAAGGTATTGCATTCTGGTGAATCAGGTAAAAAGAATAAATATAGTAGAGTCACACACCAGAAAGTTATTACATAAATTGCTGCAAGTGATTGATCCTTTCAAAAATCACAGGCAAAATACCCTGCTTAAGGGAGCACAGCAACAATTACCATGAGCTTCAGTTCCACAGGCATATACCCCAGTGGAGAAACATAAAGCATTATACTTCCTTTCTTTTTCTTGAACTGTCCTCCCACCCTGAGAAACCTCACCTTTCATTTTACAAGGTTATTTTATTACTATGATTTTGGTTCAAAATATTGTAAACAAATTAGAAATTTAGATTAAATGTTTCTATTTCACCCGTTAGCTCCCAGCAAATTAAATTAAGAAGTGCATGCTCATTACTAAAAAAAACCCAAACAACATTCTGGACTACCTATGGACCTGTGCTAATCTGAGAATATATATCTCAGCATTTCTTAGTAAAAAATTTAGGAAAAATCCTACCAACTATCAGAAAGCACCCTATATTATGGATTCTTCTCCCACTGCTCATGGAACAGCATCTCCTTTAGAAACATAGGCTGTTTTGAATCTTAAAAGATACCACATTCACTTCACATGCATATTAATTTCCATATAAAAAGCACAGTCTTTGCACTGCAGAAAAGGAAGCCATAGCAAGATAATCTTCAGTTAACAGCTTTGTTGTACAGTTGTTGAAATATTACCCAACATTTTATTTTAAAGTTGAAATATCTGACCAACAGTCCCATTTCTAGGTATAGGCCAGCTCTTAACACACTTTTGCTTTCAAACAAAGAAGGAAAATTTAGTTGTATTGTTACCTAAAAATGCAGTGAACAATTGTCTATGTAACTGGTAATAACATCACCTGAAGTGCAAGCACGTGAATGCTGAAAGACCAGGGGTGAAACAGATAATCTGGAATAATATTCCTCAACAAATTGTAGTTGATAACCCATCAAATCTTCATGTATCACAAAACAGAGCAAATAACCTTTATTACGGTTACTGTTGGCAGAGGTTTAGAAGCAAATTGAATCCTAATTAATTTCTGCAGGACATAAACATTTTGAAAAAAGTCTTCCAGTTCTAGTACTTGTAGAAATTTCTAAAACTTTATCCACTACTCCAAGAAATAGCCCCAGTGAAGGTCTGTATGTACTTTCTGAGGCTTTGGTCAATTAACTTTTAGAGAATGGTAGAGCTAACTGCACCCAGTAAATAAGAGGTCAGCATGAACAGGAGACCCAACTTTGACCCAACCAAAGCTCTTCTTGGTTTCAAGACTCTTCCACCACTCTAAACCCTGAGCTGGGGACAGTAAGCACTGAAATAAGAAAGCTGCATGTCAGGAAAAAATTAATCGATTATTTCCAAATAAATCTAAATTCCAATTTGAATGCCCCTTGCCTTTGATGCCCAAAGTGAAAAGCATTACATAGCTTTTTCTCTCAAAGTTCAGTCCTTCAATTACTTATGGCTAATCCTGTAGCCATATCCCCATTTGGTCTTGCTTCTTGCTGTACTCAAAGAAGATCAAGGACAAACCTAAACTGAGATTTGGACACACATAGACTCATTTAATAAAGGCAAGGGATGCCAGGATAAAGATCCACTACTTAAATGGTAAGCCATTGGTGAAAACTTACTGTTGGCAGCTGAAAAAAAAAAAAAAAGCTGCAATTATTTTCCTAATTAAAAACAAACAAACAAAAATCCACACACCCAAAACTAACAGAACGTGGGAAAAATCCCACATTCTTTTGTCTTTGTGTTCATTGCATTTCTCAATGGAGAGGAGAAAAGGATTAAACAGTAACTGGGAGTTGTTTTGTCAGGTTTAAATACCAAAACACCATAACAGTTGATACATGGGTCTGATAAGTACCAAAGACAAATGATACAGAAATATTAGAAGTCAAGAAACAGAAAAAGGAATTCTCACATGCAAGGCCAAGGTTTCTGCTGTGCAATGTACAATGCAAAGTACAGTTGTGCAAACTACAGTGCGGCAAAGAGAACAAAATCTTAAATTAGAATCAACCATGAAAAGTAAGTTTGGATTACAAAAAAACCAAATCTAATTGCCAAGAAACACCACTAGTATAAAGGGCACCAGAAACTGTACAAAACACAGCAATACAGACAAGTAGATATCCTGGTCCTGGATATTCAATAGTGGGTGAAAGGCAGCAGTCTTTTGGGTTATATTGCAGAATGACATGTGAAAAATTATGTATGCGAGAAATGCCTGGCCTGTTAGCAATGCACAGGAGCTGTAAGAAACAAAACATTCAGTATCATGTAAATCGACAATACTAGCTCATATCTAGAAAAAGCAGGAAAGACTCCCACACTGTTGCTGCTGCCTCTTCAGTCACCTGAAGTCCTGTAAGCCTTCTGCAGATCCATAAAAATTGCACTACTTCTGTGTCTGTAAGTTCACATGACTAGAGGAAGCAAATTTTAAATAGAGGCACTTTACAGGATTAGAGACAGATGTGGCATTGCTGCTGGCAGTTACAGGACTCATAAGGGAGGTGCTTTTCATTGAAAAGAAGAAATCATCAGAGTAGAAACTTAGTCTTTAGACACAAAAACCTCCTACCCTAGTGCAGAATAATGGCACTTACAGACAAGGTTATTTTTGGACACTTAAGAGGTGGTGAATCATATGGACATAGGCTCCAAATCATTCTATTCATCAATGCCTCGTCTTTCTCTTTTCTTCTTTGGCTCTCTAGACAGCCATAATTCTTTTCTCATCTACTTCTGAATCCCCATTGAGTGCAGGAACTCTCCTCTCCTCTTTGCTTCTGCTTGGCTGTCTTCCTGTTTTCTGTAGTCTTTCTTCCCCATTTATCTGAAACTTTTCCACTTCTCTGTCCTGTAACTTTTTATCATCTTCCATCATAACTTCATTTTAATGGACAGCATTGATAATATAATAAAGGAGCCACTGTCTGTCATCAGGTATCAATGACAGTGGTGTAGGAAAGTGTGCACCAGTCATTTTACAGTCTATCTTCTGAGTTGTTGTCAACCACCATTCAGCCCACCAGAAACCTCCATTTCTGCACTAAAGCTGTCATGCCTAATGTCATGGCTTCAGCATACTTTGGACAGAGCTATCTTGGTCTGTGACCAGACCCACAAATGGAGCCTAGCAGAGGAAAAGCAGGTTGGTGGGATTTCCTCTTAACCCCTTGCTGAGCAGTGGGAACACAAGCAGGCTCTGTCTGCACTGCACTGTGGGAAGCAACCTGCTCCAAGACAGTTCATGAGAAGTTATATTCTCCTCAAACTCCTCCTGTCGTCTTACTGGGACACAGAATTTTTCACCAATCATTTTACAATATAACCAAAAAGATTGCTGCCTTTCCCCCACTTTATGTATATAACTTGTATATATTACTTTAATTGCATTTCTCCAATTTATAATGTTGCTGAATAAAGCTGTTATATAAATTAGAGGGATTAAAAATAGAAACACGGTTCTGCTTACAGAATACTGTAGCACAAAGCATGTATTTCAGCTGAGGCCAAATCAGAAAAACTGTTTATTCCTTTTGACTTATTAGAAATCTTTTTTTTTTTTTATATTGATGGTGAAAGTAATTTCAACCTTCCAACACACCAATGTTAATTCTAAGCATGGTCCCCTTTTTTTTTGTTTTAGGGTAAGGATTATGAAATTGCTGTGTTTTCGACAATATTAATCAACATTCAAAAGTCATTAAATTGTCCCAGAATATGTCTAGTTAAAGGTTTTATTGTTGCCAGCAAAATATTTTTATTTATTATGTTATATTTAATTATACTATCATGTAGAATATATATATAATTATATTATTATCTATAAAATACTATTTCTATTTATTTTTATTTAAATCTTTATGGTTTTAGTGTTACAAAAACCAAATACTTAAAAGTCAATCTGCAACTTCTCTGTTAACACTTGATTAAATTTCACACCACATATTAATCAGTATTTTCTCAACATCACAGGAACACAATAGAGTTTCCTGCTTATGACAATAAACTTGGTAGTACCTATACTATTCCAGTAGTGTAAAAGACACACAAGAAACCCACTTGTTGATAAAACACTGATAATATCTATTAGACCTCGCACTGTGCTCTTCAAGTCCTTGAAAGCAGCAGTTTACCTGCCAAAGCAGCCACTTGTGGCCCAGCCACACCTGGCCTTATGGAGCTTTTTAAACGGGTACATTTCTGCTCACCACAACAGTGATCCCTTTCACATAAGAGACAGCTGTTACACAATGTTCAATATCCTTTTAATCCTCTATAGACCATAGACAGAAAGGTTGACAGAACTGACAGTTTTTATTATGGCTTGTCCTGTACACAATCTTCTTTCGCCTGGACTATTCTCCCAGAAGTGTTACAGATTTTTTTACTTGTATCAAGTATCCTTTCTAGGGTTTTTAGGAGATCAGAAATTAGCTTCATGTGGCATGATTCTCGTCCTGTGTAACTTACCTTTCCAAAATATGAAACACTTGTTGCCTTTCTATCTTAATGTCAACAAAAGTCCTCTGGGTTCACTTCAGGAAAGATACACTTCACAAGTTTAGTCAATGTTTTTCTCCCAAAATGCCTTCATCATCTATGCACATCTTACAAACACCACTCTGTTCAATATATCAATATCAGGAGCACGAATCTACCATTTATTTGCACTGAAAAAATTGATTAAATTTAAGAACAACATTTATAAGCAATCTATGATACAGTATAACTAAAATGCATCAATTGAAAATTTAAGAAAATGTTTTCAATTAAAACTACAAAATCCAAAGAAATGGACTACCTCACTACAGCACCACAACGAGTCTTACAATTTAGACATGCCAGCAATTCTATCACAATTAACAGAAGAGTGATTTAAACAAAACTTCTATGGAGAATTAGTTTTGGGAAAGGCAGTAACAGCATATTAAGCTAAAGCTTCCCTTTTTACGATCTGAGCACCAAAAAATTCCCCAACTCTCTTTTTTATCACGCTGCAATTATCCACAGATGTGACTGAATGCTGATCTAGAACCCTGCCACTCACAAGTCAGGCTGCACTGATCTCTGCACACAATGCATTTCCCAACTCATGATGCTAATATTAGCAAGGGGTAGGAAGGTGGAAGAAAAGACAGCAAAAGACCAGGAGGGTTTTAGCTTTGCTGTTGGTGTCACCTGAACATTTGATCCTACACAAAGCATAATCTGGAGGCAGGCAAAAGCAGAAATTAAATCATTTGACTTCAGAATAAAACTAAAAACTTCAAAGGGCTCAGTTGCTCTTGCTTTCAGATTTGCAGAAACAAAAAAGAATGATCTGTTTTGGCTGCTACTACAGTTCAGAATTCCAAAGAAAACTGAGAGGTCAGTCACCTTTCCAGGGCAAACCTGATAAAGATGCTTCTTCCAATAGAGGAGATAAGTCATTGACCCCAGCTGACCATCTTTTTCCAAGTGTTAAAACTTGGAAAGAAAGGCAGAGTTTCCTTAGTAAATCAAGCTCAGTCCTTCCAGACAATGAACACTCCAGTTCATTATCAGACTGCTTAACTGTGCTCTATTTTAATATATGTAGCCCCCAGTGGGACCCAGTCAGACCACTCGACTTCTTATAAGGAAAAGGTTTAAGCAGTTTCTTAAGCCGGCCTCATGCAAGTCTTCCAGAAGTGAGCTCCCAGAACTTCAGTGTCCTCATCCTTCCTCACTTAAAATTGCTGCAGCTGCGATTTGAGAACCATGTGCCACTATTCCTATCTTTTCCCTCTTCTGGAAACTGCGAGAATTCAGCAGAGCATCCTAAGATTTAATATTTTGTCTAGAAATTGCATGTGTACAAGGACTGTCTTTTCATCCTCTCTTTCAAATAAGGAGGTTTGTTTAAGATACCTTAATAAGTGATACTGTAACTTGTTAATATGCTCAGTCATTAAGACCCAGAAAACAAGGAAATCTGCCTGCTATTTCAGTTCTGATTTTTTACACTGCAAATAATTGGTACATTTTTTAGTCATATGAAAATAATGTTACCCTGCTTATAATATATAGGCATCTTTTTAAAAAGGTGGCATTTTCTTTCATGCTTTGATGTTTAAGATAATTATTTGGCTTTGCTTTCTACCCTAAATTTACTCTTAAAGATTCAAAACCAGCATCCCCTCAGCAAATGGAAACAGCTTCGTGACACAATTACAGAAATCACAGAGGGAAACTAGAGGGGTGACCACAGAGTGAAAACAAACCCTGAACAAATTACACCAAGAATCAAAGTTGCATTCTTTATATTTTGAGTTTAAAGATGAAAGTAACATTTTCATAGTAGAAAGTTGAAAATTCAGTCTTAATTATTTGCAAGAGGGAAATACACGTACTCATAAAGACTGATTGTTCTTGTATATGCTATATCCAAATTTTGCTATAAGCACCTTCACTGGGAAAAATTTTATAATATTCATGCATTCACAGTATGATGATAGGAATAAATGACATCCCTATCCAGACTTCACATTATGTGAAACCAATATATCATTTACATTTTTTTTTAGCTGGGCATCTCCCCCAGCTAAAAAACACCAAACCAAAACAAAGCAATAAAAAAACCCCCACCAACCAAACAAAACAGACAGAGCCTTTCTGTAGATCACCAAATAAATTTAACACCTGACCCCCTTGGTAGCAAGGCTGTCTAGAGAAGCACCCCACTGTATACTTGTACCTCTTCACAGCTTCCTTCTTCCAGTGCAGAAATCTCTGACATGCAAATCTCCGACATGCACACTATTTCAGCACTTTACCAGGCACCCCAAAATTAGGACAAATAAAAAGAACTGTTGTTAAAATACCAGGACCCAAAGGATCTAAAACATGAAATATATACAAGGATTTTGAGAGGATAACCACAGGAAAATCTTTTAAAAACAGCTTGATTTCTGAGCACTACAGCATGGCCTTTCAGGTCAATGTATACTGGCAAAGAAAACTCCATCTATGAGCTAAACATAGAGAAGACTCTGGACTCTCAATGTCAAGAAGGCTTGGGGAGAGTAACTTGAGAATAAACAGTGTTTGCAAAAATAGGACAAATATTTGTTACTAAAAGGAAGGCACAAAAATCTTGCATTTTAGGTTTCATCTTTGTAAGCTAAGCAGGGAGAATTTTCACATCCTTTTAAGAAGATTATATAAAAGAAGTTTTTGTCACATTTCCTCCCATACTGGAGTTAATGGCATACGAATGAATACATTTTCTGTGATGGTTCAGCAGTTAAGTGCTGTCTGGAAAATATTAAAAGAAATGTTGGTTTGTTTTTTGTTTTTTTTTTTTTTTCCAGAGAAGCACAGCTTTAAGAAATCTTAGGATGCATAAAAAAAATTAATCTGTTGGTTCACGACAGTTTGATAGATCGCTTGTTCTTGAATTTGTGGCATTGTTCTTCTTTGTACATGCTCAAATTGTTAGACCTACATCAAATACAGCAATCCCAAGACTGTAAATGTAGTGTGGCTGAAAAAGTACACTTTTCCCATTTCCCAGAGGCACTGCATTTTCAAAAACCTGCTGGAAGGATTTAAATATTCTCTTTTGGTAGATAGTTTTGCTTGCTACAAATGAGCAGATGTCTGCCTTTTGGCAATTCTTTTTTATGCAGTTATTTGAAAACAATTACAGAAAAATATTAAAATTTTTATATAAAAGAAAACCTCCACAAAGATCTGCATTTCTCAGACTAGTCACACAGACATTTCAGAAAGCCTATTAATTAGCACAAAATGCTTCTCCTTGTCCACCCTCCATTAGTACCTCCTCTACACAAAATCACACAGAGTACCCATTAGCAACTCCCCAACTGTTTCTGCATCCCAGACTTAGATGCTCTGACTTTAGCATTGCTCTTTCTAACCCAGAAGCATTAGGGTTTAATGAATGCATCCAATAACTTCCAGAGTTTCATACCTCGGGATTTGCAGAATCCTATAATATCAACACAATCACAGGTATAGCTTACTTACCAGTGTCTCTTTTCCTCAAGAGTGAGGGATGCCAATTGTTTTCTTTACTCCAGGTGAATGCCCAAGTCTGCTGGCTGCAAACTCAGATAGCTCTTATTAAATTTCTCAGCAGTAAGAATCCTGAAGCTCTGTACCCATGCTACAAATTAAACCAACAAGAAAACCTCCCTGACAGCTGCTACTGTCACTCTGCTCCATTCCTGCATCCCTGGCTCCAGGATGTCAGGAGGCAAGGCTATCTATTGTTCCCCCGTCCTTGGCCAGGATCTGATCACAGCAGAATATATTCCAGTTTGGGGTTACTGTAGACCAGTCAGAGTTTTGATTGTGAATGATGCTGCTGCTTTATCAGATTCCTTTCTGGCAGGACTTGCTTGGTTAGCAATTTTAAAAGCAGTTAGCTCACTTTCATGAAGGTATCTTGATATTGCCTTCCAAATTTTAAGCAGGAGAAGGAAAGATACTTTGTGTTAGAATCCCACTACAGCCCATTTCAGGTATATTCAGGGGCTGTATTTTCTATGATGGGCTGGATGGAGTTGAACATTGCTCAGTCAAGAAAGGCTCCCAAAGACCCTAGAGCTACTTAGGTTTCATCTTCAGTCTCTGATTGAAGTTAGTCAGTTCAACAAAGATTATCAATATAAATTCAAACCCACATTTGGGTGTTTGTGGTGCTGTCAATATGTGTTCAAGCGCATAACATGAAGGAATGGAACAGAGGACAACAAATGCAACTAAAGGGCGTTTAGTCACTTCTAATTTAGTCAACGCAATTTGTTTTTCTTTTGTGAGCCTAGAATAGCAGAAAGATAGAATTATCCACTCTTTAATTTCCCATTTCACTGAGGATGTGAAATGTACTATTAGTACTCTTATGACTAGAAACAATTTCTTGGAATTAGCCTCTACTTATTGTTTCCTACACTGAAGTAATTTTAGTGCAAAACCAGATGGGATATTTTTCCAATCATAAGCAGTCTGTCTTTTTGGAAATGAAGACAGGAGTAAAGAACAGTAAAAGCTCTACCTTTTATTCATCCCTTCACTTCCTTATTCATGACCAGGATCTTTAGCCCCCTCAAAGAGCAGGAGCTTTTCAGAGAGACAGGAGTTTGACAGTTATCACCCAAATAGAATTAAAAAAAAAAAAAATCAATTCCCAAAATGCAAAAAAACAATTCAAATCAGAGTAATTAACAGCAGAGTTCCTGACAATATTTTGGAAGACCACTCTACAAATCCATTTCGGTGCTTTACACATGCTAAGATCCAGTAACCTAAGTTATACTCATTTGCTTACAAAACACAACCATGCAAAACTCTTTCCTCAATTCAAAACAAAAGCAATAGAAATATGCACAATAAATTAGATACAGCAAAATAACCCTCTCTGGTTTCAGCAAAGAGGGAGTGACACTGCTCTGGAAAAATGCTCTACTGATAGCTCAGCATGATCTTTCCTAAAATATACTTGAATATGTTTACTAGCACTGTGCAAGATGATGTACTGGCAAAAACAGTTAACACTGAACCACAAATGTCAAAACATACTAAGAACATTATGTGATACATTATTCTTTTTTTATTGTATTTGTTCACTTGCTAATTTGCACAATTCAGTAATTCATAAAAGAGTCTCCCTAGCATTAGTGCAATTTAGTGATTTTCTAGCACATAGTTAAAAATACATGTCAAATGTATACTATACTTTGCATGTTTGTTGCCTTTGAGAAGATGAAAAAATATTACATGATCAAATGAAATTCTTGGGTGATGATTTTGAACCTGAAAATAGCTCTACACAACTGCCTAACATATCTCTCAACATCAGCCTGGTGAGAGTATATCACTCACCAGCATTTTTCTGCTTAGCATGAAAATATAAAGCTATTTTTTTCTGAGTTGCTCCTGATCACACTACTATTCACATATTTTAAACGGAAGTTATCTCTTCACTGGATGAATCCTATTACTGCCACACCAGTAACATTGTACCTGTCCTTCTCTAACACACACTTTTGCCGTATATAAGCCAAAGACATTGTGTAGAGATAAACCTAAATTAGATGCAGGTTCCATGAAAAAAATTAAACAACATATTTTGGTTTTAGATTCAGACAAAAAAATCATTCAACTGTAGTTCAACTACAGTATTGCTTCGTATGCACCATCATTTTTGGAGGAAGAAAGGTTTTTCTTAATGCATCTACCTCATTACTACGGTCTGTGTACTATCTACACAACACACACACTGCAAATAATATTATGAACATTTTAACTAAGTTTTATGTTCCAAAAGAACAAGAAAACCAGACTTATTTTCAGATGTTTTGATTTAGTGTTACCTTTCAATTAAGGCAAAAAAACCAAAACCAAATTCCAGCATTTTCAATACTCTTACAATATATGCAACGTAAGGCGTGGGACTCAACCCAACTCAATCAGAAGAGCTGAATTATTTTCAGTCATCAGCCATGAATTATGTGTGACAAATGCCCTCAAGTATTCCATCCTTTCACACAGTCAGTTCATAATGGCTCTTGCTAGTATCTGTTAAATATTTTATGAATTTATCATGAATATAAAGTATGACATTACTACCTTATTCTTTGAGAAATAAGAGATTCAATTACTGACACACTGTATCCAGGGGTGGGGAAATATAAGTTGGAAAAATGTCGATTAAGAGAAAGAAAACAAAAACCCAACAGCAGCAAGCATTAACTAAACAAACACCTTGCTAGGCCAAGTTTTTCATGCCAAACCTATTCCAAGTGGCCAAGTGTTTCAGAGTGCTACAGACACCAGTTCTGGGACGAGTACTTATAGCACAGAAACCTACAGTCTGCTGTAAACCTACAGCAGTGCTGAAAACACACTAATATTAATTTGCTGATTTTTCAGAATCTCACATTCTCCTTTTAAACAAAAATAGGTATTTGAGTAATATTCCAAAATGAAAATGTTTAAACTTGCATAGTGTTTCATGAACATGTATGCTCTGTTGTGCTAAATCATTATGTTGGTACATCTTGGGTTATGTGACAAACATATTTCTAAAAACTGTTTTAACACAACTGGGCTGAATTTCTCTACAGCTACAAACTGCTATTTCTTTAATAGAGACCAGCAGCATTTTCACAGGCTCAGAACCCAGCCTTATACCATAACCTGAAAATAGGTGACACAACTTCTGCCTCACTAGCCAAGAGATAAAAGCACAGATACCTGAACCCAGTGTCATGAATCAATGAGCCACTTTTCAAAAATTTTATTTTGAAAACCATGACTTCTTGCTAACATAAAACATAGTTGCATAGTGACTCCTGTGATTAGTGTTCATTGTTACAGTTTTAAATGCAGAAATCTAGTTCCTTAAAATATAAGGGTCTTTGATTTGTTCTGAGACATCTCAGCAGCCCTAAGAACACAACTGACTCTCAGCGTATTGTCCAACCCTCAGCATTGTTCAGCTTGTCCTTGGGGAAGTGGGCCAGGTGAAAGCAAAGCCATAACCCTTTACTTTGAATCTGGAAATAATAAAGCTAGGTCAGTGCCCATAACCACATATGAAAGAATTAGCTCTGTCCATTTCTTATTCTGCCAGTTAATTTAGGCTCAGTATGACGTTGAGATATTTTCTGTTTGCCCACAGAGACTGTGAAGTGCCCATTCTTGGAGGCATTCAAAACCTGGCTGCACACAGCTCAGGGAGATCTGCTCTAGTCAACACTGTTCTGAATAAGAGGATTGGATTAGACAACCTCCCCACGTCCCTTCCAATCTCAGCAAGTGACTCTGATAGTACAAGAGATAACTAAACCACCTGCTTGAAGACCATTTATGCCTGCCTGCCTTCCCAGGGTCCCTAGAGCTATGGTAACCCCCATCAACACAGAACTCGGACAAGGCATGTTCACTCCTGTACAAGAGACTGTGTTTATCTACCCACATTTACCCAGGCAGTCACCCTCAGCAAAGATCCTGAGCACCTCTCACTCTTGCTTTGTACTCCTCTCCCCATCCAGATACAAGGCAATGAAATATTATTTCAGTTTTGACAACGAAGGACAAGGGTAAAGAATATGTTGGCAGTTTCAGCAACCGGCAGCACAGAAACCACTTGCATCCCAGCTTCCCGGGCAATCCCAGAACCCCCAAGTTGTCCCTCAATCCTGAGTGCACCACTGGACCATCAAGTTCAATGATATTGTCTTGCTTAACAACACCTTTCTGAAAAATTTTATTTAAAAGCTACAGTGATAAAGAGAATAACTCCCAACCTGTTGCTCCAAGCAAACAAAATCATGATCCCAGGAAGTAAATGAGATGTCTGTCTTTAACTTCAGTGAACTACAAGGCGAAGTTGTAGCAATATTTTTGCTACTTTTACTTGTATTTATTCTGAAGAGCAAAGCCAATTCAGAAATTCCCCAGAATTTAGGCTGCAACTGAACATCAGCAAGACTGCTGAACGTCAGATGAAGAATTATTGTCACAGACATTAATATGAATGTAAAAGAGAAAAGTTCCATTTTTAGACTTCTGTTGAAGTTGGAGGCCTATTGGTTAGACTTTTTTAAAGGAAAAATAACCTGTAAACAGAGCCAGTACATTTAGAATTCAGAGAATGAGTTCCTTAATGACATTTTAAAAATCTCCTTTGATAAAAGAAAATGCCTTAATAAATAATGTTGGGTTACATCAATTTTTTTCATATCATACATTTGTGAATGAACACTGACTGGAGCACCAAGGTAATTGTATTTAAAAATTGCATGAGAATGAAGTGAAATACAGTTATTAAAAAACTCCTATATTTAAGCATGTCAAAAGAAACAGTTGTTTTCCATTATAAAATCTCATAGTATAGAACATATCTTTTTTCAACCTCTGTTAGATACAGATGAAGCCTCAACAGTGAAGATCATCATTATGGCTTATAAAATGCTTTTTATATTTAGGGTGAAAGAGATGTAACTTGTGAGACATCTCAAGTGTCTAAATTGTGATTATTTTATTTTTTTTTTTACTGCTCAGAAAGGTCTTGCGACCAGCACTGCTACAAGTCCACAAAAATTTTTGAAGATATGCCAAATTCCTGTTATTATTAAATTCATATTTAGTATTTAACACTGAGAAAACTAAGTAGACTTATTTGCTCTTATTACGGTTCTTTAAACAAAAAGCACAAAGTATGTTTGAAATTACTGGTAAACAGGAAAGACTGGATATCTTTACACATTTACAATAATCAGTTCACTTTACATTGTCCTCCACTACATGTAAGTACAGCAGTAATTATTGCAATAAAGAATATACTCTCACACTAATGAGAAATCCTACAGAGGACTTTTTGAAGTGTCTTTCCCCTAATGATTCTCTGATCAACTTGCAACAGCAATCATATAGGAAGTATCTAGTAGTTTCTGCATCAGTTTCATGACAAAAATAAGGTGTAATTTAGCATGGGTACATACCGCGTCATTACCTCAAATAATCATTTTATTTTACATCTAAGTTCTGGGGCTCTGTGTTAGGATTGTTTTTAAAGAAAAACAAAACCCTGAACATTAACGCATGTTAACAGACTACATTCAAAATATACTCAACAAAACAGTGCTCTGTACACTGTGATTACCACATGGAATAAAATTATTTAACCTGCCCAAGTATATCACTAAACATATCAGAAACAGTATTAAAATGAAGCTGTCGCTTTCTTCAGTTAAATAGGAATCCAAACAATATTCACAGTTTCTTCCCACAAAGTCACACAAATGTTTTCCACTGTATGAAACACTTTGAAGACATTCTGAATGGTAGAATATCACTTCTTGTCTGAATTTAATGTCAGGTAACTTTCTTGCTACACTGTTGTCTCTCAGTAGTCACTACACACTGTAATAAAAGAAATAAGAATCCCTTGTGTTGATAAAATACAGTATGTCTGAAGGGAGCAAGCATGTGTACATCTGTTTAAAATGGAATGCACAAATCAAATGTTTTATTTGGATTGGGGCTAGCATAACTCAGTAGCTAACAAAAGCATTACTGCTATCCCAAGGCTGCAGTCTGTAAACACACAAGTTTGAAAAGCAACTATTCCGAACGAAACCTGCACTCTCACCTGTCGTACAAAGCATGCACCTGTCTGATGCACACAGTGAAACTGAAGTTTGACTATGGTACTAACAGTTCTATCGAATGACTCCAAAGTTATTCAATAAAAGGGAATTTGTTAGAAGGAAACAAGACCTTTCCACCTAACAAGACTTATATTCCCTCAAAATACTTTAGCAATCTCTAAATTAAAGCATCTGTGGTATTAAAAGAGGCTCATGGATGATAGGCCTCAGAGTTCCCCTATTTTTAGCCAGCATGTTGAACACATCTTCCTGACAGAGCCACACTGCCAAAAGGCAACTTAACTCCAGAGAAGAAGCCCTCCTGCCTCTAACCATCAGTCCCTTCTGAAAGTTGCCTTTTAGTGCTGTAATTTCCAAAGTACTTCCAGCCTAAAGGCAGCCAAGCTAGGTGACAGGGGGTGTTAAAACTTGCAGTACCTAGCAAGCTGCAAAGTCTGTGTTTCAGTGAAACTTTGCACTAAGAGGTGATAAAGTCTCCAAGAATGTCCTTGGAGCAGTGTAAGGCTGCTGTAGGGAAGCCTCAAATTACAAGACATTATATGTAATGCAGAAGAAACACAAGAAGCTGAATTTTCAGCACTTTTTGAACTGTTCCTAACATCAGCAGCTACATTATAAACTAAAAGTTTGACTTATATCCTGGTTGAAAAAAAAAAAAAAAACAGACAAATAAAACTACCCAACAAACCACCATATTATTTTGATCTATAATACATGATGAAAGCCTACCTTCCCTTTGAATTTTTTCTCACCTTTTAAAGTATCAATGCTAGTGTAAACAAAAAAATTAGAAGAATTTTTTTGAAAGAAAGAACACAACAGAAAGTTCTTGCCATCTTTCCCCTCCTCCAGAAAAAGCCTGGTGATGCAGAGGATGCTTATAGGATGCTCTCAAGGTAACCAGGTCCAAGCCACAGTAGAGCCAGGAATTACATGAGCAGCTTTTCACTTGAACGATGGTCCCTTACCTTGACTGCCCAGCACAAAAGCAGTGCTGTACTGCCACATTCAGAAGAGCAGCATCACCCTACCAGCTAATTAAAAATCACTGGTCCTTGTAAGTCTCTCTAAAATAGGTACATGCACATCTTAAATGCTGTCTCAAACCAGGCAAACACTTATACTGGTAAGTGGCATGCCGGCACATAGTTGAAACTCATGAGTTTCTAACAAGTCTGCGGGAAACCAATGGAGTTATTCCCCATTCCAGAAATGAGTAGGTAATATACAGATTTCAACACTAAGCATTTATCAAGAACCATCAGCAAGAAAAAGAAACAAGGAAATACAAAAACCAGAATATGCCCAGATATAAGTCATAATTAGATGTATGAGATGAAACTGCTGCCAGTTAACAGAAGACGCAAGACAGTGTAGGACCCTGTAACCTTCAGTACATGAAGTGGCTCAAGAAAAATTCCTCCCAGAAGTGGTTCTCTTAAAACTCAAAACTAGGCTTGCCTGGAAATATCTCTACCACAAAATGCTACCAGAAAGAATTTGGAAGCTGGACAACTGTACATACTTTTCATATCCTTAGTACACCTTAGATAGGGAAGGAATTACCCACATGGAATTCTCACACAGCCAGTCCTCACAAATTTCACCTACATCCTACCCTATCATAGCTAGAGTTGCATTTCTAGGTCAGTTACACATAAGATTATGTGTATTCAGCCATTTTTCCAGAACCAAATTTCAGTGCTTCACCCTCTCTGCCATGCAAAGTAGCATATGAAACTTTGTCCCAGAGTACAGAAAACACACATCTCTCACAACACTGAGTAAAGAGATGTTTTCCAGATCTTCTAAAATGAGCACTATGTGTACTGCTCACAGAGGAGTGGACCATACATCCACTGTAATGTCCATCCAGCAGGCAAGTTACAGCCTACAGATTCATTTACTATATTTAGTATTGAACTATATGTATCAGGATTGTAAATGCTGTAGTCCCCACATGTAGATCTAATTCTAGTGCAAAACAGTTTAGTCCAAATATTTTTATTGGTCGAAGTATGACTGCATTCAATAGTTTAACAATATAGAAAAAAAAAAAGTCAAGAGTTCCTACCAGTAGAAGAAACAGATCATTTATTTTAAAACACAGAGAGAGGAAGAAGCCATTGGTAACACAAAATGTCATTTCCATGGTGCACAAGTATTCTGGGTAATTCCTGCTAAGGTGGTTAGACTATTCAAGTTTTAATCAACAGAGCCCTATTCTGCTGCAGATGCTAACATCTGTAAAAGTTTTACCTCCTTCAGGCATCGTAGCACCTGGAGAAGCCACAGGCAAGGTAACACAGAGTCTTCCTGACATTGCTGCAGCAGCTGTCTGCTCAGGAGGAGGCATATTCTGACTTGCACCAGACAGCAGCATTGTACAAACCCACACTCCCTCTTATCAAATACAGTCTATAAGCAACACTAGGAATTCTATACTGAGAACAAACTTACTACACGATAAAAATATCAGAATTCATTAGTGAGATGTACGTAAAGCTTTGAATTTTGTCACACGGGTATAGATCTTGATTTGGCAATTGTTTCATGTGGCAGATATACCACTAACAAAATCATACTATTTGTGGTGACATTGTAACTTCTAACAGTGCAATATCTTTGATTTAAACACATAAATTTTAACAGGACTGTTGTTTAAAGCCACAACTAAAAAGCTGAAAAATATTTATTACACATGAACTTATTTTCAGGACTTCTCTTTTCAGTGGGTCTACTAACTGTAAGTAAAAAGATAGGCACTTATGAGGAAACATGAGTACAAGAACCCAATAAAGATACACTGGACACTATAGACAACTGTTCATGCTTCACCAGTCCAATCTTGGAACAAAAGACAAATATTTTATTCTTGTTTGAAAGCACATCCCAGTTGCAAGATGAGCACCAAAAACTTCCCCAAAGTGAGTTATAGAGCTGTGAATATAGCAGGATCAGTACAAAGAAAAGACTGCAGCCCTTCCCAAAGTGAAGGTCATACCATGCCACACCACAATCATAAAAAATAACAGGTAAAAGCTTGAAATATTGGACATGTATTCATTGGGATTTCTTTTACAACTGTATCCTAATAATAATGAGCACTTTTCGAGGTTAAAGTCCCATCCGATTTGTCTGCATGGAAATAAACGTTAATATCAACAAACAACACTGCAGTGGCAGAAAAGGTACAAAGCAGTCTCATCACACCTAGGTTTTCATTTGTTATTTACTCAAATCCTCTCCAAAGCCCTAGCACCCCAGTACACATTCATGAGGTGCACTGGGTACAGAGAGGTATTTTCATCAGCAACGTGCCCAGGAATATCAGAAGTTACAAAAAGTGAAGAAGTACTCAAGTTTCCCTCAACTTCACAACACCAGAATGCTATGAAATAAAAACAGAGTGCAAGGCTGGTAACTTCAATACGTCTCCCAGATCCACCACAACAACCCGATTTCGGAGTACCATTCCACAAAAATCTCTAGACATTAGGATTTTTAAAAGATTTTCCAGAAGGTGAGAGCAGTCTTTCAGATGTAAAACACACTTAGGAAACTTACTCACTTGGCAGAGAAGATCAACTTCTTTTCTTTACCTCGGTCTGTAAACATAGGTAAAACTGACAACTATCACTCTACTACAGTCAGTGGATCTACTACTACCCATTGATCTCAATGGAGTGATACACAAACTAAGGAGACAAGAAATTTTACAGATTAGTGAATTTGTAGACTCCACCATTATTAGTTCAGTACCACATTGTCATACTTGGCTCCGGAGGGGACAGGCATACCTCTCCCTTTTTGAACACTGCTTTATTGTACTATTTCCCTTTCACTCATGGCTCTGCTATGCAGAGTAGTATTTCTGGATCTGTCTGCTTCAGTTCTTTAGTGCAGAATGCACTTCCAGTCTCTGTCCAGTAGATCCAGTGAGATGATCACTTCATAAACACATCCATACACCACATTCACTCCACACTAATAACACCTACACCTAAAGCAATCATCTGGCCTTTCACATCCTCATCCCAGTGATATCAGAGTGGGAAGTGGCATACACAGCTCCCAGTCATTCCTTACACTGCTTCAAGTCTCCACAGCAGTCTAAAACAGAGATGACACTGGGATGGTTCCTATCATAAAATCCCTCTCCCATGGTCCAGGGCCAAGTAATGTATCCAGAGGAATTATTTTGATAACTTATGCTAATACTGAAATTATAATATAAAACAAGGTGTTAGAAGATGAGTGTAATCAAAACTCAGAGAATACAAAACTAAATCTCATTTTACTTCAAAGGAGACAAAGTCAGTTAGCCAGGCAGACATCCAGTTATTGATCCACTCTCATCTGAAGATTTTGAATCAAATTATTAAATCAAGAAGAGTAAGAGCTCAAATATGCCCAAGGGAGAGAGATTCTTGGGGGTTCCTGACAGATATGTAATTTTTAACAGAGCTCTTAGACTCCCTGTGGTGATCCTCTGTCATTTGCTTACATTTGTGAAAAACAGAGAGATGTGAATGATGAAAAAAACTTGTGGATACAACCTAAGGGGCCTTGAAGTCTAAACTGAACCCAGCCATCCTAGATTATATCCCCTTGAGCTGTTTCTAATTCACCTCAACACAAACAGGACTAGAATGATAACAGTTATCTTGAGAATTGCAATACACCTACTTGCACTGCCACAGACATGGGAATTACCTTCCCTGAAATCACTTGGGTGACCCTGCGTAGTGGTTCAGGCTTGAAGATACAGAAGTAAGATTGGCATTTCTCACCATTCCAAAACTTAAGGGATATTTTAAAATATCCTACCTTCTAATCTTACATTCAGCAGTATAACCTCTCATTCAGAAAATTAGCTTTTATTTTGTGTCACTCAGGCACGTGCTATTCCTTTTCCATGAATTCAAAATGCAAGTATTGAAGCAGTATTTTTGACTGCTGTTTCATCTTCAAAAGCAAGACTTGAGCTTTGAAGACCCAAAGTCAACTAAAGCTGAATTCTTCAACCCAACCTGGATATTCATACTCCTAGCACACACTAAATGGACAGAGTAGGTAGGGTTGCATCTAAGAGATTCTCAAATAAACAGCCAAGGTGCTAGCTGCTAAGAGTTAAGTTGCTAAATATCTGACAGGGTCAGAGACAAACCAGAGCCATGCCTTCCCTTTACCAAAGGTTACCACTATGCACTTGCTCATGAGGGAATAAATTTAAGCTCTGCTTTTCCATCTGAAAATATAAAAAAAATCAAAACCGTTTCACAGCAACTATTATCAGACAACTTATATATCAGCCCTAAGCTGTGGAGGTTCTAAATTCAGGCACTTATTCAAAAATCAGGAAGAGCAGGGATTTGAACTCGTATATTTAATGTGTGAAATTCTTGGTAAATCTCTAACCTATTAGCTTTAGGTATCAGAGAGTTCCTAAGCTCCCTCTGTACATCTGGCTTGGTCAGTCTGGAGGGACTGAACCAACATGGAACAGGAAGAGCCTATTTGGAAACCTAATACAGAGTGCAGTGTTGAGAAGCTCTTTTATGGAAGTGCAGCCTAAGTACTCTGGCAGCCCTTAGGTGCTCTTGGGCTTCAGAAAGGTAAAGTGGCAACTCCTAAGTGACTTTAATAATTCCCCTCCACTGTCTCATAACTGCCAGGTACTTTATCTGACCTGGTAATTGAAAAGATATTCTCACATGTTCTTAGTCCCCTCAATATAAAAACTTATTAAATACTCATTTCAAAGTTCATTTCTTTGAAAAATACTATATACTGTTCAATAAACTTGAAAAATAGATATATTCTGTTGAACAGATGTGCAGCTTTTCAAAAATCCCATTTCCAGAGAAAGAAGGTCCAAATGGATACTTCCAAGGATGCAAACTAGATGCTGTATTCAATAAACATACCTATTTCTGCTTAGAATGATACAAAGCACTACAGACACTGTTTTGGTGCTATATATGGTACATTACTCATTCTGAGAAATAGTTAGCTGAGTATTTTACAAATGGAAGAAAATAGCTACTTGCACATACATTTGTGATTCAAAGCCTTCATTTAAGCAATGACACCCATCCATCTGAAGTATGCAATGGTGCATGGTTTTTTCCTAACAGTTTTTTACATACAATGAGAAAATCTAAATATACAACATGTTTATAACATAGCAGGCAGTCTTTCTAGTACACCAGCCAGATGCTGATGTTGGAGGAGCTCCTGACAGCACATCAACCATTCAATCAGTCATTAATATACATCTCTGCAGCTTTCAGGAAAAGACAGATGATCTTCCCTTGGAGACCAGCACAGCTTGACTCTACTGATGGGTGCATACTTTGACCTCCAGATCTCTGGGGAGCATTTCATAGCACAAAAAGATTAAGAACTGATTAACTACCTTGTTTCCTCGAAAACACTATAGAAGGCATATAATGAATAAAACTCCCAGCTTTTGTAAGTTTATATTATCCATAATATTAAAAAAAGTCTGTCAAAATATTTTTTATCATTTTTACTAGGTTGCTACTATTGGTTGCAATTTGTTTTTTCTCTCAGCTCTTCACCTACAGACAGCACAACTGACAGGAAGCATTCAGACATTTTTATAATGCCATGAAATTTGACAAAATCACACTATCACCACTATTATTACAACCTCACAAAAATTCAGTCTATCCATGATCCAAAACTAGTAACAGAGTACAAGAAAGCCATGCAGGTTTTACATACTTCCGTGCAAGCATATTTTAGTTTTGAAGCACAGAAAAAACATGCTTTTCATGCTGAATTGCTGCAATGTTCTTGTTAAAAATCACCATCTGTCAGAGATTATCCTGTTTTACACAGAGGGAACACGCATTAATTATTAATCCTACTCCTCACAGAAATGTGCTCACACAAGATCAGGACTATCCATGGTGTTACAGGAGTATCAGTGTTCTTAGAAGGTAGTCTCTGGATGAAACTCAGGATTGATCCATTGAGAACTTCCAGCAAATGAGCTACTTCAGGGCAGGTCACTGGCCACATGGCAGGGCATCATCTCAAAAGAAGCAACAGCTGAATTCCTAGGGCTTGAGTCTGTTTCCATGAACCAACATAAATACAACATACAGTACAGATACTACCTTTACTGACAAGCACTGTGGGTCTATGCTCGGCACACACTGACGCTCATGTTCAAGTTTAAGCCCAAGAATTTGCTTTCATTTAAAATTAAATGCAAGAGCTTTCTCAGTGCTGGCCAAAGTGCTCAGGACCTTGCTGAGTCTTCCATGTGTGCTGAGGGAAGGAATTCATAGCTGTAAAGCAGCACACTGATGCACCAGATCTGATTTATCCACCATGAGAATCTGAAAATTGGCAAAATAGGAAGACAAAGCAAGGTTGTCACAGTTCTTAGTGAAGGACAATGAAAAGGGTTCATTCTTTTCCAAGGAGTTCCTTAATCACACATAATCTCCTAGGGAAGCTGGTATAGATCACATTTCCGCCGTAATACAGTTTTACCTGTTTGGCATTGTTTGACATACAATGCCATATATTGCCTTCAGTTAAAGTTTCACTACTGCTGAACTTGTTGCCTTGGTCAGAGATGAACTGACCAGGCAAATCATTTCATCATTACAAAACATTACAAAAGACTACTGAGCAAAGTAATTGCAGGGCAGAGGGGGAGAGAGAAAGAGAGACAGAGAGAGATATAAAGAAATTTATATCATATAGAAGTAGCTGGTATGAGACAACTCTTAGTACCAGGCTTTATCCAGAACTTCAATCTTGTAACACAGAACAAAACTGAAAGTCCATTCACCAAACAAGAAATAAGACTTGTCAGAAGGACTCTTCTGGCTAAACACAAAATATACTAATGTCCATAAATCTCAAAACTTCGATGCAGTTTTTAAGGTAATCTCTAATGTTACAATGTCTATACCTTTCTGAGCAACGAAGAGGTTAAAAATCTTGCCTTCTGAAAAACAGAATATTTTCCACTGAAAAGCTGCCTAAGCTGCCAAGGATGGAGGGATAGTACTCCAGTTGGAACTCATTATAGACAACATAGGAGAGCTGATCCAGCTTTTTATTTACTGTAGAGGCAGAATGACATGAACATCTTTCTATGTAGACCTAGAAAAATATGTTGGCCCTGAAGCCAAGGATCAGAACATTATCAACCCTGCCAAAATGAAATAGGTTATTTGTTTTTTTAATGTAGTGAGATTTGGCACTGATTTATGTATTTTTCCCTGGAGGAACTATTTATATTCTTCAGAGCAGAGATGATAATTGTTAATTTTCAGTGGCCCTGCATAAAGAAATTGTAGGTTTATTATTTTGAAACAAGAAGACCACAGTTTTCAATCTGATAAAGAGCCACAATTTCAGTCAAGCCATTTTAAGTCTTTTCCAGAAGGTGGAATTTCCAACGAAAGCTTTTTCAAGTAAGGACATGGCCACAGTGCTCTCAGTGTCAGCACCTGTGACAAACAGGAAGGGACATGCAAATTTCACATTAAAAGTTCACCTTCCATCAAGTGAAACATTGCTATGGACTTCTCCCATTCTCACACGGTTCATTTTTTTCCCAGTCACACCATGAAGCAAAAAGTGGTGTCAGTTGTGAAAACATAAAAACAACAGGTATCTTATATTCTGATGCCCTTTTCAGCAAGACTTCTGAAAAAAGATTTTACTCACCCCACACACCACCATTCCAATACCACATCCACTTATCTGTACTTACAGCACACACTATAGCTCAGGTTGCATTTCCAGTTCAGATTAGGCTGCCTCTGTGTGACAGGGGTCATGAGAACCTGTCAAAGGACCTTCCCAAAATTCTGCTTACAGACCTGACTTCAGAGGCTTAAAGTGACCATGCAGCAGCGGAGTGACTTAGTTATTATGTCGGGTTTGACCCTTTATAAAGCACCACATCCTAATCTGCTTCCCTGGCAGTCAGGGCTGCACCTCAGTTCTCAGGCTGCTCCTGCTGAGAACTTTGACCACTCAGCAATCACACAGAGACTGAAGAAGAAAATATAAGATCAGTCTGGAAAGCTACCACCTTTCCTACAGCTATTCCATAAGCAAAGGAAGAAAGATTACAGTACAGGACTTGGCTCAGTCCCTCTTCACTAGTGAAGTGCTAGTGGGACACATAGGGGAACTACTAAAAAGTAACCTGGAGACAAAAAAAATTTATAAAAGGAACAGAAAGGAACAAGGTTAGCTGCCTAACACCAAAAAAAAGCACACTCCTATCTCCCTCTTAGGATATCTGAAACTGGTCATCATGGATGAGGGGAAAGAAATCTATCAAAATAATCACCTGAGATCATCCTCTTACTTGAAAACATAGGAAGAGATCTAAACTTCCTTGCTCTCTTAAAACAACATCTATCTCAACATGCAGCACAAAATTACCATTATTTGTCTAGTAAAGCTAAGAAACCATAAATAAATGATACCAAAAGCAATAAAATAATTGACATTACCTATTTTGCAAGAAATTATTCCTGATTTTTTTTCTATGGCTTGCCAGAGATTTTTATGCAAGCAGTTGTGGTGGTAGGTCGTAGTTACATTTTAACAAAAGAGTCTATCATATGGTTCAAAATTACACTCTTACAAAAAAAAACACACCAAAAAAAAAAAAAACCCTCAACAACTTTATCTTATTTACTTATATTAAAAGAGTTGTGAATAAATAACACTTACCCTAAACAGTGTCAGGGTCATCAGGTATACAAAACACATAATTTGATTTTTCTAATGAAATTCTACTTCTGGGTCACTTGTGGGTCCAGTAGAAGCTCCCCACAGTACCACAACTACCCACCCTGATCCCCAAATCCTCCTAAAACTGGGACAATGAGCACCTTTGATGGCTCTAATCCTTTATGACTTGCTTCCACAAGGCTGACTCCCAACAAACATGCAAGGATTGCACCAGATCTTCCAGAAACTCTTGCTAAACCCGAGCTGTTTCTTTCAAATGTAACTTACATGTGTTGTCATCTCATCGCAGGGGTTCCATACTGTTGTCTCCTTATCACAAAAGTTCCATACCTTCTTGGTGTTTCTCGTGGGCATCTCCTCAGAGCACTGACTCTTCTTCACAAAGCAGCCACTGACTCCAGTTCCCTTCTCACCCAGACACCCCACTCTTTTATAGCATCTTCTTCTCATTGCTTACAGCTGTGGCTGTTAAAGTCAGGCCTGTTCCTAATCTTTGATAATTGGCCCAGCTGCAACTCCTTAGGGGTAAGATTACTTTCTACACAATCTTTATTTTTTATATTCTATCCCCCTACATATATGGGTTAAAGATTACTGCACCTGGGCAATAACGTGGCATCAAATATTGACTTAGTTCTTTAATGCAAAGAACCAAAAAAACTGAATGGAGGACAGAGAAAATTTTTAAACAATCAGATTTTTCAGAGTATTATCACAAAGCCTTACTAATATCCATATTAATTAGTGACCTCCTCATACTGCAATAAATATACTTGTCAGAAAACCACTAGAAAGAGCAACAACCATATGATAAACAGGAGTCTTTCCATGAAGCCAGTCCATTAATTACCACACACTTTTCCACCATTATTCATCACATGGATAATAAATGAGCCATAACATAAAGTTTATTTATCTTGTGATTACTTCCCCCCAGATCATCAGTTGCAGAGGTTTTATGGTACTGCTACATTCCATCAGTGCAAAACCTGAGCAGATTGTGTTGATCCAACAAAAAAAAAAACCCAGAACAAGAAAGAAACAGAACATTGCTTTTCTACAGACAGACTTACAGCTATCAAACTACTGAAAAATACCCCAACTACTGCAGTTCAAATGTTGGTGATACAGTACAGACAGACATTTTAGAAATGCTCACAGACACAGACAGCTCTCTCAGAATGCTGTTCATATTTATTCCTTCACAGAAACGGGCTCATCAAGCTGTTCAGTATTTCTGTTCATACAGTGAAATAAGAACTGAGGAAACAGATTCCTTTTGGAAGCTACTTGCAATTTAAAACAATACTTCAAAATAAATAAAAAAACATTCTTTTGCAAAAGAGTATCTGAAAAGTCATAACTAAAATCAAATATTGTTTTCTTCAATTTCATTTTTTATATACCACAAAATATAAACTAAGAGTTTAAATTGGGGGGAAATATCAGAGAGTATCATTACATTAGAATTATTTGTCAATGAAGTTTCACTAAACTCTAAAAAAGAAAAAAACTTGCCCATCATCAGAATTTTGTCCTTCAGGGAAATTTATCTTGCTCTCAACTTTTATTTGAGATTCAATTTATGTGAGTTATCTTACACATACAGATTTTCTTTTGGACTATTATGGACTTATTTAATCAAGTTTCATTTGTTCATTCTTTACATGCAATAGTAGCTGTGATGTTTTTCTAATTGGCACATCTCAAAAACATTCTTTCTTTAATATTTAAATATTACAAGCTCTTGAATTCTCAGCAATTTTGAAAATCTGGTCATTAGCCGCTTATCTAGAATAAAAATCTTGAAAGCTTCTTATGGTGATCTATCCATACATAATCACAAGTTGCATGTCCAAGCTCTCCATAGGAATTTTTGAAAATCTCAGTCTATGGGTAGAAAAATCAAAAAAAAACAAAACATCTCAAGGATCTTACCTTTCTGAAAACATGTAAGCTGCCCTACAGCCCCCAAAGCTTGCTTACTTCTTTCTGGTTCTAAGCAAGCACTACAAGGAACACCTGTGCCAGCTTCGCCACACAACCTGACCTGCTCTTCTGCCATCATTAACCCTCAGCAGCTGTTTTGCTTTAACCAGGGTCCAATGTCCAGGACCAAGGATACATTCCAACTTATATACTGGAAACAGCATCTTAACCTTGCTCCACAATTTTTTTTTCCTACTTGTCAATAAGAATAAATGTAATCAAAAATCTCTTCACCTGTCCTTTTTACCAAACCAAAATGGTAGCAAAGAAACATGAAAATATCCTATAATAGAAGTAACTAAGTCAAAGCTCCCTTTTTGAAGGAAGGTTCCAACTCTCATTCTGGAAGTAACGAAAGAATAACAGTGTGTTTATTATTCTATTAAATTATCACATATTTGCAGATGTGATTCAAGATGATAATAGACAGACTGAAATGGATTTTGGTTTTTAGTCTCTTAAGTATTGCTTTTCTCTTTTTCATCTTTCTTTTTTGTGAAGATATAACCATATTTAGCTTTTAATTCAAAGCTGAGCTCTAGTTTATAGCACATAAAGATGTCTCCGAAGCACAAAGTACTGAATCAGAGAAAGGAATGCACATCCCATCCTACAGTGCTGACATGAGTTATTTGCATAGTTGCCACAAAAGTAGTAATTACACTGTAACTCAATAGGAACAATGGTAATTTCACAGTAGCTCATGTTGTTGTTATCACCCTATATCCTGATAACTGTGAAATTAATTTGTGGCACCACTGTATGTGTCAGCTTTAAGCTGTTCCCTAGGTAACATTACACTACCATAGAGAAGGAATGCTTGGCAGTAAAATGGGTAGCAGCAGATTGATTATACCAAAAAAATCTTCCCTCTACATACAAATAACTTGGCAATCAGAGATGATGATGAGAAAAAATCCTCCCCACTGCTTTTTTTCTTACTTTTTTTTAATATATTAAAATGAATAAAAGATTATTAAAGGTATTAACTGACTGTTATCCATGCACTGGAGGAAAGGTAAAATAAAATCAGGAAACTAACAGACTATACTTAGTGCCACTGACCCATTGTTCCAACTGCAGCCAGGATGCAGTAAAAAAAAGCTGAAAGTTTCCTTTCCCTTCTTGTAGTAACTTCCAACATTAACCATCAAACTGTAATTTTAAATATTCAAGAAAATAAAGCACTAAGACATATATAAGACTGCAGCAGCAATGTAGGTTATGCTTTCAGAAATATTCCTCACTTCATCCAAGTGGTACAGTTCTTTCGCCTCTGAACACTCAAAATTATTTTACACTACTACTGTCTCAAAGGAATTCCACACTAAATATAAAAGACAACACTGCCATACAATGCACAGACATAATTACAAATTTACTGGTGAAAATTCAATGCCACAATAATTGAAGGTCTGGAAAACATTAAATTATGAAATTTAACAAGGGAATTAATGAGTGATTCATAACAATAAACAAAACACCAAGTTTAAATTTTCCAGTCATTCTTCTTTGTACAGCCATAGGTAGGAGGCTTTGGATTAAAGAGAGATGCTATTTAATTTCATAGAATTTGGATTTCATTTTTTATTTCTAATTCAGGCCTGCTTGTAGCATTTGAAATGCATACAGTAATGACTTGTTTTCTCACTGTATGTTTGTTTGTCTGCAAGGAAATAGGTGAAAAAAATCACATCATGTTACATATACTGACTCAGTGCTTCAGCTGGAGTTTTGTTACTGAGAAAGCAGCACCATCTCAGTGTCAGCACTAGTCATCAAAGCAAAGCAAGGTGTTGAACAGATACTCTGATCCAGGATATCTAGGGACAAGCATGTTTTGTCCTTCTGTGGTTTTGATCTTTATCTGTGACTGATCCTCTTTTTGTGATTGCTGTCCCCTAAACCCCTGACAGGTAATGTTCAAATGTGGGGAGAGGGGTTGGCTTGGTTTTGCTTATTTTACAATCCAAAAGAGAGCTTTCAAAGCTATGAAAGCAGCTGTAAGAGCCTAAAACCCGCTTGGACAACCACAAATGTGTATTTTTCATTAAATATTGGCACTTATTATGCCAAATTATGTCACTACTGAGAGGAAAATTTTGACCACCCCATACTTAATTATTCATCAGAAAGGCACTCTGATCATTATCACTATTGACCCAGGAATTCATCCTATATCCTTTGCCAAATCAGCATGTACCCTCGTCCACTCAACACGCTCTTCTTTCACTCCCCACTGCGTGAGGCAATTCTCATGCGCAAGGACCCTTAAAAGCTGACAACGTACACAGCCCACATTTGCAGTCAGCAAGCTCACCATATTAACTGCACGGAGAACTTGTTGATTCTCTTGATGGTAGCAGGAATTACTATGGGATATCAGTAGTGATTAATCCCTAATTTCAGTCCCATTAATAATTGTCTGCAGTTTGCTTTGCTGAACCTGTGCAGGTCTTGATGCTCAGCTAGCTCAGTAGTCTTTTATTTTTTTCCCAAACCTGACAGTACTTCTGCCTGCAGGAGCATGGGCCAAGGCTGATGGTTGGCTGATTAACCCCTGTGCATCTCCTCTGCTCTTTATTTTCTTTTATATACTCTTCACATGTCAGTGTTGAAACGACTCCCACCAGCTGGAACAAACACACCCTCTGGAACAACAAACACTGCCAATGACAATGAACCTTCCACTTGCTGGATCAGGGCTGCCAAAGGCATTCAGAAATGCTTCAAGAAAGGTATATGTATGTATTTAACTAAAGATCTTTGAAAAGCTTTAAACACTAGTAGTAATTATTATCTTTATTGTATGCCCAACAGAGAAAATGTCTCTGAGCAAGTGGTGTCAGATACACTTCTAAGAATACTGACTGAAAATGAGCAGTGGGGATTAATAAAAAAAAAAAAAAAGCCCTAGATGTAGGAATTTTACTTTTATAATGATAAAATTAAACCAGTGCAGTACAGCTGGTATTTTTACCTATGATTCAATAGCCTGTTTGGAACTAACTGATGTACTCTGAGCTCTCTGTGGTTGACAAAAAGAAAACCCAATACTGTTTTTAGTATGCACTGACACCCTCTGTTCCAAGATTGCTAGTGAGGCTAAAGATTAAACTCCTTAATTGTGAACTATTTGCTAATGCTCCAAAAGCAGTGACTGCTCCTCACCACATCTGAAACATTAAAAAATATATCATGGAGCTCTTTATAAGGCCACTACCATGGTATTTTAAATGTATATATTTTGCTGAGGACTGTTCAAAGCTATAAAGAATATCAATGTATCTTTAAGACAGTCGCAGTGGGTCGATGCCACAGTGCAACAGTGGTATTTACTGACTTGGGGAATGGCTTTAAAGCAATGTGAAAACTAGTGAAGAATAAGACCAACTGCAAAAATTCTAATTCCTATCCAACCCCCAGGTCTCTACAGCAAAATGACTACCAAAAAAGATGCCTGCCAAATGGCTGATAGATTATTACTTTCCACACTTCAAAATGAAATGAGACATTCTGTTGCTATCATGCATATATTTTCAGTTAAGATTTTTGTTTTAGATATATTCTTCCTCAAAAAATAGGGCATTTTTGGAGGAACAATGACCATAATTTGATCTAATTAATGGAGTACTTCTTTCTGATTTCAGAAGATACATAAGGATTTTTTAAAAGGGTGTACACACTCTCTAACTAGACAGAAATTGCATTTGATTACTAAAACTACAATGCCATAAATGTAGCACCTACGGAGAAACTTTTTCAAGTATCTCTAGAATACCATAATATCTCAAAATTAAAATGTAAAATCCTTGCAATGAAATGACATCAAATACATTTCACAAGACAATTGTCGCATACATTCAGCGAGAGTTATTAGCTGGCATGCGAATACTTGGAATAATTTCCCTGGCACTTCCATCCAACTGTAAGCTTGACGCATTACCTTGGAAGAATGCCACGTTTCCCGCTGTGCTAAACTTACTGAAACAAATAGGAAAGCAGCATTGCTGTGTTACATCCCTGCTTTACTATTGTGTAATTGGACCACACTACAGGAACAGCACTTTATATTACAAACATCGAGTTACCATTATCAACTTGTGGCTTCGTACTCCCAGCACAAAAGCAATGAATTCTTGTTTTACATCAAGAATTAAATGAGTATGATAGAAGAGAAAATATTAAGAGAAGTTGCATTTCAAGGCTCTGTTTTCAGTTTTAGTTTTAAAACAAAATAAATTTAATGTGTTATGACATTGTTATACTAGGAGGAGAAAGAACAGTTAACAAAGCCAATAGCAAAAAGATTACCTGTAATTTGGAAAGGTCTGAGTCAATTCTTCATTCATCCAATGTACCCAAATAGAATAAAGGAATAAAAATTGATCATAGAAGCAGGGACTTAGTTTTACACTTACTGAAACAGATCTATTTCAACTAAGAAAAAGGGGAAAAGATTCATTCTGTATAGTCCCTGCTCATTAAATGCCTTCCTGTAGTATAAAAGGAAAATGAGGGATTTCATCTGCAGTTGGGTGAAGAGTGGGTCTCTCTCCTCGGAGATGAGAACCAGGCTTTCCCTATGATTCTGCTCACAGAAAGATTTGTGCCTAGAATGGCTACATCTCTAATAGTAGAATACCCCTGAAAATGACCGTGTCTATGAGCAGTGTGGCCCAGAAGCAGAGGGTTTCTATAACAAAACAGCTGGCATTAAACCTGACATAAATAATCCTTCCTGTAAAGTGCTTATTTCAGCTTACTTCTAACCTAGTCCTGTAGGCCTGAGCAAGTGTGTTCCTGAAGCTTCCCTGTGCCAGCGCCCCGTGCCAGCCATGGCAGGGACAGCACGGGAGCTCACCTGCCTGGGCAGCAGCACATCCCCGCCTGGCACGCACTGCCCTGCCCCGCAGCCCTTGCACAGCTGGCACCGGCGTCTGGAGGTGACACCGAGAGCACCTGACAGGCAGGCTGTGACTGAACGTGGGACTCACACAGAGCCTTTTGTGCTCCTCTAGGTACCCAGAGAGAAGTCGTGCCACATGCTGCGCAGCGTGCGGCTGCACCTCAGCACAGGCTGAAAGATGCACTCAAGAAACATCTCCTGTTCAGGCTACTGCAGCCACACGGCCAGCGGTTCTCAGCCATGCTGCCACAGCTCTCTTCACTGGAACACACTCAGTGCAGCCACAACCTCTTCTAAATATATAACCATTCCTGGTAAAGTATTTTTAAACAGCTCTGTACAGTTCTTTAATTACAAGAACAATTCCCAGCCCAATTAAATATTTAATCTGAGAAGCCACAAGGGAATACCCTTCAGGACAGAAGAGGGTTAACAGCACCAGCAGTTGCCATGCAAGCTAATTCGCAATGGGAAGACTGAGGGGTGGATACTGTGAGGCACAGCCCAACACGTAACAGCCAGCCATGAGCCAAGCAAGCCACTGTAGCTCCCTGGAAACAGAAAGTGTTCTGCACGTGCTCAAGTGCACCTTCTCTTCATTAGAAAAACACAGATAAGCAAGAAGAGGTACTAGGAAAACCACTTTTTGCTCAATCAGGAAGATACATCAGGTAGGACAAAGAGAAAAATTATTTTATAAATATATTTCTTTTTCTATTTTAAAACACTCTTCAAATAGAGTTTTCTTGTCCTTTTGGTAATACTGTCAGATATCAATTTAAAAATATTTTTCTTCATTTGTTTTACTAACAATTACAAAGGAAATGCTTGGTTAATACCAATTAATGACCAAAAATGTGGAAAAATCTTCAATAGGCAAAATAGCAGTAAGAAAAGTATTTGGGGCATTGATCAGTACCGTTAAACACTACTATTTGATAGTAGTAATAAAAGTAATAGTCTTTATAAATATAGCAGCTGTAATAATTTTATTAAATTTAAAAAGTACTATATATATAGTAATAGTAATCCCTAATTTTTAATGTGGCAATAGTAGAAATATTTAATACTATTAAAAATAGGACTTTAAAAAGTAGCCATACTATTTTAAAATAACTTACTTGTTTTAAAAGATTATTGTGTTGTAATGGCATCAGATTATAAATCAAGTCTTTTTAAGTATTCTGATGGAAATCACATTATAATTCTTTCCATTACATTCCGTTCCATACACAGATCAACTATTAAAATTCATTTGAATTGGTGCAATTCTATGGTGATATTTAGAACAGGTCAGGATTTATTTTATAGAAGAGACCTTTTTTTTTTTTCTTCCTGGGGACAAAAGAAACCCAACAAAACAACCACCAAACCACAAATCACCTTAATTTTTGGTATTGGACCAAACCAGAACTAATGCTGAACAACCTAAATACACTAAATGCATACAAATTGAAGCCTTCTGCAAATGCCTGTTCCACACAGAACCTTGTCACTGCCAATACTCTGTGCACCTTACAAAGCACACCCTAGATAAGCAGTCCTGGGCATTCAAGATGGCAGGAGGCATCACTCCAGAATAGTTTGTTCCTTAATTCTCGGCCACAACTCTTATGTTTGTCTCACTCTGCAAGCAGCTTCTCTGTACAAATTGTTGCCTGAGATCCTAACCTTCCTCAGTCCTAGAAACGCCTCGAGATTTAGTAGCCGTGCCTTGGGCACTAGCAGGGAAAGCCTCTGGGTGGTGTCCTGAAAAACATAAAGTGGTCTAGGGCTTAAATGGCTGCCCATCAACTTTTCAACAGCAAGCTCCAATGAAACAGATTCCTATGTAAAGTATCTTTGTTCTGAAGAAATAAGGATGGGAAAAGACTTCTGTTAAATTTCTTATCCAGTCAGTCAAATGTATGGTACTGATTCCAGTGTTTCTTAACAAGTCCAGCACACTTTACAGTCTTACTTTCAATAAACAGGTTGATTCCATTAGAACACTAAATTTAGATAATCTTTTTCTTCTTTTCCCAAACAGCCTCAAGTAAATAAACAGGATTTAAATTCAGAAGTCTACAGGGGAAGGACAGATTAATTTTGATGGAAGGTAAATATCTTAGGGCACAGCTGGACCCACAGTTTAATCTCTGAAACACCCTCACCCCAACATACAAAACATTTCTAGGAAAACGGATGTTTGCTCTTACATCCAAAAACCGCAACAGCCGATATAATATAAAACTGGAAATCTTGAGAGGCAGCAAAAAAGATAAGTAGCAGTAGTTAATAACAGTCATTATAACTGAGGGGTTCTAAACACATGTCATGGTTTAACCCCAGCCAGAAACTAAGCCTCACCAAGCCACTCATTCACACTCTCCTGATGCGAATTGGAACAGTAAAAGTGAAACCTCATGGGCTGAGACAAAATCAGTTGAGCGAGCAGGTAAAGCAAAAGCTGCACATGCAAGCAAAGCAAAACCAGGAACACATTCACTATGTTACACTGGCAGTCTAGTGTCTTAGGAAAAGACAAAAGACCATAGCTCTGAATGTCTACCCCACCCCTCTTTCCATACACCTCCATACCTGTCTGGGATATCCCTTGGGTCAGCTGTCCTGGCTGTGTCCCCTCCCAGCCTCCTTGCTGGGGAGTAGGGTGAGGAACAGGAAAGGCCCTGACTGTGCACGTGCTGCTCAGCAATAGCTGAAACATCCCTGTGTTATCAACACTGCTTTCAGCACAAACCCAAAACACAGCCCTCCCAGAGCAGCTGCTGTGAAGAAAGCTAACTGTATCCCACCCAAATCAGCACACCACCATAATCAGAAAAGATAATGATTACCTGGCAACAATCAACATACAATGGAAGGACACACTACCTAATAATACAATTTTCAATGAAGATTGTATTTTTTCCTCAAACCCTTAGCTTTGCTTTGTATCCTGAACTCCAAAGAGAATGTACTCAAAGACATCCATTGCAACAGAAAGTCCGAGAACAACACAAAGGAGGAAAAAAGATTACACATTTTCAGGCTTTTGAGAACTACAGTAAATGTCTGAAAATAAATAAGTGCAGACATACGTAAAACAGCATTTGTAAAGGCAGACTGGTTTCTGACTGTAGACAAAACTGTAGGAAATGGCCTTTGTTAAATACATGTGGAATGTGGTACTCTCAGTAGACAGGCTACAGATTAAACGAATGATTTCTAAATAAAACATGAGCTTCAACATCTTCCACTAAAACACCTGACTTCTTAGCCAAAGCTGCAACACACCCAGCTTCTGTATACATCCCAAACTTTCATTATGGTTTAAAATGGTAAAATGCAACCTTCTACCTAAACATCCAAAGCCCTGCAACACAAAATCAAGCATCAATAATCTACAAAAAGCCACGGCTCATAGCAAAACCACCAGAAGATTTTCTTCCCTCATATCTGTACTTTTTTTTTACATTTATATTTCATGAACCAAAACCTTTTTTGAAGTGTATAGGCTGGTAGTCCATATTTTATACATCATCTCTCGGGCAATTCATAACACATTTTCCTGAATCCTAATGGTAGCAAAGAAGACATTTCAGAAATATTTTCAAACTTGGCATTTTACAAAACAACAAAGAGGGAACCCATGGAGTGAACTCCAAATTCTGTGGTGTAATTTTCTACTCTGTTTGCACAAGTGGCTGTTAGTCACTGAAAGGTACGATGCTGCACCCCCTGCACGCCACCTTTGGAGTCTTTGTGGTAAACCATCTGTCACAGTGGTTTTCAAAATCTCTTTCACCACCAACATCAGAAAACATCTCCTGCAGGTTGTTAAAAACCAAATTTTGACTGTTATCCAATTCTTTTCTTTAAATCATAAAACTAAATGGTTCAAAACCAAAACTAGGCTCTCCTCAGTGGAAGTGTCACCAAGTCGGTGTTTTTTTTTCCTCTCCCCTCTGAAATATTTCTTGGGAATACTACATACAAATACAGAAACATTGTATTTACCATACTCAGAACAGACCCAAAGCATATTTTGGTCACAGTAATGCATATAAAAGAGCATGTGAGAAACATACAAGATTTTCTCAAAAATGGAAATGTAAGATGCTTCCTAAATCGCACTTCAGTATCTCAACAAAAGTAGCAATTATAATGCAGTTTTCAAACCTGTAAATATTATTTATTTTGCTGTTTTGCTCACAATGTTTTTGTTCTACATCCATGTACAAGTTATATACACTACAAGGCATAATTCAAACCTCTGATGTAAAGTAACTGCAAATCTACATTGCCAACTGGAATAGCAAAAAAAAATCAATATACTTTCATATTTGCCATTCAGAAACATAATCAGTGAAAGTTGTATTTGTCAGTTTATCCTGGCTAGGTGACTAAAGGAACATTCAAAGGAAAACAATCTAAATTATATTAATCTCCCCCTCTGTAGCATCTAAATAAATCAGCCTATCACTGGACCAAAAAAAAATATAACTCATAAATTAAAAATAAAAAATTAAATACAATACTTTGAACAAGGGATGTGAAACAATCAGCTGACAAACTTGGAAATTCTTTTCAGTTTTAAAATTTCTGAGGAAAGTATTATGAAGCTGATATTCAATAGAACAGTCTATCACAATCAAGCTCAAAACAAGGTACTTTATAATTGTCTTGATTTATACTTGAAAAATATACATAAGGCAATGCAGTTACATTCTTTAGCGCCAAAGTGAAGCATTATCACTAGTTCCACAAAATTTTCAGTGACACCTGAAAAATGGTCTTAACGTGTATCAGAACCTTCTTTTTAGTTGCAAAATGAAATATTAAGTTCTTTAACTTTCCATAGAAATGACAAAGACAATGCAAGTTATAATAATTATCACAAAAATAATTACATTAATGTCATGGGTTCCTATATATGCTTGGTGTTACAGCTCTGCAGCATCTGTCTATAGACCGAAATTATTCCATCATGGCCAGATCTGAGCAATTCATCCAAGGCTCTCAAAGGGTGGCTAGTGAGTGACTCAGAAGTTAGTAAGCCAACAAAGAGCATGGTAAAATTGCATGGGCACAGCTTAACAGTGCCTTGTTAAAGCCACTAAACAGCTTCTAGCACATAAGCAGCTTGGTTAGTCATAGCTATCCTTATCCAGGGCAGCCTTGCACTGCGAAGGCATATGGCTAATGCTTCGTCAGTGCAAGTGATGTTGGCAATCTGTTTGATCTGTAATGTAAACTAAGAATGATAGTGAAGTTCTGATTTCAAAATGGCACTCAAAATTATAGCCACATGGGTTTTTACAATGGAAGTACTATTAAAAGTTCTCAAGTGCTTTAACATTCTGCATGCATTTCTATGCAACACCAAACACAAGTAGAAACACTTCCATTTTGCAGCATCTCATCTCCATATGCTATTAATAATATGGTAAATCTATAAAATTGTGAAGATGCATATACAAAAAACAAGTTCCAAGGGAACACAGTTAGACATTCCCTCAACTCCACAGTTTTATGGGATTTTTTCTTTTCACTTTGAGAACACCTCTGCAGCTAATTTTTTTAGGGAGTATCTCTAAGCCAAATGCCATCTAAATAAGGGTCTAAATCAATAATCCAATCAGTGGCTTACCTAATTAATATGTCCTCTGTGGCAGAGGGTGTTTGTTTCTTGGTGCTGAGATAGATATATCAGAGGAACACGAGCTGGTCACCCAAGATGCAAAGTGTTGTTGCAGTTTGGAAGCAGCACAACATTTTTGTTAAATACATGAGAATCAGTCACTTGCTTTTCTCCAAAAAGCATGCCCTAAGCAGCATTCAAGTGATTGCACTGGAGATAATGTAAATATAGAAGAAGGTAGAAGAGAAACTTGGACTTACTCCCTAAATCCCAAATAAACATGCTAACACAAGGCTAGTGGCTATTTTCATAGCATCATTAAGTTTGGAAAACATCCCTGAGATCATTGATACCAATGATCTTTGGCCAAACACCACCTTGGCCACTAAACCACAGCACTAAATGCCACATCCTGTTGTTTCTTAAACATTTCCAGAATGGTGACTCCATCACCTCCCTGAGCAGCCTGCTCCAATGTTTGAAAACTCTTTCAGTGAAAAAAATCCCTCCTGATGTCCAACCTGAATCCTTCTCTGGCACAGCTTGAGGCCATGCCCTCTTGCCCTATCTCTGTTTGCCTGGCAGAAGATGCCAACTCCCATCTTGCTAAACCCTCCTTGTGGGCAGTTGTAGAGAATGGTAAATTCTGCCCCGAGCCGCCTCCTTCTCCAGACCAAACCCCAGCTCCCTCACCCACTCCTCACAGGTAACTACGTGTTTTGTAGTTTGCACTACAGACTTGTTTTGTTTACATGTTTAAATTTCCAGCTTTTACTATGCAAACTAATGAATACTTGTGAAACCTTGGAACTTCTTACACTGCAATTTTCTTGGGTTTTGCCCAGTCATAGAAACTATTTGTCAAATACATCTGACAGTCTAGACCATATTAAAAGAAGCCTGATTATTACTAACCCCAGCTTGCACAGTTGTCAAGGCAACAGTGAATATCATCATTAACAGAAACTGTTTCTAGCAAACTGGAAATCACAGTTGAAGCTTCACTCCCTTGTTCATATTATCTAAAACCATATGCAAATATATGAGTGCACAAGAAAATTCTAAACTAATTTGGTATCTTTTATACTGATTTAAACAGATAAGCAAACCTTCCCATTTCAAAGTACGAATAAATATGTTTCAATTTTCCTTTAATAACAAGAAGACTACACAAAAATACTCAGCTTTAATTTTGACTTGCAAAGCTTTCACACATACTCAGTGTTCACAAGACAGACCATCTCCATATCCACCTACGAGTAGGACCCATTTACGTATTAACACCTCTCCAGCCTTGCTGATTGCTCACTGCCTTAACCCACCATGGTGGCTCCCCAACTCAGTTGGTAATTAAGCAACCGCAACACTACATTCGGAAAAAGTTTGCTTTGAAATGCTATGGCTTCATTTGTCTGACACCAGGATCACGAAATGTACACGAGACAGGGGTCTAGAACATATAGTAACATATATACAGCATTCAAAAGCAATCTAACACCTGCTGAGTGGTGACACTCCAAAATGTTGGGCTGCTGTTAACAGGCTGGAGGAACAAGCCTGCAGAAACCACATTAAAAAACATACAAGCAAAAACCAACAAACAAACAAACCAACCAACCCACCATGAAATCCTGCCCCTGGGGAGGAACAACCCCAGGCACCAGTACAGGCTGCAAACATTCAGCTTGAAATCAGCTTTGCAGGAAAGGCCCTGGGGGTCGGTCCTGAAGGACAAGATAAACCATGAGACAGTCCTTGCAGCAAAGGCCAGCAGTCGTGTAGGCTGAGAGTGGAGAGTCTTCTCTGCTGCCCAGTACTGGCGAGACAGATCTGGAGTGCTGTGTCCTGTGCTGGGTCCCCCAGGCCAAGGCAAAGGGGGATGTACAGGAGGGAGCCCAGCAAAGGGGCACTGAGGTGATTGAGGGGCTGGAGTGTCTGTCATATGAGGAGAGGCTGACAGACCTGGGGACATGCAGCCCTGAGCAGAGAAGGCTCAGGGGGGAACCTTACCAAATGTATAAATACCTGATGGGATGAAATAGAGACAACAGAGACAGATTGTTCTGAACAGGCCCCAGCAAAAGGGCAAGAAACAACAGGCACAAGCTGAAGTGTAATTCTGTTAAAGCTTTTTTTGTTTCAGTTTTGCTGTTGTTTAATGTGAGGATGTTTGACTAGACAGTCTGTGAAACATCCATCCTGAAAGATGCAGAAAGAACTTTGTCGGACACAGCCCTAAGCAACCTGCTCTACTTGACCCTGCTCTGAGGTGGAAAGACAGTCCAGATCAATAATCTCCAAAGCAAAGCATGCACAAGACAAACCATGTCAATGTGGGAAGAAAATATTTTCTGTGCAATTAATAATTTTTTTTAATTAAGTAGTCTTTATGTCATCTTTATCAGTCTTTTTTTTTAATTTCCATTCTGAGGCGTGTTCTATAAGATACAAAATATTAGTATAGTGGCAATACATGTACAAACACACAAATATGGGGGATGCATGCTCAAAAATATTTTGCTGATATGCAATCAAAAAAATGCAGAGACCGCATGTTTAGATCATCTTCAACCTCCCAATTTCATCAATTCTGATTCTCTCTCTTGATGACAACAATGAATGCCTGTACACAGAATGAACAAATTCAGCAAGAAAAATAATCCAGCCCACTGATGTCTGCTGCTTTTTGAAATTAGTCCTTTTTAAACCCAGTAACTCACTAAACCTTATCTTAGTAATTTATTAATATCTAATTTGATATTAATAACTGAGTTTGGATTCCTGCCACACTTCTCCCTAAAGTTACCTTATAATTTGAGAGAGCAGGGTTATCATTATTGTTCGCCCAATTTAAAGACTCCTCAAGGCTACTCTACCCTAGTTTCCCTAGAAATGCCAACTGTAGCAGTCCACATTCTGGTTTCACCACCTATGAAAAGACTCCCAGTGTCAGCACCCAGCTACACCACTTCCTGCTCCTCAAATACTTACCTCCTTGTAGCAGAAAAAGCAGTCTAAAAGCTCCTTTAAAATTCTAGATGAATCTTTACTGATGATTTGGATCCAGATTTTTCCCACTAATTATATGTTAAAAACAAATCGAGCTTTGTTTAACGAAATAACAAAGTGCTCTTACTTATGCAACCTGACATTATAGGTATATAGCTATATTTTTCTGACAAGTTACTACATAAAATACTCAATTAATTTATCATATACATATTTAAGGTAAGCAAGCAATAATCTGTCCATTTATAAGCTCCAATTCAAAAAACTAATGGATTTTTATTGTTTATTTCAGCTTTGCAGCTGCATTAAAATATAGTAATAAATAAAACATTTGGAGTACATTAACAAAATAAGCAAAATATTAAATGAATTGAATGCTTTATGGATTTTATGTGCAATCACAAGTAAATCAAATTCTTAGAATACCACTCTTTATATACTGAATAATGGCACTACTATCAGCTCATTATCTCATTCAAAATCTAAAATAAGTGTAAAGTAGAAGTAGAGAAAGTTCGTAGGCTTTGTGATAATTTCAAAGCCCTTCAGAAAGTTTATTTTGCATACATCTATATACATAAACAAGAAAGATAATTTTCATGTAGTCCTCAATTTGAATACTGAAGAGCTGGAAACAGAACAAGATTCTTCTTGGATATTAGTATTTGTTTATGCAGAGCACAGTGATACTCATAGACTAGAAGTTTACTGAAACCCATATTAAATTGGCCATTTTTCTCAAAGATGAAGTTAAAATGGAAGGTCTCATTCCAAACAGGAGCATTGGGAAAAAGTGTTCATTGTCTTTCTCATCTGGCAGACCAGTAGCACCACTCTGGGAAATCAGAGTGGATATGGGCAGACTGCCCACTCAAGGCTCATCTGAGATTCACATATATCCACTTAGCTATCCAACTAGGATTTTTTTGTTGCTGTTGCTTTCATGCCCACATGATTTTAGTGCTTTTGTGCAATGTGCAATCCTCTCCAGAAGCTTCCCTTACCCAAAGGAGGCAGGTACCTCATAATACTGAGGTCAGCAAATCTATGTCCTCCCATGCCTGGTCCAATGTCCACTTTTGTCATGGAATGGAAAAGTGAACTTTAATCTAGAAAAATGTACCATTTGAATTACACACATACAGATAATCTTGGGATCCAAAAAGAAAAATGCAGCCACTCAGTAAATGAGGTGACTACACAGCAGAAAAAACTGTACAAGCTACAACAACAAGTGTCTTTCACGCACCTTTAGAAAAATATGTACACCTATATGCAGCTAAATTAACATTTTTCCATCTTTCATGTGGGACTCAAGTATGTTATAAAAACATACAAGAGTATAAATTTAGTAAGTCAGGTATTTTCTTTATCTCAAAATAAAAAAGCAACTAAGGAAACAACCAACCATACAATACTGACTGCAATTAAGAGAATTCCAGCACTGCACAATATCTGTCACTCTTCACAATCAATAACTATTTCTCAGAATGGCTTGTACACTCGCAGAAATAGCCAGGATACAAATTTATGAGATAGTAAAGCGCTTTTGCACAGCAAAGAATCACAAGAATCTTCTAAACAGGCTTTGTAACAGAAACATGACCTTCGAAATGCCAAAGCTCCCCTTGCTATTCAATGTTGATCATGGAAGAGCTGTCAGCTCCCAAGTTTTCTAAATATTATCCCTGCTGAGTCATGCGTTGCAAAACGTCACAAACCTGAACACTGTTACAGAACAGCAACAACCTGAAATCCAATTTGTTGGAAATATTAAAGGCAGCTTCATTTGCCAAAAATTCCCCAAATCTTTACTTTAAATCACTTTGCATTTTTTGATATTAGATGCAAGACTTACGTATACAGATGACCAACCACATTGTAGAAAACCCTAAACATATGAAGTAACACAAGCATAAAGCAAAAATTGGTATTAGAAAGGTGAATGCCATTATTTTTACAGTTATTTGCAGCACTGGTATATGAAATTTCAGAATACTTGTAGGTAAGAATACCTTTTCAAACAGTCAGTGCACATGAGACGAGCATCGTGAACGTAATTCATGCAAATCAAGTCATTCACACACATCCATAAATTTAAATGGATAACGGACACAGTCAAAGCAAATATGTGTATTTATTTCATCAAGTAGATTCTTAGGGGGATTGTGGTTGTTTTTACTTTTTACTGCACTGGTTCAAGTGTAAGAAGCTACTCTGAGATGAGGCAAATGAGATGAAGCACTATGTTTGCATCATTACATTTTACTATCCAATTTCAAAACCTGTAAAAGTGAAGCTTATATAATTTTCTGATTCACACATAACACTATAAATAACATCTTCCTGATTATTCAGTGAGTTACTTTGGAAAACCTGTCTTCAATTCCACCACCTTTTTGCATAGTAATCACTCCCTTTTCCAGGCACTGTATCTGGCAGGACTTTGGAGTCCTGTACCCAAATACTCTCCAGTGCAAGTAAGGATGACAGAAAATTCATCTTCTGACTAATTTTAAACTCCTCTAATAAATATTAAGCGCAAAAATATGATATTAAACAAAATATACATCTCTACAACACATAAGGACCTGACAGACTCTTACATTCCATTACCAAAACCAAAATCCGTAATTTTGGTGATAAAATCAGAGTACACAGGAAATACATACATAAAAATCAAATTCAATTTAAAGCAAATACAGGTTTGTTCAGACACCATTGTACAATTGCTTTAACACTTACAGAATTTAGATGAACAATATTTTCATTCACTCACAGTTTAGTATAAATATAAAGCAAGGCACCCCTTAAGCATTTTAAATAACAAATTAAACATTTACATTTTTTACTGTGCAGTCAGGCTTAACATTTATGCAGCTTCAAAACCAAAGTACAGCCTCAAGGGAAGCCTCTCCACTGACAAATTAATACCTTAGAGAATAGAGCTGAATGGTGGCAATGAACTCATTTGTTCCCCCAATAATGAAGAATGACTCTTTCTTTACCACATCTGTGACTGTTGCTATGGTGACCCAGACTTACCTCATTGCTTCTCGAAGTGCTCCTCGCTCACTAAGAGTCGTGTGCTTGATGTCATCAAAATTATTTTCCAGTTTCTCACAGTTCTGCAACAAATGGACATATCCATGTAAGGCTCTTAAACAGTTCATTGTACATGTATTAACAGTATTCAGCATCATGCAAACAAAACTGATTTATACTATGTTACCTCAAATTATGCATTCTGTTTTAATTACATGGGAGTCATTAAAAAGACATTGAGAACTCAGAACTAAAGTAAACATGAATCTTATTATATGGTTGTCATGGAAATCATCTTATAAATTTTCCATAATGAAATTTATAGAATTTTTACTTTTTCTTCTTTATTTTTTTTCATTTATCTCTGTGTGAGGCTACAATGCTACTATAGCACACAAACAGGACAACACAAACCTAAATGAGCATTTCTTGTTATTATTATAATAAAATTTATAAATTACATCCCAATAAAACAGGCAGGGTTGCTGGAAAAAAACAGTCATATTTAATTCCTATTTAATTTTTAAAACATAACAGAAATTGAAATGCTTAATTGTTTAGAGACACCTCAACCACAATGTTTCTTCCAGATTAGAGCTAACCAATATTTATAAAAGTAATATGAAACCCACAATTTTGTCACAATAAATGAAGTAAAACTTTGATATATTCAGTAAATTATTACTAAATGTGTGACTGGCTCCATTACTTCAGAGCACTGATGCTTTTCTTCTGCTGCCACAAAGACAGTAAAATTGATTCAGAAGATGCTGGGAAGTGCAGTAATTTGTGTCTGTACAAAGTGAGTCTGAAATGCCAGTGAACAAGAATTCTCTAATCATCTGCATCTTCCATAGGATTTATATATTCTCTTGAGGCTTCATCAATACAGGAGGCTTTTAGGTTACCCCTGTTCTACACAACAACTTTCTCCAATACCAAAAGTTACCTCAGGGAGGCATAATTTTGCCATATGGGTTGAAAAGAAACAAGTTGCAAGCAGAACAGCTCCTTTTGCTAACAAACTTCAAAGGCAGGATTGTCAGGCTCTATATGTAGCCATAATTTTAAAGAAATTATGGGCACTATTATTTGGTCATATTGCTTTCATAGTATTTAATAAGTGACTTCATCTTTAAGACCACATCTTAAAACTAGTTATAATAAATACAATAGGAGTTATCTATTGTTTTTTTCTTATTTGCATTGATTCCTTATTTTTATAATTACATTCAATCTGAGGCTACAAAAGCATTACTGAAAAGGAAATTATTAGATTCTTATAAATGACCTAGCAATGTATTTTATCTTGCCCAATTAACATTTAAACTATCATTATTTTTAGATAAGATTACAGATCTTTTAATACAAAGTTTTAAAGCTTCAACAACACATTTCTGAGCAGAAAAATAACAGAGCTACACATATTTGACATATTTTGACATCTTTTTTCTCCTTCGTAAAAACTACGCATGTCACAGTAAGTCTCGTCCCACAGTTAAAGTGATCTGTTAATTTGTTTGTTTATGTTACAATCAGTCGTCCTTTGCATAGCAAAATGATACTTGAAGAGTCAAAGGGATTGCAAAAGAAATATGGAAGCTGTACAATGAGGTATTCCATTAATCAGATCAGCATACACTGACCTTCAGCTCCAAGCACATACAGGCAGGCTAGTCATTTAAAATATATAAAAGAAATCCAAATCAACAATACTAATTAATGAAGGATTCTCACTTCATCAATACTAAGATGCAAGTATCTGTGCAAGCAAAATTAAACCTCCCATCCTCCAGGAAAATAGAAGCCAGAGGAAATGTAATTTGGAATACTGCTCCAAGATCCATTGTTCACTAGCACCTCACTACAGATTCAAAAAATCTGAGGAGCACACAATTCATTCTTGTGAACTTACTTCTACCATTTCTGAGAATTGTTTCTGGAGAGTATTTTTCTCAGCTACTTTCAGCCACATAGCTCTCATGCAAGGTACAATAGTTGGAGAGCAAACCGTAGAGTCATTAGAAGAAAATGAGCTAAAAAAGCTCAGAAGCAGACTGAGAAGGAGCCAGAAGCAAACTCATGAAGGAGAATGATCTCATAGGACCATGCCATAAGTTACTGCATTTGTCCTGACTAGGAGAGTAAGCAACTGCTGATCATACCCACTGCTTTTCCACTCATGCAAGCATGCTTGATCATCGCAGAGGAAGGAGGAAAGGGTGTCTGAAATACCAAATATAAGCATAGCTACAGGTGCATAGAGGGCACTTCACGTGTCTGAGTGTCAGCTCACATGCAGTACTGTAGATCATCTGAAAGGGTATCAGTTTCTGAGAAGGGCTTGAAATGAAATTGTAAGCATGAGAATACTCTGAAGAATATGTCTGGAAAATGAGGAAACTTCAGTAGACCATGACCAGAGTGAGTTTTACATTCTGAAGTATTAAATCACTAGCAAAAATTGAGTTCATTCTATTATCTATGCTACCAAACAATTCATATGTATAAGCATATTGCATAGGACAGTGTATTTTGGCCCATAATACATCAGAATACATTTAAGTCTAATGAGCAATTCAAGTCCAAGGTGTTTCATTTTGAGCAACAGCTAAAGTAAAAAAATCAAAATGCAAGCAATGAAAAAAACTGCTTTTGGTGGCTCACTGCCAAGTGATTTTTTTGTGGGAATAGATACAGTCAAGAAGTTTTAACTCTCTGATTCAATAATTATATAGCAGTCTATATGTTATCGCCGTTGGCAGATCTGTAGTTCTGCACGATACTAAATTAAATATCATCCTTGAGAAGTTTGGGAGGAAGAATAAGTACAGAGTTGCAATTAGGGACATGGTCATCATAAGTCAAAATGCCATTACATAGAAAAAAGCCACATAAGTCTAAATACTACTTCTTATAGGATTCTAGGATAAATACTTGGAATTCTTTTCATGAAAAAGCAAGAGCAGGAAGTATTTCTATTTTATCTATAAATAAATGGCTTATTTATCATATGAGATCTTAAGCTTCATGACAGCTAGTTAAAAATGAAGATGTGGACTGGATATTCACAACTATCTGCGGCATGACACACAGCAGACTGGTAAAATATATAACCAGAAATGAGAAAGATGAATAATGAGTGTATGAAGATGAGGAAGAAAGAAGATTAATGAACAAGTTAAAAAGCTTTTCCTCTCATATCCACAAAAATATGACTTTTCCCCACTACAATTTATTTCTGTTAACAAAATAAACTGCAAGCTTTAGGAGCAAAGACTATGTGTTCACAATTCTGTATTTTCAGATATTTCATGTGACAAGTCCAACGTACTCTGACATTGGTTGAAGAAACCATCTAGCTCAAGCAACACAAATAAAGAAACCCTCAAGTTTTTAAATAAAAACCTGGGATATTCTGGCAAAAGTGAAGTCACACTCTTTAAAACCCATCTCTTAACATTGATCAGCTTAGCTTTCTTACCTATGTTTTTGTCTTGGATGAAAAAGCCCTCTTTGTTGACTTATTGGAAAAGGAATTCTTTCTTACCTATGTTTTTGTCTTGGATGAAAAAGCCCTCTTTGTTGACTTATTGGAAAAGGAATTCTTCATTTGAGTCAAACGAAGAACCTAGCAGAAGTATCTCAGAAACCAACAGACTAGCACAGCAGTCTGCTGCCCGGTGTCACCACTGAGGATGTCCCTAAATGACAAAAGCACTGCTGCCTCTGCTCTGCTCAGAATTAAGAGTCAGTCTTGGAAGACCATAACTCAAACTTGCCCATTCTGTGATACAGTAGGGCTAAATATGACCCCACTCCCATTGAAATCAACCATAAATCTTCCAAGTACCAAAACAAGAGTGGAATCACAATAAGCCATATCCTGCTACTTTAAATCTATCCTGAAGTACTTCACAGAAGACTTTCAAAATTACAGATAATTTCTCTACACACATTTTGAGACAGTCGAGAAATAAAAATCTTTTGTACTCACACCTGTGTAAGACCTATTCTAAGGCAGCCTGCATCACTGAGGTTGAGTAGATCTCTTATCCTTGCTGATACATCGCCAAATCAAAAGCCCTACTTGAAATACCATCTCTCTTCTATGAAAGAGGTTTTTAAGGTTAGTACTATGAGTGTTGAATTCTCAGAATTCATTGCTTCTGCATAGGTTTTAGAAAATTTTCTTAGAAAGCTTGAGTAAATCTCACACTTCTAATGTCAAATTTCCCGAGTATTAAACATAAGGAATGTACAGCAATTGAAAGACAGAACAGCTCTTACCTATTCAGTTCAAATTTGCTATTAGTACTAATGCTAAAACAAATTCATTTTTCCCATTTTCTTCTTTATAACTCATGAGAAAGGTTCCTAGAGTATGTTGTGTCAATTTCCTACTGTTTATGCAGACAAATCTAATTTATTTAGCATATTTGTACCTAAATTTCTGAGCCCTTAAAATGAGATAACCTTGTCCAAATTCTGAAGGATTTACTAACTCACTCTGATATTTCAACTCATTATGTTTAAGGAGGTAGGTTCTAACAAGAGATTACCAAAACTGTTGAGGACCTACAAAATCTACCTACATCTGGGAAAAATTCAGCAGGAAGATTTCCAAAAATTGGTCCAAAAACTCCTTAAAACTTCAAATTCTACACATGCTACAAGGGTGACCACATCAGCTAGCTCTTTTGAAAATGCTGGCCATACTATAGAAGGGACCACCTTTAACAAAATAGTAACAAAAAAGCTGATTACTTTAGGGGACTGTGTAAAAAAGTGTAGAACGCTGATTTTCACTTATTGATAGATCTGAAGTGTTAACACAAATATTACTTATTACAGAAATGTGAATTATTTCATCAGCAGAAAACTTCAGAAATAACGAACTTGTGGTTTACAAACCTAAAGCTACACTATAATAGTAATACAAACTGTAATATATTGCTGCAAGGATAATTATTAAGGGAAAACACAGCTGACATTTTCTGATTTATGCACACAATCAGAGATGGAGTCCAAGGACTGTGACATAATTATCTTCATGCTAACAATTTTTGTAAATCTCTTGACAGAATTTCAGCTAATTTTAAAATGCCTTCTGAAGATTAGCACTTAAAACTGTTGGGGAAAATAGCACAATTTATTAGCAAGGGTATAATTGTAAACCTTCCAAATACTCATTGTGAATATCATTTAGACAGTAACTCCTGCTTTAGCAGCTGGTATATAAGACTCCAGTTTATGGAATCTTGAAACAACAGAGAGAGTAGAATCTAATTAAACAGGATTACATGCCAAAGAAAAATATTAAAAACAGACTAATAGTCAATTGTTATGAATTTGAAATAGCACATCTTCTTTTGATGTGAACTGTGCTTTATTTCAATGAAACCTAAATATCCTTAGCAGACTCCTCTCTTGATTTGGAACAGACTGTCTTTCTACACTGAAACAACACAAAAAGCTAAATGATTCCATTGATCTTCTCTCAATGACTTAAGCTCCCATCTGCTATAGGGTAAAATGACTTACATATATTACATTTATTCTAATGTTATTCAAGAGCCAATAGCTGTATTCCATAAAGGAAGCCTCCTGAAACCGTCTTCATACTGAGCAACTTAACAAAACTGATGTCATTTGCCAGAGGGCCTTACCTTAAGAACAACCTTAAAAACTAAACACATAAAAAGGACTGTTTGATCCTATTTGTAACATAATATCATCTTTGCAATGTCTACTTTCTAAATTCCTTCTTCCTATTTGCTGTGACTCATTCTCACAGAGTTCTTTTTCCAAAAGGGGGAAAGAGCAGTTTTAAACTGCTAACTGACCAGTTGTTCACAGAGGAAAAACAGATCTTTTTTAAAAAAAATTTAAATACATACATATCCCTAATATCAGCAGAAAGTATATTGAGCCGTCAGGTATTTACATAACATTTGACTGCATGCCGTTCATAATATGTGAACATTTGTTATAACATTTTTTTCATTACATGATACAGCCACATTGTCCAGACAAGCTCTTAGAAAAGTATAGATATTAGTACATCCAAAAAAGCAGAATTCCAAGAGAAAACTAGCCTAAGTGTTAGTAATCAAATATGAATCAATAGAAAAATCATTTCATAGAATTGTGGGAGGCTTTAATCAATGCCTTATTAGTATAACCCATGTTAATTTTCTCAGGACTTTTTTAGCAGTATATTAATTTAAGGCACTAAAAATAGCACACATGCAAACTCAAGAACAAGTATCACATTTTCTCCACAAACAGGAGATATATTGCTAATACAGAATCGATACCAGGAAATACTGATGCATGTGCTGTTTTCTGAAACTGCAAGCATGGAATTTTGGTACCAATTATTACAGAAATACTACAGTTAAAGCAAGTATAAATTCTTAAATGAAAGCAGACAATTTTGGATTTTTTTAACTTTTCCCAGTTCAAAATATGGCACATTTAATCCTTAAAGACAGGTAATCATATAGAAGCTAATTACTTGTTAAACATAGTTAACACTCTAGTTTGCAATTTTACTGGTGCTGTGAAAGATGTTCAGTGCAGAGATGGCATTCTGCTAACTTCCTTTTCATGCTGTTTCACGCAGAAATTTCAAGTGGCAAATTTATCACAGACTTCATGCTCACATAAGGGTATGGTATCTTGCTTGAATACAACCTGCTGTTGTCAGAGCAGATGCAGACACCACGTGTTTTGGCAATGGATAATACATCAGATAGTAGTGATACACAGAGGGTGAGAAAAAACATTCTGAAAGGACCAAGCATTCAGCACAAAAAATAGTAGACCAAGGAACTCAAAAGAATAAAGAGCTACAAAAGATATGCAAGAAACCAGAGGCACAGCTGGAAATAATAATGGAGCAGAGAACACAGGTGATGCCACTAACTAGATAGGACAATTTATAATGCTCCTTTCTCCTGTGACTCAGCTTTAAAAGACAGGAAAAAAAACCGTTCAGGGAGGGAAAAAAAAAAGAAAACCTTTGCCTCCCACATTTCTCTTTCTCTTTGCAAAACAAATGTTAACTTAATCAGCAGATGAATGAGAAGACTTGGCAACAAACTACTGGTCCCCCTGCATTTGAAGGGACAGTTGCAAGACTGCTTCCCTTTATGGGACAGGGTTCTGTAGCAGGGAACAATACACATCATGAATATCAAAAGCTTCATCTAAATACTGTTTCTTTTTTAATATGTGGTTGTAGTCTTGCTTTTTCCTCTTGGAGAGCCTGATATTCTCAACATGAATTTACAATCTAATTCTTTAAGAGCACTAAGTTTAAATAAAGAGACACAGACTCTTCACAGAAGTTCTAAATATACTATTTCTACTTGATAGTGAAAATATAACTAATGAGTAAGAAAAAAAAAATATCCCAAATGCTATACTTCCTTCCCCTCCTATTACTTTCACATACCTCAACCCTGCTTGCTCTTCCCCTGGGATTCTTTACCCTGCTTAGGTAAATATTCCCTTGACTCTTTGAGATTAAATAAAATGAGACTACGCAGGTAAAGACCAGACTCATATTGAGAATTAACATTTACAGAGCTCATAACCTGGGAAAAAAGGAAGAATCTTTAAAATGTAGGTAGAAGTGCACTCCTACAGAACAGATTATGTTCCTGACCTTCAACAAAGACTATAAGTAAAAACATACCCAAAAGTCCTTGCTCTTTCAGAACCCAAATGATCAAGAATTTAAGGAATTAACCCCACATATTTGAGAGTACTAAGTTAGAGGATAGCTCTTATTTTTCATGCATAGCTAAAGAATCATCAAATATGAGAAGTCTTTTAAAAATTAAATTTACAATAAAATGCTTAAACACCATCCTGAAACAGTATAGTCCTGCCTTATGTAGTGGAAAAAAAGCAAATTATATGTAACAGGCTTGCTTCCTCAGCCCAAGATGCCACCTCTCATCTCCTACATGGCACATTTTATTGTCCAACAGCAGTATTGTTCAGACAGGCCACAACAAATCATTTTCTTTCATTGTGCTGTTGCGTCAATATTTAAAAAAAGTAAATACAGTATTTCCCAAACAGTTCTGCAGAAGCTAATCTGTTTCAGCTATTTCTCATGGTTTCACATAAGATTCTTGCCAAAAATAACTGGGTTTGGGAGGGGTAGAGTTAATTTTCTTCACAGCAGCTGCTCTGGGGCTGTGTTTTGGGTTTGTGCTGAAAACAGTGTTGATAACACAGGGATGTTTTAGCAATTGCTGAGCAGCTCTTACTCAGCATCAAGACCCCAAGCAAGGAGACTGGGAGTGCACAAGGATTTGGGAGGGGACACAGCCAGGACAGGTGACCTCAGCTGACCACAGGCATATCCCAGACCATATGGAGTCTTGCTCAGCACATAAACCTGGGGGAAGAAGAGGGGAGGTCCAGCGTGGTTACTGTCTGCAATATGATTTAGTGGGCACGGCAGTATGTAGCCAAGGTTGGAGTTGATCATCTTGGAGGTCTTTTCCAACTTTAATGATTCTGTGATGGTGTTTGTCTTCCCATTATGTGCAATGGAGCCTGGCTTTCCTGGAGGTGGCTGAACACCTGCCTGTCACAGGAAGTACTGAATCAATTCCTTGCTTTGCTTGCACGTGCAGCTTTTGCTTTTTTGCTTTACCTACTAAACTGTCTATGTCTCAACCCAGAAGTTTTCTCACTTTTACCCTTCTGATTGTCTCCCCCATCGCACTGGGGGGTCAGCAAGTGGCTGTGGTGCTTAGTTGCCATCTGGGGTTAAACCACAACAGCGAGGTCATACCAAGGTCCTTGTCTCCTAATCTTACAGATCACATCTTAGATCATGAATTTCTACTGCCAGTTATAGAAACACATGCACCACCCTCTTCCACATCCTACTTACTAAAGTGTGTGCTCCTAATTCTCTCCAACAGCTAAAACACTTCCACAAAATAGTATTCAATATGAGTTTATGGAAGAGAAATTACAGCCTATTTTTTTTTCTGAAGATATGTGATTTGTCAACTCATTTATCTTCTCCTGGCATGTCTCCTGTCATCTACAGTTACTTCTGAGTTAACATATGAGTTAACATATAGTTAAAAACATAAGAGCTGAGGTAACATTTTGTTGTATGTTTGCATTGGTGTCTATAGTTCACAAATGAACTTCATGTATTATTATTTAATAATTATTTAATTATCTGTCTGGTAGAAGGAGTGGGAAAAATCCCATCCTCTGTCTGCTTGGCTTAGGAGAAGAACCCAGCAACATGTGAAATACTTCAGTGTTGTGACTGAAACAATTCCACAAAGAATATTATAAAATATCATCAGGTACCTGACCAGGTGAATTACCCAGAGAAGAGTATATACACTTATATTATGGGTTATTGTGTTATCTAAAATTAGCATCAGTATCATGTTGCTACTTAAGTAGCAAAGAAATAAAGCAAAATATGAAATTGAGACTAAATTTCCTCAGAGGAATAATTTGAAATATTCAATTCACTTGAGAAGTGTCTATCCAAGTCAAAGAAGTACTAGAAAAAAGGCTGCAGACATTGAAACACAACCCTTGTATAAAGACCTTGGTGCAGTTGTGTTACATGCTGGCATTGTGTTTCAGATTTTCCATCACTATCATAGCTTATGAAAACCTGAAGAATAAAAATATTATTAATCAAACAATTGAATAATAATAATATTGAAAAATCTCAAGTTCATTTACAACGTATGGAAACCATATGCAAACACCCAACAAAATGTTACCTCAGCTCTTATGTTTTTAAGTCTGTTAACTCAGAAGTAAGTGTAGGTGACAGGAGACATGCCAGGAGAAGATACATAAGTGGGTTGAGAAATCACATATCTTTGGAAAAAAAAAAAGGCTGTAATTTCTCTTCTATTTCTACTTTCTTTGAGATTCAAATGACATGTGCTGAGATGTCCAGAAAAGCCAAGTATTGAAGCACATTTTAAAATCATTGCCATCTAAAATAGCTAAATCAGCTATTCTGATTTAGAATTTTCTAAAATCTTCCTTCTGTTATCAAAATACCATATAGAAAAAAAATTGTGCAAAAACTACAATAATTACATGCATCCCTTACTGTGCTGAGCAATGACTGGTATCTCAAACCTTCTTGCAAAAGATACAGCAAGACAGCAGCCTCAGTCTCTGTAATATACACAGAATTAGAAAAAACAAATGGAAGTGCAAAATAAAAAAAGGAAAGCATGAATAAGAATGCAGAAAGACTCACAAAGCTGCTTAATAGTAAACACAACTACTTATTTCTAAATATCATGCATCAAGCCAAGTTAGTCAAAACAAAAGCTTACACTCACTGCTAAGAAGGCAGAAAATTAAGTCTTGGTGGGGACGGTGTAAGAAACAACCAGCCAAGTAGGACAGTACAAACACTTAAAATGCTTTTTCCCTCTCAAAAAAATTCAGAAAATCAGAGGTATGAGGCCATTACAATGGTTGCAGATCCTATGAAGTTGTCACCATCTGTTGTGCCATCTATTTACAGACACACAGGCATAATCAAAAATTAGGGAAAACTGCGCAAATAAGTGCAATCTTCTTTGAAGACACCGTGCATGTTTAACAAGATTTAGAAAATTCCAAAAGAAATTTAAGAAAATGAGTGGTATTGATTTATTTTCCCTAAAAATTACCTGAAAAACAACTTTCCTATACACAGAAATGAACAGGGCTTATATGTAGCTACATCTTTCAGCAAGGCATTCAAAAGAGCATTAAGAGAATGCTGCTGTAATGCTGCTTGTTTATTCACATGTAGCTTGAGAACAGCATCCAGGATAAATATGTTGCCTCAGGTCTCAGTTCCATTTACTGTGTTAGAGAGAAAAGCACTAACTACTCAATACCTCACTATGGCACTATGCACTCTTCTGGTTCTGTATCTCATTTACTGTCTTCTTTGTAAGGTTTTTACTTCTTTGGAAGCTTTCATATCTCAGTCTGAATAGTTTTCTTCTCCCAAAACCTTCTGCCCTGTCTTCAGACAGATCAGGCTGCTGTATTCTTCCTCTTATTAGTATCTTGAAAATTGCTATGTTCAAGCTGAGGTGAACGATATGGACATGGCCCAAAGCACCAGCCAAGCACCTTCCCAGCAATTCCCAAGCAATCAGGGCCATACAGAGCCAGGATACACCAGAAGAGAACTGCAATGCAAGACTCCTAGATTTGAATTTGGCTTAGCACTGTTTGGAGGAGACTAATTCGGGTCCCACAAACAGTGTTCAAGACATTTGGGCCAGGTAGCACAGCTCCTCAGCTAATTAAATGGGTCTCTCAGCCAGGCTGGCTCTGGCACAGAATCTTCCTCACATTGCTATGCTAGTCAAGCCTATAAATGGCTCCAACTATTGCAGATGAAGGCCTTTTAGTTCCCAGAACACTGCACAGGAAACCTGCCCCTGCTTATAGTGTTTAACTCAGAGAGTATGAACAGCCCACTCCCTCTGTGCAACCACTGCCTGACCTAACACTCTTGGTATAATCACCCACATTTTTTCAATAAAATGCAATAACCTAGTTTTGAAAATGCTATTTCCAAACAGACAGATTGAATAATTTCTAAATAACACTGAAACTCTTACTTTAAATTATTTTTCCTCTCTGGGAAACATATTGGACTTATTAATCAGTCCCCAGCTCCTGAGTGTCACTGCTGCTATTGCATATGTGCAAACAGAGTAATAGGAATGAACAGGATGATGCAAATCAAAAAGAAACAAAAATCATCATTCTTTTAACATCGTTACCAAATTTCTCCCTTTTCTTCTTGAAGTCATTTTTATCTCTGATTTTTAATTCTTATTCCTATGCAGCAAGCTCCCTGTTCCCCTGGTGTATAAACTGTTTGAGCTTTCAATTTTTAATTTTTCTTCAATAGTGCCCTGTCTTTTCTATTATCTTTTTTTCATAATTTCAGGGGTTTTTTCTCTCCTGCTCTTATTTCCTCATGCTTGTTTACTTTTTCGCTCCAGTCCTTACTAATTATTTCATGTCTCTTGTTCGTTTAATTATGTGCCATGGCTTTTCCTTTCTTGCACTTTTATATTGCATTCCTTTATTCCACTCCTGCAGCTCTCTGATTTCTATGTGCTTGCTTAACTATTACCCAAATGGCTCCAAGCAGGACACACTCAAACTGAAGAATAAATAAATTAAAAGAAAAATACTATCTGTGGCCATGCGGTGTTGCCTAGCAACACCCTGTACCTCTCCACAGCTTTTCTAGAGCCCTGGTGGCAACAGAGCTTTTCAGACTTATTGCTACAAATATATGCAAGATCCTTCTCACATTGTTTGGCCATTCACTGAAAAATAAATGCAGAGGAAAACAAATGAAAAAGAAAAACTCCAGAGAAAGCATCAGCAACAGCACAAGAAATGGCCACCTACTCTGATGCACACTGCCCTCTTGTCTCTAATGGACTCTGCAAAACATGTGCAACTTGTACGTTATTGCTGTTCACCAATACTACTATTGTTATAATCTTTGAGAAACAGAATGTAAACAAGATTTCTTATGCAATTAAAATGTGGTAAATTCAACCAACTCTTATGTAGTTACTGTGGAGGCAATAGTGGCTGAGATTCACTGGCCTCTTCTGAAAGCTTTACACTAAAGAAATAAAAGCTTGCAGATTGTACAGGGTAGGAAAAATGGTCCAAGCATTGGACCATGGTCAAAAATGAAGTGGAATTATAAGGAAAGTGAAGTTTGTCCCCAAAAATTATAGATTCAATACTAAAAGATTTTCAATATGTATTACTACTAATTACTTCAGATGTGACAGAAGTGAAAGTAAAGTAAATTCTCCCCCTAACACTTCTCTTTAAAATTCAAGTTTATGGGCTCAGCCTTCAAAAGTTAGATAGAAACGCTTGTTAAGTCCACACTTCTCAAAGTATTGATGATTTAGCACAAGCTACACTGAGTTACAAAGATAATAAGCTAGCTTCACCAAAAGTCCTTTTTGTTTTGTTCCACAGCAGTGAAAGACTCCTTTCACCAACCACCTCTGAGAAAGAAAGCGGATAAAATGACACTTATGCAAGGGACTGAAACTTTAAGGATATTTGGAGTCTTAGAAGGGGAGTCAAAAACTAGAAATGCTAAAACAAAAGGGAGCTACCTCATTTAGCTAAGGACAAACCTACAAAGAAGCGTCACAAAATGATGAAAATGTTAACATTGTATTTCTGAAGGGCATCAAAAAAATCAGCATTCTTGCTTGGAAATTTTATATATAGCTAAATCAGTCCAAAGCAATTTCATGTCTGCATAGCACTTGCATCAGAAGCAAGTGAAAAGAAAGCAGATCAGAGAGCATGTACCTTAAAAAGATATTTAACAGCATTAATCTACATCTATCAGCTACAACTTGTTACTTGGTAAAGACAGGCTGCAAATGATCCACACAAATAAACAAAGGACAGAAACTAACATTCAGGTACTCAATTAACCCCATTCCCCAAGTAATGTTTGTAAAAATAGAAGGCTGAAGTAAGGCACATAGAGTGGGCTAGAGAACACAGAAGAACCCATAGATCATACACTCCATAAAACAAACACAGGCATTGCACAGTCAGGCACTTAAATTTAAAATGCCTAAAAAAGGTTTCAAAACTTTATTTGGCTCCTGCACATACAACTCAGTTTTAACTACAGAGTCAGACGCTATTTTACATAGAAGTGTTTCATGACTTAGAAAACACAACAGAGAGGGCACACCTAATCATTACCCTTTCAACATTTGGGCTCAGTGTGCAGCCTTGTTTACTGGCCACTAACCAGATCTTATTTGAAGGCAGACCCATTTTTCCCCATGAACATTTCAATGACACTCACTATGTATCTGATGTGATTCAAAGGCAATTTATTCTACATAACCCCCACAGTCCAAAACATTAAAGCATACAAGAGACTAGAAGTGACAACTTGGACAACTACAATTAACCTCTTGCTTTCACATTCAGTCCATAATCAGATTTTCTTACCCAGTTCATGGAACCATCACCCTCTGATCAGGTGGTATTTCTAAATCCTCTTCTTGCTTAATTCCAGACATTAGGCTCCTAGTCATTCTCATCCTCAGCCCTTGGCTGTACAGCCTCCTAATTGCACTATTAAATTTATTCTTATCTTTTTTATTCTAAACTTCAGTGTCACACAGTCCTTTATGATGTTCTAGTTCCTTCTGTATTGACAGTGCCTGTCGACTTTCTCATAACATGCTCCTAATATTTATGTCAAGCTCATTAATGAGAATATTAACTGTTATGAATCTGAAGACTGATCCTTCAAAAAGCTCTGCTAAAAGTCCAGCAGATCTTTTTTAAGCACTTCTCACTCTCATTTCCCCTCTAGCCAGTTCCTTATCCATGCTACTATTCTAATCTAAGCAGATGACTGCTTAGATGACTTCGTTATTAATTGGCAAAAATAAAAACCTAAAACCCTGGTTAGTGTGTCAAGATTTATCCCTAAGAATAAAGCCCAAATGCCTCATCCTATCTTCCATTTACCTTAATGCATTTAAGTAATCTCTGCTTCAAAATTTTGTTTTCAAAATTTTGCATGATGCCAATACAAGACCAAGAGAGCAAGAGTTGCCAGTCACTTCTCTGTCTTTTAGCACACACAAACTACATTGCCTATTCTTTAATCAAGAACTTGCTCTACTACAGAGCTTGTAATTTCACATGCCAATTTTTCTGTGATACTTTTATGGATACAGTACTGTTCCTTTGACTTCAAACATAAAACACTCCAAGTTTTCTTTCTGGCCTGTCTGGTGTAATTTCTACTTCTGCACTCTTCTGCCCATTTAGCCACCTCTTGCTTCATTCCCATTTTACTGAAAGTAGGACAACAATTTACAAAGACTTCAGAAAACACCTAAGATCCTTAATCCTATCTTCACACTGACTTTGCTTGTTCTTTTATTTCTTTTAGTTTAAACAGCTTAAGAATCTTCTACTATTTGTTTTATATAGCTGAATAACCTTTTACTATTTGTTTTAATTTCTTTCACCCAGAGTGACTCAACTTGACTTTTGAAAGTTCTCATTTTTTCCTCTGTATTTCCTGCTTTGCCAATCAGTCCCATTTGTTTCAACTCCCTATGGCTAATCCTCATAGTCATAACTTTTATAACTTTTTGAAATTGTTTAACAGTTCAGTGTGAACTATTCTTTACAAATTTGGATTCAAATTCCAAATAAATTTTGTATATTTCAAATACTAATAATCTTCTCAAAATTAATGTCTTTAAATTGTTTACCTTATTCTATACAATTTATATTGAACTTAAAAAAATGATTTATGAAAATTATGTTCTGTATTTATTCTATTACTTCATCCACTTGCTAAAGGGATAAAGTCCATTCAGATTCATACCAGAATGGATAAGATTGGCATGAGTTGAAACTGTTTTTAAAATTCTGTATTAGTGTTTCTGATTAAATGACTATTACTAACAAAGTTTGTCAGTTATCACATCAAAGAATACTTGCATGCTACCGTTATTAGGATCTGTGTTTTACAGGTTGCATTTAAAAAGTCAAAGCATCTTACAATCAATGACTTACCTCTGTAATAGATTACAATCAATTCCAAGTGCAGAAAGTGATGAGGGTAAAAGAATGAGGATGCTGAACTTCAGAAAATATAATTTCTGGTATGTCTCCTGAGAATTATACTGATCAGTAAAGGAAAGCAGGAGAAAGGGCAAACCCTACAGAAATTCACACAGGGGAACTACTCCTAAGCAAAGCAAATAGAAAGGAAAAAAAAACGTAACTCCACAAAACCACAAACAAAACAAAACAAACAGGAAACAAACAAAAAGAGAAATTCACGCCAAAGAGTGTTCTTAGCACACCTTTATGATCATATCATGCCTCCCCCCAATGGCCTGGAAATCAAAATCATAAAAGCAGGGAAACTGACACATACCTAGAGTAGATAAATTTCTAAGTATAAATGAACTGCATAAACACTGTGGGAATAAAACCAGAAAGGTATGCAAAATTAAGTTAAAAAGGAAGAGGAGAAAACTATAAAACGATAGTAAGAAAACTCTTCTATATATATGAGAAGCAAGAAGAAAATGAAGAGAAGTACAGATTATGTACAACAGAGCAAATAAGTGATGCAGAATCAAGAGCCCTCCCTGCTCTCTTCATGGAGGTAGCACAGTATAGCCATAACTACAACTAAAAATATATATTTTTAGCAAGAACATGAGATTGCAGGCTTGAGCATGGAAAAAAAAGAATACTTTATTCTTTTTAATCAGACTGATTCAGCTCATGTATCACTGAGTCATCGAGGAACTAACTCAAGCAATGCATGGAGCACTATCAATTGCACCCACTAGAAGGCTTGTGGTTCCAAAAGAAGAGAAGAGACAGACATAATGCTTCCCCTTACAGAGGGGGATTGGGAGGAGTGGAAAAAAGGCAAAAAAAAAAAAAAGAAGAAAAAAGTGAAAACAGAAATCATTCCCCCAGGCAGAGAAAATGGAGTACATATAATGAAACTTACTTTGCAATATAAAAAGCACCAACACAGCCGTGTAAAACTGGCCAAGAATAACTGGCAGAGTAGATGTGGCAAATCTGGAATAAACATTTTTCTCCCCCAATTATTCCATGCCACATTTTCCTAAGCCAACTAAAAATGTAGACTAAACAAATATCCAGTGAGTGTGCAACTAACTGAAAAACAACTAGGTTCTTTTCTATCACCAAAAAATAACCTGAATCAAGATGATTCATGATTGACCCAAGACCTCAGTGAGTTGACTAATTGGAAAAAAATTAATGTACTAATGGTTTCTACTGTCATAATGTTTGGTGGAATAAGGGCAACAGAGAACAAAGAAATACTAAACATTTCAAAAGGCAAGAAGAGAATTTCAAAAATCAAAGCAAACTAACAGGTCAGAATTTGGGCCATAAATACAAGATAATCCAACACTCTCGCAGAAGGAACAGCACATGTCTGATGGCCTTCACTGTGAGGGAAGTCTAGTACAGGAAAGAGCAATCTTGGTTTCAGCACAGGCAAGAGTTTACAAAAGAAAAAAAGAAAAAGAAAAAAAAAAAAGGTGGGAGTAGAGGGTCTGAAGTGAAGAAAAATAAGATAGTCTTGATTTTTTTTCTGTTTTCCAAAATAACCAGCATAAGAAGGCATCTTTATCTCCATCTAGTAACAACAGGAAAGTATACAGAATTCTACATCTGAAAGAATCTAATACTAAGCAGAAGTTGAAAGTTGACAGTGAAGATGGTTTCTGATCCTATCCCTACTCTGATTTGCTCAGCTTTAATGAAGGGGAATTAATTGGACTTGCCTAAAATTCAGCACTTTAGGCAGATAAGCATTTTTCATTTTTGCCACATAATGAAGTGCAAAGCTAAACAATTTGCCACTCTGAAACACTTCCATTTTGAATTGGTTAAGATCAGACATATACCTGGAACTAAATGCTGCTCACTAAAAGGTGAATGCTTCTCTATAGAAGAGGAATCATCCAACATCAAATAAGAGGAGCACCAAACCTGAAGAACTCTGAGCAGCAGCAGCAGTTAAAAGGCTGGAGGTGGTTTCGCACAGCACTCCAGAAGAGCCACAGGGTGAGAAGGAACCTTTTGCACAGTACTAAGAAAGCATTTGGCACAACTTGCCATCACCCAGTATTTGCAATTTAATACACAGAAAATGTGCATAAAACCACTAATTTGTTGCATCGAGGCAAGTTAGGAGCTATTGAGATATTCTAATGAAAACACCTCAAGATACTGAAATGCATATAAAACATAACATTCAAGGAAATTCATTATATGCATTTCTTAGACCCACTATACATGATATCATATACAAATATGTAAACCACTTTATTCCAGTGAAAGGGTTATAAATGCCAGCATATGCTATCGATAAGAGAAAATGCAGAGTAATTAGTTAATCTAAAAAATGCATGAGTAGGAATTTGACTGCTAAATGATTAAACTGGTACATTTTAAAATGCGTATTAATATTTAATTATTGACACTATGAGAAAAGAGAAAATCTCTTGATGTTACTTCTCAGCTCTTTCTGATACTCAGCAACACATGTATTATTCATATGAATAGTTTGTGCATATACAGTCAATCACTAGTTAAATAAAAGAATCATTCTCAAATTCCCTAATCACCTCAATAGATCCTAACGCAATATTTTCCACATTTGGGAATCTGAGCGTTTTATTTAAGAAATCAGTCTGGCCATGATGAATACAGCGCAGCTCGAGCAGACATCAGTTCAAAGAATCAGATGTCAAAGTGCTCCCTCTAATGTCCCTTAATCATCACACCAATTAGTGGTTGAATAGTGATGTGATTAAAGAGACTGCTGCTATCCTATACCTATTCAGACTAGGAGAATTCTACATATGTTCTACCAATTAATGTTTGAATAGAGCAGCGATTAGAGAGACATCTGCCATTGTATACCCATTCAGAAAAGAGCTAAACTTGCATATTCATATGCAATGAAGACAAAAATAAATATTTGCAAAGGTAAACTATACATTTAGATTATAAATATAATTGAGTTGATTTCCTTTAATGAGTGTTCTCTATTTTACAATATTTGGGATTATTTTTTATTTATAAATATAGAATCTTTCATCAATACATGTCTAGAAACGGACAAATTATTCCCTGAAAAAGCATTTATTCACTAAGGTTCCTGATTTCAGGCCTTTGGTGTACTGGGTTTTATATCTACTTGTTTGCAATTTGCACTTTTTCTGCTTCAATCCATCAGTTATTTGTGAAATTCTAACTTGATTATTCTGTATGCATGATACATTATTAGGCACAAAAATCATGTGAACTTTTTCCACCTCACTGGAAGGCAATACTTAGATTAACACATTATAGCTGAGAAAGATCATCTTGTTTACAGATTATAGCTGAGAAAGATCATCTTGTTTACAGAATTTTCTAAGCAAGCCTGGACATTGTGCATCAGGAGGTACTTACATACCTTTTTATAATGAATGTCTTTATACAGATATATATATAGAAGTGACAGCCACAGAATACTATCAAAGTGAAAAGCAATTAGAAGTTTTAGCAAGCTCTTATTACTACTGTTTTAAGGGAGTACCCTTGTCCTCTGAACTTAAAGAGCAACATGAGCTGGTATATCTTGCAATAAATTGCAAATCTCACGCTCCATCATTAGCACAAAATGATCTGGTAGTTGCAACTTAATGTTGCACGGAAAAAGACAAGGTGAAGAATTTGGTTTTCTCTAATGGCTGGAAAGAATTAGAGTACAGTTAAAGTCTCTTTCCCAAAGTGAGCCCTTGCCAAAACACACCCCCCTCCAAAAAAAAACCAAAAAAACCCCAAAAAACAAAAAAACCTAGAACCTAAAAGAGGTGAGCATGACAATTATTTTGTCATGGAACAGAGGCTCTTTTTGCACAATTCTGATCAGGCTTAGCACATGTAAGGACAAAGAACAATGCTAATACTGCCAGAAAATCAATACTGTTACAGGCTATGGCAATTAGCTACAAACCAATTTAAACCCCATTTCCTTTTCACCTTCTTGAAATACTTCCAGCATTTCCATCTGGAGCAAATGTTACAATTATTTCTAAACGCAGAAACTGAAGCAAGTCTGAATACATAGGTGGATCTATGTCAACTTCTCACCTGTCCTTAGTAGGCATCCACAAGATTTCATTACCAAAAAGAAGGCTAGAATATCCCACTGAGTTCTACAGTGACAAGTCAATTTCTTAAACTTGTGGAGGTGAATTTCATTTAAATTACAAACCTGTACATGTAATATGTAGAACAAAACTTGTCCCATAATACTTAGAAACCCTATTCATAAAGCAAGGAAATCAGTGTGCTGGGCGCAATGCAAATGCACACAATGTGTGCCCCTCTAGCTGGTGACCTAAATGTAGGTAAGCACAAAATACACACAGAAATGCAATTATGAAGAGTTAGAAACCACAGAAAAAAAATATTTATTCAAAGTCTAAACAACCCTGAACTACTGAGGAAGGACCTGAAATCAAAGCAAATCCTCACAGTTTCACAGCTGATCCCTTTGCTTTTATTCTATCTGTAAACTGATGATCTAATATGATCTAAATTTGCACTATTTAATGCTTACTATTAGAACAGCTATTTCAAAACTCTTCTACTTTTAAGTTTTTCTGGACAACAGAAATCTTTGTTCCTCCAAAAACTAGAGGCATGTTTTTATACCCCTTTTCAGCATGACTCATAAGAAATAAGAGTGTTAATGCTTAGATCTAACACTGTTACTGAGGGTGACACAGCAATAAAGAGTTTTCCTACTCTGCTACATATCTCTGAGTTAAAATTTCTGAAGGAAAGCTGACTAATCTTGCACCTAAAACTATAAATAATTTGTACAGCAACACTTGATTGCTAACATAGTAAATAAACAATAGCACTCATTGAAAGCATAATTGAACCTTCCTTTTGAAGGACACTTTTACAATGCTGAGGAAAGATATTGACACTCCGTTTCCACTTCAGAACTCATTAAATGGGCAATTCAAAGTGTCTCAGAGCAGGCTAGGAGTTAAAATTTCACTTGTGTAATTATTCTGAAGAAATATGTAAGTCTGCCATCTGGAAGTCTATTAGACATTACAAAGTCACTGTGTGCATGCCTCAGCAGATGCAGCTTTTGTTCAGAGTTTTGAGGGCTGTTAATTTAATTAGTTTTGTATTTTCATACTCCCACCTTCCTTTCAACAGTAGTTCTGCAAAGGCAGCATCAGAACAGCTTTAAAAGAATCCAAAGGTAAAAGCCAAATTCAGATTTTAAGGAAATGGAAACAAAGTTTATATGGACTTCAAATGGAGATTGATCTATTCATTAGCAGGCCTAAACATTATTGCCAGTGGCTCTTTAGACCAAAACAGAAAACTGTGTTCAGTGGATCCTTTCCTACATTAGCTTTCCTAATTTAGGAAGGCAATAGGATTCAACCATTCTATTTCATTTTTTTATTAAAACCACTCAACAACAATGATCTGGAGAATGCAAAAGGTCTCTTATTTTTTACTGATATCTTTTATGTAATGGGAGACCAGACAAATATTTTATTTTTTCATTTTTCAGGGCTTTTTCTGCTATAGTAAGGTAATAGTAAGCTATGTAGTAAATCTTACACAGTAAGAGTAAGCTACATATCTCTGAGCAAAAAAAAGTTTGTCAGTGTTAAAAACTAGGATCATTACCCATCTAGAAATAAGGACTAGCCCTTTACAGTTCCTTCTAGCACTTGACATTTCTTATAATAGCTTGCAAACCAAATAATGTGATGTTTCTACCAAATAATAAGTAATAATGCAGTATTGAAACTATCTGCTATGAAAGTAGTTATATCTGCCCATATACACATTTGTTTCTTTCTAACTTTTAATGCTGTAAACTGTACTCCATGAGCAGATTCCTGTCAGGACAGGGTGCTAATAACTGCACAGATCTCCAAGCAGTACTGCAGAACTATAAAACCAAGTTGTTTATCAGACTGCAAGCCTATGCCAAAACATCATCCTGCATATTTGACAATGCTCAGAATTTCTCTCAACTGAAAATCCAGACAAGGCACAAAAGCTGGCAATGAACCCAAACCCATGGTGTTTGCACAACCCAGGAAGCTCAGACCTTGGGAGTCCAGAAATATGTGAGACACCATGAGGTACACACATACAGCTAACAGCAGGAACACAGGAAGAGAGACAAATTTCTAGACAACCATTCGCTTTCAAAATCAACAGCAAATATCCAACACTTTATGAGTAAACTGAATCCAAAAACCAAGCAAGGCTGACATGGAGAACAGCTCAGGGATAACAAAGAGCGACTTAAAAGCCTAGAAGCTTTAGGAAATGTGTATTAACACACCCATTAGTACAATATTTCTGTGACTGTTACAGTTTAACTAAAATGAATAATTTACATTGGAACAGCTAATTAGGCTACTACTCAGATACCCAGCTGCCCTGCTGCATGGGTACCTGAGCTTCCTAACAGTTTCTGAAAGCAGAGGAGTTTAGAGCCCAGTATTGATTTCAGGTCACCTGCAAACATGACTGTAAACTGCAGCTGCCCAGGAGCCGCTCGCTAGGCAGCACAACATTGTCTGCAGCAGGAACAGCTGTGGGCAATATCTGCATCAGACATCTCAAAATAATCATCCAAGTCCACAAACAGAGGGTTTTTGTGTACATAAGTTTCTAGTTCACATAACATTATCTAAGGCAATAAATACAAGAAAATAGGAATAAGAGCTATAGCAAAAAAGAGAATCTTATAATCAATACTATAAAACAGGAAACTGTACTAAGAGAATTGCTGAAATGCTAAGGATGTCCTATCCAGCAAATACTTCTTGTTCATACTGGATTTTGTGATTTTAAGAAACTGAGGAAGAAAAATACCCATCTTGGTTTTTTTGATTGGGTTTGCGTTTTGTTAGGTTTTGGATGACATATTTTTAATTACAAACATAATCAATTTCCTACTTGTATTTTCCTTTTTAGTGGGAGGTGTTTTGACAGCTCTGTGAAAAGACACCACTATCCTTATACTCATAAGGAAACTAGTACTCTCCCTAAAAGGTTTCTGAATTTTGAGGATTATGTAAGACAACCTGTAGGAAGACAGTAAAAACAGTACAAAAGTTCTAATCAGATGAGGGATCAAAGAGACATAAAAATTCTGATAGGATTAGTCAAATATCACGCTGAGACTAGGAATTCAAATACCTACAGAGAAAATGATGATATGTAATGGCAGAAATACAGAAGACCGTAGACAATTTACAGCAAGAAAAATATTTATTCCAAAATCAACTATTTCCTGAAAATTACAATGCACAAAATTTAAATTCCTAGGTCATGTTTTAATCTAATATTTATGTATTTATATGAAATAGGTACATATGACAGGCTCCCCTACTTCTGTAGCAAAATTAAATTAGCTTCAGAAGTCTCAGAAAGGACAGTGAAGTGCTGCTCAGCCCAGTGTGATTCTTGGAAAGCAGAAAGAGAAGGAGGAAGTGGCAGAAGAAGCTACTCAGGGAAATCAAGGGGCTCAGCACAGCTCAGGATGTGATTCTTGAGAGGGATCAGACTCCATAACAAAAGGCACAAAAGTTGTATCAACCACTTACTAAAATCACCAAAAATGAAAAAAGTATGGACTGCAAATAGGTTCTGCAAAGAAAAGAGCTCATCACCAAGTAACTCTGTATCTACAGGAACAAACTAGAAGCCAAATGTGGCTACTGAATAACACTAATTTATTTCTCCCACAGCTGTGATTTCAGCCTCAATGATTGTTCCAGATGCAATGATAAACATGTTCCAGATGCAATGATAAATGTGCACTTACTGAACAGTTTTTGTCAGAATTCCTTTTCCATTGCTTCTTGACTAATTTCTTTGCTGCAGTTGAGTGAAGAGTTGCATGTGTTTGTTTTCGGGGATTTAAAGCCAGAATGTTCTGTGGAAAAAGAACAAAAGACATTAAAATATAGATTCAAATTTCCATAAAGGTTCAAAGCCTCTTTACACACTTATTTACAGTGCTCTGTAAAACCAAATGCAATTATTCCACATCATAGCCCAACTCCGTACTAATTTGTTTGGATTGCATTGTCCACGCCACTTAGATGATGAATATTTAAAGACATTTCCAGGATTACTAGAAAACAGAATTATATTTAGTAGCTTTAATAACGGTTTCCATTCCTAGATATTTTTTATGTACAGCATATAGAAACACATAATTCTGGTTTATTGTATCATTCCAAGTAACATTTGTAAAGCAAAACAAGCAAAAATATTTTAAAATATCTGGGTTATTTCTGAATGTTTCATCATTTCAGTATAAACTCCAATTTCCCCATCAAAACAATCTCCTTCTAAGCCTAGTGAGCTGACGAGTTAACTCGTTCATCTTCAAATGCATTTATTTGCAAGGACACAAACAAATCTCAGGAATGTAGCCATACTTTTAAGTCATAGTGGTGGTCTGACAACACAGGCAGAATAAAGTTTGCAATGTCTTGCACTACCCTAATGTAACTCGACAAATTAAATCAAATTTTTGGAACCAAAATGCTTTTACAAATCAGGCAAGTAACAGATTTCTATAGCAAAAGCGACCTCGTTAATTTCAAGGAATGAGTGTGAAAGGCATCCAAGAGACAGATCCAGGCTCAGGTCTGTTATGGAGAACAAAAACAGGCACATTGTTGCTTGTAATTTCTGGAATTAGTTTGCAAGTTTACCTATAAAAAAGCCTGGGCTTTAGAACTACATGTCTCCACTATAGTGAGCAGAGTGTGTTTATTCTGTTACTATATGTCAAAGATGTGCGAGACTGACTTACAGAAACATGATGAGTGTGATGGAGTTATGAATATTATATTGTGACTCTTCCTAATTTTAAAAATCTGCTTCAGAAGTTGATAATGATGAAACAGTCATCTCTTGTATTAAGATTTTATTGCACTGATTTTGGGGACTTCTTATTTTAAACATGAAGGAGTCACTTTCTATTCAACTGCCTTACTCTGAAGGTAATGATTGGTAATCCAATTTTCCCTCAAACCAGAAACCTCACCTCTGCAAACAACAACGTAGCCCAACGCAGTCTGAAGCACAGAGACAAAAAGTGAGGTACAACATTCAAAAACCATACAGACTATTTAGCAGCCTACATGCTGCTGACCTTCAGTAAGAGTTACAGGTTATTATTAGATGTGCCCCTGTGATTCCAGCAGAAAAGACTCTGCTCCAGTTCAGGGTGCTCCCCAGATGAGTACCCTCAGGCAAGATGTGGCAACCAAATGCATTCAGTGGTTATTTATGCCAATTTATTTTGCCCTTAATTAAAACAGAGCAGGGACATCCACATAAGGGATATCTCAGTGGATAGTTGATTTTCTCAGGATGATCAAACTCAACTGTCAGACCATTATCTGACTGTTGAGTGCCCAAATTACCCAAGCTGGGCAGTAGGTTCTGCATCACATAAGAACTTCAGCAAAATGTTGCCTACTCTTTTTTGTAATTGCTTAATGCTTGGCCATGAATATTATTTTAGCAAACTGAAATGAATTGCAAATTTCTAGCAATAAACTGTAACAGATGTACTCCACTGGGTACAGCACCAGTTGGTTTAAAACATGGAACAAATGGTGGGGCAAGCCAAGGACGGAAGAATCCCCATATGTTTGCTCCTGTTGGAATTCTGCAGCAGGAGCATGGCTCCAAGAGCAACAGTTGCAGAAATCCAAAAGGACTACGTAGCACAGCATGTCCCAGAATTAAATCTGAAATAAAACTGGCACAGAAAATACTAAATCACATATACAATATAAAAATTGCCTGTATTTCCACTACCTAAATAATATACTACCTGCTTAAATCTTGGATTGCTGACCAAAGTGGCTGCTCTAGCTAGAGATCCCTGGTGTTTAAGAACAACTCTGAAGTTAACTGCTTAAATGGGAAAATAATGTAAATGCTCTTGGGTCAGTTGAACTGTCAGAAGTGAAATTAGCAAGGGTGTTTTCTTCCTATTCATTTCAGTTCCCTGGTTGGCTTTTCACAGCTTATGGCTAGTCAGACATTTAGTAAATTTAACAAATAAAGTCAGATGGGTCAGTCAGTAAGTGCAAAATTACTGAGAAGAAAGTTCTAGAATATGTATTGCAAATAACAATGAATACACGCAACTAAACTAAAAAAAAAACACTTGGATATGCAAAAAAGGAAACCTGAGACCTCCAGTCTCTCAAACACCCCTGGTCATACAAGCAGGGGAAGAGTTCATTGGTGAAGAGAATTATTTGGGCACCTGCAATCTTGTCTGAATCCCATGCTTATTCTGCCACATAAATTCTCATTCCTGACAGATGAGCTGTTGTTTGATCTCTCCAGATGTTGAAAGGCCAAGACTCAAGCTCCCCCATAGAGGATGCAGGTGCATAATGCATCCCTTTTCAAAGTACTATGAACTCTGGATTTCACATTAGGATGTTATTTGTACAGTAATGCAGAACCTATGAATTTTATCTTTACAGTTTTACATAACTGATTCCATTTATTTCATTAATAGTAGATATAAATCCATATTCATTAATGGCTGCAAATCAGAATATAAGGATACTTTACTTCAGTAGAAATCCACTGTGGTACTCTGTTGATGAAGAAAGAGATGAGGCTATGGCTAAGGACACAGAAGTGAACTGAGCCCATGCTGAGTTTGTGACTCTTGGTGCAGAAGCACAACACACACAGTCGAGTTAAAGCTGCAGCTCTGCACAGCACTGGTGATTATGGGCACCACCAAAGTATTATATTTTCCTTTACTATTTCCATGGATTAATTTGAAGACTTCACTTCCATAAAAAAAGCCAAGGAGCCTATCTCTGTGGAATGGAACTCAAATATATTCTGCAGATGACTTGCTCAAATATCATTATGTTAAGGAATTCCTTTAATAATTACCCATGACAATTATTTCTTTCAGGTCTTTTAAAAGACAACAATTACTAAAAGCTACAAAATATAGAAGAATGATTCAATTTCAGAACACACCCTCTTCCAGAAAGGAACATATTTGTTATGTGCAATAGATATCGATTTAGGTTGCAAGTATCCTAAAATGCAATAAACTACTCATATGTAATGCACATTGAGAATGACTAGCATGCATAAGTCATAGCTACAGTTTTTAAATTTTGAGAATTTATTGATAGATGGTTATGTTGATCTGTGCCTATAGCAACATAGCTTCTGAGATTAAACTTACCATAAGCCATTCATTAGATGTTTATTGCTTAGCTTCTACTTTAAATGGCATGATTAAGAACTCTACACAAAAAATACTAGCTCTAATTTTCACTATCATCTATTAATGAAAAGGCTGTAAAAGTTTTAAAACAGCGTGTTATATCACAGTGAGTAATTTATCAGGAATTTGAATTAATATTACTCCAAGTAAGTGATTTCAAAGCAGTCATCCAGGATAGAATACACTCTCCAGTTAGCAGTCCTGTCTCTGATACAGCACTTTCAGGTAAATCAAGACAGGCTTGGCACATGCTCTGCAGTGATGCAACATAAATTTCTTAACATATTTCATTTTGCTTTTAATTTCATTAAAAGCACTTTTTATTCTCATCTCTTAAAGCCACTCTTTTCCTGAAATCAGAAGAAGCTATTTCAATTAAATGTGACTCTTAATTAAGTGCATACCCTGCAAAATAAAATATCAAGTTATGGAAGCACTTTGCTCATTGGGAACGCTCCAAAGCCAGTGGGGACTGGGGGACATGCAGCAGAGAGGGGATGTTGTTAAGAAAAAAAGTATAGGATTTAGAACACAGGTGGGACTGCAGTAACTTTAAGACAGTCATCAAAAAGCCCTGTGAGTCTAGCAGCATGTTTGTAAATTATGTGACACTAATTCAAATTCTGAAAGCTTTTCTTTAAAGCACTGTGGTGTGAAATCTTTGGCTTTATATTTTTCTCCCCAAAAGTAACCACTTTAGCAAGGTGTCCTGCTTATGTGGACTCTATCTCTGATTCAAAACAATAAACTTGGAAAAATTCAATGGTTAAAGCTCACTCTTCTTCTAGAGAGCCTCCTACTGAAACCAATGAGTTGCACCAGGAGTAGTTAGTGCTTGGTAATCCTCATATTCATTACTGCTCATTCAAAGCCAGAATAAGGATCAAAAAACCTATCTTCAGGCTCTGTCACAGGTTGTGATATTAAAACTTCGTAAAATTCTTAAAAAGACTAAGTCAATATTTGATTGTTTCAAGGATTCTGTGGACTTCCTGTAGCTCGTTGAGAAAGTTTCCTATGAACAGCCCCAAAAAACCCTCCTGAAGTTCACCACAGATCAACAGGTGTACTGTCACAGTGAAGATGTGGAAAATGCAACAGTTCACACGCAGACTGTGATTGGGCATAAAACAAGGTCCCATGTGTCAGTCTCCTTGTTTTAGCACACAGCTCATTTCCCTAGCCCAGTCCCTGCAATACACAGGCTACATCCTGATTTAATCCCGTTGCTTCACAGAGCCCCCTCAGCTGAACACTTTTACATACATCAATTAAAATTCCGGAGTAAGCCAGGCATGCTAGGGAATGCATGTGGAGAGCAATTTAACCCACCCCATTCCATTAATCTACCCAATTTCCTTAAAAAGAGTTGTAATCTCCCTCACAGCAAGTAACATTAAATGTATTGCAAGATACATATGCTCACCAAGTGAACATAATGAGAACATATTTATTTTTTCTAAGAGTAATGAGTATACTAAACAATTAATTTCAAAGCTATGCAAGTGTTACTTCACTGACAGAAACAAATACCTGGGGCTTTTACACTAATATTTTCTAGTATATCTGAATATTAAACTAATGGTATAATTGCTCTTCAATCAAAGGCTAAAGAACTCAAATGTATTTGTTTTCATGAGATTAGATGAACCACAATAAGGAACTTTTTTGAAAAATCACATCAATGTAGTAGAAGACCAAGGCATGAACTTAAACCCAGGTGGAAAAAGATTCAACTTTTAATCACAAGACAAATTTCTTCTTTGAGCCACACAAGTTCATCATTTCAAAATGGATCAGGAACTAAGGCCGATGGATGACCTAGTGATAAGCATGCACTACCTGTGTGCTGCCATATGCCTTTAACACAGCATTTCAGTGCTCCACCTTCAGCTTCACATATCCCCATAAGACAAACTGCTGATAGCAGAACAAGCACTTTTCTGGTTCCTTGCACCCCTTGCATAGCCTCTAAAACTTAGAGAATGACAATTTACCCTGTGACACCCTCACAGCATACCAGTATCCTAGAGGTGTAGTCCTAGATTCATCACTAGATACTTAGATATTGGGATTTTCAATTTCATCACTACAGAATTTCTTGGTCCTCAGATTTTCCCACAATATGTAAATACTACATCTTAACAAAATGAGCAGTTTTCTAAATCACTCCCACAAAAGTCGGGAAACTCTTAGTCATGAATACATCTATGTTAACAAAAGTGTGTTATACTTCATGCACTTGCTGTTACATAACAAAGTTAATGCATTACACATGAACAAAGCAGCAAAATTACACAACTCTAAGCAGGGTTTACACAATCGTGCTGTTAACTTTAACTGTCGGATTTAGCGCTTGATTTCTCTAACTCAGCAATGCATTTGTGCTAGGTATTACTGCAAATTCTAAAAGGTTTATTAAAATGAAACCCAAAAAGTGTTACTTGTTTCCCATAGATACCAACTACTCTCCTCTAGGGGAAGGGCTGTGGGTGGTAAATAATGCTCTTGGAAAATCTGCATGCTACCTCCTTGACACAACTAATCTTGGCAGAAACACATTGACCTCACAGGGAATACCAAAGCAAATACTCACCCTCCAGGCTTTACTGAAGTATCCAAGTAGTACCAGTATCAGTGAATTATTCATGCATTAACACAAGCATATATATATATATCAAAACCACACAGCCTAAAGCAGGCTTAAACTTCACCACAACACAGGATCAGTTCTGAGGCTCCTCCAGGGACACTACTAGTTGTGTAACATGATCATCATTATAGTTTTTGCACTATAAAAAATACATCCAAAAATATTAGCCTTTACATACAAAATTCAGAGAAGACATAGCTGAGCACAGCTCTTGTCAATGTACTCAGCATTGAATTCACTATATGTATTCACTTGGCTGAATAAAACATTACTTAATTTACAGCCTTTAAAGTGCAAGTTTTAAAATGTTGTACAGCTATCCCTCTACACACTGTTAATATTTTAGTAATTTTTCTCCCTAAATGCACATCAACTTTAATCATCCAACTAATTGGCAAAGTGCAAAAAAAACCAGAGCAACCAATGTCACAGCCTTGATTCTTAGCTTCATGATTGCCGTTACTTTAGAAGTAAGCATGTACATGGTCTCCAGTCTGCCATACCCACTACACTCAAAGTCACCTTTTTTCATCTTCCTAACAAAAACATCTTCCTCCTTTACAAATCAGAACTTAAAGCTTCAGAAAAATACTAGGTTTGCATCACAGGTATATGAGAACTTTCCCGTTTCCTCAGTGTAATATTGATCTATGTCTCAAATGCTTGCACATTAAATTGCACTCTTACATGAGGAATACAAATGTTATTTGGTAAGAGCTCACTCACATAGTCATTTATTGAAAGGATCACAGCAAAAAGAATCGCTATCATACACATACATTTACATCTCATTTCTATTTTTCTACAAGACAAACAGATCACAAGACAAAGCAAGCTCAGTTGCCTTTGAAAATAAACTTTGTCAGAACCAAAAAAAGGCTATTGTATCCCCATAATTGAACCTCTGAATTGGACCGTCAATTGTGAGTGTTTGCTTAAGCAAAACCCAAACCTGCATTAGAGACACGTCTGTTAATGACAAGCGAGCGCTCTACTAACTTTTGATCAGAGGAGAGAAATTAGCAAAGTTAATACTGCTTAAGTTTAATCATTGGCAAAATCAGCAGAACTAATTTTAGCTGAGCAAAGCAATGTTCTGAAAACTTCATTAAAAGGTGATTTTCAAAGTCTAATAAATGAAATTGAAACACAAGGACGAGACTAACAATATACATCCAAAAGATCTAGTACATTCAGTGCTTGAAACAAATGTGAACATTTGTATTTGTTCCAAGAACATGCCAACTATCTAGCAGTGACTTTCTAAATCTGTTGCAACATGAAGAAGTAACAAGTAAACCTACCTTTTTGCAACTACTGTGCAAACTTCTTACAAAAATTTCAATAGTAACTGTTTAATACAATGGTAAAATGCAAAATTGACAATGGGACTACAGACTTTCTATTAATTTTGTGCATACACCAGAGCATCCTAATCAAAAAGGAAAAAAAGAATTAGCATGTAGAAATAAAATGGAAATGTGAATGATTTGTTAAATGTATCCTATAAGCAGTAAGTATATGTGAAGCCATATTATAAAATATTATTAAATGTCTGATAATTGAAAAAGAAACCAAAACTACACCATATTTTCAAGCAACAAAACTTGACAGCCCATGCAGGAAAGGCAAGAGCAAACTGTTGCCAGTTTCTCCTTTTTGTTTGAAAATGTCATTGTCTTCTTTTGCAGAAGCACACTGATACTGACACCTCCAAGCAAAGAAACATGACAGTCTGTAAGTATACAGGGACTCACATGCTATAGATGAGAGTGGAACATATATCAGTAATAGGAAATATAGAAAATTCATTGGAGTTCTTTACTCTTACAATTTTGATTTTCAAATCTTATTGACATTAAATACTGATGAACATGTGGGGCGGAAGCAGAGGTGATACTCTTAAAATAAAATAATGAGATAAGGCTGCCCAATCTAGAAACATGCCAGCAAACATTTGGATTCTGATTTATTATACGTTGTCTCATGCTTATAGAGAAAACTTACTTTTAAATACTTATTAAAAAGCATTGTATGTAGGAGCATTATTTTCTAATTCTTTTATTTACTAAGCAAAATTACACCTCTGCTGTGAGACCTCTGAACAGGGAAGAACAACTTTTATCATTTGTAAGGTTTTCTAAAATTACAGCAAAATATTTCTCCTATAAACATACTGTAATGATTCTAAGGCTGTGGATTTCAAATTGCATCAAAATCTAAGTATTGGACTTTTGAAAAAATAAAATTCTCATCTTGCTGGTGGGTCCAAGTTCTCTTTCCTAGAATAGAAGATACAAGACCACAATGCTATCATTCAATTAGGATGGAAGTATTAAAAACCATTTGTCTCAGAGCAGCATCCCTTTGTTTGCTGTTTGTTATGTGCAGGAGCACATACTGCAGAGCAACAGGGAGAGCTGTAACAGAAGTAACATTTTTTAGAAACTAAATAAAGGAAAGGCACCCAGATTACACTTCTGTAAGTAACATCTTCCTGCACTTCCATGCCTGACAGCTTCAGAAATGTGGATTTAATCTTTACTTCATGGAATCATAGAATGGTTTGGGTTGGAAGGGACCTTGAAGCTCCTTGGCAGCAACATCTAACCTCATTTGGTTTTAATGTAATTTTTGGGTATATTTTGAACATTCTAAGTTCTTTCTAGTTTATACACAGACTTAGCTTTCTTTGCTTTTCTGGGTTTAAACTGAATCCTAACACCCTCACAGTATAGAATTTCTTCCTAACATCTCATCTAAACCCACTCTTTCAGTTTAAAGCCAATCCACCTTGGCATATCACAACATGTCCTTGTAAAAAAAAAAAGTAGTCCCTCTCCAGCTTTCTTGTAGGCCCTCTTCAGCTACCAGAAGGCTGCTCTAAGGTGTCTCCTGAGCCTTCTCTTCTGAAAACCCCAGCTCTCTCAGCCTGTCTTCAGAGGAGAAGTAATCCGGCCCTCTGACCATTTTTCCAGCTCTCCTCTGAACTCACTCTAAAAAGTCCACATCTTCTTTATGCTGGGGACCTCAGAGCTGGGTGCAGTACTCTAGGTGGAGGTGTTACAAGGGCAGAGTAGAGTGGAAGAATCACCTCCTTTGATCTGCTGGCCACACTTTTTTGATGCAGCTCAGGATAGTTGAGCCATGTTGCCAAATCATGTTGAGCTCTTCTCACTCGACTTCAGGTCAGCTCTTCTTTTAGCTATTGTTTGCTCCCTTTTCCTGAGTCAGGGCCTACATTCACAGACACAGAAGCTTTGTAAGTAAGGGCAGGTGACTAACTCCGGACTGGAAGCTGCACACCCAATTAAGCTCCTTACAGCACCTGAGGAGGGGATTCACAGCTGCCAGTACACCAAGCAGGACTCCTTAGATGAGTATAACAAAACACCACAGATACAGGAGGTACACAACCACAAGTTGTTCTCTCTTACCCTCCCGGACTTATACACCAGCCTCTAGGATGATGTCTCTCAGCCTGAAACTCTCCTTAAGTTTAAATACTTACTTGTACTCAAATACATGCATTCCCAGCTTCCATTTGAAATATGGAGAAAACTGGGGAAGTGTCACAAATAATTACAAGAACAGACACTTTTGTAAAATAGTCTAATAATTACTGGAGTCACCTCTGGAACAAGAAGGCCTCCGTCACCATGTTCCTGATCTGCCCTGCACAGGATGGAAGGAAAACCTGGATGAGAAGTTGAACTGATTTGCTGTTCAGCTAAGATTACAAAAGCAAATCAGAGAATATGACAAGAATCCTTCTCCAGTACTAAAAGAGTTTTACACCAACTCTCAAGACTTATGTATTTTTCACTAAGGGCTCATTGATTAAGTGCATAAAGAACATTATACTGGGATTTAAAAACTATCTAACTTTGCTTTTGTGCTAAATACTTCTTGGGGTTCCTAAATCAATTAATCTTATCTCCTCACCTAGTGCCATGATTTAGCAGCATGCAAGCTATTCTGCTTCACTGAAGAACTAGTTCTTATTCTACCGTCTTCCAGAATCTCTTTCTCATCATACCCTATCCTAACAAAAGCGTACTGGCCCTTCAGCTTAGTATTGGTTACTGCTGACTACTGGCACTTTACTCACACTATAGATACTTTCAGAAGAGATAATATTTTCATTTTTTTCTGTTCTGTATTAATTTTATTTCTACATTTCATCACCAGCATTCTAGAACAGCTTCTGTTGTGGTTATCTTCTTCGCATTTTTTTCTCCCAACTCTTTTGTCACTTTCTCACTTCCATCTGTTTTGAAAAGCTATGTTCATGCTTACTAAAATCTTTCGAATTTTGCATTTTCAATTGGAACTGAAAAAAGGGCAATAACAAACACAACTTTAAAACAGAAACAGTTAAGTCTGGGAACCACTTTTAATCTCCTATCTTGTGTCCTGTAGCATACACACACATCCCCACACGAGCATGTGCACGAATCTGCACAAGCCTACTTTGTCCCTCAGATGCTGCAGTCTGTTGAAATTAACAGAGAGGTTCATCTTAGCACTGATGAACAGATTTGCTAAGGCTAAAATTAGATCTCGTATTCACCCGTATCATATTCCAAAATGTTACACTACACGTGATCCTTTGAGCGCAGATGCTCACACCAATTACTGATAACAATCCATAAGAGTTAGTATACAGACCTAACTAGACACACCAAGAAGGACAGCAGGCTCTAATATCAACAAAAAACCAAGGAAAATCTGGTACTCATTCCCATTTTTGCCCTGAGCAGTAAATCAGCAGTATTCATCAATACTGATTTAATTTAGAATTAAGAGTTTTCCTTAATATGATGGCTACACTATCTCACAAACCCAATTTTTAACCTTAAAATGTGACATAATATGAAAACTGCTGACACATATAATTGACTGCTTTATTATAAATAGAATACTTGAAGTTATTTTTAAAATGCCTCATAAATCCACATTAAGTCTACTTTATTGATTTTAGAAAAGTTCATTTTATTTTCATAGTCATAGTCCATGATCTGTGCACTTAAGAAAAAACACTTTTTTCAGTTTTAACTGTCATTGAAATATCTTTCATTTCAAAGATATCAAGAAATTATCACTATTCACTTTCAATACAAAGCCTCTTACATTTCAGCTGTCATTTTCAAAAAAATCATACTGAAAATAGTGTTTCTAAGCAGAGTTCAGTTGCAGTGTAATAAGTAATAATTTCATCAATTAGCAGTATTCAGCATCCACTGAGAGTTCTCTCACTATTATTTTATTCATAGAGTCCTTTGTGGAAGTAGCATACTAAAAAGATCCATTTATCCTTCAAGGTTTTTCATAAATGTGTCATACATCTTAGAAAACAATTGGTTATTATTCTCGCTCAATCTAAATAACTATAATAACTTCCAGGTGTAAAACCTCCCTTTATGCTTCCAATTTTCCTTGCTCCCATTATGGGTCTACATTTTTAATAACTTATTCTAACACTTCTACCTACTTTCACAAATGAATTCTGGAGTTTTGCATGGATGCTAGACATGCCTGGATGGAAGGGTAGTCAGTGTATTGTTAAGAGCAGAATAGAGTTGGGTTTCATAGAATGCCCTTCACCATCAGTGAAAGCCCAAGCATTTCATACTGAGCAAGATGCCGGTATAGATGCTAACAGTGCAACGGCTGGACAGGAAAATGCTGTGATTATTAAACTCAGCAATAGTCTGCTTTCAGTGCATATTTTATTTCTCCTTCCCTGTAGATCCCTCCACATATTTATTATCATTTTTTTCCTCTCTCAGAAGCTCGCCCTGCTTTCTGTCCTTTCATTGCAAGAGTGCAAAGGGCTTCCTTCAGAGCACAATATTCTCATTCCTTAACTGACTGAGAGAGATGCAACTGGGCAGCATGAGGACACCTCTCAAGGCTGGGCAGACAGCCCTGCACACAGTGCACAGCACAACAAAACATCCCTGCCTTAAGAGACATGCACAGCAGCATGCTTCATTCTCTCCACATTGGCCAAATGTTTTGTTGACTGAGAAAACCCAGCCAGGAAAGTTCAATCCAATGGAGGTTCCAATTTAAATAAGGCCTCTCAGGGCACAGTCAACAAAATCACACCAAAAACCAAGGCAAACATGCATCAATATACTAATAAATAAACTAGGTATCACAACCTCTTTGCAAATGGAATGGAGTCCAATCTCCTAGATAAATGCAAACCTAATGACATTGAATGTGTGAGTAATATTTGAAAGAAGACTGTCCTTAGGAAGAACACATTACCTAAAATCAAACCTTCTATTTTTTCCACCTTCTACAGTCTCAAAGTGGTGTACACAGGTACCTCTATAAAAAAAAACCCACACACACCAAGACGACACGTAAATCAGACAGGTTGGCGGCCTGGACACTTTGCTCCTTAATTACATATATAATTGTTTTTGAACCTGAAATTAAAATGTCAGAATGCACCATGATTGCCTTTAACTGATGACTAGCATCCCATCTAAATGGAAATATTTAGATTCATCACCTAGATACCTTTTTAATTTGCTTTCAAATAGAGTCACAGGCAAGCATGTCTGCCTTCTCCCATTTGCACTGCTGGTGTCAAGTTGAACTGGAAAGGCCAACCATTTCAATGAACCAAAATAAACGTAATTTTAAGGTCAAGTAACTTGTAACACTTCAGGCAGCAAATGTCATACTGAAAATAAAATTGAACCTTGGCTTGAGCAGAGATGAAAGGTTTGGCATTTCAAGGACTTCATTGTGTTTATCACTTTAAATCTACAAATTAAATACCAACATCACATACATTAATATTTATCAAACTAAGAATGCTTTCTGAAATGATATCTTTAAATACTAGAAGCATTATTAAAAACAAAATACTCTTATAGGTGGGCTTACTCTTAATTCAAATGTCTCTGCAAGACCTAAAACCACTTAAAATTTTGCACTGGTTTAGGAAGGCAGCTATGACTACAGTAAGAACCCAGATGTTTCACAGGAAGGTCTAAGTATATAGAGGAAATTAGTGAAATTGCCAAACTCAGGCATAAGAATCACAGAACCACTAGGCTGGAAGAGACCTTCACGATCATTGAGTCCCATGCCCTAACAGACCCATGCCCTAACACTTCAACTAAACCATGGCGCCGAGTGCCACATCCCATCTTTTTTTAAACACATCCAGGGATGGTGACTCCCTCACCTCCCTGGGCAGACCACTACAGTACTTTATCACTCTTTCTGTACAAAAATTTTTCCTAATATCCAACCTGTATTTCCCACATGCTCAACACATGCTGCCAGCTTAGCGTCATCCACAAACTTACTAATGAAGGATTCAATCCTCTCATCCATGCAATCAATAAAGATATTGAACAGAACTGGCCCCACCACAGACCCCTGAGGAACACCACTGGTGACTGGCTGCCAGCTGGATGCAGCACCATTCACCACCACCCTCTGGGTCCAGCCATGCAGCAAGTTCTGAACCCAGCACAGAGTGCTCCTGTCCAAGCCGTGGGCTGCCAGCTTTTCCAGGGGTCTGCTGTGGGAAACAGTGTCAAAGGTCTTGCTGAAATCCAAATAGACAACATCCACAGCCTTCCCTGCATCCACCAGAGAGGTCTCCTGGCCATAAAAGGAGATCAGGTTGGTCAAACCCAACCTACCTCTCCTGAACCTATGCTGGGTCTGATACCCTGGCCATCCTGTAAGTGCTGGGTGATGACACTCACTATAAACTGTTCCATCACCTTACTGGGTACTGAGGTCAGGCTGACTGACCTATAATTACCAGGATGCTCCTTCCCACCCTTTTTTTGAATGGGTGCCACATTGGCCAGCTTCCAGTCATCTGGAACCTCCCTAGGGAGCCAGGACTGTTGGTAAATGATGGAGAGTGGCTTTGCAAGCTCACCTGCCAGCTCCCTCTTCACCCTGGAATGGATCCCATGTGGTCCCATAGATTTATGAACATCCAAGCAGCTCAGCAATTCCCTGACTGCCTCCTCCTGGATAACAGGGGGACCATTCTGTTCCCTGGCACCATCTACCAGCCCAGGAGAACAGCTGTCCTGAGGAAAAGCTGGCAAGGAAGGTGTTAAGCACTTCTGCCGCCTTCTTATCTGCAATTACTAAGTTCCCTCCCACAACCAGTAGAGAACAAAGGTTGGCCTCACCTTTTCTTTTGCCATTAATACATTTTTAAAAATATTTTTTACTATATTTTATAAAAGTTGCCAAATTAAGTATGAACTGAGCTTTGGCCTCCCTCATTTTTTCCTACATGCCCTAGCAACCCCCTCAAATACTTCCTGAGACACCTGATCCTCCTTCAGAACAAGGATGTTGAAAAAGTAGATTATTTCACTTGTCATTTATGATTTGGATAATATTAAGAAAAAACTCCTTTACATATCTTGATATAAACACTCCTCAAACTTACATGCTTTGTCATTTCCTCCTCACTGCATCTTCTAATTTCTCTTGCTAGTGTTGTTTTTTCTACTCCTACTTGAATCTTACATTCTTTGCCCTATGCGATAGCAAAAAAAAAAAGGGGGGGTCTTTATTACAGTTGTAAGAGTCTATGAACAGAAAAAAAGCAATTTAAACTATAGACCTAGTCTGAATCACCTGTTATTTCATAAAAGAATACACCTGGCCAACTGAAAGGCAAAATGTTCTAATTTCAAAAAAGCATCATTATGAGAAGAAAACTGGATAACTGAGTTCAATTCTCCCACTTACTTCTTTAGCTGCCTTCTTCCCCAATCACAATTTGACCTGGATTTTTTTAAAAATTTATATTTTGAATTATGGCATTGCATACTGCATTATGGAACTGCATGAAGACCAAGAGGACAAAATGCCCCCCAAGATCTGTGTGGCCAGTCTCCGTTGGCAGGTTTCACAAACTGAGGTTCTGCACATGTAGAGATGCCAGAGATTTATGCTGTGTGATTTGCAAGAATTCTGCCCTTAGTATAAAAAAGACAGCAAATGAAACTGAAAAGACTTTGAAAAACATGCCCACACAAACACCACCCTCTGAGCTTCTGATAAGGCATTTATGGCCAAAGGTTCCTAATCCCAAATGTTTGATTTCTTTGCCAAATCACATCCTTGCCGAAGTCTCATATAAAGGCACAAATCCTGCTCTTCTCAAAGGCGGCAGCACAGGGCAGGGAGCAGAGTGTGTAACACTGTACTGATGAAATAAAAAAAGGAATAGAAATCGTATGCTAATAAGAGGAGGGAGGTTGCCAGGCAACCAGGGAGGGAGAGAAAGCAGTTTTTGATTTGAACTCGGTGCTGTCAAAGGGTTAGCATAGCCAGAACAAACAGGACACATTCAATCCAGCTTGTCTGCAGCCACCAGGAATTTCAGCTTTTCTCAATATTTTAACTACAAGTGTGCTCCCAGCCCAGCACCAGTTACTTTGGTGTTCCCTGGGTCATTTTACTGACAGCGGCAAAATGGTATAGGATAGGATGGACAGTAGAATTTTTCGAAGTGTTAATTGGAAAAGCAGCCGCTTGTGTCTTTGGGTAGCACAAACTGCACCACACATGCACACTGGCCAGCAGGATGGAGAGAGTCAAGCAATCTTGGGTCCAAGCAAATGCCAGCCCATCAGACACAGCCACACCCTCTGGGCTGCACTGAAAACCGGGCAAGTCCTGCCCTGCTGCTAAAACTGCACTCTCCCAAACGCATCTCAAATGCCTGCCCTGCAGTGCTGCACTCTTGTCACAGCAGATCGCCAAAATCCTGCCTCGTGGATATCTGCTTTCCATATCAGCATGTAGTTACACCTTCTTAAAAGATGTGACACTAAGCAGAGGGAAGAATAAAATTCCAGTTTGGTCGACAACATAAGATCATCACAAAATTCATTTCTGTAACTAAAATAAAATCAATTTCAGTTCCTTCTTGTTTTCAGAGTTGCTAACTGCAGATTAATTGTAAATCTTGGCCATGAGAAGGGTGAGAATAGCAGTTCTTACATGAAAGACCTCACAAAAAGAGTAAAAATTTAAAGGATGGGGGAAAATGGGAGTTTAATTTGGAAGTAACATTAAAACACAAAGGTTGAAGAAAAATGAAGTGCACAAGTTTTGAAAAACGATTTTTTTTTCCCAACATAATTATTTGGAGGGCTTGACTGCTACAATCTGCCAGACTATCAACATTAGAGGCAAGACCATACATAATTCCTTGAGCATCAACAGGATTTGCATATAAAACGTGAAAAGAAAAAATGTTTCACACAGAAGACTTTCCTTCTGACTTGCCAGATCAAATTTTAACCCGATGAGTAAATCACTGTTCAATTCTCTAAGACAGACATGATAATTGTGGTCTATAATCTTCCACAAGGTCTAAGCAATCATGCTATAATTGCTGTTCCACTCAGCTAAGAGTTTATTACAATAAAATCACTAAAACAATGAAAAGGCTTGAGAAATTCATTAAGCAAAAACAGCAAAGTTGTGTTTTCTTACTGACTGCTTGTGAAATGACCCCAGGAAGACACAGCCATCAATCTGGAACAGCCATCTGATCATCACAACAAGCTATAAAGCAGTAGCATAAAAACATTCTACATATTAAAGCTTCATTATGGAACTTCAAAAAACTAACAGGTATTTACAACAGAGACACTGTAATAAATGGGGCTTTTAAAATAAAAGTTTAGCCTAGATCAAAGAATGCTAGCTTCAGTTATTTATTCACATGACCTTTGCCTAACAACTTTGTGAGCCATGCTGACTAGCAGAGTTCCCTGCTATCTTGCTGGAGATTTCCTGTTTTTTTTAGTGTTCTTTATTTTTCAATCCTTGCCCTGCTTCCCACTGTGAGCACACCAAGCCTAGCTCTCAGACATACCTTTCTACCTGCAGTTTTTCTACTGTTCTTGTCCATTTGCACTGGGAGAAAAATAAGCCCGACATGTGAAACTTGCCTACCTTGCTGTCCTTGCCCGGGCTTGGTAACAGCTACCAAGTATATCCCAGGGAATTAAGAACTGCCACCACTATCAAACCTGCTGCTGAAAACACTATGAAATTTGCAGGCTGTACAATAATGCTCTTTCAAGACTTAGGAGCACTTCCCAAGTGACCCTTTTATGCAGCAGGAGACATGGCACAAGGGACTCTGCTCCCCTGGCTGACTCTGGAACCAGCCGCAGGCCTTGAGTGCAGATGTGCTGTCTGTACCATCAGTGAGCTGCTCCAACAGCCCATAACCTCACCCCACATTCATTAGGACATTCAGACAGCAGTGTAGAACTTGCTGCTGGAGGAACTCAAACTCAACAAACACGCTGCCTACTGAGCATTGAAGAACTCCTGGAGCCTCTTGTGTTCTCACCAAGGTCAGCATCCAATGGACACAGTCTGACCCTCTGAACCCTGAAGTAACACCAAAGAAATATGTGAATTACATAACTTTTGAAATAGAAATACATTATTTAAGAGCCATTTACACTTTCTGAAGCTAACTGAAGAGAAAGCATAACATAGTTACAGTTCATTGTTCATTGCTCATACAATGTTCACTGGATTTTAAGTGAAAGTGACACAAATTTACCCTGATAATTCTTAGACAATTCCCTGATTGCAATTTCAGAGCATGGTTCTTTGCACCTTTCACATTATTCTCACAAGTCAAGCACCAGTGTTGGGGTGGAAACAGCTGTGACAGCATTCTAGGTACCCAGCCGCTGGTCTAGCAGGAAATTATCCACTCATCAACACCAAGTTCCTCTTTAAACCTACACACACGATTCAGAAGGAAGGACAGATCTGTGAAGTGCCAACACACTGCCTACCTACTGCAAGAACAATACTGCTGCTTCATACTAACTTGTGTTGGGGAGCTGGTTTTGATTTTCTCTGAATGTCTCAGATTTGTGACAACAGTGTGGCAAAGTGTCCCCACTCTGCTGAGAAGAAGCCCCTTCCAAAAAACTGAGAGACCTACTCTTCTCCCCACATTGCAGTCTGGGGGTCAAAGAGCTGGAAAGTATCCACAACCCAAACATCACCGAGTAAAGAGGAAAGACTGCAGAGCAACACTGGAATGCAGTCAGGAAAACAGGGTGCAGAGAACAATGCCAAACTATGACATTCAAGATTCTGTTCTATTCATTTTGCAATTCATTAATTTCTGAATACTTGATTTGACAACTTTAATTCTTCAAAGAATCCTGAAGATTGCAATAGATGTAATTAAATATGGTTTGCACACAGTGACAGTCAGGAATCAGGCGAAACAAAAGAGAAGACAAAAGAATGGAAGACTTTCCTTCCCAGAGTATCATCGGGAAGTTTACATGAAGTCTGTAAACACTCTCTGGAGCTGAAATGTACATTTAACAGTTTCACATTACAAGTTAGAAAGGAAATGCTGCCCTCATAGTGTAGATTTCAAAAGTTCTTGTAAAGATTTAGAGAGATAATAAACAAAAACCCAAGGCAAGTCCTTATACCATAAATCCAAGGTAGGTACTTTCACAAGGAGCTATTTTTAAACAAGCTTTCTTTCCTTTTGCTTAGAGTATCAGTGTCCAAGGAATATCAGCAGCACACTTTGGTAGTTGACTTTATTTTTAAAAAGGCAATGTTTGGGGTTTGTGGAGTTGCTGGTAGTTGAGGGGAGAGTTATTTTGTTTTGGTATTTTGGGTGTTATTTTTGTTTCAGTGTTAAAAAAAATCAAATTGGAGAAAAGTATATATAAACAACAAAAAGCATTTAAATCGCAACATGCCTAGTCTTCCACAATTTTGAAAGCAGATTTTAGAAAAAACAATCCTCTATGTAATTGATTCATTTTCTTTAGTTAGGTCGAGAGGCTGAAGCTGCTGGCTAAGCCAAGCAAGAGGGACAAGGTTCCTCAGGGACAGTTTCCTGGAAGTTTTCTTTTGTAAAATAACTTGGAGAACCATCAGTGATTTTAGCTACTTCTAGCACAGATTCTTGGCTCTTCTTTAATGATATCTTTTTATCCAGCCTTAACTATTTAAATACATTGTAAAGTAGCACCAGGACTTAAGAGATCATTTTTAATATTTTATTATATGAATTTGAGATACTAACCATTGAGACAAATGTCATCATCATTTGTACTGTAGCCAAGAAAGTGACCAAAATATTCAAGTTGTGCTGCCAGTGCTCACATTGACAGACTCCTCCACTCAACAAAGGAATTACTGAAAATATTTATCTACAATGATAGGATTAGCTAGCAGGCACTGTCCCTGCTTCAAAGTCAAAGATAAAACACATTTTTTGAAAATGCAGTACTTCCTCACCCAAAAAAATAAAGTCCTATGCAGGGGGAGAGGGGAAAAAAAACCAAAACCAAAACAAACAAAAAAACCCCAAAAAACAACAACAACCAACCAACAGGTCTGCAATGCTGCAATTACATTGTCAGTAATTATTAATACATTCATCTGTGAGACCAACCATACAACAACTAAATTTATTCTAATAGATGGGGGAAGCAGAAATCTTCTAACATTTGGTTAGAAGAAGACTGCGTTGATTTCCTTGCTGGTTTAAAGGACTGCTGAAAACAAATATATAGTGAGATACTGACCAAAGTTTGTATCTGAAACTGAATAAAGTAAACACCAGCCTTTTAAAAATCCATCAACTCCTCTCCTAAACCATGTACTACTGCATACTATTACCAACACAGGATCTTACCATAACATTGTTCTTTGAATCTGAGTAATCAGTATCTAGAAATGCAAAAGAATGATATACAAGGAACATTTTGCATTAAAAATTTAAGGAAAGTATTCAAAAACCCGAACAACTAAAACCAAAGCTTTGTCATAGAAAAATGAACTTTAACACTTGAAGAAAAATCCAAGACTGGCTGCTCTGAAAACACTGAGCTGGTAAGAGACAGTGCTGATTTCATACCACAGTGTCTCCCTAAATGCCAGGAAGACTTCTGTGATAGTTCATTCCTCCCATCCATTCCATGCTTCAGTTTTATCAGAGTATCTCTAAGATCATTTCTGGACATTAGTCATGGTTTAAACAGCAGCTCAGCTAGGAAATGGACTGGACACAAAAACTCAATACAAGAACTAACGATAAAATTCAGTCACAACTGACCTAGAGATATGTTCAAGTTTTTGCTGTGTGTATTTATGTATTATGTCTGGGCCTCGATGAGCTGCAATAGCCCAAACAAAACATTTTACACTTCAAGGTATATCACAACAAAAAGTTGTGTCCAGCTAGAACAAGACTATCAATCACAAGTTCGTTTATTATTGCTTTTGTTTTACTAGACTCTTCATAAAGAGCTGAAGTTTACAGCCCATTGTGAGGTTCTGGGAAAGGTGGAAAATGCTACCTTGAAGTGCAGCCTTGCAACCTGGCTAAGAGCAGGGGGAGCTCAGCACGTGCGCCGGGGCACCAGCCTTGGTCACACCCCACCTCAGCTCCGCCTTCCCAGGGCCACGTCCGGACCCTGATTCCAGCAGCCAGTGCGACCTGCAGCAAGGAATGTCACGCAAAAACCTCAAGTGCCACAGGTGAGAACGCCTCTTGCAGCGAGGCTGCCAGCCCGGCCCTCCTGCTCAGCCTGCCATGCAATTGTTTTGGTCCGAGCAGAGCGGGTGCAGTCCGTGAGTGCAGCTTGACCCGTGGCAGGACAGCGATGAGCCGGGTCCCGCACAGCTCCTCCGGCCCACAGGCGGCCACGGGACGCTGAGCCCGAGGCCATCGGCCACGGACCTTGAGACCGTCCAGGGCTCACAGGTCACGGCCCCCAAGCAGCCCCGCCCCTCAGGAAACCTGCCAGAGCCGGGAGCCCGACCTCCCCCGGAGACGGGGCTCGGTCACATCCTGCCCTCGAGTTCACCGGGCAGTGACAGGGAGCGGCGGGCAGAGGGGAGGCGGCGGGCGCCGCCCCCTCACGCCCCCCCAGCCGGGCGCCGGCCGCGCTCACCGTGCCGAGGACGGGGGCAGGGGCACGACTGGAGCGGTGCGCCCGGCGCTGCCCCGACAGCCCCTACCCGCCAGGGCTGCGGCTGCCCGGGCGGCAGGACAGCCCCAGGGGCCGGTTCCCAGGCTGGCCCTTACGGCGCGGCACAGCGTGGCACAGCACGGAAAGGGGCGGCGGGACGAGGCTCCGGGCACCGCCGGCAGGCAGCGGCGAGGCACTTCCGAACGCCGCCAAACTTTATCGGGCGCCGGCGCCGCCGGACACAGCCCCCTCCCCGCTAATGACAGTCGCACGTCCCGGCAGGGCGAGTGGGTACCTCAATGTCCACCGGGTCCCGGCTCAGCACACGAGCCATGGTGTCCGCACCGCCTTCCCCCAGCTCCCCGCAGTCCCGGAGTGGAAGGGAGCGGAGAGCGGGAAGAGGCGGAGCCGACAGCCCGGGCAGCAACGCCCAGGTGGGCGGGCGCCGCCGGGCCGGGCCGGGGCCGCCCCGCCGGGCAGGGCAGGTGTCCCGCGGGGCGGCGGCGCTCCGAGCCCCGCGCCTCGGGCCTGCGGCAGCGGCCAGCGAGCGGCGGGGTCGCGGCGAGGACGCGGCTCGGCAGCAGCGCTGCTCGGGGCTCCCCACACACCGCCCCGCCGGGAACGGCCCGGGGCCGCGCCCCGCCGCTGCGCCCTCCTCACGGTCCCTGTGCCTCGCCCCATGTGCGCACCCGGCCCCCTGCTTCTCTCATCCCTGGTGGTGGACGAGAAACTGCGCGGGGAGGACCAAACGCCGCCCTGGCTGTGTTTATCCACTCATGACAATCCCACAGGAGCAGCCCGCACCGCGCGGCTGAAGCCAGCCCCTCTGCACCTGGGGTCGCCCTCCTGCCCAGCAAAGAGCGGCGACCCATCCCAGCGTTACACCTTCCCAGCAGCACCGGCCTGGGCTGTCCCTGGACCTTCACCCTTGTCCCCGCAGGGTCAGCGAGCCTTCCCACCCCCTTGGGAGACTCCCCTCACAGAATCCATCCAGCAGGTGGGAGTGGTGCGCGAAGGCCAGGTCACAGCCTACCAAACATTGCAATTGTTTAACACTAGAAACACAATATTTACGGCATCACGGAAACAAACATTTTCGCTGCAACAGGCCTAAAAAGAAAGCAAGTATTCTCCACTTCGGGAAGCAACAACACCCAAACCAACTAGCCAACCAACCACTGTAACGTCTGTTTCTACAGTGCACTTTCATTTAGCCCCATCCATGATTGCTCAAAAGAAGAGCACATTTATCCCCATTTCACAAGGATAGAGGAGTTGAAAACTAATCTTTTATTTTTTCCAATGTGCAATGCCAAGCGGCTTCCTGGGTTCTTCCTCTCCTTCTTAAAACATACCCCAGATCTGCTCTTTATTTCCTTTGCAGCACTCATTTTATCCAGCTAGCTTTTATTATCCTCTCCTTAGTACAGCATTAAAAAAAATTTTAAAAGGGTTTCCCACTCCTATTTACTTTACAAAAAGCTTGGAAAACTGTAAGTAGCTTCTGGACACCGGTGACCCTTTGGGCGCAGTAGAGAATTGGTTTGCCTTTTTTTTTTCACATCTCCAGAGATAATGCATCTCACAGAATAGCATAGAAATTTTTCTTTACCTTGTAATTATTTTATTTCTTTCCATCCCTGTAAATGAGCAGCTTAGAGATGCCCAGTGGAGTTTTTTTTTTTTCCTTTGTAAGATGTGAAAAAATAAGGTTATGGTCTTTTGTGTCTCAAGTGAGAGCTATATTTTCTCAAATCTCTGCTTCAGCACTATTGCATAACAATTCTTGCTGATTACAATCACCCATGTAAAGCAGCTGAAGTGTTGGCAGGAGAATCAGAAGCAGGATCTCCTTCATTACTAGTACTTATCTCTAACAAATCCAAGAGTCTTTGGTTCATTTCACTAATATTGACATTGCTGAGCAGCTCAGTGGTCTGATGCTAGCTGGAGTTTTCTAGTTGTGTTTGCTCCTGACCTACAGCAGGATATTGACTGTGCAAGTCATTTTCACAAGGAATGTTCAGTGTACATGAAATAAACTTCTTTGTGACCCAGCACTTGGAGTTTGCCTCCATTTGTTCTAAAGGAGCATTTACCTAGAAGAGACTAGCAGCAGGCACTGAACTCTCCATTGTACACATCTTCTGTCTTGTTCTGCAAGGTGTAAATTCTTGGTTACCCCCATGTAATCTAGCAACTCAAATGAACCTGACACCCACAAGATTTTTTTACCAGTGAAACCAATAAACCATTTAGATTTCACAGAAATAGAAATTTTCCTGCAAATGAAGCAAAACTTACTCTGTCAATACACACAGGTCAGAGAACGGGATTCTCAGACCTCACCATATTCTGCTTTAACTCACAGCTCCTCTTATTTCTGTTTCCATGTTTCTGCTGAGAATCAGTTTACTGTCTTTAAAGCATGGCAGTCAGCCAGCCAGTCTGTATCAGCCTGCTGCTGTTTGTCAGCTTTCCCAGCAGTTTGGGAGAGCTGGCCTTGCATGGATCACCCATCTGAAGCCTGGATTCTCAGCTGTGGCAAATAGTGCTTTTATCAGCACTGAGCATGTTTACAGCTGAACTTTGTTTCAGGAAAGAAATGGACAAAAAGAGGGAGACATGCAAAATATGCATCAAAATACAAATATTTAATCTTCTCTAAAGTAGAAGTCATAAGAAATTTTAGTAAGAGGTGTTACACAGCCCAGATATAGTTTGGCCTTTTTTCATTAAGTGCTCAGCCTCTGATTTTATTTTTTTTTTTCTCCTGCCAGCAGGATTTTTAAAGCAGCAGAAACAGAGCAGGGATAAAGACTTAGCTTTCAATTCTGACATGAAATGCTGTTGAGGCTTGGTTGAGTTATAGGCTTTTGAAAAATTGCCATTAACCTTTTGTTCCTGGTGCTCTTCAGGTAAAATTTGCTCACATGCCAAAGAAATAATTGCATGTGAACTTTCTCAGAAAAGCTCCAGGCACTCACAGCTACCAGAGCAGCTACAGCCTTGTGCTGGGAATGGTTGCCTCGCTGGGAGGGCAAAGGAGGGCAGGGCAGCAGACAGTGAGAAAAGCCACGTCCTTCAATTTCAAACTGTTCCAGGAACACAACCTGCAATCTGAAACAAAGGATTCCTCCTCCAGCCATTGCAGTAGTTAATCTCCAGGTTTAAAGGGTAAACTGTAAACTCTGAAAGTTCAGCATTCAAATTCTGGCAGTGATGTATTAGAGAGCCTAGAGGTCTTCATGTACTGATATGTGGTACAAGCAGCTCCCCACATTTTCATCAAAACTGCCCCTGCTTCACGTCACTTCAAGTACTAGAGACACAGACATTCCAGACTTTGATTTGCTGTGTAGTTGTACCTTGAACTCAGTGGGCACTCTTTAATCCCACACTATTTTTATTCCAGGATTGGGTTCCTCCCTCATTGCATATGATGAAGAGTGATGGTTACAATCTCACATCTATCATCTCCCAACATCTGAATGCCTGATTTAGCTATCCAGATAGCTCATTACACTTAAGCAAGTTCACCTGTCAAATTAATGGGATTTGGAAAAGCCAGAAGTGAATCCAAGTTGCTACTTTACCTTCTTACTACTTATAACAGTGCAAAGATTTGTACTTCAGTTATTTGCTGCTTCTACCCTCTTAGTTTGGCTTAACCAAATTCAAATTAAAGGTGATATACCCAGTATGCACATAGTCCAAGAGAAATGGGATTAGCAAGAAAATGCCATGAAGAATACAAGCTGCCTCTGAAGGCCCACAACAGCTTCTCAAATTTATTTTGATTTTTTTCCCTTATACTAGGAGTCATAGTAGCAGTGGTGGTGACTTTAACAGGATGAGGTAAATCACTGTTAAAGCTGAAAGCAGTGCTGCTGATTCCAGAGCCAGATTCATCAACATGAGATTTGTGCTGCATGTCTTCAGTGTACTGGTGGCAAGGAGGAAACTAGTGTATACACATGAAAAAGTTGAAGTATGAAAAAGAGAGGTTTTACTGGACTGTTTCTGAAAGGTGCATAAGTGAAGAGCCATAGAGTAACTCTGCCATCATTTGTCCTCACCCATCCTAATCCAATACAGGAGGACTTGAATTCAAGACTTAATTTAGGGAAGCTTGCTCTGACTACCTCTCCCAAATAGCAGCACTGATGATGTAGTATGTAATTACAAGTTTGTGCATTTCTTCACCATTTTAGGGAAAATGCTCAACTTAAAACATTCACAGTAGTGAAGACGTGCACTGCCTTTCTAATCTCTTGTTTGCAGCTGGATTTACTGCTCAGTGCTCTTTAGAGAGGGCAGCTACAGGATCACCCAGGGTATGGCACAGTGCAGGAGTACCAATGCTCTTTAGGTGTGAGAGACACACAATTACAAATTCTGTTAGGAGGAAGCTCTGACCATTAGCCAGACATAGCCTTTGGGCATGGAACTGTAAAGCACAAATAGATGAATAAGTAACAAAATGGCCACCACATGGGCCCAAATGCATTTAAAACTACAAATGAGCTGTTCTTTAGTGAGTCCACTAATTTATTCCAGCCATCTGTATCAGTGTAAACAAAAGCTTGTCTCCTAAAGTGCTTAATAATTTCTAAGATGTAGCGAGGACCACAAGTTTCAACATGATCATCTTGGGGAAAAAAAAATAGGAAAAATGAGTCCATGTATTTTCACACCACAAACATCTTATGATAACCACTGCCATGCAATTCCAAGAAATACTAAAAAGTAAGACTTGTTCCTCCTTGGCATATTTTTTCCCATTTAAATGCCATTAATGTTTCATTAGGATATTTTAGGGGATGGAAAAATCTGGCCATTTTTCCCCCTCCAGTCTCCAGCGATGACATCTATAGACAAATTCTATATTTATTACTAAGCCTGAGAATTGCTAAATTGATGTGCTGGGTTTTTACTGCTCTGAGGGTCTCAGCTTTCCTGGGGCATTGACAGACAAACACTAAGAATCAAGTAAACCTCCCCACACTAAGGGTTGAGGAAGTCTCCCATTTTCATGTGACACCAGCCATTTTCACTGTCCCGTAACTTCAGCAGTTGTAGTCATACACACAGTGAAATGTATTGCTCCTATTGCAGGATTTAAACACAGTTAAAAGACTATATATTGAAAATATTTTTCTGATAGAGGCTATTGTCTTATACAGGTCTCTTACAGTGCTCAGGTGCAACAAACCTCAGTAGGAACTTGAATTTTATAACAGTATTTAACAGCCATCAGCACTAACAGACACAATTAATGCGAGTGCTTTGTTTAAGCCACGAAATGAAATATTGCTGAAGAAAAAAAGTTCTATATTGCTTTACAGTTTATAAAAATTTGCTGTAAAGTAACATAGTACTTAGGATGAAAATTAAATAGAAGCTTCCAAAGCATTAACCAGCACATCTTTTGCTCTCTAACTTTCATCAAATAGGATAAAGGAAACAAACGCTTAACCAGGTTTTCCATGGGACAGATCAAGAAAAATCTCTTCCCTACCTCGCTATATAGATAGATTACTTTCACCCAGGACCATTACATTGCAGAGAAGAAAGCAAATTTCCACTTATAATCTCAGATGTAGCTGTAGCCCCCAACTGCTGGTGTGAGATGATGTGTAAAGACTATTCAAAGTCTCAGCTGTTGACTGGAGAACTGATGTTGAAATAATATAAATTACTTCTTGTACCTCCCTATGTCCTTGGTGAACTGCTAGGCTGATGGCAAGATGGCAAGCCAGTCATCTGTCTTGGGCTGTTTTGAGTGAGTTCCTGTAGCTATTTCTGAACCAGTGAAATAGGCTAACTTTACCAGCAGCAGCAGCCATTGCCTTCTTAGCAAGGTCAAAGTGAATAGAAAAAATTAATTCCTAGCCAAGGTCCCTGCAAAATGTGGGCAAGATATTAATTCACTGCCATCCTTGCCTGAGGTAGCAATTGCCAATAGGACAAAGTCTGTGTTGAGGGATTTTTGCAGGAAAATGGACATAGTGCTCAAGCCAGCCTTTATGGGGTCTGAGTAGAATTTTACAGCATACCTGATAGCTCAAAAACAGGAAAAGCCTATTCAGGAGAAAAACAATCCAGGATATGGGGCAAGCTAAGAAGACAGTGCAAAAACCACAACAGAGTGCATAAAGATAAAACAATAAACCACAGCAAAGTGCATGAAGGAGGAAGACTAACCAACCAGCTGAAGGCTTGGGACATGTGCACAGTTAGGCTTAACCCATCATGTGTCAGCTTGAGACATGTCAACAGTAGAACACAGCATAAATACAGCTTGTTCTTGCAATAAATTGGCTTATTTGATCACATTGATCATGGTGTGATGTCCCATTGCTGGTCCTCCACAAGTCTGCATCATCATTTTCTCTCTAATTTAATCAAGGTCATATTAGATCACTACATCAAATCAAGCAGAATCAATTTGATTTAAAAAAAACCTGAGCTAAACCAGATTCCTTTTGGAAATTAACCCTTCATAACAAACAGTATCCATAAATGTAGGGCATCTTATTTCTACTGAAAATTACTACTGCTATAGAACATATAGCATGATTTAAAAAAAAAATCTTCCCCCCCCGCATTAAAACAAGATTACATTGTCTAATCTCATGCCTAAATTTGTGTTTGTGTTTCTTTACTGTGTATTGCATATAAGTCTCACACTGCAAAACAACAATTTCCACAGAAACTGAAAGATATGTCTGACAAAAAAAGTACTGCATTATGCTGGGTGTCAGTTACCTCACAAAAATGTAGCTTTTAGCAAGAGAAAAAAAACAAATCATGGTGCTGTGGAACTACCCACTTCTTACACAGATGAATAAAAGGGTTTATGTTCTTCTGGCTTTTTTCCACTTTTGGTTGATTAGCTTTGTTGGGGTTTTGTTTGTGTTTTTTAAGATTATGTCCAGTAGAGTTGCTTCCCAAAAATTCAAACCAATTATCACTTTAATTGCAGTATGCACATACCCAAGATTTTACTCTAGCTGCACAATAATCTATTGCTATAGCAACTTTTGGCTATGCTGCATTCCACCTTTTTGCAGCATGCTTAGGTGGACCACTGCCACAACGGCCAGCTAGGGAAGTGTGATCTCCACCTGGCTGGGCCACAGATACAGTCCTTTTAGCCCACACAGCAAATTCCTGCTTCAAGTATTTCAAAAATTTGAAAGACCCCTCCCGTATGTCTCATAACACCTACATCAGTGGCTTCTATGGCCAAAACATATTTTTTTAAACTTGTCAAATATTGACAATGAGAGCATATACGTATGCATACTTGTAATTTCACACTTATTACAGACAGAACGTATATCACTGTCACTGGATATTTGTTATAAGCCTGAAAGGAGCAGAATATCATAGGACTTAAAAGGACTTTTTATTTTTTAATCTTTTTTCTCAATCACAGAAGAAATTAATCATAATCCTACAAGGAAAGTTACTGTAAGTGCCAAAGTCAATACAGGCCGACAATACTGCCTGGCTGAGGAGCTCCCACACACAGAGCCAGGGCTGCAGCTGAACCCCCTTGTAACAGCCTGGCTGGCCCATCTGTTTGGTGTACACTTGCTTGTTACTCTCATCATCTCCTCAAACTGCCAGCTCTGAGCTGGGGTTCTGAGCTTTGCAAGTACATCCCAGCTGTTTAAAGATAACCCCCTCTGCTCCCAGTAAAGCCAGTGATCCCAGTAACACAAGTTTCCTTGGATCTGATTTTGCACTGCTTGAGTAACGTGACTCCAAGCAAGTACTGCTCACTGCAGACATAGTTGTGATCTTGTGAGGGACAAGCCTTGGCATCAGCAGGAGGGATTTGGAAGGATGCAGACTATGGCAGAGAGAGACATACCTGCTTTTGTTTCTTCCAGTGAGAATTTTTTTCCTTTTAAGTCTGTTCCTCCATCTCATAGCACTTGCACAGAATGAAGTGAAAACTAGAAACATTTATGACTAAGTGTAACCTCAAAGTGTTTTGGAATAGGAAGAATACACTTGGGACTTACATGCCAAAAGTTCTTTATAGATCCGTGAATTTTGGTAAACTATATTGTAGGGTTTATTTTTTCCTTTAAAGTGGAAATAAAGCACTCAACAAAACCAAAAATTCATAGAATCCCTTTGGTCAGAACACATTTGGTTGGAGGAGAACACAGTTTGCCATTTAGAATTTCTACAACCTAATTTATTTTTAAATATAAAATTTAGGACTCTTATCCATGGAATATGACTTTTAATTTCAAAATCAATTATGGGGAGTGTTTTATCTACCAACTCTAAGATGTTGTATCTTAGCACCAAGATATTGTAATGAAAAACTGCTTTAAGATTTAAAAATCTTTATATCACTTTATATATGATTTTTTAATTTCCTTTTGCCCATGATTGAAGGGACTTTTAGTTTTTTCAAAGCATATCAACTACAGCAGAATGTCTGTCTAGGTGTTTGATGATAATTAGCAAGAAAATTAGCCTGCTAGAAATATTATTCATCAAAATACTATTGAGTCCTAGGGAGATTGCAAACCCCTGTTGGAAAGTTTCTGAGACAGGCTACTTGGTTGCATCAGGTTTAAATCACATGAAGTATTGATTAAAGTCTTTCTCAATTAACTATTGCCAACTTAAAAGGCAAACTAGATCCTTCATGTTCCATTTTAAGGGAACATCTATGTCCAGAATTTCAACTCTGTCAGGGCTGTTTTACTACACCACAGAAGCCTTGAGGCTTCCAACTAAGCTTATGGTTGCTATTCTAACATATCAAATACAAAAAGTGAAGAAAAGCACTCAAAATAAAAGTCTGTTTGGGCCAAGCTTTAGTATATAACACCTCAATTCCTACATGAGTATCTGAAGTTTCTACAATACAGATGCCACTTCTGTTATCAAGACATACATCACAGTGGAGTTTGGGGTTTTTATTCGTAACTTTTTTTAAGTGCCCCAGGCATACCCCTGGGGCTGCATGTGCTTCTTTAGTCTAAGCTTTTGCCTTTAATACACCTTTCCCATTTTTTATCCCCTCCCCTTCTCTCCATTCTACCACCTGTTCTTCATTCCCTTTGCTCACTTGCCCATCATCCATGTGGAACTTCTGCTTTTAACTCTGTCGTAGCATCAGGAGCCTTTTGTTTTCTTACTCTTCTGTGATGAGCTGTTTATCTTTGAGTAGAAAGTCAAGCTAGTTTTTATTAATTTTCAAGCAGAGTATGGCTGCTTTTGCAGTATTTATTTTAGTAAATAATGGGTCTGCCAGATACAAAGCTGACTTTTAAACCAAAGTAAATCTTAGGATGTTAAGGAGAACAATCACCTTCTTTCTAATTGATCCTGAGTCTTAAGGGATGGACTACATCTGCTATAAGTTAGAATTATTCTCCTGCTTGGAGAAAAGCCAGAGGACTGGAAAATTTTAAAAATTTAAAATAAAAAAGAAGGAAAAAAACCCAAAACTCATAACCAAGCATCCTTCCAATAAAGATGCTTTGAACATAATGAAATTATTCAAACACAATGCAAGATACAAATGAGTTTTTACACCCCGCTTATTTCAGGTGATTTCACAATTTCCAGGTAAACATGGAAAAAAAAGAAATATGCTTGCAGTGGGAAATGTTTTTTATTTCCCCACCTCTGTGGATGAGCATTAAGAATTATTTCTTTCCTATCAAGTTACTATAATCTGTGTTACATTTCATCTGCCCTTAGCTTGACTGCTGCATCAGGGTGTGAGGTGTATATAGTGTAACCTGCAATGAACTTCTTTTGCTCCATAGAGAACTACAGTAATAGATGCTAAACTGTTGCTAAAAGCATAGGAATTTGAGCATCTGTAGGACTTTCTTCCTTATGATTAGCATGCCTTGACATGTTCCTTACTATTACACATTTGAAAAAGGGTACACTAGTCTTTTCTTTAGTAAAAAGGGTAATGAGAAAAGGTAATTTGCCTAGGATATAAAGTTAAGCATCTAGAAGTTCAGAAGTCTGCCTATCTCTGACAAACTCAGTGCAAATCTGTTGTATTTCAGAACTTGACCCAATATTGGTAAGCAAAATCAAAAAATAAAGTCAAAAGGCAGATTCATCAAAGTAACTTTCAGATACAAATCATAACCATTATCAGTTAAAAAGGAGAAAAACTCTGAGAACAGGAATAGGCATAAAAGCATAATGTTTGATAGCAGAGCTGGTGACTTTTTCTAGTTCCTCAAAAGACATAACAGTGTAGACACTACTACAGTGAAGAGAGGGGGCAACATTTTTTTTCTATGACCTGTATGTTCTATGCAGCATAGAAAAAACATTATTGCACTCTAAGCAAAGGTATCAGAAAAGGTGAAAAAACATGAAACCCCAAATTCTTTAAATCAATTGCAAAACATACCTCTAGAATGAAGTTCGCTAAAGCAGCACAATTTCAGCAGAAACTAAAGAACTGATTAAAGAAATCCTCTCCCCACACTGGAAAATGCCTTTCATCCACCAAGGACCTATGTCTGCTCACCTTGAGCTTCATAATCCTTTTGCATCTGCTAGGCACTAATTGATTTCATTGAGAGCAGGTGACTTAAATTAGCAAATTTGGCTCCAATTCATGCCTTAATATGGAAATGCCTATCAGAGGCAGTGACTCTTTTGTATTTGTTGTAATCTTCCCCTCCCCTGGGTCACAGTAGATGCAAAAGCGAGATTGAGCTTTTTATAATTTATTTTTGTAATGTGAGAGTCATAGAGGAGGATAAGACCCTTGTGCTTTCCCCTTGCAGTCTGCCCCTTGCTCGAAGGGGCCTTGCTCCAGAGCCTGCATGCAGTGTGTACAATACAGCAGCTCCAAATTCCTGACTCACCCCCTCCAAAGTGAGTGTAGGCGGCATTAGGATCGATCCATGTGATTGTGTGAGCCAGGTGAACACTCAACAGCTGCTTTTTGTGCACTATTCCCAAACTCTGCCCACAGAACCCAGTGGGATAATGTGGATCACAGTATTGCCCTATGGTTGTACAGATGTGGCACCCATTGATTTTTCCTCCATCTTCTTATGACATTCATACTCATCACTCTTCAAATTACATGATATGATGGGACCTATTGTAATCTACTTCTCCTTTTATATGTTCCCACTCTATAAACAATGTTTGACAGCCTCTGTTTGCCTTCTTAATAGCATAATAAAGAAAACCTAAATGTGAATATTCTTTTAAGAACAGCAAGAAGATAACTTTATTTCATAGAATCATAGCATCAATTATTTTAGCATCTGCTTCTTCTAATCTCATAGATTTGGCAATAGGTGCACTTGTATAACCTCTACACTGTGATACCAGAAACATCCATGGTTTTACCCTGGCTGCCCTCATTCTCTAATACAAATATGAGATCTCTCAAAATTCCATGTATATATAAATGACCCGTATAAATGCTGGTTTTAGGGAAGAGTTTCCCATTATATTTCATATGCAATTTTCTTCAAGTCCGTGGGACATTCCACCTTCCTGTTCTCCAAAGGATTGCCACATGCTAGGCAATTGAGAAGGTATTGGTAAATAATTATGAATGCCCTTTTCTGTCAGCACTTTTCCTGACTTTTATTTATTTGAAGAATATTACAGATACACTATCAAGGACTGACACTGTTCATCTGGTATTTTTGACATAAACAGAAAACGTGACTTAAGGCTTTCTGATAAATTCTATAAAATGGATTTCTTGAGCGGAATAATGTGTTATCTATGGGTATTTACCCATGAAAGTAGGGACTAAAATTCTGATTAGACATGTATCTAATCCAATATATTTCTATCAGTGCACTGATTTGGCAAATATTTAGACCCAAAGGTCAGGGCTCTTCATAAGTCCCATTGATTTGAAAGTTGAATGTCTGCCCAAGATTAAACACAAATACAAATGCTTTCCTAAATCAATTTATTTAAGTCTGTATGTAAGTGCTCTGTTGAATCAGGGCCTAAAGTCAGCAACATATCAGGAAAGATAATGAGTTTGGGCCAAATATGTGTATTAACAGCCAAAACATACAATGAGACAAGGAGCATAATTATTACTTGAATTTGAACCAAGATCCCTAAATGTATAAGTTAACCAGATCTTTAAATTTCATTTCTTTTGAAGCTCTTAGCTTAAATCCAAATGGTGAGACAGGTGACATTTACCTGTACACACTGGGATGGCCCTTCCTTGTCTTCTGCTCTGCATCTGGATCTGCTTCCCGGAGAAGTCTCAATATTAGCAGGAAAGACAGTGCCTGCTTGCGTTTATCTTGCTAGGGTGGTACAGAAGATACACCTAAACCCACAAGCTTGGGGTTGAAATCTTTTGTTTTCAGCAGTGTCTTCAAACAGAAGTTTATTTTGAGTTTCTGTATAAAGCAAGTAGAATGTCATCCTAACAAACACAGGAGATTATGAATCTGGCAGAGCACAATGTAGATCAAAATGGTTTTAATCATTATTCCCTGTTTTAATTACTACTTGACACATTATCTCTATTGTCCTTCTACAAGTCTGTCTTTTGAATGAAATATTAAAGGCGAGTTACAGCTGAAAATATATGCAGTCTAGAAAGAAAATGGCTTTGAACTATTTGAAATGATTTATTGTCCACATTTCTTTATGAATATTTATTTGCCATAGTGAAAGCAATTCAATAAAGAGAAAACATGAGGACCAGTTAACTGAACATTTGCATACTCTAACAGTTTAAAAAAGGGAAAGAAAAATAGTATGCTGCATTAGAATGGTGTTAATGTTTGGTTTTCCTATTTCCTGTAGTTCATTAATATGCAAGATTCAGATCCTGAAGAGGAGATATAAAAATAGCCTACAAATAAGTGTCCCCAGCCTTTACATATTCCCATTCAGAAGGAAATAAACATGTTTGTAGAGGGATTTTCAAGGCCAGGGTGGAGACTATGATTTTGTTTCCATTCTGCTTCAGGTAGCTGGCTGTAAATCTTGCTTTTTGCAGCAATCACATGCAATCGGAGTCCTCATCTTGCCAGGACCAGAGGTCCCTCATTCCCTGGCTCTCCTCAGAGGAGCAGCTGGCTATCAAAACAAGACATGAGCATGCTGATTATTGTCGTGTTTAAGCATGGCTTTGTGCACCAAACCCAAGACCACACACAATGATGCCTCTTTTCTTTGATCCTCAGTGGAGGAACAGAGTTTTTCATGGTATGCACTCTGATTTCTCCCTGCCTGAATTAATTTCATCGACCAAAATCCTCTATGTGTTAGACTTGGAATGAACTTTGTTCCTCAGAGCTTCTTGGTGATATTCTGATACCCAGTCACAGATGGGGCCTTGACAGATTTTTTTGTACTGATTTTCATGATTCCTTTTTTTTTTTTTTTTCTTTTTTTTTTAACCAGGACTTGCTGCTAGAGAATTCACATGCAAATGGAGATGTTGACTGGCACTGTTTCACAAGGAAGCTTGGTTGGTTGGGTTTTAGAACTGATAAACTGAACAGTATATCAAAGAGTATTTGGAAAAGGATAATCCTAATATATACAATAGTTCTTGAGAAGGATGGTTATAGTAGTAAAACGCAAACAAATATATTCTGTATTTTGGACAAATACGGAATTTTCTATGCATCAATACTTCATTCTTCTGAATAAGAATGATAATAATACTATTTATTTACAGTAATAATTATCATTATTATCTCCCTAAAAGCTAGCTGTGAGGCTAAATCATTAATATTTTCAAATTATTTCGTAGTCCTTAACTAGAATTTGCCCTGAGAGTACTAAATATAATAATTTTCTCTGTATGCCTATTTCATTTTCCTTTGGAAAAAACCACACTCGATGTGTTGTTCTCTTTACATTTGTCTATGTAAAACATTTTAAAATTCCAGCTGTTGGGCTTTTCTAGAAGTTAATAACAGGAAAGTTTGACATTATTGTATTTATTGCTTATTTCTTTCTCTTTCGTCATAGTCTTTTACCCCCACATAGATATCACAATATCATTATCATCTGGGAGCTTGTTACTGCATGTACAAATAGAGAAGTTGAGACCTACCCTTGCTGGTTATTTGCGTGCCTGAATTTGGGGTTGACAAGTAACCACACATTGTTTCTCTGAAGTCAGAGCTCTCTTGATGTACCACTTTAAGTGTATTTTGTGTTCAGGGAGTTTAAGTTGCACACAGTTAGATGCTACCCAACAGTACATGCCTGGATGTATTTGTAGGTATCTCAAATGTTTTCTTTCTTCTGCAGTTTACCAGGTTCTGAATTTAATGGCAAATGTGAATCAGTTACTCACAAGTGAAGATACCCAGATCCATTTCCTCTAGTTGTTATCTGTTGGATAGCTAGACTCTAATGGCTGAAATCTACATCTACCAACATAAAAGCCACAGGATACAGCACTGGTATCTTGTGGTTCCAATCAGCCTCCTGGTATCATAGCAGTACTTTTATTTAACTGTGATTCTCCTGAGTTCAGCGTGCTCAGCCTCACTGGCTGTTTTGCATAGCATCTGCACTGTATATTGTGATAATTGAAAACTCAACACAGCCTGGAGGCAGCAGCACAACAGGGCAGGAGCGGGCTGGGGCATAACTCAGAAGGATAAGGCAGACAGGCAGCAGCAAGCAGGGCTGAGCCAGCCCCAGCACATCTCCAGCAGCAGTCCAGCTGGGTCAGGCATCCAGCAGCTGGGGTCCCATGGCGTGTGGCAGCTCTGGGAGCAGCAAAGGATGCAGTGCCAGGATGTCCCTCCATCTGCCATCATGGGGCTGTCATCTGGGAGCACAGACCATAGGCAGAGTCCGAGGCTCACCTGGAAAATCACAGGGACAGATCAAAACCAGATTCACGGCCATGCACTCCACTGACAGCTCCCATCCCGCACATGCCCTTCCCAGGTGGTTCCTGTTCCTAAAATGTCACCTAGGCATTAACAGAGAATAGATCAGATATTTTTTCTAGTGTTTCAGAAGTGTAACATATATCAACAAATGTCACTTGCTATTTGAATGCTCATAATTAGAATTAAAACAAATAAACTAAATGACTGGAGTAAGCCACAGTATTTCTTCCTATTAGCCTATGTAGAAAGAAAAAAATGCCTGGAGTGTAAAAAGGAGAAAAGAAGAAATTATGAAAAAACAACATGTGGCACAGAGAAGATAAATATTTCTTGCCTGTCCTCTTGGCTCTGTCTATGAAGATTTTGTCCAACAACCTCAGCCAAAACTATTTAGTGAGTGATTTGTGTGTCTGGCTGATGGAAGGCCCAGTTGTCTCAGGGGCAGCTTTGCAGGGTTTCCAGGAAGCCGACAAGTAGCTCTCTGGAGCCGGAGTCACGAGCTTTTCCTGTCAGTAGCACACCTGAGCTGGTGAGAGGGCTCGAAGGAGTTGGATGTGGCCCTACCTTGTAGCTGCCCCCCAGGAAGTTGCTGATGTTAGATTGTCTCCATAAACTGAAGATCAACAGCTTTCCATGAGTCATTTGGCAAGGCAGGAAGGAAGGTGGGCTAGTCCAGGAAACTTGGGCTGTAGGGCTGTAAAATTGAGAGAGGTTGAAACATTGCACCCATTGGGGTTCTCCCTTAAAAGCATATTTGTATAAGAGATTAAACCACTCCGTATGTCTTTATAAACACACTTAAAACCACCCTGAGGAGCAGATCCCACTGGTTCCTGCCCTCCCTGGCATTCTGCCTTGCAATCCCTTCTGCCCCAGTTTGCCAGCCCCTGCAGTTCAGCTCCCAGCCGTGCCCAAAGCCTGGGGACGCTCTGCCCAGCCCCTGCAGGACACTCACACCGTGTCACAGAGCCACCACAGGCTCTGTGCCACCTCCCATCCCCAGGCTCTGCCTCCAAACTCCTCTGAGGCACAGCTGCAGTGGGTGGGAATGGGAATCTGGGTGTGTGTTCATGTCTTCATCTCCAAACTTTCTGCTCAAAGTGCAGCCTTTTAGGGCTCTATGAGATCTCTTCATTAGGGGTGTGATTATGTATATTTCCTGCTCGTGGCATAGGGTTAGTTAAACATTACTTCTAAGTTCTTTGAAATTCTCTGGCAGTGGCATCTATAATTTTCTTCGGACTCTTCTCTTACCTTTTTCTTCTTCTATTTAGTATAAGGAGTCATCGGTGGTGAACTGATTATAAGAAACCAATTTACATCATCAGTTCAGTAGTAGGACATATGTCTTAAATCATCTAAGATAAATACTTTTAATTAAGCAAATGTCCTACTCAATTCACTGTGGACAATCCCATCATAATGGATATTACTTCTGCATGCTAAATCTTAATCTTCATCAATACTGAATGCACAATGCAAAACCATTATAAAAAAAGTAGGCTTATTGTAATATTGCCATTTTGAAGCTGCCAGCTTTTATATTCATTAATATGATGACAACAGACTCCTGGCTAACAAATTTTACTACAGATCCGAATTTTTATCAGATATATATATGAGATCAAATCTCTGCTAGCTAGCTTATTATTTGCAGTTTTTATTAAAAAGTTAAACTGGGATTATTATAAACTCTCTTTGGATTCCTTAATAAAAAAAAAAAAGAAAGTTAAAATGGAATGAGATTCCCTGGAAGCATTTTAAAAGGCTGCAACAGCAGTAAAGTCAGCAGGCATCACACAGCACAAGGAGGTATTTACCGAGCAGAATATGAATGTCTCTTCACCGAGAGTCTAATGGTTTTACTTTATATGGATTTGAGAGAGAGAGAGAGAGGAGAAAGCAAGAAAAATTCTAAGCTAATGCTTTCCTAATCTAAGACATCATATCTGATCAAAGTTTTCAAATTCTGATGTAAACTGTCTTCTTGTTCTTGTGACCAAAATCTCCTGTCTTTTTCCCCCTCCCTCCATCTGTTCAAGCTTGGATTTGGAAGTCCCTTCTCCAAAGAATGAAAGCCTGATCCCTATTGCTTCAGTTGTGGTGTTGAAACACATTAATATTTCTGTGGCAGACACCCTGACCCTGGTGCCCTTGGACATGCTCAAAAAACACAGGGTATTCCTGAGCCTTTGTCCCTGAGAGGATTAACAGGGTTGCCCTGGAGCCAGCCTGAAGGTGTTCAATAGGTAATAGGGGTGGGCTTCACAGCTGACTGCAAGCTTTGCCTCAGGCCACCCCTGCTCAGCAGCACAGATGCAGCTATTGAAATTAGGGGGTAAGCATGGCTCTGTGTATGAGTTAGGTGTGAATCCTCAGAATCTGGTGGAGGATATCTCCAAATACGTCCTTCACCCACCAGGACGCGCCTCCCAATGGAGGGTTCAGGGACTGGAGATCCGTGCTGCCTCTGCCACTGACTTCTCCTCTGACCTAGACAGTCACTTAAGCTGTCTCTCCCTCTCTCTTTCTTTCCTCTCCTGTGGCTTATAAATTGTCTGAAGGAGAGACTGCAGCGCCCTGGGGTTTTGCTGTGCTTAGGCAAGTAGGTCCCAGTCTCAGTGGGGTCCTGTGGCTATATCATGGTAAAAGTAAATAAATAGATAATAGTGGTAACAGCAGTTATCTTTTTGTGTGTGAACAATAGGATCCTAATGGAGGAGAAGCCTATTCTCTGAGGTTTTTTTATCTGCAAGTTAAGGTCTCTCTTTCCTCACTCAGCTGGAGAAGATACTGCTTTTGCAAATCAGAAAAAACTTATCATGTAAAGTGGAACACATCTTTCATTATACTGAATACTCTCCTGTCTGTACTTTACCCTTGCTGCTACAAAGGACACAACATGATTAAGCTAAGGAATGATAGACTGAACATCATGTGTCAGGATGGTAAAAGACTTTTCCTATGTAAATAACAAATACCAGTGCAAATACACAAGAAAGTGTTTTAACATATTATAAACAAGCCACCCTGCTGTTGCCTTACATTGTATTATTTCTTATATTGTATTCCTTGCTCAGATTGCTGTCGATACTTCTCCTGCAGCCTGCAATATTTATTTTTAAAAACCTATAAACTGTCATGATATTTTAATGATGTAAGTATCCTTTCTCCATAAGTTCATATGTACTGTTACCTGCTCAGTCTGTCATCTCTTCTGCATTTCCCTGGGTGAGTCCAGGTCCTCTCAGTGACATTTCTCAAATTGTAGATCTGTGCAGGGCATTTTCCTGGAGCTGTTAAGCACATTTCTACTTTACTTAACGACAGTGTTTAGCAATACCAGCCATCACTCACTATCTGGTATACACCAGGTACTCTGCACAGGGGCAGAGGGGGCATTATCCCAATTTTACAGACCAGAGAAACAAGGTGTTGCATTTGGCAGCAATTAGCCCAGAACATGCTGCAGAACACCAAAATGGGAGAAGGACCAACACACCTTTAGCTCACATCTTATTCTTTAGTGTGTTCCTGCTTTTGTTTCCTCCAAGATTCCCAGTTGCACTGTGCCCTCCTAACAGGATTTCAGAGAACGAACACAGTAGAACCAAGGGCTTTTGCAATAGTACATTCAGATACTGCACCAATGAATGTGTGTAACTTTCTTAATTTTGAAGTGTGACTTTGCTATTGTGTATGGTGCTTAGTAACTTCTACCATGTTTCTGATGATTTCTGGCTCTGCTGCCAGTAACATGATACATTCCCAGCCAAATTAGCATGTGATATTTTGTGCTCGTACTCCAGTGGTAAGGTCTGTTTGCTGTTTCCATATAGATGTATTTTTGACAGGAAGAGCAATTCTATAAGCCCAGGATGAAAAGCCCATCCATTGAATTGGTGCCACATTACCATGGCAACAATATAATGGTAATGAAATTGTGACTGTTGAACCTGTTTTATGGAACTCTACAAAATGGGCTTCATAAAATAAGAAATCTTGTTGATTTGCAAACGTTTCAAAGTAGGATGAAAACCTAAGAAACACATGTGCTGTGACTTACTAATCATGTTATCATCCTCATTTAAGATAATACATTGCTCTTTGTATGAGGAATAGCGCTCTGAAAAAATAAAATTATATGGTAACTCTCTGTTTATCCAGTTTTTAACACACACCACAGAAAGACTTGCTCACCTCTGTGCCCTGGTTCACTGGTTCAGTTGGCATAGGCATGTATTGAGTCATGCAGTTTTTGCCGCTTATTTGATCTCTCTCAGAGTCTGTAAAATTTACTGCTACTGCAGCTGCAATAAACACCTTTCTGTAAGAAAAGTGTGGCTTAGTTTATATAAAATTATTCCACAAAAACTTATCCTTTTAGATTGAACCCTACACAGAGAAGGGCTGGTAGTAGGAATGCACGCTTCACTTCCCACCTCCCGTCTTTGCCCATTTGGCAGTTTACTGTCCTGTAGACTCCCAGCACAGAGGAGAGAGCCACCCCAGCTCCCATTCCTCAGGACAGCAGCTCTTGCTGAAGGCAGGCTTTCACACTGGGCCTACTTTTAAACAAAAAATTGAGCTGAGCACTCAAATTTCCTGGTCATTTATGTCTCTGGACAGGCTTCTGGGGAGGTGCCTCACCTCTAAGTGTCTGAAGCTTCCACACCAAGGTTTCCACAGCAGGATTTAATTTTTACATCTATTATAACAGATAATAGGTAATATTCCTCTTTGTTTTCACCTTGGGAATATCAGTGTGTCTCACCCTGATTAAGAGATGCAGTCCATCTCCTAATTTGCCAGGTAAATCAGAAGAGAAAAGGAAATGTGCCAGCAAGCACTGAGCTCAGTGTGCATTCACCATGTGCTGTTGTCTGGGTATTTAGTGGAGACAACAGGGGGAACGCTGCTCACTTCAGTCAAGTCCTGATCTACATGGCATAGAAGTCAGCAGAAATCTTCACAAACATTAGATTTAATAGGCTTTACATCAGGGCTTTAAAGGGCTGTTTCTGAAAGCTCCATGTTTGATCCTATTTGGAAAAGGAAGCCCTGTCTAACATTTCATTATTTCCATGGTTTTTGGGAAAGCAACGCACCAAATTTCTGACTTGATAGAAATATAATGTAATGTAATTTCCCTTAATATATATTTTGCACTGGCTGACGGCTTTATTAAGCAGAAGCAATAATCATCATTATTCAGTGTAATAACCATCTCATTAAAAATGGTCTAATTTTCCCTAATTTTAATTTACCTCTCAGACTAAGCTGTTCTAAAATTACTGAGGTGCCTACAGTTCAGTTTCATAAGACTTCAGCAGAAACATAAGTCTTCAGAAAGCAAATACTGACTTATTGCTACTAAAATGGTGATATGCCAGACCTTTGTGAGAGAAAAGGAAGTAGAAAAAATTCAGGTTAGGAAATTGCTGTATCACTTTTTTATTTCCTTACTGTCTTGTCAGTAGCACTTTCTGCACGCATTTTGCACAATGATAAATGGCACAGTTGCCTGCAAGCCTTGCATGCACTACCCTTTAATAAAGGACCTGGCTAAGGGTCACACCAGAGAGTCCTGCTAAGGGGGAGCTGACAAGCAGAAATATTTCTTGGAGCGGCAGAGAAGGAGATGAAGACACTGATCAAGTTCCATTATCGTCCAATGAAAATAGGATGTAAACTGTGACATCCAGGCAGATTATATATGTCAGGCAAGCAGATGTGAGCAGAAAAATGTAGATGCTAAACCTTACCTAATAGGCTTACTCTGTGGATTATTCTCAATGAGCAAGGCTATATTAAGTGTGGCCTTGTATGTAGCTATAGTTAATATACAGGCTATAAGAAACATGCATTCATAAGTGAAGCTGGGGACATTCCCAGCTGTGCTGAAGTTAATGCTCTTTGATATACTTTGGAGCATCCTAAAAGCACTTTGAGTGTCATGTATTTCCACAGACATCATAAACAGCATTAGGGCATTTATACAGCTTTAGTTCCAAGATTTCAAAGGGCACTCTGTTTTCTCTAAAAATGTGCTCCAAAAATTCTATACTCAAACAGCACTTGTGCATGCAAACTGATATAGCAGCTTAGCTGCTTGATTTGGTTGTGCCAGTTCTGAAAACACATTTGATCAAAAGCATTTTGTTGCAATCACAGGGATAAGTAACCTCATTTGAACAAGGAAGCACTTTGCAGGTTATATTACAAAATAGACAAATTTTCTAAAGGTTTGTTTATCATCAGATGCTATTCTGTGTAGTTCCAAGTCATAAAAAATAACTTTTTTTGTTTGCTGGGGGTTTTCTAATGTTCCCCTAAAATAACAGAAATGGCAGTCTCTTATGTGGAAGCACTCTACTTCTGAAATCTCTTCTCTTTGAAATTCAGAGCCTTTTCCAGCTGTAGTATTCTTTGCTCAGCTATAAGAACACAAAGTAAGGCAGTGAAAAGCATTACACTATTATCCCAAGATAATTTGATAGTCTGTAAATGTATTTTCCTGCCTGTGGTTCCAGACATTATGCTCTCATTTGAAGTAATGATTTGCAGTTATTTATACAATTCAAGTTAGCCCACATTGGTTTCACCCCGAACATTTCACCTGCATGGTACAAACATGCTTATTTGTGGATTGTAGATGCTAGACCAGATGGGTGATTTTTGCAAGGCCCTCTCCATCAGTGGATGCCTCCTGCAGCCAGCAGCTCCTGCAGGAAGGGCTGCAGTGACTCACCTCCTGCCCACGTCAGTGCAACCACAGCCATACATCTGCAGGAGGCTGCTGGACATCCTGCATTCTAACTTCTGACATAAAACCACAGCTCTGATCTGATGTGGTCAGTAAATACAGCATGGCACCTTCCAGAAGTACTTACCCTGCTTTTCTCTTTTGGATTCTGTGGGATGTGAAAACTCACCTTAAATTCCTCTTGCATTTCTGGAGTTTTACCATGGCGTTCTCCCCAAAGCTGGAAATGAGTGGTCCAGTTGTTTCACCCCTGATGCACCCACATTTCAGCATTACACCGTTTGTTTATAGAATTTGCAATGTTAGTGAGTGTGGACACAAGGCCTTGGTTTTGCATGGGCTCAGAGTTCACCTCCCTTACTCTCACCTGGGAGCCTGTGCTGGAAGCAGCTTTACATAGGTGACAGAAATTTACTGCTGGCTCATAACTGGTCAGCAATGGATGGAGCACCCTGTGGTGCTGGCAAGAACAAAGTCTCATTTAAATCCCTGGCGATCCTCCTCTGGGAGCCCAGGGTAATTCCGAGGAGCCATGCACTGGTAACATTCACTGAGCTGCCTGCTCTCTGTGGGCATCAAAATGCTCAGCAACACAAAAGATATAAAATTGTCTTTTTTCACTGTCATACATTCCTGAGTATCATCACAGTTCATATCTGATATGGGAAAAATACTAATGTCAAGGGAGTGAATTACAGCAAGGTGCAGTTCTGACTTGGGGCAGTCAGCAGCCAGGCCAGGAGCTTCCACCTCAGCCTTCTTGTTTCTCTTATCCTCAGCTAGAGTGGCCCCCAGAGGGTGTTTTAGTTACAGTGAAAGTTACAGTCCAAATAAAGCAAAGGGGGACAGTAAATATTCAGAAATTATTGGGTCTCTCCTCTCCCATCTGTTCATAGTATCTTGGATACTGTTGTGATAATTCAGTCAGTTCCTTTTGAAAAAAAAGTTTAAACCCCCCCCCCAAAATATGTAAAATACTACTTCTGTTTTGCTGAAAATCTTTAAAGTCTTTTATTTTGAGAGCAAAATTAGTATCAACATGTCTTTCCAGGACAGTGTCATTTAAGAAAACAGCAGCACTTTAAAAAGTGCAAGAATCCCAGTTTACCCTCCTGATGTCAGTTTATGATAACATTTATGACATTAATATAATGGATTATGACCTTTCTTGGCTTGTCTGACTGACAGTTATTCATATATAACACAGTACTTATCACCTTGGTCCTTCCGTAATAATAATCCCTTCAATTTTCTGAGCTGTGTCATCAAAACATGTCCTCATAAGTGTTGATCTCATCTCTGAGAGAGTAAGCACTAGGAGCTCCTTTTGAGCTTTATGTCACCTAAAAGCTAGAGGGAAATTGACGACCAATTGCAGAAAAATACCCTGTCTCTAACTTTATCACACAGTCTGCATAATGGCCCTTATGATTTTAAATGATTTACTGAGTCCTGTCAAAATGCTGTGCCTTTGTGTGGTAGAAGTTACTGAAGTTCAGAAATGCCATTATTCTGTACAACTGGAGTGATCTTGAGGAAATACACAATAGATGGTGTGCTACAATTACTTACCTTGACCTTCTTATTTTTTTCTTTAATCTCCTCAGGATAGACAGAATAAAATATATTTTCTTCAACATTTAGAGTGAAAATTTGCTGTGCAATTTGTACTGCTTTCCTCAGGCCTGTTTTTACTAAACAGAGTGTCAAGATACTCTTTTTAGATTAGAAGTTTCACATGAATCATATGTAAAGAGTGAAAGAGGAAAGTGAGAATGTTGTATGTTTCCAAGAATTGACCCCTTAGCAAATACTAATGATGTTTGTGTGGATAAGGGGTCACTCAGAAGCCCTGGGTTGGACACCAAGGCCTGTCACAGCCCTGCTCTATAACTGTGTTCCTCCCCTGTTTGCACTGGGCCTCCCAGGCTGCTCACTGGGCACCAACACATTCCCGACCATCCTCTGAGCATGGCACTCAGGCTGGGGCTGTTGCTGTGGCAAGCAAAAGATGTTCATGCCTCATGGTCAGGTCTGCTACAACAAGCTGATCATCCAACTCTGTCCAACCAAACCTGGGCATTGTGTGAAACACCTCACACCAGCCAAGCAGGAGTGGGAGCAGGATGCACAGAGGTGACTCCTGCATCCCCTGAAATGTGGCAGACTGTGAGTGCAGCCACAACAGCATGTGGTCTTTACATAGTACAGAACTTCTCATGCATGTAAGGATCCTTCAAACAATAAATATTTAAAAGAAACATTATGTCTTTAAGCCGGCTGAACAATTCCGTATGCCTCAGAGCTGCACAGAGCTAGGACATTCCCAGTGGGGCTCTGCTTCCACAGCCAGGCAGGCCCGCCTCTCTGGGAGGGCTGAGGCTCTCCAGCCCCCACTGTGTACCTGGGGCTGTGCACCACTGCCATTCTGGCACAGACATCCCATCTACAGGAATGTCAAGTTCAAGCAAGGACAAGCTTATAGCACTGCAAGGCAGCCCTGGCACATATCTGTGACTACTGATACCTCTGCCTTCTCCCCACTATTTTGTCAAGAATGTGACATGCTAACTTTTTTTGTTCCTAATTATTATTTTTTAAAATAAACTAGCACCATGACAAGGCAGGAGTAATGCTGTTCTGTGGGCAGAACAGAGGTGCTCTGGTGCTCAGCTGTCACCTTCTGAAGCTGCCTTCAACATTCTGAAGGAAAATGGTTTGTCAGCGACATCCTGGGCTGGCTTTTCAGGCTAGGTGCTGATGAGCAGCCATTTCTATCCCTGGGCCTGGTGATTAGTTTTATTCAGCTGAGAGACAAGTACTTGGACATTTGTCACTGTTTCTTTGAAAAATGTGTGCGTGTTTTCTTGGGCTATCGAATGGGACATATGGAAGCTGGATTCCATCTTTCATTAGATCTTGGAAATTGTGTCCTCCTGAGGCAATTAATTAGCATGATGTTCTTGGCTGCTAATGTTTGATTTCGGATTTCAGTGGCAACAGATTTGGCAACACAGATTTTGTGAGAATGGTCTAATGGTTTAGGTTATTAGCCGTGCCCTCCACACAGCTTTCTTCAACTCCTCAGCTTCTGCAGAGTTCCCTTAGGTGTGCAGACAAGTTGCATGGTTTCTGTCCATGTCTTAGCTTTCTGTCTGAAAATTAAATATAATAACACTTTCCTGCTTCACAGGACAAGTGCAGGACAGATTGCATCTCAGCAGAGGCCAGGCAGGACTACTGCAATCCTCTGCCACCCCAGCTCCATGATGGAGAAGTTGTTCTGCAAAGCTTTTCTTTGATCCTTCCACAGTTTAAAACAAAATCATTTACAGTAGAAATTAGTTGCATGAACACATTTCTATTTGTTTACTTTCAGTTTGCCCACTGTAGATACCTGGAGGCTGTACACACCTTTATCTTTGGAAAGGAAATCTGTGGAAAAAGGCGAAGGGAGTTGGTTGATGTAGGCTCATAGTATGATGATTTCCAAACTATACTCTTCTGAAATCAATGTGATATTCAGCAAAACCACACACTTCTGACCTATGAATACAATCCAGAGATATAATCTAGACTGTTTGCTTTGGTTTTATTACCTCAATTATATTCATAATCTTATATAATTATAACAATTCATGGCTAGAAAACAGTGTTAGTTAACAACTCAAAAAATGTTATGCCTCTCTCAAAGGGAGACCCAAGCAAAATACAAAATATCTATCAAGTACAGTTATACAGTAGCTAACACATCCTCCATGAGGAAGAACACATGCTTTTCTTTAGTATCCTCTACACAATAACAGAGGGCTGAATTTTCCAGGGCAATGGAGAGGACCAGCCTATTTCAGAACACCAAAATGCAAATGACATTTTATAGATACATTTGTTAGCACTGTTGCAAATTAGTTGTTGTGTGCGTAGGACCTCACTTAAGTGGTCATTACTGTATGTGATTTGAACTCACAAAAGGCATTTCACAAATCTGTTTGAAACAGATGTGCTTCTACCCCGCATTTGAAATAAAATTAGTCCATGGTCTCAATTTAGGTAACCTTTGCAGTCACTAATATACAATCAGACAGACAATCACACACTTTTTAAGCATGTATGAAAAGCATTAGGCAGAAGAAAAGAAGATAAGAAGAATATATTACTAAACAGTATCTGCAATGTTGGATATTCCTTCCAGATACTCATTCACATTTAAATGGAATGAGAAAATGCAAAACATTAAATGTAGCATTGCCTGTTTCACTTGATGCAAATAGGAGTTCTAATTCAAACACTCTGAGATTGAACTTTGCTTTCATACCTGCCAGAGAAACTTTCATTAATTAAAACCAACAAAAATACAAGCAGGATAGCTGACTAACTGAAGTTGAATTTATCCTATATATCCAATCTAATCATGGCATGCTTTTTTAAACTTTTTGCTACTACCCTTATTATCCCGTGCCATCTTATTGCAGTGCTTTTTCAGAATCCCTTATTCCTCCCATCAATTCAAGATCCATTTCCACACTCCCAGCATTCACCTCCACTGCTCTGGCTTTCAAGCTGTGTCTTTTGCAGACCACCAGGAAGGAATCTGCAGAACACTGGCTGAAAGACACTTATTGTGCAACTAATAAGGAAGGTTGAAATACCATTAAAATTCTGACTTGTGCTTTAAAATGCCATGAAATTCTGAGTTATGGCTCTGCCTTGAATCCCAGGTTGCACAATTGCACTGAAGTGCTGCAGAGCAATCGTGGGCTGCCTGCAGCAGCTGAACCACACAGGCACTTTGGACCACTGCAGCTTTTTGCTCAGGCTCCTGACGACTTTCCTGGGAGCTGATCATCATTAAGGCTACACCAGAAAGCACCAAGATAAAAGTTGAAGCTCTGAATTACTCTGATAGTTTTACTTCAGCCCCTCACATACTGCTGTTTCTGAAGCCATAGGACCTCCCTTCCCATTCAAATCCTTAGTTTTGGCCTCAAAGTTACACTTGCCCTGAAATTATTATCAGATTACATTGGCAAAGTAAAATGCCTAAAAAGTGAATATTTTATCAATTGGTTTCAAAAATGGAGGAGAAAACATATATAATATTTCATACTCTTAAATCACTGATTGAAAGCATTTGGTGAGTGGGTATCACATCTATATGATGGGACCAAGAATTTCACTTGACACAATGTTGGTGTGGTGGAGCCTTAAGATCTGCTGTATGGATGGGAAGTATAAGTTTGAAAATTAAGATCCAAAGAAGCTTGAAAAAAATCCTTATAATTAAAAATTGAAGAACATTGATCTACATTATTGACTGAAAATTGTAAATCTTTCATTTAACAGGAGAGCTGCTTTCTAATTTTTACACAAAAATCTTCAAAACCATTGGCTCTTTTCTGTTGGGTTTTAAAAATATATTTAACTGGATATGGCATAAATATTTTTTGCATGTTGGTTATGGGGCTAAACTAAGCAATAGCAGCATAAGAAAAAAAAACCAAAAAGCCATCTATTACAGTGGAATTGCTTACAGAGCCAACAGCCAGCCTAAAGGGAGCTGCCCTTATGACAAATGTCCATGCATGATGTAAACCTCCTTTTTGGTGATGGTGTAGTAATTTCCATTGCAAGTGGGTATTACATTTTTAATTGATTCTTAGCAGCAAAGTCTGTAACCTTCACTGATACGTGTCCATTTCACAAGGTTATTGACTTTTGACATATCTTGTTAGATGTTATGATGAGACAGATTTTTTTTTGCACAGATTGATGTCTATTGATATTACATTAGTTCATCAAGGTTACAAATCACACTGCATTGCACTACATTTCACATTTTCTGTATCATGACAAGAGGTTTATAATATTCACTCTGGGACATATAAAGTGCCTTTCACCCATCCCTTGGATAAATAATTTAAGAAATTGTTGGGAAATCATACCTAATTAGTAGGATCTGCACTCAATAAGTGCCTTTTGATTTAAATTGTATTTGTATTTTGATAGCTATTGATTTTAGGAGTAGGAGAAATGAATAATACATTTTGCATTTCTCCACTGTTCACAGCAATAATCTGACAGAAATAATGGAGGAACACTGCTGGAAGGGGCCTCTTTGGGGACCTGCATGCCTTTCCCTAGAAAGCCCATGGGACAGTTAAAGGCACTCCTGTGTGGAATGGCCTGATCCCCTTTTCTCCCATTGATTTGCTGCATAATCCTGGACAAATCACTCAGCCTCTCAAAGGCTCTCCTTTTCCAAAATGCAAAATGGAAACAGAATGGTTCCTCATCAGTTCTCAGATGACCACAAGACACATGGAGAAAAGCAACAGACACATCCAAGCAGGCATTATACACATCCTAACTGGCACAGCCACATGGAGCATGGAGCCAGCAAGTGAGGCTTCCTGTGGGCACAGGAGGGTCTGGTTCCCCCCAGCAGGACCCAGGGTGTCCCGTGGGGCTCTGAGAGAGCGTGGTGGAGCTGGGCAGCACACAAAGAGCACGCCCTGCCAGCCTCCTTCTGCACTCAGTCCTGCCAGCAGGAGCGTTCTGGTCGCTTTGGCTACTCGCTTTCCTGGCTGAATTGATACCAGACTAATTTGGTTTTCTTTGGATGCTAATCCCTCAGAGTAAGAGGAGGGAACAAGGTGAAGTTGTACCATGCAGATAAGCTGGGTAACAGGCTGGTATCTTCCCGAGGCAGTGCAGCTCGGCGTGCAGGTAGGGAAGGCTGCTTGCATGAATGGCCAGGGGTGAGGAACACAGACAGACAAAAACATCTCTGAGGCTGAAAACAAATCAGAATATATAGGTATTTACAAACACTGATTTCCAACACCCCAGCAGCTGTAACAAATGCAAACTTTATGAGATAACCATAATTATAGAAAAGCTTTATTTTTGGTTTGGTTTTTTTTTCACCCAGTATGCCAGCTCTCATTTGAAAGGAAAACCATAGGCTCAACTGTGCAACACAATAAACCATGGCATCAAAGCAAGCATCAAAGTGCCCCCTTGGCTGCTGGCAAACAGTACAGTCATAAGAAAAGAGACAATGAAAATACAATAAGTAGAAATAGTGCTTTTTTCCCATAACATAAACACCATAGACATTCTTTTAATACAAAGAGAAGCAGGATCCAATGTGACAGCTTTATATTTGCCAAGTATCATGGGAGGACTGTTAAATACATCCTCCCCAAACCAAGCCAAAGGAGCAGAACGAGCCAAGATGTTCTCGTCAGAACAAAGACATCCCTTTTCTTAGGTCTCAGACAGTTAGCAGGATTAATTTTGCTTTTTATTTATTTTAATCATCTCCATATCAAGCTAGCTTCAGCAAGATGTGCCAAAATATCTATTAGTGCCTGTCTACATAGGTACAGTCCACTGCCCTAAAATCACTTTATGGTCTTCAAAGAATGGAAATTATATTTAAGACATTTTTTTTTAATATATAACTTTTAAAAAAATTCTCAAGTAGACCACTGAGAGCCAGGACTGTGCAACTCTAAAGCAGAGGGGTTGCTGTCACATGGAAGAGCAGACAACTGTATGTGTTTGAATCCTCAGCCTCTCACAGGGGGAGATTTAAATAATGCGTAGTGGATTTCTTTGTGATGCTTTGCCTTCTTTCTTTTTTCAGTTAATATTTTACATTCTTTTAGAAGTATTACCTTTACATTAAGCCCTATATTCATATAATCATGAGGGACATGCAACTTTTCTGTCTTGCCCTTCTACTTTCAAGCAAATTTACAGAAATTGAGGCCTGACAACCCACAGTTGAGGAGCTCAGGAGCAAACAGCTGAAAGCATAAGAATGGGGCTGCTCAAATATATTTTTACCCTTCTCTCATTAAAGTTTCATCTGAAGAATTTTTGTGGGAGCCTTAGCCAGTAAAACAGCACCCTTCACTTTTAGGTTCCCAAGCAGCAGGGGCACAGGGGAAAACAAGTATCAGATACACACAATCTTTCCTCTTATGCCTGCTGTGCCCTCCCAGATGCAGTAATTCATCCTCTTCATATCTTTTTGTAAAAGAAAAGTGATATTAATTATCCTGAAGTATTTTTAAAGAAGATGAATATTGGAGAAGTTCTTACTCATTTCACAAGACATTCTGCTTCCCATGTAAAATGTAATGATTTTCCACGTAAAATTAATGATTGTAATAAGTTTCATTTTAAGGCAGGTCCCTCCTGGGTAACCTCTCTAGTAAAGTCTGATTCCAGGTGAAGCCAACACTAGAACCATATTTGCTTTTATGAATGCTGAAATGGTCCATGAATCTCAAATAGTATTGCACCCTCTGTTTTATAAATATTTTATGTGTTTTTCTTCAGTAAATACATATATTTTGCTTTTTGAATCTCAGGGCCCCTTTTGAGCTGTGTGGCTCTTAGAATGTTAATAGAGAAGTAGCAACATGAAACTGAAAATAAATGCTTTTAACAAACAGGGAAAGTCTATATTTCACCAAGGAAAGTGTGGTTTAAAATAAAACAGACTCCTGCAACGTCTAAATCCTGCATATTTTCTGCAGAGCATGCCACAGCTATTGACATGCTGTTGGTTTTATATGTCCCAGGATGCATGAATTATTACTGTCATTTGACATTTTATATTCCTAGTTCCATAGCCTATAGCAACACTTACCGTCAGCTGTGGCAGACTATAGCAGACCTCTGGCAATGCCTCTTATTGATCAAGCACTGCTCACTGTTTGCCTGCTCAGTAATGCAAAGACATCCTAATTCTCTAAGACAGAAAACCCACAAGTTACTGCATTTGGGATTTCTAGTCATTTCAAGAGACCCAAGACACGAAACACAGATTACAGATACCTTCTCCCCCACTGGGAGGCAAACTGAGTTATCTCACAAGCTTTAAGTACTACAAAAGAAAGCACATTGCATGGTAATGCTGAAGAGAAAAGCAGGATGCTAATGAAGGGTGTAATATAACTGGTTATGAAAGGGACCTCAGGAATGAGAGAGCTGTTCTGCTGAGAGTCAATGGAGTTGTGCTGCCAGCTTTATTAACTTCTTTAAAAAGGACCTAAACAAAGTAATACAGCGAAAAACTATGTCAAAGGTGCTATGATTTGAATAAAGGTAAATCTTCCCAGTGCTTACTTCAGTGAAATTCCCCCAAGACAGCAAGAGCCTGAGTTCATGTAAACAATTAAATAGAAATTGCAGATCACAGGGCAGCAGAACACACCACAACAGACCATGTAAAGACCCAGTGCAGCAGTGACTGGGCCTAGCAAACACATCCCCCGACACCCTCTTGAGTCAAAGGAAAGATGACCTATCCTTGGCAAGGGGCAAGTCCTGTCAGGTAATGCAGCTCACAACAGCAGCATATCAACCTCAGCCCCTTTATTACCTTCTCCCAGTCCACACTCTTCCCTCTCTGATCTCTCTCTCTCCTTCCAGGGAGCAGCCACGGCCCCGGCATGGCTGCCCAGCACAGCCTCTGTATGGATTGGCTCAGAGGGAACAGAGGCTGTGTGCACCTGCTGCCCAAGGGGCTCCTCAGTGAGTCACCCATGTGGGAGCATGATGGCCAAGCCCTGGCAGCGCCAGGCTCCATCTCTGCACACCTTTCCTGCCCCAGCAAGTGCCCTGTGCAGGGGTAGCTCTGACCCACACCTGGGACTTCTGTCACAGCTGTGACACAGCCAGGGTAAGGGACATGTTTAACTTGGCCAGCCTGAACCACCAGAGAATTTGTGCAAGACCAGCTTGGCTTTTGCCAAGACTCACAGCTGCCCTTCCTCAGGCTGCAGTCCCTGGGCAGCATCCTGGCCCTCCACCCTGGGCCCTCCTCAGGTCACAGCTCAGGCCCCAGAGCCCACACATTCCCAGGGCTAGCTGGGACCGACCCAAACACTCCAAGAACAGCCCACCCACGTTTGCTTGGCTAAGGACCAGCTTTGATGTGATGCTTCTGTGGGGAGTGTCCATCCCAGCATCCAATGGTACCCTGTCCCAGCTGGTTGTGAATCCCCATGTGGGGAGAGGGCCTGAGGGCCTTCCCTGGTTCTGGGGACCCATCGGACCCAACTCTCAAGGTGATCCAGATCTTGAGTCTTACCCCTGCAGCCCAACCCCATCAGGTTGTGGCTTTGCTCCTCACTTTGGTTGCAGAGACAATGGCTGCAGCACCCTCCTGGCATGCTCTGCTGATCTTCAGGAAAGGGCTTTTCCTGAAGCTATTGCTTTTTTGTCCCACATCTTGAGCTCAAGAGTAAGCCTGAAGCACGGCAAAGGGGTTTTCTGCTTGCATTGCACCTTTCTGTTCATCCTCTCCCACTGTCTGATCCTTCTGCTTCCATTGCCTGTCCCACCAGTGTTACTCTGACATGAGGAGCCTCCAGCATCTTTTTTCCCTCATTGAATCTCTTGGAAAGCATCATCAGGTCATGAACCATTTCCTCCAAACACTCACTGCATCTGCTGCCTTAGCACAGTGATGGAGTTGCTTATCCAGTCCAAGCTTGCTGCAATGAAAAGTCACACTTTTTCAATTTATCCAGTGAGTTTTTATGATCACTTGAAATACAGCAGCACGGCCCTGCACCTGTAACATCTTCAGAGCCACTTAACAGCACAGCCAGAGAGCATGACTCCAGTTGAGCTCAGCTGAACACAGAAGGTGACTTCTGATGCTGGAGCACTTCATCACTGGGGTAAGACAGGCTGGTGAGGCAGGCAGCATTTGACTTGCAAAGCCTCTTTCTTTGACATCCTAAGAGGGCAGCAGGGCTGCATGTGAGTAAAACCCTTGCCAGCAAACAAAACATTTTGCTTTGCCAAAATGTTACAGTGGTGATTTTGTTCCTGTCTTTTGAAGGCGAGATTGAATTGACAGATCCTGTCAGCTCCTCAGCCAGCTTGAAGAGAGCTGGTTAATGACAAAGACCATTGGCATTCACACATTCCCACCTCCTTGAAGGCACAGTTCCTCTTTGGTTGACTTCTCCCAGGGAGAAAGCAGTTTTCTGCCTCGCCCTTGGAAATGATGGAAGATGCAAACTCCAGGCTAACTGCTTCTCTTCTCTGCTTCATGAGGCTCAGCCCACTGGCCTCACATTCCTGTGGTCAAATCTGGCAGAGCAAACATCTGGAACATGCAAACAAACCCCCAGATTCAGACACCTGGACAGGGAGAGTGTTTGTGCTGCAGTTCATCATCACTAGGGTGGGAAGAGCAGCATTTCAAGCAGGACAGTCAGAGAGACTGCTACAGGTACTGGACAGGACATCCACAGAAGTGGCACAGACTGCAGGGCCAAAAGCAGCCCTTGGTGTCTCATGACAGTGCAATATGTGTGTAGGTATTTAGGTTTAGAAATATACATCCACACACACACATGCTCAACTACACTTTGTATGTATGTATAGGTGCACATGATGGTATCCTACATTTTCATAGCATCATGTGCATCTGTGCAAAAAGATCACAACTCCTGTGGACAATTTATCAGCTGAAATGGGAATTTTACACCTGTCCAAATCCTTAATTTTTAATCTTTCAGTGTTTTTTTTTGCAATTTGGAAAGAGTTTAATTTTGACTTATTGACATCAGTGCACTTTACTGAGTGAGAAGCACTAACGCCTACCATGGTTTCCTCTGAACCCTCATATGAACAAGCAGAATTATTCCATTTATGCAAACACCAGATGTAGCAGTTTTAATAAAATCAAATGCCTTTAAATAAAATACTTCATATATTTGATTTATTTGTAGTCTTGCCTCTAAGATTAAAAATACCTACTGTCTTCCCATGATCAATAATCCAATTTTTAAGGGGCTGTTACTTTCATTATAAACATATAAAAGCAATCCAAGCTACTAAAACCCTGTATACAGACACATTGTAAAAGCCAAACTACTTTTTACCCAGCAGGCAAAAAAAGAGACATAAACAGGTCTGAATTGTTGCAGACATAAATATTTTAGACAGACTAGAAAAACCTTTGGGAATTTGAGACTGTAATTAAGCCCCTTAGCAGACCATTCAGTAAACCACAGCCGTGAGGACCCTGTGGTGGGACCCAGTTGTGAAATAAGACATTGAAAGGGTGCAAAAGGCAGCACACCCACTTTACCCAGGGGCTGTTCACCTGTCACTAAACAGGTCACAAAGTCAGGAATGGCTTCATGGGTGTGCCACAAGCATTCCCTGCTCTGTGTGCAACATGGTGTGCTTCAGGCGGACAGGAGAAAACACATTTCTCCTTTGTCTGCAGCCAGCTGAGCTCTCTTCCTCTATTTCCACCTCTTTCTGTCCACCTCATTCATCCCTCATCCAAGCTCTGTAAGCTTCCTATTATTCCAGACATTAAATCAATTTGTGTAAAACTATTACTGTTGTAGATGCTCTTTCTTCATCCTATTGAGCAGCAGGAAGTAGACTTAACAGTGCCACCCTAACTAATGAAAGTTTATTTAAGAACAGCTCAAACCCACTAAAAATTAGTAGCTTGATCCCACAGACCTGTACTCAAGCCTTCAGCCTCCAGCCTGGACTGATCACTGTGGTGTTCAAGAAAGTGCTCTTGGCAGACTCCACACTGTCTCAGATGAATCTTTACATGCATTAGTTGCATTAAATAAATCATTATCACTGCACCAAGCTAACTTCTGGCCTCATCACATGTTAAAGTTTCAGGACCTGCTTGGGACTACCCTGCATTGCTGATATCTGTGAAAGTGCCATCCCCAGAGTCACCCTGAGCCAGACACTGCAGTCAGGCTCACTCAGCAACTTGGAAGCACAACAGTATTTCTAACGTCCCAGAAACAATTACTGCATCATCTCTCTTTATGGCTTTCCTGGAATATTCTTTATGTTCTTTGGTTTGTACAAAGCACTGTGCCTAGGGTGTTAACTCTTCCTGTTCAGACCCAATGGGTTATTCCTGCTCAGTGAGGAACGCATGGACTTCCTCTTAAACGTGACTTTAAAATTGCATTGATGATGAGGAAAGCAAAGCACAAATTGTGATCAGAGCTTTTATGAGATCTCTACTCTTTGTGTGAGGGTAGGCAATATTTCTGATTACCAGAGGTCTCTCTGGTAATCAGAAATACTGGTACTGGTACTGGTCTTTCCAAAGCACAAAATAAAGATTTACAGAAGATATTTTCTTAACTCTTGCCAACCCAAGTCCAGAATTCCTTCTCAGCTGGTTGGAAATGCCAAGTCAAACTCTTTCAAATCTAATCTTAAACTAGCTTTTCATGAAGACTGAATCTCAGTGACAAGTCTGTTTTTACTATCAGTAGTAGGACACAACTCCTCAGGTTGCTCTTTCACAAGGACACTATTAGTTTACTCCATATTGAAGTTTATTGGGCTTTGGCTTTTTATAAGGCAACAGCAAGTAACACGTGTTCTCATTGCCCCCATCTGTAAATCTGTAAGAGGGTACAATGAGGGCAGAGACAGTGTATAAATACCTTACAAAATAATCTTTGGCCTTTGATGAGGATGCATTGATTTGAGTCATCTGGTTATCACTGAATCTTTATATGAAATCACTTTATATGAATGTATATTTTATTTTAAATACTTAGGTCCTCTAAATCGCAATCACTGACTTTCTTTTTTCTTTTTTCTGACAGTAGCAAGAAACATCAGCTAGCTCTCCTCTTAGAAAAAAAAAAAAAATAAAAAGAGCCCAGTGTGTGGCCAGATAGGACATAACTTCATCTTTTGTCATGGTTTGGTAAACAGTAAACCTGCTGAGATTTAGCTGGGAACTGGTGCTTACTCATGCTCCTTGTGGACCTCAGGCCAGCTGAACGTGGATGAACACCAGACAGAGCCTGTGACCAGCAGCAGCTCGTTAGGGCAGCCATGGGCACATGAGCCCTGCACTGTCCAACTTTTCATTCCCTTGTCTCCTTCTGCTTCTCCCCATTTCCTCTCTTTGCCTGCTATTTCCAGTCATTCCTTTCTTCCCCGTTCCTCCTCTATCTTTTCCCTTTGCTCAGGCATTCTGTCCCTCTCCTCTGCTCCCTTCAGGAGAGGAGGAGTGGGAAATGTTCTAATTTAGTGCTGATTTCTTACCTAGCTAGGGATAAACAGCAAAGAAGTAAGGAAACAACAGGTATTTTGTTTGAAAAATGCCACAGGTCCTTTAGGACCCCGATTCAATCTCTCCAAAAAAATAAATCAATTGCAATTTTAAATAAGCATCAGATCACAACTCAAGGTACCACTCCTTAAATGCAATAATGAGTCAGCTCATTCTAGAAGTTGCCGCATACAGAAAACATTTTGCCAATTATTCATGAACAGTTCTACAAAACTAATCACAGCCATTATTTAGAGTGCTCTGTCACATCAACTTTGCAATTATTCAATCCCCTTGTTTTTACATACCTATTCAAACCCTGAAAAGAAAGACTTCTATTAACTTAAGCACATCTTTCTGAACTTTTTAAAATGCAGTAAACTCTACGTTTTCTGCCTTAAATCACACAAAGGACAAGGCACTAGGAGCTAACAAGGGTTCTCACAAAAACATTAGAGAGACTATGATGCTACTTTCACATTTTTGATATAGAATCTTAGATGCACCTAAGATTTAATGCACACAGAATATTGCAAGTATGATGGCATTTGGATAACAACATTTAGAGGCATAAAATTACAAGTGTACTGACATGTTTTTTGTGCTTCCTTATAGCACAGAAGCTGCTGCTCTTTGTCCCCACATCCCTTGTGTCAGAAGCAGCTCAATACTAATAAATCTTGAATACAATTTTGAGATTCATAGCAAGGGCTGCAACACCCAGGTGGAATTTATAAACATGTGTTTAAAATTGTTTCTGCGTCATGCTAGAGCACAGACACAGAAGGAAAGGTCTCTTTGCCCTGATATTGGGCATCATAAATGAAAATAACTTCCTTCCTCTGCCTGGGATGTGATCCCTGGTATGTACAGCTCTATCTGGACGTGAAGGGGGGCAGGTTCCCGACTCTTGCTGAAGCAGCCCTGGGCAGAATTGCACGTTCCTTGTGACCAGTAGAGATGGGGCAGCCCTGCAATGCTTCCTTCTAGCTCACTTGAGCAACCAAAGATCTTTTTAGGACGCTTACTGTAAGTATTTATGAGTATTTATGTAAGGTAAGGTAGCAGCAGGGCTTTAAAATCTGGCAGTGCATAGAATTCACAGGCCTCAATTCTGCTACACAACTAAGATTTGGGGTTAGATTTCTTTTTAGGCATTTACATAACCTCAGAAAGTGCTTTGCTCAGAGCTGTCAGTCAGAGACGTTCCAGCATAATTTCAAAAACATTAGGGAGCTTCACACCCAATGTACAGCAATCTGTTTGAATCCAAAAACTAGAACACGCTGTAGTAAACAGTTTTTTTCCTGATCTCATTTCATGTAATTGGGTAGGAAAACTGAGGTATCAGAGGCTTGAATCCTGCCTGGAAGAACAGCACAGGGCAGGGAGGGTGCAGCATGGGTTTCAGTACTGGATTGTGATTCCTCAGCTCATCAGACCAATTCCCTCTACTCACCCACTTGGCAATCTGGTGTCCCCAGCTCCTCACTGAGCAGCAAGTTAACCCAGAGAACTGCAGGGATTTGTTTAATGCAACAAAAGCTTTTGTCTTGTGAACATCAGGCTTAAATAATTGTATGGATGTATCCTCTGGAAATCATACTGAGTCTCACAGAGCTTCAGAGCAGCTATTTGGAATCCATCAGTAGAAACACTGGAAATTCCTAAAGAAAGAGGTCCTTAGCTGCAGTTTCTTTAACCAAGACCTCTCTCTTATGATTTCCAGTGAGTTCCTGCTCTCATATTCTAAAGGTAATACCAAATTTCTGGGTGAAAAAAACCCATCAACTTTTAAGATTGCATTAGTCTAAATAATATAAATATAAATATTTACCGTAGAAAATAATTTCCCGGCTTCCTCAGTTTCCTTCCACGGAAACCCTGTTACACCACACTGTGTTTTATCCGTAAGCAGAGGCAATCCAAGGCCGACTGCCGGGGTCCCGCTGCTGCCTTGGAGCCGCATCCTCGGGCCGGGCCGGGCCGGGCGGAGCCGCCGCTGCTGCGGGGCTGCGGGAGCAGCGCTCAGCCCGCGGAGCCCCGGGGCTGCTGCTGCTGCTGCCGGCTGCTCACGGCGGCACCCCCGCCCGGCCGGCACAGACCCGCTCCCCACAGCCAGCAGGGCTGCTGGAGCACCGGCTGTGCCCAGGCACCCCTGCAGGCAGAGCCACACTAAGGCACGGCAGCGCCGACACTCAGCACCAACCCCGAGGAGCGCGGCATGGGACAAACCCGGCATGGCATTGGCTTTGAGCATGTGGTTATCTGTTCTTTTTCTGCGGGATTAGGTTGTGTCTGTGCATGACAATAACCCACCACCTTGACCACCCAAGCTCCCTGAGCTCCCAAATGTCCTGGCCCCAGGTGACCCCACCCGGCCCTCTGTGAACCCCTCCCACCCACCACACACACCTTGTGCTCAGCAGCTCCTTGGATCCATTAACCTTTACAGCGTGCACAGAGCTGTCGTCCTGCCAAGAACTTTTCCTTCCATAGGAAACCCATTTTCCCCCTATTTTTCCCTTCAGCTTAAAGAAATAAAAGGAAATAAAGGAAAATAAGGGGATTGTGAAATTCTATTTACTACCTGCACATTTATGTAGGGGAAAACATTCTCACACAGCGCCACTCCAACTTCCATGCTATTGTACAGGTACTGTGCTTGACCCTGGGGAACTTATAGTACATTCCATACTGCCAGCTTCCTACAGCACCTAACTCCAGGCAGGGCTGGAATACTGCAGTTATTCCATTCACGTGTGCCTGCGCATACAGGTGCACACCTGACTGTAAAACACAGCTGTATTCTTAAAACAAACATGTTCAAATTGCATCATATCAAGGAATATCTTTTGGCTTGAAAAAAGAGTAATCGATTTTATATCCCTTATCAATCATGATATCTAAATTTGGAGCATCCAGATAGTTTACTCACTGATTTCTCAGTGAGCCTCCTGTATTTTCAACAGTATTTTTCAACCCCAACACCGAGTGGAAGAGCAAGTCACGATCCCACATGTTAAAAACAAGAGCAATTGCTCACGTACCCTGTGCAGCAGAGCTGCCATTCCACCGGGGAAAGCCTGACAGTCTGCAGCTCTCGTGCAGGCAAGACTCCCACAGAGGGGAGCATGACTGCATGTCCCTAACACTGTCACACCAGTCCCACTGTCTGGGGACAGGCTTTCTGCATTGACAGCACTGGGGTATTTTGTTGTAAAGGCAGAAAAATGGCTAAAATACCAAACTTCCCAAAAGCCGTCAATAACAATAATAATAAGTCAGATCAGCACGTTTTGGTTTTCTATATAAGGGTATGTTAAACTATCAAAGGATCATAGATCTCTCTCTTCCAAAGAGAGCCAGGTAATGGCTCTTCCCATATCTCAGATTAGATGGGGGTTTTCATATTCTAATACTTTTGCTATATGTGTATGTTTTAATGTCCTTTTTGAAATGTTGCAATTGAGGCTCTAATTGGGGTGGCTCAACTCTCAGACCTGTTTCAGCCAATGCTCATATAATATCACAAACTCAGCAGGGTTGCCCTGCATTTAGACTGCTTTAAGAAACTTTGGTTCCCATTTTCCATGCTGTCCTGTCTTTTCCCCACTTTTACCTTGGCACAGGGAGCAAACAGAGCAGCACAGGCTGTAGTGTGCTCCTATACTTAGTTCCCTGAACACAAAGCAAATATGCAAGAACCTGGAGCAAGGATCTGTCCTGAAAGAGGCAGGTATGGAATATGTCACCAGATAGAGGAAGCTGCAGAATTTTATTATTTTTTTCACCCTGCAGGAACTCTGAATCAAAATATCTAGAAAAAGTGAAATTTAGTAAAAATTGGATCATCCTTTTCATCATTGTTTTCATCTCCTAAATCCTTGAGACAACATTTTGGAAAGAGCTTCTCTGAGAGACAAAGAGGTTTTGTCCCGGGGAGCCACTGCCCAGCAAGGGCAGACCACACTCGTGTCACCCCCAGGCAGCAGATCCATGCATGCCACCCCACGTCCTGGCTTTCCCTGACCCTGTGCCCAGAGGAGCCACAGTGCTAAACATTTCATCAGTTTACACAGGCATCAGTATCTGCCTGACTCCCGACATCCAAGAAGCACCAGGAACCGCAGACATTGCAATGTTTAAATTTGCTAGCAAATAAAACAGTGCATGGCAGCAATGTTCCACATGAAAGGTAAAACTCACAGTTGGAGCAGGCTGTAGGGTGGTGGCTCTGTGCACACTGCAGACTCCATCCTGCTGAGAGGGGACGTGACAGCTGCCTGAGCCTCTCCTGTGGGGGTCAGCTCAGCCCTGCCTGTGGCACAAGGGGTGCCACACAGCCTGGCCATCCCCCTGCCACCAAGGCAAGCCACAGCTGCTCCTGCCATCGCTGGCTGCATTATTTCCAGCCATTAAAGCATTGCTCCGCAGGCTTGGATTTTCATGTCAGAATCTAGGAGCTACAGAATAACCCTCCAAACCAAATTATATCACCGAGATCCTCTTTCCCCATCAGGGCAAAAACAATTTTAATCCCCATTTGTCCTCTAGCAGTCTTTTCCTTCAGGTGAGTGGCCCACAGTGCTTCACCACAATTAACCATGGCCATGGCTCTTAGTAGCAATTTGTTTCCAATTACCTCCTTCAGGCAAATCTGAATAATTATCATCAGTTTTTTTACATTTCCTTCTGCTGCCAAGTCTGTATCAAAGTGCTCAAAGCACAACTGTCGATCCTGCAATATTCCAAATAAACCATTGGCTGCCCCTGGTGAAGGCCAGGGTAGCCCAAACCCTGTGGTGCTTTGCCCAGCACGGACCCATGGGCATGGACAGAGATTTCCCCAGTGAGAAGTGCAGGGTTAGTGCCACAAAGCCACCCTGGTGTCAGCTCTGCTGAGTCCAGGGGAGGTGCACACCCACTAACAAAGTCACTATTGCCTGGGGCTGCAGTGCCAGCAGGGGAGTGGCAGCAGCTCCTGTCCCACCTGAGCCCTCTGAGGTCCTGACTGGTCCCAATCCAAAGGGTGCTTACACAGGCTTGGGCACACGCTGCCTTCCATCCCTGGAGCATCTCCACCACTCTAAGGTAGCAGGGACCAAACTTCAGCTGATCCTAACAGTAGTTCTTCCAAGGCATGGAAATGAAGGAAGGAAACTGCAGCACACTGTGGATCCTAATTGCATTTGCTCTGCAGGCTCTGAAATGTCAGTCAAACAAATATGCCATTGCCTTTACTGCTCTGCAGTTGCCATTTACTATTTTACTGGGAAATTGTCCAGGAAAGGGATACTACCTAGAAGGGACCATTATGCTAGCACTGGAAACCAGCAATATTTCTGAACAACCCCATGGGCCCATTATCTGTTCCTACGCTGCAGAAAGACAAGAGGAGCCAGAGTGAGCCAATTTGTGTTTGTGGCAGCAACTGCAGCTGCAGAGGGGATGGAGACAGCCCAGGGCTCAGCGGGCACATCTGAACCGGTGCACACTCTGGAGCTGGGACAATTCACACCAGAGAAGAGCATGATTCAGTGAGTGAAGAAGGAAAAAAACCCATCTTAAATGAGTTCTTTTATGAGCCTGAGTTTCATTATGCAACTTTATCAGAGTTTATGAGAACTGGAGCAAACAATACAAAGATGCAGAACATGCCCACTCTCCAGCTCTATCAGTCCACAAACCCAGTAATTTCCAGAACATGCAGAAACCATGGGGCAGATGGGAAAGCCCTTTCCCTGGGAACAGCCCCTCTAAAACCATCTCTTATTCTCTCACAATGCCTTTTGCCCTCCAGAGAGCTCAGTTCCTGCTATAGGCAGCTCCTTGATATTTAACTACCACTCTCCTAGACTTTGAGTGAGTGATTGAGATACTTAATATGCAGAATCATTCTGAATCACCCCATTTTACCACTGCTTTATTTCTCCTCCAAGTCAAAAAAGCATAAGAAAGGCTACTCAGCCCGCTTCTGCTTACTGTAATTTCCCACCCGCTCCACACAAAGAAACACAGATCTACCTGGACCAGATCCCATTGACTTCTAAGCAAAGCTCAGTCTGTCTGTCTTTCCCCCTCTTCAGGCAGTTGGTCCCAGAGGCAGTTTCAGACCTACTTATAGGTTCAACCTCTGTGGGCAGGGTGAGCAGGGGCTGTGCCCAGCACAAGTGAGGAGGAAACCATCCACTGTCAAAAAAGGCAACTCCCACCCCTCTAGAAATCACCTTAACCAGGAAAATGTGTGCCCTTCACACCAGCACCTGTGAAGGCTTCCTGTTTGCAGAAGGTTCAGCAACCGTTTCATTTCTGCCATTTTTTGGTTTTCATCACGCTGTCTCTGGCACTGAAAGCACAAGTGGATCAATGCTCAGTGCTTGTGTCAGGGCACCCTGTCCCTGCTACTGAGGCACTGACAAGGCCACCCAGTGCCCTGCAAGCAGGGGACAGGAATGGGACAGCACCAGCAGTGCTGTGGCTGCCCTCTGGCACAGGGATGGCTGATCTGCTGTGGGCTGGCAGCTGCATTCTCTGCCTCACAGGGACGTAGACCATGAGCTTTCACAGTCCCTTCCTAATTCTTTGCATACTTTTTTGGTTCTAGGTATAGTTTCTGCAGACATCCAAGCTGAATGAATACTATTTTGTTTTTCATTTAAAACAAAACAAGTGCCATGTTTTATCACCCCTTTCTCTCTGTCTCTCAGATTGGATTTCTTAAATTCACATGGGTTATGCATTTTCATAAACCACATTGGCTGCAGTAAGCTGCGTTGGAATCATCATTTAGAGAAGTGAAGATTTAATTTCATGGTGGAATTAAGGTTGACATTTCCTTTTTATTTACACTACACCAAGGATTAATAAGGTTACTATAACCTTAATCTTTGATAGCTCAACAATAGAATACTCCAGGATTACCGTAAAAGCTGGATTTTAACTCTTTTAATCCCATTATTGTTGATAACCTTATCAACACTGTGCTCCACCACAGAGGTGGAGTGGAAGGATCTCAGACTCTGAAATTCCTTACCATGGAGCAACACTCGTAGTTTAAAGAGAAGAGCCAGAGGCAGTTGCTTGGTTGATGCCTGCAGTGAGGTTCACAGTTTGCAGTAGGGCTGCAATGCTGCTTTTAAGCGCCTTGTCAGAGATCTTTGCCAAGAAAAACATTGGTCCAGTGGCATATGTTGGCGGAGCAATGCAAGGTTGCTCTAATTCCCTTACTTTGTTTTTCCCTCCTCCCATGCGACAACTACTCCAAGAATCAGACTGCCAGTCTGGCAAGTTGAGATCCAGAAACTTACTGCTAATTACCATGTTTACAATTCCCAACCTGTCTGTTGGTGCCAACAATCAAACCGCATCCTCTTGAGTGCACCAAAAGACACTTGCTGGCAGTAGTTTCCTAAGGTTCCAGGCTGGCTACATTAATTACTGTTAACTTAATTTTTGGGTATTAAAAACCAGCTTTAATTAGTGATTCCATGGATCAAAATCATCCTTTTATGAGTTTCAAGGAATAGCAGCTCGACTTATAGACTACTTACCAACCTATGAGTCTTTTATTTGGAAATACAAGTGGTAATAAATTTATATGTGGCCTGATAAATAAAGTAGGCAGAGGTTCAGTAAAAATCACACCAGGAAACAAAAGGTTATGCCTACCCTTTGAAGTAAAAGAAGCAGCTCTAAAAAGGCAGGTTGAATATATTTTATCATCCTCAGTAAACATTTGACTGCACAGAACAAACCACATTCTGAAGGTATATCACTGAATCAAAGTATTTAATGAATTAAAAGAAAAAGTATGTATTTTATGAACTCAGTGAAAGAGAGCCCAAACTCAAATAACTGCAGGACACAGCCTGAGCAGAGAGGGTCTCCTTTGAGCCCTGTGAGTCCTAGCCTGAGATTCCTGAAAGCCATCTGACTGCTCATCCAGGATCCCTTTTTGCTGAGCACACACTTCAACCCTGCCAGAGTCAGCAGAGCACAGAGGGCTGTGCAGTACCTGGGAACAGGCTGCCTGCTGGAGGTCTGTGCCTGGGACCATGGCTGCAGAGCCCACCCAATGCCCTCAATTCCCCACCCCCAGAAATTTTCCCCCAGATTTTCCATGGCAATGGGATTCAATTTCCATGATGCTGGCTTTAAAACGTCGGTCAGTTGATAAGAACTGCACTACACTGAAGATGCTTTTCTCTGTTCACTGCCTGGCATGGAGTTAAAAGACAGAGAGCAGAGCTACCCCAAGCTCTGCCCAGATGCAGCTTGGTGCTGCTGGGGTGGACGGGCTGCTGGCCACAGCACAAGGCTGCTCTGGTCACTCTGGCAGCATGTGGATGCTGCTGCAGCCAATGTCTGTCTGTGCTGAGACTGCAGTCAGTCTCATCTCTTAGGGGTACTTATATCTGCTCATAATAACACTGGTCCTACGCGGCTTATGTAAAGATAGGCCTAGGTGTCTGATTTAAAGCCCCTTTTTCTAAAAACTTGGTCTAACTGGTGCCCTAACAGATTACAGTGAGACTGTCTTTTCTGCCCTGCAGCAGATTCTCCACCATCTCACCAAGACCCAAGACATCAACCAAATTCCCTGCTCTCCTGGCAATGTTTGACAGGCTGCCAGCCAGTGCCAGGCTCCTGCTCTTGCACCACAGTCCTACTCTGTGAGGTTGCAATGGGCTACTAAGGAAAAGATAACCCAGGGCAAAATTCAGGCATATGAAAAGCAGTGTGGGGTAGGGGAAATAGAGCCAAAGCAGGGAGTAAGCCAAGGAGACAGACATTAAAATCAACAGGCATTTTAACTTACAGGGGAAGAAGGGAAGGAAAATGAATCAGTGCTCCCAGAGGAGGCAGTCTGAATCTACTCTGATCCTAAAGCAAGAGAGTGGAAACAGGCATGTAAGAGCAGTTCATTTATACAAGGCGTACTGAATATACCAAGCAAACTACCAAAGGAGGCAATAAACCTGCATCTTGGAGAATGGTCTGAAAGGAGCTGGACTGGCACTTTAGAGCAAAGAGATATTTGAGGCTGCAAAGGCAAGCAGCAGTGCACGGAGACACACGGACACAGCTCACGTGGCCCATGCTATTGACGTGTTTTCCTTCCCCAGCCCAGCCTGCTGAGCTTGATTACTTACATCTTGTATAACTTACATAGTCTAAAGAGAGTCGGCCAATTTCCACTCAATTTATAATTTAGCAAGCAGAGGAGCTTGATTCTTCTAATTTACATAAAACGTACATAAAACTGAAAACAAAATAGCTTCAGAGCATATGGGCAAAGTACACAAGAGCCACAGAGGAAAGCAGGAGTGAAGAAGGATATGGAGCAAAAGCACTGCCTAGATTGTGCTCTGCTAAGGAGTTCTGAGTACCTTATTTATATAAATATCTCACAGACAAGGCAGTTTTCATCATCACAGACATGTATTGGTGGACAATCGGCACACAGACGTACCTAACCAATGCCATAACACTGAATGGGGCGTTTTTACTGCATCCTTCTTTTTCTAGGTAAAAAAATATTGTTGAAAACCTTCAGCAACAATATGGCAAGACGGCATCAGTGTGTATGAAGGTCGAACTGCCTTCCTCCCATTCCCTCTTGGACATGTCCTTTTCTCATGCAAAAAGGCAGGGAGCTCTCACCCTGTGGGTAAACCTAAGTCAGCATTCCATTTCCTGGGGAGCAGCAGCTCTTGTGACCATCTCTCCTGCATTCCTCCTCCATGACTGCCGGGTTCTGGCAGAGCCAGAGAAGGCATTCTCTGAGAGGAGACACCACCTGCCAAGTGTGGAAGCTGGTATTCCTCCCGTGGCATGGTAGGCTCCAAATCGTGCCTCTCTTCTCCATTTGCCTGAGGAGTCATCCTGGGTACTAACAATAGACTCCATGGAGGCTGGTGGAGCTCAGGCTGCCTCACCAACTTCTGTCTGAATTCAGTCATTTCCAGTGAGCAATGTATAAATAGATGCTGCCTCATTATTGATGTATATTGTGCAAAGGGTTTAGCCAAGGATGAAGCTTGCCTGCTTTCCTTTTATGGATGAAAAGCGGGATCCCAGAGCCTTTATGTGAGATCTCTGCACATGTCAATCAAACCACACCAGGAGGAAGATTCTGTGCTCTTAGGTCCCTGTTAAATGGCAGCCACATGGCCACAAGTCCATGGGAACAAAATGCATGCGTGTGCATGTGTGCATAGGCACATTCACAAATATGCACAACAAAACCAAATGAAAAAAGAATTCTAATGGTCGCAGCCTAATTTTTCTATTCCTTTTCAAATCCCAAGACCGGGCTGTAGTCCGGGCCACTCTGACACAAATCTCATTTGACATCGTTATAAACCACTGATTTACACTAATGGAAGAGTTAGCCTCTGATTTAGGAAGCAGACCTTAGCAGCTGGCCCAAGCCTGAGCATCTCAGCCCTGCAGTCTGGCTGTAGCACATTGATACTTGCCAGCTAAATTTGATCATGAACTCTAGTGAAGGCGAGCTATCGATATTTCAGAAAGCCATTCCTCACACTTCTGAGCAGCAAACGGCCCATCACTAAGAAGGCCAGACCCTTGTCAGCATGAGCTGACTTACATGAAATGAAACACTGACCTCTCTGCTAGCTCCAGAGTTAATCTCAGAAGAGAGATTTTATTAGAGAAAGCAGAGCTATTGTTCTGAGCCTCTCTACAGGGCACATGTTTAAGTTTTGCATTCAAGAAATGTGGAATACTTAAAAGAGAGTTGCATTTGATAAAAACTAAAACCTGAAAAGCCTAGCTAGGTATTGTGTGTGTAGATTTATTTATTTGATTTGTTTTCCTTGGATTTCTCATCCCACCCATTCAGCATTCTTTCCCCCGTTGGAGTTTTTCCTCCCTCTCTACCAGGGAGGCTGGAACAGAGTGAGCAGCACCGCCTCACTGCAGCTCCAGAAAAAGAAAACTAAACATGTCTATGTTCATCTCTAACCAAAGGTCTAGACTGGTCCTGCCTCCTTTGCTGGTAAGAATTTAAATAGACAGAAATGACAAGCATCAAAACAAGAAGAGCAAAAGGGAGTGGGTTTGGCTCTTGCTTCCTAGAGTGGGGACTCGCAGATTCAGCTTTCATCAAGGGGTTCTTTGAACAACTGAAGGCAAATGGATTTATGTTATCACATGTGTCACACATGATAGGACAGCCACAAGATGTCATAACACAACAAAGGACAATGAGAAGTAAAACCAGAAAGGATTGTACTGAAACCTTGAAGGTAATTTTGTTACTATGTTCTGCATAACTCCAACACTGGCAAACACCTGGGGAAAAAGGTCTCTTTCTTAAAAATGGAAAAATCACCACCTCTTAAGCTGAGGTCTGAGAAAGTTTCCACTGCTCTCCTCTATAGTTCAAGACCTTCATCAAAAAAATTAGGAAATTAAATGATCCTGAGATTTCTAAAATAAAACATGTTGAGACAGAAAATCCCTTCCATCCTCTCAAATCTTTTGCATATATTGTGAACAGGAAGGGAGACAGCAAGGCAGCGGAGGAAGGCAGGGGAACAAGAAACAGTTTTTACCATAGTGGTCATTTTTAACAACTAGAGCATCAAGACTGTAGTAAGTGTTGCTCCAGTAAAACAGCAAGCAATAAACTGTAAAACAGAAGAATGTACCATGGCAAATTGATGAAGAGGTAACAGGAGATGCATTTTCTTGGAGTAACTAGGTAAGTTATCTCCTGAAGAATGATTGTTAAAGGAAGAGTTTTCAGATGGTGAGAAGGATCAAGCCTCCCCCTGCTCTTACTATTTTCCACCTAAATTGAAGAAAAAAAAAACCCTAATAATGCAGTAATTAGCGATGCCTTTTTATTTGATTTTTATTTTATCTTTTAGGAGAATGTGAATATTTGCACCACTCTTACTATCAGATAATTTAAAAGTAGTCATATGAAATCTACATTATCTATGTAAATGTCTCTGTAAGATGCAGTGAGATGGTTCTTTTTTTGGTAACAGGCTGCACAATTGCATGCTGTACTGTTCTGGTTCAGAATGTTCCTCTTTCTCCAATTAGAGAAGACCAGCCCCATGTTGATCACTTTATCTTTGATTTCCAATGATTTAAAAGATTGGCTTGACCTGTGATCATTAATAAACTTTGTGGTATTGTCCTGATTTAGTAAAGGAACCGCTAATATTACAAACAAGGTTATGAATCAGCCATTAATATTAAAGTCAGCTATATTTTTCCAACATTTCATGCCTCATGCAATAATGTGAAAGGGGTGTACATCGCACGCAACTCAGATGAGCTGATACAGAACAACACGGTGGTGACAACTGATCCCGAAAGAGATAAAAGATCTACTTAATCTGAAATACTATTGAGTAGTTTGGAAAGTGTAAGTTACCTCTTGTGGGCCTAGCCCTTTCTTTCTAGTGGTATAAAGCGCTGAGAAATTATCGGAGCCATTTCAGCTCTACGGAGCTGTGCCGCAGCAGTCAGAGGCAAGAAGGCCTCCCCAGACAGCTCTCCAGTCCTCCACTGCTTGCTGTGTCTTGGCCAAGTTAATTTTACATCTCCCAGGCAAGGGCTTTCCTGCCTGGAGATTGCTCTGTTGCTTTATATCATCCTCACTGGCTAGAGGGGTATTGGGTTCACTGAAAGGAAATGTTTTCTTGATAGCCATGCTGCATTTTCTCCATACATAGCTTCTAGGTCAATTTGCACACACCAGGCTACACTGCTTGCCTGCTGGTTTCTGCAGGAGAACGATTTCAAAAGCAGGATACTCATTTCATTTATCTATATGGGCATTATAATGTAATTTTGGCTAGATATGTATAGTCATATATATGTGTGTGTGTGTGTGTGTGTGTGTATATATATAAATATATATATATAAATATATATATAAACCACCTTTCAGGCATATATTCAAGGCTCTTATTTTTCCCATCAATCAACCCGCTCTAGTTTCTGGAACATTTCACCTAAATTTTTGCTGGCTGCTTATAACTAGATACTGTTTTTCCAGGAAGCAAACTACCAAACTTGTGTGATGTTCCAGCCCTGGTTTCAACACTTCTGGTACATACTTCCAGCGCCACTCTGCGATGCCTCCTCACCTACAGTCCCTGGTGCCTCACCTCTCCTCTGGCTCTGAAAAAGCTGGGTCACATCTACCTTCTACCATCACCTCCTAAACTCTTTACCTTCCTCAGGATCCTCTCTGTCCTTTGCAGTCAGACTCTTTCTATCACCTCTATGAATTCTGGCTTGATTTTTTACTTTTAGACTACTTATTTTTGGCCTGTCATTTAAATTTCTTTTGAGTCATTGTTATTATCGAGCCAACATTTATAAATAGCACTATGCATTGCAGGTATGGGATAATCAAGTCCTTTGATTTTTGAGCAATTTGGTTACTAAATGATAGCAATAAAAAGCATGTAATCATCATGGGCGTTAGCCCAGGAAATGTTTCTACCATTAAAGCTTTCAGGACGTAGATGATGATTCTGGTAAAAATTTATGGCTCTTAATAATGAGTGTTATGATTTACCAGGACAACACTAAATAGTGAGGTGTCATAACAGCTATGGGTAATACCTGGGGGCGATGCTTTTCAGAAAAATAGTAATCTATTAAAAGGAAGAGAAGAAAAAGCCTTTTGTGTATGTAAAGAGGTGATCTATTTTTAAAAAGTGCATAAAAATTTGTTGTGCACATTACAGCTAGCGTGAAGTAAAAAGGCAGAGAAAAAGGCTGGTTAGCTTATTCTCACAGCTGCAAAGTATGTGTGGAGCTGTGTGGATGTATAGATGTTTTCAGCTTCCTCAAGAAAACCCTATGAACACTAGAAGCCACCTAAACTGACACGAAAGACAATAACTTGTTATGGTAAGAAAACTTACACTCCCCTCAAAATCATATGTAGTCTTAAAAGCAGAAAGTAAAAGCATCTGCATAACTGTACACATCTACATGCAACACTGTGGGCATTTATTTTAGGCAAATTTGCAGCAGCAAGAGGAATCATAACACAGGTCATAAATACACACTGCAACAGCACAGCCCCTGCTGAGGTGAGTAGGTGTTGTGCCTCAGTCAGGTCTGGGAGAATGGGGCTTCTCTGCTATGCTCTAGCCTCTCTGAATTCAGAGAGGGGTGCCTGTGTGTATGTATGTATATTTATACTATTCAGGGATATATACATACATAAGGGCTGTAGCTTTAATTATTTCTGGAAAGAGCACTTGAAGTCCAACGGCAGTCCCTAGCACTTAATTTAGGGTACAGCTAAGCAGAGAAATGCTTCTCACTCTGGGCAGACCCAGGCAGGGCTGTGACCCTGCCTGCCCAGGACAGCAGGGACCAAAACGACTCTTTGTACTCCCACTCCTGCCATGGGGCATGATGCGCCCGTTGTGCCCGGGGACACGGCCCTTGGGCAACTCCCTGCTCTGGGAAGGGAGACCAGGGTGGGGGACAGCCAGTGTCACAGTGTCACCTGCGCTGCACCAGGGCTGCTGCCACACCAGCGTCTGCTCTGCCACCAACCGCCTGTGCCGCTTGGAGGGCCCTGGCGTGACAAAGACTTACCTATGGCAGCAGCCTCCAAGGCTACTCCAGTGGAGAAAATTACCCAGAGATATAAATCTTCATAGGATTATGGCCTTTAAAGACAAGGCTAAGTTCAAGTAATTATTTTTGGGGTAATTTTTTAATTTAATTTTCTACCAGGATGCAGATTACAAAATCCATTTTAAAACAGAAACTTAGTATTCTGAATTAATTAAATATGCCCTCGCCAAAATAGCTGTTAAAGCACAGTTGGTTCTGCCACAAACCTCATTCTAAAATGTCTTAGGAATTGCTCATACTGGTACAATTAAACCCCCTTATTTATAAAGTAATTTCTTACTATGTTCCACTATAAACTTTTAGAGTAATTTTTTCCATTAATGAAATATCATTAAACTACTAGAGGCAGAGAGCTTTTAGAGTTAATTTTTTTAGCACACAGGATTTGCAATTTCTAAAGCAAAGTAGGAAGTGTGGCATTGTAAAAAATCTCTTTCAGTAGGGGTCTAATCTTTCCCACAGTGAAATCAATTGGGACTTCACTATTGCACTGGATAGTAGGATTTGGCCCTAAATATTTTGGATTCAATGTGAGCAAGCTTGCTTTCCTGAGCAGTCCCACAGAAGCTGCATGCATTGCCAGGATCAGACCCATAGTACGAACAGTCACCACTTAGATGTCTGCTGTTCAGAAATGATCCCTTCTGTCCTTCTATATGTATATGTGACAGACCCCTGGAACTGCTAATAAATGGGGGGAGTCCCTCTGAGGTCATGCTGTTGGGAAACATCATCCAAGAGTCCACACTGAGCATTTACACAATATTCTAGAATCATTCTGGTGAGCATATCCAGTATTTCTCCAGTCAGATCCTACGCTTTCACTCTTTTAGTCCTCATAGCATATCAATTCCCAAAAGATTTTGGAGAAGAGAAATCTACAATCATCAAAATGTTAATTTTGACAATGACAAAGAGTACATGCATTAAAAATGCATCAGCCATGTCATTAAGGCATTATTCAGCAAAACCATCTCACCATGCTTTACAGAAAGCAACTAGAAGAAACCCAGTATGAAGAACCATTTGCTAAGCTTGTATTTACGGGTACCAGTCCAATACATACTACACAAGGTACTCAATCAAGCAAAGAGCAAACAAATCCACGCCCTTTATGTGATGAAATGGGAACTCTTAATAATATTCTAAGTCGTGACTCAATGGAAAACGTAAACTAAAAGCTCTGTAAAACCAGAGGAAGGTTTGTAATACAAATCTGGATTTTAAAATAGTGTTTTATCGCTGTTCCTGCAGCACTTGTGAATGTGGCTGTGTTACGGTGCTGAACTGACTATGACTTAGCAGCTGATCGTGTCTTTTTAAAGCATAATTTAACATTATTTCTGAGGCTGTTGAACATACTAAACTACAAGGAAAAAAAAATCTGCTTTCAAGTGGTATTAGAGAAACACAAGGATCAGAGTGCTAGCATCAAAGATGTGTCTAAAGAATAACAGATCCACACGTCTGTGTTACAACGAGTGCTCCGCTCACTACTAAAGGCAACAGACTAAGATTGCTTTGGCAGTTGTTGGAAATTATTAAGTAGAACATCGACAGCCTTTCAATCTCTAAGCAAGAGACAGAGAGGAAGACATTCTCCATCAGCCCACCTTGCACGCTCAATGATCACCTCACGTCAGGCTTGTCCACATTAAAAATCATTCCTAGCCCCATCATAGCTGAGGTTGGGGGAGGATGCATTTAAAAAGGCTGTCTTATCACAGGACTCCTGGTCTTGCTTTAAAATGGCTTCTGATCTAATTCACTTAAGGCTGAAATCTGGTCTCACAATTATGACTTCATGGCAACAAGACCTAGGATGATATGGGCATGTGGAGAGGCCTTGAATGACAAAACACAGGCACGATCACACCCTGCTCCTTTTCTCTGCCAGGACTGTGGGCAGAGGAGCAGGGGAAAAAGACCAGAACTATGAATGCTATGCCTGGATTTTCCTAAGCACAACATCTGAAAGACTGATCAGGGTTTTAACCAAATCCTGTACCCTGCTGCTGAGACTGGAGAGAAGGACAGATGCAATTTTTCTGTGTTAAAGCAATGGGGCACGTCTTGGCCAGTTATGGGAATCAACATCCCTTAGTTGCGTCTCCCACCTGTCCAGCTGCAAGTAGCATTTCAGGAGTCCTAAACTCTAGAAAAGGGCACAAATAAGCCACCACCTGAGCTGCAGAGGGAAAAAACCCCCCTCAGCTTTGGCCCTGAACGTGTGTCTCAATCTGGGGCCTCAGAAGCTGATAAGCTCTGCTGGGCTGGAGCTGGTGTGAAGGTGGATTCCTAATCCTGCCCTCCCCAGGCTGCAGGGTGAGGATAAAAGAGCAAGAGGGGCATTGCTCCCATTGAAAGCAAGCGGCCTCAAACTGCTCCCCAGGAGCGGCCCCGCTGCACGGCCGAACCCCTCGGCAGCCGGGGAAAAGGGGCTTCCCCGGGCGTGGGGCGCTCTAGCCGTGCGGGTGTCCCTCCCCGGCCCCGCTAGCACGGGGTGCTCGGCACTCCCCGCCCGCGGGCACCCCAGCCCCGCACGGCCCGGCTGCTGCGGGCCCGGGGCCGTGCCCGCCGGCGGGGCGGCAGCCCGGGCTCTGCCGGGGGCGCGGACGGAGCCGGGGCCCTGCGGGCACCCCGTGTCCCGGTGGGAGGGAGCCCTGGCGGGCGAGGCCGGCCGCCTCGCATCCCCATCCGCGCCCCACGCCGGATAGGGGCGAGGGGCCGCGGACGGAGCGGGCTGGGGCTGCCGACCGAGTGCCGGGGCACCGGGGCTGCCCGCACGGGGCGAGAGCCTCCCCCCGGCCCCGGAGCAGCCTAAGGAGCGCTGCCCGCCAAGGCGCAGCCCGCAGCGGCCGCGGCTCCCCCGGCCACCCTCTGCCGAGGAGCTGGCCCAGCCCTGGGCTTGCTCCCACGCACACACACACTCCGGGCACCCCCTCCGCAAGAGACAGGGCGTTCGAGCTCCCCCCGCCCGGGCAGAGACACAGAATGAAACATTGCAAAGCGTAGGAAAAGATGGAAAAGGTGCTACCTTGGCAACTAGAGGAGGTGAGGAGCCAGCTGGTGGGCTGGGGGCGGTCGCGCTGCCTGCCTGCCTGCCCGCCGCCGGTACTCTCCTCGACTACGCGTATTCTTAAGCAATAACAACGTAATCCGTATTATCCACCCAAGAATACCCGTCACCGAAGAGAGTCAGAAAGCTGCTGCTGTTGCTGCTGCTGGTGGAAGTGCTGCACCGGGACAATAAATCCATAACTATAATTCGCCTCCAGAAGAAGGAGAATCCACAAGGGTTGCCAAGCGATCTTGTCCCGTATCCAGTGGACGCTGAACCTTCCCATCCTAAGGAAGTGAACGAGAGGAGTAGGCATTTAATACACACACGTACAGTCCCTCTGCTCTCCTGCTCCCTTGCTGGAGCGGGCAAGAGCTTGCAGGCGAGATGAAAGGAAATAAATCAAAGTAAGGCTGACTTTACCTGGTGATTGCCTGGATTCTTTCTCTGTGCTTCTCTGGTATCCTATTCCCTAGCTGTATGCTCCATCAATTCTCTCTGGGAGCTTGCGAGAGATGTCATACGCAGCAACAGATTCCTGTAAAAGAGATGCACGGTTAAGCACACAAATATTACAAATCTGTTTGCATAGGTGGGCTTGGGAAGGCTCCGATAAAGCAGCAGACACGCCTGAGAGACTTTTCATCTGGGCTTTGGAAATGCATTTTACAAGTCCTGACTCACACTGACTCGATGTGCTACCGAGAGGAGGGAGGGCGGAAAGGAAGGCGATGGAGAGGGGAAAAAAAAAAAATCAAAGGAAAAAAATAGCAAAGGCTCCGATCTCAGCAGAGGCACTCCTCTGTCAGGCCTCCTAGAGCCATCAAAACCTAAGGCGAAAAAGGCTTCAAAGTACAGATTGAGCGCACTCCGCTCCCCGCGTGTGCCCGAGCGGCGGAGCCGGGCGGCTGCGAGCGCCGAGCCGGGCAGGCGGCTCCGCGGCGCGGGCGGGGGCGGCGGCAGCGCACCTCCGCCCCGACACCTGCCGCCGCCCTGCCAAGGTTTGCAAAAGGCGAACCGGGGGAAAAAAATAACAATAATAAAAGAAGTTATTTCCGAATGGCGCCTGCGGCTCTGCCTGTCACCCGGAGCAGTTCCCTTATCAGCAGCGCTCGTGCCTGGGGGAGGCGGGAGGGGGAAGCTTTGTCTGATGATCTGCCGCGGTGATAATAAACGTTTATTGTTCGCCAACTAAATAGAAAGGATCTCTGCAACGTCATGGCACTGCACACTTCGCCTAGCGCTAAGGAACTTCTCCGTGCTATTTCACCCCGGCTCTTGATGCTGAGAACAGCTTCCGTGTGAGTGGTGGGGAGGGGGCAATGAAATTAGCACCGCACGGTCCGAACCCGCGCAGAGCAGGGGTACTCCGCACTTCTTCAGCCACGAGTAATTATGCAGCACACACAGCCCTCATTATCCACTGCACTCGGTGACTGACCAGCTTGTTGATTAGATTCCAACTGAAATTAATACAAGATGCTTGCTGTTTCTACAGATTTCTTCCTTAACATGAGCCCTTGCCTCCGTTGACGTATTACCACTATGCTTCCTATGAAAACATACGAGAAGACAGCATTTGTTTTGTATCACATACTCTTACTTGAATTTGAAAGAAATGAGAAAAACAAAGAGAGAAAGAGAAAATAAATACTTTGATAGCTATACCTTAAATAATTTAAAAATTATTTCCAACACACTCTCCTCTATTTTAATCTCATATTAGGTTTTATTTCCTGTACCCTCTAACAGAGCAAGCTTTCTAGTCATATTCTAAATGGCAGCTGGAAAGTAAATAACAAACACTGTAATTTTTCCCCGCTGTGAAACTGAAGGCTGTAACCCCATTAGCTGACATTGGAACTCAACTGATGCAGTGGATTTCCTTCAACTTGAACAAAAGCCGTTTGAAAAAGTGAAATGCACCGAGTCATGGCGAAAACAAATCTATACTGATACCCTAGACTGATATTCTCCGAAATTGGGAGGCGCTCCACAAATGCATCGAGAATTAGGCAGAAATCCAAACTTTGCGTAGGGTTGGGGTTTTTTTGTTTGTTTGTTTTTTGGTTTGTTTTTTTTTTTTTTTTTTAATATTAAAGAATGCGATTCTCGGGGAAAAGCAGCCCCGCGCGGCGCCAGCGCTGTGCTCGCTGTGTCCATCTGACACTGCCCTTCCCCTCCCCGAACAGCAGCCCCCCCAGTACTCCCGCTAACACAGCGCCTGCCGAAACTTCCCGTGCCCAGCCCCGCCGCCCCGCACCGGCCCGGCCCGCCGCACCCCTGCCCGCGGGCCCCTCAGCACCCGCGGCCACGGACAGCGCCGAGCGCCGCTCCCGGGGCCGCCGCCGCCGCCGGGCCCTGCCAGCCCCGCGCCCCTGCCCGCCCCGGCCCGGCGCTCCCGGCGGCCGCACGCCCCGGGCACGGGGGCACCGAGCCCCCGCCGCGCTGCCCGCCCGCACCTTCTCCGCGCCGTGCGGGAGGTGCCCGTGGCGGCGCGCCGCGGCACTAAATACCTTTGTTCACCGGCTCCGGAAAGCCATGTTTATCGGCGCTGCCGCCCCGCTCCGCGCAAAAAGAGCCCGGGTGCCGGAGCGCCAGACCGGCGGGGCCGGGGAAGGGCCCCGGGGGGCACCTCCGCCTCCTCTGCCGTGCCCGCGGAGGGGGGACGCACACACGGCACACACACACACACAGAAGGGAGGGGATCGGATGGAGGGAATTAAAACAATTAAGCTATCAGGAGCGAAGGTCTGAGCGGAGCTCGGGCTCTCCACGAAAAGCAAATTTCAGAGGGGGGGGATATTGACCCCATCCGTCAACAGAGAGGCGCGATGTCTTTCCGTGTGAGAAATTGTTCTGAATTAGGGGGCTCGCTGGTCAAAGGGGAGGGGGCACAGGGAAAAAAAAAAAAAAAAAAGCGAGAGAGAAGAAAGAAAGAAAATATTCATGCCCACTCAAAGGGAGCCTCTTTTTAAAATTGCTGAAAGATAGCTCCTTTTGCCACCTACCCGAGTAACCACCAGAAATCCACCTCTATTGAAGCGCTTACCCTTTAAATCCAGGTTTCGAGCAGAACTCCAACTGTGTGTAAAGCCAGGGAGTCATCTGATGTGTGATGGGGAATGGGCTCTAGGCAGCAGAAAGCAGCTTTCTCTCCTGGTGCCGGATTACCATGTTAACAAACCCCGTGAAGGGACCCCGGCGCCTCTGGCTGGCCATGTCTCGTTGCTTTCACACATCGGCGGCTGCTCCTGCTTCCCATGTCCCCGGCGATCGCCTCTCAGATGAATGTGGGCTTCCAGAAAAGGAGTCGGGGGGGAGAGGAGGAAAAAAAAAATCGCCTAATGCAATCAAATCGATCTGATCTACACCATCTGTCGCCTGCCACTACACACAAGCGTTAAAATAGGAAAACGGGAGACACTGACAGCTCAGGAAGGTTCTTCTGCAGAGTTCATTTTTAGCAGAGCATAATTGGGTATGGACAGCACACAGTTACCAAAGCTGCTGTTAACCATCCAGTAGAGGATCCCGAACATGCTAATGGTGGATTAATTGAGGAAGATCTGACGTGCAAGCTTCATAGTCTCTTATTCATGACTTCCCAACGGGAAAGGACCAATGCCGTGTGGGACTATGGTAACACAGAGTCAAAGAGCTGCTAAGAAAATGGCTCTGTGTTCATAGCACCTCTCTCTGATAACAAACATATGTCGACCAGAACCGTTTAGCAGGATGGGGAAAATGAAATTTTCTTAGCCGAGGTTAGCAATTCCCATCGCTTGCACTTAAAGACAAGTGAAAAATGGACTGCGGGTCTAAGGCGCTTTCAAGTGCTGGTCTCAGGCTTTGCAGCCAGTGAAAGCAGATGGATCCTGCTCAGACGTGGGGTTAAACCCCAAATTCCTTACTTCTTACTGTCACCAAAGCTCATCCTTAGCAAAGCTCTAAACAAGTAGCTCTGCTAATTTCATCAGGAATGATGCAAGGTCGAGTTAATGCCAGGAACCCTTTTGACTTTTTCCAGCAGGAATGGGGCTTGGGCAAGACATTTCCGATCACTGAAATTTGACATAATCTCAGATAAATATGGGGGGGGGGGGGGGAGGGAGGGGGCGGCGAGTTGGGAAGAGTATGCATGCAGACCTGCAATCACCCCTGCTGCCAACACTCCAATTTGGTCGCGTTTTCTAGTCTTCCCTGAATTACGAGGTTATAGAGCCTTATGTGTAATTATTAAAGCCATCTATGTACACAAGCCACAGACGCCTACGGCAGCCGCATCTACACGCACCGACGGGGAGACAAAGTGAGCTCTTTTCCACTCCCTGATGCATCCATTACCAGCGGGGAGGAGGACTGCTAGGGCAGGCGAAGGCGAGTTCCCATCCGCTCGCCCCGAGCGGAGGCTGCGGGCCGGGCCGGAGCTGTCCGCCCGCCGGTGCTGAACGGGGCCCGGCCCCGCACACAATGGCCCCGCTCCGCCGCGCCGGGCGCCTGCCGCCTCCTCCCACAAAGTCTGCGCGGTCGCGCTGACAATCGCTACAACAATTAGGAAAGTTCCCCGTCGTTTCCATCTCTCCTGTCTGAGTCGCAAAGAATAATAACGCAAATAATACGAATCCAAGCAGCTGAATGTAAGCGTTCCGGTAAACAATTATCATTTGGGGTAATTGTGGAGTCAACCTCATGGTTTTCCTGGAAGTTTGTGTTAATGTCTTTATAGAAGTCTAACAGTTATGAATTAGATTAGCCTTAAAAACGTAGCCTAAAGACAAACCAAACACTTTACCCGATCTTTTGTTTCAATATACATTAATTAAACACTGCTGCCTACCTACACAGCATTCTCGGGTCCCGGCCGCGGCGCCGAGCCAGCGAGCCCCGCTGCCTTTGTTGGCATTTGCGTCCAACTATTGCCCTCTGCAGGTCAAGTCCCAGCCGCGGCGAGCGCTCCGCCGCTGTCGAGCGCTCCGCGAACGGAGTCGCAGGGCTCCGCGCCCCCGGCCCCTCTCCGAAAAAGATCCAACTTTTGTTGGGTTTGGTTCTTCACCACGAGGGCTTAGACGTGTTTTCTTTAGGAGGGGCTACGACTACGGAGAGCCGGCACCAGCACTGCTCAAGCCGCCCTCAGCCTCCATTCCAACCCTGGCCAGGAGATGAGAAGACTGAACAAGGCGAGGTGCCGCTCTGAAGACGTGTCGTTTCCTTTCTCCCCTTGTCTGCATAAGACTACGGCAAGCTTCCTAGGCAAACCCTGCCCTTCCGCTCGGTTTGCAGAAAAAGCAGGAAGAACCCAGGACCAAACAGGATTGAGCGGGTGGCGACACTCGGGATCCCCCCGACTTCTCTAGTCGGGCAACTTTTCTTCGGGCACAACTTCAGAGTTTGCTTCTCTCACTCCCGATTCCAGGGAGACCTCACGGGAAGCCAGGCGGGCTGCGGCGGCGGCTGCGAGGGGGCAGCCCGGCAGCAGCCCCTCCCTCCCTCCCCAGCCCCTCAACCCAAAGGGATGCTGCTTCCTGCTGCTGCGGGGACAGCGGGAACTTTGGGCACCGCCCGGTGCCGCTCCGGCAGTCACGCTCTGCCGTGCCTCCGCACGCATCGGCACCGCTTACACGGTAACGAACAGAATGCTGTACCAGAGAATAAAACCCCAACCAGCACAGTGTCACGGCGTTGGGGTTTCGCTACTTATAATTCAGGAGATTCAGTGCCTAATAAAAGGTGGCCGCTCCCTTTCTTTTTCCCATCACACCTACACACGGGTTTGTAAAGACCCGCTCTATTACCCTCTCTCCGCTTGCTGCCCGGGGTTAACACTGCACACGGGCTTCGGCACAGACCGCCTGCCCCCGCGGGCTGCCTGCGCCGCGCTGCCGCCTATCACCCTTCGCATATGACGGTGTTTTCCCGGAGCCGCAGCGAGGCGGGGAGGGCGGCTGGGCTGCGGCCAGGCGGCGGCCCCGGTCCCTGCCGCAGGCGGCCCTGGGAGGGGCAGCGGCCGCGCACCCCGCGCTGCCGCAGAGGCGGACACGCGCCGGCCTTTTGTCTCCCGGCAGCCGCCGCCCATCCCGGCCGGGTGCTGCCGCTCCGCCCGTCCCGCTTTCCCGGGCCCGAGCCGCGCCGGGCGGAAGCTGCGCGGGGGCGTTCCGGGCCCGGCCGGCGCGTCCCGCACCAGCGGAGCCGCGGCAGCGCCGCCGCTGTGGCGGGGGGAGGGCGCTGCCGGGTGTGCCGGTGCCCGCGGAGCGGGGCCGGGCCGGGCCGCCCCCGGGCTCAGCCCGCCTGCGCGGAGCGGGGCGGAGCGGCGGGGACCCCTGCTGGCCGCGCACGGGGCCGCAGCCGGGCCGGGCCGGGCCCGCCCGAGGAGCGCCCGCCGCGCCCGGCCCCGCCCGAGGAGCGCCCGCCGCGCCCGGCCCCGCCCGAGGCCATGTCCCCACGCGGGGTGACGGCCGGGGACGAGGGTGTGGGCACAGGCAGGGCAGGGAAAGGAGGGGAGCCGGGTCAGCCCCCCCTTCCCGTGGCAGGACAACGGAGGTGCGGGGCCGCGCCAGCATCTGCGCTCTTCTGTCCCATCAGCAGGAGCGGTCGCCTGCCCTCGGGAAGGAAGGCACTGCCAGCAGGCTCTCGGCTGGCGTCCCCTCCAGAGGGCTGCGCCGTGGGGGTAGCGTCCAGCCTTTGCACAGAGGCTTCAGCCGTTCGAGAGGAACGCGGCCCTGCCATTTGCCCGTGCTCGCCCCTGCCACCACCCCACTCTCCCATCCTCAGCAGCCAACACGAGGAGTTCCTTGTTCAATGTTACCTTGACCTGTTCCAGGTCTGCTCCTGCATCAGCTCTTGAGAGCAGGGAAGGATTACCTGGAAATGTTGAATAACATCTCAAGTGTGAGGCTGGTGAGATAATCAGGGAATTGAAGATATTCTGAACTGAGGAGCCTAAAAAACAAAATACACATGATGGAATTTGAGACAGAAGTAGCCAGTCACAATGTTTTTCCAGAACACCCCCTGATCCTGGTGGTGTCCTGGCTTTTTCCTGGGGACACTGGACTCGCCTGGACTGATAGTCTGGTTCTCTGGTTTTCTCAGGCATGATACCCAGTTCACAAACTGATTGAGATCCATTTGAAAGCCCTTACTTTCTCTGGCCCTGCTATTCCCCTTGGAAAACTGTTCCTGAATCTCATAACTTGGCTCAAGATTTCCAGGCTGTGTTTATTAGGGGCCCGTTTATATCCATTTGTTCGGATGCCAATTTTGTCCTTGAACTTAATTAGTTCTGATATTTACTCCCCTCACAGTGTACTAATATTCCTTCTCATCATTTCTTTTGTTTAAATCAAGCTTTTCGGTCTTGTCTCATAAGATAGAATCTTCATTTCCCTGATTATACTCATATCCTAGCAACTTATAAAAACTGGGTCATGACCAACACCCAGAAATTACGGTTTTCAAAAGGGTTCATTATTCTACCCATTTTCAGTTTGACCAAGACACAAGTAGGGAGAATGATTAGCATAAGGTCAGACAAACCACAATTCTCCTGACTTCAAGTTCTTTTGTAATCTATCAGGGACATGAGTTCTGAAAGGCTTGTGGTTTATAACTTGGCATTACATCAATGCACATTTATATACCTATATATCATTTCTCGGAGGGGAAGAATGGCCTTGTAGTTAAGAGGGTACATTAGAAATCTGGAGACGTAGCTTCGAATGCCAGGTCTGCCATAGGCAACAGAGGTAACTTTATCTAGTCCTTTAGTCTTCTGCCACATTTCACCACTTTTAAAATGGGAACAGCAATCTTCCTATTCTTGCCTCTTTTTCTTTTCCATGTACTCACTTGCACCTTAAGGTCTCAGACCAAGCACCTCCTTTCTAGGTACTGCTGGTGCCTGGCACTTTGAAGTTGAAATGTTTCTGTAACTCTTAACCAGCAGTCAAAAATAGACAATACTCTTAAAAAGTCTTTAGGCTTTAAGGGTCTATCAGAAAAGCTTTTAGTGTCCCTGCTAGGGACTGGAATTCCTGAGGTCTTCAGCCCACTGATTACATTAAAAACACTCTCTGTCATTAAAATTAAGCCCAGGGACCAGCAGTAAAGCCAGAGACATTTCACTGAAAATCTGCATCCTGGCTTCTGGTTTGCAAGTCTCTGCATGGTTGAAAACCAAGTCAAACCTTTTTATTATTACTATCATTATCATTAACTAATTAATTTAAACATAGGTGCAATTTAATGCATTTTCTTCAACATTTTTCAATTCAGAAAGCAATTTTTAACAGCTAATACTGTGAAAAAACAGAACTAGCTCGGGAAGCCCCAACAGCCCCATAGCTGGAGTGGTTCTGGTAGCAACAAATGCTATCATTGGTCTTCCCCAGCAATCCAAGTACGGAAGGTTGAGACTGAGCACAGAAACAGAGAGCACTCTGTTGAGCTGAGGTGAAGCAATGATATTTATGGGAGTAATTATCACAGAGAAAAACTGGAAAAATATGATTACAGCAAATTGTAACTCGCTCAGATATGTTCTTCGTTGTTAGAAATAGCTCAGCTGAGACCAAACCAATATGAACAACAGACTGGGAGTGTCAGACACTGATTCTCTGGAGGCTGATACCATCAGACCCTCTGAGCAGAACATGATCCAGCTTTAACATATTAGAGAGATTGGTGTCAGCAGCCTGCATCTCTTCCCAGCCATTGTACTCACTTCAAGAAACCTAACAAAATGTGAGCTGCTGGGCTCCCCACTGGAAAAGCTGACCTGGAGGTGCTGTCCCTACAGACCACTGGCACCCACTGGAAAAGCTGACCTGGAGATGCTGTCCCTACAGACCACTGGCAAGAGAGGCATCTGTCTCTCAGAGCTGGGCAGTTCCCCTTCACAGCAGTTGTGGCTGCTGAGTGCTGCTGAGCAGCCTGCAGAAGATGCTCAGGTTTCAGAGTGCAGCCGTGTAGGTGAGCAGGGTGACACGGCCACACTCAACACCCACCTCTGAACTGGCACTGCCTCCCATTCGGTTCCTTTCTGGGCTTCAGCTGCTCTGTTTGACAAATGTATGAAACCTTCAGAGAGCTTCTTGTGGGTGCAGCCGTGGACTCACCTCAGCATGTGGGGAGTGAGGAGCACCCTGGCCAGAGGATGGGTTCTGCTGGAGGAACTACAACTGCCCTAAACCTGTAATGGGGTGCTGAGTCTCAAAGGCCTTAGAGGAAATGAACTATAACGCTTGGAGGCTTGTGTTGAAGGAGAGGATATAGCTAAGAAAAGGAACCTTCAGAAGCTGTGCTGCTCTGCAGCATTCTGTGAGGCCTGTGTGCAGAAGGGTCTGAACATAACTTGTGCAGACAGACTTTGCACTTTCATATTCACTTGAAGTCCTGGCTTAATGCAAGTCATCTGCACCATGGTAAATGTCTTGCCAGGCAATTACACTTGGGGAGGGACTTTCACCATACTTTCATAGTTGAGTATTTTACAGATTTCATCTAATATCTTGCAACCGATGTTTAGAAATTTTTAGAAGCAATAACCAATATTGTGTAAAAACAAAAAATATCACTTAAAGTAGTCAATTGTTAAATGTACCTACCCCATGGACCAGATGCATCAAAGAAGTTCTCCAGGTGTCTTGAGAGCTCTGTAGGTGTTATTGCTGCTCTCGATCTGCGAGAAGAATAATAAATGCTATTTACCTTTTAATTAAAAAAATACCTTGCAAATTAAAGACATGCTCTTGCACATCAAAATTCAGTTAGCATCCATTTTTATTGTGCAGACTATGGCTCTCCAACAACCTATTGAGCCCACAGACGTCTGAACACTCTTTGCTGCTTCCCTTTTCCCCTACATTTTGGGCATGTGTTATATTTTGTCACATCCAAGGGGGAACAATTCTGTAACTAACTGCTAATGCTTAAGCAGATCTCCTGCTTAATATTCTTTCTGCTTACAAATCCCTCTAAATATATTGGTGTGTCCTGACAAAGGCAGAGGAGCAGTTTTGGACACTTGTGTGACATACGTCTTACTATCTTACGTAGAAAATTTGACAGTGAATGACAGAACACCTTAGAGGGATCTAAGAAGATGATAAAGGCAACAGCTTTCACATGAATACAGAGTCTAGTTCCTAACAGTTACAAGCTTTTTTTACATGCATCCTTGTAATTTGACATTTATAATTCACTGTAGTGCTGAATCTCTGTCATTTTCTCACCGTCACGTTCTCTATACGTGGATGTACATGTCCTTTCTAATTAGTATACCTATTTGAACATATAATCTCATCCCTCAACCTTATTATGCAGTTGCATAGTGATCTGTTATGTATCAACAAATGATTTTGGTATAACATATACAGTTCTATGTTGCTTCCCTCTCGGAACAGGTGCCTGTATCTTCTCTTTTCCTGGTTGCAAACCCATTTTGTAAAAAAAAAGCACAGTAATTCACAATGGATTTAATAACGGGTAAAAATAAATATCCTGCAATCCTGCAGAGAAACATTAGCCCTTGAGATTATATATATGCACACACAGAGAGTGAATATTTAGTGTGCATAGCATCTTCCTCATAGTGAGCACCTAAGACCTTTTCCTAGGCATTGATGCCTTTGCAACACTGATAAACATTAGACCTATTTTATCCTTGGAGAAGCAGTACAGAAATATTGCAGAACTTGCTCAAGGTAAGCAGAGAAAACAGCGAGACAGCTGCAGACAGAGCAAGCCCTGAGGTCTCAGCTCCTGACCTGAAGCCCACTGGAAAACACAATCAATATGAAAATCAGGTTGCATCTGCAGGCCCCCGTTGCAGGATTGACCTTTCACTGCTCACTCATCATTTTGCATTAGTAACTTGGGTGGTGCCATGCCATCGCCTGATATTCCTGTTTATTAGTTAACTTAGTTGAGATTTAATTCAATTGAAATGAAACCTTCTCCATGTCATGTTAAAACTGGCAATGGAGGACACACCTTTTATTAACAGTCACACTGACACTGAAGTCAAATAAAGTATTTATTTTAATGTGTTAAATGCTATGGCTTTGTATTTGAAATAGGGGATATTCAAGTGGTTGTACTGCTTAGAGCACAGAATTAAAACTTCCCTTGTACTGGTATTTAAAAAGATATCTTAGGGAAGAATTCAAAGCAAACTTTTTACAGCTTTCAGCTGAAGCGGAAAAAAATGTGTTTTACACAAATACTGAAAACCATTTTAAATGCTGTTAATGTAACTTGTGGTTTTGACAGATAACAGGTTTACATTGAAAAGAAAACAAAAGGCAGTCGCAGATCAGAAGAACTCACCCATATAGTTTAGAAGAGTACATAGTGGGGATAAAGACTGTTTTAAAGAAAAAGAGAGCAGGCACATGGATGTCAGTCTGTTGTTCATACTGCTCAGTGAAAGAGCTGGGAATGTTACAAGCAACCAGCTCTGTCCTGACAGCCTCAGACTGGGAACCCAGGGCAGATCCTGCACTACCTCCTCTAAAGGTTTCCCATTTAGTCATGCAGTATTTTCAAGGGGGAAGGAAATCTGCTCAGGACATTACTTTCACAAATATTGATCTTTACTTCTGCTGATGCATAAAGCAGATGTAAGCAGCACAAGAAAGATTTTGTTCATGTACTTTTTTTTTTCCTTGGGCCTAACTATTGATCTGCAAAGTTCCACTTGGTTTTCACAAGTATAATACAAGAAATGGAAGAAACTAAGTTTGTTTTTGCAGCTCTCTAGTCTGAGCATCTTTTTCAAATGACCTTAATAGTGCTGGTTGGCAGTTTACCTCTTTATATGGCTTTAAGTGTCTTCTAAAATACAGTCCTAGTAGCACCTAATAAAAAAAAGAATTCTTATGAAGAGATGCCCTGGAAAATATAAATAGCATCAAATAACATCTAAATATTCCTAAATATAAAATGGAAAGCAAGTGATTAATTTATTCATTTTAAATTCAGAAGAAAATATATGCATCATATTTTATATTTATACTCTCACTGTGCTTTTGTACATATATATATATGTTAATCTTTAAGAATCATACTAGAAATCTCTTCTCTCCTTTAATATCTGACTTGGGAAAAATTCCTATTCAGTTGGTGAAGATTTTCAGTAAGCAGAAAATGATTAAGGATTTTAGAATATGTTGCCTGGGTCAGAAGTGTCTTTGGAAACAAGACAAGTCTGTGAATTTTTAGGATTTTTTCCACAGCAGCTGAATATGAATTGGAGGGCTTCCAAATCCAAGAAGAACAATGCATTGCCACAGCCTTACTCACAGAACGCCATGGAATAGCCCCAAAGAAACAGCCAGAAACACTATAGCTTCATTGCAAAAGTTTGTGTAGCTTAAAAAAGTAGGGTAAAAAGTTTTACCATGAATGTGAATATGTTTTTCTTTGAAGATAATGTTTTTTGATTAAGAGTTCTGTTGGCCCCAAGTCCCTGTTTTGCTGACTTTTTTGCTTGGTCAGGCTTCCTGTTGCCATTTCTGAGATCTGGGAGTGTGAATCTCCACTTCCAGCATCCTTAAATGCAGAGTTCTTCCAGCATTTTGTAAGCCTAAACCAGGCCACGAAACAAAATTACCTCTTGAGTTCTGCTTTGTGGCAGAGAATCTGTGCTTTGCCCTGAGGCAGGTGAGCTGCCCCCCGGGGATCAAAGAGCCAGGCTTCTCTGAGCCCATGCCTTAGCTTAGGTCTGCAGTAAAATCAAGTGCACTTTGTACTTGTGAACATTTACATACAGTATACAAAAAGTGCTACAAGAGAAAGCTCAGAAGTGTGAGCCAATGTATCATTCTCTTTCATATATCTCTCCTATTTTCTCATCCTATTACTTCAGATCAGCTCTAATCTCATATCTAAACAGTCCGTCCAAAGGGAAAGTGCCTATTTACAGGCTGGATTAAGAGCTTTAACAAAAGGCAAGGCAGACAGCCATTCATTTACCATATAAGAAAAAGAATGCCTTTGTATTTTATCACTTGCCAGCATCTTCCAAACCTTTTCTTTGTGTTACTCCCCTTCCAAACAGAAAGCAGATTGGGAAGTTCCCATCTTGCAGAATGGATCAAGAAAAGGAAAAAACCATATTGTTCAACTTTCCCTTTTTGCCTCTAATAGGTTTACTTTTGCTTCACCCCTCAGGGTTCCTGCACGTGTGTTCAGCTGAAACCCCACACTGCTGCCTTGTTAGACCTTTTCCCAAAACTTTCCTGAAGAAGCAGGCATTTGGAAGAGAACAAGAATGGAAGATGAGGGAATGCTGGAGTGAGGGAAGTCTGAGTGTTCCTCAGCCAACCCAAGGAGCAGTCCCTATCCAGAGCACAGGCAAAGGAAGGAGATGCCCCAGGCACTGGTGGAGGGCAGAGAAGCACATGGCACAGCAAGGGCTGCAGCAAGAGGAAACAAAGCAGGTGCAGTCATGAGGGGATAACACAACACATGGAGTGAGCCTGGAGGGGAGCGGGGAGCCTCTTCTCTCAGGCAGCCACCACACAGCACATCCTGCCAGGGCCTCCTCAAACAAGCACTGCAAGGCCCCAGGACTGTAGCAAAAGAGGAGTGAAAAAGGATTGCTCCATATTGGATTATTTATCTTGGGGGACATGCTGAGATAGAAAACAATCAAGGGCTAGTTTAGGATAATCAAAACTTTCAATTTTTGAGATATCTAAATGTTCACCTAATTTCTTTTTCAATCTGTTTGCTATAGCACTTTTTGAAAAAAAAGTCATAATTTCCAAATAGCTGAAGTTGAACATTTGTAATTATTCATGAAAACAAAAACCCTATTATTTTTTAATAAAAAAGAATCAGACTTTCTTGATAAAACAGAAGTAAGAAAGGATGATCTTAAAAAAAATTCCCAATGATATACCTGAATGGAGAAAAACTGAAGGCGGGTGGAACAGAGTGGAGCCAGAGGCAAAGCATTACTTTCTGAATCTTTACTCAGGCTCATACCCCCAGCCTGGCTCAGATCTGTAAGGTTTAACCTGGGTGAGCTTATAAACTCAAAGTTCCCATCCACTTTTACTCCTTGCAAGTTCTCCAAGCCTGCCTGCAGCTTTGCTGAGCTGCACCAGGGGCTCCAGCCCCAGACACTGTCTGGGCATGGGGGCCCTTTGCCAGCACAGCCCCGGCAGGCCCTGCACCGCCTCATCTTTTGTACATCCTCTGTGTCTCCTTACAGCTCCCTTTCTCAACCCAAGCACTTCTCTCTTCACCTTCTGGTAAAATTCCTCTGCTCCAAACTCTACCTTGGCAGGCAGACTCACACAAAGCAATTCCCTGCCTAATGGCTCTTCAGTGTGTGTATTAACCCAAATCACCTGCCTGAGCCACCCAGGGTGAATGATCCCTCATTACCTCTGCTCTGGGAGATGGATAACACCATCCTGAAAGCTCAGGGTGGGTTTCATCTCTACAGACAGTTCTGTGATAAAACAATTAATCATGTCAACCAGCATTTTTCATTAGAACATCAGTGTGGGCAGTGTATTTTTAATAGTGTTCATTCCTCATCAGTGCCTGTTTTGTTCATCTTACCTTCTCACAATTAACTGAATTACCAGTTTCAGAGACTGAAGGGAATTTCTTCCATGTTCTTCCATTTTTCCTCAATTCATCACAACATTGGCAGGGATTCTTGAGGCATTTTGTTCTTATCTGTAACATGACCCGTCAGCAAACTTTATTTAAGAGAATCCCTACCCTATCATGTGGATACTGACCTTGTTGCCACCTAATCTCTTTTAATGGCTTGTTACTGTTGTGGCATTTGATCTCTTGCTCTTTATCACATTAGCTAGGAGGCTCAGAGGTGTGTTGGAAGGCCCATGGTATAAGGTGTGGTGTACAGCACATACTCAGTAGAACACACTTGACTGCAGCAGGAAGGAACTGGCTCAGATGGCCAAAATGATCTCTTCCCAAAACTTCCCAAGCACCTCTTCCATCTTCCACTCGAGCTGATGCAACACCTCTGGCTTATTCCAGTAGGAGATATACCAATCCAATATAATGGCTCATTCCAGTGGGAGTTGTACCAATCCAGGATTAAGGCACATCCTTCCTTCTTTCTTCCAATTATGCATGAAGAGGCACACAACCAATGGGAGCTCCTTCCCCAGAAACAATAAGAGAAATCCATCATTTTACTGTGCTTTCCCCCTCAACACACACAGCTTCTCTTTTGCCTTTCTTAAGTCACTTGCCTTTCTGCAAAACAAGAGGACTCATCACAGCTTTTAAGTGGTCACAGGCACTGCAATACAAGGTAGTGCATTCCACATTAAATCAACATTAGAGTGAGGAATGAATACAATCTACCCAACAAATACTTTATTGTAAAAATTATTAAAATTCATAGCTTAGAGGTGTGAATGCTTCTTTAAGAAAGGTACTTATGTTATCCCCAAAATAGCACCAGTATCATGTGATGTTCCAGTTGCTATGGTTACCACAAATTTGTTATTTAATAGCAAAGAAAATAGATGCACAAAACATGCTAATTATAACTGGTACAAATTTTTCTAAATGTTTTATATGAATATGCATGCATGTTTTATGCATAAGGAATAGGAATGCCCTTTTTCAAATAATTCTTCAAGTTTTTAGAAGCATTTTAGTAACTGGCAGGGAAGTACATTGTGTGGCTCTCAGCAGCAAAGAAAAAAGAGTCTGAAAAATTTAAGATGGGCACTTTGTCTAAAACCATGCAGTTTTGTATTCAAATAGCAGAAGAATCCTAAAAAAATGCAAGAGGTTTAAATTTGTTGAACCTTGTACTTTCCCAACTGAATTTGCTTTGTTTCTTCTTCATTGCAAAGAGATTGAAGTGCCTGAGAAACAGTTGCAGGACCATTTGAAGTGAAGTTGCATTTTATGAAATTGTAATGTTAATATAACCCTGATACAGAAACCAAAGCGTTCCAGACACTGCCAGAATCAATACTGCTCGATGCAACTACAGCCTGGCTCTGCCTGCAGCTCCTGGGCTCCCACCTGTGTGCAGCAGTGCACTGGCTCCCTGGCCATCCCTGCTGCTCCTGGCTCCCAGCAGGATGCACCTCGGTGTGCCCCACTGCTGCAGGCTCCCGCTGCAGGGCCCGGGGACTCTGCATGGGCTGTGAACTCAGGTGGCACTTGGCAGAAGCACAGGCTGTGGGCACAGCATGGAGAGAGGCTGCTATGGACTTGTATCTATTGCAAGGAGAAGTACATGGGCTGGCTTTTGTTGTGCAGAGGAGAGATGGAAGGGATATGTATGCAAACAGATCTGGTATAATTCCCCTTTTCCTTCCTGTTCACCAGGTGCTCCCAGAGGTATGTCTGAGGGACAAATGCATGCAGTACTTTAAGTGCTGGAACTGTAAAACTCACCAGCCTGGCAGGGTCCTGGGGAGGAGCAAGAGAAATCTCATTCCTTTCCTTGGGTAGTCTGTGGCCGTGGTGAACAGACTCTCCAGCCTGAAGTAAACAAAGCTATGATTGTGAGTGGTGGGAAGAAAGTAACTGGCTCCTGGCTGGTGCAGGAAAGCTGCCAGCAGCGCTGGCAGCGGCCCCATGTGCAGAGCCAGATGTTTCTCAGGGCTCCGCTGGGTCAGTGCCTTACCACTCACCCAAATTCCCACCTCTTCCCAGAGAGAGGAGGGTGGTGCCATGCCTTTGGGGCAGCAGTATCATATGGCAGACTGCCGCACTCAGGGGTCATTGCTGAAAATGTCACCACTGTCACTTGAAATCAAGCCCTCTCCTCTCATAGAGGTTTATCTCTTCCCTTACAAGGCCGCACCAGCCGTGGGCAGAATTAAAGTTGTGTGCACGCATTGTGCTGCCAAATGGCTGTGCTCAATGGCACCCACACCGAAGGCACTTACTGGTGCTGCTGGCTGCTCCCTTTCACACCCAGAGCACATGCTAGCTGGCTGCTCTATTTCAGATGTTGCAGTGTCAGTGATACCGACTGAAAAATCTTCTCTGTGGCTTGCTGTCATGCCGTGATTGATATCAGCTGTAACAAGAAAAAATGTTATGGCACTGTAATTCTGCTTGATGCAAGGTAGTCTTTGATCTTTACCATTTTGCAAAGATTATAATACACGCTTAGTTTAATAAATAATACCCTTTCACCAGAGTCATGTAAAGTGGAAGAAAAATTGGCAACTAAACTTCTGAAACTTCTCTGGTGCAGGTGTTGATGTTTTCAAAGCAAAAGGTTAAATAATAGGATAAAACCCCACTTGCCTGCTTATAAGCAGACGTGACTAGTAAGAACTTACTAGGCCAGCCCCTTTGGGCTGGTTTCTGTGCTTGCATGTACATCATAGCAGCAGCAGGTTGCCAGCTCCTGGCAGAGGCACCGCAGCCAGGAGAGCAGTGAGGGAGCTGGGGGCTGCTGGGCCAGCTGTGACTCCCAGCCTCACACAGAAGCAGAGGGGATTATTCACTGTGGAATATTCTCTGAAGAGAAATTTGCCCAGAGACATTCAGAGCTGGGGGACCCACACAAATAACAATGCTCACTCACTCAATCTGGGTATGGAATGGACCCTCAGACAGGGATGGAGGCTCAGCTCTTCCAGCCCCCAAGGACAAGCAACAGACAGCATATGACATCCCTAACATATTTTCTTCAAATTAGAGCTCTTTAGGTGAGTTGGGATTTAGGTTTCCAAGTCCCTTTCTAAAGATTCTAAATGGTATTGGGTTTTTTCCTGCTTTTTAATTTGAATGATTATTTGGATGTGGCAAAAATGAGCAAACCCCAGCACCATAGCCATGAGAAAGTGTTCTCATCAGGTAATCATTTATTAAAACATTTTAACCAGCTGGTATGAATATGATTGTCAGTGGAAAATGACAGGGAAATATGTGCTCCCATCTGCACTACCAAGCCAGGAAACATTCCAATGTAGGAGTTTTTCTTCATTATCATTGCTCTTCCTTACCCAGAACAGTGCACCTGAGCATGAGCCCTCCATTGGTGGGGCCTTGGGATGGGAGCAGGAGCCTGAAAGGGGAGACGCAGCCCCAGGCACTGGTCTGCCTTGTGGCTTTGCACTGCTCTGGGCTGCTCACCTCACACAGCCTGGGGGCCAGTGCAGTTTTATTTCACCCAGAGGTGGACAGCCCTCCATGCAAACCTATTTACAGCTGAGCTCAGATTTCTGGCAGGGATTTGCCAGGGCTGTCTCAAAGGAATGGGCATGTTGGCAGTGGGATTTAGCATCCAATGGTACTCTGCCAAATCCATGAAAGATTTTGCATGGCAAGAACAGGGTGTAACTCCAAGGCCATGATTATTTTCCATGTAAATGTCTGTTTCAGTTTGTGCTTAAATGATTATCTGTCATTGATTTGTGTGCCTAACTACAACTGCTTCAAGCTGTTTTCAATTATTCTGTTCTCAATACGATGCGATCCCAAGGATTAGCCATACCGAGTGCCACAAACCACCTTGCAGCAACAGAGTCATAAACTGAAGAGGATAGAAAGGATTTTAATAGGAGATTAAAAGGAAGAAGTGACTCACTGGATGAGAGAAAAGAGGGAGTGCGCAGGCTTTGACTGCAGGAGAGCTGCTTTGTGATGCCTCTGAGTGCACCGAGGACCCCAGGTTAATATAATAATTCTTCTTTCCTTACCATGCAGGTCTCGGGTAATGATTTCATAATTAGGGGTGTACTTAAAAACAGGTTTTAAATGAAGCATGTGTTCTGTCTTTGCACTAAGAGGAGGTGGCTAGTTGCAGGGTAACATTGCACACAGCTTGCTTCTTTGCCTGCTGAATTCTCTGCAAATTTTATGCTTCTTTTTCTGTCTTTCTAATTGAAAACCTGCACTTTTGGAGAGAAACTGTAGTTCTCCTTGGCAGTTTTCTCTTACACCAGGATTGATATTGTAAGAGTAAACAACATCCATCTACACCAAATCCTGTGTCCTCTGGAGAGGGTAACCTGCACTCTCCCAGACCTAGGACCCAGGTGATACACAACACTGCTGACAACAGCTGCTCCAAGGTTTATCAGCTAGGATTGGTAACACACTCCTACAGCACTCAGGATCTCAGAGTGCTCCAGTGTTTCTCTTTACACATACTAGGAAGTCTTCATGTACTTTTGTTGCTGAGTAATTAACTACCTACACTCGTGCAGTAGCCCTTTGTGACAGTGTCCATCAGCTGGGAAAATGTAACTGTTACTGACTTTCTAAGAACAGCCATTAATATTCTAACTTTCAATCAATTTAAATATTTGAACTTTCTGAGTGCACAGTTGAGATGAATAACATGGAGAGGCACACTCAGACAGATTAAATCCTCTGTGGCTTCTATCAATACAGAGAGCAGAAAGAGAAGTTATTTGTCTGACATACAAATATATATATATATTTGCAGCAGATAAAATCAAACGTGTTATCACTATCTGCACTCTGCTATGTATATTTTAAAACATTATGAGTGGATAGGTACATATACAGCAGTAGTTTACAAGAGATAAGCATCATTAATTTCCACACAGCTATATGTTTTCATGGGCTTCTTAACCTTTTAATATTAAGTAAAATAGCAACTACAGCACTATTCTATATCCTTAGGAATATCACAGTTTTGAAATATTTTTGTTTAAAATACAGAAAATGCCACTGCAGTAAAGATTTGGAAAGTGAGGTACATGGCATAGGGAGCTGGGGATTGGGTTCCCAGCTGATTTTCAGGACTTACTTGATCTGAATTGATTGAAGCCCCAGAGGGAGGCACAGTGCCAGCAAGAGGAGAGGTGTCTGCAGAGCAGGATTCTTGATCCAATGCCACCTGCCAGGCTGCCCTGGCAGAGGCTTCCTACCTGACCAGAGTTTCTGGGCATTGGGAAATCTGGTGACAATGTGGAGTGATAACTCTTCTTCTGGAGACAGCTGTCTCACCTTGTATGAGAAACTATTTCCTTTTCTAGGCCAGCATTCAAAAAGCTGTCAGATCACTTTAATCTGTTGAAATTTGAGCAAATTCAAATAAAATATGCCAGTCTCCAAAGCAAAGCCAAACTCTAAATGCCCCAGTACTGAATCTATAAGATCAATAAAAACAACAGGGATGTCTGCAGCAGCTTTTTCAGAACACAAACTAGTTGACTCTAAACAAAGCTTTTGTATAACTAGACTTTTCCCATGGTACACCGTATCCTTATACTCAGTTCTTCAATTTCTTCTGTAACTTTCAATAATAATAAGATGCAATGAAATTTGCCTAAATAATAATAAAAAAAAAAAAGAGTACACACAAAAGATCAATCATCCCCATGGGGCAGTGGTGGGGATGATTGTTGCAGTATCATAGGGAGAGTGAATGATTATTTTTCAGAAAAGAAAGGTAGCCAGGTGAATCCCAGTATTCCTGGTGAGGTTCAACACATCACTACTTTAAAACTGAAAAAACAAAATGGTCTGAATAGAAACAATTAGTTGAAAGGGCATGGTAAATAGCTCAGGTACATGTTGGAAATCCACCTGCAAAAGTATTTTAGAACCTATCAAGCTATGCTCGTTGACCTTCCATGCAGCAGGATTGCATCTTTTGTGTCTCAAAGTTCTCACTGAGAATTACCATTTAAAAGAAATCGCCTCATTTTTACACAGTCTGAAGTGTACATTGGTAAAGAAGAATTTCCTGAATGCAGGTAAGTGAGCCTGGAGTTGTTTTGACATGACTCAAAGGCTGTTACAGATGTAACAAAAGGAGATGGAGAGATTTATCTTACCTTGTGACTTGTACTTGCTTATTAAGACACACAGTAGAAAACCCCAGAGGCATCGAGGTGCTGGGGGGCACAGCAGGCAGCACGGGGCAAACACACCATCATGGAAAGGGGATTAGAAACACCTCTCCAAAGGACCCAGGGGTGTGTATCTACAGTGAGTGACTCAAACCTCCGAGTACCCAGCTCCCTTCTGCACCGAGAGAAAGCTGCTGACACCAAAAAGTGACTAAACACTGAAAGAGATGAGAGACAGCAAGAGGGAACAGAAAGAGATGGGATGCTCCTGCTGCTGAGGGCAGCCCCAAGCTGCTTCATCTGTGGCTCTTGCTTATGCAAAGCTTGCAAGATGTGATGAGGAGGCTGGTGGAAGGATGGGGAGGAGGGAGCATGTCTGCTTCCTCCAGCACCTGAAGTGCACCGGTAAATACAGTACTGCTTCAGTAGAGACAGACACAGGGCACAGCCTGCAGTTCAGCAACCTGAAGTACCACTGTGAAGAGACAGCAAAAAAAGAATGTTCAAAGTACTATCACTCATCCATGTTCCCCACAGCAAAGGCAATGTTTTGGGCACTGCCAAGGTCTCCCCAGTAAATGCCCCTCAGGAGGCAGGAATACCGGGCTGCCCTGGCAGGGCTGGCTCCAGCCCTGCCCCCACTCACATTGGGCCATCTGACTGCCAGTGCATATCATCCTTAAATAACAAAGCTATGGGAGCACTTTGAATTGTCATAAAAACATCAGAAAAGGCTCAGACTGATGCCCAGATATATGTATTTCATGAGAATTGGGCCATTTGCTTGAGAAAATTCTTGAATTGAACAAGCAATTTATAAAGCAAACCCTTTTTTTTTTTACTGAGTGCCTCGTCATTGAAAAGCAATGGAGAGCCCTCACCTTATCACAGAGCTCCCCTTCAGTCACAGCCCTGGGGCTGCTAGATAGCTCATCCCTGTGATATACTTTAACGGGTGTCATTCCTTTTTAATAAGCCCAAACAAAACAGTTAATAAATCCAAAGAACTTCCTATCAGTATATCTCTAATTCTTGGCTTTCACTTCTTCAGCAGCGCTGATCATCTTCTTGAGACTCGTGGCATTCTCATAACTCTCTTGAAATAATGATCAGCGTTGCAGGCTTTGATTCAACACTGACGCGACTTTCCTGCATGTTTGGCTGTGCAGCGTCTGCCGCTGAGTCACATCTGATTTACACTCGAGATAAACGACATCATCCAGGGTAGCCTCTGACTCTGACAGGAGCACCCACTAATCCACATTGCCAACAGGGTTTTCTATCACCATCAGTCTGGAGCATGCCAGCCCGGCTTTGGTCTCCATGGAGATTGTTATGAAATATATTAATCCATCATCTGTTGGTTCCCAAAAGGATCTTTGGGAGTTTAGCACCTCCGTGGACCTCACACTCCCTGAAAGAGGCACTATGGATTTCTCAGGCTATGGATTTCTCAGCAGGAGCAGGAAGGACTCTTTAAGAAGTGGTCACCTTTGCCACGGCTTAGGGGAAATCTCTGTGAGAAGATAGTTCTTCCCTGTGTATACAGTGAATACATCTTTGACGAATTTTTTCCCTCTTTTTTGTTGGCAGTCCTTAACACTTTTCTCCTCCCACTTTCTGGTGACATTGCAAAATATCCATACTAAAGTGCGTTCTGTTAGCAAAGTAAAATGGCAAAATGGTGTATTTTAGGTGGAAGTGTAAATGATATACTTGCAAAATCCAAAACCTGAACAACTGTTCATGGGAAAGGCAGCTATTTCACACCCACCGTAAATGAGAGCATTGTCAGGTATCAAAATGTGCCACAACAGAAAGAATTTAACAAAACAAACAAACAAACAAAAAAACCCTAAAAAAAGTCAGTTGAAATTTCCGATTGTAAACCTGAGATTTCCCAAAGAGGCTGTGGTGTCATGCTAGCAGCAGCTGTGGCTTGCACTAGCTGGATCACAGAGGTCCCTGTAATCACCCTTTGCACAGCAGAACCGCCACCACCTGCAGCATTGGCCTGAGTGGACCCTTCCATCACAGGAAGCTCCCAGCAATGTCCTCTCAGCTTTGGATTCAAGTTTTTTTAGAGAGTTTGGTACTGAATGTTGAAACTCTCAGCATCTGAGGGGGTAGCCCAGGGAGGCTTCTGACCTCATGTGATGAATAAGTTCCCCCAACATATTCTGCAAATTATGCAATATAATAGCTGAACTTTACTGTGATTTCACTTTATATTTACAATGTATCTTATCTTAAAGATGAAAAATTAATAGTTTAAATCCTATTCTCTAGATCAAAGCATCTCTTCATTGTTTGTAATGGAACACTTTGACTCTTACCTAAGTTTTCTATTCAGACTGTCCAAGAATTCAAGTGTTTCATTATAACAGAAGTGGGAGATGCTTTGATCTAGAGAATAGGAGGCTTTAGATATTTGCTTAATAGCTATCAAAGCTAATTATTCAAATAAAAATAATAATATAGAAGTAGAGGATAATAAAACAGTAGAATATTAAATAAGTAATAAAAGGGCCTGGGTTGATAAATACCATGCCATATTCTCACACGAATCATATTAATGAAGAGTAACTGCTTATATTATCGTAATGTGTATGAGTATAATGGATTGTACCCCACGAGACCTGATTGTGAGCTGAACCTCAAACTAGTAGGCAAAAGAGAAAGATGCTCCTAAAGCCTTACAACATGAGGCAAGAGACAGAAGTGGGGCACAGCAAATAAATGGTGCCATACACAGGGAAACAGAGTGATAGTGAGCAACTGGATAGGCAGCAAAGGAAGAGTTCAGCTCTAGTTAGGAAAAGAGAGAGACTTTCACTGTGGGATGGGGAGGAGGGTGCAAGGTGGCTGCTTGCAGGATGGTCCCCTCAAAAGGAGGAGGAGCTGGGGGTGCAAGTCTGAGGGCCCAGCATGAGGGCAATTGGAGCTGGCATCAGGGTCACCCCAGCTGGCAGTACTTAGCAACTGTTGATAACTGGATCCATACTGTGATACAGCATGAAAATGAGGACAAACAGGTAACTTCTGGTGCAATGCTGAAAGAGCAGAGGGAAGAAGGTTGGACATAAAAATGGGAGATTGATGGCTTAAGAAAATAGTACCTACAGTGTCATTTTAAGTGGGCACCAAAAGACCTATGTTGCATTTGTCAAGGCTGGATAAAAAATGTGTTCCACTAATTGAGACACAGAAGATGCTAGACAAGGGCCTCAGCCATGGGGATGGACAGGAAAGGCAACACCTCAGTGATGCTAAGAAGGAGCAGTCATTGGGATTATGCCATATCCTGGATGTGAGGACCTGAGAAAGGATCTGAGTCAAAGATGACACACAAATTATGGGCCTGAGTGACAAGCAGGGTGGTGAGGTTGTCTGCTGTGATCAAAGAGGGTACTTGCAGGGAAGACATGAACTGGGGAAGATTAAAAGTTCTGTCTCTTCCACATTGGGCTTGCGTTGACAGACTGTCGTCTACATGAAATGACAGGGAAACAAGCCCAGAGATGAGGCTGGACCGAGGAGACAGGTTGGGAGCACACAGGTAGATCTGCAAGTTAGTTGCACAAGGACAGTAGCTGATGGTGTGCTTGCAGATGAAATTACCCAGAGATGCAGGAAGGTGCAGAAAGAGAAGGCAAATAGGACAAGGTTCAGTAAGATGAGCACGGAAAATGATAATGCTAGTGACATAGCATAAAATGGCACTGAAACAATACATACACATGAATAATTTAATTCCAAAAGTGCTTTTCATTTTTATCTAGTTTTCCCAAATAGAATTTTCCAAAGGTTCATTTGAAAAATACTTATTTTTGGGAGAAAATGTCATCAAAATTAACGTGATTTCATGAATATGTCAATTTTGACAAAAATCTTATTTTGCAGTGGAAAAATGTTTCAACAACAGAAAACCCCAAAATTCAGAGTCATTTGCTTTTAGCTCTAAACATAGATCCTACTACTGTCAAGTAGCATCTTTCATTATCTTCTTTATGTCTCAAACCACATTAAAAAGAGTCTAGAGGTTTTGCTGATTCTGTTGTAATCAATCCTGTCACAGCTGTTATTGGATTTATCTTGGGATCTGAACAGTGGCATTTTTCACTGTTGCTTTACATTTTCTTTATGACTCTACAGCTATACAGTCAAGAGTATAAGAAAATCTAAAATATGCTAAAGTGAAAAAATATATTCAATGACTATAAAATTATCTATAAAGCTTACTTCCAAATAAACATCAGTAATTTCTTTACTGGACTTTAATGAAATGCAGGTCAATCCAGGTATGAATTAATTTTAAAATTATATCCGAGTAAAGGGGGCCCATACTTACCTGGCTTCATTTGGTGTAGAAGATACTTTATCAAAATAATAACACACAAGTATGGCAGAGCCAAGTAACACCATTAATGAAATCAGGCAAGATTCTTACACTGCAGAAACACCCAACTAAACCTGAGTGTCACATGTGCCTCAGCCTTTCAGAGCCCTATATAAAACTGCTCAGCTGATGCACAGCACTGCTTATAAATCATGCATACATCTTGTAGGCTTCAGTGCAGTAGGGACAATAAAAGGGAATTAAGATGCTTAATGAGGTGAGATGCTTCTATAAACTGGTGCCTGTCTTTCCTTATTTCTCACATTCTTTAGGATGTAATTTTCTTTCTTTTTTTCCTATCTTTCATCATTTCTCTGACTACCAAGTATCCCAGGTTTTCCTACCAAAGGATACGATTAGTTTCAGCATTAGGCATATACAAAAGATCCATTTTCCCATTTCAGGTAGTATATGTGCCTTTTCATAACATTACCAGCCTCTCTGTATGTGTCAGGCAGGTTTGCATGGGCTGTCTCTACTACTGCTATGCTATTTCCCCAAAGCATACACAGCTGGTTAAAATTCCCTGACCACAGCTGCCCTCCCTGCATGCAGGGGACAGAAGCTGATGTGTCTGGCATTGCCTGTGGCCTTCTGCCCCCTCGTTGCCCGTGTGCCATTAGATGGAGTCATATCTAATGTCACGTCAGTTGCGTCATTAATAATATGACAGAATAAAACTTGAATTACCACTCTCGGATGTGGTTTACTGGAGCATTAATACATTTCTTGGGCTACTGAAGTCATTCAGCCTTTGCAGTCACGGCTCACAGTGCACCCAATGTATTATTAATGTCCCAGTAAAGCACACCCTGTTGTGTCTTAATGCTGTGGCATAAGATGCCTGCAAAAGTAAACAGCTATGTAAAGCAGGGAGCGATGGCTGTTAGGGAGATGAATGGGGGGCATTACGGCTTCGCTCACCGTGCCTGTGGCTCCGGCACTCTCAGGGATGCCTCCGTAAGGTTTCACTGTGTACATTCTACCGAAGGTTTTTTCCTGAGTGTTTCTAAACATCTATTATTTATAAACCACTGCTGCTCTGCATGATACTTCATGGGTAAGTAAGGGAAACATTTCCTGCCCTGAGGAGCTTACACTGGCTGCTCTGGGTGCCACGGCCATGCTTGGAGCCAGGCAGAGGTGCAGGCAGGACAGCTGTCTGCACACAGCCCCCAACCCCACTGTGCCCACCTCCCCTCATGGGCCATGCCCACCCAGCAGGGAAGAGCCTAAATAAACAGAGGCAGCCGCTCCGTTCTGGGCTGCTGGCATTTCCATACTGCTTATGCAGAGTCTACATCTGAGATAAGCTGTACCTCTCTGAAACAAGTGCTCAGATAATCTGTATCCTCATGTAATTCGCTGCTATGCCTGCTGCTGCAGCTGCTGCTAGACAATTTTCTCCCTCCAAAAACAGCTGTGGATCCAGCAAATTTCTTCGGTGTTGGAGGACAGAAGCAGCGGGTGGGAGGGAGGGAGCCAGGAGGCAGAGATGAAGGGGACAGCCAAGGCTCTGTGCAGAGAATGGGAGGGAAGAGCAGAGAGGAAGAAGGAGCCACTGTGGGGAGTGCACTGTGTGCACTACCTGACACACATACAACCCACATGCTGCCTGAATCAAAGCATCTTTTATAAATAACCCCTGGGATGAAGGTCTCCACAACGACAGCTGAAAAGATTCGAAGCAAAACATACACGGCAAAAGCAATCACATACCTGAATGTGAGAATTCCCTTTGCTTGCTTGATGATGATATCCCCAGAATGACTCAGAGAAGCCTTTGGCAGAAGTTTGGAATCTGAGAGTCAGGAATTCATGAGAAACATGGACAACCTCTGAGGCTGCAGATTCCCAGAGCAGGAGGCAGACCACATCCCCACAGAAGCAGCGTAGGATCATGCCTTTGAGAAAAGCAAAGCCACTGAGACTGTTCTTCTTGCAATTTTTTTTTTATATTAGTGATTTTGGCCCAGTTTTTGAGTTGATGTACAGTCCGTTCTTCTTCTAAAAAAAAAAAAGCAAAATGTGTGAAAGGAGTGGAAACAGATGAGTATAGTTTGGTGGTCAGACTGAGAAAGAAACAGCTAGTATGTACATTCATTACACTTTGTGGGTGTCACCAGGGGCTCAACGGGTGAAGTTGGGAAAATAACATAAACTTGAGTTCTGCAACTGAAAAAAACCCATGGGGTTTTTTCAAATCAGATCAGTCAGTTGTTGTCATTCAACTCCAGACAAAGTTTTGCTTCAAGTTTGGGGTTATTTTAATCCATTCCATAATCTTTTCCCCTCTTTCAGTTCAGCTTGGAATTGAGAAATGCAATTCAAAGCAAAGAGTCAACAGGCTTGGGTTCTTTAAATATCAGAGTGAATTGTCTCAAGGTTTTCAAAGTTTCTTACCACATGCCACTTCCCAGGTATTTTTCTTTGGCTGTAAATGTGTTGAGTCTCACCCAACCTATTTTGATTTCCCTGCAATGCTGTTTTCCAGAAAATTTACTGTTCATCATCAAAAAAATTTTCAGTCCCCTTCCTCTCCCCTTCCTGTGGGCTGCTCAGTTCAGTCCTTCCATGCCCAACTACCCCTAGTGCCCCCTAAGGCTCCCTGCTGGCATTCCAGCATTCCTGGTACTAAAGCAAAGATTTGGGGACGAGTAAAGACAGCAATTTTACATGGAGGGAGTAGGAGCTATGATAGCCTGAAAAGGGAAAGGCCTGGAACACAGAGGGGTTATAAAGCAAAATACAGTAAAGATATGACCTGCTTGGTGAATAAAGTGTGTGGGAAGAAGACAGTCCCCACTCTGTGCTGCAAAAAATGTTGTAAAAGAACTGCTGAATGAATGAAATTATTAAATCAATATATTCTTCTCCTATTTATAAAGCCTTTGCTTCCAGTAGTTTTTGAGTTCAATAATGTATGTGCTGTGAGAAATACAGAACAGTCAATATTAACAGCCCCCCTCCAGATGCAGTTAAACTTATTTTAAAATAATATTCACATTTTCATATATGAAGCAGATGCTTAAAATTGATTAGAGTTCAACATATTTATATTAAAACAGATCCTTTTTTATCAGGGGGTGGAGATTTTCTGATAGTTAGAGCCATGTCCTTTAGCTATCAATATGTTTTGTCCTTTGATGAGTAACTGCCTTCTATGCAGAGTCTGCATGCAAAGAAGAATCTTCAGTCCCTTGATATATCTGCTTTAACCACTTGTGAAAGAGAAACAGCTCACAGACCTTCTGCATCCTGAACTCATGGAACAAAATGGCACAGTTCATCCATGTAAAGGGTGCTGGTCAGCCCTCATCCTGACCCTTTAATGAAATATTTTTCCAAACAGAAAGGCACAGAATAAATGACATCTGTTAACCTTTGCAGTGTGTTTGTGTGCTGCTATAGCCTAATCTCTGAAAATCAAAAGGGTGTAATTTTTTCAAGTACCAATTTGGCAGGCCCTTACCCCCACTTAACTCCTCTCCATGCTGCCTGCCCAGGGCAAGATTTCAGCACTGTCCAGGAAATCTCAGTCTGCTACCACAGACAATGGGCAACAAACTGCCTGCAACTTCCAAGTTGCCAGGACAAGTTGCAAAGATCACTAAACTCTGAGTGACAGGTGATCGATATGCTGAACAATTAGTATCAAATATACAGTAAATGATGCATAATATCATTGGTGAAAAATGTTCTATTTAGGCAGAATGTAGATTGATGTCAGAAAATGCTCTTTAGTGTGTGGAATAATCAAGTCAACTGCTTGACGGATGTACTATATAGTCTATTTACATAGCTTGGATTCAATACACTTACATGATATTTGCATCAGAAACATATCTATAGTCAACCAATGGGAAAGAATACATGATTTTAGCAACATGCTTATACATTAATAATATTACTTGGCAATCTGATGTTTCAAGACCCAGGGTGAATTACTTATTAAAAACCCATATACAGCTATCTGTCTTTATCTTTCTTTCTGTGTGAGCCATAATGGCCTTGATTGTTTTCAAAATTACATTTGGCCAGGATATGACTGTTACATGAAACCTCTTAAACCAATATCATTTCCCTCACTGATAAAATACATTATACTGCTGGGTGCATTGAGCCAAACCATTTACAAAGGAAGCTTAACCTAACCTTTGTGCTTCTGACCGGCTGTTTGAGCAAACTAACATTTCAGAAATTGTTTAAAAAGTGGAATTGACATGATTATAAATTTTTATATTAAGTTCACTCATTTCTTGGAGCTTCTCCTATCACCTTCACTTTTAATGGTTTGAATTTTGCAGGAGACTTAGTTACTTGGGAAGATACAAGGAAACGTGCTCCATTTAACATTGTTTAGAAATGAAGGCACAAGATAAATTAGCTAGATAAGGTCAAATTAAGCAAGGTCCATTTTAAAACTTGAATTCAGGATTCACGAGAAGGAGGAAATACATGCATTCAGTACAAACTGAGGAAAAAAAATAAGATGCAATGGAAGTCACGGAAAAACCTGAAGTAAAATTCTTCATAATAATTATGGTGCTATTTTAATAATGGCACCATAATAATCTAAACCCATGTCTGGTTCTAAGAAAAGGTACAGCCCCCCAGACCTGCAGACCAAGACAAGAGAGCTCAACTGACAGGAAGCAAATGACAATGTCAGTGAGAAACAGTACTCTCACAAGCAGCTAATGAAGCCATTTTCCAAAGTTAAACTCAGCTAGATCCCAGTGCTTCTCCCTCTCTCCTCAGGTGCCCATCATGAGATCTCCTTGCAACAGAGAGAGGAGACTGACCACCATTTTCATGCGCAACAAGAACCACAGAACACAAGCAAAGGAAGGGCAAGACTTACCTGCAAATACAAACAATGCATAGCTCCTGCATGGCACTTTTCCCATTTGGATGTCCAGTGGCTTTAAGAGCAAGGTCATGGTCTGTAAGATCTTGGGGTAATGGCTCGTCCCCAGTGGCAGAGACACAAGGGGGCCATCTCAGGACCACTAAGCAGGAGAAGGCAGAACTGGGGATCCTGTAAAAAATGCTGTGCAGTTCATTGTACATGCAAACTGGCAGCCCCCACAGAGCAATGCAGTCTCACCACAGGCATCTCAGCTCACCAGTCTGAACAATTTCCAAAAGAAAACCATTTCAGAAGCTTGCTACTCCTAATTTTTTCTCTTCCCTTGTTTTTCCTATTTGTCTGCTCCATTGCCATTTCTGCAAACACTGAAAGCACCAAGCATATTTCTGAAAGGAATATGTAGGCAGATGTAAGACAAAGCAACACACTGCTAATTGTAGGGCATGAAAGGTATGCAGCACTTGCCAGGACAGAACTAATTTTTGTCTGTACAGCTGCAGTTTTTATCAGAGCAGATAACCAGTTTACAGCAAGTAAAACACTATTTTCTTACTCTCTGCATGGGAGTCTGCTATAGCAGGATGGCTCTGCAAGCATTTGGCAAGGCAAAGCCAGAGAAATGAGCTAAAGCATAGCAGTGTCATACAAACACATCTTTAACCTGGATGCTCAGAGGGTGCTCAGTACACCATGCTACACCATGGTAGGAGAGGGCATGGTCACATCTCCAGCAGGAGAAATCCCTGCTCCTGAGGAAGATTTCTTAACCTTTACAGCCACCATTTGTTCTTTTTCATGCTGTATCATGCTTTCAGCTGTCTTTGAAACATGCAGAAAGAGGAAGGGATCTTCAGAGAGCTGCAGCTCCCCTCCCCACTATCACCCCACAGCACAGACACTGTGACACAGCTGGGCACCGTGTGGCCATGCCCATGTCCAGCCATCGTCCCTGTGTGGTGGCAGGCTGCAGCAGACAGGGACGGGAGGTGGCAGAACCAGCAGCAGCAGGCACCCAGGGGAGCAGGGGGTCTCCACACAGCCAGGACATCACGTGTGGCTGCCTGGCAGGCTGGAAACCAGAGGCACTCCCCACACCACGTTTCCTTCCATGTTCAGAGGAATTCACCTTCTTACAACACATCAGAGCAGCACCTGATTCCCTCTTTGATCTCTTCCCTTGTCTGGAAATAATGCCTCGCATCTCAAATCTGGCTAACGGCTCCTGCTGAAATGGAGTGATGCTCTTAGTGCTCTAGTTAGTGCTGTCAAGCAATCTGAAATGGAAGCTGGCAGTTGTCCTTCCAAATGGCTATTGCTATGTGTAGCCCAGAAGTGGTAAGCTAAAAAATCTTTTTGTATTTGAACTCCTTCCAATTTCATTCAGCAGGATACTGGCAGGCCACTTTCTGTGTTAATTATTTCTGTCCTGATTGCCTGGCCACACAGAGCACTGGATCGACAGTATCACACTTCACCATTTGTTAATTCTTCCAGCTGAATGCAGAAAGAAATTGAAATAAAGAAATTTCACCTAGAGAAAAATCTCCAAAAGTCAGGAAATGGAGAGAAGGTGCCAGTGGAGTCAGAAGATACATGTATCTCCCAGATCAACACCAATACCTCTGTGATTTTGGAAATCTTTAAGAACAGAAGAGTGACACAGTATATTACTCATTGGAAAACGCTTAATGGGTCTGATCCTGAAATGAATTACACTGGCTTAAATCTGGAATGTCTCCAACAAAGTCAGAGATTAATCAAGAAGAACTTTTAATGCTTGATTAGGAAAGACTGCCTCTGCATTGCTGGCAGGTACAAATGAAAGGACCTAGGCATAAAATTACCTCATTGCTCCCACAAATCAGTGAGCTAAATGGCTACATCTTGACATTCTCACCAGCAGTAAATTATTGTCAGGCACAAAAATCTTGCAACAATTAAATGTGGGTGCAAATCAGACTAAAAACCAGAGTGCATTTGAATCCTGTTAACACAAATATTACCTTCTAATGCTCTCCACAGTGTCATGTCTTTGGGAGAGCACAATGAATGCAAGAGATGATGTTGTCTAAAAATACCACCCTGAAAAACTGCTTAGTAGAATTCGCACCAGAACTTTCCTGGCTTCTCAGTAAGACTACTGCAGTATTCCCAGCAAGGGAGAAGGAAATGGATATTTTCAGCCAGGGAAGCTGTCTACATGAAGAGGAGTTTCTGTTTGTATGGCACTCAAATGCAGGGTCTGACTGTACCTGCAGACCAAGGCCAGTCTGAGAGCTGAATTCACATATGCCATGGGTCTGACATTTTTACTGACTATCCTACTGGCCATTGAGATAGATATCATGTAGGATAAATTTATTTCTCACACAAACCAGGACTGCCTGTCCTAAACCAAGCAAAATTATGTAGTGTTTGTGGTGCATGCCCTGCAAAACAGCAAACACATAGAATACTGAGCACCCTGAGCACACAAAGCACACACTAAATCCAGATAGAAAAGAAACTGCTTCAAAAAGTGGAGTCTAATCAGCATAATTCTGAAAAATAAAAAGATGAAAAATAAGTGCAACTGGATACTTTCAAAACAGAAAAAATTACAAATACCCTCAATAAATTTTAAAGTTAGCATTGAAAGAGTCTACATAAGATGACCCAGCCTCCCTCTGAAGCACAAGCTTCTTGTTTTGACAATGTGTGAAACAAAGTGGTGGTGAAAAATTCATTAACCAGTTAGTTAAAGCAAACCCATAGCCCTCATCTTCATTGCTGTTGGGTTAAATAGGATATTCTTTAAAAATACAACTCAGCGTCTTGAAAGAGACCAGTTTACATACAAAAAGTCATGAATATGTTCTGACAGAAGCCTGAAGAGTCTCTTTTGGAAAAATCTAATGGAAGTATGCTGCTGTGCTGTTGCATTAGGGCTGCTGACTTTCCACTCACAGCTACTGAATTGGTGCTGCTGTAGCAAGAGCACTCCAGAAGTTAATTGGGGAAGACAAAGAGCATGGCAAAGCACCAGGAGCACGGCAGCGTGAGGCTTCCTCCCCCCACACTTACGCTGCCAACAGTGCCCTTTGAACCAGAGCTTCCTGAAGGACACCGGTGTCACAAAACCAGGAACTTTCATTTTTGGGCCTCTTCTCCTCGCACAGTAATTCAGTTGAGACTGCTGATGGTAGAATTCTGAGTGGTCACTAATCATCAATTTGTGTGTGGTTGCCAGCAAGGAGGCAAGGAACCCATGCTGCCCAGCAGCCCCATCTCCCACACAGCAGTGCTGTGTCCCCTCTACTCCCAACCCCAGCGGTCTCAGCATGGGAGATGAACAAATACTTGTGTTTAGCTATTAATAAATAGAGAAGGAAGGCAGGCTGGGCAGCAATGGCACTTACTGCTGTGGAATGAGTTTCCTGTCCTGCCACAGGCATCCCTGGCACACTGATGTGTCACCCAGCTTCCTGCTGTGTGACACCTCCCTGTGACACACAGACACTGGGTGCATGGGTTGGCCTGTCTGTGAGATGGAGATAAACTCTTTAATGATCCTGTGGTGTCCATTTTGGTCCAGGACTGTTGTGAATATTGAGGTTAGAATTTCATCTCTTTTCCCTTCATGGATTTAACTAAATCTCACCCAGGATTTTGAAACATGCCAGGATTAGAGAAAAATCTCTTTAAACATGAGCTTATTTCTGACACCAAAATTTCTCCAGCTGGGATCAGCAATAACAGTATCAGTTTTAAGGTCTCCATCTTTATAGTGGTTGGTGTTACAGGGCATACAATCTGTGCCTTGGAAGCCTGGGCTTTGCCTGAATTTAGCTGAGCTCTGGGTGCTCGTTGTGGTGAAAGCCAGTGCTTAAATTGCCTCAACCTTCAGTCCAGAAGTACAAACTGTGTCAGGAGAAACACCATCAACTAATTAGACTGTAAGCTCCCTTCCTCAGAAAATCTTTTTCTTATCTCAAAGCTTAGGAGTTTGAATGTAGCATGGTTTGGTTGCTATCACTTAGCAAAGGGAAAGGGTGAGTAAAAAGTGGGTCCTTGTGGAAAACCTCTGTGTACAAACTTAAAAACACCTTTATAAAATGTAGCCAGGATGACATGCTGTCTGTCCAACTTCACTATAGGAAATAAGTCTCACCCAACAGATGAAATGAAACCATAGTGCAAACCTCACTCATGGAACAGAAAAGCAGTTGCAGCTTTACAGCTGCCAACCCCAGGTTGGAAGGTGCAGGTGACACTAATGGTTCGCCTGTGCCTGGCAGCAGCTGGCCTTTTGTCCCCTCTGGGGACAGCTGCACAGCAACCCTGTCCTATCAGACTTCCTTGCAAGCATTAGCCAGTGGGTACAGAAGGGTTAATTGCCATGTCTTAGTGTGTCCAACAGACCCTGCTGTGTCCAGAGAAAACTGCCCTGGGCACCCAAGGCAAGGAGTGCCCAGCCAGGTGGGGCCTCTGTCCATAAAAGTGACACCTTCCAGTCTAGTCTCTCCATACAAAAGCCTTTCTTTCCAATCCCTTGCATCCTTATTCTGTCTCCTCCAGGTCTTGGAGAAAAAAAGCTTTGGCCTGGCAGCTGCACACAGGAGGTCTGTGCTTCAGCCTGGGAGAAGAGGAGCAGGTAGTGCAGTGCATACTGAGCCACTGAAGTCTGGTTCAAACATACTTCAAAGCTTGTGGAAGCCAACAGGGGTCTTATGTATCGCTACTGATATTCACATCAATCTGGAGCACTTTGTCCAAGTCCACACAGTGGGATCTCTGCAGAGTTATAAATATTCCCCAACTCTCAGGACTCCCACTCCTTTGCTCTAAGTCCTCTTACCATTCCCTGGTTATATCTGACACTCCTGGATATTGTGTCTTACTTTTCCTCAGATTACAATTCCCTCCTCCTGTTTGTACAGAAAAAGGAAAAATTCAGAGTTTTGCTTGCTTGGACACTGACTCACCTTTTCATCAAGCTTATCCTTCTTTCCATGTTCACATTGGGAAGTGAACTTTCAGACAGGTGGCTGGAGGAGAGAATCTCATCAGAAGAGGGCATTGCACCTCTGAAATCTCATGGAAATTTGGTCATACTGGTACCTTTCCAACACTGTTGTTACTACAGGTTCAGTTCATGTCAGCCTTATACTGTCCCAACTCCACACATGGCCAAACCAGATGTCTTTGTTGATGGATCCTGTGCCTGGATGCCCCAGAGTCTGTAGCAATGTTTCTATAGTTTTCAGTAAGATGAGGAGAAAGCTCTGTGTTCTCATTATACCTGGAGCTAAGCATAAAGTCTAACAGCAGAAACAAAGAAAAAATACAGAGCAGCCAGTTTTATCCAAATTGTTATAGGCTTTTATGGAATCATAAAGATCAGTAAAATGGTCTTTGTGTAACATACCACAATTCCAAACATAATAAAACTAAAATCAATGAATGCTCTTTAAAATGAGTGAATACACCCACACAGTTCAAATTTCATTGTATTTAGACATGCAATAGATGTTCTGATACATCAACTTTGATTTTGCCTTCCCCTCCTCCTAGATATTCTTTTTATCAGGTTGCCTGTACAAAACACATTGAACACAGTGGGGGGGGGGGAGGTGGGAAGCAGTGTTTGGTTTTAAGTATTCATTAAACATCTGTAGCAGTTAATACAAAGGAAGAGTCTTTGAATAAATCTAAAAATTAGGAAATTGTACTTCTGATCTTGACTTCATCCTCATGCATCAATGAACATATTTTAATTTTGTTCATCTTTACTGCATTTAAACCAAACACTGAAAACAACAACCCTCATCTGCCTGTTACATATCATTTCTAATGACAGGGTACCTTTTGTTCTAAATGCACATGTAAAAAGACTTTCACTTTAATATTCTAGTTCTTGACTTTTCAAGTTAAAATAGTGCTTTACAAGTGATCTCTACTGATAGTGACATACATTTACATTAGAATTCCAACCTGATTCTCTACCTTTCATAATCTACATATATCTTTTGTTTTGTTTCAGATTCTTTTCTTGCAGGTTATGTAGATTTGACTGCAGTAGATTTTTTCCCACCAAAGAATATCCAAAAATACATGTCTGCATAGCATAAAGTTGGAAGAACTGTTTGTCACAGTCTGGTTAACAAAACAAGTTGTTTTTCTGTTTGCAGATTATCCCTGAGAAGGCATCCAAGTTTTACAAATGCATTCTTTATTAGAAATCATTCTGTGAACTTCATAATTTAGGGCCAAAATGGACTATCAGTTCATTTAGTTTGACCTCTTGTACCATATAAATTACTACATTTCACCCGTGCTCTAAACTCAGAGACTTCATTAGAGTAAAACATTTCAAGTCCTAAGATTAAATTGTGCTTCACTGGTTAAGAACAAGACAGACAAAGCTGCCAGGAATATCTGAGCCCCCTGGAATAGCAAAGAATTATTTAGATGAGCTATGCCTGGATCATCCCAGCAGGTGAGGCTTAAGTTTAATGAGCAGTAGGATGGAAACACCTGAAGATCATCTTAGGAAAGATGATACTCTGCACCAGAGCACTCACTCACTCTGGTCCCAGGACAATTACAGAAGGATTTGAGTTCCTAATCATGAATGTCTAGTGCCACTTGACACTTCACATGAGGTAGCCTGGTATGCCTGAAAGCAGGACAGCACTGCACCAGCAGGGACCCAGAGCCCAGGAGTGCCAGGGGAGGGTAAGATATGTGAGCAGAGACAAGGGGGCCCTCTGTCTCACAGCACAGAGTCCCAAGGATGGGATTCGGTTCCACAGGCAGCCCCAGACTTTTTTTTCCAGTCTATAGGGCTTTACACTAGACACCAGAGGAGCCTAGCTAGCTGCTCAGCACCTCCAAATACAGACACTCATGTTTAGTGAGCTGGCAGACTCCCTGGGCTCTCTTCTCTGATGAATAGCTCTCTGTTGCACAAATCTCACCCTGAAGGGTTCAAGGGCTTTAGAAGGATGTGAGGAAACAGCCCAGCAAGGTCTAGGCAGGGATGTGTACACACAAAAACTGCCTTTGACTGAAGCCCTGACACACAAGTTTTCATTGCACACACTCTTAACCCAGGAAGCAGAAATGCAAAAGTAATACTGACACCAATGCTAGCAACCCTCCCAAAGCCCATGACAGGACTCACCCAACCTCCCCACCAGGCTGCCACCGCCACATTCCCCCCAGTGTGCTTCAGCAAACACCTTCTGGTGTATTCCCACCACATCATGGGTATCCTACTGGGAGTCTGCCTGCCGCAGGGCTTGGTGGGGAGATCCTTTCCCCTCACTGTTTCCAGTGGCAAGTAGAAATCTCACATATTGCCAGGCTCCTCATTATACACCCTCAGCCTCTACCTCAGGTACATACAATGGGCCTTGGTCATTTGGTCCCTATCTATTATAGGCTTTGACATTTCCTCTCCCTTGATGCTCTCAGGATTTTGCAGGTCTGGCCTGGGAGAGCACAAGAGCATGCCTATTCCTGCTTAAGCAGACTGGTTTTTTTCATGGCAAACAGTCAAATTCCACATTGTGAAAGCCTAGATGTGAAAATAGTGCATTCTTGCATGGCTCTGCTCTCAGAAGTGCTAAGCAGTGAGCAGCTCCCCATAGCCCCACAGCTATGCATTTCCATAGAAAACAGGAATTGAGGCCTTACCAAGCACTGGAGTTCTTTAAACCGTAGGTAAAACTAATCTGTATTCCAATTTGAAAAAAGTCTCTGAAAGGACAAAACACGCATGTTGATGGCAGAGAAAAAAAATCATATGTCTGCTCATTGGGGAAAAAAAATCCAAGAATATTTAATGTGTGAAAATAGGACTCCAGTTATGCTGTTAAGAATAATGAAATCTAGGGTGCTAAGTACTGTATGTGTCGCTGTACAAGTTAAGCTGCCTGAGGCAGTTTTAATTTCTCTAGCCAATTTTTCTTAAATTTTCTCTGAATTTACACACCCAAGTATTCATCACCTGTAGAGGAGGGGGCTGGGTGGAGTAAGGGCAGCCAGAGATGCTCAAGGCAGAGGCATGCCTGGGGTCCTGGCCACAGGGCAGCAGGAGCAGGGCTTGCCAGGGAGCTCCAGAACCACCCCAGCTCCTCTGAGATCTGCTGGGAGCTGCTCTGTCTCTGGTGTGGTGGGTTTTAGTCACAGGCTTAGCTACTCCCTCCAGCTAAAGAGAAAAGACTGGTCACAGCAGCCCATGAGGGAGGGGGGTGTGCCCCTGACTGAAAGAAACAGCCTTGGAGGCAAGTGGCAGAGCCCAGGGCTGGCAATGACACACATCAAAACTACAGTCCTCATAGTTACTTTCCTCGTCAAGAACAGGCTGAAATTAACTTGTCAAAATTATTAAATTTGAGAGACAAGCATAATCCAAAATTGGATAGCCACAAAAAAGTGCCATCAGCAGGAGTATACACTTTGTGGGACTACACCAGACATTTGTGCTTTATTGGTAAAATAAACATTTACTTCTGGAAATCACTGTGGTACCTGCTGTAATTTTACTTGCCAGGAGCCACTGAGTTTAAGGCAGAAGTCTGCTGCAGCAGTCAGGTTTGCCCCAGCCTCAGCAGCACTTGTCCTGCAAGGGTTGGGAAAGGGTCCTTAGTCTCCTTTGGTCCCCATCCCATATCCATGGTGGGAAAATTTTATTTTAGGTTTGCAAAATATTCAGTTTGTGATCTCCTATGGTGAGCTGTCACTGTCTGGGTGTGACTCAGAACATGGATTAAAGTAAAATAGTTGCCAGAGGAACAGAGGTAGGTGCTGTGAGACAATCCATGGGGATGCCCTGGGCAGCAAAGGCTGGCAGTGCCATCCTTGCAGGGTGCTCCATGCTGATATCAGAGGCTCCCTGGCCAGGACAGTGCACAGGGATCAGTCAGTGTCCATGACTCTGGACAAAGGCATGGGCTCTGTGTGCTGCTGCACACAGCTAAGGTGCAGAGTGCTGCAGAAGGGCCCTGTTGTGCACTCCAGCAGCAGCAGCAATGCTAAGGAGCCCCTGAGCCCCTCTGCCAGCACTGCCAGCACGTGGGGCTTTCATCCCCAGCAAGGGAGGGACAGCTGTGCACAGCCTGCTCACCCACTCTGACACACATCTCACCTGCCAGCAGCCAACCCTGACAGCACCTGATGACCTTTCAGCCAGCTCTCCACATAGAACAGCTACAAGCCAACAAACCACCAGCACAGTGACTGCAAAGCCCTTCATCCTCCCTCTCCTTCTGTGGTTATGTGTCCCCGAACACGCAGTGCAGCCATTTCCACCGAGCTGCATTTCAGACATTATTTGGGTTACAGAGCAGTAGCTCTGCTTGCTTCAGTCACTAATCCAGCCTCAGGTGTGGAGATTAAGCCAGAGCTCATTTTTATCACATTCTCTAAAAAAAAAGGCTGCTTTTTCTGCACTACAAAACAACGTCAGGGTCTCCACTGTGTTCCTGATTTGCAACAGCAAGGTGCAGGCTGCATTGCTGGATGGATTGTCCACACAGGGTGCTTTCCTCCTGCCTTGGGCACAGCACTGGGAGGCAGATCCAGCTTCTTGCTCATCCAGAGTGACAAAATGCACAACCAGCAAAGGCAAAAGCTGCTTGCCCCCAGGCCTCAGCAGCTGGAATCCTCCTGTCCAAGGGGAAGCTCCTACACAGGGGGAAGCCTTGGACCCTGATTATAACACTCCAGGTTATTCCCTACCAGCCCCCAGCTGCTGCCCAATGGAGGGAGGTGGCAGCAGGACAAGAGCCTAAAAAGGTGCAAAGCCAGGCCAGAGGACCTTGTGGAAAGTGTTGGTTCAGCTCTGGTCTTGTACCAGGGAAATTACTGCACTCATTTGCCTCTGAGAACAAAATGCCTGTGTCTGTATCCTTCATTTCCAAGCATTAAAATTTGCCTAAAAACTGTAGTTGAATTTATTTATCACCTATATTGTGTTTGGGCACAAACCAGTGCAGAAGACCAGATTTGCCACTGGCATCGTTTGACTTTCATACCTTTTTAATTTTTCTTGCAGTCGTATCCAAATGGCAGCAAAGATGGACCTCTTCCATGTCCTCATTTTCCGAACACAAAACTCGAGTGAAGCAGATTATGTGGTTTTTTTCTCCCTTTCAGTGCAAGATCCTCTCTTCTTCTCTGCTCCCATCAGTAACCAGAAAATATCCTCAGAACTCTGATGGAAAGACAAGACACGTGAGATAGTATATCATTCTGAATGGAGTTTCTGGAGCAACTAAAGTTTTGAGCTCATCTGCTGCTCTCTCTCTAGCTTGATTCAGAATCTAATTTGTCCAAAATTTCAACCGTGATGAACTTTCCCAAAACAGAAGCAGCAAGCTGCTTCCCACCATCACATACTTGGCCTGTATCCCGCCTATCCATATGCAGCAGATGTAAATATAATTTACTGGCACAAGCAGCTTTCTGCAAATGGCATCTTTCTAAGTCTTCTTTAGTATCCATGTGAAGAAATAAATGATTTTATTGATGCACTTGGAGGCCCCAATAATGCTTCATAATGACCTACAAATGAAGGTCTTTCTTAATATGCATCGATCAATAACTCACATAATTACGTCTCGTATCGTTTTGCTGAATGGTTAACAATTCCAAGCAAAGTTATAATGATTCCTTACAGGCAACATAAGTCTTCTAGGAGCCACATTTTTCTGCTTTCCATATATTGTAGACCTGCACAGATACAGATTTAGTGCAGGCACCAGTTGCATCAGCTAATTTAGGACACTGCCTCCTCTCTGGTGTGCCCAGTCACGGCAAGTGCAGCTTGCAAAGTCTCCTGCCACATCACGAGATGCCTTGGAGAACAGATTGGAGCAAATACAGACAATTCCTTTTTTTCTATCATGTTGTAATAAAGTGGTTAGTAAGATGGTGCTTTAATCAGGGAGAAGACAACTCTAAAGTCAGAATGAAATATTTTCAGTGGTGACAACCTGTCTGGTGGCAATGGGAAATCCTGCATGTCAGCACATTCATTCTTGGCTTTTTCCTTGCTCACTGGATGTGACTCAAAGGAAATGCTGGGCTTCAGTTTCTTCATCAGCAAAATGGGGATAATATTTCCACTTATGCAAGTCACTTTAAGTGGAAAGCACTGCATTCATGCAAGATAGCTTTATCGTGCCAGTACACCACAGAGTTTTTCACTTTCTGCCTGGAACATTTCATAAAAATCCCTCCACATATGGAACAGAACAACTATTACAGACTTCCGAAAATGTGATTTTTAGGGAGCTGACAGTGCCACTTACATTTGTGCACTTTTTTGTTTCAAATAGAGTCATGTTTGGCAACGAAATTCACAATCATCTGGCAGTTCTTACAAAAAAAAAAAGCTGACCATACTGCTCCAGGTTTTGCCAGCGTTGTCACAATCCCTGTGTGCACCAGCCCTGGCTGCTGCCTGGGCAGCAGGATGTGGCTGGCAGGCTCTTGATCAAACCCCCAGCTTCACATGTGGGGTTGGGAGCAGACACACATTGTTTAGCACTTTAAAGTCCCTCAGCAGGACTGTGCTGCAGCATCAATTGTCATTCCATCACTCACCTTTAGTGGATGGAAGAAAACCATGCTCTAGCATCTTATTGCTTTGCTTCACAAAAGTGGGAGACCTGGGGCTTCAGGCAAGCTGCAGGCACTGCCCTTCAGAGCCCCCAGTCCCCCTGCACACACTCAGCACCCATCCACCACAAGGGGTGGTTTGCTGCTCCTGGCCCAGCACTGAGCTGCCAAGGAGGCACAGTTTTGCTCAGAAATTTGCTATCCCCTTCTCAGTGCAGGGCTTTATCAATGTCAGGAGACTGATAAATGCTTAAATAGTTCAACTTTGTGCTCTCCCTCCTCTATGAGCTTGGAACAAAACTGTAGACAAGTACCATACATGACGTAGCTATCAAAGAAAGAAGAATTATATTTTAATTACTGTATTTATCTCAGAGAACACAGTGATTGGATTCTCTGATGAAAATAAATGCAATGAAAGACTAACAGACTTTTGGTGGCAGAACCATTAAATCCTCCCTGTAAATATGGTCTGGATATCTGGGGTGCAATTAGGACAGCAGCACTCTAACCTGAATCTAATTCTGCTCAAAGGCCAAGGCAGAGCGATGCTATTTGTGCTGCAATGATTTAGTAGAAATGGGCACCATTATATTTCTAATGACTTTTGGTCAATGAGCACCTTGGACTTTCAGTGCCTGCTACTGAAGACCTGATTGCTTTTAGCAGCTCTTTCACAGAAGATACACCAGCACAGCAAATGCAGAGCTCACCTGTGTCTGCACATCAGACCCAAACAAAGGAGTGGGTATCAGGACAAAAGGACACATGATATGAGAGCTTCTGTAGCAAACTGCAAAATTCAGACATCAGTAGTAGGCATTACTTGTAAAACTAGACCTGAACAAATAATTCAAAATGAATAATTTATTTGATTAATTTTGTTTCTCCTTGCTTGGGGAATATATATAAGCCAATCACACCATCTTGAATTTATTATTCAAATATATTCAGTGGCTTTCTTTTCACTATATTTTTTTACTCTATGGATTAATCAGAATATTTAAAATTAAAAATACACAGTTTTTCTGTGATTGGCCAGACATAACACATGACATTACTTTTCTTCTGGGAGCAAGTGAGTATGCCAGCACTTCTGGAGTAATCCTTATGCATGCAAAATTAAAAATTCAGTTTTGACAAATATTTGCATGTGCATCTTTGGAATTCACTTGCTGCCAAGAAAACTGTCAGTAAAATTCAGCACCTCTTAAATTTGTAAAATGTGAGAACTAAAACATGCATTTTAACATTTGCATTTAATTTTTTCTCTCTGTTTCATCTGGAAGTTTTAGAACATTGTTTTTTTCCCTGAATGGATGCAGCATTGCATATCAGGACTGAGTTACAGTTTTGAGCCACTCAATATCACTTGATATTTACCCTAAAAGCCTGTGCTTTTCTAAACAGGCAAATGCTGTGTGCATCATATGCAAGGCCTTCAAAAGTCAGGGTGGTTTTACCTTGACAGATATGTGCATTATTCCTGTATCAAACAGCCCCTCAATTACTGAATGACTCCAGTTCAAAGGAAGAAGCAGATTTGAGAGCAACTCATTAAAAGCCTAAACTGTGATGTTGCATAAAACATAGGCGAAGGGGAAAGTTATTCCACCACAGAAAACTTCCATCTCCTCTTTTTAATTAGTGAAGAGCACCTGCTAAAGGAGCCCTCACCTGTCTGGTGTGTGACTTTGTGCAATCCCCCACTTTGAGGGCAGAGATTCAGTTAGGAATTCCAGAGAACCTTTTCTACCTCAGCTTTCAGCTCCATGTTTCTGAAAACATGCTCATGTGTATGTTTGCCTGAGAACCAATACAACTATCCACACGATTTATGTGTTAATATATCCCTTGGTCTATCTTTAAAACAGTCTCCATATGCTCATATGCAGGGACATGAAAAAAATTTAGGGTCTGTCTAATCTTCAATTACATCTGACCCGCTGGTGACTTGGGATGGAGATGAAACTGAATAGATCCCTGATTGCGTTTGGCAGAAGTATTTAGGTGGAAACTCTGCCCACAGAGAGATATTTTTTAAGTAATCTGTAGCAATCAAAAGCAGAGCTTGACACAGCCACTGATGTCCTGGCTCTGCAGACTGCCCCCATGTCCTGTATTGCTGAGAGCACCCAGTCCTGCCTGGCCAGAGCAGCAGCCAGCATACCTTGGGACACCATCAAATAGCAACAAGCAAAACCCAGCCCAGAGAGCAGGAGGGTTATCTGCTGACAAAGACAAACAGGAGGACAGCAGCTAGCTCTTTTAGGCCAGCAATGACCACAAGTGCAACTATAAAACTATGGAGGGAAATAGGGTATTAACTCAGTGAACAAACAGAGCTGATGCTCCAGTTACCATGCAAGATGATTTAAATGGCTTAATTTACACTTCACAGCAAGCCTTTCCTACTGCAAATCAATAAATTTGCATAGGTTCTCAAAATAATCAGCAACATGCTCTTGCATATATTTTTTAAATAGGTACAAAATTCCTTAATGAAAGCCAGAATCGCATCATAAACTCAGTTTTTAGCTCACTTGCTAGCTGCACTGATGAGAGAATATGAATATATTAAGGGTTAGAGCTAAGCAGCAGCTTTGCAGCTCATTTCTGCAGATAGCAGGACTGCAGGTTCCCATGGATCCAGGTGTGCAGCCCCCTCCCATCACCCCCAGTGGTGCAGACAGAGCCTCCTGAACGCTCCTGGCCTGAGCAGAGGAAGAAATTCAGCTGAGATATTCTCTGTGGACACCTCTGTGCAGGGGACAGGCATGTGGAAGGGGGCCAGACAGATGCACAGAGGTCAAGCTCCAATAAGAGTAACCTTTAACCAGAGCCAGACATTTTTTCCATGTAATATCTTATTTTCTGTTCTCCTCCTTACCTTTGGTCTGGCTGGGATCAGAAGTAGAAGCTCCAAAATGCCACCAGTAAGGCCATGCTGGCAGCAGAGGGGTGCACAGCTCCTGAGAAATCCTGTTCCCATCAAGGTATCACTGTGAAATTGCCAGTTAAATGTTAAAAATGTTTGCCAGAGGCATCCTCGCACTCAGGGTCTCCCTGAGCCAAGGCAAATTCAGATGTTGCTGAATTTTCCCTTGAAATATCCAGGCCAGCTGAAGACAAGGCTTTGCCCTGTCTTCAGGCTGTTCTGCTCCCCTCTCATTTTGGTGCCCCCCTTTACAGAGCCACAGCAAGGTCTGACCCCTCTGGGACTTGAGGAACTGGCACAAACAAGTGAGGGAATCTCACAGCTTTACTGGATCCTGGAAAAACGCTGTACTGATGGGGCATGAATGGGGGCGTCCCAGGGATGCTGCAGCAGCAGGGCCAGGTTGCAGCACTGGCTCTGTGCAGGCATGGTGAAGCTGGGGCTCTGACTTACCGGTCCAGCCTTTCTGTGCCCAGCTGTAAAAACAGAAACAAACCAACAAAAACAATGAGAAAAAATCCAAACAAAAACCCCAAAAAAAGCAAAAAACCAAAATCAAGATTAAAAAAGATTGAGAGGGAATATTTCTGTGCTTGTAGCTGTGCAATGACTAAGGGCTTTGAAGTTAATTTTTAAGCAGATCTTTTTACTCCTCTGCTAAAACAAAAACCAAGGATTTTAAACAGAAACAAAATGAGTGCAGAGGATGGAAAAAAATATGGGTACTCCTGCCAAAAGCAAGAGAAGTGTAGGCAGGGGCTTTGATGGATTCACTGCTCGAACAGAGGGGGCTCTTGCTCTTCAGGGCTAGGGGAATGAGTTGCCATGCATTAGCCTCAGGTACTGACCAAAATCTGAACACTCCAGCTTGCTTCCTCCTACTTCCCAAGTGTGTGTCATGTCACTGTGGGTCACCACCAGGCATCTTGGGGGCACTACAAACAGCACTAAGGTGGAGTTCCAGACGTCTCCTGGGGAACAAGGACATTCCTCCTGCCCTGAGTCCTGCCCCAGCTCTGTCAGGGAGCTGAGGAGCTGCAGCAGGACTCAGATGACCACCATCTCTCCCTATTGCCAGCCTCAGACCCTGAAGCAGATAGCCCTTGCTGAGCACCACTGCAGCAGCCCTGTGTCTGCTGGGATGGAGCTGCTGCAATTCCCATCAGCCTGTGCCCTATGGGACTTGCCAGAGAGGAGGGCTGTGTGTGGAGGCACCTCTGAACACAGCCCAACCCTTCACCGACTCCCTGCAGTCCCAACACTGCCCCACACAGAAGCTGAGGGGCACAGTCTCCTCACTCAGAGCACTGCTGCTGCCTCTCATGGTTGCAGATAATTGGTGGATATGGATATGGACCCCTGTTATGGTCACATTTCCTGGCAAGGTACTATAGCCTGCTGCCCCTCATTTCTTTGCATGTCTCATACTTAATTTGTTTTTTATTTGATTGGGGGTTTTTTTTAGTACTTATTACTCATGGCAGAATGTTGGGTTATAGTGTGTCAAACTTGACAAAACTTCAAGCAGAGAGAATGATAAAAAGTATCTTGAAAATCATATTTGCCCCTTAATAATTTAATTCTGCAGAAAGGGAAATCAAAGCATTACAAATTGATTGCTGTGAAACAAATTACAATTATTTCCACACATCCAAATAAATCTACTAATTTTAGGCATCTGACTCGAGGCATTAGATGGAATATGCAAATGCACATGTTGAAATGATGGCCATGTCTCTAGAGCTGCTCACTTATTTCTCTGTTCTTACTGGATGCTCAACAGTTTCAGACTGCTATTGAGACATGCAGTAAATTAGCTGCTCTTAAGCATTGCATGTTAAAAATATTAGAAAGCATTTCTGTAAAGCACAGCTGACAGTCTCAGACAACCAGCTCTGGCTTATCCTTTCTAGAAATGCAGACTAATGTCCACTCTCACTTTCCCCACATCTGCCTCCAATTGGGTCACACAGGTCAAGCCACCCTTGACTGAAGCCCTCTGCCCTGCTCCACTTTATAGAAAGAGAGTGCCATGACATGAAATGTCCCCCTTGAACACCAGTTTTCCACACACATTTTACAAAGTGTACTTGTTCAGCTGTCACACAGCTTCTCATAAGAGAAGCCATCTGATATTGTTACTGACATACTAGTTCTAGTGTGGCTTTTAATATTAGGCTTTTTATAACTCACAGGGATGGCAGAGCAATCTCAGGTAATCAAAATAAATGAAGACAGCCTGAAAAATGCATTTGTTAAATCTAAATAACATACAGTGGACACCTTTTAAAGCGTTTTCCAGGAAAATGTGGCCCAGGTGCAATATTGATTGAGAAGATAAAGACAGGTGTTTTCAATTCTTATATTATGGATGCAGTGAGGACTTTGATAATGTAACAATCATCTTTTGTTAGTTTGCTGCAGTCCAATACAGCTAGAATCAATTTTTCATTGTACTCATTTACCGGAAAAAGGGATAATGGCAAGGACAACACAGCTTTAATAGAAAGAATAAGTCATGATTTAATTCAGATGTTGTACTACAGCTACAAGTTGAAAGATATATTTATATATACCAAAACATACAAAGGAGCCTGCATGCTTTTGAATAGAAGTCATGGCTCTGCATTTCTATTTATTGGTAGTTAGGTGGAATGATGCAGCATTATTATCCTGACAGCAATAAGAAGCAAGAACCTTTTAAAGTGCAAAAAGATAGCTGTAGGATTATGAGCAATCTTTATAGAAAAGCAAAATAAAGGGCAATAGCAAAAGGGCACGTTTAGGTCTTCATTAATATTTGTATTTAAGTAAAAATGACAAGCAGAAAAACCCAAAGAAAGGCTAAGTTCACAATCAATGTAATGCTTTTCTGCACAACTGAGATATTTCTCAAAGATCTCAGACATTTTTGATAAATTTTGTTCCTATGGAAAGTACTTGGAATGATGATAAAATAATGGTTTCTTTTTTTTTTCCCTAGCAAAATAGATTGCTTCATGACTTCTTGAATGAAACACAAATCTAAGAGTGATAGTGTTTGGGGCTGGATTAGTCTCCTGGGGTTGCAGCCAGTGTATGAAATTTCATAGCTTTTCCAAGGAGTTCAATAGTGCTCTTCTCTGTAGCGAGACGTTGCTGAATGACCCCTGAAAAAACACCCCACAGAATGTGCTTCAAAACGACCACCAGAAGCTGCCAGGAGTTAATTGAGCCTGGTATAGCCCAGAAATACTCTGCAGGGCATATTTCTGAGCAGCACATATCACACCAGCTTAAATCTGAATTTCAGCAGACTTTGGAAGAAATCAGGATCCAAAGTCAAGCTTTAGAGTTGCTTTCTACCTCTCTAATAGGCCTGCTCTTGAAATTCAGACTCTTCTTTTAATGAGTATCTTCTACAGAAAAGCAGACAAAAGGAACAAAATCCTTCCCTGAAACGCCAGGCTTTTCTTTAAGAAGAGTCTGGTCTAGTCCTAACTTATTGTAAGCTGAGCCCACATTCCTCTCTGAGGAGCAAAGAGAAAAACTGAATAGTAAAACAATTCAAAAAAGTAAAAAAAAAAATCTGAAAAATATTAACTCCTTTATCAGCAGCAGCAACTTCTCACAAGCACTTCCAGTCTCCTGTTAAGCTGATGGATCAGACTCAGTTGCATCTCAGCTGAAGTGGCTCAGGAAGGCATTTCCAGCCTCCGGAGGACATCTGGGATTTACACCAGTGACCCTGCAGAGATTTTACAGAGCCTCTGAGATGCTGGGAAGCCTTGGGTAAGTCCCTTTTCCCCCTGCCAAATGAGGCACATGCTGGGCTATTAGCAGGCAAGGTATGGGAGGGGCAGGGCTCTGGTTACTGAAACACCAGGGCACTCGTGTAGGATACAGCAAACAGAGATGCTCAATGAAGCATAAAAGGTGCAACAGGAGAGCTGGAGAGAGTCACAGATGTCCTGGCAAGCAGGAGCAGGGACAGGGACACCCCACCTCAGCACAGCTTGATACTAGGAGTCAACAGGGCCCCTGCACTGCAAACATCTGGGATCCCAAACTTATTGGGGCTTGCCTTAGACCACAGTGAGTTTGCCCTAAAACTGCTAAGACTTATAAGCAATCTTAAAAGATTATTTTCATTACACTGTCATTTCTAAGCCAGTTAGCTGAGACTTCAGACTTTCCTCCCCAAGTCACAGGACAGTGCTGTGTGAAGTCTGTGACCTCTTGGATTCACTTGTACCCAGCTAATCTGGCCATGCAAGAACACTAGAATGGCAAGATCCTGGAGGAGGTGATGAAAGCTTTGAGCTGAGCACCACTGGCTGCAGCTCTGTTGACTCCAGAGGGAGCTCAGGATAATGGCATGAGCCTTGTCTGAGGAGCTCTTTAATTAGGTTTTTTCTGAGCTGAGAAGGGATCTGTATGTCAACAGTCCTACAGAAGAAGGCAAAAATGCAGTCAACCCACATGCTAGACAATGAAGAATGGTGGCTACCACCTTTTCCTTAGTCGGTCTTCACACACCCTATTCAAGGCCCTGAGGCATTTGGAAGAATGAGCTCTTGCTCACCACCTATCCAGCAGCTACAGTAACACCTGACAATGGTGGATGACTTTTTATATACATTATATAATCCTTTTAAGGGAAAAGAAAAACCTGTTCTTCATCTTCATCAGAAAGGAAATTCCAGCATTCTCCATTTCCTCATCTTTGCAGATAAAGCTGCCCTTACAGGTTAACTTTTGCTCCTCTTCACTCCCTTTCCCTCTTTCTCAATTCTGTCTCCATTTTCTTTCTTCTTGTTAAAGGTTTCTTAATACTGACACCTATTCCTTATTTTAGATTACATGGTCCAGGTAGGAATTCCCAGTAAAACCAGTTCTTTCTAGTTGGGGAGGCATGGACATCCAGGCTAGCACTCACCAAATCACATGAATTCAAGTTATATTTTCTCTTAGTCTTGTCTCAGTACAGAAGAAACACTCAGCAAGCTCCAGTCTAACAACCACCTGAGCATGCCCTTCCAAATGCCACTCTAAGCTCTCAAATGACTCTTAAGAAGAAACTTAACTCTGCAATAGGAAGATGGGGTAAAATATCCTTAATGCCAGCTTCTCACATTTAGTTCTGTGCCACTGTGAAGCATTCAGGTCTGGAGCATGTTAGCAGGCACGCTTCTGGGCTCAAAGGGATCCAAGACTGAAACACCTATACATGTAAGGAAGCCAATTTCCTGGCAAGAAAATAAAACTGATACAAAGCACACAAAGGACCCCAATATCAGCGAGAATGTCACCAGCAGTGCAATACATTAAAGAAGATCATTGCAACAAATCAAGTTCCTAAGCGTGACTTTCCCTTTCACGTAGAGAATGGACTGATTCGTTCCCCAAACAATGGAAAACTTTGTGGAGGCTCTGGAACAGATTGCTCTTTTTGGCTCCATTACTCACAGATCAGCGTGCCACATTCTGCAGCAAAGGCAAGGGCTAAAACTCATCTTATTTGTTGTCCACAATTTATGAAAAAATAATCTAGCTCATAGGAAATGAGGTGCTTCAAGAATTTGCTGAAGTGAAAGCAATTCACTGTCAGCATGGAGTCAGCTTCAATATGACTCATCTGATCTGTGCACTACTACGTTATGCTACATTGATCCAGCTAGGAATAATTGTTAAGACTTGACCAGATTTTTTTACTACTAGGAAAAGTGCACTGAACCTGTGCTGACTATGCTTTGACTTGAGTCACAGATGGCAGTAGGACACTGCCATTGCATTTTGTGGGCATGGGCAGGGCTGTTGTTTTACACATTACCAGCACTTCAGTGACACTGAACAGTAGTCCTGTGTCCTGAGAGGAAAGCAAGATTGGTGCACACAAAGCATTTCCTTCCATCCATGTCCATACCCATTTTTGATAACTTTTTGTCTGCCACCAGTTGGCACCGGTAAAGCATCATCAAAGCACGTAAAAGCAAAGGAAACATATTGTATGTAACCCATTCAGAACTGTCAGTATCTAACACTAATGCTTTCTGACTAACAGCTTTAGGAATCCTTCAAAAGGTCAGCAAATGGCTCAGGGCTGTCTGAAACTCCAAGAGAAATATCTCCAAAGCCTAGCACACACACATCCCACCGGGATCCACATTTGACTCCCTCCCACCACGGAACCTACAGCCCCATAGTGTGAACACGGCAGCCGGTGCTCGGCAAGGAGAGCCCACATCAGCTGTTCTGTGCACATACTCCTACACAAAATGAGATTTGTTTTCACAACACCATTCAGAGTGGGAGATTTCAGGCTCCCAAAGACCAACCCAGTCTGCATATTGTTTCAATAGCACTGGAGAGACTAAAGGAAGATCACCCATAAGACATTTCCCATTGCCCGCTCCTCAGATGATTTTAGTGAAATTTTGTGCTTAGGAAAAGCTGTATGCATAAAGAGATCATTTGTCAACCTGCTTGGGAAAAAGGCATAGAAAAATGGGATGTTCTCTTTGATTAGAAGAATAAGTCTTTCAGAGACAAGTTCTAAGACTCTTAGCATAGTCCTAGCAAAAATTCCACAGTAATCCATGTTTTTATTCAGAAGAACATTTTCATTGTTAATACATCAGATTTCGCTTTTATCTGACTTATTCTCAGTGATTATAACACAGACACAGTGTTTGCATATGAAAGAGTAATAAAGGACTGAGGGCTATAGTCTACAGAGGAAGACATGAGGATGGATGAATGTTTGCCTTGGTAAATAGTATTAGAAGTAATTATTTTTAAAAGTATTCAGGTGCATCTCATTTTGTTTCTGTGTAACTAAAAAGGAAGAAACTGATTTGCAACCTAGGATTTGAAAAAGCTGATAAAAAGCCAAAGAATAATTTTTGATGAAGTACTTGTTCAACAGCTGCAGCATCATCCAGCACCTATTGGGCAAGTGCCAGGCTACCTGCTCAATGTCTGGAGATTGATAACTGTTCAGAATTTGATGACTGACAGATTGAGAAAGTAGGCAAACAGGGCTAGGGATGATATCCTTAAAATAAAAACGTGCAAGTTTTCAGTTAATTAAGACTGTGATCATCAGTCTGCTGCATTACTTATCCATTATTTTAAGGTTTCTCTGGAAAAAAAAAGGCACTCAGGCAAGTGCCCACTGACAGCTTTCTTGAAAAGAATTTGAATCCAAAGGACTAAAGTCTCAGCACCTCTCAATTTTTCTACTAGAGAGCACCAGCACAATTTCATCAAACAAGCTGCTTGAATTTGCCAGTATTAACTCATTCTTTGCTTCCCTAATCTTTTTGTTTTCAGTATTGTCAAATAACATAGATGCAGGGAGAGACGGAGGATTCTAAAAGCCAGTTTCCTCTGCTACAGCAAGTGTTATCCCTGGGGTCAAGGATTGTCTGAATCAATAACACACCAATCTCAGTAGCCCCATTTAAATGGTGAGTCAGTTCACATAATCCAACCACATGTCAGATGAAAAAGAATGGTTTAGCAAACACTTGGCAGTCATCTGGTTTTTAGAACTTAGTAGTAAATTATTGGATATCAGTCTACTGTTGCAACTATATATCTTTACACAATAGCAATTTTTCTTGGAGTTTTCTGCTGCTCAGCTGCTTATTCAGTATTTTTATACACCCTATATTTATTTTCAAATACCATTTTAAAATTCTCACTGGAATTTTTCCATCTACAGAAGTTGCAAGGGACTATGACAGTTAACAGGAGCATTTCTCAGGCAATGAAAGCTGATACAAAGAGTTTTGCTGCCCCACTAATTCAGAGCACAAAATGACATCTCTGGACCAATTCTAATTTACAAACAGCCTTTTCCTCCCAAGACAACAGCATTCAACTGAGCTGTCCTAGACGTGCCTGCTTCTGTTGGGAGTTTTTAATTCATACACTGGTTAAATGATACAGAATTAATGTATTAACTATTTCTATCAATTAGAAAAATAACCTTATTGGGCAATAACACCACCTCACACCAAGAGCAGCTGGGTAAGACCAGCCACAGGGGCACAAGGAGAGTTGGAGCTCCAGCAGCATTCCATGGAAGAATACCTGGGAATTGTCAGGAAGGGACCTTGCACTGGAGAGGTTCCCCACAGAACATCCTGCCCTCTAGCACGGAAAAGGGACCAAGAGCCCCCAGGCACTCCCACCAGGCACAAACCTGCATGGCCAAGCTCCCTGCCCCTGCACAGAGAGCTTGGACATGGCCACACTCACACTGCCCACAGTCACTTTAAAAAGCTTTATTGCTGCTCAAGTGAGGGGTATGTTAAAATTAGTAGCAGGTGGGGAAGGAAACAAACTGAGGTATTTGACAGATAAACCTTTTTTCCAGAGAAAAGGCCAAACTCCCTAGTGGGCTAGGAGTCTTCTATACAAAACAAACAAAGTCACAGAAAATATCTAAAGCAGGGAAAAGAAAAAATCCCTGATGATATGAAAGAGGTATTATCTTGTATAACTTCCTCTTTCATGCTTTCCTTGAGATTACACAAAAAAGATTGCCAATGCTTCATTTAGATATTTGTTGATTACACAAATCCAGAAAAGCAGTTGGTGAACAGAATGACAATAACAAGCATTTTTTCAGAACATTCTATGTGGGGTATGGATTTTAAGACTTCCTCAGCGATCATTCTGAGAAATACATATGAATTTGATTAACACTACCAATGCTTTAGGACAGAAAGCCTTACACTTGCACCCTTTCAATAGGCACCATATACATGACAGCACACTTTCTGCTTACCTTCTGTGGTGTAGGAAAACCAAATTTCTCCTTAGAATTGTAGAAATTTAGTCAGCCACCACAGAGGGGCTTTAAATGAAGGACAAACACAAATCAGTGCTGGCTCTCAAAATGTGCATTGCAGCACACACCAGACACTGGACATCTGAAGGAGTGCTGCTTTTTACAGGGGCTGTTTTAGCAGAATCCTGGAAAAGAGCAAGCTAAAATTAATGCTGGGCTTTTTTCTAAGTAGCTGATTTTACAGGAACATGAAACATCATGGGAAGCAGTCAATGAGTAAGTTATTGCTTTCCCTGTTGAATTTGCCAGCAATGGAATATATTGTTCCTGTCTCAAGCACAGGGATACCAAAACTGACATTAAACACAATGCAGGTGTTATTTCACTTAGTGATGAATACTAGGTACAACATGACACAAACATCAAACCATGAGATTTTTCAAAGTTACACAGGAAAGACAAAATTTGCTAAGAAAGTTGTGTCTTTAGCATGGAGATCTGTGAGTGTATGTTGCACTCCAGGTAGGTCACTGCTGCCCTGATTTCCTGCTCATTTTCAGCATCTGCAAATCCTAGAGATTATGAGCTGCCTGGTAAAGCTAGGCTCTTACCTCTCAATTGGCTGCTGTGAAAACAGCAATTACAAGTTAAATTTCATCATGCTTAAAAATAATCCTCTTTTTCCCTCTGATCTAAGGTTACCAGTCTTAAAAGAAGGCAGCAGACAATTAGAAATGAAGGGAAGCAAAGCTTCAGGCTGGGATTTACATACACACTCCTCTCCTCCTGCCCAGACTTTGCTTCTTGGCTGGTGGCAAGGGTGGATTCACAGCTGAACCTCAAAAGTTTTCCATAATTCCCATATGGATCTGGACCTCCCTAACAGCCAGAAACTCTCAAAAAAGCAGTGAATTTCTGGAAAAAAAAAAAAAAAAATTAATGTCTGCATTGTGCTCCTGCTACGGCAGCCAGAAGAGCAGAGCCCCTTGAAGAAAGTGCAGCTTGCCCAAGGGTCCAAAGAACTGAACTGCTCCAAACCAAAGCAGGCCTCAGACAGTCCTGCATGTGACACTAAGTTATGGTGTGTTGCATCATCTTTGGGTATGGTTTTCAAGTTAATCCAATTTAAAAAACCAAACCAATTCTCTCCCTTCTCCCAGCTACAGGCAGCAAAAGTGAAAGGCACAAATGAGATCACTGCTTTGGTCCCTGGTGTTAGCAGGCAGAGGAGGCTCAGTTATGGCTTGAGATCTTGCAATTCTCTTCTGCTCTTCCAGACACTTTTCCTTCCTAAATCAACAAAAAACCCCAAACTTGTAAATAGCTTCAAAGAAAAAAACATTTTAAAATGCAATTTTTACTTGTATTTTGGTAAGAGCATGTATACCCATTCCTTTGTTAACAGCATTTTATCTTTTATCATTTAAAATTTTTGAAAATGAAATAGGAATTACTTTTTTCAGAAACATTTCTGTATGGAGCAGTCTGATGAAATACTGGGCTTCAGACAGATATTCTGCATCGATCATGAAGAAATTTGAAGACAAGGAGAATTCCACATATTTGGAACCAGATAACTGAAGGTGACTCCTCTCAGGAGCTTTTAGATGGAACTGCCTATTGCTGCTTTGTTTTCTGTTTGCATCTTTAAAAGAGCACTTTAGGAAAAAAATGTGCATTACAGTTACACCTTACTAATTTTTAAGGAAGAGAACATGGGTGTTCTTTGGACTGGTCCCAGAGAACAACAAAAATTTGAGAACAAAACCCTAAAAAACACTTCAGGAGAAAACAACTCCAGCTCTTGAAAAGTATAAGTGGTGGTAATCTTATGAGTGATTGCCATCTTATATTTAAAATAAAAAATTACAAATCCTGGTCTTTAACACCCTGGCAGCCAAAGTAAGAACTAATATCATCAGTGGGAATCCAAGCAGAAAGAGTGAGTGCTTAGACCAAGGTAAAAAAAGCAGAATGAGGAATGAAGCCTTGTGATTTTACATTGGGTGCTAGATTGCAAGTCAGCTATTTGGAATGATATTTTCTTTTTCCCCTCTCTGCTAAAAACTTCTGTGTATAATGTAGAGTCATGGCATTCCTAATGGCTGGACTACTTCTGGCTTTTACAGTATGAGAAAATTCTACTTCCTTGTTCTTATTCCTATGGCATGCTTAAATATTATGGACTCAAAATTTAACTTTAAAACAAAAATACAAAGTTGTCTCAGTCCTTAAAACTTCATTTCTTTACTAGATTGTTTAATTTGAAAATTTGCCTTGTAAAAGACAAAATGGCATTAAAAATAATCACCAATTCCACAGGGTACAAATTATTGAACAAAATCTCCCCGCTTGATCAAAAACAAGAACCAGTTTGAAGAACAGTACAGGAAGTGTACAAAATTCTCTCTTTACAGACTGTGTGGTACCACGATGTCCTATTGCTTTTCAGAAGCTACCCACATCGAGTCTCCACATCATCTAGAAAAAGACAATCTGATATTTGCTTATTTGTGCATCCTGGTTTCTTGACTCTCCTCTAGCTAGAAAAAACCAAGGATGAGCACATTTCACATGTGAGTTTCATGCTCTGCAAGGAATGAAAGGTCAAAGGGTAGCAGGCAAAAGCTATTTGCCATTCAGTTCTAATTTCCCTCATAAATTATTGAACAATCCCTTATGCATTTCCATCTTTGATAGTCTTGTGGTATAAAGTGTAAGTCAATGGATAAGCTAATTGCAATAAGCAGAAGTGGTATTTAATGCACTGGACACTTTCAACAGCAAAGTAGTTCTAATTAGTGTTTCTAACTGATGTGACAGCAGTTTACAGAGCACCAAAATAGTTCCTCATTTGTCAAGTGGGTCCGAAGCTTATGGCAGCTTTCTGATCATCTCCCTTGCCGCAGGACCTGAAAGCACCTTCAAAAAGCTTTCTCTCATTGATCTTTAGTCAGATGCTGACTGAAAGGCACACAGCTTTGCCAGAAAGAAGATAGATAGATGCTGTACCAGCATGAAAATGTCACTTACTTAATGAAAAAGGGTACCTGTTCCCAGCCCCTCTGAATGCATGTATATGCAAACACAAACATGCACTGCCCAGAGAGGTATGAAAAGGGACATTTCCATTGAGTTAAGCATTTGATGTGTGTGTATAGTACTGTCTGCATAAACTTACCACTCAGATCATATAAGGCATATGCTTATATACACACAAATTACATCCCAGCCTATGACTGAAATGCAGAGATTTTCACAATTTCATTAAGCAAGCTCTTCCCTCTAGATTTTTCATTATTAGGCATGCAGTGTATCAAGTGAACTACATCATTAATTTCAAAATATCACAGTTTACTTTCCTTGTCTATGATTTCTTCTACTGTGTCGATAGTTCAGCTATCATGCTGTTCTCAGAGGGCTGAGGGAGTAAATGATGGCATGTCAGGTAAAGAGCAAGTATTTGCTGAATACAGTGTCAAGAAAGTTCAGAACAGTTTTCTTTTTGTTGCACTTGTTTTATAGCCGTCATTAAACTAAATATTGTTGTTAGTTATGGGATAAACTATGACATTTTCCTACATAGCTCAGACAACATTTAAAAGAGCCCATAAAAGCATTTATGAGACTTTAAAAATAGTTTTTAAATTCACTGCCAAGCAGGTTGTCAAAAGCCACTCTTTACTGAAACCCCTGCACTAGGTAGCAGGAGCTGTGCTGATCTATTGCAAGCAGCATTATCTGATGGTGCCATGTGTGTACCACAGTCTTACTGGGATGCTGGAGATGCAGCACACCCTGTGATGCGTGTTCCAAATATCTCCCAATTTCTCCAAATGAGAAGAGGATGCACAAAGAACTGTAACAAAACAGCTGAGCTGTATGCACATGCAGGCTGCCCATCTCTGCAATGCCTGCACCACTGGCTCCTGACCAGCTGCCTTGGGTTCTGGGGTTGTTTTTGCCATCAAACCTCTGGTGCATCTGGTGTCCACTAGAAGCCCTTCTTTGCTAGGTCTCTTGGGAACAGTGCTGAAAAGCCAGCAGATATTTCAGGAGTGCAAAGCAGAACCTCTACCAGTTCATTCAGGGAGATTTAGAATTACTTTTGGCTCTGTGCCTTATTGAGGGATAGCCTGTTCCACTGCTCAGCCTATGTACTTCCTTAAACTAAAAGCTAAATTGAAAATGCATTATTTGCACCATACAGGGGTTAAACCAGCAAGAAAGGAATATAATGGAAACAGATTTTGTGGTTATTCTTTTCCTTGAGAAAGAAAAGAGATCTTCACTACACATTTCATATCCAGACTGAACCCTGAAAGGGCAACTACACCTTCCAGAGACAAAAGACTTGGTATCTAGAAATACAGAACTAAAGAAACAAAAAAAACCCTGCATTTTGTTTCAGCACGCCCAGTAGCTTCACTTCAGCATTTTCTCAGTCCCAAAGGCATGGTGAAATAAGGAACTATTTGGTTGATGTCCACACTCCTTTCTCTGCCAAGGCTTATACCTAGCCTGAAGAAAAGCAAAACAAAAAACCCAAATAAAATCCATTGCTACTATGAAGGGCTTTGGAGCAAGCATAATAGATAGACTTTAGAGGGAGGGAGTGATCACGTCCTAGAACAGTGAGCCTAATTCTCAGCTGGTCATCCTTGTCTATCTCTGTAGATATCCCATAGTTTTTAAATATTCAGTTTGACCAGCTGAAGCAACAGTGTCATTTCAAGTCAGTCATGGAGGCTGCAACTCACCAATCTCTCCTTTTGCAGGAGACCACAACTCATAAAAATGTCAGGAAGGTGATATCACTTAGTGCAGCATGGGCAATTAGCAATATGGAAGGGACTGGGTCAGAACACAAGTCAGAAATAATAGAGAGCATGCACTAATTGGAGAAGCTTTTTGTTTTATTAGTGCTTCCATGTCAAATTAGTCAATTGTCTTAAGCACTTACTGAGTGGGTGAGCTATGAATGCTGTGTGCCCAGCACAAGGCCATGTGCAGCCTCCCACCTCACTCCCTGCATTTTCTCTTCTCTGCTTTCTGGCCTCAGGACTCTGCCTCTCGTGCAGTGCCTGCCTGCATCAGCCTGGTCACCTTCCAAAGCAGATGACCTGGTTCACAAATGCAAAACAAGATTTGACTAAGGCACTCCCTGAGCCCAGTCTTAGGCACTGAACCCCACTGGCTTTACAGTCTGGCTTCACTGCATTGCAAGGGAGGCAATGCATCCTTAAATCCAGAGTGCTGCAAAATCTGCCTGCCCTCTGAACATTCTATGATAAGAGACAAAATCAGCGAAATACTTGAATGAATGACAGCCCAACAGCCAAACTACAAGGCAAAAACCTGGTCTGAGCCAAGTGAGCATGGAACACCTAAACTACTGCCCAGCTTCCCAAGAGAGGCAGAAGAACCAGAGGCGTAGTCTGTGGTCTAACAATGTAGAATTTGCATTTGCACTGGTTTGCTCTAATTTAAGGCATTTTCACCCTGGCTTTCAGGCTATGCAGAGGATTATCAGTGCCCCTTCTTCCCTTTGAAATTCTCATACCAATTTTCTAAAAATGATCCAGAACACTATGCATCTTTGTTTAGATTAAAAAACATTGCTGGAAAACTTGCTTTTGCATGGAAGTGTACTCTCTACTGCTCCTGCTTTGAAAACTTTCAGTTTCCACTGCTCTTGCTTATCACTTCCCAAAAGGCTTTGCATCATACAGGACAGAAGGAGCCAAAGCATCCTCATTCTACCATAGTTTACAACACTGTCTTGGAGAGACCGCTGTGTCATAGGGTCACTCATAGAAGCACTGCTACATAATTTTTGTCTTGCATGCTTTGAAAACTGTTACTCTCTTTAGGTCTCTGACCTCTCTTACAAGTCCCTGTCCTAATTATTGCTCTTGTATTTTCATTTCTGTTATTTGATCCACTTATTGACTTTTTTCTCTGATGCCATTTTGTGTTGCCCTAGCAAGCCTTCCTATCCTTTCATCAACTAATGTCCTATCCTTTCACACTAATTTTTACTAAAAAATAGCTCTCCAGTTTCTTTTGTAGGTCTAGATCTGTTATGAATATTAATAGCTTCTTGCAAGCTCTATTTGTGGGAGAGTGCTGGTCTTTGATCTGTGGCTTTTTCTTGAATACACTAGCATCTTTGCAATTGGGTTTTGGGCCCCTTTTATGTTTTCCTACCAGATTCCTTTCTTCGCATCCCTCTTTTGCTTTTATTGCAGAGTTGGAACCTGTGGAAGACCTTTAAGCATTTTTCTTTATTAAGTAAGCCCTCTCATACTGGCACAGTCTAAGGTGATTTCAGCCCTCATTGTGGACTATTTCTGTACATTCCCTAAAGGCATCAAGCCATTCAGGTGGGAGCATGTAATTTGTTTTGTACTGTAGAATTCCTGCCATGCCTATATGTATTTAGACCACAGGCAAACCAATAAAGTTGTCATAGAAACAAAGCATTTCATGAATAAATCAATTCATAACAAACTTGTAAACTTCGAAGAATCCACTGTGCTTTAACAGCACATCTATTATATAGAAACACTAATCATGTTTGTAATGAATAACATACACATTCTACACGTGTCCATTTGTTTAGTCCTGTTGGGCATCTTACAAATATTAAGTCTTTCCTGTATGTTGTGCATGTCTCCACAGCAAGACAAGACTGAATTGGATGCTTGCATGATAATGTATCAGCAGGAATTTTTCCATTTCTTTTTTGATGTGTGAGGCAGAGGTTCAGTAAACTCTGAATGCCTTTTTTACATGTCAGTGAGGATTGCAAGTATCAGTGCAGTAATTCTTTTTCTAGTCACAGACAACTTAATAGGACTTCATCCACTCCTCATATAATTATAAAAAAGCCCAGACAATGAGAATCTGATAAAAGAAGCAGATAACATTGCAAAGAGCTGATACTACAAGCATAAGTTCATAGGCTGAGAATATCCTACTTTCTTTTACTCTACTTTGGTCTCACATTTCCACCATCTGTGGTGGAAATGCTGCTAGAATGGATCATAATACAGTATCAAAACTTTGCACATGATGCTTTCACTAGCACTTAGGTGAAATGGGTGCAAAATACCACTCGACTGACACAGCACTCTGCTTGCCTGTGTGGGAATGGCCAGGCCAAACAGGATAGAGATTTTTTGGAGTCTCAGTCTAACAGTCCCCTGATTTCAAATGAATTGTCATGCACTGAGATAGTATTTGCTGTCAGTTACACGTGTCTGAACTCTCAGCTACCAACACAAAGCCAATGAAGAGATTTTCATGTACACCTATGAGAAATATGGCTACGAACAAGGTAAGGAAAAGGAGCACATGATGCAGGGGAATAAAAGAAATAACATATTATTACAGAAAAATTATTAGCATTCAAATTCAGAGGATGAGTGTCTTCCCAGAGATAGATACACATCTACACATGGTCCACACAAGGACAGTCTCATAGGGGCTCCCAAAGGCCAGAGCAGGTCCCTCCCCAGCACCAGGTTTTGTTTTCAGTCTCTGCAGAGGAAGGGCTGAGCTGAGGTTTCTGTTACAGTGAAGCACCTTCCTGTAATAGCACTTGTGGAAAAAGATATAGATAATAATCTTAAGTATCTACCCCAGAAAACACAATAACAAATTGCTAACAAATTGGTAGCAAAATATGTTACACATGGCACATGAATCTGCCAGATGCAAGGTGGAGTCTCATTCTACTGATCCCAGTAATCAAGCAGTAGGTGATTAGTTTAACATTGTTCTTTAACCTGTTAATATTATGTAAACTTGATCACAAATACCCTTCACTGTATAGCTACATCTCACTTCAAGAACTTATTCTGAAAGAGCAAGGGAAACAAATTGGAGCAACATATTTTACAGCTACAAGTTCAAAAATGTCTCCTTTCTTTGGAAGTAATGTAAGTGCCTTTTCTAGTTCTCTAGAATATTCCCTATTTGCTTTGCAGTTAAGAAAATTACAAGTATTTATTTTATTATGTCTTGGATATTTACAGGAGACAAGCATTCTAAAAAGAAAACTTCATAGCACATTTAGGTGGCCTGTTTCTCTACAGAATTTTCCCTGATTCACAACTGGAAGGCTGCAAATAAAGAACTTGGCTCAGAGACAGATGCTGCTGGATGGGCAATGTTTGTGTTGCCTATGCACAAGGCCAAAGCTCTCAGTGAGTTAGTGCTGTCCAGGAATACGCTATAGGAATCACAGCTCAAAAGCAAAACTTGTCTACTTTCAAATTCAAATACTTTCAATCTTCCTTTAACTATGTATTTTAGAGATATGTTATTTCCATAGAAAAATACATTACCCAGTAATTAGGTTCATTTATGGAATCAAATCAAGGCTGTCTACATTTCTGCTGGGTAATATTCTTCACAAACAATCCTCTCTCCTGGCTCCTCTGATTATTTTATGATTCCTCTTGCTTCTTGTCAGTACAGATTAAAGGTAACACATACAGCTGGGAACAAACATAATTTTCCAGCAATAGCATTTTGTTTTCCTTAATAATTAACAAGTGCTGCTGACTAACCTTCCAGTATAAAATGTGCACCTTATCGAAAGGGAGCGGACACAGGTTAGAACAGCTCACTTGGGATATCAAAATAAGAAGTGTGATTAAAGCATTAAAGATTTAGAGGTTGACATTAAGGGATGAAAGGTGGAATTACTGTAAATATAAAACTGTTCAGCATTAAATGGAATGTGTTACACTTGAAACAGTCTTTCAAAGTGCTAACATTTCGGCATTAATTATTAATAGAAACTGACAGCTCATTTTTAATTTGAGCCTAATGACAAGGTTCCTTAAGAGATAAATACAACACACTGGCTCAGAGGGTTTGTGGATCTTTTGAAAGGCTCTCTAGGTTGTCTAGACATTAATCTGAAAATTCCTCAAAAAATAACAGTCTCTCCACAGAGGTAAAAGAAAAGTCCCCAACAATTCAGTGAGTACCAGCCTGCCCTCTCTTTGGGGACACCTGCCCCACATCAGCAGAGTGCCACTGGCAGCACTGCCCCTCTCTGCTACACATCCAGATGGACATGGAGAAAGTCTCAAGGGTGCATCACCAGCCTTTCATCACCCCCTTCTCCACCAGACAAGCTTTGGAAAATGTGTGGTTAGTTTTCTGAGTGCTTTTCTCATCAGACCACAAACATCATGTTCACCCATCACTAATCACTTAATGTCTTTAGAGCAACTACCCATCTCCTTTTCCTATTTGTCATAATTTTGAGTTATGTCACCAAAACAATGAGTTTTAGGACCCAGTTCTGATCCCAGCTCAGTATCCATCACTCAGGAGTAGTCACTGCCATCAGTGATTAGGAGGACAAGACATACACCAAAAACAAGGAGGGCAGACATACACCAAAAACAAAGTACAGGACCACAGGTCAGGCCAGACAGAAGGACCTTTGCTAAAAACTGCAATTTCTACATCACCTCCAGTGGTCCAAATAAACTTTTGAAGCATCAGCTATCAATAAAAATACCATTATCATATTCCTGCTATTATGATTTTCTTGAATTATGATATTCAATGAAAAAATGCATTTCAGATCTGAAATAGGATCTATTCAACAATATCTATGTAACATAAAGTATATTAAATCTTTTGTTACTAGAAATATTTGTAGTAGCACTCAGCTGCTCCTTTGGGACACTACAACTCTCCTAGGAGTATGAAGTTCTAAATAATCCATCAGGATGAGGGTCAAACGTAGCTCATTAGCTCTGGCAGGTGTAAAGGCTCATGAGTGACAGTGCACTTCCTTCCAGCAAGAAGATTTAGTGAAGATATATTGCCACTACATTCCTACAGGGGAGGTGGGAAATGGGGGAGATGGAAACAAAGTGGATGGGGCAAGTAGTGGGCAAAATAAAAAGAAAGAAAACAAACACCCCATGTTTTGGGATACGGCTGAGAAAAATTTTCAGAAGAAAGCAGAAGGAACATGCTGATAGTTTTATCTGCTCTTACTGACACATTCAGAATTCCTCAGGGGCTGGAAAGAAACGAGGCAGTTTGCAAGCTGGGCTTTCACTGTGCACAAGTCTGTCTCACAATATGATAGGAATTAACTTGTGTCTACAAAAAGGCAATATTTGGCAAAGAAGGGCACTGAGGCCATGAGGCTGTCAAATTAAAGGACATTCAGAGAAGAAAAGCACTTGTATACTGATTTAATTCAAGCATCAGGATAAAGGAAGGGTAAATAAGGGTAATAAGGAGGAAGCAAGAGAAATCATTGCTTGAGAATACACTGTGATTTCACTGCAAAGCCTGCTGATGTGAATCTTTTTGGGCTTGGCTTTTCCCTTTGCTCTGTGCTTTTGTTTTGCTTCAAAGGAATTTGTGCTAGAAGTAGCATGTTAGGAAGATCAAAGTTACAAGATGACTTTTGGGAAAAACATTTATATAAAACACTCAGAACTTGACTTCTGGTGCTATCTTGGAGTTAGTGTTTACTGAGTTGCTTTTTGGCACACACAGTTCCTAAGGCTTAAAAGAAATCTGATGAAATCAGAAGTGTTCCGCATTAGTGTTACACAATCTAATTCTACCTGCTCATGGTAATGTCCAAGTATTGTATCTGGAGTAATTAAAAATAACATTTGAACAGCAAGAATTTTTGGTTTTGTTAAGCCATTTTACAGAGATTTTGCATCGTCTCTGTCAATAACTAAACACCTGTATTCTGGTAAGTGCAAAAGCTGATCTAAGAAAAGCTGTTCAGTTTATATACAAAATAAAATTGCTAAATTCACCTAAATGAACCATTTAAAGCAAATTGCTTTCCCGGTACTACTCAGGAGTATTTGCCATTTAGGAGTTGTTAGAGAAGTATGAAATATACCTAATGAAATACACAGCCATACAAAAGTCAAGGCTTTTTTATAAGTCATTCTTTAATGAAAGATGAGGCATTTTCTTGTAAAAATGTTGCCAGTGTGTGTATTTCTAAAGCATATTAAGAAATGTACAATCAGAAGCAGCATGCTGTTCTACCTTCTGCTCATTTCCTTGAAAAAGTTCCTGTCACAAATAGAAATGGTATCTGAAAAGACCCAGTGAGTGCATCTTTTCTAGGAAAAAGAAAAGATTTCCTCTTCATTTGAAGATTTGATTCCAGGGATGACAAGGCAGTTTGCAATTTCAGTATGCCTCCTGATTTTTATAAAAGAGAGGAACAACAGCTTCAAAGGCCCAGCTCCCAAGTATGAAATCCTTTTGTAAATTTATCTCTTGGCTCCTAAATATCTGCTTTAATAAGCTGGTGCCAATACATACATTACACTTGTACATATGAGGGTCACATATAGGTCTGATTGTTGTCCTGACAGCCTCACCCCATTCCAGCTTTCAAAGAGCCTTTTTGGGTCCCCCCCATCATGTTTTACAAAGAGAGACACCCCCACCCCAAACCTGAACTGCAGGCTCCCTGCACCCCAGCACAAGGCAGCTCCCCTACGCAGGGGAGCACCCATGTTCTGTGCCATGTTTGGAGGCTGCTCATGCAACAGCATGTGTCAGTATTTTCACTAGCTCCAAGACAGGATTTAATCTGTAGTTTGGCCACAACAGATGCACACCACACAGAAAAAGCTGTAATATACTACCTACACATGCTGCTTTGAGGCGGCACAGCCTTCTGCACCAAGTGTACACATCCCATTTTATGACATTTCAAATAAGTGCAGCAAGTGTTGATATTGCACATATCTTACTACATCAGAGCCCTGTGACATCCTCTTGAGCGCTTTTAAACTAGAAATGTATGCTGTACATGATCTGCCTTGCACACAGACTAGAAAGGGTTCCATATTTCTCACCTCTCCTTCCCTCTTCCTAACCTCACGACCACCTCAACTGAACATCTATAGACAAAAATAAGGTGACTTCAAACAGACAAAAGAAATCACAAACTTGATTCTCAGTGATTGCAACAAACCTTGGCTTGCAGAGACTTGAGCTCCTTCCTGACTTCACCACCATACAGGACAGATTACCACTAGCAAGTCTCATGTGCACTTACAGGGCAATGCCTCATGCCAGGACTTTAGAAGACAGCAGCAGCTCTAAGCTCATGAACCAAAATCTTACACTTCTCTAACAATATATTCATGAATAAAACAAATGTGAAGGGTCATTCTAAAACCACAAAGCATTGTATCAAGATTTCTTATTATTTTTCAGTGAGATCCTCTCCCGTGGTTTTCTGTGTCTGCAGTGGGTTTCCAAAAGAGGTAAAAAGGCCTCAGTAATTATCTCCTGGCTTGCACTCCACAGTCCCCACTCAAGGCCAATCCTTCAGCCAGCACAAACCTGAGCTGCAGCTCCTGATGTCACTGGAATTTTTCTGCTGTGCTGCAGATGGGATTTGGCTCCTGTGGTTCTGGGGTACATGATGCTTTACTGAGACAGCATGAATGCAAACACAACTCCTTGTTCTCTGAAAGGCAGACATCTCCTACAATCTGACACCTGACACCAACAATTTGTACACCTGAAGGAACCATGCTGAAATGGCACCAGGAAATTCATTTATTATTGTTTCATCCTGTCAAGATTGGAAGATTAGAAAGTGTGCATTTGTAAAGAGGCACACAAAGGGTGGAGTAGTGGGAGTTTAGGAGGCTCTGCCAAGAAAGAAGAATGCAAACTGCATGTTTGGAGCACTTGGCACTAGGCCCTGCAAGTCTCTAGGAAGCAGTGAGACATGGGGAGGGAGGAGGAGATGAAAGCCAAGCAAACAAGACAAGCCTGAACCCTGAAGACAGGCAGGGAGGGGCACCAGGTATTAGCCTGGGAGAAAAGGCAAGAAGCTAAGCTCCAGCCTGCAGTGTTGAAGGACAAGGGAACATCAGTGGGAGATGTCTTGAAGACAGCTGAAATTTGGGGGTAAAAAATAAATTGGGATAGGACCTACCAAATAGGTGCAGAGGTTAAATCACATAAGAGGAGCTGGTAGGGAGAGAAATGACCATTTTCTTGTAAACCACAAGAATCAATAAAACAGAGTTTAGGAGGAAAGATGCTGCTTATAGCAATGCTGACTGAAAAAAATTGAATGAGACAATGAAAACCAAGGTAGAGCAAAGTAAATGTGAATGCCTGCATAAATTGGAAATCCTAGTACACATCTTCTTGGACAGCTGAGACAAAAGCCAGCTCAGCTAGTGTAAACTGGCACAGATCCACCGAAAGCCAAGGGTTCTTCTCCCAGCATCAAGTCAGCCTGTGATGCCTTTAGACTTCTCTAGGCTCCTTGTGCACTATCCCCCAGGACTCTATTAACTACATCACATATGTGCAGGCATACAAGGCTAACAAAGTGGTCTTACCACCAACCTTAAGAAGTGTCCATAAATTTTATTTGAGATAGGCAGTAGAAGTGGCATAAAAATATGAATATTGACTTTTATCCATTGCTGACAGATGCTCCCATAAAGAAAAAACTAAGGAGGCTTACTGTGTAATTGTTCAACACAATGATTTACTGTGCAATCCTGCAAAGCTTATCATGTAACTCATTGTGAAACTCCCTGATTTACTGTGAACACTGCAGAGCTTATCACAATGTTTCTGTGGGAAAGACTTGGCACCAGCTTGGGATAGGGTTTCACAGACCATTAATGATGACTGACAGGTTCATTTCATAAGAGTTATAAAAGTTCACTGTACAAAATCATCATGCTTTGTGATATTCAGATATTTTAACTTCAGTGCTGTATAAATACTCCTTACCACCAAGAAATTACTGAACAAGCACACATGAGACTGGCTTGGTTTACATTTCTCTCTCATTTTATATATTGTCATTAGAGTCAACCTTCACCTTTTCATGGTCCATACATGAAAAATGGAAACATTTCACTTTTTTTCAGATTGGACTGGATGAGATACGTACAACCCTTCAACCCAATTATGAAAAGCTAAACGCTTTCAGCTTCAGTAAAATATTTTCAAAATCATAAATCTGCATTTTTGAAGGCTGGGAGACGTGTTTATAAAATACTAAGTGTGTGTCTGACATGTCAGATAAAGCCCAGCATAAAAATAATGTAAATGCCAGTTAGCCAAATGTTTACCTGGTTTCCTTTTTGCTTGGCTGGGCACATTAAACTTGAACAAATAGGATAAATATCTGATTTTCATTGAATTCCTATGCTTGAGGCAGTCCTGATAAAACTGGAATCAGGTACTGACTGCTGCAGGTAAGTAGGGAGATACCATCAGGTTTGTGTGGCTCTGAACAGTGCCATGCTGGAACCACACAGAAATAGTAACTCTGCCTTTCTATACAAAGGCCTGAAAAGGAATGGATGAAAATACCACTTGAATTACATGGACAATATGTTGAAAGTTAAATGCAAAACTGAAGAGGTCATCCAGCAGGTACCACCAGTTCAGGCCAACTCACTGTCAAATCTTGCACACAGCACAGGACTGACTACTTGCTGAAGCACTTTGCACAGGCCAACAGCAATTTTAAACATCCATTTCCCCCTTCCCCATTTTCCAAACAGTAACCTGAGCTTTACAAAAGATCAAGTCTTCATTTCATGTGGCCACACTACAAATTGCACATTATTCTGCAGTGGAAAAGCTCATACATTAATCTTGTTATCATGATTAAAGGGAAGACCAGGAAATGCTCAATGCCCAGTTTATTTACAACAGCCTAGTCCATGTCACTGTATAGCACAGCCAGGGGCTCTTGCCTTGTGTTGTTCAAACAGGTGGATGCTAAGGCTTGCCTTCCTTATACTGGACAAAAGCCAAACCTGCTGTAGTCCTTCAGAGGCTTTCAGTGCACACTGCACTGTCAAGATGCCCAGCTCAGTCCCCAGGGTATCAGGGCAGGCTGCCTTTCCTGTTTCTGTCAGAGCTCAGAGCAGCCCTTAGGAAGCAAAATACAACCCTGAGAACAAATCAAACAGATGGGCCTGTGCTCATCTCCCACTCTTAGACCCTGTTCAGCGCTGATATGAAAGATACAAATGTGGCTCTGCTGCCACAGCTGTGACCATTCCTATTCAGTCAGGTCTGGACTTGGTAAATGGATACAGGCTGTAAAAACTGCTGAAAATGGCAGCTTGGATACATCTCCAGCTACTCTGTACTTCTGTAGAGGGGTTTGCTCAGGCAGCCCCATTAACAGCCCATGTCTCTTCAGGCAGTGGGATGAGAGCAAAAGCATGCTCCTGGCATGGAGACTCACACAACCCCAGGGCCATGGCAGAGTAGGCTTCCTTTATAAACAAGCTGAACTCACTACTAAGGTGTTTTTGGATCACACTGTGTGAGCCACAACCACAAGAAGAGTCTTAAAGCAATGTGTTTCTAAAAAACTCACCCATTTTTCATTGGTCCTGCTGCAAAAAAGCATTTAAATTCATTTTCACACTGTTACAAGCAAAGAGCACTGAGCCAGCATAGCCACAGAACTGCCTCAGCTTTCTTTTTTTCAATGAATCAGTGATTTACTTCCATTATTTATATTGGAAAACAGCAGGATTTCCATCTCCTGTAATTAATTTTCAATACTGTAGAAGACTGAGCACCTGATTCACTGACTACAAAGGGGACCAAAGCACATGTTTCAGTTTAAGCATGTGACAAACTGTTTCAAGTAACCAGGGCCAAGGAAGTGTGCAGCAGTATCTGCTGTAGGTGCTCCCAGAGCATCATTTTCCTCCTCATCTGCTAACATGAATCAGTGCTGTCTTGCCACTGGACTGGCTGACCTATTAAAAATGTATCTGGACATCCAGCTGTAGCCTGTGATATACAGTGAGCTCTGTTCCGTCAGATTGATTTACAGAAAGGAATATGCTTATCTGGAAAGGTAAAAATCACAAGGCAGAAAAGGAACAGCTGGCAAGTCTTAAAGACAAAGGGGAGGCTCTCTTCAGACACTTTTCTTGTATAATTTATGCTGTAGACATTTTACTCTGTCTAATTGCCCCATTTCAATCTAATGTCAGTTAATCAATGACTTCTGCATAGCATGGAGGTGAACCCTGGATGCAGAACAAATGCATAAATTTGGTCTGCCTTTTTGCAGGCTCTACTTACAGAGCCTCATCTTTTGCATTTGCTTTCTGGAATTGAAATTTTTTCTCTTTTGACTCATCCCCAGCAAACACCCACGCTCTCCCTCTTTTGAGTCACAGTGTTTTCATATTTTTAAATCATGATTACACTTCTGTAAAATGTAGATTTTTGAAGTACCTCACCACTGCTTTTTACTATTATTGTTTTATTATTCTGCTATTTTTATTTGGAAGGTCTGCTTCTCAAACCTCTCCAGGTGGTAAAATCCCAGATATATCATGAAACAAACATTGTGACTTTTTGCTTTGCTTCTGAAGTCTTGATTTCATGCCTTTCTTTCCCTTACTCAATATATTCAACCATACTTTTAAAATGAGAATATATTATCCCAAGTACTTGGAGGGACCCACAGGTTTTTTTCATCTTCTAGGCTAATCTATGTAGAGCAGTTGGAAACAAAAAACATTCAGAGATTATGCCAATCAAACCCCACATGTAAAGGATCTGATTTGGCAGGTGCTCCAGTCTAGGGCTTTGTGGGATGAAGCCCATATTCTTCTAGTACCTTCACACTAATACTACATTTAAGCAGACACACATCCAAATACACTGGTATATATCCTGGAGGAGAATCCTGCACTTATCCCAGAGAAGCACACTCTTGCTTCTCCTTCAAACTTGCCCTATCAGAATCTGGCAAAATAAACAGAGAATGTTTATATTTTTTTAAGGAAAACTGAGCAGTAGCTTAACTGAATGTAAAGCTTGAATTTGTAGCTAGTTATCCTACGTCCTCCTGGAGGCCAGATAAGCCTTGTATGGAGTTGGACAAGAATACAGGCAAAGTGACACTCTTTCTCATACTTCTTTTCTAAATGGTGGAGAAATGCAACATAAGGTGCTTTATTTATCCCATTTCTTTAAATGGCCTACATGTAAGTTATTCTGCTAAATGTATGAAACAGTGCCCCAGATTTCCTAAGAGCTGGATGTTTATTGAGGGGGTATTTTGGAGAACTTTGATTCATTCTGCTGCAAATAACTGTAGTCCTCCTCTTGAAACAATGCAAGCAATTTGGATCAACTCATTGTCTAACACTCCGTCCCAAAAAAGGCAAGCTAAGACAAACCCTCCAGCTCCTTCTCAGCTCCCAACTGTCACCACCCCAAATCTTTTACCATGGCCACAAAACACTGGATTCCACGAGGCTTATGTTTTGATTTACAAAATTCTTTAACAATAGCTTGGGTTTGCACAGAATAGGCTGACACAAGATGAGGCAGGTGAGCAAGCACAGAAACCCTTTGGCTGCACAGGAGCTCAGAGGAGAGCACAACCTAAGCTGCAGCAGTGGCAGCTCAGCTTCCACCAGCTGCATCCCCTGTCCCTACGTCTCTGAGGAAAAGTCTGGAACACTAGAGCTGAAAAACTATTGCAGAACAATTGCTCCAAGATATTAAATCTGGCTACTTTTTTATTCTCCTAAGAAATCTTGCCTTTCTAATAAGAAATAGGTTATAAAGACATGGGACAGGATAGGCTCCTCTAGTTTAAGTGAACTCCATTAAAGTATTTACTTACCTCACCTAACCATGTCTTCTCCCAGTGGGACAGGATTAGGACCAGCCACAAAGCAGCTGGTGGAGAGAGCAGGGCAGCTTCAACCACAAGTCCCAACATCAGGCATCTTCACAGCAATCACCAGGTGCCAACCTTAGGGGACATTCTGCAGGTCAGGGTCAAAGCCAGATATGCTCTGCAGACTGCAGCCAGGTCCATCCTGACAGGACAGCTCTGCCACCAAGCCTGGAGGCCCACTCACAGGCCAGAAGCTGGGGGCCAGCAGCCCCACAGCGCTGCTGAGAAACAGGAGATGTAAAGGGCTGAGCTTAAATCCTGAGTCCCTGGAGGGGGTGGGATGCCCCAGGTGAGGCTGGTCAGGGGCATTAATACCTATCAGCGCCTTGAGGCACCTGATACCTAATTTATTGTTCAATTAATTTCTGCGCACATTTACAGCAAAGTGGGGGGCTAGACTGCAATATACCATGTGCTTAAAAAACAGAAACAAAACCCCACCAAAGCAAACCCCAGGTACCCTAGTGAAAATATTGAGAGACCTCTATTAAAAATACCAGCTGTGATATGAAGCCTCAGAGGGGATATGAGGTTTTATTCAATATTTCCTAGCTGAACTCAACACTCTGCTTGGGGAGCTACAATAGTGCACAATCAAAACCTTGTCTTATTTACCACAACAGTCTACTGTATTGCGTCACATTGTTGCTGGTACAGAAATTATTTAATATCATTTTTTTAGTTGTAAATTACAGCTCCAAAATTTTCCATATGCTTTATTCAATACCCATTGAACTGTTATGTTAATTGTTCCAAAATAGGTGGAATTTGTCATCAAAGAACAGATCAAGATCCCACTAACTTAAAACAGCCTTTTTCTTCTGCCTGAAAAGAGTAGGACTACCTGGGGATATTTTTTCCTTTGCCAAAGAAGAGAATCAGACCGATGAGAGTTTGCTCATCAGGAAGATGTATAATGTATTTTATCTTCAGTTTTTGAGAAAACCCTGTGTCAGAAACGTGTATTGTAGGTGGAATAAATTCACTGCTGTATAAAATTAGAAATCATTCTGAGATCACATGTAAAACAAACATGGTCAACAATAAGGTTGTTTTAAAAGCTATTTGATTTGTGGTAACGTTCTTCTTCTAATACACTATCATTAGTATTTTATTGATCTCAAAGTTCTTGGTATTTCAAAGGCTCTCATTAAAATTTTCTCCAAACATAAGAAAAAAAATCTATTGTACCAATTATACAAGTGATCTGGAGTCTGTAGTATGTGTCGCTTTACAGGACAAAACAGTAGCAAAAGGAAACAAAAGCCAGCGTCAATCTTCAGTGAAATTAACACAATTTAAAGCTGCTCCAGGCAAAACAATGAAATCTGTAATTTATCAGCACTGGATAACATCACCAGGAGAATTATTTAATGATTAACTACAGTGGGCTGGAGCCTGAGGTGAGGCATTGGCTTACGGCTGCTCTTGGAGTGTGCTCTGCCTCAGAGCTGAACCACCGGCCATTGCCACTGCAGAACAAACCCCAGCAGGGCTGTCCTGCTGCCTGGGACCTGACAAGGGCAAGGGGAATATGGAGATGACCTCTTCAGCAGCTCTGCAAGTGTAGGAGTGCTCTGGACTGGCAATGAAAGCACTGATGCATTGGAACAGCTTTAAATGCAAAACCAATAAAACCACTCACCATAGGAAGGGCAGAAGCTGCTCTGTCACTGATGCAGATTTTATCACTGACCCTTGTAGAAACAAGACTTCACACCAAGTATTTTTTGCTATAAAGAACTGAAAAGGGGAAGGAACTTCAAGTTAGTATTTAATATTGTAGCTTAAGTACTGGCAAATTACATTTCTGCGCTTCATGGGAGCAATCTGCCACTGTGACTAAACAGATTTTTGTGTCAGAGCTTAATGATGGGGCTCAGAGTGACCAGGGGAAGTCATGGGGAGAGGTACCACCTCCCATGGGGTACAGAAACACAGACAGCATTCCAGAACGGGGGACCAACAACCTAGAAATCAGGAAAAGGGGGCTATCAAGCTACTGGAATCACAGAGAGGCCAAACTGATGTAACCAAGAGCAGACAGCCTTTGGAACGACCTAACATGATTTGTGGACACACATGCACCCCTCATCCTTGCAGGTAGCTCAGCTTTGGGCTCAGCTTTGGTGGCCACTGCTGGTGCCTGTGGCCAGCACCCTGCAGGGTCCCGTGTCCTGCCCACCCCAGCCCAGCCTTGCTGCTGCCTTGGAGCACAGCAGCCTGGGCAAGGCACAGAGGCCCATCCCAGGCTCGGCTCCTGGGGGCAGCCACAGGATCCCGAAAGGGGTGAATTCCAAGCAGCATCTGGGAAAGTCAAAGAGCTGTTGGATTTCCATGTGGCTGAACAGCTCCCAGCTGAAGTCTGAGCTCCAGACTTGGCCCCGGCCCTGCCACTGTTGCTTGGCGCAGGCTGCTGGCTTGCTCCTGGCACCTTCCAGCTTTAGGATGGGGATTCAGATTGTAGGTGTGTGAGAGACTCCACCAGGATGGAGCCAGAAAGGTTTGGAGCAAGTGCATTTCCTCTCCTGGGAGCAGCACTCTGTCTGTGAAGCTACGCCTCTGCATGGCTTTCTATAGCCCATGAGCAAGAAGACACCTAATTCCTTTTATTATATTTTGTCGCCTGAAGACAGTGAAAGTGTTGAGACAGAAATATCCTAGATCAACTTCTCCATCATGGTAATCAAATAGTGCATGGGCTGTTGATTTAATAATACATTTTTGCTATAGAGATGCTAAGAGTGTGTAAAGTATCTTCATTGCAATCCATTGGGACATTAGCTATGTGTTACCTGGGTCATTTTGTGTCTGGGTTCTTTCAAATTTGTCATTTTTATGCACCCTCCAAAATGTCTTCAGACTGGCAGATCCTTTTTCATTGTAACTTCTGGGATGAGCATCAACAAAGTTCTCATTGCTACAATTAAGAAAAGTGAGGCTGTGTCTCCAAAAGACGATTGCCAGTAATATCTATACAGATTGTACTATTCTCCCTCTGAGTCTTGCTGCTGATTAACAGGGTGGGTTTTTTTCCTCAAGAATACGTTGTTTTTCTAGTTTGCTATTAGCCTCCACAAATGACTGTGTGATGCAGTTTTGTGTATCCAAGCCTACAGTAAATGAGAAACATTTTGTAGAATTTTCTTTTGCTCTTGAATTTTTCAACATGCACATGGGATAAGAATGTAACAAGACTCCAATAGAATTTTATAATTGGATCAAAACACAGTTCACCCACATATGAGCTGGATTGGTTGTGATAGATGTCAGGAGAAATTCTAAGGCAATACTAAAATTCTTTTATTCCATAACTGCCAAATAAAATAGTACTAAAAGCCTGTAAGCAAAAGCCTCCTGGTTTGGCTGGGATTAAATAGGAAAAGAGTAATCAGATAGTGGATGAGGCATCAGTAAAATCAAATTATGTGAAGCCAAATGATACAATTGCCGTACCACCCTCCCTACCTCCATTTCTGTTTCAGTTCTGAACGCATTAATCATGGCCAGATCATTCGCACCTTGCACCCAGACCAGGTGTCCTATCTTAGGGAATAACCCAAGGCCGAACCCCCCTCAGTGTGTGCAGCGCGTCCTCGCAGCTCCTCTGCTGCTGTTAGGACCTCACCAGAGCCGGTCAGTGCCCAGATGGGAGTGGCCGGTCAGAGTGTGCGTGTTTGTCTGTGTTATTTACACTGAAGCTGAAACACTGACTTGCCTGCTTTCAAGGATAGGCAGCGATGTTTCCTCAAGGGTCTACAGGCCGGTGCCTGGCCCCACCCGTCTGGGCTGGAGGCCCCTGCTGGCCCCACAGTGCAAAGCTGAAGTTTGCAGGGACGCCGTGCATCAGTCTTGCCCCATGGCCGGCTTGTGGCACGGCCCCAGCGCTGCTGCCTGCCCGGGAGGCTCCTGGCACCGCAACTCAGCCTCTTTTCTCCGCGCCGTGTGTCCCCAGCCCTCGCAGTGCTGAGCCGTCCCACACACGCCGCGTGCCCCAGGCTCAGGTGGGCGAGCTCCCGCTGGGGCAGCCCTTCCTGCACCGGGAGCCGCACACGGCGCTCTTCGCGGGCGCCGCAGGACCCAGCTCCGAGACACCCAACGCGGCTCTTAGAGCAGAGGGGAGCGAGACAGCCCCTCCAAAATGCTCCTGTTTCCTCACGGAACACGAGAAGCTGTGCGGGAGCGCTCCGAGAGCAGCCTGGGCGCAGGCCGGGCGGCGGGGCCGGCATGAGCTCACCCTGCCCGGCCGCGGCGCTCGCCGGCCCCGGCGGAGATGGCGTCACCCCGACGTGCGCTCCCGAGCGGGGAGAACAAAAGCAGCGAGGGCGAAGCCGCCGCCAAGCCCTCCCGAAGCCCCGGTGCAGCCTTCCATTGTTGTGTGCAGTGCCTGGATTGTATGTCAGCGATGCAACATAATTAATTAGATTTAGATTAGATGAGAGTACATTAGACACAGTGAGACGCTACCTTCCTGCCTGTCCATCCCTGGAAGAACTGGGCACAGTTTCTTTCCTTATGCATATTCCCTTAATAATATATTTGTCACAAGGATTCTTCCTACACCCATCTGGCATATAGATATTTTTCCAAATTTGTCATTTTTTATGTTCCAAAACCTATTTTACTTCACATGCTTTCATAATGAAGCAGCAAAAGCCTGCCATAGCTTGATATATGGAGCAGAAATCACATCTGTGCCAGGCTGTTTTCTAATCAGATAAAGCACTGAATACCTGCAGTGCTTTTTCTTCTGGCCTTTGAATAGATGTACCTGAGTGACTTCCAGCGCTTGTCTAGCTTTGCATTTACAATTACTACAAAATACCATTCCTACTTCTAGCTTTCAGCTAATTTCAGTGCTTTAAAAGCCAAAGAAAAAGAACCATTAGAACTGCCTAGTGGTCCCCCGCACAATGCAAACCATAGAAAGTCATTCTGCAACTTGGGCATCAGCCCAAACACTCGTGCTTGAACTAGAATGTACTTTTCTGAAGGACATTTGCCCTCATTTCTCCTCTTAATGCTGTCAATCACACCATAGAATTTAGATATCTGTTACTAGTGAGGAGTGAAATGGGCAACAGAGTGGGGACTTCAGTGAGTTTGCTCTTACCAAATTTGGGCTCCAGACAGAAGGAGAAAAAAGAGGCGTGATGTCCCATTTTCACCAGCAGCACAAGTCTGTGGTGCAGAGAACTTCACAGAGTCGTAGGAAGATGCTTCTACTTTTCTCTGAGGCTTCACCTGCCTGGCTGTGGCCTGGCTCCTCACCGCTGCCTGGCTCCTTTGCATGCACTCACACAACAGGCAAGATGGATTCTGCAGGAGATAATTTCATCTGAAGCCACATTAACTCCCCAGACACACTGTCTGCTTCTCGTGGTACATCCCAGGAGAGGCTTCGTTGGCACAGCAGAGACAGGAAGGCTGATGGTTTGTGGCACTCCCCTATGCCAAATCCCGGGAGAGACTTCCTCCTACTTTGAATTTCCTCTGTTCATATAAAGCAAAAGGACAATCTGAGGCATTGCTCTCAGTATAGTTCAAAACACAGTTTGAAGTGTGAATTTTTCAATATTTGAAGCATTGGCTTTTATGATTTATTTATTGATATTCCAGGACAAGCATCACAGAGTGAGGCTGGCGCCTAGTCCAAATATAACAACAATCATTGAATGAATAGCAGTATTCTCATAGACATTTTGTCCATTACTATGCAGATAAATTTTGTCTCTGTATAATAACACAAAGCTATCAAGATGATAAGATCAAGCATATTGGAGAAACACTACAAAACCTCTACTCTGAACTGGAACAGTTCATATTGTTTCATTTCTGACAACAGCATGCACTTTATGAACAGAGCCTGGCTTTATAGTGGGTGTGACTCAGGCATAGGAGGTGTGCAGGGTTTGCTGTCTTTTATCCCTTGAGTCCACCTTGCAATATTGCTGGTATCCGTGTGTAACAGATAGTGTTGTGCACTGGGCTGGAAGATAATAAATAGATGTGAGCTGATGATTTACAGGAGGGTGCTTGGAACTCCTTGAACCACTGGGGAAGGGAAACTGTGCCGGTACAAGGTTGTGCTGTCAACCTCGCAATAGTTTTTCCTCTCTCCTGAGGGCAATTTCTCCAAGATGTAGCTTGCTTCCTGCCTCATCATCTGGAAATTCACAAATCAGAGGAATTGTGGTTAATTACTAAAATGGCTGATCCATAGATCCTTAGCTGTCAGAGCCTGGGGGGAGGGGTTTAATTGTTGTTTTCCTCTGAAAAGATTTATCCTAAAGTGATGAAATAACTCACATTAATGAAGATTGCAAATACAAGACTTCTGTGATTATTTCCAGTTGTTGCAAGAATTGCTTATTTAAAATGCATTGCTTTCTTAAGTGAAGAAACAGATATTTCTCCAAACATCCAGAATAAATTTAGCCCTAAAACATTCATAACGAAGGATGAATGCATATCCAGGCTACCACTGCATGTGATCTCTGATCATACAGTAGTTAAGTTTTACAATTACAGTGATTTATGGTACTAAACTGTGTAGCCTCATATCTGCAGGGGTGTGGGTAAAGGGGTGGAACTCTCATCAATCAAAAGACTATACTTGTTCAGCATTTGGATAATTAAGGCAGACAGTTAAAAAGCATGAAATAATATTTTTTAAAATGAAATCAGAATATCTATTTACATAGTGTTATTAAGCAATACAGTGCTGAGACACCTTTTCAAAAAGCTTGCCTAGAAATCCACTTGTTATCTTGCAGCACTTGATATATGTGTTCTTCAAATTCACACTGAGGGTATTTGTAGAGTTGTTATATAATATACATACTGTCCTCGACTTAAAAAAACAGGATTACAAATAAAGGCTGTCCTTTCAGTTTATTCCAAGATCTAAGCAAAACAAAAAGAAAAAAAAATTAAAGGCTCAAGCAATTTTAAAGTGCAAAATTCTGAAATCTCACTCATCCTATTGATGGTGCTTTTCTTTCAATTCACCAATCCCAGGTAGGGAGGCATAATGAGGGGCTAGCACAAGGGGAACTGTATTAATCAAACAATGTTCAAAAAAAAAAAGTTTAATTAACTGCATATTTTGTAAAAGCCACATTTCATTACTGTTTGTTAGGAAGATGGAAGCATGCACTGGAAACACTAATTCTAATTATTACTTGAAGTGGGAGTTTTTGGCAGAAGGTCAAGGAATAATAGAAGAATGTGTGAATCTGTGCTACAGCATAGCAGTAAGACTAATCATTTGAATACAGCCAGTTGCTTTTTCTTGGACTGTCTGTGTGCTGTTCAATGTTCTGGATGAATCTAACACAATCAGCCTGTTCTCTGGTGTATATCCACTTCCTGCTGACTCAGGGCAGCTTGCCTCTTCTGCCATTTATTAAAATGAAACATTCCTATTAAAACACAATTTTTCAGAGAGATGACCAAAGAGATATTAGTAATGACATTATTAAAACTATTTTGTTTAAAATGAACTGTCACACTTGTGTGTTGCAAAGCAACACAAACAAATCTATTTCATTTAGCGAGAGATTGCTTTGAAAAGCTGGATTTCTTTCTTTCTATTAGAAGGTATTGCAGAGGGGATGTGATGTGTGCTCCAGGAAACCTCCAGCTTTTATAGCTATTAGAAAGGAGGAATATTGTTTCTAGTACTCTCCATAGCAAATAATGTATAATTCATGGATTTGATTAACATGCAAATATGATCCATGGTCTCCAATGTTTATATCTCCTAATAATCTATTAATGGTTTTAAAAGTAAAGGGTAATAGAAACATTTTATATGAGCAACATTTACTCATGGCTGTCCGTGTTTTTCTCTAATTGTATAGTATAAGCATGTATAGAATTAAAACAGAAACAATGGAAATTAATTAACCTATGATTCTCAAATAAATATTTATTGAATATAAGGTCATATGGCCAATAATTTGAGATTTTCTAGTGAAAGACCCTATTATCATCAGATGACAACATGCCTTAGAAAAATTTTGCTAGGGAGTGGAAAGGTACGTGTTCTATAACTATTGCTTGAAGTGACCCCTTGATTTGGAAATAGGATTTGTATTGAGATTTCAGCTCCCCCATCAAATATGGAGGGGGCAAGAAACAAAGAAATTTAACATACATCTCAAAGACTTGGACTTTTTCAGTTCTCTTTGTAACAGCAGTGGATAGATGAGAGTTCACAGGGGTACAACCTTGTTTAATGTTTTAGGATCAGCTACTCTCTACTTCCACACTCTATCTGAAATATCAGAGTTGTCAGACTGAAAAAATGCCAAAACCCACTTCTTGCTTTGTCAGAGCAAACATACAGAGATGGCAGGCAGATAATTCCAGATTTTGGGGTTTTCTTCTACTCTGAGCACCTGCTGCTCAAGGTTTGCATGTTTTGCCTCCAACTTTCTGTACTGTTGCACAACCCCCCCCAGCTGGTACCCCAGCCCATTGCTGAGCCCCTCACCTTTCCTTCTCCCTCTCCACAGGAGGATCTGCCAAGGTAGTGATTCACTTCTGTATCAGAAACCACAAAAAGAGAAACAGCGCAAGACATGGCCACATCTGCTCTTTGTTAAAAAATACATTTAAAGTAACAATGCTGTAGGCAACAATAAACCATTTTAATCAACTAATGGAAAGAAACATCCTGTCAAGGACAGCTTTGATGATTTTCATTTTATAACCCATAAGCACTGGACAGTATTTTAGACCAGGGTTGAGGACTTTTTTGTCTGAGTCTGAGGAGTTTGTCTGAGGATAAGGAGAAAAAAATAATATGTCAATCTCCACAGCATCTCTCTATATTTCTAATAAAAAATATTCCTCATATCACATAAATATGAAAGGAATGATGGACTTCAGAACATTTATTAGCAAATAAATATAGGGCCTTTTTTAAAACAAATGCATATATGATGTCAAAGCCCTTTATTGTATGAGCTGTTCCTTTCCTAGAGTGCTGATTTCTCAGAGAAATGAGAACAAATTATGTAAGGCTGGGAAACGCAAACAGGACTTTGAATCAGCATCTTAGCTCATCCTTTTGTGGGTGACTCTGTGGCATGCAGATCCTGACCATAAACTTGTGCCAGTGCTTTAATCCTTACGTGTGACTAAAAAGGTCAGTCTCTTATCCCCACTCTTGTCAGTTATACCTCTGTTATATCTTCCTCCCTTTTGAGGCATGGAAGAACACTCATAACCCTTCCAGAAATGAGAATTGCCTGTAAGTTACTGCTGTGTAAATTTGGGAAGCTGGGTAGTGGGTCCACTACAAGAGAGGCAGTTCAGAAAACAATTTATATGCTATTCATATTGACCCATATGTGTAGAAAAAAAAAATATTTCTTTAGTAGAGGCTACCTGTCAGTGTAAACAACCACAATTGCATTCACAATGAAAATACACCAATTTTGCACAACGAAAAAGCCTGTTGGTACTTAGGCTTCACAGTTTGCTACAGATTTCCTTAATTAAATGAATGTAACAAGTTGATTAGACTTGAGAAGCTCTGCGAAAAGTCAGATCCATTTATACTGAAAAGTAGGACTCAGAAATAAATTATTCACAGTTGATTAGACTAAGACAAGCATTTCTCAAATATTTCTCAATACTTCAGAAAAAGCGACATATTGAACTCTATTTTACTGTGAGGCTCAAAATGGCAATTAACAGTCCTAAGCTGCATATAAAAACCAGTATGAACCACGTTTACAAGAACATTGTCTGTGAATCAAATTACTTTATCTTTGGTTTGAAGAACTTGGAAATAATTGCCAATAAGTATTCATGTATAGGACCAGTTTTTTGAAACAAGTTATTTTAATTACTACTAGTGTCAGGAGTATGTGTAGGCAATTTTATTAGATTTAATGTGTTTAGTGAAGCTCCCTGAACTGTAGCTGGTTTATTTCTGTAGAGGATGAAATATTTAATATAACTTTATTATTCTTACTTTCTAATATTGTATTTATTCCTAAATGAAATCCCAGCATTTGATGCTTTCTTTGCATTCACAGAGAATACCAGGATGAAACATAGCAATGTATTTATCCATCCTCCTGAACATCTGAACATCATGTAGACATGGCATTCTATAGACTCCACTTGTAAAATACATTCCTTTCAAGCTGCATTATTTAGAGCCTTTTCCATTTGTACCCACACCTGGACCCCAGCACAATGATGAGCGGAAGCTCTTCCATGAAAGAATGTGAAAAAAAAATAGAGAGGAAAGGTCCCCAAGATGGGAATATCACAGTCCTAAAAAATTATATAAATCCTCAATGATTTTCATTTAGCAGCACTTTCACTTCTAGCAAGATTTTTCTCAAACATGAAGTTCCTTGAACTTTCCACATCCAAATTACTAAGAAAATAAACAAATTATATCAGCAACTCTGTCTGTAAATAATGCTAAGAAGGCAATTCCAAGATATCCATACAGGTGAATGATAAAATCTTAGCATGTCTAACAGCCTTTCAAGTGATATAATTTGTGGGTTTGCTTGCGTTTCTGTTTTCCTTACCCACTGAGGCCATACAGCCAGGCCATTTACAATGCTGCAGTGACAGTCCAGCTGCCCAGAGCAGCTTGCACAGCTCAGGACACTCCACTGCATATGCCACAGCTGAGGGGTGTTCACAGAAACAGGCACTGAGGGGTCACAGGCACAGAGACAGGCACTGAGGGGTCACAGGCACAGGAACAGGCACTGAGGGGTCACAGGCACAGAGACAGGCACTGAGGGGTCACAGGCACAGGAACAGGCACTGAGGGGTCACAGGCACAGGAACAGGCACTGAGGGGTCACAGGCACAGAGACAGGCACTGAGGGGTCACAGGCACAGGAACAGGCACTGAGGGGTCACAGGCACAGGAACAGGCACTGAGGGGTCACAGGCACAATGCCACTGTCTCCTCCCTCGTCCAGGAGCAGACTCAGCCAGCTCTACACCACCAGGAGGGTTGAAGGAGTAAGACAATAAAAGTAAAACAACTTGGCACTTTGCCATCATCCACATTGTTCATCACCCAAATCCAAAGGTAATATCCAATGGTATTATCTTGAACATGTCAGTCCCATGCGAAGGTTTACAGACACCTGCAAACATTCATACTTCAAGGAACACAACAGTTATGCACTTTGCTGGTGTGATATAAATTAGCAGTTTCCCACTCTTCATTGCCACAATAAATCGACTCAGAAAGAACTGTTGGTATATACAACAACATCAAAGAGCCTGGAATAGAAATAGTGAATTGCAGTTATAAAAATAAATTCCTATAAAGAAGAGAGAAGTGAAAAGGAGACGAATGTTCTAATCTTACCTTCATCATAATCTTATTAGCATTTCTCAGTGAGTAGTTCAAGTATCAGTCTATACTCTTATGAATCTGTCTCATAAATATGTCAAGTGCAAAGTATAGTTATTTTAATAGTCTGTGTTGGTGGGCTATCATGGATTTAATTAAGAGACAACTAGTGTATGAAATATGACACAAAAGCACCAAACTAAATGGAGAAATGTTTTACTGCAGATTTAAATCAGGGACACAAAAGTAATGATGATCTGGCCTCACAAACCTACCTACATTTAATTAATGCAGACCAGCACAGACCTGTTCATATAGGGAAAAAAAAGAGGCATTAAAAATAATGATTTAAGCTATAATATGTTATATATAAAGACATTTGCATTATCTCCAACAGCATTATGTTATTCAGAAATGTGTGTTGGTTTGTGGCTCTTAAACTAATTTCCAAAAGCCAGAAATGCTTCTCCAATAAGAATTAGTAAAATGCTACTTTCAGCTATATGTTTTTCCAAAATGAAGCCTTTATTAAGATTCCCGACTTCCTTTGAAGGGTCTCAGAACACTCAAATCATTCTGTTACAAAATTGCCAATATTCTTCTAAGGTTGCAATGAAAACTATTTTCCATCCAAATCTGCTCTTTCTCCATCTTTCTCCATCTATTCAAAAAATGAGGGCATGCTCAGCACTGTGAGTATGCAGGATTAGATGTTTGAGCACTGCACAATCCTTCCTGCTATCATTTTGGTGCACTGCTTTGACTTGATAGGAGATTTGGCAAGATACACTAGTTTTGAGAAGCAGTGCAAGTGCATATATTTTCACGTTTAAATTCCTTAAATTCCTACTTACGAGTTTAACAGTATCTTAGAAAGAAAGAATCCAATAATTCCCTGAAACCATTCCAGTATCTTGAACTGATCTTGCAAAATCATTGACTGCCAACAACATCAGCTGCACTGAAGTTGAAAGCAAGGCTTACTATTGATTTGCAAGGGCACAGAAGCAGACTCTGACAATAAACAGTTAAGAATTCGCCTGTCTGGCTGTAAGAATTGATACCTGGGTCAACTACAGGAACCATATTTATACATGATTTTCATGTCTAGGACTTTGCTTTTTATTAACCTGATCCAACAGGTACTGGCTATTTCATGTTAACTTTTATCAATTAAAGTAGCTTCCAGTCATTTAGAATAGAATAACCTTTAATTGGTTGGTTGGTCTAACAGGCAGTTATAGTATTCAGTGATTTTATTAACCTTTTATTACTAGAGAAGAAAAATGACAGTAGCCAGAAAGCATCGTTAAGTGAACTTAGTCCTTACTTTTAGAAAACTTAGAGCTGTGGACTCTAGATGCTCTCTAAACACCATAATTTGGACTGCCAGGAATGTAATAAAAACTGTAAAATGACACAAAAATGAAAGTACTTGGAAGAAATAAATTCATAACTAATTTTATTTTTTGGTGAAGAAAACATCAAAGGTTTGCAAACTCAGCCTGGAAGGCAAAAATGGATAAAAGGATAGAGCCTATAGTTTCAAAATATTTTTCTCTTTAATGAACAGTTGAAAATATCTATAAATCTCTTCCATTATCACTGTATTTAAAAAGCAGTCAAACCTTTTGTGCCTGACATGTTTACAGTAAATCTATTATCATCTGTCATGTTTGCATAAATTGTCCAAAAGTTCATCCTGTCTTGGCTGTCTTTCAGTATTCATTAGTACTGAAGTAATTTTCGGAGTAAATGAAGGGAAAAATGCCCAGAAATTGAGATAATGCATAGAAAGAATGAGACTTCATATAACTAACAGGAACAAAGAGAGCTTTTTCAGCCAAATTCACAGAAATTTGTTTTTTTATTGAACTAACCAGTATATAAGTGTGTAATAAATAACCACAGACAATCAGGATGAAATTCTAAATAATATATGATAAGGTAGTAATATAGTCCCAAATAGGTATTTATATGGACACCTAACTTTTCAAATGGCTCTTGTCACAGGTCTGCTGTGAGCTGTCACCTGAATTTAGCATACCTTCACACCTTCTCTGATTGTAAGAATTACTGAGCAAAAACACAATGTGAGTCCCAGTCGTCCACCAGCTTCCTCAATTAAGAAGACAAATATAACAAAAATGGAGAGAACACTGACAAAGAGCTGTCATGTGGGTAAAGCCTGAAACACAGGACTGGCTGAAGCTCCTGTCTGAGGGGAGGCACTGCACAGCTGAGGGCCCCTGCCTTCCCATGGGACAGAGGATTGGGGTGCCTCCAGCCTCCAGAGCGTGTCCTGCCTTAGCCATCCGCTCCACACGGGATGTTCCCCAGTGTGTCCTGGCTTAGCCATCCGCTCCACACGGGATGTTCCCCAGTGTGTCCTGGCTTAGCCATCCGCTCCACACGGGATGTTCCCCAGTGTGTCCTGGCTTAGCCATCCGCTCCACACGGGATGTTCCCCAGTGTGTCCTGGCTTAGCCATCCGCTCCTTCCTGGATGTCCCCAGTGTGTCCTGGCTTAGCCATCCGCTCCATCCTGGATATTCCTCGGTGTGTCCTGGCTTAGCCATCCGCTCCACCCAGGATGTCCCCAGCGTGTCCTGGCTTAGCCATCCGCTCCACCCAGGATGTCCCCAGCGTGTCCTGGCTTAGCCATCCGCTCCATCCTGGATGTCCCCAGCACCCATGCCCTGCCTTGCAGTGCTTGGCTGTGCCGTGGATGTTTGCAGGAGGCAGCAGAAGCACGGCCCCCTTCCCATCAGGGAGGAAGGAACAAAACCAGAGCTTTCAGCTTCTCAACAAACACTACCAAATTCAAGAGCTTCCTCTCAGGAATAATTAGAGGCACTTTGGGTGGCATTGTAACTGGAGCATCTAAACACCTTTTAGGTTCCCTGTAGCACAAGGTAGTGACTTGATAAAAAGGGCTGAAAATCAAGGACATAATCTTGCTGAGTTATTCAAGTAATAAAGAGGTGAATAGGTAAGAAATAGCTGTATTGCTTCACTGCAACCAAAGGAACAAGGAAACCCAGAGCTTTCTAGTCTAGACTCCTATGGAATCAAACCCAAAGATGTGCAGGAAGAAATTTCTGGTCTACACTCCACACAATGTGTTCATTAGATTTTAAAATAATAGGGCACTATATCTCTTTGCCTCAGGGCACAGTTGCTTGTGATTTCCATTAAAAGTCTTGTTGACAGCAGGGTTTGTTCAATGAAGTGTGAACATAACAATGGTTTTACAGAGTTTTACAAAGTAACTTACAGTCACAGAAAGCTCCCCACACCTCTGTATCAAAAACAATTTGTAGAATTAAATATTTAACAAACAAGTTTGAGATCTACAGTGATTAAATTAGTGAGATAATTAGCAAGATATTTAAGGTTAATGTTTACAAGTAGGTTAATTATATCCTTTCCCAAATCTCTGTTTTCATTTCATTTGACACATGTTGCAATAACAGTGAAAGTGAGGCCACACTTGCAGAGGTGGCAGGCAAGGCAGCATGTGTCACCAAAGGTGACTAAATGCACACTTCTGAGGGAACTTTTCTCCAATATACAGTCTTAGAGCCTTATGTTCTTCATGTCCCAGAAATTCTCCATCTTTTAGGGTGAATTTGTTCAAATAACACTTCAGATCTGTATAAAGAAATGTTTTCTGCAGGACTTAAGGGATTTCATAGCTTTAAGGCTTCATATAGCTCTCTAATGTTAATTACAAAAGTGACGGCGTTTAATGCTCTGTGCTGGATTCAATCTACTTGAACAGCTCCTGTGTACAAGACTGTAGACCCAAGGCAATGCAGAGAGCTGAAATTCCCTCTGACTGGATGTCAATGAGGTTACTTCACGTTTATTGTAATGAAAATTAGAACAGAATCTGCTACAATGATCAGCAGGATGGTTGTAGAGAATCAAGAAGGGAATCAGGTGCTTCAATAAAGTTTTAAAAAACTATTTAGCAGGTATTTGTGCAGAGGCAACAGAACATGCCATGTGGATTAACTTACATAAAGCTATTCTGAAAACATGTCAAGTCACTGTGGCCGTGGGCTCTGAGAATCCAGGGAGCACAGCCATGCATGCAGTGAGCTCAGCTGCAAGCTGATGCTGTTGAAGGAAAAGGTGGTGAAGTTTTCCAGTAGCAGAAGAAACATTTTTCAAGCATCTGACCACTGTTCCCTCTTCTTCCTGACAGAATACATTTGTTGTCTTCTCAGCACACCAGAGACCAGGACCAAACCTCCCAAACTCTGATGTGACTAAAATCCCACATATGAGGATAAGCCTCACAATTTCCACCTTTAAAACAAGGTAAGTCAAGAACCAGATATTGTCAAACATTACAACATTTGATATTCAGATCTTATTTAGACAGCATGTGATTTGTAACCGCTACATCTGCCCCAGCATATTTTACAAGGTTTCCTCCTTGGTAAACATACAACATGTAGTCTGCTGAAGGCCTCTCAGTCCAGCCACCCTCCTCCAGGCACTGGCAGCCTCAAAAAGAGTTAATTTTTCATTCATTGCCAATTTTTGAGTCTTCAACCTGGAAAGACAGTTGCCTCTCCCATAGGGTCAGTGCTGCTGGGGGACCTGTTGTCACAAGCCATGGGATCTTGTCCTGCCCAGTCCCTCAGAGTGAGTGCTGTAGGCTGTCACTGCATAGCAAGGGGAGCTCCTGGAGAGGCTGAGATACTTCTCATTCAACACAACTCCAGTGCTCCCATCCCCTGGAATCACACCCATTCCTCCCCAGGAAGAGGGTGCTTTCTGGCTGCTAATGACACCTGCTTTCCCTCATGGTGCTCATGGCCCAGCCTTCCCTTGGGAGAAGCACAGGCCCAGCCTGGCCAGCTCCCCCCTCCCTCCCCTCCACTGTGGGATCACAAAGCTGTTATTGGGAAAGCAAAGCGCACTCGCCATGGCCCAGGGCAGGAGGGAAGCCAGGACTGTGGGGCACAACTGGATAAAATGGTTTGTGTAAAACTTTCTCCAGCTACCATTTTACTGAGCAAAAGGATGGAAGTCTTATCCCTGTCTAGGGAGGATGTGTTTTCCTATACCTCTGCAGCTATAGGAACCAACCTTCTAAGCAAAAGGAGACACCCTGTAAACTAGAAGGAGCCACAGCAGTTGATTCTTGGGTTCTGCATTCTAAGAAACTCACTGCACTATGTTGAAACTTTAATTGTTTGCTGAATTTTTTAAGCTGCAAAATTTTATTCAGTGTGGTTTTATTTGTTTAGATTTTGGTTTTGTTTTTTGTTTGTTTTTTTTTTTTTGTTATATTGTAGTATGGTGCTGTTATTTGATATATTATTTTATCATTTTGCCATACCATTATAAAACATTAACATGCCCATGCCTGCTGGACACTGCTGATAAGGAGGCTCACAAGACAGGAGCTGGTGCAAATCAGTCTCTGTCCTTTTGAAAAATTAGTTGAAGTAATTTTACATTTTTACTTTCCCAAAGAGACACTGCAGCTATTTCTCTCCCTTTCTTGTTTATGGTTCAAATCACTGCAATGTAAACATATACTTCACTATCCTACATTCCTACTGCCAGAGACAAGCCCTCACCCGCAGTATTTCAGGGGCAAGCACAGAGGTGGGCATGCTCTGGGCTGCACCGCATTTTCACAAGTGACTACTGTGAGTATACACACAAGTAGAGCAACTGATTTTTGAAAGGCAGTTAGATACCCACCCAGTAATTGTGTGCACAATTACTGTGATTACACATGTAATCATGGTCATTGTGCTTTTAAATGATGCATGTGCTATTCTAAAAATCCACTGCTGTATTACTAAAATTAATGGGAGCTTTGCCATCAATTTAAACTGATGGAGGATCAAACGCTATGCATTGTGGCAATATCCAAGATATACTGAAGAGCAAATGCATTTTTTTGCAACACAAATGCTAAATCCTTAGTATATTGAAACAGTAAAAGAGGGGTGGAGACATAGTTTTTTAGCATATGTAGGTATATATTCATTATGCATTCATTAATAAATTATAATTTTTGAATAGAGTTCTGGATTTGATTCAAACTACACTGACATTAAGAGAAAACCACAGCTCTGGATCAAGGCTTCTTCCTCTAATGTTTCCAATTAGCTCAGGTTATAGAGCTGTGCGTGCACTTGTTCATGACAAAATCTTTGGCTTTTGACTACCTTGTCTTTCAAGAGTTAAACAGGATTTGCAGTGAAGATGCTGTGCAATACAGTAGGTATAGTGATATGTAGTATTTCACATCTAGTCTTTGTCCATGTTCTAACAATGTGCATTAAATGTGCTACTATTGTCTCTTTTTCCGATTAGTTTACAGCCCTGTAGTTCCAGCTGTTTTATTCTGAAACTCTAAAACCCTGTCACTAGGGAGTTCTGTGTAATTGCCCATAATATGCACCACATTATCCATTTCAGGAACTGTGCTGAAAGACAGCAGCAATAAGGGGTTTTCTAAAGGCAGTCTGGTTTACACTAATGGATCTAACAGGAAGGAAATGCAATTTGAAAGAAGCTGATGCATATGTTCTATTGTTGAATATAATGTTTGATTTAATTATTAACTGTCTGTGATGGAAAGTCAGATCCTGCTCAGTTCTGCTTACAGTTTGGTACTCTGCTACCAGTAAAAACAGACGAGATTCAGTCTTAGGATTTAAGAGTTCTTTGTAAAGTACTGACATTTAATTGTGCTTTTATAAAATATCTGCTGAGGAACTTCAATTGCACACTTCTTCCATGCAGACTGGCTTCCTTTTATCAAGCTAAATATACAATATAGAAGCCAACTCTCTTTCATTTTCCCTTGCATAAATCAGGAGATTCTCAAAGTTAACAATCTGCTGTAATTATTTAAATAAATATGATCCAAATTGAGTTCATATTCACTGCTGTTCATGACCTATTCATTTTTATTTTATTTTACTTTCATGTCATACACATAGCACTGCAGTCAATCTACTGTATCACCGAGAATGTTCACAATGGACCCAAGTGAATTTTTAGGAAGGAGTTAAAATGTGCTGGCATGACTATACCTATCCTTCTTTTATCAGGAACAGAGGATTTGGCAGCTCATTTCAGTCCAATTCTATAATTGGTGTTTTGTGATGTCTAGTAAATTGTTGCATTGTGTTACAAAGGTCCCTAATTCCATGGGTGGGTGTTAACATGCTGTAAGGAATGAATTCATTATGGAGAACTCTTACCTGAAATTCCATTATCCTTTCCTCACCATGGTGACTCCTATCAAACTCATTCATATAACGTAATCTGGAAAGAAATAGGTACTGATGCGAAAGCTGTATTTTCAGAGGAGCTTAAAGGTAAAAAAAATCACAGCTCTTCTGCATGATTCAGACAAAAACAGTGGTTTAACACCACTAGTAAACAAAATAATTGAGCAACGTAATTTCAGTTTTGTATTTTGTATCTGTCTGGTGAGATTATTATCTTTGAAACTATCTTAAACAGATGCTGAACTGGAACTGAAATTAAACAATAGTAATGATATTTGGAGTGCATCCAGAATGCAGCTTTTGTTAGGCATACCTTTCTACAAGTAGTGCACACAGCATTAGCTCTGTGGGATGCACCTTACTTTGCAAGCTCCAAAGAGATTGGTTAATTTTGTCAGGAGGATAATAGAAATTAAGTTCCTTGGAAATACTCCACCATGCCTCAGATCCCTCACTGATTTTGACAGCTTAAGAAGAAGTAGAGACCCTGTCCCTGGCATATTTGCATTCTTGGTGTCAGCCAGCGAACTTCAGGCAAAGAGTATGAAAGAGCCATTAGAGCAAAATCCATTTCACATTTATCTGAAGAGTTTTGCTTGTAATCTCTTTTCTGTTGTAAGAATCTGAGGAGATTTTCTGAAAATCCCAAACATTTTGAATACTTTGTTTTAGAGAAATACCTAAGAGCTTTGGTATTTCAAAATACATCCAAGCACCTTTAGCCCATGGCTCCCACCAGCGCAGATTTCTGCTGGATCTTTCCTAGGTCAAGAACACCATAAAACCATTCATAGGCTATTGCAAGACTCCTGAAAAGGATTTCTTCTGAAAAGCCTTGCCAGAAACCAACAAATGCCAAGGTGTGCAGCCTCTTTTAAAAAGTTAACAACAAGCCCACAAAACAGGTATGAGCTGAGGTCAGCTCGTTTTGCCTAAAGTTTTCCCTTAGTTTCACTGTTACTCCTACTCCCAATTAAAAGTTTATTGAAGCACTTTGCATACTCTAGTGTATTGAAGAAGCAATTGTTGGAGTGAAAAGAAAAACTGTCAGTTCTGAAAATAGCTTGGACTACTCATGTGTCATTCTCAGTGTATGCTGAAATATCCAGAAAAACGTGGCTCACACTGCGGATTGCATCAGATACCGACACATGTATAAGCAGCTCTCTCCCCACTTTCTCCTCCTGAGGCTCATTTTTACAAAACACATGGTTAGAACTAAGCTATGCTTTCTGCCATTGGAGTAAACTACAATGGAGCAGAGCACAAAGGAAATTCATTCCCCATGCGTGTGTAGGATCTGTCTGTAGAGCGCAGTGTGAGAATTAAGGCAGACACGTGTAACCAGCACACTGCAGGGGAGGGGGGAGACAGCCTGCTTCATTCTCTTCAATCTCATGACCAGACCTCAGGTGAAACTCTGGATGTGCCAAGTGTCAGATCATTTGCAGATGACAAACACAAGGCTCTTGCGCAGGTCCTGGGAGCTCATCCTCCTATCTCAGCCACGCCAGAGCCCATCTGGTCTGAGCATCCCCAGTGCACCCCAATGCACCTGTGTGACCAATCCACCCACTCATTACTGCTTCCCTTCTCAACATGCAGCACCCTGCACTGTTCGTGCTTTGTCTCCATCCCAAAGTACCTCTCTGTGTTTGCTGGCTTAGGCATGTCCAAGAGGGGGATTGAAAAGGGTCTCAGTGGCTACGCAGAACAGCAACGGAATAAGGGTGGAAATCATATTCACAGGGAGACAGAACTGAACTCACACAGGTGTTCCTCCATGTCTGCTGTGACTCCTTCAGGCAGCAAAACAGGTGAGTTTGCTGCATGCTAATCAGGAAAAAACCATCTGAAATATGCATCTGCACATGAGCATCTGTGCAGAGTTTCTCCAAACCAGTTCTCAAGTGCATTTTTTCCCTGTATGGGCCTCTTTTGTACTTTGTTGTGCCAAGAGGCTTATTTTGTATAGGTGGAGAGACCCCTACCCACCAGTCATCAGGGAGTGCTATTAATATGCAACATCTTGAATGCATGAGCTGAATGACAAGCTGGCAGTGTTTGAGAATGTGTGGTCCAAGTTTATGTCTCTCCCTGAAGAGGCGAAAAGCCCCTTCCCGAACTCTCTGCCAAACTGTGCAAGAGATGAAAGAAAGGAGAACGGGCAACCTATTTTTTTGCTTCTCTCTTCCTAATACCTTGACATTATCGTTTCCTTCCCGTGGCCACAGTTACTGTGAAGGGCCAATTTCAAATACTTTGCTACTACTTTCAATGTTGAAACAGAACAGGACAGCATAGTTGTTAATTTTTTTTCTTAAATGCTTGTGGAAGAAATTGGAAACATTTATTATTCTTTTTATACAAAAATTGTCTTTTGGATTCATATATCATTATCCTGTCTGAAATGTCCCAACAAAAGTGAGTTAAATTGAGGTCCTGAATTTTAGGCATTTTTGCACTTTGCTTTTGGTCACACAATGTCACTATGCAAGGCTCAACTCAGCGAGTTTTTAAGCCTGGAAAAACTTGCTGAATGTTTTATGTGCCTGAGTAGCAAGAAAGGATACCAGCATGTCTCATTATGGATTAGCTACGGTTTGATCTAGGAAGAATAAATGGGTGTTTCTTGTACTTGTCACCAAGAAGATGGGAAAGGATGCAGAGGGAAGAGGAGGAATCAGACTGTCGCCATTCCTGGCCTCTCTACCAGCCTGTGGCTGTTCCAAGACATTCCGTGGGGCTCAGGAGCTGGACTTTGATTGTGCAATTTAACTGCATCTTCTAAGATGTTCATCTAGATCTTCCTGCACAAGAAATGTGCTGGATGCTGTTATGACATGACATGACAGAACCATGCTGTGGTTTGTTTGCAGCACTGGTGCATTAAACACATATCTTTGGCCTTCACCAGCTGTACAGCTTTGGGGTGATCAGAAAGAATTAGAGAAACAAAGGCCCATGGATTAAAACTCTGCTTCCAAGTCTTGTGATAGAAAAACCAGAAGTACCCAGACATGCCCACATGTATCCATGTAGTGTGGGAGCAATGTCTACCATGCTAGCAGAACTGAAACAAGCCCACCCCAGAGACCTTTCCTTGGTACAGTCACTCCCACTGAGCCCATGGGGTCAAGCAAGAAGCTGGTTTTACAGTGCTCTGTGGCAGTGTGGAGTTAGGATCTGCTTTTGCCATACTCGATCCCAGCTGGCTGGGGCCTCCCAAGCCATGAGCTCCAGACCAGCATCCCCCCAGCATCCTGGCTGGAGCCTGGCCTGATCAGCAAAGGGCTCCACCCCAGACTCCAGGCAGAGCAGTAAGGGGAACAGCAAACTGGGCTTTTCAGACACCAGCTGTTTCCCTGGCATTGCTGCCTCCCTCTCTGCATGTGCCTTTGTCATTCCCTGAATCGCTGCCCTCTGCACAACTCTTGGAATCAGTTAAAATGACTTTTGGGATGTTTTCCTCTTGCCTTAAAGGACTCATGTGCTTTGTTTTTCCCTCAGTCACAGTAGAACACAGAAAATGGTCTACACGGAAAATGTGAAAGCTGGTATCTATGTAAATGCAAGGTAATGTCAGCCAAATTAATTCGTTCATTCAACGTCTATAAATAATTTTGTATTCTGCATTTACAAATTTATACTATTTCTTATAGGGAATCTATTTTCTGCATGTTCAATTCATTTTTAACTGCTCCAACCATTTTTCACCATTCCATAAAAAAGGTTCATTTACAAATTATGCTTATCAATCATAAGGGAAATTACCTTTTTTATTTCTTATTATGAGATTGAAGTTCCATCCCTTTTTGGTGAAGATTTTGTAGTATCTTACCAAAAATTTTCGATTCATGGAGTGGGGGAAGGTAGGGAAGGTCAAATGCTGCCAAAGGCTAGCTACAATTATCAGCTTGAGAAAAAACCAGCTACAGTTTGTAGAGTGACGTGGAACAAGTACAAATACATAATTTTATAATGTTATGACCTTCCTTAAAATTCATTAATGCAAATTGGTTAAAATTTAAGTGAGTTATTAAGAACCCCATAAAACAGACAATCTATTAATGCAGAAGGAGCTAGCAACATTGATACTTTAAATTTAGGAAATATGGATTTTTATCAGCTTGCCCTCAGAATGAGTGAAAAAATTTTCCAGGATAAGAGACATCTGAGTGATTTAAACTTTAAGGCTGACATAACTCTGTTGTTGGGTGCATGTAACCTCCCCAAGATCACAGACAGGTGCTAGGTGCTAGGCACATGTCTTCCACAGAAGAGAAAATCAAAGCTTTGAATCATACATTCAAGGGTTTTTCACTGAGACAGAAGTGAAATAATTTTAAACAAAATTCTGGATATTGAATAAACACCACAGCAGCATGGATGGTGGCAGCAGAAGCTGGAAGGGTACCTGGGCTGTTCACAGCTCTGGCCTTGGCTTTGCATAGTGCTGTGTCTGGGATTGGGGCAATTCCAGCTGTGCCAGAGCAGGTGTGGGAGTGTCCCCACAAGCGGACGGATAAGCCACCTCCTGTGTGAGCAGCACCAACCTCTGCCCACTGGAGAGGCCATGCCTGCAACGTCAAGCATCCTTTCTCCAGGCACACTGTGGTGTTTTCCAGTTATAACCCCTCTGTGTATGGCCAATATCCTTACAAACATCCTGTTCCTACTGTGAGTCATAGTGGCTTTACACCAGCAGGCAGCAGTGGAAAGAAAACATCTCAGAGTTAAAATGCACCATCTCAGCCTCCTGCTCTACTGCCCCCCAGAAAATACAACACACTTGGGGCTGTTTTAATGACATCTGATAGACTCCACTTACCCTCCTAAGAGTTTTCTCTGATGCCACTATAGTGAAGAATAACCTCTCCCTACATTGTCAGGAGGATTTCTTCAAAATAATAGACATCTGAAAATAAAAGAATATTGATTTAGGCCATGTTGTCAATCACAGGAAGGAACAGTCCAACAGGTATAGCATAAAGGGAGTTTGTAACAAAATGTGCTTTTGTTTCTGAAGACCAGCAGATATATGTGGTTTTAATGTTGGTTGGATGGACTATAAATTTCCAAGCATTTCCTCTGAGACAAAGTATTTTGCTGGAGACAAGCAAGACAAGGAGAATTTCCACTGGACCAAAAAAAATTATTCAACTAACAACTTCATTAGCACCTTAGAAGGGCAACAGCAGGAAAATCTGAGCAATGTGCTATGTAGCTGAACTTGGCAAGCATCTGGTAACTCTCACCTTGTGCAGATCCCTCAGCCACTGCTGGCACTCATGTATTGCCCGGGTTCCTGATACCTGGCTGTCTTGAGGTGCTACTGACACAAAAGCCTCCACCATTTGGATCTTGCTGTGTTCCCGCTCATTCCCAGCAGGAAGGATGCTGCCAGCCTCGGGCATGCTGCTCCAGGCTGTGAGTAACCCCGGATCCTAGGGCCAGCAGGCATTTGCTACTAAAATGCACAGGGAGGAAGCCCAGGGTCTGACTGCACAGGCCTGCACAGACAGACCCATGGCATGGGACACAGCCTTTATATTAAACAGAGCTTCAAAGCTGCAAAAATATTAACAGACACCAAAAAACAGAAGCATAAAGGTCCTTTAATAGCCCTATGCTGCTCTTGCCATGAGCTCAAGCGCTTAGTGAGGAAGTGACCTTTACAAAATTATTGTTTATGATCTCTGTGTGTGTGCCAGTATAGGCACAAAGAGTATTCCAATTTATTTAAAAGGTTACATATCAAAACTGAATATGCAGTACAACTGTGTTATCACACTGTATAGCTTTTACACAGGAAATCCAATCCTTGAGTATGACTTCTAGGCACTGGGGCCAGATTTCTCTCTCACTATTCAAACTATAGATGAAGATGCAATATAACAAAATAATTTATTCATCCAACATTTCTTCTTTTTAAATTATCTAAAAATCACTGAGAAATTTCACCAAATAATTCCTGGCTTTAAATTACTCACAAATTTCTTCCAATAAACAGTATTTTAGCTTGCAAAATATTTGAACATGGAATTCAAAGTACTCAATATCCTGGCAAGCCAAGGCTGGTCACGCTGAAAAATTTGGTTGTCTCAGTTTCAGAACCTGATTCAATGTCTTTTGAGTTGTATGGTATCTCTCATGGTACCTTATGCACCGTAAACAATTCCTCCCTCCCCTGCTGCTTGTTGGAGGCACTGGCTCTGCCTGATGAGGGAGATTGACCCAGCACTGCCTTACCTGCCCCAAGCTGGCTCCAGTAACTAGGTGGGAAGCCACTCTCCTGCTCTGAGGGAACACTTGTGTGTGTCTATTTCCTTGCTCCACCAGTAAGAAAGTGCCTTGAATCAGCCATAGGGAATACTCTGTTCAGCTGCCAAGGTGAAAGATGAAATCAGGATACATTTAGCCCAGCAAAATAAGTGTTTACACTCCTGTGCACAACAATGGATGAAGCCACAAAATAAAAACTAAACTGAAATTTAAAATGGCGTTCCTAGACTGCCGTTATCGATGAGGACCTCTCCCCCCAGTGAGATTGGCAGCACAGGGGCTGCTAAGGCCAGTGCAAGCCTTGCTCAGGCTGCTCCCCCTGAGCACCCCTTGCCCTTGTTTGAGCTGGGGGAGCTCACCTTCCTGGCTGGCCCATGGTGCCCGTGGTCACCTGCAGACTGCCAGCAGCGTCTCCTCTGAGCCTCCCCACACATCACAGCTCTGGCCAGAACTGATCCTACTGCATCCATGGAGGGGTCAAGCATCCTTCCTGCTTCTCCTTGCTCCTAGGAACACAAAAATACCTGTGCCAAGCAGGCCCAAACCCCATTCTCTCCTCTCACTTGCTGGTGTTGGTTTCTCCTCCTGATATGGAAGACTTGCCAAAATGTAACTTCTCTTGTGCCCCTTAGTAAGAATATTATTTTCACCTTCAGTTCTTCCTGCAAGTCACCGGGCTCTAGATAATGTTTAAACTGGATACACAATGAGAACAGTTCTATACAATAAACACCTTATTAGATCTAGGACTTCTTTTGTGAAGTCAGCTTCTAATTGAAACCACACATCCCATGTTGGAGCTCCAGTGACAATCATTGCATGTATACCACTTTTTCTAAGCTACCCCAAACTATCAGCCATTGCAATTTATCATGACTCTCGTCTTCAATGGTTAAAAATCCAAACAACCACTTCCTTAAAGTTATTCTGCTTGGACATAGTCACTGAACTTGGCCGTGATCGTGGCCTGACAGCACAAATGAGGAGAAATTGGCCTCTAAGATTCACTTCATGCTGAAGTACAAAGTTCAATATATTTTTTTAAAAATCCTCAAATGGAAATTGGAAATCTGCAGAATTTCTTATTTTATTGTTTATTCTCATTTGTTTCTGCTTCTTGATAAATCCTGTAATGCACAAGGTAAAGGTTTTCCAAAGTGTTCCATCCAGCTAAAACCTTCCTTCAAATATGCAGTCCCACAGAACAGATCACAAATATCAGGCAGCATGATGTAAAATCCAAATCTCACAATTAAATATATCACTGAAAAATTATTTTCTGCAAGTATATGAAATATCTAATTGAAAATTTGCTTTTTCAAATATTCATGAAAGGTAATTTCAAGTGCAAGTATGCTCATAGAAAGCAAATTCACAAAGTCATAGGCATGATCAATTTGGAGTTAATTTTTGAATTTAAATGAATATTCATAGACATTTTCAACTATTCGTTTAACTTCAATACAGACTCATCAGCACTCATTTGCACCTAGTTTTTATTAGTGCAAATCAGGATTAAAAACACTGAAATCAAAAGTTGAGCATGTCTGAAAAATCCTTAAAAATCACAATTAAAACAGCCTTTCTTATCTTCAGAATGGTATAAATCTAGCTTTCTTTTTCTAGCTTCCTTTTCTATCAAAATTTGAGAATGATTTGTTAACTTTTGAAGTTATTGTTCTGCTGTCAGCTAAAGCTATTTATATGCTTTGATACTAAACATTCCTTTACATAATGGTGTCTCTTCCTCCCAATTCCTTAAAAATTAGTCATCTGCAATACTTTTTTTTCCACCTTTCCTAGGATTCAGTTTAAATGAAGTTTATAAAACTCTCATAAAATTTCCTATTTCAAGCTGATTTCAAATGCTACCAAGTTGAATATTAAAAATTCTTCCACTTACAAAAAAAATTGACAATATCAAGAAAACGGAGGATTATATTTTAGGCAGAAAACCTAAGCAATGGGAGGTTAATGAATTATTGAACAATTTTCCTAGAGAGCAGCAATAGTCATGCTTAGGTTACCTACATGCTTTGTGTTCTCATGTGACTGAAGAACTAATGGGATATGATAATACAGTAAAATTTCATTGTTTGAAAAGCTTTAGTCATGAAACTTTTTTTTTTTTTGCATCTTATGATTTATTCTTTCTCAGTTTGATGAAAACTCAGCAATTCCTTATTTTATATGTCTTCAATTTTATCTGGAAATGCTGGGATGACCCTGCAGCTGTTTAGAAAGATGGGACTATATTTAAGGTCATATTTTCAAAGATATTCTGGGTAAGTTAAAAGTATAAAGGTCTATTCTCCTATAAGATTCAAAATGTCCTAGTCTGTTCTAGAAAGGGCATAAATCTGTGACTATTTGGTTCTTTTGACTGTCTCCCTAACGTTCCTTGATCAGAGCAATGCACAATGACACACACTGAGTTGCATCACAACAGCTAACAAATTACATTAGAGCTAATTGAGTTTGTGCTCTATGATATCAAACATAAGCCTTTGCAGAAAATCTAACAATGAACCTGATGCCCATCATTCTTGAAGACTAACCAATCCTTTCTTCCTCCTTTCTCCTGGAAAGATGAAGAACAGATGTAGAACAACATCTCTTAAGAATGTTATGGCACTTTCTGGATGTCACAAATGCAATATTTGCAGTTATTGTTTCCATTTATATGGAGATAATTACTTCACTACAAAATAATTTTCTGGGAAGTATTTGCAACAAATGACAAATCTAAAAAAAACCAAAAAAACCAGGGTTCTCCTCCCCTTTTATTTTTGAATTGTTTTTCTTAGATTATCCTAACATCTAAAATCAATATTTTTTCTTCTACTTATTTTCTTCCGAATCCAGGTCTGGGCATGTTTTATGCAAGGCAAAGTGAAAGGCTTAGCTTTGAAGTCACAGAAAATTCACTGGCCAAGTGTATCAACAATTCATGGAAATACATGTGAAGGCATAGAGCAGAGAACGGGTACAGATCAGAGAAACTAGCCAAGCTGCTGCATCAGTTCAGCTTCATTTATTCAAAGGAACTGACAAGATACTCTGTATTGGAGTCTCGGATATATTACTTACAGAACAACAGGTCAAACCTTATGAGAAATTTCTGGTGCTGCCTTTTGAGGATGCAAAGCTCTTACTGCAGGAGGATCATCTAACTCCCCTTAGACAAGACATTCTCGTTCCATCCTCTTCATCTTTATTTCTTAGAGGATATTCACTCTTCTGCAATAATCAGTAATTATCTACAGTTCTGAAAATACAAACAAAACATGACATTTCCTTAAATCCTTTCCTATTATTAGAATACCGAGACAGTCAATGCTAATTGATTAGCTAAGACATGTCTTAGTGGAGGAAACTGGTTTAACACAGGTTTTAATTTCAATTGCAGAATTCTGCAGTATTCTTCCCCATTCAGCAGAAAGAATTTTCTTCCTTGTTCTCTTTGCTTTCTTATTCACCCCACAGTCATTTATTCAACTCTGTGGTTGTAAAGATTGCAGTAGCTGTTAGTCTACATGAAGAAACTGTTATAGGCACACCAAATAGATGATATGCAAATATACTATTGTGATTCATATGTTTCTTTAGGCTAATTTATATTTTAATGAATTTGGTCATTGGGAACTGAAGTACTTTGGCTTCAGAAATAGAGCTTGTTGAAAACCTTTCACTGAAATACATAAATTTCAAGCATGTTTTCAGCCAGCTCAAATCATTGTTGAGATCCGTTATTTAGTGAACCAACACTTCAATATATAAGACAGAGATACAACTTTTGTATAATAATCCATAATTTGATATATGAGAGATGGGGATAGCAGAGAAAGCCATGCCCACTGGGACAAGCTATTTCTGAGGTACAACACAGTTATAAACCACAATCTGAAAATTACTCTAAAATCACTTCGCCACTGTTTTGTTGCAGGCGTAGCTTCTTTCAGGAGATAATTCAAAGTAATTTGAAAGATGCCATCAAGATTGAATAGACAAGTTCTAGTCATGATTGGGAAACACAGGAGTGGCTCACGTGCCAGACAGGCAGAAATTGGCTGATGGGAGCACTTCTAAGGTGGAAGTGGTCAGTGTTGCAGCCTTGTGCCACTAGAGCTGATCTAAGGAAGATCACCCACACCAAAACTCCCACACTTCTGAAAGAACTGTAAAACCAGCAAAGTTCTGACATCAGCATGCAACACAGAATCTTGGTGGGAAAACCCAGAACTCAGGTTGGTGAAGAGAATTCAGGCATTAATGAAACTGCTTTGGGAAGGGGTGCAAGCCTTACCCACACTGGGTGTCACACTGAGTAGCCACTGCCATCTGAATTCATATTAAAGCTTTAAGGCATGTATTTTCCCTGCAAAAAAAGCATTGAATTTGAATTTTACCTAGGCTGGATACAGTCCAACATCTGAAAAATCTAGACTTCCATTGTCAACACTCAGCTACAGGAAATCTGAGCTTTTAAAGAAGCTCCTTGCACAACGGACATTTTAGAGCTCTGGCTCATTAGCTGTGGATTACCGAGCTCACTGCTGCTGGAAAGCCTGTGCTGTCATGGTCAAGCCAGAGTCATCCGTGGTGGCCACTGTTGGCTCTTTAAATAGATTACTTGAGTTTGTATAGAAAGAATATGCAGATCTAAGATCACAATCAGGAGGACAGGGAAAGACAGAATGAGATTAAGAGAGATATCACTAGAAAACCTCACATGCTGAAAACAATGGCAGTAAAATCACAATGACAGAACAATCATTTATGTCATACAAGTTTGAGAGAACATCGATTTAAAAGGTGTAATCAGATACATTTATTGCAAGGACTAAAAAAATATGGAAACTGTGAAAGTGAATACAAATACATCCTTTGCTGTATTTTAAACCAGCAGCATAGCTTTACCCAGTTAGAATGAAATCCATCTTATAAGAAATATCTAATTAGATATGGTAAACTTATTTTATTTTAAAAGAAAGACATTGATGACTCCTAATTATACACATACATGTTCTCTAAGTAAATTACTCATTGTCTAAGGCATTACGCCCGACATGTCCTTATACAACAGTGGCATCTAGTGGTCAGCGGCCAGGCTCTGCTCCAGCTGGAAGAGGGAGACGGTCAAACGCAGGAGTAATGATAAACACCAACGGGGTTTTTGTTTGTTTAATAGATCGCATTATTTCAGATAACGAAATACTATATGGATTATTACGCTCATGTTAATTACAGGCCCTTTAGCATCCTAGCAGAAAGCACGAACCGATTGATATTTGGACATTGGGAGAGGAAAGGGAAAGCCCATCCACTGCCAGTCCAATGGACACTAGGGCTGTGCCAGGTGCTTTCTGCCATGCTAGCAACACCGACACATGTAGTCTCTTCCTGTACCTCCAGAATTGTTCCCTGTAGCCCGTTTGGTCCAGGCTTATCATTCAAGTTGGGAGAATTGTTGCCGTCAACTGGGCGTTGAGCAGGGAGCGGATGCGGCGGCCCCGCAGCAGCCCCGGCAGCCCCGAGCCGGCCCTGCATCCCCGCATGGAGCTGCTCTGCTCCGGGCCCGCGCCTCGGCTGCAGCCGGGAAAGCTTCTGCAAGCCCCTCTGCTTCCTGAGAGCCACCCAACAGCACCCCGGTGAGAATACAGCAGCATGTGCTGCCTCTGATTGCAGCACTAGGGATAAAACACCCACTGGAATAAATAATTACATTTTACAGACCTGCATCCTGGAAGTATCTGTAATTAATGCGAAACAGAAAAAAATGTGATGTGATGACAACGTGTCCTAAAAGCAATGCAACACCATGACCCTGACTAACTTGCCATCAGCTGAGTGCTGCATTTACCAGTAAATCTCATTTTATGAAAAATAGGAACTTCATATTCTAGAACTAGCTGTATGTTCTGGATAAAAACATTGTGAATATGCACTCTTGCTATAGATGACAACCACAGGCGTCAGTGAAAGCCGTGTTTTAAAAAGTATATGCCTCTGAGATCCAATACTGATCTTATTGGTCAGACATGCAAACCCAAATAGTATTTCTCACTCCTCATTGTAACAGGCTACTCCTATTCCCAGAAAAGCCTTGGGGCTTGATACCAGAAGTCCTGAAACATCAGACATCATTCAATTGTCAGACTGGCAAGCTGTGATCTTGGTTATCTGTGATAACCAAATAAAATTCAGATTCCACCTCAACTCACAGGAATGCAGTACTATTTTTGAGAGTCTACAAACTCAAACATATTTCTGGCAGATTTGAGCCCTTATTTCTTAACAAATAAATATCATAATTGAGATCATTAAATAAATTTGGAATGTCTTTTTTTTGTGTGTTCTCAAAAAAAATATATATCACAATACATTAAACATGGATTTTCAGCATCATCCACTTATTACAACTAGTATCATCTTATATTTAATTTCTCCTGATCAATGACATTATGGAAAGTCAGAATATCTTGTAGAAATCAGCTGCTTTGTCCAGTTTTTTTGGAGGTAAAAGACAAGTCAAGGATTTCATGCACCAAACCTGATCTCTAACCAGTCTGGGATTTTCCCAATTCCCTGCTGCTGGGTCCCACTTACCCGGCTTTTCCTCTCAATCCAGCCATCCTGTGAAGGGCTGCACTAAGTCAGCATTCTTCGACTGGATTGTTCCAGTGATCAATAGAGAAAGGACAATGATTTATTTATAAAGCAGCAATGCAGCACTGCATGAATTAGTTCTCTTCTGGAGACGTTTCCCATTTTGCACATTTCCTACATAAAAGAATGCACAATAAACTTCAGCATGAATTGCACTGCAAACCACATTTTAACTGCACTCCTTCATTTGCTTCTTTTTAGGAAGTATTGTGTGGTTTTGTTGTTTGGCTGGTGGGGTTTTTTGGGGGGTGGCGTAGGAGTGTCTATTTATTTATTGATTGATTTATTTAAAGCTTGTTGTGTATTGATTTAGCAAGGAACAGGTAATAGCCATATCAATTTTCTCACAGTGAGATGTATTGGTAGAAAAACAATTTTATAACTAAACAGAAATGACTGATCTATTGGCTAGTATGAGCTATTCTATTATACATAGATTATAGAGCTGATTTATATAAATACCTTAAGCGAGGTCTGTATTTTAGATATGCTTCAACTACCATAGGCAGTATTGTTAAAAGCAAAAGGGCCACAGCAGCAGTATAACATACACTAGAAGCTGATATTTTGCATAGGAAATGGGATATATGTCTCTGAGTTCCTTATTATGCTGATTATTACATTTGGGAGAAATAACATTGAGTATTATTATGGCAGCTTGAGAAATAACAATATATCTGAATCTGCAAAAAATACAGCTTGTAACAATCTGGGCACACACTCAGTGTTTCAGAAAAAGTAAATGTGATAGAAAGTATGTTTTATATCTTCAAGAAGAGATTCCCCCCCACACCCTCCTTTTGGGTTGTATGTTTCTTCATAATCATCATTTTGCAATCTAATGTCAGAATGAAGCACAAAAGAGAATTTTTTTCCAACAATTGGAATTGCCATGGCAACACCCCAGATCTCAGATAAAGTTTGGTCCTGTACTGATAGTCACATTAGCATTTGTTTTTGTGCTAAGTGCAATACTGCATGTGAAAAGCACCTCAGTCTCTCTAGTTATGTATAAGAAGATGTAATTTGATTATTTCAGAAATGTGAAATATAAAATTTTGAAAGCTCCACAGAAAGCTTCGCCCTTAAAATCATGTTTTTGAAATGACACAAATCATCAGAAGAAAATTAGGTACGGCTATCAATATTAAATGCAGTTGTTTGCATCTCCAGTCTCACTTATGCTGAATCTGACTAACTGTCCACTGTCCCCTTTCCAGCAGCTCTTAAGTTTCCCAAACATATTGATCTACAGTCTTTGAATTCACATACATATATAAAGAGACTGATGAATTTAAGCAACACCTACTAAAGAATCAAAGGAGACTATTTTTACCAGACATATTTATAATTGCCTTACACTACTGCAAAAACTCAGCTGATGATAAAGACAGACATTTCTTTTCTGACACACAAAAATCCTATCCAAACTATAAGGCAACTAAAACCCCTGAAATTACAAATATTCTATGCTGGCAAATCTACATATCTATAAAATATATACATGCGAAAACATTTAGGATGTATTCAGGAGGCTTTTGTTCTGTATCATTAATCTGCAGGTTTGTAGAACAACCTACCAGAAACAAAACACAGAGGGACAGCCATGACCATTTGAGCTGAAATCTGATTCCTCCCCAAGCAGAAAACAAAACCAGGATATGCTGTCTATCATGGTAGCATACAGTTCAGATTTCAATCACTGTTTTTTTCAAGTACTGTAGAGCCAAATGCTGTGTTTCCAAAAAATATGATAGAAATATCTAGGAGATAACCATAATTGTTCCCAAATAAACTGCCTAACAAATAGAGTGCCAAGTCACTTATTATAAATTTTAACAGTTCTGATGACAAAATAAATAGTAGAGAATGCAAGATGGGACTGAAATTCTGTTGCAATAATAAACTTTGAGTGTAAATCATTGGGCAAATGTCATGAACAATTTTCTAAAAAAGCAATTCAAGTATGTGGTTTTGGTATACTCAAGCAGGTACCACATATTCTGTAATAAATACAGCAAAGAATGTACTACACTACATTTCCAGCTGGAGAGAGTAACTCAAATTCAAGATCTGTGTCTCCTTTCTCTTTAAGGGACAGAGAGGTAAACAGCATTGGCTAGGAAAGGATCTTTCAGAAGCCTGACATTAAACAAAGCAGTCATGGCTGTCATTGGAAAGACCCTAAATTCTAACATTTTATGAGTATACAGGGTCTGCCTGAAATACATGCTGGTGTTTGAAGTGTTACTAGTCTCCTCTTCATATTACAGATACAACTTCATGGATCCAGGATGACAAGCTTACCTCCTCAAATGAAAAACCTGACAAGCTGCAAACTGTATTTAAGGGCAGAATAAGCTAATGACCAAAGCATGAAGCTATGAAAATAAAAAAGCCTGGGACCAGATGCTGCTGGCTGTTGTGGGGCTCAGTTTCTAAGCACTCAGAAGAACTTTTAAATCCCTTTTTACTTGCCCCAAGTGTACATTATTCTTTACTGGGTATCTCGATACCTTCAATCAACAGCATCCCACCATGACACACAAGCCCTTAGAGCAAGGTGAAGATTCCTGCACCACTTTTGAGATCAAGAACCTCCACAGCTGCAAACTCCTTGGCAGATAAATTTTGCATGTCCTGGATGAGGTCCTGAGAAGCCAGGAACACATGCTGCACCAAAGTCAACTTAAATGTGATTCCTTTTTAGTATTTACTGTGGGATACTAGGAAAGAGAAAGGAACATTATGCTACAATTCCTCATCACTGATTAGCTTTTTTTCTTTATCCTATTAATGTCTATCCTGCAGAACAGGCTGTGAACTTTACAATCTTTATTTGGGTTTACCCCTGCTTTAATGCAAGGGTAAACCCAAATAAAGATTGTAAAGTTTTGTTCCTCAAATTCTAAATTAAGAGATCTTTGTTAGGGAATAGGCAAAGCATCCTCTTAATGCACATCATATTGCACTCTCCTAAGCAAAATGTTTACTTTGTGCAGGTAAAAACTGGGACCTTTCTGAAGACATAGGCATACTTTGAATCAGCTTTTCCACATTTGACATCGTTAAGCATTCTCTGTGATGTGAAGCAAAAAATAAGTTGAGCTATGAAATCTCAGTATTTTGGAGATCATGAGCTGAAAGAGAAAGCTGGGAGGGAGATGGGAAGACAGGCAGCAGTAAGACTACATCACTAAGCATCTGGTTTTTTCACACGTTTCCTTGCTGCCCTACAATTTTTCTAGGAGCTCCTCTTTGAAGGGAATTACACATAGGTAGCTGTGTCACTGGTACCTCTATCTGCAAGCATGCAGTTGTGATTTGCTTATGCAGTGCTGTGTTTTAGCAGCCATTTGAAAGCATGACTGAAATATCCTATTGCACATTGTGATGCACCAGTAACTAAAGATGTAGTCCCCAGGAAGTGCCATTTGTGTCAGTGGAGCACAGCTGCTCTGGAGGAAAAAGCCTGGGGCACCTGCAGCAGCCACAGGGAAGCAAAGGGAACCAGCAGCTTCGCTCTGATTTGAAACAGGATTCACCTCCTTTAAAGTATTTATTTGCAAACACCTTGCCAAAATTTTTAGAGGAGTCTCCATTTCTTCTATTCTTAATTGTTTATTTCTTCAGGTGCTTAGATTATTTTGCTAATCCTTCTCCATGCAAATAGATCTATTCTTTTTTATAAAGTCCATCAGTTCTTTTTTTAGCATCCAGTATGTTTATACATGGAAGTTACACATTGAAAAACATATGCCCCTTTTCAACTTGTTCTTGAGCTCTAATGGAGGAAAACCAGAAACCTTTGAAATGTCTTTCTTTCTATATATATATTTTTTTTTATTTTAGAAAAACATTACAGAATGACAATTGGAAGCAGTAGTTTCTGAAAACATTTCAAAGAGGTTTACAACAGCCACTGTATATAGTTATAATTATTTTGGTAGAGAGGCACAAAAAGGACAAAAATAAAATTCAAGACAATTCCAAACTCCTCACCTCCTTCTAATAATCAGGACTACATTTCTGATGACTCCTTATTTAGTAGGCTGGGCTAGGAATCTGCTTCTCATGCTGTCAAACTCGTGTGTTGTGATATGGAACAGGTCACTCAATCTGTATCTGCTGCTCTCCTTCTCCCTTCCTTAGCTAATTTATACAGTGAAATATCAGGACAGACTACAACACTGCTGCCGACACAGCACACAGAAAAATGAGGCATGATCTTTTAAATATAGTATTCATTATAAAACTGGCACTGGAAACATTTTACTCTTTTACAATGCAAATAAGCACATCTTAGTTATGGAGGTTACATATACAGATGTCACAAAAGCACACTTAAAGACAAGCAAATAAATGAAAAAAGAAGAATCTGAATGAAGATTAAATTTCAGGGGGTAGAAATCTGATCATGAAGGACACTTTCTGCACAGTGCATAATGGAGGGTACAGTATATTCTTTTTATATTCCTCAAATGTGTACATTTTCAGTGCATACAGTTTCAGCAATTAGAAAAGAAATTTGGATGTTAGAGTTTACATAAATAACAAAAACCATCAACATGCCTTTTTCTTGTGATATTTTTTCTTTTTATCAGCTTTATAATTTTTTTAATTTCCTTTATACTATCTCAAGATATTAAAGTCCAAATCACCTAGCTATATCACTGGCAAAATAAGTCATATGTCATGCTCAATTTTAGAGTCATTAGCTATCATAGACACTGTCTTATGCAGTAGAGTTAAAAAACCTAGAGAGAGAAAGACAGAATATATCTGAGGGTAAAAAGCCTCTGTGGGTGTTGATGGGAGTATATGGAAGAAACTAGCAAGAACAGTGGATAATGGAAGATTGCTAGTGCAGGTAGTGGGCTTATCTATATGACAAATTGATGAAGAATGAGGAGGAAAACTATGTTGATTTAATGCTGGCAATTTGAAGCATAGGCTGCACAGCTGTTTCAGACAGAAATACTAAGATAAATTCAGAAGCAACCCCTGCTCTGACAGATTAATAAAAGACCAGGAATTATTTGAGCTTCTTAGAGGAAGGGATCACTAAAGAGCCCTTCAAATACCCAAGATATTGCACATAAGAATAGAAGAACAGCTCATCCAGCCTTTGCCTGTCTGTTATCAAGAACATGCTTTAAACTGAGAGTCAAGCTTTTCCAGCAGACATGAAAAAATACACACCACAAGTGAAAAAGTAAAGAACAAAGTGAACACTTGCTACTGATACAATTTTAGGGAAAAAAGTCATTGGTAGAACCTTCAAACAGGCTACCTAAAAAAAGGCTTCTCTAACATAAATTTTTAAAAAAGCTGTACTGGGTCTTCTGTTTCACCTTTTTTCTCAAAATCATTGCTAGCAATAGGACCATTTATCCAGGTGAAGTGAAGATACAGCCTTTTTACACTTCAAAAGTCAGACAAACCAACTCCATGTAAACATTTTCCCCAATGCTTCAAACCTGCCTGTGGACACTGAACTCTTCATTCTCTGGTCAAACACAAAAGGGCTCCTTCCCCTGGCTCTGCCAGGAGCATACTGCGTGTCCAGCATGCTCACTGCTGGCAATGGAAGCCTACACAGTCGCTTCAAACATATTTTAGCACATTTTACTAAACAGCCAGCCATGCTTCTTAGCTGAATTTCCGGCAGTTTGATTTACTGGCATTATTGTCCAGTTCCAGACCACCCAGAACTATCAGAAAGGTTATACTGCATCAGCAGCCTTCCACTGCTCTGAGCCAGAGCCCTTGGAAAAATTATATGGATTAATTCACAAACCAAAGGATCAGAACTGAGAGTTAGCTCTATGTTAGGAGAGAAGGTGCCTATGGAAGAATACTTCAGAAGTGTTAAGACTGCAAGGTAGCATTTAAAAAAGCAAAAAACAAGAAACCCCAAACCAAAAGTAAGTAGCTTTGGTATCCCTCCCCTGCTCCCTCAAAAGAAGGGAATACTTCAGTATGATGGCTCACTAATGAATTATTCACAGAAAGGTAGGGCTTTCTTTCCCAGAGGTTACAGCAATGTCAAGTGAAAACATGTCAGTCTGCCAAGAAACACCAATGGTGTGGAATATTTCAACAGAAGGTGACACAATCACCCCGCTAATGATGTGAGCTCTTTTGGTGCGTGTATCTGAATTACATTCCTATAAAGGATGCCAGACATTACCAATAGTTTCATATTTAATTTTGGGAAATTTTAAAGATTAACAAGCTCCTCTGAGCAAATTCTAAAGCCAGGTTTTATTTTTCATTTATCAGCATTGCCTAAGCTTTTTATTCATCACACAGTCCTCTTCCAGCACTCTTCAGAGAGAATAAGCACTCTAGGTAATAATTTTAATACTAAAATTACCTAATGTAAAAATGCCCACCTCTATCTCATCTCAGTTCTGGAAAGAACTTCTCAAACTTCAGTTCAACAGGCAGTCCTAAACTGTGGGGAAGACCACAGGTCACAAAATGTGACTTTATCCCTGATATTTGGGTTAAGCCTATTTTTCTTACAGTCTCTGTAGATATGGTGGAACAAATGTGGTATTTAGGATGCTTTTTGTCAAGCTGTTGGTTCTGATGGTCAAGAAGAAAATTCCTTTGTCAGGAAACCTATTGGTAAAAGATCTGTGGGTCTTTTCACCTCTTAAATAAAATTTAGAAATAAATTTAATTTTTCTGAAACGATTACAATTCACAATTTATGCCTAGTGCTAGTAAGAGGTCTAAAGCCCTTACCTTACGGGACAAAATTTGAAATTCATCCAGTGGACTTGAATCTTATGGAAAAATATTTGTAGACTCAAGTGTGTTCTTCACAATCTCTCTCATCCTCAAGAAGAAAGTCAAGATCATTTCACAGAGTTCACTGCACTCATAAGTCAGTGGGAGGGGAATCTCACAAAAACTCCACAATCTCTGTTCTGCACCTATATTAAGTTTTGGTGCATTGTATGAGACAATTTTAGCCTATAACTGAAATTCATGTTTATGCAAATCTAGGTCTGCCCAGTATGCATGAAAATTAAGTTACAGGCAAGGAATTAAGAATAATTTCTAGACTGAGCCATGTTCAGACACAAAAAAAAAAGTCTAATACTACTTAAAGATCCAAATTGTACAGAAGTGTTCCAGCCCAAAGCTGGGGTAAAGTGGCCCCTAAGAACACGTGGTGTCTGAGGAGGGGTGTGTGGGTGTGGGGGTGTGCACTGCCTGCAGCACTGCCATCCTGTGATAGCCCACGCTCAGAACCAAAGCTGCAATCAGTCAAGCATTTATTTGCAGCTACAGGAAGGATTTCCTTTACAAGTTGCTCTCAAGCCTCAAGGTAGGACTAATGCACCCAATAACCAGTTGGGTCATTATTCCTGCTCCCTAATCACTGTGTATTTGCTGCCATATGGTCAGGTATGAGACTTCACGAGCCAGTATCTTTCTGGCCAAGGAACTGTTGGTCACCACCCTTCACTCCACCAAACTGCTTGGATCTCAGTTGCAATTGTTTTTATTAAGATTGTGGACTTATTCCTACTATGTAACCTCCCTTTCTCACCATAATCAGCATCAATGCCTCCAATGAACACAGAATAAAAGATTTCCTTTTTTTTAGAGCAATACATTTAATCCCTGAACAGTGACTACATGTTTTTCTTAGGAGTTTGTTTCTGAAACTGCTTAAGGCTAATTAATTTTATCATGTTTAATATCCAGTCCAAGGTCTAGCTCTGCTTGACTTTAATTCACCTTACTCCTATCTTTCTCTAACTCTTTTGCATACATTTCTAGGCCTGTCAGTCCTTTCTGCAATCTTTTTACATTCTGCTAATTTACCTTTGATTATGTGGCTATTGATCCAGTTACATTATTTCTACAATGCTTCTTTCTTTTTTCCAGGTATTAATACCATAGAGTGTTAAAGCTTTTGAATAAGGAAATTCCAGACCTTTTCCATGTTTAAGTTTCAGGGCTTCTTTGGTAGATTGATTCACATCTGTAGAGTATTGAGCTTTGAAATCCTCAGTTACATACAGATTTTTTTCTTCTTGTCATTTAATTTTATCCAAATCACACATCATACATTCTTCAATCGGCTCATCTAGAATATCTTCATTACTTAAATGAAACCTTATTGATGAAGTGAAAAAACTGTCAGCTATTATCAGCAGAAATAACCAGTACTATCAGCATTTGTTCTCCAAGCTATTCTGAAGAAGTTAAATACTTCCATATGCAGGGCTGCCCACCCATCTGGTCACAACTCCTAGTAGTACTTAAAAGCTTTAACCACGCACAGAATGTTAAAACATAAAATGCTTTAAAAAGATCCCTTTTAATATGCAAATTCAACCCTACAATATCCTACAGACTCACCAAACTAATAGACTTCTGCTATCATTCTCTGATTTTGAGGTTTTTTGTTTCAAAAGACAGCTACACTAGAGCTATTGACAAGAATTCATGCAATTCTACCTTTTGTGATGAGCACATCAGATTTCTCACCTGTGGTTCCACAACACGCCTGCAATCCGTCTAACACAGAATCATCAAGGTTGGAAAACCTCCAAGATCATCGAGTCCAGCCTTTGCCCTAATGCACCACGCCCACTAAAGCCTATCTCAGTGCCACATCCCCTCATTTTCTGAACTGTTTCTGCTCATTGTCAGCTCCATCATCACTGGAAAACACTTGAACTGACTTTTGCTTTTAACAGAAGGTAAGTTGGGCAGTCCAAAAATCTGTCTTACCCCGTTTCTTGGCTTCGGACCCATTATGTCCATCATGCCAACTTCAGCCCCCAGAGGCAGATTACCAAAAATATTTCCTATTCCCAGCTTCTTCAGTATGCAGCAGTTCATGCCATTATCTACCAGAGAATTTGTATCCATTCTGCTCTGCATTTGGGTTACCTAAAAACTGACTGATTCATTTTTTAAATAGACATAATTTTGTTTAAAAATCATTTGCATTTCAGGCCATACTTTTACTGGAGACTCACTCCTCCAGTAACATGCTGATCTGCATGTTACTACATTACCTGGTTTTTTTTGTACTAAAAACAATGAGCAAAAAATTATTAATTAATTAGATTACACCTTTTAATAAATTTCATAAACATGGGATTGTTGAAACCTTTTTTCATCTGGGTTTAAGTTCATAACTTCCATGTTTGCTTTTATTGCTGCCTTTCACCTCCTTTCCTTACTCCTAGGCATGTTTCTGTGTTCCAGTGTGCATGTAAAATTAAAGCATCCTAAAAGCAGCAGCATCTTTTCATGGAAACCTTCAGCTAATTTGTTGTCTCGTGAATAATCTGAATTGGTTTTGCTAAACCCCAGGAATTAGGAATCTTCTTGGGGGATGCTCCTAAGGCCCTCAAAAGGCACAGAGACATCGAAGGAGATTTGTTGCTCCAATCTACTCAATGACTCTTTTTAGCAGAGGGAATAGCTAGAGGGAAGAATGGCTGCAGCATTATATACAAAACACTTCTGTATTGCCTTATCAGCATGGAGCTTCGAACACAATCCATACTGCTTGTAGGAAATTATATGAGATATTTTTGGTGGAATGGGAGCCAAATGTAAGTCTTCCAAGCCTTGTATCGTTCCTCCTGGTGGCTTGGAGGGCTTTCTGAAACACAGAGGTACAAATTCACATGAAGGCACTCCTAAAGTATTCCAGCCTTCTAAAGAGCTGGACTAATTCCCAGCTGCTTCAAAACCAGATGAGTTTAATCACTGAGACCCTTCCCCCTACACTCAGCTATTGAGTCTGGCCTCAACAGAGTTTGCCCAGGTAAGATATAGTCTCAAAGGTGCTAGAATGGTTGAACTGGAATGTCTCTTAAACAAAACCAAAGGTGCTTTCAGAGATGCTGCACATTGAAAATTTACCCTTTCCAAAAGTTGTGCCCTGTTCATTGCTTTTTTTCCTCATGTGTATCACATGAGAACAGAAAAATCTCAAATTCTAGTCTGTTTCAATAGTTTCATATACAGTTTAGAAATGTGAACAATTTGGTAGCGTAAATCATTAAGTCAGTTTGAAGAGAAATTTTTGCAGACCACCAAAACAACTATTATAGTATATGTGGCCACAGGCTGAGAAATGCAATCTAGCAGATGGTCATTTGCTGTCTTAAGTGATAGGGCATATAGAAAAGAAAATATTATTCTGCTAATGCTTCAGAAGCTCAACAAAGCCAAAAATAGTATGCAACCTGGCTTTGTGGATTAAAAAAAAAGCACAGTTACATACTTATGGCAGAAGGAACTGACCTCTCTGATTTCTGAACTTTGTTTCAGAGTGTGGAGTAGGTAAAGTGTAAATATTGTGGTAAATGCCTCTTAAGTTCTCATATATTCTTTCCTATAGTCTTCCTTTTTGAAGTCTACAGCATCCTTCTAGCAATTGCTTATCAGAAAGATGAATAAAGAAGAGAAATTTGATGTATTTAAGCTTTCATGTAATAAGATAGGGATTAATTCCTAGGAGCTGGGGAGGTACACCTACTCTCCCCTGCAGTTTCATCTTGCCTAACAGCTTTTTTCTTTCTCTCTGTGGTAAACAAGTACCAATCCTAGCTGCAGAGCTCACTGCAACTCGCCAGAACACAATATTTCAATGCCACAGTCTATCCACCAACCTCATTTTAAACAGAAGTTCTCTAGCAAATCCACAGGGTCAACATTATCAGTGCCTTGATATCACATCATCCCTAAGTGGAAAATCTGCTGGATGTAATAATGACCTAATTAATCCCATTGTTTTCCCTCTAAGACACAGACCAATCTGGTCTCTTTCATTTTCTCACAAAAGAGAAAACTGCAGGAAGCAAATGACTGCTTGTGTTGCCACTGTAAATCACATCTGCTGGAATACTTCCTTCCCATCTGATCTAGAGCTCTTGCAGCTGCAGTCTGACCATACTGTCCAAAGTCACTCTATTCTTGGACTACATCATGGTATAAAGTCTTGAAATTTGTTTCCCTTGCTATTCTTTTCTAGAATTTGGCAATAGTTCTTAGTATCTGAAGACAAATACTTCTCAGTTTTCAAGACACAGAGCCTCCAAAATTGTACACAATGCAAACACACTAAGATATGCTAAGAGGAAACTTAAAAACTCCAATCTACAAAATTACTGAATCTGCTCCCCTGTGCACTTGTGCTCATGCATACATTTGCTATATAGCATTCCCACCAGACACACCACAAACCTTAGCTAATCCCAAGCATGTCATGCAGTGGTGAGGGAACAGACAATAGCTGGTTTGTTGCTTTTTATGTGTTCTGAGCAATGGGAAATACTCTGTCATTTGACTGTCCCCCAGAAGCAACAGATTATTTTTAAATCATGAAGACATTTGGGGGGGGTTAAATATAAAATTAGGGCACATGAGTAGAACAGTTGTCTACTATACTGCTAGTTTTATATGTATGTATCCTGGCAGGAAAATTTTGAGGTTTCCTGTGAAGTTTTACCTAAGGGGTAAGAGATTTACTTAAGGCACAGTATAAAAAACATTAATTCTTCTCTAAGTCCATCTTAGCTCTTTTTGAGATTTAGGCATCTCTTTTAACGATGTTGAAACTATTTTGAGCTATTTAGCAACTTCATAATAAATAAAGTTAAGAGAGGAAGAGGATGTCAAAGGGAAGAAGAATCTTAGACCAACTGCCAAGTTTTCCCACAAGGGCTTTTCCACATTAATCTTTGATAAAAAAACTGTCCTCAAATGGGAGCTGTGTGAACACAGCTGTTCCCATTTTAAACTTGACATCTATGCTGGGTAAGCTCAGTGCTCACAAAGGACCCCAATATTACTCCTTTGTATTGTTTAATTATTCATATGCCTGCTTCCCTGACCAATCAGATTGTCTGATAAGACACATTGTTCTTTGGTCACTTCAGAGCCACACCAGTTTCCAGCCTTTCAAACAACCTCCACTATCAACTGAAATTATCATTTGTTTGCCAGGACCTAAAAACAGCTCTTCATACAGTGAGAACAGTTTTACCCTTATAGATTACAAAAAATAAAAACCAAAAAAACCAACAGTAACAGTCTGTGCAAATGACAAGAAAGCTATCCAAGAAGTAAATTCAGAATTCATACCTGAAGACACTTCAGGTACCCTGTCAGGCTGTGTGGATTTTCTTCCAGCTCTGGCAGAGTGTAATTGTTTACTTAACCTGGATATTGATTGTAGTTAGACTGCTGGCTCACTTCCTTCAGCTGCAATTCTCATTTTGGCAGTTTCACATACATCACTTGGAATTCCTCTCTGCAGCCATGCTGTTCACATTCTTTCCTCTGGGTCATAATCTAGTAACATGATCATACTTTTATTTCTGCATTATGATGATGGGGCTTTTAAAAAAATTTCTGATCTTTGTAGAACAAAAAGTGGAAGCTTTTAGCAAGAATGACCTTGAGTCACTGTCCTTTACAATTAGTATTATACTATAGCATTTTATGGAAAGAGCTCAGATAAAATTGAGAGATTCTCCAGCAGTACAGCTGCAACATGAATTTTCTACATGTTTTATGAATACCAATATACATGTCCCTTTCTATCAATTAGTATGAAATTGTTATTTAGGTTGTGTGCTGTTTGAAATTTTATGTCAATAGTTCAGATGTGAATTTGAGGACTAAAAAAAAAAAAATCTCTTATATAAAACTTTCTTAGTAGTCATCCTGGTAGTAATAAACTAAGGCAAAAGGCACACAAATTTGCTATCTAAAAAATAAATCTATTAAAACATCACGAATATGGAGTGTTAATTCAACCACGGTGCATCGTCTGTATTGATATATGTACTCTCACCTACCACAAACATACTTAGGCTCACCTACTAAAAAGTTTTGAGGGTCACTGAAAGCCTGTGCAAACATTAAAGATTGCTAAATCCATACCAAGCAATTCTGTAAGGGCTAATTAACCTTGAAATGGTGGCAAAACCTGTGCCTAAAGGTCAAAAAATTATCACCAGTTTGCACAGTGTTTTCAGAGCCATTACACTGCACCAGCTGAAATACACAATTCTTCAAGTGAAATGGATTATAAACAGACACTTGTAAAGAAATAACATTCATATCAACCATTGTCAATTGTTTTGGATTTATTAATAAGCAGGATTACATCTGGTCATTGATAAATGGAAAAATTGAAGTCCACCAATTATCTGTTTCTCTTTACCTAGAGTTCCAAAGTAGGCATGAGAAAAATTAAAACCAGAGAGAATTCCAACTCCTGTATCAAATTGCTTCAATAAGCCTTGATATGTATTTAATGTATGAATATTTTTGCATACTTTCTGACTAGTAGATACTCTAGTATTTCATGCCATACAGTACAGATTGCTAAATATACAGTTCCTCAAAAAACTAGGGCAGCAGCATTTATTTGAAAACAGGAAACCATTTTTTCAGCAGAAAAGACAATGCTGTATTAGAACAGATAGACTATATTTCACAACAATGCAAAGTATTACACCCCCTCACCCCACCCTCCCCAAAAAATGATGCTTTCATATCTAATGAAGCTTGACTGGTTTTAGATATTGTAAAATATATGAGACCAAATAGTGCTTCACCTGGAATATTTTCATGTCTAAAATTTGACAGTAACATAACTTAAAAGGATAGCACATCTCCAGATATTGATCAGGGGTTTGTACAGCTGCAATGCCATAAAAATCATCTGCAGCTATAAAAGAGATAACATGATTACGAGTACACTACATTGTAATTTCCTTTGGGCAGTCAGAAAGGAAAAGCAGTCTGATAGTCTCTGAAACAAATAAGCTTGCAGGATATCCACCATCTGACAGATGAATCATTTTACAATATTCCAGTTAAGGAATCTTCCAAATTTAAATTAACAACAACAAAAATAACACAATAACTTAATAATTACCTTTCAACCACAAATCAAAAGGCAGCTGAAAAGCCAAGCAGTTCACAATGTAGAGAGTTTTAATGTTCCAACTTCCTTGTGAGTCCAGGCATGGAACATAAATAGTTAACCTTATTCTAAGCCATTAAATGGAGCTTACTAAAAAGCTTGCTCTAATAAATGGTATGATATGAAGGTCAGCCCTTAATTCACCATCAAAATATCTTCTGGGTGTAAACATAATGACTTCTGCTTATGCACTACACAACCCTGACAAGAATGCTACTTGACAATCCATTTCAGAGCTAGAGAAACGTTCTCATTTGCGTCAAGGTGCTGAATGTCAGCAGATTCACTAACACGCTTATTTGCACTGCAGTGGTGGAACAGAGTAAAACACCAGGAGCCCTCCATGCCCCGCTGCTGCGTGGCTAGGGAGATGGTGAAATAAAACAAGATTTAATCCTGTCCATATCACTGTGCAATTGGTGAAACTTGACAAGTCAACATTAAGTATTCAACGTGGTATTGTGGCCTAAAGGGATCACATGCAGCCTGCACATAAGAGCAAAGGAATAGCTTGGTTCTGCTTCGGTGTTTGTAAATTTAATTTGTTCAAGGAAAAGCAACTCTGGAAGGGATTACTAGCTAAGATCAACACTCTTACCAAAGAAAAAGAGAAAATGCAAGTAGGAATAATACTGACGTTTTTGTAATACAAAATAGCTTTTTGGATTTAAGTGAATAAATAAAATTTGGAGGCGATTGCAGCTCAACCCCAGCATATGAGAATATTCCACTTAGTGTTCTTGAGTAGGAGAGCCTTGAAAGCTACAGTATTTCATGAAAACTGCATAGGAATTTAGAAAAAACCCCATATTTTGGAAAATGTTACAATTTCTTTAGCAAAATATTGTCAAGTATTGTTTCAGTGCAATACCTATTCCTTTAAATAAGTGGGGCAACAATATTCATGGTACAACATCTAATATATTGACTTAATTATTGCCAAGATCTCATTCCACAGGTTCAGTAAAGGTTATCTGCAGTAAAATGTGTAAATCCCTGGTGCCCAGGAAACATGCAGCCTGTGAATATACACACATGGAAATGAAGAAAAAATAAGATCTACAGCAATGTAATTCTGAAATAAAAGTTCAAGAGAAACCTGCAAATCCCCTTTGCTAAGTGCAGTCTGTATTTACACTATCTGCAATATCTTTGAGTCGAACAACTATTCAACTATTTTAAGTCATCTCTGGTCCTGCAGCAGGAAATGAGCACAAAATCACTGAGTCTGTAAAATGCTCTTTTTGCTAAACAATGCAGGGGAGAGGTGCTGGCAAGCCCCTGGGACTCAGCATGGGTGGGAAGGTGCCCTGAAGATGCATTTACTTACTCAGCCCTTTTAACAGAAATTAGGCACAACTGGTGGAGAGGGTGGGGTGGGCAGCTGAAAGTAATCACAGAGCAGTCTCCTATTTTGTTTTAGCAGGCGTCCTTTTGATGATTAAACCTCCAACCGACTGTTAAATGCAATGCATATTTTTTCTAGAGTGAAGGACAATGAATACCTTTTCCTTACAGATTGATACTCCAAATATAAAGCACAGAAAGATAAGCACTGCCAGCAAGGAATCTAAAAATATTCTTGATTAATGAGCTAATAAAAAGCTATAATAAGAAAAAAAATCCAATTAAAGCATCTTGCAATATTTCTCTCAAACAGAAATAGAAATCTCCAAGAGCATGGTAAAACTTTGGAAAATTAGTATGACTCAGACAACAGCCTTAATATTCAAGCCTACAGTACATCAATTTTATCCTTTCTTTGACTGGCTCCTTTATTTATCATCCCTGATGTGCATTGTCTGAAATTGTGTTCCTTGAGTTAGTTTTGTTATTGCCTCACAAGTATATAATCTAAATTTAAATACAGACATATTAAAAACTTGGGCATTATACAGGTTGTAGGTATCTATTCAGAAAACCTGCAGGCCTATAGCAGAACATACGGAAATAAGGGCAAAGCCACTGGAAACTGTATACTATAGATAAAGTCAGAAACTAGCTACACTTCTCACTGATGGGCAAAAGACAGAGTAGAAAATTTATATTGTAATAGTCACTTTTCATCAGTCTTTGGTACCTGAAGGTAATCAGTGGGGACAGGAGCAGCGACGACACTGGAAAGGAGCTGTGAAAGACCCAGAGGTAGGAAGAGCCGGAGATTTGACACCAGACGAGAAGCACCTGGCACACCACAAGGAGCCCCAGCAGGGCCCTGGCAGCACCTGGAGGGGAGCAGCGCTCAGGCCAGGGCCCCTGGCAGGCTGCGAGGAACGCAGCGCCCCAAAGAGCCCCGGGCCCCTCAGGGGCGCAGAGCTGAGGCACAGCAAAGAACTGTAGGGCAGGGACAGTCTACACAAGGTGGGAAAGAAAAGAAGCCTGGGCATCTCGTACCAGGGGCAGTTGTTATTTTAATGCTACAGGAACTGTTTATCTGCACTTACTGGAAGCTCCTCAGGCATCGGCGGGCGGGCGAGGCTCCAGGACGGGCGCATCCCGCCTCCCTCTGCCGGCGGCTCCGGGCGAGACCCCTGCAGCAAACGCTGCTGGCGCCTGAGGCGTGCATCGGGCCACTGCCCCCGGCTCCCCGCGAACTTTAGGGTATTTTCAAACAAAAATTAAAATGTCTCAGTAAACACTCTCTAATTAGGCAGACGTAGTCTTTGTCTCTTTTCACAGTTCAGTGAATATTTGGTGTTTTTTATTTTAATCCCTTTATTTCAAGTTGTGATTCAAGACTTCGCCGAAAACCGTGAAATACCAAATGTATTTCCTCATCAGCTGCCGGCAGCGCTTCACGAAGGAATACTTTTCAAAATACTTTCATTTGATTACGGGGTTTGCCTTTTCTAATTTGACAGCAAGGGAATCAAGATACACAAAGACAATGTTGTATCTGCCTGTTTAAGAACCCGCCCACGACTCCTGAAATTTACATTAACAACAAAGTTGACTTCAGCTATTTCAGGCGGCGCCTGGAGAGATGTGCCCTTTTCCACACTGAGCAAACGCGGGCCTGGCCCCGCAGCGGCGCTCCCTGCCCGGCCCAGGGTCGGTGCCAGGGAAGCGCTGGAGCCCAGGGCAGGTCAGGGCTGCCTTCCCCGCCCGCCGCCTCCCTGCTCGGCCCTGGCTCCGGCAACGAACGGCGCCGGCCATTACTTCCAGTTCAACACTGCCAACTTCGAAATCCCACAATTCCGATGGTTTTACTTTACAAAAAAGGACAGCTTTGCGCTTTTAAATGTTTGGTGTTTCTCTCCCCGCTGCTTTTCTGATGTAATGTGCCGTCACTTTGTTCTCACATTTCTAACACCAAAGAGTCCCTGGCCCCAGCATCAGGACACACGCCTGACCTCACGGCGAAGGGGTCCAGCTACAAGCGACAGAGCGGCTGCTCAAGAGAAGCTGTACGAGAGGCAAGAGACAAAGCAGCAACGCGTGGGTTTTGCCTGCTGCCCTTGTGGCGGCACCTGAGTGCCACCCAGGAGGGAATAAAGTCCAACCCGAAGAGCGCAGAAAAGCAAGCCTGGGTACGCCACTGCCGGGCCCGGGGGCTGCCGAGGGCAGAGCGGGCGGCTGCCTGGGAGCGCACGGAGCTCTCCCGACCGAGACCCTGCACACCCTTTCCAGCGGCTGCGGCCAGCGGCACCCCGTGGGCGGCTCGCCCCTGGCAGCCCCGGGGGCGGCCAGGGCGGCGTCCCCCGCGCCGCCACGAACACGCCTGTGGGCGTTGAGCCGCCCCGTCCCGCCTCCGCAGAGGCCGCAGCCGCAGTCCCCGCTGCCCGGGCCTGCCGGCAGGCTCGACACCCCCCGGCCCCGCTCCTTGCCAGCCCTGCCCGGCAGCGCGGCCCTCCTGCCGCCGCTTCCACTCCTGCGCACTGCGCGCGCCCCCCGAGCCGGCTGCGGCCAGGGGCGGGCGGGGAGCCGCCAATTGCGGTCCCGCGAGGAGCGGCTGTGGCGGGGCCGCCGCCCGCGCTCGCAGGGCAGGATGGAGACGGAGGGCCGGGTACCGGAGCCGGCAGTCCCCGCCGGCGGGGAAGGGCCCGGAGCCGACTCGCATCTCGCTGCGGGTGCCCTCGGCACGGCCCGGGGGCCGCTGCTCGCCGCCGCAGAGGTGCTGGCCCTGGACGATGAGGAAGACGACCTGGAGGTGTTCAGCAAGGTACGGCAGCACACTCCGCGCCGGGGGCGGCTCGCCGGTCCTTTGCCCCAGCGGGCGCCAGGCGAGCCGGGGTGGCGCCACGGGACGGGACGGGACGGCTCCGCCCCGGGCGGCGATCGCGGCCTCTGCCCGCCCGCCCCTCGCACGCGCGGCGCTCCCGGTGCCGCCGGGGCTCCGTGACGGGCCGGGCTGCCCCAGGGCGCGGCGCTGGCACGGGCAGCGATCGGCGGTCCCGGGTGGCTTCTCGGGCACGAAACGCGGAGTCGCTGCTTCGGACCAGCAGTGCGAGTCATCACTGCGCTTACCTTGCATGGGCCATCTAATCTGGACTCGCTGTACCCTTACCATCACTTATTCTCGTCAGGTGCCATATAAGTATCTGAAAATTAAATAAACAATCGTGTTTAGTAATTGCACTTGTGTTTGAGTGTAAATAATGTTTCCAAGTTTCAGTTTGAGTTTTCTTTTAAAAGATGAAGTATCATACCTTCAGATGGGAGATTTGAGAAGATAATACCTGAATTTTGATGAAGGGAATAAAGTGAACGTAACTGACAATGTATCAGTGTCCACCTTCAGAGAGCACACAGCCAAGTAGATGCGTGCCCGTCTGGCTGATAGTGCTGGTTTTTAATTAAACCAGCGGAGGGTGGTATGGCTTCCACGTGTATCGTTCTCATTTAGTACTGATTTAGTACAGGTGAAGTCTGTTGCTGACAGACTTACCTCTGTCTCCTCTGTAGTTAAAGAAGAGGGCGTGCCATGGGTTTATTTGCCTTATCAAGGCAGCATCTAAAATATAAATGCATACAGAGAAGTAGGGTGGAGAAAATGTCTATGGGGTTGGGGTGGCATTCACCATCTGAGACTTGTGAACTGCTGTGATAGGATGTGTGGTGTGCCATGGGAGAGAAATAGCAGTTACATTTACAATTTGAAAAAGTGACAATGTATTTCTATTCAATAGGACAGATTGTCACAGGCAGTAAATGTGTGGTTTTTATATTTCTGTAGGTGAGAAACACTGTTGTGGTATGAATGAATACTACTATTGGGATAAGGACTTCCTTCTTAGGAGCTATGTATTTAAACTCTGTAATAGAATTTATGTATGTATTGCTGTGTATTTAAACTGTAATAGAATTCTTGAAACTCATGGCTTTTAAGGCCAGAAAGGACTCTTAGGTGATTTAATAGTCTGTAACATGCAAGAGATTAGACTAAATTTCACCAAGTTTACCTGTGTTTTTCTGAAGCATAACTAGGGCCAAGCTGAATTATATTTTCTTGGAAAGCACCAGTCCTGATTTTACTTAAAAAGATGAATGATTCACTGAACTTGTGTGCAGAAATAGTGCTAAAATATCATTTTAGTTGTTGGTGCTCACTTTGCATCCATTTCCTTTTACGAGTGAAGTTCAGGCAGTTCTGCATGAAGGTATCTGCTTATCAACACAGTATATTGATGCTTATGCTGCTTCCTTATCAAGAGCAATTCTCCTTGGGAATAAGAAATAAAACCAAGTGGAGTTGATACAAGTTACTCCTGCTTTATGGCAGATATTGAGATCTTTAAATTTCTCCCTGGATTCATGCCAAATAGTTTTTACATATATGAAATCTTAACTACTGTTAATGCATGCTACATGATAAGTTATTCCTGCAAACAAGAAAATTTATCATATTATATGAAAATACAGCTTTCTGTCCAAAGCTTGGATACCTGCATGTAGTGGTTGTATATATCAACCAGAAATTCATGGTTTATTTTCAAGTGCAATTTGAGATCTGATCTTTTGAGCTGATGAAAATCTGTGACGGTGGTTGGGCTTTCCACCCTATTTATTCATGTTCCATATATTCGGAGAAATCTGACAGGCTTAATGTAGCTAAGTTTTGTAAAACCAATTTTTCCATAACATAGTGTTCCAGGACTGCCCTGTTTTAAATTGCACCTTAATGGGGTTCCTCATGCAGTGTCTGTAAGGCAGTGGTGCAGCCTTTGCAGGCCAAGGCAGCCGTGCAGAGCTCGCTGCCTGCCACTCTCGTCAGCTTCATCTTTCTCAGTTGAGGCAGTGCAATGTGCCAGCTAACAAAATGGTGAAAAATGAGATTCTTAAAAATTGTCAACCTCAATACCCTGAATTATTACTCAGAATGTAAACACTGGGCTTTTATTTTATGAAAATCCATAGACATTTAACCTGATAGTGCTATAAACCATTGACCTGGTATCCTCTGACATATCTCAAATATTACAGACCAGCATCTTCAGCAGCTCTGATAAAGCATTTCATGATGTGATATGCATTTCACTTTATCCTAGTTTCCACTGCCACTGAAAAAGTTTGTAATTCTTTTCAGCAGAGACAAATTCTGGAAGCTGAGTTATGAGTCAGACAGATGGAATGTTTTCAACCTGCTTCCTTCCCTTAGCTTTAAAGTATAGAGTACTGCCTGTATCACAAATACCCATTCAGTTATCTTTTGCATTCTTTGATTACTGATATGTAGCATTGACAAAGCTGTCAGCAGTTTGGTTAATATTTAAAATCTTTAGCACCTCTGCTTTCAAACTCTGTTTTACAGTGGTTGTCTGCATTTCATAATTACAGAAAACTTAATGATATTTCTGAAAAACATGTATATACCACTTCAGAATTGCATAGAAATAAATTTTTCTTTAAGATTTTTCTTCAAGTTCATCAAGAATTTGAGACAGAATAGTTCCTTGGCCAAAAAATGCACATATAAATCAGTCCTCCTGAATCTCTTTGCTCTTTGAAGAATTCTCCAACAACCAAGCTATTCACTTACAAGATAAACTCTGCCCCATGTCCTTTATCTCAAGAACTGGATAAAGGACAGTTCTGGATGGATGGATGGATGGATGGATGGATGGATGGATGGAGCACAGAGGTAACCTTGGGTCAAGGACCTATGCTGTGGGAGAAAACATTGTTTAGACAAACCCCCAGGCTTCGTGTTGTCTCCAAAGAGCTGCAGTCTCAGCTCTGGGTGTAGCCTGTTTTGAGGCTGCTCTGGCTGCAGGAGTGTTTTCTTCCCTTATGTATTTTGGACTGCAACTGAGCAGTTGCAGTCAAATGTGAGACTGAGATAGGTAACTGCAAGTGTTAGAGAAAGGAGACACAGAAAAAGGCCCTCATGCTGCGAGGAGCTCATTGATTTTCCATGGCTTTGGTCTCTTGGCCAGTAAATCCAAAGGCATGAACCTGTTTTTGGACTGGCACACACACAGCTCTGCCAACTGCTCTGTCAGGAGGGAAGGGGCTTGGAAAGAGAAGGGGTACTGCAGGTAGGTGGGGATGGGGGACGTGTGGGAAAGGACGTCATTTTCTGGGACAGGGCCTTGATGTTCTTGGCATGGATGAGGAGGAAGAAGGTTACACGACCCGAGAGCTGTCTGTTTTTCCTGTGCTACAAAACTCCTGCCCTCATCTGTATGCACACAAAAACATAGTTCCAGCCACAAAATTACAGCTGTACAGAAAATTATCAAGAGGTTTTTTAACAGTGTTTCTGTGATGACATCAGGCTTAGGTCACATGAACTTCAAGAATTACTGGAAGTAAACCTGAACTATCATGAGGATAAAGAGACAGATGCTTCTTTAAAACTCAGGTGTATTCATTCCTGTGCATGTGAATACTAGAGCTGTATTAAACAAAACCAGAGACTTGCTTATTCTGTGGATTTTTGTTACCCATATTTTGTTTCTCAAATCACATATTCATAAGCCCTTCCACATAAAAATATACTTTCATACCTGCATGAATAGAACAATTTTTAGTAGCAACCTAGAAGAAGGAGGAAACATTATGACATTAATGCTCCATGTAAAATGAGAAAATATGAAACACATTTACCTTGATCCAATTTAGACTTTGCAGAGTCATTACTGCTCAAATTATATGGCCATTCAAGTCCCTTACTTGCTCACATCCATTTTTCTTTCCGTAGAAATTTCCCATTGCCTCAGCACTTTGAATTGCATGGCCTGCTCTGAGCTAGCAGTCCTCATTGTTCATCTGGACCACGGGCAGCCAGTGCTAGCAGGCTCTGAGAACAGCTCTGTTTATTCTGCACGACTCAGGATAGTGCTGGCTGTATAGAAGTTGTGTAGAAACACACTGAGAAAAGGTAGAATGACTGACAGGCATACAAGGAGGCCACTGTGTAATATTTAAAGTGTTGTCTTCAGTCTTCTGTGTTGCTTTTGTCTCCCTGTTCAAAGAGCTGCATGTAAGGGAGGGGAGGAGAGCTAGTACATAAGCACTTTCTGGGCATAATTCCTGGTATAAATGTCTCTTCCATATTTGTAGGAGTACATTGATAAATCCAAAGCGGAAGAACGAGATAAGGTGTTTAGAAAGTTTTGATCCAGCTGAATTCAAAGGGCAAAAAGCAACTCTGACACAGTTCAGCAGCACTAAAGTGGGGTTCCCTTCATTCCTGTGAGATCAGCCTTGGGATGATGCTGTGACTCCAGTTTGTGTGGATTCAACTATTCCAGTCCTGGCATTTGAGCAGTTTTCTCTTTAACTGCATCCCTGTTCTCCTTCCTCCATAATTAACAAGGCATTGGAGAGGGGAACTCTTTGTTGCTCATAGTTTATGTAGTCTAACAGCCCTTTTAGAAAACTTCTAGGAAATAGATTAAAGTTTGTTACAAAGAGAATTCTTTGTATTGCATATATTAAAAAAGCCATATACAGTATTTGATATTTAAAATATTATTTGTTTCAATTTCTATTATCTCTAATGATTTATTAATTTGTTATGCTCTTTTATGAAGTTAGTGAATTCAATTTCTTTTCATGGTGACTGTAACCCTCAAGATTCTAGATTAGTAGATTTCACCCAGACTTGTATCTAAGGAAGAAAATGAGATTTCTGGCCCATTTCCAGTTTCCACCTTGTTTCTCAGCAGTTGAGTGAACACCATTGAATGCACTAGCAGAAGCAGCTGCTATGGGGACATATTCTTATTGAGTTGTGTGGAAGTGGTCAATGGTATCAAAAAGAGGTTTTTCACTTCAGCAAAACAGTGGTTTGACTTTTTTTTTTAGCAATTAAGCAGCAAATTTGTACTGCATCCTTACTTACTGTTTTCCTCAAGAAAAAAAAATTAATTTATGTATTTTAATTGTTTTCCATTTCAAATATTATTTAAAATAAATGCAACTGAAATATCCACTTCCAGTAAAAATTCTGATTTGGATTTTGCCTTGTTTTTTTGAATCATAATTTTTTTATCCATCCTGTTCAGGTAATTAGAGATAATTCAAACATCATAAGTCCTCAATAATTGGCTTCTAACAATTTTAATAAAAGTGGTAAGTACCCTACACAATTAATGGGTGCTTGGTTCATAACTAATTTTACTATTCATAGGCAAGTACTCTTTCTACCTATGCATAACATTTTCTCAAATGGTGGTATTTTGATCATTCATCCATTTTAGAATAAATCTCATTTCTTACATCCTCACCAAAGCAAATACTGAAAAGGATACTAGATTTGCTATGTGCTACATAATTCTTTCATTTGCTCTGAGTTGTATCTGTTCTATCAGATTATTTTAAAGCTTGCCATTTTAGCATCAGAGACGTGTTTGTATACAAAGATTATTGATATGGATGTCCTCATGTCTTATCTGTAGGATGCATCTCTGACTGAGGTAAACTCATTCAGTCCTTCAGTGCCAATATCCCCCTCATCAATGATAAACCAGTATAAATTTGAAGATGGGCCAGAATTAAGAGATCTCTTCATTACAGTGGATGATCCTGAAAGCCACATTACAGCCATTGAAACATTTATCACATACAGAGTAGTCACAAAGGTGAGTATCTATTTGTGGTTTAATGGCTTGCTTTGATAACAACTGGCATTTTCACTCTTCTTGCACACCATTCTCTGGCCTATTGCTAAATTTAAACTTTATTTTTGCCAGGAGTTATAGACAACTAAAACTGCATGAAACCTGTGCTATGTAATGGAAAAATTCAGTGTGAGTCTGTATACACACGTGCTTAGATTCTTTATGTTGAGAAAGTAGTTAATAATTCTTCAATGGCAAAATGAGTGCTGTGAGGCAATAACATTTTCTGTTGTGATCTTCAGCAGGAGCAGGAAACAGCCAAAGGACTCACCCACTTTGAAGACACTGTATTAGCACAAGTATTGATGACTTTTGGATAACTTACAGGCTACCAGTCTTACATTTTGCATAAACATTACGTCCTACAGTCTTTCAGTTCCACTCTTTTCTTATTGCAGCCATTAACACATGGGTGTTTGCTTCCCATGTACATGTGATGTGATTTCTGGGGGAACTGCCACAATTCTCTAATGAAAAAGTAGTATTAGGAAACAATTAAGTGTATTTTTAGTTGTCCTGAATACAACTTATTTACAGAAAATAAGGAAGAAAGTCAGCCTTGTGAGACCAGACAGATCTTCTGAGATTACCAGTAAATATTCTACTGGCTCCATTTTGAGAATTGCACTGTTAATTTATTTTACTTTGAGTTCTTTTTAAAATATTCATTTAAAAGCATATTTTCAAATGGAAATTATTATCTTTAAATAAGATATATCAATTCCTCATAAAATATTTAATGAGTAGGAAGAGAGCTATCTTTGTTATGTTGCTAGCAATAATTTTCACTTTATGCCTCTTTCTGTAGACGAAAGAACATTTTTTTCTTCAGGCAAGTATGAAAGGGCTGTAAGTTGCATTGGTCTTGCTTTTTTTATCTCTTCTATCCTTTCTTATCATATTTAATTTGGAGTGCTGGTTGTTGATGATAAAAGTAATAGCATTCCTCCCACACACCTTGAAAAATTTTTATTCAGCCCTCAGAAATGTTTGGATTACCAAGCATCTTCTGAGGTTTTTAGAATTTACTTGCATCGTGTTATAAATTTCTGTGCAACAAAGAATGCTGAAAAGCACATGTAAATGAAAACATGGGCTCTTTGTGGCTTGCCTCCAGAAGACAGAGCAGTGGTAAAATCAATCTCAGGATCTGACAATTTTTTAATCTGTAATAAGCATTTTTTGTAGGCATTAAAGGTTTGATGGCAAATTCTAATAGGGGGCTTCAAAACTGGAATCAATGATAGGCTGCAGAATCCATTAAGCAATGCAGGAAGTGTTATTGCTGTGATATGCTGAAGTTTTCATGTTTTGAATGTGGGGATTATTGAGTAATGTCACAAGGAGGTGTGTCAGCTCTTTGGGCTTTGTTCAGAGTGCTATAAAATGGACTTTCCTCACTTGTAGATTACTAATCACTTTAAGAGAAGTGCCCAAAGTAACAAACATAATTGTGATTGATGAAAGAAAAATGCCACACTAAAGTAATTATTGCAATAATTTGGAAATATTGTGGTAAGATAATCGTTATATATCATGCACAAAGTGCAGCTTAGTGCTTTTTTTTTTCCCCCAATAAAACTTTGATTTCTTGCTGAAATATGGTGTGTTAACTCTTCAAGGAGTTGATCATTGTTCTTTAACATAACAGCAAACCAGTAACAGAGACCAAATAGAATGTATGCATTCCCTCAAGTACTCAGTTTTCTCCAAAATCTAAAACTTTTTTTTTCTGGTATTCTAACCTAAGCCTGTTTTTTCTGCCTTTGGTTTTCAGACAACCCGTGGTGAATTTGACTCCAGTGAATACGAAGTCCGAAGACGATACCAGGATTTCCTTTGGTTGAAGAGCAAACTTGAAGAAGCACATCCAACACTGATCATACCTGTTTGTTTGCTAAAACTTAAGTTATTTTTCTTTGTTTATAAGATGGCTCCAGTTTTATATAGAGATGTTTGAGGTCTTTCTTCAGCTTCTGAAATTTCACAAATATTAAGCCAACCTATTTTCCTTAGCTTTATATATATGTGACAAAAATCACATAAAGGTATTTCTTAGGTTAATTGGCAGTAATTTATGTCCTTTCCTAGTTGTACTTGTGTTCTTCTGCACTGTATATTACAAGAAAAAATGGTATATCTTAGTTGAATACAATAACTTTATATAGCTTTTGGATTGTTGCATAGTGGATTTTACAAGGTATGCCTATGTTTTTTAGTAAGCAGAAGACCTGTTATAATACTCCAAACATTATGCAATTTATACAATATATTTCTCCTTTTTGTTTCCTTAGCCATTGCCTGAAAAATTCATAATGAGGGGAATGGTGGAACGATTTAGTGATGAATTCATTGAGACTCGAAGAAAAGCTTTACATAAATTTTTGAACCGTATTGCTGATCATCCAACTTTAACTTTTAATGAGGACTTCAAAATTTTTCTTACTGCTCAAGCTTGGGTAAAATGACTTTGTTGTTATTTAGAGTTACGTGAAGCCACATGTTATGTTAATAGGGTATATCAGGAGCCTTCCTGGTTCAGTATTCAGCAGTGTCATCCCATGGCTTTTTACAGAAGTGGCAGAAGCAGGCAGGGATTTGTGGAATATTCATAACCTCAGATAACCTTTTCTGTTGGTTTTGGTAATCATGTGGTTCTGTGGTTTTGATAATCATGACCATAAATGCTGCTGTACCATCCAAAGTTGGTTTTGTTACTGCATTTTGGATTTTTGTAGAAAATTCATAGTATTTTAACTCTGCATATTTTTTGGTACACATATAAGTTTCCAAGATTATGAGTAAAACAGTGTAAAAGTTTTTGAGTAAAAAAATTAATTATTGTTTTGGCATGGCAATGTCTTTTCCTTCTTTTTTTTAAATTTTATTAATCTCATAAAAGAAAAATACAGGATTTTCCTGTTGCATTGTTGTAAAATTGTGTCCAGTTGCAAACAGGAGTTTTGTACTCAGAAAAGCCTGCTTCTGAATTTCAGCAAAGGTTATTCTAGCAATGTATTAAAAAAGTTAAAAAAACCAGATGGATTACTTCCTCCAGTAGGAGCATTGTCTGCTTTTCTCAAAGACTTATTTCTTCAATCATTACCTCTGCTTTCCTGTTCAAAAAGCTAAATTGCGGACTGGCTAACTCACCCTGAGGAGCACAGGGGTGAAGGTTCTCTGCCATCTTCAGCCATTCTTGCGACACTCTCACACATGGCGTGCTTGTGTTTGCTCAGAAAGGCTTAGCTAATAGTACATGCACAAGACAGGGATGGTTCTGACACTGGTCTAATAGTGATAAGATTTATACACTAAAAACACAGAGCTTTATGTATGTAGTTTTGGTTTTTTTAAAAAAAGAAAAAGCACTCTTATATTTATAATTTTCAGAGAATTAACAAAAGTACCTGGAGTAAAGAGAGCTTGTTCTGTCTTTAGGAACTCTCCTCCCACAAGAAGCAAGGTCCTGGTTTGCTGAGCAGGATGGGACAGACCGTCAGAGCTGTAGCATCCTCAGTAAGAGGAGCAGTTAAAAATCGTCCTGAAATGTTTACAGAAATGAACAATTACATGGAAACATTTAGTCAGAAAATAAACTTACTAGATAAAATAGCTCATAGGATTTACAAGGAAGAAAGGGGTAAGTAGAAAACATGTATCTGTTTTACTGATTTAAGACACTTAAAAGTAAATTAGTTTTCATTGTGGCAGGCAAAATACTCTTTCCAGGAAAAAAGGAGATGTTTTTATTGTGTTTTTCTTTCTGGTCATGTTTTTGACAGACATTCAAGTTTGAATAATTTTTTAATATGAAGAGTTTTAACATGTCATTCAGCTACTTATAAGGAACTTAGAAGAATATTTTAAGATGTGCTTTTTGGAAAGCTGCATGACCTTTGGTTTTTAACTTTCAAGGCAATGTACAGTTTTCTGTGCAATCTTATGGTGACATGAGGCTGTCTTGATTCTAGGTCTCTAAACTTTGTTTAGTTTTGTTCTGCACCTTTTTTCCATTGACAAAGTAGATTTTAATTTTTTAATAGCTTTACTGTTGGCGATAATTTCTGTCATGGTAAGCTGTGCCTGCTAGAGTTTTCTCAAGAAGAATGGGTTGATCTGAATTTTTTCCTTAAGTAAGAGCAGTTCACACATCTAGTTGGAATGCTAAGTTACTGACTTTCTGAGATTCTGAGATGATCCTGATCTCAGACTATGCCTGTTCAGTAGAATTTCCACTGGGCAGCACTTATTTACTTGTCTTTAGAATATAAATTGAAGAGCTGCATTGTGTTAATAACTGAGTCCTAGAGCTTTCTTGTGCAGTACCAGATCTCAGTGTGTCCTCTCTGAAAGGGTGAACAGTTGACATTGTTCCCTCCAGTGAAAGTAGCTGTCTGAGCTCTGTAGGTTCAAGGTATCAGTGCCAAAATATTTCTTGGGAAAGCTTAAGAATTTTGACATGCTCCCAAATGTTGTAGGTTATATCTTCTTTCTAGATTTTCCAAACAACACTTGTCAGAACACTTGTGTGTGGGGCTACACTGTTGTGAATAGGAATTGTTGATAGCTGTGATACAGAGAATTCCTGCTTGCAGTACCTTAACATGGGGTTCCTGATTACATCTTCCATAGAGGGTTTTTTTTGTCCAAATAATCTCAAAATAAACATTACACTCTTTATGCCACACAACTGCTTTCTTCTCTCTTAGGACATTTCTTCATTATAAATCTAGTGACAAAATTGCATTTTCAATGCATGACCAATGTGTTCACAGTCTCTCCTCCTGTGAACTGCAGCTTGCCCATGTTTAGCCCTACCAAATGGCACAGTGATTTGTGGGCCTTCTCTGTTTATGGATTATCACTTGGTCTAGAAAATTACTTCTCTTATGTCTTCTACATAAGAGAAGTAATTAATAAGATATCTCTGTATTTAAATTAATAAAAACTACTGAAGGAGATACCTGTTGAGCAGGAGTGAACTTCAGTGCTTCTTCTAAAGCTTTTGGGACATAACAAAGCTTCCAGTTTCAATAAGTGAGACTGTATTTGGAACATTACTGTTACCAAGAAGCAGAGGAATTCAGGGCAGTAGAAGTCATCAAGTCAGACCAGCTGCCGTGGCTCCTGTTGCTCTTCTTGAAGACAGTGCAAGGTAATGCAGGTCATTACCTTACAAGGTTGGTGTCTGCATGCAGCTCTTCAGGTCTGCCTGAGTATGTGTGTCATTGTGAAATGTGTGGGGCACTTTGGCTGGTAAATTTCTCAAACCTACTTAAATACAATACAGTAATTGATTCGTTTATTCATTAACAGTGAACTGGAGTTTACTTACCTTGGTCATTTGAGCAAATTTAAAATTAGTGTCAGTCTCTTGCTTGATTCACAGTAAATATGAAATTGCACTTAGTATCCCTTAGATCTCTATAAATGAAGAGTAATAGGTGTATCTGTTCCTTTTAAGACTACTGCAGTGAGATGAAGGAGTACGGCCCCATCCACACGCTGTGGTCGGCGTCGGAGGAGGCCATAGGCGACTCCCTGAAGGGCCTGGCCGGCTGCATCGAGCGCTGCTGCAGGGCCACCGAGAGGAGGATGGCAGGGCTCTCAGAGCACCTGCTGCCCATGCTGCATGAGTACGTCCTCTACAGCGACATTCTCATGGTAAGCTTTCCTGAAGGACTCCTGATGGCTCAGTATAAAATTTGACTTAGGCCAGTGACCATGTCCAGGAGAGAATTTGTAGCTGATGAAAATGTCCCTGTATTTACTCGGTACAAAGCATGCATGGCATATGATTCCTGTCCATTATTGGGGAATCCGATTGGTCCGGTTTCTCTTGCTAATCAGGCAAGAGGTGCCCCTTCCAAATAAGAAGAGTCTGATAGTTTTGCCTGGCAGGCAGCCATGGGTAACTGTGCTAGGGTATCTAGGTTTGTCATCTGCAGTGAGCTCTGCATTGTAGCAGTGAGGTTTTGGGAACAGCAGTTGAGAAAGACCTTCCCTGACACTGCAAAAATATGAACTCATTGAGTAACAGATTGTGTGTGGGAAAAGGAGTGGAGAGGTTTTTCCCTTTCTAGGAGCTCTTCTTAAGTATGTTTTCTTTTTCCTGAACAGCTGGGAACTTCCAGTCTCTGTACCATTATATAAGCATGTGTTAGTCTTTGCCATAAGCTACTGCTCTCAGTTCCCTTTATGTATGTATTTTGCTTACACTTGGAGAGGATGTAAAAAATCAGACTCCAGAGTTCATACAGTCAGTGCTGGTGGATAATCAGCATAATAAAGCAACTGAATTCAGTGTGTCATAATTCCCACTTTGCTGCCTACAGAAAGCAGAACATGTGTACAAACCCCTCTTTGTCTAGGTTTTGAGCAATGCCAGCTGCAGAATCTGTTGTGTTACTGCTGGGAACCCAGCTCCTGCTGTAGTGGTTTCTGGGTAGGGGTCTTACAGTCCATAGATAGAGCAAGACCCAAGTTAACTGAGCCTTTGGTGGCACTCTGCAGGGTATTGCCAATTTCTCAGTAAGGCTTAGCTACTGAGAGTTAGGAATTCCTGCTGCAATGACTGCTGTCTTTAAAACAAGCTTCACAGAAAAAGGGGCCATACAAAATGTCCTGTATCTCACAGTCCTCATTTTTTTCTGGTAGATGGAGATAGGTACTGCTTTGCTTAAAGATCTGAAGAGATTACTGTCCTAGCAGGTCATCTTCTCCCCCACTTCCAATCTTATTTTTCAGAATTTCTATGTTACCCAGAAGCAATTGTAGTCTTTATGCTACTGAGGAGATGCTGCCTACTCACTGCCTTCTATTTTGCAGCCTGGCTCACCCTCACCCTTTCTCAGGCGTTCTGCTCTGTGCAGAGCATAGAAAGATTTCTGGGGGCAAGCCCCGGGATGATTACCTGGCTCTTCCTGCACACCTTACTGTTGCCCACTGCATAATTTTTCTGCTTGTAGCTTTCTTGATGCAGCACTTGCAACACAGTATTAGGCTGCCATGAGGTCCTGTCCAGGGAAGAAGTCTTCCTTCAGTAGCTCATTCCTATTCCACAACTGTTCCTTTCCCTTCATTTACCATGGATTTTTATTTTACTTACTGCTTACTTCCCCAGGGAAATGCTAGCCACTAAAATAAAATACCCAAAATACTCTGTGGAAGTCACCCACTAGTAAGCCTTTCAGAGGTGTGTTTAACCCCTCATCCCAGGGACCTTGGTGCAGTGCTGCCAAGATCACTTGCAAATGTGCAGAACAAGGTGTGATCAATACAGTACAATCCTTGTATTTTCCAGCGTTGAAAGTCCAGCCTGTAACTAGGAAAAGAGTTGGATTCATAACTAAAATATTTACATCTGGACCAACCCCTTCCTAACTGACCCACAGAACAAATCTGCTGTCCCGCAGGGTACAAATTACAGCGTTAATTAGTTATGGGTCCACATAAAATTGTGTGTTTTGTGGCAAGATACCATTAAGTATTGTACAAAAAACCTGCAGAAGTATAATAATATGTTTTAAAAGTATAGTGCCTTTGTTTGCAATTAGAACTCGGCACTTGTTGATGTAGCACCTTAATGTTAATTGGTTTTGTCTTGTAATTGAAAGCGTATGTGTGATAAATGTTGCCAAGCTGTCATTAAAAGTTTTAAAAGAGGCAAAAGAAATAGGAAAAAAGAGAAATAACTTTTCTTTATGAAGAAAAGCTATTCCAGACAGTTTGTTTTTTGCACTTCTGTGCTTCCAGATAAACATTTTCTGTATTTATCTAACCAAAAGATTCCAAGGTATTGATAAGCATTCATCTATATTGCTGATCTATTGCTCAGAAAAACCCAAAGTCAGATTTACCAGGTTTTTATAGTGATTACCTGTTCAAAAAGGAACATTGCAAAATTACTTGAAAATTAAGCTCTTAAATTATTCTATCATGTTTGCTAAAGTGCCAAAATTTCAGAGAGAACTCAGTCAAAAAGAGAGCTAGAGAAGGTAAAGCTGCTTGTGCCCTGTGCTGTTTCAACATGCCCTATGCTAGAGGTGAATACTGAACATCTCTGCAGAAGAAGCAGTAAAACCAGTTGTGGCAAGGTAATGTAAAAGAAGGTTTTGAGATTTGTAATTACATATGTTCTGCTTCTGATTTTTTTTTTCAAAAATATTAAGGCCTTGCAACACTTCTGCAAGAAAAGCATACCTGAGTGTGCTTTTACAGATGAGGAAGCTAAGGCAAAGAGACATTTGTAAGGCTTCATCAAGGTCTCAGAGCAAATGAGCATTGGAAATGCTGTTCATGTTTTGTAGCTTAATGAGTAATATTGCTTCCCCTTTCTAATTATTTTTTGACATTATGCTAAAAACCCAATACCTGATAAGATAGTTTCAAAAAAGGTAAAAATTATGTATTCTGAAAATAAGCACATATATTAATGGTAGAAAAGCTTTCATTCCTGTGATAATTTTATCTGACTTTTCTGATATTTTTTTTCTGATTTGCCAGAACCATATTTGGCACTTACAAAATAATATTAAAGGTTAAAGTCACAATTTCAATAATGCCTTGTATACTATTTCTAGTCATTCTGCTTTATATTGTAAATTTTACTCAAAGAAGATACTTCTGTTCATGAGATTTGGTAAATTCATGTTGCTGTTTTTTAAGGAATATATTGTAAGTTAAGTTGATACCAAGTAAACTCCTGTAGCAGTTCTGCTTATACAACTGGCAGTGATATTGTGTATGGCAGATTCTTGTGGCACTGATTTTGGATTTAGTAAGATTATTGAAAAACCTGTAAGATAAAATACAGGTATGGAAAAATAAGTCTTCATTATTTTAAGTTGGTTTTTTTTTGATAAAACATATATCATGTCTAAATTATTAAATGGTATCATTCTGTGGTCTTGTTTATCAAATAGCCAACTTGTTTGATTGTTTTCTGAAAGAGCTAAAATTTGGTGCAGTTTACTTCTTTATTTTTTTTCCTTCCCTACTAAGGGTGTTTTGAAAAGGAGAGACCAAATTCAAGGCGAGCTGGATTCCAAAGTTGATGCTTTAGCCAATAAAAAGACAGAGAAGGACCTGGTAAGTGTTTTCAGAAGGCTGGCCTCTTCCAGGCCGTGTTGTAGCAGCAGGAGAGGCACAGAAGGACGCTGTCCTCTGAGGCCAGGGGCTGGGACTGGGGGCTGTCCCCAGACTGGCAGCTCTGGTGCCAGGCAAAGGCCAGCACCAGCAAGAAGCAGCACTGAGTAGCTGGGCTGCTGGTCGTGGTGGGCAACCACTGGCCTTTGTCAACACAGACCTGACCACGGCTCATTTTTGCAGTTAAAAGAAAGTAACAGTTGCTGCAGTGCTCTCATAGCTGCTGCTTCAGTGATGTAGGAGAGGTAGAGGAGGGGATTAGAATCAGCAAAACTGTTCATTAAACTTATTTAAAGTAAAATGTTCTGTTCTTACAGGTTTCTGGTTTTTCTAGTTGGGCCCAGGGATATTTTTTTTCTTCCAATATGAAACTTTCATTCATTCCAGTGAAGTCAGACTCTAACTGGGCAGGCATCCCCAAAACCACCAGGAAGGCTCAGCAGCCAAATAAAAACAACCTCTGGGATGAGAATTGGCATTTTAAAAATTTTTGATAGTTAAACTTTCTAGTCTAAATAATGTCCTTTTAACACAGTATTAACACCAAGTGTTATACAGTGTAAATAATATGTAAGAATTACTAATACCATTTTAGTACATCAAAGGAGAAAATCTTTAACATTCCAGATACTTTTTACTGGGCTTGTTCTAATTAGTTTCCATGTAAAGATGAGCTGTTTACATACTTTTTGGCACTTTAAATACATATTTTCATTTGATTTTTTTGGCACTGAGATGAATAAATAAGAATATATTGCTGAACTCAGATATCTACAATGGCTATGGTATATTATACAACAATTTGCCTCTGTGTAATGCAGTGGGACATTAAGTAAATATCTCTGGTTTTGGGTTTTTTTTTTTCCTGAAGCAGAAATTTTGTGTTCTGTAATTTGTTTTTGTTTTTCTACTTTATTTGCTATTTCTCCTGTCCTTTTTTCTTAGTCTAAAGCCTGAAGCTCTTATAAAATGCTCAGAGGATGGTGAGTTGGAGAAGCCCCCTAGGCTGGGAGTTGGGTAGCCAGGCAGGTGCACTCAGAGATGAATTCAGCTCCATACAGCTTGTTTAGCAGCCAGACTCGTTGTTGTTTACTGCAGAAAAGACACCATAGCCTGGCAGGACGTGCTCTCTTTTCAGGATGCATTTCCTGTTATAATCTGATGGAGCTCTCAGACAGTGTGCATGCACTCCCTTTTCCTGAACTGTTACAAATAAAAAAGGGATATCTTTATTTTAGTGTAGTACTGATCATACCATGTTGATTTGATATTGACAGTGGTTTACTCCATCATGAGATGGTTGCACTTGCTTCCAGGAGGATTTTGAAATCAGTTTGCCCAAACTTATTTTTTTCACTGTGTGTATGTTTCCATATCTGCATTTACAGTTTGGTAAAGGCTTTGGACACTGATTCCCCAGGTGTTCAGATCTTTGCTTTATCTTTCCAACCCCTCTATTTCTTACTAATTTCAGAAAATCCTGTTTTTGAGAGTCTGGTTCTTCTTGCAGTCTCAGAAGAGCAGTAAAACAGATGTCTGTTAGTCTAATCTGATAATAAAATCCTGTGTTCTCTAATTGAGTGGCAGCTGTATCCTGAAGACTTTTTCTTAATTAGAAGCTGAAGCCTTTTTCTAGTAAGAATAGTTTGGCAACAGAGAATGGTGTACTGCTATTTTTAACCATTCAAGTGACTTAACTATTTTCTTGGTCATTTTTTTAATATGTTTTCATTTTTATTATGTGTTGAAATATTTTCTACCACTTCTAATCGGACTTATTTCTTATAAAGGTGGTCATAATACAGGTATGTTGTTGGAGCAGGTCTCAGACACCAAGTTTGGGTATATTTGTACATATCTATTCCTATGCAGACCTCCTGTAGCTTCTAATGATCTCATAGATGTCAGATTGAACTTGTCAGTGCCATCTAGTAGCCAGAAATTTTGCTGACAATGAGTGGCATGAACCCTAATCTCATTTGAAGTACATTTCCACCACAGATAAGAAGTCTCAGACTGTCATTAGAGCTGATAAAAGGCTGTGAGATATTTAGCATTGGTCGTGGCAAACATTAAATGATTTAACAAATACAAGGTTGTACAGCAGAAGAATGTAAAACATCCCTAAGGTCAGTGCAGATGAAATAGGCTGAAATTGCAAATTAAACCTTATGGGACATTAGTCTAATCAGCTGGGAAAAAAATGTTTTCTTTAGCTGTGTTAGAAACCAGCTGCTGCTGGTGCTGCTACAAAAGCCAGAACCTTGGTTTTTACTCCCAAATTTGGTCCGTAAAGGAGGCTGTTATTCAGGGTATGGGTGGTTTGAAGACTGTGATTTTGCATGCAGGCTCTGACAGAGAGATTGGGCTCGATTTTGGTACCCTCCTGCTTAACCAGGCATTTCTTACCTCCAGAGCTGTGGCTGAAAAGATAGTGGAATATGCTGCTCCATGACTCCCTCACTCCATCCTGAAGGTTACACAGCAATGCTGGTGTATCCCTCTATGGTTTGGGCATTTTTAATGGTTTTAGTCTTGCCACTAGGGCTGATAATAATTCTGAAAAAAAAGGTTGGTATTAATGTGCTCTGACAAAGCAAGATAAGCATTAAATGCCAACTTAAGGATTCTAGTGTTCAGGCTTGAAACTGAGTAGTAAAGAGATGAAATGCTGAATCTATTACATTCTGAATATATTTTGTGTTTTAACTCCAGGCTAAAAAGGGGTTAGTATCACCAAGCTGTAGGATTAATTCACATAGCAGCTAGAAATTTGTGCTATTTTGCTTAGTGAGATGGTGTAAAATACTGTCACCATGTAATCTGGCTATTGGGCCATGTCTCCTTGGCTACAGTCACACAGTCCATGTCTGCAGCACTCTGCCCTAGCAATGCCTGGCTCCCACCTTCCTGAGCTCTGGTCCCCTGGCTGATTAGTGCTGTGGTGGGAGATTTCATTTCTCACACTGGCTGCCTCAGTGAGATCCTTGTAAGAAAATGGATTAAGAATCCTGTTTAATTTGCAGGATCAGTTGTAACAATTTACACCTTGTAAATGAGGAACATGCTAGGTGTGGTTTGGTTTGGACTTAACAAAAACTAGATGTTTTAGTTAACTCCAAGCCATTCTTCTTCAATTTCTGCTGTCATGGCAGCTAAAGAGAGTAGCATTGTTGGTTTTTTTCAGTTTTGAAGAAGTAGACCTTGAACATGTCTACTTGACATGGTGACATGTGTCATAATGCTGCCTTTAGACCATAAGTCCAACCCCTGCTTAATACAACATGTGATTTTTTTGGGGCTTTGGAGTGGGATGTTTAAACTGCATATCCAGGCAGAGTTGTGTAACAGTCTGCCTGTCCATATCATGTTCTGACTGCAGTATGGAAGAAGTTTGTAGTTCCTAGAAAAGGGTAGACAAAAACAAACTGTAAAATAACTTAAAGTTATAAAGTTGTAAAGACCAAGGAGGTAAGGGGAAGCTGCAGCCAGGACTTTTAAGTCAAAGTTCTTTATGTGTATAGACTAGTGTATTCCTACATAGGAACTTTTTTTTTTTTGAGAAGGCAGAGAATGGATTCAACTGCCTTTCCTGCTCTAAATCATCTTTAAAATGTCATCATTTTCAGTATTCTGTGCACATTCATTTTTTGGTATTTGAAGGAAAAGCAATTAGCATGGAACATGGTCAAAATACCAAATCCAGTTGTCTGTAATTCCTTTAAAGGTAATTCCCCCACATTTAAGCTTTGGATTAGCCTTTTCATTTTGAATGCAGTGTTAATAGTTGAAATTATTCTTGTCTGTAGCTTGATTAGTAGTTTGGCCAGATAACTAAACTTAGGCTTTTCAGTAAAGTAGAAATATTTTTTTTTTCATTTTGTTCCTCATTAATAACCAGTATGTCATTAACCTAGAAGTGTGGCAAAGAAAATCAGTGCGGAAATCAAATCTAACTAAAAATGTTTGTTATTGACTGTGGATAACATTGATTCAGGTGAAATTTTCAGTTTTACTAGCTAAGGAGTTCTTGGCTTCTTTAAGAGCACAATGGGATCCAGGTTCTGTGACCCTTTCAGGCAGTGTTTGATGATTCAGTTTGTGTCTGATGGCAGCATCACTGCTGTTGCACTCGATCACTGTTCTCCCCTGCATGGTCCAAGCTGAGGCTGTGCACCCAGGCTTTCCATGTCTTGCTCCGAGTTCTGAGGTTTCTGTGTTCTACCAGGAGCATAAGCATTCCTTTAAAATCCTGGAAGTTAGTCCTGGAATCCTGAACTTCCTATCAATGAAAACACTAGCTCTGCAGAAAGTAAAAGTAGCTATCCAATTTCACACAGGTGTGGTATGAAGAGGAAGCTATTTGCTTTATGGCAGAATATAAGGATGAAGAAGAAATGTATGAACCTGAGTTGCAATGGAAGCAATCCAAGGAATTAAGTTTTCCTGCTTGATGTTCCTTATTTTGGTGGTTTTGTGCCTGCCTTCCCTCCTGCTGCAGACAGTGGCTCTGCAGTCCCAGCAGGGGATTTTGCACTGTAGCCACAGGAGATGTGACAGGAGATGTGACAGGAGATGTTCTGTGACCTGGTGCCAGCCAGAACAGACACAGCTGATGAGTAAATGACAATAGGTAACCAAATTACTGAGAAGACCAGAAAAACTCATTAAAGACAGGGCTGCTGTCCACTTACTCCCATTAGCTGGCAAGTCAGCTTGTGCATCTACAGTAATGAGAACCAAGTAATGTCTGAAGAGTAGCCCTCAAAGTTTTGGGTCCTGGATTGCTGTGAAAGAGTTTCTTCTCTGTAGAAGTCATTTCATTTCTTTCTCTGCTTCTGTATTTCTTTTTCCCTCATATGGTCACACACAGTTCCACAAGAAAAGATGGTAATGTGACAGGCAAGAAATCAGAAAGCTTGTGATTTTGATTTCTGCTGTCTTCTCCCCATTCTGTTTTCTCCTGTTATCAAAGATTCTGACAGGATTTTCTCAGTTTTCCTCGCCAAATCTAATTTGTACAATTGATTCTGCTTCGGTAAAGCCCTCTATATATTTCTGTTTTAATGCATTAATGTCAAGTGCTAGTAAAGAGGTGCCAGAGTCTGTAATTCTCTCAGTAATAAAATATATCTCCAGGAATACTTTCATTCTGATCTATATTTTCTCTTATTAATATTTCAAAAATTGTAGTGAGTTATTAATTAAGAATTAATTTTAAATTTATCCCTGGGAAAAGACTTTTTTTGCTAAGTTAAATACTAGCCTTGATTCTGCAGTTCTCTTCATCTCCACTACAGTCAATTGGTTTAAATAATTTTGGAAATGGTGATTTTCCTAATATTTTTTAATGTTTAAAATTAATATTTAGTTCTCAGAAGAGATTGGGAAACTTGAAGACAAAGTTGAACATGCCAATAATGCTCTGAAAGCAGATTGGGACAGATGGAAGCAGAACATGCAGTGGGATATGAGATCAACATTCACAAATGTGGCTGAGAATAATCTACGTTACTATGAAGAGGTAAAACTCTTTCTCACAAAAATGTTATTTTTTTATTATTTCAGTGAAGAAGTCCATGGTAAGGAGGAATTTTTCCATTTTAGTTCAAATATTTGATAACTTTGGAATCAGTTTCTGTGGGAATAGTGGGGCAGTTATGCTTAATTTGACAAATTTCAAGCAGAATATATTTTATTGTGCCCAAGTCGTTGATCCTGAGTTCATCATCGACAGAGGGCACTCTTGTTTTACTAACCACAACAACTTGGAACATGATTTTTGGTTCAGTGTCAGCTGCTATATTTCAGTTTGGAAACATTTTGCTGTGAGAGCATGAAGAAGCCCTCTGAAAGGCTCAGACCTGTATGAGGAAAACATTTAAGTGTGATTCCATCAGATTTTTATTTTCAGCTCAAATGCCTCAGGTAATATTCTTGGTAAGAATTTCCAAGAATATATGCTAGGAAGAAGAATTTAAAAACATATAACAAAATACATTAAGCATTCTGTGAAGTTTCCTCATGGGGAACACCATGTTGATTGAAATGCGCATTTTGAAAATATCCCACATGTCTTGAAGGTTTTAAAATAATTTCTCCTTACTTTTGGGGGAAAAAATGGAATGCACTGAGCTATCTATTAATCATAAATTAGTCATTTTCACAGATATATTTTGGTATGTGTAACTTCAGTCCTGTAGTCTGAGCCTTTTATGGATTGCACATTAGCCAATGGCAGTGCTCTGATTTTACAAATCATTTTGTTAAAACATAATTGAAAAGACAGAGCTCTTGATTATCAAGTCTAATTAATTAATATGCAGTCTGTGAGATGCATGGACATTGACAATCTGTTGTTACATATTAAGATCAAAATATTTTCAGAAATCAGGCAGCAAGCTTTTGGCATCCTCTTACATTGTCTTCGTTTATTGATGGTCTCTGACTTCTATAGCAGCAATATGTATGTTAAAACAATGCTGAACTATATTAGAATATTTTCTTTGTGACTGATTAGCTAAAATATAAAAATAATTATTTGGTTCTTTTTCCTGTCTAGAAATGGTTTTTTGCTGAATTAGAAGTTTAATCCGGAGCACTAAAGCACATATTGTACATTAAATTACTGTTCTTAAGCCACAAACTGTAGAAAATTATTCAGCTCTCTCTGTAACTGCCAGAGGTTCTTAAATAGCCTCTGAAATACCAGACAAGTTGGTTTATACTGAGGCACAACCTTTTGTTGGTGCTTTTCTTGAATAATGAAAAAAGCACCTTATCTTACTACAGCAGTTGCAATAATAAGTAACAATTGTGCTAACTCTATCACTCCTTGTTTGCAAAGTAAGAGCTTACCAATCTCTTTCTGTTTTATCATAAAATCACCATCTAATCATGATATTCAAAAGAACTTGATAAAGTTAATATTTTGATTGGGAGTTTTCACCTAAAATTTGTTTATTTGAGACCCGTGGTTAACAGTGATGGTTAATTATTAGAGAAGTGATTACTGATTACTGTCAGAGGCCTGTGTATTTAAACTACAAGTTGTATACTTCAGAAAGCAGCAGGAAAAGCAGTTCTGGCATCTGCACCTGGTGTTTGGGAGTGAAACTTCAGGAAGGGAATCTCAGAAACCTGAGAAGCAGAATATTGTTTTTATGCTTTCAGTAGGAAAGAGAATCCAGCCTTAAATGTAATAGTTAGAGTCTGACTCATTAAACTCATGCACAAACACAGTGTCTGTTACAGTGTTTTTCACTTGTTCAGTTATTACTTGCTTCATTAGCATTCTTTCACATGTCTGAAGTTACTCATTCAGACTTTTGATGCACCATTTGATGCTTACTAAGCCTTTTCTTGCTGTAACATCCCACATGTTATTTCCTGCCTTTTCTCTTCCCCAAAGCATGATCTGTGCATTTTCCCAGGCACCATGGATGCTATGAATGTGATTCAGTCACCCAGTTCTTCTGTCCAGCTCCTATAAGAAATCATCTCCTGCTTTCTAACTTAGTCACTACCTGCTTCTCATCCTTTCCACAACTTCCCCCTACCCTCAGTTAAACTGTCTGTGCCTCTCCACGAGCAGTGTCCCATTCTCTTCTCTACAGCAGCATTTCACTGTGCTTCTCATTACTTCCCTTGCTGAGTGCATTTCCCAGGCACACAACTAAAGGAGGAGACATTTCTGTTCACAGTGATTCTCTGCAGCCCTTAGATTTTGGGAGCCACAAAGTACTGAGAGACAGGCATCTTGTACTTTCTGATGGCTGCTGCAGTAGAGAATGCAGCCCTTCAAAACTATAAACCCAAGCCAGTGTGGTCAAACACAACACAGCAGCGTGTCAAAGTACACTAGAATTTCCAAAATATTATTTCATCTTTGTCACAATGGGCAAAGAATATGACCTTACATTTGTTTGGGTTTTAGCTTAATTGTAGTTGCCTCCTAAGGATTCTGCTGTCAACTTGTCAAGCATCACTTAGCTAGCACAAAAGAGCATCTCTTCCTTAGCTGAATTAATGTTCACATGAATTAAATGTTACTCCAAAGTGTTACCTGTAATAATGTTTCTCCAGATTTACAATTTAGAAGTTATTCCTGTAGTCTTCCAGTTCACTGGCTATCTGCATTTATTAAACTTGAATAGGAGGTGTTCCTTTGTTTCTACAGCTGTTTTGTGTCTCTCAATGCTGTGGTAACAAAGACGTGAATAAAATCCCAGTGTTACAGATTTACATTGTTGAAAATGAAAGCTTTCAATTGATAATGTGCAAGGTTTGTTATAATATATTTAAAATCATTTAGGAGCCAAGAATTACCATGACTGACCAATCATTTGGTATTCCTGTAGCTGGTCTCAGTGCTTCATACAGTTCTGTACTTTCTTTGCTCTGGAAAAGAGTTGAAAACATCCTTAAGTCTCTCTGTATTCCACAAAGTCTTAAATCCAAAATAATATTGTACTTACAATGACAGTAAATGTGTTGCTAGAATAAGGAGGATTTTCTGAAACAAAATGAAAAGGTTTTAGTTTTTAAAAGTTCATCAATTTACTTCTATTTCTGAAATAAATGGCATTGATTCAGCATGTGTTAACAGCGCACCATTTATTTTATTCCTTTTCATGAGGTCTTAGGCATGACACCATGGTCTGACAGCTTAGTCCAGAAGAGGTATCTGCCAAACAGCTGGAATCACAAACTGTCCACAGGGTGGAGCTTTCATCTGAGAAACTGAGTGTCACCATGAATATTTTGTTTAATTTAGAAATAGATATTCTAAAGATGGAGCATCACTAAATCCAAAGCAGGATGCAGAGTTAGTGGTGGTGCTGGCAGTGTTACTTAGCTGGCAGGTTTGAGGTGTTGCTGCTGCAGACTAGCAGAACCAAACCAGGCCCTGTTGAACTCTGGCTTCAAAGAATAGAAGCAATTCAACATGTGCTAAATTTTTCATTTTTTTTCTCATGTGTTTAGTATAGCTAGTACATATGCAGCCAATGAATTTTGGCAACCTATTTTTTTTAGGAAACCACCAGAATAAGTGGCTAGGTTACAGTCCAACCCAAAGACTAGTTATAGATTGCAAATCCAGCAAATATACCAGAGTTTGGGTTTCCACTGCTTGTTGGGTACTCCAGGAAATGCAGACAGATTGGTGGTTTTTCCTAAAATCGGATGATAGTTTTGGCATTGAAAGAATTTGTTTTCTCTTGAGCATGGATGAACCTTTGTTTTAAAGTATATAATTTGATTTTATTTATTGCATGGGTAATTAATCCCCGCATCTTAATCAGATAATTAGTTACCTTTGATATAGTCAGATTCTTGTTGGTATTGGCACATCTTACTATTTTTCAAAAAAGTAAATAATTTCCTGATTTTCTGAAGTGTTTCAAGCACAATTTGTTGTACAGGCATAAATGGATCCAAAAGATTCAAAGCAATACTTGTTCCCCATTACAGCAACTTCCCTCTAACTCCAAAGCCCTTATGAACCTCTCAGTCTTGTAAAAGTTACAGAAAAATAGATGAGATTTTTTATTTGCCCTATAGGCCTCTCTAGTGATGCATTTAAGCAGTCATTTGGTCATGTAGCAGAAAGTTGGCTGCTCCTGTGTGTTGATTACATCCTGCCTTAGCCATGCCTGGGAGTTCAGCTACCAAACTCCATGAGATTTTCAAAAGCTCCCCTATCTGAGCCTCTTTGTCCCTGTTGCTTCAAAGGCAGATCCATCTTTGAACCCTCATTCACTTCAGCCTTTAAATTTTTTTTTTTTAATAATTTCAGGAAGATTTTTTTGGAGTGAGAATTACTATTTCTGTTAATAGTCAGATAGTGGTCTAGTTTTTGTTCCCCTGCACACAGAAATAATGGAAATACTTTCAGACACAAACAAGACTTCATTTTCAGATTCTACGCCAAAAAAATTCCATCATAATTGCTGGTTTTAAGGTATCAGCCACGGATAACCGGAACAGAAACACACATGGCATGGGACACACTGCTTCTGCTAGCATCCTTACTACATATTCAATTTTTATATCTCCTTTTTCATTATATATGAAATTATACTATATGAAAAACTTTTTGCTGCTTTTTCTAAGAATGATGTTGCAGAATAGATATGTGTCCTCCAGTAGTAATCAGAATATTTCAGGTAAAGTAGCCTTATTTAAGTTCTCGCTATTTCATTTTGTGTATTTAGGCTTTTTATTATGTTTTCCATTGGACTTTTACGAGTAATTGGATTATGAATTTCAATCCTGTGCAAACACATTTAATTTCCTCTGTTTGGATTTTCTGGAGTTTTCTCATTTCTGTCTCCTTTGTGAAAACTGGCTGATCCTCTATTTTGATCTCCATTTTCAACCTCCCAGGAGAATGGAGTAAAGTCATTTGGTAATAATGTTGAAGTATACATCACTAACAAAATGTTGTTTATGCAGTTCATGCTTCACAATGTGAAAAGCTTGGCCCTAAGGCACAGGGATCTAGTTTTATTTTGGTGTGGTTAATTATAAAGTTTGTCAGCTGTAGGAGCACTGTGATGTCTGACAGTGAAATGAGCCACCATTGCTCTTACATTTTTAAAAATGTGTTTTGGTTCCATAAAGAGGGATAAATTATAAGCTGAATAACTTGTGTGAAAAAAATGCTTTGCATCTTTGTCTGGACAGACTTGAGTAGATCATATCTATCTGGTCAAGCAATGTATTACTATTGCATTTTAACATGTGCAGCTTGGCTCAGTGTTGCAAAGATAACACAAAGCCATTTTTACATTGCAGCCAATGCCAATACATGTATTTTAATTCACATTACTGAAATGATGGAATAACAAAACTTGGACTTATGTGGTAATTCAGTTAAACTGTGGTTCAGAAAAAAAATCTGTCATTTCCAATGAAAGACACTTCAAGAAAAAGTGATGTTTTCTTGTACCACACCTAGAAAAAGCTTAGAAAAACAGCCGTGCCTTGCAGCTTTCTAGGATGGTGATCCAGGCTGGGCTCTAACAAACAGAAATTGAGGAGTTTGAGAGCCACAGTGAAGACAAATTGCTAGTAGCTGCCTCACCGACATTTCAAAACCAAGAGGCCACATTCCAGCTCAAGCCTCTCAGATAGACTCAGATGCCACAGTGAAGTAGGGGAGAATCTAATGATCAAACTTTAAGGCTTTATACAAAAGGTCAAAAAGACCTTTTAAATCAGAAATCAGTTTTCAACACTTGTATTTTACTGTTCAGGCTGGCAGTATCGTCACTGTTTCTCCCTGGTGTACCATTTCTAAATAACATTTCTCCAAAAAGTCAATGAAGAAAGCAGATTTCCACATGAACCTTATCCTGTTAGTCCTCTCTTTTCACAGTAATTCAGACTTTAGATACACTCTGAACAGTAGCATAATGTTGTTGTGTGCAAGAGCAGCAGAAGTTACTTGGGACTTTTGTCAGCAAGATCTGAAGAGAAAGACTGGGGCAGTAAATTCAAGGTATCCATGAATTTAAATGTGAATAACAGGAATGATGTCGTACCTGATAATAGCCAAAAACCTGTGCAATAGTAAACTCATGCTTTTTCTTTGTGATCTTTTAGTTCAGTTGGCTCGGGGTTTTAACTGCTCTCATTTTCCTGAAGACCCACTTGTTCTACTTTCTTATGTCTTTAGAGACAAAGCTACTGCTTTTTTTTTTTTTTTCTTTTTCTTGTTACTTTTGTCACCTTTAATTTTCTGGGTATCCCTGGTTCTGTATCCTTGAATCATCATGGATTCCCCCAGCTCCAGTCATCCTGTTTGTATTCTTTGTTTTTCTCTTCAAGCTTATATTTAACATTATCAGATCCTCCCACTCATCTGCTGACACACAGACATGCAGTTATACCAGGACCTGGCTCTTCAGTGTAGAATGATTAAATCTCCATATTTCATGGCAGAGTTTGGAAGTCATTCACAAGAAATGTCTAATGGAGTTAGGTGGCTGCAAGTTCAAGCAGGGTCATTTTCATGTCTCCTAAGCAATGACAGATGGATACAAGGTGCTTCAATGAGCTGGGCTTAGCAGGTTGCTGTGGCTTGAATAGTTGTTGGCAAAAGATTTCAGTTAGGAAATAACACTGTTTTCAGGGTACTGATTCAATTCAAAGTTCAGGTAAATGGAGTGTGCTGTCCAGGTTTTAATATATATTTCCTGGGAAATTTCAATAGACTTATTTATGGTGCATAATAAAGATTCTTCATGGAAAAAGAACTGTGTAGAGGAAGTAGTAAATCAGCTGCATTGTCAAGAACAATAGGTATGAATGTGTAAGTCAAATTTTTTTAAGAACATTTCCATTTCAAGGGCTTTTTTTCAATAGCATCAGAACAAGGAAATTACTGCAGCAATTTGCCTGTCCTGTTCTACTGACAGACTTGAAATAGTAGAAACCTGGTGCTTTGGGTAACAAGCATCAACTCACTGCAGGTTACCTTGTGACAGCCTTGCCATGGCTCTCAACAATAATTTCTGATTTAGAATGGCTTACCAAGCTGCCAACACTCATTTAAGCTAAATTGAACCAAAGTAATTGGGGGGTTTTGTTGGTTTTCTGGTTTTTTCATTTTACTGCCTGCAGGATGCTTCAGATAAAAAAAAAATAGTTTTTACAATTGTAAATACATTTTTCCATAAGCCGAGAAATACCACTTAAGGATAACAATTTCCCTACTCCCAGCTTCTGTCTTTCTGGTTCTATTTCTTTCCCATTACTCTGGGGGAAAATGAATTCTCTCCTTATTTAGAAAAAAAAATGGTTTAATTTAACTTGGAAAGAAAATTGGGTACACATTAGGAATCCACAGAGATTACAAGAGAACAGTGCCTGACAATGTGCTTTCTATTTGGAAGAGATCTTTGCCTGTAACTAAAGGAACAGATTAAAGAAGAGCATAATTAATGATAGCATCTTCCATGCTACAACATACAATTACAGTGCTCACAGTGTGTGCCTGTCATTATGTAAAATTGACCTTTACAGCTCACTCAGCATGTCAGGTAACATTTTGCATTTTGAGCTGCCTAGGAAACCGTATTTTGCTCTTACCATGATCCTACAAAAGCAGCTTGTGACAATGTGTGTGTATTCTGCAATTTTTTTAAATTCTCTTTCTCCTTGGCTAACAGTTCACAGAAATCTCTCTGCTGCACTCATGTATTTCTTTGGTTTTTTCAGTGCCTTGCCACGTGGGAGTCCTTCCTAGCATCTCAAACAGTGGATCTTCATGTGGATGAAGATTCTGAAGACAGGCCTTGAGAAATATTTCTGCTTGATCTCTGCCTTTTCCATGCAGTTTCTCCCAACCAAAGTGCTTTATATGAGATCAGATATATTATTAAATTTAACTGTTAAAATCAGTGAAATGCAAGAAACCAGCTTATTGTACACTCAGGTATTCTAGTCCTGAAATACATTTTGAAACATGCTATATATTGCTTTATATTGCTTAGCTCTGATTTTACATATTTTTATGCATTTGCATACAATTTTTTTCATAAATATTGTGTAATTTTGATATAAAGTATTTTAAATATGTAAAAATAGCTCCATTTTAATAAAAAGTTGACTAAGGAAAGTTTGTCATCAGTCTGTATCCTCGTCTTTTTGAAGTATTTTGGTATTTTAGCATGCTTCTTTAGATTCTCTTTCTTGAGTAATTTCTTGTACTTACAGAATTATGTAGTCCTCAAGGACTAGTACTTTAGTATTATTTTAATAGATCTTTCAGGTTGCCCAATGGCAACATAGGACATAAAGATGCCAAACATGTTCTGTGAGATTAATGCTGCTTTAAAGTGTTGATAATTTACTTTTCAGTTTGCATTATTTACATGTTTGTTAGACATCTTCAGTTTGACATTTTTTAAAGGATAAAGAAAAAAGTGATAGTTCATGAAACACTGTATGTACAGTGATACCATTAGTCACAGCACTGATCCTGCCAACACAAGAACTTCCATTTGGAGTTTGCAGGGTGAAACCTGCTCCCATGGCTCACATTCCTGTACTCATCAACTTCTTTCCTCTTTAGATAGTCAGTGTGGAAGAGGAGGGGTTAAGAAAATAAGAGGTTTGCATTAAAACGATCAGCTGATTCACTCATGCAATATGCATTAAAGTCTTCCAGTCACTGAATTATTCCACCCAGAAGGTCCTCCAGTCTGCAGCTGTAGTTTCTGCAGTTCTCCCTGGTGGTTAAGGTCTGAGCAAGCCACAGGCTTTATAAGGAAAGAACGAGATCCAGGGATTAGAGACAGCCTAACCAGGGCTCTGGCCTTGCAGAAGAGCAGGGCTTCAGCCATCACCTGCACCTTTTGTGGTGGCATTTTGTGAGCTTGCTCTGGTCACTTTCCTAATGGCTGCAGGGGACAATTCCAGAGCATATGGCTGCTGCTCCTGGGTGGCTGTGCAGCTGTCTAAGCTGAGCAAGGGTTTTGTGGCTTTCATCTTAAAAAATGCATATTGCAAGTAAGACCTTGACTACCAGCATGACCTTTTCAGCAATGCTAGGAAAAGTGCTCTCATGCTGCTCCCCCACGAAGTGGTAGTGAAAGCTCAGCTCTTTTTTTTCATCTATGAAGTGTCAGTTCAGGTGCTCCTGAAATCCTGCAGGGAGCATCAATCTCTCCCAAAGTGGACAACTCCCTGTGCAGAGGTGAGTCTGTGCTCAGGGCAGTGCAGTGCTGGAGGGCTGTGCCTCACAGGCACTTCTCCAGCCGTGCTGGCAGTGGATCCTTGCAGGAGGAAGGGAAGAACAACATGGCTGGACTGTGCTCTTTTCCCACTGTACCTTCCTGAGGATTTTTTAACACCAGAGCTTCTTTCAATATGCTTAATGGCTTTCCCTTTTTTTTTTTTTTTTTTCTAAATTCATAGGATTTACCATGATGAATATCAATGAATTCCACAACTTAACATGTAGGAAAAATCAATTAATTTTGTGCTCTAAACCAGTTGCCCAACAACTTTACAGCTCCTGCCTGTTTAATTGTGAGAAGAGATGAACAACTCTTTCCTATTTGTTTTCCCTGTGCGACTCAAGAATTTACAGAGCTCTAGCATGTTTTCCAAGTACTGCCTCTATTCCCAGAGGAAAAGCCATAGCTTAATACCATAGTGTAGAAAAGGCACTTCACATCAGTGCTCTTTGTTACTGCTTTTCTCTGTATTTTCTATTTCCGCTGCAACCAGTGATCAAAGTGCAGACACACCAGAAATGGACATGTTGTCATAATTATGCTTTGATTTTTGTCATCATATTCCTAATTTATTTTTTGAAGTACCACTGAATGCTGAGCTGCCATTCCACAGAACTGTCCACAGAGCTATTCTGAAGGTTACTGAATAATTTAATATCCATCAGTGTGTATATATAGGAGAATTGGCTTTTCCCCAGTGAGCATTTATTTGCATTTATTAATACTCAATTTAGCCTGCTGTTTTTAGCTCCTAATTTCTCTGTAATGTACAGTTCTATAAACAGGATTGCAACAAGACAGACAGCAGTAACACTTTGAATACCAGATAAGCGGAGGTTCAAGGAATTGAGCTTGAAGAGGCTTAGTGGAAGGCTAGAAATTATTGAGTGTAACCAAAAATTACAACCATGCTGCTAATTTAGGCACCTCTAAGGACATACAATGTCTGGTTAGCTGAGATGGGGAGTGCCAATGTGTGTTACATTGATTTTACCTGTATATATATGACTAGAACATTATTACCTGAGACATTTGGAAATCAGAAGCACCAATGGACATTTTGCACTCTAGGTAAAAATGTTCATTATGTTCATGATGTATTTTTCATTTTTTTTTCCTCTTAGCTAGGCCATAACTTATGTGAGAAAGACTTTAGCAGTCAGTTTTATAAAGGCCTTCTAGTGACCATGAATTCCTGATTTTTTTAGTAGCTCTATCATCATGTAATAATAAGGTCTATTGTTGAGATCAAACATTGTCCTTTTTGTCATTCAAATACTTCTGAAACTTAGAATTTTAGAAACTCTATTGCCTATTTAGACTTATTTCCAAAGATTCTTCTTTTGTGGAGCCTTCCTTAGGTTTATGATTGGAAAGTGCTTAAGCTATTTGATTACTGAAAATCAGTCTGCCCCTTACTTGATTTTCATGCTCTGTGTGTGTCAGTGGTTCATATCTAGGGCCTGTAAACAATGCACCTCCCTCTCATTAGACTGAAAACACATACAAAGAAAAGAACAAAAGCCTTCTCTGGTACCTAACAGGGGAGCTGTTACCAGAGCAAATTGCTGGCAGTAAAGGTGAAACAAGGATGTGTGTAAAAAAATCAGTGGCCCTAAGCTGAATGATTTTAAAGCGTTGCCTGATACCAACTCTTCACAACTGATCTATGGCAACATGCATGTCTGGAGAAAAAAGAAATTAATACAGGTTCTTCTGGCCCCTGCTGCTGTCAGCCTATGCCTGAAATAGTGATCATTCAAAAAGGTTTGTGCACTATGTATTGAATTCTATTCATTTACCTGATAGCTGTGGACAGGATTTCACTTCTAGTATCACTAAAATTAGGATAATGCTGGCATAAATTAATCATGAAATCAACCTTTGAGCAGGAGCTTTGAAGACCATGAGGAGTATCAAGTGGTTTTGTTTCATATATCTAAATCATATTTTAACATGACACATCAGCACTGCCCACTATTTTAGACAAACAGTCCCTTACAACTTCATGAAGAACAGATGAAGGTAGAGGTGTGTAAAATTAGCTACTCTGATATGTTTTAAATTTACTCAAAGAAAATTGCTAAATAACCCTGTTTCTAACAAATGGAGGAGCTCCTACCTGCCAGCTGTGCAACTGACTTGAGTGAGAAGAGGATGAGATTGTAAAACCTTTGCAGAAAGCACCTGGACAGCAAAACATTCATAAAGCACTTGCCAGCTCTGCAGCTCTTGCGGTGTGGACCTGCTGTTAACTGCTGTGTGTCACACAGGCAGCATATTTACTGTAGTCCTGCAATCATCATGAAGAGAGAGAAGCCTATCTATGCAATCCCCAGAGGCTCCTTATTGAATACAGAGTGATTGAAAGTGCTGGCCAACAGCATGAACCATGAACTCCTTCACAAAACCCCCTGTTCTACAATTTTCAAGCTGCACCAGTGTTTGGATGCAGCCCCCAGTGTTGGTGCCACTGCCTCACTGGGAGGAACAGAGGCAACAACTCATCTGAAACTGAAAGAGATGGACACAAACTTTCAGCAGATTTGGGAGGTTCTGGAGACCTAGAAAATGAAGGTACATCCTGGTTTAGGTGAGGTACACACACATCTGAAGAAATGAAGAACAGTAAGAGGATGTCCTTGTCCAAAATCTAGTTGGAAAAAATATAGCAAAAAACATTGTATTCATTTTCCTACAGGCAGAAAGTAATATGTGAGGTTTAAAATTTTTTACCTAGATTGGGACATGACAGTAAGTGTTCAGCAGGAATAATTAATTTGAAAGTTGTATTGCTTAAAAGTTTACTTAAGGAATAAGCATTATTATGTCTGCATTAATATTTAACCAAGAGTTACCAGAAAGCCATTAACTTTTAAAACCAAACTAAAAAGTTTCTTTGGAATCAAAGTAACGGTAAATACGTGATGTGGGGAAGATTGACTGTTCTTTAAATAATTGTTTTCACACCATGGCAGCTTAAAGAGCAACTGAACTGCTTTTTTGAATTAACTTCCTTAATTTAAAAAAAAAAAAGAAAGTAGTTGCAATGTTACAATACGATTTTTTCTTTTTTTTTAAGTGAAGCATCTCACCAGGCTCTTTTTCCAAATGAAAACAAAAAAGATGTTTATTTTTTTTTAATTTGTACTCTGGAGTTTGTTAATTTAAATAATAAATAAAGCTTTCACCAGGAAGTAAAGAAATAATACGTAAAATAAGAGCTGAGCAAGCTGCTCTGTACATGTACAACTGTCACAAAGCTCCTCACTTCTAAATGGAGAAATGTTTTTTCACTCAGGCACTGCATTATTTGTCAGGTTAGAAGACAAACCAGAGCTGCTGTGAACATCAGGACCTCCTGCCCATGAGCCTGTAAAAATTGTTTGGGCCCCACAAAGCTGGCCCTGAGCCCTTAAGGCTGGCAGGGTCTGTAAAGGAGCAGCAGCTCACTGAAGTTTCAGAATCACTCCTTTTTCATCTCCTTTCACTGCTTGATTCTTCAATAACACAAGAGTCCAAAATTTGTATCTAATAAGAGGTTAAAGAGGGAAATGTGTGAGGGTCCTTTTGAACCTAGAAAATATTATATGAGTCTATGAAATAGAGTGGAAATTGACAGCAATTATATTACTAAGAGAAAAATTATTACAAGAATTCAGTACATCCTCTCCTGCTTTTGTCCACCAGCAATACCTTTTGCAATAAACAAAACAACCTGGCAGATACTCAGCTGAGGTAAAAGTAAATCTAAAGCAAGGTCAAAAGAAGATTTGTAATTTGGTTTGAGAGAAAATACCTAAATGACAATAGCTCATCAGAGACTATGTGTTCATTCACTGACAGGACAGGACAAATTTTATAAATGAATTCATTGCGACAGCTTAACATTGTAGAGTAAGTTGTTCGATATTTATTGGTGCATTGCAGATGTTCCTTTATTCCTATGATTGCACCTGTTTTGTTACCATCTCGTTGTAGGAAAGAAAATTAATGGAGAAGTATAAAAGGGGAGGCACTAAAGCAGAAAAATCAACTCATTTTTAATCTGTGATGATGACTGTACACTGTGACACATAAAAGAATTTTAAAATATTATACAAATACCATTGTGCCTCATTTTGTCACATACAGTTACAGCAAATGAAAAATACCCTCCTGCTACAAGCTGCACCTAGAACCTTTTATTTCTATGACCCTTTTCTTCATGTGGGACTTCCTGCTGAAGCAGAGAGACTCTCAGTACAGATGATCATCATCCCTATCCAGAATATCTAATACAGAATGGCAGTACTGGGTCAACCTGGCCAGTCTCAGCCAGGTTCTTATAACCAAACTGAAAAGACCTATCTGGTTAAAATGCAGAGATGCCAATAGAAGACATCCCCTTTTCCCATAAAGCCCCTTCTGGCCCCGGTTTAATAAGGACTTTTAGAGTCATGCTAGGACAGAGTGCACAGGACCCAGACTGAGGAGGGGGCACAGAGAGGGGTGTGCAGGGCTGGGAGCCAGGCACACGCTGGGCAGGACAATCCCTTTCTCCTGGCCACCCCACTGCCAGGAGATGCTGAGGAGCAAAAGGAGGAACTGCATTTTGTCTCTTACTCAGATTCTGGGAGTGGTACAGAGATAACTGGCAGCAGTCACTTGGATTGCAATCTAGACATAGATTTCAGAATACAGAAAATCAGAAAATAGGACGGAAGGAAAAGAATAACTTGGATACAATTAGAAGGATATTTGCTTTCATGGTTTAAATTATATTTAGCTTAGTTTTTAACACTTAACTTGAAATGTTCCTACATTATATGGGTTGCTACCTACACTGAATGTGTATATGAAGTTTGTGAGGGTTGCCATGGGAATTCTGGCTTCCATGCCTGGAAAATCATCTGCAATTTGACAAAGCTCATCAATGCTATTGCTATACGTGTTCATTTGCCCTAAGAAACATTTGTCTTCTGAAAGACCTTTATGGACAAAAGTACTTTTTCTTCTTTGCTTTGTAATATGTCATCGCATTTATCAAAAGTATTTATTCAGAACAAATACACGGCAGGGTTTTGAAGATTATTCTTTGGAGTCCCTGTCCAATAACACGGATCCAGATGTTAGATTATTCTAATTCATTATTTTCAGTACAGCTATTTTACAAATTTATTGGTATTAATTTTAGTTTAAAAATGTAAGATCAGAGCAGAAATGAATCTTTGAGTAATTCTAAGCATTCAAATGTATTTATAGGGTGCTCCTTGGGGTTTTGGGTTTGTTCATTCATTCTGAAATACCTGAACATCCCCAATATGATTGCTGACCACACCATCACCATGCTGTGATCCAGGATACATGGAAATTAATGGAGAGACCAAAGACTGTCTCCCAACTGATCGACATTCAAATTATTAATAGTATTTGGGGAGAATTTGCTCATTGAAAAGAAGCAGGAGCAGAAAACTAGAATCATTATCTTGACTTATTCATATATTTGGCAATGATCACAGTCTTTGTGCCACCTTTTTTTAAAAGGTTGGAAGGTGATTTTTTTGGGGAGGGGGCAGCATTTTCCATTGTTTCATTTAAATTTACTCAGCTGTTCTCCAGCAGTGGCAACATGTTTAGAAAGGAAGCAATAAAATCTTAATTATAGGGCTGTACAAAACAGCTACAAATGCATATTCTACTGCTACATGTTCTTCAGAAGAATGTAATCAATTCACACTGTTTTTGAATGATGTTTCATATTGTCATCTTGTAAACAGATCTTAAAATAGCAAGTTTATAAAGAAAGCTAAATCTCTGTAATTATGAAAGCTTTTCTTTTTTCACAGTTAATCCTAAAAGAAAAGGTGGAGGCTGGAGGTGCAACAGCTTTGGTTTTGAACCCCCTACTGAAGTAAAAGAATGCTAATAATTTGAAAGTGGTTTTGGGGTTTTTTTTAAAGAAAAATGTAGAGCTATGAAACAACACACACAGCTAAATATAGTATGTCAGAGATGAACTTAAAATGTTGTTTCTGTAATGCCACATCACCATGACTTTGTTAATGTAGTGAACAGTGACATTGTTTTGGATTTCAGTAAGAAACATGACAACAGAGTTTACAGAATTCAACCTTTACAAAATTTGGTTTTTTCTGTATTATTTAACTAGTGGACAGTGGCTTCTGATCCACACTGTGAGGTTCTGTTGAAAGCTCAGATCTCTTGAGAATTGAAGTGTAATCTTGGGTTTTAAACATGACACCAACTAAGGCTGATAATGCACCATCAGTGAAAAACTTAACTAATGTTTCATTACAAGAGATTTTGAGAAAAGCTGCAAATCACATGTCATGGAGATGGAACTATCCAGAGTATATTTCATTTTTTGGGGTGAACTTCAAAGAAGCTGGGATCAATGGATAAATGGATAATCACAGTTGTAACAGCTCTGTTCAGTATCTGTAGCAAGATAACTACTATTGACTAGTGAAAAAAAGGAACCTGAATGAGACCAAGGGAGTTACACCAGCCCTCTGCTCGTCCCCTTTGCAGGCACATGTCCAGTGTATGCAGGGGCTGAGCATTGGTGAACATGGAATAGTTCTACCCACAAGCCAGTAGCACAAAGTTGCCATTGAATCAATTTCTGGTTGCTGAGGCAGAGCTCCATTTTTGATTTTAAGTCCCTCTCTCCTTTGGCACTTGCCAGCAAGCTTGAGCAGAGCTGACAAAAAGCTGATCAGCAAGCTGAGAGTTCCCATACTCACTACATAAGAGTGTCATTTGCTGTAGCAAAAGCTTCTCATCTTGGACTCCCATGTCAGAACTTCTGATGAGGCTCCCTGTCCGTCTTATCTAACATTTCCTTGCAAGGATATGTTCATAATATTTTAATGACCAGGGAAAGAAGGTGTGCCTGTTTGGGGAATACTATGTATTTTTAAACCACAAATTATTGTTCCAAAGTGATCACTCCTAGAAAAAAATGTACATTGCTTTGCCTTACCTCTGGAAGTTGCTTCCAGAGTGATATCCCCACCCTGTGGCAGAGGGCAAGAAAAGCTCCTCAGTTTCCTGAGTCTTCAAGGAAATACATGTAGTAGGAAGGAGAAAGGCTGTCAAGTCTCTCGGCCTTTTCTGTTTCCTAAGTTTGATCATGTACTTCTGCAGCATATGGGTATAACTAATTACATTTTCTGAGCAGATGTGCAAGAGATGGATTGATATGCCAAGGCTGGTAAATGTCCAATGAGGAGGCGACTGGTGTGCCCATGACAGATTTTGTAAATGAGACATTTACGGAAATGGTGAACGTAAAACATTTCATCTTAATATGTTACTCCTGAGGTTAAAAGAAGACCAAGTCCATTGTCAATAGGGAAAAAATGTGTAATGTGTCCCCATTTCTACTTTAGAGAGAAAGTTTGTTTCAAAATCTGTTTGGAATATGATGGGTTTTTTAAGCTTCTTTCTTCTCTCCTATGTTCTATTTACTGTTATAAAAGAGAGGTCAATAGGAACACATTTGGAAGAAATAGAAGGTTAAATTCCTCTCTCACATAAAAGTAGGATTTTAAAAATGGGGATTTTTTAATATTAAAATGAAGAGTCAACTGATAAGACTAATGAGAATCTGTGTACACTACATCTGAGCAGAAGAGCAGACCTGGAATTAACGCTGCTGCTCCTTGACACAGTATGTCAAAGCAGATTTGAGTGACCATTCAGACGTGATCAGCAGCACAGCAGCTAAAGCTGCTGAATGTGTACCCAAAGCACAATAAAAGCCTTATGGATTCTGTCCTTAAGAAATACACAGTGCTGTTCTCCTACTTCAATATTAAGCTGTTGAGAAGTCACTTTGCAAAATAAAAAAGACATTGTTTGATATTAAAAATGGCATTTTTCTGCATTACAGCCCTTTTGTAAATCAGTACCTCTGATCATGTAATTCCCTTAGCCAGATCTAGATATGTTCCCATGTGGCTGACTCTAGGAGGTCTTCTTTTGTTTCCCTCATTTTGTTTTTAGACAGAGCTTAAGGAGATTTGGGAAGTTTGTATGTTCTCTGTAAAGAACTAAAGAGGAAGAGTATTTTGCCTCTTGAAGTGACTCAGAGTTGTCACCCTTTTTATTTCCCCCTCTTAATTCTCTTCATTATTATTCACATATTTCAAATCTTTGTATTCACCTTCTCCACACCTTCTCCAATTTTCAGGTACTTTTTCTTCATAGTGAATTTCTTTCTTCATTTCAACATTCTTCATTTCCCTCTGACACCATGTAATATTTATTACATCAGTGCTAAAGCTGTATGAATAATTCATAAACTATTTTGCTTCTTTTCCTATTCAAGTATGGCCCATAATAATTCACTTGAAATATTCATTATTTGAAATGTGTCACTGAATAATTTTTGCAAATAATTCTTGGTTTGTGTATTGTTCAGAGGTGCAACCAAAAACCCAAGCAGCAAAACCTCAACTTTCATCCAACCATCCCCTGATGGAAGGTCTCCTTCCTATGTGGCGTTTGGTGCACTTGCTGAAAATGTCCCCACTCACAACTGGCTTCTTGAAAATGCTCCTCAACATTCACTTCACAAGTTCTGATACAGAATAAAATACCCACCAAATAAGTGAACAGTTTTTAGATGCTTGGAAAGGAAGGACATGAGAGTCAGTGGGCTGTCATGCTTCATTCACCTACTGCCTTTGCTCCTCAGCACCATCAAACAGCACAAGTTACAAGTTTCTTAAAAGTACGTACTATTTACATTCTCCTCTGTGAGGGTGGTGAGGCCCTGGAACAGGCTGCCCAAAGAAGTTGTGGGTGTCCCATTCCTGCAAGTGTTCCAGGCCAGGTTGGATGTGAACCATTGTCTGGAGGAAGGTGTCCCTGTCTGTGCAGGGGAGCTGGAACTAGATGATCTCTAAGGTTTCTTCCAACCCAAACCATTCTATGGCTCTATAATTCTGCATAGCCAGAGACAGCACTGATACCAAGAGCAACAACAGCGCTGGGGTTTCCCTTGCAGCACTGACCCTGGACTGAAGACATGAACACCAGAGGCTTCCTGTATATTCAGCCATGTACTTTTCAGCCACCAGTGGCAGCCTGGGTGTTCTGACCTCTCTCTGTTTACATGGATGAGGGATACCACACTTTGTGGTATCACACTTTGAGTGAGGGGCTGAGCTTCCAGGAGTTTGAAACCTGGTGGGATCAGGAGGTCACATTTCTACAACTCATAAGCAGGTGACAGTACTTTCTTGGCTTCTTGATGGAAAAATTGGTGCCAGAAATAAAAAAGTGACAAGTTTTAGTAGTTTATGGGTGTTTCCAGGCATTTGTGTAAGCACCTATGTAAATACTGCAATCCTTAGATTGTCACCTTTCATGACCTACATATGTTTTAGTTTTGTTGAGAAAGCATGAACACAGCAGTTTCTGCCCTGAAGTTGGAACTCCTACTTGCTGCTACAGTGGAATTAATATTTACCTCTGCACAGGTATTTTTGCTATGTCCTAGGGTGCAGGCTATTTGTAGCAGAAGCAAGTCTTTGCAAAGTCAGGGTTAGGCCCTATAAAAGTGTTATCTATAAGCTACAGTAAAGCTGTTTGCAAAATACTGTCAGATACTAAGTTAGTTCTCAATGACATTTCTCTTGCAGTGAGAAGGCTGTTTTCAATTTAATCGCAAATTAAATTTCAATCATTTGCTGCTTAATATTCCAAATGTAGCAGTAAATGAACATTAAGTGATGTAATGGCAGCTGAGGTCCCTGACCAAATCATAAAAGGAGGGATGGGGGCAATCTTTCCAAGCATCAGCACTCGGTCTGTGCTCATGTCAGTTTTCCACCTCCTGCTTTCATTAGCAATGCTAAGCTGAAAGTGCTGACCCTCAGGGTTTGCTCCTCTTGAGCAACAAAATTGGAAGTGAAATGTGTGTGGCAATCTGCTGCAGTCTGAGAGCTGCCAGCTGTACCTGTGCTCTGCAGAGGCTCTGGGAGTGCATCCAGGGCAGCAGGGAGAGAAGCACCAAGAGGGAGAGAAAGTGGATCTAAGGGAGCTGTGCTTTGAAGAGGAGCAGGGGAAGGTACTGTGTTACACACCAAAGCAAACAACTAACTTAGAAGACAGAGGAAAACAAATATTTTTTTTTCTTCTAAATTCCTAGTAAAACCTTGATACTTAGAAATATATATACAAGGAAGACCAAAAAGTAGACAAATGGCACTGAGAAGTATTCTGTAAATCATTGCCTAAAAAGCTGTGACTTTTTGGAATCGTGTCTTTTTTCTATTAGGCTGAGCTGTCACACACCATAACCCAGATTCTGTGGATGAATGTGAATCCTTTAATTAATTATTACTTATTGTTTTTCTATCTGACCCCTGGAGTTGGTTTTTGCAAACTACAAATTGTCAGAATCTGACTCACGGTTAGTGCTGCTGGAAGTGGGAAAGATCAGAAGTATTCACTTAACAAATGTAGATGATAAAATAAAATGTCACATTTTATTACATACTTTCATTCCATCTGTCTGAGCAATTTTAAATGCCAGATTTAAAGAAGTGCCAGCAGGCCATGTCTTTCAGGGATGCTTGCACATGGCTGCACTCACTTTTAGCATTTTCTTCTATTAAGAGGATAATTTGGTGGCATGGCAAACTCCTAGAAGGGTGCAAGAACACATGTGTTTGCATGTTCCTGCCCCTGTGCCAGCTCCTGGGGAGTGCACTGGGAATCACCACATCTTGATTTCCCTCTCCCTAGCTCACATGACTGGTTTTCATGGCACTGCCTTACCAGGGAAGCTGCACCATGGTTGCCATACAGCTTTGGAAGGTCACCATCGCTCACCTCCATGCTGCTTGCTAGTAAGAATCTACAAGAACATGTCTCTTACTGGCCTTTCCATCACTCACAGATTTCTCTTGTTCACCTACCAACTATCCAGGCTTGGGAAAATTTCAGATTATGTTTTAAGTATTTCTGTTTCCATCAGTGAGGCAGAGGAATGGTGGCAGTGGTTAGTTATGAGGTTGGGGTGCCTTTTTTAGCTCCAGTGAGCAGCTCCCACCAGGCTGCTCTAACTTCATTCTAGTTTTTGCTGGGGACAGCACCTGCCCTGCTTGCCAAGGTTGTCTGACCAGCCAGATGCTCGGGGCCCACCCCATCCTCCTCACCAAAGAAAGAAGTGAATCCACATCAGCCCAGAAGTCCCTTAAAGACTGAGTGTTTTAAAGTTCTCTTGAAACTCAAAGCATCTCCTATGTATTTTTTGCTTCAAAAATGTGAAAAAAAAATGAACAGGAAAAGAAATTCCCAGAGGAAATAACATTAGAGAAAAAAAGATTGGGAAATGGAGCACAAGGAGGTAAAATAAAAGATGTAAAGAGTCTCACAGAGTATTGAGGAGAGGAGGAAAAAAAAAAGAGACAACAAATAAATAAGTAAATGGTACATACTACTTGTCCAACTCCTGCTCTCTGTGCCTGCTCAGTGGCACTCCAGCTCTAATGCACAGAATTGGCACTGCACAGGGAGAAGAGGTTTCTTCTCCTTGGTAAAATCTGACTGACTTTCAAGGGGGACAATGGTACTATACAGGAGAATCTGTTACTGCCCCAGTATTAGTGAAAATAATGTACAAACCAATGAACTGCCAGCAGTACCTCTGTTGCCACATCCACCCCATGAAACAAAATTCTCATTCCATTCTTTACCCTTCAAGATTTCATGGCTTAACCCCAGACGGCAACTAAGCACTTGGGCTGCTTCATGTAAGGCTTGTCCTCCTTTGCTTCAGGCGGCTACAGTAATTCCATAAACTGCAATTCAACAAGTTGAAGGTATTTCCATAACAATGTCCACTCCCAGTTCCTTTGGACTAGAGCATCATGTTTAACGTTGCAATGAATTCCTCCCCTTACCCCTGCTCTGGCCTAGACTTAGCAAGACCCTGCAGTCCCTCAGGTGCCAGCCCAGGCCATGGCCAGTGCTGGGATCAGAATGCCCCAGGGTCAGGGGATCAGCAGCACAGGCTGCAGCTGCAGCCCAAGCACAGAGCAGCCGCTGATGAGCCCTCGACTCTAATGCACAGTGAGGCCAATGAGCCCCATGGCAAGCACAGCAGCCTGTCAATTATTAGCCAAACTGCAGTAACAGCTCTAGCACATTCCAATCAAACCTGTCATCATTTTGAACCCTTTGAGCCCCACAATGAGCACCAAAAAGGGCTGCTGTAGTTTTACCCTAGATGATAACTAAGCACTCCACAGACAGGCACTCACTACTCCCTGGTGGATGGGGTAGAAGATCAGAAGAGTAAAAGTGAGAAAATTCATGGGTTGAGACAAAACCCCATGAGTTTTATAAATAAACTAAAAGCCACACATGCAGGCAAGCAAAGCAAAACAAGGAATTCATTCAGTACTTCCCATGGGCAGGCAGGTGTACAGCCATCTCCAGGTAAGCAGCGCTCCATCACTCACATAATGGTGAGTTGGGAAGACAAAACATCATGACCCTGAATGTCCCCTCCTTCCTTCTCTTTCCCCAAGCTTCATATGCTGACCATGACTCCATATGGTCTGGGATATCCCTTAGGTCAGCTGGGGTCACCTGTCCAGGCTGTGTCCTCTCTCAACTCCTTGTATACTCCCAGTCTCCTCACTGGTGGTGTGAGGTGAGGAACAGAAGTGGCCTTGAATGCTGCTTAAGTGCTGCATCAATAGCTAAAACATCCCTGTGTTATCAACACTGTCTTCAGCACTAATCCAAAACACAGCCACAGAGCAGTTACTGTGAAGGACACTAACTCTACCCCACCCAAAAACAGCACAGCTGTTCTGTATGTAATTCGTTTGAGAATTTCCCAACTTGTCAAAGCATGTAAAAAACCCAGCCATGTTTCAGACTGGAGAACAGACAGCTCCCTCTACACACACATATGTGCAATTCAGATGGAAAGACCTTGAAAGGTGCAAAATTTCAGCCCACAGATCCTTACCATTGACTGAAAAAAAAGATTCTCTTCTCATATCACAAATAAGCAGCTACTTGGAAATCTAGGCAATAAGTTTTCACGTGATCTTCCAGAGAAATTCAAATTGCATTTTGAAGTTAAAATTTACACTCATTTACAAGTATTCACAATAACTTGCTTTGAAAAAAAGCATTACTTCAGCTGTTTTTAGGTGCATGTGTGGAGACAGGCATAATTGTGAAGACATAACCAAAGCTATTTATTCCTCTTGGGACCTAATTTTCTATATTAAATTAATTAGACTTGGACTTCCCAATTGCTAGAAGTTAAACTTTCATATTGGTGAACTGGAAAGCAAGATGGTAAATTGCACTGGCTGCCTTTGAGGAACATAATGTATTTTTCAGCCTTTCCTTTAAAAGCTGGCAGTACAATGGTAATGGTCAGAGAAGAAGATGCCAAGCATTTATCAAGTTAAGGATAATTTTAAAAAATGTACCAGAAAATACATATACTGGAGCCAAATATGTCACATATTTTAGCAACCATTAAGCATAGTTTTGCTGAAAGAAAAAATTGAATTTATTAAATACTCCATCTTTCCATACTAAATCTTTGTAAAGACCTTGGTTTCTTTTTCGTGTTTAAACTTTTATCTTGATGCCTGATCCCTGCACATAATAGCAGAATAATGTAGATTATTAAAGGAGGTAACTCAAGGATTGGGATTTAAACATGAAAACTTTGCTTTCTCCAGGCTACTATTAGTTTTGCACCCTGCCAGTGAGCAAAGTATGGATTAGACTTGCAGAAATACCCCCACTGTGCTCATGCCTTAGGGAGGATTTAGATCAGACTGATTGTTCCAGTAAGTCCCCAGTCTGGTGAGAAGTCACACTAGTAATTTGCATCTTCATAAAAGAATTAGCAGAGCTGTTGCTTTGAAGTTCAATTATCCATGAGCATGTTTAAAGCAGAGTATTGGAAATTCATTGTGCTGTTTGCACAGCTGCAGAGAGCTGAATACACGGGATGTTTGCAGGTTTGCTACTGAACTTTCCACACACCCAGGGAAACAGGGTACTGGGAAGTCTGCAAAAGGGCTAAACCCAGGGGCAGGCACTGAAGAGAAATGAAGCTCTAAAGAAAGTTTATAACTGCATTGTGGACATTGAGGATAAACTGAACTGACTGCTTAAGCATTACAAGGTGCCAGCTGCAGCTCTATAGCTTCAGCTGAATTAAGCTTCAAATTTAAAGCAGGGGTTCATGTTCATTATTTCTCTGGATGATGTAGTTTCCTTTTTTACCCTGTCTCAAAATTTACAGTCCTTGCTCTTTGAGAACATGATGGAATTCCTATTAAATAGACAGTAAATCAAGCAGTTAAGGATGAAAACCAAACTGTAAAATAGGCCTCTTGTGAATTTATATTTTGTTCAGAATACTACGGATTTTTTCACATTGCTATCACTGTTAAAATTCACTGGCTGCCCACCTCTTGAAGCGCCATCTAACATTAAGGATTCTGCAGCCTGTGGCATTTGTTACAGGAAGGTACTTCCTTGAAAACCTAAGAGAAACAGACTGATCTGCTCACAAGAAAAAAATATTACATTTGTCATGTTATCAAAATTAAATGACTGCCTCTGAACACACTACTATTCCTATGGCAAAGAGAATTACAAAAGGAAATACAAGTGAGGAAGGTTTTTTGAAATGCAGTAAATAAGGAAGGAAATTTCATGTAAGAAAATCCAGGGTGCTCTCTACAATTTCATAGACTGATGAATCTTTGCCAAATGGAACAGAATATCTTAAGCTTACAACTGTGTATGTGATTAACCACATCCAAATGATAACCACAGGAATTCAATAGTCTGCCCCAAAACATCATCTCATATTGGGGCAAACTATATAATATACAATAAGCTTAAAATCTTACAGTCAGATCCGCGCAGTTCACAGTGTGTTCAGACAGCTGTGTCTTCTCAAACAAAAAACCCCAGTGGAAGAGATAAAAATATTTTTAATTTATTAAAATACTACTGATGTTCAGAGAGCTAAGTTTGGAGGTAATCAGATTTACTGCAGTTTATTACTTTTAATGTAGGAAATATTGGAAAAACATCAGCCTGGTACAGTCAAAACCCCTGAGTAAACTGCTAATCAATATAAAAATCAATCCAGGCTCTTTCCATAAGTGTAAATGAAGCAAATTTAAATGCTATACAACTTAAAGCAAAACACCCCAAAACTTTAATATTATACCTTATTTTTGGCTACAGCCCAACAGCTCTAGCCCTGAAACCACACTTGCAATAAGTGCGCCACAGTCTCTATATGCTGCTTTTCAATCATTCATGTTCTCGTAATCTGCACAATGATTCATTTATCTTTATTTAGCACTGCAATAAATAATGTCTTCTCTGTATTATCATGTCTTTATTATTCCATGCTGTTCACACTACTCTTGGAAAAAAAGGTTTCCCATAGCTTTTAATATTAGAAGGAATTCTGGCAGGTGAAGAAAACAACACGTAAGAAATTGCAGCACATTACATTATGCCCTACCTTGACTTATGTTATTTTCCTTAGCTGTTTATGATGCATACACTATTTTCTGTCTGCACAAATCATCTTTGCCAAACTTGCAGTATTATTGCCCCTATTGAAGTGACTTCACCTTGGATTTTATTACTGACAAAATCCACTTTAACAAAACAGTTTACACCACAGGTCTGCTTTAATAAAGGGTCTGTATATTTAGTCAGGCAGAAAGCAGAAACAATGCCACATTCCTGATTTTATCACTTCCAACCAGGACAGTTTAAACTGCAAATACTGCTAAACATCAAGGTAAGTCCCTAGTGAGAAAAGCCTCAGAGCACGAAGACTTTTGTCCCAAAATGTGGACATCAGAGATTGGCAGCCACAAAGAGCCCAGTTTCAAGTCCAGAAACCTTAACTTGTGTCGCAGACATTTTTTCACAGAAATCCTTTCTTTGGGACTTGTTCGTTTTCTGGGAAGCAAGGGCCCCCAGAAAGAGAATGTAAACAATTGTTATCAGCTGCTGTGAAATGCAATAGGATGCACCTGTGATTGGTTCATGTTCCCATGTTTATAATTAAGGGCCAATCACAGGAGCAAGCTGGGGACAGAGTCCCGGGACACAACTTTGTTATAGATTCTTTTCTATTCCTATTCTTAGCTTAGCAGCTCTGCAACTGCTCTCTTTATTCTATTTGGTATACTTATAATGTATTATATATCATATATCAATAAATCCAGCCTTCTGATCAAGAAACAAGATTCTTGTCCTTCTCTCTCTCACCTCCAGCGACCCACTCAGGATGCTGTAATAAACTTGCAATCAGAAACTTTTCTGAACCACTCTTACCCACAACAGCAGGTGATTTCTGCAATAGAGTATTTTAGATCTTCCCAATACAATGTCTAATGAACACTGTGGGGGCCAAAGGTCCTGCTGAAACAATAACTTGTCCTTGGGAAGTGCCAGGAGCGCGCCAAGCCCCGAGGAGCAGCGGGAGGGCGTCCCTTGGACGGCGGGCACTCCCTGCCCTGCTGCGGCAGGACAAGGGGACAGCGGATGGGTGACAGCTTGAGTCGTGGCTCATGTCTGCTTCCAAACCCAGCAGGAGCAGACAGGAGGTACAGCGAATCACCAGGGTAGAAAAATTAGCTCTCAGAAGCCCACAATGACATTTGTAGAATTAAAAATAAGGCTGTGGTAACACCCACACGCACAGAAGGTGTACTGTGGACAGAACTGCAAGTGATTATGAACAGTTCTTGCAAGTGTCAGCGATCACCATTAAAATAAATACTCACTAATATGTTGGAAATACCTGTAAGAATTGTGCAAGCTGCATGATTGAGTAAGGGCAATTTGCCTATATCATTGCTAGCATATAGAGCTATTTGTACTCCCACTCCCCTTAAAAAATAAATTTTTTCCAATTCCTGAAGGGGAAAAGGAAGAAAAAGGAAAAAAAATTACTCAGTTGGCAGCAATCCAGCACCAGACAGAATTTATTGACACTGAATCAACAAAAAACCTCTGCATGCTCTGTTTGGTTCCCCATCCACAAGAATATTTCAGGGAGGTGATGTGTGGAGGAAAATTATATAGTTTAATTGGATATTATTACCTATAAACTACCAGGTAGCTCCTGAGGTGTTTTGAAGTAACTGTAAAAGCATCTGCAGTAAAGTGCATGAAGAACATAATTCTTTGCTTATTTACTACTTGGAAATATTTTAAATCTTGTTTTGATTTCCAAGTGATCTCAGCCTGCAAATGTACAATACACCATTATAACAGCTGCAGATGATATTAGAAATAAATTGCAAGTACACTGTGCAGCACTTCAGTGAATCATAGATGAGTCCTGGAGAACTGTTCTTCCATTATTTTAAATGTGTACACATTACCAAATGAAATGAAAATATCATGTATTATTAACATTGTATTACAACACTGTGGGGAGGTTGCATAAAATCAAGAAAATTATAACCAGAAAAACTATATGAAGTTAAAATATTTTAATAAAGTTTATCGAGTTTAACTCATTACCTGAAAAAATTATAAAAATGAGATATAGATACAGGATCTACCCTTAATCTCAGAACAAATTCCATTATATTAATTTCATTACAGAAGAAACTCGGCTTTTGCATGATTTGGTTTTTTTATATTTTAATCATCACAGGCTTCTCTAAATTAAGTTGCATGTTCAATTGTTTGGACAAAGCAGCATAAATTATCAAAAATACATTAGAAAGTATTTTTAATAAAATCCTGCTAGGCTCTATAAATTAATGGTGGTAAGGACTGTAAAATTTCATTTTAAAATGAACTCTTGAACATCAGAGAAACATTCTCATGCTTAAATGCAAGGACACAGATTTTTCTCTAACATGGGAATATTATTATGCAATAAAATGCTGGAAATGCCATAATATGTCATAAACACAATTTAATACTTTTTTTCCATTAGAGGACTGCTTGCAGGCACCAAGATAAACTTATTACAGCAGAACCACTGGTGCTTTCAAAGTTAATACTTCATTGCATTTTCATTTCAAATTTGTTTATTCTATAGTTGGTACTTTAATTAATTTGCCCTGGACCAAAACATGGTTCTCAAGAACCACTGGTATGGACCTCATTTAACAAAATACATTTAAGTATATATTTTTTAAATAGTGGAAAAACATTTTCAGTGACTGGATCCTAATAGCTTGTGACAACCACTGAGGATGCAAAGGAAACTGATAGGGACGGTCAAGAGCCACAGAGCAGGTTAAATACTTCCTTTTCTGCAGCTTCACAAGGGTTACCAATCTGGCCCTGACAATCACCATGCCTGCCTGTAGGAGCCGTTGCTTTGTTTGACCACCAAGAGAAACAACTGACACTGGGGAAACGTGAATGAGAAAATCCATGCTGTGACATGTGAGCAATCAAAGCAGAAAGGTTTCTCTATCCCCTGATGGGTCAGCCATCCTCCAGTAGCTCCTCTTAGAGGCCTGCTCAGTAGCTGTGGAATAAGCCACAGCCTTTTGTTTCCCAGTGACTTGCCCAGAGGTTAAAAACTCCAAACCATCAACATCCAGCCTACACAACAAAAAACAACTCAGCTCCCCAAACTTTTTCTTCTCCTCTTCTCCTTCCAAAAGATATTCATCTAAACTGGAAGTTTGAAGTCAACATCAGAGATATTGAAAAATTAGGCCTTGTGTTTTCTTCATTCTGGTTTATTCAAGGCCAAGCAGGGGCAGAAATACTACTAAATTGCTTGTGCTAAGTGCAGCAGAACTAGGTTTCCCAAAAAGAACATTGCAAAGCTCTTTCCTGTAAGCATGGGAAATCTCCTAATGCACACTAGAGTCAAAACAAAGATTTCTTTCCTTTAAGCAATATTCCAATATGGAATGTAAGAGCTTTTAAAAATCCACAGACTATGATGTCAAGAAAGGGCTCTTCAGAACCCGTGAATCTGCCACTTCAAATTCTCAAATGAATAGCACAGACTGTGCTTTCAACAGGCACACAAAATCTTCCGAACTCCCAAAACTAAAGCATTTGACATTTGATTTCTACAGCCTCTTTAGCAAATCCCTCAGCTATGGTATATAAGCACCTGTTCCTGGCCTAAAGAAACATCCCCCTGCAGAGACTATTTTTTGGCCTAGCAGGAGCTGGCTGGGTAGTCTTGACACTGGCCAGGACAAACACCTCAGATGGAGAAGCAAGGCCACTCCATGCAGGAGAGCACTCCCTGTCATGTCTGTTCTTGGAGCACATGCTAGAAAGGGGCATTCAAGGCCTGCCTTCTCCACCACCCTGCTGGAAGGAGGTATAATCTCTGCTTTTATACTTTCCATTCCTGGGAATCTTTCCAGGCTAATCTGTTCTGCACGGACTGTTTGTGTCACCTCTCCCCCCTAGCTAAGTGATGAGGCACTCACTGCTTTCAGTTCCTGCTGGCTGTGGCCAATGAGCTCATCAAGAGCTTGAGAGAAATCCAAAACCTCAAACTGAGCTCCTCAGCATGTCTGGAAGCCCTTCACTGTGCCTGTCCCATAGTAATGTATTTCCACAGCTTAGCATCCTATGCAATCATACTTCACTGCATAAAGCCAAAAAAATGAAGCTTTTCAAGCTGACCCTTGTAGGCTCATTCAAGCCTCACCTCATAACTGCCAGCCCATTAAGCCCAAATCCAAGTTTTTAGCCTAATATTAGACTGCTTCAACCAGACATAAGCACATTCAAGTAGATACAGGCAGTTAATACCTTTGAAGAAAGACTAACTTTTGAAAGTTAAAATGCATTTGAAAACTTTGGTCCAAAGAAAGAAAAAATGAAAATTGTTACCAACACTCAGCTGTAACTCACCTAAGCTAGCTCTACTACCATCTGTTCAGGCCTAAATTCAAGCTTACAGTAATCAAAAAGAGATCTATCAGTATAAAAACAGCTATAGAAATAAAATAAAGCACTGTTAGAAGTAACATAACTTCTTACAAGCACTTAGAGCACCTTCTGGAGTTTACAAAATAATAAAAAACAACTCCATACAAAACACAAATCAGAACGTGATTTTTCTGTGAAGGACTTTTAAAGTATATCATTCAAAGGCATCTCATTCTTATATGCACTGTTTTCCAGACTGAATGTCCTGCTTTAAACACATTTTCTGTATTTCCAACTCTGAATTCCCCATCTATCCCCTTGTTCTTTCACACTTTATAATAGCATTTCATATATTCACCCCACTGTTCTTCAGTTCATTCTATTTTCTACAGTAAGACATATACCAAAGTGTGAGAAATCTCAGCCATGAATCTCTGCCACAGACTTCAGCCAATTCCTGAAAGGCATCACTGAATGGGCTACAGAATATGCAAACATGAAACCTAGTAGAATACTGATGCCTTTCAAAATTAGCTTTCGTATTTTCCTGCCCATAGACGGAGCTTTCCTTATAATATTTCTCTTACAGTTCTTCTTCCTGCTTTATGAAACTCTTTCCAAACAAGGTAAACATGAGGCAAATTGCATGTTCAAAAACCAGTCTGGACACATTGTATGCACCTGTCATCCTTGTGAAAGCTTGCTAGGGACCTTGGCAACACTATCCCCCCTAAGCTAGTGAGGCCAGACCACGAGGCAGCACTGTGCTGCTGGGTGCTGTGGGGCTGGCCAAGGGCCTGCCTTTCCAGCCACTACCATTCTCCCAGTGACCACCCAGAATTGGTGGGTTTAGTGGTGGACAACATCACCATACCAAACTGAAGTACAGGAAGCCAAAACTATCATTCTGTTGATGGCACTGAGTAAATAAGCCAGGCAGAATATACCTGGAGCTTAGCCAGAATACAAAATGTACTACAAATTTTCTCATCCAAATGACTAAGATCTTGGATGACAAATCAGGCTCATCTCCATTCAGCAAAGGAATAAGACAGCTACAAACATATATGCAACTAAGGTGACCTTTAAAACACAATTTTTGAAAAATAGGGGAAGAGAGAGATGGGCTCAGACCTTTTCACTGTTGTCTGCAGCATCCTGCTTCTTTGTTACTAGCTGGGGGGACATGGAGAGCAGGAGAAGAGAGAAACAGAAAAAAGAGCAGTGCTCATTTCTAACAGCTGCTTCTTTTCTGCTGAAAAGGGCAGGTTTACAGAGTATAGTCCCCAAGGCAACAAGCAGTTTTTAATGAGAGTCAGGGGAGACCAGCCAAAGGACCAGGTCCTTTGCTATCAGAACTAATGCATAAGCATCAAACTGGCTGGTTTTGCTGAGAAACAAGTCAAACTGTAATGTGTTCTGCTTACCTGGGTCCATATCTGACCAACCAAAATCCCCTGTTCATTTTAAACATCTGTTACAGCATTATAAACAAGGATATATTTCAGGTTTTTTTCAATTGTTTTAGGATTGTGTTAGGTGAAAGAAATCAGAACACAGAAAAATAAAACAACTCTTAAATGGTATTTTTGTTTTGAGGAAATACAGCTTTATGTGTTCTATGTTTAGTCTTTGTCATAAGAGTATCCAGTATATCAACAGAAAGGTGAAATGCATTATTTTAAAATTTTCAGGAAAATTCAATGTATATCCTGTAATTTTACTGTCTGCCTCCAACTCTTAATGGTTTACTTATCTGCCAACCCAAGCCAAGGTTTTCCATTGGCAGGATCTTTCATTTCCACTTCTCAGTCTTGGGTTCATTAGGCTAACTGAGGGCAGCTACTAAAAGATGCAGAAGACAACTATGGCAGAGAGAAAAAAAAATCCTCAGTTCCTTCAAACAGAACTTTCCCTTCCCTGGAGTCTCCAAAGTGCTTCAGAAATATCTGTGGGCTGGGCAGGTGTGGCAAGAAGCAGATGACTATGCTAGGATGAAAATAAAACCATGACGTTGCTTTCAGATTCCACAGCGACCAAATGCCTCAACAGATGATGAGTGTGAATCCTCCTGTGACACCTTCTCATAGCTACAGAGTCCCTTAAAGCTGAGTACCTCATCCAGTAAATGGAGCCCTATGTTATTACTCAAAATGCACCCAACATGGCTGTTGAACTTTTTCCTGATGTTCCCTCATTTTCTGCCTGACAGATCTTTCTTCTAGACCTCTCCAGAAATAAACGAGCAGCAAGAAACATCAGAACTCTGATAGCTAAAGTCAAACTGCACACAAATTGTCAGTCTGATTGTCTAGAAGCCTCCAATCACTGCTGCAATTAGAAACTCTAATGCTATTATCAGCAGTCAAAATTCCTATTAGTCAGGTCATAAACTGAGTGATTTGGTTATAACTTTTTGTAGGAGCACAGGTACAGGATAAGGGAATCAGGGAATGATGGATTCAGTAGTCATCACCCCCAGCTGCTAAGCTGTTTTTTATCTAGCTGGTATCAGGAGGTCCTGCCTGCAAAACCATATTCAGCAAAACTCCACTTGATTGCTCATAGTGATCATGATGAGCTCCATTCAGAGAACAGCGGGTCAGAAAACAAACCCTTGTTACATAACTATAATCTATAAATACAGTCAATTTATACTTTTGTGTCCTGATCATGTACTGCAATTTCCTGCATAGGATGGCACAGCAAAAAGCTCAGTCTCACAGAAAAGGCAGAAACCTATTTGCATTTTTCTGAGTTTACATTGTTTCATCAGTAAAATAGTCGGAAAACTCCCTTTTTGGCAGAGATTTTTTGGTAATTTTTCATCTGAGATGCTTATCATGGTTTAACCCAGCCATCAACTGAGTACTCCCAACCCACTCATCCACTCTGTTGTCCCCAGTGAGCTGGGGAGGGGAATCAGACAAGGGTAAAAGCTGTGGGCTGAGATAAGAACTTAATAATTAAAATTGATTTTAATTAATTAAAAGCCCAAAAACACCCCCCACCCCAAAACCCCCCAAATACATAGTAACAACAAAAAGAAGAATGGAGATGAAAAAAGAGAGGACTAAACCAAAAGAAACACAAGTGATGCACAATAGAACTGTTTACCATTGTGTGACTGATGCCCAGGCAGTGATCAGCAGCTCTTGGCAAACTCCCCCCAGTTTATTTACTGACCATGACATTCCATGGTGTGAATGTCCCTCTGGCCAGCTGGGGTCAGCTGTACCAGCTGTGCTTCTAACACAACTAACTAAACACCAGTGTGTCAGCAGCAGTATTCTCATACTAAATCTAAAACACAATTACTAGGCAGAAAATTAACATTCTCCCACCTGGAACCAGTATTCAGCAAGCAACTTTCCCCCTTCAGAATCTTAATATCTAAATATCTCCTTAAATATTTAGATAAATTTCTTGCTCCTTTTTAACTTAGTTAATTAATTTAATTTTAATGCCTTCTCCCTTCCCCAGAAGTCTCAATTTCAAGCCTCCAGCAGAATAAAAGACATGCATACATCCTGGCTGCTCCTTCAAGTTCACACACTCGCTGGAGCATCCCTGTGCTACAGCCACTGTTCCAGGTTGCACATACTGTGCTCAGCAATGAGATCCATGAGCCATGAGGACACTGCTGCCCAGGCCAGAAGGTCTCTCCCTGCAGCTGGGAAGTGTCACATTTGTCCTTGCCTGTACCTCTGCACTGAAACCAGCACTTTCAACCAACAATACAGCACCTGGCAGAACGTCAGTTCCACCACAGCTGCAGGGAGCCCAGGCATTGAAAAGCGCAAAACAAAGATATGTATTTGTGTCTGATATATTCTAAGAAATTATAAACTGCAAACCAACAACAAAAAATGACAAAGATGAAATGCTTAAACACTGGTGAAGTGTAAAGCTCAGCAGAGAGAAACGGCATTGAAAGGAAATGGAAATTTTTTATGTCAGGTTATTGTATGCTGCCATCTGGAAATAACACCAATAAAAACACAACATGGAAGAGCGAGTAAGTTCAAAAACTAATCAAGAACAAGAAAATGGCATATGAAAAACAAGATGTCATCTGTTACAGAGAATGAATAGAAATCACATCTATCTCATACTCCAGAAGTAAGGAAAATTGAAAGCCTATTCTGATAACATACTGTCCTGGAAAAGGGCTATGCCAGGACATCTGGAAGTTTCTGGGAGCCACAGCTGATAAATTCTCATCATAATTCTAGTCTCCATCTGGCAAGCGAAAGAGTCTTTCCACACTCCAGGGCTAACCCCTATGTGAGCTTGCAGCCTCTTGCAATAACCAAGCATATACAGAAGAGGAATACCAGTGTAACAATACAAATGCACACTCAGCAGCAGCTGACACCACGCCATGCCTTCCCACAGCACACCGTCCTGTTGATGCCATTTCTATCCTTTTGCCCCAGGAGGAGGAAGCAGGGCTGTGTATCTCAACTCTGGATACAGATCAGCAATGAGAGGGGAAGATGCAGCTCTCCCATGTCCTCCTCAAAGCTAATGCCAAAGCTCTGCTGATGGTCTGTAAGCACAGGCTGGAGTTGTGGCAAGAGCAGAGATGTGCAGGAGAGGTGCACAGGAGAGGAGGTACAACTGCATGTGCAGCAGAGGAGGTACAACTGGATGTGCAGCAGGTGGCCTGCACCTGAGGCCCAATTCAAACCACATCAGGGTTGGGTACGGGTTGCTTTTCAAAGCAGGACGATACAATGTGGCTGTCCAAATTGCACACAACAGAAAGATATAAAACCAGCATCCCCCCTCTCCAACTCCCACCTGGAGTTAAACAAACCAGAATCAACAAGGCCTAGACAGTGCTCTTTCTTGATCAATTTTCTTTCCTGTTATATAGCTGAAGATATGATTCACACAGTCCTGAACATCTTGGCTTTCCCATGAGTTTTTGACTAGTCACAAATTCAGGCCATATTTGCGCCTATCAACATGACTGTCAGACCACTCCTGCTGGAATATGCAGTGTCAGGAATTAATTTAGTATGATCTATTTGCTTTAACAGCTGTGTAGGGAATTCTTATTCACTGTCTATAAAGTCATTGCCAGTTGTATCCTTTGAAATCTCACTTGTATTCAGAGTTCTCTTCAGCTGAAATTATCTCACATTTATTATCAAATTTTCATCACCACCCTTCATTCTTCTTCTGAAACCATCTCATTTTCTGCTGTTGCTTTACTCTCATTAAAATAATTGGTACCACACCACGTTTTTCTATTTTTATATTCATACTTGCATCTGAAAAAGCAATTTTATGTTGGCAAAGGCCTAAGTCCAATATGCTCGCTGGTTATTACACAATGTGACACAGCAGTATGTGACATCTACTGAGAAATAAAAATGCCAGAAGCAGACTCAGGAAGTGAACAGTGGGCACAGAGCCATGTAGCAAAAGGCAGTAATGCAGGTATGTTAAAAGCTAATGAGGATGAAGAAGAAAGCCATAGTACTGTTCTCTTTTGTGTTAATGTGTATGCTTCTCAACAACCTTCCTTCCAATTGAAACCACAGCCACAGTGCAGAGAGTGGGACATCTGAAAATCAAAACACTTGTGGATCAAGAGAGCCAGAAAGAGACTCCTAGGTGAGCATATGTCTGTGATCTCTTCCACCACACTGCTTAAGATCTGTAGCTCTTCCATTGAGCCCACAGAGGTGACTCTTCCTCTCAACTATAAAAAGCCTTTACTGTCATGTCTATAGCAACATACAGGTAGAAGTGAGTTTAGAATGCCAAATTTCAAAAGAAATTGCATCCATGAGAGAGATTTTCTTAAGATCTATATACAGGTAACGAGATTCCTGAAGAAAAAGTCCATTTTATTAATTTTATTAAAATGCAGTATACAGCTTTTTACCCTCAATATGGAGGGAAGCCAGGTCACCAGGCAGAAAATAAAAGGCAGCAGCATAATATCCAATGCCACGGGAATATCAACTTCTCTTAATCTGACAAAAAACTAAGGTTCAAACATCTCACAATTATCTGTTCCTCTAAGCAAAATGTTAATTGAATGAAACATATGCACTATAAGCAGGCAGCATTCCCACAGGAGACCGAGGATGACAGAATTCTGTCACATAATCAGCTGATAGCAAGTCTCCCAATTCATTTGGTTTCTTTCCTGAAAAGACACAGCGTGGGAAACCTCTCACCCTCTAACTGACAAGAAATAGTTTGTTTAGTCTTTCTGTTCCTCCTCTACTGGGCTGGTGTTCACTGGCTTTGAGAGATTCCACAAAATACACATAAAACAAAATCAAAGGCATTCTACGTTTTGCTTTGTAAGATTATATGATTCAAGGCAACATCCTAAAAATGTTTTCTCTAAATTCTCAGAGGACAAAAAAAAAGTATTAATCAAAGAAGTCAAAGAAGATCTATCACCTTGTCTTGGTAACACTGTAAACTGTTGCCAAAAGACAAGGGTCTATCTTCTTCCCTGTGTTGTCTACTAAGATTAGCTAAAGAAGAAATGGGCATTTTATTTTGTTTTGCTAAATAAGCACTTTATTCTCATCACATCAGACTTATTTTTAGAATATTTGACTAGAATATCTTTGTCAGTTGCTACTTTATAAATAGAGGTTGCTAAGGAAGGAACAGTAGCTGCATTTCCTTAAGCAACAGTAGCAAAAGAACATGAACAGCAGATGATTTCTTAGCCGAAACAGCAGACAAAAAGTAGCATTTTTCTTCTACTGTGAAGAAAACATATTTCAAAAACATAGAAATATGATCCCTCCAGTTTTTCTTTTACAGTTGTAGACATGTTCACTCCCTTTTTTTAGGATTATTTGCCTACTTCAGAGCAATCCTAGGAATTCACAGCTTAAGGTTAGTCACAGCTTGGTAGCATTAAAGATTACCACCAAGACTACAAGTTCCCTGTACTTGCAGAACATATGTATTTAGGTTTAATTTTGGTATGTAGGAAGAAGCTTGTCAGAAAAAGGATTTGGTTTCTTATTTTTGTTTATTTATTTTGCTGTGAACATTGTCAGATGAGATCACTGCTGCCAAGAATTTGGTTTTGGGGACCCAAGCTCTTACTGGGGCTTCTACATCTCCATTTTAGAGGATGGATTCAGTAATTCTTTAGGAAGCTGACTGCTGCACACTATTCTGGCTGTACTCACTAGGGGAAGATTCTAAAACAGCAGACCTACTCTGGGGAAAAAAAGAGAAAGCTTGGGACTTGGCCACACAAGAGACAATTCAGGACAGTTTATCTCGAATTAGCTAGAGATTTGCTGTGGATTAGTTAGAATCAAATAAAACCTCAGGGTGCAAACTTTTGTTCAGAATTAAACTGTTGTACTTAAACTAGAGTAACCTTCCAAATGTTTAACACAGCCAGTGACAACAGACCAGAGTAGAAGGCCTGAAAGAGTATCTAAAACCTTTTCCTGATGAACACAGCCATGCTCCCCTTCTGCCTCATGAAAACCACATCTCACAATAGGACATCATAGCAAGAGCTGACAACTGGAACAGAAGAAACTGAGTTCAAGGACACAACAGGCAGAGAACTGGCCGTCAGTTCTCAGAAAACATGCAGCTGGAGCCCAGGCACAGGCCAGTTACAGTGCTGGCAGCTCCAGCAATCACCAACCGCCTGCAGCACAGGATGGTTATGTGCCCCAGCACACACCAGAGCCTATGTCACAGTTCAGACAGCCAAAACACAGAGTAACATCAAACAAGTTCAGAAAGCTTCACCTCATTACAGAGTAACACCTTACCTCATCAGAAGGCTTCAGGCATTTGCCCATACAGAGCAACATCAGATCACTTCAGGAGGCTGCAAATTCTGCCTTTCTTGCTCTTTGTCCCAGCCTTTTATGCCCTCCTGTTGATGCATTGCACCTGTGTGCCCTCTGTTCCCTTTGGTGGTTGCTCAGTGCCCCTGGGCACTCCCTGGCTCATTGCTGTCAGTGCTGCTCACCTGCTGCTCACAGCTGCACCCACTGGGGATGAGGCTCAGCCACAGCCCCACTCACTCCCAATTACCACAAACCGTGTACCTACAGTTACAGCCAAGTGGAAGCTAAGCCCTTGCAAGGCTTAATGATACCCCACTTACCTCCAGCTTGACTAGGAGAGCATCAGCAGACACAGGGGACAAGTTTCATGCAGAACATGCTGTATTTCCTAGGAGTCTCTACAGAGAAAGAACAAGCTCCAGATCTGACCATGGAACCAAGTACCTAATCCTGTTTTGGAAGGGAACTGAGACTTCACGATAAGGCAAACACAGGCAGCTTACTATGAGCAACAAACCTGTTAGTCATACCTTGGTCTGGCAACTTGGCAAGTGCTCAGCAAAAACCAGGCTTATCACAGTCACACCAGGGCTTCAATTCCCACCCTGGCAGGGTCTTTCTAGGTTGTTCACAGTGTCTTCTTCTCCAAACATCAGGTCAAACCTAGAAACTCTAAGAAGCTTTATGAGCCATTTTCACACAGGAGAGGATGACAAAAAGGCAACACTTACACCGGAAAGTCCCTAGTGGTCAATAGCACTACTGGTGTAAGGTGTAAAGCTTTCACAACCCTAGGCATGCAGCAGAAGTTCAAGTGGCAGACTGTAAATACTTGCTTTGCTCGAAAACCAAAAGCCCTAGAGAAAGTGGAGGAGAAGGGCAAAAGCTGAAGCCATACTAGGTTCTCCTTTAGCTTTCCACTTGTCCAAGTGAGAGCCAGGCAGCTGCTGGCTCCAGCTGCAGTCATGCTTGTAGTGCACTTCATGATCTGTCCAGTCTCTCAGAGGTGCTTGAGGGGAGAAAAAAACTGTTCATGCTGGTGTACAGCAGGGAAATCCAGTAAGCTGGGGTTGAGGCAGCTGTCAGAGGCAGAGCTGGGTAAAAATGCTCCTGATGTGCCTGGAGGGAGGTGCTGCAGGGCTCAGAGGTCTGGAGGTGTGCTCGCCCTTCCGCCTGCAAATGCTCCTGAGTGTCCCCAAAGCAGGGCTATGCAGATGGACAGGGATGTGTTTGATCAAAACAAAATCACTTTATCTGCTCCTAAAATGTAATGCACTCTCCTTTCTGATGGCAAGCCTCAGAAATACCAAAATTAGACTTCAGAAAAACATAAAAAGCTCCCTGCTAACATAATGTGCAAATGGACTGTTGCACTTACTGTGATCTTGGGCAGCAACAAAATCAGAAGGCCACAGCAAACAGCAAAGAAAATTGCAGCTAAAAAATACCAACATTATCATTTTTTAATACATATTCTTAAAATGAATGTTTTTTAAAGCTGAAGAAATGTGAGCCCGGGTGCCATCACCGTATGTCTTACGCAGTTCCTGATTATACCAACAGCAGAATCCATATAAGAGAATCTAAAATGGTATGGATAGGAGCCCAGCTGGTGTCCCTATATGCCTTAGAAATTCCATTTTTAGGAACACAGCAGCATATAACATTAGGGATGCTTCTCAAACATCTCATTTACAAATGGAGCAGAGCTGTTTCACTGAAGTACACACAGAAAAGGTCCACAAGAATAATAAAATCAGTTGCATTCAAAACCAGTGAAATGGTTCAACCACACGGTTTCCAGTAGGAACCACTCTGTATCAGAATATTCCCTGAATGAGGAATGATGCTTGCTCATCACTGGGATTTTTTTAAAAGCAATCACCAAAAAGCCATTTTAGTACAAAAGTGCCAACTTTCTTTTGTTTTGGCAAACTCTTCCTACTCAAAGCTTTTTTGAGTTCAGAATGGAAGAGCTAATGCCCAAACTTCAGGGCAGTGAAGAGCTACAGATGTGGGAGAGCAACTTCTGAAAATCAGTCAAAGCAGTGTCTGGAGCTTGGCTGGTCCACATTCTGGGGAGAATCCTTTCCCAACAGGCTGCAGACTGCAACACAGCTCTTCCTCTCATGCTTTTCAAGTTCACCAGAACTACTTCTAAGGGTAGACCCTTAACTGTGGGGATTCTTGGTTAATTGTGAGAATATGTCACCAAATGCAATTCACATAAAATCACAATTTCATTACATGCACATCATCAACCAAAACATATATAAAGCAGACACCTAAAAAAATACACTGCATATGAATGAAAAATTATTTTATTTAAAAATACATTATACAGCAGAGTGTCTCTCTTTTTGTTTTCTCACTGCTGGTTCACAGAGATAGTATGATAATTTTAACCCAAATATTTGACTGGGAAAGATCCTGAGAAAGACCAGTTACAAGCTGATGATATACAGTACACTGAAAAAGAGTCATCTCTTTTAACATAAAAGAATCTCTTGGTAATCTTATAAATCAGATATAAAAAATGCAGATTTGCTACCATGCAAAAATGAGTGAACATTTCATTTAAATCTGCACACAGAGAAATCATTAGTACCTTGGAACCTAACTAGCTAGACTAAGAGCAGGGTGAGTTTAACACGGTGATACAAACTTTGGATCTACTACAATTTTGTAAACACAGTTGATAGTCTAATAAAGGTGGATTTGCAATCACCTAAATAACCTAGCTGTAGCTAAGGACTCTATTCTAGGTCTTTTCTCCTCACATATATATTTCTTCAATCTCTTAATTCTCAGCTTAGCACAATGACTTCGTGGCATATGCTGTATTGCACTCAGAGACAACTTGGCCTTGCCCTGTTTGCCAAGCACTCTTTAGGTAGTTGTATTTTAGTGAAAGGACAGGTTAAAACATAAAGTAAAAGCAGGCAGTACCTCATGACTATGTGAGAATGTATTAAAATTCATCATAGAAAAAATAGACCTGATTCTACATCCTTGTGTTTCAAACATACTCTAACAATGATTAATGTACAGGAAATACACTGAACTCTGGAAAATTTAAGGCCTAAAATGCTCAACAGCCTGCAATGACCAATTGTATTCTCAGTATTTCCATAATGATAGCATTTTATCAGCTCTTGCCACAGGGACACTGTCTGGCACACGTTAAGAACGTCTTCAGTATTTACAATATTCAGATCCATTTGGTGCTCAATTTTTATAGGACAACTTCACTATGAATAGTCAGCAAGACTCTTCCAAAGGGGGGGACTTAATCTGAATATTCACAGCAATAACAGAGATATGGTAACATTGGCTGATGTTGAAGAAAAATCAATTTGTCAACACCATGCTGGCTGGCAGAGGATTTTTTTTTCTTTTTTTTAAAGAATATGAGCCTCAAACACAAAGATAAAAAGCTTTTTGGAGAGAAAGTCTGCCTGTCCTGGTCACTGAGGCTGAAAAAAAATTTAGTGAGTCATTTTGGTTTTTCCATGAGTCTTCCATGAAAATGGAGAGTAGAAACTCAATTGAACTTTCCTCACTAAGCTGGTGACCCTCTTCTTATCTTAGCACCCATTCTCCCAGCATAGTATCAGGGAGTATAACAATCACGAGAAGATGCAGGCTGCCTTGAGTAATTTGTTTAAATGATTTATGAATAGCACGGCTTCCCATCAGATATGCTAAGCTAAGAACAGAGCCCTTAACCTTTCATGGGATATCATTAGTAATAAAGAATATATCAAAGATCAACCTCTCTAAATTATTCTCACTTCTTTTAACCTAGATACATATATGTCATCCAAGACATTCAAGCACTACAAAACAACAATTCAACTACAATTATGTCAGGAAAATATCCAAATAAATAAACTTTTAATTATGATACAATACTTATTACAGTAAAAATTGGCATTTTTTTCTCTTCAAAAGCAGAAGCACCAGTCTTACATATAACATACTGTTTTGAATGATATCTTACATGGAATACAGCGTAATACAATGTGCAAACAGCATTTTCATACAGAACATAATATTTGTCTAGTTTTTATACACTGAAATTGCCTCAAATGGAAACAAGTTCATGCTGAATTAAAAATGTAGATTTTAAAAATCAAAGTTAAATCAAAATATAAAGTACTGTTGGAATAGGTACATGAACCATTGAAAACAATGAGAAGCCAAAATAGAGGGTAATGTCAGATAATTAGTGCTCAGTTTGTCCCATTCCATCATAAAAGTAAACAGTTAATATTTTCACTAGAAAGTAAAGTGACGTTCTAATATTTAAGAATTCTTCAAAATGTTTATCATTTTAGTGATGTAAAAATCAAGTCAGAAATAGGACTTCTAAAAATTTCTTATTTTTTGATACACTGCAAATATCATGTGTGGGTTGTGAAAAGAGATGAAGTCCAGTGGAGTGAATATACATCAGCGTCAACATCATGTGACTTCTGCAAAGGCCGTGATGTGGTTCTACAAGTTAAAGGAAAAACAAACAGATAAAAACCACAAAGTCACACAGACAGACAGCAGTCACCATTGTGAAAACTTTTGCCTCCTGTGTTTGAAGGGCAGCCTTGTACTTGGAGACTATTGTAGGATGATGTAAATAAAACTGATTTTCACCGCAGGTCTCTCACTCACTCCCATAGTAATTCTTAACTGCTGAAAGACTGGATAGGGAAGTATGCTGAACAAAGTAATTAATTATATGTGATGGTTCCATTATATTTTAATTTCAGATGGCTTTTGTTTGCTTTAATTAAGTTTAATTTTAAATTACATGTGAATAATTGAGTTAGCTGTACTTCTATTGCTATGTTATTGATAATTGAAAACAAAATTCCTAGAAATGAAAATGACAGTTTCTGACAGATTATAATACTTTATTTCAGTGTAAATAAAAAATTAATATTAAAATTGTAAAGATTATATTCTCCTCATGAGCTCAATGGCACTGAATCAAGTCGCAAAATGCTTGAAATCAAGTGGCATTTGGCAGTTAAGAACTCATATTCAATTTTTTTTTTCAGAATCACCAGCGTCCAGTTGCAATCTAAGAATATTTTCCTCTTTCCTTCAGTGGGACAATTCTTAGAAACACTGAGATGTGAATTGGAACACAAACATTCTATGTGCAGCTCTAGAACCCTGCAGCATCCCAAAGAGCTTGGCTACTTTTTCATACTCAAACCTAAGCAAGTGACTCTGCAAACACCTGAAGGGGAAAGCAACCCCAGAGTGAAGTGCAGGATCCAGAGGAAGTGTGTTTCCCTTTGGGCACACTGCACCCTTGACTGCCACCATTTTTCACAAAACATCAAATGGTGAAATTAGTAAAGGGAACCTTGATGTTAAGCCATGTGTTTGTTCCCAAGCACAAAATGCACAGAGGGTAAAACACCAAGCAAAGCACTGCAAATTTTTTTTCATCACTTTGCCTCCTGGGGCAGATTAAACTCCGAAGAGAGGAGATGCAAGCTGAAGAAGAAGGGAATGTGGATAACGTGGGGAGAGTGGGACCTCCCATTTTTTGCTTAAGGGAAGTCTTTCAGAAAATCTCTTATCACACAGCATAAAAAACGCTGGAGAGGAACAAAGTCCACCATGCAAGTTTCTATTTCTAAGTTCTTCTTTAAACTGCCTGAATATTTGTCTATCAGTCTGAGCAGGGGGAGACAGGCAGGTATCTTTGCTTTTTCATATTAAAGAGAGGAAATTAGAAATGCTTTAACTGGAGAGCTGCCCCTTATACCCCCATTTCCCAGCCAGGCTGGCAGCTTTGCTCCCTCTCTCACTGTGCCATAACTGTACTGAGTCCAGGGGGAGAAGCTCTCTTCCAACTCCCCTACAAAATGTATTTTAGCTCTAGCAATGCTCTTGCTGTATTTCATGACAGCTTTCATAAAAAAATACTACTTAACACTTAACAGCAAGCATCTTATGTATATTCTTCCCAAAACCAGAATTTATGTATTTTAAATAAACAATTATTAAAGCATGGCCAGATTTTTAAAAAAGCATTAGGAAGAAAAAAGTACAACTTTCTATGAAAACATTTTCAGTAAAAAACAGTAACAAATGTTATTGGTTGCAGATTTCTATTCTGCAGAAAAAATGCAAAATTAGGCTTCCTAAATTAGAAAAAAAAAATCAAGTCAATTTTACTTGGCTGGCCAAATTCTGTTTTAAGTATGCAATACAGTGGGCAAACTCAATGACTCTGGAGTTGCTGTGAGGCTATGATGACATTTTCTTCACAGTATTTATTTCCTTTATTTAGACCTCAGAAGTCATCCTCTCAACTTAAACTATTCTCAGTCTAAAATTATTTGCTTTTTTCGTAAGATGGTTTAAAAATGAAGAATTTGAGGGAAAAAAAGAATTTCTCTTTATTTCAATCAATTCTTTCAAGTCCTGCTATGTGCCATCCCTGTCTCTAAGTGACACACATTTGTCTGTGATGCAGAGAACCAAATGCTCTTTCATGTGGCATTAATTCAAGAGTGGATAATGATTATTTAGAGAAAGGAAAATGTGGTTCACACTCCTGCCAGCTATACTTCCAAAATGAGCAGGTCACCATCCTGGGAAGACACGCAGAGCATGGGATATAATAACACAGAAGAAAATCTTCCTTTCTCAATAAGCCCTCAAAGAGAACTGCTAAGCTGCTGATCAAGGACCTATTGATTTGGACCCTACTGAACCTGTCAGTTCATTTCCAATGGACTCAGCAGGGTGATGCATAACTAGGTCAAAACAAATCACTTGCTGAGGGCAAGAATCACTGATACAGATTCATGCAGCTGTCTGGTTACTCGTGCTTTTTCATGCTACCCTCTCAGGCAAAACTACAAATAAGCCTTTCTGACACTCTGCAGAAAAAACCCAAACAAACAGCATTCCTCTGAAATAACTACATTTCAACTCTTTTAATTCTGCTTAGATTTGCTGTGACAAGGGTCAGAGTGAGATACTAACTACTGTCAGCAAACAGATTCACACAGATGCAAGAAGACAAGCAAAAAACCATGCATAAGACCTCAGCTTCTCCAATTCCATGGGAATTTTTTCCCTCAAGTTCCCAAAAGAATCAGAAATGCTGAGGGTCTGCTCAATGGCAGCAGTCTCGCAGGCAGGCAGACCAGCATTTGTACCATCCATTCTAAGAGGACAGTACCAGGCTGATGAGAAAAGCATGCATCATAACTGCACTCTCACAACACTAACAAAAAAGGTAAATCCAAGGGCTAAGCCTTGAGTGCAGGTTTCTGGGGAAAATGATCCACTGTATAGCTTCTGTTAAGTTTTAATTAATTTCTGTTGATAAGCAATGCTATAATGTCAAAGCATTGAAAAAATACATTAAACTTTTTGTGATTTGCAGTTTTGTTTATATATATTAAATATTTTTAGTTCATTTTTTTTTTACTTTGTTCTTATCAATACAGTTAGAAACATTCAAAAATAGTCATCATCCTAAAAAGAAGAGTCTTCTCTTTGTAAAATTGTTTGTAATTTTTCCCACAGTAGAGTTCGTTAAAATAGAAAATACTACTGTAGTACCTTAGGCAAATGATAATTGATCAAGCAATAATAGTAATAACATTCTCATGCAGCTCTCTGAGTCAGCAGAGTGTATTATCTGCTTTTACTGGAGCATTGAGTTTTGGAGCAGGAGTTAGTGTCCCACACCCTGCACAGAAGGCAGGCAGGCAGGGCAGGGCAGTGCCGTGCCAGGCGCTGTGGCGCTGCGCTGCCGCGCACATATGTTATTATTGCTTTATTGCCTTAGAGCAAGGGGTGTTATTGCCTTGGAGCAAGGGGTGTTATTGCCTTATTGCCTTAGAGCAAGGGGTGTTATTGCCTTATTGCCTTAGAGCAAGGGGCTCGCCGCGCTCCGGCCCCCACAGCCACGAGAACAGCCTAAGGATGCGCGCTTTGAGGGAGGCTCCTCGCAAAGCATCTTCTTGGCTGTGGCTAATGCCTCGATCCTGTAACACCTACAACATGCACGTTGGAGGAAGTCACACTGAATATACTGTTCCACTTCCCATGTTTAAGTATTAGTTTATCTGAACATTAGATGTAGTGATCACCGTTTGCATTTAATCAGAAACAATTTTTGTATAATCCCCCAGAAGCAGATTTCAGCAGAAGAGTAGAACATGAATACAAATTCAAATCTTTTGACATTGAAACAAAACTGCTTATGATTTTTTATGAGCTGACTGTCCTGGGTATGTGTCTGTGATATGTGTGTGAAGCAATGTTGCATTGTATCTCCTTTAATAGACTGTATTATCAAGAGAGAACAATTATGCCAACAACTGCCTGTAAGCTTATGTAAACACATGGGCTCTCATCAAACCATCCTGGAGAAAAAAGTATGGACACCTATGAATGTTTTTGGACATCAAGTACAACAGTATTTGGAGACCTCTCAATTAAAATATTTTGAAGCAGCAGAAATGGACACAACCCTCTCCCACATCTGCCCACAGTATGGTGAGCTAAAGCATCTTTGTGTTTCGCTTTTAGCTGTGAACTCAGTGAGAGGTGATCTCCCTGGAGAGCTGCAGGGAGCAGGCCAGGCTCCCTAACCCATGGTGCTGTGTGCACACCAACATTTGAAGACTTGGTACCAACATGCTTAAGACCAAGAAAAAAGCAGTAACATTGAGAACTAAAATTTTCTGACATTGGGAAGAAGCTGTTTTGTGTCTCGTGAGTAATCAAGAGTAATCAAAAAAAATACTCCTTAAATTCTGAAGAGGAAATCTTTCCCAGTCTTAAAAATACTAGCAGAATTCATTGCAACATCTACACTTACTATTGCTAGAATGTTTTATCACCATCATTATCTTCAGCACATACACGACAGAACAATAATTACCGTGTCAAACTCAAGAAGATTTCTCAGACAGTTAACCCTGACAGTCACTAAAAACTGATGGGCAACAAGAATGTCACATATTGCAAGAGGAACTCCAAATCCTTAGGACCACTAAAAGCTGGAAATGGCAGAAGGGGAGAGCATGTAATCTCTCTCTTTTGAGTTCAGTCATGCTGGATAGTCAGTCCTACAGGGCAGTATAAGAAACTTCATTGAACAAAGAACAATGTTCAATCTGTTTGGGAAGGTGTGGGCACTGCTGACAGAAGTAGCAGTATGAAGGAATGCCAAGCAGAACCTTGAGGAATAAATGCAGTTTAGCTGTCAAAGACAGCATTGCCAAGAACCGACTGTGCAAATAAGTAGTACTGAATAGCTACAGAAAGCACTGATAATCACACACAGTAATTATCTCATCTCACAGGAGATGAACCATGGTGCATCTCCTAACCCAACGCTTCCTTCTGAAACCTTCTATCTCAGTATCATATCTACCGCCTCCATTAGTCCTGAAATGCTCCATGCTGTATTTGTATTTGATTTTTTCAAAGCTAGAATACTTATAAAAAATAAATAAGACTAGCAGAGTCATAAGCTACTACATGGGTAGGAGATCTCTGTAAGCCCTGGCCAATTTCAGGCGACTTTTGCATGAAAAAATGTCAGTCTCTCCTGAAACAGGAAACATAATTTGTGACTGCACTTGGATAAAGATGAAACTCCAAACTCTTCCAGGTACTATCCAGAATATCCCCATTTCTCAGTAATTCCTGAAAAAGAACAGAATCCTCCAGTCTTGACTGTGGTAGGATAAGAGCTTCCTCTCTGTAGGAGACTGCCAGCTAACTGAAACCCAACTGTCTTGTAAGAGAGAAGAAGGTCAGAGACAGAAGAGAAAACGAAGCAGATGGGTGAGTGGTGAGGTTTCTTGGCTTTCATTCTTTTCATTAATTCTGAGGATGATTATAGTTAAGGTAAAAGCCCTGTCTGCACTGCTGAGCAGGCTCTGGCAAGGATCACTCAAGGAGACACTGTAACTACAGCTTATTTGACTGCATGGGCACCTGTGCAGAACAGCTAAATCATCTGCATGCACCACAATGCAACAGAAGTGCCATGCAAACAGTGATCTAACCTTGTCACCAAGCAGCAGCAGCTCATTCAGAGTATCACAAGAACTTATGCCTATTTAAGTGCACTTCAAATGTAGCTAGACCTCCAACAGAACTCAGACAGTAGCAGCACGGTGAGCATGCCAGGAGCATTTGCTCTCCAAGGAGAAAGCACTGGAATAGCAAGTAGCAGACCTGGAAACAGCAAAGCAATGTGCTTCCAGGGCTGTATGATGCATCATGTGCTTACTCATTTACAGGTGAATTTATTACAAAATAGAAATGAATGGGGTCCTATCTGGCAGGCATTTCGAATGAAGTCACTCTTCAAGGCAGGAGTTTTTAATTGCTTGATCCCAGATACCTATATAGTTACTGATTTTTAGTACCAGTCACATAGCTGCATTGCTTCCAGCTTGCACTGCCTTAGCCTTTGATAACTTCAGACAGTTGGGATTTTTGCTACTCCCTGCAGCTAATTTCTGACAGTATCCTGTCTTTAATATTGGTACAGAAACTTGTAGAACTGAAAATAAGGAAAAAAAGTTTTAAAATAAGAAAAATGCAAGTCGATGAGCATTCAGAATATTGAACTGGAATAGTTCTCACTTAAATGTAGTGAAAAGTAACTCATGTGTCTAAAGGAGAAAGAGGCAAATAGCACCCAAATTATTTAGCATCACTTTCTCTCCTGAGGAGAACAAAGGATGTAAAATAAGAAGGGAGCTAAAAAGCAAAGACTAATTCCAGAATTCTTGTAGCAGTGGTAATTAATTGAGAATACCTAACTTAATTTAGACCTTAGTTCCCTGAAGTACTGTTCTTAATTCCTTTTATTTAACAGGGTCTGTCTTCTATCTAAAACTCTAGATTAAACAAAAAAAAAAAATTTAAAAAAAGGTAAAAATATCCATAGAAACTCAAAATATAAAGCACTCATATGTAAGTAACTTCTTCATCAATTATTTGCTAATTCAATTTTAAACTTTCTGGAAGTGGAAACGGAAGAAAGCATTTCCAAGCAATTAGCAAAGTCTTCACCTTATTGTCCTTGCATCCCATCCTCTCTGTCTGAAAAGGAGTAAGGCTTTGCAACACAGACAAAGATGGGACCTCAGCAAGTGGTATCACTTTGTGGTCAGTCCCCAGTTTAATTAAAATTAATCTCTAGAGAGAAGCTGCATGACAGCAAACAGCTACTGCCATAAGAATATGGGTTCAGAAGGAAAGAAGCTCATTCATGTAACAGAGTCCTGGGTAGCTCACAAATGGCAGTGGTTATCCTCTAGCACAGCAAACACTACTCTTGCCACCATCCTCCCACACTCTCCCATTGCTTTCCCCACAGCATCTCAAACTAGGCCAAGTCTCAGGAAAAGAACATTGTTGATCATGAGTGAGAGGTTCTCAAACCAGGCAGAAACATGAAATTACATGAAGCCTTTGTCCCCAGGAAAAAAAATTAAAATGTCAATATCCAGAGAATGTGTATGTATTACCTATGATGGCTTTTGAGTCACAGAAATTACTTCTATTGCATGAGAGCCCAGCATGTAAATAAAACATGTTCTTATTAATGTGGTATGTTCCAGGCCAGCTGACAGCTTGTTTTGTTTTGACATTTTACAGAAAGTTAACTGAATGGATTATTTTGAAGATACACATTCATCATCTAAATGCTTGTTCAAGCAAATGAGACTCTGACCTCCATACGACAAGACATCAGCAGAAGTAGCTTAGACATATTTGGTTCAAAAAAGGCATGTCAGACCATTCTGAAAAGAAATCTTCTTTCCCTTCAAGGAAAAGAATAAAAACCCAGGACTAGTAGCAATTCTTACTAAAGAACAACTTCCACCACATTCAAGTGAGTAAGACAGATTGGGAAACCTTTCTTATATTGAACATGAAAAAAAATTATCATAATTAATCTGGAATTAAAATAATACCACAGAAAAATACTTTTGGTGCCCTACCCAGTGTAGAATTGTTTTCTATTTTCAAATATGGGCATAACCCAATAGATTTTTCATCAATTACGACAGATACAGTCATTAGAAAAAGTAAACCTTCCTTTAAACTTTGCATTACTAGTTCAAAGTTTCCCCTTGATAAAAATGTCTAAAATATTTTCTGTATTTTATTATGCTATCTATTTCAGTAGCGTTTTGCTCATAAAATTAGTCAGACAATCTTACCTACCATATAGTTCAACATCATCTTCAAAAAATATAAATGGTTATCACAGTAAACTAAAATAAATTTTATTGTGATACTCAAGCAAAAAGTCTTGGCATACCCAGGAGACTCTCACTAGCATGTTCTAGTCTAAAATCCCATGTGCTCTGACAAGAGATCATGGGGTTGTGTAGTTATTGTATGGCCCACTGCTCCCCTCACTGCCAAGAGCGTGCCCTGTCCTGGGGCTAGCACACGTCTGATGACAGAAGCCCCACAGGTGACCCAGAAGGGACTGCATCCCATGCTCTACACCAGGCTCAGGACATGCCACACACAAATGGGATAAATGCCACTTGTACCTGAACTGCAAAGCCCCTTGGGCCAGGGGTTAATCGTTCTTTCTAAGAATTCTAAGAACTTTCTATGTTCTGTGGAATATCAGGCTGAGTATTAATCACATTCACTTGAGGAACACAAGGGGAGAAGGTCTCAGATCTACTCAGTCTGACTCCATGGGCTTAGCAGCAGCTATGGCCCTGAAATAACAACATGAAGAATCTCCCAAGGATTTAAGTCTTTCCTTCTGAATTTAAGTCTTTCCTTCTTTCTCCTTCACTGTTAAGAAACACTGACATCATTTTAAATCTGATTACCTTGGCACTCTTGTCAGGATAATTTATGATCATCCTTTCAGGAAAGCTATGTTTTATTTAATTGATTTTTAAAAAGTCAGACATTACCTTTTCTAAAGGGCTTTCTACTCTGGGTATGCTGATCATGGGCATCTGGGTCAGATTATCCAGATGAGAATGTTCATGGTCTGGCTGACGTCCTCTGAAGTTATTTACCACACAAACAACCTAGAAGGGATTTGAAGATAAACAGAATACCTAAGGAACAACTCATATTTTCAAGCTTTGATCCTGACAATTATCATTAGGCAGAAATGACACCAGCTTTAGTCACAGCGTTACAGTAAAAACACTGAAATGTGAAGTTCATGTTTTACAGAAAATCCTTAATTAATATTTCAAGACAAATGACTTTCAAGTGATTTACTGGTACATGCATCATTTGAGAACCAAAGAAACCTCCTATCTAAAAGAAAATCCATTACTGAAGCTGCACAATAGAGCCGCAAGTATTATCAACCTCATGAAGAGATATCTTGCAGCATCACGTGGCATTAACCTTTAACTCCTGGGAAGGCCAGTGCCATTTCAGTTTTGATCAGCAAAGGCTTTCTCAAATGAAGAGTAAGAAAGGGAATAAGAAGGCAAGGACCATGCCCAGTCTGAATGCAACTTCACAAGGACTTCGTAATGTGATGTGTAACAGTTTGTGCTTCTACTAATTACAACACTCAGCTGAGCAGTAATGTTTGCCAACTGCATTATCTTCAAAACACAACTAAATTTGATTTCATGCTACTGGACACCTTGTGTGGAAGGGAACATTTGGAAATGCAAGCAGATGTATTTTAAAGGAGACTTGCAGCTACCCTTGCATGTCTAGAGGAGTGAAAACACCCACCCCAGCCATCCCTGGGAGGGTTCTCAGCCAAGCCATGCTTTCAGATCCAAGACCTTGAGACCAAGACCCTGTGATCCAAGGGTCAAGCTCAAAAGAGTTTTCATGGGGAGAAACATCAAAGGTGTATTTAGTACTATTACAAGCTGCCAGGCAGACAAACCTACAGGCATTAAACAGCAGTGACTGTTCTATTCTATAGTCTTGCACTGCAGATATGAGTGAAGGTGATTAATAGATTAGAAATAGTTTTCTGACACAGACAGTAGTCATTGGCAACTGCAATTAAAACTATCTGGTTTTGGAACACAGCTCCAGAAAAGGAAAAGGCTGAACAAAGATTTTCTGATACAGAATAATATGAAATTTCAACATAAACCTGAATCTATGAAACACTAACACTATGAAATAAATTCATTAGAGTTATTGTAAAGCCAGAAAAACAAATGCTACCTATTGTCTGATCAGTGTCGGTACCACTATATTGAATTTAATACTTTATCCATGAAATCATAACTATGTGTTATTCTGAGGAATATATGCTTCCTGCATGTGGGCCTTGCTGCATAAATTACTGTTTGAAATACTACAATCTGGTTTATATGGAAGTCAAAACAGATAACTGAATCAGTCCTTTTTTGACTTCACATTTCTGAGTGTATGTAAATACTACTAAGGAAACTGATGACTAATTAAAAAAACTGAGGAACATGTCTTTTGTTATTTAGTTATCTGAAGGCTTTTTTAGAGATACAAACTTATACATTGATTTTTTTCAAACAGAAGCGACATAGACACACACTTACCAAAAATACTGCTATAGATATTCCAATTACAAATCCTGCTATTACATCTGACCAGTGATTTCGATACTCTGCTACTCTGTTGATTCCAGTAAGGAAGGCCAAGCACATTAAACCCAAACACAGAACAGGTTTTGCAAGCCTTGTTCCTCTGGCTTTCACTGTGTTGGTGATATACATCTGAAAATTAGAAAGGAAGAAAGTGTAAGACTGATGGATGTCTCCCACTAATTGGTGAATAAAAGCTTTATATTATATTATATTATATTATATGTATTTGGTACTTTTTTTCTGAAGTGGGGGAGGGTGTAAAGAAACTAGGAGGTAGAGTAGTAGATAAAGTCATCACAACCCTTTCCTAGGGATATACAAAAAGAATCAGACCATACAGCAAAACTGCATTTTATATGAACCTGAAATGCCTACAGAAAGTCAGACAAATTGGACAATCCTATCCGATCACTGTCAGTCTATGTATTTATTTATTAATGCATAGAAGTAAATAGACTGATTTTTCACTGGGCTGTGTTGACAGTAACAGAAAAAATATTTACCCTGAAGTACTACTAGTATTATTACAAGCTGCCAGGCAGAGTAAGAAAGGGAATACATACACACCTTATTTCTGTTAGCAAAAGCCTTTCTTCCTTATATACAACTTCTTTACATGACTAATTAATGATTTGTCAAAAAGCAGTGAAAAGGTAAAAAAGTGTTAAAGAGCAGTGAAAATTGAACTAAATGCCAGCATCTACTTTCATAAATATAGTTTCAACCAGTGACTATAATAATAGTTTCAACCAGTGCTGAACTAATACAGCCCTGTGCTTCACACAAACCAATCTAAATGCTGCGGGTTTTACGCATCAGACTGAGAAATCCATTTGTCCTGCTGCAGTCTAATTCTCCCTGTGCAATACTACTGAATTAAAAGCAGTGCCTGATAACAGAGCAGCTCTTCTGCCCTAAGAGTGCATTACTGACTATCAGGTTTAACCCAGCACTTCCCAAGCTCTGATGAGCCAATAGAAGAAATCAATACCAATATTTGACTTTCCATTCTCTTATCTCAGCACTGAGACCACTTGCAACACCCCTGCTCCCCATCCTCAAAAAAAAACTTTATACTTCAGCTAATAAGATTTTTGACCAAAAAGTTTCTACTCTGTTGAAAATGTTTCTGTAATCAAACCACTGAAACCCTAAATCTTCAAATTTTAAACAGGATTTAAGTTTTTGAACAGAAGAATGCCAGTATTTCCTATGGGGTTTCACTGGAAATACCAAATTTGTAATGCCATCACTTTGGACTGCAAAGGAAAACAGATGAGCATTGAGGAACCAATACCACTTCTCTGGCCATCAAATGGGCAGTCCTTTGGGTTTGTTTGGGGATTTTTTGTACTGTCTGGAACTTTTGTGGAATTTACCAGGGAATCAGTTTACAAAGTGCTGCAATAATCCAACCAAGAAGCAGTTTAGAAAGTGTGGTTATAGTCACAATAAATTAAGTGACGAAGTAGTGGGTCAGTGCTTGTCTAAAACAAGTAACATATAACAGTAACTTTGTTCAAAACACTAGAAAAAGTTCCACGGCTTAGAGGATGAAACAAAGCTTGATCTTAAAATAACATCAGAAAAGTGCAACACACAAACCTTCAGTGTACTTTATATCATCAACAGGAAACTAGTAGAAAGATTTCCACTAATTCAGACAAAGCAAAGGTTTGGAAAAAAGAGTTTTGGAGTTTATCTTCAAGCCATATTTCCTCTCTTTTTCCTAGACCATTTCAGAAACAGTTGATATTTTTATTTGCTGATTCTTCTTTTATCTTAGCTCCTTGTATTTTGCAGGCTGTCTTCAGGGAGCTACTCTTGCCATGCAGGAAGGTGATAATAGAACTGCAACTTTAATATTCAGCCTTTTAGCCCCACTGATTTTCTCCAAGCTATAGACAGAGTACTGCACACTGAACTAATTCAGCAACCATCTATTTTAGCGAGTCTCACTGTTCTACTAGATACTGCCACCATTATCCACATTCACACTACGTGTCAGGACAGCTGGTGCTAGAAAAAACACTGGATTATTTTTAATACACAATAAGAAAATCAAGTTTTAAATACAGCTTGGGTGAAGTTGACACAGGGGAGTTAACAGGAAGCTCACCTGCATTTAATTCTGTATTGTGTTATATTAAATTGAAATGACTACTGAGAAGGAAAAACTCGCTTAAGGTAGGTCATGGTGACATATTTCAGTTATCTATAACAACTGGTCATTGCCCAAGAAGATTATCTCCATTTTTAATAAGACAAAACACTTGATTCTGCATTACTTCAATCAAATTTCAACATTTTAATACAAAGCCGAACCCAAAAAATGTTCTGCATAAAATTCTCTGAATGTTCTCACAACCAAGCATGTCCCTCAAATCCCTACTCAAAGCACTGAGGAAAAACAACCGCAGATTCATGCTGTGCCTCACATAAACAGAGACCTCAATTTGCCAAGCCCACTCCTCCTATGAGCAGTCATGCTTGCCATGCCCAGCTCATTATTCAAAATAACCTGAGGGTCCTGCCAGCATAGGTATCAAATCTATGTTTGAACAGGTGCTACTCATGTAAGGAACAGCATTATATTACAATATAATAATCAATAAAATCAGGCCAAACTTTCCTGAAAGAATGAGACAAAAAGTCTGTATTTGCAAAACTTTATATAGCAAATATAGCCTCCTAAAGGCAGGATTCATAGATACCCATTTTTAAACTCAGCCCCTTGCAGCTCTAGTGTAATATATTAACAGTCAACTGCCTGATTTACACTAAAAATAAAGTACAATTAAGCAGCCGTTTTCTTCTTGATTCTGGTGGAAAAACTATAAACTAGCACACTCAGCAATTGACAAAGAATAAACAACCTGAAGGGATGACAGGATGTTTCACTCACTTTTAATAAATATTAAATGCAGAATAAACAAAGGAAAATATCGCAGTGATTTAAAACATTAGTAGGAAGGAATAACAGTATAACTTTTTACAGGGATAAAAATGTTTACTGAACAACTTCATCTCCATTCAAGAACAAAAATTGGGGGAGGAATTTTCTAATGAAAGAAAACTTTGACATTAGTCAACAGCAAGACCAGCAGCAGAGATTTTGTATGTAAGGTCAAGGACTGATCAGAAGTTAGAATTAATACAGCAGGCTGCACATTCTCCTGCAACATCAGAACTGTAGTGAATCTTCTCTCAAAGAACTTCTGTTACCGCTGTTCCTTTTTCCTGAAATAAGATTTTAGTATTAAAAGATACAGAGCTGTCACCACTAAGGAGACACAGGCAGAGAGTCATGTAAGGTGGATTGTTACCTGATTGCACAATATAATAATATTTACCATATTTTAAGAGAAACACAAACATTTGACCTTCAGTCTTCAAGATATTGGAAGTGAAGCTGTAAGAGAACTTCATGAATTGAAATAAAACCTTTAACTGAAGCAGGTGTGAAAATATGAATTTGAAAGAAATTATCACCATCACCACCAAAGACAAAGCAAGCTACCTGAGAAGTTTTGATGTGACTGGCTCAGGTCACAGTGTAAGGAACAATCAGTCTTGGCATTTAGCTTGTACTGGGAAAGTACTTCTAAAGTGTCAGGCTGCAAGTCTCATGTAAAGGTCGCCCTAAATCTAGCACGAATAAAATAATTCCAAAACATTAAGAAAAGAACAGGAGCTGTATGTAAAGTGCAGGACAAAGTGGATTCCTGGGCTATGCTGCAAGCTCTTTCTAGGCATCTTTCAGCTATCTTTAGGCCCACCCACACCAACACCTATGCACACAAACACAGGTGCAACAGGTCTCACAATCCCATTTTAGTTACATTGGAGCTACACATCAGGCTGGGTGCTCCAGCTAGGAGGGAAGATAATTTTCCTTGCTGATCTCATCAGCCTGGGGCCAGGGGATGCAGGGAAGAAGATCCCTTCTGTGTCTGCTATTTGTTTCTCCCTGATTTAGATGGCCTGGGAGACTGACAAAGACCAGTCCATCAGTGGGCAGTGAATAATGACGAAAGGCAGTGAGAAGAATGAGGAAGAAACTATTGCACAGGCATCCATCCCAGGCAGCACTTCAAACATAAATTATCTCATGTTTTTGTTTGCTTTTACAATGGGCTAGAATTAAAGAAATTCTCTTGAACTATTTAAGTAATATAAGTAATGTTATAAATGTTCCATCCAAGGAATTTTCAATATTCATCAGACCTACAAGAAAAGAGACACTCTCATCTAAAAGCTGAAGAAATAATAGGCTGTTGTAGTCTATAAACAGGTTCAGTGTTTAGTTAGAATTCAGTTTGAAAATCTAAAGCGTTTTAATCTTCCTTTGGTAATAATTAACGGGTCAAACTGTTTCTAGAGCAAACCAAAGTCATATTCTCAAATCATCTGGGTCCTGCAACTGTCCACTGAAGCTTTCTAGTAGTGTTTCTGAAGCCTCCTCCAGCTTTCTCTATATGTTTTGATCTAATTATTTATGATGTTAGACCAAAATCAGCTTTCAAAGTCAGGGGCTGGCTTGGCAAAAGGAAAAGAAAGCTCCAGAATTCTGGACCTTACTATTAATTTTCCCACTATAAGCTCCCCACAGCTGTAACTGTAAAACAACTGGAGAAGGTAAGAAGCATCTTTCTCTGTACCAAGACCATAAGACATCTATTACAAACGCTTTTTTCTTGAGGATATGAATTGCAATGAAGAGCTGACTGACATGAAATTTATACAGGTCTTTAGACAAATTCCTGCATCAGATGGTAACATTATTTTATTATTGGTCTGAAAGAAACCAATGCACTCAATTTGTGAAGCTCATGACATATGTTTTATTATCAGTATTAAGGGATACTTGCTGCACCAGATACTGAAAAGAAATTCCACATTCCTAGCACTGTTCCTGAATGGCAGCCAGAAGAATCCTTTAATTTTCTAACAAAAAAAGGAGAACAAAGTCAATTCAGTGAGGTGGCTCTGCTCGTCCTCTTCTTCCTGAACACTCCCTTAAGGCTGAGAAGTCTATCATGCCTTCACCAGCTGCCCATTTAGCTGGAATCTAACAGGCACTTTAAGACAGAGGACAGGTGAGACTACACCTTCAACTGGATCAAGGAGTGACACTGAAGAGAATGTCACCATGCTGCCAGCACTGTTACCCAGACTGTCTTGTTGTCTTTTCCCAGTGACTTATAAATACACTGAATAGCAAAATCAATGCAGTAAAATGCCAGAAGCAAGAGTCTTGCAGAAAACATGATCATGGGCCAACTAAAAGCTCTGAAGAGAAGAAAAAATTATTGGTAGGCTTTACAATCTGCTAGTCCTGTCTGAAGTCAAAGTTAAGGCCAAAGGGTCAGAGTACAAAGCAACAAAAGCTGCCTACAGACTTCAGGGCTGTGTCAACTCTCAAGACATGAAGCCTGTTCCTCTATCATTACAAACCCAAAGCAAGCCTGAAATTTGTGCAGTAACACAAAGTTCAAACACTATCTTACCCAGCTGCTTCTGTGCAATGCATTAAGAACAACACAAAAAGGGCAAAACTTCATAGAATTAAACTTTCCCTTAAACTACAGCTAGCCATGACCAATCCCCTAGGTCTGCAGTACCAAGGGATAACTGTTAGTCACAAATCTTAAATTTAAATCTATGGGATTATGCTGACTAAATCTTCATATATCACTTTGAAATCCTAACAAAAAAAGACTCATGACTTCCACTTCCTGTGTCTCAACTGCAGAAAACACCCCAACTATGTGCATACTTGGCTGCTTCAAACCTCTAATTGTCCAGGCTATGTCAGTTTATGTATATCAAAATGTGTCTTATACAATTACATACTGTTTAATAAAGCTGCAGTGCTTGCCTATGTAGCAAATATTGTTTCATCTGAGAAAGGGTGAATTGCAAGGCTGGTAAGAAATGAAAGTAGATACAGCCAACTTTTTAACCCAACTCAACCAAAACCAAACAAAATATCTCCAATGAGATCAGCGTAGACATCTAAGGAAAAAAAACAGGCACCAGCCTGATTAATTAGAGTTTCAGAACAGGTTTACAGTAGTTCATTTTGAAAACACTGGTACACTGGAAAGAATAAACCTCAAAGTCTGAAGAAGAAAGGCAATGCATCTGTGTTTGGAGCAGGGTAGAGAAAACACCTAACCACAGCACTACCATTCAACACTTCCATTGCAAAATCTCTCTTGATAGACACTGGAAGTAATGGAGGCAAACATTACAAAGCTCTAAATACTAGCTCAACAACTGTTTGAAAACGACTGTACTTTCAAGGGAATTCTGAGTTACCATAGCAGCCACCTACTCTCAAAAGGGGGAAAATGGAAGACTCAGAACTTAGAAAAAAGAAGCTTTTGTTAACAAGACAATATGCACAGATGCTAGGTGATAACAATGTGGCTGCACTTCAATGGAATGAGATAGGGGAATTATTAGATAAAGCATTTAGAAACCACGTTTCTAAATTGGTTGATGGTGAAATCACACAAGTCTAAAAGTATTTACTTCACCATCTTTGAGAGCAAGGACCCTTGGGCCAGCTCTTGGGTGTTTTTTTTTCCTTTAGGCTGGTTTTGTTTGGTGCCCAGCTGGCTGAAATAACCAGGGACGATTCCGTAACAGTCTCTCCCTCACTCCAAAATTTCTGTTAACCAAAAAGAAAGCACATATTGTACTAAAGATTATACGCTAATGAAAAAGTGAGTAATATATGGAGGTCTTTATGTCCATGCTCTCAATAACTGTTGTGGCATGGCTCATAGAAAGACTAGGCTACTGTTATAAATCTTCTACTCCAGTGAACAGTGATGAGAAAATTGTCATTTAGGGCCAACCATCCTGATAAACATCATGGCAGTGTAAGGACATGACCCCAAATATTGGAACATTGAATTTTTTTTCCTTTGGAGTTATGTAATAAACAGTATTTTTCGCTTCAGTCATGCTTAGGACTGAAGGGAAAAAAAAAAAACCACCAAAATAAAGAACCTGACAATATTGTAACAAGGAGCTACTACAGCAAGTCCTGAGAGTAGTTAATAGTGCTTTAGTTAAATGATAGCAGTGTCAAGCACCATGCAGGAGTAGAATAATGACACAGGATATATTCATTTCTATAGTTACTGAAAGAGCAAATATTAATGAAACGGATCTCAGCAGCTTTAATTTTTTATATTGCTAACTGTATATTGACCACAGACAAGCTCTGCATAAAGTATTCTTGCTCATGTCAAAAGCCACTTATATTAGGTATTAAACCTTACTGATGTCTGCTCTTTGTTTTAAAAATGTAATAATACTATTTTACTTTCTGCTTTGCAGTAGCTGAATAGTTGGTTTGCTAGTTACTCTGACTCTTGGTAACAGTAGAAATCCAACTTTACAGATGGATGAGAAATATAGGAGCAATTAGAATGAAAAATTCTGAGTGTTTTCTAAAATAGCTTGCATCAAATTTAGAGTGTTTCATCCTTAGATATCTCCCCAAATAAAGACATTACTAGTAGAAGACTTACACTTGCCTCAAGTCAGAATAAAATGTTATTGTGCATGTCTTATTTGCAAACACTTGCCTGTGCTAACTGATGATCAACATCTCTTAAACAGACATTGCTCACAAGGACCTGGTAAATGTTACCATCAGTGCTGCAGATTTTAGGCAGCTGGTTCTAAAACCCTGTGTAGAAGCACTGGGTTGACACACTGAGACTGAGATCTTTGCTATGTTGTCAAGGATCAGCTTCCAGATCAGTCAGGAATTAAAAGTTGGCTCAACTGGTATGTGCTCAAGAGCAATACACACTCACACGCAGGTATATCTGTGCATACATACACACACACACACCCATGGGCAGGCCACTGCTCAAATACTGAGGGAACACAAGGGCTGACTCCTGCAATGACCACAAAGCTCCACACACCTGCCTAGTTTCCCACTGGCCCTGTGAAGGCAGCCCTGGGCTCATCCAAAGGGCTGCAGAGGGCTGTGATACCAGCACAGGTCAGCTAAGACACTCCCATAGGCATGTGCTGGGGGGAACTTGTCCCCAGCAAAGGAACAAGATGCTCTTGCTCCTGCTTAAGACTAGAATGATACGAACTCCAAACTAAGCCAGAGTTACTTGAGTGAGACTAAACAGTGACTCTTCCTCTCCCCAGCCTATACAACGGCTCTGATCCAGGCAGCCAACATCAGGTTTCACCCCAGTGCTGCTCATCACTCCCTGTACAAGAGAGTAAAGAGGGGAAAAAGGGTGGACTGTCTTGTAGCCCACTTCACTGCATAATAAGAGCCAAACTGACTTTGCATGAGGTACCTATAAATACCAATAATGGTACCAAAAGAGAGTCAGGGATATTGAGAAACATGCAGAGATCAGACATACATATAGCTCACCCTTCTGTTTCACCTCACCAAAGAACATGGCCGTGCATGACTCTACTGATCTGCACTGGGTTCAAGCACAGAGGGGTACCACTACCAGTCAGAGGAAACCCCTTCCCTTACTCCTTAGCACCCAGCAAATGATTGTCCCACATACCTTGGAAATGGGGGAAAAGTAAACCAAGGAACTGGGTATCCTAAATCCATAGATTATAACCTTTATGGACAACAAGTCCTCTCTTAGCATTGTCTTGATTTTCAAGGCTCAGAAACCACTACACCTTGTCAGAATTAATCCTAATGAATCTTTCTCACAGTAACTCACAGAAGGTTTGCATGCAGAAAATCAACCAATTTTGGGCCTTATCTTCTGCCCATCCCTCCCTCCTCCCCCTCACAGTGCCAGCCATTTGCTCTCAAAAATATAGCGATATTAAAGAATATAATATACTTACAGCCAGATACATAGCTGCATATATGCTTAGTGCTGCTTCTTTGGATGGGAAAGTCTTTCTAGCTTTCATGATAAGGTCTGGATTTCCAGTACAGGCATGTACACTACTGATGAATTGGGTGTACTGTTTACATCCAAGTGCTGTATAGTTGGGTTTACAAAGTGCAAGAAAATGGGGGGCAAGATTCCCTGTTACTACTTGTCCAGCATTTACAAAGATGTCCGTAGCAAACAGTCCAAATGCATAAATTCCTAAAGAGGGAAACAAAGAGTTAAATCTCCTGAAAATTCATAGTATTCATCACAGCAATAGAGCAGCTTCTTCCATTCAAGAACATGAAAAATCCTCCCACGTACTGCACCCTAAAGACCATGGAGATGGTATTTTCCTACAAAACTGCAGCAGCAACACTGCAATGTACCCACACACCTGATGGCTCTCCCATCTTTCACAGGAACACTCACCCCTTGTGCAAGCAGCATGCTTTCCTACGCCCCATAGCCATGCATATCCCCTGTTTGGGGTAGCTGGCTTTACTGGTACCTAATTTTTGCCCATGTTCACTAAACAGAAGTGACAGAGGGAAATTCTCCACCCAATAAATTTGCTTGAAAACCAAGGCCAGATCCTGGTGGAGAAGTAACTTGTGAAGCCATAACACACACTGGAAAAACTTTTTTTTCCCTTGCAGCTGTAAAGAATCTAAGGTACTGAATAATTCAATATTGCCATGCACCAGTTGTCTTCATTGGCCTGCTACTGGGTAAATCTCTATGCATGGCATATTAATCACAGTATCAACACAGTGAGCTAAAGATTTATATATTTGAGGAACTACTTATGCTAAAGAGTTTTTTTAATCAGACATATCAGCAAAGCATTAAGTACATGTACTCATTCATTAGAATGTAAATGCATGTATCTGATTACTTAAAGGAAAACAGATTTCTGCTATTCTGAGGTCCCTCTCTATCCTTTTGTAAATAGAAAATGAGCTCTGGAAGAACATGCAAACACAGCAGCCTGACCAGCAGGCAAAGCCATGCTTGTTCCAATTCCACCTGAGCTATAGATTCCCCCCTGTATTTCTGTGGGCAAATCACCTTTCCTTCCCATACTCCAATTCACTGGGAATATAGGGTGAGCTCTGGAAAATCCCAGTTTCATGGGGCACTATGAGAACTTTAAAGGATCAACATCCCAGCAGACATAATTCCACAGAAACATACAGTTATAAAGGTCAGGATTTTTCTTAGCAAAGCTAGAGGACCAAGGGTGATTTCTGGGATCCTGGCTGGTCAGCAATGTCACATTAATGCTATTTCCTCCCAAGATGCTAGACTCTGGTGAGCAGCACATTGTGCCTGGCCATGTCCCTTCACAGAAGGACCTTTCAGCCAGTCCTGAGGGTGTGAGCACAACACAGCTGGACACATCGCTCTGGAGGAGCATAATGGGCAGTAATGCTTCATCTGCTGCAACAGCAGAGCTGCTGTCCACTCTTGCCACCCCTACCAATTTTTTTTTGGCTTCTATGAGGAAAGAAGGGACCACTTAGTGGGAAGAAAACTCAGGCACTGATTACACAGAGAGGAAGTGGAGTGGGAGGAGCTCCTCATCATCAGTCTGCACCTCCTCCAGACCTATACAAGAAAGTCTCCTTACAGGAAGCAATCGCACTCTGGGAAGGCAGGCACAGTTGTTACACAAACACTGCAAATACAGACACAGCTGCACATGCCCTCCCTCCCCCTGAGACTGGGGCACACAGCAGGATTAGCTGCCCCAGGGCTTCATCCCTCCAGCTGTTTCCTTCAGATGCAGTCATGAGAGAGAAGCCAACAGCAGAACTGAGCCCTGCTATGGCATCCCTACATGTATTAAAGAGCAGCACCTGAAAATGTCCAATATAAATTTTGAATGGTGGGACTTCTCCCTCCAAACATATTTAGAATGAACTAAATAGAAAAGATGACATCTCATAGCTACTAAATGGGGGAGTTTCAGCTAAAACCAACGTAGCATGGATTTTGCACAGTTTGCTGCTAGAGACTGAGATATAATACAATATCCAGGCTAAGAAAGCAGCTAAATTGGCTTGGCTTCAAACACACATTTATATCCCAATGCCCTCAACTTTGGGGGGTGTGTGTGTTTGCTATCAGCTATAGATACGGCACAAGGATATCACCTTTCTCTACTTCACCCCACTTCAGGCCTGCTGCTTGTTTTTCCCCCCTAGTGGTCCCAGTTCTTTCTACTTTTACTGCTGTTTTTGCAACTGTTTTTTAATCCAAACTTCCAAAAATCTTCATTTGCTACTAAAAGGAAAACTGCACCTGAGTCAAGACTGCACATGAAATCTTATATGGTTATCTGAATATTCTCCCCAGGTCAAAATTAAGACATAACTGATCACTCTCACCATTCAGAAAATGAAAGCAGTAATTTTGCTCATACCAAGGAATCGGATGGTCCTGCGCACCAGTGGATTTATGTAACAACAGTCTCCAGTTAATATTGTTTTTTCTTGGTTTTCAAAATCCTTTGTAGCTAACTGTAGACAAAAGACTGCAGTTTCTCCAACGATAATCTTAGGGGAGGAGAAAAAAGGGGAGAGAAATGGTGCATCAGATTACAGCAAGTAAAATACACTAATATTACAGAGACAGACATCTCATCTGAAAGAAACAAGACACCAAACCAGTACAAAAGACAGCACAAGTGAATCAAGTTCTGTACATTAATCTACTTATGAGGGAAATATGCCTTATGGCTTGCTTCACTTTATTTGCCTTAAAAGAGAATAAATTATTACAACCAGGATTTGTAGTCAACATAACATAACCTAGTTTTCAGGATGAGGGGAAAGATAAAGATCTATTAGTTCAAGAACAAGAGATCACATAATGCACAAGATCTGGACCACAGTAAAGGCCTAATCCTGCAAGATGCTGAACCTTTCATTCCCCACATGCATTCACTGACACCCAGCACTTCACAAGGTTGAGCTTTAAATTTTGGACTATGATAGAGAGAAAGGGGAAAAAAAAATCATAACAGAACTCCTGTTCACATCAGAGGTTTGGTTTGCCAGGAAGTACTTAACAAGGTTCAAATTCACATTTTACTAGCTAAATTTATCAAGTCTGGCTTTAGCTCTGTTCCTCATGCTTGAACAGAGCATCACCACTGATATTTTAACATTAAGAATGGCCTGTTTCATATACATTCCACCAAAATAAATTTCTCACGTCTATATATCATTCACATTCTAGTTGGCAAAAAAAAAAAATCACCAAATGAGAAAAAAATGTATTTTGAATGTAAAATATCATCTCTAGGTTATGTATTTACCTGTACAAAAAAGCATGACCTTTGATTTATTCACTTTAATTATGGATTGAGACTTGACAGCCGAAGCCAAGACTTTAAGCAGATATACGATATGAAGCTTTATGGCAGGGATAATTTAAAAGCAGAGCAGAAGGGTCAAATAATGACCACTGGATTCTAACCCTGATTCACTGTGGGACTCACAGGCAAGGCCCTTCCACTCCTCTACATGAAAAACTTAAAGCTTACTGGCAGGTACCTCACACTTTGATCAACTACAATGAAGACTACCAAAGTGAAAATTTTAATACTTCACAAATACAAGCAATAATGCCATCAGTCTGATTAACTGCTGACATTTTTCTAAACCTTTGCCTTAACAGGAAAATATAAATATTTTCATATATCACAATAGGTCTGAACACGTCTACAAAATAAATAAAATAATCTGAGGGCACTGGCTGACGTGCCATTTTGTTGTCAACAGGAAGGATGCAATTAATGACATTACTTAGCTGTTTGTAGATTATGCAGAAACCCTTGGGCCAAACTGTGGAGGAAAGTGCTACTTATAAATAATGTGGAACAAGTAACAAAAGTAAGTCTGAAGGCAGGTATGTAAAAAGCAATATTTAATTTGTCACCAAAACAGTCATTATCCATTACTTTAGACTGGCTTCAGATCCTAGTGTAATTTTAGATAAAACAGAAATTTCAATACCTGAACTAACAAATATCCTCTCTCTGTTGTGATGCAAGCAAATTTCCAGCCCAGTGAAGTAGAATTTCTTCAACTATAATTAGTAAATGACCAGTATGCATAAAAAATAATTCAACCTTGAATTCAAGATCATCCAAATTATGAGGAGAACTCAAGCCAGTGATCCCTAAAGCTCTCATGAAAAAAACATACCAAAAATATCAGTTTTAATGTGATTCATAAAGGTGAGAACAGAAACACTAATACTTTTACTGTGAGTCACAGTATGCTTTTCTTTCCTCTCAAGGACTAGGCAACCTGAATAGAGCCAGATTCTGCCTTTAATGCTTTCTGCAAACTCAATAGATTGCAGTAAAATTTTCGCAGATTTTGAAACTCCAGGAAAGAGCAGAATTCAGCACAAAGTAAGCATCTGTGAGATACAGTGCTCAACCTTTTGCAAGAGCACTCCAAGGGCCAGCAAGCTCAACTCTGCAGCTCTGAGCAGAGACTAAATCTGCTGATCTAAGAATAAAGGTTGTCTTCTTGCCTGGGAGGGAAGCTGGCGTTTACTAAAGAGAGAACTGCCTGTTCAGTTATAGGAAAGGAGATTCTCACTTCCAGCAATGTCTTCATTGGCTGCATCTAGATCTTTGCTGCTGCCAAGAGATTTTCCCTGTTACATTTCCTGTCTTTGATGGTGACCTGTATGAAGAAACCCCTCTGTTCCAAGAACAGCAGCATTCAAGTTCTTAGCTGAACAAGAATACTCCAAAGGTGGGCACATAGGTGCAAGGGTCAGAAGGATGTGGAGTTTGGCTGAAGACAAAACTCCTGCTACAGAAGGCCCAGTGCTCTGCTGTCAGTAGCACTAAGAGTCATTGAGCACACAAGGCATTCATCTCTATGCTTCCGTGGATTCTGTCTATGCTTCGAGAGAACCCTTCTAGAATTTGGCAATAAATACAGCTTCTTTATTTTTCTGTACTGGCAGCTCAGCTAAAGCTGTTCTCTTTCCTCCATCCTTCAGCACAAGCACTGCTCATCTCAATAATCAGCCTATTGATGTTTCAGAAATGGAAGAAAAATCCTTTTCAATCTCAATAAATCCCAGGAGAAATTCTTCCCAGTGCAATTCCTTCCTCTTCTTCTCTCAAGCATCACTGGCAATAATCAGCTCTACAGGGCAGAGGAAAAGGAGAGCAATATCCCCCCTGCACTTTACAGCAATTTGCATGCCTGGTATATTCCTGGAAAGAGCAATTTTTGTATTCCTGCTGGCACAGGAACCACCATTACCCCTTCTACTGCATATGCCAGTTGTAACCAGCCAACAAGTGACATTTTATTCAACAGAATTATTTGTGTACTTCTTCTCTAAGTCGTAGGGCAAAAAGTTTTTGGAATATTCCAAAGCTGGCAGTGAAAGATTGCAATGGAGAATCTGAATGTTCTGACAACATAAACATCTGGACAAAATTACACAAGTTCAGCTACAGAAATATGATTGAAATGAAAAAGAGAGGACATTAGAAGCATATTTTACCTTGTTCTACCAGGGTCATACTACTTCAGTTCACTGTACAAATTTCCCAAAGGTATGTATTTAAATTCTTAGCTCACAGATATTTTAACAGATTTTAAAAGCAGGGGAGGCCATCCTTCCCTAAGGCTATCCTTCCATTTTGATATACAGCTACAGTCCATAAATTATAAGGAAAAGAACAATTTTCATCTGAAGTCTAACAGTACCAAGTGCAGGCTCTCCAGTATTCTCAAGGACATATGCATAAACATCTTGCAGAGTCCTTAGATAAAAACAGTGTACATAATGTTGCAACACGGAGCGATAAGGATGATCATTTACTCTTATGGAAGCATTTAATAATATTAACCCAGCAAAAATTAAATTACAGAAATTCTTGAAACTATCTCCATGGCAATCATATCCTATCTGTGATGTGACAATCCATTTGACAGCCAGGAACAGAATCTGAGAGGGATGTGATCTAAAATTAATATTTCTTCCTGTTTCACCTCTTTAACTCCATATTAATATATTAGCTGATTGATTTTCATGGCATGTCTATACTACTAATACATTTTTTGCATTTATTGCCAACCATCTAATACCTGTCCCTTTCCTTGTCTTCTTCTCAGCATTCTTACAGCATTTTGCACATATTCCTTACACTGATTCCCTCCACCCAAGTCCAGGTTTTCTCTGTATTAGTCATTTTTCTGAATCCAGGCAAGCTGTGCCTAGTTTTAGCACCGCATGTCAATTTAAAAATCTAATTTGTCCTTCCATCCAGTATATTCTTAACTTGGTTCTAAATTCTGCGTTCTTTTCAACTCAAAATGTCAAGCCTGACTCATTCCAAATATTAGAGCTAGAGCAGCTCTGACATTGTTGATTTTCCAGTAAACTGACTCCATAAACAAACCTCCCCTAGTGTCTCCTATGCTTTACAACAGCTAGCACCTGTATTAATAAATGACCATAAATCTGTACTTCTTAAAATAATAATGAGGTTTACTTTGTGACCTACATTTTCATATATTTCACATAACTCCCTATAAAGTCCCAGGACTTAAGTGACACTTAAATATTCACTTGCATTACAAGATATCTGAAGGTACATGAATATGTTTAAATGAGATAAATCTTGAAATGTAAGGTTGATAATCTCTAGTTGGGATTAAATTTCTGTATATACAGTCACAGACCTTTCCAGCACCTACTTTAGGCTGCACAAATCTTCAAGAAATATTTCACACAAGCTAGGGAATGTCACAGAATATATGATTCCCTCTCTGCCAATTCTCAGGGTTATGCTGTAACTACAGCAACCACTTAGATAGATGAGTAACACTGAAAAGTGGTTACTGCATTAAAAAGACCACTAAATATTCATCCATGTGCTCAACTCATCAAGTTAAGAACATTTTACAATACTGTGCATTGTAGTTTCTCTTCTGACTTTGTTTCATTCATTGTGTTTCTCTCATTTAGACGTGACTTGAACAGTAACCAAGGCTTCTGTGAGACCATCTTCAAGAAACAACCCTGGTGGAATGAGCATCTCAGGCAGTCCATAGCTCTGCTTTTCTCTCTAGAATCAATTTCCTTATTCTTCCTTACCAGGCAAGATAGAAATGGAGCTAAAATTCTTGGGAATGATTTACATACCTCTAGGAAAATTGTTATCAATTAAATTGCATGGCCTCCCTATTCATTTAATGTATGAGTTCCCACTTAGTGTGGTGCAGACCTCTTCTAAAAATATGGCTTCTATATGCTTTATTATTCCTGCTCTTTGCCTTGTCTTTTTAACTTTTGAGACCATGGGCTATTCCTGGCCTATTTTCTCTTTAAAAATGCCATCCATGTACCAATGAGCACAGTGGCCTCAGTTTGGGAAATCCAGCAGCAGAAACCTTGGCCTTTAGTGATGTTCAAAGTAAAGCTCTGCCCTCTGCTTGAAGCTAAAATTGTTGAGTGAGGTGACAGCCCTGGCAGGAAAAGCAGCAACAGTATTTCCAGCAGTAGCAATTTCAAGCTCATTATGCAGAGCTTCCCCTTGAGGCCATTTTCTTTGTGTTTTTCTTGTTCTCATTGCTTCTTGCTTGCTTAAACTGACAGCAAATGCCCTGGTCAATTTTCAGAGAAGTACATTTTCTACAGTAACAAATGACCAGTAGTTCTGCAGAAAATGAAAAAATAAATCCTAGATAAATCTGTGTGGTATTGATTAAATAGAAAATATCCTCTCTTGCATTTAACATGAGGATATAGGACCCTACTGCATAGCAGCTTCTGAAGCTCAACAGAAAAGATGTAAAAAAGAAAGCTACTTTTCTAAAAAAAGATTTTGAAAAAACTCAGCCTTTTTGAACCTGTAAATTTTGTTTTAAATATGTACTCCCTATATTTTTTTGAGAAAAATACTAAAATTCAATATATTTGGTCATGTCCACTTACAAAAGAAAAAAATAACAGTAAAAGATTACATATCTAATAGTGCACTATTATCTGCATTACTTAGTTCTCCATAGTGTGGAGTAAGGCTATATGGTACTAAACAGTAATGTTACTTTTGATAGGAACAAATACTTTTTATTTCCCTTTTTAATACATTGTAGACATACTCAGCATGTAACAATGGTAAAGGCTGCTCTCTACACAAAGACTTTACTCATATTTGAAAGCAAGAGGCACATGGTAGCCAAGCATTTATAAGCAGGAAGCCAGAAATGAACCACATGAGAACATAATCACAGAGACATGGACAACTTCACCATTCACTGAATTATCTTCATTCATTACCACACGAGAGGGAAAAAAAGAAATATTTTGAAGTACAGAGTCTCTTAAGAGCTTCCTTTTCTCCTTAACTGAGCAACTGATCATGTGTGCCAATGGCATCTCCTCTGGAGCCCATCTGTGGTGTCTGATGGGCAAAGCCCCTGCAGAGCAGCACCAGGGCTGAAATCACACAATGCCACAGCCAAGGCTGGTCGCATAAAAGGTCATTTAGAGAAAGAGTTACCAGGCCCTGTTGTTCCCAGAGTAACTAAGAGAAAGCCATGTGCCATCACCACAGGGCAACTGGTGGCACATGAGAGCAGGGCCTTGCATGGCACTCGATGCTCCGGGATTGAGCACTGAGCACACAGCCCGGGCAGTGTGCCCGCCCTGCCGGGCTGCCCTGCACACCGAGCTCTGCATCCAGCCCTCTCCACCTGCTGTGTTTGCCATTGCAGCTCCTGCCCGCCCTGCCGGGCTGCCCTGCACACCGAGCTCTGCATCCAGCCCTCTCCACCTGCTGTGTTTGCCATTGCAGCTCCTGCCCGCCCTGCCGGGCTGCCCTGCACACCGAGCTCTGCATCCAGCCCTCTCCACCTGCTGTGTTTGCCATTGCAGCTCCTGCCCGCCCTGCCGGGCTGCCCTGCACACCGAGCTCTGCATCCAGCCCTCTCCACCTGCTGTGTTTGCCATTGCAGCTCCTGCCCGCCCTGCCGGGCTGCCCTGCACACCGAGCTCTGCATCCAGCCCTCTCCACCTGCTGTGTTTGCCATTGCAGCTCCTGCCCGCCCTGCCAGGCTGCCCTGCACACCGAGCTCTGTGTTCAGCCCTCTCCACCTGCTGTGTTTGCCATTGCAGCTCCTGCTCATGGCTGCTGAATCTTCCGTACCACTGTGAGATGAAGAACATGCAGCTGCTCCACGCTGCAGCTCTCCAGGCGATTAGAAATGGCCAGGATGTGAGGAACACGCCCAGGAATGCCAATGTGGCATCTGGGGGCCAAGTAAGCGTCTGGCACCTGGCTCTAAAACTATCCAAATGCTGGCAGCTTTACAATACTGACATGAGTATTCTTGCTGAACACATTGCAATAGGTAGTAGACAAGAGACATTCATGAGAACTCTTACCCATGCATCAAGCTTTTCTAATTTTAAAAAGTAACATCAAAAAACCAGAGAAAAAATGTTAATCTAGAGAAAATCTCTACATCTATAAAAACCCCTAGTAAATGGTGAGGGGAAGAGAGAAAAATTAATTCAAAACTGCCTTCTAAAGGCATAAATTCACATCTTAAACTGTGAAGTTACTTTAGGCTCTAATACTCCAGATATGGTTACCATAGGAAATTCTTAGAGTTGTTAAATTTTTCTCATTTTCTTTTTACAAAAACCAAGGATGCCATTACGTAAGTTTCTGAACGCCACACTTCACAAACACACCTCCTTAGGAAAATGAGTTGTAATATGACCAGGTATCATTCAGATTTCAACTGATTTTAGTCTCCTGATTGCTGATGGATACATGAAAAAGGTTGTTGTTAAATATAATTGTTTCATTAAGTAGCTTGAAAAATAACTCTACAAAAAAAAATTTCATTTTTCTCAAGGACTTAACTTCAACATTTAAAATACTGTGGCATCTGTGAAGGAAAAATGAAATGTTCAAAGCTCTATAATTTATCTTCTCTATTAGAAGATGAACTTTATATATGCTCATCTTCGCACTCAGCTGTATCAAGGAAGTCTTCCACTGGACTCTGAGTGACACATGTGGAGAACACTGTAGCTCTTTACGATCTGACCTTGGTAAACCCCTTTGTTTCTTCACTGGCCAAGAAAACTGTACATTGTTCTGTCTGCTGAGGCACACTGGTTTTCTAGCCCTTCTGTGCATATTGAAAACGTGATTCCTTGATAAACACAATACCAATGCATCTGACACCCATACCAGTGATCATTTCCAACAGCAATGTTACTCTGAATTTTAAGCCTTAGGTGATCTATGCAACTGCGCTTTTCTACCCAGGATGAACATTCAATTGCAAAATTCAGCATAAACGGCCTTTCATCCCTGTTTGAATAAAATCTGATTACATAAAAGGCATCTCTTAAAGATTCCAGTCACAAAGTAGTGGTTTTACACTCAGTATATGACTGTAGCCAACTGTTCTCAGAGGTTCAGAAGAAAGAGAATATTGGTATTTCTTGTTTTTCCCACTGTCTTACTTCTAGCTCACTTCTACTCAAGGCCAGCGATGTTTTGCAGATATATTATGCCAGAGATCAGTTCAAGGAAAGCCACTTTCACTGAATTGCCATTGCCATCAAACAATGGAAAATGGAGGACCAAACACTGGAACATTCTAAGTACCCTGTGTTTCAATAGAGCTATGAGAAAAACATACTGTACATAAGATTAATACCCATAAGATTCCACAAAAATTGTTTTCTGGATTTTTGCGGCAAAATATGTATGTCTATAAAACATACACACAACTAGTTTATTACTTATCTTTATAATTATAAACTAATATTTGATTCATAATGATAAATTTAAGTAGACATCTCAATAAAATAATTCTAAGCTTTTTATTAAAAATTACCTTCAAAATAAAATAGCTCTCTTTGTAATCACATAAGTAGCTCCACTCCTATTAATAATGGCCTCTATATAAGCACCTCTTCCTTTACAATTACCTTAGGCTACAGTATAATTGCCAACAAATGAAATACATTAAGGTGGGGAACCCTTTTTTAGTTGAAATCTAAGGTAGTAAGCACAATAACTTCAACAGGAGCTGGATTAGCTATGGAAACCATGGCACTCTAGGTTAAGAGCAACACCTCATCCAAAGTCTGGAAATAGATCTTAGATATGAATACTGTCCCAAGAGAATAATAAAACTAAGAAGACAATCCAATTTTACAGAGAAGCAGTACCAAATATTTGAGGAAGAGGTTTAACAGGTCAGATAAATCAGAAAGATAAGTCAAAAAATACAATGCCCACTCCTGAACACATTAACTTATAAGTCATTCTTCTAATATACTTTATGTCTTTACATTGTAAGCATTACTGCAAAGAATCCAGGTGTCATTAAAAAAAAATTTTAAATACTTTAAAAGCCCATGCATAGAAGTACTTGGTCTAAAACTAAAACTTATTCTGAGCTGTCTCACATTAGGGTTACTTGTGCATAATATGTGCATTCAGCATAAAACCAGCAGTAAAATAGCAGTAACAAACCTTGACAATATTAATCCACATTTCTAGTGCCCCTGAGAGCCAGGAAACAAGTGACCAAATAGAAGCTTTCAAGTAGAGAAAAGTAGAGACAGCACCTTGCACTGAACCTTGAGTAACACAGTCAAAGAGAATACAGAAGTTAACTTTTCAAGCTTCACTGACCAGGCAAACTCATGATGTTATTCCCAGAACAGTCACTAGAGATGCTGATCAGGGAGAAAGGACCCAAAAGAGGTCACAAGTGCCTCTTCTAGCCTCACCTCAACCAACTAGCAAGCCCATACACAAAACAATTGGTGACCATTCCCCCTGCATCTCCTCCCTCAGAATTGAAAGCTGCAATTTCACAGTGTGCAATTATTTCTCCTTAAGAATGCCATTATAATAAATTAAGATACTGAAGTGATGTTTATAAGAAACAGAATCTTAATGATGTCATACAAGTGGGGGTAGAGGCCTGTTTATAAGCACCAGAAGCCTTAATAATTACTTACCCCTGCTCAACAATGCAATGGGAATGAATTAGCCAGCAAGCTTTTTCACAAAACATTGCACAGCAACAATATATCCAAGTTTTCTTTATCTGATAAAAACACAAGTAGAAGGACCTTTTCAATAGTGATTCTGTAAATTCTGTAGATCAAATATGGTGGATTTTCTTTATGGTGGGTTTCTCTGTGGTGGGTTTTCTGCAAATATGATTTGCACCAATTTTGTCACTCTTTCAACTCTGCTGCACAATGTCTATTTTACTGCTCCTGCCACAAATCCAGATGGCTGCAGATGTGCAGCTGGCAACACTATGTTGCCTGACCCTGTTTAGAAGTTTACACAATGCAGTGCTTGAATTAAGAGGAAGTCCCAAGTGCCCTCATTGGCACAGCAGCCAATGAGCTGAAACAGGAGTAGCAAGAGTGGGAAATTTCAGCAAAAATTTCCTAGTACAGGAAATGCCTACAAGACAGAGGGGAGATTGTATACTTTGCTGTGAAGACAGCAGAGCATAAAAACAGCTCTTTAAGGCATGCAATGCTATTCTCAAAACTAATTGCAAAGTCTATTGCCTGAAGTAAACCCAGCTACTCCTCTTCAATATGTGACTGTATCTCTTTCCTCTCATGAAATAGTGCATAATGGTTTACCCTAACAAGGATCATCTCCTTTGCACAGATCTGTAAAATAATACTAAATATGCTGCTGGCTTTATCAAGTATCTTGAAAAAAGCTCAAGTGGTGAGAGAAGTGTTTTAAGGATGAATGAGTCTATTTTAAATTTTTAGATCTTGTGAAGCTCTGATACTGACAGTCTTCAAGGCTGACTTTATAATAGCTGGTTTTTGGTCTTTTCTGTGAAGAGAATAAAGGACATTATATAAAATACATACTGTTATGTAAATGTACAAACACATGCTTTTTTAGCCAGTCTTGGATGCAATCATTATTGGAGCAATTTAAATTACTACAAAGAGAAGTTCAAAGTATGCTGAAAGGCGTTTGCACACGTTCAGTGATAACAATTTAAGTATTCTGGTGTAAACTAATAAATTCTTTGAGGCATTATATTTTTGCCATTGGTATTCAAGGTTAAAAGTACCTGTGAACTAAACTATGGATAGAAGTCAACCATGTAAACATGACATTTTCTGGCAACATATTGTGCATACACACTTGCATAGGTAAACATACTTAGTTTTTTAAAGAAATAGTCTCTGCTCTATGATTTCCATCTACTCCTAATCACACAATAATCACAATTCAGAAACAAAAGAAATACTGAGTAAAGCTGCAGTACTGACTACTAAAATGAATGTGGTTCCAGAAAAAGATTCTATCAGCACCAAACTCATTCACACACAGCGCTCCACCTCAGGAAAGCCTTGTGATTTCAAATAGCACTGAAGCATGTGAATAAACTCCATCAATACCAAGATAATTCATTAACAATACCAAGATAACAAATTAACAATCTAACTCTGGTCTAACTGTTCATGCAAAATCTCCTAGTGCTTTACAGAGAAGCCTAATTTCACAACTACCATTTGACAGAGAGGCATTAACGGCTACGTGTCCATCCTGCTTGAGTGCTCAGATCCCTTTACCAAGGCAAAGCCTGACAGAGCTCACAGCCCAGCTCTGTACATTCACTCTGCCAGCTGCAGATGTCCTCAAACCACTCACATGGCCCAAGGTCAATCTGCCTACAAATCTCATCTGCCTTTGCTAAGTGCTCTGGAAAGAGTCCCCGTGACCGACTGAAGCGCTGACTTCAGTCAAGCGTGAGCACTTGGCAAAGGGGCCCATCCCAACAGCTGGAATGTCCCCACACCATTGACATGGAACATGCTTATGGCCTACAGCCTAATGCAAGCTCCCCAGTGCTCCCCTGAGCCCACAGATGCTCAGAGTCATGTCTGTGCACTCCTAATGCATGATGGCAGCAGCCTCAGGCCTGGCCTCATGACAGAGCCTTGATACACCCAACAGGGCCAAGGACACTCCTGACAGGAACAGGAAAAGCAGAACCTGAGCAGTGGAGAGGCTCTGGACACCCAGCTCACTCTATGGAAGTATGACCAAAGTACTATTAGTATGTGCCAAAGCTTGGGCATGTCCACACATCGTTCTGCATGGAGCTGAATTCCCGCACAGACCTCCCCTTGTGGTCAGGCTCAGCCACAAGCCATCACACCTGTGAGGCTCCCCCTGCTCAGCACAGCCCTGTCATGGACAGCCGGTGCACACACTCTGTAAAACCCAAAAAATGAACACATCCTGGGCTAAGTCTTGATTAAAGCAGGTCAAGCTCAAATACTTCACCTCATGCTCCCCACAGGCTGCAAGTTCATGTCATTGGTTACTGCTCAGCTGGCCCGTGATTAAGAACTCTTTAAGCAGAATTAATTCAGTCATGTCTGAGCCCTAAATTGCTACAGACAGGTCACAGAAATACCTATTACTACCCAAAATAACTACACAGGGAAGCTGAGTTCCTCTTACTGATTCTAATATTCAATACTTGATTTATAAAGAGCCAATATGCACTCATTTATAAAGAGCCTTCACTATACACTGATTGAAGAAATCCCCAAAATATTACCCAAAATTTGAACAATAAAAAATAAAATGTATGTCAAATCCTTTTTAGAGACAGCATGGAACCTACCAACCTAAAACAGCAGGTGTTTCCATATGCTGTATAGAGAAAGAACAAAAATCTGGATAGCAGAATACTGTTAGGCTGATTTCTGTTCTTGGTAGCTGCTTTTTTCTTAATTATTATTTAGAAAACTAAAAACTCTGAATGCCTTCATACATACTCTTTAACCTGACATGGATGAGAGGCAAGAAGTAACAGCAGTGAAAGAAAAATAATATTTTTAAAACATAGCTATACTACGTTTATAATTGGCTGTACATTAGCAAGTGCATATAGTTAATGAAATTGCCATATAAATATACAATATATAGTAATCAGGCAATGGATATTTATGATACATTTACACAATTCACACAGAACTACAGACAACAAGTTGTCCAGACTGGCAAGCAGAAGTGGAATCCACAACCCAAGTTTTCATCTTGTATAACCAGGAAGGTTTTTTATGGTGCCTCATACCCCAGGAAGTGGAATCCAAAATTAAGAGTCAGTTTTGAATCAGTACTGAGAATTTTTTTACACTAATAGATTTTAAAAAGCCTTAATACATACAGTCATTTTTCTACTGCAGGTTTGTTGGCATTTTACATAGAAAATATATTCTGATCCACAGGTAAATAGAAGCACTCTTAGTAAAGGCAGTTTGCCCACTAGAGATAGCAAGTGCTAGAACTGCTTTCCTAGTCACTGTCCAACACCATGGTCACTGCACTATGTGCAAATACAAAGGACTTTTTTTTAATAGATACTCCTCCTTAGAGCAGTACGTCTCATGTACAACTTTTTGAGTGCCAGAGATATGGTATATCCACTTCAGCTAGACTTTTTACTTGCAATCTGTGAGGTTACCACATCTCTGCTAAATAAAAAACCATGCATGATGAAAGCTGGGCCATCATGCACTTCAGTGTATCTGAGAGATGCTACAAGAGCATATAAAGCTTTTTAAACATCACTCTGCTTTTAAGGCTGAAAAACACAGCTAAAGCTACTTACAATTCCACTTTGGCTGTCATTTATTATGTATCATATGGACACCCATCTCCTCAATCCTGCATGATGTACAGTGAGCAAGAATTGTTTAGCTGAAAAACTGATTATTACTTCAAGCCTCCTATTTTAGATTATAAACAATGATACAAACTCCTTAATCGCTCAGGATTAGTTGGATTAACAACTTCTCACTTAAACATAAGTGCATCGTTTGTAGGACAAGCAGGCATTCAGCTGCTGCAAACAGAAGCCTGCCTGCCTTGTTCACATCTGCTTGCCACTTTACTTCCAGAGAACCCATCAAAGGATGAAGCATATGGCCTCGATATTGTTAGTGTTTGTAAATCACATGCATACTAAGCACAGCAGAAATACATTCCACTGCAAGTACAAACATAACTTCTGCAGGCACCACTCATATAAGCCATCACAGCACAACAGGAAGACAGGCAGATAAAGAAGAATTCCCAAGAAAACACACAGTGGTTCTGAATTTTTAATTGTTTCTCCAGGTTATAGCTCTGTTGGATTAGTGGTCTAATGCTGAGATAAAACCAGCATCAGACCATCAAATCATGTATTTGTCTTGCTATGTGCCCCAACAGGCCAATACTGACATCTGGTACACAAAGTTACTGCATACCTAACAGCGTGATTTATTTTTTTATTCTTAAGTAGAGTTGCAAAGCAATTATCCATTCACAAAGGAAGAGCATGACATAAACTGTCCCTTAGCTTTAAACTTCTCCTGCATTGCAGACAAGGGCATTCCTCCTCCCAAAAAAGTGGCTTCCTGAAGTCCCTAGCACTTGCATATTTCAAAAACCAAAACAAAACAAAAGGCAGCAGGTTTTATATCTTTCCTACAAACACGTGGGAAGGGAAGAAGAAACCTATCATGGAAAGAAGTTGCAGCAGTGCACACAGGTTAAAACAGGACTATGATGACAGGGACCAAATGAGCCCTGCAAGAACAATGTGATCACAGAGCAAACAAAGTTTACTGGCAATTCCTTATTCATGTAACATTTTAACAGCTGAAAAATGTGCCAGCAAGAGAAAGGCACATAAGACTAAAAAGCTTTAGCTTTTTAATATATAACCTATTTCAATAATCTTGGAATTATTTTCTTTGATTAGCTGATTAGTTTCTCAAAACCATTTCCATTTGATTTCAGAGGCTGCTTAGTCTACTCAATTCATATGAGTCAGGACGTAAAACTTTAATCTGCTGTTGCTCTATCACTGTCTTATCAAAAACAGCACCATGAGATGTTCAAATATCATAATAAAAGTTCACTGTTCCCAGAAAAAGAGCAGTAGGATAGACTGCATACCTTGCTGGGCAATTCCTTAACTTTTTCAGTAAGTTGTACATAAAACTGAAAACTTGAATACCTTCCTAATACCCTTGGGATTTTTTTGCCCTGTAACACAGCTGCTGGCAACTGTTCATCCTTGCATTATTTATCAAGCTTCCTTGATTCTTTCCTGGAAGAAATTACATAACACTTTATTGTCCTTCAAGATGCACAGAGGTCACTACTTCTTCAAGTAGCAGACCAGGAGAAAAGTCTGTTCAATTCTGAGCATCATAGGATGGCCTCAGTGGGAAGGAACCCTTAAAGATCATCTGGCTCCCAATCCTTCAATCAGGTTGCTCTAAGTCCCATCCAACCTGGCCTTGAACAATTTTAGGGATGGAGAATCCACAGTTTTCCTGGGCAACCTGTTCCAGTGTCAAACCACCCTCAAAGTGAAGAATTTCTTCCTAACATCTATTCTAAATCCACACCCCTTCACTTTAAACCCTTGTCCTACAACTATAAGCCCTCGTAAAAAGTCCCTCCGTAGCTTTTCTGTAGACCCCCTTTGTGCAGTGGAAGGTGTTCTAAGGTCCTTCCAAAGCCTCCTCTTCTCCAAGCGGAACAACCTCAGCTCTCTCACCCTGTGTTCACAGGAAATATGCTCCAGCACCTTGATCTCCTCTGTGATCCTTCCCTGGACTCCCTCCAGCAGGTCCACATTATTCTTATGCTGGGGACCCCAGAGCTGGATGCAGTGCTGCAGTGGGGTCTCACAAAAGTGAAATGGCCCTGTGCCTTAGTTTTTTTCCAATACTATCAAGGTGCCCATAGAAGCCAAAGTGACTTGGTACCAACCATGAAGTAGAAAAATAATCAGCCTAAAGTAGATTGAAAGAACATTTGTGAAGGTAGTGGCTTTTTCTAACTAAGATGAGGAATGAAGAAACAGCTCAGGCATGAGGCACAGCAAATTCACAGAAAATACTTTCAGGACTTTAATTCTAGATTTTGCTTTTCCTGATATTATAACAGACAGCTTTTCCTGATATTATAACAGACAACTGAGTATTTTGATGTCCCAGCCATCACAATCTAGAACCCTTTTTCATGTATGGCACTAAGTAACACACTAGTAGAATAGTTTCAGTGAACTATGGGTTAACTAAAAGCTTCTCTGCCAGGAGCACTTTGAGAACTCAGCCTGATAAAATTTGATCAGTCCCTGATGCCACAGCACATAGAATCACAGATGTCAGAAGGAAAATAGGTCCAAGCAGGTTCAGAAAGGAAGACTGAGATGGGAAGTGTCCAATCACATCACCTAGATCTATGTGCTGGAATCAAGTGGTACATCTCCTTCAGGTCTCTGCATATTCTTCAACTGCTCTTCAGATACTCAGACCTGGAGCTATTAAGATAGCAAAGACAGTGAAGAAGAAAGCAGACTTAGGAAAACTATGCAAATACTTTAAAAGGTAGCTTCTCTTTTTCAATTTTCACAGACTGATCTTGTTTTTTCTGAAGTACTGGGGTACAGTAAATTTGATACAAGAACAATTATATTGCATCTTTCACTTTACAATCTCTCCTTTGCAAGGATTCAAAATTTCCTCCTCAAAGGAAGAAGTTACTGACTAAAGCTAAGCTCAAGGCAGAATGTCTCATTTTTGACATCCGTTCCTTGTTTGGTATGTGCCAAATCTAGAGATTCCACCAGTCCACTTAAAAAAAAAAAAGAGACAATGCAATACTTCATGTCTAAATGGCAAATATTTTTTTCAGTGATGACATGAGAAGTATTATCCTAAAACAAATTACTCTTTAATTGGTTTGCAGAGAAACAAATATGCTAGGAACTCACCTAAGCAAATAGAAGTGTATATTTTATGGATACGTACTGTAATCATACATTTGTTACTTGGAAATAAAAACAAACACCATTTGCATAATTGAACTGTTTATATATGTTAATAAAAATATGTCAGTATCTCCTCCTGGCTTTTATATGGCAGTCAGCATACATCTCAGGTCTAATACATCACATTTTATACCATTTATTGTTTAAACAGTTTTGACATTTTAAATAATCCATATTAGCACGTGGAATAAAAGAATTCTTGAGTACACTTCACAGTATTTTAAAGAGGTCAAAATTATTAACATCTACCAGAAAGAAACAATGCAGAACTGATCACTCTATAGATTCTGAAAACATGAGACACTAGCCTCACCGTTCTAGAAAACATCTCTACTGGAAGCTAAAGGATTAGACTGACGTGGATTTCCCAAGCTACATCTGTCATAACAAGTTTAAAAAAGCAACCAGCCCACTGAGCAAGAAATGGCACATTGGGAAATGGCTTAAATAGCACTGAGCCCTCAACTAGCAGTTCTATGCTTATTACATATTTGAATAGACTCAAATCAAGAACCTATTTCCTGTCACCTTCACATTTGACTTTAAGATTAAAAAAAGAAGAAAAAAAAATAAACCATGTATTGATAATTCCTCAGTATACCAGAGATTTCAGGGTATTAGTGCCATGGACAGTAAAAAAGATAGGAGCACAGAGCCTGCAGTACTCTTCCAAATCTGATTCACAAAGGGGAAAAAGAGAGCCCACAGGGGCACTGCTTCTGCCCAAGTCTCAGAGTCTTTCCTCATAGAATATCATACTTAGGGCTTTTCCACTCTTCTGATTGCAATTTCCACCATTTTTAAAAGATTTTACTGCTTGTGTGCCTAATGCTCCTTACGCAAACACATCTGCTCATTCAAGTCACTACCGGTGCTGAAAGGTATGACCTAGGACATCCACAACTAAAACTTTAACACTTGAAGGGACCATATATTTTATTACATGCTAAGCTGCAGTTGTAAAAGAGCAGCTCTTCTCATCCTACAGCAAGGTTTCTGGACTCCTCTACATGTTTCCTACAGTTGCTGCAATACCTGTGAATCCCATGTATGGTTTGGGTCAGAGGAGATCTTAAAGCTCATCTAGTTCCAGCCCACCCACCACAGGCAGGGACACCTTCCACAGGCCAGGCTGCTCAAAGCCCACCCAGCCTGGCCTTGACCCTGCCAGCTGCCACAGCTTCTCCAGGCAACTCTGAAGCTGCAGGGGCTTTAAACAGAGACATCTTAGCAGACAATTTGTTACAGCCAAAGTGACTCCTTTGACTCCTTACTAGATCCCACACAACCTATGACATATTTAGACTAGAATAGTTCAGCTGGGAGAGACCTACAATAATCATCTAGTCCAGCTGCCCACCAAGTTACAGTTGACTAAATATTTGGTAAATACATGGTAATTACTTGACCAAAGACTGTAGATACACAAACCCAGTAAGTCTCAAGTACAGAGTACAAAACTTCTCTCCTTCAGTTAGTTTCCCTTTCCCAAGAGCACTTGAATCAAAGAGATTTTTTTTTAAAAAGCCATCACAAAAACAAACAAAAAAACCAAAGAAAATCCTCAACAACAACAAACAACTAAAAATCAAAACAAAGAAACAAAACCCAACAAAACAAGGAAACAAAAAAAACCCCAACACACAAAAAAGCGAAAACCCCATCAAAAAGTCAAGCATTCCAGTAAAGCAAGTAGCCTCTGCTTCAGCCGCGGGACTGCAGTTCTCAGATCACACTTCGAGCACCTGTGCCTTGCCAGCCAGCTGCATGTGTCCCTGGAAGCCACGGGGGCAGATGGGCTGAGGAGGCAGACTGACTCAGGAATGAAAGCCTGGCAGCAATGCTGCACCAGGGCTGTAGGAACATACGAGCAGGAAGCAGCATTTTAAAGACTAACCAGAAAACTTCCAGGATGAACACAGCTCTCCCAGAACATCCCTGACAGATGACACAGGTTGTTATTTGCACATGGCTGTGGCTGCCCTGTGAGCAGACACTCAGCTCAACCCCATGGCCTGACACTCTGATGTGGCACAGGGGTTTTGGATGAGCAGCCACATGACAGCCTCACAGCAGCCAGAGACCCACTGCTGATCCTGCTACCGGTACTTTTACTTTTTTAGTTTTCTACTAGCAGGCATAGAGAAAGGAAAATCATTATAAAACCTCTTTTTTTACGATTTTTGAGCAACTTCATTCAAGCTCAGTGCAATGGAGCTTGAGTCACATTAAGATAACTTGAAGCAAGCACTCTATGGCTCCAATGAAACAAGTCCAATCACTTAAGAAAACCTCAGTTGCTATGAGCACCAAGGTAAAGGTTCTGTTGCTCTACCTCAAAACTCCAGAAAGAGCATTAACCCCATACAAAAAACAAGCAGGAAAGAAAAGGATTTTTTAAAAATCATAAATTGTATTACTTAATATCCTATGTTCAAGGACAATACTCATTGTGGGGAAAAAACTGTGAAATTGCATTCACAGAAATCTATTTCCTTTACTAGCCTACATTTGCATGTAGACTTTACAGACCAAAATACAGGGCTATGTTACATGATTCATTTTTATATTTCATCTACAGAAACAACATTACACAGAACCTGCACGTCCAAAATGCCATAGCAAGAAACAAATGAAATAGAAGAGAATCTGATCTCTGAAACCTACGACAACTGAAAACATACAAGTTGTTTTGGTGAAGAAATCTTACTTTCACCACTCCTTTCAATGAAAGGAACAAGCAAAGGCAATGTCCATGCTCTGCACAACTAAGTGCCATCCTGGGAAAACACTAAGTCCACGAGGATTGCTCAAGGCAAATCAGAAAAAAACTTTATGCAAAAAGTGAAAAATCCATCTATTTAATGAAGTTAATGATTAGACTTAATGCTGTTGAATTCATGAGACTCCCAGGAGCTGAATTTTTTGTTTAATAAAATGAAATGAAAATACTTTTTTAAAACTGAAACACAGGCATCTACAATGTGGTTTTCCATGTCCTGACATCCCAAAGCATGTCATCTGCCTAAAAGACTGGTGATTGGAAGGTGAACCACAGTTAAGTATCATTAAATTCTATTATTAGCTTTTTAGCAAGGCTAATTACAAGACTGCCAACCCAAAATGTCATGGAGATTGCTCTGACGTAATCTAGCACCCAGGAAATGAATGGAAACTACCAATCCATCTTGCTGACACATAACAGGAAAAAGAGATGCTCAACATAAATATCTGACATAATCTTTATAACTTCCTGAGGCAAACAAAAGAAATAGAATTAAAAGCAAAACAAACATCACACACCGACATCAGAGAAACATCACCAGAAAAAAAACAGCAAAACTCCCTTTTTGAATCTCAACAGTATTTATGGGTTTAAAAGAACAAACATGTAAAAGTAGTCAAATAACTGATGCACAAATCAAAAGAACTCAACAAAGCCAAAATGCTACATAACATGTTTTGCCAAATGAAGAAATTTAATCCCTTGGGAGAAAAAAAAAACAATTAAAAAGAGAACCAAGTCTCAATACTAAGGCTGATACTGACCATAAGGTTTTATATTTGATACCATCTGAGATTTCATGATGCTACAAAAGCAGAAATTGTGCCTGGGATTACCATAGCCTTACCCTGATGAGGCTTTTTCTACTCCTAATTTGTTACATTTTCCTGAAAAAGAATTACTGCGATAAAAAAATAATTGCTATCTCAAAAGGCCTCTTCTTAATGCATTCTTTTATTATTCTAATGCTTACAGTTGATTAAAATCAACTCTTTACAAGGGCTTTCTGTATGTGAAACTGTGCATGCACCTGGTAAGTCTATATATAATCCATCCCCAATAGTCAAATGTTCCCCTACAGGTCTTTCCTCCTCAGTATGGTGAGGGATCACTGAATGATGTTAAAGCCCTCGTTATCTGAAACACAGAGTACCTTCAACAGCTTGAAAGGAATCTCACTGCTTTTCCAAAAAGCTTTCTCTGAGCTGTTTCCCGAAAAAAGATCCCCACAGAAAATCGATTAAATAAATCACTTTTTAGCCACACCTGTTTAAAACTGATTGACGGCAGATCATGTTCAATTAGAGACACAGGTTTCATTTGCACACACATCAGTAACTGTGACATATGGAGACAACTAAATCAAGTAGAACTGCTCCCTGCTCCTTGCACATACCAGTCGACTTTTAGAAAACAAAACTGACAGAGGGATTTTCTAATTAGTACCAGATGACACACCAGTAAGTGGTAGCTGTAAACCGGGTTTTCCTCAGGTTGCCCATCTATCTGCAAGCGACGCTCGTTTCGAAAAAGATAATTTTTTACCAAAAGGAGTCGCACGGGGCTGGAAATACAGGCACTGGCAGTTACATAAACCGGTGCTAAAAATAAACTTGAGAGGCGCGGTGGGCACGGTGGGGCAGGGGCTGGGGAGGCAGCGCTGCCCGCCGGGGCCCGGGGCCGGGCCGCAGTCCCGGCAGCGCGGAGGGTCCCTGCCCGCCGGGCCCGGCCCGCAGCCGCCCGCCGGCGGCACCGCTCCGGCCGGGACCCGCGGCCCGCCCGGCCCGGTCCGGTCCAGCCCAACAAGTCACCGGAGTGCGGCACGGGCGGCCCCTGCTTACCACCAGCACGGGCACGCCTGCGGTCAGCGAGTAGAGGAGCACCGGCGGCACGGCGCTGCGGTCCTCCGGGCCCGGGTAGGGCTTGCGGTACGCGCCCTCGTAGCAGAAGAAGCCTTGCACGTTGACGGTGAAGGTGTCCGTGTACTCGAAGTAATAAGCCAGCATCACGGTCCCTGCCATGATCACCATCTGGAAGTAAAGCATGCTGGTGAGCGGAGAGGGCACTCGCATGTACGTGGGCTCCGGCGGCCGCGGCAGCCCCTCTCCCCGGCGGCGCGCTCCGCCCGCTCCCCGGCGGCATTCACCGCGGGCGGCGGCGGCTCAGCGGCGCCCGGGAGCGCGGTCAGCCCGGCGGGGAGCGCGGCCCGGGCACAGGAGGGCAGCGGGGGCCCGGCCCGCCGCTCCGGCAGCGGCTCCAGCGCGGGCACCGGCTCGTGCGGCGGGCGGGCGGAGCGTGGCGGCGGCAGGGGCGGCCCCGCCCCGCCCCGCCCCGCCCCTGGAGCAGCGGCCGCGCCGGACCGGGCGGTGAAGGGAATTGCTCGACCCCCGTACGGCTCCCATGGTACAGCCGGGATTAGTAAGGGAACCCTCCGCTCTTTCTCCTCCGCCTCCTGCGGGACGGGGACCACCGCGGGTCCCTCTCTGCGACGACACGCACACCTGTAGGACGGGCGGGCACAGGGACCGGCAGCTCCCGCAGGTGCGCGCACTCCCGGCCCGGCCCGGCCCGGCCCCTCACGGAGCCGGCGGGAAGCGGCCCCGGCACTGCCAAGAGCCACAGCTCGGACGGGCCCGGGCAGGCACACCGATCGCCACTATTGGCCGGGGTGGGAAAGATCTCAACGTGGAATCACAGAAGCACAGCCTCAGTTAGGTTAGGAAGGACCTCTGAGATCATTGAATCCAACTAACACCACCACGTCAACTAAACCATGGCACTAACTCCCACATCCAGTCTTTCCTTAAACACCTCCATGTATTCTTGTGTGATTCTGTGATTTTACAAGAAAATCATTCTTCATTTTTGCTCTATGGCTTGCCAGGCAGTTTCATGGCAGCAGTTTTGGAGATACATTGTAGTTACATGTTAACAAAAGACTCCATAATAAAGTTTAAAATTAGATTCCTTAACGTACACCCAACATAATAAGTTTAGTGTATTTATTTGTATTAAAAAACTTGTCAACATATAGCATTTATCCTGAGCATATCTACTTGTTTGGGGGATTAGATATGTGAAATACATTTGACTTACACAATCAACTTGTGCTCTGCCTCATTTCTGGCCCCAGTAGAAGTTCCCTAGAGTTCCCTACAGCCCCACAACTACCCACCCTGACCCCCCAGTCCTTCCAAAACTGGTAATTGAAGTAGTCTTTTGTATATGGATAGCTATGAAAACAATTAACACTTAAAGCTTTTCTTTAACAGCTATAGAGAAAATTGGTAGCTGGCCTTGAATCTATCCTCACTCAAGTAACATCCTAAAGTAAGAGGAGAGTCTGCACCAGTGCTGCACCAGTCTGCACCAGAGAGAAGTCATACATAGGAACACAAAAGAGTTCTATTTAAAAATATATATACAGCAATACACACAAGAATAGACAGCTGTGCCCAAGGCTTGTACAGAATCACGCATGTGTGGGCTCTAGTCTGGATCCCCAGAGCCAGCAGATAAAACAGTTCCTTAAAGGTACACACTCCACCCCAAATGTTACAGGGGTGAAAAACACTCTTAATGGACACTTCAGCCACAGAGTCCACTTATCTTACTTAGTAAAGGTGGTAAAAATTAACAAATAAGATGAGATCACCCTGTTTTATAATGACTAATCATCCTTCTAGTGCTGTACTTTGGCTTTAACTGTTCATTTTCCTCCCTTTCTTGAGAATTGTTTCAATATTCAGTGATGTTAGTCTCCATGCATTTATTTTTAATCAGCCCTTGAAGAACACACTCGTCACGTCTGGATTCCACATCCAGTCTATTTTTATGTGCTTTTAACACACTCTCCAGAAGAATCTAAATCATGTAATACGCACTGCACTCACCAGACTTAGCTGGATAGCTTCCTACCTTTGTGAAAAATCTGTAGTGAGACATGAGACATCTTGTGGTGAATTCAGCCTAGCACAAATTCTATTTTCCCCATTTCTTTAGCACTGTCTAATACACATCACCATACACATAAAAATTGTAATCCCAGAAATTGCACCCTCATTGTTAGGATGTATGGTCTGATCCAAAGACAAAAGTCAACAGTTGGACTGCAGTGAGAACAAGACTCAGCTCTTCAGTTCTGTTTGAGTGCATGTCCCATAGAAATGCTGGTGGCATATATCTTTCAAATTTTTGCATGGAGGAAAATCAATCTTTCTCCAGAAAGCAGCTGATAAAATAGTCCTGCATTTTGCTATCACAAACCATTTATACACTTCTGTTTATAAATGTACCAATGTACCACAGTTAGCTGATCCAGCATAAGCAGAGATAGCTTTTTATTATAATGAACACGATGTTTATTGCCTGCAGAGTTGAATAGGCAAACATATATTAAATCAAACATATAGAAGCATAAGAACACAATCCCCAGTGACTAATGCAACCACCTAAATATATTCTGCAACCACAGTGATATGCATGACAGAAGAATGGCAGAGAAAAGCCCAGAACCCACAATTTTTCAGAAGGCTATTCATACATTAAATTGTCAGCTGAAACTCAGGTAACTGACAGACTTGTTTGGAAATTAACTTCCTTGGGAATAGTTGATTGATTTCAGAGCAAGAGTTCCCCTGATGTTCCTCATGGGTTTATCTTGTTCTTTTCATTTGCTATTTAATTTTAAGTGAATTTTTAGGTCAGGAGACACAATGTAGAGCTGAGCAGACCAACAGAAACCTTAGACACACTAGTTTGCAATATTTTGAAATCATGACCTTTATTACAAAGAGGTGTTTCCAATTCCAAAACAAATTCACTAACCTTTCATGTGCTTACATCACCACTGCTTATTGTATTTTCTAGCTATAAAACATTGCTCTGGCAAATGGCAGTAAAGAAACAGAGCCAACCCAACAAAGCCTTCTCAATAGGAAGGAAAATAAGAATTGATATCAAATCATCCCACTATTTTTATCTTATCTTTCTTGTTTACCTCTTTCATGCTTTATCAGAGTGTCAGACGCTTGAAGCCCTATGACTTTCACTGTTAGATCTCCACACTGCTACACTGAAACACTAACCCAGCCCTTTCTGAGAGGAATATTGCATCTGTGTTGATGGCACAGCAGTAGGGAAAAGACAGAATGAACAAAAAAAATCTCTACAGATATTTTTAAGAGACAACTAAAAAAGGACATTTTAATTGATACAGTAAATTTTTTAATGATATGCTGTGATCTAAGTCCTAAAACCCAGGACATTTACTGCTGAAATTTATGCTTGTAGGACCATGATAATGCAAGATAAAAAAATTTCCTAGCAGCTGGAGCAGCATCATCCCAGAATCAGAAATGGGGGCTCGCCCAGAACACTTCCAGTATGACTCAAATAAGTTAGGCACAAAATTTAAGTTTTTCCTATGGTCTTAGCATACAGTTTACAGAGATAACTCCATTAGGTGACTAAGCTCTACTACATTAGGGCAATATGAATCATCTTCTGAAAATGTCATTCATTGCATCCTAAGAAATACCAGCCTCTTATGATATCACTTGTAAGAGTAATGACACCAGCTTTGATGACTAGCTTAGACTAGCACCCTTCTTTTAAAGAGCTGTAGTGAGATGTCATCAATTCTACTCTTAACTTTCACTGACACATAGATAAACTAGCTCCAAAATAGGAATTGTACTTTCCAAGACTCAAACAGGGAGAAAAATCGTCAAATTAGTAGCAGCATAAGCATTGTATTTACATAATACTATTGTATTTATAGTGCAGTATTTTGTAGAATTGGACCATATTTTTCATAGAAGACAACATTTTGCCCAGTAAGCTTGGGTACCTCATTTGATGCAGTGCAAGTAATATGAGAGAGTGAGCAGATGGAGATGAAACAAATGAGGAGGAGGACAAGGCAGCAATGAAATGATTGAGTTTGATCTAATGAGCAGCAGTCACGGCGCATTAGTTGCCTAGTCAGTATTTACATCAGTAATATAATTAATCTTTTTTAAACTGTTTTCTGTATTCAAATTGAGAAGTATAGTTCTTCGTAGGTTATAACAGAGTCTTGGGATACGAGTGGGACACCATGTACCTAAGGCCTGTACATTCTCAGAATTAAAGCCTGCGTTAGCATATCTATCACTATTTATAATAAAAAACCACAGACACAATTCTGTCAGTGTGAAATGAAATAAATCAGTGGTACTTGAAAGCTCAAATAATAATTGTTTAATCTTTCCTAAGATAAATTTAGGAAAAAGCCTACCACTCAGAAAATTACAACCACAGCTACAAATTTATTTTCATTGATAGACACATTTTTGGTAACTGCAATGCTATACAAACTGACTGTAAACTTGGCAATCTTTGGCATAATTGGCTCAATAAAAATCATATGACTAGCCTCAGAATATGTAAATAAGCTACCTCATCTCTTTCACCCAGAATTCTTGTAATTTCTTATAATGAAAAAAGCCACCTCCGAAGGTAATCAATGATCCCTTGAAAGATTGACATAGCAGATTACTGCACAGTATTTGACATAGCACTAGCCTATTCATGGTGCAGTATTCAAGTGGGGAAAAAGAAAAATCACACAGACCTACCCTGTGCAGGACACTGTATGTATTAGTACAGCTGGTTTTGTATATAAACTAAAATTAGTTCAGACATTTGAACAATGCCTGAAGGTTCTACAGACCAGTTCAAAAACTCTCTTTACATATTACTGAATTAATTTCACTCATTTGAATATGACAGTTTTCTGCACTGTAGTTTGCCTTCTCCTTTGTACATTTTTATTATAAATAGTCAGACTAATTAAGATAATTTATTGACTAAGAATCTGTACTGCCATTAAGGGGATACACTGAAAGTAAATGTTTGCCCACTCCTCAAGGTTCTATGTTGTCAGTATAAAGCTCTCATCAAGCTGAAAATTTGAACTGTGAAGGAAGGAAATGGTGAGCTCATCAAGACCTTTTTGGAGTACCTTATGCTCTCATCCCCAGTTTAACTGCCTATAGAAAATGGACCCTAGAAGTCCCCAGTGTTTTTATAGATACTATAGAGACATTGCTCAAGGATCTATGAACAACAGCTGAAGTTAGCAGGGAGATGGAGGTGAGCTTCTGTTTTAACTGAAGGAGAGATTGTTCATTTGCAGGAAAACTTGTACGATGAATCAGTGCTTATCTACTCACAGGCTGTTTTAGTGGTCAGCATTGCTGGTCTATACCTGGATGAACACACCCTCTCATGCTTAAGTTCCACACTTTAACAAAATTATGACTAATTTTTAGCTTTGCATTCTTGCTATCACTATCTTTTCCTAATTCTAGGACTGGAGAATAAAATATTTTGCGATACTAAGGAGGGGAGCCGTAAAACCATCCGAAAGTATGTACAGAAATTAGACTGTCACTTTGGCACGGGACTCTGCATGGAACTGTGAGGTCTTCCTTTCATGTCTGGTGATTCCCCAGTGGCAGTTACAGAGTAAAACTTGCAGAGTTCCCTCTTTTCTTACCCCAGCTTGGCCCCTAGCAGTTGTGTCCTGGACAGGGAAGGTATACAAGACTTCACTTTCAAGCACAAGGCTGGACATAAGAATAAATTAACCCACATATTGGCTTTCTTTCAGAAGGGAAGGACAAATGGACTAATATAATAAATTATGCACCAAAGTCACAGAATGCTTCCAGCTCTGGTTGTAGTTTAATGTATGCAGCTCATGCTGGCAGGAGTCCCACACTTCCTCTGTTTCTGCCTGGTAAGCTCACACACAGTTGTGCCATAGAAGGATTTATGTTCTTACAAATTATACCAGACATTTCTCATTAGCATTACACCTGAAATCCCATTCCTGAGCTGGACATTACCCATTACTTCATAAAATTACAATCAAAAGCATAAAAAGAGCAAGTTCAGGATATATAGGCAGTGGTTAAATGGAAAATAGGGAAAAAAAAACCCCAAGCCCACAGAATTTACCAAACAGAATTACAAACAGTATCCAGGTAATTGTTGAAGAAAACTAGATATAGTGCTAATCATTTTCTTAGATTACTTTTAAAAATTTAAATATTAAAAATACTTAAGTCCAGTTCATCATACTCATCAGACCTGCTCTTTGGTACCCTCCTGTATCCCCCCTCCACATTCATGATCCATGGAGATCCAAGAAATGTGTGTCTTACATTTCATTTGACACCAAGCTACTCATAAGACATTCATGTTACATTCATGTTTTCACACATTTGCCTCTGAAAAATGCCCTTTCTTTTGTAGCTTGTTCATGAGGATGCAGCAAAGCCAGAAAACTCAAGTGACAAAAGTCAGCTACAAAGACACAAAGCATTTGTAAGCCCTGGGATTCTGCCATGAATGACACAATCACCAGGCCACTGAGGATACATGTCACAGGAATTTCCTGCACTGGTTCGTTTCCTAAAGCCAGACTTTTCATACTCCCTGCAGGACAGACACCTCTGCACTTTAAGAAACCTTCTGCAGATATCCCCTCTACACTGTCCTTTTGGCTACAAGGCTAAGCTCAGAGCAAGACTAAAAAGACAAACATTTTTAAGGCATAGGCATGCTCACACTGAAAGCTGTGTGTTTCTCCAAATGACTGGATTCCTACAAAACAATTTCTGCAGGAAGCATTTGTTTCCATCAATCATTATTCAAATACTTTCCTCCTATCAAGGTGTTTCTGTCTTTGCAGATATATTCAAAACTTCATTTACAAGGCTCTGAGGAACCTTACCAAAAAGTGAGGTCAGCCCTGCTTTGAACCTAAAATTTTCTGTGGTTCTGGGAATTACATTTGATTTACTCCAACCAAGCGATTTGCTGTCTTTAATCTTAATTGTTATAATCTGTTCTAATGGTGGTTCACAGAAATTATTGCAATTCACTTGATTATTGTAATTCATATCTAAGAATAAAATAATATTTCCTGTAAATTGCTTAATTGATACGAATTGAAGCTGCCCATCCACTTACCTAAAGTGGTAGCAAGAAAGATATCTCTTAATTTTGCACTTTATAAAGAGACAGTACTCTGTGTGTCTATATCTATATATTTGTGTGTATGTATGTGCTCCAGTAAGGTGCTACATAATACCTGTTACAGAATTCGTTTTTAAAAACATAATCTAAGAGATTATGCCTTTGACCTAATTATAATTTCTCATCATAATTACCTTCCAGGCAAAAACTGTATTGTCAAGCTGTCAAGCATTAGCAAAAGACTAATGAAGGCAGCAAGGAAGTAACTAAAACATCAAGAAGTTACTTCTGAGAGAAGGCAGCAGCCTTTGCAGCTTTCAGAAGTGAAACCTGAACTGAAAGTAACAGCTGGAAAACTAAAGAGACATAATAACAATAATAAAATAATAAGTTAAACCAGCTTTTGAAGATTCTTTGTGGTAACTTGGCACTGTGAATTATTAATAGCCAAAGCTTTCAAGCCCTGTTAAATTAACTCACATAAGATTGCTCTCCTCATTTAAAAATATTCTGTTTAACAAATTGTTAGGATAAAGGATAAGAAAATTATTAGATTAGAATATGTCTACCACTGATATAACAGGGAACACTGTCAAATTATTATGTAACAAAATACATGCTTGCTTGGTTAATACACAACTCTTTACTTTATTCACTGCTGCTGAAAATCCTTCCTCATTCAGTGCCTTATTCATCCAGCTGGCCAGCTTAACTACAGACAACTGACTGGACTAAAAGAAAGAAATGGCAAGCGATCATGTGGGAAAAATTATTAGAAAAAGAAAGGTGGAGAGCAAGGGATTTGTGCAAGGGTACATTTGCAAAGTTGGCAAGAACATCAGAAGCTGAAATTACAGGTTTCTTGTGAGAAAATGCAATAAGTGGGGGATTCTGGAGGCTCCTGCCAGAGCAAAAGGATTAGAAGGTAGCAGCTCAACAGCTCATGCAAGCAGCTGATGACCAATGTGGCAGCAGGACAGCGTGAGGAGAGTTTGAGTCTGCACAGGCTGCCTGGCTCTGCACAGGCCTGGCAGGTGATAGTGGGAGAAGAAGCTGAATCACTAGGACAGAACCAAGGAACATGAAATGTCTTCAGGATTTATTTTGGACAAAGATTAAACAATATCTACCAGAACTAAAATTCATATATCATTTTTGTTATGACTGCCTAATGACTACTTTTATGCCCTTAAAGCATCATGCAGTTTTTACACTCTTCATATTGCCAGAAACTATCATTTTTAGAGGCAAATAAGGCTCATTTCCTTTGAAGTGACTGCTATGTGGTAAAACTGTAAATGTGGTACACAACTAGCTCTGAAATAGAAAGGCATTAAAATATTATTAGTGTTTGGTCTTTCTCCCCCCTCCTATAGGAATTCTGCTGATTTAGAGAAATTAAAATCACTAGGAGACCTCAGAACAGAACATAAGGACTGCAGAATCCTATTTTCCCTAAGCTGGCACAAAAATTGACTTCGGGAAATTGAGTGGACAGTTGCTAAAAAGATACAACTACCTTAGGTCACATAATTTTTATGGCTTTAAAATTTTCTTCATATAGCAATGCCAATACCGAACGTGGTGAATGCTGCTTCTACGGTGACTAGATAGCATCCAAATTAGATTTAAGTAAATTATTTAGCTTATTAGGCATCCTAATATCCAGTATTTAATTCCATTAGAGCAATTAAACTTTCAGCTAGCAAACACAAAAAAAGGAAAATTTAACCCTTAGAAATGAGAAAAATATCAGCTTTTTCCTAGCTCACCTTGACATTTATTACTCAGCCCAAGTCAATACTAAGCTTAGGGAAAGCCAGGAATGTTGTATTATATACAACTTTAAACAATGCATATCATCCAGACAGGTTTTAATCGTGCACTCTCCAGTTTATATCTCAATTTACAATAACATTACAACTAGCAGCTCCAGAAATAAGGATAATGTAAATAGGGATGTAGAGCAGATTTTATGATATAATCTACCCCAAAGATAGAAAAAATCTTGGATGGAGATCTTTTCATTGCTGTTGAGACACAGCAATTTAATTCTGCACCAGTAACTGAATCTCACTACTTTTATGCAATGAATAGATACTTCTACACAATCTTTTCATTTCATTTTCCAAGAAAAATACCAGCAGTGTGGATGTTTTAAAGAACTATAAAGTAATAAAGATTTTAAACTAATTGGGGTAGTTATGCTATGCGAGTTCTTAGAAAAGACTTCCACTGTCTAAAAATATTCCTTAAGCACACTAAAAATAACCCCCCAAAAAAGGAAAGTTCAACTACATGTTCATGTCCTACAGGTACACAAATCACTGTGCCCTCCCTTCTAGGAGAGCAGGAAAGGTGAACCACAGTGCATCCACTGGGTCCCAGGGATTTTCTTCTCCCTGCATTTCTGAGGGCTGAAAAAGTCATTACATTACAGAGAACAGCAAAAAGCTTGCTCAGGCTTCAAGACAATTCCAGTAAAAAACCATTTATGAATTAGTTTCCATCAGAGCATAGCTGACTTGGATCCTACTGTCCTGGACACTTTATCTTCTCGCCTTTTGCACTTTGATCTATTTCTTATAAATAAAAGAGGCGCTGTGAAAAGCAGGGGAGATGGTACCTGCTTCTTGTATAGGTTACCCCAATCAGTCAGTGCCAGCAGGGGAGGATGAGCAGAGAGGGGGATGTGGCCCTTCCTGCACTGCCTGGGGTGACCAACACAGCCCTTGCACACAGAACAGTTCAGACTTCTGGGTCTCTGTTATACAAGTCTTAAACAGCCTGCTAAGGTGCAAATGCTTACTAAGGTGTTAGCTAAGCTCAGAAATTGATTGGGAAGACCACAAATAAAGAACATTTATTGAATTACTATGCTTTATCCATTTCAAAGCAGCAGAAGCTTTCCAATGCCTGCCTTGTCAGTAGAAGACATTGAAAACTTTCATTAGCACTGTTAGTGCTTTTCATTAGCATCAGCTTGGTCTCTCTCAGTTGCCTTGCTCTCAGTGAATGATTAATGTTGAAATGCTCTTCTCTTTGAATGTTTATCATCCTGTTAGATATGGCTGGAAGTTTAATTTCTCAGGGCATTGTCAAATAAAATGTGTTGCTGTTCTTGAAAGTTAAATACTACACAGATAACCAGAGCCTCTCCTGTTTCTAGCAGCAGGCTATTCCTGTCTAGCAGTGACAGGACAGATCTGTATTATAGCACATATATTTTTCATTGTAAAGCATTTCTAAAATGAATAATAGAAATTAGCAACTGAAAAGAATTGTGAAGGAATTGCTTCCATGAAAGGTAATTTCAAACTAAAAGTCCCTTAGAGGACCAACATGGTAAATGTAGGCTTATCAATATATGGCAATAAGTTTCACAAAGATCAGAATCTGGGTTGGTAAACTTGGCTATGTTCACAAAAGAAAAGAAGAATCTACTTGAATGGGAAACTCTGACACAGTTTCCTTCCATGCTCCTTGACAGACAATTGATACACCAAATTCAGCAAGATTTTAAAACAATCAGTGATTTTGTTTTTCCTGTTTGTGGATTGGTGTTAAGAGGATAGTCAGTCACAAGAGCTGTCTTGTAAGATGATCTCTATAACATCCTGGACAAATGTAATGACAAAGACTGCCTAAGCAATTCACATCCTAGTTCAAAACTCATTGTGACATCATCAGAGTTTTTGATCCCCTAATGCTATTAGATGCGATGACACAGAGGCCACGAGTCTTGCTGTTGTCTCAGTGTGACATCGCACAGGCAAGAAAAGCCAGTGGATCTGCAGTGATTTGTGTCACAATGGATCACAAACATCACTTGAAAACAGCGAACTTAAATTGCCAAGTTACAAAACTTGCTGAAATTATGTGACAGAAATAATGCCAGACAATGAAGCAATCTTCTATCCACACAGAAATAACTTCCAGAATGTGCTGACAAAAAAACCTTGAACACCTTAATTCAAAAGGCAAAAAGGCTCCATGACTCTATTGAGGATGAGAATTTCTCTAGGAAAGGTCATTTAAGTCATGATGTTTACACCATAAAGAACTTCTGCTCGACATGCTGCTATATTCTCCCTCAATTTATGACATCCCCCACTCTCCATTTATCAAAAAACTCTAAATCTATCACAGAAGGATCTGTGCATCCCACAGGAACCAAAGCACTGCTTTCTCATTACCAGTATGAGGTAAGGAGATGGGTACCAAGATGCAGAGTCTAGGAATTAGATTCACAGGGAAATCTTACAACTTCTCATGTTTTACTTTACAAGTTTTACTTACTCTCAGGTTTTACTTCTCAAGTGGTGCTTGTCTAACCCTAAGCACCAGTGAAATCCCTAGAACAGCTGATGGCCTGAAATGCAGGGATAACAATGTCTAACTGCCTCTGCAGAAAGGCCCGAGAGGGTGCTCAGGATGGTGCATGAGTCTGTGGCTGAGCAGAAAATTGAATGCAAATGCCCCACTCTCACTCAGCCTAAGAGATGTTTAGCTGAAGAGGTTCCACTTTTATCTGCAGTCCACAGAATCCAATGATACCAGTGTGCACATGCAAGTCAGGAAAGACTGCTGAAAATACAGCCTAATCATTTCCCTCAGGCTCCCTCAAACCAAGTCAGCTGGCAACCTAAGAACCATCAGTATTTTTCTTTATAATTAGCATTCACTAAAGGGTAAGAGAAATTTTGATGGAATTTTTTGTGGGATCCAAATATTTTGGGCATAGAAATGGCTTAAAATAAACAGGAACAAAACCTCTGCCAATATAAATAAGCACAACTATTCTAAACTGAGTTACCCTGTAGAACCTGGCTATGGAGAGTTACATTCTCCTTCATAGCAATATTTTATTGGACTCCACAAGATATGCAACTCTCAAATTCTTATTCAAACTCTCTTGTTCTTATTCAAACTCTTAAAGTGGTTTAAGAACAAAAAATAATTGCAGACTTAGAGAGTATTATTAAGATTTAATCACCAAAATTATGGAACCAGGTCAGAGGTACTTCACTTCCCTGTATTCTAGCACTTCAGAACATCACAATAACTTACAATTTAATTTCAGGCATAGGGACTCCATTCTGTCTCATGAAAGAATATTATAGGGACAGGAATTTTGTTCCCAGCTGCCACAAGTGATTGCTAGCAGAGTGCACCCCATAAACACGAACATATTGATAGCTCCTGAGAGTGTTTTATTAAAAAATACACCCAAGAACTCAGCAATGTATCTACTATATTTACCTACCTCAACTAATATGGAGCATGGCAGCATCACGTGGCTTCTCTGAGGCTGACAGCTGCAGGAAATCATGTTCACCTGGGAAGGAAAGACAGGATATTGTGTCCATCTGTCAGAAGCTGGCCTTGTTTATAATAATGTGCTGAAAAGGCCTGTGTGAAACACAGGTTTGTACCAAAATAAGAAGTGGTGAGCATAACATCAGGGAAGAGGACTGTTCATGTGCACTTCTTTACTCCAGTTTGAAAGATCTTCAAGTTAGTTTAGATTTTGTCAGTTTTTTACATAGATTACAGCCATTCTTGTTCCAAATAATGGTATCTATAGTAAGATTTATACTTAAAAGGTTACTAATTATATGCTGCATACATCAACAAAACAAATCCTTTATCTCTTTCTAGCAGAGCTTTTCTAATTCTATTGACTTTAAGGAAACTAAGGCATGTTCCTAAAATATAAACAAGAGGACTTTGGTGAAGAGGCATTAATTGAAGCTTAAAGGTTTTCAAAATTTAAATTTTAATCTATCAGGTTTTTACAGAAGCATAGGAACACAGAACTAAAAGGAAGTGCCAAGTTGTGAAGTTGTGTTGCACAGCCTCAGTCAGTGGATCTTTGGTTGTTAAGGATCCACAGAATCCTTATTCTCAGCACTGCACCTACAAAAACTTTCCTATTCCCTTGCAAGAAAATTAGGATCTGTTGTTAAACTTAAAACTTAAAAAAACCAATAACTGCTTGAAAGAAAAACCTTCACTGCTAATTTCTGCTATAGGAAAAAGTACTGTGGATGTAATGTAATGATACTAGGAAACAGCCCATGACTGATACAGTAAATTGACTAAAATCTCTGGAGAAGTTAGAATCTTCAAGAATTAGAAAACTTCTAAATGCTGGGTAGTCCCTCCAGATTGCTCTCTTCTTCCTTAAAAACACCCTGTATAACCAATATAACCACTATTTCTCTGATTATTTAAATTTTAAAACTCTGCTTTAAAAGCTTCCCTCTAGGCTCTTCCCAAAAGATACTGAAATAGTCCATTAGCTCTGTTCTATTTTTCCCAGCTGTTCCCCTCACTATTCTCCATTTATGTCTCACTATTCACCCATTTTTTATGCTCTCTCCTTCTGATGTCCCTGTGTTCTCCCTCCAGTTAATCTTTAATCTTTCCACAGATTCCCTTTCCCTCATTCAATTTCTTGCATGTAGCACATTTTTCAGCATCTTGCATCTCCTTCTCTCTCTTCCATGGCCTCCCAAATTCATCTTTGATTCCTTTTCTGCCTCTGATGCTTTAGTAAACTGCAGCTGACTCTTTCTCACTCTCATGCCCTGCCTGAGCATGTGCATATTTCACACAGGGCTTGGGGCTCAGCAGTCCAGGAGTCAGCTGGCTAAATAGAAGAGAAAGCAGATGCTTCCAAGCAATATCAAAAAACCAAAATGCTCTGTGTGTACAGCCTGGCTCCCAGCAATGCTCTGACCATCTCTGATGCTCTGCTCCCCTCATGAAGGTGGCTGGAGGAGCCTAACATTGAGCATCCCTCCTCTCACGAGGAAGTTAGTAGCAATGTGAAGCAGAGAGATTGCTCAATTCTGTGAGATGTAGGCATGTACCAGGCAAGTTTCACTGAGAGCTGGAAGAATTTTAGCTGTGACCCTGTCACTCTGGGCATTTTTAGCCCTGTATTTGGTGCTATAAAAACACAGCTGCAGTTATCTGCATTCAGTTTGTGTTTATCCAAAGCAATGAAAAAAAAGGGCTTCATAAGCAAGCAAATATGGCATACGTTCTTGAAATTTCTCTCAGATTGTTAGAGGCTAAACTTATTTATCAAGTAAATAGAAAATGCTGGTCTACTGTTGATCAATTCACTTTTATGAATCCAGGGCCAAACTCTGCTGTTCATATTCCTTTCAAATCCTCTTTCAGGCAGGAGTCCCAGAGACTCCTTGACACTCCATTATACAGTTACATAATACAGCCATTAACACTGCACATGGAGATGTGCATGCACAGCTACTGCACATTGGGACTATAGGCTCAGTTCATTAAAGAGACACCAACATAGCACTTATTTATTATTAAGTGCTAACAATACATTGGAGAAAAGGGAACAAGCTCTGAGAATTAAGGACCAATATGTGTCAGCTCTTCAGCCATTAGCTCAAGAATAAAAAGGATCTAAGATCCATCTTCTCCAGAATAGCACCAAAGTGTTCTTGTTAATGTTGTGTAAGTACTGCAGATGTGTGTTGGCCAGTGTCAAAAGCTCTCAGTGCACTCAAATGGGGATGAGTTCTAGAGCCTGAGATGTATCCCAGATTTTTTTTCCATAGCATTGTGGCAGGCACTGGTTAGAGCCTGGAACACTCTTTACACAGGATAAACACACATAACACATGTCATTGCCTTTCCAGAGGTTGCTGCAATGAGTTTGGAGAGACATGAGTGAGCCCGAATGAGACATCAAGAAGCCATCTGTGAGAGCATAGCTGAAATGTTACAAGCATCCCTATAAATATCTCTTGATAAGGAACTAGCTCTGTTTTAGTGCTATGAAGTCTTTTTCTGCAAGTAGTTACTAGGCAGCCTATGAAACATTTTCTCTGGCAGTACCCTGCTGTATGCACTAGGCAGCCTGTCTCCCTCGAGCTGCTCTTCTGGGGGCATGCCTAACAACAACCTACAGGATCCCTCTCCAGACAAGCCTACCCCTGGCACACATCATCACCCATCTGCCTCGCTGCCAGGCTACAGCATCATATTCCCAGCTCTGCTGCTTTGGGAAGAGACAGCAAGCACACACCTCCAGGAGGAGCTCTGGACAAGAGCATTTGGCTGAGCAGCAGCAGCTCTGAACAACAGCAGCATGGGAGCCAAGGGTGAGCTTCACACTTGGCGGCTGTAGGCTGAACATCCTCAGTACAGTTGATGCAAACCTGCTCTCAGTGTTTCTGGTGCCATTTGGATCAAAACTGACTCAATTTATACCTCTCCTCAGCATGAGACAATTTCACTAGTGTTTCTCAGGCAGGGCTTTTGTACAACCATAGAATCATTAAGTTTGGAAGAGATCTTTAAGACAACAAGTCCAACCATCAACCTGGCACTATGACTGTAAGCCCTAAAAAACCAACTCTCAGCTCCTGTAAGGGGGGTGGGAACTGGGCAGCCAGATCAGGGCCACAACACCAGGATATTTTCACAAAAAGTAGTCACTGCTCTGGATAGGATCTTGAAATCAATTCCATGGGCAATTTCTAGGCATATCTACTGACTCAGGTACTTCAGATGCACAAGGAGACATCCTCTTAGAATGCTCTGGGAAACTTTGAACAACTTTCAATGCAAAAAGATGCCTAGATTTTAATCACTTCTGATTTACTAGGAAACAGAGGAGGAAGTACATGTGGTCATAGTTTGAATATGACTTCAAGAGATTTATTTAATACTGCATGTCACAGCCAGAAAAATTAACTCAAATATCCTTCATTTTGAAATGGAGTTTCCTGCCCAGATGATAGTCAACACATTGAAACACATAAACTGTTCTGGGCATAGCGGGAGCTACCTGGGGAAGCCTTCAGGACAGTCCAAAATTCTCTCCAAGATAGTTCCTGTACTAATTAGTCAACCACTTACTGTGAAGGTGGCTGAGAATTCACCCAACCGCTTCATCTCATGTCAGCTCATTGTTTAAATTGTCCACGATTTTGTCTCTGCAGCTGGCTGGATTGAGAGGTGCTGCAGCAGCCAGTAGTGGCAGATTGGTGAGCACAAAGGCACAGCCCTGACACCCAGCTACACAAGAATTAGATTGCTGTGCACACCCGAGGAGTTTCAGACTTACTACTTACATGGCATGCCTCTTGCTCCTGCTGAATGTCATTGGGGTGAGAAAAAAATTTAAAGTTAATTTTTACAGCAATTGATACTCATGAAAACTGCTGTTAGTGAAGATCTTCCTTTTGATTTTCATCTGTGTTCCAGCTACCACTCAGTTCCATGCATATGCAGAGGGACAGGTGCTTTTTCAGACACTGCTCAGGTTTTCACAGACAACAAGTGTTCATTTTTATATCAGAAAGAAATCTTACATGATCTAAAGCTGACAAAAATTAGCCTTAGCTGATTTTTAGCTTTGCCAAGGCTGAAAAAAATGATCAGAGAAAAATACTATAATAACCTGCACCATTTTCATGGTGGAAATGCTGAAATGTATATTCAGAACAATCTTTGGAGGAACAGAGTTCATCAAGTTATTCCACATATTCACACTTTGATTTCTCTTTCTCCAAGAGGATTTCTCTTGCATTTTAAGCTTGGTGCTGCAGTAACTAAAAGTCTCTTTTTTCTGACATGCATATTAGTTTTGATCCCAGGGTGTAAGGACAGAGGACAGACAGAGCAGTGGGAAGCTAACTCTGTGAACAGCAAAGGCATTCTTTGAATAACTGACAGAACAGAGATGAGTCTGGTATGTAATGTAACCTGAATATCAAACCAAACTACAGAATATCAAAGAACTCATCTGCAGATAGAACTGATAAAACAGAGAATTTTGTACACTAATGTCTATAATGTAAACACTAGGGAGTTTGTTCTCAGCCAAATATGTGACATTTCCAAATTGTTTTTCTCTTACAAAAAATACTGTAAAATGAAAACTTAAGAATGATGATCCCTTCAGGCTTTAGATCTGCCAGAGAAACACATGAGAGGCATTTCTCTCCAATAGGAGAGAGAGCTTATCTCTATATACATAACAGGAAAAAGAAACAGAAGGAACACAGCACATACTGATGGTAAAGATGCTGGGGGAGAATTAGTATTTAAGATAACTTGGATGAAGATCATACAGATAGAGTCAGTATTTAATGTATTTTCAAAAGTGTGAAAGTGTATATATCTATGATAGACAAAATGTGCAAGAATAGGTTGCTGTCAGCTGAGAGACACATGAGAGAGAACAGTTGCAAATCACCCTGATTAGAGCAGGGAATGACACTTGGCTGCTTTTGCTACCTGAAAATTCATGAGTGCCACTAACTGGTGAACCTTAGTAATGAACTCAGATGCTCTTTCCCTCTGAAGCCCAGGGCATTTACTCTCTTTGCCACTTCCTTGAAATAACCTTCCACCTCACAAGTGTATTAACACACAGGCAACAAGGTCCCTGTAACATCTATCAGGCTGTCACTGATTGCCAACACACGGCAACATCTATGTCAAGGATAAATGAAATATGGGGGAAAATGTCACCAGCAGATTGGAAGTAGTGCAATATATACCAACAGAGTATTTTCCCCAGTGACTTCCACATATGTTGCACAAATGTTTTGTTTCTTCATTCTTTGCTGACCTGATGGCTGTATCATTTGTGATGATACTGAGAGCTAAACTGTGCTCTCCTCTCTTGAAATTAAATAAAATTAGTTTTTAAAAAACTGCAAAACAGTGGTAACAGCATAGAGTGACAATCTTATTACCATGAAAGGTGAAAGCTAGGAATGAGAGAAACTATATCCCTCTCTTTCTTAGATTACTCATTATCAGAAGATTAACATGAGAAGGACCTGGAAGCCTGTCAAACACCAAATCAAAAGCTCCCACAGGAGTTCAGACAGTAAAAAGTGTTATCAGCAAGAAGAGGATTCATGGGATTATGTTTGTAGCGACAGGATTAAGTTTTGCCCAACAAGCTGCAGTATCAGAAATAACAAGGTCATTTTTCTGTTAAGATGAGGGAAGAATGCACTTGTTTTGCAAGAGGAAAATTAATGTGGGATTAATCAATAAAAGAATTCCACAAAATTACTTCAGTCGTGAAATTGAGGCAAATCCTAATCCTATAGCTTGTACATAAAAAAAGAGCCCACTGGAGTGAAAGAGCAAAATTCTGGTGAGATAAAATCCCATCCACCACGGATGTGACAGCAACTCTCTACCATAATAACAGGAAGCCCTTGCCACTCAGAAGGCATCTACACAGACACCTTCCCACACAGGCAGCTAACTGTGGGAATCTCTGCAGAAATTCACTAGAATAGCTAGTGCAGTGTAACTGTCTGGAATAATATAGATCTTGAAATGGCTTTTTGTCTTCATTTTGCTCTCTGATTTAGAATCAAAATATTCAAATACATGGAATGTTATGTCTTAATCTGCAGCTTTCTCTCCAGTCAGGAGAGGATTTACAAAGCAAGGCCAAATCAGCTGCAGTTCTCTGTGCATTAGCAATGGCCAGGGAGGTATGAATGACACCAGCCATGCAATGGGGTATTTATGTTGGGTTTTAAACCCAATGGAACCAAGTCTTCAATCCTAAAAGCTCTGAACGAATATTTCACAAATGAAACATGCAAATTTCAAGGGATTTGTTTTAATTACACACTGATGACACTAGAATTACTGCTGCCAAGAGTTCCTCACAGGCACTGCTGGAGTGCTGTGGAGGTGGTGGGTGAGTCAGGCTTGATGGATGTATCCATGGTTGTACCTACATTTGATGAGAATCTTCTGTCTCACAGTTCACTGCCTCACTCAATGCCCAGCTGAGTGTTTAGAGTCACTGAAGTGCCTTCTGGCCAGGCACACTTTCTCTGTTCTTTCCAGTTTGGGCATTCCTTATCTCAACCCCAGGATTAATCAGTCACAGCCACTCTCCAACAGTGGATGTTGAGCTGGCCCACTGTCAGTAATGGACATTGACCTGCCTGTCATCATCTGGAATCAGATGTCAGACAGCTGCTGACAAAACTTATCAGTTGATTAATGCACTTTTTCTGTGTCTCATCAACAGTATTATTAGAACAAAACTAGCAGAGTGAGGCCATATTGTGGTTTCCCTAAATTTACTCAGTATTGAAATTTCTGTCCTAATTTTTTTAATCTCTTGATTGCCAAATAATAAAATTTTGGGTAATGTTGATTAGTTATGAGTAGACATAAATATCACACATTACTGGTTTTGTTGCAAGGATAAATTCCACCTTGTATTAATTAAAAGTTAGCTCATATATCAACCTGTGAAACTCACTGTTTCCAAATATTTTTTTCAGAAAAAGTCAATTCCACTAGTGTTCAGCAAAAGTACAAAGAAGCATAGAGTCACCACAATCACATGTATATCAAAAGCAATTTTTACTTGAGAATTGCTGATCTCTAGTTGTCTTGAACTGCTGATCTGCAGAATTTCTGATGGTGGTTTTTGGGGAGCTGGGATGAATACACTGTAATGGTTTTCTTCCCAGTCTTTAGCTGTTGTTTTTCTTTCAACTGTATCCTAAAATACATCAAGTACTTTCCTCATGTGACTATCTAAACAAATTCTGTATTGCCAACAAGATGTGATACTACTGCAGATGGGAGCAGCTATCATTCTTCTTTTTCAAGATCAAAGTGGTGCACAATGTCAGCAGTATAAGAGTCTCTATGACACTGCTGCATAATAATTTATCAATTTTTTCCCATTTAGAAGAACTTGATGGAGGCTGGCAAGTATAAATCTCTTTATGCTATTTCTTCAGATTCCACTTTTTCATTCTATTTCCTTCAGGCCAAATAGACTCAGCTAATTTAAGACTAAAACCTGGCGTTATTTCTGCTGTAATAAAATTCACTGACAGTTCTCAACTTCTGCATAAAACCTAATTTGTGCATAATAATGTGTACAAAAAGTCACAATTAAGCTTCAAAGAACTTAACCAGGATAATCATCTTTATACTTCATTAAAACAGCAATAATTTAAAATTTTACTGCATAATTGTAAACTTCCCAGTTCCTACTCTCTGTTCACTAAAAATAAACAAAAAAAGCCACCAAAAAACAAATTAAAAAATCACAGAAAATAAGTTCGAGAAAAAAAGGGAAGAACACAATTTTGTTTTCACCAGGGAGGTTTAAGTACAGACCTGTAAGTGAAGGTATATGAGTTAAGCTGTGTTCTGGGCCTGCCCGAACACCAAAACACTGCCTACACTGGCCATCACATATACTGAATCATTCAGACTCCTCAAAAAAATTTAAAGATATCAAAATAAAAGTGAAATAGGGCCTCTGTGTTGTCTTGATATTTTTTGGTGATAAATTATGTACTTTTTATTCAAGCAACTGTGATACATCACTAAGAGTGGGTGTGGACTTCTGGATTTTCTATAAACTATCTAAAAGCATGTTCACATGAGTATATAGCCATACTATAACTTTAGGCCAAGTAAACAGAAAATAGAACCTCAGTATGTGTTTGCACTTTGTATCTAACCATGAGAGATTCATTGTCTAAATATGTCACTGCAGCCAGTGATTCAGAAGTAGGACACTTCCATCTGGCAACAGATGGTCAAGATGGATCTTATTTACTGGAGAGTCCTCTGCTAAAAGAACTAGTCTTCAAAATCTGTATAATCAGATAAGCAGGTTCTTTCTAGTACTATTGCCATGAGAAACCACACCTGAATGTTATCTCACAAGTTCAATCAACTCTATATACACCTACAGCCTCGCTTAATCAAACATCCTTCTGGGTATCACAGCCAATTCTGCATTTCACTGCTGATTTTCCCATTGATGACGTGCACATGATGTGTGTAACAGCTGTGCAGCTCTAACATGTTAGCCAGTGCTCTCTATCCTTCAGTGTGCTGTGATGAGCTTATCCCTCTGTCCTTATGACTGAGGGATGCTTGCAGCTTCCTACTAGCATTTGCCAAGGATTTGCAAAGCCATCCCCTCAGACTGAACCTACTGCATTGTTTCACATGTGTTCAGTCCCTCATTCACGAGAGGCAGTGTCTGTGGGTGGGACAGATGGCTGCTAACCAAGTTGGTCTATCCTATTTCCTCCCTCACTATACCAGGTACGCGGTGCCCGTCACTGACTTTCTTCTCTAATGGTTTGTGGAAGAATATTCCTTAGCTCAACAGCCTAAATAACCATCCAGTATTTACTCTTTGCAGAACTTCAATAGATTCTGTTTCATGGTAACTAGAAAAAAAAGGGAAAAAAAGGTTACTTTCACTGAATTACTTGTTCTTTGGGAGTTGTTCACTCAGCTCAAAAGAAAAGGGCTTAAACATCAGTTCTACTGGAGAGTTGAGTCATCAGATAAGAAAAATCAGCTTTCCCATTTTTATGTGATGTGGTAAACAAGAAAAGCACTGCAGAATTAATTCAGTGCTTGCTTTGGTCACAGGATCTGAAGTGGCTGTTGCCATGGGTACATAGAATCAAGTATTTAAAGGGGATTTAAGGACATGAAGGAGGAGAAATGACAACACATCATGGAAGATTCAAGAACTGTAGATGCCCGAAGAAAATGATGATCTGAAACACAGAGACATGGAAAAGAAAAGGAGCCATTCAAGCGATGAACACAAGATAGAGGAAAGACAGCTCACTGTGCTACCAAGGTGCAGAGATAAGAAGCAGAAACTGGCAGGCACAGCAAGAAGCAAAGAAGAGCAGCTTGCTCCATAAGAGCAAGGGGCAATGAAAATAAGCAGGGTCATGAGGAGGACATTGAATTGCCTTATACAGAAAATCATAAAAAAGACAGGAAAAGAACAAAAAATAGGGATAAAGAAATAGCAGAGGGAGGATAAAGGGAGAAGCAGCTTTACAGCATGAAAACTAGGTATGTGTGAATGATTGAGGATTTTCATTGAAGGGTCTATGAGCAAGTCAGCAAAGCCGATCTGGAGGAAAGCAAAGATGGTGTGGCAGGAGCAAAGAATACTTGTCCTGAGCTACAAAAAGTTATCACGGGAGAAAAGAAGCAATCATTAATGCTACTTCATGCTGATAAATGTCTCTGCAAAGTTTCATCAAGAGCAGGATCAAAGAGCTACCAGCCAGGAAAGACTGCCTTCTCTGTCTTTAATGGAATTCTTCCAGACCCAGGAGAAGGACCATACATGAAATATGGTATTAAATAAACTGCAAGGTGACTCAATGTGTAATCTTAGAAGGCAGGGTTTAGGTTAGTTGGTCAGTCAATAGAGGACTTTTTTCTGATGAGACACATTTTAAGGAAGGGATTTTAAGCAGGCACAGAAGATAATATTAAGTAGTATCATAAGTGAGTCAGTGACACAGTGGCTAAAATCTGACTTTTAAGATAAAGTAGTTTAAAAAACCCCAACAGTAGGCGACACCTGAAAAGTATTTGCATACAGGAAAAGAACTTCTAGAGGGAAAGTTTGTTGAAATAGCAGTTCTGATGAGGATACTAGCATCAAAAAGAACTTGGCCACCTGAAAAGGGACATAAATGTAAATAAAGTAAAATGACATTTCATAGTTAAAGATGTGACAGATGCTAAAGAAATAAGGAGGGCTACTGTGGATGAAGCAGGATCTAGGGGGGCAAATCAGTGTGCAAGAGAAGTTCTAGTGAGTAGTGCCAAAATCATGTGATCACCACAACTGCCTGCTGAATCTTTGTTGTGAGATCAGAAAATGTCCATGTAACTGTTCTTACCTCAAGTCACTCACTAGAAAATACAAGGCTTGTAGGCAGCTAACAAAGACTACTGGGACAATGGCAGTACTTGAAATTGTGCAATGACATCTATGCATTTGAATGAACCACTGAAAGCTTTAGCATACTCTGGGAGAACCACTCTGTGGGCAAAGAGGGCTGCAGCCTAAAATGACATCTACACAATTAAGCATACAGCTCATAATTTCACACACACTGAGTTGAAAACTATGGGTATAGCCATGATCCATCTTCAGTTTAGCTAATGAAGATGGATCATGGCTATACCCATAGGTTTCTTCTACTTGGTTTCTAGTTAACTTCCCTAAAAAAAATGAAAAAATGCTAAATGCCACATAATAAAAAAGAGTGCAAATGCACCCCACTGCCACAGACAATCAGAATTATTTTCTAGTTTTGTTTTAAATAGCATTAGTATAGTGTCTGTTCCTGAGATCCAGATGCTATTGCAACAAAAACAGTAGAAGAGATAGATGGAAAGACAAATTAATATCTTACTGAACATCTTTTAAAAAAGTGTATTATGAATAGACTTTTATAAAGGTCGGCAGCAGTAGCAATAATAGAACAGTCAATGACTACCTCACACTGAAATCTGGCACTGACAATTGAAGGACAACTTGAATTGTGATATTTGAAAGGTTCTGGAAGAGAAGTTAATGGTTCTTGATCAGGGCAGTTTTTAATTTCTTTTTGTCATTCTTAGAAAGAAAGGACTAATGACCTTGCTTTTGTTGTTGAAATCAATTGGAATTTTGGTCTTAATGTGCAGAAAGACAAGAAAGTAGTTGTTTTAACATTCACCCAAGACACAAATAAAATTCTCACTTCACCTGCTGCAATCTGGGAAGCATTATATTCTAGAACTCTGGAAATGATACATCTGGTTTGGTTTTCCTACTAACCAGACAAAAATAAAATCCTCACCAGAAGGAGTATGTCCATTTGGCTGATTTTGGTCACTTTATTGGCTGTTTAAGCTCCTCCTTTTTAAACTGTCTCATTGGATCCCATGCTGGCTATCTAGCTTGGAGTAAGGGAGGGACTGTGTCAGGCAGAAGGGCATTACAGCCATCTAGCACTATATCAGTAGAAACCAGGGACTTCAGCAGAAGTGCTTTGGCCACTGAGGCACTTACTGGATTTGCTGTTTCCTTTTCTATTTTCAGAGAAAAAGGCTTTATGAAAGGGAACTTTTGGTGACTGGAAAATGAAATATGCTTTACCATCTTTTACTGATAAATATTACTGAACAATTATATAGTATCCTACATTTTTATAAAACTAATATTCTGAACCAAATTGGAATACTTCAGAGATTTATCCAACTGTCTTCAGTGGAACATTTTGTGTAAAGGAAGAAACTATTTTGTGGATCAACATTTGAAACATTTCTTTCCATTTTAGCTGTCAATAGCAATTTAGAACTATGTACGAAATGATTAAAGACCTATCTAGCTTTATAACTTTTCTGAACAACCACTGTTGCTCCAGAAAACATTCAACTCCAATAATGTATTGTTTTGTAGAAGGAAAAACTTCTTCCTATTCTGAGTAGTTGATCTATTTATGCCCCAAGGCTTAGACATTCTTGGTGCTATAGTGCATGCAAATATATGTAAAGTTCAGCATGAAAAAGCATCATATATCTCTACTGCAGAAAGCATCTTCTGTCAAAATCCAAAAATCATTTGTAAGTTTGGAACTGTGTATTAGTAGAAAAAAATACTTGAAAAAATTATAAAAATACAGAATGTTTTTTAAAATACCCCATATATTCTCTTCTGGTACACTTTATTCCCCACTCACAAAGCCCTTGAAATCAGCAGAAACATTCCTGTTTACATCCTGCAAGCTTTGCACAGTTTCTTCCTGTTAGATGAACATCCTTAGAAATCAGACTCCATTTTTCCAGAGAAGTTGTATCCAGTTTTGCTACAGCTGTGTGATGCTTTGGCTACTTATTTACATACCAATTCCTCACTCACTGCATACAAAAAGTGTTTTTTAAGCTGTATAAATACACATGTATCAGATTTAAAAGGGTAGTCTGTTGTATGTCCTGCACTCTAAGATTTTTGAAGACACAGCAAGGCTGCATATCAACCTCTGCTCTGCAGAGCAATCTTTAGCTATAATTAGTCTTCCTAAATACTAATCAGCACTTCATCTATTTGAGTTCTTATAATATATTCAATTCCCCAATGCATTAAAAAATGTTTCACTGCATATTTCAATCTCTGGTTCATTTCTTCCAGAGGATAGATAATTTTAGGTAATTAAAAATATTAAAAATTATTGCCATCCTTAGCAACATCAGTTAGTTGTTATGCCTGTTAAATCAACGTTAGTAGAACCTAGGACAAAGTAACAAGAGTCTTTAGGAAGTATCCATATGCATTAGGCATTCATGTAAACAAACTACCTTACATGCTTTTAATGAAATTAAATGCTTGTGTTGTAGGAAAATAAGGTGCCCAAAGTACTTTAAAAAGGCAATGAAAGGTAAAGGCAGAGCGTGGCAGAGCACTGGCCTGGGGAAAGTCAGGACGATGAGCAGCAGGCGAGAGGCTGCTCTCGGTGGCCCTCTGCCCACACACAGCTGCTGCCAGGAGTAAGAGGAATAATGGGATAAGCATGAAAAGCTCTAATAGCATGTGACTGCTTCTACATTATAGGAACTTACTGGGAAAATGAAAAGAAAGAAAAAAAGCCAAACGTTTGAGTCAGTTTTTTGACTGAGAATTTTGATGTATAGTCACTTCTGAATGCACTGTGTCAATGCAGTGGAAAATGCCAGCAGGAATTGTTGGTGCCAACTGAAACAGGATTATGCACACATGACTGACAGTCCCTCACAGCTAAGTAAGGAGCAATGCAAATCACTGGCGATTGATTTTTATTAATCAATTATGCTCAAAAGACTGCAGACTTCTACCTCCCATAGCAGAACTCCTGTTTGACTGCCAGGGCTCGAGGTAGACGTGGGCCTTGGTGTCACCTTTGTTGCGTCCCAGGCAATGCTCCCCACCCAATGCTCGCCCCCAGCCCCAGCCTGGGCCCGCCGTGCCTCGGGCAGCCATGTCCGGGCTCCCTTTGCTCGGCCTCACCCTCAACCCCTGAGCAACAGCGGGGAAGCTGGATAAAAACACTGCTGGCACGTTCTTGCACCGTGGAAAGGCGTGAGGAGGAGGAGGAGGAGGGGAACTGACCCGGACAGGACAGGCAGCGCAGCGCTCGGCAGAGAGCTCCAGCCCCGCAAGCCCCACACGGCCCGGGAACACCGCTCGGCCAGCACAAACCGGGCTGCGCTCCAGGGTTAAGCTATTTGTGGACTTGAAAGAATAAATAAGCTGCATGCTTTTCCTTCATACAATTGCATGGAGATAATCTTTTTCCTAGCAGAAAAAAAAAAAAAAAAAAAAAAATCTGTGATGCTTCTGCACGAGGAACTACAGAGTCTGGAATAAAATGGCTCATGTGCTTTTAGTTTCTGTGCAAAATCCACCACACAGATAAGAGCAGACAGTAGGGCAGGAAGCATGCTTGGGTTCATGTGCCCATGCACTCTGCACTAGCAACATATCATAACTCGTTCTGCTTGAGTGAACAGAGTGAAATACTTGTTCTCTCTCTTATTAAAGATGCTCTTAAAAAACATGCCTGGATGTCAGTCTCTGCTTCCATCTTCTCCTTTACTGAGTGCTTTCTAGGCTATAGAAAAACAATGAAGGAGCCAAATGCAGACAAAAATGAGCTTTAGTACTGAAGAGCAGTACCATCTTTGCAGTTGTTGATAACATCACCTCAAAAACATTTGAAATAGCTACTTAATTGAGTCTAACATGAACTACACAAGCAATCTGGCTGGCCTGATTTTGAGTGTGTGCTGGGATTACTCCCTTCATTGCAGCACAGTTGCTTCTGAAGTGTGCCACTGCAAGTAGATCAGCTGAATTCTAAATTAAACCCTCTTCACAAGCATATTCAGCCTATACTCCACACTTTATATCATGCCCAGCAATATATGTTCCCTAGAGGGCAATACAAACAATAATTATTTCTTTTTTATTAGTCGTTTTTAGATATTAAAAAAAGAGCAAGGTTTTTCTGTGCTCAGTACTGTCTGTTTATCCAGTTAGTGGCACATCCATTGATTGTTTTCGGGTCCTAAATTGTACAGTAGAGGCTAATTGTGCAATAGAGGACAAATGTACATCCTTTCCCTCACTTCCCCTTATACAATAACGTGTTCATTCTCAGGGCTCCAACAAGCAGGCTAATTGCAAGTGCATCAATATGAATATGGATTGATACACAGGAAATTGGGCAAAGTTACAAAGGAGTGTGAAGTACAGAGGTGGGCAACCTTCACATGCAGTGTGCACAGCTAAGATGCAGCAGTGGCTGACATCACTTCATCTGAACTGAAAGCTGTCTGTAGCTGTAACTGTAAAGAAGATCCCAAAGACTCTGATGGTATATTGATCCCCCATGAGGAAATATCATTGAATTTAGTGTATACTAAGACATTTTGTACAGTTTTGTAGTATTTACTCTAGAAGAGCAATGATACTCTCACTGAATTTCACATATATTTGCTTTTCTTTAAGATCTTTATGCTGTTTCTCTGAGATTGTCCACTTGAAAAATAAACATTTTCAGCTTTATGCAAATTTAGAGAATTTTGCATATGAGATAGTGGATATTCTAAATATTTTTATTCTTCAGTATTTATTGCATAGAAAAGTCTCCAATCTTCAATACACATTCAGCAAGGCTGAAATCGCACTGAGAAACTCTCAATTTATGACTCGTACCCTGAAGATGAAGATTCTCTCTAGCAGAGATATTGTCCAAAATAGGGAGATTTTACTCCTCATGATGTTCAGTGACAAATGTAGCAAATGATTTCTTCAGAAGGTAAAAAATCCAAAGGGAAAGAGAATTGCTCTAATGTCCCCTGTAATGTGACAGACCACTGGTGCAGAGTGCTGTGGGTGCTGTGAAGAGCCATTTGTAGGCAGAAGATGCCCCAATGTCACAACTGTAACTGCAGGCACACAATTCTGAGCAGGCTACAAACAGCAGGCTCTCCCTAGGCAGCATCCATGGAACATATCCCTGCAATGCCTGAGGTGGTTGCCATCCCTTCTCTTTGGACTACACACAGGAGAGATTTTTGTATATTTATTTTCCTGCTGAATTTGAAAGATTAGAACAAAGTAAATGCAGCATTGAAGCAAAAGTGAATTAAAGGGAATGTTGGAATTTTTGCATATTTCTATAAACAAGGGTTCTTCAATCTTTGGCTGAAAGTTCAATTTATTTCAAGAAATCTATTTAAACTAAAGCAGGAAAATTTTTTACCATTCTTGAAACGTGTCACGCTATTCTTCTCTGACTGGTTTTTGTTAATAGAGATATCTGAAGTAGGCCATGAAAACAGCATATACATCTATATTTATTTATATTGATATTTATATTGATAATGTATTTATATTTATGCTTATTTTATATTTCTGTTTATTTGTATTTATATTTGCATGCACAAATGAGACTTTGAGTGAATATAGCCATAACAGCTTTTCACAAGGTAGTACATTAGTACATTTAAGACTTAAGACTAAAATATAATAAAATATCATAGCACTGTAAAAAGAAGGAGTAATGTAATCCTAATAAAAATGTCTATTTTAATTACACCACTAGCAATTTGAAATGGAAAATTAGCATTTTAGAGTTCATTTTAGAGCTAAGGATGAGAGGTGCTAAAAACACACAGTGCCATATCATGCAGATTTTCCTCTTTGGTTAGCTTTGTTTCTGTGGTAATGGGAGTCAAATTTTTCTTCTCCTTTTGGAGTAGAAAACTAGCAGGTCCAAGTCAGTAATTTTTAAGGGGTCCATTATCCTATTACACAGAAATAAATGTAACAGTTCATTAGATATTTCAGAGCAAATGTTGCTCTGCACTGAAACTGCATCATACAATACATACAATACATACAATACATACCTGGGAGTGCAGTTAAAATTACCAGCTCTTACCCAGAAAGGACAAGAAGTTTAACCCCAGAGATTTATCACATCTTTTATCCCTGTGAAATCTGTGGGCAACAAAAGGGTCGATTTTGGAGCAAGGAAGAAGAAGGTCTCTGCACTGAGCTGAATGCAGCAGTTATGGTGGGGCAAAGAGCCATGAAGTCAGTGCTGCCTGGTGTGCTTTCACAGTTGCAGGGCAGATAAACCTTTACACAATACAGGCTGCTGTAACAAGGAGGACTCTACTCAGTGAAATACAAGCTTGTGATTTCATATTTCCTGTGTTTCCACCACAAACATAATTTGACATGACATTAATTGAAGATACATTCTAAAGACGGCAACTCTCAGTGGATCTTAGTTCAGTGCTATATACGTGGGATGCATTCTTTTCAAATTAATCCTGACACTCTAAGAGACAGATTTTCCCTGGCATAACCTGGGGGATAAAATACATACCAAGGCCTGGGTTTGTCCAAATTTAGTTATTTAACTGAAATACCTCAGGTGAGGGCTTCCAACTATAACTTGATGATAGAAAAGTCAAAAGTCAACAGAACTGTGAACTACAGTCAGGGAGTAGATTAGGTCCTCCTAAAACCTGAATTGATCTCTGGACATGCCTCTGTATTACAGAACACACCCACTCCTTCCATTGAGTATGTGGAAAACCTGGGCACTGAGCACCTAAACTTGGGGAAAATTAATTTGTGCCCAAATATCTGGCCCAGATATCTGTGGCTTCCCTGTGGAATGGAAGAATACAGCACTATGGGAGAGTACTGTTGGACAAAGAATGGGAGAACAGAACTGTGCTTGTGAGACATGCAAGAACTTTACAATACCCATCTCACTGGGGAGGTAGAAAAATGACCCCTCTTTTCTTCTGTGACAAATATTCAATACAGCTTTAGCAGGAGTCCTTTTTCCTTACACAGCTACTTTCATTAAACATGGATCACTGCACTGCTGGACTGACAGCATTAAAAAAATATCAATTGACCATCAAACACTTCATAATGACCAGTTTTCTTTCCAGCATTATTAGGCTTTATATAAATGATAAAATGCCGTTACTCTCCAGGCTACCTTAGCTATTTTCATCACAACACATATCCCTGAGAATTTTGCAAGATAGTCTTGCCTTTTCAAGTAGGAGAGGGAAAATCCTGAGAGAAGAAGATCAAGACAACTTTAAATATTTCAAAGTAAATATTCCTTTTGATGCTCCATCTTCAGAGCAACTGTCCCAGTTTTCCCAGATCTCATGTTTGGGCAAACATACAGGACATTCAGAGAAATATGACATTATAGGGTCCTTTGCCTATTTCAGATTTTTAAATTAATATGACCTAAAATATACAGTAAATACTAAAACACGTATTGTAAGGGAATGAGTATTCTGTTTTTATAAAATGTTCCAAATGTTCTTATGTATTATAACCATACTAAGTCAGCTCCTTTACTCGGTGGAGCTCCACAAATTTGCTGAACTAGTAACCTTTTCTTTCTGTAATGTATAGTCTGAAGAGACATAAAAACAAAGCACTAGGCTGTGTTCCTAAGTCCTACTGGAAATGAAAGGAGCTGCTCTGAAACACCAGGAAGCAATATTTGGTTCTAGTGGTTTTTGCTCACAAGGTGGCTATGTTTTGAGTAGCTCCTGCCAGGAAGGTATTTTGAAAGATTCATTAGATGCATTGACTTCAGTCATGTGCTATTTTCACTGACTTAAAATAAAAATGAAGGCAGAATCAGGCTATTTTCTGGTTCAGAATGCAGCTGTTCTACCCCTGATGGCATAACTAATTCATTCAATAATAATCAAAGGATTCTAAACCAAGATAGTCTAGCAGTTGCCAGTTGTCCATTATTTTTTTAGTTTCCCCTCATAATCAGGCTTGATTGAGAGAACATAGGAGGAAAAATACATACATTATGCATGTGTAGTCTGATCTGTGATAACATTTCCCTTCATTCAAGAAGACAGACAGTCATTTTCTCCTGGCTATGCCTTCTTGAGTCCTTCTTTCTTTCTTTCTTTCTGCTTAAAAATATATGTTTTACAGTAATGATCCAACATTATATGGTACTGAAGTGATGTAAGCAATATCAGTGGGGCAGGAAATATCAATATCATTATAGCAAAATTTAATGTTTTGAAAGCTGAATCCAAATTTCAGGAAGGAAGAGTCAAGACATCTTAAAAAAATCTCAAGCAATTCTACACAAATCTGTCCTGAATGTATATCAAATAAATGTGAGCTTTATGGATGTATGATTTAACTTTTTTTCTTCCATTTACTCTTTCTTTCAGCCTAGAAAGGGACCATGAATTTATTTCAGTAAGCTGTTTCTTTATAAAAACAAAGGAGTGCAGTTCCTCATGAAATACTTTAAAATACAGTTTGACTGAAGTCATCACCTTCAACTAGGCTCAGATTTTTTTCCATTTTAAGTGTAATACAGTACTAATCTAAAAAGTGATCATAAAATAGTCAGGTTTTACATGGTAGACTACCTGTATTGAAATACTAAGCACTTTCCATTAACAATAGTCACAAAATTATTTCCTTTACTTCTTTGCATCTCCTAAGAAAACATGAAGGAACCAAATACACATTTTTGTTGATATTTTTAAGCAGAAAGAAAGAAAGAAGGACTCAAGAAGGCTCTTGTTCAGCACCATCCCTTACTAAGCACCATATTTTGAAGGGATTGTGGCTGTTTTACTAAATACCATTAGTGTCCCAGGCACTAAATAGAGCATAATTGCCTGAAAAGATTGAGGGCAGAATTACTAACTGAAGATGCAAAGGTTTCCCTTAGGCATTCCAGTGAAACTCCTACCATCTGAACTGAGCAATAACCAACATCTCCACACACACCCTGGCGGCACTCGTACAGAACAGGTTGCTTAGGCCCAGTTTTCATCAACAGCTCTCTCACAAACCAGCACAGCACACACATGGATGGGGCAAGGCCCCATGTCCTTTGAAGCCATTGATGTTATCAAGTGTGAGTGAATAACTAATGCCATCTGCAGCATCTAATTGCAGGTGAGGATTCATTGTGCAAAGACCTCAGCAGGACTCTTCCATCTGAGGTTAAGCACTCGTGACTGGAAGTGAGGGGAAATGACTGCTGCTGGTTTTCAACAATTTTTACAGAGAAAACTCTTGAAGGAAATGATCTTTTCCTGACATACTGATTGCTGAAAAATCCATTCCAGATAAAAATAGCACTTAAAGTAGCAGTTCACTCCCAGAACATGGAGTAGGTAGAAAAGGTCAAAGGTGAGGAACAGCTATGAATATTTCCTTTTAATTTTTGCATTTAATGCAATATTAATGCATGTCCCATTATATCAGGTGTAATCTTCACCTCTGTATCTTATTGAAATTCTTCTTTCTTGGGGTGGATTAACTAGCAGCAAATAACTCAGAAAGAGTCTCTCTCTTCTTCTTTTTATTATGAAGTAACCTATTATCTATAGATCTTGTGGTAGCAAGGGTGAGCTTTAAATCAATGCAACTTTCATCTACAGTGCCATGTGGGGATTGTCCTGTCTCCCTAGAGTCCACATAATTCCTGAAGTAAAAACCCACAGAGAAATACTACACTTATCCTGGCAAAATTCTCATCTTACATGCCAGAGGTGTTTTTAGGAATAGTTTTTTATAAATCACAAGTGACTATAATTATTTTTATACCACTCCTAAAAAATCAGCTTCCATTTCTCCCATATTCAAGTTTTCCAAAATGAAAAAGCTGATCTTACTCAGAACTGATATCCAAGACATTTGATCACTACATTGCTAACACTATTGGTTCACTCTATTTTCATAACAGGAAAAAATTGGAAAAATAGCTGATCCATATAAAAAAAATCTCACCATTGCTTTGTCAACCCTTATTTCTTACCTTTCCTATTTATCACTTTAAAGACTCCTTAGAGATTTGGAATATATTGAGGAAAAAAGAACTTGAGAATTTAAGTTAGTAAAAAAATGACAAATTATTACATAAATATAATAATCTTATGTGCTACATTTAAAGGGGAAATCTGTGAGATAATTCATAGAACAGTGCTAATAATAACAACTCCTATTTCTTGTTTTGTGAAATTTCTGCATGAAAAATCATCCCATTGTGTCATTAAAAATGTGTCATTGCATTAAAAGAAACACTAGCCATGGAAAATACCCACTGAAAGTCACAACCTCAGGTTCACTGTTTCCTAGAACTTCATCTGTTATGTGGAAAATCTTCTGGAGACACAGCAGGAGCTAAGAATTGCTGTGTTGTCATTCAGTGACAGTGTGATTGGAAGAGATAAGACAGAGGAGGAGCTGAACCTCACATTACCACACCAGATCCTAAAAATTCTAGGGACAGTAGAGGAGTCCCTTAGCTCCTCTGGGAAGAGGACTTGGGCAATGTTGGTAGAAATTGTGCCCAAATGAGTAGCTTTAGAGTTACAGTAACTCACAATAACAACAGACTTTCTTCTAATGGCCTCACAGTTCTGAATTAATTATAATTTACATAACAGTCATACATCTCCTAACACTGCAAAGGATATTATCTCCATTTTACAGAGGCATAAACCTCAGCACAGAGAACTTAAAAGAGACAAAAAAAAGTGTAGAAAAAAGTTAATGACAGAAACAACAACTTTTTATATTCTGTGCCAATGCCACCATTCCTCTGTGTAGAAGGTGAGTTTATAATCCTATTTTTCTAGGTTTTGGGTATATCACTCCTGGAGTCACATAAATGAGCAGGAAACTGAACCTCTTGAGGAACAAACTAAATACACACAAGGAATTCTCAAGTGTACAAATTAAGCAAACTGAAAACCAGACAAAATTTACCTAGTCCTCTGTGTAGAGAAGTTACTTCATCAAACAGAGGATGAAAATATCCCAGGCAAGAATTGAGATCACTTAATTGAGAATGCCCATGAAAACAAATAATTGTTTTGAACAAGGAGAGGTGAAGGCTGATCCCTTGAACCTGTCAATATCTCTCATCACATCTTTGATACACCAGATATCCATTACATACATTCTAAATGAAAGGTTGGGTCAACAGAATGGAAAAGTTCACAATACTGATAGCAATACACAGAAGCACATTTCAAATTGATTTTCCCAGCACTTAAAAACAATCAAATCTGATGGTAGGAATTTGATGTAGAACAACATATCTGCATATCTGAGAAATCTAACTAGGCAAGGGATTAGGGAAGCAGGACACTGGTGATCTGTTTGGAATTCCATCTCCATGCATAAGCTGCATGTTTCTTCTGCCAAACTTTGCAATAGGAGATACAGCTTTCCACTGTGTTCCTTATGTTACGCAGCTAAAGTGGTGCTTGAGCTGCCTGCGCTGCAACATCCTACTGACTCCAGCACCCTGAGATTGCTATCCTGGACTCTATTAGCTGGGCACAGATGAGAGATACCACCCCACAGACAGCAGTGGAGTTACTAGGATGAGAGAAAGAGAGGCTTCCTGGATACATCTTCAGTCACCTTCTTGAAAAGCTCTGTGCTAAAACGCTGAAGGACAAGTAGACAGAAGGACAGGACAAAACAGGACGGAACAAGACAGATGGGACTGCCAGCCATACCTTGGACAGCTCCTCAGCATCACTTCTGCCAGTGAACAGGGGACAGTGCCACTGGACAGTGGTGACCGGGGTACAGGCAATATTTTGAGGGGTATGGTAAGCACAGGGCATGGGCCCAAGTAAAGAGAAGGGTGTCATATTGCTCTTCACTTCCAGGCTCAGTTTCTGCTTTCTGTCTCAAATAACTTCTGCCCTAAGCAGAGCTGGTTGGCTGCCAGTACACAGGAGACAGGATGATAGGGAAAAAGAAAGAATTGGAGCACTATGGAGAAAGGTACAGGGAGTTTGGAAACAGATATGCCAAAGGTAAACAGAAGAGGGTGAAAACATTAAAATGGAAGACTGGAAGAGCTGGATGACGGAAAACGATAAGGAAGGGAGGATGGGAAGGAGGCAAGAGTAGTAAGAAACTGTAGAGGAGGAAGTAAACAAGATACTGAGGTAGAAGAAAAGAAAAGGTTTATAGAAAATTGACTGATAGAAGTGGGATGGTGAAATGGCAAGGAAAATGGGGAAAATATGTGAAATAGACATGAACAAGAGATGCACAAGCAACTAGAGAGCATAAAATGAAATGCAAACATACAAAATTGTGTGGCAAGAACTGAATTACTGAAATACGTAATCCATATTATGGGCAGTAATACCTGCTTCTGCAACATCACATCAAATCTCCAAACCTCACATCTATATCCCAAGACAAATCAATACTTATTATTCAAGCCACCAATCCATTAACAGATTAATAGAAACGCTTTAAGTCCTGGGAAAATGTTAATACTTTCCATCCTCTTAACAATGATCACAATTTTGACATCAGAGCGATTTAAAATGTAGCACTTTAACCTGTTTAATTTAGATGATAGGGGCCTTCATTGCTTAATTTTGCTTTTGTGCTATAAATAAACTAGCTGATGATATCCAGGAGTCATAAACAATTTTCCTCTTGTAACAAAGATGGTGACAGGGTTCATCTGCATATTCATATAGTTGCATGCACATAAACAACAAAGTTTTGTGGATTACTTTGCCCTACTTCTACTGTAGTGAAATTTACAACATTACGATCTTTTAACAGCAGATCAGACTCCCTGAACTAATTTCCAATGTGAATGAAAGGAACTATTCCCACACTCTTATTTAATTATTATTAATTAAATGTAGAATTTTACAACAAAATGTAAAACTTTTGTGTTACCAAAGCAGTAAAAATGTAGAAAAAATAGTTGAAATAAATTAATGCCATTAGAGAGACAGATGAGCCCATTCAAAGAATGGTAAAATCAAGTATTAGGCAGTTACAAAAATAATACCTCCTTCATTTATTTTCCTTGGGTTTAGACATGTAATTTGTCACTGGTCACGATTCCCAATTTATCACTAGAATTTGCATCTGGAAAGCATTCTACCAGAGCAGGAAGGCAAATAATAGTAATAAAAAACACATGAAAATTACATTCTACCAAATAAGTACTTACATTGATATTCTGCTATCAAAGACATTTAAACTCCAAAAAAATAAATCCTTCAATCAACATAAATGAACTCCTGGGAAAGATGAATAAAACTACACTGTTGTGTGTTTGTATTAATTTGGAATTAATTACATTTTTGTAAGGTTTTGGGTCTTTGAAAATTCAACGGTTTGCTTTTTAATTTGAGTTAGACGAAAGCTATCAATAATTCTATTTCAGTGCAATTCAGGGGTACTGTTGAAAAATGGTCAGAGTGACATCCCTTTGTCCACAATAGGAAAAGAGATTGTAATGAATTTCTGGCCTCTAATTAAGCTGCAATTTGAAATCCTAGTATGTGAAATGGTGTAGGCCTTTAAAGTAATATCTCCAGGAAGGAATGCCTTATGTTTCATGGACTTGCAAGTGTTTGGATGAAGTTACAGTTTTAGTTCAATACAGTTTTTACCAAAGCAAATCACTAAGGGCTCCCTTAGCCTACAATGATCTGTTGCCTCAGGCAATGCACTGCTCCTTGCCCCTCAGCTAACTGATAGCTGCTTGTTTGTCCATAAAAGCCATTTACTCCCACAGCAATGAAAAGGAGCTTCTCTCCTTTTGTAGATTTCACCATCTTCTTCATAGAGCATCCCCTCAGGGTGGAACTCCCTGGAAATGGCAGCTGAATTTTTCTGAATTTGGCTACACAGCTTCTCTCCTCTGTACATCTACAAAATTAATGATAAAAAACGAATTCCTCTAAGTTATATGAGCAAAGCTTTAGTCCCTCATTTGGGGGATTCTTACACTGATAATTCAGAAGCCATAAAAATGTCAGATCTCTCGGAGGAATTTCACTAGGCTGAGGGACACAATGCAGAAATATAAGGCCAGCAGGAGAATTCTTCACCAGCCAGTCCACAAGGTAGAGGCCTGCAGGAGTTATGCTTACTATAATATTTGGTGCTCCTGAATGCTTCCATAGCCTGTTGTTCGGGCAACAAAGTCAAAGTACACTTGAGCTACTTTGGTTTATCTTAGGTAACACTCTGTGCCCTAATTTCCCAAGATTTTATACCATTTTCTTTCTATAGTGTCAAATGTGTCGAATTCAGGAGCAACCACCCAGGGAAAGCCAGTGCTAAAAGCAGTCATTAAGCCATCAGATATGTCTTGTTCCCTGTTTTTCCCCATTCTTTTTTATCCTACTGTTTGTGTTTACTGGAGCAGCTACACAAAACAAGAACTTACTGCCACGCTATGCCATGACCTGCACACAGCTCAAGCATCCACTTCTGCTTGCACTGTTGCAAAATCATCTTATATCTTCCACACCTCTTAATTATTTTTCTGCAAGTTACACCTAATAGTTACAATTTTCAAAACTCAGTGAGAATTCATAACGGCTTGAAGGTGTTTGAGGTATTCCAGTCAGGAGAGATGAAGAACTGCACCAGGAAAATCAACCCCTTACGTGATATCTTATTATTACAGTTGCCATCACAACTCTGAACTTTAGCAAGATACTTCTATGGTGAACGCTTGTTGACTGTTCACATCTACATTTCCATTTTTAACAGACTTTTCCACATTTACTTCAGCAATGGTTGGTTTTAACAGCCTTCTAAGCACGATCACAAAGAGGCTGAAAGCCACCTGACAGCTCTTCACTCTCACACTACAGAACCAAAGCACAAAATCATTGTATAACCTATTATATTTTTGCCCAAGTGCTAATTTTATAAAGAACACTGTTGCTGGGAATATTCAACTATTTTTTATAATCCAGGTATTTCTACTCAACTTATTCATAAATCTGGTTTTTATTCACTTTTATTCTAAGAATGATAGACTGATTCCTGCACCATGCTGTTTCTGCACTTATTCAACATTGACTGACAATGACTTTTTCTGCTGCCTGATGATGTTGATTTTTTTTCAAGGAAAATGTTATACAAATAATGAAATAAGTATTTCATGGTTTTCTCCTTTCTGGTAGTTCAGTCAGAGTTTTCTGCTGCTATACAGTATAAATAGTGAAAATTAATATTTAATAGTGTGGGGCAGGAGTTTTCCTCAGTTGTGAGGCTACCTCATTTGTGTCCTTGACAACAAACAGCACTATGATTACAGACTTTCAAAATAATTGATGTACTCATATGGAAGTTAATACTGGACTTCAACATTGTAAAAATAAAAGATTTTTGTCTCTTTGGAGCATCTAAGAGGACTCTGAAAAATACAACTTTTAGTACTGTAGATATTTTTCCGCTACCTCCTATGAAAAAGACCATCTTGTGTTGTTACAATTCACTTGCTAAATTTCCTTCTCAAAGTCATGCATGCTATTCTCAAGTTGCCATTGTCAAGGAATTTGAAACATGCATTTTTCATAAAAAATCTCTATTTTGAGAAGGTGTTTGTTTAAGCTGAAAAAAACATGACATCAGAGTCTTGGATGTGACAAAACTATGTTGGGAAGCAAATATGTGCAGTAGTTAGAAAGGGATGGACTAATAAATATCAACAGGTTATTGTAGTCCTGAAAATATCAAACAAGTGTACCAGTCCTTTTCAGACACGGTATTTCATATAGACTGCAGGGCAAAGAGAATCTCTACTGGGACTCCAGCATTTCCATTTAGACGATGGGTTCTACTGTTAATTACATGACTATAGTTTCTTACTCAACCTGTCTCTGCCTGAGCTCATGCACTAAATGGCTGATGTCTAATTAGCTGGTGATAACCTGCCCAGATTCAAGCAAAATATTTGTGACAGGTCACTGCATAATATTCCAGATTTGGTTTTTTACTGATATCTACACAAAGTTGCTTTAAAGAGGCATTGATTTCCAGAAATGGGCTGGGATTTTCACATTCTGACATTTTCAAGCCTTCATGCTAGTAATTAAGATCTTAAATACAGATGTGTGCAGGTAAGAATCTACCATTAACATAGAAATAAACACACACTGGGCACAGTCCATAGGAGCACAGACATCAGCCAGCCACAAGACAGCTTCAATAAAAAGCCACATAACCACTCAGCCTGTTGCTAAATCTCACTTAAGGGGAAACAGTTCATACAAACCACAGTCCAGTATTACACTTCTGCAGCCACATGCCTTGCAACCCATAACTTGCCTAAGGCTAGAAAGCACAGGCACGTAAGTCTGCAAAATACTATGTAGATGTGTTCATAAATACTATTTAAAGCCACAGATGCAGAAAAATGATCCTAGCTTGACTCATGCAAAAGATGGAAAATTCATTTTTCAAACCAAACACTACAGCGTAAAAGGCAGCAGGAAAGCCAGGAATCATTCAGAGTCATCTGCTACTTTAAAGCTGTGACCTATATCTAGCAGCCAAGGAAAAGACATTAGAATACAGAGCTTTGCAAACAACAGGAGATTATTAGGCATAGCAGAGAAACAATTGCTTGTTGCAATTACAACTTCAAAGCAGAATTTAACTCTCCCATCTGCACTGTGCATCTCTTTTGTATGTTTTGAACTTGTTCCACTATGAATCTCTCAGTGCTGTCACATGCCATCTATCCAAGAGTGGTATGTGCTGCCAACATGGGATCTACAGATGGGTCAAATGGGAAGATTTTGCCCTGACATGAAAAAGCAAGGAAAAAAAATCCTGCACTTGAAGAAAGCTAATGCAAATGCTGATAATTAAGGGCATGCCCTTGATACCATTCAGCTATTAAATTTTGCCATATCCTGTAATTTTTCCCTTTCATAGTATTTATCAGATTCATATGAAAGGTACCTTGCTTAGATGATGGAAAAGATGCTGCCATGTTGTCTGGGAGCCAGCAGTATTTTTCCTCCAAATAACAGACTATAGTGCGGTAGTTGCACCAAAGATTAGAATGCCTGTTCATCAAATATTCATAAAAATTTATCTGTTTTATGGCCAGAACAATCTTTTAAATTAATGACTAAAACAAACAATATCCCCTCACTTGCACAGGGCAGATTTACCTATGGAATATATGTGAATTCAACACACACAAGAATTCCCCCAAACAGATTTTCCTGAGGGACTGGGAGTTTGGGGAGGGAAAGAAGAATATATGTACAAACACACACTGCTGCATTTTTGAATTCTGATATGTCAAGCAAAGCAGAACAAAAAACATCTGTCAGTTCCACACAGAAAAGCCCAGCTCCCATATGCCACCCTTTCTCAAGAGAGGATTACTCTTTTAATATGCTGAGTTCACATCATCTATTCTGCATTCAGTGGGCCAAAGGAAAAAATAATCTTTCTATATAATATGATTTAACCCTGATCCATGGACATAGTCTCAGAAGTGGCCTTTCTGTGGGGAAATTGTGTGGTGACCAGAAGAAAGCAGGTTTCCTTAGGCTACTAAGCAATGGTAACTGTAACTGCAGCTGCTGCTGCAGCCTCTGGCCAAACTTCTGCTTGCTACAAACCCCCCAGAGCCACTCTCTGACCAGGTAATCTGCATGGCCATAGACTCACCAGCTCCTCTAAATCTTTGTCTTATTATTTCATACTGCTTTTGCAAGTGGGTTTATTCAGTGATGTAACAGCGGTCCCTGCTTCTGCAGTGTGCTTTCTGTTGCCATGGAAGCAGTGAAACCACAGCCATTGCCCATGTCCAGCACGTACCAAAGCCTGGGAGCAAAGGCAGACTCTGCTGCAGAGGGAAGAGAGGACGTGGACAAAGAGACAATGACCTGCAGTCTCATCTAATGCAGTGCAACTTTGCCAACACACTAGATTGTACTGGAAAAGAATTCAAATCAGGTTTCTAATAACTGTGGCAGCTACTGTCTGCCTGAGAAGCACAAAGAAAGGTGCTTTCTTCACCTAAAGAAGTTTCATCAACAATGCTTCTTTAGGGGGCCAAGGTCTTGGGTCAAACAGAGCTCTAAAAAATCAGCTTGCAGTCACCAGGGGCACCTACTGATTGCCGAGTTTTCTTTTTGTTGATGTAAAAATAAATCACTCCCAAAAACTCATTCTAGATGAGTCAGAAGAGACCTATAGTCCACATCTATGAATTTCATCTTTCAGTTCCCCAACTCCTTTAAATTTTTTTATGAACTTGATTGGTTTTGCTGAAGCAAAGCACAAACAAAAAATTTTATGCTTTATGCTAAATGGTCCATGACACTTCTCTGAGTTTGCTTGAAGGTGGGTAGAAAAGCTGTCAGGAATAGTGCAGACTCTGTAAATATGACTATCCAGCACATAGATGCATTCATAAGTCACACATCACCACACTTTCTTGTAAGACTATCACGATTGAAATGGACCAGAGGTGTTTCTGGATTAGTTACCACCAACACATTTCCTTTAGAAGGTCATATGGATGAGACACTCATTCTGGTGGACTGCCCTTGGACAAACACCAGGTGTCTACCAAAGCCTCTCTATCACTCCCCTCCTCAGCCTGAGAGAGGACAGAAAATATGAGAAAAGGCTAATGGGTCAAGACAAGAACAGAGAGAGATCACTCACTAGTTACTGTCTTGGGCAAAACAGACTAGACTTGGGGAAATGAGTTTAATTCAGTATCAATTTATTAGTAAATTTATTGTCAACCCTCTTGGCATCTAGGAATCCACTGCTGGCAGCACACCAAGGCTGAAATGGTGAAGTGGCACTTAGCTGTACCTTGGTTACTTACTCCTGAGAAGGTGATTGTTCTAGCTGAGTCCCAAGTGAGGACCTAAGTGAAAGCCCAGAGAGAAGGGTGGGAACCCTAGACATGTCCATGGTTGCCCATCAATGTCACCTTTAGATGAGTTCAAGACAGAGACCTTGTCCCACACTGGGATGCAAGCACTCACGAGCCTTCTCCTTCTCTGTTTGACTAGAATCCCATGCAGCTGCAAGAGTCACTGAGCCAGCTGTGCCAGAGCACGCTGACAGTAGATGTAGCTGTCCAGATCACAGGTTTCCAGCAGTGCCTGATGCCTCTTTGTGAGGCTGGGGATGACAAACAGTTCTTTTGCAGAAGGTGTGCTGTGGGTGAGGAGCTGTGTCACCAGGTGAAGGAGCTACAGGAAGAAGTGGACAGGTTACTCACTATTCAAGTGAATGAGCAAGGTTATTTTCAGAGACATTACAGTCTCAAGACTTTTGGGAGTCTTGAGCCTCCAGTGTAGTGGAGAAGCAGGTGGACACAGAACCCTACAGGGTAATTAGCTAGAGGACTGTTAGTCAAGGGCCTGTTAAAGATGAAGGCTGGAGCTGGGTCACTGTGCATATCAGGAGGGAGGCTCATCCTTCTCAGTGTTTGACTGACCAAGAGAAGTGCTCACAGCACCTGACAGAGTTCAAGAAGCATTTGGACAATGCTCTTGGGCACATGGTGTGGCTCTTGGACATGGTCCAGGGCCAGGAGTTGGTCTTGATGATCCTTGTGGGTCCCTTACAACTCAACATTCTGTGATTCTGTGGCAAGCTATGTCACTGACAAAAAGCAACCTCTTCAGCTAACTCATATGTAACCCCACTCCTAGCTCTATCAGAATCAAACACAAAGGATTAACACAACTCCTCCTGCCCTTACAGCAGCCACACAGCTTGCATGGTATCCTTCCCATCAGAAACATATTTATAGTGAGTTTGTAGAATAGAGGCTGGCTACTACCTTTTGTTTCACTGTACCTATCATAAATGCACTCTTAGCAGGCCTTTAGGCAGTCCAATGATAAAATATAACTTAGAGGAGGAATTTTTCCAGTTTCTAAAGTTACATCGTAATGTGAGCTTGTTCATTCATTTTACCAGAGAAGAACCTGGTCCTCCTGATTCTCCCAGAATAGAGCAATTTTGTGTGAAACAGAAAAAATACTCTTGAATAATTTTTATTAGAGTATGCTGATTATTTTCAAGCCAGATTAATGATTTCACAAAAATTGAGGCTGATACAGTAAAGGCTATTAAGTGGTATCACTCATTACCCACTCTCCTCAATAATAACATATTTGGCAAGAACAAAATCTTACAACAGCTCCTCAACTCTTGCTGTTTTACTTGGGATAAACCACCAGGAAAGTTAACAAAAAGTGTCTACTTCTATTTAAAGGCTAGACTTGTACTGATGGGTATGAACCACTACTGGACATCCCCACAGCACTCTTAGTAATTTCCTGGAATTCAGTGCTGATAGATGGGAACAAATCTCCTCTGCTCTCAGATCTTCTGTTCCCAGTAACCCCCCCAGGCTACCTCCACCACCTAGAGGCCCCTGACCTGCCTTTTACAAGGCTACCATCAATTGCCCTGACTCCTGAGCCAGCAGAAACCCTTTAAATCTTTCCTAACAGGGTTAAAACAAGAATATGTGTTGGTATGGCAACGTGTGCTGCAGCTCTGAAAAGTCTTTTTCAATGATTTGGAGTCAGTCTACAGATTTGCCTTCCACACCTGCCTGCAGGCATGAAGTACATTTTTGATTTTACCCTCTCATGAAGCTTGTCTACTCAGTGCAAAGCATGGATTGGCATATCTACTCTGGATAAATGGAAAGAGAACAGCTAGAAAAGGGGCTGATGAGAATCTTCACCTCCATTGCCATAGCAGCCAAAATACTAGCAACCATCTAAACAAAAACAGCAGGTAATTTCCCATTTTCCCTCAAAAGGAGAAAGACAGGAAATAAACAATGACTGCTTGAGTCACACTTCTCTCCTTGTACATTAAAGCTGAACATCATAATGCAGGAATGAGCTTATAGGCACAAGACAACTTTTGCAGACCTTATTAATGTGCTACAAAGAATGTAAATGCTATCTTTCACAGAGAATTCCTGCAGGCCTTATCCAGGGTACCTCTCACTGACATCAACAGGATCTTGCCTGAGAAAAGGCTGCAAACTTTGATCCATAAATAGGATCTTAGCACATTTCACCATGGAAACAATTGCTCGGGTTAATTCTTTTCTCTTCAAGACTGTAGCAGGAACTGCACCAGATACTTGACAGATCAGAGAAATCACATGCCTCAGTATTGCACATGGGGTTGAAGAGCTCAGTTTGGCTCAGTCCCAGTCACACTACTCCCCCTGACTGGCACTGAGACTGAGGTGAGCTGTCATTAACGTCTTGATTTCAAAAAGAGTACACCTGCAAGAAAGGAACATTGGTTGTATAGGAATGCTATTCCCTGGAAGGTTCTACTGCTGTGTTTCAGAAAAAATATTTCCCAGAAACAAGATAAACGCCGCAGACTCCCCAAGGAGCACACCGAACACCCTGATGCCCTCAGGGATCTCTCGACCCCGTACGTGTGCGCCCAAATCTCCCGCCGCAGCCAGAGCATCCCCGCGCTGCGGGCGCACCGCCCGGGGCTCCCCGCTCTCGCCCGGCCGGCGCGAAGGAGTTAAGCTGGCCGGGACCCCCGCCCGCCGAGCCGGCTCCTGACGTCAGCCCCGCGCACGGCGCAGCGCTCGGCACGGCGGCGGCGGCGGCGGCGGCGGAGGAGGAGGAGGAGGAGGAGAGCCGCGGCGGGCGGGCGGCTGCGAGCGGCCGGGGCAGCGCTTGGCCGCGGCGCCGCCGCCCGCAGCCCCGCCAGCATGTCCGCGAAGGAGCGGCAGAAGGGCAAAGTGACCAAGGACAGCGTCACTCTCCTGCCCTGCTTCTACTTCGTGGAGGTGAGTGGCCGCTACGCCGAGCGGGCTGGCCGGGGGCTGGCGGCGGGCGCGGGGAGCGGCGCGGAGCCGATCCGCGGGGAACGCGGTGCGCCCGCGGGGAGCGGGCTCGCCTCGGTGCTCTCTCCGCACCGTCTGATGCAAAACCCTTACGTGATACTTTGTCGCGCCGGAATCAGCATCGAAGCTCCCCATAAGGAGCAGGGATAAATTAATCTCATCTTTCGAGCCTTTTGGAGCAGGAATTATTTCTAAGAATTACTCAGAACATGAAAGGGTTTTCAAATAAATCTGACTATGTGCACAGGAACCTCTCGGGAGGAAGACATGTTTCAAGAAGGGTTGGCTTCCAGGCAAACGCCGCTTGCATTGCTTTGATAGAATAAAAATCACGTTCATAAGGGAATGCTTAGAAAAATAGAAATGTTCTTAAATTGGTAATCACTGGTATATTTTTGCTGACCCCCGAAGTGTATGTTTCCTCCATCAGAGCTAAAAATGTCTGCTTGGAAAACAGAACAAGGTTCTCAGCACATCTTCTAGGGCAAAACCTGCTATGGCTGCTCAGCTGGTAGCAGGTGGAGCTGCAGAGACACTGGCTGCTTGGTGTGTCACTTGGAGACACTTAGCCTCTGGAAGCTACAGTCACTTAGGTACTTCTGGAAGATCATGAGTAGACACAGTTTAAGCTTAAAGAAACAGCTGTGACGTAGATTTGTTTAATGGCACAGCAGAAAGAGGAAGGTACAAATGTTTTATGGGTTGAGCAAAGTGTTTCATGTGACCCTACTCACAGGGAAGAGAGCCTGAGGCACTTTGAGGTACCTTTAAGGAAACAGATTGTGAAAATAATGTGAAGAACTTAATGGTAAAATGTGGTGTAAGTTAACTATACCTAGTATACTTGATATATAAAAATACGAAAATATAAACATAGGGTGAAATATAAAACAAAATATATTTTCTCTCAAATACACCTGAAGAGCTTTGGAGGTTCTCTAGAAGGTAGAAGGGGGTTGGGTTCAGAAGGAATTTTAGGTAACAGTGGTGTGTTTCTGTTCTGTAAGCACCTGGATACGGTCAGCAGCTAACCCTAAGCTGCACCAACTGGAAAGCTTAACAGGGTCTGGTTATATGGACGCACCAAGTTCATCCTATCCATGTGATTAGGCCTGCTCAAGAAGAGCCCTTTGATGGAAGGCACTTGCTGTGCCATATATCTTATATTGGCTTTGCACAGGAGGCAGAGGTCAAGCTTGGAGAGGCCCCTAAGAAAAGGTAAGGGGTCCTTCACTCTGTGCTCTCTGCTGCTTTGGGAATGCAGACAGGAAGGGAGGTTGCTGTACCTCAGCCTGAGGAGGACTCTAATGCTGGAAATGGTGTAGAGGTCCTGCAAGACACAACAGGACTTGTGCTGTGCTTTGGCCTGCAGCAACATGGGATGAAATGCAGAGCAACAGCACAAAGCGTGTGCTTGCTGCTCTTAAGAGTTGCCTTATGTAATACTGATTGCATGCATATACTTTCTCTAGAAGCTCCCTGCAGCTGTTACAAGGAATAAGGTAAAGGATTCTGTGAGCAGCTAAGAACATACACTGAGCTCTGCTTACAGCTCCCACATGAGGCAGGCAAGTTCTCCACTCAGGTCTAGACTGTTAGGTCCCTCAGCAAGATTCCAAGCTTCATTTAAAAACAGGTAGAGATCTTTTCAACACCCAGTTGCTCTGAGGGAGTCAAAGCCTTCAATTAACAGAAACGTCTTCTAATGAACCTTTAAGACTCCTATGTTATTCAGTCACAGGAGCAGTCAAGAGCCTGTGTGAGCCCTTCCCCACCAGGAGTAATTTCTAATTACTGAACTGCAGACTTACAGCCTTTCTTGAACTGAAAAGTAAAAGCAACATCAAGAGGAAAAACTGACTGCAACACATCCGAACCTAAACGTTGATTAGGAAACTTTTTTTGTGAGTTATCAGCCCTGTCCAATTACATAGCATGAGGATTTGAAACCATTTCCCCCTTTCAGCTGAGGACTCAAATCACTTGGGTGAAAGGGTAACACCAATTCATGTGATTCTTGAAAGGAGCATGTAGCCTGTGTTCCCTGTGAACGCCCACTCGGCGTTTGACGCATGCGCACCAATTTTAATCAGACTAACAAGAATGCCTTTCTGAAGCTTTGGAGCACAGCAAATTGCCAGCACTTCAGCAGCATCAGGGAAAGGATGTGACTTAAAATCTCCCGTTGTGATTGGCTCAAACAGAACCAGATTGAGTTGTACTCCATAAAGAGGGATTTATTCAGCGATCATTTAATTGCAATGAGAAGTTTGCAAGTGTAAGGGATAGAGGAGTCACCCAGTGTGGTTGACAGGCATTACCATGTAATAAGGATTTCCTTTGTAAGCAGGAGGTAAGGTCCTAATGTAATCCAACAACAGCCAACTACTTAGACCCAAAACTTGCCTACTTTAAATAAGGCTTTCTGAATTTTAAAGCTTTTACTTTAATAAATGGATGGTAAGAAACAGGCTTTCAACCTCTTGTCTTTGAATGCTGTCAATTCTTTTATGGTATTTTTTTTCTTTTGGCACTCATCCACTTCTGTCTTCCCTCTCCCGTTCATAGAAGACAGTGCCTTCCCACTCTGAATTGCAACAAAAAAACCCCCATAGCCCATTAAGTTTCCATCTTCAAACAAGAAAAGTAGGGCTTGCTGACATCCACTTTCCAGCAAGACCTATTTAGGAGGTCTAGGCCCAGGGATAACCACATTTTTTATAAAATACATTTCGAAAAGTGTGCTTGTTTTTTTCCTCTTGAATGCTAGACAAAAAGATAGACTTGGAAAAAAAAAGATGTTGAGTAGAAAGTTAAATTTTTTTCAACATGGCAGGAAAGGGATGTATTCATGTTATACAAGTGAAATATATTTTAAAGACTGAAATGAGTTAAATAATAAATGTAACAACCAATATAATGCAGGCATGCTGAACTTAGAAACAGCAACACGCAAACACAGTTCTGACACTAAGGGGTTTCAACTGTTAAGATCCTTAAGAATGTGTTATGAATGAGTTTAACTCCAGTAAACAAATTTGTTTAGTGGCAGTGACTATCAGGCTTAGATAAAAATATGATTACATAGAATACAGGCAGGCCAGCTGACCTGGAGAAAAGGAGACTGACATGAGACCCCAGCTGTCTACAGCTTCCTCACAAGGGAAAAGATGAGGGGCAGGTACCAATCTCTCCTCTCTGGTGACAAGCAACGGGACTCAAGAGAATGACAGGAAATTGTGTCAGGGGAGGTTTAGGTTGGATATTACACCAAGATTCTTCACACTGAGAGTGGTTGAGCACTGGAAGAGCCCCAGGGCAGTGGTCACAGCACAAGCCTGACAGAGTTCAAGAAGTGTTTGGACAACGGCGTCAAGCACATGGTGTGACTCTAGGGGATGGTCCTGTCCAGGGCCAGGAGCTGGACCGCAGTGGTCCTTGTGTGTCCCTTCCAACTCATATTCTATGAACTGGTGGATAATTCAAACCAGCAGGTGTTTCCAACAAAAGAGTTAAAACATAAAACGAACATGCTCCTCTTAAGATCATTAGAGCTATTCTTCATTTACACAGGAAAGCAAAAGGAGAATCAAGGTAGAGCATTGAAAGACAGGGAAATGGAAAGAAAATGAAGAGACAGCTTCCAAAAAATGTGGATGGGTCATTCTCTAAAAGCATTAGAGGCAAATAAACGTTATGAAGTAAATCTCAACACATTTTCAGTTACATGTTATCAAGTTTCATGATTCATAAAATAAAGTAACTTGATAACTTATCCTAGGTCTTGTAGGAACATTGTAGAGGTTATTTTAAAGGACTGGTAATAGTTCTGCTTAGCAGAACCTCTGATTAGCACACACTCCTGAGAGCTGAATAATTTTAGACTGCCTTATGCACACTTACCTGAAGGGCATGGTAATCATCATCACCATCAGGCAGTTAGGCCTCTTTTATTCCTGATTGTGCTTAAAGCATTTTAGGGTTCTGTAGACTGACTCTTCTATGGGTTATCTGAATTTCATTTGCATAGCTGAGAAAGACAAAGATTTCTTTGAAAATTCATAGTCCCTCTGGCCTAGTGGGAATTACTTTTCATGGTAAAAAGTCTACATACCTCTGGGAGATCTTGAAAATTAGTATTCCTGGAATAAGTTTTAGGTTTCGTTAACTGACTTTGTTTTCAGCATATTCATTTCTCTAAGTGAATACCATTATTGTATTCACTTTAAGAAAAAATATTGATGTCTTGAATTTTAATATCAATCTGAAAAATTTCCAGAGTTACGTAGTTTCTATTCCTGGCAGAGTGGTCACACTTTGGAGTCAGGACAGATAGATTTCTCTCAGTGAAGGGAATAGACTGTCTTTAGTCATGCTGTCCCATTTCAAAAGCTCCTGGTTTAAATCCTGCTCTCATGGAAGTTGCATAAATTTTGCCTTTGACTTCAGTGGTATTACTGCTTCATCCAGTGCCTAATATGTGGAAATGCAAAAGGTCAAGGTGTTGTCAATCTGCATAACTTGATGCATTTATTCTCCAGCTAAATTGTGTTGCTGTAGCACAGCCTTCATCTGCTGGTTGTGTAACTTCCAGGGACTAAAATTGGACATATTTTAGACACTGTCCCTTGTGCAGTTGAATTTTCTTCCTTATGTTGTCTTCTAGACTTTGTGTTATGAATGCATATGGATATAGCTTCTTTTTCTACATTTTCCAGAGCTCAGCCAGGTCTTAGTTTGGAAACACTTCTTCCAATGGTAGAAGACCACTTATTTTCCTTGTTCCCCAAAGGAGCTGGAATTCTCACCAGCAGAAAGCACAAAGATCTGTTATCATTGTAGAACTGCAGGCTGCAGAACTCAGGAGGTCACGAGACCCCTTGAAATAAGTGCATGAAGGGAATGGCTGCGGTGTCTCTGTAACAGGTGCTTTACTTCCTTTTTTTTTTCTAACATACGCTGAGAGAGCTGGGCTTGAAACATCATTTGAAACTCAGTAGCACTTCTTAGTCACATCTGGAATGCTTTTCAGCTGTTCAGCCATGCACAACCCACAATATTTAAATTACAATGACCCACAAGTCATGTATAGGTGTGACTGCAAAAGACAAAAAAAAAAAATCAGTGGAGTGCAGTGTTTGGAATAAGAGAGAGAATAGGCTGTAGGAATAAATCTTTCTTCCTAAGAATAGGATGTTTGGATCTAATGTAAAAATTAAACTGTAATGCTGTGCCTTGGAGGCACAGTATAGTCTTCTCTAGATTGGTTTTCTGTTAAACTTAAATTAACTGGGGGCTGCACCCAACAAAGATCCCCAATGGCAGAAGATGAAATTATCCCTTTGTTACTGTCAAAGAAGCATAGTGTTTTCCAAACACATCTTTTTCTTTCAAAAGATTCAACCATGTGTGAGAGAAGGAGAAGGAGAAATACACTTAGTTCTCTGCTCATTGAGCTGACCTAGTCACGTGGCTAACCTCTCAGAAGGTAGATGTGACATGTGTTTATAAAGCCGCATTACAGACCAATATCCCCAAAATATTAGGGAGCTATCCAAGACCTGAGGAGGCTGCTATGAATTCAGAACAGCTGTATAATTCATTGGCCAAGTCATCAATGTTGCATTCTCCCTGTCACTTCTGTGCTTGTAGAAAAGTTGTACAGCCTAAACAACACCAGTTTTAGCAGGAGATGCCCATACAAGAGGAATGAAAAGGGAGGTGTCACACCGCTGCCAAGGCTGTCTTTGGGAAACACATGCAAATGCCACAGGGCAGACGTCCCTTCTGGTTTTGGCTGTGTGCTTGGGTGCTGTCATCTCATTGCAGGGCTTCCACACTGTTGTCTCCTTATCACAAAAGTTCCATACCTTCTTGGTGTTTCTCGTGGGCATCTCCTCAGAGCACTGACTCTTCTTCACAAAGCAGCCACTGACTCCAGTTCCCTTCTCACCCAGACACCCCACTCTTTTATAGCATCTTCTTCTCATTGGTTACAGCTGTGGCTGTTAAAGTCAGGCCTGTTCCTAATCTTTGATAATTGGCCCAGCTGCAACTCCTTAGGGGTAAGATTAGTTTCTACACAATCTTTATTTTCTTATATTCCATCCTCCTACACTTGGCAAGTGTAAAGTTTGAGTAGTTCTCAGTGAAAGAAGGCCTTGCTTCCTTTTCAGTCCAGCAACATCCTCTTGACCTAATACTTCCAGTAGCAAAAAAAGGTCTGAATATGTTAGAAATTAATGGAGATACATTTTTCCAAATTACTACCTCTTCCAAAAATGTATAATTCTACCATCTGTGATCTTCTTTTATAGTTGTTAAAAATCTATTACTGTGAAGCCAAAGTTAATGAAAGCCAGCATATTGTGGAACCTTAACATGCCCAGGAGCTGAGCTATTACAAACATGGTATCTTGTCTGATGTCCTGTCACTTAAAAGTTTAGTTTGTAGGGAGTTCAGAAGTGGCTAAACAGCACGGGAGGAAGCCACTGGAGAAGGGCACCTACAGGATTAATTTTTTTTTTTTTTGTATGTAGGGAAATCAGCATGCTTTAGAGAGTACAATAAATTGTAGCATTGTGTAGGGACTGGCAGCTTTGTCCCTTAGACATGGGGTTTTTGAAGAAACTTCTAGCTGAAATTTGGTGCCTGAAAACAACTGCCTTTTGTTGAAGTACTGCTGTTCTTGATTTACCATAACATTGCAGCAGAAGCATAAATTTTTCAATCAACAGTATGTGTAATATCCTAAATCTCATTGTCTATAGTTATTAATTTATTATAACAATTATTCATTTATTTTAATTATAATTGATGTAATCAAACAATAATAATTAAGATAAGGAGTCATCAATTATGTTTGAAGTCACACTGAAAAATGCATTACATGTGGTTTTGTGTTTTAAATTTCTGCCTGAAAATTTACTTTAAACACATATCTTTAATAGAATATATACAAATATATAATGTGGAAATTTTGTAAAATATTTATAGATTTATAGACTCCCCAAATATATTTTTGTTGAAGAATTTTTATTTTGTTTGTTTCTCCCTGTATAATTGCTTCTTCACATATATTTATTTAAAAAAGATAAAAAGAAAAAAGCACTTTTAGGGTTACTGTGCATTCAGCATGATTGAGATTTCTGAAATAAGTAGAAATTGTATCACTGATATATCAGGTCTGTTTTAGGTCTTACACATACTGAGACTTTTCTTTCAAGATCTGGTAAAAGATAAGGATAATTTGAAGTTACATGAAGATAGCTGTTGTATTTCCAAAGCTAGTCTGTAATTGGCAGTCACAAAACAATTAAGTTGAATTCTAAATCCAATGCTGGAAATATATATAACTTAATTTTCCAAAATGGTAATTATAATAGATTTCAAAGACATCTGGGATTTGAAATTCAACTTTAAGTTGAAATTAAATCAAATAGCATTAAGTCTATGAGAAGAAAGACCTTTATATCATGTATCTGTACACAATTTCCACAAAAATTAGACAGGGGTGAGGCACAGGTAGTTTAGAGAAAAGACTAATTCCTTCTAGCTTTGGGCCAGGAAATTTGCATCCAGAAAAGGGACAAGGAGCAGCAGAAAGTCAAGTTCAGGCAGAAAAGCAAAAAAGCATTTGTACAGATGGAAGCCTTAAATTTCTGAAAAGACAGAATGCCTTCTTTTATAAGCCTGCAACATTTGAGAATTAAGTTTAGAGCATAAAAATAAATCAAAAAATCTCACTTTTCTGTCAAGCCAGTCCCCTGCTCTTTAGGCATCCCATGCTTAGTGCTCTCTCTTCAGAGAGTCATGGGTTCTCAAAAATGAGAAAATGACAGAATTTGGCTGATGCCATTTCTTAATACTGACCTATTCTAGAAGGTGTTCAATCACAGTAATGAGCTCAGTATTCATCCCTGTCAGGATAAGAGAAACCTCTATCCTCTTTCCATTCTCTGCTCCTGTTCCTTGTGAATCTTGCAGCAAGGTACCACAGGACAGCAGCCAGGGTGGCTGAAAGCTGCAGGAGTTGGCTGTTAGGAGTTGGCTAAGGAACACCTTGTCTCCTCCAACCCACTACAGCCCTCTTTCTTGTCTCATCCATCTGTTGTGCCTTGTCATTTAGACCATGAATTCCTTGGCACAAGGATCGACATTTATGATAAATTTAATAGAATCTTCCACAATGCACAGCCTTGTCATGGGAACTAAACATAGTTATTAATTAGACCATCCTTCTCTGAAAGACTTGGCTGATATTTTTTTCATGCTGGGAAACCAGGGGCATTCATTTATTATCTCTTTGAGGCAATCCTGTTTATTTACTTGATTGCTTACAAAGATTTCCAATTCCCAGAAAACAAGAGAAACATCAGGAGGCAGTTCCCATACTCAGGAGCCTGTTACTTGCTGTGGAAGCATTGCAGAACAAGCTAAGAATCTGAGAAGTTCCTGTCCATCCAAGTCTAAAAATTATTTACAAGATACAAAATATCCAGACAGTGTATCAAGCATACCATAATCCTTTCTTTCAACAGCTGGTCTAGTCATGCCATCTTTAGTTTGCATCTGGCAGATCATGTCTTGACTCTCTGAAAGCTACATCCATGCTGCTTCTCTCTTTTCTGCCTACCTTTTATACAGGCAGCATCACCGTGGGATCTGGGTATGAGTTCATGGTAAGAGAGAACCCCCAGACAGTGCAATTTAGCAAAGCACAAGTCACATAACTGCAACCTACAAAACAAGTTCAGACATCTGAGTACGTGACATTCCATAGCTGAATCCTCACGAAGCCATGAATTTTAAGATGCTATTTTCCTGAAGATAAATAGGGACTTTTTGTTTTGTTAAGTACTGATGAATATGAGAGTAAAATATAAAACTAGCAGCATACAATTTTAGAGAATTTATAGAAGCCAGGGATTGCCAGGTTCTATCCACTCCAATAGGACTTCCATCCTAAGCCTTGATCTTCCACTCTTCATTCAGACTTCTGTGATCTATCATTGTGATAGCTGTCCCGTGGCTCTTGGCCAGAAGGAAGATTTGTTACATGCCCCATCAATTCAGAGAAGTTGTGCTGCTGAATGCTGCTTTGGTTTGTCCTGCACTATGTAATACAGGAAGTTTTCTCTTTACAACATCTCTGGGTATTTGCATCCTTGTTGAACTCTTGGGAACAGAGAACATCTTTTCTAATGCTTGAACTATTCCTCACTCAATACAGTAAAAGCTTTCAAAATATTAATAATGTTAATTATTATTAATAGTAAAGTTCTGGGGTTTAATGAAGGCTTTTAACTTACAGTTTAAGAAAACAGCAAGGAGGCAAAAGACAGAAAACCTCTTTCTAAAAAATAAATAGACTACAAATCAAACTTTTTCAATAGCTATGCTGATTATCCTTGTGACTTTAAGGCTCTAAGCTGAACAGGGTTTGACCATTTGGGTTAAACTTTAAATTTACAGGTCTAAATTAAAAGCTAAACAGGGATCTTTCTCCATTATCCATCCAAGGAAGTAAGAGTATAAAGACTTATTAGTCAGGATTAGTCAAGAATTGACGTTGAGGGTTTTATTATTCTAATTAGGCACAGGAAAATTCCTATTCCATTTTGTAATTAAAACAATACACATTCTACCACCTAATTATATTTGACATTTTCAAGGTGTTGGGCGCCGAAGTCTATAATTACAGAAATGCTGCTGCCTTAAGCAGAACACTCCATAAATATTCATATATTAAATAGTCAGTTATACTGTTTAGAAGACTTTAGAAACATTTGCCTTTTCCTTTTTATAAATGTGAGACTTGTAGAAGACATATTTTATATCTGTATTTTTAAAAAGATGGGAAGAAAAATGTTCTTTGGGATATGACATACTGTATATAGCAAATTGACTACAGACTTAATCATTAGTATTGTAAGCAGTTATGTCAGAGGTTCATAATCCTTTAGAAGTATATATTTTCTTTAGCAGAACAGATAATTACAGTCAGAAATAATACAGGAGTCCTGTACTGAAGTCATAAGACAGTAAAATGCAATTCCTTAAATTCCTTGATTTTTAAATTAATAATAGAGTCACAGCTTACATACAGTAGTTTAAAGAAAAAGTTATTCACTACCTTTTATTTTAGTGTTCCACAATAAAATACCACTTCAAATATTGCCTATTTTTGATAGTTGAATACTGCCGTTTAAAACAGTTGCCTCTCTAAAAATACTGTGATTTAAGTAGAGTTTGCCCTGTGGCTAATGCATGAAGTATTGTTCAAGGAGAGACTTTCCCTTCCTGATATTGGAGAAATGGAAAAATACTGAAGATGAAACTCTGAATGTAAGGTGTTCCATGAGTGGGCCTGCTCTGTGTTTTTGTTCGGGGAAATTAATCTTTGGGGACATCTTGATAAAAGGGCATAATTTCTCAAAAGAAGGGACAATAGGCATCTGCTTGTTTTAGCCCACTGGAATAAGTTTGTGTCCTGTTTTAGGGTGCTTTGCCCAATGGGACCTGGACCCTTACTAAGTCATTAAGTATGAGTTTCAAATAGTTATTAATAAAGGACATAGCAAATGTTTCAAGAGTTAAATGTAGTGCAAAAGGGAAGTTGAGAGATCAAATGCTGTGCAGAATTTCAATGTCCTAGCAAAAGCAGCACAGAGTTAGTGCTAGCACTCTGCACACCAGGACAGGGTACACTGTGGCAGCCTTTGGGTCCAGAGGCTTCGTATGCCAATCAGCAGAGTCTCTGTGCAGGCAGGTGTTGAGAGAAGGGCACCCAGTTCCACAACAATCTAAATTATTCCCAGAGTGTGAAGATATCAGGGAAGGCCTATTTCATCCTGCACATCTTTGTAATGACTGGAAGCAGAGTAGCTCATGCTGACAGATCATGAATGTTTGCATTATGGTCAATAGGGCTGCATTCAGAACAAAGTGAGGATTATATGTATTTTATATATATATATATTGTAAATTACATCCTGCTACATCCTGCTAAAGAACTGGACTTCTTCCTATGATAGGCAAGAAGCAGAACTTAATTTAGTGACATTGTATGTAATTACTCCATACATATATACATATTTCTGTCAGATTATACAATAGTTATATATTATGTATTCACATCATATGTATTAAATATTATGTATGTTATATGCTGCACATAATATGTATGTATGGTATACTATGTAAGCGCAAATATGGATGTGGTTGGGTGAGTGCAAATATGGACGTGGTTGGGTTATACACATATATATACACATACATACATACATACATATGCACACTATTTACTGAAGCAAACTTCCTAGATGCCTGATCTTATTACTGTAATGCTCACAGCACTTAAGAATGCCAATCCATATTTCTTCCCTTTGTACACAATCACAGCCTGTAAACTATGTGATATTACAAGGCAGTCAAGGTGAACACAGATATAACCAGACAAGCAACATTCTTCCATTCACCACCCTCTTCAGATTTTGCTTGTAAACTTTGAAGACAAAACTCACCCTTTTCAAATCAGCAAATCAAAGATAAGCTGTTCTTTTTTTAAAAAAACTCATATTAAAAGATGTTTCGATTAAATTTAGCTGGAACCCTCCTTCTTTAATCACCCAAAATTACATTTTATGCACAAAGAGCCTGAATTTTATAAGCAGAATGCTTAAAAAACTGAAAATTGCATGTTAATGCAAGAAACCATTGTCCCTCTGCCATGTAGAGCAGATTTTATTAATAATTTTCTCCAAATGCATATGGGTCCCATTTTACCTCTGCTTTCATATTGCATTGTAGAATGGGATGAATGACAATGATTTTAAACAATCAGTTGTATTTGTAAATTTGAACTGGGCATTGCAAAAATAATATAATTTAAGTATGCTCAAAATTCTTTTAGGATAATAGCTTTGTCTCCTAATCTCAGGTGCTGTTAACCACAGGTACCTTCATTGCAGTACAGACACCAGAAGGACTCCTTGCATCTCAGTGGCAGAGCAGGAAGTTGTTCTAATATTGCCTTGTTCGTGAAGGACTCTGGAAAACAATAAACAAAAAGTGTTTCTGAGTGTTTACTAAGGAGGATGCAGAGAATAATCACGTCCTGCTGGTCACCTCTGAATGCCCATCTGCCAGGGCAGCAAAGCTGTTCTCTTTGTTCACTTATAAACCAACAGCTTTAAAATGCCTTTTTGCTATATCTTCTGTTAAATTACTTCCTTCCACAGACATTTAGTGGTTGATCCTGTGCTTTAAGGAGCTCATGGTGAGCAGTGGTGAATTTGGGCTCCAAGAAGGGCCAACTGTGCTCTTAATAAATTAGTGGAAGAAATTGCAAAGGGTTAGATAACTAAATAGCTAGAAGATAAAAGAATTGTGAACTATAGTCATCAAGGTTCTAAACAGACTGAATCTTGCCAAAGTTAATTGCTTTTTTTGGTAGAATTGTGAAATGGATGTGCATTATCACATATTTAGATTCTAGGGAAGGACTGGATACTGGTTTTCATTAACTATTACTTTGAAACTTAATGCAAAATGGCTTTGATGTGAAGACTGTCATACATGACAGAGAGTTGCTAAAGGACCAAAAAGGGTGATTGATGAACAGCAGAGTGCTGAGGCCCCCACATGGGAGACTGCAGTCCTGATACTTTCCTAAAAAAAAAAATTAAATCAAAGTTTTTCTATTAATGATTCATAGATGAAAAGGCTAAATTATATGTGCCAAAGATTGGGCTGGGTGTTTTGACTAGCTTGGTAGACAGCAGGGTTATTGATATCAACTGAACAGTACCATATCTCCAGAGAATTAATTATTTAGAGATAGTAAAAGAGGCATGACAAGGAGCAGTGAGCTATAAACCACAAACATCAAAGAGATTTATTAACAGACTATGTTGTCTTTGCAAAAGCATTGCTATTCAATTTCCAAATAGTAATTTGTTGCTTTCTTCTCTTCTAGTTGCCCATACTGGCATCTTCTGTTGTTAGCCTCTATTTTCTTGAACTTACTGATGTCTTCAAGCCAGTTCACTCTGGATTTAATTGCTATGACAAGAGTCTGAGTATGCCATACATTGAACCTACACAGGAATCTGTTCCCTTCTTGATGTTGCTTAGTCTGGTTTTTGCTGGACCATCAATTACGGTAAGTTTGAAGTGCTAATGTCACTTAATAATGATTTTGAACAGAGTTTCAGTTGGCATAAAGAAAATAACTCCTTTGGTTTTGGTTAGGCTGTAGAGTGTCATGTGGGTTAGTTTCCTTAGGATTTTAAATTCATGTTTCATTCTTCTGTAACAAAAGGAGATACATTCCTTATAACATTCCCTGTAGCACTTCATCTACTCTCACTATCTTGATGGTGGGCTTTAATGTTAAGAAACAGCATCTACAGTTGGATGAGAATAGCTTGAATCATTCTGTTATGCTGTACAAATATTTGAACTTTTACAGATAGGACATCTCCATAATCTCAGATATATCAAAAATCATCAAAAATGCAAGACTTTTTTTTTTTTTTTTGAATGCAAGACTTTCACAGCCCTGAACTTGCCACTTTTGTTAGAACTAGCTTTATTCAGAGAGAAGGTATATCAATCTTGTCAGTGAACTCAATTACATTTTCCAAAAAAGCACTGAAACACCTCTAAATTATAAGTTAGTCATTAAGAGCAGGCAAAAGTGGGCTGGTTTAATCATTCACCCAAAGGGAGGAGATGATTTCAACAGAACCGAAATATCCTGTCAGAATGAGCAGCTGGGTCAGTATTTTACATAAAAGAAAAGTAGATATTGTCTTTATATATATAAATTCATTTTGTCTGATTTTAGTAGTTCAGATAGGAGCCTTATTTCTCACACCACTCCTGTCTGGCAAATGGAGAGACAAATTCACCTTGAGTGGGTGATTCTCTGCACCTAAAGAACAGGATCAACCTTTTGAAAGGATCTCTTCTTCCCCCTGACAGCAATGACTATGCATCTCAGTTAGGCACTTCTCAAAGGCCAGCTGCAAATATAACTTCCATCAGTTAATTATTTTTATTATACTATCCAGTTTACAGCTACAAAATCTATAAAATGTGATGCCTGTATAAAAATTATCAAGTGCTGTTCTCTCTTTGCTTTCCAAAATGTTCTTTCTTTATTTGTCGCTTTTTTTTTTTAACTGAACAGTTCTTACTGCATTTTATTTCCGTTGCTTTAGAAACCATTTTTGAAGGATTTTGCACAACCAGCTGGCTAAAAATGGTACATTTAGGAATTGGGAGCTAAGACTCTAAGTGATTCTGGTGCAAATGATTTTTGTACCAAATACTATGATGAAAGCAAAACATTAGTACTGGGGTTTGGCTGGGTATCTTAAGTGTTTCTGCTGAGAACAAACTGGACTTTTCTGAAACACCTATAGAAGAAATGTATTTAGGCTTACTTGGGCCCGAGTAGGTGGGAAAACCTGGCTTTTACTTGAGAGAGTTTCTGCTAAGCCTAGGTAATATCAAACACCTTAAATCAGGATAAAATATGCCTTTTAAATTATATATTATTTGTTAAGGGCTTTGATTATAATTCAATTCTTTCATCATTGCATGGAATTTTGCAATAGAAAATGTTATTCTTGCTTGAATCGTTCTATCAGCAGTACAGAAAATTAATCAGAAGTATACCATGTGAAGAACTCAAACCCATACTTGAGCATGCCTATAAAAAAGAAAGTTTGATAAAGAAAGTAAATCCCAAAGCTTCAAAGTACAACTGGCTAAAAGCTGCAAGCCTTAGGAAGATGTAATTCTTTTGTGTTGGTGTAAGCATGAATATGATGCCTGTGTTAGTTAGAGGCTGAGCAGTGACAGTGCAAAATACACAACCTCCTTCAGTTGCACCAAAGGCATTGACTTCTTATTATTTGATACAATTTTGGAATGAAGGAACTAGGAGACATTTCTGTCCAATCCTTTACTTTTCTTTGGAAACATAGGCCAGTGAAGCTCAGTGTAAATAGATTACAATTGTGCCATTGTCATATTGTAGAGTTTAGCATTTTGTAAGATAGTTTTCATAAGTATTTAAATTGATTACACACTTTATAAAACCTGTAAAAGATAGAAAAGAAAGCATGAGCTGTGTGAGGAATTGAAGATCTCCAGTAATGTTGCATATCTTGGCCTCTGTCGGGATTTACTGCAGTATGAGACAGAAGGTCAAGACTCAATAAAATACAGGTGTGATTAGCCACATTTTAAATATTATCAAACAGTGTATATATAAGAAAAAAAAAGGAAAAAAAAGTGTGCATGGGGAGCAAGACAAGCAAATTTCAGTGTCAATCCCTCTTTAAAACCTTATGTAAATATTAGAATAGGATTTTTTTCTATGTTATTTTTGTTGATATAATACTTTTCCCAAGACTGGAGAACATATATAAATCTATTCACTTTAGAGTAGTTTTTTATACAAAAAAAAAAGATCTAACATTTTATGACTTCTTTTCCTAAGCCACTATTACACAAGGCTTGTGTTTGGCTTTGGGGCTTTGCATTTTTGCATTTTTCTCTTTGAGCTTTTTTTCTCATTATTAGGAAGTAGAAAATGCATTTTAAAAGGTCTGTTCTGTAGCCCTGAAGGGTTACAGAAAATAACTACCTCTATTATTGATATATGTCTTATAGCTTGTGACAGAGATGAAATTTTGTGTATGTATTCAAAAACTGCAGGAGACTTCAGTGTGGAACACCTGACCTGTACTTGAAGAAATTACCAAGATAGATATTTTATGTCTGGACCATAGATACACCTGGATTGCAGCATGATTTCAATTTGCTTCAAAGAACTCTGAATCTGATCCTCTGATAGATTTTTCTCTCTAGTTACCCATTCAGAAATGTTAGGACCAGTTATTTAAGCATATCAGTGAAGGTTCACACTCTAATCAGCCACTGACTAAAAACCTGTTTAGAAGTAACAATTTCATTTCCAACAGAGATCACTAGGACATCAGATCACATTGATTTGGAGAATCAATTCTCAAGGAGAGAAATTCACTGCTGGCAGTTTCACTCCTGCCCATTCTGCTCTGGGAGTTTTTTCCTCTGAAAATGCCAGCCTCTGAATTTTCCTTGACATGGGCCTTGTTGTTTTTTTGCTCTATCACACGAGCTAATCCATCTGTGGGGTGTTTTCCCTGTACCAGACCATTCCCTAGAACTTGGCTAAAAATTATTACAGTTTTTCTGAGTTTTAAGTTTGGAATACTACTGGTTTCTCTGGGAAGCTTCAGCAATAACTTGATCAAATATAGACAGATAATAGTGGCCATAGTTCTCAGCTAATTAGAATTCCTTTACCGCTGGTTTTTCCATGTTGTAGGAGAACCTTCACTACTTCGATCTTCCTGGTCAAGAAATTTCAATTTATTAAAACTTAAACTACTAAAGAGTTAGACTAAGCTTTTCCACTTTACCTGCCCTTTCCTAGGGTGGAGGAGTTACTATAGACAAATACCACCAGCAATTACAGCAGATTCAGCATAATTCAGATGCCTTGGCATCTCATTGCATGGATTAGTATTCAATGCAGCTGTGGATAGGCAAAGTGACTCTGCTTTTGCTGGTGAGAGCTGCCTCATTAATTGCAATATTTCAATCTAACCCTTACTCTGAACTCTGTACAAATCCTGCACAGAATTCAAAATAGTCACACTACTGAACAAGGAAAACAATAAAATCTGAGGCTGAAAATGTATAAATGTGTCTGGATTTTCCAGCAAGTGACACCATTTTTTATTTATATTCTTTCTTTTAGAAACTCTTGTCTAGGGTTTTGGTCATAATCTGTTTTGCTTGGTCTGTTGCAAGGGACCATAAGGACAGAACTTTTTCTGCTGCTGTGGATCAGGTTAAAACCCAAGCCAAATTAAACAAATACAGAACAGGCTGTCACATAATTAGAAGCTGCTCAGGATTGCTAGGCCTGTGGCCAAGACTGAATGCTAAAACCACTTCAGAAGCACTAAGATATTGCAGTGGCTCTGGATTATTTTAGAGGTGATATTTTATAATTACTGCTTTTTATTGTGGAAGCATCTAGTTTCAGCTGTAGATCAAGGCCTGGATACCACTGAGCACTATATACTGTATGCCATTTGCATTTAATTTCAGGGCCATCTTCTTGTCTGCCCTCATTCAGGCTAAGTTGCATTACTTTATGTTTACATATTGATATAAATCTTTTAAGGTTGAGTGCATGTCAGTGGATGACATTGGTTTTGTTACAGTTATATTACAGCCCTTTAAATTGAATCAGGATCTTCTGAGTAAGTGCTACATTCAATTTAATGGCTCCTTTGTCATTGCAGATAATGATAGGAGAAGGAATTCTCTACTGTTGCCTGTCCAAAAGAAGAAATGGGATTGGAACAGAGGCCAATATTAATGCAGGAGGATGCAACTTCAATTCTTTTCTTAGAAGAGCTGTCAGATTTGTTGGTGGGTTTCAATTGTTACTCCCAAGAAAGAACTTTCCACATACATTCAGTTTTCACCATGCAGGTTTGCTTCTCTGAAACAGCCTTTCAGAACAGTGCAGAGCTGTCACTAGCACGGATCTTCTGCTAGAAAACACGGGAAGAATCTCAGACTGCAACAGAGCAGCCCCATACTCAGTAATGCAGCATCTACACTTTCCATTTCCCCTTTCCTCTCCTATACTATTGTCAGTATTTCTAAAAGAGTAATTTTTTTCCTTCCCTGCCCACCTTGAGCTGGCTGCTTTTTAATTATTTCAGTGTATAGCTTCCCCTGCCTGTCTTCAGTGCATCATAAGGATTCAACCCACCTGTCACAGTATTCAGCATGACAGTGAAAACTTGTCAGAAACTCTCAGTAGATTTGACATTCTTTTTCTGGAATGTGTTTATCTGCCTCTCAAAAAGGGCTAGAATCTGGCAACTTAAATGATGGAGGAACATGTCAAATTCCTTCATTTTACTTTAATTGTCATTTATAAAAAACTCCACTTTGAAAGGCAACTGGACTTTGATCCCCTTCTTACAGTTACTTTCCTCTCCCAATGAGTGGCTAAAGAAAAGGTTTCCTCTGTTTCAGAAATCTTTCCTTAGAGAAGGCAGCATAGGAAAAGATGACCAGCAGGACAGCAGACTGAAAACCTGATAGAACAACTGTTCCCTGGGTTTTGGTAGTCTGGCAAACAGGGAGGTAGTGGCAAGTGAGGTTGTGCAATCTATGACCAGTAAAGCTTTATAAGAGCAGCAGTGAGAAAGAAAGCAGGGGCTTTGTGGATTACACCATGAGCAAGGAGGACTGTAAACATACCCCACATCCACTTCTCCTGTTTGGTATCACCAAGGAAACAAAGACACATGAATTTCATCCCAAATTCCTACTCTGATTTTGAAGTTTTTTTCATATTTTAATGGCTTTAACATTCTTTCAATTTTAGGATGAAAAGTAAATTTATCTCTATGAATAAAAGTAAGGAATTATAGATAAATCTTTAGGAGAAGAGCATTTGAAAATTTTCAGTAAAGCAATTACATTACTTCAATTCTCTTGTGAATTATTAATCAGTCTGAAGCATTGATCCCTTCTGAAATAGACTTGAATATTTGGATTAGTGACAAGGACACAATACTCAAGAAACATCAGAGGTGTGAAGGTAGCCTAAGTTATCATCAGCTGGTGATTCTGTGGTAGCAAAAAGAGAACAGGTCTTCAGAGCAATGATCTAATGGGCAGTTGTCCATACTCCTAGAAACCTCTCTTCCAGTGGGAAACTCCAAGGACTGGATAAGCACATATGCTCTCCTCAAATAGTTGGCTACTCTTTAGTTAATTAAGAAAAATTCTTTCCAGACTGAAGCAGCTCCAGTGTAGCACTCTTTGATGAAAAGATGTTGGAGGACATCAGGACATTAAAACAAAATTTTAAGTATCAACAGGAAGGAAACAAGCATAAACAATTCTAATTTTTATATTCTTTTGCAATAAGCTTTTGTTCTGCATTTAAATTCTCTTATTCTGCATTTAAATTTCCTCAAATCCAATAACAAAAGCCATCAGAGCTCTGTTGAATGTAGTTTATACTATTAATCAACCTAATTAATGCATACAATATAATTAACAAGCTCTGTTGATTTCTTTCCTAGGTGTACATGTATTTGGTCTTTGTGCAACTGCTCTTGTTACTGATATTATACAGCTATCAACAGGATATCAGGCCCCATATTTCCTGACTGTTTGCAAGCCTAACTATACATCCTTAAACGTATCTTGCTCAGAGAATTCATATGTTGTGGAAGATATTTGCTCAGGAGCTGATCTCAATATTATCAACGCTGGAAGGTTGGTTCTATTCTTCAGTGTATACATTTTTAAGTATTCATTTTATTTTCTGTCCCAGTTTCAAGATTTTTTTTCTATCTAGTTAAAGTCTCTGATTTAAAGGTGAATGCATAAATGTCTTTTTAGTGATGTTCAATTTTCTCCATAAAGTTACTTGCCTAGCAGTGGGCTTTGGAAGACCTTGTCAGGTTCCAAAGCACATTCATAAGCAGCTGTTCTGCCCCCTCAGAGGAGGCAATTTCCTATAAATTTGTCACTCGGTATAGCTTCTACTGTTTTTGAAGTGGTATAAGAACAGAGTAAGTTCCCTGTAACAGGCAGGGGAAGAAGTCTCCCAAGTGTTTGGTCTGAGACCTCTGTATAACATACATTACAGCTTGGGTGTTTGGGAGTTGTTGGATAAGTTTGTTTTCTGTTTCTCTAATTATTTTTTTTTTATAAACAGCATTGAAAAAATATCTTTTTTTAAAGGAAATACCACAATAGTACAAAGCTGTGTCTTCCTAAACCAATCTTTTCTTGCATGGTATTTCTAACTGGTTTTTTCTCTCTTTCCCCATAACCATTTGCTGATACTGGGATATTGCCAGTGAAGTCTGATGCTTGCAAGTAGTGTCTTGCATGGTGTCCCAGAGAAATCAGGACATGATTACATAGGAGCAGGCAGAAAAATTTTCACAATTACATCTCATTCATTTCATTATCTCAAATATGATGTCTACTGCTTTGAATTGACTGCCTGTAACAACATTCCAAAATCACCAATCACTCCTAAGTTTAAATACCATCACTTCTAAGAAACCAGTGAAATTATTTGAAACATATTAAGACTAAGCAATCCGGTTTTGGGTGGTTCTGTTTCCCTAGAAAAACAACCATGTATTGATATCTCAAAGTTACTCCCATCATAGAGGATACATTTGGCTATCTCTAATATTCTGGCACCACCCACAATTTCTCCTTAATTCAATTTTATTGCATTTTTTCTTTATTATTTTGTTATTTCCTTATGCCAGTCTCAACTTTACCAGAGCAAGTGCTACTGGTTCTTCAGTAGCACTTGCTACTTCCTTCAGTCACCTATGTAGAAACTATGGTATAACTTCTACAATACAGGAGGTTAATTTGACTTCAATAATTTCAGTGTGGAAGGAACTTGTTCTGAGTTTGCTAATGGCCTTCATTTTTGATTTGTACTTCCCAAAAACTTTGGCTCCAGAAATTTGCCTCTGGACTGCTGTATGAAAAGCATAGAGAGCAGCACATAATTATCCAACTGATTACATCAAATCATTTTTCTGCAACATCCCAAAATATCCAATGGTTTCTTTTGTCCATCTTTTCCTCTGTTATCTTCACAGAGCCTTTTCAATCACTTTTGTTCAGCTCTCTAGTGAGGTCTGTGTCCTCTGTCATCTCTGATGTTCTGACTCAGTGTGACACTCTCTCTCTCTCAGTAGGACTCTCATTGTTGTTCCCCCACTACACATCCCCATGGATGAGCATTTAGAGTGATACATTGTCATCCAAGTTCAGGACATGTTTTCTTTGAGACCTTTGTTCACCTTTTCAATACAGAGCCATACAAAAAGGCTACATATTTTTAGCTGGAGTTATTTTAATTTGAGATTAAAAGATAACAAATAGAGGAACAAAAGCAGTGACACCATTAGAGAGCACTGAGAGTGCATTTAGTCTGTTTGCCCTGAAAGCATGTGAATAGAAAAGAGAATAAAGAGAAAATTGACTGTGCCATTGTGACACACCTTATATACTATTAAAATGCCATCAAATTAAGATTAAGTGCTAGAACAGTTCATAGGACTCAAATATACACATTAGCTCCACAGAGACGCTAAATAGATTTCTATTTCATTAAAGCCTGCAAAGGTAAAGGAGCTGATTAGCTATTATAAACATTTACCTTATTTTTTTTTCATGTCTTTATTCCCCAGTCCTCAAACCTGAGCTTGTTCTGCAGGAGTACTGTTTGTGAAAGATTTGTTCAGGGAGTTTAAAAATAAAATAAAATTAATAGAATTTATGTCTGTCTTTAGAAATTCAAAAGGAGCCATTCATATTTCATCTTCGCCAGAGTCATGAATCTGCTGGAGCCATAAGCTCAAATTCAGGTCAGCAGAGTGACATTCACACTGAACTACATGCACATTTCTAACTGCCAATTAATTATGTAGAACAGACAAGGCAAAATGCATAGGAAAGAAATTTAGAAAGCAGACTCTGCTGCTTTGCAGAACAAATGTCTGTCTAAAGTTAAAGAACTGTGTTTCAGTCTCTGCTATTTTAAACTAGCTCACTCAGGAGTTGCTTGGAAATTGACTGTACTGGAGCCCAGTTAGGGTGGCAAGACCCCCATCTGTGAAGCCAAATTATAGTTGAAGTATTTATCCCAAGCTGAGCTTTCTCGGGTGAAAGTTTCTGTTGTGACTACAAGGTAGACATGCTCGTCTTCACCAAGACATGCAGCATGTTACATTACATATCTATACCATTATAAAGAGAGAAATCTTCACTGTATCTGACTCATTCCTAGAGCTCAGAGGTCATAGACTTTTTAGGGCTTCTGTGATCTAGATGTCCACTGCAGAATAGGAATTACTGAATTCAAACCCAGCTTTTTTCTCTCTCTACTATGTAAAAACCTCCTTCGCATTCACATCACTTTTCTTTAGTTGTTTTTAGAGAATTGAAATGGTCCAGTCCACATCATTCAAGTCTCCAGGTATTCACTGGGAGCAGAAGGCCCTCAGCAATATCAAGAGCAGACCTGATATTGTCTACTGTCTCAAGAGTTTGGACATGTTTTCATTTATTCTCTTTCTCTGGGCATCAAGAAGGGGCCCAGTCATTCTTAAAATACCCTCCCTGTGCTGTTGTTCTCCATTAGGTTCTGTCATGATGTAAAGTGCTGATTTTTTTTTTTTTAAATAAACCTATAGACATAGCAAACAAAGATGTAGTTTGCCTCTCTCTGAGAAAAATGTCACCCAATGACAAATGTTACCAATAGATCACATATTGCTTAGGAAGTATAAGATGGCTGTGCTGCTCAGTGGTTTTTTTCAATGAGCACTAGCACTGTGCATTTGAACTGAGAAGTATAATTTGAGTGTCCTTCCTTGGCAGAAAATCATTCCCTTCTCAACATGCTACCTTGGCAGCCTTTGCAGCAGTGTACATTTCGGTGAGTAACCAACTCTGTTCAGTTTCATTTATACAAGACAAAAGTCAGAAAGTAATTTGCTGTATATTGTAAAATTATGTGTTGCCTGGATATCTTAGATGGATGGATGTATGTATGTTTTTATCCTACTAATCTGAAAGCAAAATAAAACTACTAATAAAGCTGATTTTATTGTAGCTATTAAAGAATAAGGAAAAGATTCAACTGCTTCATATTCTTTTTTAAGAAGAAAACAAAAGTGTTATGTTAAAGTATGTTTGATGCCTCATATTATTGTCATACAAAATGCAGTGTTAATCTGTCTCACAGAGTGATACTTTAACTTACCAGTCAAATTAACTGTTATGTATGCTGCCTTTTCTTTGTTGGGCTGCTTTTAAACTTGAGGCATTAAGGGCAAAACGTTGATGTGATGTAGTTTGATTTCACCTCCAGAGATTTGCAGCATGGATGAAACGGCACAATCACTCCCAGAGGCCTTCAAGGTGTTACTGCAAAGAAAGTGAATAAAACCCATCAGTCACTAGCAGAGAATTGTGGGTCATGCTGCAGCAATCACAGATGATTTTGCACTTCTGAGCAGTAACATGTCTTCAGTATGACCCACAATGTCTGTACTATAGACAATTTACTTGAAGTTTAAAAAGTAATTCCATCACCTACCTTGTGCTGTAAAAGTCAGAGGAAAAGAACAGTAATGACCAGTTAATGACATTAGATAATAGTATTCTGCATGTACTGAGAGCTTGTCAGTATTTATTCTGCCCAGAGAAAGGCCAGAATTGGGAATAACACTGATGAACCACCTCCATTTAATTTTTGTAACCTCCCTGATATTATGGCCCTCAGTTGAGAAATGGCTCTCTAAAGCGTCTGGTGGCAGCTTTTGTTGGAACAGGTTACTGCGTTCATCTAGCACGACATCTGGCTTCTGTATTTCACAAGTGGTGGCTCCTTAGTCACATTTATAGAACATTTAGGTGCTGATTGGGAACAGTACTGAGGCATAAAATACTTATCCTAATTGATGTAAATTAGCAACACTGCCTATGCTTCTGAAAATCTATTCCTTGGAATTTCAGATCTTTCTGCAGAAAGTGAGCAAATTTTAACAGGGCTGTAAAGTAAAATTAAATGGATCACTTGTAATATTACTGTGTACTAGTGATCTATATATAAAAGAAACACTGAACATTAGAAACCTCTTAGGTATATTTAAGTTTCTTCAACTGCTTCTTTATTTCTTTCTTTTTCAAGATGTACTTCAATTCTACATTAACGGACTCCTCAAAACTTCTTAAACCACTCTTGGTCTTTGCCTTTATCATCTGTGGAATTATATGTGGCCTGACTCGTATCACCCAGTATAAGAATCATCCAGTTGATGTTTACTGTGGCTTTCTCATAGGAGGAGGAATTGCTCTCTATTTGGTAAATATAATAGTCATGGTTAAGTTTAAAAAAATTAAACTTACAAGGCTGGAATAAGAGTACTGGTTATTTTTATGAAAACTTACCATCATGCTCACATGCCATAAGTATAAATAAAGTCAATATGTGTTGAAAATTATGAATTAGAGATAAAGACTTTAAAAGCAAACAGGAAAAAGCAAACAAGTATTTCAATGTAAAGTTCCATAACAGTGCATAAAGTGGAATATAATCATCTGGCATTGTATACAGAAATGGTTCTAACTTTATGGGCTTTATTAAATACTTAAAAATACTCATCTCTTCTAATCCACACTTAAAAGCATAACACAAGAAAATATTTGATTAATTGGTATTTGTTGCTCATCTGAGTTGATATTGACAGTGTCTGCTTTATGATCTCAAAAAATTATTGAATTATTTTGAGCAACTCATCTGAGTGAATTGCTGAATCTGCAGGAAATTAAAGGCAATATTATACACTTGTCATTCTTTGGAGTTCTCAGAGAAACCGTGCAGGGGAAAAAGGATGGTCAAATCAGGTTATTCCTATGCTTTTCCTTTGTACTGTGTCAAAAGAGATGGAGCACCTTGGAAGGCTCCTGTAAGGAAGCATGTAGGTCATACCTGTCAGTAGGAAGCTCATCAAGCACTTGCTTTTGCTTGCTGCTCTCAGTATGTCTCCAGCAGGAATTTGCTGCCCTGGCTGCTCAGAGAGCAACACAGGTGCCTGGGAGCAATCAGAGCTTCTGCTGACACCACTGCTTGAGTGTAGGCAGGTGAACAGAAGAGTCTTAACAGGCAGTGGGATGGTTTTACCCCCAAGAAGTCAATGACGAATTTTACTATAATACTAAAATAAGTTCATTTCCTGACCCCCTTTTTCCTATGATAACATAAGCTGACATACCTGCAGATGGTCTGCAGGTCTGCAAAGGTGACCAGGGAAAAATGGCTTTCACAGTGGCAGAAGAAACAGCAGTCAGAATAATAACAGAAACCCCATGAGCTACTAAAGTCAGCCTCTATGATTGCACTGTGAGTAGAAAGGCACTCTGTTGAGAATATTATTTCAAATGATTCTCTGTTGAAGATCTACCTAAATAGAGCTGCTATCCCCAGGTTTGAAATATACAAACAAGTATACTTTATTGTGTGAGATCATAGAGCAGAGAGTATGTTTTCCTGGATACCCAGTGCTCAGTAAATCTGCCCTCAGAACTAGGAGGATGGGGAGGAGAAATAATGTGAAACTACAAATAATTCTGAAAGGAATATAAAGAACGAGTAACTCAAGTGATTGAGTCAGATATTTGACCCTCTCACAGAATACTCTCAGTGGAGTCTTTTTAAAATGACAGCACTTTACAGTGAGTCTACTGATTAGGAAAATGTTTTAGAAGTAAATCTTATTAAAGTTCTGCATAGCTTGGAAAGCAATTGATTTAAATTTGATAAATTTTTCTATGATGTAGGCATTGTATTACATGGTTATTGTACAGTAAAAATAATCTGCAGATGGCAGAGATCAACTCAAGCTGTAACAAGATTCAGCAAATCAGGGTAAACAGTAGTATAGTTGTAAAATAGCTTTGCCTAAGAGACTACAAACATCTATTTTACTATTTTTCTAGCAAAACATTATTTCTGTATCTGTATCTGTTCCTTGATAAAAAGAAGAAAGCTTGTGGAGCCTAAATCCTTACCTCAACTATTTATTGCCATGAATAATATGCCCTAGTGAGGCTACTTCACATGTACCTAGAGGTACCAGATTGAGGACAGAGTCTGGGCTAAGGCTATACTAGTGAGGAAATAAACTAGTATGCTTACTTGCATACCTGTCAGTTTAGCTGGAGTAATTATGTCACTGAATTCTATTGAAAAGCTAAAGAATGCAATTACAGTACCTTAAAACATGTCCTTTTTAACTTTCTTAACCGACTGTTGATGCTTCTGTCCAAATATCAGGGCATCTATGCTGTGGGGAACTTCTTACCAAGTGACGAGAATGTGTTTCACCCAAATTTTCACAGAGAACCTCTAAGGTCACTGACAGACCTCAGTCAAGATGCCAACAGAATCTTGCCAGGTAAAAATGGCAGCAGCAGCGATGGCATTGTCTCTCACCGTACAGAAAGTATCCTGAATAGAAACCACAGAGATTCAGGCTCTCTGACCAATCTCAAGAGAGCAAATGCTGATGTAGAAATAATAACACCACGAAGCCCAATGGGAAAGGAGAACATGGTTACTTTCAGCAACACTTTGCCAAGAGTCAACACACCATCCTTGGAAGATCCAGCAAGACGCAATGCAACAATACACGCATCAATGGATTCTGCCCGTTCCAAACAGCTGCTGTCCCAGTGGAAGAACAAGAATGAAAGTCGAAAGTTGTCCCTGCAAGTGATAGAGACTGAATCTGGCCAGTCACCACCAAGGGCTATCGAAATGAGGTCAAGCTCAGAACCCTCCAGAGTGGGTGTAAATGGTGATCATCATGGCCCAACTAGCCAATACCTGAAAATCCAACCTGGCAATGTTCCAGGTTGTAACAACTCAGGTCTTACTGGCGGGCCAAGGGTCTCTATTCAGTCCCGTCCTGGCTCATCCCAGCTAGTACACATTCCTGAAGAGACTCAGGAGAACGTGAACACATCACCCAAAACTAGTTCAGCTAGAGCTAAATGGCTGAAAGCTGCTGAGAAGAGTGTTGCATGCAGGAGCAATAGCCAGCCAAGAATCATGCAAGTAATAGCCATGTCTAAGCAGCAAGGAGTGCTTCAGGGCAGTCCAAAGAGTTCAGAGGGAAGCACAGTGACCTGTACAGGAGCCATCAGATACAAAACCTTGACAGACCATGAGCCAAGTAGCATTGTTAGAGTTGAGGCCCATCCAGAAAATAACAGACCTGTAATTCAGATGCCATCAGAAGGTGAAGGAAGTGGGTCTTGGAAATGGAAAGGTCCTGAAAAAGTCACTCTTCGTCAAACATATGAGCTAAATGATCTTAACAGAGACTCTGAGAGCTGTGACTCCTTAAAAGACAGTTATGGGTCAGGTGACAGGAAAAGAAGCAACATAGATAACACTGAGCATCACCATCATGGAATCACTACAATAAGAGTCACTCCGGTGGAGGGAAGTGAGATTGGCTCAGAGACTCTGTCCATTTCTTCTAGCCGGGACTCAACACTTCGAAGAAAAGGTAACATCATTTTAATCCCTGAGAGAGGGAGCAGTCCAGAGAACACCAGAAACATCTTCTATAAAGGCACATCCCCCACACGAGCGTACAAGGACTGACAGGAGACATATCAGCTGGTCCATGCCTCCACAAAGTAAACATGTCTTGACACAGGTTCTGCTCCCTTTATTTTGAGCTGACATTTACCTTTATGTGCCAAATTATTGACCAGCAGCCCTGCATTGCTGATGTGCAATGGGCACGAGCCTGTGAAAAGCATGTGGTGAGGGGAAAAGCACAATGCCAGAACTAATGTGAAACATTTTCATGCAACTTGTTTCTTCAGATTCAAAACATTTATCTGAGGGTGATGATGTCAATTAAAAGAACGGTCTTAAACACAGACACTGTATTTCCTGAATGTGCCAACTTTTTATTTTATATTTGTGTCCAAAATTGACTGACTTTTTCACAGCAAAGGCTGTATCAGTGGTATATATTCACCTTTGCAGAATTTGCACCAAATCTTTAATACAGAGTGGTGCTGATGATAACTTTACATGTTTTGAAAAATTGCATAATTATTAGACTCTGCAAACATGACATATTGATGTGCAGTTACTTTACAAGTAATATTGCTAATACTATGATGATGCTGGCTGCATTCATTTAGCGTAGGAAATATTTACAGCTTTGTTATAGTGGATCTGTCACATTCAAAGGTTGCAAAGGTTTTGTGTAGTTCTTTAAGATGTCTACTGCAACAAAAAATGTGTGGGTGACTTTCCATTAGAATGGAATTACTATCTATTTTGAATAGTTTTGCTGCTACTGCTCAACTTTTGTTTAAGAACAGGTGCTACTAATGAAGAGGCTGCTTCTTAGTGGGCTAACTTGTAGAATTGTTTTAAATTACATTTTTAAGGGGTCTTATCAAGTACTACAAGTGATTCAGATTTTACATTTTTAAACTTCTTATTCTGTCCTTCAGCAACCCTTCCATTTTTCTATTAGTTTTTAAACAGATAGTGCAGGACACCAATAACTGCAAGATGTGCAAACGTGAAAGGCGAGCCATGAGTAAATAAAAATAGATGGCAACTTTTCCTGACCAGCTTCCAAGGAGTCAGGAATTAATATCATAGCTCACACTTAGAAGCAGTCATCCACCTCACTTGCTTAGTATGCCACAAGAACAATCACAAGTTTCACCCCAATCACCATCACACAGGGGATTTGTGCTTCGCGTTAAAGAATGGAATGCCTTGGTATTGCAGAACCACTGAACAAGTGTTGCATTGTGCCACTACTACAGTTCATGTCCTTTGAGACACCCTCCAGAGCCTTCTTAAGCATGGTATTTTTCCTACCACTGCCACTTAAGAATATAAAAGGTCTCTTCACCTGAGAAAACATAAATTATTTTAGTAAACTGAGCTTTGGATATAATGAAAAAACTTGCCTGCTAAAAATCTCCATTGCCAAAAATTGTCGAAAGGATAATCTCTGAAGGGAATAAGCTTGGCATGTCCCAGAATGGGCCTGCTAGAAGAAATGCCTCATTTCATTTGGCTCTGACTTAAACCCTGAAGGAAGCCAGGGGCAGTGCTCACCCACTGCAGCTCTTCATTCTCTCCTAATTCTACCTGAAAGAGAGCTACTCTCAGACACCTGGCAGCTCCCCTGCTAGCAGGGGAAGGGAATGGCTTAGCAGTCCTCTCACTGAAGAAGATCAGGTCTGTTCTCTGGCTTCGTGAGAGAAGTGTTTTGGTCTAAGGCCTCTTCTCATTTAGGGCATCAGAGAACAAGATACATTCTCTATAGTCAGAACCTGTCTACAGACCCTACCCCACAGAACTCTAAGGAAATGCCCACCCTACCCCAGGCAAGTAGGAGGTAGAAAGAAGAATCATCCTGTTCAAGAAGATAAACAGCATAACACAAACATAGACCAAAAAAAACCAAAAAAAAAAAACCCCAACATAAAACCAAACAACAAAACAAAAACCCAAAAAAAGACCTCCAAACCAAAACAAAATCCTAAACCCAACCCCAAACCTAAGTAATTTCACAAGTATGAGGATGGTGTTTGTGAGTCAATGGAAAGCTTTATGTGTACTTCCCAGTTTTACAGGTGCTCCAGGCTTAGCTGTATGCTTGCTGTCAAGCCAACTGTGCCAAGCTATGCTTCCCTCACCTGCCCATCACCCAGTGCTGTGGAAGAGTGTCAGTCCTTAAGGAAATCACCACACTCTTTCTGTTATTGATACAAGATGACCCCATCACACTTAGGATGATTGGGACAAATTATTCTGCAGGTTGCATGTAAGAAGCTACCCAGTAGGGTTGCAGCATATTGTGTATGTTAAAGGCACTGTATGTTGAAGATACACTTTAAGGCACATCAGCTGGGAAAAATAATCATAGATACCAGGAGAAAAAGAAAAAAAAAAGTAATTTTTTTAGAAATAGGTTCTCAGATGCTAGTATTTACAAGTCAGGATTTGTTTTTTTCTTTTCAAGAGGATGTATCTTTAGTCCTTGGTATTTAATATGAAATTTTGTACAAGATTCCTAGGAATTAAAAACACTTGGACTGTCATGGACAAAACCCTTTGGCTTTAGTTTAGTCTAGATACAGGGTAAAGGAGGTAGGATTAGCTTTAAAGGAAAGGGTGAGACACAAACACTGTTGGCCTATCAGTGCAGGGAAATAAGATGCAATCATTTGTTAGTTTGTAAGTGCAGGGGAAAAGAACATAAGTAGATGAACCTGGAAATAAAGGAAAATTGAAATGGAGAATAATGGCAATAAAGCAAAGATTAGAAAACGGTCCCTCTGGCAATTTAGCTGTTTTGGAAACAGCAGGATTCCTGGTGGGAGTGTTTGTTCTTTATTCCTTGGTTTTAGTCAGATATATATTGGCATATATGTTGCTTTTATTACTCTAAAACTTACTGCACTATTTCAAGTGCAGTGTGATATTTTTCCTAAAGTTTCCTATTTCTTAAGAAAAGATTTTAAAGCTCTTGTGTAATCATTGAAATTATGTTCTATACATAAATATTGATATATTCTTTTTTACTCAAAGTGCCAAAGGCTACTGTTTTTAATAATGGCTTATCAAATTATATTACGTTAGAGAGCAGAAATGTAATAATATATACATTGGAACTCAGACCTCTGCATGTATATTTGATAAGGAGCCTTTTGTAAAATTACTCTTTGTTTACATTCCACTGGTACCTTAATTTAAAATTAATCAAATAAATCGACAGGTGACATCTTCTTAGTGTTCTGATTTTCTTACTTGCTAACAGGCACGATTTTCTTTGTTAGGCTGTGCTTTATTGAGAAAAGAAAATACTTAAAAATAAAATATGTTTTTAAATGAGAATTCTCTATATAAAGTATTGTGTTTAATAAAATGTTATGCCATGTTTTCAAATGGAAAATAATTTGTAAATTGCTATAAATGTATTTTGTTAAATAAGTACAGATCAATGCTACTGTGTGAGTTTATTGTGCTAACATCATGAAATAAAGATAAAATTCTTCATTGATGCTTGTTTATCTCTGTGGTGAAGCAGAGTCTCACTCCCCCCAAATGAATTAATTAACTTTTCATTAGGTATCTCATGATGTGTAAAAGTGGTCATTAGTGAGAAACCTTGAGACCTTGCACAGTGGTAAGAATTTATAAGAAACAGTGTCCAAACAATCTTTTCTCTAACCTAAAAACATTTTACAAAAAAAACTCCAAGTGAATTGGGATCTTCAAGCCATGTGAGGATGTGCCTGCTCAATCATTCTGCAGCACCTGTTGCATTGCTAAGCCCCTAATGCCCCTAAGCCACCTTGCTAGTTTTGGGTTGAGCTGCCAGACATGGTGAGGCCAGCCTTGGATTTGTGAATGAGAACAGGGCAGATGTCAGAGGCAAACCTGAGAGGACAGGCTCTCCTCAGTGGAAGAAGTTAGGATGCAGGAGTCAGCAGGTGTCATACACCCTTAGCTGGCAACAATGAAAGCACACTCTGACAAGCAGTCTTACCTAGAAGGCACACAAGGTAGTGTGGTAAGCACACAGCAAAGACTGTCTGCACGCCTGTCTTGAGACACCCTGAAACAGCAATAGCAGGGCCCAGGTGCCTGGGGTGGAAGACACAGCTGGAGCAGAGACATGCACTGACAATGCCAATGGCCTAATTAAGGACCACAGCGAGTAGCATGCAATGCATGGCAGTGCAGCAAACTGACTCTGAGAAGCTTTCCCAAGTGAGCCTGGGCCTTTGTGCAAGTTGAAGATGCTATACAAAAGGGAAGAGTAAGCAGCACTGAAAGAATAAAATCATATTTTTTTAATTTGCATGTGATTTTTATCAAGCAGTGTAGGCAGCTAATTAGTACAATCAGTGCTTTCTTAATTCCTCTTCAGTTATTCTTCAAATAAATGAAGACTGGGACACTGTAACACAATTAATTTCCTGCATATTAAGACACAAAATGTGCCCAGTTTACGAAGTCCTGAGCTCTTGTCATTGAGAAGAGTGAGGGACCAAAGGAACTGGTGAGAGTATGTATATCTTAACCTGTGAAGTGATACAGAAACTACATGGATACTCTATCATATTCAAGATCAAAATTTTGGAAGATTACAACAAGAGTAGCTAATCTAGCACTTGACATGCAGCTAACACAACCAAAATACTTCAGAACCTCTGAAGGAGCATATCACCAGTGAAGCTCACTGAGTGGAGTTTCAGCAAGGCTGGTGAGTTGGACAGCATCATCTGTATGCCATAAAGCCATGTTAGACTGCATAAACAGTCTGTTGTTATAAAGGAAAACGTGTAGAGAGACACAGCAAGAGATCTGCTGCTATAGAAACAGAAGTAGCTGCTAGATGTGCTGCATCATTGCTACACTGAGGAAAAACCATGGATCAGCAGTATACCACAGACTGCATCTAACTTGCTTTGTTCAATCTGATTTAAAACCTGAAACAGATAAATGATGATCAGTTATTTTTATAACATAATGTAGCTGCACAGGCTTAGTATAGTTTCTATCAGGACTTAATGATGAATGGAAAACTGGAGATGAAAAACTGAAAAATTAAGGAATAAATATAATTCAGAAGCTTTAATGTGATGTTCATAGTGCTTTGCATTCTCAGAAAAAGGAAAAAAGCTATAGCGCCTGATCATTCATTTCTTATCCAGACTTTGCTCCTACAGCAGTTAAAGAGTGCTTTACTTTTGCAGTGTTTGTTCCTATTTGCTAACAAATGAAGCTGAAAGTCCATATTCCTAATCCATCTCTCCTATTCCAGTTCATGATATTTTCTTTTTCATAAGGAATCCAACTGCCAGAACCATCCACTACAAGAGTGCCCATTCCATCTTCTATTACACCCAGTCTTGCTCCAGCCTTGTACAGACTTAACCAGCCTGTTTCACCTACAGTGCAACTGCTTTATGTGGAATCAGTGAACATTTTTAACAAATAAAAATAAGCTGCTGTCTAAATCACTGCAGAAACAGGATTTTAAAGTTTACTTTTAGAAAAACGTATAATGACAACAGGTGAAATGTGTTTCTCTGTAGTCAGTATCTCATTATTCATAATTCTCTTGAAAAGTGCGAATTTATTTCTGTTTTTAAATTATAGCAACATGGAGCTTTGGATTATCCAAAGAGAGTTTAGCACTGATAAACAGCTGATAAATTGAATTCTGAGTCCACCTGATTCTCACTTCTTAAATGGGACTACATAAAACAAGGTAGTTGTATAATAAATTACAGGCAGAGATATAATATCTGTTATGTGTATTACATTTAGGGCACAAGGATGACATTCAGTAGATGCCATAATCTCCTGCAACTGTATTAATCTTTAGTGAGTGCTGCCAGTTCCTGGTTGAATGGTGATGTTATAATCTAAATAGGAAAAAAAAATTGTATGTTGGAAATGTATTCAGATTTTCTCTCTTCCGTGAGACAAAAATAAAGTGCTCCATTTAAATGCACTCCTACATGGTTTTCACGGCATAATGGTGCTCTGTGGCAGCAGCTTGCACAGTAATGCTGCTTTCTACTAAAAAGTATGAATTGACCTTATGCAAACTGCAGTAATTGTATCCTGCATTAATGAAAAAATCCTTCCTTTTTCCAGAAGAGGAAATTCAATTGAATTGAGGTACTGTGAATCCAGAAATTCAGATATTTGCAATATTTATATGTCTCTGGTGCCAATACCATAGAGGAACCTATGAAAGCAGAAGCTTCTGGATATGAACGTCACAGATCTCTCACTTAAGCAATAAAATGCTGAAAGTGCTTTCTGTCTTTTTAGCATATACTTTCCAAATATGTATTTTTAGAAGTTTCACTGAGCATCTAGTTGATTATGTTGTCCCTACTAAATACAAAGTTCAAATCTATGTCCTCTACTACCAAGTGCCTGAAAGAAGTCTTAAGAAAAAAACACTTCCATTCAGATTGGCCTTGTTTTAACTCCTTGAGAGTTCTTAGTATATATCAGAGTAACGAGTGCTTACTAAGAAGATGAGACAAAAGGACAGAAGATTTGCATATTGTTTCTTTTCAAACTGGGATGTACATCACCTTAAAAAAAATTAAAATTTAGTAGTTCTTGGGATACTGAAGAGTCAGTTACAATAAACAAGATCCTTTAGTGTTGCCATCTTATTGCAAAGGTTCCATATCTTCTCAGTGATTTCTCATGTGCAGCACCTCACAGCACTGACTCCTTCTTCTCAGCACAACCAACAAACTCCAACTCTCCTTTCAACCACCTAACCCACTCTTTTGTAGCACTCGTCCTCTTATTGGACACAGCTGTGGCCTGTTAAGGGCAGGCCTGTTCCTAATCTTTGGTGATTAGTACAGCTGCAACTCCTCAGGTGTGTGATTCCCTTCTGCACTATATTTTCTTAAATTCTGTCCCTCCACACTTTAGCTGTCATAGTGAATGTAAAAAATTTCTGGAACTCTGTGTGTTAGCTACCATAATCACTCAGTCTTTTCAGCATCTGAAGTCCACTGGAACCAAATCAATCTTGAAGAAATGTAAACTGTCAAGATTAAATAACCTTGTATGTTTCAAAACTAGCAGGAAATCTTCTAGCTGTTGCTACAACTTACAGCTCTGCCCAGATAAGCAATTATAATGTCAAAATATGGCTTACACATGGACACATTGATAGGCAGATTAAATTAATTTCTAAACAATTTTTAAAAATAGAAAGAAATATTCCCTTGAATTTGCCAGAATTACTTGATAACTGCCAGTAATAAACCCATTGCACTATCTGTATTATGATTGTGTAGAATTCTTGTTGTGGAATGTGGATTCAAATTGGCTGAGTGCAGCCCTGTCTGTCCTTGGTCCAGCATAAGTAGCCTGTGTGAGGCTTTGGGTTTTGAAAATTGTTAGCAGTAAGAGGCTGGGAAATGATAAAGCTGGAGGAGTAGGAGCAGCAGGGTCAGTGATTCACCAGCATGGACAAGAATATGGACAGCATATGAACAAGAGGGGAAGACAATGAGTTATGGTACTGTGTATGCTTCCAATTCCCACACCATCACACTTAGCATGCAAAACAGGAATGTCTTCCAAAATAGATCAAATAATCAGCAATAACAAAGCCATCAAATTAAGCAGTGGCTAATTATTAACCCACACCAACAAACAAAAGCAGCAGCATTTCACCTCTCCCCTTAAAATTCAAAGCTGTAAAATGAGAAATGTTCTAGCTGGAACCTCACAAATGTCCTAACCCTATTTCTCACCAATCTGTCTTTCCTGCCTATCAAATTCAATTGACTGACAGGCAATTTTTTTGAGCCTTTGGACTATGCAACCTCCAGTAATTCCTCTTTTAAAAAGCCTTTCACTCCTGCTCACTGCAAGAGGTGAAAAAATGTGTCTGTGTGAAGAAAACAAGCAAATTTGGCAGAAAGGAATCCATCAACTGCCATTAGCATTACCCTTAGGTATGGCAGCTGGGATGAGCCAATGGCCATAACTGGCAACTTTGTCATTATTTTACCTCATCTCTCAAGAGATAGTGATGAGATCTTATTGGCCCAATTAACATCTAAGTCCTGTCAGACTATTTTAGATCAGATTGTCAAGACTGTTTGGACAGATGAAGATACAGAGCTAAAAATACTGAGAATGACACACTTTATGACATGAATTGGCCATTCTTTTAAGGAAGAGAAGGATTACTTCTCTCTCTCCTTTTCCCTAGCAACCATGAAAATTTTGGGTTCTTTTTCATTTCTAGAAGAGCCCTGATTTCAGGATTGCCAGAAAATAGAGGCATCTGCTTGTAGCCAAGGCATCTTCTGAATAGCACAGGACATTCAGATAAAGCTTTTTAGACCCTTTGTCTTATTATGGAAATTATTTCAGCTAAAAGAGAATTACAAAGCCTGAGGTATGGGAAGATTTTCATCACTCCATGAAAAGCTCATATTATAATCCATCCCTGGGAGAGAACTTGCTTGACAAATACTATAAATGGGAGCCTCTATAAGAGGATATATAATTATTTATCTGCGGATAAATTCTCACAGATCATCTTTCCTATGCAGCTTGAGTAAAAGACATAATCAGGAAGTCCTTGATCTGTTAATGGGCTAATAGCACTCTAAATCCAAACTACCACGAAAAACACTGACAGTTTTAAAATACTATTTTACTTCTTTTTCTTTTCCAGTGAAGTAGTATCACTGAACTCTATGCATCATATTGATATTGCACTGAGGGTGTTGTAGTTTGTTTGTGTGGTTTTAATAATTTTTCACTCAATTTTTAGCAGAGTTATTTTCATTCCCACTAAATTCAGTCTAAATTCTCAAGCAATGCTTTATGTCAAGGTGGTTGGCCAGTGTCTCAGGATTAAGAGGAATAAACATTGGTTACTTAAATGAGTATACAAAATTTCTTATCAACTGCTACATTTGTTCTTTAAGTCAGAGTCATTTTGTGTCAAAAGGACAAGCAAGAAATATTGAAGGAAAAAGGAAAAAAGAACCCTGAAACCTGCAACTATAATCCCATTATACAATCATTGCTGGAGACTCCAAACCAAGAATGTCAGCCAGTCACATTCCTAACAGAGATTGAAGAAATTTCTAGGCAAGGCACTTGGGTGACTATACAAGTACATGTCATTAAACAGAACCTAGAAGTGGAAACAGATACAATCTCCACAGCTTCTTTACTTCTGTCCAGATAATTTGCAGAGAGAGGAGGTGACTAGTGCTGAAGAGGAATGAGAGAAGTATTCCTCCTTTTCAGCCAGACCAATTATTTTATAATCACTGTGCTGCTGAGAGTTTGGGGCCTGCTGTGGTTGTAGATCTGAAAAATCAGAATAACACATCTCTAGTGCAGAAAGGGGTAATGATTTTCAAAAGATTTAAAAATGCATGAATGTCTAACAATCTGCATCCTGAAAATCTTCCATGGAATCCATGGGGGGAGGTAGCTGCAAAGTGATAAAAATTTTAACCATATAAGAGGGTCACATTTTTTTTATATTTATAGACATTTTGTGGAACAGACTAGGGTTTAGGGGCTTTACCATTTTGCCATGAAATGAAACATATAAAATAAAATTAAAATGAACCCTCCATGACAGATCTCTGAAGCATAATGATGCTAAAAATAAAATGTTACCAGGGAAACTGAATGGAGTTGAAATTAGTGATACGGCCTGATCTAAAGCCACTGAAATAAAATGAGAACAGGACCAAATTACACTGAAGAAAATAAATCAAAAATAAAACAGTCCTTCAACAGCAAAAGCTTTACTCTGATATTCTCTCTGGTTAAACCAAAACCAATATAAGACTCCTAGAATGGTTTTTTCAATGGTCTGATTGTCCTCATGCAAGGCTCTGCATGTGTGTGTGTGTGCAAAACAACTGAGCACCAGCAGCCTAATAGGAGTCTGCAGCCTGCACTGCAATGATTCCTTCCTCAGCATAAGAGCTCGTAACTTGAGTCAGCTTTACATAACTAAAACGTCATTTGTTCTATCACATCAGCAACTCTTCCAACTTATGTTTTTAAACTCTTACAAGAGAAAGTTAAAAGGTGGAAAATTATTCAAGATACATTTCATTAAGAGTCTAGATACTCTAATTTCAGTAGACATACGCATTTGTAAGGAGCATAGAGTCACCTACCACTCCAAACTTCTCTATTTCTTAAAATGTTAGCCTACTGCTATGAAATGGCCAAATAGCTATTTTCAGACAGAAGACATTACTTCAGGACTAAACTATTTAGAGAGAAGTACAATGACTCCAGACTTGACATCTCCATCCTACATTTGTTAATTTTATCACCAAACTTGAGTTTATTTCCTCACTTCACCCACAACTTCACAGTGGTATTGGTATAATATATCTCTGCCACAATATCCATTCTTACCCAGTGATGCCAGGAAGGCTCCCTGTTTGTATTATTGCTCCTCAGCTAAAAAATCTTAATCATTACCTCCTCCTTCAAAAGAGCAAAAGATTAATTCTCACCAAAGCAACTACCTGGCAGCTGAGCATTATTTTATCTAAAATACTACTAATGGGTTTTTTTTCTGAAATGGGACAATCTCACAAAATAAATGATAATCAGTGATTTTTAATGGCTATTCATTTTACTCATTTTTGGTTCTTGGTTCAGATTTCAGCTGATCAACATAGGTCCACCACACTACCTTTCTTTCAAATGACTTCTGTCCTTTTAGTTATATGCTGAAGCCAAAGAAAGAGTGGCCTTGATGGCAGACACCAAGGTCTGCCATTGTCACAAGGAAAGTTAATATGCCATCTTCACTTCAAGGCATATTAAAAAAGAAAATGCACACCTTTGCTTTTGATGGTTTTTGACATGTAAATGAGTATAGCAGTGACACTTCTATGTTTTATTTATAAGACATAAACAGAATTAATCTTGAGAGTTATTCTGAAGCATTTTGTTGAAGTAGGCGGTCTACTATCATGCTGTAGAGCATAGAATAGCAACATTTACCTTAAAAAGTTCACTTGGAATGGCATCAGGACTAAAATAGCAAACCTCTGGCTCGAATGATTCCAGTAACAGCTCATTCGTTGCTTCAGTATGAACTGAGTTAATTTCTCTAGTAAAAACTTCTTAGAAGAACAATGGTCAGAGAAGAAGAATTGATTCAAAATACATACATTCCCAGTTGTAGTTTAGAGTTCACGTTTGCTATCTTTCTTGTTACTCATTTATTATTATTATTTTTAGGTATTATTTTATATATATAATCTCCATTATTTCAAACCTGAGCTCAGTTTAAATGATGTTCAAGCATCTTGCAGACTTTTACTACCCTAAATGCAAGTGCAGCTGCTGAATATGTCAACGAAGCCAAATGGTAGCAGCTGTCCAGATTCCACTCTGGAATGGTGACTTATCAGAAAAAGGAGAAAATCCCATGATACCCAGGTTTTATTCTCCAAATGGTTTTTTAAAATCCTACAGTGCAGTATAGTGGCAAAAGAGGGCTTACTGAAGCTGATAAAAGCAGATTTCTGGCTGAGATCAAAGCAGAAGTACAGTCAGAGTTGGAGTAGCTTTGACTCTGCCAAGGAGCTCACCTGATGATGAAAATATCTCTTGTATTTTCACAAAATCTGAGGAAAAAGAGCTGATTTCTAAATCAGACTGGACAGTTTGAGAAAGGCATTGGTTTCTCACTGAAAAATGCTTTCTAGGCAGCACTGTAGCAGCAACCTGGCTGGTGGCAGGACAGACAGATGGCTGCACATCCACCTGCAAACTGAAATAATTGTATCACCAAGGATTTCTGAGTCACAAACAACAGCACAACACAAAAACAGCAAATAAAATGTACCCTCCTACAATTGTACCAACATTTTTTTCTGGATGCTTTGATTGCAATGTAAGCCTGGCAACAAAGCACCCCCAGTGATTGTGATTACCAGCTGGCTATTACCAGAGACAGACACAACTCAGCATTCCTGTAAATCCAGGACTCACCACCACTCCTCAGCATTCTCAGTCTTGTAACTCAGTAAAACAATGCCTATGAAACTCTTTTCTTTGCCATCAGCTATGGCTGGTACATTCCACACACATCTAATGTATCATATTCAGATTCCCTGACATCCCTCAAGTTCTTTGATAATAATTTAGTTTAAATAATCCTGTGTGCTTGTGTATCTTGTAATCAGGACTGACTGGAGCTTCAAAGGGAAAATAAAAAGTGCTACAAGAATCAGTACTAGAATGGCTTGATGGAGAAAAATATTTCAGGATATGGAAGACCAAGAAGAAATATCAATACAATGATGTAAGAAAAATCTCAATTGCTCGACATTTCATGGTTCAGAGGGCTCTCAAACAACACCTTTGCGGCCTGTTGCAAACTGGGTTTAGTGCAGCCATGTTAAAGGACTGGGACTACCTAAACCAGATACTTTAACAAGTATCTGATTTGAATTCTCACAAAAACATTTACTCTGCAAATTTCTTACATTTTTTAAGCAATTTATTATCATCTAGAATTTGGTCACGGATAAAACCTTTCTTCTTCAAAGCATACAGCTCTGCTGCTCATCCATTCTTGCTATTCTCTTCTAAGAAAACTGCAGCTCCCACTATGAATACATTAAGGCTTCATAAAACAGCTGTCCTTAAATGTCTCATCACACCTCTCCATAGACAAGTATGGCATAAAGCCATATTTCTGGTTTTGTTCTTCACATCCATGTCAGTTCCAGATTCACAAATGCCTACAGACATTTTTTGATAAATCTGATGAATCTTGTTACTCTTGCAATAACTTCCACTTCCAAGTGCCATTGCAAGGCACCCAAAAGAGAAAAACTAGGAAAAGTAGCAAAGCAGACATTATATTTCTGCTTGTTTTCCAATGGCTAAAAATGCAGACTCCTTTAGCTTTGCATCAAAATATTAATGTTAGCTTCCCTTTTATACTTCCAGATGAGACCTTGTTTACAGATTCCCCTGCAGAAAGCCTCTAAAAGGCAAGTTGGGAAGCACAAAACACTGAAAGACTGACTTTTATGACTCATTTGAAGCAGCAACACAATGTTAAAAGAAGCTGAGTGCCTGAAAAATTAAAGATTTATAAGAAAATTACCTCCACCAGTTACTGTTTAAAAGGCAAAGAGTGATCAAAGCATAAACTAGATTAAAAGCAAATATAATCTGTGAATTTCTATAATTGCTAACATAAAACTTATACATACTGAAGAAACAGAGCAAGTGTTGCTACAAAAACAAAACAAATCTTTCTAAATCTTGTCTAGTATTTCCCTATTAGGGAATTTTTTCCAAATTTGATAGATTTTACAGGAATCCATTCAGTTCTATTAGGAAAACATTAATGTGCCTGAAAATATCAAAGAGAAACTATCCTAATCACAAATTTATAGCACATGTCACTTGTTCCAAACATCCTTCTAAAATAAACCAACTAATAACTTCATTGTTCATTACAATGTTTCAACAAAACTACACTTAATAACAGAGAATAACACAGACTGCACTGTGGGGGAATGCATGTGAATTCACCATCAGGAGGATGTGGTGCATGCCCACCACAGGCCTTATCCCAACCACAATGTAGGACAACCTACAGATTCAGCTATAACCTTTCTAATGAACATTCCCAATGAAGTAAACCTAGAAATAAGGGGAGGGGACAGAAAAGGAAAATGGGGTTTGGGGGTTACCCATAGATCCTTAAAATTGGATGGAAGGTAGGGAAGGTAATGAACACAAAATCCTCCAGTTTGCTGCTCAGATCCAGTACTTAGACTGCTAAAAGCAGGAATTTCCAAATGTATTTGCAGCAACCCTGTAGGCCTATATCTTTGTATAAAGAAAAGGAAACAAACAAAACAAACAAACAAAAAAAGGGTTACAAAGAGAACATACAAAGATACGCTGATTTAATGTCCTTACAGAAGTAACCTTCTAGTAACCTTCTACCTTGTTCTAGCTGACATAATCACTATTAGCTATTGTCACTGCAGAATACTGATTTAATGTGGGATAACATGTCCTGCACCAATGTTATTTATGACCTCCTTCTTCCTTTTAATTTTTTGAAGATGTTTCAGAATTGATGGCACATGGAAACAATTTAATGAGACACTTAGAATTTTCATCATAGGTTTGTACCTTAAAGTCACATCTGTCATAGGATTAATTTCTGCTGTTATAACTATAAAACTCAACATTTATCATCTTTTAACTGATCTTAGTTATGATTAAAATGGTTTCAAACTGTAATTAGATAACGATAAAAATACTTTATGTGTTTTCACAATAGATTGATTGAAATCACATTTGCTTTGTTCTCCACATAGCAGAAAAACCAAAGTAAGACATCAGTCACATACAACTGCTGAAAAGGTTTCTGTCCTGGACTTTTACTTTTCTGTCCATCTATTCCATCTTCATGGCCACTAGGTTCATATCCTAACACCTTGCTTATGCTGGTAATGCTGATTACAAGAGCCAGAACCATTATTTCCAGAACACTGTTTTCAGATTGGTTGTCATTCAAGACAAGGAACCAGCCATGATTTAGACTTCCCACTTCCTAGCAAAATATTCCCACACCATAATGTGAGAATAAAGAATTCTGTCTCTTTCTCTTCAGTATATTACATTTCTTCTAGCTTTCCAACAGTTAATGTCACACTCAATTCACTCAAAACTTCAGAAAACACTATTCTAAACACTTTTCTTTTGCAAAATATTTAATAAATTTTAACTCATGCTGGTCACCTACATTATGTATTACAAAAAACTCCCAAGACAACAATTTTAATATATTGCAGGTGGGGAAGAGATGGGGAGGTTCACCGAAGAATTTTTTTATCATTTTCTTGGGGTAATTTCTTGTGTTCCTCCTTTACAGTTAGAATAACACGTATTCTGTTTAGTTCTAAATAAAACATGCAGTAAGGTGAGATATTTCTTTGGCAGACCAGACGGCTAATTTATGCATGAAATGCAATTTATAAAGCTGTTTAAGCACTTCCAGAAGCTCGCATAGATTCCATAATATGGAACTCTCAACCATGAAGGACAGGCTAGGGCCCACATACAGGTATAAACAGGATACTGTGAAATGATATACGGAGGTAGTCAGGCATAAACCAGAAAACGATTCATAGATAGAATTTTCTTCCATCAGTAGTAAAACTCTGAGTAGCTTCAGTTAAAGCAGCATGTCTGGAAAATCAGAACCAGAAGAGTATTGCACATCATTTAGACACATCTCCCTGCTGATTTTTGCCTTGCAAAATGAAAGTGCAGGTCTGATTTGAGCATTTTGCTGTAGTCTCTTGTCCACTCTCCTTTGTCAGAGCATGAGAGTTAATCACATGTGGTCATTAATCTACAGCATGTCACCTAAAATTAAGAATTTGCACAGTTGACAAGAAACCATAGTGCCCAAGATGTAGGTTCTGATAACCAACATTCAGCTGTAAGGCGATTTACATTTAAAAAAAATCCAATTATAACTTTCTATGCTCCGTGTATTGCCAAAATGAGGAAGTAATAATAATTACAATACACAGACTCTAAACAGCTATGAAAGTGTTTCTACTTTTTCCTACACTTTGTACAGGTCCTTTCACTGGCTTTTGTGGCTTTCACAAAAGCCACCAACTGTCACTAACACAGATTTTGTATAAAATTTTCACAAATGACTGCAAAAATTACATGTTAGAAAACCAGATACAAAGTCTGTGGGAACATCAAAACTTTCAGTACTTTGATTTCCTCTCCAAAAATTAGCATTCAAAATTGTGTCCAGTACTTTGTGCATGCAGTTTAGTACCCTGTCATATGAAACCTGAGCTTTGCTGATAGAGATCTTTAATACCTTCTCTTCAGCCTTCCACTGTAGGAGCTCACTTACAACTGCAGTCTTTCCTGCAAACAATAATCTAAAAGCACAAGGCTGACAGTTCGGTAAGAGTAGGTGCCTGTCAGGCAATGACAGATAGTCATCCATCCACCCATCTATAATGACAGAGCCTAAAATTACTATTTTTTAAAATCATTTGGTGTTGTAAAAATGTCTTACAGAGAAGGAAACATAATTTTAAGAAACCGTTAATGTTTAGAGCCAATTAAAACAGAATTCTTTACAGTACACAACTTTTCTCAAATTCATTTGAAAAGCCAGAACTCCAAGAAAACAGACATTTTCTCTTCTGCTTTTGTGAGCTTGAAATGTGTTTTTTCTCCTCCATAACCACAGGAGTGATCAGACCTAAAGTAATATTTTATGAGGTTGGCCTGTCTAAAGAACCTTGATTCTTTCCATCAAAGTCACTGTGAAAAGGTACATGTAATTAACAGCCAAGCTATTCAACATTAACATTAAGCTACAGTGGTTTTGCTCTGATTCTTTGCCCATAAAAGAACTAAGAGAAGGCCTCCAGCATGAGCCAAAGGGCACAAGATCATCCTTATGAAATAAAAATATTTCTAAACTAAGGTGTGCTGTCTTCAGTCTAGTTGTCACAGACAAAGTATCTGATCCTAAAATATAATTGTGTTTGGGATGTATAACACTCTCGTTAAAACAATGGATGTAGCAACTCCAAAATTCTCTCTGTGAAGGGAATAAAAATTCTGATTGTGATTTTAATAACATTTCTTTTTAGAAGAAGTAGGAGCATTAACAGAATGAATAAGATAAGCCCAGTCTTAGGAGCAAGGTTGAAGAGGAGAGTACTTGGGCACTTAAAAGCCAAGGTTTTAATCTCAGTTCTCTAGGAAAAAAATACTGCCCTAAAAAGCCACCAATCTTTCAATGATTTCACTTGCCACTGCTATCTTTCAACAGTTTCACCAGCTATATATGTAAAGAATGTTATAAGTAATATAAGTAAAAAGTGGAGAGGGCAATTTAGATATATCAGAAAGATGAAAATCCACAACATTTAGGCCAGCTAAAAGTCCTGAACCCTTATTTTTCATTAGCAGATACATCTAATACATACTAGGATCCATAAGCTAATACAGAATGCTGATTTTGATCAGAATAAAAGAAAAACCATTACTATATTTTAGTCTATAATTAAAAATAAAATTTGAGGCTTCTGCAAATACTAGCAAATGCTCTGTGTGCGTGTGTGTGGGTGTGGGTGTGGGTGTATATTACCCTTGATGCCTTAAGTCAGGAATAAATGCACATTTAAACTAACCATAAATGGGATTGTAGCAATGACACTCCTATTTCAGTGTAATATCTTGCCATAAGATGGCCATGATTATACTACACTTCTCTGTGTGGTAGAATGATAATATTCTTTTACATTTCAGTATCACTGATGCTGTTTTAATACTGATACAACTTTGTACCAAAGCTCTGATAACATAGTTAAATATCTGGAAGTGGGCTTCTAAGCTGAGTCTAGTTTCCCAGCAAAGAACACTCTCCACATTTTCAGATCCAGGTTTTTGTCTGTGAGGCCAAAATTGTAAAGCACAAATGCCACACAGACACCCAACCTCTATTTAAATATCCAGCTTGGATTCATGGTGCAACTAAAGGTATTACATTTTAGCTACCAATTCTCATGAAGCATAATTTAATTTTCAAGAGCACTGGTTGCTTACATCTTCTATTGAATTTTATGAAAGCATTGAATAATACTTAGTTATTTTTTAGATACCTGAATTTGCATTAATTTCAATAATAAAGAACATCAGCTAAGAACAACAAAAAAAGGATTATATAGTTGGGAAAGATCAAACAAAGAAAGATTAGAATTATTTTACAAGATTTAAGTATTACAGCACCTTTCTAGCGCTTAGCAAATGCACAATGATTCTAATTCCCTGCTCAAGGAACCACATAGCCTAAAGTCATGGCAGATTTGCTTTTCACAGTCGGCTGTCCCAACAAGTTCTGATGAATTAGAAAATCTCTCTGTGCTGTTTCTTAGAAGAAGGTACCTATGGAGCAGCTGTGAGGGTCCAGGGAACTGGGACTGAGAGATTTATGCTAATAAAAATTCACTTTAATCTTTAACACCCTTAAGTGAGGATTTACATGAAATCCTCTCCTTAATGTTCTAATTCTAAGCCAGGAGGAACAATTTCTGATCCATGGTGTCCATGACACAAATTTAATCCACTTAGAGATCAGGATTCATCTCACCTACAAAACATTAACCATGTTATGGTGTGAAACAGCAAAACTTTCATTAAACAGCATTCTTTGGCAGAAAATTTGACATCAGTCTGTCTGTCTGGGATCCTTTAAGGTCTTATACTAGTTTAGTCTATTTTGAAGATACCCTATTGAAAATACAGCCAATGGAGCCTGATGAATTGCTGATCTAGAATAACTTCTGTTATTCCACAAAGACAAAAAAGCACTTGAAGAAATTCTCTCCTTGTCACAACCAATGCAGCATTAGCATGGCATAGTGCCTAAGGGAGCTGTGAGAAATGAGTCTGGAGGAGACTGCCAGAACTCAGCATTGCCACATAAACTGAGCACTGAACCTCAGAAACATAAAAAATTTCTGAAGCAGAACACATTTGGTATATTTGTCGCTTTCTTGTCCTACTTCACACAACCAATCCCCTATAAAATGTTTAAGAGCTCAAGTCAATGCCTAAGCAAGAGTCGGAAGCTTCACTTTTCTTAGAAGTACCATAATTTGAAAAAAAGTGATGAAAAAATTATGACAGCTGATGAACTTTATGAATTAAACTAGCAGAGACTTTGGAGATGATTTGTGGATGGCCTTCCATAAGTAGGTGAGTTGAAGACCACAGTATCTAGCATGCAATACATACAAAGAATACATTTATAATTCTGGCTCTTCTGTTTCCACTAGGAAGGATCTAAAAACTGAACTAGCAATTCCAGCAGTTACCTAGAAGAAAACACTGCAGGCAGTATCATGAGAAAAAGGGTTGCCTCATGGTACATGTCAAAGGTCTCCAGGACCCAGTCTGTGCCTCAGATAAGAGATACAGCAGTAGCTCATCTAGCAAATAGCTACAGTGAAAGCCTTGAGGAACTGCTCCTTCCCAAGTTGCCTGCTAAGTGCAGTCAGCTTGTGAGCATGGGACTGCCACATGGCCCTGCTCTCCTGTGACCTGCTGACAAGGCCCCCAGGGCTCTCAGTCTGTCGGGGTCTCCTGCTGCAGGATGCTTGCTAATCCATAGAGGTATATCTCACCTTTGGGGTCCTATCTCTACCAGATCAGCCTAAACTTTCTCAGCTGACAGGAAAATGCAAGTTTTTACAGTGGGGAATTCTCAGCCCCTGAGCCCCCGCCTCAAATATGATAGATGGGAGATTGTCCTTCTCCCCTTGAACAATGCCAGAAGTCTGTGGAGACCCAAGAGCCCAGCCAGAATTCCATTAGGTGACATCCCCTTGTTGCTCAGCCCCTGTTTGCTGGTGTGTCTGATGAGGTGCACTGATCATGGATGTTGTTGTCCTGGAGACACTTCTGGCATTACAACTGAAGTGCCTCAGTAGTTATTTTAGAGGACATTTACTCATATGAGCAAAATCATGGCATGTAGAGCCACTCCTGCTGTCTGCTGAAGAGAATATTACCTATTATCCCTATATTACTATGAATATGTCAAGTGGTTTTTGTATTCTGCATAGACACAATCTGTCCAAGACAGTCCAACACTGTGTCAATGTGAAAGCTTTGACAGAAGTTTTCATAATCATATTTTGGTGACTAAACTGCTGCAAAGATCAATAAAATAGTGGGTCTGCTCAGATTCCTGAAATAACTCAAGATATGGTAAAGGTGCTGCATTGTCTCCTTTTTTTTTTTAAATTAAACTGCAGTAAACAAATCTAGTATTGATTGGCTCAGAAATAGATATAAGAGGGAAGTCTGCAGTGCAGGAAGATGAGAAGAGTTTGACTAGATATTTTCAATTAAAAATATGGCATTTTCAGAGCTATAACATTTTGTGACACAGAAACACTAACTGATTTCTTGATTAAGTGGAAAAATATCTATGGGTCTCCAAATAGTTTATGCTACTTTTTCAAAACACAGAAAATACTATTTTTTGTTAGAATTTCTTTTTTATGTCTGTACATATAAACTTAGCATATAAAATGAGGATAAGAAATAAATTTAGTATTTCAAAGTCATTTCAATTAGATGTTTCAAGGTCCCTGACTGCATTTTTCCACAATATAAGTTCATTAATGCTTTAAAGGGTCCATATTTCATTATGGGAAAGAAGATATTCAAATAGTGAATATTTATAGGGATAGAAAAAACAATTTCCTGCCCTGTTGCAAAGAAACAGTTTTTATTAAAAATTGCTTGGCTTTTTTAAACCATATACAAAATAATGCTTTTATTCACTCTAATTAATTAGAGTGAATAAAATAGATAAGAACTCTATCTCCACAATCATGACTTCTGTGACATAAATGTTATATGCAGGGAAGAAAATTGTCGCACAAAATCACTTCATTTCCAGCAGGTAAGTTGCCTGTAGAGTATCTTATACACAAAAAGCCTTTTAAATTGCTTGTCTTTTGTACTTCTGTAAAATGCACAATCACTGGGGAAAAAAACAAGCTGAGAGAGATAATGACAGGCAGCCTAAGTATACAGTAACTGGCAGGAAAATTTCTTTTCCAAGTCAAACATATTTGGCAGGCAGGTCTATGGAACACATATTAGCTGGCATTTATATTGGAAATCAGAAGAATGTTCTGGTAACAAGTACAATCTTTTACATTCTGTCAGACTCATATTTATTTTGTTCAGCCCAATCATCCATTTCTCACTTTCTGTTATTATATCCTGAGCCCCAGCTAGAGACCCAGCTGGTAGACATAGCAACGTTAAAGCCAGGTAGAAGCACTAATGAAAGAGCTGAAAATGACAACAGCATCCAAAAACATGGAGGTTCATTACTGAAGAAAAAGCATGGCTGAATTTTTAAATCCTTCCTGGTTCATTGGCTAGCATGAGAAATATAGATTTTAGAAATAAAAGACAAATCCCTGCTATCCATAGGTTAATACTTTACCAGACCAAAGTTCTCAGCAGGAATTTTCCCACATGATGGTAATGAGCTCTATTAAAAGCTTGATGGACTAACTACATTATTTTTAATCATGTCAAATCTGTCCAAATCCATACAGTAATTTAATTTGTGTCCAACATGATATTTTCTCCCTCCAAATCAAGCCTTTTTCCTCCAAATAATTTTTCTTTGATCTTTTCACAACCATTAAAAAAAGATTCCCATACTGGAGTCTCCCACCACTGTCTGCACTTGACAGTGTGCCACCCACACAGTTTTGTGCAAGTGTTAAGCCTACAGTATTCATAAGCTCTCTAAACTGTGATTCAGAATATTTTCTACAGCAGATGTTTTTCCTTGCTTCTGCTTTCATATTTAGTAAGATTGTAAAAAAATTTAAAATCAGCATATATTAAAAATAAAGATGATAGAAATATAATTGTCTCCAGCTGAAGACTGGAAGGAAAACCTCAATTCAAGGACATCTAAACAATCAGCATCCAGGTCTAAGCCCATCTGCTAAGAAGTGAGATCATCTTTCAGCCCCCCATTTTTACTTCCACTGAAATGATTTAGAGGGTGCGGGCTGTTTAACACACATCTGCTTTGTTTGCATTGCTCCAGTCTTTTGGTGTGTGTATACAATGAGTGAACTTCTGTGTACAAATCAAATAATCAAAGATAGCCCAGCTTGTTCTGTGTGTTCAGTTAAACACATGAACATTTGAATTACTAGATGGGGACAGTGAGGCACCTGCTGTGCCCTTGTGTGAAAACAATTTGTTCATCTTTTTTAAATGTTGAACTTTAGGGTTTTAGGGTTTTTCCACTGAACTCACAAATATTCAAAGACTACTGCACTTACTGCACACACTTCAGCATTCTTGAGTAAACATGGTCACAGTGCATGTATCACTTTGGTTGGGGGGAGGTTTTGAGCAAATCAGCCAGATTCTGCTGCAGGGTAAGCTTAAAATCTAAGACTCAAATCCACATTAAAATGTATCTGAGTAGGGTATATATATGTCACTATTTTACTTTCCCACAGTTTCATATCTCCGTTTAGTTAACGTTAAGCTATTTACTGAACTCATGCAACAGATACGGAATTTACTAGATAAATCCAAAAACTCATGATATCACACCCAGTGCTGATATAAACAGTTGCAATTCATTAATAACAGATGTAGGAATCAGCCAATGGTGTGTGACATAAAATAATTTCTCTCACTCTGCTTTCACTACCACTCTTTATAAACAAAGATACAAAAACTTCAACACCGGCATTAGTGTTATTCCTTATTTGACTGTGTATTTTTTACTGAGGAATAAACAGATTAAGAGAGTTAAAACGTAAACAACTACAGAACAATCCTTAATTTACTCTACTTGAAATCCTAATTTTAAAGTCACCCTTCTATTCAGGTACATCCAATGCAAAGCAGAAACATTAAGACTTCATTGGCTGTGAACACAATTCCTCTGTTAGGAGAAGCATTTCACCAACATCCTGTCATGCACACATCACATCCAGACTGAATGTTAGTGTGAATGGAATTACAAATCCAAGAAAAATAAAAACTTACCTTTTAACTTTCGATTTTGTTTTGGTTCTGTTCAGTTTTGTTTGTGTGTTGTGGTTTGGGGTTTTTCCCTATTTCTTTCACTCACACTCAGGAGCTTGGAAGAAAAAAAAATAATGCATGCTTATTCCTACCATAAAATCTGAGTTTATGAAAGCTTGAGATTTAAGAATAAAAAATGCTCAGAGATGTTGCAATGCATGTTGTTCAATGTAAATGCTGTTTCACATCCTATTATGTAACATTCAGGAGAGACACAGGTGAAATAAACAAATGGTGCTTCAAACATCTTCCAGTTCCCTGGCAAACTGGCCTGGCCAGCAAGCAGCTCCTGGAGGAGGCAGAGCCAGGACCTTTACAGTGGTGCATAGCAGGAGAGTGTGAGGTGGTGGGGATAAACTGAAACATGGGAGGTTCAGGCTGGTTGTGAAGAGAAGCTTTCCCTCTGTGAAGCCATCAGGTAATAAAGCAGGCACCCCAGGGATTCTGTGCCATCTCCCTCCATGGAAGTTGTCAAGACTGAACAAAGCCCTGAGCAACCTGGTCTGAGCTGATATCTAACCAGACTTTGAGGTTTGAGTAGATATGCCTGTAACTTAATCATTGCAATAAGATGCTATAAAGGCAAGGACCTTCCTTTGCAGTCGTAAAGATGTGATCAAAGTTTTCTTCTCCACACACAATTCAGTCTGTTAAGAGAGACAATTCTCCAACTGTATTTAGCTTTGGTACAATCTCACCTGGAGTTCTGTGTGAAGCTCTGGGTTCCACCATTTCAGGAGGATGTGAAGGTGCTCAAATACATCCGGAGGAGGGCAACAAAGGGAAAGGTGGAACGTTCTATGGGAGCAGCAAAGGATTTGGGGTTTGTCTAGTTAGGAGAAAAGGAGGCTGAGGGGTAACCTCATTGCCCTATATGGCTTCCTGAGGAGGGGAAGTGAAGGGGAAGGTGCTGAGCCCTTCTCCTTGGTATTCAGTGATAGAACACATGGCAATGGTTCCAACTTCACCCAAAGGAATGCTTCCATTTAGCATCACAGCTGGTCACTTTTACCATCCAGCCCAAATAACTATTTACCAGACATCTATTTGCAGATAGCTCATGGCAAACAGTCCCTAGCACAAGTTCAGAGTGAAGTTTGAGTCATAACAAGAAAAATTAATCATTCTGCTTCAAGTACTTCCTCGTGCAATTACTGTTACAGACCTGAGATGAAGGCAGTTTTATAATTTATCCAGAATTTCTCTCCCATGCCTTCAGTGACAGACTTAAATAACAGAATCCAAGAGCAACTGACTGCATTTGATTTCAACAGCAAACATGCCCTGTTTTGGGACTGACCAAGTCCATTCATGTCAGGGAGCTGCATAATTATCCTGGAACTGTAACAGAAAATTTAAGCTTTGTGTGCCAATTGGACCACAGGCAACTGACACATCCATGTAACTGCATACCCTGTGGTCACTTTGGATTACACCAGGTGCTCTTCCTCTCAGACACACCTTTCTGCAAAGACATCTGAATATTTATTTGCCTAGAATTATTCAGAGTGTACACGATAAATCATCTTGCTCATGTGTGCAAGCCGCTGAACAGATACTTTAAAATCCTATAGAGACAAAAAAAAAAAAAAAATAATTATGATAGAAACAAGTATTCCTCACAAGTGCAGTAACCAGCAGAAAAATTATAATTTCTTCTCATTCATGCTCATATGAATTTGCTATGCAAACACAGGAGTAGAAATTTATTCAAAATGGTTCTGCACAAGCTGCTGTGAAATAAGCTCTAGAGAAAGAGTAGTGAAGTGCTACATGAAAATCTCATATATGGTATATTTTATGTCTCAGTAGAGATACCACACAGTAATGACTGGCAGAGAACTTCACAGAGCAACAAATCTCCTCTGAATATTTCATCAGGGACGTCCATCTTAGAGTCCTTAACAAATTTGGGACAACTGTGTTAAATTAATTTATAAAGTAATCTCTGTTAGATGTATTTCAGAACACTCACTCTGCCTGCTTGCCTAAATAAAAAATAATTTTAAAAAAGGGCAGCAGTGCACAAAACTAAGTCTAGAAGCATTAATGGGTAGTATTTTGCTTAGCTGATAAGAACATGTCTAGCCATTGGGTGAAAAGAAACTGTTTACCCTACTTTTTTGTACATATTTCAGTTTAGTGAAATATAATAAAGATATTAATCTGATGCAATGGAAAATAAAAGCTAAGAAAGCTGTTTAGACTAGTAAAATTTTCTGAAGTGAGTATAGGTCTCTGTCAGAGTTTGCACTAATCACTGTCAGTCTGGTCTTTTTTACTGCGAAGCTTCAATTAGCACCTCAGAGAGAAAAAAAACCAAACCAAAACCAATTCATTGCAAATTTCTCATCAGAGAAGATTTGCTCTTCTCACTTACTGTGCAGCTAAGCAGTGTACTCATGTCTAGCAGGCAATTTCTCTCAGCCCCAACAAAGAGCAGACAATGGCTACTAAACCAAGACACTTGTTTGTGAACCAATTACCAACTAAAAACTACTCCTTTGCAGAGTGTAAGATAAATAAGATGTACTATGGCAAAACATTATCCTGACAATGGAGGTGAAACCACTCAGCTTTACCATAGTCTTATTACACTTAAACACAAATACAGTTGCTATACAATTGAAAGAATAGGGATCCCATCAAAATAGAAGTATCTAATAGGGTTAAAATATTGCTTCATTCCTATGAAATGATATTTTAGAGCTCCAGTGAGATATACTCTGGGTTCTGATTGGATATATTCAGGATATTTGTAGATCAAAAAAATAAGCAAGAAATTAGGAAACTACTTCTGCAACTATACACATGGGAATCTGAGGGCAAAACACAGACAAAAAGAATATTTCTCTATTTCCATTTACAAAAGAAAATAAAGGCTTTTTTACAGTGCTGGAAAAGGCTATATAAAAGACCTGCAGCAAAACCAACACTGTTGATTAATGCTCTGTAAAAAAATTATTTTTCAGAAGGCTGTCATTGTCTTAATCCTTCCCTTACCACAAAGGAGCTTCAACACACAATGAGAAAAAGTAACAAAGGAACGTGTCTCAAAGAGTGAAGGAGTCCATCTTGCTCATTGTAGTGAAAAATAAAGACTATTTTAATAGCTATGCAGAAGGATCAGTATGGATCTAAGCAGGCTACTGCATGTCAAGAAGGAGTTTTGTGATGCCTAAGTGTGCCCTGCTCAGGCAGCTGATGGTGTATCAGTGCTTTTGCTCACAGCAGTTATTTCCACCAATGTAAGTCTCTGAGAGTTAAGTATTCTACATCTCCATAAACCACCATAGGTAAAAACAAATGATCAGCTGCTGAATTTCTGACCACAACTAGAGAGATAAAGGCTGGCATTCAGTCTGTAACAACAATATATCCTAGAAGCAGATATGGATTTACTCTCCTCAGTAGTACAGAATGTGATTCAGTACTCAATCTTCCTTTCGCCATGCAAGTTAGGGAAGGTTCACAACTCCTACTGCTCTCTGCACCCCATCCATGCCTGTAGGAATGGACCACAATGGATCCCAATGCATGGGATTGCTCCTGCATATATAAGGTATTTTTTCCCATACCTACTCCACTGTGGGAATCTGAACACGTTTTACACAGGAAGGGACCATATGGGCTGGGTTTGTTTTGCTCTTTTTTTTCCCCCAGAGCATCTCCTAGGGACAACAGCTTTATGCCTACTGCTGTTCAGAAGAGTCCATTCCAACAAGAAAAATGACACCAAGGAAGAATTGTTTACTGTTATATAGAAGAGATTTCAAATTGAGCTGCTTTAATGAAAGCATTTTTAATAAACATCAGCCAAGATATCTAAACCGACAAAAGTATGGCTACAAAATTACTGAATTTAACAACACATTTTCCTGAGATTAAAAGCAATTGGCAGATGCCAGAGGCAGGAAAAAGTGGTGTCACATATTGCAACTTTTTATGACAGATGGTTTCAAATGGATTAATGAGGTGAGTGCTGAATTTCTAGGTTGTGGTTAATATTTAACCTCCAGTCGGCAGAAACTGCTAAGATTTTTACACCTGAGTGGTCAGGTGGCCTACCTAACTGACCTGTTAGAAACAGTGTGTGCTAATTTAAAGAGTATCTACCAAATCAAAAGAAAGTTAACAAATATTGCAGAGTGGGGAGGGGATTAGAGAGACCTTGTCACAACACTGATATAGAAACCGAACTTTAATCCATTCTTATCCTTCTGAGGAGCTGAGGAGAGACATACAAACTACATGAGCTCATATTATGCTGAGACAGTCAGGAGGAGCATTGCCCCAACTTGAGGGAGATGATCCTGCCCCACTACTCAGCCCCAGTGAGGCACATCTGGACAGCTGTGACCAGTTCTGGGCTCCTCAGTACAAAACAGACAGGGAACTCCTGGAGCTCTGCCTAGGTCTGGGCGAGGTTGACAAAGGCAAAAAAGGGACTGGAGCATTTCACCAGGAAAGGCTGAGGGAGCTGGGGCTGTTCAGCCAGGAAGAGATGACTGAGAGGGGACAATGTCTGTCAGCAGGGAGGCGTCAGAGGATAGATCTGCTCGGTGGTGCAGAGCAGTAGGACAAGAGACAGTGGGCAGGAACTGATGCACAGGGAGTTCCACCTGAACATGAGGAAGAACTTTTTTACTGTGCAGCTGACCACGCACTGGGACCAACTGACCAGAGGGGGTGTGGAGCGTCCCTGCCCGGAGACATTCCAGAATTGTGTGACACAGCCCTGTGCCAAGTGCTCTAGGATCAGCTGGAGCAGGGAGGTTGGACCACAGGACCCACTGTGGTCCCTTCCATTCATACCCATTCTGTGATTCAGCTGCAGTAATAAGTCTCTCACTGCATTTAGGATATCACAGAAGTTACTTGCTTGATATAACCAGCAGACATGGCCTGCTTCAATACCTTCATTAGCTCCTGACTTTCCCAGTTCATTTGGCTAAGTTACACTAAAGTGTATTACACTACAGTAGATAGACCCTTCCAGACACTAAAATAAAGTTGAAAAACTGTTTGAAGCACTACAATCAGGGTTTGCAGCTAAGCCAATCTGAATTTGATTCATATCTGTAGCGTGGTTACTTAAACACTTCACTGTGATCACCAATATTCAGTCATTTGTATTTTGAAGGAACTACTGGAAACACAGTGTACAACAGTATCTACAGCAGTTCAAAGGTGAATGAGAGCACAGTCAAATGAGAAACAGTAACATTCACAGCGCAAATATTTACAATCCAAAAAAAAAAATTATCCGACATTCCGTTTCACTACCTTCCTCCTGAATTTATTCCTTTCCTGGAATATAGATGAAGTCATTCAGAAGTGACTTGCTTGTATATTGAACATCCTTCATTTCTCTAGGAAAATGGAAAAAACAGTGCCTGGTCACACACTCTTATTCTGTAGCTATTTACAAAGCACCTGTTTCACAGAGAGCCTGGGCATATCCTAATTTTTAAGAGGAAAAGGAATGTTCCATGTTCTCTAATAAATTAGGAAGAAAGAGATGAAGAAACAAATTACTAACTTAATAAAAGAAAAAATATAGCTAATTAAGAGGATAACAAATTTATTTTGGTTTCAAAATTCTTAAAGAGAATACTGCCAAATAATCTGTGACAAAACAAGAGTGATACTCTTAGTTCAAACGGCAGTCCATATATCTGCATACCCTTCTTTAAAAAATCTTTGTACAAAGCATTAATTTCTACAAAGAGCTGTCACATAAATTGTTATATAACCTATTTTTGTAAGTCTTTGAGAAGAAAAAACACACATATGTGTAATATACAGAAATATAATATATAAAATGTTCCATATAGGTTTAATATTTTATACAAAATGTATTTTTATGTAAATAAAATGCAGAATATGCTCCTTGATGATTGGTAATAGTCCCATCATTTACCAAATTTGTCTATTGTGCTCTGTTTGAGCATATCCCAGGTAGACATTCAAGAAGTAAAATATTTAGCCAAACTGGAATGCACAGTATTAATCTGAAATGGTACTTAGAATTCTGCTCTAATAAATGTGATGAAGCCCTTAATGACTTCAAGCGATGGGGGGAGGGGGAAGTGAAGAAGAGAGTTTGAAGCCGTTTTCATAATGAAAACCGACAGCTCTTGGTTCCAATTTCACCCCAAACTGCCATAGAGATTAATATTTTTCTCTCAAAGTCACATTTTTATAAGAGATTACATTTTCCTCTGAAAGCAGAAGAGCTCCATTCAAAGACATGCCCATTTGTTGTTGTCAGCTTCTGCCTAACTGGGCTGAAAGCCTACTGTAGCTCTGCGGATCTGTGACCTGCACTTCACTCCCTCCAGGCACTATAAATAATTTCCATGGAAACAGCACTGAAGAAGATATCTGCAAGCCAAGAAGATATCTATAGCCTTTCTGTTGGATTTATGTCTTTTATTTTATCCTCTACATTTTCTGAGTTTAACCAATATTAAATACATTTATTCTACAAAATTTGTTACATATAAAACTAAAGTTATAAAAGAAATTAAAGATAAAGGAGAAAAAAATAAAGGAGATTCCTACTCCACAATATGTATGCATCTCTGGAGTATTTTTATATCCTGTACTCCCCTTTGTCCCAAGGAAATCATGCCTTGCATCCACATTGCACTTTTTTCACAAAAGGAAGCATTCTCCTTAAGTCATAAGGTATGAAGAGGTGTATGGCAATGTCATTAGGTATTTAATGAAGAGCGCTGTAATTCACACCTTGATGAGGCTGAGAAGTAGTAGATATATGTGAAATCACAGCTGATGGGCTCTGACACAGCCACATCAGACCACAAAGGCAGGAACTGAACACAGTGGAATGCACTGCATCTTGCCAAGTGCAAATCTGCTCTTCAGGCCTTGATGCCAATTCCTAAACAGTGCGAATCAGCTGGCTTCCAAACCAGGAAAAGCAGTGCTCAACATGGGCACTTATTAAGGACAATCTGGAAATGTACCAAATTCTGGAAATGTACCAAATATCCTCCAGGTCATGAGGGCCCCTGTGTGTTGGAGGTGTGCAGTACTCCCTCCTTCTCCTGCCGGCCACAGGAACACAAAGGCTTTAGGCCCCCCTTGCAAACTGCACAGCCTGTACTGCTTTCTTTGTCCACTGAAGCTGCAGATTACTAGCCCCAAACTAGAAGAGCCTCCTGACTCCAAGATCAGTCTACAGTTATGAGAAGAAACTCAGAGTTTCTCTCCTTTGACTGAGCTTGTGCAACCTGCCTGTAGCTTAGGGGATGAAGGGAGTGAAAGCATCAAACCAAAACTCCAACACAAGCACCTCAGGAGAAAGAGTAATTCATGCCCTGGTTGTTTTGGGGTTTTTTTTCTGTATAAAAATAACAGCCATTGACTGCAACAATAAAATGAAATAGTTATTCTTAGCTGTGTTACAGGTATTTTTGGAGCTGGGTTGTCCAGGAAGCCCAAGAAGTCTCCAGAACTTTGGAGACCTCAAAAACCTGAGGAATCTACTTTGAACTCAGTATAGATTATGTTCTGAGAAGTGAGTTGGGCTGAATACTGCATCCTACTCAGCCTGCATGACTTTGTGAGTCTGTCTACACTTAAAAGTACAGATTATGAAGCATTCCAGGCTCTGGACTTTTAATTTTTTTTTCCTATGGTTCTGAGTTATGAAATGAGAAAATCATCTCAAGGATATATAGAAAAAACATACTCAAAAAGTCTCTGGCAGCTTTGTATTGCAGTAGTGGTACCCATGGGGGAATAATGAGCATTAACTCCATGATTGCAGAAGGCTGATCAATTGCTTTATTCTTACTACACTATACTATACTGTTAAGAAAAACCCATCACCCTTGCCAGACAGTCACGACACACACGTGGATCCAACTGGTCAGTGAATCCAAAGCACCATCCCCAGAGTCCAGTTAAGAAAACACCCTTTGGTAAACAAGCTCCATAACGCATTCCACATGTGCAAAACAACAGGTGCGGCAAGGGGAGATAAGAATTGTTTCTCATTTTCTCTGAGCTTTCCCACAGCTTCTCACAGCTTCCCAGGAAAATCATGGGAGAGAATGATGTCTCTCCATGTTCAGAGGATATGTGATTACCACAGCTTTGGAAGAGAACCTGCAGATGATCACAAACTTGTCATTGTGACAGAGGTGCTACTTGACTCCTGCACTGCGGTCATTCCTGTAAAAACTTTCATCAATACAACCCACCCGCACCCAAAGCTGTTGTTTAGGTTCTGACAGGGCAGAGCATAGTGCTGAGATTCACAGTTTCAATACAGAAGTGATAGGTAAGAAATAGCATATATCAGCCTACATGCAGTTATTTATCCCTATGAGCATTCAGACCTTCCACATCTGTTTGCATCTATTCTAAGTACCTGATTGACACAGCTGACCTACCTGAATAACTTATCTCTCAAGCCAAATGCAACACTGAAGCATAAAGTTTAAATGAAAAACAAAAACTCCAAAGGTACTCAAGTTATTTGAGTCTTTAATTACATGTCATAAAGAAAATCTCTTTCTTTTAAACAAAGGGGGCACTGCTTTGCTGGTAACTGCTAAAACACATTCCTTAAGCCTTTCCCTCAGCAAAGCTAAGAGTATTGTTAATTTTAAGTTGCTATTTCACTGCCAAAGCAAGGAGGGATGAAAACTCACTTCCTCTCCACATAGTTGCTGGTGCACCACAATTTGTACCTCTGGTAATATACATGTAAAATCCTGACTGTTGGTAACCCACAGGTACCTGCTACAGGCTTCCCACCTCAGCTGTGGGTGTGGAATGGCCTGGTAACTAGATGACACATTTCTAGTCTCAGATGATTCTCACCTTTTCCAGATATTAAATTGTGTGGTGTAATTACTAAAAAGTCTCTCACCACCTTCTTGCTCTGAGATGAGCACTCAAACCATCTGGGATTAGGCTATAATTAATTATGAACAGAATTCATTACAAGCACTTCCACATCCATGAACAAACCTAGTTTTTGCATTGGACTTTGCTCCTCATAGCTAAGCATGACATGGTTGGGCTAAACAGCCCTCACTCAGTGATCTCCCCTCAGAGCACAAGTGGGTCACTGCAATATGGTAGAAAGTAGGCTGCCTTCTGCATTATTCCTAGACACAAGAAGCACTTACAATGTCAGATTTCCCCTGTAATTGGGCATATGCTAAGCCTCAGGCTCCTCTATGTTGTTTTCACAACGAACAATATAATGCTACAGCCTTGAATTGCAGTGTCTATCTTCCAATTTTGTTTAAGAAGAATGATAGCTAAAACACCACAGAGGGGATGTAAAGAACAACTTTTTTACAAGATGTGAAACAAACAGAATTCTTATATAGCTCTACATAGTTCAAAAGTGCTTCAGTAAATACACTATAGGAGTTCTGTTTCTGAGGACATACAGTACCTCAGAAGCAGTGATGTGTATGTTCACTAAAGCAGAAGCCAAGCATTGTTTACATAAACCCCCTTCAAAAAAAATGCAAACCAAAAACCAGAATACTTGCTTTTACTTAGACAGTCACACAGCTGCAGAGCTTGTGCCTTTGCAAAAATTGACACTGGGGGGGATAAGGAGCGGGGCTGTGGGTTTGTCCCCTTGACACTCGTTAATTTTTGTCTCGTCCTGCCCCCTGGTGGGAGCACAGCCCGCGGGTCTGTTGGTTTCACAGACACGTTTCCGCAATGCAACCCCACACTATACTGCATTTCTTACACTGCTTTTTGTGGCCAAGAATGTGTGTCAATTAACATACGAATTATTTGATTTAATACTAAGGGAAATAAAACAACATTATTACTAAATAAAATAATTGCTTTATCCAAATAATGAAATAAAATAATTGCTTTCTCTAAAACTTAAAAAATCACCTGCACAACATTCACATTGCAATAAATATCCTTTCTATTCCAGATAGATATTTAATACTTATAATTAAATGAGAATGGATAGAAAATTTTATATATATATATATATATAAACACACAGTGCTTATTACTCAGTGGTGTTTTAGTAGGAGCTCAAGATATAGCAACATCTACAGTGTGAAAGTTACTTTACTCAAAGATTACATAAATTCCTTTCTTTTATTTCTAGAAGGATCAACAAAATGATAGCACAGATCTGCACTGGGTTACTGCTCAGTTGTAAAAAAAAATACTTTGAATCTAACAGTGGGGAATAAAAAAGCAGAATAAAAGCAGACATAAGCAGAATAAGAGGGCTTAAAAGTGTTAACACTTGCCATCCATTTAATGCTGCAATTCTACTCTCACTGAATGATATCCTCTAAGAATAGCAAACTAAGATACTACCAATCTTAACCTTGTCAGCCATGCTTGGATTATTATTGACACACCTGTGTTGCACCCTCAATTCCTTCATCTCATTTAAGCACCAAACACCTCTGTATACTCTTAAACTCCTTCAGGTAGCCAGGTCACCCACTGCCCTTTCAGGGGTCTCTTGTCCCAAACTCCAGGTTCTACAGACACTAATGGTCGTAGGCAGCACATTCTGCTCCTGTCTACACCAGGGCTGTAGGGGAGGGGGAAATCCTTCAGCCCCACTTGGTTCACTGAACTGGCAGTGAAAACAGCAGCACTGCAGTCTCTGAGCACACCTGAGCCATTGAGGTAACATTGTTTGGCTGGGGTGTGACACTGGAGCCCATTTTACCCCAAGTGCTTCTGGAGCCACCACTGGCATCCTGATAAACCAGATCAGTCTCAGCAACAGCCAGAACCCTGTCCATCCCACTTTCTGCAGGGACATCTGCCAAAAAACAAAGGGATTTTACACCTTTCCTTGGTTTCCTACTACATAATGTGTGTTCTTGCCTACAGGGAGCAGGAATTACTTTTGAACATGCAAGCTGATAGAAAAGCTCAATCCTGTTTGCACCCAGACAGCACAAATCAGAAGCTACTGTAAAGGCATATAGAAGGACAAAACACCAAAGCAGCAGAAAATATCAGAAACCATAGCAGAGGTTTTATGATTCCCACATGTATTTTGGCCTGGATTCTCAGCTGGTAGAGCAGCACAATTTCCACTGCCTTCAATAACTGTTTTGCAGCCACCAAGAATCCAGCCATGTGTGACAGCTTAGGGCAAAGGGAGATCAGACATCTTCCTGCAATTACATAACAGTTTGCCTAAGTGGTGAATTTACAAGTTGCAATCAACTGGTCTGCCCTGCAGAGGCGTGTGAAAATGCCTCGGGTTATGTGACACAGGACTGCATCATGTCCCTGACTGATCAAAAACCCGGTATGAAATGGTAGGTTGCAGATGAAGATGAACTGCCAACTGCAGTTCAGTTAAACCAAAATGTTTGAAGAACAATTTCTTGTGAGTGCATATTACCACAGCAAAACCTTTTCTGTACTTAAGCGTCCAACCCAGACTAATTTGTGGTGAAACATTTAGGGACTATACGTCTTGATGAACTCCAAGTACTGGGGTAAAAAGGATTGTGTTTTTAGGGCTGTTTGATGGCTTATCTTAATTATGCTCTCACCACAAAATTAAAATCTAATGAGATCTCAGTTTGGATAAGTTCAGTTAAATTGTCAAGGGTACAAGAAAGAGCTGTAAAGTCTAATTAAAGAAAAAAAACCAAAGAACTCTATACATTGAAAAACAGAAAGGATTTTGGTTAATCTCCAGTGACTGTAATTGATTTAGTCCCTGACTAAATTATACAATTTATACTCTCAATAATTCAGATGAGGACCTGATTCTGCAATCCCTGTTTATGTCAAACAGCACACACTCAGGTGAATAATAACATTGATTTTAATATTGTAATTGCACACAGGAAATAAGTAGGAAGCTTTGCAAGGTGAGAAAGTAGCTTATTATTTTGTGATACTTTGAACACACTACCATGCTTAAAAGTTTTTTGTTTGGGCTATCTACTCCATAAGTAGTTTACTCGACATGGTCAGGGAAGAGGCAGATAGTCAAACCCTGCTGACTGACAAACAGCCTGGGAAGTTGGAGCAAGCTTCCCTGAAGCAAGCTAGAGACAGCACAGGTCTGTCCCTCTGCAGAAAGGACCCCTCAGGGCCCAGCTCGTGTTAAATTCTGCAGGAGCTGCATGTGGAAATTTATCAAGACCATTTGCATTGACATTCTCTTAGGCTGGATCAGATCTAACATGCTGTACTACACAATGTAAATTGCAAATATTTGTTTTCAGTATAAAAATGGACAAACTGTAGCTAATTAAATATTGCACTGCCTTTGGAAAAGCAAAGAGGATAAGAGGAGGCTGAGGGCTATCTGTACTCAGGCCAGTGACCAGAAACTGCAATAAGGAAAGCACTTCTAGCACTGGGCCCTGCTTGGTGATTTCACTGCAGTCTGCAGCTGGGCTCTCACTCCCTGTAGCCTGACTGGAAATTAATTCACCTTATGGAAAAACTCCTTGCAGAGATTTTGTGGCAATGACTAGTGTGGATGATGACTATCTCGTCAGACTCCCAGTGCCTTAAGAATTATGACCAAAAAGTGAATGACCCGGCTCAACAATGAAATATACTTGTATATTTTCTGTCTCCTAGGCAACCACACCTTTTTGTTTCTTTCGGATTTAAAATACAAACACACATATGAAAAGATTCAGGCAAAACCACACAGTATTTCCCTCAGAAGGGCATGTGCTATCCCACGCCTGAGAGATTTTTTTGCCATGGCTTGTAACAAGCAAGCCCTACAAGGAAATTTGCATCACCTCATATCGGAGACTTGAGGGAACCTGGTGGCTGCGTTATGGAGCTCCCGTCCAATTCACGGATCTGTGCTCCGGGGTTCGGACTGCCTCCTCCTCCCCTCCTGCCCTGACCCCAGGGGTCGCAGGGCTGTTTTTAACACTTTTCTCCTTGCTGCTCAGCTCCTTTGCGGCCTTTCCCCTTTTTTAGGGCCCACGAGCGTTCCCCGAGGGCTCGGCGGGCCCGGCTGTAGGCGCTGCGGGCCGGCCCGGCCCGGCCTCCCCTCAGGGCGGCCGCCCTCAGCGGGGAGCCCCACAGACCCGCGGTGCGGACAGCAGAGTACAGCCAGTACAGCACAGCACAGCACACAAAGCACGCACGGCACAGAACAGCCAGCACAGCCAATACAGACAGTACAGTACATACAGCACAGCACAGGCCAGCACAGCCAATACAGACAGTACAGTACATACAGTACAGCACAGCACAGCACAGCGTGGCCAGCACAGACCAACACAGCACCCTGGGCCGTTGCGGGCATCCAGCGGCCTGAAACGTGCACCGCTCAGGAATGACAAAACTTTTCTGGTTTTCCTCTATGATAAGTGCCGGTTTTCCCCACTCACAAAGGGCTTTTTTTTGGGGAGGGGGAATTTTCTGAAATTTCCGTGATCCCTCACAGTTCAAGCAAGTTGAAATTGACTTCTCCATAGTGAAATGAGTCATTGTAATCTTTCACTCACATTCGTAATTACATCCCACCCTGGCTATTTGAGCTGGTCAAAATTACTATGAGAGAAACATACCAGCAGCTCAAAAGCACTTGCACGAAAGAAATGAATGGAATTTGAGAATTAAAACCACTCCCAGGTGACAGCTGCATTGCCTGTTAGCAACTAAAGTAGCACCAACATTTCCAATCTGGTTCTCCTAAAACAGAATTTTTACCCCAAGAGAAACTGTGAACTCTTGCTTTTTATCTTAATTCAGGATGAAAAAAAAATCTTAAAAGACAAAATATTACTTGAATGTTTTCCTGGAAGAAATGTCCATTTTCCAATTTCCTATCTCTTTGGAGTATTCTCTCTCTGCAAAAGTACTTTTATCCCAGGAGGGAATATTTTAATGGAATACGTTTGATATGCATGTTCATCACCCAAAAGACACAAGCACACATCTTAGCTTCCCCAATGAGCAATGTAATTCTCCTCTCAGATCAGCCAAACACAAACATATTTCAACAGGGCAGCAAACCAGCTGGACAGTCCTTACTTCTGCTTTTCCAGCTCACACTGCTGGAAAAATTCTCACCACTCACTTGAGAAAGTGCAGGCTAGCAGGACAATAAAGGATAAGTGAATATGCAAACAGGAGTCTAATCTATTTCTTATCCGTGACCTATTCAAAAATTAAAAACTAACAACTTGGAATTAATTGTTGAGGGTACTCAGTATACTAAGAGGGAAAAAAAGAGGCAGCCTTGGATCAAATTTTCTTCTAGAAGTTGCTATATAGAGATAAAACCCTCCTTTTGTGTAACTATTTAATCTTACTAGATTTTTAGTATAATTAACACTTAAGGTCTATAAAGGGCATTAAGTACTCCAATTTTATATTTAGAAACTCACAGAATTTCTTCAAAATCGACAAGCATCCATTTTTTACTTGAAGCTATTAGAAGTTCATCACCCTTCTCCTGATTCCTTTAAGTCATTAACAATTATAACCTACAAAAAATTCACATGAAGCATTATAAACCCACAGCAATATAATCATGACAGCAGCCTCTTTACTGCAGCAGGATTACAAATAGAAATGCTCCTCTTAACATGCCTGTAGAGTTACAGTCCAGCTTCTTAGTACTCAGGGTTAAAGAACTGGTTAAGGAGTTTTTGCCTGGGTTTTACAGGAGAAATCATGCTTTATAAATCATGTGTGGCATATCCTCTGAGAGCCAAGAGCTCTCAGGAAGCCCAGTTTCCTTTTCCTACCATCACCACATATACCATAATTATTGCTTTTATCTTCCCACCGGTATACTGAAAGAAAGTCTCTTCTGCTGCTCTTTTACATTTTTCAGTAGATTTATACAAGTTACATTGCATGAAAGTCTGGACTTTCATTAAAGCAAAGTAATGAGATAACTTTTATATTTGCATTCAGTTACAAAAAACAGACCTATTTTTAGGAAGTAGTTTATACTGAATCACAGAATATGCTAAATTGGAAAGGTCCATCAAGTCCAACTCTTCTGCCCTGGGGTAATATCATTCCTTCATTCCTGTGAGTTCTTCAAGAGAAAAAAAAAATTATTTGTACTACAGTAGTGATTATATCACCCTAAGAATGCCTGACTATGCCAATAAATACATGAAACAATAAAGTCACTTCCTGCCCCAAAGAGGCACACTTTAAGCCTACATGACAACAGATGGAGAAAACCCTGGAGTATTAATATTGCATGCACCAGAAGGGAATATTCTCACAGTGTGTGGATTAGACTGTGTGCTGCTGCTACTTGTACTGAAAGTCCTTGGTCCAATACCACATCTTGCAGGACTGGAGGTGGAATAGAATTTTCTTTCAGTCTGCAGATTGAGTGTAGCCTCCCACACATTTCATTATACTGCTGTCAAGGTTCATTCTCACTGGCATTGTCATTTTTATCTTGAAAATGTTTTCAGAATGCAAGAGACTCAATGGAAAGAATCGCTGACACAAGTTTGGCATGCTTTTCTGTAAGCAGTAGAAGAAAACTCTGCCTGCATTGCAGGCATGATAATCAGCATATCCCATGGGTAAGTACTTGTTTCCCTCATCTGAAAGCATCACACAACATAACTGTACCAACAGTCATGACTTACTTTTGTATCAGTGCACCAGTGGTCAACAGCAGGGAAAAGGAGCACTTAGTAAAATATATAACGTTGTCTTTTAATATGCAATGTCTGGAGTATTTCTGCAGCAAACTACTGACCTGAAAGTCCAGAAGGTTTGTAAGCTGTGCCCTTACAAGCAATTTTCCCTCTCACCAAGTCCCTTTAAAATCTGTAATGCTAGTCTCTACTGAGAACAGAGTTTGGCATACCTCAAATACACTGTAGAGTGTGTTTCATTTCTGAGAAGCTTTGTTTCTTCTTCTTATCTCCAATACATTCTAACTTGCATAGAAAGACTAATCAAACCAAAAGAATACTCTGTCTTAGACTGTGTATGTGGACCAGATGTGCTTCTGTTGATGTTGCTGAGAGATTTTTCCCTGTGGATTTGAACTGGAAACATGAAGAGGCCATATGGTAGTAAAGATAATTTACATAGCACCTTTTATCAACAAATATTACAAAGGACCTTGCATATCACCTACTGTACAGGAAGAATTTCACTCAGAACTGAAACACAAATATCTCTGGGGTAAAACCTGGACATACATAAGAGCACACAGTAATGCTATAAAACTATTTCTAATTAGTTGTGAAAAATAAAGTCACAGCAAACTGAAATTGTGAGAGGAGCACAGGTGGACAAGTTCTATTTACAAATCAGTTGCAATCTGCACAGTTTCACCCTCTATGTGAAGTAGTAATTTATGAGAAGTAGTTTATTCCTTTTGATAAGTGCAACTCTGATAAAATTATCTTCAAATAGAGACATTAAAAACAGAGCGGAATACTAAGTGGATAATTTCATTTCAGTTTTTGCAGATATTCACTGTACATATGCACAGTAAATGTGTATACCTCATCTTAATCTCAGTGTCCCAGTATGTAATGTGGCCAAGAAAAGTTATACTAATTATTGTATTTGTTATAGGTGGGAGTGTGGGAGGCTCTGAACATTTTCCAATACTGTCATGAATGTCACTACTGAAGCAAGAATAATCAAGAAAAACAATTGCTTCAAAGCCAATATAATTTTCTTTCTATCCATGTTGGGGAAGATGAACAGTAGAAGATAGAAAATATGATAGATTGCAATATGCATCAGGGTCATCAAAGAAAACAGTCATAATTTTGAAATGAAACTATGTAAAATTCCTTAGTAAGGTTTATTATTTGAAAATGTTACCCCCTTCCAACCTTACTTCCAGTTTGAACCTTGTTTCAGTCCCAAATCTGTCTAATGTGCTTTAGGTATATTCATATTATATTTGTCTGCTGTAAGAGGGCAATTCTAAATGCTGCTCAACAAATCAAATTAATATTAAGTAACATACAATATAATTTATATTGTGTATTTATAGAGCTCCCAGAACAATTTACAACAAAATCATTCACTGCACCTAAAATGGAATCGGAAACATAGTTTTATGTAAAGAGACTTTTGGAAGAAGAATTTTCAAAGAATCCAGAAAGTTCATCTTCCAGGTCCTATCTTTTGATTTTCTAAGAACTTCTGCCAATCCACAGTAATCCAGGCCGGGTCACACAAAGTCCCAGCAGTCTTAATATCACATTTATCCTCATAACCCAGCCATAGTGGTCCTTCCTGTCCCAGAAAAGATAAGGACAGTGTTACTGATTCTTTGGTAAATGACCAGCAGTTCTTTTCCTGATTCCAGCACTGCAGTGTTTTGTAATCATGAGTGCAATGATTTTCAGTATAGCCATGGAACAACTGCAAAACCCCTATGTACTTAACTAGCTGCTAATTAGGAGTAAAGAGTTTTCTTGAAGCTGTTCAATATCTTAAAATTGACTGTGCCAAGATCTGTTGTCCAGATATTCCTGTTCACTTCAAAGGAATAACTGCAGAGAGAAACTGTACTGCAGACACACCAGTACTTGAAAATTATAGGTTAGGAAAGACAGCAAAGATTTCATTATAAGAATTGCAGATCTCTGAGGGGGAACAACACAGCCATGTGTGGAAGTTCTGTGTGCTTACCCCTTACATGCAACCATTTAGCATTCCTGAAAAATGGGCACTAGCAGTATTACTCCACAATTATGGTGCCCATTTTCATGGTCATGCTTTGTTCACCCTCCTGATGGCACTGCTTTCAGTCAGAGGTGTGGAATAATATGAATACAGTACGCTCTTACCCCCAGGAGCAATTTTCCTTTTTTTATTTGTATAGTCATGTGCACTAAAAGGATGTGAAAAGGCTATCATTAAACTACCCTTAAATATGTTTAATGGCACCACATGCTGACTCAGAAATTCCTTTCTCCCAAGCCCATATAAAGCTGAGAGTCTAATTGCAAATGCTGTATTACTGTGTTGATAAATGTACCATATCATTAATTTCTTTTCAGAAAAATTTTATGCAGCCCTTTTTTAATACAATGTTTTAAAGATCAAACTCAGTATATCCATTTAGAAGAGCAATCTCTGTTCTTAGCTGTAGTAAAAGTAGTAATAATAACACTTACTGTACTTTAGATCTTCAAAGCACTGTATGGGTATGAAGCAATTTGTCTCTTGGCAAGGATTTTAGTATGCATTGGACAGTAAGTAGCAGCAGGTACCTTGTTTCTTCCTTTTTTTTTTTCTTCATTATTTTCTCCTTCCTGTTTTATTCCCCATAGGCTAGAAGTGTGTCGCTTCTCCATTTATGGGAATTCTAGAAATTCCTTACTAGTGCTACTGAATGGTTTGAATTTACTTTTACCAGCCAGAGCAATCCATCAGACTCCTAGTATTCGTAAGATATCTCAGGAACAGAAATGAGAGTCAACTTTCTTTTTCTTTTTTTTTTTCCTTTTTGTTTCCTAGCTCAAATTTTCTTATTTACTATCACAACTAATAAAACCAGAATAAGCAAGAATCTTGTCTTTTGCAAGTGATGGAGTAGAAACTCACAATGAGTGCAGTCCCAAGGATGTTATTTTCACAAATTAAAGAATAAACATTATTGTTCTTTGTGCTTTTCAAAGTAGCCCAGTGAAACAGGGCCTGACAATCCTCACTTTCCATAGGAGACTACTCTCCTTTCTAGATGGCAGAGGTAAGTGCAAGCAAAAGAGGCAGTTCTGCTCAGAACCAAGGGTCAAAGGTACAGAACTGAGATCTGTAGAGCCAGAGTTTGTCACAGCATCAGTGAGAGTTTGCCATTCCAGAAATCAGTTGAACTTCAAATCTATTGCACTCCCATTCCACCCAGAAGCTGCTACAGTCTCCATTCCTCTTTGCAGCAACTCTTCTTTCTGTAAATGTTCAGCATTGTAAAGTACTCACGTCCTTGAACATTCTAATTAAATCCCAAGGAGACTGAGGAGTCTGCAGATGTAACAAGCATTAATTCATTTTTCTCTGTTGTCAAAAGAAGCAGTCAATGTTGAAGTGCATTACATCCATTTATCTTCTGGTTATCCAGGAAACTATTTCTATAAGCTTGTGTTGCAAACATTTTCAATAAACATTTTCAATAAACATTAAAATAAAATCGCTTGAGCAGTTTGGCTTGTGGAAATTCTCCCAAAATTGAGAATTACCAACAAACAGAGGTGCAATCTCACTTCTAAATTGTATCAACATGGGTGTGAATCATATTCACAGCAGCTGTGAATGTGCTGTGACTTCATGTTGCTTCACTGTCTTCACTTCCTGTCTCCCAACACTGTGTCCTGGAAGTGCTCTGCCACATGCTGGCTTCCCCAGGACTGCATGGATATTTCTAAGGAAGTAATTCTGAAGAGCTAAAAACCCAGCTCCCTTCTTCCATGACCAGTAGATCTGAAGAAACCAGTCCCTGCCCAGTGATCAACTTGACCTTTGCCAATACCACTAAACAGTGCTCCAGGAATTAGCAGGCTGATATTTTGCCATAGAGACAGCACTTTTCTGTCACACAACAAAAGAAGACATTAGTTTCTTAGATGGCCAAGTCAATCATCTTTGATTCAGATATTTTTTAAGCTTTTTTATTGAAAAAAATAATATGCACATGGTTTATGTTTCCTATTATATCTAGAGATATATTCTGAATTCTCCTTTTGAGGCTTCAGTAGCTATAGAAAAACTCCTGATGACAAGAAATTAAGAAAGTGAAGGGTAGGACTTGCTAGAAGAATTTATGCAGCTAAGGACAGAATACAAGACTTCAGGGTCTGAAAGGGTGAAGCAGAACTGTTTATCTGTCATGCCACATAGAAAAGATTTCTGAGCTGATTTATTGCTTAGCTTTTGAAAGATCAACACAGTCACATAGAAAAAAAAAAATCACTGTTTTCTTTTCTTCTTTCCAGAACTATAAACCTGTATTTCAAAAGCTATTGTTGAAGTGGAGGATTAGATGAAAAGGTTGATCCCTGACTCAGTTTTCAAGGGCAGGTCTCATGGTCTCATGCTACTTAACCCAGGAATTTCCCCAGTTTTCTGTTGCATTCTATGCTGCCATCATCTGGCTCTTTTAATAAAATCTGACATTTTCTAAATCTCAGTTATCTCCAGGCCTGAATTTCTCTTTGGGTAAGAATCTTCAATGCTTTTCATGATGATCTCTCAGAGTAAGAATTTACTTTTTCTCAAGCAGCAAGCATCTCTCTGCAGCTCCCCTTGCCAGAACATTTACCCAGACTCTGGGCTGGGCATGCAGCTCCCTTTGCCTGAGTACTCAGGATGGAGGGAGGATATTAATTTATGTGGCTGTTCATACTCCAGAATACCATTCTGGTTCTAAATCTCTTCAATCACCTAGCAGAGATTTCTTGATAACTAGCCAGTTACTTCTAGCCTGCCAGCCACCAGCATCTTGACTATGCCTTCCTAACTAAGGGAATGCAGACATTTGGTCATGGAAAACACCTCTCCTCCCACAGCAAAGGGTGTTACCAACTCTCCCAGTGATTTACTTAAATATAAACAGGTTGTTTACTCACTCCAAGGCAAATCTTATCTTCTGCCTGATGGGGCAATGATAAAAAGTAACAGAAGCTTTCCGATGGGTTTAGATGGATCCACACTGCTTCCAAGACATCACAACCTTCGCCTCCTTCTCATATGTCTGGCAGCCAGAGTACTGTGGAAGATTCAGAAACATTAATCTGGCTTAACTCTGGATTTCTGATGGCAGGTAAAACTCTGAGGGAACTGTGAAAGCATTGGCACTAATACAGACACAGAGAAGAACAATATATACATTAAACTTTGCTCCATCTTTAGATTGCAGCATACCCCTCTGGGTTCTGAGGAAAGGCTTCTCCTGGAGCATTTCCAATGCTTGGCTTTTTGTCTACTCTGATCTTCACAGAGCTTTCTGTGTCTGTGCATGCCAGGAAAAGCCTGCCTAGCCAAACACGCTCAGCTGCTTTGTCTTCCTGCTGAAGGGTTCACCTAACCTGTTCTGTAGGTAACCAGGACAGGAGAGCCAGGCTCTCTGCTGCCCAGCCACACCCCAGCTCCAAGAACAAAACAGAAGGATGCTGCAAAGAACATTTCTGTCTTACATGGAACAGCAAACAAGCAAGCACTGCACATCCCTCTATCACAGCACACATCAATCAAGGCAAGCAGTTCTTGACAGGACACTAATCAATTACCACAGGGAGACAGCAGCATGGGGAGACATTCCAATATGTTTTCCTTCATTCTTTTTCCTGAAACAGGAGAGGGAAGTTAAATAAGGCTCTGCTGGAGCTTGTGATGCACATTTTTCAGGTATGGTAATTACTGCCTACAAAGGAGACTTTGAGGCCTATAAATTAGAATGAACAAGTCTTGGGGCAAACCAGAAAAAAAGAAAGGGCATATTTACATAGGGACTCTAAGGAGAGGGGAACCTAAAAAGAGAAAAGATGGGAAACTTGGCCCTAGAAACAACAAATATTTCTGCTTCATTTTAATTTTCATATCCAAGTCCTGAGAGAATCTACAGAATGAAAACCAACATTAAATAGACATTTCTTTAATGAACAAAATAGAAACATGCATAATATTTGGATTTGCAGAAGTGACCATTTATTTTGCCTGAGTACCAACTTCAAATGACAGTGTGCTGAAGCTTACAGATTCTGTATTTGCTATTTATTTTTGCAATGACCGAACAGAAGTGGGACAAAGTAGCTGGATAGCTGCATAAAACCTCCATTCTGAATTCAAATCTGAATTGGACCTCAACCAATACACACAGCTCTTGAGCACAACTACCTGCCTCCCTTAAATATCTTCACTGCTCTAAATACTGGATTATTTTCTCCTTATGCATCCTGGCTGAACTGGGCTGAAACTTTCAGACCCAGTTGGGAACTGGGAGAAGTGGAACTGCACTCCCAAGGTTTAAAAGAAGTATCAATTCTAATAAAGCAGCACAGAAAGTAAATATGTTCCTCTAAAAGTACTCATGTCAGAACAGTTAAATATTAGAGGCTTGAGTAAACACCTTTTACACAGTTGCTGGTAGAAGAAGTGCAGACAAGCCCTATATTGGACCTATATAACATTGTATTTATTTCTTACACCACCAGTTTTCATAGCCTTGACCTGTGCAACTGTAGAATAAGAAGAAAATAACGAAGCAAACCACATAGAAATATGTGCCCGATGTTCCTCACTCAGGGATTAAACAAAACAAAGAATGTTTCATTTCAACTTTCAAGCAGGCTGTACATGTTTCTGAAGAGTGCTGATGCCCTGTGATATCTGAGCAAGACAGCATTAGGACTGTACACACTGCATTCCTCCTTGCTTTATTAATAAAACAATAATGAACTCAGTGGTGCAGAAGCAACAGAACATGCTGCTATGAAGGAGACCTCAAAGCCCACTCAGCTGCTTCACTGGTGTGTATTAAAATTAATGAATTTCTGCTGCAGAAGGAAAGAGATGTCTTTACAGGGGAAAGAGATCTATGATCTTTATATTGTAGCACAACCACTGAGAAGCACAGAAATCTGCACAGCTCAGTCTCAAATAACAAAAATCTTTTTACAGAGGAAGGCAAGGACAGGCTGAATACACTTGCTGAACATATTGAAAGAGGGGATAGGAGAGTTTTTCATTTGCATCTTAAGCACCTTCCCACTAGTAAAAACTGGATCAAGGCTCTCTCCCTCCCCCCACCCTCATTTTTATAGCTAAGTGAGAAAAATATTGGCAATATTGAATGCCAGTCAGCGGCTGAGGCTGCTAACTCAGCCATTATCACCACAGTAATTAATAGCTGTCAGTTAAAGAGCCCTGATATTTGTACATGGGAACATATACCTGGAGGTCAGCACACCTCATTAATATTTCTGTTTATTTCATCCTTCACAGTACTTTTGAGCTTTTAAGGCTTTCCAGTTAACAAAGCAAAATTTTGAAGCAACTATTAGGTTGGTAAATAATACCATTTTTAAAATGTTGTTTCATTAAGACAGCTCAGTTTTATCCCAAATTCTTCAAGGCTTCATTCGACCGCAAAGAGGAGTTACTAACACGCTGCTACAATAGCATCTCTGTGAAACTTATTTCCTGCTTAGGAGCTCCAATGAGAAACAAAAGTAGCCAGCATATTTCATATCTGAAGCATGTCGAGTATTTTGTAAGCTCAGTTCAAGTCACTTGCTTGGACTGAAGTTGTAACTGGAGAGTACTTTAATCAGACATTATCCTAATTCTATAGAATAGTTACCTAAAATCTTAAAGAGGATCATTTTCTTATCACTTCCTTTTGTTAGGTTTTTCTAGAGGATACATTGACCTCATATATATTAATGAGTGCTAGCTTTGAATATAGTTTAAAGCAACAAGTGCTGAATCATGATAAAATTCAGAAAACCAGGATCATCTCAAAATTTCTCTGAAGTGTACTCTGAGGCATAAGGTACTCCCATTAAATGAGGATATTTGATCTCAATCTATTCAGATTTGAATTTTAATACACTTTCTAATCTATAGTTCATTGCAATCTGCAGAAAACTGCTACAGAGCAGGAAAAAAGAGGAGGGGAAAAGGTGGGAGGGGGATGCAGATAACACACAGGATGGACAGGCCCAAACAAAACCACCACCAAACAAACAAACACAAAATACCCACACCAAAACCATGCTTGAGGAAGCATCAACAATTAAATTTCCTAATGTGTGGCTATGATTTATACCTAAAATCTTTACATCACTTGTGTAGAGCTTGGTGTTTTCCACAGCATAACCTACATCTCAGTCTGCAAACTTCTTCTGTTCTAATTTAGTCAGCCTGTTAACAGTATCATATAAAGGCAGCATTTTTTTAATCTCATTAAAATCCAGAAATTTGCTACACTGCCCTGCCATTAGGTCCCTGTTAGTCCAGAAACATTCCATTGGGGCTGCATTAGTTCATTACTGAAATAGACTTTTCTTTTAGTCTCACTAGAGTCAAGCTTTACCAAAAACATACTACATCTAGAAACATGTAATATGTTTCTGAAGTTCAGCCTCTATCATTTCTTTTTTGGAGAAGGTTTTTGGAAAGGCAAGAAAAAATATGGAAGGGAAAATCTGTCCCAGAAGACTCCAGAACCAGTTGTTGATATGACATAAAGAGAGGATGATCTATTTTGTCGCTTGCAAATCTCCCTTTGTGTCTCTTTCCTCTCCCCTACTGTTGTAGATGGGGCAAACCTGAAGTTGAGCTCCAGAAAGTACCTGTGGAATGCTCTGATTCTGGTCATAATTTGAATCCAACCACAGCTGATTCCAGCTTGTCCAGTTTAAGCAGAGCAGAACCTCAGCACTGAGCAATCTGACACATGTACAGTAAAAGCTCACACTGGGCTCTGGCAAAGAATTGATTTCCTTCCTTCTTCCCCGCTAACATGGAGAAGTGCAACTGGGTGTGTGGCCCCACAAAAGAGTGATTATTGAGAGACATTTCCACAAGGCCAAAGAATCAGAGACCACCTCTGCTGAAAGGAGCCACCAGCAGCCAGAGGACATGTCCACATCAGCAAGGACTGGGGGTCACTGGAAACAGAGCTGGGCAATGAGAGGGTGCTGATGACCTGACATGCTACCATGAATATTTCATTAGGGTTTATCTCAAAAAAGAGAAATCTGGTCTCACTAGGGACTGAATTCAGCCAGTGAGCATTGAAAATGCTCTTGGAAAACATTGTCCTTTCAGTTTAATCTGGAAGAGATCCAATAAAGCACCTCAAGACTACTCCATGGTGTGAATCAAAGCACATTTACCAGGGACAAGCAGATTAGCTTCAGAAGCACATTCCTGATCTGAACTAAACTACTCATCTAGATGCACTATAAATTCTTCTGCATGAGATCCTAACAGCACAATATACAGAGGAGAAAAATTATTTTGTACTATGCTCAGACATGCATCAGTGGAAGTGGAATCAGGATGCATCTTCCAAAGTAAAGTGATGCTATGTAAAAGCCAAACAGATAGGCAGGCAATTTTTAAAAAAATCAAAGATAATGGAAGGAAGCAATTTAAGGTAATTTTACTCCCTTTAAGAGTAAAAATTGCTTTTACATTTCAATCAAATGAGAGCACCTATGCAACATAAGGCACAGAGCTAAGCACCAAGCAGTGTCTCCTCTAGTGTCTTGGATGTTTCTCCAGTGGTATTCAAGTGACAGAAGAGAAATCAGGATTTTTTACAGGCTTAAGACCTTTGACACTCTCAGCTTTTTTTTTTAATCTAATCACATAAAATTAAAGATATTTTGATATGCCTCAATGGAAATAAACTTCTTTTTATTCAGACAGAAATTAAATAATTTCTTAATTAAGGAATTTCAGAGTTACTAATGTCAATGGTGATCTGGTGCCAAATGAAACACAATTTTTATCCCCTGCAGTTGCTCAGTTCTTAGGTAATATCTGCAAATCTTTAGAGACTTCAAGTCAAGCTGTGAACTTGAGTTTCAATATCTCAACGTTTTTACCCAATTTTAAGGAAGTCTAAATACATTCAGCTCTTCACTGATTTAGGTGGCACTACATGAGAACTACATAGAAAAGCTGAAACTTCACACACTTTTCTTCTGCCTCTCAGACCTGGCCAGTAGAACAAAAAATAATGAAGCATGAATCATTAGCTGCCCTGAATGCTTCAGTTGTTTTCTCTTCTGGTTAAACTGAACAATAGTGAGAAAGATGACACCATAATAGAGGAGGAAAAGGTGCTCTTTTGCTTTGCAGTGGTTTTGGGTTAAAATTCAACAGTAGCAAGAGTCAAAAGAAAGTAATCAAGAAATTATCATGGCATCTATAACACTGTGCAGCAGTTCTGGGAACAAAAATCACCTCTTCAGACAAACAAAATTCCTGTAGTCCAGCAAATAATATTAATTTTAAGCTACAGACATTACCATATCAAGACAAAGGTCTCAGTATAACATAAAGCCAAAGTGGTCAGTGCTTCTTAATGTAGATGTGTGCATAGATTTGATTGTAGAGCACTGACTGCATGATCCTGCTTTATGCACCACATAGATGCAGATAATGCTTTCATAAATAAAATTTTAAGAAATTATCTTATGAGAGTAAATTTTCTTACCAAAGTCTGGCAGGTCCATCTCCGCTCCAGTCTTTTTTCAGTATTTGTGTAAGTTCATTACCTTCTCATCCTGGTTTTAATATCATCATTGAGGCATTTTTTACCAAAAAATTGACCAAACCATTCACAGTAGATCAAAATTAAACTTTTGTAATACTTGAACATGGCACACAGTAAGTCTTTATTTAAAATGCACATGCATAAAAATTGTATCATTATATCATTCTATAAATTCTCAGCCCTTTTAAAATATGCTGATAGGCTTGAAGGAAAAAACAAACAAACAAACAAAAAAAACCCAAAAAAACAAAAAACAAAAAAAAAAACCAAAAAACCCCCAACAATTCCACGTGTGTATTTTTAGAGATCATGTAAAAAACAATTCCAGAGAGAAATACTCACAAATGAGATGCAGCGGCCGCCAGAGGGAGAGCTGGCCGCGCCAGAGCCCAGGGAGCTCGGGAGCGGCTGCAGCATCACTGCCCGCACCGCGCACAGACAGACAGACAGACGGACACACACACACACACTGCTGACAGCCGGGGGATCCCCCATGCACAGAACTCCTTCTAAAGGAAATGTCTGTACAATCTCAGCATTTGGGTTCCTGTGTAATCTAAAGATGCAAATCTCGACTAAAGGAGTTGATACTCAGTGCCGTTGAAGATTAGTCTCTTAACCTCCTTTAAAATTATTTTCTTACTAGTATTTAAGGTATTTTTCTTATCTTTTCCTGGAGAAAATAAAAAACTAGGGCAATATAGAGAGTAGAATAAAAGGATCTGTAGGAGTTCTACCTGACACCTACAAAACCGTATTTTCCACTTATTTTTGCTTACCTACCCACAAGATGGGAATAAGTGCAGAAAGAAAGTTAGGAGGTGGTACCATGACAGAGTTCACCAGCCTTCAGTCTCTGCTGGTAGGAGGCCAAACCCTGTGACTAGTGAGTGCCAGAAGTCAGCAGATCTCCCTGTCAGGAGGAGCAGACCTTTCCTGAAGCTGGTGACCTCAGCCAGCAGGAGAAGCTCTGGGAACTGGGGCACTCTGCTGCAGAGCACAGCTGGGACCAGCCACGTCCACGGACCTGGTCACACATTGCCACACAGCTGGTGTCCTGTGCTAACCAAAGCCTGTGCCAACCTACTCTGACTCATATTACAGAACATACAACAATATCCCAGCTGGCCTTTGAATATTCCCACAAAGCGAAGAGATCCCACATTGCCCAAATGGAAAGAATTAAAAAGACCACTCCTTTCTGTTATAGTTCAGAGATTTCCCAGTCCCTGAAACCTCCACAGCAAAGGGGCTATGGCCCCTCGCACTTCTGACCTGTTCACTATCTCCCTGCTCCCTTAGCTCTTTGATCCTGACATATCTGTTTAGAAAAGCAGCTTTTCCAGATTATTCAATTTGTCTCATATACAGCTCGAACAGTTCAAAATGAATATTCCTTTGGCTAAGTCTCCCTAAGATTTGATGGAGATATTCTCTCTTACTGAAGTGTATGTTGAATCCTGCAGAGTCTGAGATATGGCTCAGAGGGCATCCTGCCAAAAAACAGCCATTTCCCCCTCTCATTCTTCGCACACAACTACTTGGATTAATCAAGGCGTCGTGAAAATTGACACAGGAAAATCCAACAGGTGCCATGAAATTATTGCTTTCAAAGCAATTTTGCATGAAACAAAACATGCATTGATTACATATCCAATATAGCATTCTCATTGTATCTCAAAAAAATTCCCTGATCACAGAAGCTCCATTTTAGAATACATTTGCTGTATTTTTTCCTGAGTACTGTCAAGAAACAATTTCCTTTTAAACAGTTTATCATATGAAAGTTTGTTTTTTTTTTTAAAAAACCAACCTTTAGCATCTGCCCAGCATTTTTATCTGTTCAGAAATTACAGTAAATCACAGCCTTTACCTCACCTACTAATTTAGCTAGGATATGTCCAGAACAAAGGGCCACAATAAATGCCAAAGTGAGGGCTACACCCACTTATAAATGACACAGCCCCAGGTCTCTTAGTTAGCAGGTTAAAAATTTACTAGATTTTAACTGACATACAAGACAAGTAGGTCCCTTCAATGACAACTGATTTATCAGAGGAAAAGTCTTTAGCAAATACTCCTTAGCCCACTCTGGACTTTTCTAAAGTATCTGTTTCCATCTGTTTATCTTAGCCCCAAAAAAGAATTTATCTGGATAGATATGGGCATGAAGAAAGCACAATAACATAGCATCAAAAGGATTTATAATCTCAGAATTTGCTGCTTCCAGTCCTCTACCTTGTTGTCAATTGCAAAGAGGTGGTGATAAATGTGACATCAAAATGCAGTCTCACGCTTTGGTTTCTGAACAACAACAAAAAAGGTAAGGTCACTATTTCTTAAAAATCTCATTTCTTAAGAAATGTGTCTATCAAAATCTGTCTTTACATTGTATTTTCATCCTGCTCTTCATTCTGCTTTTCTTATTTACTAAAAAAACCTCCTAGTTTATACATCTACAGTTATGATGTGGATCTGGAGTATGAGTTGTTGTGCTTTCAGATGTGGGAGGAAAGGAGAGAGAGCTATTTGTATGAATGCACTATAACTTCAATGCATTTGTGCCAGCTCACAATAGATGAGTACCCATTTCAAAGGTAGAGCTACACAAATCTTAAAATATATGTGTGCCTGTGAGTGCAGCTATTCTTGAGAGACAAGAGGAAAATGGTGAGAGAGGATAGAAAGAGAAGATGGAGAAGAAAGAAGATGGTGTTTTTGAAATGTAGGTGGATTTAATCTAATTGTTCTAAACCTGCTCCTGTGACATTAAATAGTATTAGAGGGTGATTTTGAATACAGAAAAATACAGTGACCAAATCACTGTGCTGATTTGGTCATCAGCAAAGCAGCAATGCATAGCAATAATTCCAATTTACATAAAGACACAGATTCTGTGGTTTGGCCTTAATTTAAATCAGACTTTTTTGCTGTCAAAACTAGAATAATTTATTTTAATATGTGAATCTAGTTAGCCAGTTCTCGTTGTTTAAACATTCTGTATGATCAGGAAAGGCATCAAAATGCACTGCGAGGGGAGCCATCACCAAGTAACAAATATATTTATGTATAACAAATGTATATAAACAAATACTACTTCTGTTTTGCTCTGTGCATATTCTTCAGACCTCAGAGCCATATCCAGCAATGGACTGCATTAAACACCCCCCACACTGAGTTTCCTGCTGTCTCATGTGATAATTCCATTATCAGAAGTCACATTCTCATGAAGATTTTGTCTGACCTAACTTCTCAGTCCCTAACCTCTGTAAATTACAATTCCTGCTCAGCTTTTCTCACTCTCAAAATTGGTTATTTCACCTTTCAAATACTCTAACACCTTAACCTTCTCTTTAAGTTGCTGAAAAAAGGTAATTTTAATCTTCTCCTTCTTGCCTCTCTAAATGATATCCTCAGATTGAAATAAAAGGACAATCTCAATTTTCTCTGTTGTATTTTGCCCCTCTCCTCCCCAGTCCCCAACCTATCTATAGATGCCTGCACAGACAGTTTTTCTTTCGCATGGAGACATTTTCCTTGACCTTTACCTTTCTGTCACACCCTGCTTTAATAGTGATACGCAGAATATTCCTTTCAGATTTAAGTCTCAGAGAAGAAAATTAACCACAGTGATTTTTGCCTGCTTGTGGTAAATGATAGCCTTGGACATATAATAGCCTTGGACATTCATTGTTTTGGATCTGTTTTGGTAGAGATATTTGTCTGTTTTAGGAAAACAAGCAGATTAATTAAGAACTGGTTGAGAAATCACCAAGTTTCTTCCACACTTTCACTACAGCAGTTGGTGTTATTTCATTTAAATCATACACATAGCACAAAACATGGGTTTCTTCCTTTTATGTGTAAAGTTACAAATCAAATTAAAGTGTTCCTGTGCAGATTACCTAGGAACGTAGAATCTCAGTTCCACTGTCAATCAACTCTCCATGCAGAAATTTTGATGCTTACACCAGGCACCCAAACACAGTGTGAAAGGCCACAAGGAAGGGAAAGGACAATCAAAGCTGATCAAAGTGGAATGAATTCTAGGGCACTTGCTGGACTCTGAAATCTACCCGATTTTTTATGGTGAAGCTTGCACATGGAATTGGTGTAATGACATTTTCCAGAAACTTCTAAAAAATATTGGCATGAAATTAGTTTAATCTCAGGATACCTATCTCAGTAAGTTCCTGGGAGATGTATTAAGCAGATGCAGGGTTATCTAGTGAAAAAATTTATTGCCTATGGCTTTAAAAATATCACTTACTATAAAAATTACAGCACATCCAACCTTCAGTACATCCAACCTGTGAATCATGAAATGATTCACAGAGAATGCTGAAATCAAATTCTGGCAACTTTAGTCCAACAAATGGCCATTGATTCCCATAGCCTTTTTTTTCCTGAGGAAAGGATATATAAAGTTGTCTTGGTATTTGTGTGCTTCTGTTGGCTAAATATCATGGTAAATTCCTCTCAGAAATCCATGACCTAGACAAACACAAATGTTTTCCAGATTTTTCAGCAGTGCTATAGTGCTATTTTTTTCCAGTTTGCATCAGAAAAAAATATTTTTAAAAAATTCCTGGTGGGACTGCGTCAGAAGTGACAGAACATGGCTCTGCAGAGCAAAAGGCAGAGGGCAAACAGCAGCCCTGTGATTGCCTGGCACTGTCTGTGTCACCTTCAGCCTGAGACTTGCACAAATCAGTCACAAGCAGCTCTCTAACTGATAGCAAGGTTTGTGTGCACACAGAGGAGCAGGAGCCTGGATGAGCTCACTAATTTGAGCACTTGGAAGCAGGAAAGAAAAGGCAGAATAGTCTTGCCATGAAAGTCTGAGGGTGAAAGGGATCAGGGGAGGGGAGGAAGGCTGGGTGTTGAGGGGAAGTCTGGACTGACTCAGAGTGGCAGCAGTAACAGCCTGTTCCACCGTGGTCTGCCAGAGCACACAACTTCCAGCAGTGCTACAGAGCTGGACTCAGTAGAGGGGATCATAGCTCAGCACCTTTCCAGCTTCTTCCAGGTGGTGTTTTTGTAACAAACCAGAGTAACTTTATGAAAGCACTTGAATCAGAGTAAACTGGTACTCACTGAACATGATCAGGACTTAAGAGAGATGCTTCCATTTGTTTAAAGACACTTAAAGTTTTGAAATTCCAGTGGGATTTTACAATCTGCAATGGAAATACAGTGGCAGATTCTCCAGTATTATGCATTTCCATACATGCCAAAGGGCAATGTGGCTCCTAGCAAAGATGTGGCTATAGGGTGTTTCCTACATATAGTTTTCTACATGTAGCACCAAACCTTCCCTTATTATAATTTTAGAAAGCATTCCTCTGTTTCTGCTAAAGCCAACACACTTCTATTCCTTTTAACTCCTGCACACCTTGTAGCACCTTTGTCCATACTGATTACTAAGGAGGTTCCAAGAGCCAGGTTTCCTGGAGGGTGAGGGAGGCAGTGAGGATGAAGGGGAAGCTGCCAGTGAGCAGCACTTACCTATTAGCCATTAGCTAGAGAGACTCCCACTCCAACTGCTGCCTGAGAGAGATTTCAATGAAAAGATTACCCACATTTGATAAGGAATATTCCCAGTTTGGGAAGGACTCATGCTTAGTAGATGGTAATAATATTATTCTAATATTTAAAGCGTGTCAAGCAGTGCAAACAGGTTAAAATATTTCATTATGGATTCATTGAGGTATAAATTAACTCAGTGGTGCTAGGCTGATAGCTTAAATCTCAAATTCATATGTAATTTTCTACTTTGGATGAGCCAGGCATTGATTGAAATAGCCAACATAGACCTGTAAACAAATAAAATTAGGGAAGAGGAGGTCAATTTTTGCCAGGTTTACTCTATAACACAGTATTTACTTCCAGTCTACAATACAGTCCCTGAAATGAGCACACCAAAATAATTTTCAGGTAATTAACACATATGAGACAGACTTTGGAGAGATCATTGACACAGCAAACTCTTGACAGGCCTGCCAATGAATGCTCTTATGAAAAAAACCACATAGAAGCTACTGGAGGTTCTTTCTCAAAATGTCTGCTGGGGCCCAGACATCAAGTGATGGGTGACTTGTCACACACTATTCCTACAAAGCAACCATTTCTAGCAATCACATAGTCTATATAAATATGGAAATAAACTTGTATGAAACAGGACTTTTTGCTGGTATTTTTACTTGTAGTTTTCTGGCAAATGGCACATAAAGCTACAGAAAAGCATGGCTCTCTCTGTAATATACATACATAAATGGAATTACCATTCAGTGAATAATCCATTCCCATTTCATAATCTGATTTTAACACAGGGAGATCACAAGATCTTAATATTTAACAATGAAATCTGGTCTGTCTAAATCTTGTTACAGAAAGTTGGAATATTTTTTACATGTCCATTTATGTATAGCTTCATTGGTGCTATTCTATTTTAAATGTGCAAAACTGCCTTAACTATACAGTTATTCTATACAACCAGTGAATCTGAGAAATAACTCAAGATAGCACCATTTTCTACCCTGAACAAAATTCTGTGCAACTCTGGCTGCAAATTGCAGAAAAGGCATAAACTCTAGTTGTGCTTTTTTGGGAGGCCTGAAAATATTGCCTTGAGAACAAAAAAGGCCTGATTTGTAGGATCCTGGATCCCTGTCAGAAAAATTACACAAGACTTCTCTTAAGTAGGTTACAGACATCTTTGTTGCTGTGGTTGCACCCATAATACCTGACCCACTCCCAGTTATAGAACAGGATCAACCAACATCAGGACAAAGGCCCAGAGATCCTTGCTCTTTAACAGCTGTACCTGGAGGTGGACAAGTGGCCCTTGAGCCCAGTTCTAAAGTTTCTGCTGATGACTACAATGGAATCTGGGTGTGAATCCATTCACCTTCAATTCCTCTATCTAGAATGTGATAAGACCAAGCCAACAATTCAAGCTATAGTTGTGCTTATACTTAAATGCCTTCTTTTCCTGTTGGTCACATTTCCTTTTTTAAAAGGCCATCCTGTGGGAATAAAGAGCTCAAAAGCAAAATAAAATAAAAAACCTTTTCCATTTCATACTGAGATGTTTAAAGCACTCATCTTCCTTCCCATTACCAAACATTTTCCAGCTCACAGATATTTCAAAGATGTATTTGAGGTCTGGGCACAAACAGTGGTTTGTTTCTATATTTATAGTAAGATCTTTGTACGTAAAGATTATAGATGCTTTCCATTTTCAAATAGATGACATTACAACTTGCTTCACTCAGAAGAAAGTTTCCATTAATCTGGAAACAGCCAATGTTGGCAGTGCTAGCTGAGCAAACAGCAAACTGAAAAATACAGCAGATGTTACATGAGAGAGAATAAAGTAGGAAAATCAACAAATATTTGTTTCCAAGCCTGGGCTTGTCCATCAGTTAGTTTCACTGTGATGGCCTCCCAGAAGCAAGTAGTTGAAGGTAAGTATTTGTCTGCTACATAAACTGGAATGCCAAGTATTCGCAACCTGCTCTAGGTTGCAAGAGATGTGAGTCAGTGCTGTTGAAATCATTATAACATGATGCTAAACGTGGGGTATTGGAGAAAACTACCATGGGGATTATCAGGTACAGAAAAAACAATTGCCCAAGAAAAAAAACATCACAAGGCAGCTAGTGGAAAAAAATCTGAGCATGGATATTGCGCTTCCTAGTGGGATCACACAAATGTTTATGCAAACAACTTTCCCTACTTTTTGTATGAGCTTAAGATATAGATAAAATAAGTCCCTACATTAAGAGTTAGGGGAAAGAAGAGCAAATATTTTTCTCTGCTAGTAACCTTGACTGCAACCTAGGTGAAAGACTGTAAAGAGACGAAGTCTACCATGACTTTTTACACACAGCAGAGAGGATGAGGTAAAGGCACAGGAATCAAATAGTAAAAGGAATCCTATGAAATCTTTTGGCCATCAAGAGACCTTTAAATGCAATGGTAGAAACAAAACATTGTCACAGAAATGCCTTTTACCCTAGCTGACCCATCTCCTCATTTTCCCACAGCATACTGATGGGCCTAGGCATGATTCTTAATTGTTTCGTGACATTCTTTTTCATGTTTCACTGAAAACTGAGAAAAGACAAAACCCTGTCTTTGCAAATGCAGCTTTTGAACTGGCAGCAGCATGACTCATCATGAAAAATGAAAAGCCATGCTAAACTCTGCAACCATTAGAGAAAGGCTCTGAAAAGGGGATTCTCCTGTGAGACTCAGCACAGTCTTTATACTAAGAAGCTTGGGACTTAGTACAGTTATAACTCCTCTGACTTCAAAGGTATCCAAAGAATTAATTTGGCCCTGTTTGTTTTGGTTATGGCTGACTAGCCAGAAACAAAACCCAAAAGGTTCAGGAAATGCCAAGGTAATCTTATTTCCTTTCTCCCTCATGCAACAAGGATAGAGCTCCCAGCTGACTACATAATACCCAGGATGATGTGTGTCTTAACTGTCATTTGCCAATGCTGCTGCTGCTAAAAATCAAAGATTTATGTTCTCAAAAGAGCTTTTTTGGCAGAAACTCCCAATTGCACTGCAGGGTAATTCAATATACTGAGGCACATCAATGAAGTTTGCTTTGTGTATTTGCCCCCTGCCCAAAAAGTCCTCTATAGACTTAATACTTAGCTGTCAGGCAACAAGCATGAACTTGAATCTGTCCAGACAGATTTTGTAATTATATGTTTTGAACAACAAATGCCTCATTTCTAGGTGCTCTTTACCTCTCAGCTCTGCATCGAAGAGATTACCATGCCCTGGGATTGCTCAACTGAGTCCAAAAAGAGTCAGCAAATTCCTTACAACAAGATGAGACTTTTTTCTAATTAATCCTCATATTTTAAGGCATTGTCTTGCATAGTGAAATGTAACTAAGCTCTATCAACATGCTACTCTATTTAAGAATTAGAATTCAGAGATGCTTAAACTAGTAATGGATGACTGCTGTTGTGGTATTTACATTGAGATCCATGCAAAACCAAGCATGGAGATGGAGAGAGTCCATTCCCTAAGTGGCATTTTTGCTTGATGTTAAAGAACATTTTTTTTCAAAATAAACACTTCCTTTTCAAGATGTTCACAGAAGCACACAGAAATTGCCTTCTTGAAGTAAGAATTGCATAAAGAAGAGATCAATTTCCATTTACTCAGATCTTTTCAGGGGCTTCCAAGGCTCAATCCAGGTTATTACTCCCAGCATAACCTCAGAATAATTCTCAAAATAAAAGACAATGACAATGCTCCTTACAAAGTCAATGCTAGGGGAATAAAGATTGTGTTTGTATGTGTCTCTACAAAGACACTCACAAGGAATATTGTTTTAGAAAACTACCCCCAGGAGTCTAAGAATGAGCCAAAAACTACCTTAAGCATGCCACTGAAAATTACTTCTAGCTTTCCAGGCAGTTTTGAGCACTGCAAGAGTAATGTTCCTTTGGTTAATTACCTCAGTGCAGATGAGGTGCTAAACCCTATGGCTGGCCCCTCCAACAGCCCAAGCTTGCCATGTCCCAGCAGATGCTATAAAGAAATTACATTGCACAGCCAGAACCTTCTTTAATAAATTTGATCTCTACAAATAATTAAACTGCTCCCCCCGTCCCAAACCCCAGGAGCAAACTTTATGCTGTACCTCAGAGGACTAAAGCTCTTTGAAACATCATGCTGCTTGACAGCCCCCAAAGCTGCTCACAAACAGACCTGATTCTGTGTATTGCTGACAGAAAATTGAAGGTTTCACATGAGTTTAAGGAGACTTTGACTAGATGGAAACTGGCGAACAGACACAGAGGATCAGGCTCTATAAATTGAGGTTTCATAGTTTTCAGGTTCCATATATTTAAGTCCCAGACCCATTCACTTGTTAATAACAATTTCTCCATGCTGCAGGCTGGAAGGATCACAATCAGTCCTTATGAAGTGTGTGCTAGAACCCACATGGCTCACAGAGTAATGGTGCAAAGCACCTGCAGACACTTCCTTGGCAACATTAGTTCAATCCAGTATAGAAAGCAAAGGGTGCTGCTGGTACCCTCAGAAAGAACCATTATCACATCACTCTTACATTAGACACCATCTCAAGCAGTGCCCTGCTCTCAATGAGTTTCATGTGGTCTGATGATTGTGTCACTATGTTGTTTCCACACAACTACTGTGTCATTCCATATTTACCTGTCAGAACACAACACAGCCCTCTTTCACAGGCAGTGAAGATGCCAGGGTCTGACAGAACATGTCTAGGATCTCCCCACCCACCACAGACAGCCAAGCCCTACAAGCCCCAGCAGGTCCATCTCGGGAGGAGCGCCAGTTTCTGCATTTCCTTTTCTCAAAGTGCTTCCTTTGCTGCAGCTGAACAAGTAATACTGGATGTGCTGTTGGTTAACCTGTCCATGCTCTTACTTCTCCTGCAAACAGTGGTTGATAGAAGTTTAGTCTACTACTGTTTTCACTGATGCCCCACCAACTCCTGCTCTATGCCTCTCCTGTAACTCAGTTTCTTTGTCAGAATGAGGTATCAGCTGAGCAAGCCCTGCCTCATTCCCAGTGTGGGAGCTGAACTGCTGATCAAAGAGCTTTCAGGCTTTGTTATTATATACCTGATGAAGGCCATACAAAAGGCCAAACTATAGATCATGAAACTGCTTCTTCAGCAACTTACTTTCTCATGTATCAGTAAACTTTTTCCTAGTGTTCATCATGATCTCTGAACCTCATTATATCTTCCCTGGTTTTTGTGTTGTTGAGGTTCCAATTACAATTAAATATCTTCCAGAAGTTCAAACATGATCTATTTGAATGTGTCCAGAGGTGTAAAGGTACATCTATAAGTTAGTAATTGACATTAAATAGTACCACAAATAAAATGAAACCAAATCAAAAGCGAGTAGTGGGCTTCCTGTATGCTTTCATAATTTTTTTTTTTTCTGGTCTAAAATACACTTTCTGAGGTTAATCCTCCCCTCATCTTGCTCAATGTTAGTACTACACCTCAGAGAAGTGTCCTACTACCTATGGCCATTCACTAGAAACATCAGTTTACTCTCATATTTTGTGTGTTTGGGACCATGACACACTATCCTATGGTCTACCCTTCCCATTAAATTTTGTAACCTCTCAGGCAGTGAAATGTTCTGTATCTACCCCAAACTGGAAGGTATTGTTAGGAATAAACACCATAAACACCCTAAGTTAGGTTATTGCCATGAATAAATACAGCTGAGTTAGAAAAGGAGTTATCTAGTTAGAGCTAAAGTTAAGGGAGCAGGAGGCTAAGTAATTCCAGCTAGTTTTACATCAGCTTTGGTCACAGCAAACATTGAATCATGGTTTTTAAAGTACATTTAATGTTTTCTAACAGCACACTTTGCCTGGTATTGATAAGGTCTCTAACATTATCAGAAAAGGTAGCACGTACAAGGCATCGCAGATTCAAAGCCAAGACTTTTGTGAAGACCCCTTTCTTAGTTTATAAGCTCACACTGGCACCACTGCCCAAATGTTTGTACAGCCCCCAGTATGACTGGACCAGAGTATGCAATACTGGTGATAAAAGACTGCACAGACTGCACTCTGTCAGTGGCCAAATCTCTGAGTGAAAGAGCAGTATTTTATAGAGATAGACATAAGAAGAATATTTATGGATTTTACATCCCTAGATACACATTTTAGTAATATGCAGGCGTCATCACCAAACCCAGCGCTGTCATCTGTTAATGCATGACATCAGTCTGCTTGCTCATTTAGAAAGGGCAGCAGATGAGATCATGGAGTCATTAGGGTTGGAAAATACCTCTAAGATCAGCTGAACTATAGCCCTCTGTGAAGATAGCCAGCCTGCTACACTCAGTGTCAGCATGCAATGAACTGAGAAGTCAGCCAAGCCATACACAGAGACCTTTTTTGAGAGGGACTAAATCACATGACAGGACCTCCCCCTGGCAAATGGACAGGGCCAGGCTGCTTTTAGCAAGGGCAGCTACTCCTGCAAAAGGATGGTGCTGGCATAAAATGATTAGCATAGGAGACTGTTCAAGGGCAAAGCACATTTGCTAATGATGACTGTAGTGCATTAGCCTGCTGCTGGGTCCATGCCATCTGAAATAATTTGTTAAAAGGTAAAGTTCTGGAGACCAATAAGGCACAGAAGCCTATTGCAACTGAAACAAATTAGAACAGACATCCTTTGAAACAGAGGCAGCTTATACTTCATAGTGAGCACTCACTTATGAGTTCCAGGGTTTTTCAACAAAAATCAAGCAGATGCTTCCATTCTCTCCTGGTCTGGGCTGGCCTGAATTTTGGTAGCACAGTTTAGGCAGTATTCCATTATTACTATGGCTGGTTGCAATTGTTACTTTGCATGGAAATCTATAAATTAAAAGCCCGTTTAAAGTTATTTTTTTCCAACATTTATTTTACCAAATGACCAGCCATCATTTTAGGTACACTCCAAATTCAAACACCATCTAAATGGCTGTGCAAGGAACAGTCCATATTCAACAATGGCACACTTCTCTGTGAGCTAGGAAAGTACCATCCTGCCCATCTGGCAGATGGGAAGCAGGAAATACACAGAGAAGCAGGGCTGATTTTCCTGACTTACATAGATTCATTCACAATTCTCCTTGGCTCATGAAAAGACAGCATCTTTGTACTCACATTTCTTAATTCATGACACCAAAAAGAATGGCAAATTCAGTCCCTATTTGAAAATCACTGGTTCTGGGTTATAAAAGGTTACTGATTAAAATGTACAAAGTTCCAAAAGGAAAGCTGCAAGCAAGTGGATCCAGGAGCAACCGCCACGTGTCTTGTAAATACATTCTGTAACTGGCACAGCAGGACCGTAGATGATATTATCATACTGACAGCCAAAATAACCATCTACCCAGGACAAACAGCAAATTCTGAACTGTTAAATTTTTTAAGAATTGATTCAGGAAATGTGAAAAGTCAAAAGGACATTGAAAAAATATCAATAAGAAATCTTTTTAAGTTGCCCTTGATTAAGCCACTTTTGTATCATCTAACTAGTCACTTTCCTGAGCATGCTAAGAATGTTCTCAGGTTTTGTGATAGGTTTCATCACTTTTGTCACTGCCCTGGAATTATTGCCCCTCTTAAAAATCTCTTCTACCATGCAATAATTTCACCTTTCAACATCCAGTCACTGAATTTTCTTATCATTTTGCCTTTTACTGTCAAATTCCCATCAATAAGAAACCGTGTTTTCTTGAAGAGCCATATAACTTTCTATTTAATGAGTTATACTGGTTTTGTGGAACATACTTTCTATTAAATTCTTCTATTATTCTTCTCATAACATTCCAGTCAGATTTCAACATCCTTCTTGAAATATTTCCAGCAAAAGTGGACAATATATTTCCCACAAGTGTTGCACTCATCCCTAGCTCAGAGGAACTCTCAAACTCTTTAGAACATTAGCCATTCTAGCTACAGGTTGGCTATCAGAGTTAATATTCATCTGATGATTCAGTATGACTCCCAAAGTCTCCTCAGAATCTTGAGGTGTCAGGGCATGCCTGAATCTGAGGAATTTCATCCTTCCTAAACACACAGCCCTGCTTTTGATAGTATTCTTACACATGTGAGCCTTAACAAAAATACATAAGATTGACTTTCTTACAGCTACAAAGCACATATAGTGCAGTTTGTTATTTCTCTATTGCAGAGGGCCACAGCAAAGGTCCATTTGCCATGTTCAGACATTATTGTCAGTGAAAAAATATGAAACACTGCTAAGGAAGAGCCTTCATGATGGCAGAAGTGCAAAGGAAAATAGAAATCTTCAGCTAGTCCTACAAAAGGCTTTGTTATTGATATGAGCCTTGTGAACCAGGGTTTGAAACAAAAAAGCCCAAAAGCCTTTTTTAGCAAATCTAACTCTTGTCATTAAACAGATTGGAGGCAGAAGCCATCAGAGACCCTCTGTACAGTTCTGAAGTGCTGAAAAAAACCCAGGCATGCTACTAATTTAGCCTATCATTCCAGAATGCCTGACAGATCTGAAACTTTATTAATCATCCCACATACACATGGAAAGAGAGAGCATCTTGTCCATAAATTATTGTAAACCTTTTTATTGCTCAGGAGGATCCAATTATTTTGAATTATTAAGTTGCAAAATAATTAAATAATCAAAATTGTACAAACCAAAGCATTAAACTAATTCCTATCCTGCCTTTGTTTCTGAAACTGAGAGTATCTAGATAATAAACTGAAAATTAGAGAGATTAGACATTGTTCTCAGCAGCTAGGAGTGTTCCTGCAAATCAGGCAAAAGTTTGTTGGCTAACAAATCAAATGTTCAGGAGAAATAAGGAAATTAAAATCAAAAGTAGATTTAGAAAATACAACTAAAATGATAATGTAGGAAAATAAATTGTAGGATCTAACTATTTTAGAATTCATTGACAGGATGCAAATAGCTTTAAAAAGGGGGGAAAATGGAACAGATAAAGAATTCCAAGATGCTGCTTTAGCACAGAAGGGTTTGTGTCAGCGTCTAGCCCTTTATATAAAATATTTTTGACAAGCTGTACTACAGGTAGCTTTTACCTCCAAGAATTAGAAAATCACAAGTGAATAAGTACATTCAAGAAAAAGTTAATTAGAGAATTTAAAGTAATTTTCTGCAAGCAAAACAAGAAGAATCAACAGTCAGGATGTTTTTCTGATGGAAATCTCCGTGTAACCAGGACAGAATCCCACTTGCTTGAGTCATGCTCATGATCCTTCAAAGTCTGACCTATACATCACTTCTTGCAATATTCATGCTGTTTTCACAACTGGCATTTAAATTTCACTAACTCAAAGACAGTTCTATACTACAAGCATTACATACAACAAAACCAAAAGGATCAGTACGTAAAAAAACATTTTCAGAACATCTTATGAGCACTTAGAGCTGCTCTGTGGATTTCATAACTGCTTGTTAGGGACAATTAAGTGGGGAGATTCAAGCTGTGGTCAGATTTCTGCAGCCTATCAGTGCAGATGGTGCATACTGGGAGCTGTCCCCTGGACCTTCTTCATCAAATACTGACAGAGGTAGGCAGATTTGCTCAGGGTTTATGGGATTAATACAGGATAGGAGAAAGATTGAGGATTAGGATAATGTCTAGCTGAAGCAGGAGGAGGTGGAAGGGGTTGAGGCTCTCACAAGGTTTTTTGGAAAGCAGGCACTGTCAGAGGTATTGCAGGACCAGCCAGGACCTGAGGTATTGCAGTTAGTTCTGCTGAAGATATCATAAGAGTAAGGCAATTAAGAAAAAAGGTTGCAGTCAAAGGAATAAGGATTTGGAGGAAGAGTTACTTTGAAGCCCCTAATGGGAGCCACCAAAGAGACCCATTCCACTACCAACATTGCCAATTCTAATTGCTAATTTGCATATGGCAGCATACAGCTGCAGTGTGAGATCAGCTCTGGAAAACCCCATTAGGGCCAGTACAGGACACTCCCACAGCTCTGAAATGGGGATTAAATTTCTAATTCAAACCTCAAGAACAAGTTTCCTAATGTCTTGTAGCTGCATCAGCTGTATGTCTGACAATACAGCTAGATCCATTTGGCAGCAGGCTATCATAATAGTGAAATGAGAAATTACCTGACAAACCCCTTTCACAGATTAACACAATGCATCAAACCCTTTTCAAATAGTCATTTCACCTACAGGTTATACACAATGGCATTTCCAAATTTTCAAAGATTTTGTTGAAATAGGTTATTAAAATAGTATTGAACTCCAGCCTTTGCAGGCCATCAGTCTCCAAAGTGATTTGGACTGTAAAGACCATAATAGATCTCCAAACCAACTACAGGTCTTACTTGCCAGGCTGCAGAGACATTTGCAGAGACACTCTTCAGAAATTATATCTAATGAAGCAGTGCCATCAACATGCAGATTAGCTTGGCTCTCAAGTCACTGGGTAAGGAGCCCATTCACGTCTTAAGAAGATATGACTAGAAAATAACTTTATAGTCCCCAAAATATTCTTTCATGCAACCAGATTCTTCTTTGCATTCATGAATGGTAATAAGACCTTTGATCTGATGAAAGTGTTTCAAAGGCCTATTCACCTCCAGGGCGGGAAGAAAAGGGAAAAAAGAAAGCTTCCACACATTGTGGTACATAGTCTGTAAAGGTAAATTTACATTTAACAGCTTATTTTATCTAACAGTTTAGCACTTTCCCTTTCTTCCCACTTGTCCCTCCTCTTCCACTGCTCTTTCCTGCTCCTTTGCATTTTCCAGTAGCCACAGTTTCACCTTCTATCCTCTCTTTACCACATTCTGGCACTCATCAGGCTTCCCTGGGCAATGATCTGACTCATTAGTATAGCAATAACCACCTCTTAGCTTGGTTAGATCTCAGCCAGCTTAGTGATCAGATTCAGTGAGCAGACAGCCACGGTACCTGTGGGAATATGGTACATAGAGACAGAAGCAGGATGTCTTCCTTCAGCTCCACAGAGCCAGTATATCAGTTCAAACTTCTTACAAAATTTCACCATGAGTAAATACCAAGCAAAGAGCAGAATATCACTAAGAGGATCCACTACAGATTCAGGTGAAAATAAGGACAATAATACCTTTCTGATTAGAAAATGTAGCTATGAAACAGGTCTGAAATCCTGACAATCAATAAAAAACTTCCACAAAAAATAAGGAAACTGTACTACAACACATTTTTTGCTCCTAGTTAATAATCACCACTCTAAGGTAAAGGGTTAAGTAAATGTACAGTGCTGTGTGAAGCAGCAGTGAAATATTTGGATCTGATGGAAAAGAAAAGTTGGTGACATAGTGTCACAGGCATCCGGATGACTCCTCGGCTCAGCTGCTCGCACTGCCCCGCCTGGCACCCGGCACAGCCGGCGGCAGCTGCCAGAGCCCCGTGTTATTGAGGTGACCTCCCTGGCACCGGCAACGAGGAGGGGACAGCTGACATTAACAGTCTGGGGGACTGACAAGCTGAGAGTTTTTCCTCAGCCGCTGCTTCCAAATAACAAACTCCTCAGCAAAAAAAAACAGGCCTTCTCTGAAGAAACTAGGCCTGGATTTGCAACACTCATCATCTGACATAAACAATCTTATCGCCTCTGCTAACAATAAAGTTTTGCATAATCTTATCATGTTTTTTTTTTCCATTAATACTTGGAAAGGCTTACGCAAAACAAATTGTATGTGGGATATTTCTTGCCCACCCACAGTGGAGGACACTTAATATCTGGAAGCACAGGAAGGATTGCCAGAGTCTGAAGTCATCGTGTTTTCACAGCAGTTTCAAGCTTCAGATAAATAGCTAAGCATACATGCTTATCATACATGTCAACATGAGGTCTCTCGTGGTCCCTGGGCCACTCAGTGAGGTAAGCCTGAGGCCTGCAAGGTGACTGAGTTCATCTCTCTGCTGCCAGAAGTCACATTTCCTACATCTATCTTCTCTTGCTGCTTGTCTCCTGATCAGAATTAGAGTTCTTCTTACTCCCTAATATTACTGTTCCTGTCATCTCCTATTGAGCCTATTCAGCTCACTGACATAGTGGATACTCATGGATTTGGAGATTTAGGTTTGTTTTCAAGTTTTCTTTTTGATTACTTTCCTGACAGATTAGCAAATATAATTGCTTCAGAGATTAATCAGATGAAAGGAAGTGACAGGAAAATGTGGCTGGAAGTGTGGGAGGAGAAAGCAGTAACTCTTTGCTCTGCTGGGAGCTATCAGATAAGGTTCATCCCGTCTTGCAGAAGTCTGAACTCCAGTGCTACAGGCACAGACTCGTCAGGCAGCTTCTCAAAGGAGCAGCGTGGGAGCTCTGCCCATGCCTCGGGAGAAGGGAGCCAGCTGACGTCACCCACACGGCTGCTCAATGCCTTCACCACCTCCAGTCTTGTCCCTGCCTCTTCTACACCCCACCCTCCCCAGCTCCAGCTGCAGAAAGAGCTTTTCTCATCAGGAATTCCTGCTTCAGCTCATCTTCTAGACCAAATTGTCTGTACTTTTAAGGCTTTCAGCAGCAGCACTCAGTACTGTGGCACAGGTACACCTGGCACTGTGTTCACAAAAATATGTCTACAAGATATTTTGCTCTGCCGTCCTACTGAAGTCTCTGACATCCACGCATCACAACTGTCCTCAAGGTGCTCTCCTCATAAAATAATTATCAGAAGCATATGAGATGTAGTTTTCTTATGATGGACAGCACACTTTTTGCAGGCTTTGGCCCTGGTTATGGGGTGGTTTGTTTTCACTTAATAAAGCATAACCAAACTATGCAATACTAAAGATGGTTCTTAGAGCCCTGCTAAAAATTCCCCACACAGTTGGCTGGGTAGGATTTAAAACTCTGCCCTATTCTTAGAAGTGCATATCTGCAGCAGTTGGAAAAAGCTAGGTTGTGAGCAATGTGTTCCACAACATGTGTAAGGCACCCATCCTGTGTATTTCAGATTCTGTGGGTTTGTTTCAGTTTACATTTATAAAACAAAACAAACAAACTCTGAAAAAACTCCTCAAATGACCACAAAACAAACACAGACCTATCACTTACCTGGGCGTCTGAACACATTCTATTAAGAGTCTCACATTTGATATCACCACGGTAATTACACTTAAACTATTCACTGAAGTGGGATTTTCAGATGAGACACAACAGAGTGTTAAAGGTGCTTTGGAAAACCTCGCACATCCAGAGGTTCATAAAATACGCAACACTAAGAACAGACAAGTCTGGGAATATGAAAAATGCCACACAAAACACTGTTAACTGATTTAAAAATAATCAGTATACTTCAACAAAGTTCACTGTGTAATTTTAGAAAAGAGGGGCAGGATGGTCCATATTTAGCACAATAGCACTTTTAGCTGGTTTTAACTGTGTCTTATCAACATAAGATAGACCCCTACCACAGAAGGGACATCTAAGCCTGTGCTGCATTCTAAAACCTCTCCATAGCATTGAAAGATGCCTGAGCAGCAGATGTACCAAAAAATGTAAAAACCAATGTGTTAAAGAAACCTGATGATAATGAAAAATAGTTGAGTTTTTAGTTTGAGTTTAAAAAAGTAATATATTTATAGTTATGAATAGCAACAGGAAGGGAGTTGTACCAACTGAAACATAATAGTCCAAGGCTTTTCCTCCCAGAGATTTAGGGTGTGTATCTACTCAAACAAGTAAATGAGGTAGAATTTAGCTTCATAAAACTGTATAAATCTGAGATATCTGGATATTGTTTTGCTTCAGTGAGAGGACCCAAGAAATTCATTATGTTCAAAGACCTGCCTAGTAGGGCATTACTTCTCCAAAACTAGCCTTCAAAGCAAAATTTAATCCCTCTGAGAGCTGGCACATGTTTTTTTATAAACTTCCTCTAAGAACCTAAAATTTATAAATGTTTTAATAATTTCAAATTTATAATTTGATGGAGGGATGTGAGCCTTATTTAGATTTTCAAATTTCTCTTGCTTGTTGGTTTATTTTCCACCTGTAAAATGCAAAAACTGTGGTTCTACCTGGAGAAGGGTCTGTCTCTCAATCAGTTGAGGCACACCCAATAACAGACTTCTGGGCCAATTGACAGGATGGCTGCAGTAAACATTTCTATTGAGAGACCTTCAATGAAATTTATCTCCTCCCTATTCCTGCTGTCAGAGCCAAGGCTACATGTAGACAAATTCATAGGGGCAGTACTGTAAGAATATAGAATTCATTTTTGTACTGAGTCGAAAACACCGTTTTTGTGTTTCAAACACATTTACCAAAGGCAGCTCATCACAAAGCAAAATTATCAAACTAGTTAAGATAAACAAAATGTGAATTAATGACCTCAGTAACCACTGTTTCCAGAAAGTGTAGGCTATGCTTTCAGCTGATAACAATCTAATCAACTCCACTCACTTCACTAATCAAGTTCCACTCACTTTTTGAAAAGTGAAAACTTCTTTCTCCTTACCTTTAATGCAATGTTTCTTCTCAGAGGCAATTGTTTGCTAGCACAATAATCTATATATCACTGTACCTTAGGCTAGTTATGCATTTCAAAAGAAATCCCAGTACAATGAACAAGAGTAGAACCTGAGGCTGATATTGTATGCAGAATATGGCCAGGGAAAGCCAGTACAGTTCTGAAGACCATTCCAGGACTTAGACATTGCTCCAGAAATGAACAAAAGGACTTGCATTTTCAGCTGTGAAAGGGCTTCTATGGTCCTTCTAGATTTTGGTTCATGATATTGCATTCTTCTAAATTAGCACCTCCTTTTCTGTAAGACTTCATAATGGAACTCTCTCACCTTGTGCTGCAAATTTGCATTATTATTTCTAAATGAGGTACACAGTGCAAAAGGGAAACAAACAAAGAAATAAGTGAAGCCAAAAAAATCCAACCTGTATGACTCATTATATGATACACAAACATTTTCTGCATCACTTAAGGAATCCATTATACCAAAAGAAAAATAAACTTTTTCTTAAAGTTGCAGAATAGGTAGATCATTTCCTCTGGATATGTTCCTGGCAGACAGGTTCTGAGAAACCTTGTTCCGAGAATCCTGTGGGCTGAAAACACAGCTGTTCAGATTCACTGCTCTAACCTTTACTCCATGGATACTCCTACTGGTAAGGCAGGCTTACCGGGCAGACAAAATGACAGCTGGTCCATTTCTTCTCCTGCACATAAATCCCATTTAGAATAGGATTAAGATAACTGGAAAACAACCTATTGACTGAACAACAAATCCCCTAACAAGGGGATATATATGATTCAAACAATTTAAAATATTTAAAGTGGCTTTTAAATACTTTCTTAATAATGGTCACCTGAAAACAGAAGCAACATTCTAGAAACCTTCTTCAGGTTACCTCAACTTACTGGTTTAGATTAGAGAAACACAGGTCAAATACTTTTCCAGTCTAACTATATAACATCCACAAGCAGGGTTTTTAAAAACACATAATTTTCAAGCATAAATTTAGGACAATACTTTAGATCATAAAAGTTCTAAGCAATGCAAACCCATTGATTTTAATTTGATCTTGAAATACATATCTAATTCCTCCATCCACAGAATGTAGATCCCATTTATTTCACAGTACAGATTCTGGCCCAAAACAGGCATCCTTAATTCTGATGTAATCCATTGCTGCTTTAAATATTTTTAAACATTCTGATGTCTACCTACACACTTAATATTTAAGATGAACTTCACAGAGGACAAAGGTAAAGTAAGTTGGTTTTGGGTTTTTTCGGTGTTTGGTAAGGCAGGCTATACTAACTTACGAAAGCTTAAACAGAAAACCTCTATTGGCTTCTGCAGCAACAATATATTTATTTTCACGAGGTGGTTGAATTTATTCTCTTATCCATAAACCAAACTTATTTCAACTCCCTTGTAATTTGTCTCTTGATACACCTCAATGTACTTGCCTTTGAACTTTGCGTTTGCTTTAATATTGTAATTTTTTAAATTTCAGATGCTGAACAAACAAAGCATATATTAATATTTTAAAAATAGATTTTAACTCTTCACTGGAGATTAAAAATGGGGTCTTTGCAAGTTTGAACAAAACCTCAGGGTGGATCAGAGTATAAAGAAAACATTAATCAATCCTTAATCCCTGGTGCAGAGGGGGGAAATCTGTTCATGTATACAGAGGAGTGATGACATACTAGAAAGGAGGAAATTGAAATTAAATATTGGTTTCTATTGAATTATAAGACTGCAATTTCACCATCAAGTATTCAATTCTGTAGCATCTTATAATTTGCTAATAATGAGCTTGATTTGCCATTCAGCTTCAGGTCATTGTACCAACATGTAAAATAAAACCTGTCACCAAACCCTGCTGAGTTGAGTCATGTCAGTGAATTAGCAGGAAAAACCCAAACATGCTGACTGACTCTTCTGCTGGTGTCCTTACAAAGACTTAAGTTATGTGATACTGAAGGTAACAAAGGGATTCCAGATTCACATTACACCTTTATGCTGTTTGATTTGCTTAGAATTCTTTCCACAACTGGATTTTACTAAGGCAGTTCCACTTGTTCTGCAAGTTTCCTAGATTGATTTTGGACAGCTGACTCTCACTCAGGTAAATGGAAAGGTCAAAATGTGCACCAACCCTAAAGGCACAGAATGCTGTTTTCAGCAGAAATCTACAGCAAGTCAACTGACTGAAAAAAAATCCAGCCTGAGAGCCACCAGCATTTTAGATTCATCTCGGTAACACTGCAGTGATGATCCTGAAATCCTTACTTAGACAAAGCTTCCCCTGAGTCCCAGATAGCTGACCAGTAATTACACAGATTAACACTTGCATTTAATGAAAGACCTGACTGCTTGAAGTTTATCTTACTTCAGGTTAGCAGTTCTAAAACTCTTCCAGCTATGAATACAGCTTTTCTAAAAATTTAATCTACAAAACTAACTTGAAACAGCTGTCTCAACTCCATGCCATCTACAATGCTAATATTAAAACAGGTTAAAACCTACTGGTGAAATAAGATAAATAATAAACTTTCTTAGTTTAAATAAATTAATTAGTTTAAAATATCTGTTTATCACCAGTAGCATAGAAAAACAAAGGAAAGATAAATAGGAACATAATAAAAGTTTACTTCAACTGTGGTCCTGTAAGAGTCTGGTTTGGGCATTTAACAGTTAAAGAAGCAGTGGCACGCTAACCGAGCACATTAAAACAAAGAGTTGGCAGCTCCTGAAGGAAAAGAGCTTGTGCTCCACTGTTCCAACTTGTCAGTCAACTCATGCCAGCACTCTCCCTGTCTGCCTCTTCTCCACACCCTCATTACATGTGTCTGTCTGGACTGATCTGCTCGTCTGTTCAGAGACTCTTCTGACAAGTCAAAAATTCTGCCTCTTTCTGCTCTGGAATTGGATCAAATCACCTCAGCTTTTTTTTTTTTTTTTTTTTGTAGCCCCACCAGGAGGTTTTCTGCTTATGGTCTCATTCTGTTTGCCTTCACTCCTTGTCTGTTTTTGATTTGTAGAATGGAGGAAGCTGAATTGCTGAAAGAAAGATTCCAGGCCATAACAGTAAGTGCTCATGGTTATAATTCACTATTTAAAAAAAAAAAAAGGCTTAGAAGTAATATTAGCAATGAGCTGCTGAGTGTTTGCTGAATAATGATTCAGCTCAGGACAGAAAAGGAAGACTTTGTCTGCTTGAAATTGTTACTTAATAATTCTAGTTTATAGGATATTGCTTTAAGACAGCTAAGTTGACTGTACTGACTTTATTATGGGTTGTATTGGTTGTATTGCACCTTAAAATTAAATTCAAAGCAGTGAAAGTATGTGTGCAAATCACTACTGGACAGTGTAAAACACACATTACAGAATGTTTGCCTGAAGGTCAGAAGGCAGCTAGAGAATTCCAGAACAAATCAATTTTTACATTTCACAATGTGAGATTAGAGATTTTTCATTTGTACTGTGGAATTAAATACAAGTTCGGAATTATTAATGATCTCTCCTAAGTATTGCTGTCTGAAAAGTAAAAAAGGACAAGCTTGGATTAAGCAAATTCCTCCTGTCAGTTTTCAGAGGACAGACTCGGTGAAGTCTATGCTAGAGATATTGGAAAACATTTTCAGTTTCTCTTCTGAAAGGAAATCAGAGTGATGATTTCTAGTGTGCAAAAGGAGCAACTAAACTATTTTTAAAGTAATACAACCTAATGTTATAAAAATTGGCTGAAGCCAAATCCTCCTCTGATTTGATCTCCAATTGAACTTATTCTGTTACAAAAGACTTAAACTGAAACAACATTTGTCCCGCTGAGATGAAAGGAAACCTCCGGAAGAATCATTCACTGTATTAGTTAATAATAAATAATGGAAACAAAGGCATTTGTCCCACTCCTAACATGACAGATTAGTTGTGAAACACAACTAGCAGAATAAATGGTGGGCAGAATTAAAGAATACCTTATTGGAATTAAAATAAATGTAAGAAGGCATAACTGGAAATCTATGGGAATCTAACAGGTTGGGTTTTGATTCAGTTGAGTTTTAATTATGGCACTTGATAAGAGCCAAGAGGACCATTTACTGTATTTACTTGAGACCTGACAGAAGCACACAATAAGGTAATTTGAAATGTTTTAGAGGGTTTAGAGTACATTTGTTGGTTTAACTGCAATGTTGCCTGAACCAGGGTCATAACCTGGACTTTGTCTCTAGTGTATGGGCTCAAAAGATAACAACAGCTTTGGCACTCCAGAGAAGTACAGGCTTCAAAATGATTTGTGCTCCCTGGGATGCAGGGGCAGGAATGGGGCAGCGCTCTTGGCTGATGAGGAATAATATGAACATACTGAGGCTGGCATCCTCCAGCTGCAGCTTTGCTTCCAAAGCAATACTGAAGCAGTTTTCTTTAAAGAAACGGGGGCAGCTTCCACTGTCTTGCATTAGAAGAAATAGGAAATAATTTTTGGGTTCTGCCTATGACTTAATTTATTACACTTGATGTATAAAGGAGCAATGTGCTCGCTGCTTTCATCAATCCAGAGCATGCAGTTGAAACACATGGAGTGTTCCAACTGCAGAAATGAAGTAGCCTGATTAAAGGGAAGCCATCAGCCCTACCAACCTGCAGAAAGAGTTGTCCAGGGAAACAACAGCCTGCAGTTACAGTAGCAAGCTACTCCATGGCTCTGGGGGGCTTGGCTCAAGTAAAGTACCTGGGAATTTCAAGTGCTACATTCCAGATGTTTGCTGTACAGGATCTAATAGGATAGCAAGGGGCACTCCAGCAGTCAACAATTGCACCTGCACTGAAACTTATTGGTTTCTGTTGTTAAATACCTGTCTCCTTGACAGCAACACAACCGGTAGGAGTTCTCAAAGCCTTTTGCAAATCTTTTCTCCCTATAGCAAACAAAAAGGAAAACATGATTTTTGTTTTTGTTCATGATGTTGCTGTTATTAAATGTTTTGACGCTCCCACGGCTCTGAAAAGGAAACTTTTCCTTTGTTATGTAGCTACCACCTGGTGCTGGTGTATCTAGACTGGAAAAGCAAAAAATAAAATGCCTTCATTTTGTTAGAAAGACTCTCATACCTTAAGATATGAAAACTTTAATACCTTTGATGCTTAATGGGTTTTAATGTCTAGAAAATTACAATAAAATAAAAATACTTTAGTTAAAACATTAGCTGCTCCATGGAATTGACAGTATGTGGCATTTGCCAGGGGACCAAGACCACCATCTTTGGCCCCACTGTAGAACAATGACACAAACTAATGGACTTGGCAGACTAGATATTTCACAAGACACTGCTCTGTGGATGCCATTGCCTTTCTTTCAGACAGATCCAGCCTAGAACACAATTCATTTCTGGGCACAAAAGTCAGGAAAGAGTCCCACGTGTTTCAGTAGGAGTGAAAGTTAACACCAAATGTTACCTTTCATGGATGCACAGCAGAAAGGAATGGCTGAAGATGCTCTGTCATAAAAAGCAATTCCTGCTTACATTAACAAGAGCATAGTAAGAGAGAACTTTTGGACTTCAAGGACTTCTGCCAGGAACATGATAATCTGCAGGGGCAGAGCATGAGGTTTAATAGAATCATGGCTCCCTTAGCTATCCAGGAATACACACTTACTCCATTAGATGTACAGTCAAAGCTTCATAAAGCAAGACATGATGTAAAGAAAAGGCATAGCAGAATGCATGGTAGAAAGTGTTCTAACAGGTTTTAAAAGTTATTTTGGCACATAAGGTTCAAAAAGATTCCTCATACTTCCTAGCTTCTGGAATTCGACTAAATTATATAGATATATAGAGGAGGTATATAAAAAACAATCTATTTCAGCTGATTAAATCTGGATAACTGTATAACAGACATTTAATACCTACCAGTGAAATTAAAGGATGCTAGAACACCAGCGGATACAAGAAGAAAACTTAGAGAAAAAACATTGGACATAAAAGAATTATGGACCTCTGGAAAAAAAAAAAAAAACAGGCAAAAGTTTCTTTACTGAATAGGTTCCTTATTATACACTTAGTTTAAAATACACTAATTTATGCCTTTATATATACTCAGGTTTCTTTCTGCACAGTAGTTTATGTACAAATACTAATTTCAGACTGCCCAAACTCTTATTGCATCCCCATTGGTACAAAAAGAATACTCAAATTGACTTAAAATATTTTTTAATAGTATAAACCAAGTAAGAGTTCATTCTCTGGCTAAGAATCTTATCCAGAACTTTAGTAAAGACAAAAAGAATTTTCCTTAAGAATTGTAATAATCTGTAAACACAATATCTTGTCACACTGCTCATCTAATGATGGGTCATTTAAAGGCCATTTATACCATGAGGGTATAGGAATATTTCCTAAGTAAGGAAAAGTGTGAAAATCAGAGAGCAGATATTTAGTCTTTAAAATGAGGTCTGGCTAAGAAAAATCCAGCATAGCAGCTTTTGGATAAAGGCTCACACAACGGTCATTGAAGAAAAGTTACATACTGTAGTGATCCTAAATCTGTAACTTGGTTAATTGTATTAAAGAGCATTGGCAAAACACGAAATCACTGCAGAGATAAAAATAGCATGTATTTTGAGGAAAGAGCCCCACCTGTTCTGTTTGGAGTATTAAAAAGGCAGACTAACACCATCAAGGAAAAATTGTAAAGGGTCTATAAATAACTGCTATACTTTGCAGACTGTGAGATCAGTGTTGATGTTCACCTGTGAAATCCCAGCACAGTACCAGTAGTGCCTGGCCAGCCTGTATCCTGCCCTTGGTCCCCATAAACCTTGGTGGCTTCTTCCACTTCCTATCCTAGCCTTCAGAAAAGCATCCTCAGAGCCTGTGGCCCCACTGCTAATTTCTCATTTCCAGTAACAGTGAAGTGATTCAGCCAAGCACACCATGGCTCTTCCTGTTTCCAAATCCCAGATCCCAGGGAAATGGTGGAGAACAACTCCCAGCCTTACATCCAGCACTTCCTTACTGACTTTCTCCAGTCCTTACACACAGCTGGTTCCACAGGTGGGCTGAAAGGGCGAGGCTCTTCCTCTGTTTGTGAAGAAGTTAACCCCTTCCTAAACCATACTTGTCTGAAAACAGGCTCTGTATTAAACAGCTGCCACCTTTTTAACAGAGCCAGGCTGTTCTAATTGAAAGGAAAGAAGGATTAGCCTCCAGTCAACAAATATTTCTGCACAGAACAGAAGATTCCATTTACTTCCCCAAAATGTATCAAGAAACAAGCACAAGTGTTGCTTGATTGGCATATGGCAAGGTGCCATGCCCAACAATAGAATTTTATAGCATTAAGGATGATCAAGACAATAGCCTATTAATACACCTTATTAAAGTTATTTTCCTTTGGCATGATTTCCTTCCCCCTGGCTGCTGAGGACACAAGGTACTAAATCAGTGTTTGGCCTCACACAGAGGAGCCACAAGGTTACTCCACGTGACAGTGCTATCCAAAAACAGGAGAGGCTCAAGCTTTGCCAGTGTTCAGACATTGTTCACCCATTTCCTTTTTTCTCTAATCTGTAATAAAAAGGATTAAAGTGGCACTAGGATAGACCAGTACAACATGAGGTTTATCCTTCTAAATATCAGCAGCCACAAAAACAGTCTGAGCACAAGCAAAAATTTTCTTTCTAAATTGAGAAAACAACACATATGAAGTATATTACATTCCTCTTGTCACATCTTTACCATTATTTGACTAACAAAACAAATTTCTAAGCCTTGTTTAGTCCTGTTTATTTCAGCTATTAGCCACAGGATACATAAACTCAGTGCTGGATTCACGGACAGCCCATTTCATCTAATGATGTATCACAGCTGCTCAGTGCAGACCATGCAGACTCTTTCCTCTCCTAAATGATGCGTGGGCTGCCTCAGGAATTTTGGTCAGGACCCATTTTTAATCTCACTCTGCATGTACAATTTTGTTCAACTGTACTTTCTTCCTGTTTTTTCCCCCTTCCCAAGAGTAACTAATTTTTATCTTGCATCATCCCTCCTCTGTGGCCATTAACACATTGAAGTGTACTTTGGAGAAAGAGCAGTGGAAACCATACCTGTGTAGGATCAAGTTATTGCTGCAAAGAATTATGCACTGCCTAAGCACCACATAAGCTTTATAATAAGGTTTTATTTGCATGGATTGATTTCACCCTACTGAACACTCACATAATTTTATTAACAAGTAATTTCTCTAAACAAAGTTTTATTGTTCTTAATTTGTAGGACAAAAGAAAGCTACAAGAAGAAATTACACAGAAACGTCTAAAAGTAGAAGAGGAAAAAATGAAACATCAACATTTGAAGGTAAGTAAAGTGTTAGATTTATGTAACTAAAGATAGCCTCAAGTCATACAGCATGAATAAAGGTTGGGGATTTTGGAATTCAAATCTTCATGCATTTAAGTCATGCTTTTACTGTCAAATTTTCACAGCTTTGTGGAGTCCTGCCAGGACTCCATTTGACTTTAATAAGCATCACTCTTTGAAAAAAATTACACTGGGGAGCTAATGTTACTTGATCACTTACATGGCATAAAATGAGATCATAACCAGGAAAAACTCACAGATGAAAATTAAGCCTCCCATTTCAGACTGGGTGTGTTCACTCCCTAATCCCACAACAGCAACCCTACTTGGTACAGGGTGCAGCACAATAATGAGGTCTAACTGCATTTTTTCCTAGAATAAAAACACCATATTTATTTGGCTGCAGGCTTTTGTCAGCTTGTTTAATTATTCTTTAGTAATATAATGCAGTTTCTCTGTATATTCCAAAGAAAAGTATAAATGCTGCAAATATTGTTCTCAAATATGGCCTGGTAAACTCAGGATTACCAAGTTAAAAGGTTTAAGAAAACTCAAGATCCATCTCTGCAGAGAACTGAAATTGCACCGATTTCTACCCAACACCACTATTCTTAAAATGTTTATAACAGTTTGGCAGTCCTTTTCATTTAGATGAGAAAAAAATCTATGCTTCTAGAAATATGTAAGACTTGGTATTTTACATACTCTTTTCATTATGTGAGCAGATAAACAGTCTCAAGAGAGATATATTGAATCTAACCAGGAGCGTGGCGTCTCCTCCAGCAAATGTGAGAGAAGCATATTTAAAACAGACTCCTCTTCAAAACAGCCACCAGATCCTGAGCTTCATCCACCCTTTTCTTTTGTGTCAAGCCAAAAAAATGAAAAGCCTTGATAAACCAGTGCACTGGGCCAGGCAAGCCAACACATAGCTATACCCAGGTTTTATTGGAAGCTAGTTACTCCAAGGACAGGCTTGGCCATTTGGGGAACATCCCTTCCAAGTCCTGTAGCCTTTGAATAGCAAACATGTGACTCCTCCATCATGGTACATGGCTACATCGAGTACTGAAAGTTTTATTCCAAGTTTCCATGTCTATAAATCCAGATGACTGTTCTGCCCTTCTTTACAGAGGGATAAACTGATCTGTTGTAGACAACCAGCTAATCCTCACTACTGCTGTGTGCAGACAGAGCCCTAGGGCAGTTTCCTTACAGACTTAGTACATGTTCATAGCTAAAATTAATAGGTCCAGTGGAGTTTTAAAAGTTAAGAAAGCAAAAACCAAACTTGTACTTATTCTGAAGAAATTTTATGGAGTTTTTAGAGAGGCCAAAACACTCCTGGAAAATACTACTGAAATGGTTTTACTTTGGAAGAGAACAGAGATTGTGATTTCTCTGCCTATTGTATGAGAAATCATACAGAAAAGCTTTTAAATTAAATCAGTCCTCTTGCATATACAAAGCAAAGCAAGGATCTGTTGAGCAAGTTATTCACTTGGAAAAAAAGAATCAAGCACACATTTAAATATGTACTTACATACACACGTATGCTGTATAAATACATACATTTCATTAGTTCTTTGGAGCACACAAAATGTAGACTACTTTTTCCAGCTCAGGATAGGCACCTAATATCAAACACATTAGTACATGAACAGCTTTTGCTTTATACCCTAGAAGTTTTGTCCCTTAATGAACATCCTTGCTTCAGATTAATTCAGGTATTTCAACAGAGTCAAACAACAAAATGATCCAGTGCATGAATTGCTTTAAAACAGATTTAGACTTCTAAAACATTTAAACACTGCAGTAAATTTTATTAAGGGCTCATTTTCCAAGGGATTCAGGCTGATTCCACCCATTTATACACATACCAGTTATATGCATGTTGAAATCCAGTGCTCCATGATCTATTAGCACAACTCACACCTGTCCCTTAGGAAACTATTGCAGGTTAGTAAATCTCAGTGGCAGAGATGTTCTTGTTAGATGGATAGCACTATCCTTTTCCTCATTTTTTCCTTCCTATTTATAACCCTTAGCAACAGGTTTATCAGAAGGTTGTTGGTTTGGTTTGTGGTTGTTTGTTTTTATTGGAGTTCTTCTTTGGTATTTTTTTTGATTGTTGCCTAAAAAAGAAAGTTTTAGCTTCCTTTTTGCAAATAGGAATCCCTGCTCTAGCTTCCCAATTACTTTGTTTGCTGCCCCCAAGTAAATTTTACTAGAAATACACATGGGGCATCATGAAAGATCTCAGTTATTTGGTACTAGTGGAGAAGGAACATTAATTCCCTACATGTGCTCATCTCTCAAATGAAGTGGAGGGCATGCAAGCAAATACACCTGTGTGGACAGGGCTTTGCAGAACTGCAAGGGGTATTGGGGGCTGCTAGTGTGGCTACAGAAGAAATTTTATCCAGCATTTCTAGATGCTCCATCAAATAATCCTTCCTTCTACTTGGAAGGATTTAGAAAGCTAAAACTTTCTACTTGGAGTCCTTCTCACTGAAGCAGCAAGGGAAAGGACCAGACAGAATTGTTTGAAAAGTGCAGTCAGTACTGATTTGCATGCACTTTCTAAGAGCTTTCACAGTTTAGTTGATTAATTTTCAGGCTTCTGACATGCCTGAACTCCATTAGTGCTACCTTGTAGGTGCTTGTCACACATCTCCTCCTTCCAGTGAAAAACCCATCAGGCCCCAAACAGCTGCTCCTGCACTGGCTTGTGCTGCTGCCTAGATGGAACAGACCTGAAACCCTCTTTTATTCAAAGGTTGTTTCCAAACTACACAATGTGTAATTCTTTCAAAAATGGCTAATGAAATGAAAAAGATTATATGGTATTTAGTTGGGAGTAGCAGCAAACTACTCTAGAAACATGCAAAAATAACACTATTGTGTCATGCTTGTATTTAGGGAGTTTGCTCTCTTGGGCCTAACCGTATACAGACAGAAGATTTTTGTTGATTTTAATACATGGTATTGGTTTCTGATGTCTACAGTGCCAGCCCCACTCTAAATCTTACAAGGAATTATCAATTTATTTTTGGAGACATAAGTGCTAGACTAACACTGTTCCAGCCAAGATGAAAACCTCACTTTTCTTGAGGCCCTACTTATCATTAAGATCTAACCAGCTTGATAGAAAGGGAATTAATAACTGTGTGTCCTCCAGCTTGAGAATACAGTATTTAGTGGTCAATAAGAGTTGTGCCAACACCAGGCTACATACATCTGCCAGATAATGTAAAAATATCCTATTAAAATCTGCATTTCTTTCATTAGAGCCTAAAAAACAACTACAAGGAAGTGCTGCAAAGTGATTCTACGGACAGAGTCAAGGCTCAGAACATCAGTTTTGAGCAAGCTGTGTTTACCAAGATTTCCTAGGACTCAGTGTTGAGAGACAGACTACTGTCCTGCAGGCAAAGGCAACTGCAAACATTGCTCTTACATCCCACAAGTAAAAAATTTAAAAGCATCACAGAGTGCCCAGACTTCTCCGCAAGCCTGTTTTAGACACATTTTCTATGACATTATATGTCAAGTGGAAAATTACTTTTGACTGCAATAAGGTCCCACATATACATTCCTCTGCCAGTTGGGCCTCAGTAATAACCTCATGGAAAGTGCACAATAAATAGAAAAGTGCAGGAAGCAACAGTTGAAGTGACTCAACACAGGATGCAGGCAGGGATTCTAACAGCCCCTGCAAGCAGCACTGAGGTTAATGCAGCAGAGCTGGGCACACTGCCTCAAGCAGCAGTAGTCAAAATTCAATGTAATCTGCATCCACATCCTGCAATTAACAAACTGTATGGGGGGAGAAAAGCAAAAACTTAATAAGGAAATCAGCTCAAGGAATCTAAATTATAACAGGGGCATCCATGGTTAATTAAAGTCTTTATATGTGAGCTCCTTTTTTGCCTGTTGAAAGAGTATTTCTAAAGAGTCCCAACTCCTTCCTCTAGGCAGCAACTGCATTTATACCCCTGAGTTAGACTGAAAGGAGTAAAAAGAGTACAAGAAAGTTGGCATGGCTTACAAGTTTCAGCCTGCAAATATGAACCTATCTCCAACAACATTTTTTATTTTATCAGGAGTATTTTTGAGAGCTCTGATGACTTTCAGGTACCACCTTCCCAAGTGTAAAGCAGCTGTAGGAAGCAATCAATGCATACAATGGTATTTTCCAGAGTTTGAAAACACAGCTGAGAGTGATACACTTACCTGTGCACACACAATACACCCATTTGTGAGCCACCACTGCACAGAAAGAAATCCACAGGTACTAACCACGTCAGGACCTAAATACCTAAGCTCTGGATTGACCCTGCAACAGCAGCTCTAAATACACAGGTCTGCTGAAACACTAAACACAGCAGCTGCCCATGCTCCACCTTTTCACTGCCTCTCTTACCCCACACATCTTCACCTACTGAAATGTGAGTTCGCTATCATAAGGACAAAGATCCTTTTATCTTCCAGGGGTACCATTGCATCACTAACTCCCTAGAGATCTCTTACTCCGATACAATCTTATTTCCAGAAACTTCTCATCTTTTATACCTCCTTCCAGAAGCCATGCAATGCCAGGACCCCAGAAATTGTAGCTATTGAAATAAAACTGTTGTGCTTCTGACTGGAGCCTTTCACAGGAGTCTGTTGTATGTATGGTTGTACAACTGGATCCACCTACCCATATTAATCTGTTATGCATAGCAGCTGACATACTCTACATTTTTGTTGGATGAACTAATAAAATGGGACATTGTAGCTAAAGACTTTGCTTTTAAGTCAATCTCGAAACACAGAAATTTAGTTTTTCTCGTCCAGTGGCGTTCACCGTGGTCAGGTTGCCTTATGCTGGATAGATCACAATGCTGCAGATCACATCTGTGGCATCAAGACAAATACAGCAAATGGTTAAGTAGCGTAACTCTAGCATTCACTTACTTGTCTATTTTTCCCCATCAGAAAAAGGCCTTGCGAGAAAAATGGCTCTTGGATGGCTTTAGTTCTATGACTCCAAAGGAAGAAGAGGAAATGCAAAAGCAGAATCAGGAGGACCAACAACGGACTCATGAGCTGGAACAAGATATTTTCAGGTAGGGAAGTACCCCTGCCCTTGTGCCTGGGTTAAAATGGTCCCATCCTTCACATGCTACCTTATTTTGTATAAGATGAAAGTATCAACAAGTGCTAAACACATGCAGAGCAAAGCAATTCTTGTCATGTTTTCTAGTCAGTTAGAGAATACAGAATGCAATTTTCCATAGTATAAATTGTAACAAACTGCACAATAACTATATTGCAGAGTATTTGTTGCTCTAATTCCAGATACCCTTTCCATGCTGTATTTGGTAGGTGTAAGCCAAATATATGGGGATTGCTCTAAGACAGCAAATGTTGAATCAGAACTTCAAAATAACAATAAATTTTCAAAGTTCTCCAGTTTCACTAGGTCCTGGCACAGCCTCTAATATGTAACTTTCACCATAACAGCACTTAGAACAGTACAGGCTCCCTAGTTCCATAAGCAACACTTATCCTCAGTTTTCTATGTGTTTTGTACTGAATTTAGTCCCGGAAACCTTCTCTAGCAAAGGTCTTTTTCTACCTTTCAGTAGAGATGTTTCTACAAATCTCATCACCTAGTGCTTTCCTATCACACAGGGCTAGCCTTTAACTGCAAGACAGTCTCATGAAAGACACTTATCATGGACATAGTTCCAGATTCTTATTAGCTCCAGTTAACCCTTCTTAAATACCAAAGAGCTGTGTACACTGTCAGCTCCTTCCCTGGGTCCAGGCATACTGACTGGTACTACCCCTTAGCACCCACAGAAAAGATGAAATGTTCCTGTTCCTTCAGATTCCGGAAAGTTTTTTGATCCTTCTTCAAGGCTTCTTCCTCTATTTCAATTCAATAGCATTTTCCTCTCTACTTTGCTACCACTGCCCTCCTACACACACTCTTCTGGCAAAGCTGTCACCAAGATTAACTTTCTCTGGTGAACTCCAATCCTCTTCCCTCCTCACTCCATCTCAGACACAGACAATAATTCTCTTGGCTGACAGGTAGCAGCCTCATGCTAGTTTGTGCTATAATTACACTGACTTCTTGCTCAAAAGCACTTTTCTCTACAGAACATCTTGGTACACACCTCTGTAGGGTTCATTGTTGCAGTGCTAGGAGGCAGCCAGCAAGCCCTGAAAGCATCCCAGAGGCTGTCACTTTGAAGGCATGCAAGAGGGGCCCATAAGACACTGTGAGTGCCAGAAAAGAACAGCATCTAGGGCTAGAATAGGCTAAGGAGCAACAAGGAAATGGTGCTGAGCAAGCATTTCCCCATCAGGCCACTGGAAGTTCAGCCCTTCTCTAAGCAGTGAGAGGAAAGATTAGATTCAAAGTCCTGTTGGCCATGGGCAAAGCCTGAGCTAAGAACTCAGGAAGGTTTATTCACAGGTCTTTTGCTATAAATTAAATTTCCTACACTCCCTAATAGCTGTTTAGCAAGGGCATCAAGAAAAAACACCCACACTGCCTTCTAAATAACATTACATCTTGTTTATACACACCCAGGCCAGTTTCAAACTAGCCAGCAGTGATACAGAAACCTAGGAATACAGAAACCTAGGAATAAAGTCCACTAATAAACATAAAATATGCATCATACAGTGCACAGTGCTTTTGCTACACCACAGTTATCACCAAAGCTAACAAAAGCCTGTCTAACCTTTGACCTGCCCTGTAAATCTAACATTGCTAAACTGATCATGTAGACTCATGATACAGTAGAAATAACAAACTGAGAGGCTCAGTAGAAATCTTTCTTCTGAGCATCTGACTATTAAAATTCACTTGATTTGGAGACATCCAGTTCACTCTGTTGATTATTCTGTGTGTGTCTGGTCTTCAGTTAAAAAAATTATGCATCACTTTAAAGACTCTTTGATTACCCTTAGACAAGACTTTTTTTCTTTTTGCTGAGAGGACAATTGCAATTGTTGACAGATTATTTACAGTAGTGGCAGGGGCCTTGCCATCACCTTCCTAAATGGGATCTCTGTTTTGAAACATTCCTCACCTGAGTGTCAAATTGAGCTGGTGTATGTCTGCTAATCAGTTCATTATTTTTTATAAAAGGGAGAAGTTCCATTCTTTGTGTCAATGACAAAACAGTGAATAGCAAGCAGCCTGAGCCACCTTGGACACAAATGGCTGAATGCTTTGGTTACAGACAAAAAAATTGCATTCACACTACCTGTCCCATTTCCCCTCTACATGTTGGAAGCTTCAAGTGAACCAAGGGAGCACATCCCTGGTCAGGGTATGAGCTGAATGAAGAATTAAGAGTCCTGTTTTCTCACTGAATCTTCAGCTAATGACACTAATACTTGATGGAATTCACTGCTAAACAACATATTTAAAAATGCAAAACAACTGAGGTCTATTCAATTGCTTGTAATGTGCTGCATGAAAGCAGATGTCAAGGCTATACTAGAGAGCTGCTAAAGCATTTGACTCACCTCAAAACCTGTGAGAGCTTGCTAAACTGCCTTTTCCCCTCAGTCTAGAATTCTTCAGGGTGGTATCTTCCTATCTGCTTTTCATTCTCAAGCCATTTATTTCTTTCCTGGGGTGGCATGGATGCCAACTGCAGCAGATCAGCTGATGGCCAGCAGCATCCAGGCAATCTCCATAGATCTGAATTCAGCTGCTACTTTGGTAGAGAAACCTTTCAATTAGTGTCGTGATTTCTAAGGTTTCTTCTCTCATCCACACCTCTATAATACTTATTTCTCCCTCTCAAATAATCAATGCTACTTGAAAAGAGGACAAATATTCAAAGGATAGATTTAATACAGTAGCTGTGTTACACTTCCATGTCTCTCCTAAAAAACGCAGCACTGTACAAAAGGTAGTTTCATATAATTGCTAGAATAGTTGCTAAATCCCTTCAAGGCAAATTGGGATATAACTTCATAAAAATGTGATTGACTTAGCTTGTAAACTTTGTAAACACACCAGAAAGATCTTGGCCTAACTTTGCAACTGCATGATGTTATAAGGGCTTCAATTTCTTTGAACTATACAAATCACATCTCTTAGATGTTTTCTTTCCACTAATTCCAGAGTGCACACTCACAGCACACACTGAAATTGAACCATAAAATCTGTTTTTGCAAGTATAAGTGCAAAAGAGATATTTAGAGTCCAGATGCAATTCCCATTACATGGTATGAGAATTTCTCTGTAAACCCACTGAAAATTGAATCAGGTCCCTTAATTATCATATAAAGTGATTGTTGGTATGGGTGAAAGAGCATATATAAACTGTAACTTGTTTCTTGATCACCCAGATAAATACATGGCATTTATAACCTTTGACTTATTTGGGGTTGTGTTTTCTCTTTTTCCCCATCTCCCTTTTTTCAAGTATCTCCAAGATTTTCCCTCCTCTTATTACACCTGTGTGTCTAGAAGTGTTTAGAGCCAAGACTAAAATAAACCCACAGTATAAGTGAATGATTTTTCAGCTCATTATGCTTCTGTGAGTTTTTAATGATTTTTAGATTGAGATTATTGTGATCAACTCTCATCTAAAATTAAACATGTCAATAAAAACAAAACATCAATATATTAAACAAAGACTGTTCCATAAGAAGTGCAAAAATATGGCACATGGCCATTACTTTCTTCTATAGCTGTCCAAAAATATTCATCCCCTTTGTAAAATTTTTAAAATTTTAGCACTGTAATCAGTACCTTTGATCAGGGTTCTAAGGCCATCTTGCAGAACTCAGGTCCAAAGTGTGAGCAGCTTTTAAATATTTTTTTTAACTTTTACTTTCATCCTGAAGGGTTTTTTTCCTGTATCTGTTCTGAGGTCTGTGATACCTTTGTATATCAAAAAAGAGACGTTGTCACCAACAGATAAAAGTCCATGTAGCACCCTGTTACTGTAGCTCTACATATCTGAGTTTAAATAGGGCAAGAGTCATAATGGTAATTCAGATTCCTCAGCCACACAGAAGGAAATCAATAATGCTTATCTGTCAACCTACATCCAGCTTTTCTAGGCTGATTACTTTAAAGGGATGGCAGACTTTAATCATTCAGAGTGACTCTGTGTAATATTGTGAATCTTAGCACACAGTAAAGAAGTCAAAACACAAAAATTCAACACTTCTTTCCCTTTGGGTTATAGACCAACATTTCTATAACTCTGTCTGTAACTTGGTCTCAGTTGTAACTATTCTGACTGCTCTCAGCAAAAGGTGGTATCAGTTGCAGCTGCCTTTGGTCTATAGTCATTGATTTCCAGCATGGATTAAAAAAAAAATAGAAGGCATATTTCACTCAAATATAGAAGCTTTGGGAATTTCTTTTTTTTAAGTCAAAAGATGTTCTTTTAAAAAGAACTATGAGACTAAAGTTATACAGCATTAACCTACAGCATAAGACATTCAGTTCAAGTCCCACTTCAGAGTTAAATCTGGAGCTGGATTCTAGATCTTCATGGAGAATTGACTTCCCAACTACTCAGCTAGTAAGGCAAATTCCATTTAAAACCCAACAAATATGCACTTAAGAAGAAAAGAGTAGTCTTGATTAGAAAGAATAAATAGGAAACATGACACCTGCTTAAGTTACTGCCTTACTCAGAGAAAAAACTGACCAAGATGCTTTACTTTAGCAGTGTGCTTTCTCCCTCTCTGACAGAGAGATTCAATTTTTTCTCTTGGACTTTTCTGTCTAGAAGAGTTTTTCATACAGTAAGAAAACAAAACTCTGATCAGGAAAAAAGATACTTTGATCATGATCTAGTATGCTGATCAGCTCTAATATGCAAGAAACCATATAGAGACTTACCACAGGAGAAGGGCAGGGAAAGGAGCTGTAACATCCAAACATACAGCAAGTGTCAATAGCCCAAAAGAAATTTTTACTTCTGAGGCTCAATATTGCTTTCACATAACAATAAAGGCTTTTAAAATAAAATAGTTAACTTACCAGCCAAGTCCTACCTGGCAAAATATTTCACGTTTAAATGTGGAAGGGTTTGTTTGTTGTTGGGTTTGGGGTTTTTTTCTTTTTAAATGAAAATAATACTTCACACCTTTTTCCCAATGTGTGTGAAACCATAAGTTGATCTCATATAAGAGCAAAGTTTGTCAAGGTAAGTAGAACCATCCCTACTAAGGTCCTTATTCCCAATGCATCAACTCCACAGTGTTGCCCTCTGCCTGGTATTAAATCAAATGCAACTGTCATTGCAGACTGGAGAAGGAAATTGAGGCTCTGGAAAGACAAGAAATGGAAGTCTCAGCTAGGGAAGAAGCAATTTTAAAGAAACTGAAGTCTATTGAGAAAACAACAGAAGACATAATAAAGGTTAGTGCTATATTATTCCAGAAATAGAAATTATTACTCAAACATCATCATCATATCCAGGGAAAGGGGAACTAGCTGGATCCCATGAGTGGTCATGAGCTTTTGCCTGAAGTGACAACAGTTCAAACATAAGAGGGGTCAAGATGTCACATTGTTTAAGGGCTCCGGTGTCCATCTGCTTATTTATGGGGGTGGGGGAGCAATTCCTATGTTTACTCATCTACAGCACATCTCTAAAAACAGCACTGCCACTGACACCAGCAGCTTTGCATCTCAGCCAGAGACAGAAAACGTACAGACCAGGTACTGAGGCTGGTCTGTTCATGCTCCTTCAGCTGATGTGCCCAGCTAAACTGCATCATGCTCTCCACCAAGTCCCTGACAGAGATCATTATGTATCTTAATGTTATCAGCCATTAGTCTTTGTCAAAAGGTAATTTTAATATTTTTAAATCATCTTAAACCCTTTCAAAAATACAGTGATGAAACTAAACTTCAGTTCTCCAGCTGTTCTTACATACACTCACACATTCTCTGAAGCTACACAGGGGGATCAGTAAAACTGGAAAGCCAAAGTAGGACCTGTAAAAAAACCTTTGACGCCAACGAGGTTGGGCCACAGCGGGAGGCTAGGTCACTGTTTAACACTTCATAGTATTTTTGTCCTTCCCTGTGTGACTTGGAAATCATAGTGGCAAAAGACCACAGAAATTTCACTCTCATTTTCTATGCTCCAGCTGAGCATATTTCACTTTCAGCCCCTTCTCTGTATGAAGCTATGCACACAAAAGGTTAAAACTATCAGGGAAACCAAAGCACTGTCTAGTCAACATCTTTAAAGTAACTATCACATTCATTGTTAATGGTTCTCTTTCCCACCTAGTCTGTGAAGACTGAAAAAGCTGGATTTGAAAAAGGTACGTCTAGCCAAAAGAATATATTTTAAAAGGTTCTTGTAGAAGTAAGTTAAAACATATTAATGCTTTGTGGATCTGTGGATCTTTACTCAGAGGCAGCAGACTACATATATGCCAGCATTCCTGACCTTCCCAAGTATTTCAGACCTTCTGCACTGAGAAGCACAGCACATGCTGACATGGATGATGAAGAAAAGAGAAAAGGTACTGCTAATCAGTAACTCCAGAAGGTGTCAATATGTACAAGAGCTTCCTATATATTGAATCTAACACACTTTAGGCAAAGAATAGACATTACAGATATGAGACATTTGTTCTTATTTAAACTGTCTTGCCAGTTAGGTCATCAAAACTGAAAGGTGAGACAGTGGTGTAAAGTAAGTGCCACTGAGAATAACTTTTCACCACTGACACTTCTTTCCAGCACTTCATTCTTCTGCCTAAGTAAGTACAGACTCCCTTCATATCATTCATTTCTCATTTTCTGTCTGCACTTACAGCTGTTGGGTAGCCAGCAGTAGTCAGCTTATTTCCCAACTACTACAAAGCCTTCTAACCCTTCAGAGTGCCCAAGACTCTCTGGCATCACAGCACATGGAGCTCTTCAGCTGCTATTGCCCAGCATAACACCAGGGGCCAAGGTTAAATCTGGATTTCTCAGTCTATCATGTAATGAAAACTTTCTCAACAGCTGATTCTTCCTCACAGAATGAAAATACTTTTTTCCACAGGATAAAAGGGGATATTCAAAATGAGAATCTAATATATGGGTTGTGTATGTGATAACTTCACATATTTAATAATTCATTCTGACAGTTGTTCTCTATCACTGTCAGAAGTCCTACATTTCTTGCAGCTACTGCATTACCAGTTTAAGCGCTTGTTTCTTTCAACAGCATTGTTTGCCATGGAAATAAAGGTTGAAAAAGACATGAAGACTGGAGAAAACACAGTGTTATCAACAATACCTCTTCCCTCAAAAGAGTTTAAAGAGACAGGAATTAAAGTCTATGATGATGGCAGGAAGTCAGTCTACGCAGTGTCGTCAAATGGGACCACAACACAAAATGGGATGGATGAACTTGCCCCTGTTGAAGTGGAAGACCTGCTACGGCAGGCAACTGAAAAAAATTCTCAGTCTCCCACAGAGTACCATGAACCTGTCTTTGCAAACAAATTCTGCAGGCCAGTAACTCCTCAGAAAGACAAATTAATCCCAGGACCAAAATTAGAAGGCACTGACAAAAGCGAGACGAATGGATTTAGCAATCATCAGACAGCGTTCTCCAAAACAGAGCCCTTTATGCAGCAAAATAAAGAGAATGGCCTTGATCTTCCAAAGGTCATACAACCAAAGTCTTCCTCTCCGGTAATTTCTCATACAGAGAAGAAAGTGCACACTAATCCTGACAACAGGATGATTCATAATGAAGAAAGAAATGCTGCACATGAGGAATTAAAACCTTACCAGGATACAAGGGAAAAACATAGTGAGACAAGGTTTTTAAATCCCTGTCACACTAACACAGCATCCCCTGCACCTCAGGATGAGGAAGATGTTCAGTACAACATTGTGCAGGCTGTCCCTTGTTACGTGGATGAATCGGAGCCGGTGACGATGGTGTTCATGGGTTACCAGCGCGTTGACGATGACGACGCAGAAGCAAACCAGAAGCTGTCCCCGTACGATGGGGTCATCCGTGCAGAACTCGTTATCATTGATGACGATGATGAAGACGACAGCAAATCTGAGAAACCAGCCTATCACCCCATAGGCCATTACAGTCAAGTTTATCAGCCACCAAACAGGAAAACCACAGAAGCCCAACAGACAAACCCTATGAGCAGTCTGGGCGCAAGCCTGAACAAGGTACCCCACAAAAATTCCATCTCCCTGCAAGAACAAGAGGAACGCTTAAGCTCACCAACACATCACACTCATCTGCACAGTCAGATGTCTGGAGATGGTACAGAAGATCCCTCACTAACAGGTAACAGAAAAGGAAAATCATGTCACTGCTGCTCGCTCATGTAGCAAATTGATATTGCTCTTATCTGCCGGCAACTGTATCACTTCCTATATTTTTGGATTGTTTCAGACTAATATGCTATTAATAATTTTTTTGCTCTTCTTTGTTAACAAATACCAATCTACATCTTGGATCTGTTGAATTATTTTGTCTTCAGCAATGCACTAGTTACCATATCAAAATTTGGAAAATAAACTATTACAGAAATGCCATTCCTATAACCTTGAAAGATTAAAAGTGGTTCTCTTTCAAGTTCCATTAATGCTACCAAAATTAGCAGAATTAGTTTTCATTTCTTGCAGGTAACTAATAGCATTGCTACTTAACAATTCCTCCTCCCTCACTGGCATGTTTTTTCTGCCTGTTTGCATTCCAACTACTTCCTAGACCATTCAAGTTACTCCTTAAATAAGAAAGGCTGCTTAACAATCAGCTTTACTTCGTATTTTTAAGGAATCAACATTGCCAACATTGTCTTGATAGTGTTTATGCAAGTTCTAACATTTTTCCATTAACCCAAGTTAGACATTTTTATAGCTTCTGAAAGATAATGAAACAGTTTTCATCACTACACACTGTTAGTTCAGTGGTCCACAGAGTTATTTTTAAATGACTTTTATATTCTATAAATACATATGGTATCTATTTCTTACTATAAACTTTTATAATAAAAGTTTGAAAGCAATAGCAGAATCTTCCAGAAAGACAGAAAACTCTTCTTTATGATTATGTTGCACTTTAACACATACAACTAGACTCCATTTAGGTATACTTACAGAGCAGCAGATTGCAGACTAGTCACATTCCACTTGAAGCAAAGAACTCTCTGGCTTAATTACAGGAAGATCAGGGGTCCTGATGCCACATTCTCTCCTCCAGAGAATTTGCAGCAAAAATGTAAATTTGACTCTGGCTAAAGCTGAATTGACAGCCCAGGAATTCTTTACACTACATGTAAAGCCGGGAAAGAGGATGATCTTTGGATCATGTAAGACCTTTCAAGTATTTTTGCATCAGTAGGCAGTGATTGGGAAGAACTGTTCACCAAGCAAGGCTCTCAGCTTTTAAGAGTATCAGCATCATGGAGTCATGCACACAAAAGCCAGAAACATTCCAGCAATGCTGCCCATCCTTCCTGATCAATAAGGCCACTACACTTTTCCATTACCTTTGCTTTCCTCAAACCCCCATCCTGCCATCTCTGTACTTCCCTGTGTTCTCCAGCACCAAGAGCTGCTGCCAGAAGCTTTTATATCAGCAACTGGAAGCAAAAGTAGTTAGTGCAGGTAAAATAAACCACTCCAGAATCTGCTCCAGCCCATTATATTTTGGGTAAGATCCTTTAATTCCCACATCACATAAGTATAGGATAACAGAGAAGGGTCACTTATAACTATCTCACCAATAAGAAAGTGGCCAACTGGGGAAAATGGATCCCAGCTAAATTAAAAGCAGTTCGGCAATTGCCTCAAAAATTCCCCCAGTCAGCACTGCCTCCAAGTGAGTATCTTCATGCCTAGTAGAATTTGGAGCTAAGCCATACTCTTCTTTAGCCCTCCACTTATTTATTGCCACTCCCTGGGACATTTTTGATCACTGGAAAAAGCCAGGAAGTGACTCAATCTTTCCCAAGCAGCCCTATAATCCTACTGAGACTTCTAAAAGAGAAACAAAACCAGGAAAGCCTCTCAATCTAGAACAATGTAATTATACAGAGCTGTTTCTTAGAGAAATATATTGTTTTCAAAGCAGTCATTGATGCCCACCCTAGCAGGTTCACCCTAAACACCACTAGAGAAAAGAGGGGAGTCAATTACTTTTGGTAGCTCATCATTAATTAAACTAAAACAACGAACAGTAAAACAAAAAACAAATCCTCTTGGAAACTAAAGCTTTGGGAAGCACTTACAGCATTTAAACATTAAACAAGCACTGGAGACTCTGAAAGACAATGGAAAACAAGGAAAGACCAGCATGATGGCCCCTTATGTAACAATTTTTCTTCAGGAAAGAGATGAAAGTTCAGAACAAGTTACTGAATCAGTTAGCAATGGCCAAGGACAAGGAGGCAGAGGCATTGTTCCATGTGCCAATCTATATAGAGACAGATCAGATTAAATTAGGAGCTTTTCATGCCCACAATCTTACAAAGATGTAGGACATACCTTTCCACATAGCAGCAATTTTCCTTCTTGACCAATATCTCAAAGTGTGTGCCCTCAGAAAACCAGAGGGCAGAGATACAGAGAAAAGGATGACAATTCTATAATTGGTACACCTGTATTTGCATTATTAGGGCTTATTTTCTTCTTCAAATTTCAGGCAAATTAATTCAAGTGCAAATGTTTTGAAGATGCAATACTCATTAGGGAAATGAAAAGTCCTTGGGAGGGAACAAAGGCTAGACATAGTGAAATGAATAAGGAAATGCAAAACTACAGCTGAATAAGCAGCAAAACATACTGACAGTGTGGAACAGACTCTCATGGGACACGAAGGTCCAAGGCTTTTGGCAGCTAGCTAGTCTAGATGAGCTTTTTTTTTTTCCTACCACTGGAAGCTTTGCAACCTTCAAAAAACACAATGGAGACAGCTCCATTTCTGTAGAAGAAAGTAAAATATGAAAATCTTTTTTAATGAAGATTCATGCACACCATCTGTTCCTGTAATGTATAGAACAAGACAAAAACCGACTATGAGCTAGAAGTGAGGCATCAAATTGACTGTTCTCAAACCATGACCAGAGCCTGAATCCTTCAGAATTCCTCAGCCTGTAAAAAGTACACAGTGTCTTTTGTAAGATCTAAGGTTAACATCAGTGGGTCTATGATATAAAGTTACACTCAGATGCTTCTATGATTTGCATCAACTTCAGCATTCAAAACATAGCATGAGCTGGACACTTGCTGACACATGTAAATCAAGTAAACAGCTGCTTTGGCCCCTCGTGTCTCAGCAGGGTGCAGGAATGAGACTATTTTTGGTAACTCTTCAAACTAGCAGGTCAGAGTAATGGAGATTATTCAGCAATGTGCTGGGGGGAGGTTTTTACATATCAAACAACAGCATTATATTGCTGTTCCAAAAATAACCTTAACATTAAATCATTGCCTTTTGCTGTCCCTTTCAAACTTACCCCCATTATACCCAGTAACAGACAATAGCCATACTGATGTTTATACAGGTGCTGTTACTGCATCAGATGAAATCAGGAACATGACTAACTCCCACTCTGACTCACAATACCGGGAAGAAAGGAAAGTTTTCTCTAAGCATCATCGAAAAGGAAAAGGTTCCCAAATAGTTACAGCTCCCACTGAGGAGTTTAGTTTAAACAAAGAGTTTGTTTAATTATTCATGTGTCCTTTTAATCTGTCAGCATGCAGTCAAGGGCAAAACTAACTCTGTGTTAGTGAAGGTAACAGAGACAAAACAGAAGGTAACTGTGCTAATTTTTAAATAGCAATTATAGAGTGATTTCTAAATATACTCACTTTATTGCAAAATTACCAGAACTAACACCTTCTACTGATTTCTTTCTATAACACTAAAACAATGCTTATTCTGCTGGATTAACCACCGGAGGTATGTGTATTCTTCATTTTTCTAAATAAGGAGATTTTGCTTCAGAATCAGAAAGAAAGACTTAAAATGCAATGGCTTTGTTTATTTTTGCAGCTCTGAGGATGAGAATGGCAAAGCTGGGGAAAAAAGTCCTTTAACAGCTGTAATGAAATGGAAGTAGAAATTACCACTCAAAGCAGATAAAGCTAAGAAGACTTTCTTCCACATACTTTTTCTGGATCATAATGCTTGTTTTGCTACTCTGTTTCATGGGCTATTTTGCCCTCTGCATAATGCAATGGACTTTAACAGACTTTCAGATTTGACCAACTGCCACATGCACACACATATCACATCCTGAATTTTGTTAAAAGTAGTGGGAAGTTATCTAAGGCCATAAATGCAGTGTATATACAAGTATGAAGACATGTGCATACCTGTTCTGACAATCAGAAATATGCTGTTGCTGTATACACAGAGCAGATAAACACCTATCTCCATGGAACTTCATGGGACATTGTTTCACATTAAAGTGTGCCAATCTATCTGATTTTGACTGAAAATGCTGTTCCAGCATTCTTTTTATAAAAGCATTGGTTAATAAAAAGCAAAATGGGAGAGAGGAGCAGGAAGACATGTAAATATAAAACATGCTTTCCTATTATACTACCTTGGATGAAATATAAAGCATTCCTTTTTAAGTGATAGCAGAACAAACAAAAAATAATTAAGCCAGCATATCGAAATATTTAGCATCCTTCTAGATCTCCACAGTCCATTCACCCATCAATGTTACATATGACAGTGTAGCCATCCCCACAGACTGCTCTCTTCACCATCCCACAAACATGCTGCCCACCCACGACCTCACAGACCAATCCTGTGCATAATATGAACAGCCTGACCTCCTGAGCATGGTTTCACCTCCCAGCCTGCTGAGAAAGCTCCTTGCTTTTCCAAGAAACTGCTTGCCAGACAGGCAGTGCTGTCCATCAAAAAAAACCAACCAAACAAAAAACAACCCAAATAAACAAACAAACTCCCATCAACAGAAAAAGACTCCAACGGCCACACTGTTTAGGTTTCAGTGGGCTGGGGAGCTAAAACCAGGCAAGCCTCCCACCAGAAATGCTGAATTGCCAGTAGCTTGTTCTGCAGCTGAATACAAAGATCTGTTACAGGCGCAGCCACTGCTGGGCACAGTTCTCCAGCAAGTTTCAAGGCTCCCACCAAAAAACAGATTAATTCTTTTCACATGGTAGAGGATGCAAGGGCCCTAAAAACAGGTTCAATCACACCTGGAGAAATCACATCTAAGTCAGATTTTCCAGTACATAGTTCTTGGGGAGAAGTGCCTCATAGCACACTACACCATTATACTCAAATCAGTACAACAGCTTTAATTCACTAGGTCTTAGCCTCAATTTGTAACACTAAACAGATAAAGCTCATTTTGTCTTATTCTGGTATAGCTGACTCTAATTATGCACCAGTTAAAAAAACCAAAACCACTAATTTTTTGCTGGTATTCTTTTCAAAGCAGGAAACTAAAGTTACTACCTCATACTGAGGCACGATGGTAGTAATTGACTGATTTGTAGCCTCTAAACATTCGGTGGCTCCCAGTCTAATGTGGGTTATAATCTCAAATTTTAAGACTTGTCAGAAATTGTTACCTGGAGAGTGGAATAGTAAATAAGAATAAATAAATTTTATTATAGTACACTTCCTCTATGTCTATCCTCTTGTTTTTTGCTGTTTTATAGTGTTTTTTTTCCTTACACTTCTTCTATCATTTGCTGGTTGTGCAAGCAAAGGCTTCAGCCTCAACTCCTAAGGATACACCAAAAAAATGAGAGCAGGTGAGTGATAGGAAGTAGTCACAAACAATTTTTGTAATAGAAGCAGATAGCTATGGAACTTAAATAATATGGGAAAAGGAGCAACTATCATCACAATACTGGTCAAAGTACTTCAAAGGAAAGACTAGAAAGGTTTGTGCTTCTGGAAAGTAGGAATGTTTATCACCTGATTGCTACAGCCCCAGAGCTTTCCTGCATCCTGTATCAACAAGAACAGAAATACAAGGGGGCAAATTATCTTTTCAAATGTCAGTAGAGATGCCATGCGAAACTCTAATTCATCATTAAAGCCAAGTGATTTCTAAGGCCCCACGAGACAAAAGTCTCTCAGAACCAAAGCTGAAGCTGCAGTCCTTCGTATGTGAAGTATCCTTTGTGTGGGATGATTGTCATAAACAGCTGGTTCAGAGTGATGCAGCTTTGTGGTTCACACGTGAAGTCACTTTTGCACAGCACAAGGAAGACCAGCAGAAGCTAGACAGTGGTTGAACTAGGCCAGGCAGGAACTAAACCAGGTGGATTCAAGCATGTTCTGAGGAATTTGTCCTCTGCCAGTTCTGCTGTACCACTTACTCAGATATGTGCAACAGTTTCCTCCTTCACACAAACCCCCTAAGAAGTCAGAATCAGATTTATGTGAGCAAAGAATTTCTCAGACCTACTAGGAGATCATCCCTGTTAAACACCCTTCCATTCACTTGGACTCTTCCTACTTCAGCCTGTACCAAAACCACTGAGGTATTAACTTCTGCATAGAAATGCAAAATACTGCAGTTTCTCCTTGGCAACTGCTGTTCATCTTCTGTTGTCTGGACAAGAATATACCCACATGACAAAAGAAAACCATCCATATCTGCTCAAACAAAAGCTTAATAATAGATAGCCATCCAACACCCATTCCAGAATGTCTATCTGTATAAGATAGTTTGAATTTAAAGACTGGGTTTTTGAAAATTTTTCCAATTAGTTCATCTAGGAATACTTCCTATTTTAGAAAACCTTTCCATGTCAACCTCTCACGGACAGTTTGCAGCAAGCAAGCAAAGCAGAAGCGCTGTTATTTGAACAAGGGCGCCACGCAGTGTTAGGCACGGATGGAACACAAAGCAGGCAAGCTCTCCTCTGCCCTCCCTGGGTAAAGGAAACACATGGCCATTATTACATGGAACTGGACGTCTCCCCATCTTGGGATTTCTGACAACACAGAACACAGTGTAGCACTCAGTGTAAGAAGGAGAAATTAAAGACACCTTCCCTGCTTCGTGCTGCAGCCTGAAATGTCAACTAACTAAAAAGTACTTAAAGCAAAACAAAGTAGCGGTGAACTCCATTACATTTGCAGCAAGTAATTTTTGTTCAAAGCACAGGCAAAAAATATGATTTGTAGCTAAGCCAAGAGCAGATGATGAGTATTTGGAGGCTGCACCTAATAATCAAGACAGTAAACTACTTGCGAGACTATTCACAAATTTCTACCTATTGTCCTGCCAATACCAAACCCTTCTGCAGATCTTTTTCAAAGGAGTACCAAAAAAAAATTTGGAAGATATTGGAATACGACATATGACTTCTTACTAGTTATGCAGGAAAAGGGAAGCAGTGTCAGTGTGTAAAATAAGCAAGTCTTTCAATAAATTAAGTTACAATATTGTGCATAAGGGTTCCCATAAGAAAGTAGACAATAACCACAAGCAGTGGGAAAGAAAAAGTTTATCCAGAACAGCTGACAATTTTGTCAATTTAAAAGTTGTATTAGATGTGGAACAAGGAAACTTTTTCTTCTTGAGGAAAAGAAACTGCTTTAAAAAGTGAAAATATTTTAACATTCAATTTCAATAATAGTTTCTCCAGGAAGGATTTACATAGCTGCAATTTATAAAACAACATCTACAAAAAACCAACAATCCATTTTGCTCCTAGGCAAGACTCTTCTAGTTTCCTTTTGACAGCATTTTCACATTACTAAAAGGGACAAGAACTTTTATTGAGATATTTACATTCATGTTTTAAAACCCATGTTCATTGTCACATGTAAATGAAACAACCCTCAGTACAGCTATTATAGAAAAATCTGGCATTACCTTTAACTTAAAAAGCTGACAATCATGCCTAGGTTGAGTGATTTTTCTTCTATAAATTCACAGTAGATGAAAGAGTCCCACAAAACTTCAGCAGTAGATGAGCCTGAGATTCCCAGGCTTTTTGAGATTAGGGTTCTCTAAAAAATCCTCACACTCACCCAGCTGGCCCCATGATCCTTGTCCTTCAGCTTGGGTTGTGACTCATTTCTTTGTAGCCCCCCTTTCCCAGGCTGCACATGACTTTCCTAAGGGAGATGATTCAACTTGGATTCACTAACAGTCAGCTGCTGCTGACAAAGGGATTAATCCCAGCTCCATAAATGCCCTTATGGCTAAATCAGGTATCTGAGCAGCCAAAAAGACCACTGACTACAAACAAAATGCAGCTTCCTGAGTATTACCTGTCCATGCCACAGGCTGCACTATGGACTTGGGAAGATGGAGGAAGAGACAGAACCAGACAGCTTTGGTCACCTGAGCCACACCTACAAGTATTTTAGAGCTGGCTCATCTCTACACTTGTAGAGATGTTGCTGTGAAAGTCTATACCAAGTCAGGCCTCACTACTCACTCTTTTATCCAATCCTCCCATCTTAACTCCCAGCTAGCTTAGTATGCCTAGATGAAAAACATATCTTGAATTGCTACAACTAAAAATCTATGTTTTTCAATAAGAAAAATGAAGATGTGTGGGAGCAAGCTATTCAGAGCCACAAAATACAACTGCAAAGCATGTTAAGGTTTCATTTCCAAAATGTCATTTCAAGAGCATCCTTCCATACTTAGGCAAACCATGAACCAAAAATGTGAAATAATATAGAACCTTTTTAGTCTCAGTATGTAGTTCATATATTTGGAGAAACCTTTCGTTCACTAAAAAATTGCCCTCCAATATTCTTTCAGGATAGAGTTGCTATAGAATTATTATAGCTCTGTCTTCTAGATATGCCAGCTCAAAGGACTCATTTAACATTAACAGAAGCTGCTTTTCCTGAAGTCAACCTAGCTCCCAATTTATGTTTTTCTCAATAGCACAAATACAACTGCAACATTCCAGAGAAAGTATTTTCACTTCCATTAAAGCACCAGTTGGCATAAATCCATCTCATTCACACAGTTAAGTAATACAGAAGCCTCAAGCAACCAAAGACAGTAAAACAGAAATTCATAAACAGAGCTAGGTTCTTCCTGGTTTGAGTTTTAGATAAATCACTATAGGTTTTAATGCACTTATATTGCAAACATGTTTTCTCTTAATTATTTAGAAGACAGAGCAGTATTTTGAGCAAGGCAAATGGTGGTTTTACTAAGTACTGAAGTTCTCTTAGAGCAGACAGTGCTTTTGCATTTTACTTTTATCTATTTAGTTCATTCATCAACCTGCATTTGTGACAATCTTTCACTAAGTTTTGAGGTTTGGTTGGGAGTTTCTTTATGCACAAAACTGTCAAGAGCAAGAAGCTGCCATATCCCATATTAGAACACAGTAAAGGGGACAGTTTAATCCAGACCAGTCATATCTTACCAGTCCCCCCAAAAATATTCACAAAAAGTTTAGGGAAATGACTACCCAAATAACATTTTTGGCACATCTTCTCAGTCTTCTTTTCACCTACAAGCTTCGGTCAAGTTAACCACTGTGTTTAAAAAAATAGAGATTTCATTCCTTACTCAGGCAAAGGTTCCCATTAAAAGTCCCATCAGAAGACAGCTTTTGTAGGACTGCAGGATTTCTCTCTAGATTTGAATTCCAGATCTCCCTAACACTGAGCATGACATACACACGCTGTTCTTCAATTACATCTTCAGGACCATGTTGAGAAAAAAGTTGTAGTAAAAAGTTGCAGATTTTTCAATTGCACAGTATTTTGTCACAAAATTCTCAAATACTTATTTCATACTTGGTTGATTGCTATCAGGAAGGCAACAAGGAATACTATATTTCCACAGACATAGATGGTTAACACAATCTGTTTAAACAGACGACCCTGCAAGAAAAGGGGAAGAAAAGTCATAGGATAGTCAGTCTTTTTATTGGTTTAAACAAAGAATCATCCCATTTCACAGTAGTTAGTTAGAAAATTGTGACTCACCTCTGCTTCTGCAGATGTGAGTGACTGCAGTATCTGTACTCTGTCATCCTCTATCACTTCAACTGTTCATGGGAAGAAAAACAGAAGTCAAGTCTGCCCTTAAGAGGAAGGAGAGTTTCATTTTTATACTACAGAAGTCTCGATCCTATGACCAAGTCTTACACAGCATCAAATCTGAAAAGGACTTGGGAGTTTCATTTGACATTTCACACTCACAGTACAAATGAAAAATTATACTGGTGCTGACATACAAAACAAACTCTAAACAATGAAGTTAAATAAACACTGTCTTTTGCTAGACTGGATAATCAAAACACTGAGTTTTAAGCTAACATCTCTTCCTTATGTATTTTAAGGTAACTGAATTTCATAAGAAATATTTTCATTAGCCAACATGAGAACACTCATTGACCAAACATCACAGGTTAATTTCCCTACTTCTAGGAAGTAATTACTGCAGTTAAATTTAAATTCACATCTTTTATAATCACTCTGCCCCCACATGACACCTTAAACAGACTCTTAATTAATCAAACTTCTTCAGTTCTGCAGCTGTCTCATGTCAGCCTTAGACCCAGGTCATTCACATGAGCAGTCACCTCCTCTCTGTGACACCAGCCAGTGAATATAACAATTTCTAATTAATTACTACCCATCTCTTCCCTAGACATATTGGAGTCAGGATTTCATATTCCTTCCCCAGTCAATGAATATGGCAAGTATTCAACTTGCTCCTGCAATAACAGCTATTTTTCAACATTTAAATGAAGATTAAATCTGCATCAATTAATCTGGACTTAATATACCCACCTGGGATCAAAATTAAGGCAAAAAGTAATAAGAGTCTCAAAATATTTACATATTTCAGTCTGCACACTTTAGCCCCCTATGAACTGTGGTTTGAGAAATGAGAAGCTATTATTTAAAATGGCATGAAACCCACTCTTCTAGAACACTTGAATTAAAAAACTGGTTTTCTTCCATATTCATTTGTCAACAGAAGATACAACACTACTAAAGAGCTCCCTTTCAGCTTCCAAGTTAGAGGCCAAAGAACACCTCCTGAAATTCCATCCACACTGGTTTCATTCTTAGCAAGCAAGGAGACAGCAGGAGTTCGCTGGGGTGTACCTTTACGAACGAGACAGTAGCTGTGTATTTCCAGAAGAACATCAGTACCAACATGCCAAGCTACAAAGCCAATCATGGCATAGGTGTCCCATGGGTCTGGCAGGTCAAGTGCTGGCAGATCCATTCCCAAGAACATGGTCACAACTAGTCAGTAAAAACAAGATAGAAAACACATTAACAATGTTGTGCCAGTGTGCTTTAAAAATTCTATCAATGCTTTTTCAATAGATTTCCCATGAATTACCCAAAACTGCTTGAGGAACAATGTTAAAGGAGTTCACACAGCTGAAGTTTGATGTGGGCTTTTTGTGGGGGGATAAGGGGCTGTTTTGGGCTTTTTTGGTAGTCACCAAAAAAGCTTAAGTGCTTAAGGTGGCTGTGGAAGCTTGCCTCTATTACTAGAATTAAACCCAGCTTCTGGATCTGTAAATTCCTGTCTCACATTCAGTAACATTGAACTACGCTACTGTAAGAACACTATTCTCACATCTTCCAAGACAAAAAGAAATTATGAAGATAAGGACAGGTCCTCATTACAGAGGAATTTCAGATTTGTCAGTAACTCCTTTGGTTTTAAAGTCACTTTTTCTCTCAGTTATATCCAATGACCCCTTAAAACTCACCAAAAACATGGCCAAGAAAAAGGACCTTCAGACATGCCTGGACTGGATATACATAGATGTTTCAAATGAACAACTGCCCAGCAAAGGGCAAAGCTTCTTTAAATCAGTTAAATGGGAGTTACTTCTACTCACCAGCTAATATTCTAGCTGTTGTACCAGTACTCCAGTGAAACCAGTTAAACAGCTGCCTCCTATAAAACAATGAAACACATTTTCTTGATTACACCATTGGGGGAAGGGGTCAGAAATCAAATAACATCTTTTACTTTCAAACTGTAAAAGCTTTCCATTTAAAGAAACAATCACATTTAATTCCTGTGGCTGTAATTTAATGAGTCAGCTGTACCTTGGTGCATGACGAGATGGTCTGAAACCTGCCATAAGTGGTTGAAAGATGGTCAAAGCCATCACTGCACAGCCAAGATAAGGATGAAAACCTGCTTGCTAAACAGAGGACATTTTTATTAAATATCAGATCTATATAAACAGAGAAAAGACACTAGAAAGTTGCAAATTGCATTTGTTCTTGTATTAGTAAGTTACAATGGAGCAGCATTGGCAAAGGCAGCAGGACACAACAAGCTGCCCTACAGCCAGATGGAGATTGTTTGCCTTGGCAGCAGACACACTGGTATGTCCACTCAGGGCTTGTCTCACATTTCTGCTACATTGAGAAATTCTACCAGCTGAAGAGCAGACTAACATGACTATAGAAACCACAGTCCATGCTCTCCAGCCTCAATCCTGTATCTCCAGGATAGACCTATTTTATAACTCATCCCAGCATGGGTCTTCTCTTTCACTCAAAAAAGTTTTATTCAGTTACCCCAGCCCACACCTGTGACCATATTCTTCCACCTTGAATTCAGATACTCTCTAGACTTTCCAACTTCTGATGTAACCTTGCATCAAACAGAATACAGGTGACAGCAATAGGTATAAAACCTCTATCTAGCTACTGCTCCAGACTAAGCTTATCATTCACTGTTATGCCTAAGTTCACAAAAACCCTCATTCCCAGCAGGTTTACCATGCTAATGTCAGCCATCACATCCTTACTGCCCTCCCAAGATCATATTCTTTAAGGAAGACCAAAATACTACATAAAGAAACTATGAGCAAAGTTATTTAGGAGAAAGAGGAAGGAAGGAAAACACCAAAATTTTTCAGCTGTAGTTTAAAGGAGACAAAATTCCTCTTCTGGGCTGCCAGAATTTGTAATCTACTTAAGAACGGCTTTTACAGAAAATTGGTTAGAAATAGTCCTAATACTGGCAGTGGACTTCCTCATTCTTTTAGTCCCACCTTTACCTTTCAGTTAATAAACAAGACAAAATGTACACACTTACTTGGCTCCAGCCTCCTCGGTATACAAAAGGCAACACAAAAGAAATGCTTGTAAGCATGACTGTGGTTAACATAAGCATACGATGCACCTAGGAAAGTTAAGTTTGCTTTTAGAAAATCTACAATATTAAAAGACATTAAGAAGACCTACAGTTAAAAAATATCCTTAATCCCCACGTTAGACTTAACATTTACTAATAAAGTAGGTGAACTTCTGATTTTTAATTGTTCTACTTCATAAGATTATACCAGGTTTAGTCTATTTCTTGGATCTAGTAGGTTTATAATTCTGCTTGCAATAGTGCTAGAAAATACAGCTGGAGATAGGTGGAGATTTTACCCACCTGAAACCACAACTCCTTTCCAAATAGGAATGAGTGAGACCAGACAGGTTTGAAAAATCGTGCAACAATAACACCAATACTAACTGTAGTAATCCAAGCAACAAACATTAGCGCTCCTGAAAATAGAAAAAACAAACAACCAACCCAACAAGGTAAATGATAGGTAACTTCAGTGCACACAAATACAACTTCCAAGTCTATGTAATTGTTTAGTCCATATGCACATGTTTAGAACTTACCAATAATTAAAAATCTATCACCTCGTTCAGGTTACAGCTTTATAGCCTTTAGCTTGCTAGAGAACAGAAACATCCATGCAAAAGAAAATCATACTTTTCCCACACAACACAATAGAGCAGCTCTGGCTACTGCACATTTCCCACATGCTAATACACTTTGTACACACTGATGAGAGAAACCATTCTATCATGAACTCAGACATCAGAGGATGAAAGATGACAGTGCTAAAATCTGTGTGACAAAGAATGAGTGGAAGTTCAATCAAGAACCTGTACTGAAGTCCAGTAGTGTGGGACAAAAAAACGCCCATTAACTTCAGTGGCCCTAGATTGCCAGGTGAGTGGTTTCTCATTTCAAATGGAGCTAAACCAAAAATGCAACTACTTGAAATAGAGATAAAGATATAAATTCTCAGTTTTAAATTTAAGGGAAAAGGCAATGGTGGGTTCATTTCCCTGGGCAAAAAGGATCTTCCGACACTGTTCTTGAAAAGAAAAATCGGGAACTGCGCTCTGCCACCAGAGTACGAGATCTTGCTAGCCAACAGAACATACAACGCAAATGCAGAAACACATGAGGGACTAATCCTGCAATATAACCCTCCAGTCTCAGCAGCTCTAGAACTGGGAGACAAAACAAGAAACTGCAGCTTACCGTGAGCCTTGATGAGCTGTGGGGCACGGGAACCTCCGATATCCTGAGGCAGGCCTGTGACGTTGTACAGTCCATTGGTGACCAGGGGCTGACGGCGATGTTTGTATATGAGTCCTCCTGGGCAGTGACAAAGTGACTTATTTCTTGCTAATGAAGCCACTGCACTGGTGTGCCCATTCCTCATCCATAAATTCAAGCCCTGTTGTGACCACTGCACATAATCACACAAGCTAACACATAATATGGTAAGAATCTAACACCATCTAAGCCATCCTGCACACTTAATGTGCAAAACGCAACTCACCCAGCTACACAAAATGCAACATATGAGTAAATTTGCAATAACTTCCACAAGGAAACCCATGATCCAGAGAAGCAGGAAAGGTGATTGAATTAAAGGCCTCAAGCTTGGAAACCTTAGTTCAGACACCAATTCTCATTTAAGCCATATCTTACAGAAGAGTTACTAACTCATTTGGAGCTGGTAAAAGAAAAGCAACCCTATGTAAGTCCAGTTTACCTTCACTAGCTTCCCCATCTGCCAGAAAGATGTAGTAACTGGTATCCAGATTAAATCTCCCTTTACAAGCAGGGAGACGAATCCCCCTTCTGAAAGAACATTGAAGAAGACCATCTGCAAGCCTCCAGGACACATCTTCAAGGGCATTCTGTAAAACAGGAGATCCTTAAATACCCAGTGTTTTCAGATTGGCTGAGCAATTGGCTTAAAAGTAACCATGCAAAAGACAAGAGTGTCACTGATATATAAGAAAAAAACAAATTATCCAGGGAAAGGGGATCCCTTCTGAATTGGCACACAAGAGGTATGTCAGTAAGTCAACACAGCAACTTAGGGTTTGAACTTATCACCAATTTTTACAGCCTGCAACAGTGCTTAACTCAGGACATGCCCGTTGCAGCTGCAGTTCTAGCAAAGGGACAGACTTTAATAGGGACAAAGTTTCTACAAAGACTAAGCTCCCATCATATGACTAGCTTTACAAATTAAATTTAGACTTCAAAAGCTAACACTTACTAGGAAGTAAGAGCCCAACCAACCTCATCTTAGAGAATTATGGATCCATCTCAGTATTTACACCCGCTGTGCAAAACAAAAGCACAAAGCAGCAGCATACCTTACTCCAAAGCTACACCTGTGAAAGTGTCTGAGCTGTTTTAAAACACACCTCCGAATCCAAGAGAGGATGACTTCGCTCCTTCAGATGGGCAGTGCTCACGTGAACGTGGTGATTCACATTAACACACAGATAGGCATCATCACCACCCTGCAGAGTAAAAAAGAAAATATCTACGGTCCAATAAAAAAACACTACTGGCAGTCCTCAAAAGGTCTTTGATTTAATATAGGCAGCAAGACTTGACAGATTTCTGTAGTTATCAAGCTGTTATTCCCCATTTTCTAAGCACATCAGTATTATTACTGAGGATCCACACTAAGTCAAAGAGATGACACATAGAAACATGCATTATGATTCACACTCCCCTCCCAGAATAACAACCATATTACCAGAAGTTTCTTTACTTAAAATTTATCAAATTGACTAGACAAGACAGAGATGGATGTTGGAGCTATTTAAAAATCCACTTCAGTTACAAGATTTTTTTTTTTTTTTTTTTTACAGCTGTGCAGGAAAAAAAGGATTGTTAAGAACCAAGTGTTCCTGCACTAGGGAGATAAATGTAAACAGCATCTCCTTTGTGCAACAAGCAGCTTATGTATTATGCATTTGTCAACATTATCATCCCTTCAATTTAACATAAGTCAGAAAGAAGTATCTTTCAACATTTTTAAGATTTTGTATAGGAGTAAAATTCAAGGATCAAATGCAAATGGTTTTCTGAACAACTCTGTTTCAGAGAGGTAAGATTTTTTGGATAGGTAGAGATTGATTTAACCAGGAATTTCAGACGGTTATTCAGTCCTGAGCTAAAAGTGAATAGTGACATATAAGAAACAACCTGTGTTTTAGCACTATGGCAGAGTCACACTTTGTGTGACATCTGACAGTATTTCCATTTTCCATATGCATTTCCATTCAAACCTGACAAACATCACAAAAGCAACTATGGAAAATAAAACACTCACCATCCACTGGTCCTGGGAAAGCGCAAATGCTAAATACCCTTCACTTGGACCACTCATTTCAATAAAAACTGAACTCCCCTCTTGTTGGAAGGATAGAAAAAAACATGAGGCACTCCCAGGATCACAGTTTGTAGGGTTCCTAATGCAGAACTTCATAATTCCACAACCTGATGCACTAAACTAAACAATTAAGCAAACAAACAAATTGTGAGCAATGAGTTTCCATTCTCTTCCCCCTTTTCACCCATAGTAGAAAAAAAGCATACAAGGAACATCATCTGTGTCTACACACCAATCTCTTAATCCATGTCTACAATTACCCTAGGACTACTAAGTAAAATGATGGTGAATTCCAAGATAAATTTGAATTGAATTTCCACTTTAAAGATTTACATTACAATATAATAACTTTGAAAAGTCAGCAACAACTTCAGGAAAAAAAATAACTTCCTCTGGTCTAATATTTAGAGAGGTAGTATCAGCTGTAAGATGAGAAAGAAAATAAGGGTCCTACAGCTTTATGCTTGCTTTTTAAAGTAGAAACTCCACTAATACACATTGAGAAAATACACTGATTGTAAGCCACAGTTTTCCTGGATCAAATAGAAATGCTTTCTCAAACCATTCAAGACTCAGCAACAAAAGTCAGTAACATAGATGAACTCAGAAAGGAAAGCTTCTGAGCCTGCAGTTGCTAAATAGGAAGTTATTAGTTAAGAGCAGATTAAGTCTTTTCCCATCTCTCATGAGAAGTATGCATAATACTTTCTGATCATTGATTTCTAAACTTTCTGTTAATCTTCTCATGCTGCACACAGGTGAGAACATTTAACCCTGCAAAGTTCAGGGAACTCACATAAAGGTAGCTGTCATGTTCTTAGCCTTAGATATCAAAGTTACTCATCCACCATCTCTGCTTTTCTGTTACTAGGCTGTATCAATGTCATCTTATTAAATTCCATTCATCACAAGCATTAAAGATTGCCTGATTTAGCTTTATCATTACTTACTGGCTTTGATATGTAGGAAACTGGCTGTGAAGTTGACATAGCCTCTGATGTTGCATGCAAAGGTGGTGTTGGGGACAGCACATCAGGCTGAGAAACAATGGGACCTGGAATTTTCACCCAGAAAATCCTGTATTTCTTCACAACTGTGGCTCTTAAAAAACACAACACACACAGAGTAATTACAGTATATCTTTATAGTTGGCTGTTACTTTAAAAAAGAAAGGAAAATAATCTATAGTTCTCAGAAATTATTTGTAAATACCTCATCTCTATGGAGATCTCTCCCATTTTAGGGATTGAAGTAGGAAAGTATCTTAAATCTTAGAAAAAGAATTTTAAAACATAATACCAATCTTGGACAGAATATAAGAAACTTTCATGCCTATGGCATAGATTAGAACTTCAGAGAAGAGTTGCATTGCTTCTATCCTGCAGTTCAGAAAAACCTAGTAGTGTAACAGGAGGGTATACATATCATTTAGTTAGGTACAGCGAAGAGAAAGATTCTTAAGTGTATATTTCAGGCATGAGAAGTGAGAAGGTAGCTAAAGACTAAAGAAACCAATCTTTAAATCCCCTTATACTCTCCCTAGGAGAAAAAAAGGAAAGGAAAAAAAAAAAAAGAAAAAAAAAAATCACCTTCAAGCTCCTCCTAAAAAAGTATCTGCATTAACACAGACTCTGCAGCAAGTAAGGGGTGTTGACTTTTCAGGTCATTGGACCCAAGGACTTTTCAGTTGCTGGACAATATTTGACAGACAATGGTACAGGTTTACCTTGTCTGCATTTTAATATATTTAATTAATATAAGCCCATACTTTTTTTACTTACAGAAACTGTATGTGTTTTGGAGCATCTTCAGGAGCAATCCAATAAACTTTTATGTCTTTCTTTTTTGCTTTACTTGTGTGACTGACAGCTGAATTCTGAAAACACACATATATCAAGAATTACACAGTGCATAAACATTTTGTTACTTAACACAGTCAGCAGAGGCTGCAGCTAAATCCTACAGAGACACTGCAGTTACACTGCACTACCCCAGTGTAAATGGCTTTTCCCCAGTCATGATCAGCTCAGGTGAGGTGTAGCACAGCAACTTACTCATACTAACAAACTTCAAGACTAAAAGAAAGGACTTTCAATCCAAAAGATTCCAGCAATGAGCTAGAGGTCCCTGCAGCATTTCATACAGAAATAGTGAGATTTTCTTAGTAAGGAAATGTTCCACGTTTTAACAAGAGGATGAAGAGACAGAACAAGCCCCTCAGTGCCCACTAAATAATTGTGAAGCACTGGACTCTACCTTGGTACGACCACATGTCAGCAGCTGAGAATGTCTCCGGTCAGCTAGCACAAAAGATCCAACTGCAGGCCTATCCAGGTGCTCTGCATCCCGGGCTTGTAGGAAAAATCCTTCAAAATCTGGTCCAGACAGATGAACTAAAGCAAGAAGAAGAATAAGGAAGTTTACTTCCAGAGGAAGAAGAAAGTATTTCAACAATGACTACCAGACACTAATTTTACAAGTACTGAATGATGGTCAATGGATTACCTAAACAAAATTCAACTGCTTAGATAAATCCAGTACAGAAAATTGAGGAAAGACATACTATAATACAAAGAAACAATAAATTAAACTCTTCAGCTGTAACTGACACAATACCTTCTATGCTGTCCCCTGGTTTAAATTCAGTCCCATTCACTGTAATGGTGTGCTCAGGTGACAGCTGAGGAGAGCCACCATGACAGGGTACCATGCTAGTACAGGCTTCTCTTACTTTTCCATTTGGATAGCCAACCACAGATGCATAGAGGCAACCAAACATCCAAACAGCAACAGCAAAACCAGGCAGCTCCATCTGTATAAAATAAAATTTACAGGCAATTAAACACAATAAATATTTACATTACAGGTCACCATTCCTTTTAGGAATCAGTTGAATGGTAGAATACAAAACCATGTTCAAAAAAAACATTCATGAGAAGACACCACTCCCAGCTTCTGAGTAACTTCTGCTTCTGATAACTGCCAGACATTGTTAGAATGTTCAGATACCATATTTCAGGCCATCTACAGGCTGTTGAGGGATCCTTCCATCTACTGGAGGGATTATTTCCCTCCATGCATTTTGACAGCACTTTTTTTAAAAAAAGTCTTTTGCCAATCCCTCTCCTGCTCTCTCTCTCTCAAAAAAAAAAAAAAAAAATTCAAGTTCCTTAAACATCTGCACAGGACAGATGGATCTTACAACATGCTTCACAAATATATAAAGGTCAACAGTATTGAGCAACTACACAGCTAGTATCAAACTCATTTTTATTAATCATAGCTTCAAATTTTGCATCATTACAGTCTGCCTTTTGTTTCCACAACCCATGTCTATTTCCTCACAGATGACAAATAATTCCCCAGTAACAAGTTCTTCTTTCTGCAGGGAAACTAAAGTTGCCAAATGCCAGAAATAAAATTTATACATGCAAGAGTTAGAATTTGGTATGAAGATTTAGATAAAGAAATATGCATGTTTGCTGCAGACAAGCCCAAGATTTCTTCTTTGAACTCTTCCTTTTGGATATTTGACCTCTGGACAATTAGTCAAACAATGGATTTGGCTTGGCACGTTCTCATCAAGGGAACAGCATCCATAAAAGACAAGGGATAGAAGGACTCCAGATCTGAAAACGGTTATATGAACCCCTAACTTCAGCTTTCATCATGCAATGTTTTACCTCACCACAATACTGTTTTCATAAAAGCTGTGGCAATTGTTTTGCTGCTCCAGTAGCATACAGGGCTTACGGCTGTACTGTGGTTTACAGAACACCTTAACCAACAAAAGAAAGCATTTCCACATCCAAAAGGCCAGGAGAACAGAGAGAAACTTTCTTTCAGTCCTTAGGCAGAAGAAGTGAGTCATCAGCTCTGGTGGAACACAGACCAGGCAAGTAGGCCTGCCTTCTGGAAGGGCCATGCCCATTTTGCAACAAGTGATAAGATGTATCAGGTTATGAAGTTCCCTGACAGCATGGATGGACATGAAGATAAGGAACACACAGAGCCATTTCAGACTGAACTCTCGACACTTAAAAAGCAGCCAAATGAAGACAAGGCACATCATTATCTTACAAAACAGGAGTCATCAATATGAACTCTTCCAAAGTTCTCATACATGGAAATCCACAATTTTCAAGGCAATGATATATTTGTACTCCTCAGCAACTTTACACCACTAAAGAGAAGAAAATCAAAGGTAACAGTGTGTTGAACAGTTAAGTTTCAAGAACAAGAAAACCCTAGTCTCTCTCAATACTTCACTCCTCCCAAATATTCAAGATAACATTATGATCATATCTTTAACTTCTAGTTCAAGTATTTCCTTCTAATTGATTTTTATACGTAAGTTAAAGATGCCCATAGAAAGCTAAATTAGTACAATTATATGTACCAGAGAAAATTTCAAAACAAGAAGAGATAAGGCTGCATATCACAGAGACAAGAAAAAGAGTAGCGTAGTATTCTGCTTTAAGTAGCAGAGGATGTGGTAGGAATGTAAAGGAAACAAGACACATCCTGGTCAGATTCAACTGACTCAAAAGCTGACAGAAGAAAAAGATTAAGTAGAGATTAATAGAATTCAAAAAAAACCCCAAAATCTGACAAATATTTGGATAAAGGGAGAGCAGTAAGTTACTTCTTCCTGTGCTGAAAACAACTCTACAGACCTGCAGGTAGCCCTGGTAGCCTAATAGTTCATAAGCACAATGCTCACACTCCAACTCAGGATCTCTTCATGGAACTTAGCTTCTTTCAGCTGTTTAACTTCATTAGCTGCCTAGTGTGAAATCTAAAACTAACTTCAGAGAGGAGGAAGAGATGAGACAACAGTCAAGGCAAACATACTGCCAACTGAAAGGTACAAAACTACCATTGACAGAAATTTCTCCTGAGCACCGTCAGACAAGAGGGCAAACAAAACAGGAAAGAACCACCTGAAGGGGAATAAGCTATATTAATAAAAGGGGTTTATGACACATTCCTTTTAGAAATAGACCCCTACAAAGAGAAAGAAGACTGTGTTGCTGTCCAAGAGTCACCCTTCCTCTCAATTCATAAAAAGAGCTTGAGTTGTCCTCTTCTGCTTAGTTAAAGGTGTCATATCAAGACAGCTGGATTGTGCAAGGACAGAAAATATATTCATAATAATTCACTACTTTTAAAATATAAACACACAAACCCCCTCAGGCACACAAAAAATACACACCTCAGCATTCTATTCTTTCTAGGAAAGAGAATTTCAAGGGCATAGATATTTCAAAATTATTTTTTGTAACAGTGTGAGTGTAGGTACTTACCATACAGCCAGTCCTTCAGTTACAGCAACGAAGCCTGAGTAAAACTGCCGTTGGCAGTTTTACTACTACTTGTAGTAAAACAATTTATATGACTTTGTAATATCTTCTATTTGGTTTGCATCTAACTGTATTAACCTTCACCATATCCAGGAAGCTTGTCTGAAAAAAGAAGCGCTACACACACACAAAAAAGTAAGGTTTATAAGAGAATCTTTACTTCAGGTGCATATTTTATACAGCTTCCCCCCAGTTGAGCTGAAATGCATGAAGCCATAATGAGACACTGACCCTGCAGCTTCCTTTGCCTTCTCAGACACTCCCCCAGACCTCAAAGAGTGTCATACAAAGTAATTACTTAATTATCTTCTGGTGCAGTTAAGGGCAGGCAGGCAGGGGGAACCTACAACCAACTTTTGATACCTTCTTCCTCCAAGTATTAGCTGACATAAATTTGCAGAATGATTTTAAAGCTCATTACATATTTACTCCCTATCAAAGAGACACTTTCTTTTAGAAGAATAAACAAGTTGTAAAAAATTGAAACCTTCTCTTTTTTCCATATATCTCACCAAGAATGAACAGGAGTCAAGGATTTTGCCCTGTTCATTTGTTTGTTTTAATGATTTTACTCGGGCAGCTGCTCTGCATAGAATCTTCATGCCCCCAACCTCACAAACTTTTATCTATATGAAAGCTCAAAGAGAGACTCATCTAAAAAGATGTAGTTTGTTATCCCAACAAGTAACTTCAACAGTAGCACGAGCACATTTACTATCAGTTACCGTAGAGCCGTCTCCTATGCACGTTAAAAAGAAACAAAATACAAAACTAATATTCTCACAAGAAGCAAAAAGGATACCAGAGAATGCGGGTGGCATGGCTTTCAGATAAAATAAGCCATAGCTTACCTTGACTCATTAAGGCACACAAGCTTAGGAGTTCTCTAAAGCAATTTAGAAATCTTGCACAAAAGGCAGCATCTACACAGTGCCCTTAAAACGCCACCAGATTTTACTTTGCTTCATACCTGCCGCAGATGCTCTATTAAGCAAATACACTTTCCAAAATGCTTGCAGTACCCACTTCGAGCACTCACTGGCATCAGTGTAACCAAAGCACGACTACAAAGGCTACAGCAGCTCCTCAGCCCCGCACGCCCTCGCCCCAGGGAGCCGCGCTCTCCTCCCTGGCCCCGCTGCAGCGGAAAAGGGCGAGGGGGAAGCGCAGCCGAGCCCGGCAGCCGCTCCCACAGCTCCAGCCGAGCCCGCGGCCGCGGCGCTTTTCTGCCGGCGGGGGCGGCCGCACGCGGGGCCCGGGGCGCGGAGGGCCCGGCCTGGCCCGGGCGGGGCTCGGGGCGGGGCCGCCAACGCTCCGTGTGCCCGGCCCAGGCGCTGAGGGCCCCCGGTGCCGCCCCCACAGCAGGGAAGGTGTTAGGGCATCATCTCATTTCTCTCCAGCTTCCCAGCGCCGGCGGTCTGGACGGCCGTCCTGGGTTAACAGCTAGAGTTTTACTGAGAGATTGCCCTTGTCAAAGCTTACAGAGCTCATCAGCTGTGCTATCCGTGGAACGAAAGGTGGTCACATCTACAGGCTTGCAAAGTCAGGCCTTTCTTATCAAGAAAGCAAATAAATTCTGGCTATAACTGGGGCTTTGCTGGCTGTAACTGCAATTGCTTACATAGGCTTCTCTGACTTCTGTAGTGTTTTAATCAAAGTTCCCAAATGCTCACAAAGTGACCCAAAAAGACAATTACTTAGAAATCCAACAATAATTTTGCCCTCCCACATCATAGAAATATTGTGTTTATGTTAAAAAAACACCTTTACTGGAGAGCTATAGTGATTCAGTTGCTTACTAGTAGTTCAGAGCAGTTTTAGAGATCCTAGTACTATTAATTTGGTAATATTTTCTAAAAAAATAATAACTATCTATTAAAATATGACAGGCTAGGAAATGCTCTGTTAGTGTTCACTCTTTTCTCAGTTTCCATAAAAGCAGCATTAAGCTTTAGAGGTACCCTGTGGTAACATAATAAAAAATATATTTAACATGAAAACCAGTAAGGGATTACTTTGCCTAATCAGAAAAATTATTTGACTGTAACTTGTATTATCTTGCTCACGGGAGTTACTGTGAAGCTGAGATCTCACTCAGTGTTCAGTAACTGAAGAAACATAATGCATAAGCAATAGCTTGAAGTGAAAGCAAAACATGTCTATTTCCCCCTAGCTGGGGGAAAAAATAATTGTTTCCAACTACATTCATAAAGTTCCCATATATGAAAGAGTTTGATAGAATTGCAGGCCTAAGTACATACATGCTTTATTATGTGCCTGTGTGTTTTTAACTAATACAGGTATATTATTAGTAAGACAAATAATAACATAAATATATTTACAGTAAGGAAACTGGTGACCAGAGGGACCTGTATTCTTGACAATATTTAGGTTCATAACTTTCACTGAGTATAGTGGAATTAATATACAAATATTTTAAGATATTATTTTAGGGTCTTGGCTCATTGACAGAATGGGGTATATATGTCTGAAACATTATAGTATATATAAGTATATATGGAAGTAATTTCCTCACTAAGACTCATGGGAAGGGATAAAAATGCAAGCTACAATTCTGTTGGAAATGGTAATCAGAGTTTAAGAAGAAAAAATCATTTTTATGTGAATAGTAAAGAGGGTAAGGGAGGGAATACTGTTTTGCTTATCATTGCATAGCTACTCTTTAGCTATTGCTAAAGAGCTGCAAAGCAAGAAAACCAAGATAACACCAAGAGAACCAGGGAGAAGAAAAACCGACTCTGTAACTACTGGGTACAAGTCCCCAGACTACTGCATGGGCAATCATCAATCTGTCTGGAAGGGCTCTTTTCAAACACACCAGTCTCCTTTAAAAATAGTAAAATCAATAGTTCTGCAGCCTTAATGAAAATGTTTCTATGAAAGGGTACTGCTTGATAATTTGTTAAGTGTCACATCCAGTACAAAGTAAACAGAATGCATTAGGGTATACGAACTACAAAAATTCCACAGCTGCATCTTTTTTGTAAAGTGTACTGCAACTGTTGTTAGTGTTAGTGTTCATAACAATTCTGTATTTATTTCAGAGCAGATGTTCTACCTTAACCAAATGAGATAGAGACATAGAGGACTGGGGGTGGGTTTGAGCCGTCCTGCAAGCCTGAGGAGATAAAGCTGTGTAACCTACTGTTGACCTGTGTCAGAGCATGAGATGTCAATGGCAAACAAATGGACCAACATCTAACATGAAAAGAAGCTGATGGGGCTTTTTGCATGGTTTATTATAGGCACCTAAGGAAGTAAGTGAAAGCTTATAATTTTGAAAGCAACAGGAATCTTGTAGAGGAGACTTCATTCCGAGTATATAAAGAGGAATTTCTCTTGCTTAAGAACCAAGAAAGCAATTAAGTAAATATATATAATTTTGGAAATTAACTATTGTGCAGTCCAGGGTTTATATTGATTGCTATCCTATTTTTTAAGCCCAAAGCTATATGGAAAACAATAAGCCATTGAAGAGAACCCATATTACCATGTGAGTCCTTCTAATCAACTTTCCTCCTAGGTATTAAGCAAACTATTCAGCAAAACTGTGGCATTTTAGGTCAGACCTTGTTCAAGTTTCATATATGTGCATTGAGCTCAATGTTACTGACAAGGTATCATCATAAAACATCACTGGAGTTCAAATCAAGTGATATGCAAAGAGGCTGCATCCCTACCAGATTGTTTTGATTATGGATAACTGGATCAAAGAATTTTTTATTACTAGCATTTCCTATTTTGAAATATTGAAATATGTTTGAAAAAGTGCATTGGAGTTGGCTAAATACATGCTGGATACTAGGCTTTCTCTGAAGAGAACAGTCCTGGCACCAATATTTACTCACCTCTCTCTTGTGTAAACTACACATACAAAACAATGCATTTCAAGATTTTTCAAGCTTTCAGCATTTTTCAAGCTTATCAGCATTATTGTCTTAGTTAAAGATTTATTAGGGAATTAATGACAATATTGTTATCTTAGATATGAAGAATTCTTCCTACCAAATCAGTTTGTGTATGGTGGGGTTTTTTCCTCCCAAAGAGAGGAGAATGTTGAGTAATTGAAGCAATCCTGACCATCTAAAAGGAAATAAATTGTGATAAAGTCATAATGTAGGATGAGATTTTCTTTCTCCGTAATTAATAATTTAGTTTCCCTTGAGCTTTGGCACTGTTTCATACTTACCTGGTTTGCCAACTTACCATTAATTTACAAATAAGATTAAAGTATTCCCCTTATGTTCAGAAATGTCCTTCTACTGTATGCATTTTTTGATTCTTTACTAATCATAGTAATTTTAGAATTTTTCTGTGTCACACATAAAATTTAGACTTGGAACCGTATTTAAACGAAAATATTTGTTAACCTAGAGGTAAAAGGCATTTTACAGTTTTCAGTCAATGACTGTAACAAGCCACCTGGTGGCAGTAGCCAATCAGTCAAATAAGATTTGCAGTTGACTGCACAGAAACCTGCTTTGGTTTTGCATCTTTATTTTGACTCAATAGCTGAAGTCCCTGCCCCATAGCTTTCTACCAAAATATGTGTCGACTATGACTTATATAGATTTTTTTAAAAGTACTTCCTCGCTTATCTGACACTAAATATTTTCATTGGTTCCCTGATATCAATTTGAGACAGGTCTGTATGGGTGTTATGAGAAAATGACACACAAACTGTCACCCTTCTAAGAGCCTCCACTTATGCAGTGCCCAACACACATAAATTGATCAAGGACTTCAGTAAAATCATTTCACCCTATTCAAGTGATGCGGGTCAGTGCTTTGTCTAATGCACACTATCAAGTTTTATCTGATGAAAGTACTGCATTATTAACTTGAGTGTTATGTATTTTCTGACCATTCCTGTGATGCTTTTTTAAATTATTAATTTCATTATATCAGCAAGATGTGATATGTTTTTATTGTTCTGCTTTACAGGGAGCAAAGAGCTTGTTGGCAAAGGCATTGACCTGTAAGTGCTTCAGTGTAAGGAACTTTGGACCTGATTACAGAATTCATAATGTCAAGCTAAGATTAATTGAAATCTTGTACAACGTTCTCTCACATAATCAATTTCTTTGCCAGCCAATCTCAATTCCTCCTTTTCCCTCCCCAGCTTTTTTTCCTCTGCCCTTTCACTTGGATTGGGAACTAATTTTCCTACCATTTTTCATCTCATCTCAGAAATCCTTCCTCAGACAACCCATTTCCATTTCTTCGCCTTTTCTCAGCAGCTCCTAATTTGACTCCTTCATGGCTTTAAAGGCATTCTCTGTTCAGACCCAGCATGTCTGTGGGTTTGCAGTTGCTTTGGGTTCAAGCACAAGCAGTCCTGCTGGAGGGATGATGCTTAGCACTGTCAGTTGTAGCAACATTCCAGTCAGTACATGTCCAGTGCCCCTGTGGGGGAACCATGATGTTTGAGTACTCCCCATGGGAAGGGGGAGTACTTCATCCTGCTCATGTTTAATATCTCTTAAAACAAATGCTTGTGGTAGTCATTCATTTGGTGAAATATTTTCCTTCTGCAATATATCACCCCATGTTAGCCTGTTCAAATTACCCTGGCTTGAATTCTGCCTGTGCTGAAATATTACAGAACAGGACTACAGTTCCCAGTATTAGCTTTCAGATAACTTAATGTAATTATTTCTTTACTTAAAAGTCAGATATCAAATATATAGAACAGAAAAGAAAAATCAGTTGGTTACCATTTGAACTCAAAGACCTATCTAGGTAAGATTTAAGGATTATTGTTTTAATGGACCAGGAAAATTCATTGCATTCTTAGTATAGTTTGATATATTAGGAAAGAACATAATAAAGGAGATGGAGTGTGCAAGAGACACTTTGAATATTTATTTTTGAGGAGAAAATAGATCTGCTTGATAAGACAAGCTACAGTTGATTTAGGAATAGATCCACTGAAGTCTTAAATCTCAGCATATCTCACTAGTATTATATGACAGGAAGACAGAAGTGGTTCAGCACACTGGTATGATAAGTTCTCCTTCTACAACAAAAATGGGCCAGGTATATGTGAATCAATTTTACACTTAACTAAGTTAAATGGTACAAGAATATAATTCAGATAGTTTTATTTGCCAAGTCCCATGTTTGCAGATTATTAATATCAAAATAATGTGATGCTATTAGCCAAAGCACAGTCAAATGTATCTTAAGCACTTATGTGAAAAGCTGCCTTTAATGACATTTTATATGGTCCTCTTTAAAGATATTTGCATTGAATTTTCTATTAAAAATTAAACCTGATTAAAAATTAACTTCCCATGGATGTTAGAGCATAGATTGTTTGAGTCCACACAGTAAAAGCATGGCCAAACTGGAACTGAAAACAGACCCAAAATGTTAATCTTTGAAAGGTCAAGCACTTCCCTACATGAAAGGCCAGTAAGGACAAACTAAATAGGTTCATGTCCTAGCTTCTCCATCTCATATGATTTCTGACTTAAATAGACATTTTTATTCCAGCCCATCATTTATTCACTGCCCACCAGGCTATTGCAATCTGTTTAGCCATTTAGAAGGGACTTTTTTAAAAAAAGCTATAGGTGATTACATCAATGTTCTCATGAATGTTTTCACTCAATACTAGATTCCTATATCTAATTATGTTTGAGAACATATCCAAATTTTTGCTGAGCATTTAACTGTCTAAGAAAGCTCTTGTTTTCAGTTACTGTATAGCAAAGATCTAACTCAGAAAAGACCGAGGTTTAACCAAACTGCAGAGATACACTTTTAAAGAAAAGGAACTTTCTTTCAAGTTTGCGTTTCTGGTTGAGAAATCCCCATTAGAAAACAAAAGCTAGACAGAAGACCCAACACCTCTTAAGTTTCTTATTGTTGGAACAATAACACAGTGCTAATTCATGAATTTACAGGGCATGAGTGTAGAGCATTGAGAAGAAATGTGCTCACTTTAAATTTTATGAAGTCTCATATTTCCTGTGTGCAGGCCAAAGGAATCTGCTTTTAATTTAAGTTAGATGTTCAGCTAAGTTCCCTCTGTGCTAGTTGGCTTTTATTGCTGTTATTGGGGACTGTTTTTCTGTTACTAAAAATAAAAAACTACTGCCACCATATAAGTACTCCAAGCTCCCACACTGTGTTTTTACCCTTTAAAAGTACTTAGAGTACATTTTACCCTTTAAAACAGGCATAAGCACTATGATATTAGTGAGATGTGGCACCTAGTGATAAGCTTCCCAAAGTGTATTGACACCACTACTAGGATAAGTGCTCTGTAACAACACTGTGTTGCAAAACAGGAGGAAAGAAAAGAGGACCACTAGGAAGGTGTATGTAAAAGGACTGAAGAATTCCAGTATGAGTAGATTTGAAACTGCTGCAAAATTATTTCCTGATGATTAATATTGATATGGTATACACTCTTATTTTGAAGCAACTATTGATCATTTCCTGCTGTGGTATATCATAATCACACACAGAGAAACTGCAAACAAGATAAAATGGCACTGTGAAATCAGCCCTTGGATGCCAGTGTAGTAAATGCTCAGTTGGTGTTGGCTGTGTTCTGGACAAAAGTGCAATACTCAAAGGTAGCACTTGTGCAGTTATGTTTTGCTGGCTTCCATACAGAGAAAAACTGCTCAATTGACATGTGCTGAATGAACACAGACCCCAAGTCTGTAAGGGATGGGCCAGCAGAAGAGATGATGGCGCTGGAGAAAGGATTAGAGAACTCTGCTCTGTTCCTGATTACACTTCATCAAGAGACCTGCAACATTCATTATTTTTGAAACAGCATTTTTTTAATATTGAATTGAAAGCCAATGAAATTATACTAAGTGATTATAAATATATAAATTATACCAATTATTAAGTTACTTCACAGTACCTAGGAAACTTTTTTGCTGTGTACTGAATCAAGTCCTTTATTTACACTTCTGACATCTGGCTTAGCCACAGTCACAAATGATGTCAAAATAACTGTCTCACGCTTAGTTTCATAATTATTTTTGTCCAAGACACTAAAACAAATTCTTTTTCATAAACCTGGTTCTATTTCAAAATCTGTCTCAATGCATAGTATAGAGGAAAGGTGCCAATGCAAACCTAGCAAGGGTAGGGTGAGTTTCTGTATGGAGTAAGGAAATCAAAAGAACCACATTTTAAAACTTAGTAACTGGAGACAAATTGCCTTCAATAATGCCCTTTTAGTTCCTATCTTGCTTTTCACAAAGTATTCAACATGCACTTTAGGGTAACTATTTATGCAAAGGACTTGGCTACATAGGCATTATTTGCTCTCCCTCTCTTAGAGCAGCTCTCTATGGAAGCAGCTCATGAAACTTTAAATCCCAGCCCATTTTCAGTATGTGACAGGACAACAGCAAGCCTAGAAAAGACACTTGTGCAAGGCTCTGTGGCTGACCAACTGCAGTCACTTCAAGCTACTGAAGCTTGCAGAGGACCCTAGAAAAGAGATGGTCCACATCCCTTTCAGTTACCTCAGTTGGTTTTGTTCCTATGACTTCCATAACTGTTGAAGCTTCCTGTATTTCCCATTCCTATGTTGTATCATCTTTTGTTCTGGGACACATCCAATTCAGAGGAAACAGTCAGCATGCCAGGAGAGCCAGAGTTCTGCTAAGTGCAAGTCTGTCTTGGATATGAACACAGGCCAGCAAGCTGACTAAAGAATAAGAGGGCTGGAAAAGACAAGGACAATAGGAAGGGAAATAGACATTATTTCACAAGGACAATAGGGAGGGAGATAGACATGATTTCACATGTCTATTTCCTACTGGGCAGGAAATAGACATGTCAAATAACTCAGATTGTAAGTATCACATCTGAATCATATCTGAATGAGCCTTGATGAGGTGACTCTTAAGGGAACTGCACTCACAGGGGTGCTTTTCCTTTTTGCCCCATTCTGTTTAGGAAACCTAATATATGTCAAGGGCATACAAGTTGACATATTCACCTACACCAACATGAAAACCTTTCTCAACAATACCAGAAAACATTAACTGTAATGAGGAACAAATAGATTTCTTGACATTTTCAGAGGGAGGAGCAAGTGAAAGAGAAAATAAAGGAGAAAAGCTACCAAATGTTTAAAAAAACCTTCAGTTTGAAATGGGTGGAGGTGTTTCCATGAATATCAAGACCTTTGGACTTTCCCTAAATGCACTGTAATTGGCTAAACACCCTTCAGTAAAATACGCTTATAAGGGTATGCATGGCATGGCTGGAAGTAAATGGTTAAGCCTAAATTGTTTTGTAGACTCCTTCCAGTTTCACAAAACACATATGCCACCTTCAAGAACTAAAAAAGAAAAAACAAACTCGGTACAACACAGTGACTGTAAATTGAGAAGCACTTTTTTAAAAACGTATTTCTAGGTAATAAAAATAGACTGACCTTCCAAAGCTGCAAGGCTGACCTTTACACTGGGGTGCAGTTAATAACTTCGGTCGTGAGAGGCCTGGAGCAATTGTTCCAGGTGTTCTGCAATACAAAGCAGTGGTAGGGGCTGAATGGTGTCAGCACTTCGGATGACAGTATGCTGCAAACAAGGCGGCGGGGATGTGTTGTTTTGGCGTGTGGGATTTTTTAAAAACCATACTACCTCTTAGTCAAAGACAGCTCCACGGAGTTTGTAGTCTTGTCCACACACTATATATAGCACTTAAACTCTGGCTGACATCATGTTTTTTCAGCAGCGCAGCCTATCAGGATGGAGCCGGCCGCCCGGCGCCGGGTGCCGGCCCTGAGGCAGCGGGGCGGGAACGCTGAGGGAACTCGGCGGAGCGGCGTTGCAGTCACCGCAAGGAGCGGCCGGGCCCAGAGGCATCAGCCGGGATACTCCCGACAACCTTTACAGCCACCTGGCCCTCAGCAGAGCGCCCGGTAAACCGCACAGAGCTCCGGACTCAGGTGGCCGGGCCCCGCAGGGACGCCTCTCGTGCCTGTGCGCACCAGCCGAGCGCAAAGGCGCTGCTGGGGCTGGGGCTGCGGCTGTAGCGGCTGACAGCAGACAGGAGAACCCCACCGCACCATCCGACAGCCCTGCCGGGCTGCAGGGCCCAGGCTCGCGCAGAGATCAGCCCGCTCGCTGCCGCAACAGCGCGGGGCACGGGGGGAGCCCCTGAGGTAGCCCTGAGGTATCTCTGGGAGAGCCCCGGGGTAACCCTGAGGGAACCCTGGGGTACCCCTAAGGCGTCCCTGAGGTATCCTCTCCCTTCAGGGCACGCTTCGCGGGGCCGCCAGCGGAGGGGCGGGACCGGGAGCTAAGGGGCGGGATCGGCTCGGTGGGGCGGGGCCGAGAGCGGAAGAGGGTGGGGCAGGGCGGGGCCGGGAGTGGAGGGGCGGGATCGACGGGGCGGGGCCAAGGCCGGAGGGGCGGGGCCTGACCGGGGCAGAGCGAGCGCGGAGGGGCGGGGTAGCCCCGGCCCGGCCGCCCCGCAGCGCCGTCAGGGCGGGCCCTGGGTTCTCGCGGGAGCTGCGCCGGCGCCGCCCGTCTACGAGCGCGGCCGCCGCGGATCCAATAAACTTTGTTTAAAAAAAAAAAAGGCAAGAAAAGGGCAGGAAAGGAGCGCTGCCGCCACGGCTACGGGCAAGTGCGTCACTGACCGCCGAACCGGCCCGGGGTGGCCGCTGCGGGCAGCTCCAGCCCCGGCTCCGCTCGGCCTCAGCAGCCGTCGCCCTCCGCGGGGAGCGGCGCCTCCGCCGCTCTGCGGGCCCGCTCGTGAGTATGGTGGAACGGCTGCGGTGGGCAGCGCTCCCCGCGGAGGGCGGCGGGGCAGCCGTGAGGGGCCTGGCGGGGCGCTCCGGCAGCGCCGGGGCGGGCGCGAAGAGTGACAGGTGTCAGGCTTCCCCTTCCCGGGGGCACCCCTGTAGCTCTGGCTGCGGGCCGGGCCGCGCTGTGGGACGGGAGCTGCTCCGGGGTGCTGCCGGTGGCGGTCCCCGGCCGGGGCAGGGCTGGGCTCTACCTGACAGCTCGTCCCGTACCGCCTCCCCTCCGCCCTGCCCTGCAGTACTGAGTGTCCGCGCTCCCCCGGCACCGGGGAACATGTAAGCGCGGCCGGCGGCGTGAGGCGCTCCTGAGCGGCCGTGTGCTGCCGGGGGTCTCCGCTGACCCGCGGGGTTTTGTCTGTTCCCCCACGGCAGGGCTCGCCTCTCCCTCCCCGCACTGAGAGTCCGGGAGCGCCGGACGGGCGGGCGCAGCCATGGCGGGCGGTAAGGAGACGCGGCTGCTGCACCTCGGCGAGATGGAGAAGCTGGACAAGACCCTCTTCAGGCTGGAGCAGGGTAGGTCGGGGTGCCGGGACCGGGTGAGAAGGACATGGCCGGGACCTCGTCATCGTCTTTGGATGGTAGTGGAAAGAAGAGTTCATCCTGAAGTGGAGGGGTTTTGGGGGTATGTGGGGGGTGTTGTTGGTTTAGATTTGGGGGTTGGTTTGTTTTGATTTGTTTCCACTGCAGAGCTCTGGGCTCCGCACACAGTTTAATCTGACTCGTTAAACTCTTGAGAAATGAAGAGCAGATCGGCCAAGAGCCGTCAGTCTCCATGGGACTGAAGCGCAAAGCATTTTTTAGACAGGGCTTTTCCTTCTCCTTTTATAGCCTGTACTTCAGTGACCTGAGAAAGTCCTCATAAGTCAAGGTCCTCCAATGTTTATCTTCTTATGCAGCACCCCATGTTTTAATATTGCAGTTTTGAAATCTATCGGTAATACTTGCATTTTGCAAAGTCTGCAGGTTTGAGGTAATGTTTCAGAATATAAGCTCTTTAACAACTCCTAAATCTTGTTATCAGATTTGTTACATTATCAGAGCTATGTATCATGCTGCATACTTAAAAGAACTTGATGTTATTTCTTCCTGAGAATGTTTTTAAGCCTATTTCTAAAAAAAGTCCAAAACCAAAAACCATCTACTAATTGGTCTTCTATTCTGCTGCTTAGCAAATTGAGACTATAAAGCTAAAGCCCTTATCTTTAAAAAATATTTTTAACAGTGCAACAATTTTTAGTGAGAGTTTTTGTGGATTTTTTTATGGTGTGTTACTAATCTAGGAGCATGAAGGAGCAAGATTTTGGTTCTTGAGAATAAAAATTCTCTTCAACTATATTGATTCCAAAATCTTCTAACCGGCCTAATGTGAGGAAATGTCAATAGTGAAGAAGTGCAGAGTTGATCCTAACTTCCATTTTTAACTTATCCCTCAAGTTGTGTAAATTTTCTTGAAAGGAGGGAAGCAGAAATGCATGGCTGTCAAACATTCTAAGTGCCCCTGCTGGTAGCAGTCTCTGAGAGGGCGTAGCTAATTTTGAGCACAGCATTTCTGATGTCAGTGTAACTCTTAGAGGAAACAAGATATCAGTGGTATATATCCCTGTGCTCTAATTTTAGTAATACCTCTAACAAAATGTCAGGCCGGTACTGAAGAGAGTGTACTTAACCTTCCAAAAGTGGTTTTATACCTATATCTATTACATTCGAATGAGCTTCATTTTACCTGACAGACATTCAGATCTGGAAACAGCTCCTTTACCTGGTGGGTTTTGGTGCAGTGATGATTTTGTTAATGAGAGAAACATAAAGCTGGATAACACTTATGTTTAAATGTATCCAGACATTGAACTCTGGTATTAGAGTCCCCATGATTCTATTTAACAAACAAGTAGTGTTTTTTAGCTTGAAGTATTGTAACTTGGTGTCCAGAATTTTTTACACTTTCTGATCTGTGTACTAATAATTTTCCCCTTTTTTACAAGCACTCAGGTTTCTTTTACTCCAGGTTTTGTAGGCTGCTAGGGCTAGTAGATGATTTACTGCACTTAACTATGTGACTGCCATGTTCTGTGTAAGAGCTTACATCTGTTTCGTTCACTTGAATGAGCCCTGTACTTAGCCACTTGTGATGGTGAGCCTCATACCTACTGATGGAAACCTTTCTAAACCCTCCTGACTAAGCAGAATTTTTTATGTCTTACTCAGTAGAGTACATATGCTTTTATGTTCTAATTTTTTAACTTAATTTTTTCTCACTCTCACAAGGATCTTAAGCTTAAACTTAAGCCTTTTTCTATGTGTGTGAGAGACCTGGAGCACACATACAAGATTCCCTTTAGTTTATTGAGCTCTCTCAAAGTTTAATAATTTGTATATTGTAGCTCACACACAAGTATACATAATTCTTCAGTTAAAGCATAAGAAATTTACCTCTTTAGTGAATCCTTAGTGAATAATGAAGGTATTTGAAATATTTTCTGGTTTTAAATGTGTTCCTAATTTTTTTCAGATGTTTTCATGGGTCAGCCTACAATATAGACTTGGTAAACCTAAGTACTTAAAGACTATGTAATCCAAAATCTACATAAAATTGTATGTAGTTTGATGATCATGGTGTTTTGCTGTATTTTATTTTTAAAACTTTATGTAGCAAAGACAAACAAATTGGAAAGAAGATGAATGGTGCCATGTAAGTAAAGGAAAAAGGATATCTGTAAAGTATGCCAAGAACAATCTTAGGAAGGAAGACAGAGATGATGCAGTTTTGAGTGCTGCAATATAAGGTTTGAATCTATTAAAGAATGTCCAAAGAAGAGCAGTGAAGATGGTGAAGGGCCTTGAGGGGAAACTGTCTGAGGTGTGGCCAAGGTCACTGGGCCTGTTCAGCCTGGAGGAGAGGAGACTGAGGGGAGACCTCATTGCAGTCTGCAGCTTCCATTGTGAAGGGCTGATGCTGGTCTCTGCTCTGTACCAGTGACAGGAGCCAAGGGAATGGCATGGAGCTGTGCCAGGGGAGGTTTCTGTTGGATGTTAGGAAAAGGTTCTTCACCCCCAAGGTGGTTGGGCACTGGGACTGGCTCTCTAGGGAAGTGGTGACAGCACCAAACCTGACAGAGTTCAAGAAGCATTTGGACAACACTCTCAGGCACATGATGTGATTCCTGGGGAATTCTGGGCAGTGCCTGGAGTTGGACTTGAGTGGTCCTTGTGAGTTGCCTTCCAGCTCAGGATGTTCTATGATTCTGTGCTATAGAAATTTATAATTGTGCTGAAATTCTTAGCAAATATGATGGTGTTATTAAAATAGTAGTAAATTAGGAATTATCATGAGAGACTAGAAATATCTAGTTCTCCTGATCAAGTGATTTTACCTTTTGTATTTTTCTTTTTTTCTTGAGGTTTTGAGCTACAATTCCGACTGGGCCCAACTCTTCAGGGCAAGCCTGTTACTGTGTATACAAATTATCCAGCTTCTGGAGAAGTATTCGATCGCCACAAGTTCAGGACACTGTCGTGGCACAATCCCACAGGAAAAGAAGATGACTCTGACAAATACTGCAAGTTGGATCTCCAAATTTCTGGGTCATATCAGTACTATTTTAGTCTTGGGTAAGTGAAATTTGTATACCTGCAGCAAATGCAGTTTTCTCCCTTGGTCTACATCTTCACCTGAAAAACCCCCTTTTTTTCCATGCATTTTTGAAATTGCAGCCAAGGGACCAATTAGAATCCACCAATGAAAGACAGTAACTGGTAGTTATGTAGTACTTTCTGATGCAGAAATATTCTGGAGAATATACAGAACCAAGCTGATCAACTTTCTGTGAATGTTGGAGAAGCAATCTGTTTTTACAAGTTGTCAAATTCATCAGCATTCTGAGTATCTCAATGATTATTTTGTACTTTCTTCATTCACTTTGAGGATTGTTTTCTCTCTAGCACAGAGGTTCTGGCATTCTTTACTTGGATCCTTTACTTTGTCTTTTGTTTTAGTGGGACAAGTGCAGAAGAGAATGCCACTGTCTGTAATAATTGTAGTCTGTTATTTTGTGTTTCTGGAAGATGGGTGGTTAAATTCTTCCAGGCTTAAGACGTTTAGCTCAGGTACCTTCCTGAGAATGGGGCTCAAAATGTAGATCTACATGTAGTAGATGGGCATTTGTGCTTTCCATGTTTCCATATGCCAAATGGAGGAACCAGTATTCCATCTCAGGAAATAGCAAAGGTATCTCACTTTTCCAGAGTTTTAACTCTGTATCCCATTTGTATTCATTAAGTCCAGTAGAGAGATGATGCATAAGAGATGAACATTTCAGAGTTTACTATTTCCTTTTTATGTCATGCAGTCCTGTTCCCCCTCTCCCTCCAGCCACTGTAATGGGCTACTGTGTTTCTGAAAACCTATGCTATTTGAATTCTCTCTCTGAAACAGAATGGTACAATGGGTGTTAATTATACCAATGAAAATTATTTTTTCCTAGAAATGAAAAAAGTGGTGGTGGTTACATAGTTGTGGATCCCATTTTGCATGTTGGAGCTGATAATCATGTGCTGCCTTTGGATTGTATTACACTCCAGACATACCTCGCTAAGTGTCTGGGACCGTTTCATGAATGGGAAGATAGGCTGAAAGTGGCAAAAGAAACAGGTAATGCTAATAGACATATTCAAGGATAGAAGTTTTTGTTTTATGATCAAAACCCAAAGTTACACAGAAGAGCTTCAGTGTAAACAATTAATAGATTCTTTGTCAATAATATTTTTTCTACTATATTCAACTTTATTAAAAGATTAATTCAGTGAATTGATTAAAATATTGGCACAGGTGCAGAAATTCAGGGGTTTCCTAATACCAGAAACCACTTATTTTACTGTTTTAATTTGAGATAGACTTGGAAGTTTGTAGAACTGACAGGGAGGTTTTTAAAGCTTGTGTTACGTAGAATTTCAAGGGTAAGATTCAGATTAATTTACATTGGCTATTCCAAACGGCAGCTCTGAGTACATAAGTGCAGCTTATTATGCTTCTTTCAATTAGCTTTGACTGTTTTTTTTTTTTCTCACTAAATAAATGGGCTTTTATTTCATAGGTTACAACATGATTCATTTTACGCCACTACAGATGCTTGGACTATCTAGATCATGTTATTCACTGGCTGACCAGTTAGAGGTAAACCCTGAATTTTCAAACCATAATAAAAAGTGCACTTGGAGTGATATAGGAGCACTTGTGGAGAAACTGAAAAATGAATGGAATATGCTTTGCATCACAGATGTAGTCTACAATCATACAGGTATGGTTTTCATGGGTTAGTAACCAGATTGGTCTTATATTTTGTTATTTCCCTTAACTTCTCTCTCTTTAACCCATTTTTAGTAGCTGTTTTAAACAATGTAGTTGTCTGTCTTTGAGTCTCTCAAATCCAGGACAACTCCTTGCCATTATAACTGATACGTCTCTGTAACAGGTATAAAAGAACTTAGTATTGCTACTGAAAGAGTGAGGAGAGCCCTTCTTAAAAAGAATTAATAAATTGTGTATCTGTAGTTCTATTTCATTATGTGTGGTGTGCTGTTCCCATATATTTGAGCAGAGTCTGTGTTATGAATTGTTTGATGAGCGTAAATGGAGCGCTTTCTTGTTAAACAGACTCTTTTGCTTGTAGCTGCTTAAAAGTAACTGCTCTAATTTGGATCTAACATGCAGACTAGAAACAGAGTTGGGACAAGAAGGTAGGATTAAGTAATGGAGAAAATGTTACAGCTCAGTCTGTGGGGGAAGAAAGAAGAGAGCTTTGTGTTTGGGGCAGGCTTTTTTTTAAGCATAGACATGTCAATACATCAAAGCTGTTACTTTTCTTAATTGCTTGAGGGACCGTGGATTTTCTTCTGTGATCTGATGAAATTTGAAGTGTAGTGCTTAATAATTTGTGATTTTGTTGATTATTTGGATAATGAGTTTTCTTAGTTTATAATGTAGTTGCTACTGCATACTGTAATCCTAAAGATCATAATTACTGTTCTCATACCAGAGACTACAGAAAGGGTTTATGTAGATTGATGTCTTTTGAGGCTCAGAAATGCCTAAAAATAAATCATTTGTGAATTTCAAGCTTTATTTGCTTTAGTTCTTTGGTGTTGACTTTTGCCAAACATTCCTGTCCAATCAGTCTGGAACATAGTGCTTTCTCTGTCTGTTGGTTGAAAAGTTACTAATTATAGTTGTTGGCTCTGACTGAGGGAATCAGGCTTTTGAACCTCCTCTCAGTTCTGGATAAAATATTTCTTACGCTTTTCAACTGGATGTTCAGTTTCTCTTAGCCATGCTTGAGATCCTCTCTTTTTTGAGCAGTGTATATTTGCATGCTACTAGGGGGAATTTATTTTGATGGACAGAAAGATCTTAACTACAGTAGTTACACACCGGAATATATTTGAGAAGAAAAATATCATGTTATTTGGCTGCATTTGTAGAAGGACTTTTTCAGGTTACATTCAGAGTTAAAGTAATCTTCATTGGGATGGATGACTCAACATTTGTACTGTGGTGGAAAAGAAGTGTCTTCTAAGAGGATAGAAATATTCAGATGATTGTGGTTCTTAGATAATTAAGCAAGGTATCCTTGATGACTTTGTTGCCTGTCATGACCCTTCAGGTTACACTGGTTCTATCTGTTGGTAATTTCTGCTTTCTAGTGTAAACCATTGTATAAAAATGGCATTGCTTCCCCTGTGCCCCTGTGGGAGCCAAGCAGCATCACCTGCAGGATCATTAAGCTGAGGTGTTTGGTGTGAGGCCCACACTGTGGGCACAGCAGGCAACAGTGGGAATCAGCTCTGGATGTCTCTGTGAGGCTCTAACAAAAGGCAGCACCTGTGGCTCAACTTGAAAAGTGAAGTTGTGCTGGTGTAAAATGTCCCTGAGCCTTTGGTATATTTGCAGGAGTGTCATGGATAAACTTGCAAACCCTCTCTGGTAACTGTGTATATTTAAATAAGAAATATATTTACATTTACTTTTCACCAGGAGACAGAAAAAAGACAGTTGGAGGTGTTTTTTTTTTCCTTTTCTGAACTTTCCATGGCTGTAATAAATTGTGTAAAGTAGTAAAAATAAAGTCAAGTAAATTCTGTATTACTTTTCTTTCACAAGAGGCAAATGTTGTACAATTGAAATATAGCACTTGAGTAAATCTTACCTTCAAGTAAAGTTTGTGTTTAATTATGTAAAAAATGAGTTAGTTAAGAAAATAATTTTGGATTTTTATGAGAAGAATGCAATGAATTTTAGAGAGTTTTCTGTAATTCCTCACCTTGGAATTTCCATATTCCTATACTTACTTTATTCTATACACATACTCTTTACTATGGTATTTTTTCCTTAGCTGTAGCAAATACCATCACCAGTGATGTTTTGGATAATTTTTTTTCTGCAGTTAGATTTCTCTTGTGTTACATTGCAAATCACTGGAACTTAATTTCTGATCAGGAAACATACTTCTGTTCTGTACCAGAATTAATGGAAGGCCTGTTGACTTTTTTTTAATGCTAACTTTTTAGGTTTAAATTATGTGTTTTTAGAATTATTTGTATTTACTTATGAAATTCCTTTATAGTAATTTATAGTTCTTGTTAGAAGAAATAGAACAAGCTGGTTTTGCTTTTTGAAGAAGCAAGTTTTTTTCAGAAGTGGTAAAGGATAAAGGAAAAAAGAGTAGGAGGGAATAATCTGTTTGGCCTGGAACAGCCAAAACTTGATATTGCTTTACATAACTTTAAAACATGGTGGATTTAGTAGTAGATTGTATTTGAACCACAAGAATTTTAATTTCCACAAAAGGTTTTACCTTACAATAATGAAATTTTGCCATATCTTGAGGTACAAGGTGGGTGCTCAGAAGAGCTGTTCACACTATAGGCTGAGGTAGTATTTCTCTTTTTTGCTTTGACATTTTTCTTTAACTTCTTTGAACTAAGTAAGCTTGGGATTTTAAGTGTTAGTTAAATTCTGGACACATCAGTGACTCTTCATGTTTTCAATATAATAATTTGTTATATATTTTCCCATGTGTGAAGTACTACTTCTGTTTTTCTCAGCTTTTCTGAAAACCTCATTTTTGTTCTTAGGCATTCTGTGAGGTTTTCTTTTTATTTTCAGTTTGAAATATTCAAAAGAAATATGAAATTTATTTTCATTTAAACAGCATAGCAAAAGAGATACAAAAATAGAAAGAAATTAACTCTGGGATTTTTCTTCATTATTATGCTTCCAAAATGAAAATTCTGTGCTATGTATATATTTACCTGTACTGCTGCATGCATGCTATCTGTATTAGAATACTACATACTACACCTGTGTTCCAGTGAAGGCTCCTTACCTTCTCTAAGTTAATTTTTAATGTCCAGCAATCTTCTGGTGCTTGTTGTTGCTGCAGGGGTAGCTTGGCAGAGAGACACAGGGTGTAGTGTTTGGCCTGAATGAGTGTTCCATTTGCATGCACCGGACAGTGCACTCATCTTGCTGTGTAGGACTCAGTGATGTTGCTTCCCACAACTCAGCTTCTTTCTCTGGACACCAGTATCACAGCTAATCCTTTCTTAAATGCCCATTTAAATATATTTTGCATTAATTATTTTTGGGATGTGGGTACTCTTCCTCTCTAGCTGTATGTGCCATCTTGACAGGATGAAGAATATTAAAAAAGAACCAACTTTATATTATAAGTTTGGGATGTATGTTTGGCTTTCAACACACAAGAATATTGATATCTTACATTCAGTATTTGATGTATTTCTTGCACCAAAATTTAATTGGGTTTTTTTTTGGTGTTTTAGAATTGGTGACACTATTGCGTATCTTTATATAACTAACAAAAAGTTTTTCTAGAGTCTCTGCAGTTGTATGTTTGACCAAAAAAATCAGTAATAATGGTCAATCAGTAATAACATTTCTGCACAAGATAGGGTTTTCTATTGACATGGGAAACTTCCGTTTAAATGTGAATGAATGAACTGTATGCGCTATAGTACCTCAGCTTCTCGATGTTAGGATTTTTACAAAATACAACGAAGGGTTCAGCTTATATATTTACGTTTCTGTTTGGTTTTTTCCCCCCTCCCTTTCTTCACTAAGCTACTAACAGTGAATGGCTCAGGATGCATCCAGAATGTGGCTATAACCTTGTAAATTCTCCTCACCTGAAGCCAGCTTGGGTCCTGGACAGAGCTCTGTGGCATTTGACTGGTATGGTGGCTGATGGAAAGTGTATTGCCAAAGGAGTCCCTCCCTTGATTGAAAATGATCAGCACTTGAATGTAAGTGACTGAGAACTAAGTATAAGCTGATGAACTGCATAAATAGCTGAATAAACCTTTAATATTTCTAGAGTTTTGTAAATACACAAAAAATGGTGTATGCTTTGCAGATAGATTTGCTGAAATAGGCCCTTATTTCCCCTTTGTTTTAACTTTTCTTAATTCTATTAACAAACAACCTTAGTAACTAATGAATTTTTTTATTTTTACAGTGTTTACGTAAAATAATTTATGAAGATATATATCCAAAATTGAAACTATGGGAATTTTTCCAAGTGGACGTTAACAAAGCTGTGCAGCAATTTAAAACCCTTCTTACTCAAGGTAAGGGAAGATCATGTTGCTGAATCATGTGAATTATGTATTTATAGTTCAAGAGACTTAGGTAAGCTTAACAGTTAGACAGAAAACAAAAAAAAACCAGATAATGCTATTTTTAGCTATGTGAGACATCCCCTGTGCTGATTTAGATGTACAAAAATGCTTTGAGGGCTAGGAAAATCTTTAAAGACCTTCAATACCTTCATCCACCTGCATCTTGGTTATGCTAGAATGATAAAAATTGTGCGTCTGTTAAATGTAATTCCTGTTCTTACTCTGAGTACTCATTTCTGTTTTGTTCTCAGGCAAAATGGGCACTAAATCTGATCCAAATCAGCATCTTCAAATAATTCAGGACCCTGAATATAGACGGCTTGGCTGTACTGTAGATATGAACATAGCACTGGCAACATTTGTACCACACAGGTACCGTATTACTGATGACAAGTTAAAATCTAAGTGAAGCTAAACTTACAAAGCCAAAAAAAGACATTCTTTTCAGACATGAGGAAAAATTAGTTTTTGATGCCTTTTAGTAATCTATGCTGTATGTTTTTAAAATATTTTTCTCTAATTGTTCTCTGCTTTTTATGTCCTCCTGATAAGCAATGGACCAGCTGCAATAGAAGAATGTTGTAACTGGTTTCGCAAGAGGATTGAGGAACTAAATGCTGAGCAATACAGACAAACTTGTCACCATCAAGAACAGGTGTTGAAATTATTGTTTTAATGCTGAATTGTTTAAAATTGCAAATAAATGAAGGCATTTCAATAATGCATCATTTGATTACTTCCAGGCTGTCAATTGCCTTGTGGGGACTGTGGTTTATGAACGAATCGCTTGTAATGGTCCTAAGCTGGGACCTATCAGTAGAAAAAATCCCTTGGTTACCAGGTATATACATGTTTTCTTGTTTGTTTGGAAACTATTAGAATCTATACAGGGAAAGCAAGTTCCAAGTTCAATAAAAGTATACATTTATATGTAGAAATATAGGTTTGCTTTGACATGGACAAATGCCACTTATCAAAATTGACAGGGTTTTTTTAAACAACAGCAATAGCTATTTCAGAAACAAATGTGATCAGAAAGCATGAGACAATACTCAGAGGACATCAAAACCTTACATAGTGCAAATTGCTGTTGTAGGTGGAAGAGGAGTGGAGCTAGGAAAGTTTACACCTTTCATGTTTTATGTGCTTGATGCCATTCATATCTGAAGAGCTACGGCTTTACTCTTACATTACCAGCTGACACCAAGATAGTGGCAACATCTGTTCTTGCTCCTTCAAAGCTTCCTTCAAAATAGAAAATTCTCCATCATTTATGCAAGTTGCTCTCTTTTTTATCTGTATTATGTACAAGCCACTTCATAGCAGATACTTTAATTTCAAAGACAATGAATTGCAGCTTAGGTTACCGTACCTAATTTCTTTTTGATTTCTCTTTTAATTGCCTGTCTGTTCCATAGGTATTTTACATATCCATTCAAAGAGCTGACTGTGGAGGAAGAAGAAGCTATGATACATCAGCCAGATAAAGCTTGTTATTTCATGGCTCATAATGGCTGGGTTATGGGAGATGATCCTCTTAGAAACTTTGCAGAACCAGGTTTGTAAAAGAAATCTGAATTCTTACAAACCATTTGATACTCTAGCCAAAGCAATAAGGATTTTATTTAATCTGTCTGTTTTCCAGATGTATTCCTATGAAGCTGCAGAATAGCAGATACTAAGCTTATAGCACTTTAATTTCCCATTCAGCATACAGATGAACTATAAGAACTGAAATTTGAGGTACAGTTTTACAAGATTTGAGAGGGAAATTACCAGCTTTCTGCCACTGAAATGGGGATGTCCTGCCTCCCCACTTTTGTCATTGTCTTTGTTGCTTACTTTGTACTTTGTTCCAACACCAGTGCTTGTTGGCATTTCTATGAGACAATGACAGTGTGGCAGAAAAACTAATGCAATGAAAAGGTGAATAGTGTTTTATTGCATTAGTGAGCAAAAACTGGATCCTTGAAAAGTCCACTGAGTGGCAGTCAGGCAGTCAAGAGATGACCCAGTAAATCCAAATTAAGTATGCAGATTACTTGTGAAGGTAAAATAGGGCATGAAATCACCAGCACTAAAATATTGCATTCTAACTCCTCTGGGGACAGTGTTGATATCCAATAAATGCAAAAAAAAATTGTGTTTAAAGAAGTCATTCACTTGGTAAACTAAATGAAACAAAGGCCAGTTTAATTGTAATTAAAAAACATCTGAAAGTTTGAGTTTGCTTTACAACCTAATCTGATGATCTCCAGAGTGATCTGCAGTTAGCAAACATCTAATTCCTGCAAAGTAATCTACACCCCTTTCACTAAATTTTATTTACTTTTATTCTTCTCGAGGATTGAGATAGTATGTGTTTCAAAGTGGTTTTGTTTAGTTGCCTTCAGATTATTGCCCTTTCTTCTAGAGAGATTTTTGTGGTTTTTTTCCTCTCAGTCGCTAGCTTTAGTTAGCATTCTTAATTTCCATTACTGAGGTTTCTCTTGTAACTCAGCTACAGGGTTGTCAGTGCTTTATATTTGTGTTATGCCTTTGTTTTATGCCACACATTAATTCAACTTAGAACACAATGCGAAAACGTGGTACACAAAGGCACCATAAAGGAATTGCAAAACAAATGCAGCCAGTTCTCTAAATGATCCTTTGAAAAAATCACAGTGTACATCCAAAGAAACACCATTTTTCTCTCTGTCTGGCTGTGCTGCTGTTAATGAAGAAAAGGGTTGGCTGTGCTTACGTGAATGTTTTGGGAATTTGTGGTAATTTACAGTTCCTTTTTTTTTTTTTGCTTACTGGCTTTGGAAGTTCATCAGAGTCTGCTGTTAATAGGAGATAAAATTGTAAATTGTTACTGTGACAGATTATGATAACATAATGAGATTCTTTTTTGAATTTTACCAGTGTGAAAAACAAAACTACTCATTTTGCTTGTTTGTTTGATGTTTTTTTCTTTTTATGAAGTGCAGGTTTTTATACTACTTTGAAGAATTAAAAGGAACTTTATTTCAATATGAAAAATTGTTGCAGTATCACTATAGAAGCTAAATGTTCCCATGGAAGAGTGTGAAATTTTACATAAGTGTAGCATATATAGATTTTTGAATTGATATGATTTTTGTTAGAATTTTTACTGTTCATTAGTGTTTTTCTCTTCTTCAGCAGTAGAAAATGCCACATTTTCATTTTGGTGCACATTCTATACTCTTATACTCCTTTTCTCTCTCTCTCTCTCTCTGTGTATATATGTATATATATATATATATATACACACACACTAAAGTGAATTTATTTCCTTTACAGGTTCAAATGTGTACTTGAGAAGAGAGCTCATTTGCTGGGGAGACAGTGTGAAACTGCGTTATGGTAATAAACCTGAAGACTGCCCATACCTCTGGGCACATATGAAAAAATACACTGAAATCACTGCCAAGTATTTCCATGGTGTTCGTCTGGACAACTGTCACTCAACACCTATTCATGTAGCTGAGGTACGCAGAATGAAACATGTTTGTTAGAAAGCAGCTCCTGTCAGTGAAATAGATCCTGCAGATCTCACAGCAACAGTGCAGGACTTACGTGGCACAGTTTAACTGGGAATGAATCTTCCTCATTGCATGAAATCAAGGTTTCTTGTCTGCTGATGTTCAGAAATGGTTTCAGCTACCTTAAACAGTAGAGTGGTGTAGTTTTATATAGTTTGTATCCTCTCTACTTTAGCTGAAATACTGTGGATGTGGATGGGCCTGGCTAGCTTTTCCCTCACTGAGCTGTGGATGTAGTGCAATGACTGCCAGTACCCAGTATGTTAGTTTGAGCTGGAGTCATTGCCAAGGCTTGATTGAAAGTCTGGCTGGTTTTTTGGTTTGGGTTTTTTTTTTTTCCATATATATTTTGCTATTGCTAAATTAAACAAGAAGTGGTTCACTTCACAGAATTTAAAAGCTGGTAATGAACTCCTGCAACAAGTTTCATCTGGCAGATGTATTGCTGAGACAAGTGCTTCTTGTTCCCAGGGAGCTGACTACATCCCAAAGTTGTACTTGCCTAGTAAATTAGCTTTAAATAGGTTTGGAGTAGTGCATCTTGTTAGTGCTTAGTGTTAACTTTGTAACAGAGCTTACCTAAACCAATGAAGAGCTCTCTAAAACAAGTTGATTTGTCCATACAACTTGTAAGTAGCTCCTAAATGCAGCCTTTTCAAAACTTCTGCCATTCTTTTGTTTAGTGTTACTATTTTTGGAAGGGTAGCTACAAAGTCTTAAACTGAAGTGCTGCTCAGGTTTCTTTGTTCAGTAGGTGTCTCTTTTATCTAACCTTTGCTCTTGTATTTTGAGCTAATATTTTGTTTTAAAACAAAGTAGTAGTTAGCTTGAAGTCTACGGAAAATTTCCTAGAATTACTCAATCTATAAGTAATATCTGTAAAATATAACCAGGGTTTTCTGAAACTTTCATGTTACCAACATTTTTGATGTGCTGCATATATTGAATGATCATTTATGTTCTGTTAACATTCATGTTAATGCTTGTGTGTACATAGCTGACAATGGATGTCTTGCATTAAAAATGTATTGTGATCTATAGGAGATGCTAGCAACAGCCAGATCAGTCAGACCTAATCTTTATGTGATAGCTGAACTCTTCACGGGCAGTGAGTACATTGACAATGTTTTTGTCAACCGCCTGGGAATTACCAGCCTGATTAGAGGTACAATAAGCAGTTGAAAATTATGTAGGATTGTCATGTATGGTTTGGAGTTTTAAATGTGAAACTAACATTGGTATGCTTTTTTATTTTTCTTACATATTCATGTTCTTTGCTTTTGCAATTACCTTTTCTTCATGTTCTGTTTAACTTCTCCTGTGTTGTATGCTAATTCTTGGGTTTGCTTATGTTTGTGTGTCCTCTTCTGTGTAACAACTTGTTTTGTTCCTTAATTTTGGCTTTCTGTTTATCTTTGCTGCATGGCATTTTCCTATTGTCCAATCCCTGCCTAGCTTTGAAACTTGTCCTTTTTTGTATCTACCTTTCCCCTTTCTGTGGCTTTTTTGGCTGTGCTTTTTGCAGTACATGCTGGACACAGCTAGAAAATTGCGAGCCGATTTGTATGTAGTGGCTGAACTGTTCACAGGAAGTGAGGAGCTGGACAATATCTTTGTGAATAGGCTGGGCATTACCTCCTTAATAAGAGGTAGGCTTGCTGCGTGTGTGGTCTCTTTCCAACAAGAGATTATAGATGACATGCTTTTTCAAGAAAAAATTTTCTACTGGATTATGTGCTTTAAATTTCCGTATTGTGACTTTTGATAATTGGCAGAAAATAAAGTACTAGCCATAAAATAAGAGAAGACCTCCTTTGTTAGTTTACAGAAGGTTAAATATTTCATTCTTGATCTAGTGAAGGAAAAAAGAGTTGTAGCACAGTTCTGCTATGTAAGTCCTGCATCATGTCTGATTTTTTGTTGCATGAGTTTTTTAAAGCCTGTGAGAAGTAGTTTGACTTGATCTCTGCTTTTTTATCTTTTTTTTCCGATAAGCTTTCTCTTCCTTAATCTGTTATAGTAAATTGAATATCCCAAGGCTGTGTTTCCACACTGAGAATATAGCTATATGTTTGATTTTATTTTTTTCTAATGATTGAACACACCAAAATAACAACTTCTAAATGCCACATTAACATCTTTGTGAGTGCTGTGTGTGTGGTAGTTATTGTTATGCAAACACTTAGGTGTTCTGTTCTGTAGAGGCCATGACTGCCTACAATAGCCACGAGGAGGGGAGGCTGGTCTATCGCTTTGGAGGTGAGCCTGTCGGATCTTTCGTTCAGCCACGTTTGAGGCCTTTGATGCCAGCTATTGCTCATGCACTGTTTATGGATATTACACATGATAATGAATGTCCAATTCAGGTGAGCACATAAACAACAAGAACAACAAAAATTACCTATAATATTCTCGTGAGTGATATTTCCGAACTGTGGGAGGGCTTGATCTAATCCTGATATCCTGAACAATATTTTGAACAGATGCAGTTCAGCTCAAGCTTTCATGCAGAGAAAAAAATTTTTTAGCAATACCTTCTGACATTCAAGACTTTGTCTTTCAAGGGAGGAGTATGTAAAGTTCCTAAATAAACTGGTTTGATTCTTTCATCCAGCTGCTGTAAGCAGCTTATTGACCTGTTCTCCTGAGCTTGTTTACAGGCAGGAATGAGAGCAGGTGGTGGGCAGGGAGTGCTTATTTTGAGGATTTTTCTAAGTTGCTTTTCTTAGTTAATTTGTAGAAATTTTCTCCAATAATTTGTATCATAATTGAGGAAATGATGACCATGGGATTAGCATTTCCTTTGTTAGATTGAGTGCATCTTCTGTATGTTGAATTGGGAGGATTGAATTTTCTTGGTTTCACTATTCATTACCTATATATTTTTTGATGTAGCACCGATCTGCTTATGATGCTCTTCCTAGTGCAATGATTGTTTCCATGGCATGCTGTGCTACAGGAAGTACCAAAGGCTATGATGAGCTGGTACCACACCAGGTACGTGTCTCCAGTTCAACTCCTAAGCTACCTTTAAAAATACCTTTTATTCTCATCATAGAACTCATATTTTAATGTTGTTTGGAATTCCAAGTAGTTTGCTGACTTGCATTATTTCAGATTGTCCAGCTTCTTCTGAAATTTGAATTTTTTTCTACTGGTCAGACCTCAAGGTGTGGTTATTTCCCAGAGTACTTCATATTTGCTTAAATTTTTTTTTTTTTTTTTTTTTACAGATCTCTGTAGTATCTGAAGAGAGATTTTATTCAAAATGGAGTTCAGCAGCACATCTGACCTCTGGTGAAGTTAATTTCCAAACAGGAATTCTAGCAGGAAGGCTGGCCATAAACAGGCTGCATCAGGAGCTGGGGTCTAAAGGCTTTAATCAGGCAAGAAGTGAGGGTAACACTGCGATTTCTTCATATGTGTGCTCTGAGTGAGCACAGTTGCAATGTTATGTCTTTTCTAGGTGTATGTGGATCAAGTTGATGAAGATATAGTTGCAGTGACAAGACACTGCCCTAACACACACCAGTCTGTTGTGGCTGTGTGTCGAACTGCCTTCAGAGATCCTAAAACTTGTTTCTACAGTAAAGAAGTACCTGAAATGTGTATCCCAGGTAAACAAACTTCTTTCCAAAAGCTATTGTCATGTACAGAAGTTTCAAGTTATTTATGCATTTTAACTTCAAGCACATGCTCATGAAATCCATATGAGAACTTTCAGTATATAACACTCCTTTTCTATGTACTAACATATATGTCCCAAAAGTGGTTTAAGAACCAATAATAGACTTGCAATGCTTAGGGTTTTCAGAAACATTCATATTGAGTATAATCCTGCTGCAAGTTCCCTGTGGGGGGAGGGGGTTTATGGTCTTGTTTGTGAACTAGTAATAGTTCATAGTAATTGTACAGAGTTGGGGGAATTATTGTTTATTCTGTTGTACAGGGAAAAAAAGGTTAAAATTTTATCCTATTCGTTGATTCTATTGTTGTTCAGCTTTCAAATATATATAGCGGTTTTGTAGCTTGAAAATACATCTTGATAAATCTCTGTATTGAATAAGTTAATGGGAAGACAAAATGGTTGCATTACATATATTAATACATAGTATATGTATGCAGTAGATAATTAATTATGCAGAGTATTTACTGTACATAAAAGTAGCAAAGTATAATGACTTCTATTCATTACCTGGAAATGTTTCTGAAGAGAAGCTTTCCAAACTGGCTTTTCAAATATACTTAGTTCTTTGAGTGCATCTGTGTGCTTGTTTTAAAATCAGTCACGTTATATTTTAAGTTATTTACAAGACTTGAATACCTTATGTCTGTGAATTACTTAAAAGATACAGAAAATTAGAATTTCTATATTAATAATAAATTGTTACTGCTTAAAGATAAACCATTTGTAGCCGCAGTTTGGAAAGCAGTCTTGCATAGTCTCCTAAAAGACAATAGGAAAATTAAGAAAGCTGATGACCAGTAAAAGACATCTGATTTTATGATTAATTTATTATAAAATGACAAAAAATGCCATTTTAAATACAGTACAGCATATGAGTGTGTAAAGAATATTTATAGGTATTTAAAATACTTGCAATATGTTTCTGTTCTTCTGCTGTGCGACAGAAACTTGTCTATTGAATATTCGGTTTTTTCATTTTAGCTTTTGTTTCATAATTTCAAAAGAATCACTTTTTTCATTTCAAATATCCTAAGAGCTGCAACATGGTTTAACTTTTTCTAGGAAAAATAGATGAAGTAGTACTTGAGGCAAGGACCATTGAGAGAAGTGCTAGTCCTTACAAAAAAGATCTACATTTTATAAATGGATTGCCTAATTTCACAATGGAACTCAGAGAGCATATCCAGGTAATTAGCCTCCTTCACCCATGTTCTGATAAAATATTTTTTGTCATATTTTAAATTAGAAAAAAAGACAGTGGATTTCAGTTGCAAATTTATTTTCTTTTTTAAGATAAAAGACAGTAAAATCATAAAGCAAGCTGGAACTGCTATAAAAGGGCCAAATGAATTTGTTCAAGAAATAGAATTTGAAAGATTGACCCCAGGAAGTGTAATAGTATTCAGGTATGTTATTATCATTGCCATATGGCTGTGTGTGTTTGAAAAGTGTGATAGGAGACTGGAGAATAGTTCTTCTATGTGCTGTTCTTCTACAAGATACTAATTTTTATTTGCAGAGTTAGTCTGGACCCAAAGGCACAAGAGGCTGTGGGGATACTCCGCAATCATTTGATCCAGTTCAGCTCTCACTTTAAATCTGGAAGTCTTCCTGATGATCACTCAGCACCAATATTGAAAACACCATTTTCTTCGTAAGTATTCTTTAAGCTTCTGACTTAGGACCGAGAGCTACTGGAGGAGCTGAGAGTATTATGTACATCTGCTGAGGGTTGTTGAGTTTTGGTGGTGGTGATACAGATGGAGTTTGAATTGTCAGAGTGCAATGAAAACTATGAGACATCTTCTTATATGTGTAATAGTAAGTGGAGCTAATACTGAAAAACTTCCCAGTTTGTGTAATTGCTGCCTAAAGTAGACTTAAACATGGTCTGCTTCTCAGTGTCAGGGTGTGATTGTTTCGGGTGTGATTTTGAACATAATACTGTGTTTCTAAATAAACACTGAAACATCTGAGAACATCTTGAAAACCTGAAAAATTAGGCTCCTAATTTCCAAGATGAAAGTATTGAAAGAACTGTATATATTTTGGTATTTTAATTTAAGTCTGAAATGAGAATTGATTGTCAAATCCTTTCCGTCTTTCCTTACTGATGTTATTTTGGGTTTTATTCTCTTCTTCCCTGTATTTTCAGAATTGCTTCTAAACTAACTTTGGCTGAACTAAATCAAGTGCTGTATAGATGTGAGGCAGAAGAACAGGAAGATGGAGGAGGCTGTTACAATATACCAAACTGGTCACCCCTAAAGTATGCAGGCCTCCAAGGTAATAGTTTCAGCATTATTTTTTCTGTCAAGTAAAAAAAGTAAATGAGAACTGCTCAATTTTGATCACATCACACAATAATGCTGTTGTGTTGCTGCTGCTATTGTTTGGTATAAAAAGTAGGTTTTTTCTGCTTGACCTTGCTGCTAATTGGTGTTGTACCCGGGAAATCTCATACTAGAACAAACCCCCTCTCTCTCAATGCTTTGAAACTGAACACTGCAGCCCAGGACGTGTTTTAACACCAGTGCCTTGACTTTTAAAGTAAGAGAAAAATATACTTCCAGTGAAAAGTTGCATTAATCTAACCTGAGGTGTTACTAGATTACTGAGGAGTGTCTGTCATTTATCAAGCATACAAATTCCCTCATGCTAGTTGTTTGCAATGATGTTCATAAGTTTCTAGGATTTATGCTGAGGAAACTAGAATTGCATTGTAGCTTGTTATGCAGATGGAGAGAAGCAATCCAGTTAAAGCATCTGTTGCTATGTACCTTTTGCTCCTGCATTGTAACTGCTGTTTGTGATAATGTCTTTTAATACAGAGTTGGGTTTGTGTCTTCAGGGTTAATGTCAGTGATGGCAGACATTAGACCAAAGAATGATTTGGGTCATCCATTTTGTGATAATTTAAGATCTGGAGATTGGATGATTGATTATGTCAGTAATCGTCTGATTTCACGTGCCGGAGCCTGTGCAGAAGTGAGTAAAAATACTTATTTGGTAACTTCAGGGTTTCAGATTGCTAGTTAGTTTCATTTCCAATTACTGATAATTTTTTTTTTAAATTCAGACTGTCTATAACATATTTCCTAGCTCTGAGAGGGTTTGGAGCAGTAGGGTACAGCACAGCTGGGGTATAATACTGTAACAATATGGATCCTGAAGGCACTGGCTTTTGAACTTTGATGGATCAAATTCTAAATCTGTTGTGTTTTACTAGGTTGGTAAATGGCTGAAGGCCATGTTTGTGTACCTAAAGAGAATTCCACGTTACCTCATCCCGTGTTACTTTGATGCCATATTAGTGGGAGCATACACAACGCTTCTGGATGTGGCATGGCATCAGATGTCAAGGTATGCTTGGCCTGTTTATCAGAGGCATCTGGATACATCATAACTTTTTAAATTTTATCTGCTGGAGAATGCAATTTGAATATTTTCATAGTCCTCTAATGTAGGAGGGGAAAATTGGTAGAGAATTATCAAATCCATCTTCTAACAGTGGTGGTTTGGCAGACTTGTGTTCAGACATCTATCCAGTGTTTTAATTTATAACTACTGTTGAGATTGCACAGTAGGAGGAGGAAACCCTAAGCTGGCGTCTTTTTTGCCAGGCTTTGGAAGCTGTATTTTTTGGCTGTAATTTTAGTACCAATGCAATGATTCCTTAAAGTTCAGGTAACTAAGAAAATACCAGATTGTATTTGATGCCTTCTTCAACACTTCTTCATTATTACTCCCCATTATCTGAGCACTGCTTAATTTTTGAAATAACTTGGGAGTCTGCTTCTTTTTTTCTTGCAAAGGGAATGGAGACTCATTTCATGGAGGCTTCATTGTAGCTATGACTGTACTGAACAAGTCAATACTGTTTGTTATGTTTTGTAAAAAACATTTTGTAGAATCTGGTATGGCTGTGCAATCATGGAACGTAATGCATTTTCTGAAAAAATGCTTGGAGATCAGCTAGTCAGGAATGGAGATCATCTATTTCAGGGAATGCCTTAACAGTTTTTTTTTATTTGCACTTTGTGTAGATGTATGTAAAAATATGAACTTTTAAAATACTGACTAGTTTTGACAAACTTTTGTTCATAGTAAATATTTTTTATCATATTTTTGAAATCTTAGGGGCGTGTATAGGCATTAACTAAACCAACACAACTTCTTGTTTTTAACTGTTTTGTAGAAGTACATGTTATAAACACTTCCATGGCAGTAATCAATTAAGATTTGATTCTTGACATTGGGCACCCATTTTAGGAAAACATGTGATTTACAAATTAAATCTTAGATAAAAAAATCAGTTAATGCAAAATGCTAGTATTAGTTCATTGCTAGTTTTTTAAATTTCTTACGTGTAATGCTTGTCATAGCCTTCTGTAAATGAAAAAGGGTACATTTTATAGACTGCTGTTGTTGAATGCAAAGTTATTTTAATTTAATTCTGTTGAATTACAGCTTTGTGCAGAATGGATCAACATTTGTTAAACACCTTTCCTTGGGTTCCATTCAGTTATGTGGGATAGGAAAATACCCTTGTCTGCCAGATCTGTCTCCTTCCTTACATGATGTTCCCTATAGGCTGAATGAGATTACAAATCAGAAAGAACAATGTTGTGTTTCCTTGGCAGCTGGTAAGTGAGAACAACCTTTAAAAAAAAAAAAAGGTCTTCCAAAACAGTTAACTTGCTTTTAGTAACTATATTAAAATCTTCTGCATCATATTTGAGAGTCATATGTCAGAAACTGTGTATAAAATGTAGCAATTTCACTCACTTTACCTTGTGTTTAAGGTAAAGATTTGCTCATGTTAAAGGTATGGAAGTTTTCTCTAGTAGTACTCTTGGGGGTTGGGAAGGAGAGCTTTATATATCAATGCTTTGTTTAGAGACTTTTCTTGCTGTATTTGTCGTTACCATATACAGAGATCTAAAAAAATATTGTTTTCTTTTCCAGAAGACTTGCTTCTGGAAGTATAGTATGAGTATACTTATCATAAGGGGTTTTAGTCTGTCTTTTATAAATGTGAATTTAAAACATGGATTGTAATGGAGAAACAAGAGTGAATTTATGGTTACACATTCTCAGAAAGAACCATTATCAGACCAGAAGAACTCCTGATCTAAAACTCTCTCCAAAAGGAAAGAGCATAAAAGCAGTCAGCAAGTAGTATTTATACCTCCAAATGTTCTGCCAGCTTCTGGCAGTCTTCCTATGGGCATTTGCCTATGTCCAAAGTATTATCTTCTCTGGTTTAGAATGAGTTTATTTTGGTTCTGAGTTGGCTCATTCCTTTTCTGAAGCCATGGAAACTTTTAAGCATCCACAGATGCAGTGGCATCTCTCTCAGTGGAGTGCTTTTCTTCCTTTTGCCATCACTCTTGTGTAGCTTTATTGCTTTTAGTTTCTGGATTTTAATAACATTCCATCTGCCTGCTTCAGTGTTACCTAGAAGCACAGAGGCACAGTGTTCCCTTAAACTGGTCATGAAGATTAATTATACTGAAGGGTTTGGTTTTAAATATTCCTTTCACATACTCACTGGTAGATGTGCCTGAGATTTTTAAATTGTACACAGATTGTCATTCTCAAGTGCTGCTGCCATGTACTATAAATTTGCAGAGAGGTGGAGGCCATATTTGAGAATTAGCAAATACTTTGTTAAAGTGACCAAGCATGCACAAGAGACTTCTGGTTTGCAACTTTGCCATTGGAGTTTCTGTTTAATAGATCATAAAAGGAAACAAATGGCAGAAAAGACAAGTATGCATGTCACAGTTGGAATTATTATGCCTTATCAGTTAGGATCATTCCTAAAGCTGCATGTTATAATGTCTGCAGTAGAATGTAGATCTCTAAGCTGCTGGAAGAGAGAAGCAGGATGTCTTTCACAGTGTCTGAGAACAGTCTCATCCCTTTATGCTGCTGAGATGCCGCAACTCTCATGCATAAACTCTTTCCAACAAAATGTTTCAAACATAATTCTGATTTTTTTTGTTGGTCTTCTTTCTGTTTCTTTTAATTAAATTTTGGTTAAGTTGCCAGGTGATTTAATAAAAATTAAAATGTCACTGTTAGTGGTATGAGAAATGCTTTTGTGTGATCTTGAAATTCTAGAAGACATTATTCTAGAATAGGATGTATTTATCAAGAACTCAGTCTTAGGAGATTATTTGAAACATCTTAATCTAGGAGAAAGATATATGAGGATTATTTTTTTTACTTCTGGTTATTTTATACATGTGTGCTTGGAGATTTCTGCTATATCACTTCATTAGATGAATAATGATGTTTCTTTTCAGGTTTACCTCACTTTTCTTCTGGAATTTTTCGTTCCTGGGGAAGGGATACTTTTATTGCACTAAGAGGGCTACTGTTAGTTACTGGGCGCTATCTAGAAGCAAGGTAAGACTGGCCTAGCCTTGGTTCTTGTTGGCTTTGTAGGCACTTAGAAAAAAAGCAATGCTCTCAAAACCTGAGCTGATGCACAAGATGTTTGAAACAGTTGATGGGCAGTATAAAACTTTAATGGCACTAGACATATTTGGGAGCTCCCTCTAAGTGGGATTAAAAATACTACTCAAATAGTCTTTTACCTTCTTAGCACTGATACAAAGCTGATGATCTGTAGTTTTAACTCCAGCAGTGCTACTGTTTGTCCTTGAACAAAGTGATTGTTTCACTAGTACTTGCATCATGTTGCTGAGCAATAATTTCAGAATTCTTTACATAAAAAATTATAGTAGCAAAAGAAAATACTGTTCTAAACAGAAAGGTGTGAATGCAGGTCTGTCTTGATTTTTTTGTAACTGCTAGTACTGGTCTGTTGATAGTAGATATCAACTAATTGTGTTGTTGCAATCTGGTAGCTATAAATATTTAACCTGACAAATGAGCCATACATAAGCCAGATGAATTTGGTATTTTGATTAATATTAATTTGAGTGGAGTTTGGCACATAATAGAAACATAAAAATCAGTTGGTGTAAATCAGCATGTATTTATGCTGCTGTACATTTGGCCAACTGTTAGCTTTCTCATGCAGAGAGATCTGCAGTCAACTAGGATGTTTATTTTGCCTTTTAAAGCTAGTTGGAATCCGTGTTTTCTGCAAGGTATGCGCAACGGTTCTCAATGAAACTTCTCATAACCTCAGCTGCTGTCACCTCTCTGTATTTTAATAGGAATTTCCCATCTACTCCTGCCCTCCGTCCCCATTCCACCCCACCCATCAGAATGGATACCAGGGTATTCATATACAAGGTCAATAAAAACCTTCCCTGTGACCTCAGTGGATTTGGATTTAGGATCTATATCACTACCTGTTAAAAAGCAAATTATCTTTTCCATATGAATAGATGATGTATATTTTGTACAAACTGACTTAAATGTATTCATGTTGAGGAATTTGTTAGGGAATGGGTGGTTTTTTATTGTAAAAGAAGTTCATGCTAAATTGAGTAATTTGTAGCTTTCAACAGCAAACTTTTGGAATCTGTCTTTAAAATGCTGTTTGTCTTCTTGCTATTATTGTAACCCTGTATGCTTTGTACTTGATACTTGGTCTAACAATGGCCTTGAAGGCAACTTAGTCAAGACTGTGATTTTTCTTTTGTTCTAGAAACATCATTTTAGCATTTGCTGGGACTTTAAGACATGGTCTCATTCCCAATCTGCTCGGTGGGGGGACACATGCCAGATACAACTGTCGTGATGCTGTGTGGTGGTGGCTTCAGTGCATCCAGGAGTACTGTAAAATTGTTCCCAATGGATTAGACATTCTCAGGTGTCCTGTTTCTAGGATGTACCCAAGAGATGACTCTTCTCCTCAGCCTGCAGGCACTGTGGTAAAAAATTCTTCTAATTGAACTATTTAACAAAACTATAGTGTTTTAAACTATAGTGAGAGGATGTAATTTTTTCTAGCTACAGGAACCTGTTGCTATCTGTTGTTTATGGTGAAATTTGATTATAGCACAAGAATTCCACATTTTAGGCACTTCTTGTATCACCTGATTAGACCAAGTACAAGGAGGAAAAACAATTCCATCAGCTTCTAAATCTTTTTGTTGTTTTTTGTCTTGAAAAAATGTTTATATGAAAAGTTGTATGCAATGTTATTGGCATTGCCAAGAATGCTACTTGAAAATGTTTGATGATGTGGGAGTTGTTTTGGAATATCTTATAAACTAGAGGTTTAAGAAATGCTTTCTACTCATTTTTCATCTTGCTTTTCACATGTCATCCAAACATGTAATGAATCTAGGATCAGCCACTTTATGAAGTAATACAGGAGGCAATGCAACGACACATGGAAGGCATAAATTTCCGAGAAAGGAATGCTGGTCCTCAGATTGACCAAAAAATGAGAGATGAAGGTAACATACACAGACCACTTGCTGTGCAAAACAGAAGTTGATGAGTATATTTTGTATTTCCTTTTCCTCTTATTTTCTCTTTCTATTGAGCATTTTTTTATTGTAAGTAAAACTGTATTACTTTATATATATATGTAATATTCTTGAAGTGCCTAAATACTAGCTTATTGTTAGCAACTGGTCATATGTTATGGTGCAAGTTACCTTTAAAATTTCACTTAAAGTACAGTTGCCTTCAGAAACCTACCTCAGATCTCTTGTTGGAAGGTCTTCATGTTTATTAGGAAGTTGAGTTAGGGGTGTTGGTATTTGGGGTTTTCTTTTCCCTAAAAAAATGAACTTAACACCTGTTATTCTTTCTTGCCAGGTTTTAATGTAACTGCAGGCATTGACCATGAAACTGGCTTTGTCTTTGGAGGGAACCGCTTCAATTGTGGCACTTGGATGGATAAAATGGGGGAGAGCGACAAGGCTCGCAACACAGGAATTCCCGCTACTCCGAGGTATGAAAGCTGGGCTTGAGGAGGGGCTTTTTTAATTCTTTGTTTAACTTAAATTCTTCTGCAGAACCTGTGAGTTCTATTGACACATCTGAGAGGTTATCTCTCAAATGTTCTAAATGTTTCCACCTACTAAAATCATCATGGAATTTTTTTCTTTATGCTGATTTGAAGTCAGAAGCTGTGTTCTTGGGCAGGTGAAGCCCATGGCTTCTGTCACAGTCTTAGCTCCATGCCAAGAGTTGACTTCTGAGTTCTGGTAGTAAAATGTAATTTAGGAAATAGTGTATACTTGCTGTACTAGCAGGACTTTGTTATTCAAGCTTCCTATCTGAGTTATATATTGATAATTGTGTTGTTTGAATACTTCTATGTTTGAATTCAAAAATATTTACAGCATTTACATTTTAAGAGTTGAGATTAAGCATTTTGACATAGGCTGTTTATTACATGCTAGCAAAATGCTGCAGGCATCCTTGCTTGAATTTATTACAGTATCAGTTTCAAATAAATTGCCATCCATGGGTAAGAATTAAGGAAAATGTTATGTTGCTTGCCAAGTCAAGCATTTTAATTGGTAACCAAGAGTGGTTGAGGTACTTTCCAAAAGAGGCTGAGTTGGTGATATGAGAGAGAAAATTCCATCAAGTACACAGTAAAGCTGATTGTGATACAATATGAAATATTTGCATATACTGATTACATGAATATTTCCTGAAAAAAGAAGCAAGTCCAAGAAGTGCATTTAGTGCTAATTTTAATCCCTCACTTTTGACATGAGTAGTCTCTTATGGCAGAACTATTACCTAAGTTACAGAAGTGTGTGTGCTGTTGACTAGCTTTGTATTGAACACAGTTTTAACATCAGAGGACCACATTTGAGGTTGATTCTTTTTTTATGTTCTTAATCACTGGTATAAAATTTTCTTCCATTTGTGCTAATTAGCTGGGTATGATAATACCACTTTCAATAAGGCTGTTGGACACAAAAAGATGATTTGCTACGCAGATTACAATCAAGTTCATTCCTTGACTGAGAAATAGAGGAATAGTAGGAAAATAAGAAAAAATAAGAAAAAAGATATTGTCTAAATAAGAGACTTATGAATTTAATTGTTCCAGTTACTCATTGAACTTTAATAGCCTTCTTAAAGTAAATAATGAGGGGTATTTATCATTATTATTTTAGAGATGGCTCTGCTGTGGAAATGGTTGGCCTGTGCAAGTCGGCTGTTCGCTGGTTGATGGATTTATCTGGGAAAAACATATTTCCATTTCGTGGAGTCACTGTAAAAAGACATGGTAAAAACAGGCACATCTCATAATTTTATTAATTGGGTATAAAAATAACTAAAACAATGAAATAGTGACCATATAACCTCAGAAGAAGGTTTAGGGGTAAAAGGGCAAAAACTTGAGAAAGTATCTTGTATGATCAAAATAATTTTGTTAGTATAAAAATTTATTAGAAATTTATATTGTCTTCTCAATATTTCACACAGTTTGTTCTGTGGATTACAAAGGAACTTCAGAGTCTGAATACCTTTTCTCAAAATGGGTGTAAGTGGTCAGGTTATTGTGTATTGTGATGATTGCATCATTCAGTACAAGAATGCAAATTAAAATGATACAGGACACTTTATTTTAGCTCTCTGTCCCTCCCCCAGTATTCATAACATAGAAAGCCCCTTGCTGGGAATATTTACATAAATATCATAGCAAGTCCCTTATCTTTTGGAGGGAGTACTCTTCTAATCACAAAGTTACTTCAAGCTTAGCCAGCCCAAGTGAATATGTGCTCTGTGGAGACTCTGATGTTGCATTAGTCTCACTAGAAATTTCAGAGAGCTGTTGCTCCTGTGATCTGTACAATTGGCCTAAATGTAGGGAATCACAAACTGAGAGAGGTGCTCTTGGTCTGCTCCTGTTATATTAAGTGTCAGGAATTCAAGAAGCATACTTCTGCTGTTGTCACTGTGGCTGATTGCAGAAAATTAAAACCATCTATAATATCTTGCAGGAAAAGAGGAGATTATCACATATGATGAGTGGGACAGGAAAATTCAAGGACACTTTGAAAAGCTGTTCTTTGTCTCTGAGAATCCAGCAGATCCTAATGAAAAACACCCAGATCTTGTACACAAACGTGGAATTTATAAGGACTGCTATGGAGCTTCGAGTCCATGGTGTGATTACCAACTCAGGCCAAATTTTCCAGTAGCAATGGTTGTGGTAAGTGTGGGGGAGTGGGAGGAGGGCTTTGCACTTAAATGCAAGCTTAGTTCAGTTATAAAGAGAATTTTAAGGTCTGTCTGCATGGCATTCTATCAGGAACGTACATTGCTTGGAATAACTTTTTGAAAGCAGCTTTTTTTTCCATGCTTTTAATATTCGTTCATCTTGGACTATATCCTAAAAATATATCAAGACTGGACTTGCCAATTTGCTGTGTTCACTGTATTCAGAATGTCTTTCATGGCTAGGTCTGGGAGGCTGCTTTTCCCATCAAATTGGCTAAAAAGGAAGAAGTCTTTATCTTCATTGGATTTGTAAAGAGCTTCAGTAATGATATTTGTCAAGGGTTTATAAAATAAAATCAAAATTGAAAAAATAACTGGATACCTTCTGTGTTCTTGCTTACTCTGACTTTCAGGTTCCAGAAGTTGATTCAGTAATGCAAAAGTCAGGCTTTTTGTTGTCTTCTGCATTTGTATACACAGCCCTATGTATGTATATGCACAGACATTATTCATTAAATCTTTATTATTTTATTAGGCCCCTGAGTTGTTTACACCTGAGAGAGCTTGGAAAGCTCTACAGATAGCAGAGGAAAAGCTTCTTGGTCCATTAGGCATGAAAACCTTAGACCCAGAGTAAGTACAGTAGAGATAAGATCAAGTGGTAATTCCTAAAGACAATAAACAGAACAGTAGGAATTATTTGATGTAGGGCAGGGGTGGTGGTGATGGTGTGAAATCTTCATTTATACCAATGAAATAAGGCTGCAGGAAGTACTTCCAGAACAATTATTTTGAAGTCCGTGTAATTGATTTCTTTATGTAGGCAGTGGCTGGGTGGTTTTGCATGGCTCACAGTAAGCAAGTCAAATTTGGTATCATACCAAAAGTGTTGAATTTGCATCTTGGGACATAGAGTGTTTGATACAGTGTACAGCACTGCAGTTTGAGTAAAAGTAAAGGGGTAGAATTATGACTCTTAAGTTCTTTCAAGATGTTGACCGTTTTCCTACAAATTTAAGCTTTATTTGCAATTTCACTGTCATGTAAAGTACATAACTTATTGGAGACCTCCCTAACTTAACCATCAATAAATGTAAATGACAAGTGTTTTGGTTAATTTCTGTTCTCATTTTCTGTGTGTCATTTTTAATTAAGACATTGTTTGCATAATACTTTTCTTTTTTTGCAGTGATATGGTGTACTGCGGTGTCTATGATAATGCTCTTGACAATGACAACTACAATGTAGCCAGAGGGTTTAATTATCACCAAGGACCTGTAAGAACTACCTCCTTCAATTTTAGAGAAAGTGTAGTCATTTTTTCAAACCAACTGCTTTGATAATCATCTCTTTCTTTCTTTGTTTAGGAATGGCTGTGGCCAATTGGATATTTTCTTCGTGCAAAACTGTATTTCTCTAGGTTGATTGGTCCAGAGATATATGCAAAAACTGTAGTCATGATTAAGAATGTTCTTTCTCGCCACTATGTTCATCTTGAAAGGTAAGATAACAACAAACACAGATACAAAATATTCAAAATACCAAGCTAGTGGTATCCACCATCCAAATGCATTTAACAGTACAGATCTACTGTATAAAGAGGATCTCTTTCCTAGATAGGAAGTTGACTGCTATATGTGCAACTGCAGGTCTCAAGTCAGATTTCAAATACAGGTGAGATCTAGTGCCTTTCACAGGTTGCAGAATTCCTAGTACTTACCCATGTGAAGACTGGATGAAATAAATCATACACAAAAATTAGCATCTTATTTCATACAAGAAGTCAGTTTCAGAAAAAATGTCAGTGAGTTATTTTTGAAAAAAATCAAAGTATTTAAAAACAAACTTTGTAGAACATAATAGTTGAAGGGCAAGAAGTGGCAAATTAAAATTGCAGCAGATAAAATGATGCAAAATATTGTTAGATTTTTTGTGTTCTAAGTGAGAAAATTAAGATTCTGAAGCTGTCATACTAATAACCTTGGTTTTCTAAAGAGACAGAGGAACTTGCATTTTGTGTTTTCCCTCAAACCAAATGCACACACTGTTTTTCCTCTTTTGCTGTCTATTTTAATTAATAAGGATTTGAGACAAACTAAACTAAACAAAACACCTTGCCCTTGATATATCTTCCATATAATCTGTCCTGCAGCACATGAAACATCTATTTATTTGTGCCCAAAAGAGTACTGCAGGATTCATGACGAAAGAGTTTGTCTGAACACACAAGGAAGAAAAAAGGATTTGTGAAGCAATATTTTGCCTTATGTAGTGACTTGACCAAGTCTCTTGTTTGGTAGTGTCAGAAATAACTTGCAGTTTGGTAACACTCTTTGCTTTTTCTGTCTTATTAAAATAGCGTACTTTTTTTTTTAATACTTTGTTTTGATACTTTGTTTCTGTACAGAATAATTAATGTAGCAACGGGATTTATTTTTGTAAGCATGCTAGTTTGTTGGAGGGGTTTTTTTCCCTAAGGAGGAAAAGAAGGTTTATGTAATCATGCTGTCTTCCAGCCCTTGTCACTTTTTAGCAGGATAGTCAATTTAAAGTACAGTTTGAATGCCATTGTTATTTCATTTTCCAAATGCAAAACTACCAGAATGAGAAACAGGAGCAGCACATCAGTTGTGTAAGTTCAGCTATTATTAGTAGCAGAGAGTCTGCTTTGAAGAAGAGACGCTTCCACTACAATTAACAACTGCAGGTGAAAAAAGTATTAGGTCTCAATTATTAAAGGCTATACTATGCTTGTAGGAGAGCAGACCTTTAGTCAAGCTTTTCAGTTTCCTACTGAGCTTATCTTCCAAAAGACTTTTAAAATGAAATGTTCTTTTTTTTTTTTTTTTCAATCTATAATCTAACAGCAGTACTCATTTCTGTTTTCTTTTATCAGATCATCCTGGAAAGGACTTCCAGAACTAACCAATGAGAATGGGCAGTATTGTCCTTTTAGCTGTGAAACTCAGGCCTGGTCAATTGGTGTTATCCTTGAAATCCTTTATGACTTGTAAAAGTTTATTTTGATTGATTTGGTGAAACTTCTGTGGTCTTATTATTGGGCATAAATGAACACTTGGCTTACACTGCAAGGGAAATTAACTGTTTTGCACAATCACTTAAGTTGTGTCCTGACTTTCAGAGATGCTGAATGCCAGCAGCTTCTGTGCCCTATAACTGTGTGGGGCTTAGATGTTTTGAAAATCAGGGCATGACAATAAAATAAAACTGCAGTGCACACTCGATGCAGCAACTTTTAGTAAGGAGCAATTTTAAGAATATGCACAAACTTAATTTTAAGTAGCCTTGGTTTTTTAGCCTTTTCAAAACAAAATCTTAATGTAAGAAAGTAAATTTTCTCCTTCCTGAGCTAAAAATAAGTTGCACAGCTCTTATGTTTTTTTTCTTCGTCTCTTAAAGAGTAAATGGATGTCTTTGCAAATGCATGCTTAAGGGGGAGTAGATTAACCTCTAGCTTTCTAAGTTTGGTATGCTTTTTGCTCTAGTACCATGCATTAATGAAGGCATAATATGTTATCTCTCCATTGAACTGTATAATGGGGATGTTTCTGTATGTGTTCAATTGAACACTCCACTAAACAACCACAGAAATCAAGTGTATGAATACTGTAATAAATCAACTTTTGAAGTTACATACAAAATTTTGAAAACTTTACTTTGAGAATTAAGCAATAACGAGGTAACATCCTATGTTAATCTGTCTTTAGATTTATTTAAATACCATGAGCCATATAGCAAACCTGTTTTTTCATTTATATCTGGTTTTCACCGTGGCTAATTCAAAAGAAGCATGCATACAATGCACAGCCTATATGTTAGGGAAGGCCAAAGTGCTTGACTGCTTATTAAATTAATTTATTGAAGAGATAGGGTCACCTGAGCCCTTCTTTCTTGGGAAAATCCTAGCTCTGTTAATCAGGTAGAAATGCTTAACACAGTGGAAAGACATAGTAACCTACTATCAGAAAGGAGAATATGAGGCTTCTGGGCCTTCTGAAAGTGCACCAATAACAATAAGCATACTGTGTGGTGTCCTTTGGGGGCAATCCAGTCAACATGATGCTAAACATGTTTCTTTGTATTTGGATGCCTGTATGTCCTTATTAAGTTCAGGGTTCACAAACTGAGAGGAGAGCAGTTGGTAATTCTCAAACTCTTCATAAAATTTTTTCATCTTAGTGCAATAAACAGGCAGAGTGAGATTGACAACACCTCCTACACCACAAGGCAGAAAAGCAAAAGCACTATTTCTGAATGTTAGACAACATATGCTGAAAAAATAAATACAGGATGTAATTATAATGCACTAAAACACAGATCAAGGTTTTATCATGTCTGTACTTTAAAGTGTCTGTATTCTGTCTAAAGTACAGTGCACATGCTGTCTTGTTCAGGGATATGTATTTCAGGTAGATAATGTATGGGCAAGTTAACCGGTTCAAGAGATGAATTGTAGCAAGTGGCTATACTCATATACTGTTTGTTTGAAAGGTTAATAAGGATTTTAACTCCCTTGCTCAAGTGTTCAGTCCTTAGAAGTTAGGAATGGTTAATGTCTGTATTATACCTGAACTTTTGAGCTGCAGTACATGGGTTGGGAATTTTTGATTTTCTCAACATAATGCATAAGAAATGTCATTTGATCAAAAATGTTACTGAAATGTCAGCTACAGATTATTTTTTTAATGTGCAAGAGGCATAGAAAGTATTTTTCATACTGCACTGAACTTTCCAAAATTCTTGATAATTATATTGAGGTTTCTGTCCTACTGTTTCACTAGCTTTACTGTTTTCCTGGATACTTATTTCTTGTGTGTTATATCAAGGTATGTTTTATGGCTCCTGTGGCTTGGAAAGCAGGAACAAAGTGGCAGAAAAGAATTTGTTCTTACTTCATGAAAACATTTTAAAATTGGAAGTAAAGCTTAAGAGCTATAACTGTTGAAGATTTCCACCAGGTGTCAAAATAATATTCATTGGCAATCACACTCTTTAAGTGTTGGGAAAAAAAACATGAGTAATTTTTCATCAAAACCTTCCTATGCTATGTACAGATTGCTTTCCAGTTTTGCAACCTGCACTGCTGATAGAGACTGCATATTTGTCACTGCTAGAGTTTTTTCCTAATTTAATAGTAAAATTTTAAAGATAAATCACCACTGTGTATGCAAAAATACATATGTTATGAAACTTCTAAACATGCCCATTTATAATGTTGCTTCTGCACTGATTAGTTGAGCATAGTTTTAGTGGCAAATATTTTAAATAGGGAAAAAATATGTATTGGTTGACTTTGCTGTTAAGTAGCAACAAAAGTAAGATTTAAGGTTATTAACTTTCTTGGGGGGGGGTGGTGGTTTATTGGTTTTGGGGTTTTTCTTTTTTTTTTTTCCTCAAAAAGCTACTCAACACTTTGTCAAGCCAGACAGTTTAAAAATGAAGATGGAAGAAAACAATGTTAACTCTTAACATAAAATGAGCTGATATTCATATAGATCAAGTCATTATCCCCTAAAAATACTGACTTATATTGACTGATCCTGAGCTGTATCATTATCATTTTTTGTTTACACTCAAGGACTTGCAGTAATGCAAGCTTATAATTGGTGAAATAGAATTAAACTAAATAACTCAGTAAGAACTGTGCATTCATTGTGTTCCAGTTGGTGCTTCTTAATCTATGTTATATTAAAAATTGGTTTTCCTCCCAATTGAAATAATTTAACTGTTACCAATGCTCACACAGTTAATAGCTCTTGATTTATTCAAAGATGATTATCTTGAGAATTCAAGTAAACTAATGTATCATTCTCACACTGCATGTTGTAATGTAAAATGGAAACATGAGCTTTACATGTCTGTCTATCACAGCAACCACTGATTTTAGAAAATGTCATTATTCATTTCTGAAATGCACAAAATAAAATTCTTTAATTTAGAGTTAACCTTTTCTTGTGATTTTTTTTTAAAAAGGTCAAACTTTGCAGTTGATGTTGCTTGTTCACTTCTTGCAGTTTACCCACAATGAAGAGATTGTTAACTCCTCAAGGTGAATGTTAAAATGTGCTAACAACACTTATTACAAAAATATCAGCTTATTATGAAAAAAGCATAAACCTGAGATTCTTATGTTGGTGTCAGTATCAGCTGCCCCATCTGAGTTGGAGGGGTTTGGGTTAGCAGAACTTCTGCTATTAATGTTTATATAATTTCAGTTACAGTATTGCAATTTCACTAAGACAACAGTCTTGATTAACTGATCAGATACCCAAGTGACACAGTGATTAACTTTTGGAGTAAAACTCCTGTCACTATGGAGAAGGCATTTTCACTTCTCAGCTCTGCTTTGTAAAATCAAAGTCTCACAGCACAGGTGCCTGGTATACTGAATATGTTTTGCAGTGTCCCTATTTCATTCCATGCTTTATAAAATAGGATTTTTTCTAATTCTCTACTCAAGCATTTTCTTTAGGAATTACTTTATTATTCTATTGTATCAACTTTTAATAAGTATTCTTTTGAAAAAAGGGTAAAGAAATGTAAAAATGACAAGTCGCTGAAGTGTTGGGGGGCGTTGGTAAGGTCAGAGCTGCCGCCTCAGCCCTCATGGCAGCTCAGTCGGGGAACAGATGGATGAAATGTTTCTGATGGCTGAAAGGTTTCTCTTGAAAGCTGCTCTGGAGCTTGCGGATGGCAACTGGGGAAGAGGACACTGGAGCTCTGCCCGCGTTGCTGTGGGAGGTGAGGCAGGGCCCCTCAAGAGCTCGCTGATCTCGCCGCCGAGAGAGGCTTCTCCCTGCCGGGCCCGCGGGCACACGGCCCCAGCCCGGCCGGGGCCGCCGGGCCCTCAGCGGCGGGACGGGGCCTCAGGAGGGCTCTGCCCACACCGCGGGCTGCGGCGGCTCAGCCGCGCTCTCCTCGGGAAAACTGGCGAAACCTGCCCCAGCTGACAGCTTGTTTTGCTTTTTGAGTGTACCTGGAAACAGTTCCAAGGAAAGTGTACTTGCCCGTGAGCATCATGGGGTTTGTGCAAACTTGGGAGCTTGTACACCTGTTGTTTAGTGTAGCGGTACAAGGGAGGGATCAGCTGTATTCACATTCTGCTGGATTTGCCTGTGTATTTGGTATTTCTCAGAAGTTACTGACTAAATTAAAACAGAGGCTTCCCAGTTCTGAATTTTGTATCAAAGTGCGGGTGACCAAGTGGACCAGTGGCCATTTTTAATGTGGAGTGTTGATCTCAGAGTGGCTGAACGAGGCACTAAGTTGACTGTTAATTGTTTTAGTCATAGCTGTTTTCTGCAGGGTCGGATTCTGAAGTAGAATTAATGTGTGGTGGTACAAAACCTGAGAATAATATTGAAAGCAGACTGTGGCTAGTTGGGTGGCAGTCTGAGCCATCTGTGCTGTTCTGGGCTCTTGTGCAGAAATCTGTAAGCACAGACCCATTGGCCTGTGACACGTTTGTCTCATTGTGTACTACCTCCTTGAACCTCCTTCTTTCAGAAATCTTAATCTCTGCCATGTGTCTATTCTGTTTGCAACCTTTCAGCCACAGGCAGCTGTTCACCCCATGAATAATAATGTCAGCATATTACACAAAGTTCAGTATCACTGACTATATTTGACAAATAATTAATAAACTTGTTCAATTCACATAAGCTTATGCAATCTGTGAGATCCATGAGCACTTTCCCTTCCCTTTGTGTGCCACAGCGATATCTCAGTACAACTTGAGACAGAGAGACTATGCTTCATATAGTGCCTTTTGCAATGAGGATGAAAACTGGCCATGAAAGAAGAGAATAATGCTGCAGCCTGGCTAGGGTCTTAAGTTGGATGATGTGGACTCCAGATACTAAAGGAGGTAAGTTTTTCTGGAGTTCTGTATTTCTGAGTTCAGACTGGTAAATAAATTGAAGCTTAATTTTGTGTAGTGGTAAGAAACATAAGATGATGTCTTCTAATCAGTTCTAAAGGAAGATACTTGCAGTCACATGATTTACAGACTTATAAGTACAATTATTTTAAAAAATTATGCTCTAGAATAGGATTAAATTATAGTGGGAGTCTTTTTAAGGTGATTTTTAGTCACAACCACATAATTTAAGAAAGCTGAAAGATTAATTCTTGCGAGTGACGTCTCAAGGAGAAGGTCTCTACAAAATGAACACTGTTCTTTTGTGGGATACATTCAGGGGCTGTTTTCAAAATTTCTTTGTAATTGGTCTTAAGGGCATTGTCTATAAGGGTCCTAGGTGCAGCCTAAACCTGGAGAGGAGTACCTGTTTTAAGAGTGTGCCATGAGAAATGGGTTCCAAATGCAGGAGTGAGGCTCCCAGCTGCTCGTGTAACACCCTGAAGAGCACCAAATAATGAGGCCATTGTGTCTTAGAGCAGTCGTTGGAGGGCAATAGTGGGTTAAGTGTTGCCAAGATGTGTTGCAGTATTATACCTAAGAGAACTTGGGGTAGGATTTTGAGGTTAGCTAGTGTGTGAATTTTGTGGATATGAATGACTGATTAAAGTGTCAGGGATGACATGTTAGAAGGGATCTTACTTGAATGTCTGGTAATCCAGGGACTAGCAGGGTGGGCTGGAGGTGAACACCTCAGTAGAAAGCTGGGGATGATGGGGTAAGAATAGTGCATCTCTATTATAGATAGAAATGAACATTTCAAGCCTGGCAGCAGAGGGTGGCGCCAGCTGGCCCCTGTGGCCCTGCTGGGCCGGGCCATCCAGCCCCCGCTCCCTTCAGGGCTCTGCCCTCCTGCTCAGACACACTCGCAGTGCTGGCCCTTAACGGCTCAATCTCCTTTCCTTCAAAATCATAATAAAATATAAACATTTTTAAATGTTTAGAAAATGTTTCATTAATATATCCTCATGTGGGAAAAGTGGGAAAGTAATGCATCTTTGATGGTTCAGTGACAGCTTGACTTTTAAAAGGGATAGCTGGAACTAATTAATATTTCAGTATTAAAAGATCCAGTAATCTATTTCTCTATGTTATTGCAAAGTTCAAGAATCTATTTATCTCCTAAAAATGGGCAATGAAGGATACAAAACAAAGGTGTATGTTAAGCATTTATTTATTATTTGCATCATAGTTCATTTAATGCTTCTGTAATTGTTGGCGGTTTTTTTCTGTTTCCTTAAATGCTTTGTTTATGCACAAAAAAATTTAATGCGAAAACTGAAAATAATTCTGCCTGGGCAATCTTTCACTATAACTGTGGGTATCTTAACTTAAGTATGTTGTTACATGGATATTTTTTAGTGGCAGTCATTGTGTGTTTAACGGGCTGCATTTTCTAGCAGTTATTCCACTTGAAGCTAGATGGAAACACCCACATGTTCAAGATAATTTTGTAATTTGTAAAGCCTGTAATCAGGCCTACTGGGACAGCTGTTCAAGAGCTGGTTTTGTTTTCTTGTAGTGGCTGTCTGGCTAGTACTGCTGGAGGTCTCCCTGTAGGCTTCTGAAGGGCCAGATTCATGTGTTTGGAGCAGTTAGGTTACTGCAGAGCTTTTCCAAGGCCTCCAGGCACCCTTTGGTTAAATTTAAGCACCAGATGCTGCTATCACCTGGATCAGAGTAAATCTAGAGGAATTTAATTTCTATGCCTTGAATAATTGCAGGTTTGTTTTTGCATAATTTTGTCTTAGGACAGTTTATACACCTTTGCAAACAGCAGTTAATAGCATAAATCAGGTGTAGCAATGCAATGCAGTTGTTTATTCCAGGGTAGGGAGTCTGTACTGTGCTGGGGTTCATTGTCACAACAGGTTCCTTACAGCAGTTTCCCCCTCATGCAGGTAGGTACCTTTGCTGGAGTCTAACAGAACATACTCTGAATTCTGCTGTAGTCCCAAAAATCTGGTAAAATTTCGTACTTTGGATTTATCAAATTGCTGAAGACATTCTCTTCAGGAATGTTAAAAGCAAATAAAACCTCATCAAGGATTGGGGGCAGGAGGTGATAGTGGTAGCAGTAGACAGGTGTTCCTCTGGTTATTTCCATCATGTTTTTCAAATAAGACCTTATAAAAATTCCTTAGAAGCACTAGGATTTGGAAATTTGTACCTGTGTTATTAGAAAGTCTTGTTTTGTCTGTGCTGGAGGATTGAGCAGAGAAGTCTGAAAGTTACAATATTTAAAAAGTCAATGTTTATTAGTTTAGTAACTGAGATTAGAACCCTTCAGTTAGGTAATTAAGCATTTCTTCCAAATTTCAGCAGATACTTTTTATTGGTTATGAAGTCATTATTCTAAAGTGGATGTTGATGTTAAATGTCATCTTGCTTCCCATCTGTCTCCTTGGTTTCATTTAACATAAAAGGCTCCATGTAATTGTGGGGAGTGGGTGTTTCTGTGTCTACTGCCATCCAAATTATAAAGCACCTCAACATTTCTTTAGAGAGAGAGCTGCAGTATAGCTCTTTCAAAAAGAATCTCTTGGAGGGCAGAACCCCAGTGTTTGAATTTTAACTTAATGTTTGACTGTCTGAAGAGCAACCTTACTGCTTGGTGGTCAGTGAATCCTTCAGGAAGGTCAGAGATGGGTGATGGTTGAGGGTGGGTTATGACAGAAAGGGAGAGGGACTTCTAAGTGAAGAGCCAAGAGAGACAAGGAGGATGTTTCCTCACCTGGGGAGTGTTTCAAAAGGAGGAAGCAGGAGAGAGAGGAAGTTCTGATTTCTGGTGTGTCGGCATGCTGTAGTACAGCAAAAACAATGGAGAGGGGGAAGCTGCAGTTTACCTCATTCTGGGCCTCCTGGCTCATCTGTATGACCCTGTGTTTCAGTGGAGCAGACAGCACAGCCACAGGGCTCTACTGCTGTTACACCAAAATGCAGCACTGCCCTGACCAGGAGCTCTGACACTGAAGGGAAGAGCAGCTTGAGGAGCTAATTGTAACCACAGATGAATTTCCAAACTTATTTCAGTTATCACCTGGTTTTCACTTCTGAGCACTAGAAACTTTTGAAATATTGAAATCTTATGGGAAGGAGAACTCCTGTATAGGCTGAAGAAATGTTTTTCACTTGGCTGAAGTGAAAAATTGGCATTATTTTGTCAGCCGTATTTCCACCTCTTCAGCCAGTTCACTATGGTGTCTTAAAGCAGTCTCCTTTTATCTATCTTTCACCCTTCTTCAGCATAGCTAAAATGCTACTGAGAATTTCACCCAGAAGTCATCAAAATCCCTGGAAATGTAAGTACTAAAGTAAGTTTTTATGTGCTTGAATGTAACATTTTAAAGTCTTTTGATGTCATATACAGAAGGTAACTCAGAATAATAATTGCTATAATAGTATCTTTTGTCTCATAAATTTAATTCTCAGTGGACTCTATTTAATTCGCTATAATTATATACTCAGTGTGCTGCTAATAAATACAGTCTTTCAACATGTATCTGTTTGATGTATTTATATTTTCAAACATGGGGTAAGCAGTAGAAGTCAAGGATACTACATCTTTGGCATTTTTCACTATGAATGCTTTGTTAAATACCATGTTACATTTCTTTTCAGGAAACTGACATGAGGATGCTTTGAAATAGGATGGTAAGTAGTTGTGACAGAGATTAGTACACCGCATTCACACTTGTATGTTTCCAGTGCTATAAATTTAAGGATTGCTCTGAATTAACTGGAGTAGTATGTAGGTGTCTCTGTGCCCTTATCCTTGCCCTCTTGGAAAATTGTGATGGCTGCACTCTGAGAACTTTTGGTGGACACACTTCTTTTTGGAAAGTTTTTATCTTTGTTTCTTGCTTGATCATTTTCACTGCCCCTCACAATTAATAACTACTTTCTGCTGAAAATAAGAATGCTGGTAACCCAAATCCTACTTGGCTGAACCTATCGTCTCAGCTAAGAACCATTGATTTTGCTGCCGCTGTTGCATGTGATTTCTAAATGCTGTTTCCATTGCTGAGGGTACTATTAAAAAAACCCTCCTGTTGCTAACCCATGGATGAGGAGTGACTGATAATGGTCATAATTTTAGACAGCAGCAAGTCCAGCAGAGCACAGACATCTAAACACAGGAAGTCCAGAATTAGTTTCCCACCTGTACAGTGTTAATTCTGCCTGCTTAGGTCATGCCCACAGTGCCCCAGTAACATTGATGTTTTGTCTGAGCACAGCTCTTCTCAGGAGCTGCTTCTGTCTGCCCTGTTGTCAGGATCCACCTGTATGTGCTTGATCTGTAATCCCACTGTACATTTGCCAGGGATTATACAACACTTCACACCATGCCAAATCTCACCATGCTGTGCAGCAGACCTGCAGGTCTGCTGTGCCTTTAAATTGCACTACCTGTGCAATTTAAAAATAAATACTAATCTCCTACAATTTACAGTTCCTTTGTTCTCACATCTGTCATATCACATGTTTAGCCTTCAGGAAACCTCACAGCCTGTGCTGATGTCTGACCTAGCTGTACACAACAGCCTTCTGGGCTCTGCTTCAAGCATGGTCTGCAGATTGAGTGCTGAAATGTGTCACAAAAGTTTCCAGAACATCATCATATGGTTTCATACAATGGAACAGCTAAATATTGAATACCTTTAGAGATGTTATTCACCATGCCACGTTCTGCAGAAAATTACATGGCATATAGGAACTAATTCATGAAAGTTGTGTCTATGTATTACTTCTAAGCAGGTTGATTTAAAAACAATTCCATAATTTATATCTTTGGATGTGTAGACCACAGGTTTATCTACTACTCTAAAAAAACACATTTCTATTACAGTTGCTGGAAGCCACACACTCCTTTGTTTTACTTCCACATCAATAGAGAAAGCATGGGAAATATTAAAAAAAATTACCTAAAAACCCCCTCTTGTTTCTGTGAAACTTATATTTGAAGTTGAAAGTATCTAGCTCCACTGCTAAATAATGTGGACTAACTATCTATGAGATGTATGTTCTTTCTCAGGTACTTCTGACTTGAGATGTGTTTCCATTTTCTTTTTACCCTTTTCCTATGCTGTTTTGAAGCCCTTTCTTCATTCTCAGTTGTCTTACTTTGCTTGAAGTAATGTTGGGAACTAGTTCAAGCACCTTTGTGGTGTGGGTGTTTAACCCTTTCACAGCAGAGCTGCAAAGGCACATTTGTGCCTCAGCAGTGCACATGGCACTGTGACTGCAGCTGTAGCACCTGGGATAATGTATTTTCTTGAATGGCTGTGGAAATTCTCCCTCAGTGCTTCGTGAATCACTACAGAGTGGTGAATCACTGCAAAGTGGTCCTTAGACAACTGACCTTGAGTTGACTCTCCCAAATATTTTCACTTACTAAACCTAATTAAAAGATGCATTAAGGATATTTATATTGCTGTGTCTCTATAATTACAGTTGCTATAAGGATGCTATTCTTTTGTGAAAGGGTGATAAGATGTTAATAAATAGCCTGTCTTTCATACTGAGGATAGCATCATACTAAGCTTGAAGGTCTTTATAATAATGGATTATAGTAAATTAATACTTCTCCAAAAGGAGGATTATGTATCATAATTGTATTCAAATGTATCACAAAAGAATAATACATTCTGTAAGGAATTTATTTAGTAGATGGAACACCAAATTGCAGGAACCCAAGAAAACTTATTGGCCAGTCTTCATGAGTAGAAGTCCCCTGTTTGTAGTGACCTGATGGCCCCAGGAAGTCAGGGCAGTAGATTCTTAGTGCAGAGCAAAAAATTAGAGGACTAACAATTTAATCAGTGGGACATGTTACACAGTACCTGATTACCCTGGCCCTCTGTATGCCCAGTCACTACAGGTCTAGCCCGGCAGGGAGGGACTCTGTACCCACCACAGCCTTGATGGTCAGCAGCTTCTCTGTGGAACTATCCTAACAAAAAAAAATCCCACTGAAGACCAGGAGTGCCCTAGACCTACACTCCTTAGGAACATAAAACATTAGATCAGAAATGTCATGGAGCTCAGTTTCTGGTTTTGCCCAAGTTATTTCGTATCTCAAGAGTATACCAGGCTTTCACGTTTCATATATTCCTTGTTTTATATTGTGAGCTTAACGTCTAATGCATCTTGCCCTTCTGGTAGAAAGCTCAGTGGCTCTGACTGTTCCCTCCGTAAGAGTCACCTCCTTCTCCTCCCTGACCTCTGGCTAAATGGAGGAGTGGATTGCTAACAGAGGAATGTAGCACTTCCAATTTGCCAGGTAGGCGGTAATTGCTGCGTTCCAAAGAGGTTAGTTACCACAGCAACCCCCTCAGAGATACACGTAGTGCACTCTGCTTGCAGAGTTTGTTAACGTTATAAATCATGCTTAGTGTATACTTGGTATACTTTAACTTAGCTATTTCAACTCCAAGGAAAACACAAATAAATAGCTATCTGTTTTCTCAGGACCAGCTTCTCCCATTAGTTTTCCCTACCAGTACTAATAGAAAGTAATTATTATGATCTCAGCCATTTCCTTTTCCTCACCTTCCTATTTTCTATTACACAACTATAATTATTATTGATTATACCTAATTAGGATTCATTGTGCTTCAAAGATTTAATACTTGGTCTTTGCCTCTAAAAGGTGATAATCTTACATTTAGGTTTAACATCACGAGTAACACAAGAGACAAGGGGAAAAATCAAATGCAAGGACAAGAGCGACCACTTCAAAAACACATGATCTTTTCCTTAGTTAATGAGCTAGCTATCTGTAATTTAGTAAGTGTAAGTTCAAAGCATTTTCTTGACTAGTATATGGAAGGGAATAGTACTAGTGTGAAGCTTATTTATTTATTTCAGAAAAATATGCTCTCTTGAGGGCAGCAGTATTTTTCTGAATAGCACACATGCATTTTACTGGTCTTTTAAATTGCTTGGCTTGTTTACACACCAGGGACTCCCTTTTTCCATTGCACGGAAAGGTACCCAATGAGTCATGTTCCCTGCAAATAGGCATTTTTAGATGCCCATCCCTCACCTGTTTGCAGCACTTTGTGGTTAATTCAGTTAATTTCTGCATTTTCTTCTATATTCTTGTCTTTGTGTGCTCTTTATATCCAGGGTTATGTGACACTGAAACAATGACAGGACTTCTTAAGTTGCATTCCCATTGTCCTCCAAAACAAAATCTCCTCTTCAAAATACTAGGACTTGTGTGTGTTCTCATGTTATTACTTTGTCTAGGAAGTCACATGCCATTGTTAACTTTGTTAACATTTTGCCTTATCTTGAAAAAGGGAGACTAAAGAACCTGATTCTGGACCACTCAAGGAAAAAATGGGATTTCATAGTCTAGTTGAAATTATGGCCTATAGGAATGAGATTTTTTTGGCTTGGTCTATAGGAGTGAAAATTTTGGCCTGGTAAATCAAGCCTCAAGGACTGAAAGTCTTGCCAGAAGAGTAGGAAGGTTTACAAATTGACTTTGCCAATAGGAATTTGGTACAAGCCACAGCTCACACAGGAAGACCGTGTTCTGTCTGATGGAAGAGTCATTGATGTTGTAGGAAATGCTTTAGGAATGAATAATTCTATAGCTCAAAAAGCCTCTGTAGACATGCTTGGTCTTCAGCCTCTAGATCCATTGTCTCTTATTCTGCTAACTATAGTGAGCAGTGTTTGCGGGTTAGAGCTACTTGCACTACTAAAGCATATATTACATTAGTTGCTCTGAGTCTTTGTCTGCTGCAAATTCTATTACTGTACTTCTATTAATACTATCTCTTACCATGCAATAGGAATCCCAAACAGAAGCCAGGTTCTTTTGTTTTGATGATGAATTTGTGGGGATAATGTTGGGAAGCATTATTAAATTCTATCCCAGTCAAACAATTGCAGAACGGTGAGTAGAGAAGTGCCTGAAAATGTAGATCTTCTAAATATACTGCACTTCTAATTAAGTATTTCAGATATGATCCTAGGAATGTTTACTATTTTGAAATAAAAGGGAGACATTGTTCCAGCTGCTAGGAACTGACTATTTATAGAAAGTGGGTTGTTTTTTTTTCTTGTTGCAGATTTCAAATTCACCATGAAAAAATGTTATAAATACTGAACAAAAATTGTTACCTGAGTATTCCATTTGAAAGGGAAAACTCTGTGCAACACAGGTGACATGAGAATACATCCTGTGGTGACTTCTCACTGCTATGAAGAGTGAAAGGAAGGGCTTGGGAAATAGGGAATACCTCTGGAACTATCTAGACTCTGATTGACTGACAAGTCCTCAGTGCCAAGATGTATGTCCTAGTTCTGGTACACCTAGAGGAGGCCTGTAAATACTTAATAACAATCAACTCCTTCTACTGAGAAAGGCCACAGTAAAACAGTTCCTTACTGGGCTTCTCTTGGGCCTTCCAAGTGTCAATCAGAAAATTAATATATTTGTGTTAAGACTTTCTCTGGAAGCCCCAGGAAGGTGTTCTTGTGTGGATTATGATGCCATAAGCAAACATAAGCCTTGTATCACTAAGCTTACTAAATCTTCTTGCTAACATTTTTTTATTTATCTAATAAATGTCTTTTTATTTTTACAAATGTAAAGAGTCAAAATGATGGAAATGATAATTCATTATCAAATGAAATTAATTAGTCAGTCTAGTAGGAATTTAATCCAATAGATTAAATTCCAGAGTTACTCACCTACTCTGGCTCATCAGTAGCTGCTGCAAAGAAACACAAGAGAAGTCTTTCACTAAATCTTTATGTTCAAGTCATGAAAGTAAGGTATTTTAGAAGAATGAGTGAAGCAACTTCCAGACTCTAAAATATTTTAACAGTCATTTGCACTTAGACAAAATGTGAAAATAGATTGCCAGCAGGAATTTATTTAACTTACACATAGAAGAGTCCTTCTTGATACCATATGACAACTATCTCTCAATAGAAGAGTGGGAACAGCTAGTGAGAGATGCTGACTTGGCTTAATTAAGGACCTGGTGGATCAGGCGGAACTTGGCACAGTATAATTATTGCCAAGGCTAGATGCACTAGAATGACCTCTGCAAAGTACCTTAAAAAAGGGGAGAATAAGATAGATTTTGTGAAATTCATGAATACAAGTGCCTCAGGAGGGATGTGAAATGAACTCCTGGTCTGAGTTATAGCATATACATAGGTGCAAAGTGACCTTGCTTAGAATCAGGAGGGCTGCCTGAGATGGAGCTGCCCTAATCAGTCATCTACTCTGGACTACAGTTTGCATTCTCAGATTCCATCTTGGATCATTAAAATCTCCTCACTGAATTTTTGTTAGAAGTAGTAGTTGGCAGTGACACATTTGTTTGGTTTGTTGGACAAAGTTTTCAAAATATTTTTGCTCAGTCTTTGGTATTTGGACTTTTAATCTACAGTCAAATTTACAAAGCACATTTCCTACACCCAGTCAAAGGTAGGGAGACTAGGCCATAAGGGAGACTTTTTCAATTTTAGGTAGTTTCTTCACCTTTAGGAAGTTCTCAGGTAGGAGGGAAAAGGAGTGTCCTTTTATGTGATAATATTCATGTTTTTCTACTTCAATTATCAATAGGTTTTTACTAAATTCTTATTTAATTGAGTTAAAGTTAAGATACTGATGCATTTAGGAGTAGAGTAGGTACATCTTTACCAATCTCCTCAATTTATAAGGCTAAATATTCTACTGGTTGATTTTTATATTTTTTAACCAACAACAAAGCTACCATAAGTAGTTTATCAGAAGTAACCAGGTAACAATGACAGTATTTTTTTCAAAATCTGTAATGTGGAAGCAGACCTTTTCTATCTCTCAAGAACTAATCTGTTGTAATTGTTATATATTTCTGTATTTTTTTCTAAAAATTCATTATTATTGTGTTGGGAATCAAATGGTTCTCTGAGAAAGGAGGCCATAATAAAAGCATCTTCTTCAGTTATTCTTTTCTCTGTGGTTCCAATTGCTGCATCTTTATGACAAGATTTGCATTTTTTAGAAAAGATCACTGAAATGGTCATCTTTGAAAGATGTTAAGTCAGAGTTTTTAGTCTTAAACATAGTTATTTTCATAAGCCAAACATAACTTGCTTGTTGAAGATACAGATGGAAATTTTAATTCCTGAATAACCATTTTATACATCAGTTTTGAAAACATGTCAAGTTACTGTGAGTATATGATTTGTTGCATAATAATCGATTGGATAGTCTAGAGGTAGCTCACAAGATGAAGATAGAAGGAAATTATTATCATCAGCTATAGTAAATTGAGCTGTGCTACACAGTGCTCATGCCTAATATGTGCAAGTAGTTCACATCCAATAAAGGGCTCTTGTTCCAAGATATTGAGAAATCTTTGTTTATATAAATTAGCTAATTGAGCCTCCTAAGCAAGTTTTTTTTCTTCTGATGCTTGAAAAAAAAGATGAATAAATGGAGAATAAACAGTTATTGTTAGTTTCAGTTACCAACTTGACCATTTTCAGATATTGGTATGCATCAGACTTCTCATATGTTATCATTAAAGAATAAGCCTACCATGAGCAGGGTCACTGATCAGTGCCACCTGCCTCTTCCTGACCCATTCATGTTCTTCCTTATCATTTTCTGAAAGTACATTTTCTCTTATTCTACTACTATCAAGTGTTTAATCTATCAAGAATTTTAATCTTCTTTTGGAACTGCAAAACTGGCTTGGATATAAAGTAGAAGATGGAGCTCTGATGCAATGCCACCTAATCAAGTCTTGAAATAATTATCACAGGACTGATTTCAGTGCAGTAAGCTATCTGCAGAAATGATAATAGGTGTTGCTCAAGCCTGGCACACCTAACTTGGTGTTTCCCAAGCCATGTAAATAAATAGTCTTCCTTGGGTATCCACACCTCTCCTGTCACACCATTTTTGAGCAAAGAAGGGTCCTTCATCTAGATTAGCAAATAGATTGAAGCAGACACCCTCCTGTTTTCATAACACTAAGTATAATTTTGATATGCTTGCAAATGGAGAGTATAATTGTCATTATCCTCTGGTACTATAAGTGACATTACTGTTACTGGTTCCCAAGCTTCATTTTTAGGAAGCTGTTTTCATTCAATATCACAAAAAAAAGCCACTTTAAACTTCAGCTGGGATGATGATACATTTTCTCTAACATTAAATTCAACCTTTCATTATTAAATACTTCTATTAATAAACACATTTTTTAGGAAGAATAGTGTAAGAAATAGCTGATTCTGTGCTTATTAATTTGCCTCTAGTCATTCCAATACACTGAACATGCTCTACAGACAGTTTTAGCCTTGTAAATGAAAATTACATTATATGAGTGTATATCAGCATATACACTCATATAATATATGCTATGCTTTTAATTTTCATTCTTCATTAGCACTTCAGTTTTGTATGATCCACTGAATTTCTGCCTGACAAGTAAAAAATTTTTCAAAAATTCAAAAATTTGTCATTATAAACTACAAAATGATATCAATAAATCATACTTGACCAAGTAGAAAGAATATCAGATTACTAAGGTGTGTTATGAACCTCCGAGTCAAGACTTATGTGTCATCTAGAACTTTGGAATGCAGCAAATAATTTGCTTTACAGACTGTTGATGAACTTGAAAATAGTTTATGGCTTAGAATTATCATCAGTTTAGTGTGAGATTCTGCAGCACAAAGCCAGGAAAGAGCAGATATCCTTAGGGTGCTGCAAGATCTGCTCCAAAAATTAATTGTAGGGTAAGTCTAATGAAACTGTTGAAAACAGGATGTGATGAAATATGAAGCACTCCTTTGGCTCCCTCACAAAACCCTCCCTCCTCTTTCTATATTCTCTCTCAAAATAAATAGCTGTGGCTGAGTTGAAATCAGAATGCCACTAATGCTGCAATTTCCATTTTATTTTCTGAGTTTCTGTGGTTGTTAAACACTGGAGACTGAGCCATAAATAGAAGCAATTTTCAGTGATCTCCCATTTTTTTTTTACCTTTTATCCTGATTTTGGAGCTTATCACAGTTAACCACCATGTGTGTTTGTTTAGACATAAATTCAGGACCTTACTGGACCCCTATTTCTGTAGGACAGTGTGGATTAAACCTTCTCCTATATTGCAGGACTAAACTCATGGTTGCACTTTTCCAAACTTCACCATAGTGAAAAGAGTCTGGCATGGTAATGCTGCAGCCTTTGTTTTTCAGTCTTGTATTGCAAAAATTAAAGAAAAAACTTCACAAGGTTTCTGATATACAAGAGGTTGGTCAAAAGGGACTGATTAAAATGAACACACCTAGACGTTTGTGTCTTGAAGGCATTTCCTGTTCCAGCAATAAGTCAAAACACTGCTCTAATTTGTTATTATTCACATTTTTAGAATACATGAGCAGTTCTAATAAGTTGTTATTTAATGATGTAAAATGTCTCTCTTGACTGCTTACAGGAATTTCAGTTTTTCATTTCCACAAGGGCATTGCAGATCAACAACAGCAGCTTGGCTGACATCCTAAGCCATGGGAATCATTGGATTTTGGTCCAACCCTAGTGTAGGTGTGAGGGAGTTCTACAGCAGCAGTCACCCCTTTAGCTAGAAAAGCAAAAGCACTGAGAATGCAGGATTGCAAATTCAACCATACAAACCTAGGGGAGTGGAAAAATAATAACCCTTGTTCTCAGTACTTAAAATGCTGACAATATTTTCCTTTTTGGGGGTGGCAAAAGCCTATCCATTGCATGTCCCAAAATGAATTTGCCCAGAATTTATGTTAATTTTTTCTCCTCTCCACATCATTTGCATTCAACTGCCACAGCATACTGAGACATGTGTGTCCAAGGAGATTGTGTTTCCACAATGAGGGAATTGGAATCAAGGTTACCATTAACCAAGAAGCCAGAAAAATTTGTGATGTGTCTCCACTAGTGACAATATTAATTCATAATAAATTAAGGGCTATCCCATTTCTCTAGGACTCCTGGTCAGTGTCAGCCTTTGAACTTTGTGTTGAACCCTTCCAACAAAGTGTCCCTCTACAATGAAATACCACTTAAAATTTTCCAGAATACAAATTATAAATGTATAAAATTATAGGTACCTTGCAGCTAAGCACCTAGACATTACAATTTGAGGTTTATTATATACATGAATACTGAAGGGTGAATTTCTCTACTCTGTACTTACTAACACCATATATTAAAAACATGAATTATAATGGAAGTTAATTTTTATGCTCTGAAATTATTAACTTCCTGTTGTTGCCCATTAAACATTCAATACTGAGATAGGAAAAAAAATCAGATTTGTTTCAGAGGCTAGCTAGGGCAACTGATCATTCTTTTGGTCATTTCTGCCTTGCTGTTGTAACTCTGCATGGGGATTTATGTGGGGAGAAAATTGAAAACTTATGACTTTCAAAGACCTCTAATTGCTCTTACAAAAAGCTGAAGGGGAAAGAGCTGCATATGAAGGTAATTTCTGGTAGTGTTCTCAGTCCTTTACAGACACCTTAGGTCACTCAAACCTGAAGCTTTGCCAAAGGTGGAAAATGCATATTGCTTGCAACTCTTACTTTGGGAACTCAGTGGAGTCCAGTCAAATATTTGACTTTGCTGGCTCCTTTTCTCCCCTTTTTCTTTTCTCATTTCAATGTTTATATGTTTCTGCCTTCTTAGCAAGGCACGAGAGTTTGTCTAATTTAAGAGCTCTGCAGTCTTGGTATGGTAGTTTCTGTAGCTGTGTGGTATGGTATGTCCTTTATAATTTCACACAGTTTGAATTAGATGGAAAGATAATCACCTGGGGAGTTTGAGAATGAGCTGGCTGGGCTCAATACACAGTATTATATCTTTCTCCACTCATCTAGCCAAACAGATTTCAAGAGCAAGATTCAGGGAAAAATAAGTAAACTGTAAATTCTTCCTTCAATGTTTTAAATGCCTACCCCCATTTTTTTTGCATCTTTTAAAATTCCTAAATGGCATGAAATTTACATACACCTTCCTCCTAACACTTTTTTTGAAGAGTGGCTTACTTCTGCTGTTTTTTACATATCAGCTGCATGGTAGCTTGTCCCTGTACAATCCTTCTGTGAGCATTTCATTAGAAGAAATAGGCCAAATTTTAATACTCTCGACCTTGCCCATTCCAGTTCATCCACTCCCAGCTGTACATCTTCTAATGCCTACCTTAGTCATGCCAAGCTCACATTTTTCTCCACTGAGTGTTAGGTCCTGCTGGCAGACACTGCTTCTCAGTTAAAAGTAGGGCTCATTCTCAGCTATAAATCTCTGTGTTGTTCTAAGCAAGTGTAGTCCTGTCCAGACTTGTCAGCGAGATCATCTTAGACAGAGTAGTTACTGCATTCCTTTTGCTGAAAGAAAATGTTTGGAACTTAGATGCCCTGATGTAATTTTAAAACTAGAGATACTAGAGTATAAACACATGCTAGAGAAGTGTCAGCTTTAGTAGAAGATCAGTTTTAGGTATAGGATAGGTCTTGCCCCAGTTCATCTGGTTTTTGGCTATCTGAAAAACAGGTGAATCTTATTGTTTTAAAATTTAGAATAAATTAAACTGAAAGTTTTCAGAGGTTTAATGCTGTCTCCTGTAGCATACCTTCTATAATTTGACTTGCAAGAGTCTGCATTGGGCACCTTAGTAGAAATCAGTATTGAGGTTTTTCTTGTAGCAAAGGGTTTACTGAACACAACCCCTTCCACCCGACAAAACAAGGTGGAAAAGAGTAAGAGAAGTGGAGCAGCCTGTTTGGGTATACCTGCATCTAACTTCTAATCTTAACTTAAGAGTTTGTAATTTGTCATTGATTCAAATTACTGATACTAACAGCGTTAGCATTATTCAGACACTACCAAGCAAAATATTCACTTTCAATATGGGCTACACATTCCTGTTCCAATTCATTTATGATTGAGTTTTTGAAATTTGCTGTAGTAGATGATAATTTTTTCTTCTTTTTGGGATATTGACTAATTAGATCATGTGTGTTTCCTAATATACTAGGTGCAGAATGAATGTTTTAAGCTGCTCACTCAATGTAAGAGCTCTGGACACATATATATCATTAATTAGCCTTCTGTTTTGCTTGTTTTGATGTGAATCAACTCACTTGGTGATAGAACTGAAAAGTGCAACTGACTACAAATCTATTTAAATTACACCTTTTGGCCCTACTCAGAATTATTCACTTTCTAATGATACAGTAGTTCAGTAGGCCCCAGTGTGGTGTTGTGGAATGTCCTGATCTTTAAGATATGACACCATGAAATGTGACAGGTATGTGAGGATCCTTGTTCAGCTCTGTTGCTGTGGACAGATTTCAGTAGACCATTGCAAAATAAATGTGCTGAAATCCTAAATGCTAGTTGCCTTGTGTTTGACCAAACATGTGAACATCACAATTGTTCCAAGATCTCATATTTTTTTCTGAACTGTGGCTCTCCTACACACAGATAATGTTTCCTAGAGAAAATTCAGTTTGATTTGAATGGACTAGTGCTACAGTTTGTAGTGCCACTATGATTGGACTTTATTTCTGCTATGATTGTAATACACACCTGTAATCCTGTGAATGCCATGCTTTACCTTTGAGAATATCTTCTGTATACAATGATACAAGAATAGCTTTCTCTGTCCTCACATACTAGGTTCTCAATTGTAGAATGCTTCCACTCTTCCTGGGTATTTAGTAACACTTATTTGGTGAAAGGGAATGCTTAAGTTTCTTTTTCAAGTAAAAAGGTGGCTTATTATTTCCTGTACTCAAGGATCTTGCTGTGGATATTGGCTATTTACAAACAGTGTATATAAACAGATATATTTCCTCCAGGCAATGTTTTAATTTGAAGGGGGAAACAACACATGGTCACTGACATTTTACCAACATTAAAATGCCACACTGAATTTAGGTGACCAGCATAAACCCTTATCACAAATGAAATGAGGATTGCTGTGGTGGAAGCAGAAGCATTAGTTTCAAGTTGTTGCCCAAAAATAGTTACCAATCATTTTGTCAGCATGAATTGTTTGAGGTTGTAGGAGATAGTCTCACATTCTTCACGGCCAAAAACAATTTAGAAACATATTTGATATTCCATCATCTTCTCAGTAAAAGGAATATAAACCTAAAAATATCCAAATCCCAACAAATATAGACAGGAAGAAGAGAGATGAAGGGACACCGGGGAGAGGTGAAGCCTTGGGAAATTAAAACTGCTGAGTGTGTGTAACATTGGATACCTACATCCATAGGGGTGCTCCAAAAAGGGTATGCGGGGCTTTTTAGAGATCCTCCACAGAGTATTCCCATCTAAGAGTGTGTGAAGGCCAGACACATTAGTTCAAGTCCCTTTGTTTTCTAGAATATCAGAGGGAAAATCAACAAAGAATCAATTTATGTGCTACTGTCTATGACTGATCTGTCAAATGGTGGGTTGTACTAATCCATAGCAAATTTTGAAGCCCATAGGCATTTTTATAAATCTTTTGTAGTCTGATGTTTGCAATTAGATTCTAACAGTAGAGAAAAGATGTTTTATTTTCTAAAGACAGTGTCTCTTTCCACGGACTTACAGATCATTAAAAATTTGTCTTGATTTTGGGGTCCAGACAGTATGCACAGATACCACAAATGAAGGAAAACACAAATTTCTCACTAAGTGACTCACTTGTTTGGCTAATCTTGTCTGTGTAATGCAGAATTGTGATATTGTTACAAAGGGACTCTCCTACAACCTTCCCAGCAACCATCATCACGCTATTACTGTTTGCTCTGACAGCACCTTCTTTCCATCCAAGAAGCTCAGCAAATTTCACAACCATTAGGCCTCCCAATGAAATAGTTAAATGTCATTATCTCATTTTCTAGATGAGGCATATAGAAATTAATTACTTGTTAGAGTCATACAGGAAATTTATGACAGAGCAAGAAAGAGATGGCAACTCCTCCAGCTCTCATGCCTTTTTTTTTTATTTTCAAAATTATTCCTTTATTCCTCAAATAAAAGGCACTCCTGGTTTTGGAATAGCATTATAAATGAATGAACTGAAAGGCTCAGTTATTGAATAAGTAAAAGAAAAGTACCAAGAGCAGTTCTGCTATTTTTCTAGCAATGCAATGGAACAACTATGCTATTATTGGCATAGGATTGCTTTTAATTAGAAACATACTAGAATGCAAGAATCCTAGATCTCGATTTGAAAAAGGTGAGAGAGGGGAAGGAGGACCTCAGTGGTTTGATATAGCACTAGAAACCTGGTATGAACAGCACAGAACAAATGGTTCTGTTTGATCTGCTATCATGCCTCAAATGTGCTGATTCATCCCTGGGCTTCTTGATTTGGCTGTGGCTGAATCTCAGTATTTCTATTTAAACTGAGCAAAAGCACTGTTTACTATATGGGTCACACGTGAGGTTCATTTAAGTTTGTCACACCTAAAGAAATCCCCATTAAGTCCATTAACTGTTCTATTATACAAACAAAAGGAATTAAGATGAGAAATTCCTCACATTATTGCTTACACATAAAATACATCAGAGATTTTGTTTGGAAAGCTACTGTAGAAGTGAAACACTTTAGGATGTGTGTTTAATTTTTTTAGGTTATTCTTGCTATTTTTTACTAGATACTTACATATTCCCATCTATAGTGTAATACTGTCTATACAGGAGTTATTATGCTATCTGTATGTGTGTGTATATACATATATAGATATATCCACATTGTATGGCATGAATTTATGAAACTTTGAGCTGATTTATATTGTATAGGAAAGGATGGTGGAGGGTTTTAAATGCAGTAGTAGAAATGGGAAAGTTTGTCCTGAGAGAAATATGTATGAATCTTTGAAAATAATTACTGCATGTATTTATTGTATGGATAGTACAGCCCACCTACTTAGGTTTAAATTAGAGTCCCTTAGGAGGAATTTCTGGCAGAGGTGAAAATAAAATACAATCTTGTAGACAATCAAGAGCCCTAATGAAAAAGTAAGAAAGCCGGGGATCATGCTCAGCCTGACTCTGACCTGGGCTGATGAATTTTCTTCTTCCAGTCAAGGTTAGGGTGGAAGATGATACTTATGAAACCTTAAAGATGCTGGCCTATGCAGAGAAAGGGGTTGAGTGAACTTTTTAGGGAGTGTCACTGAGTGCTGACAAGGACTGACGCATACCCTGAGTGGCAGCAGACTTTCTATATGACCTTGGCCGAGTCACTTAATCCCTCTGTGCCTTGGTTTCCTCACCTGCAGAATGGGGTGTCAACAGCAATACTTCCCTGCCTCACAGGGAGCTGTTTGCAAGGTGTGTTCAGAGACAAACAGGAAGAATGCAGTGGAAGTGTTACTATTTGTTACTGGAAGCCTGTACAGTATCAAATGCCTTGTTGGTTATGTCCTGGAAAATATATTATTAACTGGCTTTTTCTGGAGAATTGGATATTATTGGAAACCACATGAGCCCATCATACCTTCCCTCTTCACCCTGCATCGTTTTTGCTCTCCAGTAGTCGTGCACAAGTAGTGCACAACTCTTCCCATAAAAAGTATGCTTCTTTCTAGGATGACAGGTTTTTGGCTTCTGTAAATGATGAAACTGGGACTACCCAAATCTACAGTCACATTCTCGTACCTAAGAACAACCTGTATAGATTGACACAAAGATAAGTAGTCTACTTAAACTTTAGTCACACTTTTGAAGGAGTTAATAGCAATTGTTTAAAGTTGATTTTGAATTCCAAAGGAATGTTCACTAGTAAGGACATCTCCCTCTTGGCCTGAGAGATTGAAAGAAACTCTTAGAAGCTGCAGCTCTATGTGTATAAATAACAGATCCATGCCCTTTTTGATCACATAGTGGTGCAGGTCTCATGGGTATCTGTTACAGACATGCAATGATCTCCCAAATTAGTCAAAATTCAGTTAGCCTAAGCAGCCAACATTTTTCAATGTGTACACCAGCAAAGGGAATTTATACAATCCAGTTTTGTATCCTATATCTATGCTGCTTTTGACCCAGTACTGTTGGACTGGCAGAAGCTCTAGAGCTGAGCTTCATGTCTGAATCCCAGCTGCTCACTCATGAGTGGACCATACATGCATAGATGGGCACTGCCTTAACCCCACTGTGCAGAATTCTCTAGGCCACAGGGACTTAGAAATAGCCTGTAAACATATTTCAGTGGTACTTGAAGTGTTCTGGACCTATAAATACAAATTACAGTCAAAGAATTTTTCAGTAATACCAGTAGGCAATGCGTGTAAGAGAGACCATTTATCCTCTCCATGACTGGGAAAACAGTGAATTTTCATTTTTAGTATTATGGCTCCAGTTTTCTCATGGACTGCATATCTTGGTAGCAGGATCCCTCTAGTATAATTTCTGCCATTCCATTCACATGTTTAGGTTTACTTAAATCTGAATGTAGAGTCTGGTAAATCACTAACAAATGGAAGTCACTGTGGCTTATATGAAGTATTGCATATGTTTGCAGCCACACCCAGGCACTCACCTTAAAAGCACATAGGGACAATAGCACTTGTTAGCTTGCACAATGCATGAGATAACGTGATGCAATGTTCATAATGTCATTGCTCTTGCATGTGCTGTTCATGTCAGGTGTTTATCCTGAGCGGCACGTAAGTGCATGGCACCCATCAGCCCTGCACAGTCTTGTTCACCCTCACCTCTACTGGGGCACAAAAGGTTTGGTGGAAGTAATCCATTTGATCACTCCCTTTCTACTCTTATGTCAAGTCAAGGCAAAACTGTTTCTTGCTCACTAATTCTCATGTAAGGCTCCCAGTGACTTCATCTATCTAGGACTTTGAGGGTGTGAACCACTTTGTTATTTATAGAATTACTTCTTTTTTACACGCATGTTGGCAGGGTTTAAATCAGACAGGAAAAGTGCTAACATGATTGAAGACAAGAACTTAAAGACAACATTTTTTAATATGTAGGAAAGGATAATTCTCGTATCTTTTTTTCACTAGAAAAATGGGTTTTTCTGAATTATCAGAGAGTTGAATGTTTATCAAGAAGACATTTAACATATTTCCTTGGGAGAGCAAAATATACTATGTAAATTTTATTTGGTTTTACAATTTTTTAACTTTTTTTTTCAGAAGAAAAACACCATATTTATATCTAGAGTTATTTTGAGCAAAATGTAATATTACTGTATGATATGTTGATGTCTTTTCAAGATGGGAATCAATTTATTGAGCATAGGAAGCAAAATGTTCCTTTATAAATAAAAAATGTGGCAATACTTTAAGTCCTTGGAAACAGGATGTAAATATTGACATGCTAGTATAAGGCAGGAGACATGCTGGTTCTGAAGGAAGACTGAATAAATGTGTCTTTTCATTTAATCATTATTTACATAGCTGTTAAGAATCCTTACCATTAAATTTAGACTAGAATGTTTTTGAAAATAACTCCTGTTGAGTACTCTGGAGTTATACACAAAAAGTGTACAATTATAACATCCTCTTATCAAACTAATACTGTAAACTGAGAAAGCTGCTTTAATTGGGAGATGAAATGTGGAATATTACAGAAATTTCTCAAATGGTCAAAATAGATGTCAGGAGAACACATTTCATTTCTGTCATTTGTAGGGATTATTCTTGACCTTCCCTGTTTAAGCAAGGACGAAACAAAGAAAAGGACAGGGAGAGCTTGGGAAGACACCTGGCACTTAAGAGGAGTCAAGGATGTTCAGAAATAGTTGTGATTTTTTTCAGAACTATGAAAAATAATGCTTAGAAGAAATGAAGTTCCTTTCCCTCCCTTTCCATTCACTTTTCTATAGAGTCAGTTTGGAGTACTTAACAAAAGACATAGATTGTTATAAACTCAGCTCTTCATATCTGTAAGAGCACTTGTTATGTACATTTTCTCTGAAATCATTTTGGAGCAGCTACTGTTGCAACATTCATTGTGTCCAGCACATGTGAGGCATCTGAGCAAAGAGTTTGCAAATTCTCCTGCCCAGGCCAAGACTCAGGAGTGGATCTATTGCCTATGGAAACATCAAAGCAGTTTGAGAGGGATACCAGACCCTGATGAAAATAACATCACCTATTTTACTATGTTATTTATGTTTGTATGTTGGCTTTAGCTGAAGGTTTTTAGGCTTTCTAAGATTTCCAGTTGCAACATAAACGGCCAGATTAAAAATAATCTTTGGCTCAGTTGCTGCAGAGAGCAAGCAGAAAGCTCTTGAGGGTCATGAAAGTGGTTGGAGGTCCTGATGTCAGTGAGGAAGAAGGAAGAGGGCTGCTTACTCTGATTTGTTTTAAACAGCTTTTAGTAGAAACAAGGTAGTACTGGAAACTCTGCCAGGGTTTGCAGTCCTTTATTCAAGAAGACAGTCTTTTGCTTATGTGAGTAGCTGGCTTCCCCTGTGTCCACAATGTACCCTTTAAAAATTTCACCCACTGCCTAGGAGATATCCCCTTCCTTCCAGTGTTCTGGGATCTGGCCTCTCTGCCATGCTCCCTGGCTTCCTCCTAAAATGAATTGGCCCACTGTTGGTGGGACAAATCTAACATGATTAATTGAAAGAAAGACTAGCTAGCTCCATAAGGGCTGCATACAATCAGAGATCTAAAAAGAGAGGCTAATATTCCCACGGGAATTTGCATTGAAGGCATTCCAAGCACCAGGAATTCCATGGGCACACAGTGTAGTGTTGCTCTGCGCAGGAGTTTCAGTACATAGCAAACTTTTTAATCATGGTTTCACTAGAGTTGGGAGTTTACCACTTGTTCAACTAGTACTTAAATTATGATCTCAAAATTTTCCTTTCACATGTGTAGACCTGAAAAAGACTTTATTTTTTAAACTGGCATTTTAGAGTACAGGTAAATTAATACAGAATCAGTCTCCTCTGTTTGATTCAGTGGGAATACTGTCCCTTTGAAAAAACTTCCAGCAGAATGTTGTGTAAGAGGGACGCACGTTTACAACTCTCACATTGTAAACTAATGGTCTGAGTCTTTACCAGCTTATTCATAGTGGTATTTTATTAGTGCTACAGCCAACAAAAGCATATTGCTTGTGTTATCTATGCTTCTTTATAACCATATTACCAAGATTACAGCAATTCATTGCCTGACATTTATCTATCTGACTGTCAAATCAAATATTCATGGAGTGCTCACTGCTGCTCAAAGTAGCCTGGAGAAACAGTTCTAATCCCTCTGGTTACCTCTCAGTGTCTTCTAGCTGGTTGTGAAGGAGGTCTTGCATTATGCATTTGCAAGATCCCATCTCTTTGGTTATGTGTTTCTGGTGTGAGCACTTGTCATTCCTTTACTGTGTAATTTATTTGATGGTGTTACTGGTATGCTATTGCATTTGTGGTGTGCAGCATGATTTTGTATTGCTATTTATAACATTGGTATTAATGGTAAGTTTGGTGGTATAGTAAGAGAAGAAAGATTATGATCTCCTTCCCAATGGATACCAGCAGATAGGAAATAAGGCATTTCATAATGGAACAATATAAATAAAATGCTACTCATTAAAGGCAATTAACTGAAAGAGAATACAGTTAGTTAAATGCACTGAATCTTAAAAATAGCTAATTTTCTTAAGACGCTGTGAGCATTTTGATTTCAAATACATTTTAAATGAACAAATATTAAGGAATTGAAGAAGGCTCTTATAAACAGTCTTTGGGTTAAAAGATTTCCATTAACCAAAGACTCATATATTTACAGAATTCCATCGTTAAATAGGAATGTCTGTCATATTGCTAAGGTCCTTGAAAATGTCCAGAGGAGGCCAACAAAGGGCTGAAAGTAATGTCCTGCTAGGAGCACCAAAGAATTTTGGGCTTGTCTAATTTGGAGAGAGGGAGGCTGAGGGGTGACCTCACTGACCTCTACAATTTCCTGAGAAGGGGAAGTGGAGAGGGAGGTGCTGATGTCTTCTCTCTGGTGTCCGGTATAGGACGTGTGAGAATGGTTCAAAGCTGCTCTGGGGGAGGTTCAGAGTGGACATCAGGAAGCATTTCTTTACTGAGAGATTGGTCATGCACTATAACAGGTTTCCTAGGGAGGTGGTCAAAGCCCCAAGCCCATCAGTATTTTAGAGGCATTTGGACAGGCATGAATTAGACAAATTAGATCCCATCCAACTGAAAATATTCTATTCTATTTTATGTCATTAACCTTTCAGACTTCTCCTAGTCCCTGGTAGAGACCTTGTGAAAATCTTTTGAAGAGTAAGAAAAATGCTAGTTTTGAGTGCAGGTCAGTTGCAATAACTTCAGGTTCTTCCCACAAGGTGCATGAGGAGAAACAACCTAATTAACTCTTTGCTCTGAGAAAATGCTTGGAAGTATGACAATCATTAGAACTTTCCAAATCTTTTCCAACTATGAAAAAGGAGTAGAAAATGAAAAAGCAGCAGCAGAATACTCTGTGGTAACAGATTAATAAGACTAATATAGAATCTTTTACTGGAATTGTTATGAAATATTAGTAAGGGATTTTTGTATAGCATAATTCTCTTGATTTTAGTTGACATACTGGTTTAGGCTACCAGCCTTCAGAAGCCCTGCCAGTGCCAGATGCCTCGATAAAGGTCAGAGGGGCGTGACTCACCCGTGAGGAGGGTGTTGTCACCGCCAGCTCTGGGCAGGACAGTCCCACCTGTGGTGTCCCAATTTCCAGGTAGGATGTACAGCCAGCCCTGATTGGCCACGCTGGCTCCCACCTCGGCACGGATTGGCCGAGCCCTCCTCCTCCTCTGTCTCATCTTCCTGGGCACCGGCACTGCCCGGCTGCAGCTCCTCCGCACTGACCACAGAGCCACCGGAGGATGCCCACGCATCAGCACTTGGTCGATAAGGTGTGTTGCTGGGGATGTGGTGGACAGGGTGCACACTAACTGGTGATGCTTATTCTCAAGGGCTAAAGAATTGGGTCTGTGGCTCATCAGGAGCATCTAGGAGAAGGAGAAAGATACTCATAAAAAATGGGAATAGAAAGGGCTATACAGGAGCTAGTCTTAAACTGCTGGCAGGATGGACTTGCAAGGACTGTGTTTTACAAATTATGGAGAGGTATTTATCATATTCATTAAATGCTCTATATTTAAAAGCTTTTAAAACAGCTTTTGTCTCTATTTAGAAGTTTGCCCAAGGCTTTGGAGAAGCAAACCACCAAAGTGACTCTTCCCAAGTCCAGTAGACTTTGAATGCAGTAGCTAACTAGCAGGGATTTAATTTTTGGCCTGAAGACATATTAGAATAAATATGGAATAGGATTCTTAGGGTAGCAGCTCAGGTGTTGGAAAGGTGAGGGCCACATAGACTCGTAGGGAGAAAGGTTTGAATCTGTGATGAAAAAATAATTATAATTTTTCCATCAGATGAAAGAACTGAGGATATAGTTAATTTTTCATTGTTATATCCAATTAGAAGTTTGAAAATAACATTTATTTGCCAGAATTTTCTATGTTTCTATTTTATAAATATTTAATTTTTGGTATTTTTCATGGAGAAAATGTAAAATATGTAATGCAAGGTAACATGATTGCATGGATTATGTATTGGAACTCAGAGCCCATGGAAGTTTTCTGCCTCAAGTCTGGACTTGGAATTTTTTAAGATGCTAATATCTCTCTTTCTCATCTAAAAGCTAGTTCCAAAAGATGACATGATGAGACTCTTAGAATACCTCTTGAACTATTAAATCAGAGAGCTGATGCACAGAGAAGGCATCTCAGCCATGTTTCAACTTGTTGTACTTGTATTTCTGGCTCTTTTCTAGCAAGAAAAAGAGGAAATATTTCAAACTGGCTTTCTTTCATGGCAGAGTGCAGTTCCAGACAGTTTTCCAATCCTAGCTAAACTAGGACTTTGTGCTTTGAAATGGAACATCTAATTAGAAACGGACTTTTTTTTTCCATCTCTCCATGAGTCAGACAGAGATTTCAACAACACATAGGCTGGTTCATATTAAATCACTGTTTACCACATCTGTTGATATAATAGCACCCACATGCTGTATTTAAAACTTAATTAGAGGTGGGCCACGTCAAAATCGTCACAAGAGATTGGATAACCGCACCCAGCGTGCTGATACCAAAACATGATGCTCACAGGATCCCATTAGAGTGACACTTTGATGAGGCTTTGGAGAGGTGCAGCCTTCATCTCCTTTAAAGACATGATAACTTGCATCTATCACTTTCCTGGTTGGTGCTCTGAGTAGTTGTGACACCTTGCAAACCTTCATCATCCTACTTGGAAAGCTTTCAGCATTTCACAGTCACCTGTTTTATTATTTGTTGACTCAGTGGCTTTAAAAAAAATTGTTGAAGTTCAGAGTTAAGTACATGAATGTTCAGAGTTGTGTATTTTTCCCCTGCTTCCAGATGTTTCTTTTACTTATTTCATTACACATACAAAACCAAATGATCTTACACAGTTCTGCATGAATTAAGATACACAGGTAGATGGTACAAATTGAACACATCTCTTACATTGTGTTTGAAATGCTTTAAAAAATCTCAAGTAAATATCTCAGTTCTTTCTGTTACTGTCTGTTGTGTCACATGAGGCAATCCTGCAGCAGACAGCATGTAAAATAGCATTATTAAAGACTTCTGGAGATTGAACAGCTATATCAGCAATTTTGAAGCTGGAAGAGTGAGTTGTTCATAGGGTGTAATGGCCTTTTAAGTATGTAGTGCTTATTATTCAGTGCCAGTTGAATATTTAGATTTTGAACATGGGCTGAAAAATCTGATATTAAACACCTGAGAATACTTTCGGGAAATGTTTTCTTTCTTTCTTGGAAATAGTTTACCATGATTGCAAGTGAACTATAAAGAAAATACATTTTGTCTTCCTGGACAGTCCTGAAAAATTGGACTTCAGTCTTGTCTCTTAGTTATTTTTTGTGAATTTCTGTACTGGTTATAGTTTCTTTACTGGCTATAGTCATTCTTTACTAATAGGAAGCATGCAGTAGTTATTTAATATTTTTTAAATGTTTAGAAGTTCCAGAGGACTTTGCAGAAATCTTTTGTTAAGTCCTTCAGGAAACAAATATTTGAAAATCTTTAAGAGTACTCCAGGGCATTTAACTAGATTTCTTGACTGTCCCTTGAAAGTGAGAGTAGGGAAAGCAGTCAAAGAAGAGCATGCTAATCATGGTTATATCTACAGTTTGAGAGAGCAAAGATTCCCTCTGAGTTCTTGCATAGCCAAGGAGCTGAGCTAAATCTGCCAGGGCAACAAGGAGGAATTTTGCTTTAAGGACTTTTCTAGTTCAAAAGTGTAATGCAGCAGACATGGCTGTTAATGGATTGCTGACCTGAAAATTTAAACTCCCTTTAATAGTTCTGTATTTTTAAATCATAATATTTGTGTCTCTTATTGCACTTTTCTGCCAGTGTATATAAGTATTTTATTGTAATTTTTTTTCTTCAAAATACGTGAATGCAAAGAAAGAGCAGCTTTCTAGGCTTGCTTTTTTTCTTGTCCTGGAGAAAAGCTGATATTTGCCAATTAGGCAACTACTTAAAGAAGTAACTATGATCTGAATTGTCTTTCTGTTCCACAGATGAGGAGACACTCCTGCTTTGTTTTTTTGTTCTGTGGGATATTTTTGCCTGGAATCCTTGGTTTTCCACAGACAAATACTTCAATTGATTGTGATTCTCTGTTACCAAATTATGAAGTTGAACCACAGACATCTGCACCACCATATATTATTGCTGTATCTTTTGATAACTTTGAGCCAGGAAATGAAGTCCAAGGTAAACAATCTGAATGACATAAAATCTTTGTCCATGACTTCCAGAATTACCAATCTTCATAAAAATCCCCTCATTTCCCTCTCAGTCTAGATAATTTATTTTTTAACTTCAATCTTGTTCATATACACCTGGGATACTATATTTTATGTTTTATATCTGTATGGACATATTTGTATAACTGAATATGCATTCCTTCTTTCTTTTTTCTTTATCTAATAAATATATCTTAACTTTATGCTGTAATTTTTTTATGACAAAATTAAAATTGAGTGGGACAGCTAGCCAAACTGGACTAATAATTAGTTGCTTGTTAACTTTGTATTTGATTATTTGCTGTTGAATCAGGCCTCTGCAATACAAAGGGATCCTACTCATTAGTTCTTCACATGCTGTCATCCTTCAGGAAAATAGACATTCAGGACGCAGTACGGGGCTACTTAGGAGTGATACATTTTGAGTCACCCTTCTAAGAGCTGCTTCCCAGATTTTATCACATTGCAGGAGGTGGAGCTATTGTGGCTTAAACCCTCTTTTTGTTTTCCTAATCCCAAATTGCTCTCTGGATGGAGCACCTTCACAGCAGGGCCACTGCCCTTTTGGTAGAGCAGAATTCCTTTTGAACTTGTCAGTAAATCATTAATTCCATGTTACTTTACAGAGAAGAACCTTTCCAAATGTTTTCCTTTACCTTTATTGTCATTCCCCTTACAATTAAGAAAGGTGTTTTAAATTGCACAGGGCTTAAAGCAATTTCTGCACTGTGCAGAATTCTGCACAATGCAATCTTGTGTCTTGGAGTGAAGCAAATTGCATGGCAAACATTTGGGCAGTTTTGGTGGTATATGAAATTTACATTTCTCAAAATGCCTCTTTTCACAGTAACTCTAGAAGCACTTGGAGATGCTGGGTTTAAAGGATTTAATCTACAAGCTCGAGAAATAGATGGAGATGTTCCTGTTGGTACTTTTAAAATTACAGATCCAAACACTAAAGGCTTGGAGTGCCATAACATGACGGTATGTGTGTAGTCTTTGGAATACTTACTGGAGCTTGGGTTTCTTTAAAATAATAGAAGTAAGGATCATTTTTATACAGCAAAGCTATTTCTTCAGTAGAGTTTAAAAGGTTAGGTTTTCTCAAGAACTTCATCTATCCTTTATATGCGATATGAACTTAATATAGAAATTCACTGGCTCTCTGTAGCAGGACATCAGTGTTACCTATTGTAGTAGAGACAGTTTCTGTAATATTATAGCTAAAAATCACTCTTACATCTTATATAATTATATGTATTTCTTTTTAATTGCAGAATTCAGCAGTGAGTAATGCCAATTCAGATGTGAAACAGAAGGTTACAACAACATGGATTGCTCCACATGATATTAGAGGAGAGCTTCAATTTATGTAAATAGTTGTTTTTCTTTTTTTTCTTTGCCTTGAAATTTTCCTTCTGTATTGAGATAGACCTGTGCTGCTGTTTGAGATATTCTTGTCCAACTTAGTTTTTTTCATAGTTTGCCATAACTTCACACTATGTTCATTAAATTATTTCCATTTCAAAATATAGTTGTAAAAGTTATTATCCTAAAGATCTTAATAACTGTAAATAATTCCATTAAGCATAATGTAATTAATGGATCTTCAAGTTGCCAATTTTTACATTTTGAATTCTTTAATTACAACAGCAACAAAATATGAATGTAACTCCTTCCCTGAAAAAATGAAATTCAGACCTATTCAGTGATACATTCCTTCATTTTGAACGGTGGTAGTATAGTAATTTGATGTAAATTCTTCTAATATAAATTTTTAAATAAATGTATGACCTATGAACTAACTTCTGAAAACATGAGAAGACATATTTAGCCTACTTTTAATGCTTCATTTCTTGCAGATGTGAACCTTATAAAAACATCACCTACTCTAACAAATGCATGCTTGAAGTATATTGGAAAATACCTAAACATTCAATAGCTTGTATTGTTTGAAGTGCAGATTTATGATAGGGCCACCTTTGCCTCGCTTCATTAAAACTTGAGGAATACCAAGAGCAGGCAAAAGAATACAAAACCACAATTGCTTCCACTCATTATTGCCATGAGAATCAGTTCACCATCATAGATCAGATTGTCAGAGCGTGTGGGACAATTCTTAGGGACATTTGAGCCAATGCTCCTCACTGGTGCCAGAGCTTCTTCAAACAGCGTCTATCCCTCTTCTGCTTGTTCTCAGCATCTGTTTGAGTTATCTTCAGAGTTATGCTGGATGATAATACAAGCCACTAGAAGGAAAAGTATTCTGTGAAACTTGTACTGTATAAACTTAAAACCAGGACACAGTGGATATTCTTGGCTGGGGGCAAAGGGGGACAAGAGTTTATTAGTATTTTATAATTAAATACACTGATAGAAAATAAATTATTTTGTTTCCTCTAGTGCAACTGTTGTTCAAAATCTAGAGAACTTTTGGGTTGGAATTCAAAGCAAAACTCTCACACCTATGCTTTCTGAGTCAGTTAATGCAACAGGAAAAAGCAAAAGGAAGGTATGTTTTAGTGTATCTGAATGATAGAAATTAATACAGTAATTAAAGTATCTTTGTCTTGACACAAGATATACACTTGTTGTCATTTAGTCCTTAACTAAGGCAAAACCGTTAGATGTTTTCAAAAATTTCCTTTTAACTGCATAATCCTCTTATAAAAATGATGAAAAAATACATTTAATACTCTTTTTCTCTACAGAAATGAGGAAAGTAATTATCTATCAAAACAATCCATGTCTTAAGGCAAAAAAAAAAAAAAGAAAATAGAATTGGTTATAGAACTGTACTGTACTTCTGATGTACAGTGCTGTTCTTAACTGCTGCCTCAGCCCCTGGGAGCTGTAACTGTAGCATCTTCTTGAAAGGAGTTGATAACTTTTTTTTTGCCAAGAATTATGCTTCTTTGAAACATATCAAACATTGGCAGCTCAAGTAAAGTCTCAAATCTACTATATTGGACTGCAGCAGCAGTGATTTATGTGAACTTGTGATGTAACCAAGAGTGAACACCTGTCTTAAATCTCTCAGTTCACCAAATGTATTATCTGTTTCCTACAATAAACTGCTTTTTTATCCCCAGTGAATAACTTGGTAATGCTTCCTCTTTTGTTTTTTTCCCCACAGCTTATGATAGAATTGGAATGTAACAAGGTAAGAGCAACTTTTCTTCAATTTCCCAACTTCCAATTACCTCAGTTTTAGAGTTCTTCTTCTAGTCCAGTTGTTTCATGCTTGTAGCATGAAGATTCTATTGTACCATTCAAATTACTTTCCTAGCAAGATGTCATTTATGCTTTCATTTTTTTATTCAGTTTTGAATGTATTTTTATTTTGCATTAGTTAACATCAGTTTGCAAATGAGATTGTTAAAATGTGTAATATACTGTCAGCAATTAAAAACTTGATTTCTTCACTCAGACCATCAATGTGAATTCAGTTGATTTCCTGTTTAAAACAATTTGATATTTTTACACCAGTCAATAAACAGTAACTGGAACCTGTATTCTCTTGCAGCGTGGAGGGACTTACTCAACAGGCCGATGCATCATGGTAAATATTCCTTCTCCAAAGACATTGACACACTGCTAACTGCCCAAGATAATCAAGGCCTAGTCAAAAGTTACTGCTAGACATGTTCTTATCCCCCTTGTAACTCAATTTAATTTTCTTTTTGTTAGTTTATCTTTTTTGATTAAAAATCCAAAACTGTATAAACACCTGTCAGCCTTGTTACCATCTCCTTCTGCAGATTCTCTCTGCTAATCTGTAGTAGCTCTATAATAGAAGTTTTCTTTTTGCTCTTTTCACTCTTTATTCTTAGTGTTTTCTTGCTCTTCAAGATCATTATTTACTTGCCTTCTGCAAATCATGATCTAAATATAAAATATAGCTATTTGATTTTTTTCCTTTGAAAACTTTCACTGGCAGCTCAGTGAAGAAGCCTCTTTTCCTTCTTTGCTTTTTTACAACAAATATGTAAATGATTACATAGTCGTGTTAGTAAAAAGCTTTGATCTGCTTTTTAATGATTGTGGTGGTGTAGATCTCTTCAATGATGCACATCAAGTGTGTGAGGTCAAATAAAAAGGATGCAAGCAGCAGAATTATATTATTTATAACAGCTGGATGGGCACAGTGTTGATTATTTGTCTTGAAAGAGCTTTGAAATAATTTTATTAGTATCAGTGGAATGAAGTAATAGAAAACTACTTTGTGGGTTCTTCCTTTTCCCACCAAGTAGAATTTTCTTTTCTGAAAATCACTTATTTAAAATAATTTTTCAGCAAGATAGTAAATACCAGTCTGGCTTCTTTTCAGGTTGGACCTTCCGGTTCCTCTCAGAGCAGCTATTCAGGCAGTCAGGTATGAGTCCCAAATTCCAGCATTTGTGTGTTTTCCTTCAGTAACCTTGAATGACTAAAATTCTATTACATTTACTGCGCTGAAATATCTTCTTTGCTAGTTAGCCCAGAATGGCAGAGGTGTTTATCCAGCAAACAGTGTGTTTGTACCTGGGCTAAGTTCACTATCTCCACTCTCTTTTACTCAATAGGTTGCTCCAGTTTAATGTCTGTATTGCTTTTAGTACTGGACTATATTTTTCAGTTGAACATTTGGGGCTATCACTGTCTAGTTAGCCTTTTAAAACTTCTGGGGTATGCATGTCTGCATTGTCACCACTTTCACTTCATTCATCACAGCAATGTATACTTGGTTTTTAGTTGATTATCTCCACTACCATTAATATGCCTATTTTCTCTTTAACTCTTAGATACTTTCTGGTGAGTCTCCAGTTTCTTGAATTGAGATTATCAAGGACATATTTCTTACTATTTACTAGTGGTTATATAAATTAGTGAATTATCTGGTAATATTCCATTTCTTCAACATTTACTGCTTGTAATGAATTACCAGATACAGAGAAATACAAATTATTTTGACACATATGCTAACACCTGGTTTTCTTCCTTGTATTTTTTTAATATCTAATATATATTCTTTTGTAAAAGTTGATTTTCTCATCTTGTCATATAACTACTTGAAGTTATTTTTTTTCCAGTAATATTTTGAAAGATTTCATGACCAGTGACAAAGCTGATGAAACTTACATGAAATACAGATGATGTCTCACACTATATTAAAATCATTATATAGGCAGTGCCAGTGAACTTGTAACCTCATTACTTGCTTATCCCTTGCTTGCATATACTCATTGTCAGCTGCACAGCTTTTCATGCCATAAATAGCATGGCATTGGGCTTTTTCTCTCTTACCCCTTTGAGATTTTTATATTAAATAATTGACTTCTGTTTTTATTTCAGGGTGGAGTAGTCTACACAATAAGCAAGAGTGGATGTGGCCCTGTAAGCACTATTTTTACATTTTCTTTTTGTCCCCAGCACAACTATATTCATAGTAACTCCTAGCTTTCAATGACATTATTTAAATAATGTTCATTGGGAGTCTCTGCTACAAATAGAAAATACTGATGAAAAATAACTGGTTTATTTTTTGTCTTAGGGAGGTGCTGCTGGTGCCTATGGTATACATGCCTGCAGAGATGTAAGCTGATTATATACGTTTTTACTGACTGTTTCCTACTGTGCTTCTTAACTCATCTCCTTACTGAAAATTGCATTTGATTCTGTTCTCCAGAGCTACTGAATTCTTCCTAAATATGTTCAGGATAATACTGTTAGCTTGAGGTATTATTCTGAAATTAAATCCCAAAATTAAAAGATGTCACACTGCCAGTTCAAAGCCTAATAATTTATGTCTTAAGGTGTATATGTACAAATAGTTGATACACAATATCACCTAGTAGAAACTCTTAATTTGTTTCCCTACTAAAATGTCAGAATTCTTACTGTGTAATGCTTTTTATCAGGTAAAATTATTTTCTTTGGATATTTTGGAATATTATTAGGGGTTCTTTACAATCTTTGCATATTAATTCTTTAACTAATTTCTATTGTCCATCTCATTTATTTCTTTTTCACATGAAAACTAATTAATAATTAGCAAATTATTGTATAAATAAATACCTGATTTATATTTTTATTTCAGAGTGCATCCTTATCCAGCAGTGGGATTAGTTATGGCCAGGTAACTGTATTTTCCAACATGTTTTTAGCTTCCTAAGGTATTCAAAAGCTAAGCAGTTATGCCCAAATTTACCAAGCAATAATTAGACTTGTGGAAGGGGATAAAGGAAAACTCTCTTCAAATGATTTAGTAATGATCATACCTGAAAATAACTTCATCAGATGAATGACATAGTTGGTGTTTTTTGCTGTATCCTTACTTCTATTTTCCACCAAAATCAATTATATTTATTCTATAAATGGACACCAGTTACTTTTACTATGCTTTTCCAAAAGGCAGTGCTTTGTTTGATGGTTTCTAAGAATTAAAAGGTCTGGGTTGTTTTTTGTTTTTTTTTTTTGTTTTGGGTTAGTGTTTTGGATGAAAGTACAAGAGCTCAATTTTTTTTTCCTACTGATAGATTTTTTTTCCCTACAAACAAACTTCCAATTTGATTAAATATTTGCAGCTTTTATACAGTACTTACTCTGTAAAATTAGCAAAATAATTGGACTTTTTCAAAACAATTTCAAGTAGTTGATTTATTGCAGCTGTTAATTTATTAACTGCCAATACATTAATTTTCTTCTGATTTTACTTTTTTTGGTGCTTCACGACTATCATATTAGTATGATATTCTTGTGGAAAATAGTGCTGTAGTTAATTTGCCATACATTTAAGTAACAAATGAATTCTGTATTTTTTACAGTCTGTCCCTTCAAGCAGTTCAGATTCCAGTAAGAAGGTAAGCACTCCTGTTCAAAGGGAAAAATTCTTAGTTATAACTTGGCATGGCTTCTGTTATTTCAGTCAAGAGATTTCAAGGCTTTAATCCAGATTGATTCATATGATTTGGTTTGGTTCTTAGAGGCTGAAAGGGCTTCTAATGAGAGAACATTAACACAGCAGAAGATACAATTATTGAATTTGGCTTATGTTGGATTTATTTTAAATGAACTCATTATCAAGTCTTTCTCATTTTTTATCATTATACTGAATAAAGACACAATAAATTAATATTCTAATTTGGGGTGGAAAGTTGAGGATCAAAAAAGGGCCCACAGTACAGGCAAGTAGATATGGTACAGGGCAGGAAATCCTGCTTCTGCCTCTACACCTGTGTCATTATGTGGCTTGGGGCAAATAGTTTATCTGCTTATACTCTTGTGTAAACTGTGTATAAATAGTTTGAATAGTCATTCTTTGTTTGGTAATGTGCATCAATTTTTTTATATAAATGCCATTTTATAAAAGGGACCTTCCATGGCATTATTATCAGAGTTTGTAAATTTACATATTTTAGTATTCTTCATTTTTCTGACATATTTAGCAATATATAAATAATCTTTATGGTAAGTAAATAGCTTCCTCTGGTTTCTCCATAGGTAGTGGTCGTTGCCAACAGCAACCCTTTCCCACCTGTGGTAAGCTGTTTTTCTCTACACATTTTCCCTACAAATAACTTTGACCCAAAAAGCTTTCAAATATCAATATTTTTAATTTTAAGAAATATTCCTGGAGACAATTTTTTGGCAGGCAGGATTTACCCTATATGTATAGCTATCTTCAGGGAAGATGTGTTACAAGATAGGTACAAACCTCGTGGTTCTGTGATTGCTGTTAATGCTTTAGGGACAATGGATTAGCTGCAGACACCAGGTCTCTCCATCTATGCAGTCTCTGTGTTCCCACATAGTTTTGATTTTCTGTTTCTATTGCAATTTTCTTCTGTAAGTTTACGTCTATTCTCACTTTTAAATTATTACATTTCCACTCTGCTTACTTGGAACTAAAAGTAAGTTTAGCCTTCAGGTGCTTGAAATGAACTTTTATAATGTAATATTTTATATATGTTGAATTTCTAATAGAACATGTTGTTCTAACTTGAATAAAGGTTAAGATGCATTTATTCATGCCATCTTTTTTATATCATTCTTTCACATTCCACTATGTATTGCATCTGAAATATAAGGGCCCCTTTTCCCTTTCTCTGCTGCAATATTCTGTTTGGGCAAGCCCTTGTGCAAAATAATGAAAGATTTTTCTGTTTCTTTGCAGCGTCACACCTTCCCTCAGGTAAGAATACTTTTTCTTTTGATTCCTATAGGATCATTATAGTTCTTATGGGATCAAACCAGTTGTCTCAGGATGGTGTGTGCTACTCTCTCAAGTTTGTCCCTCATGCCTCAGAATTCAGCAAAAAATGCCTGGATGAGGAAGAGGATCTGTATGGGTTGATGTATGTGCAGTGCAGGTGACAGTGAGACAGATTGGAGGGTGATGATGTCTCAGCTTCCCTCCCCACATTTGGAAACCCCAAGCTGACTGCTAGTGCAGAAAGATGGTGCACATAACCTGTGCTCTGCTGCTCTCCACAGAAGATGTAAGACTAGAAAATTACTTAGGGTAATAAGTAGGGTCAGTCTGCCTCTCCAAAACTTCAGAACTGAGAATAAACTAGCTTAATGCAAGATGTTTAGAACTGGTACACAGTACATCACACATACAACCTTTCCCTTTATTCTCACAAACTAAATACTTCAAATAAGTATTATCTGTTTAAGTGTATTTCATTAAACAAGTCAATTAAATGTGCTATATTATATGTCTTTGTTTCTGGATTTTTTTTCAGAGTTTGGGAAGCTCTGCTACAAGGATCATAGTACAGGTAGACATTTTTTTCTCAATTACACTGGAATTTTCAATGAAGATTTGCCTTAGTAAATTAAGTAATAATTCCTCTCTTAGGGAACACATAAGTTCCCTAAGGATAGCTTAGGGAATAAGCTAACTTAGATGTATAACTTAGAGATGTCCACAAACTACAGTGGTGGGTTAGGGCATTTCTGTGACTACAGCAAAGGGGATATCTTAACTGGTTGCTGAATAAAGACTATTGCAGCTGTTTTCTACACATAAAAATTTTAAAACCTCTGTATGCAGATTCCATTGTGCTCTCAAAATTGGCAAAATTTGACCGTCTCAATCAGCTCAAGAAGGAGGATGGAATTCCAGAACTAAAGCTGAATGTTACTCGGTATAAAATCAAATATAAATTGCAACCTGCACAGTTCCATTTTTATTTAAACAGTCCATTTTTTAATGGAAACACCCAACTCAGAATTACATTTTTTAAATCCTGCTGTTAGTGCCCAGGTGAACTGTTGCATTTGTAATGTTGTTTCTTGACAATCAGGCACTTGGAAAATTGATTGCAGTCTAATCTCACTACAAGCATGATTATAAAGTATTATGAATACCATTCAGACATATTTTTTGGGTTGTTTGTAATTTTAGCATCTGTCCCACTCTTAGTCAGTCCATTAGATGCCAGTCCATCAGACTACAACAACTAATTCTCACTTTCATTGAAAGATCAGTAGCAGGATACCCCAGCTGAAATTTGTCTTTCCAAAACCATTGCTTTCAAAATGTACAACATTATTTTCTTCCATGACTTGTGGTGAATGCTGGCAAAGAAAGGAATATGATTTCCTTGTTATTTTATTTCTGACTTTAAATGTACAGTGTTTTGATTACACAGGCTAACTGTTTTCAAAGTGTAAATATAAACAATACAACAATACAACAATATAAACAATATTCCTCTCATAATCTACATATTTTCTTGGAATAAAAATATTTTCTGCAGTGGTTTCTCCTCATTGTAACTGTGGATTTTTCAATTTTTGTTTAGGCAGAGCCTTTGTCAAAAATTTGTTGTGCTTATTAATGAAAAGAAATCAGTCATTATGTGAATACAAATAGATATGGGTTTAAGGCAATTTGTGAGGTACATTTGAAAGGCAGAATTATTAAAACTCACTTCAAATACCACAATATGACACAAAGATGTATTATAAAATTAATTTTCATTAAGAAAATCATATCAAGATATATAAATACTTTTAACATTTCATTTGTGTAGGAGTTTTAGATACCTTTTCTAGCACATGGAGACAGCATAGAGTAAGAAAAAGTGTAATGAACTCTTTGTAGCCTTCAAACTGTCTAGTAGGTAGAAGGACAGAGTTGCTTCTTGAACTGGCTTCATGCATAAGCAATTCCTCTTAAAAATAAATAATCTTTTTTTTTGTTCCTATGTAGAGTGGACAAAAACAGCAAACCAGCAGCAGTACTTATATTCATGTAAGTAAACTTAAAAAGTGTTATAAACATTCCTATAGACTTCACTAAAACAGGGGCAGCACAACTTACGAATAAATTATTTTCTGTGTTTAAACATGGATTTCACAGGTGCAGGTATTTCTATTTCCCAGGCTTTTGTTCATGAAAATGCCATCTGATATTGGTATTCAAATTATTTTGGTTTTGATGCTCACAAATGCATTTCTATGTGTGATGGGTTGGCATGAAATGAGCGTATTCCACTAAGAGCATAAGGGTCAAGGCCCTGAGAGGAAGCGATTCCAGGCTCATTACCACCAGCCCCATACTGATAGATTCAGAGCCCATGCATATTAGACCTCAAATTCGAAAAGTTGTAAAGGGTAGTTGCTGAGCCATATCAAAAATGATGAAAAATCATAATCATGGAACTATGTGCAATGCCTTCCAGCATTGCTTAAAGCCATGAAGAAAAAGCTACTTGTGTGGAAAAAAAAAGTGAGGGAATTCTAGAAAATACTCACACAATGGCATCATAAATTATTGCAAACTAAAACTTGAGAATATTCATCGTATGAACTCAAGAATAAAGGCTCTTTAGGTCTTACTCCTCTTGGGGGCTGGGGGTAGGAGGGATGCAAAAGTCCATCAATATTCTCTGTAGCACTACCTGCAACTAGAAAACTGTTTCAAAAGGGTAGCTATGGGATTTAGGGATCAGGGCCACAGGAAGGCTACTAGTCAACATCAAGAGTATTCAATACGCACAAGGTTGGCAGTCATGGCTTCTGATGAGAATAGGACAATCTATTTCAGGGCTGTTAGCATACTGCTCTGTGTCCTTTGTGCTTTTTTGAGAAATCCCCACAGAGCTTCCTTCCTAGAAACATCATGCTCTTTAAAAAAGGCTCCTTGTCCAAGTGGTAATTATCTCCTCTTTGTTTAAAGGGCTCCCAAGGCAGCCAGTCCTATGGCCAGGTGAGACTTTGTTGCTGAAATGTGTTGAGCTTTTCTGTAGGAGCCGCTCTTGTTTTTTTTACCTTACTAATGTTTTTGAGTGGTCCATGTGTTTAGTTTGTACCACTGAAATACCATGAATCAAAAAATAACATAATACAGAGGAGCTTTAAGAGGAAGTGGATATTTCTGTTACTGCTGTAGTAAAACAAAATAACTTTGTTAATAAATGACTTCTTACCTTCCTTACAGGGCTACAGACCCCAAGGTGGCAGTTCCTATGGCCTGGTAAGCATCAGTCAGAATAGAGCATGTCAGAATTGGCACTATAAAGGCACTTAGCAAACCCTCAGAATTTAAACTTTAAAGGACATTTACTCTGAAAGTGTCAATCCTCACTCAACATCTATGCAAGTGCTACTCATTGATCTGGAATCCCAGTGTGTGAAATCATCACTCAGCATCCTCAGGAGGGCCAGGAGATGCTTGGCTCTGCACTCTGCCCTGCATGGCTTTAGGATGTAGTTGCTTGCTGTTGCTAATGCAGGCTGGACCCCTTACTGAAAGGGAAGTAACCAAATGGTTTCCTTGTCTTAGGGTGGACCAAGTTTCTCAGGTGGCAGCAGCTCCTATGGCCAGGTAAGCAAACTGGCTGCTCTGTAGAAAGTTCTTCACTGATCTCTCTGAGACTGGCATGACTGGAAGACTTTTGAGAGTAGTGTTTCCCTTGGCAGTCTGTGGGCCAATTTGGGCCACAGCTTCTGCAGAGAATAAGAAAATGTGCTGCACAGATGCACAGCTGTTAGCACACTGCTCTGTGTCCTCTGGCACAGGAAGAACCTTTTAGGGAATCCCACATGCAGCTGTTATTGCCATAGATATCATGCTGTAGAAAGAAGCCTCTGCCAAGGTGGTAATTATCTTCTCTTTATTTAAAGGGCTCCCAAGGCAGCCAGTCCTATGGCCAGGTGAGACTTTGTTGCTGAAATGTGTTGAGCTTTTCTGTAGGAGCCTGTCCTGCAGCCATGGGCTTTGGGACATGGGTGGTTTTTTCCTTCAGGGTGTTTCTGAGTGGTTCTTGACTTTGGTTTGTGCCACTGAAATACCATGAGGGGAAAAGTAACATAGGTGAGAGGAACCTTTAATGGAAATGGGCTTTTCCCTCTGGTATTCTGTGATTCTGCTTCTTCTGTGCTGGGACTACACTTACACAGCTCTTTTTACAACTGACTCTGTGCCTTTCTTACAGGGTTCTCAGCCTCAAGGTGGCAGCTCCTATGGGCAGGTAAATGTTAGTTGGAATAGAACATTTGAGAAAGTGAAGTGCCATTGCCCTGAAAAGTTAACAAATTTTAAAATATTCTTTCTTCAATTCACATTAAATTCTTAACCAATGTATTTCTGAATCCATTTCAATGGGTTTTTTTGAACATGACCATTGTGTTTTTCATAGATATATGCATGAATCCTAGATTTCTGCTGCTATCTTATCTTTTCCACAGGTGTGGAACTTTATAAATTTATCGTAGAAATAGTCTATTTGATGCTGTTCTCATTGCAATTGATGGTATAATACAAACTTATTGTCAGTTCTTTGCTGTCTGCTTTGCTGTCAGTAGAGAAGTAGCGTTGAGAAATTAAAGAACCTTGAGTCAGATTTTCAGCTGAATGAAGAATTTATTTTGGAGCCTGCAACTAATGAATGTTGACCTCCCTTCACAGTTTTTATGTACAATAAAGCAGCCGTAAGATAGCTATGGGTTTTGTCAGGATCTCTATGTCAGATAGCAAAAATAAACAGCATACTTCAAATACTTTTTGGTAATTCCTGTCTTCATAAACCTGCCAGGCAGCTGTGGAGCAGGTCTGCAGGTACATGAAACAACTGCACTTTTTCAAGATTATATTAAAGGCAGATTACAACAGCAAATTATAACCACAGTAATTTTATATTAATGAGAATTTTTTTAAAAAATACAGTCATCCCTGGTTAATTCATTTGACCTGCTACTTTGAATTGCATTGTTTTGTTTCCATTTTATGAAGCTATATTTTTTCTAAGATTGTCTTAATTTTTTAAAATTACTTTTCACCTTAATTTTCTCTCAGATGAAGGGAATTATGCAATTGGGGCCAATGGAAAATACAAATACATTAAACTAATATTCACTTATTATTCAGCATTAGCCATCCAAGCCCAGTGTCTGAAAAAAAGAAGGAAAAGTAAACATAATAAGAAAATGTTTTGTCCCTTCCTGAAAAACTCTCGTAAGATCAGAGTACTATCTGAGACAGATGTAAAATTACCCTATGATTGTCATTCAATAAACAGTGTGATCACTTATTTCTCCAGAATAAGAAATATCAAAATAAGTCTAGTTAATCAGTAGAGTCTGTACATTCTCTTATTCTGTGTTCTTACCCTAAAAGTAGACATTAGAGAGGCAACAGCTTCACAAATATAGTAACTGTGAATCAATCATTCATTTCACACAGGGGTACCAGCCTCAAGGTAGCAGTTCCTATGGCCAGGTAAGCATCAGTCAGTCACCAGTCAGAATACAGCACTTCAGAATTGGCACTATAAAGGCACTTAGCAAACCCTCAGAATTTGAACTTTAAAGGACATTTACTCTGAAAGTGTCAATCCTCACTCAACATCTATGCAAGTGCTACTCATTGATCTGGAATCCCAGTGTGTGAAATCATCACTCAGCATCCTCAGGAGGGCCAGGAGATGCTTGGCTCTGCACTCTGCCCTGCATGGCTTTAGGATGTAGTTGCTTGCTGTTGCTAATGCAGGCTGGACCCCTTACTGAAAGGGAAGTAACCAAATGGTTTCCTTGTCTTAGGGTGGACCAAGTTTCTCAGGTGGCAGCAGCTCCTATGGCCAGGTAAGCAAACTGGCTGCTCTGTAGAAAGTTCTTCACTGATCTCTCTGAGACTGGCATGACTGGAAGACTTTTGAGAGTAGTGTTTCCCTTGGCAGTCTGTGGGCCAATTTGGGCCACAGCTTCTGCAGAGAATAAGAAAATGTGCTGCACAGGTGCACAGCTGTTAGCACACTGCTCTGTGTCCTCTGGCACAGGAAGAACCTTTTAGGGAATCCCACATGCAGCTGTTATTGCCATAGATATCATGCTGTAGAAAGAAGCCTCTTTGCCAAGGTGGTAATTATCTTCTCTTTATTTAAAGGGCTCCCAAGGCAGCCAGTCCTATGGCCAGGTGAGACTTTGTTGCTGAAATGTGTTGAGCTTTTCTGTAGGAGCCTGTCCTGCAGCCATGGGCTTTGGGACATGGGTGGTTTTTTCCTTCAGGGTGTTTCTGAGTGGTTCTTGACTTTGGTTTGTGCCACTGAAATACCATGAGGGGAAAAGTAACATAGGTGAGAGGAACCTTTAATGGAAATGGGCTTTTCCCTCTGGTATTCTGTGATTCTGCTTCTTCTGTGCTGGGACTACACTTACACAGCTCTTTTTACAACTGACTCTGTGCCTTTCTTACAGGGTTCTCAGCCTCAAGGTGGCAGCTCCTATGGGCAGGTAAGCATCACTCAGTCATTAGTCATTATTCAGCATCTATGTGATGCTCCCATATATGTATTGAGAATCCAGTGGTTTCTAACTTGAAACAATGTAGTAAGTATCTCTATAGAATTAAGTCCTGTGAACTGTTTTTCATATGGCTTTGGCAACAATTGGCTCACTGAAGCTGCACTTTTCCCTGTAGAAAGGAGTGCGTTCAGCTCTCAGCTTTCTGATGCACTTTGTTATTAAACATTCTTAGTATTTTACCAAATAATTTAGAGTTGGATATAGCTGGTCTTCTACCTTTGAAGCAGCCTGGCAGCTAAAGCCCTTGAAAATTTCCATCTGTGTTTGAAATGAGAAGAGAGAATGAGAATATTTGGATCATGAGCTGCTCTTTTTCTTTTCCCCAGCAGGGTGGATCTGCAGCTTATTTTGGCAGCAGTGGTTGTGGACAAGTAAGACTTTTTCTCCAAACTATTTGAAAACTAGACCCAGCTTTCTTTGCAATACTAACATGTTTTTAATATTTTTTATAATTTTTGTAGTTTGAAATCTATTGTTTTCATTGTTGCATGAACTCGTCTATCACAGAAGTCAAGAAAGGCTGATATTGATGGGCAATGTAACCAATATGAAGTGGCTGCTTCCATTCAGAGTTACACAGGGAAAACAAACAAGTGATTAATCTGTCTACTCATTGAATATATAAAGTCTTTGCTTGGGAATTTTTGGATGTTGCTCCATTTATTTTCTAGAAAAAAGAACAGGAATAGAGAGTGGCTGAAATGGAGCAATAATTACATTAGTAGTTTTCATCCTGGTTCCATTTTAACTTGTCTATGTCTACAGTGGTGTAAAAACAATATATTCAGTGATGAGATCCCAGGGGAAAGGATCATGGATGAGGCCAATAGTAAATATACATTTAAATAAATATATTGAGCAAAGCAACCAGAATGAGAGATAATCAGAGATACAGACATTTTAAGCAGTATTTAGCAGAAATACTAGGATTAATGTAAGTTAGGCATGAATGGAAATGCCTCTGAAAGCATCATAAGGAGCAGTACAGCAAGGACACTGTTACCAGCAATGGAAGTGATAAACACTGCAGAATATGTTATTTCCACTAAGCTGTGTCACAGGTTGACTTATCAAGAAAAGACCTGTACTGTAATAATGGGAGGGTGACAACCAGGGTAGAACCTTTTCTGTGTACTGTTCCTCATACTCTTATCACAAAATATACTCAAAACAGTCAAAGGATGGCTCTGAGCAGAAACCTTGCCTAAAATCCATGGTGGTGAATCTAGCAAGAGATTGATGGCCACATTTAGATAGATGGTCACCCAACAGTAACAGTTACTTCCAAAAAATCCCCACCCAGTTCTTCTTTACCAATCAAGAGGAGATCAAAGGATCATCCCAATCAAGGAATAATACAGAGAGACATCAATTACCACCCTACTGCTTCTACTGCTTTCCATGTAGCTCAAAAGTTTTCCTTTGATCATCTGTTTGAAAGTGTCTTGATGTTTGTATAGGGGTATGAGAGTGATAGAAGATAAAGCCACACACTTATAAGGTTAAGTAAAACTAAACTCACCCTCTGTAAAGTTATATGTTGAATTTTGTTACACTAATTCTCACATAGGAAATTTTAAGGAAATTAATTACTTTGCAAGAAAAATGGCATTTACTTTTTTGTCTGGTTGGTTTTTGACAGGGTTCCTCCTATGATAGCAACCCCTGCCACCAGGTAAATGGACTTTTATTTTAAGATGCATCCGAAATTAGTTTTGCCACTAACTCAAATAGTCCCAAATTCAGATTCATATTGCACAAATCCATGTAATCTTACAAATTTTGAGATTAGAACTCACTGTCTTCCTATACACAGGAGTATCACAGGGACTTTGGAGCCTTTTTTGCCCCTTTTTCCTAGCATTATATTTTGAAATGTCTAATTAAATAGGACATTAAGGCCAGATTCTGGGAAGAAGAAGTCTGCTTCAGAGTTACTTAACTGGCATGACTTAAATCAGGGCTGGAGCTCACCAGCCTCTCTTTTCCTATCAAAAGCCAGAAAATAATTTAGGACTTCACCTGAAGTCCCTGAAAAAAAGATTGTGCAGTGAACTTGTGTATCTACATGTGTATATGTTGCAAGTTCACGTGTTGGAGCTCTACAAACCACCAGCCTAAAAGATGTCACATATTTTTAACGAAGTCATACTTGTGATGCTAAAAATTAGGCAGAAAATGGCAACAGATTATTTCCTTTTTATTCACAATATTTCTTTTGATTCTTGCTGAGTTGTCACAAGAAACAGAAAAATTGTATAGATTGCTTCAACAAATACTGTGGTTTAGCAATATATATATAAATATATACTATTTTTATAAATATGCAAACAACATAGATGTTGATACAATGTATTATTATTATGTGGTACAGTATATACAATGCATTGTGTGTAATAAATTATTATAACTTGATAGAATTATATATTTAATAGGTATATATTTTATAATAGCTTTTTTTTTAAGAGGACCTATTTCTTTTTAAGACTTAAGAAAATGGTTAAATTTTGTTCTGAAATCTTCTAGAATATTGAAAGATGATACTTTTAATTTCATTTTTCTCTGACTGTTCTGAATGAAGCCTCAGTCTCATTTTAGTGAATAGCAAATATCCCAGTCACTTAAATAATTCAGTATTTCACTGTTCTTATTATGCACTTTTGACACTAATACTTCTACAAATGTGTCTCCTGATTTCACTGGAAGGAGTTACATTCCTCTTCTAAAGAGGGCACATTGAAATATACTGAGTGTTTTATTGAAAACCTTTTCCTCAAGGCCACTGTATCTCACAGCTCACAGCTTCCTGTATAATAATGCTACTGAGAGAATTTGTATAAATTAATTCCATTTGTATAAATTAGGTTTTCTGTAAGAGAAAAGAAAAAAGATATATTCTGTAGAAAGTGTTCAGAATGGAGCTCATCTGTGCACTAGACATTACTTAAAGTTACATGTTTGAGGTTCCTTGATTTATGTCTCATCTAGTATTTACCATTGCATTACTGGCAATTTATGCTTGTTACATTAGAAATTACATCCATATTGCATATCTCCTCTGCTTCTTACTCTTCCTAAGGAAGTATCATAGCTTTCATCAAAAATATTCCATGGTCAAACAGTGAGTGTCTAAAGCCATTTTGTCTGCTTTACAGGGTGGATCACAGGGTGGATCACAGGGTGGTCAGGTAGGTAGATCTTTATTTTCCATTGGTAAAAACATTTAAAGCAATTCTAATCCACAGTACAGTTTTCTTACACATGGGGATATAGACTCTTGCAGAGTCTCTCCATGTCCAGTCTGTAACTCATTCTCTGCAAACATACTTCTTATCAGCCCTGAAATTCCACTTACATAAAATTGGAAGTTACATAGAATTTCCATAGAACTCAGCAACATAGGACAGCTGTATTCAGCTCTCCAGCATTATGACTGCTGCTGTTTTGTTTTCACAGGGTGATTCGTACTATGGTGGTAGCCAAGTAAGTATTGCCTCCCACCAAGGTGTTATGACGGTTTTAACTTCTATGATGACTGATCAGTATCTGATGGGCAATATGGTGATGGAAATGATGTTAATTCTAATTATTTTGTTGTTGTTTTTTTTTAGCAGAGTGGATCATCATCCTCCCAAAATTATGGTGACAACCAGGTAGGCAGACCTTGATTTTCTCCTGGTAAGAATTTTTATAATGTTTGACAATTTATCCAAATATCTTGAAAATTGTATTTGTTCAAAGGAATTCTAGGCAATTGTTTATTCCAGCTTTACAGCCTCTGAACCAAATCACAGTTTCTTCTGAAGTAGAGTTTATATTTGTTTGTTTTATAGGATGGATCCTACTCACAAAACTATGGTGGTGGCCAAGTAAGTAATACTGTATTTCACTACTTATACATCACTTCATATAAACTTTAGCCTCTGCTCAAAATCAGGTTTTCTGTATTGTAGCTTTCTCCAATTTTGATTGAGTTTTTTGTTTGTTTTAAAGGGTGGATCATCCTCAGACACCTATTATGATAATCAAGTAAGTAGTTTTTTCTCCTAGTTACATAATATTATAGTCCCTACATCAACTAAAAGATCTAATAAAACATAATTGTTTCAGTGATTTCTGTGATTTGGATTTGTTTTATTGGGTTTTTTTCTTTACTGAGGATTGGAATATTTTCTGTCAGCCACTATTGCAGCTATGGGTTTGGCTCCTTTTCTTTGTATACAGATCCTAATTTAATTTAACTCAGCTTCTTCCTTGCATGAGCATCTCTTTTGTTGTGTAGAATAAACATGAAAGGGTATTTGTAGCAATTCATTTTTGTAAGGAAATAACTGGTATCTGATGTTCTTCTAGGAGTCACAAGATTCCTCATATGATAGTAATCCCAACGCCTGTGATGATGTGAGTATGCTTTCGCTAACATATTTTCATCACAATATTTTTCATGTAGATTAGAAAATATTGCTCTGCTAGATGCAGTCTTTGGAGCAGAATGATCCAGAAAGAATGCTGAGTTTCCACACTAACAGCTGTTTCAGCAACTGCCCCTTCTCTTGCTGAAAATTGTCACTATATGTTTACAGATACAGTTAATGCTTTTAAATGCATTTAACTGGATGAAATGAAATATGAAAAAAATAATTTAATGGCTTTGCAGAAACAGATATTTTTCTCAAAATCTAAGGATACATTTTACATTAATTTAAAAAAAAAACCTGCAAGAAAATCTTTAAATACATACAATGAATGCAAGAAGAAGGGACAGATATTCCACTGCTTTTCATGTTACATTTGTACCGTACTAAGGTTGTTATTACAGTGTTTTTCCGACTGCAATGGTAGAATTTCAAACTAATTTAGACAAAGCTGTGGAGAATGGGAGCAAAAGTTATTTTTGTTATGTCTGTATGCAATATCAGAAACAATTTATTTTCTTTAGGCTTGCTTTATTTAAATAATTCTTTAAAAAATGAAATAATATATTCTTTTCCAGAATGACACTACCTACAGTGCCAATAGTCAGGTAAGTACTTTGTTTGTTCTATAGTGTTCAAATCCTAATGATTAATGACAATGTTAGTAACTAAACACTTCTATATTAGACCTGTGCACCTTTATTATATGATTGCTTTATACTACCCTTCAAAAAGTTAATTATTTCTCTGTACTCAAGGCTGCTGCACAATTATTTCAAATGACACAATACTTCTAAGAATATATACTAATATATTTTCTTCATAATATGTCCACTTTGGCTGGATAATTTGGGCATTAATCACCTGTGTACATGAGGCATGTAGCCATGTCAAGCTTTTCTCACTTACTCAGATTTAATGTCACTTACATGCTGCTGTTGTAAAGTAACATTTTTGCCTGGTATTTCCCAGTATTACTCTCTTTGTCAAGACTTTCCCTCTGTCCTACAAGCAGAAACAGTGATTACCATGAATAGATTGTGACCAAGCAAATGCAGTGTTGTGTAAATAAGTTATGTGTAAATAAATTACATTTTCTCTACTCGTTTCTGTTCCCAGAAAAGCTGTTTCCATTCATCACAGCCTCTTTTTATTTTACTGCCATCTAGAGTAACCTTCTGTCATCAGCTACTCGTCTCTTTAGTTCTCAGCCATTCACTATTCTGCTTCATTGTTTTCCCTGGTTTTCCTCTTGAATTCATTGCATTAGGTTCAATTAAAAATGTTCTGAAAAAAATTCCTTCATCAGCAAGCCCTGTTTAGCAGCCTCCTCACTTCCTCCTTAGTACAAGAAATATGTTAGTATTCCCTTGGTTATCTCTATCCAGTCTGTATGGCTGGACTGCTTTGTAAAATAGTTGGCATCTAAAGCCTTTCACAAAGAAGGATGGGGAATGCTAAAAAGTAAAAAAAAAGAGAGAGAGAAAGGATCCTTATACAAATTGTGTACTAAACTAGAGTGGTTCAGCTGAGGGATGAGGGAGACTCCCCCAAGCAGGAACTTCTGTTGAAAGAGATAAACTGAAAACAGACAAAGAATATGCTTTTAAAGAATCTTACTGCTAATAAAACAAAATCTCTGGACATCTTCCTTTTCCAAATATCACCCTAACAAGTAGTAGATTTTAGTTAAGTATTTAGTGTAGACATCTACAGCTATAAAGTACTAACAGTCTTGTGGCTCCTTTGCAGCGTTCTGGTTGTGCAAAGAAGAAAGTTGTTGTTGCCCGAGTAAGTAACACTTTTCTTCTTTTACTTTTTGCCTGTTTGTAGGATTTTAGACCTAACTATACCTAACGTGTCTTAAATATACCTAATTTTTCCCTAATCATGTTTATAGTAGTGAATATCTTCCTGCATGAGGGAAAAGGAAAATAAAATTACTTGGGTATTTGTTCTTTGGATGAATCTCTTTAAAGAAAGTATATATATATGAGAAAAAAAAAGAAAAAGACATGAAAATCATGCTTTGAAGTATAGCCTAGCTCTAATTCCTGTTCTTCATTAAGCACATACAGATTTGGTCCAAGCTAAAGTTAAAATAAATGAGTATCATACAAACAAAGGACAGCTAACATTTTAGCTGAAGAAAGATAGAATAATAAGTAAGGAACAATAAAATTTCCTATTTTATTATGCTCATAATAGGAGATACAGATATCTGTACTGTATAGTTGCAAGCCAGACTCAGTAGTAGCCTTATAAAAATTGTAAGCAAATAGTCTTTTATTTTATAATAATGCATTCCTACTCAATGCACACAATAACAGGTCTAGTGCTCTTATAAATAAATAATATGGAAAGAAAAAAAGACCTATCGGTGATCACAGAATTTTCATCTCCTCATTGTAAATGTTATTATTCTTTTGCAGGACACATCACATGTTCTAAGCAGAAGAGCCTATGATGTACAGGTAAACTATTCCTGTCCCTTTTTTTGAACAACTGCTGGTAGTAGTAAGCTTCTAGCTCCTTGTGTATTACCTACAAAAAAAGAGAAAGATCTAATGTCCACAAAAAACAACTAATTCTCTTAGGGTTAGGTCTTTCTTCCCAAATAGAACTATGTATTTTATTTTATTACCCTTACAGATATGAGTCTTTTTTTTCTTCACAGAATGCCTCTTCTCCTTCAAACGGCAGCCACTCTGACATGCAGGTAATAATGTACTGTCAACTGCATAATATCAAGGGGACTTCTGATAAACTATAGATCCTTTTGAAAGTTAGGTTCCAGTAATTTTTTTTGTGCTGAAGGATGCTATTTTGATTTGACAGCATTTCCCTATAATGTTGTAATTTTGCACAGTTGTAAATAATGATATTAGGCTCAGAAAATACAGTTTCTTCTGTTCCTTCACCCCACTAACCAGGTAAGAATTGCAGGTGTTTCTTTACATAACATTTTGTAAAATTAGTCTGAAAAGCTACAAACTACTTATTTTCAGATTCTTATTTTAGAAACATCCTTGCATTCTTCATTGCAATGGTCATACATATAATTGTTTTGCTTTGCATTTGGTAAGGTACATTTTAGGGATTGCATACTTCTGTTACAAAATTAGGTCCAACTTTCATGTTCTGTAGGATATACAGAATATATGCTGTAGCAGTGCTTATATTAGAAAATTATGTGAAATTTAACTGATCCAGAGTGGCACCTTGTTCTGTTTTTCTTAATATCTTGGATTGCTACCCGTCCTAGGGGTTTGAAATCCTGCTACACCAGCATTATGTAGATTTAACAGTAGCATAGTCCTCTGTCTCAGAGAGTTTGGAGTTTAAATCAGCATTGCAGACAATCTCTGAGCTCTGGAAGGTAAGAGTTTTCTTAATTAGTTTCCCTTATGCCCATTTTCTGTGAATTTTATTAAGTTGCTTAATTAGGTTTCATCCTAATTTATATTTTTACAAAAATCCAACAGGTTATGTTAATTGGTGCAGGAAGTAATAGAGTTTGTAATAGTGTTTCTCACTACCTAGTTTTGTACTTTACATTCTAATAGAATGCTTTCATAAAATATAATTGTTTTTTTCACAGGGCGGATCATTTATTGCAACCAGTGGATCAAGTAATCAGGTCAGGATTTTCCTTATTTTTAACTGGTCTTCTTCAGATAGATTCCTATTAATTAAACTAATTAAATTCAGAAATCAGAGTTTAAGTAGTTTTACATGGAAGATTGGTGATGATATGCATTAATTTGTAAATGAAGTGGCCCTATTCATATTAAATTTATCAGAAATGGCTCTCTGAAATAACATTTTAGCACTATTTCAACATAACATGTGTTTTACTAGTGATAGCATAATGGGATTCTCCTGACTGCCTTATACTTCTTTCTTGCTGAGGCATCTGTCATTGGGACATCCCACTGGGAGATGCATTATCAGCCTGACTTCCAAAGCAAATGTTAACAGTACACATCTGTGCTGTCCCCTCATTTGTTCTAGGTACAGAAGTCATACCTTCTTTATAGTCTCACAGACTTTCTTCCCCTAAACAGTTTTGCAACTGAAATAAGATTTTATTTTAAATTTTCACAAAGCAATAATTGGGGGTTTTTTTGGTTTTTTTTTTAATTTGTAGGGTGGTTGCATTTGTCCTGATGGAAGCAGTGGTCATAGACCGGTAACTATATTTCTGAGTTTATACTTCCTTCTACATAATGGAGTGCTTTGAATCAATCACCTGTAAATATGGCCAGTTGGTTAACACTAAATATTAATGGTCATTTCCTTAATATGAGTACAACCATATACAATTAAATGAAAGAATAAGTTCCACTTAACTTCATAATTACCATTTGACCACTAATTTTCTGTAACTGTTCTCGGTGATCCACATGCTCTGTCACTTAACTATTATGTGCCAATTATTCATTGTGTTCAAAAACCAGTCAATATACTTTGCAGTAACCACAGTTCTTAGTTACATCCAGCTTAGTTTCCTTGTATTTCTCACTGGTGCAATAAAATGCTATGAATAAAAATATCAAAATTTGATACGTATTTCAAGATATAATCTCTTAAATTAACATTTAAACTGATCCTTCCTATAAAGAGAATAATTGAAATTTCAATGTCAGCTGCACTGGATAAACTTTCCTCTTAAGCAATGCCTCAAGTCCAGGAAAAAGGCCAAGGAATGTGTTGATGTGGACATTATAGACTAGCTCTACCAGGCTCCTGGCTTTTAAAGTCACCTTGGATTTTAAAGTAACTTGTCTTCTATCAGGATATGTATTCCTGAATCTTTTATTGAAGCTGTATTTACATAAACTCATTTGAATGGTATAGAGTTTTCTATTTCAACAAGAAGCATTTTGTTAATTATTCTTTCTGTAAAAAACTCCCACACTATTTAAACAAACTAATTGCATAAAGAAATTACTGCTTTCTGAACTTACTAACTTAAAATACAGCAACAGCAATTTTGGTCAGATGCAATACCACCTCTTTCATCTAATTGAGGCTAAGCAGTAATCATGGTTTACATGCTTTAAAATATAAACTAGTCCATTAAAATAAATAATAATGAAACTTCATTGAGGAAAAAATCTTTTTATTTGTTGCTTGATTGTACAAAAATCCATTTATAAGGAAGGTGGAGACCTTTATGCAAGTTTTTTTCATTCTAATAAACATTTTTCTTTGCATGCTTTAATCATTGCAAAAAAAAAGTTTTTAACAGAAATCCAGCACAGCTTGGTTGAGGAGAGTGTAATTAGTTGCTATCAACTAAAGGAAATTTTCAACCTGAAGAAAATAAGACATCAAAATAGGACAGATTAGAAAACCAGTTCTCAATGCAGTTGTGTCAACTTTGATGCATAAGAGACTTATTTTCCAATTTGCAATCGTATCAGCTGATCAAATTAATTTATGATAAATTATGTAGCAGTGGATTTGATCTTTGCTTTCATGGTCTTATCTTCATTTTCTGTCCAGGGCCCTCTACACATGGCAGCTACAGTTCTCACAGTAGCATGTAAACAGATTGGCCAGGACTGGTTACATTCTAATAATAGTTAAAAAGCAAGCTCTGGGTAGATGTATATGTACACATAAACTACCACTCCTAAATCTTACAGAAAAGAGAGAGTGATGTACTTCCTAGGGCAGTGCTTACAGCACCAAGCCTGACAGAGTTCAAGAAGCATCTGGCACATGGTGTGACTCTTGGGGCTGGTCCTGTGCAGGACCAGCAGTTTAACCTCAAAATCCTCTTGGGTCCCTTCCAACTCAGTTTATTCTGATTCCTTGAGAAATTCTTGCAAAAATCCTTCTTCTAGATTTAAAAGCTGTGAGTTACAAAACAGTCTCTTTAAACCTGGAGAATATTATAAATTAAGAGTCAGAGCTACACATATTTAAACCATCTTGTTTCAAAGGAAAAATGTATGTGGATCCCCAAATTCCTCACTCTGCAATTATTCTGCTTTTTCTCCAAGCTTTATTTAAAAACAAGATCTTAGTCTACAAATAGTCTCAGAGGAAGCAGTCTAACCATAGAATAATGCTTCCCCTGTTTTTATAGAAGGGGAAAAGGGTAGTTATAGTGAATGTCATAGGACTTTCACTATATGTTATAGGAACTGGTAAATAGTCTTCCCCTTTAAGTGATGAGCTGAAAAACATGGTCTCCTAAATACTCTTTACACTTTGAAAGTCCAGTATTCTGGCAGCTTTTAAAAAGGCCGTCAAGGTAATGATCGTCTATAAAAACGCGGAGTCTGCAAGGTATGACATAGGATCCTGAGATTAGAAAAGGAAAAATAAATGTTAGTAGTACTTTCAAATGTTTTAACCTGAACAGGAAATTACAGAACCTGCTACAGATTTCCTTATCTGTAAAAAAAGTACAAACCAGCATTCTGTTTTAGTCGTTGCTGTAAAGTTTCATTTGAAAGAATAGAAATTCACAGTAGAGTCACTTATGGAAATGTCTATTTGCAAGCAAATAGCTAGTCTCTGTTTTCATTTCAGGGAGCCCCAGGTTCTTCATACAACACATATTCTGGTAACCAGGTAAACATTCAGATAAAATGCCCTATTCAGAAACTCCACCTAAAACCTTCCCTGAAGGAATAGCCAGATATAAACCAGTAACCCATTCTGTCTTCTGCACAGGGAGGGCCTTACTACTACCCTGGAGGATCCTATGGACAGGTAGTAGCTCTTCCTCCCTCACCAGGATAATACAGACTCCCATCCTCCTGGTTCCTTCACTCCCAGTATTGTGGGTGCTATGACATATTAAATTTCAGACCTGACTGTTATCCCTTAGAGCAGAAAAATTAAATCAACCCTGATGTATCCTGGTGGTGTGAAGCTTGACAGAACAGTATAGAATGGTCTCCACAATTTCTTTGCAGAATTCAAATTTCAACAAGTTTTACTGCCTGAAGATTTCTTCCACTTCAAAAACAATGGTCTTGAGTTTTACTTAGGCACATAAAACTTAGCTTAAAATTGGGAGAAAGGGTAAAGTGAGAACCAGATGCACAGGTATTTAAACTGTCATCTGCAAGAAAATAACTGGTCTATGTTTTCCTTTCAGGGTGGCCCAAGTTCTTCTTATGGTTCTTACTCTGGTAACCAGGTAAATATTCTGGTCACTGTGCCTGCTCAGGAGCAGCCTAAAAGTATTCTTTGAGAAAACATTTACTACAAAGCAGTAAATTTCTGTTTTCTCTGCAGGGAGAGCCTTCCTACTATTCTGGTGGATCTTACGGAGAGGTAAGTGCTCTTTCTTCATTGTAGAGATAACAGACTTTTATCTTCATTCCTGTATTTTCAATATAGTGGCTGCTGTGAAATATAACACCCAAGAGTTGACTCTATCACAACACCTAATAATTCTATCAGCTGTCTGTACGTTACAACAAGCAATCTATCAGAGAAAAAGACTAAATTGTGCTTCCAGCTTCCATGGAATGATCTTTCATCTAACTAAAAAATTAGTGATAAGAAGCTCCTTCTTGTTTAAGAGTACTGCCCTGGATTGAGATTTAGATCCATTGGTATTTACACCATCCTGTTTGCAAGCAAATAGCTAGTCTGTGTTTTCATTTCAGGGAGCCCCAGGTTCTTCATACAACACATATTCTGGTAACCAGGTAAACATTCAGATAAAATGCCCTATTCAGAAACTCCACCTAAAACCTTCCCTGAAGAAGTAGCCAGATATAAACCAGTAACCCATTCTGTCTTCTGCACAGGGAGGGCCTTACTACTACCCTGGAGGATCCTATGGACAGGTAGTAGCTCTTCCTCCCTCACCAGAATAATACAGACTCCCATCCTCCTGGTTCCTTCACTCCCAGTATTGTGGGTGCTATGACATATTAAATTTCAGACCTGACTGTTATCCCTTAGAGCAGAAAAATTAAATCAACCCTGATGTATCCTGGTGGTGTGAAGCTTGACAGAACAGTATAGAATGGTCTCCACAATTTCTTTGCAGAATTCAAATTTCAACAAGTTTTACTGCCTGAAGATTTCTTCCACTTCAAAAACAATGGTCTTGAGTTTTACTTAGGCACATAAAACTTAGCTTAAAATTGGGAGAAAGGGTAAAGTGAGAACCAGATGCACAGGTATTTAAACTGTCATCTGCAAGAAAATAACTGGTCTGTGTTTTCCTTTCAGGGTGGCCCAAGTTCTTCCCACGGTTCTTACTCTGGTAACCAGGTAAATATTCTGGTCACTGTGCCTGCTCAGGAGCAGCCTAAAAGTGTTCTTTGAGAAAACATTTACTACAAAGCAGTAAATTTCTGTTTTCTCTGCAGGGAGGGCCTTCCTACTATGGACCTGGTGGATCTTACGGACAGGTAGGTGCTCTTTCTTCTTTGTAGAGATAACAGACTTATTTTCCACCTGTTCTGTCCTCAAAAGATGGAAAACACTTTCTTGGGAGAATCAAATTAATCAGCTTTTTAAAATTTTCTTTGCAGGGAGGGTCTTCTTCTTATGATAGCAGCAGTGAATCCTATGGTCAGGTAAGTACTCTTTTTTTCCACTTTGTGTAAACGTTGCTGAGGGCCAATACCCTGGGTGAAGTAAATATACAGCTATATCTGTACTTCAGCTCTCACTAGACTAATGAAAGTGGTCTTTTATTTGAGGAATGAGTGAATTGTATGTACTTTTACCTAGGTAGCCTGAACGTTTATAGGGCAGTAAAAGGTGCGGTGTCTCCAACCTTTATGGGTTATTCTTCTCAACAATGCTAGCTTTGAGTTACCTGCAAGATGGAGGTCTCTTTAAAAGTGGAATTAGAATTTGAGTTTAAAAACATGTATCATTAGTATTGTACAGGCACATAACTCAGTTGCTTAACAGTTCTGATAACCAAGTAAATAATCAGATTTTTTTAATCTGCCAGAAGAAGATCCCTACAGTAAGGAGAGAGAAAAAAAAAAGGCAGCACCTGTTTGCAATATGAAAATTATTTATGTTTTCTGAACAGGGTGGATCTTCTGTATATAGTGGTTCTGAGGCTTACGGCCAGGTAAATGTTATTTGTCTCCTACATCAAAAGCTTAAACTTGCTGTGCTGGTTTTTATGTGTACTGGGTTCTATGCCTCAGTTATTTTTAAGTGACCATGACCAGGAAAATGCCATTTTAACTTTTTTTTCTCTTTACCTTTGTAACAACTCAAAATGTTTCCATAATGTAGAGAACACGATGCACTATGCATGCTATTTTTCACTGTGACTAGCCCTGTGACTATTCAGTGCTTTAACAACTTTATTGCTCATATGTTAGCTCATTCAAAAGGAAAATACTTTATGCATTTACTTTACATACCTTACTTATGCAGAAGCTGTTGAAAGTTTAAATAATGGAATTTTTTAATATTAAGAATGATAACTTTGCAATTTAACTTCATTGAAAAGTTTCTCCCCTATAAAAAAGCATGTTTGCAAGGAGGGCTTTTTCCCAGCCTCTTCTGCTTAAGCCTCTTTTCAGGTAAAGTTAAATATTTTTTCTTTTCTTGCACATTCCCTAGTTTAGGTAAAATCTGAGATTCTAAGCACTTAGCTAGTTTTATTCTTCTATTTTATATACCCCACAATTAAGAACACGAAAGAGAATTTTTTACATGAAAATAAATGATTTTCCATTATTTTACAGGATTCACCTGCCATGGGAGCCAGTGAAACTGAAGATAGTGTAAGCATTTCTTCTCAAAAATATCAATATCTTCATTCACTACCTTTTAAAGTATCTAGGTGCTTACATGGACCTTTACCTTATCTGATGTCACGTGTTGTGCTATACATGATAAGAACTTCACAAATTAAAATTGCAGTTACAACAGTTCCAACTTCTAACAATCAAACATTTTTTTAATTTGCTGTTAGAAGTAGCAATTACAAAGAAAGCTCTTTTTATTTCACGATTTCTATCAAAACTCAATATTTTTATATGACTACTTCTCTTTCCATCCCAAATTAGCACTACATTTTGTTTGTTTTTCCAATGCCAGACACATGATTCAAGTTCCTTCAACTACATATTGCATAGGAATGGTCTGTTTTCACGTAGTGTGGTGAAAACTGCCTGCTTTTCTTTAAAAGATGCCTTTTCTACTGGCTAAAGTATATACTCTATTAACTCTGCTAAAGCCTGTTATAAGACTTCACAATTCTTAAGTCTTTTCCAGGGTCCTGGTTAGTAGGAAATTGCTCTCTGCAAATAATTACAAATTCAGCTGTGCACTTTAGTCACAAGTATACTGTGTCAATAGCTTCAATGCAGTTTCTGAACCAAACCTTCTTATGGATATTCAAGAAAGCTAAAATATGATACTACAGAGGCTCCAAGAAGCCCTCTGAAAAAAACTAAAGTGTAACAACAGATGTGTACCACATTTTGGTCTTTGAAAAATCAAGACAGCTTTGCAAATGCTGATGTTTTCCCCTGAAACATTCTGGAGGACATAAAATAGATTGAGATGTGACCTCATTCCTTTATTTCACTATATCAGGATTCAGCTTTCAAAAGAAAGAAATGCCATTCTCCAGAAATGAGCTGAGAAAGAATTTGCAGACTGCTTATCCTACAGCCTACATCTTCCACCTTCCCACAAGCAGTACCTCCCTTTGCTTCCCCCCCTTGCTTGGAAAGAAGCAGTAATATTTGCCATGGCAATAACTAGATTCTGGTCTTTTTTAGGATTCCTCCTCAGCGTCTGGTGGCCGCCAGAGTGAACGGGTAAGCAATCCCTCCTTTATGTAGTGCCAGGTGCCAGCCCAGTGCCAAACCTAAACTACATCTCCTGTGGAAAGCCTGAGGCAGTTCCAGTGTGGGACAGAAAGCCCTCAAGCCCATCAGGAAGGAGGATATGGTTAAAGAGTTTAAGTACTGCTAGAAATCCCAGCTGATGCTGAGGTGGGCTCCTGAATCTCAAGCTCACATCACAAATGTGATAGCACAATTTACTTGCTCAGGTCCTTGCACTTTTTAAATAACTGATTGACTGCAAAGAGCTTCAATACCATGATTTTTCCAGCATTTATTCTAAATGCAACCCTTTGCTTGTTGTGCTGTATGACTTATTTTGAAGGCTTCCACTTTCCTATCATTTTTATATGGCACATAATGTATTTATTCTAATGACACAGACTGAGAAATTAGTTTGTTGGAGATTTAAGTCTTTCAACTGTTGTATCCTAAAAATATTTTCCACCAAAAGAGCAATTATCAATAATCATGAAAGGCATGTGCTCTTTTATATATAAAGACAGTAGATTTTTTTTTATTTTTCTTGAATAATCCATGACAGAAAATTAAGGCATGTGGAGAAGAAAGGAGGAGAGTTTTTCTTCCACTCTGATCTTTCCAGTTTTTGGGGTTTGGTTTTTCCATGTAATTTCATTTTAAATACATTTTTCCAGGATTTTTATTCCCCAGGAGGCAGCCAGTCAGGTGGACATGTAAGCATCTATTTTATTTATTATTTGCAGTTCTCTTTCAAAATGGCTGTACAATTTAAAAATTATCCCAATGAGTAAATGACACCAAACCATTAATTTCCTAGAAATTCTCATGACATCTGGCATCATGACTTGTGAAATCAAATTGAAAACTGTTTGAATAAAAAATTTAAAATTTGTGTGCATAGAACAGTCTTGTTCTCCATAAGCTATTTCAAACAAAAATAAATTGGGTCTTCTTTTTGCAGGGGTCATCTTCTCAAAGTGGCAGCTACTCCAGTGGACAGGTAAATACTAAATCTTTGTATTTTTGACCTGAAGTATTAATCATACAAAAGTTTGAGGCCTCATATTGTATTACAGCAATTTTTAATCTGTGAATGAAAAAGACTTGTTCATTCTTCCTTACATAGCTCTACGTAAAATTCCAAATGCAAGCAGGGTAATCAAAATACAATTACTGTATTAACTGATGTTTTAACATCAGGAAAAATGAAAGTAAGAAATATTTGGCATTAATTTATATATTTTAAATATAAAGCAAGTGATTTTTATTTTTTTCAGGACTCATACTCATCTGGAAGCAGCCAGTATGGTGGGCAGGTGGGAAATTTTTATTCTTTGCTGTTATTGTGAGAGGTTTTCCCCCAATGTACATATTTAAAGAAAATATTACCAGATTAGCAATACCTAAATTTCCAGACTACTCTGTGGTTTATTTTATCCTCATTGATCTTTCTATAAATAAAATTACGTTCTCAACTAATATCAACTTTTGAAACAGTTAAAAGTGTAAAAGACAATACTTTGTATTTAAATGCATGTGTCACAGAAAAACCTTTAAACAAGAATGTAATGTTTTCAGGGTTCATCCTCCTCAGGAGGCAGCCAGTCTGGTGGACAGGTATGAACTTCTTTCTCCACAGTCTTCAGCCAGGCTTGTGTCAGGGACTCTATTTCTCTCATCTTTCCTTTACAAGAACTGTTTTCTTTCACCAGGAAAACAGAACTGTCCTTCTTGCCCAAAGCCTCAGCAACACATAGTTTTCTTTTGCCATTTGTTATGTGGACATCCTGCAAGCTAGAGTATCCAGCAGTAATTGTTTGGCACATGCATGTCAGCTTCTGTACCTGCTTTGGTACTAAAGTTCATGCATATTGAAAGTGCAGAGTGAGACACTGAACGGAGAACTCCTGCCCACTTCTCATTAGTTTTATCTGAGTACAAATCACCTGTTTTCTGGATCATCTGTAACATGAAACTGCTGCATGTACTCCAGGTGCTCTGGCCTGTGAAGAAAAAAAAAATTGCTTTCTATGGTACTACTCAGAATTTTGTATTCATCCTCTTGCTGAGTATTACTTTAAGGTAAAAAGTATTATATTATTTTTATGGTAAAAAGTGTAGGTAAGAAAATTTGAAGATAAAAAATGAGCATTTTGTTGCCCCACCAGAGCAATAAGTGCAGGAACAGTTGCATAGGATGAAACAGACTCGGTGCTAGAAGCTGGGCAGTTAAAATGTGGCTTTATGGTTTGCGTGCCTGGGATGGTAGAAGTAATTTGAGTTGTAGCTAGGACCCATTTCAGTCCTGTGCTCTTAAACACTTTCTGCATTCTTTACAGGGTGGATGTGATTGTTCTGGGACAAATTCTGTAAGTGCTACTTGTTCATTATACATTTTCTTTTACTAAATTATTTAACTGAAAAAATATGTGAGATCATATTTATTTCCAACTTAATTATTTTAATGTACTCCAAAATTTACATTAATTGTTCCTTTTGTGAGTTAGATGGTTCTGATATGGTAGGAGTTATTTCTTATCATGCCAAGATTCAGTGTTACAGAATCATTGAATCATTTAGGTTGGAGAATGCCTCAGGTCCAACCAGTAACGCAGCACTGCCAAGGTCACCACTTAGCCATGTCTCTAGGCGCCCCTTGTACAGGTCTTTTCAATACCTCTGGGGCTGGTGACTCAGCCCCTTCCCCAGCAACCTCTCCAGTACTTGATAATCCTTTCAGTGAAGAAATTGTTTCCTAAAATCCAATGTGAGCCTCCCCTGGAGCAGCCAGAGGCCATTTCCTCTGGTTCTATTGCTTGTAGCTTGAAAGAAGGGACCAGCCCCCACGTGGCTACAACCTCCTTTCAGGGAGTCATAGAGAGCAATAAGGACACACCTGAGCCTCCTTTTGTCTAAAGGCAAACAACCCCAGCACCTTCAGCTGCTCCTCACAAAGCTTGTGCTCCAGACCCTTCCCCAGCCCCTTTCCCATTTTTGGACACAATCCCACACCTCAAGGCCCTTCTTTGAGAGGCCCAAAAGTGAGCAAGGATTCAAAGTGGCAGCTTCATCAGTGCCCAATCAGTGTAGGGGGGACAATCCCTTCCCTAGGGCTGCTTGCTGGCCACATTATTTCTAATAAAAGCCAGGAAGCTCCAAAGCTGGCAGTGAGCTGCATCTCTGAGCAGTGATGTCAGTTGCTATACAGTATTTACAAAGATGTGTATCTCTTCTCAAAAAACCCAAAAAAGATTGCATTAAATAGCGGAATTAATTGACAAAAGACCTATTATGAAACCTAAAATAATATCCAGTCTATAAAATTGCCAATTGTAAAAATTTGTATCAAAAATCAATCTTTACAAAATTTAATATATAAACAAAACAAAAAATGGAGCGACTTCTCACTTGTGTCCATATGAAATTATTTAAGGACTATGAAATAGGGTAATCCCTGTTTTCAAAGCAATTCATATGTGGACAATCAACATGTAGCATGTAAAGGACATTCCTGCACCTTGGAAATACTCTTATCTCCTAGGCAATGAATTATAGGTAGATACAATATGATACTTCATGATTTGTGGTCTTCTGGACCAAAAAAGGGCTATTTTATCTATTGGCAAGTTGATAGAGTAAGTGAAGTGTAAGTGTAACTGATTTCAGGCTGTGATATTCTTCCTTTGAAATGCCATGAAACAGACATTCTAAGGTTTTGTTTCATTTATAGTTTATGACCAAAGACAAAGGCTAATTTTTCTTTTCTTGTTTTCATTTATAGGGTGGATCCCCTACTTTAGTCAGAAGTAATTCCTCTGCAAATGTAAGAAATGTTCATCAGCTTTTAAGTTTGTCCTCTGTTTGCTTTATCAATATAATGGCTAGAGAGGATAAAAAGAGTCAGTGCCTAATAGGAGTCATACATTTGTGAAAATAACCTACTTTGGTTACAAAATTAAAAATACGCACAGGACATTCTTTTTAATTGTAACTAAAAAATGCAAACAGAACTCTCATTCAGTGCTCCCAGTTTTCCTTTCCATTTGAAATAGTTTTCACTCAAAGAGAAGTCTCTTACAATGAAAAATGTTGTTACAAACACAGGTAGATAACAGTGCAAATATTTACTTTGGGAGTCAATTCTATTGGCTTCCTTGGAATTATATAAAAAAATCCCCCAAGGATATGGATTTATGTGATTTTACTGCTCTTTTTTCCCCAGGGCACATCTTCTTCTGGAGGCAGCCACTACAACAGCCAGGTAAGCATTCATTCCAAAAAGAATGATTTACCACTGCTGAAAATGATTGTTAATTCATTCAGTCAAATTCAATTTTTATATAGGAACTGGGTAAAAAGAACAGAAGCCCAGCAAGTGAAATTCATCATTGAGTTAGATATGTCCTAAAAATTATAACAATGGATTTTTTAGCCAAGAGTGCCCTGACTTTGTGAAACTTGCAAAATGAAGCTTTGAAAAAAAAAAACGAAACAAACCAAAAACCAACCAAACAAGTGTGGGGAAAGAATGAATCAAACTGCATCATTTTGAATTCCTATTTGATCTAATTCCATTATGAAGAAAAAAAAAATCCAATCTCCCCTCTTTAAAGAGACCTTTTGTTGTATGAGGTTTCAGCAAATTTTCTTAGTTTGGTTTTCAGAGTTCTGTTGGTAGGTAATATTTTACTGCCAGCTCTGGACGAGCATTCAGCTTTCCAAATTAAAAAACTTCATTCTCCAGAAGTGAGCAGAGAAAGAACAGGAAAGAATTTTACTTTAACCTTCCCAACATGTCACACAAACAAAGCACTACGTCTTTGCCTTCCACCCTTGCTAAGGATCTCAAGTATTTTCCCAAATTAGCTTGCTCAACTGAAATCCTAGTTATTAAAGCATTCTGAAAGCCCTGCTCACCTGTCTTCCCTCTTACCTTGCTCTCTTGCTCCTGTTGTCCTGGCAGAGTCATGTTTTTATTTAAGGAAATCCTACTGCAGGTAATTCACTCAGCTGGTATTCTTTACAGGATTCATATTCCTCTGGAGCTAACCAGTATGGAGGACATGTAAGTTCTTACTTTTAATATTTTATATTATATTTTTAAATAAATAGTTGACTCACATTAAGGACCTCAATTTAATATATCAAGAAAATTGGCAGTGGTCTATACTCTGTGGTAATATTGTGCATTCAAGGAAGACAAAAAACAGAGTTTATTTTGGGATAATTGCACACAAACACTCTAACAAAATATAGGTGCCTTTGCCGCTTCTTTCCATGAATTAGATATTCAGAAATAACTAATTATCAATTTTTTTCCAGGAGTCATCTTCTTATGGAGGCAGCCAGTATGGTGGACAAGTAAGCATTAATAGTCCCCATTTTTGTAGTTTATTTACTGTCCACCTGACTGACTCTATCTTAGCTTTAATTTAATCTAAAATCTCTTCAGTAAATCTTTCTCTGTAGTGTTCTGATGCTACTGTAATTAAACAAAACAAGTTCAGATGAAAATCATTATCTAAGACTAAGAAAAAATAGAATGAGAAATACTTGGCTGACTCAACTGACTCTTGAAATTTGCAGGACTGGATATCATGTCTCTCTGAAATAAATCAGTACTTTATGAAGCTAGCCATAATTTTTAAAGCCTCATGAAATGATACTATGCATTTATGAAGCAAGTGTAAAAAGGTTTCAGTTTCCATTTTTTGTTTATTTTCAGGGTTCACGTTCCCCAGGAGGCAGCCAATATGGTGGACAGGTAAATATTCTTCCCGTGTAGTATTTACTACTTTGTCAAAGAGATTTGGCAGTTCTCTGAGTACAAGAACATTTTAAGGAGATTGGGGTTTGGTTTGGGGGGGGGTTCTGTCCATTTTTTATCTAATTTGTTGCTAAGTATATAATGGCTATAAATGTATGGGGTCCCAAGCCACAGCAGAGTTTTTAAGATGGAATTTCTGATGCACCATGGTAAATGCAGATGAGCCTCAGCCATTTTGGCAAGTGTGGTTCAGTCCACTGACAGTTCTGGAGGGAAGGAAACTGAGTACTCCTTCACATGGAGCATGGTTTAAAGGAGTTCAATGATATGGATATAGAGATTATTCAATTCTTTTTTGTTCAGGGTTCACCTTCTTCAGGAGGCAGCCAGTATGGAGGACAGGTGAGAATCTCTTCTCATTCTATACCAAAACTTAGTACTTTTATATTGACTGAAAAATAATTTGTGAAAAAAATCTGTTTATCTGATAAAAGATAGGTATCTAAAGATATATGCTTTGAAGCAATACAAAAACTGTGGGGATCTGCTGCCTCTGTTGTATTAAATGCAGTTCTGGCCTTGTTCTACCCTCCAACCTGCCCTGTTGCTGTCAAGGTCTCTTATCTCTAAGGAAGCAGATTCCTCCCTCCTCTACATCATTTCCTTCAGAAAAACGCAATATCAGAGTTGATATCTGAAAAGCAGTATGGTTAAAAATAGGAAGAGGGGAGAAGGTGAGGACTTACTAAGACTCCTCATGCCCCTGTGAAATGAAAGATGATAGATAGAGTTCCTGGTGCTGCCTGGAGGTATAGCCTCTAATATGGAGTGACACACAAAGCAATAGGCTGAGTGTTTATCTTCCTGACATTTTTCATTGTGCAACAGAGAAAAAAAATACTGCTTCTTTAAAAAGCTCTTTAAAAGCTTTTTTATTTGAGAAATAATTGGCACCTTTGCTACAGGGTCCATCTTTCTCAGGTGGCAGACCTTATGGAGGACAGGTGAGAATTATTTTTCTGTTTATGGGCTGTTTTCTCCATTGTTTCATTGTTTGCCTTTTCTTTTTTTTTCTTTTTCTTTTTTTTTTTTTTTTTGTTGTTGTTGTTGTTGTGAAAATCAGAATATTTTTTAAAGGAGTGTCTGACAGCAAAACAGTGTTTAGGCAGAACAGCTGAATATCTGGCTCTGCTGTGTCAGACCACATAAGCAAGGTATGGAAGGCTACTGTGAGCACACAGTCCAGGGCAGCAGCACTACCCACACCTGCCTGAAGCTGACTTTGAATCAAACTTCATTGTTCTGTTTAAACAGCAGCCACTGTAAAGGCTCTCAGTGGATTTCAGTATGGTTACAAAGTACATGTTCATGTCTCTGTGGCACTTAAATCCAAGGAAGACAAAAATGTCGTTTTCTGTGACAGGTCATGAGCTAAAGAATGTGCAACAAGTACAAATGCTTTTTCATTTCTTCAGGGTATAGCTTCTTCAGGAAGCAGCCAGTATAGTGGACAGGTAAAACCTCTACTTTCATGGTACTTGCAGTTTGGGTGCTCATCAGGAAAACAGACTGGTATTTTTTGCAGAAAAGGAACATTCTGAGATAGAATAGCTTTAAGCCAGACTGAAGCTGGATTGCTAAGTATGAGTTTGGAATATCAGATCATATTAAGACCAAATGACACAGGGGCCTGTGACGCGGGAAATGTCACAGCATGGAAATGTTTCTTCAACATATCATGGTTTAAGATAATTTTTTGTGTTATGTTTAAATGGAAGCAATTTGAAATTCTGAGAACCACAGAGAAGTGAGAATGTTACTCAGTAACACACAAGTAATTAAGTTACTTATTTCTTCCAGGGCTTTTCTTCAGGGGTCAGGCAGTCTGGTGGACAGGTATGTTTTCTTTCTCTGTATGGTTCTGCTAGTGTCATATACTCCCAAACTGCTTTGTGTAATTTCCCTTCACAAAAACTGTTTCCAGTCACACATTTAATCCAGACTAAATATGGAAAGTGAGACACTGAATAGTGAACACCAGGCCACCTCTGAGTTTTACCAGTGTAGAAGTTACCTAATAGGCCTCCACTGGAAGTCATCCAAAGAGCACTGCATGTATCCATAAGATGACAGAGTATATAGAATTGGAAGGATCCATCAGGATCAGCCAGTCCAACTCCTGGCCCTGTGCAGGACACCCCAAGAATGACACCATGTCCCTGAGAGCATTGTCCAAATACTTCTTGAATTCTGACAGGCCTGGTGCTGTGATCACTTCCCTGGGGAAATTCTAATTGCTCTGGTATCCTCAAGGAAAAATAAAACACAAGTAGTATTACTATTCAGAATGTTTTACTTATCCTTTTGTGAGTAGGTTTTTACTGTAAATTTTAAATGAGAAGTTAGAAGATTCTATTTTAAAATTTGATTAGTAAGTGCACAGCTAGCATAAAAGGGCAGGGAAGAGATAAAAAACCTTCCTTTTTAAATGGAGCTTGATAAATTGATGAGTAGTGTTTCATAATCCATTTTCTTAGAGTAGCAGAATATGAGTTTGATTTACTAATTCAGAGGCCTATTCCAATCATAGACCCAGGAAAGTAAGTTTGGTTGTGTTTTGTACAGGGTGGGTGTGTGTGCCCCGGTGGAGGTTCAGTAAGTATTTTTTGTCTTTATATATTATTCATAGTATGTACACATACTGGGAAATTCCCAAGGAGCTACACTTCTTGAAATAATTCTGTCTGTCAAGTTCTATGTATGATGAAATCTTTTTCCACATTATGCTAAAATGAGCAATTTTGAACCTGCTAAAGGCAAAAATAATAAGTGACTTGGAACCACAGCATTGTATTCAAAATGAGCGACTCAGTTTGTAAGAGAGGCCTGGGACTTTTCTAAGAATCTGTTTCACAAATATCTCATAGTGTACCTGTTGGCTTTTGGACTTTGCTCTTATGATAGTTATTAACAATATGATTGAACTAGTGAAACTTAGATTAAAATCTTGGCTTCAAATTCTTTCAGAATGGGGCAGAGAAACACATTTGGGAAAATTAAAGCTATTTCCATTTTTCTGTCTAACTAGTATATTTCCTATTTCTTTGTAAATTCCTGGAAAGAAAGCCAAAAAACCCCAAATATATAAAAAACATCCCCCACCCCCCCGTTTTGCTGAGATCAAGTTAATTTACTTGTGAAGGATTCTCAGTTACCTGGTTTTTTTTTCAATGGACTCAAAAATTGCTTGGATCACTACTTCTCTTTATTGGTCTATGTAATGAAGCAAAATTACATGCCCAAGTATATAACCCATGGTGTATATGCCAGTTCTGAGAATCAAAAGTGTTGAAAACACTCTAATATAAATTAGAGTTTATATAAATTAGAGTTTATATGAATAGAAGATATATAATAATAATACTCACTTATATACACGTTATATATATATATACATATATTCCTTGACATACAAATCAAGACAAATTAGAATAATAGTAAGCAGTGTAAATGACTTGATCACTGCAATAGGTCAGTTTGTTCTCTTGGATTTCCTCTGTGTGACACTGAAGTTATCACAGAGTAAACGTTGCTGTTTCTGTTGAATGCAGGGCTCTTTCTCAGGAACCAACTACCATGGTGGACAGGTAGGCAGTTTGTCTCTAGCATTTACACAGACTAGTTCCTCAGGAATAAACATGGCTGGGTTGTCATATTTGCCAGTAGCCATTAAATATTGAGCTCAGTTTAGTCACAGAGATAGGTAAAATAATTCCAGAGAGTGCAGGGGGCTTTTATTCAATCACAGTTGACATTTCAATTATATCCTTCTATATACAAGAGCCAAGGTTTGTAGTTACTTTGTAGTTATAGAAGCTTTCTTACCTTAAAAAATTACTGAAGAATCATTCACAGGGTTCATCTCACTGCATAAATCAACAATATGATGTGTGCATAATTAGTCATTTGCCATTGCATTAGTAACTGTGTAAAATTCTGCCAGTTAATCAGTGTCATGAGTATTGTTTATATTATATTAGGTCCAGGATCTTTTTTTGCCATTTAAAAATTTGTTGCTATTAAAAAAATTGTTTATAAAAAATTTGCATTCTTTTTATAGGGTTCATATCCTGGAAGTAATCAGTATGGTGGACAGGCAAGCAAATTTTCTTTGTTTTCAAGATCTAACTTCTATTTTCAATTTATCACCTGAAAAAATATGCAGTACATATACTGCCAGTTTTTTAGGGTTATTTTACTCCTAATAAATATTTGAAAACAGGGACTGTCAGTAGCTGGAGTATGCTCAAAATAGAGTAGCACGAATAAATTTCCACGCAAAGAAATTCCATAGATCATAATTTTAGTTGTTTTACCTCAGAATGCCTCTTATCTGAAGTGATTATTTTAATATTTACACTAAATACTTGGAAAATTTGGTACAGAATAAGCCAATAGATACTGCTTAAAAAATATAAATTCAGGTGTGTTGCACACAATAACACTACTTTCCTCTTCAGATCACTTCAAGACTCTTCCCATTAAGCATGCACCTTATGCAGACTGTTTGCCACTGATTCAGAAATGTTACTAGTGCAAATAGCTGGCAAGTTAAATGCATGACTAACTCAAAAGATGGAGCCTATTTTCATTAGTATTACTGTGTTTGCAATGTCTCACTCTACCATGGTAAAAAAATTAATTGCTTTTTATTCCAATGGCAAACATTGGTGTTCAGTATCACTCCATTAAAAAGATAATCTCACATAGAATGGAGAGGATTCTTTACACTGCAAATAATTTTTCCGCTCAAACTACCTAATTGGTAATATTAACAATGTTTCTACAATAATACACATGGTGCTCTCTAAACATGCCTGACATAATGGAAAATCAAAATAAAGTCTATTTTTTTTTCTCTTCAATAGAGCCATATGTAAGACGCTTTTGATCCATTTATTTGTGGAACAGAACAGTCTCAGCAGGTGTTTTGTGACTGTTTGCCCAATTTATTACTTTCAGTTGTTGAAAAACTTCAAGGCATTAGATCAGAAGTCTTTTACTGTATCTTTTCAGATTAATATACTTTCCAGATTATGAGTGAGATCTCCTGTAAGAAGTCCTGTGATGTTTCACTTTGCACAGAATAATGAAAAGTAACCGCTGTTAATTTTCTTCACCTTTTTTTTTAATAGGGATCTTATCCCTCAAGAGGCAGCCAGTATGGTGGGCAGGTGAGTATTCCCTTTCCATCCCATCACTTCAAACTCTTTCCTAACACACTTTATAGATTGGGTCAGTTACTTGATGCTAACTGATACTTTAATTTGGCCATTTTATTAAGTTTAAACAGTGGAGGTAATATGGATTGAAGCTGTTTCAGTAAGGTGAATAAAAGATTTGGTTACAATGAGTGACTGTTCTGTGTAAAATATTCCTTGAACATACTATAGTTGCCAGGCTGCATTTTATAACACTGCTTTCTTGATTCTTGTGGTGTGTAGTACAGAGTGCAAATTTTAAGCGTCCCATTTACGATTTTTGTTCAAAGAACACCCAAATAAGCTTGTCCTAAGTACTACAGAAATTGTCTCAAGACAGTGATAGATGATTTTACATTCAATTAATACAAGTTTGATTTACTTGTTACAGGGCTCATATCCTTCTGGAGGCAAACAACATGGTAAACCAGTAAGTACAAAGCATTCAAATTTACCTTTCTCTTTTTTTATACACCTGCTGAAAAAAAATGTATTAAGTTAGTTATGGACTAGACAGAGAATTACTTTAATATGCACAGAGTGGCACATGATTTACTTATCTGGGATACTCTCAACGAATGCAAACACAATATTTATTTTCACACAGTTTTGAGACAGCACTTTACTGTGTAGCTGAACTAGTAATCACAGAAGGAAACTACTGGATTTGTGTGTGTGTGTGTGTAAGGAACTTCTGAACAGCTATTTCTGTTTAAATTCATAATAATAATACACTTTGTGCTCAGAGCTCAGTTTTCCATTGATTTTGTATGCATTTGTCTTAAGTATTTCTGTTGTGCTTTGAAGAAAACACTTTCTCTTTTCAAAGGAAATAATAGTTGCCATTTAACTATGCATATTTTCAACTTCTACCATTTCAGACTACTCTTTTTACTGTATAATTTGGACCTCACTCTTGCCATTCAATGGCAGTTCATACAAATGTTTTAGCTTATCTCATAGAAAAGATGTACTTGTTATTAAAAAGAGATCATAAATGTTAAATTTTCTAATACATGAATCCTAAAGGTGAGGCATTTTCTGTATCTATTTGATGGCATTTCTTAAAGACTTAATAATTGTAACATTTCCTGTTGGCAATGCCATTCAAATAAGCAGAGCCACTTCATGAAAAAACTGAATAAGATGCTTTCAGAACACCTAATTTTTCTGTACCTACTTTTATTTTCAACTACCTTTCTTATTAGAGTTTCCTTTAAGTAGGGGCTATATAGTAAAGGCCTCCTATAATTTGACTTTTTTTTGTTGGTGGTGTCTTTTTTTACCCAAATGTAACCATAGACTGATACCAGAAGAATTATGGTTTAATTGGACTTTATTATTTTTTCTATTCCATACATTAAACACAACTAAAAAACAGTTCTTTTTTCTTGAGAATTTTGCATAAAATTTTCCAATACAACATTTGAAAGAACACACATCACAGAAAATGTTAAATATAAGTATTTCAGATAAGGTTTTGCCTGGATTTTTGGTTGACTGGATACAAAACAGTGTTCATTCTTCTCTGGTCTTTAATTACAGATAGCAAGACTATTTAAGCACAAATAGAATTAGAGGCAAAAACAGGTATCTTTTTTCAGGGTTCCTCTTCCTCAGGAGGCAGTCAACAAGGAAAGCCAGTAAGGATATTCTTCTTTCAGTATTCTGCAACCAAATTAGAAATGGGGATATTGGGTTTTAAGATGGGTAACAATGAGGGTAAAATTTTAAATTATGTTACAATAGTAAATGTATGAGAAAAATGATCAATGAAAATTGGAATATTTTGCTCAAGCTTGAACCTTAGGATGAGGCAGCATTTATTCCTCCCACAGCAAAGTTTTTTATTCATAGGAACATGGTTGGGTCATTCTGATAAGAATGATGCATTTAAATATCAGGGTAATTGTTTCAGTTTCCAACTCTGTAGTTTGGACAAGACACATTGCTTTGACCCATTCCTCTGAAACTCTTCCTGCAATAAAAAGGACATAGCTGTGCTTATTTGAGACCATTCAATTCAAATAGGGGGGAAAAGTGCAGTGAAAATGGTAAAACCAAAATCACTATCAGACCCTCTTATGTCCAGGGCATTTTCAAGACTGCTGTGTGCTCTTTGGACACAATCCACTGCAGCTTTGTATGACAAAATTAAATGGTTCATAATTATTTCACAGGGTGGCTCTGGCTCAGGAAGCACTTACTCTGGGAAACCGGTAAGAATACTTTCATCTTCTTTTCTCAGTAAACAAAGAGCCTGGGTGGTGTGTAGAGAAATTTTGGGATGACTTGGTCTGAAGAGAACATCCTCTGTTAATATTAGTTCAACCTTCCTCTAGAACAACTTAAAACAACACCATGGGTTAAGCTATTAAAATCTTATTGATCACAGGAAAAAACTGTGTTGGAAACCATTGGCTGGGAACATCCCTATAAATTTGTTTGTTTGTTTGTTTTCAGCAATCACCCTACTCAGGCGGCAGTCAAGTGGTAAGAACTTTTCCTCTGTAGTTTCTACTGGTCTCTTCCTATAAATGTCACAGAAAACTGAAAGCTGTCAAATTTCCTACATCTGAATAAATGTTGGAGAACATATGTGCAACATAATAAATTAAATAGTCTTAACAAAAATGAAGAAAAGTGGGACCACATAGGTGCTTTATGCTTTTGACTCTATCACTGAAAAATATGTGTTGATAGAAATGTGGCACATGATCTTTTGACATCAGAAGTGTCCATGTAATAGACAGGGCTAATAGAAAAAGATTTCTCTAAAAACGTCCATGCTTTTATAATAGCAATAAAGAGAACTATTTAGGAATGGGTTTATCAAATTTCTCTCTTTTTTTTGTTTTTATAGAGCTCTGCTGGGAAACACTCAACTCCCCAACTCCTGATGTTATTCAGTGTTTTGAGTGCCTTTGCTCTCTCTGCTGCTGTATCAAAATGGTCTATATGAACTTCTGTAGTGTTACTTGACATCCTAAACACTGATTATAATCTGTATTATTAATTACTTAATGTATAAAAAAATACCATTAAGTCAAATTGGCAGATGCTACTTGGCTGTTATGTTGCATGTCTAGCTGGTATGTCATGTCCCTCATTAGTTTACCTCTGGTTTTAGTCATTAGTAGTTCTCATTAGTTGTGTCAGTGTTTTAGGCATCATTTTAAGAGAGCATATGGTACCCCACCTATAGGATATGTTTTTATTTCCAATAGGGAATGCAATGAACACCTACATGAAATGACTGGTGTGACAAATGAATACTTAGGGAAATATCTGGTTATTAGCCAAAGTGGACAAGGTGAAATAAATTGTTGTATATGCAAACTGAGCACTGTGCCTGGTAATCATGGCATAAGGTAAGGCTAATGTATACTTCTTAAGCAGTTCTGCATGGGACAGAAGAAAAGATACTGAAGTAGTATCGGAGTATTGGTTTTAGTATTTTGCAATCAAATGCAAATTCAATATGGAGATTGCAAAGCAAAAAAAAAAAAAACAAAAACAAAAACTTCACAGGACTGAATTTTTTTGGGTTAATAAAAGTTTATTCATTAGAAAAATGAAACAGATCAAAGACATCATGAACTCCATTCAAACCAACTGCAAATACCTAGAGTTCTGTAAAGAAGCATATGAGGCATATGTATTCTAGACCGGGCTGATGAACTAAAATCTGCTGAAAAATAAAGCTTTTTTCCTTGGAAGGAGTAGAGAAATAATTAAATTCATAAAACTAATACCATCTTGGCTCCTTTTCTCAAGTATTTACTTTAACCTGTGATACCTTGTGTATCTGAAAGGTTAATTTCGTGAGTGCATCTACAAGCAGGTCCATCAGTGTGCTTGCTGAAACACCAGGGCCCGTTTTTGAGTTCAGCAGCAGTTCCTCGCCTTGCAGCAAACTCTTCTGGAGCTCTCAGAGCCACCTTCTGTTTGGTGTTAACAAAGCCCATTCACCTAAAGCATACTTCTAATGAATGTGTTATCTATTGAACATTAGCCTGCTGTTAAAATGACCATTGTTGGTAGTGTGCTTTTCTGTCACGGTTTACAATTATAATTGGTGGGAAGAGGTTTCGATCCAAGTTCTCCTACCAGCTTGGGCGGGGCCAGGATTTCACCTTGTTTGATGTGCAGCGCTACCCTTTGCCAGCCATCGGTAAATCAACCTGCAATTGACGCACAAAGTTATGCCTGTTTACAATCTTCAAAATTCGGTGGACAATTTGTTTCTTGGACAAAACAGTAATGTTCTGTTTGAGAGGCCCGTACCTTAATTCGAACTAGCCCTACCATTCTCTAATAAATTTGTGATGGGTTTCATACAAAACGCTGGTGTCAGTGGCTGCCGAAGCGCCCCGCTCACGGCTGGGGCGGATCCCGGCCCGTACCGCTGCCCTCTGGGGACCGCGGGCTCCGGGAGCCGCCCGTGCCCCGCTCCGTTGCCCTCACACGGCCGGGCCCCGGCCCCGCGCCCGCCCGGCCGCTCCCGGCTCTCGCTGCAGCCGCGGCCCTGGGAACCGAGCGGGCGGGGCTCGGCTGCAGCCGGAGCCTTTGCGGGACGGGACCGCCGCTCCCGGAAGCACCGGGAGCCGGAGCGAGCCGAGCTGGGCCGGCGGTGAGCGGCGAGCGAGGCCGCCGGGCGGGCGCGCAGGTGGGAGCGGAGCCCGGCCGGACCGCCCCCGCGGAGCGGTGCGGGGCTGGGCGTGAGGGGGAGCCTGAGGGAGGCCGGGGGGGGGGAACCTTTGGGGTTAGTGGATGGGGCGGGGAGCACGGCTGGGGAGGGAAAGCGTGGGATTGAAGGGACACCGAGAGAAATGGCTGGAAATGGAGCGGTTTGGGCAAGAGGGAGGAGAGGGTGATGTTGAAGTTGCTGTGGGGAAGCGGCCCTATGTGAAGTTGGGAAGGGGCAGGGTCTGCCCAGAGCTGTGTCAGTGCTGCTGAGGTTGTGACTGCCTTGCTGGTGCTCTGCTGAGGAGATGCTCTCTCTGCGTGATGTGGTGCTGCATGTGAAGTTAATAGAAACGCACATTTTACAAGTACTTGCATGGTTATCATAATTTTATACCAAGTTTTTGAAATGAGAAACGCTCTAAAGGTTCAACACTTATGGATTAAGCGAAACTCAGAGGATAGAGAGATAACAAATGTAATAATGCATATTATGGAATAAACTGAAAGATAAAAGATAACTATCAGAAGGTACCCAAAGTTGTTTCGTTTTATTAAATACTATAAACTATGTTTTAAACCAGAGGAAGGAAGACTTGGATTCCAGATAAAATATTTTAAGGTAATGATTGGGTGAAGAAGACTGACATAGCTTTGAGCAAAGAGGAGTGTGTTATTTGGGACATAAAGAAGGTATGCAACAAACCTTTGTAAATCTGAGTGAGCACCACAATGGGAAGTTTTATTTTTCATTGGGTCTCTACCCAGGAGAATTGGTATCTAAGACAACCTTTGCTTTTTAAAGACCTTATGTGCAGAATGACGAAGTGGGCCTTGGAATTAACATTAGGTGATGGACTGCTTTTCTTGAAATCTGTGGGGTTACTTCTTTCCATAGGCACTGCACTTGATTTACCAGTGTGTTCACTGAGTTGAGCTACAGGCTGCAGGGTGAGTTTGACGGAGGTGACAGTTGTGGAGAAAGAGATTTCCAATAATCTCTCCCTTTGGAAACTGTAGTTCATTATTCCCTTATACATTGTTAGGCATTGTGAGAAGCTGTGGTTGAAAATCACAGTTCTGAACGATAAGTATCCGTTGGTTTGGGATGCATGATGTTCTGGTTGGTAGAAGTAATATGTGTAGCAAAAATACTGGTTTGGGGCAAGACTGTTTCTAGTAAGTATAAATTTGCTTTCTTTAGAGCAATGTATTGTTAGGAGTAACTCTGCCTCCAACAATCCCGCAGGCTGCCTACACAGCCTAATTACTTATTCAGGTGACGCTATTGTTTGCAACAAGGAGTAAAAGGCAGGGATCATCTGTGCCAATTACCTGTGGAATTCAAGTCACATGTCCCCTTAAACCAGTTCTGGATTTGGCAGTGTTCAGGGAGCACAACATATACTTATCTTTGGGACAGGCTTGCTAGACACAGTTCCTCCCAGACTGTTCTTGAACCGCTTGCTACCTGGGCTTGTTCTTCACTGGTTACTTCAGTTCCCACCGTATTGAAGCTCCTGTGCAGGCTGTGTGCCTTTGCTGGAGCTCGGGAGGCTGCACAGCTGGATCACATCAATGGAGGGTGTCTCAGGAGGGGAGGAGAGATTCTTAACATCTCTACTTCTCAGGATCTGGCATGATAATGTCAGATGGTTACTAGTTAGGAGTTCAGGATTTTGCCGCTGGACTTCTGATTCTTGTCTTACATTTATATCTTTTCAGTGCAGTTCAGTTGTCTCATTTTATTTGTGATCACTAGCATGCTGCAATGCCTACAGATTGATTTTCCTTGGAAGATCTAGTTTGTGTTATTCTACTCCAAGTAGGTCACCTTGACTGAGGTGTTTGACACACTGTGTTGCCTTGAGCACCCAGACTTGATTTGTAATTCATAAATAGCAGAAGTGTAAGCTGCAGCTGAACCCCAGCTAGATTCAATGTTCAGTCTTTCAGCACCTTAAATCAAGCTCCTTCACTGGCTTGATACATCTGCAGGAGCTGCATTCCAGCAGTCCCTTGGTTCATGGCATTGCACTCCTGTGTGCTTGAGGAGGGGTGGGCATCTGAACTGAAACTGAGACCTGAATGGCTCCTTGCTTGCAGAGGCTGATGTGGCTGCTGGGATCTATCTGTGCTGTGATCTATATAATGAGCACAGTGTATGTACTGTGTGAAAACGAGATGCAGTTCAGGCAGCTTGTATCAAATTTCTGTGCTGGCAGGCAGAGTTTGGCTTAATGACTGTTATGTCAATATAAAACTATTACACTACTGGGCAGAGTTGAAGTCTTCATCTTATAAAAAAGTGGGGGTGTTTACATTTAGCTTAATGAGGGCCTGAATTTCCAGAATGCAGAATATTTATACTCAATATGTGATTTGTATAATATTCATCAAACCAAATTTTCATCAGCCAAAAAAAATATAATCTCTGGATTCTTAGGTCTGGTGTTAAGGATAAGGGTGGTGGGCTTAAAGAGCACTTAGCCACAGATCCCACATTTTAAGATTCACAATGCTTTACTCCTCCTGCCTGATACATAGATTAGAATACTATTTTTTTCCCCCACAAAAGAAACAAACAAATGGAAAACCTTTGGGAGCTCATAAAACAACTCATCCACGTTCCCTTTCTGCTCAGTTTTCTGTCATGTAAGAAAACCTTGCCTGAGTCCCAAGGAATTTATAGCTTTCTCTGAATTGAGACTTTAGTTAATAGTTAATGTGGAATTGCATTCCCTTTGTTAAACTTGGCAGTGATGGAATTTCCTGGTTGAGTGTTATATATGGCCAGTGAATTACTGATACATCCTCCACTATCTTTGGCAGAAGCCAAGGTTTTGGAGCAAAGTTGAGAAGGAATCATTGGTTGATCTTTAACACTTACCATTTAATGTGTAACTGCTCTGAACCTAGGTGCACTTGCCAGTTTTAAAAACCATCTGCATGGTTTTAAAATGGCCAAGAGTTGTGATTTGACCCCAGCTGGCAGCTAAGCACCACACAGACACTTGCTCACTGCCCCTGGTGGGATGGGGCAGACAATCAGGAAGGTAAAAGCGAGAAAACCTGTGAGCTGAGACGTAGGCAGTTTAGTAGGTAAAGCAAAAGCTGCACATGCAAGCAAAGCAAACCAAAGAATTCTTTTACCACATTCCATGGGAAAGCAGGTGTTCAGCCATCTCCAGGGAAGCAGGGCTCCAGCATGTGGAGCAGTGACATGGGAAGACAAACAGCATATTCTGAACCTTGTCCCTCCTTTCTTCTCCCAGCTTTACGTACTGAGCATGACTCCATATGGTCTGGGATATATCCCTGTGGTCTCTTGAGGTCAGCTTTCCTGGCTGTGCTCCTCCCAACTTCTTGTGCATTCCCAGCCTCCTAACTGGTGGGCTGGGAGGCAGAAAAGTGTAATTCCTGCTCAACAACAGTGAGAACGTCCCTGTGTTGTCAGCACTTTTCAGCACAAATCCCAAACACATCTCCCTGCCAGCTACTGTGAGGAAAGTGAACTCTACCCCAGCCAGCGCCAGCACACGAGATATGCTTGTGCCTAGGGAGCAAGGTGACGTTGCAGGAGCAAGGTCCTGCAGTGATCTACTGTGCTCTACTTGATCACCTTGTCTTAAAAATACCATTTGAATGCAGTTCTGTTTTCACTTCTTTTCAGTAAAGATTTTTTTTTAATGTAAATTGAGAAATTGGAAATACTGCCTGAAGGAAACTTTCATATGAAAAAAAACCTTTGTTCCTCAGTTTCTGCTTGAAGAGTGAGGAACAGACTTTGCTAGAGGATTTGCTTTTTACCACACTTCTGAAGAATTGTACAAACTCCAAGAGAAGCACAGTTTTGGTTTTTTTCATAGTGTACTTAGTGCACTTTATGTCTCCAGCAAGAAAAATGAGTAACAAACTGGAAAACAAAAGAAAGAGTAAGGTAAGTTTTAAAATGATGAAGTTATTTGCAGTGATTTAGTGCAAAGTGCCAGGTATTTGGGGAGGAACAGCTGACAATTTTAGTTAGCTTATGGGAGGGAACAAATAAGAAACTTGTTCACAGTATGAGGAAAATGAAAAACGTAGTAGTGACATTTTAAAGTGAGGTATACAAAATATTTAGGACTTGCATTACTATAATTACAGTGACATGACAGATTTCATCTTGTGATGGTGAGGGGAGAAAGAAATGTATTGTCAAATTTTAGCAGTCCAAATATGGCAGTTAAATTATTTGTGTGTCTGTAAATCTACTTCAGAATGCAGTTCAGCAGCACTTAACTCAGCTAGATTTGGAGAGGTCTATGCAGCCTCTGTACTATGTGGAATATTTGTCATAAAATCACAGAATGGTTTGGGTTGGAAGAGAACTTTAAGGTCATCTGTTTTTGACTCCCTGCCCTGAGCAGGGACACCTTCCATGGACCATGTGGCTCAAAGCCCAGCCAACCTGGCCTTGAAAACTTATGGAGTAATGGAGTTTCTCCAGTTCTCTGGGCAGCCTGTTCCTGAATTAGCCCAGCCCACACCCAGGCCATTGCTCTTGGCCTTACTGCATTTCCTGAGGTTCCTTTCTTCCATTTATTTCTATACTTAAAGTATATGTTGTATTTTACACCACTTCTGATAAATACAAAGCTATATTCACTAAAAAAAAAAAAAAAGAATATTTGTGAAATAGAAGTTTCTCTGAGGAATGTAGTTGTGTTGCACAAAATGACATGTCAGTTGTGTGTTATCCAGCACAGGGAAAAGGGCAATGTGTGTAGAAAGTAAGTAAAGCATAGAAAGAAGTTTTATAAAGATAGTTTTTTCAGGTTCTGTGAGTTCTCTTTTGCAGTTGGGCTTCTCCTTTGTTGACAGCTTACTGTATTTGTATAGGTGTGGCATCAGCACTAGGTTCATATTTCACTGGAGAAATATGAGAACACCATCCTGTTTCTTTACCCTCTTATCCTAACTTCAAAGCAAACGCTCAGGAAGTGTGTCCATACATGTACCACTGGAATGACACAGAGGCAGACTCAATCAGTGTTTATTTTCCAGCAGAACTCATATGGAGAATTTGGTGTAGTAGCACAGAAAATTTAAACTTTGCCTTTGGCAGTTTTGAGAGGCTGGTTGTCTACTTCTGTGTTGGGCTTTGCATTTTAACTGATACACAAATGCCTTTTGTTGGTTGTGCAATGTTAAACTGATTAGTCATAAAATGGAATAAGACCTAAGAAAAATAACTCCTGTAACTTGGCTTTTTTACTCTTAAAAAACTGTCTGCAGTAAAAACATTTCACAGCTAGGCTGGAAGGAATTTAATTCATGTAATGACATCACTGTGAAGATTTGGAGCATGATACTAGTTAGTTTATTTTTCTTTTTTTTAAATTAAACTTTACTTGTGATGGGGTATGAAGGAGTAAAGAAATAGTTGCCAATAGAGGTTATTTTTGTCAATTTTTTTGGTGAATTTAACTTACTTTTTTGTTTTGAGACTTGCTGGAATTTACTGTTAATTTTTTTCTTGACTTTCATCTACTTCTTCAGATAATGTTGGGTGCTTGGAGTTTTTCCTGTAAGTTTCTCTGATACTCCCTGTAATTCTGAGTCCTTCTACAAAGTTAAGAATAGAATCAGTTCATAGACTAATCCTTAATTTTGCACAGGATTTTGCAACAGTAGATACTTCTACAGCTGAAAACTTCAGGAGTTTATACCATCAGATCTTTAAAAGACAAAATCTTAAGGTTAAGAAAAGTCCCATAATCTTACTGCTCTGTAGTAAACACTGATTAGTATCAAGGAGTTTTGGTGTGCTGTTCATTAAGTCAAATTGATTAGGGCCTAATTTCATCTGCAAATATTAGAATTTACCAGTATTTGAGTAGGGAAAGTGTAGGGATGAACTAAAAATAAAACCTAATAAAATAAAAGTAAAATATTAAGTTTTAGCCTGGGTTGGAGGTATTACAAAGGGAGATGAAAATCACAGAATCACAGAAATTCTAGGTTGGAAGAGACCTTTAAGATCATCGAGTCCAACCCATGTTCTAACACCTCAACTAGATCATGGCACCAAGTGCCACATCCAGTCTTTTTTTAAACTCTTCGAGGGATGGTGACTCTACCACCTCCCTGGATAGATGATTCCAGTATTTGACCACTCTTTCTGTAAAATACTTCCTCCTTAATTCTAGCCTGTATCTCCCTTGGCGCAGCTTGAGACTGTGTCCTCTTGTTCTGTCTGTTGTTGCCTGGAGAAAGAGACCGACCCCTAGCTCACCACAGCCACCCTTCAGGAAGTTGAAGAGAGTGATAAGGTCACCTCTGAGTCTCCTTTTCTCCAGGCTGAACAACCCCAGCTCCCTCAGTCGTTCTTCTATGGCTTGTGTTCAAATCTGTAAGTCAGAAATGTATTCAGTTTTGAATTATTATTATGAGCTGGAAATATGTGATTTTCCTCTTCAAAAAATCTGCTTCTTTTGAAGAGTTATTCTTCAGACTTTGGGCAGTATGGTACTTTGAGCTGAAAGTATTGCTTCCTGTATAGATTGCTTTGCTTTGGTTTGTGTTCTGAGAACCTTTCCAGCATCCTTCTCCTTTTTCCTTTCAAGGAGAACAACTCTTCACATAGAATCCAAATTTTATGCAGCTGTGGGTACTGAATCCAAATGTTGCATGGCTGTAAATGCCACCTTGGCTCCCTGTGTGTTGGCTCCCGTTTGGGCTGCCTTCCTTGTGGCTGCAGGGTGTGTCCCTGGCACACCTGAGGAATGACGCAGAGGGAAGTGATGTTTTTACCATAGACTAACAGAGGAGAAAGTACTGAGCCCAGTCCCTGAGATGAGTTGTTTAGTATTATAGTCAGGGAACTGCAGGTCCTTAGCACACCCCAGTGTAAGGTACAGTTCAGAAGGCAGAGTTCATGTCACCACTCAACTTCCAGTCTTTGAATGAGCAAACCTAAATCTGAGTTTTCAAACAGATTTATCCTGCAGAGTACTGAGCAGTGCATCCAGAGCCCAGTGAGGAACCTGAGTTGTAACTCTGTACAGGAAATGCAGTGGGAACTTCGATATCATTGTTGGTTTAAGACAATCCAGGTGTGGGCTGTTACTGAAGGTAAAAGTTCATTTGTTCTGTGACTGCACAGGCTGTTGCTCATGGCTACAAATGAGCTCTTACACCTCTGATAGTCACCTGTAAATCTAAAGGTGCTATGAGACTGCCATTGAAGACAGCCCAACTCTTTAAAGTTCAATATCTTGCTCCTTTTGTGGATTGTTCACAGTTTGCAGGAGAGGTCTGTGAGCTAATAAGCTTCTCTTTTTAAAGAGAAGGGACCAGGAGAGCTGGTGAGGTGTTCTGTGTGCTTAGGAGTGATTATGTTATTGGCATGTGTACGTTTCAGAGCTCTAGTTCCTGCTCGGTGAACCAGCTTATAAGTACAGCATGAAACTTCACACACTTGCTGTCTACAAGCCTGTCTTGTTCACCACTGACAGGACAACTTTTTAAAAGTACCCTTATTTCAGCTATCTCATGCTGGTCACTTAGGTTCCCTTCTATGTGCACTTTTGGAACTCTGAGATGCATTAGTGATTTCCTTGCATTAGCAGGAAATATTTCCTGCTACTGGTGCCTTTTTGAGATTCATTGGGGAAAGTTCCCTTTTACTATCATGACTTCCAAGGAAGAGAAGACAGAAGTTAAATATAATGATGTGGTATGGATTCTTATGGCTTTGTTTATGGGCTTATCAAAGTGTTGTGCTTGTGCTTGTTGGTGTATTTTCATGCTGAATGCTCTGCTACTTGCTCATTAGCATACTTGTGATTTACTTTTAAAATTACATTTTAAGCTGCTTCATAAATAGGTGGTTGTATTTTACAAAGAAATTAATGTGAACATTATTTTTAATATTACTGTCTGTTTTGAAGGTTACAGAATTGATATCTGATGATTTTTAACATTTGTAAACCCCTTTGTCATTTCACAGGCTGACAGAATGCAGAAATTTGGGTTTGAGTCAGGAGGGATATGTGTGTTTAGAAGCATTTTGAAAACTAAAAACAAACAAACAAAACCAACCAAAAACAAGTCTAAAAACCTACAGTTTAAAGTTCTAAGGACTTATCTTATGTGTGCTTTCATGAAATTTTTGTCTTAACAATATGTTGCTCTATTTCCAGTTTTTCAAGTCTGAATACTAAAAAATGAGGTAGATGGGAACAGTGAAAGAAATTGTTTGTTCAAGTTGGCTCACATAAATGTCAGTTTTCTCTAGTATCATAGGCAAGCCTTTTAGTGACATTCAGTTCTGTATCTTCTCTCAGTAGGTTTTTTTTCCTCTTTACCTTCTTTTCACTCTGTCTGTGTTGCTGGTACTTCTCCAGAAAGCATGGTCTCTGAATGTGCATGTCACTCCTTCATCACTTTGCAGGAACTGTTCTTTTTCTCCTACTTGTTCTCAGCTGTAGCAAATTTACGCATCAGGGTCGTTGTTCTTCAACTAACAGATCATCCCAGTTTTGTTGTTTAGGATGCATAATTCCACAGTTAACACCCTCATGTAATGGATTATTTCACCAGAACCAGTGGAAAACAGCAAATCTTGAGTATTGTCTGCAGCTTTCTTCTCCTTCATAGTTTATATTTCTGTTGGATTCATACTGCTCCAGTGCAGTTGCATCTTTAGTATTTGTTTCTTCAGAAGTTAAATGAGATTATAGTTCATGTAAAAGTATCTCTTATTAAGATTCCTTAATGAAACCCTGTGTGTTTCTTCCTTTGTTTCAGCATCCTGGCATCTTTTTCCTCCTTATTTGCCAGTATGCTTTTACAAATATTTTTACAAAGGCATGATTTTTTAAGACGAATAATTTTATTGCATAGGATACAAATGTGTGCTTCATATCTTTGTGGCTGTTGATAATTCACTCCTGTTTGCAGGTTACTGCAATGTCTTTTAAGTGTCAGCGTTGTACAGGTAATAATTTAACTTTGAATATTTGACTGGAGAAAATCTATAAATGCTTAGAGACAAGGTAAGGACAAATCAGAAATATTTGAAGAGTTTAGCTCTCCAAATGTCTACAAAACCAGCAATGAAATGCATCTTGAGCTAGAGAAATGCAGTTAGCAAGAAACTGCTTCAGTTCTAGCCATAAATACTTAGAGGTACCAGCACATCCTTGAGCAGTGTGGACAAAGCTGTGTAGTTAATGAGTCAGAAGTTGTGTGCCTGCAGGTGTAAAACACGAGGACAGCTCTGCCGTATGCACCCAGCAGCTGGGCTGCGTCTTGACTTCTGAGATTGAGAACCACATGCATTATCTTGGCTTGTTACTCTTCTTTTGCTTGTAAACATAGTTGTAAATTTCTAGTTATTGATTTAATTTGACATTGTTAAAAATGGCTCTGTTTTTGAGTAAATGGGCAATGAAGGGAGTAGAAGATAATCTTTTATAGAAAGCATTAGTTTCTGTGTATGAAATTTCTTTATATGAAGCATAGCAAAAATCATGTGATAGTCTGAGTAGCAGCAAGCTTTTTTTAAATCACCTTGTCATATATTGTGGTTGCAAAATGAAAAATACTGTCTCTATTAGTCTTCTGCAATAAGTTAATCCTTTAAACTGGTGACACATTGCAAAGAAAACTGCATCAACATGGTGAAAGTTCCTGGTAGAGATGAGGATGGTACAGCTGTACCAACATGAAGTTTGTGATAGTCAGCGCAGCCTGAGAAAGCAGTTACAGTGACCTAGTCATCTGTATTCAATGAATTTTTTTCTGGGCAGGATGATCAGCAGGACAGGTTTAGTGCTGCCTCCCCTAAAGCTTCTCCATCCCATGTCTTCCTCTCCAACTCTGCTTTCCCACAACTCTCCCTTCACTGTCAGGCATACCTCTCATTCTCATTTAAAGCAGCCCAACCCTCACCCTTCTTTTGCAGGCCCGGTGCCACCTGGCAAGGCAGAGGCTGCAACCTGACAGCCTTGGGAGAGCTGGAAGAGTGGGAAAATCTCTTCAGTCTGGGAACAGCTCACTGCAGCAGGAGCACTGGGCATTCTGCTGTACTCCAGCAGAAAACACCATCACCCTGAAAATACCTTCTGAGCCTTCACCTACATAAACAAACCAGTGATTCCCAATATCTGTAATATTACCTTTGGGTTTGTTTCTTTTTTTCTGTTTCAGAAAGGAAAAGGTCAAGAAATGTCTGCCAATTTAAAGTACCTTTCCTTGGGCATCCTGGTTTTTCAGACCACAAGTTTAGTGCTGACCATGCGCTATTCTCGGACGCTGAAAGAAGAAGGACCTCGTTACTTATCCTCTACTGCAGTAGTTATTGCTGAACTTCTGAAGATTTTGGCCTGTGTTCTATTAGTCTACAAAGACAGCAGTATGTGTCAAATTTTGCACCAAGTAATTTTCCTAATCAATATGCTGTATTGTAGTGGCAACTGCAAAGCAGCCATGTGAGTACAGGCATACAACAAAGCATTTCCCTTCTCCTTGTGTAAGAAATAGTCTTGGAAAGACAATAATCATACTGCATATTTACTTGAGAGAATGGATACTGAGGAGGGCAGGAATGAATTTTATGTTAACATCTCAAAGTTTGTGTTTTCTCAGTCATTTTAAGAAATCTGTATATAGAAGTAGGAAAAAATGGAAAGTTTTAAGTGTGTCCAAAGGATGAATGGTAATTTAGAAACCAGTGATAAACAGCAGATGCAGAAGGGAAGAAGCAATTTCATTGTTACAGGAAGAATCATAGTTTAAAGCTAAAAAAAAAGAAAACTATATTCACATTTACTCTAGTTTTTATTTCGTGTATTTAAAACTGAATTTATCTGGTTTCTGTTTGATTTTCAATAGCTTAAAAATGTCATTGCCTATTCATAAATATTGATGACTCTGTAGGATTCTAAATGTGCACTTTTTAGGTGGTACTCTTTGATATATTATCTTAAGCCCTTGATAGAATTTCAGTAAGTTTAACTCAAAGTATTTTGAATAATTGTTTTCATTCTGATATTCCAGGCTGCAGGAAGATACTTGCAGCCATATTTCCATAAGGAAATATACAAAGCCTGTGAAAGTGAAACATAGATAGTATTTTCAGGTCTTGGTGTAGTGCTAGCTATAAAAAGGGGCAACAATTTAAGAACAGAACGTTGCTGTTTCTCTTTTTTACACTCCTTTCCTTTTAGTGAATGTCTATTTCTTTTACTGTTTCTTTGGGTAGAATGCAATTTACGGACTCTGAACAGAGTGCTACGTGATGAAATCCTTAACAAACCCATGGAAACCCTTAAACTTGCTATTCCTTCAGGAATTTACACTCTTCAGAACAACTTGCTGTATGTAGCATTGTCAAACCTAGATGCAGCCACATACCAGGTATTGCATATTTGGAATTCTCTGTAAGTTTAAAAAAAAGAAGAAACAAAAAGCCCCATGAATTGTGGCATAGTAGCAGTAACTGTTCTGGTTCTTCTAGGTTACATATCAACTGAAAATTCTCACCACAGCATTGTTTTCTGTGTCCATGTTGAGCAAGAAACTGGGTGTATACCAGTGGCTGTCACTAGTAATATTGATGACAGGAGTGGCATTTGTGCAGGTAAATATTTGCAGGTGATTTGTGGGGTTTTAATGTGTTTATTCAAGAAGCGTGGATTTCTATACTGATTATCCAGCTTTCTGATTCTACCAGCTGCACACGAGCCCCAGAGTATAGTCAGGAGCTACGAATCACAGCTGGCCAGGTCTGGAGGACACCAGAAGTGGTTCAAAGGCAGAAGATAAAGCCTCTTTTGCAACCCAGTGCTCTACTATAGAATGTGACAGGGCCTCTGGAGCAACCTGCAAGTAATAATGATAGCGATTTTATTAGCACGTTTTTTCAAGCATTAGGAATTCAGAGATCATGTCTACCAGTGCAGGCTGTGTTCACTTTGTCATATGGATTCAGCATGGCAAATTTACTTTGGACTGATTTCAAAATCCTAAATTGGCCCCAGTTCTCAATAGTGCAGGTATCAGAGTTGATAGTTTTCAGAGGGCAGGATCATAGGATAAGAGACTATTCTAAGAATTTTTAGCAGATTTTAGTATACCTGGAAATCTTTTATTTTAAAATTTAAGAATTTGGAAAAAGATCCAGTGATTAAATTCAATTATGAAAAATGAGAACAAAATACTCTGACAGTATTTAACAGACTCCTCAGAAAGTTTTTGTCCATGGCATTGCATTTTATTCAGTTGGCCTTAGACACATTGCAAGATTTGACTGGTCTGCACAATCACCTAAGAGGGGCACACGAAAAACACAATTCATCCTACCTTAAAGACAATTGGTGTAAGTAGTTTCCTAACTGTGCTTATATTTGTAAGGTGAGCAACTGTTGGGTGGCACAAGTTGGTGGCAGAGAATGACCATGATAAGTCATACTGGGATTCAAAAACAGTTCTTGCTTATAAAATATAAATCCTGCATCTGTTTAAATTGATGAGTATTCTCCCAGTTCAGGCACAATTTTACTTCTTACAAATACATAGGAAAATAATTACAGCTTTGCAGTCTTTTAAAAATATTTGTAGTGCAAAATACAAAAATTTTCAAGTATGTGATTGTCTGTATTTAGTAACTGTTACTCTTGGTGGAAAACAGATTTGCATTTTGTAGATACTCATGACTTGATTTCATCAGTGAGTTTTATGTAATTGTTTTTACATCCAGTGGCCTTCAGACTCTCAAGCAACACCTGCTAAGGAGCACTCAGCAGGATCACAGTTTGTAGGCCTGATTGCAGTTCTCATAGCGTGCTTTTCTAGTGGATTTGCTGGAGTTTATTTTGAGAAAATTTTAAAGGAAACTAAGCAATCTGTGTGGATCAGAAACATTCAGCTTGGTAAGTTTAATTTTAATCATCTGTTAGAGATACTGCATTCTGAAGCATTAAGACAATTGTGCAAAATAAATGTATAAATAAAAAATACCACCAATATTTTAGTATGCTACATATAAGTTTTTTTAAAACCAAAATTCAAACTCTGCTAGAGGGAATTATAGCAATTTCTTTCTGATTTCAGTCTAGTTCTTGATTTACTTTGTTAAGAGAGTAACTGTACATTTGTGCAGAAACTGTTAATTGAATTTATTTTTACTGTTTTTTAGAGAATGTAGGAATATTAAAACAAAATACATTTCCAAGTTAGTGTTTTGAGATGTTTTAAAATTAATGTATTTTTTTCTCTCATGCCTGAGTAGGCAGCTTTTTGTATTAAAAGTGCAAGCTATAAAATTGGCTTTGTTTGTGAACAAAGTGGAGGTAATTATTTACTGTTATTTCAATACCAAAGGTCATTTTCTTTTGTGTGCATAATCATTGAGGAGAGGCATATGGAAAATACCAGTTCATCTTAACTATTTGTACAGCTGTACCTACAGTGCACCTATCATCGTATATTCACATCACCTATATTAACATACATTAACCACTCTAGTCTTCACCTACCTTTTGTAGGCAAAATCTATTTATGGCACATTTGAATGAGTGCACTGAGCAGAATTTGACCTTCCCATTACTTTAGGATGGACTAGGGATCAAATCCACAGTGTAAAGTTAAGTCATGAGATGATTTGGTGGATCAGAGCTGTGTGGAGAGTGGTAGAATGTAGCACAGTACTGTAAGAACAGGAGATGGTGTGGCTTCTTTTGTAATTAGTTAGTTGGTCAATAAGCCATCTTTTTTTCCCTTTATTTTCTTACTACTGTATTTATAAATGGTTTCAGTTAAAAAAGCAGAAGTTAATTTTGAATACATTCAAACATTTTTATATGACCATAAGTGTTAGCCAGACATTCATAAGCAAGAACTCTGAAGTAGAGCTTTTCTTAAAACACAAGCAAAAAACCTGCATGTCCATCCAACCAGGTTTTCATTTTCATATCCATAGAGAAGTATTAAAACTGTAGAAAATAATGGGAAAATAAATTAGAATTGTTTTAAAAATCAGTTTTTAATGCACACCAATGCTATAATAAGGATGTATGAATAGTTTATTGTACTTCATCTTAACAGATTAATTGGAAATGACAAGTAAATGGTTTAATCTGAATGATAACTACGTTTTTAGTTTTGCCTACAAAAAGAATTATTTCTTGTCAAACAGAAGGTGTTATTTTGTTCAAAACAATTCTGTCTTTTTTGGATGCTGAGAAATATGATGAAAATCACCTTTTCACAGAGAAGGAATAGAAAAAAGTGTTGCCCCTTTCATGCTCAGGACTATAGCAGACATAATCACAGGGTAGCTGCTGACATGCTCGAGGAATTAGGAAAAGCTTCCCACATGATAGAAGAACATTGGACTCACCAAATCAAAAACTCCACAGTCTCACCTCAGATTCAGCTTTTGACATTATGTCTCTACTAGTAAAAATTCATTGTGTTTGAGACTGGCTCAGGAGAATCCCATTGCAAAGATCCTTGTCTGAATTGGCAAACTGCTAATTGCTGCTCCTGTTGTGCCAGAGACCTTCTATTCCACTGAGACTTTTCCCTGTTTTTCTCTCCAGGTTATATAGGGTGACTTCAGCCTTCAGTCATTACTAGTTTCAGGAAAACTGAAATTGCATTTAAGTGAATTTTGCTATATGCCATAAACAAAAATCTCTCCATTCCAGTAGAAAGCAATGGAAGATAAGTATATAAGGATATCTGTATGGAAACAATCAAAACTTGTTTCAGATGTGGAGAATAGCTTTTAAAAGAGAACAGCAAGCTGATTGCATTTGGATGTGATGGTATTGCAAGTAACGGTCCAATTTTAAAATCAGAAATGCATGAGCAGCCTTTAAGGACAAGGAACCTGTTTGCATGTTTTTCACCTGAAGCTTTTAAACCAATCTTGTACTTTCAGGGTTTTTTGGTAGCATATTTGGACTGATGGGTGTTTACATTTATGATGGAGAACAACTGTCAAAGAATGGATTTTTTCAAGGATACAATAAACTTACTTGGGTGGTGGTTGTTCTACAGGTGAGACCTCGTGTTCCATGTTTCTGTGAAGGCACTCAGGGATTTACTCTTTTATAAATAACTGGGGGAACTAATGGGTGTCCTTGAAAGTGCTGAGAATTCTACAGTTGAAAGTCTGATTTATCATTATTATCATACTCTGAATGAAAATCTGGAAAGTATGTAGCAAGTATGTGATTAAGTATTGTGCAAATTAAAAGCACGTAAGCATTATTTATTTTGTGATGTTTAAATTTATCTCTCTATATGCCCTTCCCCATGTGACTAAAAATGTACAGTACAAGCATTTCCACTCATTTAATGGTGGTAATGTGATCAACAATTTCTTTAATGGGGAAAGAACTACTCCTCCAATATTTATTGTCAACTGTACATATTCCTAATATAAAAAAAATGTATTGCTCCTCAACACAGACAAAAGCTTTTCCTAAAGTAGGTGCATGGTGTCAAAACAGATGCTCTCAGTCAAATTATCAGTTTGTGAATCCAAACCTTGCTGTTTTTCCAGGCACTTGGAGGGTTGGTGATTGCTGCTGTTATAAAATATGCCGACAACATTTTAAAGGGATTTGCAACTTCTCTCTCCATTATACTGTCAACATTGATCTCCTATTTCTGGCTGCAAGATTTTGTCCCTACAAGGTAAGAATTATTTTCCATGTTTACTAAAAAAAAAGAAAATAGTTGAAAATTTACTGCTTACCAGATATAACTGCGAAAATAAATGAAAGACAAATCCCATCCAAGCCGCACTTCGGAATGTCTTGCACATCAAGGTTTAGCGTCATCCCGTAGCTAACAGTGAGTTTCTCAGGCGGGTGAGCAGCCGCTGGCTCGGGGTCCCGCGGCTCGGGGGCCGCGCTCCCTGCGGCTGCTGCCGCTGCCCGGGGCCGCTCTTCGGGCCGGGCGCGCCCCCTGCGGGCACCGCGCCCCTGGCCCGGGCTGCGGCTGCTCCGTGTCCCGCGCTGCGGGACCGGGACCAGGGGCTGCGGCTGCTCCGTGTCCCGCGCTGCGGGACCGGGACCAGGGGCTGCGGCTGCTCCGTGTCCCGCGCTGCGGGACCGGGACCAGGAGCTGCGGCTGCTCCGTGTCCCGCGCTGCGGGACCGGGACCAGGGGCTGCGGCTGCTCCGTGTCCCGCGCTGCGGGGCCAGCACAGGGGCATCGCCCTGTGCTGCCTTTCATCGCCCGCAGCACAGGCTCTAACACAGGTGACTGCAGTCATGCACCCATGGAAGTGACTCTGCAGCATTGAGTTGCCCAAAGGCAAGCAGAAGCCCAAAGGCAAAGCTGTTTCTAAAGGCAATGCCGCATTTTGTAGTGAGAACAGCCAAGAAAGAAAAAGAAGTCCTTGCTCCATTCTTCTAGGCCCTGTACAGTGTCCTGATGCTTTGGGGATCAGACACTAGTGGCTCTGTGTGCCACAGGCTTTGTACATGGGTAGGTTGAGAACACTGCTTGTCTTGGCAGTGCATGTTCCTATATGGAGTGTAGAATTAATAATCCCACTTCCAGGTGTAGGAATAGGATTTTACTTATGACTGACCAACACTCCTTGCATATGTTACATGTACTCATAACACAAGAATATTTTGAATAATATTTATGACTTTTGTATCTGGTACAAAGAAACATATTTTTATCTAAAAATATATATTTGCAATACTGTGGTCTCTTTTATCCTTACCCATTCTGTGATTCTGTATTATCAGGACTTAAGCATTCAAAAAAGGAAATTGAATAGTTGTTTAGTCTTAAAAAGTGGAGGACATTGAACTTAAATTATAAGTAGATTATACTTGTCCCATTAAAACAAATGTAGAAAGTGCTTTAAGAATTTCTGCGTACTCAAATGGAAAATTAATAAGTAACTTAACAGCTTCTGCAAACATGTTGAAAATTAAATACAGCCAAGTAGCAGTAGGTAGAACTTGAGGCAATCCCATTTAATAAAACTTGACTAACTTGAGTTAATCAAACTTAATCTTTAGTACCTTGCTTATGCTAACAATGCATTTGAACTGAAACTGTGCAATTGTTTCTGTCACATCAACAGTTTTGATGGGGTAATCGATGTAAAGTACTTAAATGCTTGAATGTATTGCAAGGGGCCATGTCTCAAAACAGGTTAAATTTATTCTCTGAAGGATTATCATATTATATGCCACAGTTTTTTTAGCATTTGCTTCAGAAGATGAAATTGTTGATGATGTCATGTCTGTGAGGAGATTCTTTTCTAAAATATGTACTGATTGTCTGCTGGCTTTGGTTATTTGGTATCAGACTTTAACTATCAAAAAACTTGAAAGACCAAAATGTCACAATAGAAAAGATGCCTTTATTGTGTTTTCATAAGAAAGATCTTTCTGTATCTGACAAAAATTAGATTATACTGACTTGCAAACTGGTTCTTGGGCAGCAGTAATTTATTTTGACATAAGCTTTGGACTTCAAAGCAAACACAGCTCCAACAACATGATGTATGTAGTATAAGAATGGGTGGGTAACCACAGAAACTGCTTTTCTTCAGCTCCTGATTCCATTTTGCATAAATCTTTAGGTAAAAGTTTAAGGAAAAAAGGATTGATATGATTGCTTTTGGAAATTCCATGAAAGTGTAGTTTTAATTTTCAGAATATGTTAGTATAATGATACATGAATTTGTAGTTACAAGTTTCTTACCTCAACAACTTTCTGCATCCCTCTAAAAGAAATGCATAAAAATTATTTTGCTCTTTATCAATTGGACTAATATAATTTATCTTTCTGTTTTCCTCATGGAAAAATGTTCTTTCTTTTGATTGTATTGCATAAATAAACTTGCATCAACTAAAACTAACTTTTGTTTTTCATCCCTGTTCTATTCAGTGTCTTTTTCCTCGGAGCCATCCTTGTAATAGCAGCTACTTTTCTATATGGTTATGATCCCAAACCTGCAGGAAATCCCATTAAGGCATAGCAGACTTCCTCATCAACCTGCTTCTCGAGATCATGCACTGGGGGCCTTGCTAGCACTGGCATGTGGGAAGTGTCACTGTGCACTGCCAGGGAAGGATGACTGCCCTGCATCTATTGAAGAAATGCTGAAGAGTAGTTCTGAACAGCCAGAGGGGTTACAAGTGGAGGGTGATGCTGTCTGCAACTGATGGGGGGGGAAATGTCAGGGGAATACCCAGTGCAACTTGCTAATAAAAACTTGAAAGAACCAAAAGTTTCCAAGAAACTACAATTAGGAATGTTTACACCTTTGACTGAGATTGCATCACAAGAATTACTGTATTGACTGCTGCAGAAATATGTCCTATGCACTCTATGAAAGAGCACACGACAACATTGTCAGATTGTATGTTTTTGCTATTCAATTCTATTTCATCTTAGTAAATATGTTTTTAACTGTTTGTCTATTTACGTGAAATGAGCAGAAAGTCATAGTTCTAAAGTGATGGTTCTAATTAGGTACTCCTTATTAAAACTGAAAATTGAAGTATGATTGAAAGACATTTTCACAATATCAAATATTTTTATATTTTTAGAAGGCTGATTTAATAACAGAAATCTGTTATTAAATGATAGTATTTTAATTCTGTTGCTTCTATAAAACTGTTGTAGGAATGTTAACATTGCCACTGAAATACAAAGGGAGGAATACTCCAGCCTCCATCAGCCTGTAGTGTTGGAGCAGATGGAATAACTCTGGGAACAAAGGCTGGAGGTTACTGTGCTAACCTGGGAGCAGCAGTAGGGATGTGATGGCTGCTTGCTCAGATGTGATGTTCATTCTTTTTTTTTTTTACTGATTATAAATCAACTTTTTGGTAGAATCTTAAAAGTAGTTTTTGTGCTTTAAATCGCCTCTGAAGATTTTTTTAAAACCATGATTTCAAAAGACAAAGAGCTCATAATAAGCATTTTAAAGGCATTATCATTGTCTGTAACAGCTCCATCTGGAGATATTATGGTATGGCATCTGTATACTGTACTGTACTTTATTACAGAGGTGTTTTTTAAACAAGTGTTGTTTACTCATGAACTCTTCCAGGCTTTTTCTGTATATTTCTATGTAATGGTTTAATTGGAGTTTTGGTGGGGTTTTTTAAATTATTATTATTTTGTTCTGAGAGTCCTTGAGCCAACAGATTAAAATGGGTTCTCTGGACCTATTTGTTCTAATAGTGGAATTACTGTAATAGTAAATATAATTAAAAAGCAATTAATTGTGCAATAGGTAAATATAAAAGCATGCTGTTATTCTGTTTAAAGCAAAAAAAAAACTTCACAAAGAAATCTTGCTGCAATTAGATTAATTAGACTGTTATGAACATTTGCATATAGTCAGAAACACTAAAAAAATCTGCAACTAATAAACAAAAAAAAACTGTCTTAAAAATCATTGGGTTTCAGGTTCACAATGGATGTTAATGTCGAATGACTCATGTGACACCTGTGATGGTGCATTTATATAAAAGCATTTTGGGAGTCCCTTACCAGTAGAATGGCAAGTGGTAAAAATGTCTTTATTCCTTTCTTCCCTGCCACCACTCCCTCCATTCTCTTTCTCACATCTGTTTTGTACTAAAGAAAATGTGTAATAGAAAGGTGTTTTAAAATGTTTACCGAAGTACCTCATCTGATTGATCAGGAGATTCTGTAGGAGTGCTCTGAGATGTCTTAGTGAAGTATTGTAAATGGGAAAGGAAGAATTCCACTGATGTCAATCAAGTAAAAATGGTTTCTTTCTTCTGTTGGCAATTACATGTTTTATCAACATTTTGTTTGTTTGTCTTATCAGAGCAAGACATTAAAGAAATATCAGAGCTTGATATTTCTTTATTTTTTATATTCTTTGATTTCGTGAATCACAGTAGTGGGAGTGTTCAAGTGATATAATTGGTGACTTTCTTTAAAAAAGTCTCCAAAAAACATAAAAAGCAGGTTGAGAACACTTTAAAGCTGGTTGTACTGGAAGGGACCAAAAAAGTCAAATAATTACCACGTGGCTGGAGCTCTGTGACATGTAGCCTGGTTTTAATATTTCTGGTACACCTGTCAATATTTGCCAGGGTGTTTAAAGGAAGGACCAGGCATATGTCCTGGTCTTTCCTTTTCCCTCTTTGCTTTGGAATAGAATGCCATGCAGCTTTGGAAAACTGCCTGCTGTACTAAGGAACAGTAGCTCCTTTCTGTAAAGGAACAGTTGCTCCTGCCTGTAAATCAATGACTTCCATGCTTTCACTTGACAGCCCAATTCTGTTTTCCAGCAGAAGGATAGATCTCACAGACTTGTTGCTGAAAAGTGATTTTGCATTTTTAGCTGTGTTTCCTCACAGAGAGGAAAGGCTCTTCTCTGAGGTGTGACTCTGGGCAAGGGGAGGCAGCACTTGCTTTGTGAGAACAGAAAGGATTTCAGGAGGGCGTACTGATTTCTGTGACCTTTGCATTGGGGAGCATGTGCACATTTTCTCACTGAGATACTTCTGTATTTGGATTTTTATTTTTTTTAAGTAGCTTTAAGTCTATAACTCATTAACTAACCAAAGAGGAATAGCTAGCACAGAGTTTTGGGAGGTAGTGGATAATGTACTTTGAGTTTGCCCTAAAAGCAAATGGTGTAGGAGTCTAACTTCCCAAAAATAAACTTGTCTTTCTGAACTATTTTCTGACTTTTAGACAATGGTTTTGTTAGTTTAGTTGTATATTTAGGAGGCTAACCTATATTTAGCAGAATTTTGTTTAAATATTTATAAAGTTATAGAAGTTATAGCTAGCTATTTATTTGCAATAACTTGAATTATGTGATTTTTCTTTCTGGACTTATATGTTGGGTGTACTAGTATTTATTGAATGCTTGGATATTTGGTAGTTTTATTTGAGAATCTCTGGGATACATGGTAAATGGTCAAATAACAATAAACTTAGGACTATCTTCAAAGCAAAAGATATCAGTTCAATGGTGAAAAAAAATTGAGTGTAATAAAGTAAGATAAACTTTTCTTTCAGTATTGTATTTCTAAGCAATCCACAAGTGCCCAAAAATGTATTCACAAAGAATTCAGATAATTCTCAAAGAGTTCAGGTAATTGTATAGTTTTATTCAACTTCATTGTTTTAGATAAACTTTAGGAAAACCTCCCTTTCTATTTGTTTCAGTAAAGGGTAGATTAATGTTCTAGATTAAACTTGTATAGTGTAACACCTTTGGTTATTTACTACAATGTTTTAGTAACTATTATGTCATTTTTCCTCAAAAAGACAAAACAATCTCATTTTGCTTGTGTTTCATGTGCATACAGGCCTCTCACAGGCTCTTAGTAGTACATAATTCTTTTGTATGTGTTTTTAACTTATTTTTGTGGCTGTAATTCAAAATACTGTAATAGACTTTGTTCGTTTTTTTAAATTGATAAATGAAACATTGCATTTCTTCTGGTTTTTGTTGTCAGTAACTTTCATATTTGAATGTATTTCCTTATCAGCCCTGCATGTTCTGTTGTATTTAAGCAATTGTCATTTTCCAAATTTGAATTTGTTGCTCGTTTCCTCCTGATGACAATGTTTCTTGCTGGATATTATGTTGAGGAGGATTATGCATTCCTTTCATATCTGAAATCTATGTTCTCTATGTTTGTGAGAATGAGTTATTAAAAACCAGTAAAAGTGGTTTTTTGTGTATTAGAAAGGTAACAGTTATGTATAAGATGGTATTATAGCATATATGTGTAATTTGTCATTACCTAAGATGGTGCATTACTGTAAGAAAGTCCAAATATTGTTTCCTTGCCTTTGTTTTAATTGTTCTTTTCATTTTTAATGCTGATTAATTTCCAGAGGAAGAGTCCTGTTCTTTCCAGGTAAGCTCATTGTATGTTTTTAGGTATCTAGAATTAAGACATTCTATAAAGAAAAATTCGGGGCAAAATGCAACAAAATATGTGGAATTGATTAGATCATATCTTCTGCTTCAGTTACTGCCCAAAGTTCTGTTCAGTTGAATTCTTAGCTTTTTATAAGTATTTCTCAGCTGAATTTCTAACTCTTTCTAGAAGAAGAAATAGTGTCCTGACTTGCCATTCAGTGCTTGTTCTTGCTCTTGAATGTCTGCTGCACATTTGCATCCAAGAGTAGACATGGCACATTAACTTGTCTGCAACCTCCCATCATCATTCTGACTGTAATTAGAAATACTAATTTCATTAGTGATTTATAGCTCAGTAAGAATTGCTTATATGCTAAGCATATGTTTGTATTTGCTGCCATGATTTTTTTAGATTTTTTTAAAACTTTGTCCTTGTTGTCAATATATGAGCCCAAATACAGTATTCAAACATTGTAGCAAAAAATTCAAGGTAGTCTTAGTTTTTTACATGTTGATATTCGTGTGTGATTACACTGAATACAGTTCTAATGTATGGTGTTTCCAGGCAATTTGGAAAAGGTTATTTTTTTTTGGTCTAACACTGCTGAGCACTGGAATGCATCTTACAGGACCTAACACAGTCCTTCTTTTAATCCATGTTAAGATAAAATACTGTATTTTTTTTTCTTCTATATGAGTAGATAATGCCACTATAGTAATAAAGTGGTTGAAATTAAGCATTGGCTTTATTAGGAATATGATTAAAAACTGTTTGAGGGCTTTGTTAAAAGGAGAGGCTTGCCTTATGCACATGCTTCTTTTTGACCATTGTGTCATGACTTCTTGCAGTGTTCTTGTGATGCTCTTCTGGTCTGAAACCCCAGATGTGCCCTGAACCAGGGATGGTAGGGAGCACCTGAGTATCAGTACCAAGTTATAGTGTGGGGTGTGGCTGTAAAACACTGTAAGAGCCATGAGTAGCTGTAATTTACAACATATCAAAGACCTGAACAGAGTTCACAAGCAGTTTCTATAGATGATGGATAACATGTTTCTCTGCCCATTCTGCAGATTCATATAATAAAACTGGGTCATTTCACAAGCAGCTTTCAGGACACCTCATTTCTATCAGGTTTTTTTGTCAATTTTGCCCTGCTCTGAATGTTAACATGCAACACGATTTAAATTGAAAGTTTTATGCTATTAGGTAACAAATTAATGATTCCTTATCTAGGGACATTGTTCTTCAAGCTTGGTGTAAAGGCACTCCCTGAGGAATCTTACCTGAAACTAGTGAAACCATCATCTGCCTGTGCCTTGGAATACCCCTAGGGAGATAAGTACTTTGTCCTTTTTCATCCCTTTTCCAAAATTATGGTAATGACTTCTACAGCTAGCAGGTAGTAGTATTTACTTAGTAGAGAGGGTTGAACACTGTGGGTGTTTAGACATTACAGACAGTTCTTGTTTCTCTTACTCAGGAGTCTGTGTTAATAATGTTAAATATGAAGGTTAATGTTATGTTAATATATAAATTAAATAATGTTAGAGCAGATTATGTCGGGACTTGTGTAGGTGAGTGGAGTTTAATATTTGAAGATATGTAGCTGGCAGAATTTCATGACAGCAACAGCAAATATATTCTACATTCTCATTATTTGAGTTTATTTACATTCTCATTATTTGAATCATCTGCTCTGTCTACATGAGCAAACTTGATACTTAAATGCATTTTAACATCAATAACAGGTGTTGGTCTAATATGAAGGTGTGGATAGAAAACCGTCTTGTCAGCCTAGTTACCAAATGATTTTGCTGATGTTGTAGTTGTGTTGACTTTTGAGGTGAATCCCTTACATGTCACCTCCGTGTCTGTGTGTGACTTTCTCACCAAAATCTAACAGTCCTCTGAGGAATGGACTTGGAACTATGCCAGCATCTTCGGAGACCCCTCTCCTTTTCAAGTAGAAGTGGGACAGAATTGTCAAGTACTTAATGTGACACCCTGATACTTGTAACAAATGACTGATAATAGCAAACATCCCAGACCCGCTAGACGCCCTCTTGGTTTCGTGAGCTGGAGTCGGCTTGTCTTTGTCTAGATCCATTGGTCTGAGTAGGACTGTGCATCGGCCAGTTCTAAATTCCTTAAAAGGTGCATTATGATGAGATAAGAGGTGCTTGGTCTTAAGGCTAAGGGTTTAACCTAAGCCCGCACGATCCTAAGTGGTGAGTGATTGACACCCGTTTGCTAACGTGGTGGGAACTGCGGTGCCGCTCTGTACCTCAGGGATAAGTTCCACCATTGGTAGGGACAAAAAGCTGTTCCTGCGCAGCTGAGGTTTTGGGGGAAACAGGGATGTCACAGGAGCTGGGGAGATGGAGATAAGCAGCAAGAGGACTGAAAGATGGAGGAGTAAGAGCACAGAGAACAGACTGATACATGGATACAGCCATGGAGACTTGTGTCTGTATCATGAATGTAATGGTATAGCATGGACAGTTGTTGCTCCTTAGTGATGCCAGTCATCAACAGCGGATGAATTTATAAGCCACAGAAAACCCAATAATGCCAGCAACATGTTTCTAAAAGATTCTCTCCACTAATGGGCACGCTGCTATGGGGAAGCTGATCCTGTTATCTTGTTACTTGCAGGCGCTATGGTGAAGCAGAACCTGGGATGACCTGCCCTTTTGAAGGTGTTAGAGCTTTCATAAGCTAAGTTTAAAGCTTGATAGTAAGAAAGAAGTATATCTGTCTCCAAGCTGGATCGTTATTGTGGATGATCTCTGTTTGTGTACTCTGGCTCTAGAACTGTCAGGTGTATCCCGTACTAACTGCCTTCCTTTGGTCCTTTTTCCCGGGCGCCTCAGCAGCTCCAGGAGGGAGGAAGCGGGGCCGGGTGTTTCGATTCGGGAGGGACGGGTGATGCTTGGGGGGGACCGGATGAGAACCTGAGGTTCCCGCGGGGCCGCGCTCGGTGCTTTAGCCCGTGGCGTTGTCAGGCTGGGGGTGCCAGGTGGCGGAGGGTGTGGGGGCCGCCCAGCGGCGCCGCTGCCCGGCTCGGCCCGCACCTCCCGGCGCTGCTCTCTCGGCTCGGCCCGCACTTCCCGGCGCCGCTGCTCGGCTCAGCCCGCACTTCCCGGCGCTGCTCTCCCGGCTCAGCCCGCACTTCCCGGCGGTGGCGCCGCTGTCCCCGCTCGGCCCGCACTTCCCAGGGCGGGGGGAGCGCCCCGCACACGTGACCGGCGCGCGGCCAATGGCGCGATCGCGTGATGCGCAGCGCCGGCTGCGCGCGCGGTGGAGCTGCGCAAGATGGCGGCGGGCGCGTGAGGGGTGGCGGCGGCCGCGCCGGAGGGACGGAGGGAGCCGAGGCCCGAAGGGAGCCGGGAGGGGCCGCTGGTGCCGCCCCCGGGGTGCGATGGTAAAATGACCCAGGCGGGGAAGAAGAAGAAGCGCGCCGTGAATCGCAGCATCATGCTGGCCAAGAAGATCATCATTAAGGACGGCGGGACGGTGAGGCCGGGGGCGCGAGGCGGCCCGGGGGACGGCTGGCGGCGGCGGCGGGCCCCGGGTTGCGTGGCGGTGCGGGGCCGGCCCCGGACGGGCAGGGCCCGGTCCGGCGGGGGTCGGTGGGCCCGCGGGCCTTGGGCGGGCGCGCCTGTGTCGATGGCGGTGCCCTCACGGCCGCCGCAGCCCCGATGGCCGCGCTCGGCAGCCCGGGCCGGTGTCCGCGGGGCGGCTGCCCCAGAACACCTGTGAGCGCGTCGGGCCGCTTTGCTCCGCCCGTAAGCGCGGTTCGTGCCTCGTGTGGGCCGGGTTTGGGGTCTGGGAGCGACTGCAGCCTCAGGCGCCGGGCCCGGGGCACGGCGGGTCGTTAGGGCCCGAGGTGAGCGGGGCATGGCCGAGCCCACCCGCGCCGAGCGCGGCTCCCCTGAGCGCCGGGGGCGGCTGCGGGGCAGGGAGCGCTGTGCCCGCGGTGCCCCTGGCAGACAGAACCGGGAGCGGGACTGACACCAGCGCCTGAGCGGTTCCGCAAAGGGCGCCTGGGAGAGAGGCTTTGTGGTTCTTACCACTGGTTTGCTTCCTCGTAAATACATAAATTCGAAGAAGAAAGGAAGTTGTTAAGTGTTTTGGCTGCTGGAGCTTGGAGTTGGTTTGGGTGTGTTTTCTGGTTTTTTTGTAGGTTTTTTTTTTTTTTTTTTTGCATTGGTGGGTGCCATTACTTCCAATGTATCATTGCCCCTGGATTTTTTCCACTTTGTAACACCATGTAGCTTCGATGTGCCCTGTTCTAAATACATTGGCTTTATTTCAAATAAAGAGACGTCTTCACAGATTAAATTGCTGATGGCCCTTCAGTTTGTCTTTTTGGAACAATAATGGAGAAGAGACAGGTGTGAGAGTCACTGTACTTGTTCATCGAAGTGGCCGACTGGCTGGATTACTGAAGTGTTAAGAAGCAAAATTAATTCTGGTATTGGTTGTTGGTGTTTTCCTGGATGTGTTTCTGCTGTTTTTAAAGATAGAAATGTATGAGATTACCTTGTACAGATGTTAAATGCAAGTATTTTAGGTTGAGTAGTACAAGCAGAGTAAATGTCGCTCAGTGGACATGGTGCTCCATAATTTCTCTGGGAGTATCATTGATTAAGATACAGTGTGGTTCCAAGCGTCCCTAACAGCTCAACTTTAACTTCCTTTTGCCCAGAGAGGAAAAAGTATGTTACAATAACTGCATTCCGTGGTACTTTCAGTACATCATTCAGTGCCTCCAGTTTCAAAAGCTGAGTGTCAACCCCCATGAGTTCTGTATTAATGTAATTTTTGGAAATCATGTAAAAATGAGCCATAAACATTACATGAAGGTATGTAGATTGTTGTTAGGCAACAAAAACTTCCACTTGTGGTACTTTCTGCCTTCAAATAAATGTTTGGGAAAATATTTGTCTTAAATACATATTTTTAAGTTATGATGTTTGATATAAGAGTGTTCTTTATAGCGATAGCAGAAACTTAGTGCATGGAATTTTTAAATATTTGCTGGAATGTTAAGCTGGACTTCAGTGTCCTCAGCTGCTTCATTTGTTACCCAGTGTGGTGTGTGACATTGTGGGAAACAGGTACCTGGAAATGGCCCCCGTGTCTTCAGTGTTTCCCACTGGCAAACCAGTCATTAATCAAGCATCTTTGTGCAAACTTTCCAGCCTGATTGGTTTCTTTTGGAACTGTTTGACATCAGACCAAATTGTGTCAGCCAGAATGGGTAATGTACAGATGGTTAATGAGGCAGTGGCACAGGCAGAAAGAGTTTCTGATTGGAAACCAAAAAAAACCCCAAACAAGCAGAAAGGAAAACCCACCCATTGTTTCTGCAAAGCCTCTCTTCCCACTGCAGTTTCTGCTGGGTCTCCGTGACAAAAGAGTGGGTGGTGCAGGAGCTTGGGTTGCTGCTTGGTGATATTTTTGTGTTTTTCTATTTGCAGCTTTAGTAGCTGTGCCACAGAAAGAATGTGTAATGATGTGTTGTACTCAAGTGTGTGTTGTCAGATTTCACCAAAGGAGAGGCAGTAACACCAGTGATGTTGTTTCATGGAATCACAAATGGTTTGGGTTGGAAGAGACGTTAAGGATCATCTATTTCCAACCCCCTGCCATGGGCAAGGACACCTCCCATAGACCAGGCTGCTCAAAATCCTGCCTGGCCTGCCACTGAGCACTTCCAGGGGTGGGGCAGCCACAACTTCTGTTTCAACACTTCTTTTTTCCCGATAATTTTAATTTTTCCTTCCTATATGTATTCATTTTGTGTACAATGATGCATTTTTGAAGCAGGCATGAAATGAACTAGAGATTAGGGCTTCATTTGGTACTTTTTTCCTTTCCAGCAGAGGAGCTGCTGTAAGCTGTATAGTGTGTAAGCTGTGGTCTGACACACAATACCTTTGTTTCTTTTATGGTTATTCTGTTGTTGTCAGATGTGTGTTCTTGGGCTTGCCTGGCATGTACACTTTTATCAGTGGCATGAGTGACAGTGTACAGTGTTTGATTAAAGGCATCTCCTCTCTAAGCAGAGGAAGAGGCATTCTTGGAGCCCTGTTTGTGCAGCAGAGTTAGCCAGGCACAGATGTGCTCTGCTCTGGCTGCAGGTGACACAGGAGAGTTGCTGTTGCTGTGATGGGAACATCTCAGTTCCAGCTGGTTCTCACAAGGGCTCTGCATCTTTTCTTTCCAGTCTGGGGCCTTCTGCTTCGGTTGCACTTGTGCCATTGCACTGCACTGTGCTGGCCCGTTAGGAGAGCACAGGGGAGGTTTGTGGGGTACAGCAGGGCTGGGCACCCAGCACTGCACTGCACTGTGGGCTCTGAGAGCCTCAGGCTGCCACTGAAGCCTTGGGCACTGAGTGCTTGCAGTGGGTCTTGATACACTGCACTGTAACTGCTTATCCTCCCCGTGCTCTCTCGCCTCAGAAGCACCCCTGCTGCTGATGGTTGCCACCACCTTTAAAAATGAATGTAGAGGTGAGGATCTCAATGGGACTGAATGACTTCTTTTTTAATAGATAAGAACAAATAACAGTACCTGAGATAAGCGAGCACTAGCAGCAGGAAAGCAGGGAAGTTGCACCCTAGTGATCTAAGTGTCACTTTGCTTGTTACTGTCAGCGTGTTGGGAAGCTCTGTGGGATTGCTCACAGCTGGGTGCCGTGGCAGGGGCAGCAGTGAGCCGGCTGAGGCTCTAAGGGCAGCAGCAGCAGCTCCCCTGCGCAGAGCAGCCGCTGCCTTTGCTGCTGTTTGCCTTGGTGCAGGTGGCCTCGGAGCTGCCCGGAGCTGGGCACAGATGGAGTCGCTGGTGTTTGCTGGGAATGGGGTGCCCTGACCCCCACGCTGGGAGGGCTGGGATGGTTTGGGACACCTCCCTCACTGTCTGCCAGGCCTGGGGGGTCACCAGCCAGCAACGTGACAGGATCTATCAGAGTGAACCTGATTTCATGGGACTGAGTCAAACAGCTAACATTGATATTGCAGTTTGTGCAGAACTGGATGAATTTTTAACCCAAAGCTAAAATAAGGATTGTGGGTGGAAAAGGAAAGGAATTGTGGGAAGAGAGGATAATTATAGCCACTCTCTGTACCTACAAAGACTGTTAATTTACATCTTTGGGAGAGTGGGCAGAAAAACCAGCAGAAATATCAGTATGGTGTATCTGTATTTACTGAAGAGGCCTTGGGAAAGAAGAATAGCACCGTGCTGAGCTGCTTTTGTATTTCACCTTTTACAGACTGTTATGGTTACTTTTGAAAAGTATCTTATTGATTAATTAAAAATTATCTTATGATCATATTTAGTAATAGGAGTGAGTAGGCAGTGAGGTTCTCTGTATTTATTTCCTACATTTTTCTATGTTGGAAATATTGGAAGTATTACCTAACTGCAACTTAAAATTGTGTAGTATTTGAGGCTGGAATGCACCTCCAGCATCACTAATCCAACTGCCCCAGTCTCTTACCCCAGACAGGGTCAGCTGGAGCAGTTTGCTCAGGGCTGTGTCTGGTGGGGTTTGGAGCTTGGCAGCTCCACACTTCACTGATTGGCCTTTTTCAGGAAGGGTTGCTTTTCTGAGGTTCAAGTATAATTCCTTGTATTTCAGTATGTGCCTGCAGTCCTGTCACTGACGCTTCTGAGAAAAGTCTGGCTCTTGTATTTACTCGTCCATGAGCTACTTACACACTGGGATTGATAAAATCCCAGTGAGCCTTCTTGGGAGGCAGCTGAGGTCCTTATACTGTGTGTGTGCTCAGTTTAAATGCCAGGTCTGATGATGTCAGGGCCACTCTGTTAGTAACTCACCTTTGCACAAAAGCAGCAAAGCAGATATTAAGGCAGTGCTTCTAAGTTGAAAGAACATGTATGAAATTTCTGAGGAGTTATTCATGCTGCTTTCATATGAGAATAATTAGTGAACCCTATCCTTAATTTGCAAATGTTGAACTGTGGCATGTTGTTTGACAGCATTTACAGAGTCTACGAGATGAGCAGGTTTTCCCACCCATTCTCTTTTTGTTCTCTTCAAAAGCTGCTTCTGATTCTACCTAATCACTGAGAATTTCATGTTTCTTTTGTCAAATCTTTTATCTACATCTCTTCCTGCATTTGAAGCACACTAACTGATAGACCTGCACTCAGTATTTGGGAAGTGATCAGTGCTGATCCTCTGATTTGCTTCTGGTGTTGATGATTTTAGTTTCTCTCCTGGTTTAGAGCTGTGTTTTGTATGGAGCAGTGGTGCCTTTCAGTAACAGAAGTGTTTGATAGGCTGGCTAGTGGGACTTGGGATAGCTGAGTGTGAGCACTGAAACTGGATTCCATGTGGCTTTGTGTCCATGTGTACACTTTTAAGGAAAACTAACTAGTTGTCTGAAGAAGAGTCTCTTTTCCCTGTAACATCCTTGTTTCCTGAACTGGCAGTGTAAGTGGTTTATATTTTTGAGATGGCACTGAAGGATTCTGCACAGTAAGAGTAGGACACTTCAGGACATTAGCATCAAAGGGTTAAAAAAAGGAGGCTCATTACATACCAGTTAGTTTGGTAACTATTCCCAAGTTTTGAATCCTGTTTCATTGTTAACTGTTCTGTTTATAGTGTTCAAATGCATTTCTCATGACTCTTAATAGATGATCAGATATTTTAATCACCTGTCTTTTCTCTTATTTCAGCCTCAAGGAATAGGTTCACCCAGTGTCTACCATGCTGTTATCGTGATCTTCTTGGAGTTTTTTGCCTGGGGACTCCTGACAGCTCCCACTTTAGTGGTAGGTGATCCTTAGGAGCTTTTTCTCACTGTTTGGGAGGTGAGACAATTACTGCAAAGGCACTGAGCATCTTCTAAATTGCATGAAATGAAAATTACATATCACTGAGCTGCTCTGTTGTGCAAGTAAAAAGTTCTGTATTTTTAGATTGTATCAGAAATTTCATTTATTTCATTATAGCAGAGTAATGGTGTAGCACAGCTATTTACATGCAAGTCTGCTAACACTCAAGCTTACATGTAAATAGTTTCTGATTGAAACCAGTAAGGTGGTAATGAAATTATCTTTCCTTTCAAGATACCATAAAATATTGGCATATTACAAATGTAAGGACAAAAATATACTTGAAATGTGGTAACCAGTTACACCAGTCTGTTACATCAGTCAAAGCATCCCCATGATTAGTGAAACAGCCATACCAATGTGTTTGTATCAAGGTACTTTCTCATCTAGTTGGTTGCTTTTAATTTGCATTTAATTTGTGAGTGATACATGATGACAGATTGAAAGGAGTGAAGGCTTAAAAATCTCCCAAGCCAACTCCACTTTAGCCGCAGTCTTGGTGCTGCTCTGAACGCTGATGTTACCCATCAGCAGTGTCTGGGGTGTGAACTGCACATCATCCCTCTCATCTAAACACAAATCAAACTGAGACAGCTGCATTTCTGAATTCTGCTCACCAAACTGAGAGCCACTTCAGGATGGTGACATCTCTCCTTTGTTTCTCCCCAGTCCTCAATAGATGACACAGTAGCATTTGGAGAATCTTAGATAATCTTAGATAACCTAGATAATTTTCTAGGTTCTCTGTGTTTATTTATTATTTCAGGCACTGAAATCTCAAAATGCCTTCCATGCAAATTAAAAACTAGTCACATTATTTGTGGTTTGCCCTTTTTTCTTCTATTTTTCCTCTGTATTCTATGAAAAATAAAAAAATCTGCTGGGCATCATAAAGTTGGATGTATCACGAGCAATATTTGTAGTTCATATTGTGTAAATGACTGTATTCATGTTTCCTCTCCAGGTTTTGCATGAAACCTTCCCAAAACATACATTTCTAATGAATGGTCTAATTCAAGGAGTAAAGGTAAGTTGACAGAAGTTAATCACAAGTACAATTTAAAGTGAATGGTGGGAGGAATGTAGAAATAAATGCCAACTGAGAGAAACAGTCAAGAGGTTTTTCAATATGGCTTTCACAGCATGAATGAAATGGGAATAAATTACTGCTGAAAGTGCAAATGTGCCTCTTTTTACTTTTAGTAGGGTATTGCTTGGTCTGTATCTACTGTTTGGGTTCAGCAAATGAAAAGGTGGTTCCTTAATCCCAAATGATGCATGTGGTGCTGAAAGTGGGTAATTTTTCACTTGGAGTTTGTTGCTCCAGTAGACTATAAAGCACAGCTCATGAAACTGCTTGTATGAGTGGATCATCTGCATTTTGAATTTTGTGTAGCTCTGAGATGACAGATCTCAAGTTTTATGTGGTCAGACGTGGGATAGAAGATCAGTGAGGCCACACTGCCTTTGGTGCATTGCACTGTAGCCATTGGCCTGAATGGAACCAGAGCCCCGGCTGCTCTCAGGCTGTGCTGGGGTCAGCTACCCCAAGTCTGAGCTCTCAGTTCTGACTTCACGTTTTGTTCCGTCAGGGCTTGCTGTCGTTCCTCAGTGCCCCGCTCATCGGTGCCCTGTCTGATGTGTGGGGACGGAAATCCTTCTTGCTGCTAACAGTATTTTTCACCTGCGCACCAATACCACTCATGAAGATCAGCCCGTGGTTAGTAAATTGTTTCTTGCCAGATTGGCTGTTGTTTTTCAAGGTTGCTATCAATGCTTGTGTGTGTAGCATTGGGATAAAATGTTCTTTTGTGCATCATGGAAGGTTGAGGCTTTTGTATTATGTCTGTGCAAAGCTTGGGAGTACAGTCAACCTGAAGCAGCTGCCATAAGGCCAAAGGCCTTGGTCAGAATTTCAGTAGCTGCTGATTTGGATCTGTGTGCTGTAAGCCCTACACCCAGCACATCTGCCAGAGCTTGAGAGCACTGTCCAGTGAACTGTGTGGGTCTGGATGGTGGCCACAGTTCTCACTCAGCTGCCAGCCAGCGACACTGAAATCAAAACCTTGCCCAATGTGGGTGCATGACGTAACCATTTGTAAGGTACAGTGTTGCAGCACTTTTACACTTTTGTTTCTCAAGTTCTAAAATCGACCAGCTTCATACTGTGTGCACCCTGCTGACCTGGTGACTGGCTGGAACACTGCCCAGGTAGGGCAGGAGTCAGAGCCCTGGGCTTGCTCCTGAGCCAGGCTTTCCTGAGGGTGGAGCCTGCACTGACACAGGCACCCAGGCACCTCCATCAGCCTTTCCCATGTGCTCTCTGTTACACAGGCTGCTCATCCCTCTTCAGGAGGAGTTTGTTTTCTAAGTGTTCACTAAGGTTTCCAATGCCCAGTGCTAGTGTCTGTAGCATACAGATATGGCTAATGTGGAGGCCTTTCAATGACCAAGTTCTCAAAACACTGAGGTTTTTAATTTGCTTTGCCTTCTAGACCAGTTAAGTTTATTAGCTGAGCCCCTTGTTTCTCAGTAGTACTTAATCACAGCAGCTTTTTGTAGATGTTACAAAATCGTGCTGCTTGTACTTGGTGCACATCTGTGTTACACAATTCTATCAAGACACAGTGACATTGGCTTTATCCAAGATTATCTCAATAAATTGTCAAGATAGGTTGGACAAGGTGATTTACTGTTTAACTGCACTTGGATTGAATAGACTATTTGTTTCTGTTTAGTTGTTCTAATTTTTTTTTATCATGTTCGTAGGTGGTACTTCGCTGTAATCTCTGTGTCTGGAGTTTTTGCAGTGACATTTTCTGTAGTTTTTGCATATGTAGCAGACATAACCCAAGAACATGAGAGGAGCATGGCCTATGGTTTGGTATGTATTGTTTGGGCTCTTTTCCATGATATTCAGTAGTAAGCCCTTCAGTGTGTAATGCTTTTCAAAGCTGTGGCTTTGTTTCTTCTGTGGCAAGTTGATTTTAATTTGGAGTCAGTTTTTCCTGTTTAATTGTTCCTGTCATCCAGTCTCTATCTCTTGAATATTCTGCTTCTAAATGAACCAAAATGTGGCTTTGTCAAAAACTGTCATGCCTGTCTTAAGGGCTATTATCAGCCTTAACAGTGTAATTTGAGGAGCTTTAGTTCTTTTTGTATTGTTGCCCACTCTGCTACTACTCTGTCATTGTTTCAGAAGTCTCACCTTTTGTTCTGGAACTGCCATTGTGTGATACTGGACTGCCCCTGCCTGTGTCTCCCCTTCTGAGCTGCAGTTCAGAACAAACATAGCTGAGTTACTTGTCTGGTTGAAGTTCTTACAACTCTGTTATCTCTGTTTCTCTCTTATCTCCTGACAACCTGCCGGGTCCCAGGAGCCTTGACAGCCTCATGTTATTATGGATTAGCAAAATCATTTGTTGTGTTTAAGTTACAGAATCCATTACCATTCAGCAGGAAAAGCTGAAAGCAATGGATATAGAATGAAATCGTTTCTTGGTGCCTATACACATCAGGGATTGAGATGTTGAGAAAGTTCTTTCAGTTTTTAAGTTAATATCTTTCACAAGGCCAGCTGATTAACTGACAACTACTGAGTTGGATTAACTAGCATATTACATTTAATATACCCTTTATACACATGCTTTTTTTTATTTAACAGGCATTGCCTATTTCACTAATATGAAGATTAAATAAAACTCATTGCTTCCCAGAGGTATCAGCAGAATCTACAGTTAATTAAACCTAATGATGTCAGTACATGCAAGAGTGCTGTGAGCCTCACATTGCTGTCCAGTTATCAGAAAATCTTTCTTTAAAAATTGTGATTGTATAAATTGCACAGCTGCTCCCACATAGGCATAGGGAAAAGGTTACTTTTAATCACTGTGTGATACTAATGGTTAGGCTTCTGACAAGGAGGAAATGTGGGTAATAACACTACTGACTTGTCTCACTGCAAATCTTACCAGCTGTTATTTATTTCAGGTTTCAGCAACTTTTGCAGCAAGTCTGGTCACCAGCCCTGCTATCGGTGCCTACCTTGGCCGAGCGTACGGCGACAGCCTGGTGGTGGTGCTGGCTACAGCAATCGCCTTGCTGGACATTTGCTTCATCCTGGTGGCTGTGCCGGAATCGCTGCCAGAGAAGATGAGGCCAGCGTCCTGGGGAGCACCCATTTCATGGGAACAGGCTGACCCCTTTGCAGTAAGCTACTTAAATTGGGAAGATTTTGTTATTTGTAGATACTGAGCTTTGGACGCAGGCAAGAAATTGAATTTACAATAGTTCAGGCTTGCAACAGAAAGCCTTCAATTCCTTCAAGCTTGACCTTGCTTTACTGGTGATCCTTTTGCTGACAATCTTGCTAAACATACAGAAAGTTCTTTGGTGGTGCTGTATAACAACTTCATTAATTGTCAGGCTTTTCAGAGCCCAGCTAGGGATGCTGTCTGGAAATAAAGGTGCAATGTTTAGTAATTCTTTTTTCTTGCCGTAGTCCCTGAAGAAAGTCGGCCAGGACTCCATTGTGCTGCTAATCTGCATAACAGTCTTTCTTTCCTACCTCCCAGAGGCAGGCCAATATTCCAGCTTCTTCCTATACCTCAGACAGGTAATGTAACATTTTGGTATGAATTCGAGCAAAAGTAAATTTACAAGACTTAAGAAAGTTTTCAGTATTACTGAACTAATATGGAAAATAAAGATAACTCATGTAATTTAGAAGCTCCCAGCAACTGCTAAGTTGCGTTGTTGTTCTGGTTTTTTCTTTTAGACATGCAAAAAGAGAGGAAAGTGATGAATGAGTTTTAAAACAATTTCCTGTATTTTGCAATTATTTGCATTATTCTTGGACTATGAGGTTCAATATGTTAAACTGGTGTTATTTTTTGAGGGAACAATTTAATTGTTTTCTATTTATGCCCCTTTATTTTTATTTATTTGTTTGATGTAATGGAAAAGACAAGGAACTGAATAATACTGGTCTTCTGCATTGTGTGTTCCCTCACTGGGGCTTGTGACATCATGATACATGGTTTATGGTTAATAATCAAATTGCCTTTTTTTTAATATAGATAATGGGATTTTCGTCTGAAAGTGTTGCAGCATTTATAGCAGTTCTTGGGATTCTTTCCATTATTGCACAGGTGAGTTATTGCTCTGTCTGTCATTGACTTGGCAAGCTGAAAAGAAGAAAGCACTGTGGAGAATGGAGAACACTGTGGTTCCTTCCATAAATGTAACTCAGCTTTTCTGTGTCTGTTTTTTTCCTAGATCTCTAGAAATTGGTTAAGACTCTAACTTAGATGAAAACACTTGACAACAAGTGTTTGGTTCATTAAGGGAAAACTAAATCCTTTGTGCATCAAAGAGGGATGATGGTTTAATCATGTAACTTGCTAAATGCTGCCTATTTTTTTTTTTTGGTAGAGGCAAATACTGCTTTTGAAGAACACTACTTTAAAATAATATTTCTGCATGTATTTGACTTTGAGAATAAAATGTTTTCAGGTGTTGTTTTTTTAATTCATTAACTCATCAGCTTACTTGTGTTTAACCTTTAAGAATGGTGTATTTCTGACATTTTACTTTTGCCCTCTCTGTTAGACAATAGTGCTGAGTTTGCTGATGCGGTCCATTGGAAATAAGAACACCATCCTGCTGGGCCTGGGGTTCCAAATACTGCAGCTGGCCTGGTACGGCTTCGGGTCAGAGCCATGGTATGCACATTTCCCTTTGCTTGGACTGATGCAGGGCTGGTGTGCACTGCATCCCCTCTGCAAGGGTGCGAGTGCAGCAGAGCCAGCCCAGCATGCCTGCACTGCCAGGGCAGAGCTCAGCCAGGGCAGTGACTGCAGGCTGTGTTTTGCAGGATGATGTGGGCAGCGGGCGCTGTGGCTGCCATGTCCAGCATCACTTTCCCGGCGGTCAGCGCCCTGGTCTCACGAACTGCTGATGCTGACCAGCAGGGTAGGTTTGCTCCTGCTTCTTGGAATTCTAGCTGAGGAATACTGTGCAGACAGACATAATGGGGGCTGGCCTTAGTGCTCATCAGCCAGGCTGAGTCTTGGCAGGCCAGCCCAGATACCTGAGCTTAGGGCACCACATTAAATCCAAGCTGCTTGGAAGGTGCGCTGTGTGTGTACCACGTACTTCTGCTGCAGAGGGAAAACTCAACAAAGCCTTACAGTTGCAAAACATTCAGCAAACTCAATGCACTGTTCTTCACTGTTGCATGCAGTGCTCTCTCTCCTGTGTGAGACAGCGTGCATATCCCGGCCTCTGAACCAGCTTGGCATGGCAGGCACTGCCACTCGAATATATGATAATGACAGGCTCTTTGTGCCCCTTGTTTACTGCTACCCATAGTGTGACACCATTTAGAGCTTTCCTGCTTGCATTAGTTTCAAGTCAATTAAGGCATTAGAAATAGTTAATTATATATGTAGAACTACAGATAAAGAACATGTATTTTACTTTTCCCAGGTGTTGTTCAAGGGATGATTACAGGAATCCGAGGTCTGTGTAATGGTTTGGGACCAGCACTCTATGGATTTATATTCTATATATTTCACGTTGAATTGAATGAACTGCCCATGCCCGAATCGTCAGGGGGTAGCGTGGTTACACAATACCATTTACAACAGGTATGTTTCTTTTGTACTTACTGCTTCCAAAAGAAGTTAGGAAGGGCTCCTGTGCTCATCAGTTCTCCAGTTTGATGCTGTGGTACATTTTCTTAGGTTGACTGTAAATGGAGGGTGTAGAAAGAGGTTCCCAAGTCCCTCTAGGGGAGGGCTGCTTCGCTGATCTGTTTAATTGCATGCACCAGTTTCGTGTAATTTTCAAATAGCTACAGCTGACAGTCATAGACAACTGTGACCCTTGTGAGGAAAATACCTTGCGGGAAGGATGGACAGATAGCAGTGGTGAATGTTTCTGGTTTTTGTTGTCCTTCTGCTGAGGTTTTGGTTTCTTTTAAATTGAGTTTTTGGGGAAATTCAGCAGGAAGAACTTGCACTAGAAAAGAAAGTTGGCAAGCATTAGTAAGAATCATGTGCTCCCTTGTCCTAAATCTTAGGATGTAATGTTCTCTCACATTCCTTCTCAAAGCCTGCACTGTATTCACTGCTGTGTCAGGCAACAGGGCTTAAAAGTGGGTAATTAGCAATTGTAGGCTGTTAAAGTGCATGGAAAGGCTTGTTAACACTTCGTTGTTGTTTTCAGAACTCCATAATTCCTGGACCCCCATTCTTATTTGGAGCGTGCTCTGTGCTGTTGGCACTACTTGTTGCCTTGTTTATTCCTGAACATACCAACCTAAATGTAAGATCCAGCAACTGGAAGAAACACTGTGGCAGCCACGGCCATCCCCACAGCCCACAAGCTCCTGGTGAAGCTAAAGAACCATTACTGCAAGATACAAATGTATGACAGAAATCCAGGAAGACCGTTTGGACTCCTCTTTCATCAGCAGTCTGGGATACACATTCCAACTCCATCAAAATGTAATTTCTTAAGGTAATCTTAAGAAGCATCTCTCTGCATGAAATCTGTAGGAACTGAAACAGGAGCTTTCTCCAAAGATGTTGCCATGAACTAAAATCTTACTTGCTTTTATAAACAAACTGTTACATACTTGTCTCTTGCCATGAAATACTGTTACTGCTAAACTTTACATTCTTAGTTCAGAGACAAACAATAGTCAAGGCATGAGCATGTGTCCTTCTGTTTCCTTACGGTGGTGAGCTTTAATTCTAGTCATGCTACGTCTCAATGAGACAGACTGGCATCCATGTGGACCCATTCGTTTTAATGTTGTAAAATCTTGGGTCAGCTGATTCAAAGCCTTAATGTAAATGTACTTAAGTAGGGAGGTGAATTGGTATCATTTCTTTTAAAAGTCACATAGCAGGTTTTTTTTAAGTTTGTACTAATATAAAAATCACATGAGCACGCTTGCTGAACAGTAAAAGTTATTTTTATGTAAGTGCATTTACTCTTTCTATTTTTGAAGAACCGGTCGTATCAAACACTTGTTGAAATACCAAGTGGGGGTTTTGGGCCTACAGATTTTATTACTGGCTCCAAAGCTCTGCTTTCCTCTGTACCGTTTATTGAACCACTCTATTTCTGATGTTTGCATAATCATCAAGGACCTCAAAACTTGAATACACAGACTGAACTCTCTAAGCTGATAGCCTTGAATCTGTCGTGTGCTATATAGTGGCCTTTGAGGACTGTCACAAGAACCCTTTTGCATTACAGAGCTAAAGTTTTAGTCCTAAATTTTCAGGACCCTTAGTACAGAAGAGAGCTTTATACAATTACTGATGTGAATTTCTCTAAAAGTGTATATTTTTGTGTCCAGTTGTATTATTTAAGTGTTCCTTTGTATAAATTTGTGTATAAAGTATTGTATAGGTTTAAAATGTTTTCATCTTGTGGTTATTGCTTAATGCTTTTTTACCTTTGAACATTCACCATGGTTGACCAAGAGCAGGAAAAAAAATGTAAATATACTGTTAATAAAGTTGAATATTTTAATGAATTTTTAAATAATGTGAATGTCTCTTCAAACCTTAAGAGAAGTTCAGTAGTTGCATGTGTGTTATACTTCAGCAGGTGGAAAAAGTCATCTGGAGTAGTGATCCAGCCTGGAGCTGTATGTATTAGCTAAAGCAGCCCTGAGCACAGTGGAAGGGTCCCTGCTGAATAACAGCACAGCTGCCTGCAGCTGCTCCTTGTGTCCTGGGGACCAGTGGGCCAGGAGCAGCACAGATCCAAGCAAGCAGTCAGTGACTCAGAGCCAGCCTGGCCAGGGCTCCCTTTGGATTGCAGCGGCCTGGGAGGGGCTGCCACGCTCCTGTGCCAGCAGCTCCTCTGCACAGCAGGATGGACACAGGCTCAGGCACCCGAGGACTGCAGGGGAGCAATGAGCACATGGAAAACTGCAGGAAAAGGTAAATAAAACAGAGCTTTCTGGTGCTTACCTCAGCTGGGAATCCCAGTACCATGGAGATGTTGGTTAGCAATACTCCTGAAACAGTCACTAATCAGAGCTTTTGATAAAAACCATTTAATATTTCCATTAAAATGTACACATGACAAAACCAGACACTATACATTAACACAGTGCTAATTCATAAACAAATGTACACATTTCACACAGCAAAACAAACCACTGAAATGTACAATCCTCTGGGTGCACCTGAGTAACCAAGGTAAAAGGAATGAAGTGTCTTTACCAAAAGGAAAGGTCATTGTAAGGGTACTCTGCCTGGCATAAGTCCATGCACACTCCTTCTGCAGGGGACACCAAGTCCTAAGGGCTATCCCAGCATTTGAACCCAGACAGCAGAACAAGCTACAGAGATGTAAAAGTATCTAAAATTTCTGCATAGTCTTACAAGTTGTTAAATTTGTTATGATTTATAGAAATAAAATAGCTTTAAGATGTTGATACTTGTCAGCAGTTAACGATTCAGCTACTTCACCGTTTAATGTTTTATGCATGGTGGCCTGTGGAATGTAATACTGAGAGATTAACAGAAAAGTTAGGGGAACCAAGACTGACAATTTTAAGTTTTAATTTTCTACCTTCAGTGAAATAATTTAGCTTTTTTAGTATGAGATTATTTGTAAGTCTGTATGCAATTCAAATAAGCTGGTTCCAAAATTAAGCAAGTTTTTAAAACTAAACTTTCAGGGAAGATTAGTGAGGCAGTCATGCCCCCATATGAGCTTGACCATTACTAAAGTGGACAGCATAGCACAGTTCTGTGCTCCATTCTCTGAAAGGAGTCAAGAAATAGAAATTCAGGTCATTGTTCTCACTCAGGGAATGTACATTGCACCTGTTTTTTATAAAAAAGAGCACTTTGGTGAGTTTTTAGGAGGATTTACAGGGTAAGCAATATACGACAAAAATTCTGCACAGCCCTGGTGAGGTTCAGTGTTGTTCCCACTAAGGCTCCTTAAGGCTTTATCTTCCTCTCCTCAGGCTCAAGCACCCTGAAGCATCATCCAAGTCAGTCCAGATCCCTTCCTCAAAGAAAACTGGCTCATAAAATTATGTCAGTTCACACTGATACTTTACTAACACACTATTGCAGGACATTTAAAATCCCCCAATGGTTAAGAGAACTCTTACAGTAAGAACCCTGTCTATGATCCAGGAAAATAGGCCGAGGCAGGCGTCCCAGCAGCTCTGGGCGATGGCTGTGCTTTGGCTGGCAAGTAGGGCCTCAGGTACTCTGCAGAACAGCACAGGACACTGCATTGAACCATGGCTGTCACTGCCCTCCAGGTACAGCTCAAACACCACCTCCTGTTTCCTACTCACCTGAGTTAAGCGTGTTTTGACTGAGCCCTCGTAAAGGAATGCTGTCATCTTTTTTCTTCAAATACTTTGATTCCAGGCCCAGCTGCTCACCACTAGAAATAGAAAGGCAAATTAAAATTTAAAGCAAATGCAGTTTGTCATCAGTGCATTATAACAAGGGCAGCTACAGACTTGGTCAGGAAAACCTCCACTAGAAGTGCAACTACTGCGTTTCATCACCCACTGAGTAGGTTAAGAACAGCCTAGAACTAATTTTTTTCAGTGACCAAGCACCTGATGGCTTAAATCTGTCAGCAGGAGCAACACTGAACAGCTGTTCCTTGGGCCCCACTCCTGCAAGCACAGCTCTTCCTTTGCTTTCAACAAACCAACACAAAATTGGTGAGCATGGTAATGAAGACAGGTCGATCACAGAACCAGGCTAATACTAGAACCTTTAGTCAGCTCCAAACACAGCAAGCTGACAAAGGGTTTTATAAACTGAAATAACAAAAATACTAAAGAGCAGTAGCTGACACTCACTTCTCCTTGTTTGCTGCATGGCCAGCTGCAGGCACTGCGTGAACATCCGAACACCGAGTGGCTTTCAAAAGCTGTGAGTTCAACTGAACCTGCAGAGACAAAGAGCTGCAGGTTAAGAGTTACTCCAGATCTGAGTTCCCTCTCCCCAGGGCATTCACAGAGCCAAATTCCCAGAGATTCCCGTTTCTACACCTCACTGGCCCTGCTGTGCAGCAAAGCCTGTGAGAAACAGCCTAAAGACAAACATCAGCTATGAATAACAGGCAAAATGCTCAAGGCAGAGAGCCTAAGAGTAAATACAGTAAATAGCACTTTGAGAAATAGTCAAGATGTTGTGCTTTGATATTTTATACAATTTAAATAAAATTTTATACTAAATAAATAATAAATAAATACAATTTTATACACTCTTCAGCAAACTAAAAAGTTGAAGTGCCTGCCTTTGATACTGGACATTGGAAATTTCCATTTTTGCTGTGTATTGGTTCCAGAAAGTTCTGGAAGGCATAGAGAGGCGAAATGGGATGACTGAGTCCTGAGCTATGAAAGGATGGTCGGTCAGGCTGTAAAACAAATAGAAACTCATCCATAAATGAGAAACATAATTTTACAAGTAACTGTAGACATTAAAAATTCCAAAATTAACAACTAACTGCCATTACAAAGCCAACACTTATGTGAGTCTTCCAATGGGAAGAAAACTTTTTCCAAGCTTCACACACTTAAGGAAAATGTAACTTTAAAAAAGTTAGATGAGATGAGCACTCTTGGCTAGTAAAAAGCTACACACCCTGTCATTGATGAAAGCAATTAATGTATCCAGCTACAAATCCAGAGTCCTCTCTGTATGAACAAGCAGCTCATCAATTCCTGTTGTCACTGTGACAGCAGAGCTCTGTACAACACAGGGTGAGAAGCAGCAAGTCACACTGTTCAACAATGACTGCAGGCTGCATTCCTTAGCCCCTGACTGTGCTGTTTCTAAAAATCATTAGTTAGAGTATTGAAATAGTACACTCTGGGTTTTAACCTTTACAAAGAGAATTAGTAAGTTAACCTCTCAACACAGAAAAGCCTTTTCTTTTTTTCGCCTTCACTCCGCACTTCATCTTTTCCAAACTAGTTCTGTTATTGCCTTGTGTATTTTGTGTAAACAAGAGCTTAGAAGATTCTCACCTATAAAGCCCAGGGCAAGAAGCAGCCAACAGTTTTATATTATTGAAAAACAAACACACAAAGCCAAACCTCATCCACCCAAAACTGTAAGGCCAGAAGAAGATGAAAGCACATTATTTTTCCTCTTTGAAGGCCCTGCATTTTAGGAACTGATGCCCACCCCACCAGCCTGTTATTTACAGCTCTGCCTTACCATGCTGAGAGGTGAAACAGCCGCCCTCCCACCAGCATGGGCACTGGCAGGGCTGTCCAGCTTCTTTGCCATCTGAACTTCACTCAGCTGTCTGTTCAGCCACGTGATAACTGCAAAGAGGAAGAAAAAGCTCAAGTCCATTTGCTCCCTCTTACAGGCTGCTTGAAATGGCCACTAGGCCTTCCTCACAAACAGTGACAGCTCACTGGGTGTTTTTCCTCCCTAGTACCAACCAAAGCCGTTTGTTGAAGGTCCCTCTCCCCTCCAGGCCTCAGAGCACGCACCCCACAGCCCCAGGCACCAGCCCCAAAGGAATTCCTACGAGCAGCTCTTGGCTACTGCACAGCCAGGGGCTTGTTTTCCACACATGACAATCATGGCAGCTCTTCACAAAAACCCCAAAAACTGCTCCTATCAGTTTCAGTACCAGTGAGAACACTGGGTCATTTTTACAGAGGGAGAAATCAAGCTGTACAAACCTACCATTTTCATTGGTTTTCAGCAACTGCTTACTTTCTTCGAGTTTTTGTATTGTGTTTTCCAGCTGCTCTTGTAGCTTGCAAACCTGTAATTGCCATAATAATTGTAACACTATCAGGAGTGTTATAGTACTACTGTTATACTACTAGCTACAAACAACAACAAAAAAAGCATTTATGAAGTTATTCTAAAATTAAAGAAGTTTGAACTCAGTTTGTCACAAAAGCAACATGGTAATTCTTTTAAAGGAAGCCCTACTTTCAGCTAGGATTTTGACAAGGTGACAGCCAGAATCCTTTTTGACCTTTATTTTTCTGTGAGTAAATAGTGCAAGGAGTCTAAACAGGGGAATGTCCTGTTTAATGGAAGAAAAAGGTTCACTCTGTCCTTGTTCTTATTCCCTTCACCAACTCACACATGAATGTGCCTCCTTAAAGGGTGCTGATTCATCCATGACATTGCCTTGTTCTCTTCAAACACTTTTGGTTGCCTTCCATATAAATGGATGGCTTTTACAAATCAGGTTAACATTAAAAATTCCGAAAGTTGCTGACACATTTAAATAAATATGTTAATGAGCAAAAGAGTATATTCTATTGCATGGAAAGATTTCAGACCTTATTTCTGTAACCAAGTCAAACCCCAGAGTCCATACAACAACAGCATTTCCAGCACAAGGGTAACCCAGCAGTACCTCCTGCTCCTTCATGCGAAGGGATTGGCCCATCTCCTGCGACTCCCTCTGCTCCTTCTGAAGCTTCTCTTCTTTTTCTGCCAACAGTTTTTCTTGCTGAATTGTTACTGTATTTTTCAATTTTAATTTACTCATTAGAGTTTTCAAATCTCCTTGTAATTTCTTGATAATTTCATTAGCCTATTAAAAAAAACCCAAGCCATGTATTACAAAAATAAACACCTAAGAATAAGGGAGATGTTGCACAAGGGAAGAGCCATCTTCAAACAAACCTTAAGGAGCTCAGCTGACAGCGATTTAATTGTTGTCTCGAGTTTTTCAATATGCCTGTGTTTTTCCTCTGTACTCTCTTCCAGGATCACCTTGAAAAGAATGTTACAAAATGTAGTAAGGCTGTGATCCACATTGTTTATGTTTTCATATAGATTTAATTGTTCATAATTCTTTGAGTCCTGTCCTTACAAGGAACCAGCCAGTGCTTTTCAGTCAAATCTTACAGGATCTGGATTACCCAAAATCCCATCAACTATTACTCTAGCACCATAGGATTAAATTTGAACCCAGTATACTTTTGATGCCATAATTTAGAATCTGAACTACATTTGAAAGCTGACTGGCTGTATTCATAAGAACTGGTCAGCAGCTATTCTATGGAAAGCACAATTAGGAAGGTTAAAAAAAATTAATGAAGAAACCTTTTGCTCCTGTGTCGCATCTAGGACTTCTTTTGTTCTGGTGACAAGCTGATCTTTGTCTTTGATCTCTTGTTCCAAGACAGCAACTCGTGTCTGCAGCTGATTAATGAGTTTCTCTTTTTCATGACATTCAGCATCCAGAGTTGTGTTCTCCCGGCGCAGGGACAGCACCTCCTGCTTTGCTCTTTGACATTCCTAAATGTTGGAAAGGAAGTGAATTTTATTCTTCAAGAAAACCTGTAACAGTAATTTAAAGAGACATATTTAAATAGTAAGCATAATATGGACTAAAGAGGAAATAAATGAAGTTAATATGCTGTATTTCCTATGACGTGCCCAGGCAGGCATTGCCAATGCCCTAGCAGTAGTAAGTTTAATTTTGGATATTGGGAAGCCGTACATCTTCTAATCCAGAAAGCTTTGCTTTCAGTTCTCTGACTGTGGAGTCTCCTTTGTATCTCCTCTCTGTTAGGTCTTTATTGATGACCTCGAGTTCTGAGAGCCTGTTCTGCAACTGCTGAATACTTTTCTGATGCAAATTTTCCAATTCCTTTTTCTGTTGTTCATGCTGCTGTTGGTACTGAGTTTGTGCCTGTGAGAGGCAAAGAAAAGAAGCAGTTACTCGATGACTCTGACTATTCCCACAAGGATCTTGTTCATTCCTTTCAGCTGTTGTACCTGGAGAGCTCTTTCCTTCTCACTTGTCAGCTCCTGGGAGTGTTTGTTGCTCAGAGCTGTGGTGTAGGATGTCCATTCATTTTTCAGTTTCTCGAGTTCCCGGCTCTTCTCTGACAAACTCTGTTTCAGTTTGACAAACCACATAAAGTTTAAAAATGTAAGCATTTCAGCCAATATTGACTCTTTACTGTTACTTACTAAAAGGACATGGAATTATTTTTAAAAAAGTCTAAATTTCAGCACCAGATGCTGAAATATGTTAATTTTGTAACCAGGAAAAGTGAGGCACTGAGAAGCTGAAGAGCACTGTTCTAATGCTGTGGATAAAATAATCTTAATTTCCAATTGCATTTTTCCCAACCACTATTCAAGAGTGAAAAAACAGCCTGCTGATGCTCTCTATCCCAGAGCAGTCAGGGGTTAAAACAGGGGGGAAAAAACCTAAGTTATTCAGTGGCATCTTTTCCTTTTTTTATTTGTAAATCTGCATCCCAATTCAGCAAATACATTCCAGAAACTCAAACTGAAGCTGCAGACATGAGGCAAAGAAATATTTCATTCCAAAAATAATTCTTAACAGTTTTAATGGAATTGTTCTGTTTCATTATGGTCAAAAAAGTCACCTTGATAATTGCAGAATCTGACCCAAATCATTCTCTTAAATACAGAATTACTATGCTGACTGCAAAAACCAAAATGGAGTAATTGAAGTCCAAGACTTCCAACTTATTTACTGCAGTTTCATAACTTTCCAAATAAAACAATTTCCAATGATTCATGGAATATATGAAATATATTTATCATTTATCTTCACATGACCATATATTTAGTATTCAATTTGTGTGTGCACACACAGACCTCTGCACAAACTAAAATTCTGCTTGAGTAGTGCAAGAGCTCAATTTAATTGTTAATTCAGCTGCTGGCTTTATTCACTCTCTAGAAAAGCTCCAGCAGACAATTCTCTTCACTCAGTCTCAAGTCAATTATCTTGGCTAGGTAGTGGCTAACCAACCAGCCAACAAAAAGGGACATTTTCTAGAAATCAAAAAAGCTGCAACACACACAAGTTAAAAATTTCTGTTACCTGTTGAGTGTAGCTCAGTTGCCTGCTAAGATCCTCTTCAGTTCTCTTAAGCTTTTCTTCCAACATCATTTTATCCTCCTATGAACAAATTGACATCAAGTCAAATCCTTAGCTCCCAAAGCAGAAGTAGCATTTAGCTCCCACTCAATCAGCACAGCCTGCCTAAGCACCCAGATACTCACTGTGTTTGTGAAAAGAGCACCTTGTTAATTCAGTGTCATACTGAATAAGATATAATTAGTAAATTCAAAAGAAAAGGTATCAGCCCACAATGTAAAAACCCCAAATTAAATTCTTACCAAATTTCAACCAGGAAATAGTATCTTATTTACATTGTGTACAGTTACATTTACTACATTTATAGTATCTTATTAAGATATGTTTACAAAGGAGTTACCCAAACAAGAGATCAGCTGAAATGCTGTAAATCTATGTTATTAAATTGGCTTATTAAGTGCCTGGAAACAAGACAGCACAACAGGAGAGACAAATCCCAGGCTATGAAACTGAAACATGAGTCAAACAATGAGACCTTTAATTTCCCACCAACTCAAACCTAGCATGCTACCAAACTGCATCAACATTCCAATTGAATTGGCTTTTTATAGCTGTTAGTCCTTTGCAGCCCACCAAGGCTCACAATTCCCAGCAGCCTGTGCTCTCCCACAGCCAAGGGCAGAACAGAGACTGAAGGTTGCAGTGGGGGCTGCAGCTGCTCTGGCCACCAGCACAGGCAGTGAGCAGGGCAGTGCAGCAGCCAGGGCACTCAGCAGCTGCACTGGGGGTAAAGCACCTCCCTCCTGTGCTTCAAATGGCACTGCCTGCCTGGAAATGCATTTTCACTGCAGGGGGATGGCAGCAATTCAGATTTTACAGCATGCACCCAAGTAGCTGCATGCAATTACATATTTGGGCTAAAAGGAAGAAGAAACCAGAGCACACAACTTGGTACATACTTCTGAATGACTCAGAATGAAAAAAATGCTTAAGTACACACAGCATTGAGGCTTAGTGCAGTTACAATAAACTTTCATTTTACCTTAAGGCATTTCAAACAGTTGGCTAAAAACTTCTTTATTTCTGCATCAGTTCCTGGCAGGAATTTTAGAGAGAGATGGGTAAGGTGTTTGAAAGGGTTGGTCTCCACTACATTTAGAGAGACAGGTGTGTGATCTAGAGCAGGTGCTGAAGAAACTAACTGCAGCAAAAACCTAGGGAAAAACCAAGATAATCAAATGTTTAGCATTTTTTTTCCCCTGAAACTACCTGTAGATCCTAATCTATTTCCCAATAAAATATATTTTATATGTGCAGTAAAAGGCTGTCCAGTTTTTGCTCAAGAAAGAATTCTCCTCCAAAGACTCAGGTTTTGCCACATCCACCAAGACATTCAGGTCAGGGCAGGTCAGATTATCCTTTTCTACTGACTCAGTCTGAGTGACTGAGAGGTGCTTTAAGAACTCAACAGGTGCACACAGAGTAACGTGGCACACACTTGTGACCTACCTTGGGATATCTTTGTTCTGCTCCTGAATGCATTGCTGAAGCAGATCTATAAATTTCTGTGGGAAAGCAGAGAAGTCCACCAAGAGACCTTGCTGGGATTTCAAACTACAGAACAGACAGGAAAAAAATGTTAATGATATAGAGAACTGTAATGTATTTCCTATAAAATATTTTGTTTACAACATTATAAAGAACCAGTTCTGATCATTAAAGTTTACTACCATGTCTTTTTCAACCAGAAGTGTGTGCATATATCACAAAATCACAGAAGTGCTCAGGCTGGAAGGGACCAGAGTGGGACAGCTGGTCCAACCTCCCTGCTTGAGCAGGGGCATCCTGGAGCACATCTTGGATGACAATCCCCAGAGGACACTTCTGACCACAAGGGTTCTTGCAAGGGGGCTGCACTAATTGAAAACCAGAAGTTGCTGTGGTGAACAAATGTGTTCCTTTGAGTTGCCATCACCCCCACAGCACAGTGTGGAGCAGGGATGGGACAGGCACAGGGAACAAGCACAGGACAAGGAGGGAGCCTCAGCCTCAATCCCCCGCCCCTGCACAGCCACAGCAAACTCAGACTCCCCCAGTGCACACACAAAGCTGTGCCCCCTGCAACAAAACACCTGCACGTCCCTCCTGCACACACTGCCTTGCTTTGCCTTTGGATCCACACGCTGACCACACCTCCCTTTTTGGAAACAACACCAAAGGCACTCCCCCACCAAAACCCCTAACAAACAAAAAGAACCACACCAAAAAAACCACAACAAAACAAAGCAGAAATAAAATAAATAAATACCCAAAGAAAGCAGAAAACTGAACTGTTCATCTGTTCATGCTTGGAATCCAAATTTGATGATTTGCTCAAATTCTGAGCAAGTAAATGAGACCCAACAGTACAATTCTGCAAGAAACTCCTAAGATAGAGGCACAGGTCTGTAAAACCATGTCCATGCAAACAGACTTTCTTCTTGTAATCATTTCCTGAACTAGTTCACACACACAATAGTCTGTAAGAAGCAGTCGGGATAAACAGAAGATACCAGCAGTACTCCTCTGTGTAACCTGAGCTGGTCACCCTCCTGAACCTGGCTGTTTCACCCACTGGTCAGAGAACAATATTGGCAAAACACTGACAAAACTCCACAAATGAAAACTGCCAAAACCTGAACTCTAGCACAGACCACTCTAAGCCAAAAATATTCCCTTTTTCTTTTATGCCATTTAGAAATGTTTCACAGAGAAAGTACTGTCACTCCACTTACCTTTGAAAATCTTCCTCTGATATGACAAGGTTATAAAGGAAAAAAGGATCAGTATCATCAGTCAATCGAACAGCTAAGTCCTGGAAAGATGTACATTTAAATAAGATTAAAATACTATAAATATTTTAAACCAGCATTGCAAACAGTATTGAATGCTTTCATTGTTTAGTCAAAAATACAAGAGAACTGTGGCAACTGATTCAGAACATGTAAAACATTACCATTTAACACAAATTCAAATATTACAGGAAAACAAGGAAAACTTTCATAAAATCAAACCAAGTCAAAACCTTAAACTTTGAGCAGCAAAGGTTTTGAAATTCATTATGTATCCATAATTTTTCAGAGAAAAAGCTATTTGCTCCTTTTTGCCCCTCATGAAATAAGTGCAGCACTAGCAGTCCACTGTCATGCTTTACTAACACACCCCTCCCATAACTGGAAGCCTTTCAGAGCACTCTGCTCCTGAAGTTTATGGAACCACCAGCTGCTTTTATACACTGGAATACAGAGCTCTGCAGATTGGATACAGCTGAACCCAGGGATCCCATATGGCAAACTGCAGGATTATGCTGCTTAGCTTTGAAACAGACACTCATGTGTTCTCTGGAGGCCTCCACAGTGTTTTGGGAAAGCTGCCCCTCCAGAAGCCTTAAGGCTGGAATTCCAGGGATGGGGTTATTCAGTTCTTGGGCTCAGGCAGCTGCTCCCTGGAACAAGGCTCACCCCTGTGGCAGGGATATTCCCCAGCAGAGGTCCAGAAGTAAAGCAGAAACCTGTCAGCTGCTCCAGCATAATGAAATGTGACACAGCACTGCACACACACAGAACTGAAACTTTATTCAGTAATTCAGGCACCAGAAACACCAACAAAACTCTCAACTGGGGATGCATAAACAAACTGAGGGATTTACACACACACAGAGCTTAAATCAGGGCCACCCAAGCCAGCTGGGGGGGATTGATGGGTGGGATAAAATGCCTGCTGGGCTGATGCCCCATTAGCTGATCAGGCACTGCAAGTTCCCCTTTAGACTGAGCACTCCCTGATGGACTCCACTGCATTTCCAGTTCCCAGGCTGCTCCTGACCCAGGCTGCAGCTCAGCACACCCCTCAAACTGAGCTGCTTCTGCTCAGAGGGAAGCACCACCATCACTACACCACTGCACAATCTGACCAAAACCTGCTGCGCTCCTACACAAACAAACCTCTACCCAACACCATAACCAACGTTAGCATCATGCTGGGGGTGAACACTTTAGGGACAAACCAGATGTACAACAGAAGAGATGACAAAGTCTCCAGTCGTGAGAACTCATTGTGATTTTCCCTGAGAAAGATTATTTTTTTAATCCCAATTTAGAACCTTGAACCAAAGGTACTCCTAGGCTCTAACTCATGTTCCCCTGAGCATCTCCAAACACTTTCAATATGCAAGCTTGCTAAGACCCATCAACAGCCAAACTAAAATAGAGGGCTAAAAAAGGCTGGGGGGATGGGGGGAAAGGGTGGGAAAACACAATACCAAACCAACTAAGTTACTAAAAAAATTGTATAAAAAATAAAGTAAGGTCAAACAGCAAATACTAAAATCCCACTTTGATTTTCCTTTTTCTACTTCCATAAAATGAAATTCAGATAATACCTAATGAATGACAGAAATTATTAATTTACAAACCTTTTTATGAACAGGATTAGAAATTGACAGTAGTTCAATATTCACTCGAACATTTAATCTCCTGTGTACAAAAAGATGAAACTCAGTAATAAATCAAGAAAACATTCTCCAAATGTGTCCATAGCTGCACTAAAGGAATCAATGGCATCTCAAAAATAAAAATTTTGGCAGAAACATTAAGTTTCCACTGATGACTACACTTAAAATATAAGAGTTTCAGTCACTGCAGCTCCTCAGTCAGAGCTGGGGTTTTTTGCTGCTTGCAACAGACTTTAAACAGCAAGGCAGAAGTTTTGAAACTTTGTCCAGAAACTAGAACTTTTGTAAAAGCCTGTTGAAATTTATTAACGATTGCTCAAATTAATCATTTATACAGTGCTATCTTGACTTCAATGATTTCTTACCGAGTACTAAGCCACCTATATCACCACGCACACCACAGACATCAGCCTTTCCGTGCCTTCTCACACTGCCCAGGCCCAGCAGGACCCACAGTACCGAAATTCACCCTATTTTGAAGGGACGCTTCACACACGGAATATCGGGGCTTTCCCAGGCACCACCGCCTCGCACAGGTGGCTCAACCCGCGGCTCCCTGGGCCGCAGGGCGCGGAGGAGGAGCCGCTCCTCAGGAGGCCGCGGGGGAGCGGCGGGGGAGCGGCGGGAGACGCCAACGGCCCCGGCCCTCGGGTCGCCTCAGCCCCGGGCACAGCGGCGCTTCCGCCGAGCCACAGCGAGGTCGCTCCGCTGCCGGCGCCCCGCCGGCTTCACTCCCTTGGCGAGGCGCCCACGGCGACCGCCCGGCCCTCGCCGGCTGCCCCCGGCCTCGCCAGACCGGTCCCTCCCTCACCCCGCGGGTGCCCGCGGTAACCCCAGCGTGCAGCACCCGCCCAGCGGCGCTGAGAGCAGGCAGGAGCAGAGTGGCTCGCAGCCCCTCTAAGGAGCACAAAGAAGCTCCCGCACAGCCGGTCCGCACTCACCGCTCCTCGCAGCCGCAGCCCCGCACTCGCACCGACACCGCCCGGTCGAAGATCCGCTCCGCCGCCATCTTGCTCCCGCCCGCGGGGAGGGGCCTCAAGATGGCGGCGCAGGGGCCGCCGGGAGCGCCGATGGTGATGGCGGCGCCGGAGCGGGAGCCGCAGCCGGGGCGCTGCGCTCACTTCGTGCTGAGGAAGAAGCGCTTCTGCCGGATGATCCCCGCGCCTGGCAGGCGCTTCTGCGGGGAGCACGGGCACGAGGAGGTGCAGGGACCCCTCTCGGGCCGGGAGGGCGGGCGGGCTCGGGGTGGCCCCGCTGTCGCGGCACGGCTGGAGAGGCAGCGCCTGTGCTTCCCTTGAGCCTCGGTGTGCCGGGCGCTCGCCCCAGCCCAGCACTAGCCCGCACCTTGCATTAGGGGTTTATTCGTTTAGGATCCAGTCAAATATTAAGTTCTCGTCTCCGTTTCTCCGTACCGGTTAACTCATTTATTCTAAATAGATGTTTTATGAAGCTGATGCCCCTCAACAGCTTCTTTAAAACACAACACTGAATGCATGCTGAAGTGTTTTCTAAAACTTTTCTAACTAGGAACAAAATGACAGAAAAAGAATTCCGTGCCCTCTTGATCCAAAACAGTGAGTATATGTAAATGCTTTTCCCGTTCTTTGTCAGGATTCACATGATACTTACTTTTCTCTCCATTTTGCTTTTAGCACTGTATATGAAGACCAACTACAAAAGCATTTAAAAAAATGTAACTCAAGAGAGAAGCCAAAGCCTGTAAGTGCAGTGTGATTTCAGCACTTCCTCTCGGATTTAAGACCTTAAACATTACAGTCCTGCAGAGAAATTTCTGTGCTGACAGCAGCTGTGAGCTGCAGGGCAGCAGGTCTAGCAAAGCATTGCTGTGAGGCAGGATGGAAGCTCTATAAGCACTTGCTGGAATGCATCTCACATTCCAGTCCCCTCATATTCTCTGCCCTTCTCACTGTAATTTGGTACACTTTTTCAGTTCCTGGTTACAAATAAAAATGTTGAATTCATTTTTCTCAGAAACACACGCAGGGAAGAGGCTCTCCCAGTGCCATTCATTTCAGAGGCTGGGGGAGAGGCTGTCCTGGGAAAGCAGAACCTGCAGAGAAGCTCTGGGTGTCCCAGCCAGCTGCCAGCTCCAGCCAGGCTGGCACGGAGCCACAGAGAGCTTGGCTGACACCTGCTGAGGGAAGCAACAGGACCTTTACAACACATTTTAAACATGTGTTTAAAATGCTCTTTTCAAGAAAGCAGAGGATGACTTCTTTATGGCCTGCCTTGCTGCCTTATTAGAATTACACCTTTAGTATTCCCTGGGAAACCTGAAAATGGTCTCTGGAATCTGTCTAGTAAACCCTGACTGCTTAACTCTTATGAGCATGTTCAATCTTGTAAAACTGTGTCAGAAGAGTAATTTCTGGCTGGGATTCAGGATCAGACTATAGGAAGGAAAATTACTTGGAAAATCTTTGCAGTGGATTTCTATTGCTACATACCTTACCATAAGAACACTGAAGAATTTAGCTATTTGCTTCCTGGTAATTAACTGAATCAATTTTTTTTTTAAGGTCTACTTTGTTCAAGATATTAATGCTGGTTTAAAAGATGTCTCAGAAATACCAGAAAAACAAGTGAGTACATTATTTGGTTTTAGGTTCAGTCCTTACATTGCATTGCAAATTTATGACTTTTACAAGTCATAAATTTTACAAAGATACAGAAAATTTCAAAGGTCTCACTGGTGTCACTTTCTTTCCCTAAAAAGGTTCCTCTATCTTCTCTATCTATCGAAGAGCTGCAGAATTTAATTACCAGGTTGAAAAAAGCAAGTAATGGTGAGCCTAATACTAAATACTAAATATAAGTTGTTTTAAATTGAATTGATTAAATATTTCATTGTTATTTTTGTTGTTAGATACCTGTAAAAATATGAGATAGCTGTCATAAAACACATCTGAAATAATTATCAGGCAGACCTCCAATAGTTAAATTATCAGGCAGACCTCCAAAAAGTAAACTAGATTAAAAGAATGATAAAACTCCAATCTGTGTTCCCTTCCTTTTGTTTTTCTTTTTTTTTTTCTCACTCAGATGTCACTACAGATAACAATACAGCTCTGTTATAAACATATGATGATAGTTTTACACTCTCAGCAGACTTTTGTTAGTGCTACAAACTGAGCTCTTGTCACAATTGTAATAATGTGGGAAACAAACTGGGAACCCTTGGAAACTCAAAAGCTGTACCTAAAAGTTTTGCATTTGCCTCCAGGCCTGGAACTCCATCTTAAGGAACAAATACTGTCCCACCAGGCTTTACAGGAAGCCTTAAGTGACCCAAAAAATGGGGAATCTGCTTTCAAACACCTGAAACAACAGGTTTGTTCTGATTTACTAATAACTATAGAGAAGTTTGGACATGGAATTGTGCTGCTGTAAATTTGAGAGCCTGGGTGCATAAATCCAGTTGCTTCCCACAGAGGAAATCTGATACTGTAAAACAGAAGATATAATCCCTTTCCTCTGTACATACATCCTCTTTTCCCTTATCCCTTACTGAAAGCAAGGCTTAAAAAAGTCTTCTGCAGTTTGGTGAAGAATAATTTTTCTACAAGGCATTACAAAACACAAGGTATATATTTTCTTGGTTCACAAATAATCTTTTGATGTTTGTAGGCTTCTATTTTAGGTAACATGGAAAGATTGCATTTACTTGGTCCAGGAAGGTGTTTTGTTGAGTTTGGAGCTGGGAGAGGAAAGCTGTCTCATTGGGTTGATATTGCCTTAGAGAACGTTGAAAGTGTTCAGTTTTTGCTTGTGGAAAGGGCAACCACAAGATTCAAGGTAAGAGGATATTGTTCCATTAGTAAAGTATAATTTTTAAACCATTGCAGTTGAAGCTGTTAGTATTCATTTTTTATCCTCAGTACATTTAAATTTTACAAGTTATACATTCCATACTTCACCAATAGCAAATTTATTAGAAAAAAATCCTGATGTTTAATGTTGGAAATTCAAATGTTGATTTGACAAGAAAAAAGTCTGACTTTTTTTAAAATTCATTAATACCTGGAGCAAAATTATAGTTATTAGTGGCCAGCCCTATGCAATCTCTTGTTCTCCTTAAACAGGTGGATGGAAAACACAAAAGGAGAGATTCTATATTTGAGAGGCTTCAAGTAGACATTCAGCACTTATGTTTAAGTAAGTTCCTTCTTGGCCTGTGTCATTCTGAAGTAGAGGCTTATTTTTAAATTTTGAATTGGGGTTCCAGTCAGTTTGTGTGTAACATGCTTAAATGTCAGTTCTGAAGATTATTCTCAGTGGTTGCTTGGACATGTTGATGCTGTATGTATGTATACACATATATACACACAGGCATGCGTGAATATACATAGATACACATATACATATATTTTAAATGGAGTTTTAAAGTTTTCTACTTTTTATACATCCATAGGACATCATTATATGTGAGAAAGTACCAAAACAAATACATTTCAAAGGTTTTTTAGCACTTGCAGAATTAAACATGTTGCATTGTTTGTTTTATGTGTAGAATTAAGCAAGTGATGCACCATCAATGCTACAGAATTTGTGGGAGCACATGTCAGCAGGAGATGCATTTACCTTTCATAGCCAGTAGAGAAAGGCTGAAATGGTTAAATGTGCTTCCCAGCCACTGCATCCTAGTCTTCTAATTTGTCTTAACAAAATGTGCCAATTAATGTATTTTTAGTAGTGGCAAACATTGATTTCTAAGTGTGCTGAAATGATATTATTCAGAAAAACCAGAGGTGCTGGGGTAGTTGTGGATTGGAAGGGGGTTTGTTGGTTGTTTTTGTTTTCCCTCCAGATAAGGTACCTATTTTGGAGAAGAAAAAACTACCGGTGGTAGGAATTGGGAAGCATTTGTGTGGTGCTGCAACAGGTATGAATTACAGATGTGTGAACTGCAGAAAGTCAGGATATAAACCTTACGCTATGAATACACTGATCTTCCAAACTGTCCTTTTAAGCTGTTCTTGCCCTCTAAACCTTTTTTGGTGAACACAGTAATTATATTCTAAATATCTCTTGACTCCAGTGGAATAGTAAAAGGATACTTTAGGGAGAAGTGAAGTCCTTCTTGGCTTTAATAGATTAGAACAGAGAACAGTGTGTGGTGGCATGGGTCATGTATTTGAGAGTACTTTTTAGCACAGTTGCCTCTTCTTTAAAAAAATTTTCTCTCTAAAATATTATTGCCAGTCTGAATTCCAAAACACAAATAAGATTGTGTTTCTCTCCTGATAACTTTAACCTAATACAGTTTTTCTAATGTTATATGGCTACTATGTAGAGAAAGACATCTCAAATATGACACTGTTATAGGTAGTGTGACAAAGATGACACAGTTAAGCATTTAAGAAGTACATGTGCATATTTAATAGACTGTGTCCTAGATATCAAACTTTTAGAGCAAATACTCATGTGTTTTACTGGGAGGAGATTCTCCTACAATATGCCAATTTTTTAACCAAACTATTTTAAATTTGCTTTTGCAGAACAAATATTTCAGAAGGTAAGCTCTTAGAAGCTCCAGAGAAACAACATTTAGGGTTTTCATGGTTTTTAGTTATTATTGAACTTGCTTTTTGGCTTAGTTTGTGATGTGTAATTTTATTTTTCTTTGTGAGAAGCACATTCCCAACCATGATACAGCCTGTATAAATAATGGCATGGTACTTAAGGATATTTTTTGTTGGGGGGGATATATTTGTTCATTCCCAGATCTTGCTTTGAGATGCTTGGTAGAAAGTTACACCACTTGCTGTGATGGAAAAGATGAAGAGCCTGCACCAAAACGCTGCAGGGCTGCTCAGACAGAGGTGGCTCCTCACAAATCAGCTGGTAATGAAAGCATCACAGAAGACCATAAGCCTGTAGCTGGAATTGTTATTGCTCTGTGTTGCCATCACAAGTGTGACTGGACACATTATGTAGGCAGAGAGTTCTTTAAATCAGTAGGACTGGGACCAGAAGAATTCCATTATTTTCAGAGAATGAGCAGTTGGGCCACTTGTGGCATGCAAGAAACCACAGGCAAAGCTTCTACACGTGAAGACAGTGAAGATCAAACTAATGGCACAGAAGAACACGAGCACACACTCAGCAGTACAGCAAGTGGTTCTGATACTTTACAAGGGTATGTACATTTTTTTCCTAGCAAATGGACTCCAGCAGAAAAGCTATGTATAGTGGCACATTAAATTGTTTTGTGTCCTCAAAAGGACTAATTTTGCAGAAACATTTCATTACTAAACTAATAGACAAATTTTACTTTAAAAATATTTTCATGGACGTACATTTCAAAATATTTCAACCGTCATGCTTACCTGACTGAAATGAACTTACAATGATTTCAGTAGTTTTTCTAAGCTTAACTATGAATGTTAATTACCAAAACTATTTCCTTCCCTCCTTTATGTGGAACAGGACACTGAGTGTTGAGGAGAGGAAGGAGCTGGGCTGCCTCTGCAAACGGCTGATTGATCACGGGCGGATTGAGTATCTACAACAGCAAGGGTACAAGGCTGCACTGCAGTATTACACAGAGGCTGCTGTGTCCTTGGAGAATGTCCTGTTGACAGCTGTCCCAAATCCTTCTGTGATACCAGAGCCAACTGTATGACAGAAGATAGATTTGGAATTGGTAGGGAAAAAAAACTAACCCTATAAAACTCACCTGGGATTTTATAAAAATTATTTCATTTCTTACAAAAAGAAACCTTTATCATTTTTCCTGTACCCAAGAAAAGGTCTTATATTTTCCAGTTTCACTAGGAATTACAAATATGCAAACCAATTCTCATCAATGGAAAAATAAAATCCCTAAGAATATTTGAAACCTGTTGTAGCCTCTTTGCTGTGAAGAAGTGTACTTGATATTTTCTTCCATTCACAGTTACATTCTTTATTCATTAGGATTCATGGCAGGAGGAGAACCAGAAGTACAACTTTCCACATTTCCTGAAAGACAATAGATTAAAATAAGTTGATGTACTTTATTCTCACTTTGAAGTTCAGAATAGCTTTGTATTTCCTCTTAAAATATTTAAGTAGGCCTAAGTACTTTGATCAGCCTGTGCTGCTAGAGAATCTATTCAGAAAGAAAACTTATGTCTAAAGTGTCATCTTGGGATATTTTTGCTAATTTGATAATTCATTCATGAAATATTGATAAGAAAAAAGCTGTTCTAAAACAAGAGCATTACATTCACTTTTTTAAGCCTTCACAAAGCACAGAATGAAGATCAGAGAGATCATTTTATATCTGCAGTGAAGTGCTTGCTGCAAGTTACAGCTGCCAACTGAGTATCTGTTCCAAAGTGCTTATTTGGGTCTCTTACTGCAGCATAAAGCTGTTACCCCAGAGACAACGAACAGAAAATTTCTGTCACGTTTTTGAAATGGGATGAAACTGGGGGTGTTTGTTTAAGTGACTGTATTTTGTGTCAGGGAAAGCAAGTTGTGAGAAACATCTGTTTACCAGGTGTTGATAGTTCATTGCTAAAAGATGTACCTTGGGAACATAGACATTTCTCCCTTAATCTTCCTCTGGAAGTACCATCTGGACAACATCCAAAAATAGGAAAAGTTGAACTTCATGAATTAAAGGATGTTAGAGGACCTCCACTATGTAAACTGATTAAATTGCAGATATGAAAGAAAGTCATCAGCTTCTCTTTATCCATGGTGTAGGTAACTCAGGCACATTTATTACAGTGCTCCATGGTTCCAGTATGTTCCTACCAGAATCTGTGCTGTCCCAACTCCTGTTAAAAGTGCCCCTGTCCTCAGTAAAAGCCTGTTTACAGATTTTTTTTGGAAAACATTACTCATTTATTAAGAAGGTTATTCATGTTTCATTTTTATATGTATCCTAGATTTTATTTATCCAATTTCTCCCTCTCTTCCTCACTGTGCTGTGGAGAGATCAGAATTAATAAAAAGCCATACCTGTTTTTTTGAGTGATTCCTGGATATACATGTGCATGAAGTCAATGCCAAACATTTCCTGTTGCTGCTCCTCATCTGTGTTCTCACACGGAGGGAGTGTTACCTCCAGCTCCAGTGGGTTGTCTCTGAAGTTGACAAATCTAGGAATCACCAGAAAAGGTTAATCTTGCAGTAAGTTTTTTCCAGAGAAAATAATTCTGAATTCTGAAACTGAATTAAGATTTCTCAAACTATTTTAAGCAAAAGGAAATTAAGTTCTACACTAAACTCACCACTCTACCATTAATATTAAGTTAGCTAAGAAGATGCTTTATAACAGTAACTGATTGTGGTGGGAAAAACATTGTGGTCTTCATCATTTTGTCTTCAGTTTCTGACCCCACTGTCAGGTGTATTGAGCTTTCACAAACAGGTGAGTGAATGAGAACAGTGCAAGTGGTCCTCCCAGCTTTGCAAGGCAGGAGGCAGTCCTGTCTCTCTTTATTCCTGTTCCATCCTTGGGCCTATGCTTGTATATATTTAGTTAAGGAGCTTCTTCCAAAAGAGCTGAGAACAGGAATTGGCTTCCTGAGTTAGGCATGGTTTATGCAGACCAGCATTCTTTCTCTAAAACAGCCAGCATCCAGTAATCCAAATGAGAATGCTAACAACAGGAAAGTTTCTGTCACAGTACGCTAAGGAGTAGTTCAAATTCTACCAATTAAGAATTTACATTATTTTTTATTTTTCATGTCAAGTACATGATAGTTTCATCTATATCCTTAAACCTAATAAATTTTGTTTAATTCTGAATGCTTGAATTCTCAATAGCAAGTTCTACTTTTTGTCATTTTAATGCCTGCCACATTTTTCCACAAGCTTTTGCTTTTAGAGAGTGATATCAAAGGGCAGTTATAGTGGGAGGGCTACGAAATGAGAAAATTTATTATAGTCTACCTTCCATGTGGACTGTAACTATCATAATTTACGTCTTTAACTAAGTTTCACTACACAGAGCTTACTTCACCGGATCCTTAATTGTTGTGAATCTGTGTAATTATGCTGATATATTGCATCCATCTGTACAACTGTGAAATGCCTTTTCCTCTCCCTTAGTATCACTCTGTGATTTACAACTCAAGGGGGACTTTAAAAAGTATTTTCTAGTTATTTTCATGTATATTACTGGTGCTTTTTCTTACCTCAGATTTGTCATGTCCTTCATACAAGCTGGAATATCCTTAAGTTTGTTGTTGCTAAGAACAAGAGTACTAAGATTTTTCATATTAGCAATGGTTTCTGGCAAAGAGTTTATTTCATTCCTTTGGAGCCATAAGGTGTGGAGATTTTCCATTCTGAAAAATAGGCATTTGTGCAATAAATCAAGATTCAAAGAATTATTCCTCTCAGTCATTACCATAAAATTAATTTTTCAGCCACATAAAGGAGTCATAGTGCAACAAGTCTCAAAAGAAACCCCATATGCAAGATAACAACCTCTGTTCAAAAATGTAATTGACAATACATATTTAACCTTATAGTTGATACTGAATTTATTGTTAATTTAATTAATTATTCCAGCTTATCCAAACAGCACATTAGGGCTGATAAAATGTTGACTTTGGAGTGAGGTTAACATAAAAATTATCTTTAGAAGTAGTGTTTATTAATTAGAATTTCAATGCAGTGGAATTGAGACTAAGATGAGCTTTGAGCTGTATTTACCTGTCAATTGCATCAGGAAGCTCCTGGAGTTTGTTTCCCCCCATATCTAACCATTCTAGATTTGGCATGTTGAGGAGAGCTGAAGGGATGGCAGTAAACTGATTCATGCACAAATCTATGTGTGACAGCTTCTTTAAATCACTGAGCTGAAAAGAAGGGGAGATTTAATGCAACTTTGTGTAGCTGCTGCAGCAGTACAGCAATAATCTAGTAGTGTTAAGAAACATTACAACACATTTTGGAGCTTGTAAACACAGAATGGTTTTGAGTTCCAATAGCTGATAGTACCTGACAATAATAGTTTTGCCCGGAAGGTAGATAGGTTGGGAACTGATAAGGCAGCAGAACTTTATCTCCCACCCAGTAGTGAGTGCCATAACTGCTGACTACAATGCAGATATGCCCCAAGCCTCAAGAAAAAGAATGTTAAAAACAGCCCTGTCCTTAGAATTTCATACTCAATGCAATATGCCATTGTTTGTTAGTCAAATATTTAGATTTTTATGTATTGAATTGCATGGACTGTGTTTTAGAATGAACCATGACACCTTCCATGCTGTGAAGTCTACTACATTCTAAAAATGCAATCTAGTATCACAGCACCCAAGTCCTTTGGTGAATGATGCCTTCAGGTGTTTTTGCAATGTTCAAGTGGTACAAAGATGTTTTCTAGCAGATCTGGTGCAATTTCCTGAACACTGAATGCCACTCAAGTGTTCATAACCAAAGCTTCCCAGTGCTCACCTCACTGCAGTCTCTATCAGACAGAACTATGAATTTTCTACATTACACTCTGCAATCTGTATCCACATAGATTTTGTAAATTCTAGATTTTGGTTAATAGTGGATATTTCCATTAGAAGATTCTGTGCTATTGCTATTTGGACTCACTCAATTTTGCAAGGCACTGATTGCTGTCAACTATTGCCATGACTGGTTTTTTAAAATAAAACAAGTAAATATGGTTACATACTTGTCATCCCTATCTAAGAGACTGATAGTTACAGATGCAGGTCTCTCACATTTTGGTCTGTTCAAATTAAAGTTCAATAGTAGGTGAGTAGTTGTTTTCATTCTCTCATAATCGTTTTCAACATTTGAGAACAACAATTGTTCAGCTCTGCACATGCAGTTGTATAAATCACACAACCCCTTTTCAGATCTGTTCTGGTAAAGATGCTTACAGCTGTCTCCTGGCATGTGCTATGAATTTGTACTCTCAACCATAAAAGAGAACTTCTCTGTGCTAAGGCATCAAATTCTTAGTGGGGTAAATCAGTGATGATATCCAGCCTAAACAAATTGATGTGGAGTGTGTCACTGCCCTCTGTGCACTGCCAAGTCATTTATCTGGCCAAAATAAAGAATGGCTCCTTCAGCTACTCAGGTGTGTGTATGTGCTCCTCATGTGGCTTCAGTTTGACCAGTCATGGAAAGGTTGTTCACATCAGTGTGGAGTACTGTGAAATCACAGCTTCACAGCTGTGAAATCTGAAAACAGAAATGCAGCATATAATGATAATTGGCTTTGGATAAATTCAAAATATGCATCAAGCAAAACTAAACAGTCTTTCAAAACCTGAGAAGGAAGATCACAGATACTTCTGTTGACAGCCAGTTCCAATCTTTCCAGACTGATGCAGTTACTTATTTCCTTGGGAACAGATTTTATTCTGTTGTAACTGAGAAGCAGCTCTTGGAGGCTGGTCAGCTGGCCTGCAGAGAGCACAAATGAGAAATGTTAATCTTTATTCTATTTGAAGCACTATTATTTGTTTTGCTTTATCCTTTTACTGGTATAAAAATGCTCTGTTTTCTCACGAAACAAAACAAACAAAAAAAAAATCACCAAACTGCAAATAGCAGCACCTCAGGACTCTTTAGTACAGGACTGCAATGTAGTAGAGTGCTTCAAGAAAAAACCCAAAACCAAAAAATTGTGACTAGGCTACTCCTGCCATGGACTCAGAGCATGCAGTCTGTTTTTCAGTATCACTTTGCTGCATTCTCATGTGTAGTCCCTGCTGTGCAAACAGGTCCTTTTTTTGCCATGGGGAGCTTTCATGGTGATATGTCTCTTCCATCCAGGCCCATCTTTAGCTTATAGGGAATTTATGGTTTGGAGATCTCTCTCACTGTCAGATTTAAATAATCTGTTTTCCCACTACCCAATAGGATTATCCGACAAGCAAAGGGCACAAAAATGGTACATTTGTGTGAGACCAATTTTCTTAGAAAAGCAGCTTAAAATAAAAGAAAGCACAGCTCACCAATTTCTTTAGGTACACTTTCAATTGAGTTCCGGGATAGATCCAGAACAACAAGGCTGTGAAATCTTCCAATAAACTGAGGAATTTTCTGCAAGCTAGTTCTGTGAAGCTGCCATTCCTGGAGATGGATTAGTTTCAATAAGCACGAAGGTAATGTCTACAGCAAGAAATACAAACCAGGAGAAAATCAGCTTAGAATACAGGCTGAGGCAGAAGTTTTATTTTAACAGGAAAGGCACTAACAGCCTTTCCTGTTTTTTAAGCTATACTGTAAAATTGAGGTTACAAAATGAATCCTGATAACTAAAATAAGCTAGAAATAGCAAGCATAACTGATATGATTTTTCTATCATACGTATTAGGAAAAGGTTTACATTTTATAAAGGTTTACATCAATATATTGGGAAAGGCTTCTTCCCCCAGGGGATGGTTGGGCACTGGAGCAGGCTCTCCAGGGCAGTGCTCACAGCACCAAACCTGACAGAGTTCAAGAAGGGTTTGGACAACGCTCTCAGGCACTGGGTGTGGCTCTTGGAGATGGTGCTGTGCAAAGCCAGGAGTTCAACTCAATGAACTCAGCATATTCCTTGATTCCATGATCCTGAAGTGAGCACCAGTGTGGGTTGTCATTCTGATCATAGATGGAACCTGCCCTCTCTTGGCTCCCAGGATTTACATACCTGCACTGTCATTGACAAGTTTCAGGCTTCAGGCTTGTTTTTGTTTGTTTCTTCTTTTTTTTTTTTTTTTTTAATCAATATAACTGAAGATGAAACTGCTCTAAATAGATTTTTGCACAGAAGGCTGGGTCTGTCTGTCATGTTCTCACTGGCCTCCACACAAACTAATTCTCATGACTTTCTAGGAGCTGGTCAGTGCATTTCTGCATGCCTCAGAGCACTGACAGCCTTCACTCTGCCAGCATTAACAGCAGATTAGCTCTGCACATGAGAAATAACAGTAATAGTGTTCTGGGAATCTACTGGCCCATTTTTACTCTTAGAAAGAGAAAACAAACAATAAGAAATATTGTAATGCACCCAAACACAGAGAGTTTTCATCTTGATACCTCTCAGTAGTTCTGGTGTGTGAATGTTAGATGAGAATTTACATAATGAAAATCATACTCTGCAGTGAAAATAATTTCTAATGTAGAAAAGTCTTATGGGCTTTGTTTTTGCAGAGTAATGGTTAACATTCAGGACTAAAAACCACCCAGCTTGCTTTTACACTCACAACAGTGTGTCCCAATTCACTGTTAGCAAAGCACAGTGAGCAGTTAATAGAACACAAATAGTACCACTGTAAGTGTAAAGTTGTAAATAGTAGTTTTCTAATGCATGAGTCATTCAACACAAGCAGCATTCATTCCTATCAACCCTACCTTCCATTCTTCCTCCTCTATCCTTAAAATTGCTCTTCCACCTTCATTAATAACTTTTTCTTTGAGCTTTGCTAAAGCAGCTCTCTCCTCCCAGACAAGCAGTAGCCTACAAGGGAAAAAAGATCTGCCAGTGGTGCCAAAATGAATACAGACAATAATTATGTACTATATCCTATCTATTTCCTGGAAAAATACACAAGCACCTTATTGTCAAATAGCATTAATTTTATCTGGATGTTAATATACTATCAGTTGGAGAGAAGAAAAGCCCTTAATGTTTGGCTGAGGCAATTTATAGGAATCCTATTTTACAGTTCTTTAAATCTGCATTCAGAAGGAGGACTCTAATTCACTTTCAACATGTTGCAGCAGGGCCACAGAATATAAAGTCATGTGGAATTATGTTCTGAAGCACATTTTGAAGCAGACTCCTAAAATGAAAGCCTTCCAGTCCACCACATATAAGTGCAAGAAAATTGGTCAATCAGCTTCTTTCAGCTTGATTTCCAAAGGTATCTTCACAAGAGTTATGACAAGGTCATTCTCTGTCTTTCTGCTTGTATTCTCCATGAGTAACTTTTGAATTTGTTGTTCCACTTCAAACACATCTGATAAATTAGGAATACCAGAAATAGTATCCTAAATCTCATAAAATTGCTGGCCAAACAGAAGACCAAGCAACCCTTCTAATACCTCAATGGAGAAGAAAGCATAACACATCTTCACTGGTTAGAATAATTACAGACCAGAGGATTTTAGTATCTGAGTCCAGGGAATTTAATCTATAGACTAATATTTTTATCACAGACACTAGATAAATTCTAATCACTGGGAATCCTGTTGGAGTAACAACTAAGGAATTAGAGTCTGCATGAGTTTGAAGGAACCAATTACAGTCTCCTGAAATGTAACACATGTTCTAGCTTTTCATATACTTAGAGTTACAATTTACCTACCTTCCTGCAGACCTCTGCCTGAACTCCTTTTCTCTCTGTAATTCTTCATTTATCTTGTGTATTCTCACTTCCCAGAGTGTCTTCACAGCAGAGAATGTTCCCAGGCAAACTGCAGTTTCAGCCATGATCCTCTACATGTTCAGATTTGCTTGCAGGAATCTGACTGAATTTCAGGCTCAATGCACCACTTCAGGTATGGGTTACCAGATGGGGACAGTGACATGAAAACTAAAATACTGCAATACCCACTTCTTTATGTTATCAAATGAGTTAATATAAAGAACTGACAGGATTTTATCAACTACTTTCTCTGTATAAAAATAGATGATTGCACCTAGTTTCTTATTTTATTAAAATAAGAAATGGTATTTTTGGAATCTCTGCATTCCTAGTCAGAGAACAACTGCTTCTCTCATTCCTTCAATGGAAGGGTAAGTGTTGACCATAATTATTAAATGCAGATTTGAGCATTCATTCCCATGCCAGGAAGACATTAAACTGTTACCTGCAATCTAAGGCAGTTCAATTGTGATAGCTGCATTCTGACACCTACCTGATATAGATACTTGTCACTAAAGGAGTTTTGCACTTCACAGAAACTGAAGTGTTCCTGGAAATTAATTAGTATTCTTTATTTGCATTTATTTTCTTCATAGTTTAACTCAGTACAGTGCATTTTATAGTTAGTAATGCATTACCTTTATGAAAATGCATTTAAATCCTGATTTCTCTTTGAATGTTTGTGTATCCCCACTGAGTGTAAGAATTCCCATTTAAAATGAAACTCAGTCTAAAGTTCTGAAATGATGTATCCTTTAGTGAGATAATTAATATATATTGTCCTGAAGAGCAGCAAAATAGGATATTCACTCATCCTAATCACTGCATCCCTCTAAAAACCATTCTTATTGCCATTATTGGAGCCAAGATGCTGATATTCAGACAAGCTTGCAGGGCAAAACTTCATGCCAGCAGCAGTGTACTCTGAACACTGATGATCTGAACCCTCACTTTCTAACTTTTTACTGATACTTGTAGTGGCAAGTAAGAGAAATGTCCTATATATGTTCTAAACTAAAAAAGTAAGGATAACTTTCTTCCAAACAAGTAGGTAGGTAACAACAAAAGAGGAATTTCATGTCTTTTCATACATATATTTCCCTACAATAATTGCTGCAGGTCTGTCTTTTAGAACCAATCTTTTCTTTCATATTTGTTTCTGTTATAATTTTGTGTAGCCTGAATAAACCACAATTGCTTAGTGATCATTTTTGTGTTAAAACTGGCAATCATTCAATTAATGTTTACATGTCCTTTGCTAATATACTTATTTGTAAAGTCCGAAATGAAGTTAAAATGTGCAGGCAAATAAAATGCAAAATGTCAGGATTGCTTCCTGTTGTAAAGACAGCACAAAATCAAATTATAAAGCTTGAATAAAGAAGAATCTGATACAATGCACTAATATTTATGATTCTTATGTGTTCTCTGTTTGTTAAGGAAAAATGGCAGGATTTGATAAGTGACGCAAATGGCAACCCCAGCATGGCAGTGCAGTCTGCCCTTTGGGTTCCTACAGAGGGACTGGATTTTTTCCTGTAAAGAGAGGACTTTTTTTCCCTTCCCCACATAAATGTGATCACATTTACTAGTTTGAAGGATTAGCTTCTCTTTCAGTGATCAGAGTAACTACCCTTCCCAGTCCCCATCCCAACATGCACAGAAATGCTATGTATGCATGAAGTTTTTGCTCCAGTCAGTGGTAACAATTCAAATTGCCTGATTTTTTCAAGATTAAATTTCTATTGAGATCAAGTGATAAACTAATATATCATTTCTTGTTTAAAGACATTTTTTGAACTACAAGACCTTTTAGATAGAAAACTAGAAATCTTTTCATATAATTGTGCAGAAAAGAGACATTTATTAATAGTTGTACCACCAAACCCAGTAACATACTATACAGTCAAACCAATACTTATTTCTAGTAAAGCTTACTCTGGGCAACTCTCTTTTGCATATCATTCAACAAATACTCCCTTACTGCCTAAATTAGAACCATGAAATATCAAAGGACCTAAGTATATGACTATTTTCAGGATGATTTCATCATGTAACAGGATTCCATCAAAAAGGTCTTGTTCTTAGACCTTATCATTCATCAAGAAAATAAAAACCATAATAATCTTGCCATCACAGTCAACAATTCAGAAGTGAATTCCCAAGTGTTGCTGTAAAACAACTGCAAATTCACTCCCAAATAATCAGATCTCCCAACAACTTCACCTCCAAGCATCAGAAAGAGTTTAACAACAACTCACCTTAATTATTTGGTGTTTTCAAGGATTTTCTGTGACTCATTGCTTTCTGGACAAGAGCAGAGACAAATTATGAATCTTGTCTGCATTACCAAAGCCATTTAAAACTCTCACTCAGACTCCAATGCAATGTCAGTCCAGTTCTAATTTTAACCTATGCTGAGAATAGAAGGCATCACATGAGGCATTTTGCAACCCCCCCAAGCATTTACCACTGTTGAAGCCTTCCCAGTTTGCTGAGTGTGACTGGGCTCCCCTAAACTGGACTCCCATTAACAGAAATTGTGAACAAAGGAAAACAAAGGAACGTTCTTATGCTATGCAATAAGTTTGCTTTGAATTAAAAATTACAATTAGAAATAAAAAAGGCCAGTATTGAATTAAAAATGACTGCTTACTTTAGTAATGTTTCTCTGCAAGGTAACTGAGCTTCAAAGTGCTATTAAACAGCAACATTGACTAAACAGATGAGAAAAGGTATTACATCACTAAGTATTTTACTCATTACTTTTCCCAGTGCTGAAGAATTCTCTTGCTGAAGAATTTTACTGCAAATTTTCAAAGTCCAGACAGAAAAGTAATCTTTACCAGGATGTGCAGAGGGGTTATTACTCATCCCTTTTCATGGTTCCAATCATGAAAAATATTTAACATTCTATTTCTTCAAATAGCCCTTAGAGAAGACAAAAGGAGAACAAGTCTGTCAGAATCTTTTACTTCAATCAAATGGGAAGAGATACAACAATGACTACGAGGTCACTATTTGAGGCAGAAGCCATAAAACTGGATACTTCTAACTAATTGAGCTGGAGTATAAAATGTGAAGATGAAATTTTAAAAGTATCATTAATTTGGCTATAACTCTATCATACAGAACTTTATAACAAAAAACCCCAACCCTCTCCAGCCCACAAACAACTAAATACATGAATACCATTACCTACTTAAAAAGACACTAAGTACTTTAGCTTTCAATCTCCTCCTTGCATAAGTAAAATTATTCTGTCTTAAGTATTTCAAAGTAATTTCATTGCTTTCTTTCATACACTTCTATTTCCTCAATTTATTTTCTCAGTGATCATCAGATTAAAAAATATCCTAAGCCTTCACACTAAGCCCTTACCACAACAATGTACTTGTAGAAAAGTAGACATTAGGCTGTGTTCTTCTGGTAGCCTTGAGTACAGTATGTTCTTTAAGGCAAGAAGAAAGAGTTTGAGTCACCCATACAGGATTGCCTGCATAAAATTCACAAATAAAAACAATATTTCGTGGCTTTACATTTTTTATTAGGAATAAATAAATCTGATAAAAATGAAATGGGTGATAAGCATGATAAAACAGTCAAACTTTGCAAGAAATGACCTTTATATAAAAGACCCTTATAGCACAATAGAAATATTAATAGCACCTAACATGGACGTGCCACACTCCATACATTACCAGCTTTTCTCTTATTCATCTCAGCATCATGGATAGCAGGGACTCTACCTCTGGTAGCCTGTCTCACATCTTCACAGCTAAATGCAATAGACAACTTTGGTCTATAACTTTGAAGAATGCTCCTGTTTTTGATATCTAAAAAAAGGAGAAAATGTCCGTTTTGTGCGTTACAAATTCATTTTTAAGGCTATATAACTATCTTTTCTCGTGTCTGTGTGAAACTTATGTGTTTAGAAGGTATTTATATCCAACAGTTTTCTTCATATCTGCCATTAAATCAGCAGTGCAATCTTCATGACCTGTTTATTTTACCTTAAAGCCACATGTTTTCTGTTCTAAAGTCATTAACTTGAACCTATTCATTATGTGCCTTGTGTCTGAGTTTAAGAAGAAGTCCTTATATCTCACAGTATTTTTTAATATCCATTTTTTGTTGAATCTGATTAATCTATCAGATTCTAGTATCTGAATATCAATAACAGAATGCAAGATCATGATCAGCTACTGTCAGGCTTACCTAATGAGAGAATAATAAAACAAGATCCTTCTTTTTTTTGTTTTGTTTTCTCTTTCTCAATTCATTTTAACAGACAGATGCTTTCTATAAGAATCAAAAATAACTGGAAAGCATTAAGGGCTGAAACTACTTCCAGCCTTAAAAAATATAGGATATTTTAGAGTATTAAGGCCTTGATAGTTATAAATCAGTGTTGTCAGTAAGCAATTGAATAAATATGGCCTCTTCATTTACAGTTTGATAAAGAGTACCTGTGCAAGTAATTGCCAGAAAAAGTGGACTAGTAAAAGATTTAAGAGGTTAACTGAATTAAACAACAAAAAGCTCTCTGGACAGCTTACAGCAGAAGCATTAAAGGCATTTTATTTGTATATGATTTTTGCATAATCCCTTTTAGGAATTCAGATATTATTTGTTAAAATAAATTTATGTGTCCAAAATAGAAGAACTATGAGTACTCCCCTCCAAAATTTCCCTTCAGATTATAAATACTGCAGGTGTAGAGCAGTGGCACTCAGTCACACCAGCCTGACAATCAATATTATAAAAGGCAAAATAAAGACATTCCACCACCATATTCAGAAATTGTGACCTACTCAGTTTGACAGTCTGCTGTAGATGAAATTACAGCAATACAAAATGAAAGAAGCAACAACTAATTGAAACTGCTATCAGCTGTTGAGAACTTTCAACCACATGACATTATATAATGCACGTAGCAAAGGGCACATGTTAGCAGAGACAGCTTGTGTAACTATTCAGTCTAATCCACAGAGTCTAAAGGCATATTTTAGCCATGGTTTCCTTTATTTAAGGTCCAGCAGCATTGAAGTAGGGTTCTCCAAGTAAGATTTCCACAAGTTAGAAAACCGGGCCATGGTAGCTCCATCAATGATGCGGTGATCAGCTGACCAACTCACATTCATTATTTGTGCTTTAACTACTTCACCTTTGCTATTAAACCGAGGAAGAACCTAAAAATCAGAGGAAGGACAAAACCAGAATTATTAAATTAAATACTTTCATTAGCAAATCTGCTTTTCCTTGGTTTTGCTAATTTGTTGACCTAAATTACAACATTGTGCTGAATTAGACAGACAGCAGTAGCACCATGATAAAAACCAAGACCTTTCCATCACTCTTTGTGCTGTGGATTAGAATATATTGCAAGCCTGCATAATAAACAGTCATAGCCTTTTTCCACCATCATGGAAATACTGAGGTAGTAAAAGCTTTTCCTGACTCCAAAGGTTCTTCCTGAATAGTTTATTGCACTGTTAGTTCTCAAAGTGGCAGTTTCCTTAAAGCACCTCTAAAAAAAGGCTCAGAGGAAGAACATAGAAGTAATTTCAGTTAATACTAATTTCATTTCCAGCACTAAACTCCAATGTCTGTATTAAGGAATTAAAGCCTGAGATTCAGAAAATATAAAACTGCCTTCACATCCAAAATTCTGTATGGATTCAGCTACCTGGCTTATGAAATGGAACTTCATTTTCAGAATACTTCTCAAATTTTCCCTGGGCTGATGGCAAAACTGCTATTGCCATGTTGCAAAACTTGCAAAACTGTATTTATATTGTTTCTTGCTAATCCAAAGGCTAAACAAAGATGTAAGAGAAATACGAGAGGATTCTGGAAAACAAATATGAATCTTCGGTGTAAGAGACTTCTAATTAAACATTTGGTGTGTGCATAGTCATTTAAAAACACCACAAACTTTTCAGTCATGAGCTATGTGTTTTCTCTGCAACAAAGAGAGGCTCCATGTTCCATTTTCATTAAGATGACTTTAGCTAACATTCTCACCACTGAGACAAAGTGAATATACCTGTATCTTTCCAAGTGCTCCAATAGCTACTTCAGGAGGTAGTATTACTGGTTTGGCATAAGTGCCACCAATCTAGAAAAGAAAAAGATGGGGGTATTATTTAACAGCTTTTTTTTAGCAGATTGCCTCTTGAATTAATTGCTACAGATTTTGTTCTTAGCTTTTTTAAGTTCAGTAAAGCTGCATTTCAGAAGCAGCTCTCATTTTCCCCATACTTACTGTGCCAATATTTGAAAGGGTGAATGTTCCCCCAGTGAGGTCACTTGTTCCCAGCTGGCCTGCAGAGCCCAAGGACTGGAGGCGATTTAATTCCACAGCAATGTCAAACACACTGCAGACCTGAACATTTTTCACGTTTGGGACAATTAAACCTTGCTCTGTGTCCATTGCAACTCCAATGTTGTGTGAAGCCTGCAGCAAGTGCCATTAACCAGACATTAATATAAGCTGTCAACCTAAATGTATTTTAGGTAAAAAAACCACTTCAATCACATTTTCCTTATCTATCCTTTGAACCTGGAAAGTGTTGTAGTTAGGAAGCAACTCCTGCATACAACTTTGAGGGGAGAAAAGGATATAATTTTTTTTTAATTAGCCTCACATCTGCAAACTGTAAATTGATGTTGACAATTCCAACTTCAGAGAATACAAAGTCCTGGAATCAACTTCACACTGAAAACATTGCACTTTAGGATGGTCATATGTGCAACAAAACTTAAATAGCATATTTTAAAGAGAACACTAAAATTGAAAAGAAGAAAAAAAGAAATTTGGTGTGTTCATAGTCATCTAAAAACTTTTAATGACTTTTCAATCATGAGCTGTGTAGTTTCTCTGCAACAAAGGGAGACTCCATGTTCCATTTCCATTACAGATGACCTTAGCTAACTCTCTTCTCATGTTTTGGAAGGAACATAAGGATGCTGAGAGATATTTATAAAACAGCCCCAAAAAAGTTTGTACTGCAAGGTGCAAGTACACATCACTTAGGAAAATAGATACTTGCTTCCCAGAAGTCTCAATCCAGCAGCTTGTATAAAAATATGTAACTTTTATCAAGATTGTACTTTAATATATAAGGGTTGAGTGTTGGAACAGTTGAACTACCATGCACAAAAAAAAACCCCAAATTGTTGTATTATATTTTAAATGTTCTTATTTTAAAAGCTTGGCCCATATTCAGGTGAAAAATAGGAAATTAATATATTCATATGCATTTTTGAGGCAAGTCTGAATAACAAAATGACTCTTACCTAACAAACTACTGAAACAAGGCCAACAATAAATCAAATTTAGATCTCAGAATCTGAACACACAAATTATTTTCCTGCACAACACCATAATTTTGGTTCTTGTAATTAGCTCAGACATTCTGAAAGGCCCCTGTTAGACATTACCTTTCACTTTGTGCTTACAACATTTATCCATAGTTTACAAACCTTATATGTGACATTTTGACAGTTCTCATCCAAAGAAGCATTAAGAATGGGATACTGCAGCAATCCCAGAGAGGCTGCCTGTTAAATATAACAAAAGAAAACAAAATTGATTTTTATAGTTTATAAGCAGAGAGCTCCATGGAAAAGAAGTAATGGTAGGAGAAAATGTAGATTAATAACAATATGGAATAAGTGTTTTGGTAGCAAAGAACAATGATGCCTCTCACATGAGGTCAAAAAATACTGGCAATTTCAAAAAATTGTTTTGTGTGATTCAAACACCTGGTGATGCTTATCTCTATATTAAATTATGCTGAAGGCAGTCTATCCTTTGCCATTACTATTTCAAAAAACTTCAATGACACCACATAACTCTAGCTGCAATTCCAACTGTAAATTGATAAGTGGCTCACTATACAAAAAAACAGTTTTCCTGTGATCTGCCATAACTCAAATGATAGAGACATCTACAACAATCATTGAACTGATTTTGGCAAAACCTGTGTATAAGTACTCCATACAGGGCTCTGCTGCAGGCCTCACCTTTATGAAGAAAGGCATAAAGGAAAGCTTAACTCCACGCATTTCAGCTACAGGCTTCAGCTCTTCTCTCAGCTGAACAAGCTGAGTCAAATCAATCTCATCAGAATAACCAAAGTGGGGGATCTTCAGGGCTGCACTCATAGTCTTTACCATGGCCTTCTGAAAACCTGGAAAATATTCATTGTCTTCTTAAACAAAAAAAAATGAGCTTCTGTGAAGTTATGGTGAAATTTCATCTGTTTCCATTAACCAAATTACACAACTTACAAAAACCAAACCAAAGCCAAAGCATAACCAAAGAAGAACAGCATAAAGAGCACTTACTGAGTTATTGAGTTCATAGAACTCAATTTTGATGACTGTAATATTTCAGATTATATTACTGCATCTCTCTCCTATGTATGTATAAATTTGAAATCATAATATGATATTCTGGATTATGCTTTCCAGCCTCTCCAAATAAACACTGCTTGAAAGGCAAGCAAAAATTTTTATTCTTCCCCTTTTAATGTGATTTTTTGTTACCTTAGTGTCTTTTATGGCACTGTTCTCCAGAACAGGTGTGAATGCCACTCACATAATACTGCAGTATGCTTTTACTAAACACTGATAATCACTTAAATTTACTGCACTTTGCCACTAATTGCATAATGATTCCTAGCATGACAAACCCATGTTTAGAATTCCTACCTGTTTCAACATACACTTGAAGAATGAGCAAGTACAACTTGCAGCCCAACTCCATCCAAACAAAACATGAACAAATATTTAATAAAATAATTTCAGCAGAGATGCTTCTTACAGAGAATGTTTTCCTGAATGCTCACTTGCATAAGAACCACATGAAACACACTCCCATCAAAAGGAATCAGCTACTCACAGAGCAACAGGTCTACCATGACCATGGCCCCAAGACTGTATTCCATGATTTACCTGTTACAGGTTCAGTTTTATCTTTTCCTGCAAATGCAATGGGTCTGGAAACAGGTACGGGGATTTTGCGGGCTTTGTCCTTTGGAGCAGCTGGCACAGCCTCTGCTCTCCGCTGAGGTGGGACAATTTCAGCCTTCGGCGATGGAGGCAAAATAGCTCCTGTTTGTTTGGCCAAGTAGTTGAGTATATCTTCTTTAAGGATTCTGTTATCCTTTCCTGTCCCAACAACTTCACTCAATTTAATCTGAAAAGTACATAACAAGCAGTGATACTTTAGTTTTACAGCAACATAAAAATACCTTATATTGTGAGCTATGGTTAAAAATTATTCCCATTTCTGATCCAACATATTTGCAGTCTTCTGTTCCTTTCTGTGGTTTATTAGGTATTCAACATAGTTCAAATCATCCAAAAGTCCCACTAGGTATTTGACTGCATACTTCAAGCACAATCCTCTTCATTTCTATAACAATTTTCACACTGTTAAATGTATTTGAAAACAAGTGTTTCCTCTAGATCAGTACTCTTCTAGTCAGTCAAACTGCCATGTAAAAGCTGGGTAAAATGCAGCAGGACCTTATTCAGCAAACCTACATTGTTCTCCATGGCCAGGCGACGAACTGCAGGGGTTGCTAATGTTTTGTGACCTTTTATCTCTTGGTGAGTGTGCTCTTCATGAGTCATAGGAGGTGTTTCAACAACATCTTCTTCTGAGGCAACACCTGCAAACAAAAAGAAAAAATTAACTTTACTACATTGCAAGCATTTGTTAAATTCCAAACTCAACCATTCTGTGACAGCTGAGGTTTTTACGATTTACTTTGAGTTAATGTGGATGGGAACACAGCTTGCTAAAGGCTGCTGCTTAAGCTAAATATTCAAGAGGAAATGTCTAGGAGATTTTAAACTTTAATAAATATCCCAAATTACTCAAAATTCTTGACTTTATAAAGGGAAAAAATCTTTGAAGATTTTCAGGAGGTAAAAGTAAGCTTCTCTGCCACTGTTTTATGACAACAAACATAAAATATTCATGAGAAAAAGAATGGCTTACAATACCTTTTGAAGCATCAATTTCAATGTCCACCAGTGGTTTTCCAACAAAAGCAGTATCATCTATGCTGTAATGGAGTTTTCTGATGATGCCATCGTAACGACTGGTGATAGTAACAGAGGCTTTGTCACTCTGCACCTCACAGATGCTGTCAAACTGAGACACACTGTCACCTTCCTTTACGTACCTGGGAGGAAAGACACGCTACTGGGAAACACAGGCAGTGTAAAAACCTGTTCTGTGCATTCCATTGGTAAGTTCAATAACATACATCCTACAACATGGAAGTGCATTCCAGATGAGAAAACAAATTCTACATACTGGATATGTTTGTTACATGCATTTTGTCTGACTGTCACAGAACTCTTTGTTGGGTGAAATGACAAAATGATTATGAATATCATTACACACATAGTACATTTACTTTAGTAAAGCAGAGTTTTCCTGTCAGATTATAAGGCATCTAAAAATAAGAATGAGCCCAGTTTAATCTGAATGCAAGGAAGTTGTTGGTTCCAACTTGTCAATATACAATCAGTTTCAGAAAGGAAATGGATAGTAGGAAGCACTGTCTTCATGCAAGGAGAGGCATTTGTACAAAGAAGAAGGCCTTTCAACACCGCCTTCCTTCACTGTACACTTTGATTTTGTTTAATCCATTTATCACTGGCCTTTTGCAAACAATTTAGAAGTTCAAGTCTTTTACTAAAAGCAATAGAGGAGGGGTACAGGATAAAGTTATGTTAATTCTTTAGACTAACCATTTGTTTCTAAAGCTAAGTCTAAGTAAACACAACGAAAGACAGGCCACCTGAACACAAAAAACATCAATCACTGAAGGAAAAGCCTACATACAGGTGCATCCCTTTCCTTCCAATTTTTCCACTCACAAATATATGAGACTGAAAACAAACAAAATAAAAAGCTCAGTATGTACAAGGTTCTAAAATGTGCAAAATGAAAACTGAAAAACTTCACTAATAACCAAAAAAATATTCTCACATAAGTCATTGATCACACAGCTAAAGCTGCTAAACTATCTGCCAATTTCTTAGTGTATTTTCAGGAAAGCAGAGCTTACCACTCTTTTACAGTCACCTCTGTAATTCCTTCTCCAATGTCAGAAAGCTTAAACTGGACAATTTGGCCACATGAAACTTGAAATAGAGAAGAAAATACAGCATGTTTAATATTAAATACAAGCTACCAGACAGAAAAATCTGAATACATCAGAAATAATCTACATACCAGCCATATGCAAACCTCTAGCAAAACACTCATAAAATAACAAAATAAAAGAAATTATTTTATTATGAAAAAGATTACCAGCAGATGTTCTGAATAATCGCTGTTGATGACTAAACTTGAAGGCAGATTTGTCAAACACGCACACATATTTTGATTTTATAAAGCGAATGCTGCTGCACGATCTAACGCGATGAATGCAAACCTGGGGAGAAAATCTCAAGGGTTAATACAGTGGAGGTAGAGCCCATTTAATATTCCCCATCTAACAGTCAGACTAAAATAGTTTCATTCTAGTCTATGGAAAAGAAGTTCTTATGGAACACAATTACACTGAATACATTCTTAACATACAGTAAGCTTTACATTAGCAAAAGCTTCACCAGGTTTTAGCTGCTTTCACTAACACAACACATGGGGAGATCAAACCACAGTGACATAACCAATTAACAAAAATCATGACAGCATTTGGTGAGTGATTCATTGCCATTGTTTCTCTCAGGAATTAGCTTAATCAGGACAGGCACACACAAAGCACACACACTATCAACCACAGCAGACAGCTTAAATACTCTTATCCAGGATGAATGCTGGAAGGTTTCCCTAGACTGCACAGAAAACCAGCATATTTGTCCCATCAGAGGTTAATCAGAAGTACTAATCAGAAAGGAAATTCACACCACAGGGCCCAGAGAGTTGCCCTTTCATTTTTGTTCCTATATAGGAGGCAATCATCTTCAAGTAAACATCATCTTAAATCAGCTTCAATGATATTTTGTAATAACTAGCCATGAGATGGTTTTCTTTTATGGTTATAATTATAACCAGAAATCAACTCTAAAGAATTTTCTGAAAGATTTTTCAGACAAAACTTTATGTTTTAAAGCCTCTTCTAATCAGTCATGATTGTGATCAAGCAAAGTTGGTAGTGCTTGCATCGACATAAACAGGTATTTTATTAAGCTCAACACAAGTTAGTTCAGACACATTCTTATCCAGTAAAATTTATTAAATTTCATGTAATTTTGGTGTTATGTTGTCTTAAGAGCACTGTATAATTTATAAAAATAACAATTTCTCTGTAGATTCTATCTCTAACTAATTTAGAGATATGAAAAAAATTCAGGTGCTACAATGTACCTCAAGTAGCTCAAAACTGTAAAATTTAAAATTATCTTCTTAGAGGAGCCAGAAAACAGCATACCTGCATGGGAAAGTTCATTTTAACTTCTTGTTTAAAAAATCCTTTCAGTAATGACAGAGCATATGAAACTTCTTGTTTCCCTCCCCACACCCCAAACTGTTTAATTATTTGCTATCAGTTTTCAGTGTTTAAAAAGTACATTATTCAGCAGGCCATACAATTCTGAACTGACAATGTACTCATTTTCTGTATTATTCAACCCAGCACTGCAAGTCATATTTAATATTCTCTTTCTTTAAAGAACAAACATTTATACAACACAGTCTATCATGATGGACACAACAAAGTTCTATCATTTGTGTTACCTTTCAGTTGCCTGCCACTAAGATGGTACCTACTGATCTAGAATGAGTATTTTTCTAATTCCTATAACAAGCAAATAGAAAATCTTTTCATTAATCCTCCAAACAACTTTCCATATTAAACAATCAGGTAACATGGCAATTTCAAGCTATGAAAAATCATACTCTAGGAATACATTTAAGTTCACATCAAATTGCAAAACTGGTATACAATGTACATCTTCACAATCCTATTTTTCTGCTCTCTTTAATTCTGGGTTTCTTCCCACTTGAAAATTACATGTTTACATAAAAACGTTACCAAAAAAGTTGTTCAACTAGATCTTTTTGTCACAAACTTGCAAAAACTCTCTTTTCTCTTTACATGACCCTAAATGAAAAACATTCAGTATTTACCTGCGAAGATGATCACAAGGAGCACATCAAATCTCTGAACTATTTCTAAATGTGAAGTTTCACAATGATTTCCATGTGATTTTTAACCTTTGGTTACCAATGCAGGTAGAGAATTAGTAAAGTCACTCCCAAAAAAGAGACTGGTGCTGTTATTGAAGAGTTACCACGCTGTTTCATATTATATCTGTAGGAAAAATTCAAAACTACTGCATTTTTAAAACTGAAATCTTTCTGCTTTTCAGTTTTGCACATTCTCTACCAAAAAATTGCTGTGCTAGTATGTTAAAGTAATAACACAGGACACAATCTCTTCATAGAGCAGTGTTCCTTACAAATAAGGAAAAAATGAAAATCCATAAAACAAAGAGACTGTGCTAACAATTTCAGCACTTAATCACCATAATACTGGTGTAATGCCAAGCAAGGAAATAAAAATGGCACACAAAAGACAAAATTAGCTCTAATATCCATAGCATACCCATCTATATAGTTTGATGTCTGGAAAAAGCTATCAGTTAACCCCAAAGATAACTGCTCGTACTAAGCTTGTTAACGTGGCTCCTATTACACTAAACAGCAACTTAAAGCAACACTGCCACAGCACGGTAACACCTTCCCTGTGCAAGCCTGGGATGTGCAGAGTGACTGGCAACAAGGAGCTGAGGGCCACTGAGTCCTCACTGGGACTGAGGCAGCCAAGGGGGCAGCTGAGGGCACTCACGGGAGCTGCTTTGCCTCTCAGGTTCAGCTTTGCTTGTTTCCTTAAAAACAAGCCAACTCCAGCTGTCTAAGTTACCACTGATCCTGAAAATGTATGCTGGCCTCAGACCAAAATAGTTTTAAGCAGCCTGCACAGAACTGATTACCTGATGGAGTAACACTAAATTTCCAAGTCAAATTGAACAGTTCATGCTCACAGGCAATGACTTTGCATTAAAGGATATTGCCCTGCTGAACTTTCTTGACTTCTGTCCCACTGAGTCATTTTAGAACATTTCCTCACATTGGATGTGTTTTGCATACATATTCTATATTTCCAAGTCTACAGTTACCTATATACCATTCCTGGTAATGTGTTTTAATCAGATATCATCCCTCATCCAAATACCTGGCACATGTCCCAGTGTCCAGGTAATTGCCATTTCCCTACCACTTCACACAAAGGCTCCCTGGCTCAGATTCAAAATGTGCTTGCAGGAAACACACACTATAAACCAGCCAGTTCTATAGTTCAGCATGCACACAGATAAGATGAGTGTTTTCATCTTATCAGAAGAAAGATAAGATTAAGAGTAGAAGGTTAGAAATATCACTTAAAAGAAAGTGCTATTTTTAATGCTCTTAATTAGTAAAATTATTTATAAACACTTATAAGTTTCTAGTTGAAAACCAAATTACAAAAGTATAATTTAAAAACTCCTCATCATAATGCTTTAAAATTACAAAATGAGTTATTAAGAGAAAAAACATACTAGAAGCTGGAATGGATCCTAATTTTGTTTCTAAATTTCAAAAATTTCTCTGACATCCCACAAAATAGGGATGACATAATCGGAAACCAACGCTCTTCACAATAGCAAGACTGATACAAGAAGACAGAAGAAAGCATGAACTAAGTCCATGTTCACGAAATTGTAAGTATCTCAAAAAGGCAACCAAGTAGATTCACTTCTTATGGTAAGGTATCTCAACTACTTTTCAAGTATCAAGGCTCCTGGGATTCAAAGAAACACGTTTCCCTTTTTTGTAGGTGTATCCACACCGTCTCCGTGCAGATGCGGTATGCAAAGGGAGCTGATGCGCGGGCGGAGAAGCGGTGATGGCAGAGCAAGGCATAGGCAAAGCAATAATGGGATGACTTAGAAGTAACAGAAGAGGAGGATGTCACTGTCTTATTACAGAAAGGCACAGGTTTCTTTCCCAGGGAGCATGGGCAAGGGCAGCGCGGGGGGAGAGTGTGCCAGCTCTGGGGGTCCCCGTGCAGCGCGGGGGGCGGTCCCAGGCACTGCCGGGGTCCCGTCACCTGCGCGGAGCAGGGGGAGCGCACAGTGGGGAGGGAGCAGAGGCGCTGCCCGGCCCCGGACGCCGCCGAGGTGGCAGCTCCGCGAGCGCGCCGTGTTTGCAGAGGCGCGGTGCGCCCCGTGCGCCCGCCGGACGGCAGGAACGGGGCTCGGGGATGCCGCGAGTTCTCTCTCCCGCCCGGCCGGCCGGGAGCGCCGCCGCCCGCGGGGTCCCCGCTCCCCTTACCAGGCGCCCCGCGGTTCGGCAGCTGCTCCTCAGCGCGGTCACGGCCGCCATCTTACCCCGGGCGGAACGGCCCCGCACACACCCCCGGTACAGCCAACCGGCGGCGGTCGCGCCTCGACAGCCAACCAGCAGCGGTGGGGCCCGGCCCGCACACGCCCACGGGAGGGACCGCGAGGGGGTTCGCGTGCGGGCCAGAGCCCCGGGTGGCCGTGCACGGCGTGCGGCTTCACCGGGCCGCGGTAGCGGAAACGGCAGCGCGAAAAGCCCGGCCATTCCCTGTACACGTGTAATAAAGTCCCGAGTGAGCCTGCCAGAACAACACGCCCGTGTCTGTGGTTCTGCGTGCAGGGTGATTGTAACCAGGTGGGGATCGACCTCTTCTCCCAGGTGACGAGCGACAGGGCATAGTCTTAAGATGCGCCAGGGGAGGTTTACGTTGAACATTAAGAAAAATCTCTTCACAGAAAGGGTGATTAGACATTGGAACGGGCTGCCCAGGAAGGAGGTGGAGATACCAACCCCAGAAGAGTTTAAGGAAAAGACTGGACGTGGAACTTAGTGCCACGATCTGATTGACATGGTGGTATTCGTTTATAGGCTGTACTTGATAATCTCAGAGGTCTTTTACAACCTAATTCATTCTGTGATTCTGAGGAAAAGTAGCGTGTAACGAGGAGGGCAACAGTCGGGCCGCTCTCCTCCGGCGGCAGCGCTGTACCCATGGTTCTGATCTCCCAGGAGCCGCGGTTGTCACCGCTCTGGCCCTCAGGACAAGGGAGAGGCATTGCCTCCTGCGGGACTCGGTCAGTACCGCAGGGACAATGGAGCTACTCCCAGCCCCCGCCTGAGCGCCGGGCCCGCCGGCTGCTCCTCCCCGCGGCGGAGCCGCCCCGACCAACCCGCGGCAGGCGGGCCGGGAGGCGCCTCCGCTCTGCGCCTGCCCGGCACCGCCGCCCGCCCCCAGCACCGGTACCGCAGCATCCCGGGCGCACCGCCGCCGTCAAACACTCCTAGCCCGGGGCTGCTTCGCCGAGGGCTCGTCGTGTTTAGGGCCCCGTCCGTATCCCATTGGTGCGGCCTCTGCGAGAGACACCGCTCATCGCCAGCCATGGACGGGGACAGGGTGGAGATCGACGGCGGGATCATGGAGGGGGTGAGCGCCAGCGGGCCGCGGCTTACCTGGCCCCGGGCAGCGGTACGGGCCTGCCGGGTGTGCGGGAAGCGCCGTAGCGCCTGACGAGCGCCATTTCTCCCTGCAGGGCGGGCAGATCCTGCGGGTGTCCACGGCGCTGAGCTGCCTGCTGGGGCTGCCGCTGCGGGTGCGCCGGATCCGCGCCGGGCGCAGCCAGCCCGGCCTCAGGTGAGACCCTCCCCGGGCGGTCCCGGGGCGCTCAGCCGGTCACTTACGGCGTGTGGGGCCCTCCCGGGCTGGGGCACGGCCACGCAAGGCCTCGGCTGCTCTCGTCTGAAACGTTTGCGTTTCCATTGCTTTAAAAGAGCCTTTTTGCTAAAATATCCCGTCTGTGGCTCTCAAGGAGTGAGGGGGAACGCTGCGGCATGAAGCGCGCTCGGTTCTCTTGCCGGTGCCCTCAGCGCGGTCCCGCCCGGGCCGCAGGCGGGGCAGGTGGGGGCGCGGCCCAGGGAAATGGTTCCACAGGTGCTGAGCGGAATACGCTTTGAAACGGGGAACACACTGATGTAATGCTGAGCAAAACACAGCTTACCGAGCCTACAGTGCTAAGAACAGATAGGGCATATCCTAGTGCTGATACAGTTAGCATATTTCCAGTGTTAAAAACAGTTGGTGTATTTCCTATTTAGATTACCTAACAAATGGAAACGAGCACAAGGCAAGTACAAAGCAAGCCTGTTAACTGTCTTGTAGCCCTGCAGCTGGTTCTCACTCAGCCAGTATTGCCATCATTATCCCACTGCATTTCTGTCCAAGCATTTATCACATTAGGAGAAGTGGCTGCTCTTGCATCTCATCTATGTGTCTTGGGCCCATGCTAGTGGAAAAGATCCAGAATCCTGCATATCCCAGTATGGCCTGAATGCCACTCTTTTGCTCTTGTGAACTCAGAAGTACTGCAGCAACCAGAGTGAATTTCTGATCCTTGTCCGATCCAAAATTTGCAGTTGTAGTTTTTTAGTGTGTTTAGTGGTTGTTTTAATGTAACATAAGCACGTGGTCTACTTGTATGTGTCTTTAACTGTGCATTGTCACTCTAAGACCTCAGCATCTGTCTGGATTGGAGATGATTCGAGATTTATGTGATGGGAAGCTGAATGGTGGAGAAATTGGCTCAACAGAAATAACCTTCACTCCTGGGAAGATCAAAGGTGGAACCCACATAGCAGATACAAAAACAGCAGGGTATGTCTTTGTACACTAGCTTCTGATAACTTTATAATTGTCACAATAGATGGGGTGCGGGAAAAAAGAACATTTATGCTTTGGTAATGACCCCAGGATGTGTGCTGCCTGAGCCAGATTTATGTGACCAAAGAACCTGTAGTATAGGTAGGATATGCTGGAAGTACATGTGAAGTTTAAAAGTATGATTGATATAAAAGCTGAATGCTTGGTTCATGTCATGAAGAAAGCAGCTGCCCATGTCTTTAAAAGTTCAGGTGTAATTTGCTCACATTAGTATGTTACATACCAGACCAAATGCATTAAATTAGATATCTTGCATCCATGAGGTCTGAAATAATCACCATATAATAAGGTAAATTTTGACATTTTACTTATGCTCATAGTAGCACAGTATGTCATATTGCTCTTTTGGAAATGGGACATATCCATCCATGTATTACAATGTTACTGCTGCCTAAGCCTTTTCTGCTACCAAAACCCACAGTTTTCATGATCCCATCACCATACTAAGGAAAATACATAACTTTATTTCAAATAGAACTATTAAAGATGCAATTAATGTGAAATGAAAACTTTCATATTTAGGCTTGGTAAGGACATGAAGTTTTAAAGTAGTATCTTTTAAGACTAATAAATTTATAGATAATTTTAAAAATAAAATGCAAAAGTAAATGTTCTAGTAAAATGTTCCTTGATGTATAATGATTCTATGGAATTGTGTGGGTTAAGAGGGTGTAACATTTGACTATGTTATAATTGCTTTTAGGAGTGTGTGCCTACTGATGCAGGTAGCAATGCCCTGTGTGCTGTTTGCTGCTTCCCCATCAGAGCTTCATTTAAAAGGTGGGACTAATGCGGAGATGGCTCCTCAGATAGACTACACAGTCATGGTAGGGAGAAATTCCTTTGCCTTGGTGCATCTTCTCTGAGTATGTGTGCAATGTCACTGCTGTTCCTCTGTTGCTCTTACTGCAAGTCTATTTGTGATTATGGAATTAGGCATGGAACATAGCACTGTTAGTGTGCTGGCTGTAGAGAGCAACCAGTGTTTCATGGAATTTCCTGAAATGGCAAGTAGTCTCTTTGGTTTCAATTACTACAGAAAATTTCACTCAAAATGTATTCTTTTTTCTAGAAGTACTGTGAATTACTCTTCTTTTTTCCATAAGAAAATCCTTTTACACAAAGTGACATTGAAAATGAAGTATGAGGAATGTCAAATAAGCTATATGGATGAGACTAACTTTTTTTTTGATAATGCAACTGAAATTTTTGTGTTGAGCTTTTTTTTTTTCTTTTAAGATTGTATAACATAGTGGAAAATTATCAATGCAAAATAAATTCACTCTTATATGTTTCTTTTTCAGGTTTTCAAGCCAATAATCGAAAAGTTCAATTTCACATTTAATTGTGACATAAAGAGGAGGTGAGGTGTGGAGCAGTGCAGCAGAGCTGGGCCTTACTGAACCCATGTGTGAGCAGAGGCACACAAGGGGCTCTCAATCAAGCTGAGGGGTGAATTTATAATACATGAACTAATCTGCATTAGCTGCCCCTGTGTGTACTGTCACCACATGATGAATGGGATAGGGTTCTTGGCTGTCTTTTCTTTTCATTGCTGAGCCTACAGCTGCTGTGTAATGTTGCCTGTTGGCTCCCCTGAGGGGAGCACATGCTGAACAGGCAGTGCATTACTGAGCTTTTTCCAAGGAGCAGTTAGGTTGGTGTTAGGAAGTTAATAAGGTGTGCATTACAGAGGATTACTGTTAGAGAGCCTAATTCCATTAGAAGGGTTTCTAAGGCACACATCAAGAAAATTGGTATGTACAGTAACAGGGAACATAAAAATGTATAGTGAAATGTATGAAGAGCCTCCTGGCCCTTTTCTTGGTTTCCTTGTGATCATTGCATTTAATTATGTCCAATTACTGTTTCTAAATAGGGGCTACTATCCTCAAGGAGGTGGTGAAGTTGTAGTCCAGATGTCTCCAGTCAAAGAGCTGAGCCCAATAAACTTAACAGAACGTGGCACAGTGACAAAGATTTACGGAAGGGCATTTGTTGCTGGAGCACTGCCTATCAAAGTAAGTGCTTATCATGGCTCTGGTGGCATCCAACTTTATATAGCTGTATAAAATTGTTTGCAATCTGCTCAACATTCCTCTGGTTTCCTGCCTTTTGCAGTCTTACACAAGCTAAGCAACCTTATTAAGTGGTTTCAATTATTCAGGCTGCAGAATATTATATTGGACATACCTAAAAATCATTCATTGCACAGCAGTGTAAAGCTAAAACAGGAAATGAGAACAGTATCCTCATCCTTCATAGGACTATTCAAAAGTCTTTGGCATATATTGAGGGTTGTCTTATGATTTATGTATTCTTCATATTCATGTGCATTATTTTAAATCTGAAATTAGGGCCCCTTGTTCATAAATTTATGAGCTGTGTAATAGGTGGAAGCCAGGTCTACAACAAGTTTTTCAACCATTGCTAAGGGTATTAGAACAAGTTAAGGGTAGGTTTAGCCAAAAATAAAAGGAGATAAATTTGCTCCTTTATATCTCCTTTTTCTATTCTTCCTGTCCTGAGTGCTGGGATCTTCTTGAGGTTCCTTCTCACATACAGGCCAGGAATTAATAGAGGAAGGAAGAGAAGCTGAGTTACTTTTTGAAAAGCTGTGGGCTGCTGGTTTTGGTCTCCAAACCTGTGAATATAGCTGTGATTAGATCACAGGAATGCGAAAAGCTTTGTATGTCCCCATTTGCTTCTAATGTAAAATTGTTATTTTGTGTATTCTCTCATACAGAGTATATTCTGTGCAATTGTGGGGTGGGGTTTTTGCACTTGGTTTTGGGGTGAGTTATTTTTAGAATCTAAAGCTTTGCAAGAAGACTAAAATAATTTTTTTTTCTCTATGAATGAAGAAAAGTTCTTGAATTTCTGTTGATATTGATTTCTACATACATTTCTATAACTGTCATTTGTATAGGATTTAATGTTACCTGACTTTTGTAGAAAAACTTTCAGAAAAAAATCATGTTCAGATCCTGCTTATAGGGGTGTATAACAATCCTTTGTTTTTCTAGTTAATAAAGTAGCCCCTTTATTCAGGGATTAATTGCAATAGTTGAACTTATGAGGAAAAAGCATTGCTATATTACATAATTTAATTACTGGATTTATATCTTGTCTTTTTAGCTGGCAAAAGACATGTCAGCAGCAGCAGTGAGGTGCATCAGAAGAGAAATCAGAGACCTCTACATTAACATTCAGCCTGTCAGAGAACCTGATGATCAAGCTGTTGGGACTGGAAGTGGAATAATGTAAGATGAGTCCAAGCTTTCTATTGTTAATTCTAATCTTGTTGGTTAATTAGCAAGGACCTGATTAAATATCTGATAAATAAACTGTAATATGAGTGATTTTGATTTTAATTATTTTTTATTTTCTGCTTAGTATTGTTGCAGAGACCTCAACGGGTTGTTTGTTAGCTGGGTCATCACTTGGCAAGAGAGGTAAGAATTCCATGAATTCGTTAAGAATTAACTTAATATACCAATAACAAATAGGAATCTGAAGTATCACCTGTTTAAAAATCTGATGCTCTGAATGTTTCATTATTAAATATATGCTTTTAGAAATAAAGGACAACAGAAATGAGCAGATTTAAAACACAAGTAAATGGAAATTTACAAAAATTCCAGAACTGTTAAATTTACCTTGTATCAAAATGGAGAATCACTGGAAATATTTCTGAACTTTAGGAGCATAGACTTTGTTTTAACATTTGAAGTTTTTGCTCAAGAGTGAATCTATATTAAAATGAATGGAAGTGATCTTGGTTTTAAATTATTTGAATCAAATGTTTTTCTGACTAAATGAAGCTACTTTCTTTCCAGTGCTTAGGAAGTATAAACTATATATTAGCATAAGATGGGAAGGATTTTGTTTTAAGCAGAAATTTGAGGCAAGAGCAATAGTTTTAAAGAGAAAAGAACTAAAAAGTTGACAATTTCTTGGGTTGTTTTTCTTTTTTTGTACTTTTAAATAGTTATTTTCAGCTTTCTGATTTCTCTCTTAGGAAAGAATGCTGACAAAGTTGGCATTGAAGCAGCAGAGATGCTGCTTCAGAATCTTAAACATGGTGGAACTGTGGATGATTCTCTGCAAGACCAAGTAAGGTTCCTACATGTGTTTACATGAAGTTGAAGTAGCAAGAACATGCATGCACTATTTGAAAACAATATAGATCTGAATAGGGAAGGGACAAGATGTTAGCACTCTCAGAGATGTGTAGTCACAAGATCACTAGGATTAGCAAATTACATACAGTTTTTAGGAACCACAAATGCTTTTAGCATTGTACCAACACCCTCAAATTTTGCCTTTCTGTAACCCTCAGTAAGTATGGAAGACAGAGGCAGGAACTTGCTTCTATTTGGCACTCCATGTGGTGCAGTGATAATAGCTCCCTCCTTACATATATAGAATGATACTCAGGGAAGGTACTAGGGAATATCTAGAACATGCTCCCAATTATCTTACTCCCCTAATTTCATTTGAGAATGAAGGCCTTCCACTGCCTTATCTTAGCCTGATAAGAATCTTGGGCTGGTTTAGCTAGGATGATGCTAGCTCTTAGCTGTAAACACCTGGGCACACATGAATATTATGTAGTATAATAAATATTTGGGTCTTGGACTCAGCCTACTTTTTTCAAAGCATGCAAGTACTGTTGATGGGAACAAGCCACAGCCAGAGTCACTGTGTATGGGAACTGCACAGAGTTAATCACACCTGGCAGTATTCTTGTCATGGTGATGGTTTTAAGTCAAATCAAAGTGTTTTGGGTGTCTCTCTGGTGAATATGTGATCAGGAAGTGTTAGAATTGAAAGTACCTCTTCCTGAGATTCTCTTCATATAAGTAAACTACTAATCTGGAGTTTGATGTGGCTTGGGGAGATTTTGGGGCAATACAGTGGGGGAGAGCAAAGTTAATTTTAATAACAGGGATTGAGGGCCAGGAATTCAGTAATAGGAATTCAGGGGCTACTGTGGAAAAATACCCCTTCTGTAATAGGTATTACAGTAGCAATCTCCAAACTTCTGGAGCCGTGGATCACTCTTCAAACTCAGCTTCATGAACTTTTATCAAACTTAGAAGAGAAAATTTTAATATTTACAGAAATTTTGCATGTTTTAGTTGGGGTTAATCAATAAATTCCTTGAATCTGAAGAATGCCTTAATAATTACCTTTCCCTCCATTTCAGCTGATCATTTTTATGGCATTAGCAAAAGGAGTGTCTAAAGTGAAAAGTGGACCAATTACACTGCATACTCAAACAGCTATACACTTTGCAGAGCAGCTAACAAAGGTGAGTCCAAACATTCAGGAAGTTTTACCTTTCATTTTCTTCCAGTAGCTTGGCAGTGTACAGTTCATCAGGCAGTGTGAGCTGCACTTGATCATGGAGGAGAAGCATTGATAAAACAATTGCTATAGTATTTACCTGGGAGTTTTCCTGTACAAAGTGAGCCTACTCTAGAGTTAAAGGCTTTTAGAATGGTTAGATACTTTTACCACATTTATTTAAATGTTTTTTTGAATTAAATCTGTCAAAGCTGTAATATACATAAACACATGGCAATACATTTATTTGACATCAGATACTCAATATTGTGTATGTGATAACTTAATTAGTGATGTATTTCTAATCCTCTTCTAGGCCAAATTTACTGTGACAAAGTCAGAAGAGGAAGACCCTGGTAATGATACCTACATCATTGAGTGCCAAGGAATGGGGATGATAAACTCAAACTTAAAATGCTAAAAAAAAAAGAAAAAAAGAAAGGCAGCAAGCTGCCAAAAGCAACATTCAACATACCTCAGTGATGTATTGCACTACACTTCATTGGATGTATGATCTGCCTGAAGAGGAGGAGCCTTCTGTCACATCTGAGTGATTTAACTTGAAGGTTGATGTCAAGTTTTTCCTTGGTATGATGAAAATCTGTCATGTGAAAATGAAAACTTTACTTTGGTTTTTTTTACTATTAGCAGCAAAATGAGTAGCAACAGGACAGCAAATAGCATATACTGTATGTATGTAAGAGCTTCAACTGGGGACTTTGAACTTTACCTAAGTAGAAAATAACTATTTTAGGTCAGTATTTCTTTCACTTTTAAAAACTGCAAGTTCTGTTCTCTGGAAACCTTTATGTTATGAGGTACATGGAATTAAATGCACCATCAAATCTGTATTGCTGTTCTTCCTTAGCCATTTGCTAAATAATAAAGCAGTAGCAGCCTATAGCAGGCTGATATTTATATTTGCTGGTATCTGAGCAGGTTGTGCTTGGGAAAGGTGGATACAAAATAAATTTTCAGAAGCATAGTTTCTTTTTCTCCCTGTGGAAAGAAGACTCAATGCATAAGATACTCTTTTAAATCTTTTTTTCATCTATTTATGATAGATGCTCAGGCAAGCTAAATCAATATACCACATTACAGCCCAGACACCAAGTATTGACTCCATGATATGATTTTATTTTCTAGCTGCAGTTGCCCTTGTCACTTAGCATACTAACTGAGGCTACATTTTCACTGAGGTGGTGTTCTTTTTGAAGGGAGTACTTAATTTCAGCTGAGATTAGGGTGCTGTTGAACACACATACAGACACAGTACCCATGTGTGTGGACATGGAGAACGATGAATACACACAATTTGTGTAGGCAGAGTGTGTTATCCCCTATCTGGGCATTAAGTAAAGAAGAGCTTCTACCAGGCTGGTGTTGATCATGCTACAACAACTTTCTCTGAAGTAGAAGGAAGGTGAAAGGAGAAATAGAGCACAATTGGTTTTGCATATGAAGACCCCAATCATAGAGTTGGAATCACTTAACCAAAACTGTATAAATGCACTCTGGAAGCTTGAACTGATTTCCAAGTTCCCCGGCCCATCCTGCAGCCATTGTTCTAAGTTCTTTTTCCTCAGTTGGGACTATTGAATCTAACTGCTGAAGATGCAACTTGGAGGTATTGTTTGTTGTACTTAATGCATTACTGTACATTTCTAATACCAGGAAAATCCCTTGCTAATATCCAAAAAAGTTCACCAACTATCTACTTAACAGTATCTTTCTTCTTAGGGTTTTCCCTGTATTGCAAAGGAATGCTAATAATTTCCAACTAATTATTTTTCTCTAGTACTGGGAGTAGTCTGAAGGGGGCAATAGTCACCTGCTGAAGTAGTTTTGGGACACAGACTCGACATCCTTTGAAGAACACTTGAGTTACTCAGCCATGCTGTTAATGATTATCTGTGTTCCCTTTTTTGAAGAATTCTGAATGTACTAAAAAATAACTTGAAAGAAAATACCAAAGAAGTTGCTGTCTGTGCTTAAGAAAACAAGCTCTTAAAACCAAATTTGAATGGATCTTTACCCATTTTCATTATTCAAAAGATTAATATACTTGACTTGGTTTTTGAATGTACAGATTTTGTTATCAATGAAAGTTTTAAAAAATATTTTTTAAAATCACTAAATAAAACAAAATTCAGTTGAACAAAAAAATCCCATTGAAAAATTGAAGTGCAATTTTTGTCTTCCAGACATAGAAAAACATGTAAATGCTCAACCAGAACATTTAACAAAAATTAACAAACCCAGGTTATCAGTGATGCCTTGAGAGGATACCTAGAATAAAGGCTAGACAGAAATAAAGGAATAAAGTAGGTGTTTTTTAAAAAAGCTTTCAAAAGATACATCTTGGGCAGTACAAGAGCCTGGCTGTGGCCTCACCCAACATGGACTCTGGGTCATGAGTTTTCACACTTTTCTAAGTTTTGGTCCATTTACAAAACTTATAAACTTACTGGGGTTAATTGTCCAATTACAGCTCCAGATTATGAAGTCCCATCCTCCCAGACAGCGCTCCTCAACTCGCCGTGGTTTGCACTTTTTGGGCCTGAAGCTGCAACAGGATTGTTTTGTCTAACTGAACTGTGACGAGAACTTGCTGATACTTTATATGAAGTTCAGAGTCATATACTAATGCAGTACAGAATCTGGAGAATACTGAAGCTAAATATGAAAGTGTGTTCCACAGAGCAGCTGTCATTCCTAACTAGCAGTCCTTGTTTGCCTGGTCAAGCACCCAGCCCTTGCTCCTTGTGCCCCGACCTTGGGGCTAGCAGTGGGCAGGGGAGAGGCTGCAGAGCTGCCCCTTCTTTGCTTGCCTTGTCATTGTGAGGGCTGTCCCCTAGTGCCATCCCTGCTGGGCTTCCTGCACTGGAGGAAGCTGGAGCTGGTTTGACAAGGATTTCCATGCAACCTTTTTCTCCTTGGGATTGGAAAAGCTTTAGATGGGAGTCATCCACAACAAGTTTTACTCCTCAATGGGATTAAATTCTCCAAATAATTGTTACCCCCTGCTACACACACACACACACACACACACACACACACACGTATAACACACATATACACACATACAGAATCCTGTTACCCAGGCCCAATTCACATCCTGTCACTTCATGGTAACCTCTTACCAGGGAATGTTTATTGTAATTCCTCTTCTTTTTCTACATATCATAATTACTCTTCCTTACATGTATACTTAAACAAATTTTAACTGAAATGATAAAAACCATAAAATGGATTTGGGATTACTGCTATCATTCATGTTCTGTCAGGTTGCTACCTTCTCTTTTCAATGGAGTTCTGCACCATAAAACTTAAATCCTCTGGGCTTACATTTACTTTCAATTCACTTGATTTTAAATCTACAAGTCAAAACACGAGCTGCAGACCTTGCTACTTCACACTCCTACATTGCACATGTTGTATGCATTTGGGCTTAAATTTTAGAGCATAAAAAATTCTTTAAATTAATGCAGTGTGTGCAAATTAGTTGTTGGTAGTTAGTGGTGTAACTTTTTTTTTTTTTAAACACCCTGTCCTCTTTGAATATTAACTGATATTTACAGGGCATTACTGGAAGCTTTTTAACTTTCATTTTTATCCATTTGCAATCACAAATCTTTTAACTATAAGGTTGGATTAAGTCACTGGTGAGAATGTATTAACCTTTTGTTCAGGAAGAGATGAGACATTGCTTGCACCTGCTCCACAAATATGCACTGGGTTTTCTTATGTTAATCAGGCACATTTGAATCTTATATAAAAACTTCAGTGTGGGTGTACAGATACAACTAAGATGCTTACATTTAGTACTGCTCAAACAAGTAGTGGCAATGACTCAGAAGTTCTATGTACCAAGGAAATGGGATAAATCCTCTCCAACTGTGTGTCTCTGGTGCACTTGCATGAAAGAGAATTGTGTTTGGATGAATGCAGTGATCAGAGGCACTGCACTCAGGTATGTGGGGACTGGAGCTGCAAGACAAATAAAACGGGCATTATATGCAGCCAGTTAGAAAACTTTCTCCAGGAAATACTGCACTCTGGTTCTGTCTGAACTCTGTTCCTCTCAAAAAGGATATTTTTGAACCTTTTCTCCTTTCACGCCCCTAGATTGTCTGGTGACTGTTCCTCTTCTGAGCCTGGGTGTTTCATTCTGGTCACTGACATGTTAGTGACACGTTCACTATTTCCTAGCCCATCTTGGGACCACTGCATCCTGTTTTGGGCCCCTCCATCCAAGGAGAACATCAGTGGTGAAGCTGGTCTGGGGCTGGAGCTCTGTGAGGAAGGACTGAGGGAAGGCGAGGGAATGGGCTCACAGCTACCAGCAAGTGTCCAGTGCCTGCACAGGGTGAGGGAGGAGATGGAGTCAGGCCCATGGAGCATGGCAGAGGGTGAGAAACAGAAATGAGAGATGCTCAGGCTGGCCAGAGCCCTGACTGACCCAGCTTGAGCTCAGGGCTCACCCTGCATTGTGCAGCAGTTTTGACCAGAGCCCACCTGTGATCCTTTCCTACCTCATCCTATGAGCCTGAAATCCCTATCCAGCAAGTAATGGTTATCCCAACATAGTGTGGAAGAATTCTCTAAGATATTCCAGCACAGGTTATCTAGAAGTGACGATGCTGAAATCAACCAGAGGTTAAATAAAACACTTCACTAAACAAAGGTACATATAGGAAAAAAATTGTCAACACAAATTTTTTAGAATGGAAACAATTAAGATATTTTAGAATTAGAGCTACATCTTTAATTCAAAAGAAGTGACTGCAAACACAGACATCAAATCTGTTGGTGATCAGAGAGAATAGGAAGTAATATCAATATCTAATAATCAAGTAAAATAGGTCAGCTGAAAAGTGCTTATTTGACTGCAGAAAGGTCAGTAAAGGCAGGTAAAACAAGTGAGAACACAGTCCTGTGTAAACTTGGGCAGAACCAGATTTTTTCTTTTAATCCCAGATTTTCTATTGCCTTGAAGGCCAAAGTTGAAGGCTTAGGAAACCTACTGATAAGTGCACTTAAAAGCTAAAAGCTCTTGTGGAGTGTGCATATGGAGAACGTCCCAGTGCGAGCTGTGTGACTTTGAATTTTTGTCCCACCCAACTGTCTTTCTTCTGCCCAGGAGGCTTTCTGTGTAATGCTTTCCAAATCCAAAGTATTTGAGATCCCATAATGATAGGACATCTGCTAGAACAAGGAACTCTTATTAGAAAATCACACTTTCAAATAATAACTGAATCTTTTTCTTCACATAAAACTTTTTTAGGATTAAATTTTAGACTTTTTATGTCACAGCATACAAGTTTTCAAAGATCCATTACAAGAAAAAATATCAGCTCAGAAAACATCTAATGTTATTTTTCTTTTTCTCCTTCCAGAGATATTTTTCTATCTACTTTAGACTTTCATTACCTAATAAATGATTCCTATATAAAAAGACAATTTGTTACAGGGTTTAATGATTTTTTTTTCATATGGAAACCACTGCATAAACAGAATTTTACATGTATTGCACTTTTCTAGTTTATACAACGCCAACTGACTTGAAGTTTATCCAACTCCTGTAATCCAGAAATGCTCTAGTAGATCATATGCTTTCTCAGCTATTAATCTTTGTAGCGTCAGAACAAACTCAGGCTTCTGTTACTTCTTTCTTATATTAGTACTGCATTCCATTAAATAAACTGATGAATAAAGCATTCACTTTTGAACAGAATGGGTCTTACAGAAAATGCCTGTGCAGACTAAGATAAATTCCAATATACTGTGTTTTAGAAACAGCAGTCATGGCTTCTTTGTAATATAATAGCAAATATTTGCTTTTAATATGATGAAACCATGACTGGGAATTTACATTTTTTAAAATGAAGATGGAACTTGGGCTATTGACACAAATTAAAATGGTTATTAGATTATATCATTTGGAAAGAAAGGAAGGAAGAGTAAGCAGTGAGTCTAAACATGATTTCCATAACTTTTGTTCTACCATCATCTCCCCCAAATTTTCCATAGACAACTATGATTTTGAATTCTGCTTTGCTGAAATGGCTTGCTAAGAAATACTTTACAGCAAATGTTTTATGCTCACTCAATATCCCTTTCAGCTATGAAAATTTACCAGTTGTATTGCTTTTTACAAAAATTAGTCCTTTCTTCCCCTTCTCTGTTTCTCAAGATTCCTTAGGTTTTTCTTTTCTCCCTGATCAAAGATAAGTTGAAAGTTAGGTTCTCTACCAGCACCTCTCTATTCTAAGCTGCAAGCACAAAGAAAGAGTCTCAATTCACAGAATATCCAAGTAAGTCAAAGCAGTTGCTCTGAAGTAGCACTGGAAAGCACTGACCCTGACTGAACAGGGAATATCAACAAGTGCTGACAAATCTTAGATAGCTACAGAGGACTTGTCATCAGAAATGAGGATAAGCACATGGCCCCCTTATGTTAAAGTGATTTGGTGGCGCTGTATAAATATCTCTTATCAGAACAGGATTGCTAGCATTCTCTGCTATGTGGGAGAGTTCATTTTCATAATCAAATTATCAGATGTAAAACTATAAAGAAAGATTCTTTAAACTAAGCTGAACTGTATGAACTCAAAATAGGACTTAAAAATTAATTACATTTCGTAAAGACCAGCAAATCTTGGGCCTTCTATCTATTGAAAGCTTTCATCTTTTTATCCCCACATATTCCCCACATCATAGCTCTGGGCTTTGAACTTCAGCTCCTCAGTTTTACCAGTGATCTTGCTACACACTGTTGAGTTCTCAGCTGGAACAATATTACCTTTGCTGGGTTTTTTTCCCTCTTCCTATTCCAAAATATAGAAGTCTCTGCTCTCAAAAGCATTTGAAAATTCCTCCTAATTATTTTTTTTCTTTCTCTCTTTTTCAGTTCTAAAATGGAATTATTTCATAAAACAATTACCAAAAATCCATCTGAGCTGCTCATTTTGTTGAAGGGAATGGAAAATATCTATGCAGCCATCTCACGGAAACATTTAAATGTACTGATTTCTTTCACCTTATTAGTTACAACTGGAAAAAAATTTTCAAACTTGATGGACTTCTGGAGAAAAACAGTTAACTGGTTTAGAAATTTATCTCTTTCAATAGGACAGAGCCCGCTGCCAGGTAAAGTTGAGAATATTTACATACCTGTATGAAGTCTTGATTCCAGAAGTGGCTCTTTGTATTCCCACTGAAGTTTACAATTGTTGCAGTGTGCTCAGCTCCTCTGAAATTGAGGATACATTTAACTTTTCTTGGTTTTTTTTTTTTTATCAGTTGTAAAACCTGCATAGATAAAGACAGCTTTAATTAGTAAAAATGGAATAGACTATTTAGAGTGGGTTAAGATAATATGTAATATACTAAACTAAAATACTTTCTATATTAACCCTTAGCACTTGCAGTGAGAAATTAATGTAATAGAATTAGTGATAGCCACCTTCACAGAGGAAAAGGTCAGTGTGATGGTGAACTAACTTCCTTTTAACACAGTTTGGTCAGTCAGCAAAAAAGAGTTTTTAAACTGTGCTTTTAGATAGATTTGTTTGCTTCCGTCTCATAGGATGGTGACCTCCAGGACAAGATTTATGTCCTCTGACTGCAGGCCAGATTCCTGTATCCTGTTTATTATTTAATATGTCCTCTGTAAAATAAGCACAATTCAAATGCTTAGCCATTCAGTCAAGAGTCAAGCCTAAACCTATATTTGGGCAGAAAGTAGGTGTTTTATCCAATGATTATTTAATGATCCTGAAACAGAACTAATGAAACTTTCATATGAACACTGCAGTCATCCTGGTTATCCTGCAGGAGAAAAGGAGAGGCTCTGTCCCACAGCAAATAGGACAGCAGTGATTGTTGCACTTAGGATGGAAAGGTAGTTAAATCTGTTCTGGTAGAGGAAGAATTTAACATGAGGGTATTTTACTTCCTGGGAGATGCTTTAATGCACATATTGTGGAAGAAGGAAACCCTACCACCTCTTGTTCTGACTGTTATTGACTACTGTGGTATTCTGCTCAAAAGGCTGCTGGTCCCCCACAATACAAGACCACAAATGAAAGGAATTATATTCCTGCAGGGTGAACTGAGGTTTGAACTTGCCCATATACCACTTGGGCTCAGTAGCAACCAAGGGTTTGGATGGTTCCCTGCTCCACTACTCATGGGCTGCACAGTGAGCCTGGGAGCACAAACCAAGGCCCCCACTGCCCAGGAAATTGTGTCAGAGCCAGCCACCACAATCTAACATTTTTTACTTAAAGCTTCTTCTCCCACATGTGAGAGCATGAAATTCAAGTTTCCAGTAAATCATAGGCAAGCTATTTCCAAGATCCACTACTTCCCTAGATGTGTAATACGGGTAAGAGAAATAAGGACAAAATTCAGCAGAAGAAAACAAGAAAACCTCAGCAAAAAGCGCACAAGTTTCCATAGGATCTCATGACATATTACAAAATTTCTGACACCTAGCAGGTTTAAATTACCCTATTTATCTAAGCTTCTCTTTCTTTCTTTCATTCATCCGTCATCCGTTGTAGCATGTGAGCCTGTGAAGAAGTGAGCAATGCCCATTTCCTGCACTGCAGGCTATCAGTGTCTCCATCTTGCAGACTCAGTTGCAGCTGAGCCAAGTGCTTAAGACAAATAGAATCACTTTTTTTTTAATTGTCTTTTTTACTTCTTTTTTTTTAAATTTCCCTTTCTGCTTCTATTTTTATTTTCCATGTTCTGCTTTCAAGTTCACTTCTTTCCTGTTTTATGCACATTTCTCACCTTCTCTCCAGCTTTCCATTTCCCTCATTTCCCTTTCCCCCCTTCCTCTCACATTCACATCTACTTAGAGAAGCATTACAATATTAAAATATTGTTAAACTACGGAATTAGAATCACAGTCTGGCTCCAGCTAACCTTGGTCCTTGTGAAACCACTTTACTTCCTGAGAACCACAATTGGAGGTGCAGCAAACATCCAAGGACATGTCTGTGGAAGCCCCTCCTACAGTGTAAATGAGCAGAGGCTCAGTTCCCGTAAATGCAGCACCAGCCTCTGCCTGCAGAGACAGCTGCAGAAATGGGAGTTCATGACATCTTATGAAATGGAAGGAACGCTGGATTATGGGATTCACGTTTTTTCTGCATAAGTAGAAGAGAGACACATCCTCCTACAGAGCTGGGTTGGGGTTTTCTGCATAAGACAATTTGTTATTTAAACCACATGAAACTGAGGCAAATTAAGTTCGTGCATATAGTGCTGTAGCTGAGCCTATGTTTGTGGTCAAATTCCTGGAGCCAGCTGCACCCACAGAGCCTAGAGGGATAGACTTTCATGGGAACCAGGCTATCCCCATGGCTGAGTCACTCCTCCTGGCAAGTTCTTGGCTCACCCAGCTTAGACAAAGTGAGATTTAATGTGTAGGCAGCATGAATTATCTGGGAGTTCTGGCTCAAGGAAGCTATGAAGTAAAGTCAGTCAAATACCACTCTAGCAAAAATGGATCCCCACATGGACATTTTTGAGGGCTTGCAATTACCTTTCAGTCCTTAGCAAAATAAGTTACTAGCCCATAGACAACAGACATTTTTGAAAGAAGGGTGTTTATCTTTTAGTACTCCTTGTTTAGGTGGCAGAATATTCTTCAGAGTATGACTAAGACGGCATCTAAACTGCTGGGAAGCTGGGATGGAAATTTCACAAAATTACTTGCATGAGATTCCTGAGGTTTCCCAACTTCATCCAGGAAAAGAACAAGACTGATTTTTCTCACATAAATGCAAGACTGACCTTCAGTTAAACCAAGATACGCAATAGTCACAAAAAGTCCAGAAATAAGACATTAAAGAAAATGTGTTCAAATTTCAGAATAGTGTCTTTCACAGCATTTTACTTCTATGTATGCTTTATCTAGCCTTCACTAAAATTACCACCATATGAGAAAGAGCACTCTTCTTCCTCAGCAGAAGTAATAAGCAGAGCAAAACCTAATCTGGCACAGCTTTACAACTGCACGCAGATAGACACATTATTTCCCCCTTTAATCTTAGAAGAAAAGAGTAGTAGTGTTTGTGGTGATGACAAACTCCCAAATTTAGGTCAGGGGATGAAATAGCTGCAAGGATGGCTGGTAGATCACACTGTAGTTATGCTCCTCTAAAAAGGAACTGCTGCTGTTTGCCATGAATGTTACACACATACATATATATATATATGTTACACATATATGTGTGTAAAGCAGCTGACTCTAGGCTATCATGGAAATTTATTTCCTAAGCAATTTCTTTATGACAAGAGAGTAAGAATACAAACAGCAACTATTTGCAGATTTATGTGCTCAACTCATGGATTTTGACATAAAGTTTTGGGGGTTTTGGCATTTTTTATTGTTGAGCAAGAGAGTGATAATACAAGACAACAGGAACAAAATGTGTTCTTAACCAACTTGCCGTTTCAAAACAATGCTGGGAAGATGCTGACATACCAATATGTATCACTTGTACAGCAGAACTGCTGAGAGCAACTCAGAGCACCCATTCACCTACAGCACTGTATGTGCTCCCTGGGTTCCTTGGCAAGAGGTCCTGGTTCCAGACTGCAGCTTTGTCCAGGGGCAGAGGACACTGAACCCCCATGATGGATGGTTCACAAGCCCTGGGTTTGTGCTGGTGTCCTCTTGTTTCACCCAGCTGAACTCTTGGTTAATAGAGTTGATGAGGTGGAAGCCACTGAAGAGGTGTTACACCAATAACAGAGGGAAGCACTGGAGTTCATGGAATGTGACTGAAATAGTCACACAACTTCAACCTAGAGCAGATGCACAAGTGAGAATTTTCAAACAGGAAAGGAGCAGAAGAGGTGCTTTCTGTAACTAATACTGAACAAGAAGTGAAAATTTCTCTTTTACTCAATGCTTATTTATTAAAACCAGAATATTTTACCTTGCCTTACAGCAAAGATTCTTAGAACTTTCCATGATGAGCAAATCTATGTTTTCATGGGCTTTTGATGATATTGGTGATTTATGCATGGCTGATCCTAAATTGCCATTTGCAACAAGCTGGAAAAGGATATGGCTGCAAAGCACTGCAGGGCAGTTGTAGGAGAGATATAGTCCATCATCACATCTTCCTATGTAGGGGCTGAATTCTGTATCCTGTGTGATCTGATGGTCTCATTAACCTTTAGTACAGGTGTTTGCACTTAAAAGAATGTTAAGGCAATCTTAAACTCTTTCTGGGGATACAGATTTACTTGTATATGCTTTTCAATTAAGGATACTCTAAGGGAAGTCCTAAATGTGGTTATCAAATACACTGAAACTCCTCTGGGAAATGGAAAATATTTTTCAGTCAACTTACTTGGAAAATCCAGGTCAGGCTTTGTAAATACCAAAGACTTCCAGAGACCAGCCAACTGCTTTCCACTTCCTTTCCACAGGAAATTTTTGCTGACATATTGAACAATGACCATTTAAATGAAGTTATTAATAAATAGGCAATTAAAAATCACTGTTCTAGGTGCAGTAAAAGTCTCTGCTGAGTGTGCTTCTATGGTTAAAAAAAATCAGCTAGCAAGAGTCACAGACACTTTCAACTGATACAAGAGCAGAAGAGATGGCTCTGTCTTCATCATGATAGTCACCACCTCTGCCTTGGCTACACCAACCTAACTAAACACAAGGTGATATAGCAATTGGATCAATTCAGGATCTGATCCAATCAAAACTGACCCGAAAGAAAAGAAAAAAGGATGAGAAAATTAGTTTTCTGTAAGGAGTAGACCCTTTTTTTGGCTTACTATGGGTGATTGGGACTGGAAAATATGGATATCAGCCAGACCATGTCAGCTTAAGACAACAATATCCCAAAAATATTGCAATGTGAGGAATGAGATGCAGAAGACTTTTAGACTTTTGACTACGCCATGATTTGGAGGACAGACTGAGTCCTATGCCTGCATTTAGGCAATATGTATCAGGTGAAAAAAAACCCCACCTTAATACTATAGAAGCAGCTGGTCCTAAATCTGTCTTCAGGGATTTTTCTTACATCCTCCTGTGAAACTTTGGTTGCTGCTTATTGCTTCTTGTCAGTGTCTGCTTGAATAGCTTTCATCTGACCTTGTATGGGAATTACATTGCTCCTTATCAAAAAAAAAATGGTATCTCATGGAAGCCTCTGTCATGCATAGTTACAGAAAAATTTAGGCAGGGATGATCACAGGAGATCATCAAGTCCAGTGTTTCACTGAAAGCAGGGCAAACTTTACAGTTAGATTACACTGATCATGGTCTTTTTCACCTGAATTGTAAAAACCCCCAAGGGCAGAGGTCCTACAGGTGCTGAGGTCCTGCTTTGGCTGCTGAACCACCCTCAGCATGCATTTCTTGCTCACATACAACTGGAACTTCCCTTGTCACATGTTTTGGCCATATCCCCTTGTCTTTTTACCGTTCACCTCTGAGAAGGGACTGGCTCTGTGTTCTCCCTAATCTCTGATGACTGCAGGGATATTGAAAGACTTCTATCAGTCCAGAAACACACTTCTCGCTTCTGAGATGCATTTTTTTACCTAGCATCAGTACTTAGACATATCTGCATCTTAAAAACTTCAAACTGCAAAACAGATTAAATGGCACAGAAAAGTAGGACTGCATTTGCCACAAAATTTCTCATACTTTGTCTTTTAAACCTGTCATGTGTGTATTTTTTGAAAAAGTCTTGCTTTTACTCAGTCTATTTGTGACTTCTTGAATGTTTGGAAATCAGATTATCAAGAATTAGGTTGTCCAAGCAGATTAAATAAATTTTAAGATATTTCTTTGTACAATTTGTGTTTGGGCCATAATCTCAGGGTGACCTAGAAGGTGCACTGCACTACATTCCTTTAGACTGCAGACTTCTGTCTCTTTCCATCCCCAGGATGGCTCTTTTAAGACACTCAAAAAACAGGCTTTCAAGATGTCTGTTCTTGACAGTTCAACTGCAGGAAAGATAACTGAAAAGAGGTATTCATCTTTTAAGTACAGGCAAGGATGTTAATCTGGTGGTTCAGAACTGACAGTTTTTCTTTTCAAGTGTCATAGACTTGAGCTCTGATTACACACTCTTCAGAGGCTCCAACAAAAGAATCTCTTGTTTCATCTGTGCTTCATGCTATTGGCCTATTGTTTCACACATTCATTTTGATAAATCGTACAAAATGCTACCTTGAAATTAAATTTTTGTCATTAACAGTGGAAACAATACCTATGTAAACAATCTTTTACAAAATTCTAGAAGTTTTTAAAAATGTTCTACCAATTCAGTAAGATTGCACATATTTCTCTCTTACCTGTTTTAGTCTTTACCATGTTTTATTATTACTCTTATTTAAATAAGAGTAGGACAATTAACAATGCATCAGCAATTCATTAATACTCTCTGGTCCCGATTTCTACATACCAAAAACATTAGTCTCTCCTCTAATCCCAGTAACCCGCTTCAAATTTTTTCCCAGAGTTTTTGTGGAAAGGATTGGAAAGGCTTTCATTTTGTTTACAAAGAACAAGAGCAGGTGTGGTGGCTGGTCTTGCTCCTGCTAGTCCTGAACATAGCTGTCACAGCCATCCCCTGCTCCATTGCATTTGAATATTGAATATCTAAGTGACAGTTCTTCAAATATAAAATTAATTGATTACTCACCTGTACCATGTTAAATGCAGTAATTGGCAATATAAATTGTATGCAGAATTACCTCTTAATAGGTCCTGAACATTCAGCTCTCCAGCTAGGCTGTGGGATCCCTGCCAAATCCCTCTCTCCTGCTGTTGACAGCTTGTGGCAATGCTGTGCAGAGTTCTTCACACTACATTCTCTGGTGTCCCAGACATTATCTAGAAATCTAGATAGCTCAGTGTTGAAAGATGGCTCAAGCCTTCTCTCACTTTCTTCCATTTTGAAAAGAACACAAACTAAAACAGTGTAAGGCAGAAATTTCAGAAGCTCCCAAACATACCACCATAAGATCTCAAACTCAGCAAAGCAGTGCTTCTTCTCTTGAAAACAAAGATGTTGTGCATGCTATGGATTTACATAATTTCAAGTGACAAAAACCAACCCCCTTGCAAGTTGCTAAGTGCAGTGAAGAAACCTCTGACTCAGGAAACTCCTGAGCTTCGAAGGAGCTGGAGGCTGGGAGTGCATTTAGAGAGCATCTTACCATGCTTGCTGATTTTACAGCATTTTTAGGCATTCCATTTTACTTGCTGCTAATTAAAAACCTCAGCTTGACATACTATGGTCATTCTCATGCTCTGCATCATAATGAACATCATTTCCCTTTCACTGAGTCTTTCTACAATTATCTTGTTACCTTCTTAATTTGGTCTCATTCAAAAATTATGCATATGCTTCCATAAAAGACTACAGAGACCTTGTGGGTGATTCAGCTGTAATCTCACACAGAATTTATCTGCTCTTCCCTATTAAATCAAGCCCAAGGCTGAACAGGTGCCTTGATCATAACTCACATCTATTCACCTGTCTCTCATTTTTGCAGCAAGAGGACTCTGCTAATTAAAAAGTACAACAACTTTTATAAAGCAGATTTTCATGTTTGAAGAAGAGAATATTGGAGGTTTATAGCTTCTCATTTTATTGAATTAACAGTGAGCTAGAGACAGGGAGGAAAACAGGAATAATCACACATTTAGTCTACAGGTAAAGTGCAATCTTCAACTGCTTGCTACCACAGACATTACTAAACAGAAAACAGAGGGAAGAATTAAGTTCTGATGAAAAGTTTATACATACAAAAAATAAATGGGATATTTCAGTACATTTGTGTTTTGAACACGGAATTTTAGCCTAGGATATTACCTTTAGATGTGGAAATACGTTCTCCTGCATTCCTTTAATTTCTTTATCTGCTTCTACAGATATACCACTCTTTCAGCTGTCAGACAAAGCAAGCAGAGCCTGATTCTGCCATGTTCCTGCTCTTTACTTCCCTTCAGGCAACTTGGGAAAAGTGACTGATGCCAACATTGTCACAATTTCCCAAAAGAGGTGATCTTTAATCAATACAAACAAAATCTTGCTATCTGCTCCATCCCTGCTCTGTTATCAGCACCAAGACAATTGTGATTATGAACTAGAACAAAAGTCTCAACAACAGTGTGGTGCTGGAACTTCATTTTCTTTGTAAGGAGGAAATTTTCTTTCCTTTTTCCCAGAGCTTATCTACAAAATCTAAATTAGCTCACAAAAATATTTATTTCTGCATGGTTTTGAGATATGAGTGCCTAAATGATTATTCAACAGTGAAGAGTCATGCTTTCTTATCTCACTCAACTGTTTTGATGCTTGGATATAAATGAAGGGACAGAATATCCAATTTTAGTTGAACAGGAAATCAACAGAAATATGATATATTTTCAATGTCATTTTAAAAACTGAATGCAATTGTGTTTTAACTCTATTTTATATGTGTTCCTGATATTGAAACAAGCAAATGAATGCACCATTTGTGGTAATATTTTGTTGTTTGAGCACATTAGTTGAAAGCCAAGTAAACATCACAGCCCCATGTTCTGAAGTTCTATATTCAGCTGCATGTTAGCAGTGATGCCAAAGGGTCAAGTGCTGTTTGCTGCCCTGTACACCAAGTGCCTGGAAATGTAAAAATCTAGTTTAATCCACCAGGTCTGACTAGCAAAGAGGCTCTGTGGCTCAACTGGTAACAGTGTCTCAAAGTTACATCACTGTAAAACTGATAGTCTCCATCACTGGAAATCTCCAATAAATATGAAAGAACAACATGAAGTATAACAGTTGGAAATATGTGGGAGTGTTCAAGACATGACATCTGTGTTGGAACATCATATGCCACCATTTCTTTCAGCTGCTGAGAGCAGATGTCCCATATCTGCCTCTCATTCAAAAGGAAAGGAAAAATATTTAAGAGAAAAAACCAGCAGCATTAGGACAGAACATTTTAGTTTTTGCAATCACACGCAGCAAAGAGGATTACAGTAAAATGATCTTACTTTGACTTTCTTCATATGCTCCTGTCTCTTTTAACACATGGATATAGCATTTATTACTGCAATTAAAAAATAAGTAATTATTGTCCTCCTTTGAGTCACATAAGCACCAAGTCCCAGACCCCCCCATCACATCTATTTATAAAATATAATTTTTTGTTTTGAAAAAATAAATCTTCAGATTTAAATGTCCCAATTTCTTTCCATTGCAAAAAGTAATAGGTGCCCTCAAAGGGTAAATTTTCAACCTGTCAAAAAAATGTTTCTCTTGTTTCACTTGCAATGAACCTTAAACATAGCAGAACCACTGAGAGGAACCAAGGACCTCATAAACAAGGGGAACTTCCCAGCCCTGTATCTCATAGTCACATGTTTGGCCATTCTGTGCACTTCAGCAGCACCAGAAGGACCCCTCAGGTGAGAAGGGCAGAGGGACAGGCAGGAGATCCCCTGCTTTTGTACCTGGCAGGTACCCAGGTACTTGGAACAAAACACTGCTATGCTGAGATGCCTGGCAGCTAACAGCAAAGCACATTACTCTTTTCACAAGAATTTCCATATTTCTGGTAACATAACTTGCACCACTTTGGTGGCAAGATATGTAGCATGTGGATCCCAAAAGATTGTGAGGCTTAAAGACTGTTGAGCTTCACGACAGACCATGGAACAAGAAAGTGAGTTCCCCTGATATAACCACTCCTCTCACTTCTTTCTTAAATGTGAAGTGGCCTTCAAACTGAGTATAATGTCAAAAATTCTGTCAGGTTTTGATTGCTAAACTGCATGGTCTAGGTAAAATTCAGACTGGTTGGTTTGACAAAGTTTTTTTGTCTCATGTTAAAAGATATGTGTAGTACTGGAAGGGATTTAGAAAAAACTACAAGGATTATTTACTGCTGTAGAAAAGACCTGATAAATGTAGACTTCCAACAGTCCTCTGTGTTTATTTTATCAAAGAAATAAGAGATTGATTACAGCATGCAATGATCATTTGGGTAGAACTGTGCAAAAGGACAAAAAAATTGGATTAGGTAGTAGGCCATGTATATATCACAGGCAGGGCACCACTGATAACCAAGGACAATTGCAAACTCTCTGTGAGGCATTTACAGATCAGATCCCTTACAGGGCAACACGTCTCCTTAAAGAAGTTATGTGGTCCAGCACAGCAGCAAGTCCATGGAGCTGAATGGCCTGCCCTGTTCATAGATACCAGATATCACTTGGCCTTAAATAAATATCCTGATCAGCCTGCTAGTCCCTGAAAACAGGAGGAGCCTGTCCCTTCAAATACAAGCCACCAGTGTTATCTCCAGCCTATAACAGCACCTCTCTCATGGGATATTAACTGTCCCCCTCAGTATACTTTAAAAATTATTTGAAAGCATTCTTGGAGACATTTAAAATATGTATCTTTTCCTGTTTGAGCCTTTCATGAAAGAATATATCCTGAACTGACTTCAGGGAGTGAGAATTTGCAATCACTCTTTAAAATCCAGACTCATACAAGTATTGCCCAGTGGTATTTTTGCGCTAAGCTCCTGAAGAGGAAAAGACAAAGCTATGCGTGAGCAAAGATCAGACAGGGGAAAATGCAAATCTATAACTTGTGAAGTGACTTTATAGAGAAAACCTGAGAGGACCTGTCAGCTCTTTGCTTTACAGAAGGCTTTCTTGATCATAAAGGCAGGCCCTGTGACAGGGATTCTTACCTAGACCTCCAGCCCTAGACTTGCTGGGCTGGAGCTGCTGTTCATGGCTTTTTGCCAGGACAGAGGCTCTGCAAGTTGCTTGATGAGAAACTGTGTAAGGAGAAGCAATATTCCTTCTGTAGTTTTAAATAAAAAGAGAAGTTATTTGACTGTGAACTTTAAACCTTTATAAGACAAGCTTGTACTGATAGCATTAAGTTCCCTGGAAAACACCGAGACAGGACAGGAAATCCCCTGGCAAGACCCTTCTTTGTGATTTCACTGCTAGGAACTCACTGCCAACACAAGAGCAACCTCTCCTAAAATGGACACTAAAAATTCTTTCTATTCACTTAACGTTTCTGGGAGGAAAGCTGGCCCTGTTGAAATCCAGGGGCAACTTCTATTGACTTAAGTCACTTAGTACCTCAATTGAGGTCCTGAGAGGGCAGACAAGCCACGAGGACATATCTGTATCAGAAATACTGACAAAACCAACAGCTGAAAGAATTCTGGAAACTAGCGGAGGAATTTCCAGTAAAGACTTCTCAAGCACTAAAGCAATGTTGCAAGACGGCTCCTATTTCTCTCCCACCCATCTTTCATCTTTTCAGTCCACAGGAGGGGGAAAAACAGCACAGGAACTTTTATGCCCCTTCTGCAAGGTCTGGCCCAAGGCTGCTCAGAGGAGGAGTAAGAAGGCAAGGCATACCTTGGTGGGTCTCACCAGTAACCCACCCACCCCAGGATCTCTACAGCAGTGAAAGACACTATTTCACATGTCATACACTGGCCCCTTTCTCTGGTATGTATCTTGAGGATTGCTCAGCATCAATGGCCACTGAATAAGGGACGTTGTACAGTACATTTCTGTCTACTCCCTTTTGGGTTTTTATGGACCTTTAGCCCATTATTTTTTCCATTCTGCTTTTGAACCAATTGATACTGTTATCCCCCTGACCCTTCTGCAGCAGCTTCCAGTAGATTGACATTCACCCTGGGAAAAAATACTGTTCTATTATTTTTGTTAAAACAATTTCTCCCTAGTGTGCATATCCTGTAGTTCTGGAATTGCATGATTTAGCAAATAGTTTTGCATCTGTTGTTTGCTATCAACTGCTTTCACAATTTGGAAAACATCAATCAGAATGCCTCCTCCTTCAGCATTCTCTCTCCAAACTGGAAAGTCCCAGGCATTTTTATTTGCCCTGTTTTCCAGTCCTCCTTCTCTGTCTCTTTCCTAGCTATCCTTCCTGCAATACAGACACCAGAACCTCACTGATTAGGCAAATGTGTGTGCACCAAAGTTTTGCAGAGGAAAAAATCATGCTTTCTGGTTTATTCACAAGACAGCACTGAGACAGGCCTGACATTATTCTGAATAAATATGCCTGGCACCACCTCCAAGAAATTTATGTCATGGGCCTGTCAAAGCTCTCCTCCTCCTCTGTCTTCAATCTTTTCTTCACCCTCCCACTGCATGCTCACATTCCTCCAAGCCAAGTCCACACTGCTCTCCCATTTTTCTGCTACACCCCCACTTTCCAAGCCTCCCTTTCCAATCTAGATAGACATCCTGCATGAACTGATTTTCTGTGCACAAAACACTGCTGAACAAACTATGAAAAAACATGGGAAATGTGCACCACTGCCACATGCCAGAGCCAGCACCCACATTTGCATTGCTGTTGGCAGCAGTTGTCACCATGTGTATAATGTAGACATATTCTTTTCACATACCTCTGCTTGAGCTTCTTGTGTGCAAGTTTGGAGGGGCCAGGTCCCCAAACCTTCCTTGCCTAGCACAGTGGATCAGGTCACAGTGCATTAGGATGCATTTCAACATCTCAGCCACAGAGCCTGCATCTCCCACAGCTTTGCCTTCGGCGCTGAACATCAGCATCCAAATCAGTCAAAGCACCACTGCTAGTCAGGAGAAGGGAGGAAAGGAGGAATACTATCAAATTCCACCTCTCCTTCCCTCCATCTTTGCCTCTGCACTGGAAGTTCACCATTTTCACAGTCATTTTGCCAGCTCTGGAAAGTGTGTGGTGAAAGAGGTGCCAACCTGAGTGAAGCATGCAGACAGTTCTCTGTTAAAAGGGAAATTGTCAAGCACGTGGTTTAGATTTTCACAGTGAGGAACTTGGGAAGGGCATTTCTTCAGGCAACAACTCACCCACCATTGCTGAGGTGCACAGATTTTGCCTGTGCCCCTGCCTATGCCTTGAGGCTTCTGGCCTTGTTTGTGTCTTTCCCATGACATCTACAACCGCTGCTGCCAGGGACAATTTCCTTCCACAGTAATGTGTGTTCTGGCATAATCTTAAACAAGCATCACTAGGGGGATTTAGACAAAGAAATCTGCTGGTAGTTTTATTTTGCAGTGGAAATCTGTAAAGCATATTTACAATGCCCTTGTATTTTACAAGAAAGGTCTGATTTGGCTCATCACAAAATAACGGAATTCTGACATTGATTGAGAATGATTAAAGCCAGCAAGAATGCCTTAGCAGTGCTAGAACTTACAGGATTATAACCCCAGATTTTGAATAATATTTAAAATAAAATGTTTTGCAAATGACCCTCAAAGGCTAAAATTAGTTTAAATTTGTTAGAAATGCATAGTCCAGTGATTGTGTAACATCATTGAAGGTATAGTTTATGGCAATATCAGTGAAAAGAGAATATTTTCCAAACATTACCACAACCAGACAAATTATATTAAAAAACATTCATGCTGCAGAGTAATACAAAATAAAAATCACCTGATCAGCTCAAGCAATATTGATTTATGTCTTTGAATTAACAAAATTTCTCTGTACAGTTGCAATAAGACAAGTTTTACAAACTGATATTTAGTTGAACATATTTATAACACAAATTATACACTATGTACAAACCTAGTTCTTCACAGAACTCTTTGTTCAGAATGCTTCAACACAGAAATGATTTACCAATTTCTAGGTCAGGATTCTAGCTCTTCCTTTAATTTAAATACCAAAACACTTATGAGAACATGAAAATAAGCCCATTTGCTATCACATAGTGCTGTTCTTAAGTCACTCGTTTGTTACAGAAGAGTAGAACCAGTCACAGCAATAAATAAAAGTGCTTATTATCAACTAAACACTTATATTCACATGATCAAACTTTCAACCTCAGTGCTTTTACAAGACTGTAGGATCCATTGATCTTTGCTTGTCTTGACACGTAGATCAAAATGGCAGCTGCAGGAACTGCTACTGCTGCTACAGATGAGAATGCAATAATGAATGGGATCATCTGATCTGGTTCTTCCAATCTTGCTGAAAATGGAGACAAAAGGAGAAAAAAAAGTGTAAATATTGTTTGAAACAAATACATGTGCATCTCTGTAAAAGCAGTCTTATTAATGACTTTCATTTGGAACATATTTCTGTTTTCATGCACAAAGCATATTTTTTGAGTTTTCCTTAATTATTTTTTTCTTTCTTCATATTACATACTTTAATTCCTAGCCACTATCTTGGTCTTGAATTTGCTATGCAAGTTCAAACCTATCTCTGATATCATCTATAATGAAGAATACCATGAAATTCACAAAGAACACAAGAGGAATACCACATATTTTACCCAGGAAACATTTGGGTACATTTCAACCTCCTGAAATTCATTCTTCAAGGGGAAGACCATGTTTTAAAAGCTCAATATTTAGATTTTCTGTGAAATACAATCTTCTCTGGATTAGTCTCATTGTCCAAGCATGTGGACAGAAATGCAGCCAGGAATCACCTTTTTGTGGCCCTATCCTTAAAGCTACCACACCAACTCAACTAAGCAAGACAATGACAGCCACACTGAAAGGAGGTTAAAATACAGCTTATTCTGACCAGGCTGTTTGGTGTGATTTTGGGTGAGGGGTTTTTTTCAGGTTAACCACAGTACTGCCATGCAAGGATCAGCTATGAACTAGTTGTGCCCACCTTGATACAAATTTCACTAAAACATACAAAAAAATAGGTTTAAGGCAATAGACCCAGCTACCTACAACAGCTATCTCAATCTCTGTAATGTTGTTCCAACCTTACTGAAAATATGGAGGAGTATATGCTTGTATAATTTTTGATGACACTGCAGAGTATAAAGTTTCCATTCACTGATGGCAGAATAATTTCTCCTGATGGGCTTTTTTTCAGGGCTGTCTCTGAGGGTATATGTGCTACATGTAACAGTGATATTTTCTACTTTTTTAACATTTTCTGATGGATGTACTAACTCATTAATATTTTGGAGAGGAACTGAAAAGAAATTCAAGGCAGGATTTAGCAACAAACAGAAGCAGAACTCATGAGGCATCAGCAGCTTTTACATGCAAAATACAAATCCAGTTAATGGGGCCACTGTAGTAGTTGAGCCCATAGCTTTAGACACTGCTCTGACACCAGCTGTCCTTCCCCACTGAAGCCAACAGCAGCTGGCAAAAAGAACATTTTATCAACTGACAGAATATGTTGCATAACTTTTACATTATATGGAGCCTCTTCTCTTATTTCAACTTCACAGTTTATTTGTTTGAGTTCATGAAAGGGAACAGACCAACAAACCCAGAGGCTGATGCCCTCTTTCAACAGAAGAGAAACAGAAAAGGCAAAGGAAGGAGTCCTAGAACTGTATTTGTATTTTTTTTTCACAAGGTTCTGCAATTTTACATCCTGTTTTCAAAAGTTGAAGTGGAAATACAAAAAAATTTGAAGCAGCAATTATTTTATGCATCTGCTATTTTGGCAGAAGTTTTCATTAGCATTAAGACCCTATCACTTATGACAAGAACCTGTGCAACTCATGTCAGATTTTTTAAAGACAATTCATTCTTAATGAAACTGAAGATGTCACACTGTGTAAAACAAATCCTAGTATGAACTCTGCACAGCAGTTATATTAACTAACCTTTGACACAAGTACTATGTGCTGAGACTGCTCCCCCAGTTCATTAACAGTATGCATGTGTATTTTCCTGCATCCCTTAGCTGAGCCTTGTCTGTGGTATATTTGCTATCTACTGTTTCAAGGGTTGTGAACCCATCACCAACTTTCTTTTACAGACTAGTCCTAAGAGATGTAACATCTGCAGATGTGCAAGGAATAGTAACACTTTGTCCTTGTTTCGCTTTGCTTGAAGGAGAAATCAAAAGTGTATTTTTTGGTGCAGCTATAAAAAAGTAAAGAACAGGGAAGAGAGCTGAATTGGTGGCAGAAGTGATCCCTAAGCAAGACACTGTTGCTATGCAATAGGCAGAAGCAGCAGAGCTAAAGCAGAGAAGTCTGATTATTATTGAAAATGAAACTTGGCTATCATTCCAACTAAGTTGAGGAATCAGCATTTCTTGTAGCTTAAATGCAGCCTGTAAGAGCAGGAAACAGAGCTGAAGCTTAGGGAAGAAGCAAAGAGCTGTAATACAGTGCTTCCATAGAGCAGCTTCAGCATGTAGTCTCCTTGAGTCTTTCTTATGCAAAAATCCACTGATAGGCCTGCTTGGCAGGATATTTCCTTCCAGGCACTGCATATCCTCTTTATTTCATGCTTACACTTGGCAGCTGGGAGGAGTGATGGATGCCCCACCGACTTAAGAACTTTTCATAATCTATCTGTATTAAGGCAGACTTCACACTTCATTGTTTAAAGCTTCCTAAATCACTTAGTGATATTAGGACCACCTTTTAACTCCACTGACATCAAAGACACAATTACCTCATTCTTCAAGAAGATCTGGACCTAAAATACATAAACCGAAAGAATTTGTTTTTCATCTTGTTCTACCAACCTTGAACATATAATTCCACAGCTTTTTCTTCCTTGCCAAATGGATTATAAGCTTCACATTCATAAAGCCCCAGATCTTGACTTTTCAAGTTCTGTATAGTTATAGTTGCATTTTTAGAAATTTTCTCAAACTCCCCGGTGGCCTTCTTTTTCTTCCAGGAGATCACAGGAGCTGGATTACCAGAACTAGTACATTTCATTGTCACAGTTTCCCCTTCTTTAAGAGCAGCAGGGAAAACAGTGATCATTGTATTCTTTGGTCCATCTGAAAGGAAGAGGCCTACAGTTAATCATCACTGGATTTTTTAGAGATGGATCCAACATGTCCTATTGGACACTAGACTGTCACCCTCCCAAAGCTAATTTCTTTTTCATTCCCAAAACAAAAGTAAAGCACATGGTATCAGAGTTTCTGTACAAATTCTCCATAGCCCAGACATTCTAACCAAATACCTCTAACCATGTAGATCAGTTTCTCACTCATTCAGATCTCTACTAAAGACTGTCATCACATTAAAGATTTCATTACTTTGTTTTGTTCATCAGCACTGCTCCTTTCTCAGAGAAAAGCAGAGGAATGTGATGATTCTTTGCTCTCTCTTCATTTAATTTGATGATTATATTTATCACTGAAGAACTAACTATTTTTAAATGACTGGGAAAACTTTACACATACTTACATTTCACATTAAGTGTGATTTCACTTTTACTGTTCCCATACTTATTTTCTGCTACACATTCATAGTCTCCTCCATTTTGGAACATCACAGATGGAAGAAAAATACTTCTGGCATTAGAAGTCCCTGTGTCCGCATTGTCAGATTTTCTCCTTAGAATTATCTTGGGAGGAGGGTTGCTTTCAGCAGAACATTGTATGGAGACATTTTGTCCTTCCTGAACTGTTGTAGAAGGTTCAATGGAGAGTTTTGTAATGACTGGAGCACCTGCATGACAAAAGAAAAAGCTGTTAGAGTAATGCAAATGTTCTAAAGATGGAGAAGGTTTTAAGAAAGCATGAATCGCTTGCTCAAGAATCTGTTTATTTTGGTTTTGACCCCAGACTCAATCTAAGACTTTTAGCTCTGTCAAAACAGTAGCAGTCAATCAATCAATCACAAAATATTACAACAATATTATTATGTCCAAAACAGTTTTACCATTAAATGCCTATTAAATTTAATGCTAATGATTAAAACTACTAGTTCAAAGAAGGAGACTGTGATGTCCCTGTGAAACTGGTATGCACATTACATTTCACAGAAATAACAGTGTGTGTGTCCCCACCACTTTCTCAGACTCTTTTGTGACTTACAGTGTTGCATTGTGGGAAATGTACTGAACTGTGCATGCACAACAGCAGTACTGAGAGAATTAGCTGAAAATTAAATATAGAAAGAAAAACTACAGCACATGAGAACCAGCCTTAAATTGAAGCTGAGTCCTGAATATGTAAAAAAGAAAGCCCCGCATTTCCCTAATTTTCAGTGTTTCAGCATCCTCCAAGCTAACAGAGATCAGCCAGTTAGGTACTGGATAATACAAGTGAAACTCAAACAGACTTGTACCTTGCATAACAATGTCCACAGTTGCTTCCTCTGTTTTATTAGTTACCAGATTAATTACTTCACAGATGTACCGTCCTGACTCATTGAAATGGACACGGGGAATAAAAAGAACATTGTTTTTTATCAGATGCTGAATGCTTTCTTCAGCCAAATATTTACTCCAAATTATTTGTGCTGGTGGGTTACTCTGAGTCACACAAGTGAGGTTCAGAGAGTCTCCTTCCATTGGTGAGTTGCTTGGAGATGCAGTAATGATAGTATTTTGTGGACCAACTGTAAGAAAACAAAAGGAAGACAAGATCAGTGGTAAATGAAGAATGATATGCACATCTCTAACACTAGCTTTTCTAGAGGTACATGTCACAGAATACCAAGGAAAAAAAAAAAAGTATCCCAGTAGTACAGTGGGATCATTTTTCCAGAATTAGTAAGATGTTTTACTTGCAGCTTTGAAAGCTGAACTAGCCAAAGCCCTTGTACAAAAATACTTACAATTTACATTAAGTTTCTGAGAAGATGTTCTTTCTTTGGGTTCAAAATCCATATCAGCAATTGGTAACCTGGCCACACAGGTAATCTCTTTCCCAGCATCTTCAGCCATGGGATGAAATGTATATGTCACAGTTTTGGTCTCTGTATTTGTGCTGTCATCATCCAAAAAATATTCCTCATGAAGAACACGCCCATCTTTCTTTAGGAGAACTTCCAAGTGATGAGAAGGATACACATCAGGAATTTTACAGATGACAGGGGCTGGTTCTCCAGCAACTAAGGATGGGCTGATGTCAATGATAGGATCACTGGGGAAAGCTAAAAGAACAAAATCAATTTTTTTAGACTAGCAGAGAAGAACAGTAGGGTCAACATAAGAGCAAGATCCAGACACCATATATCTTGATTTTAGAGGTGCTCAGAACATGACATTCTATCAACATTGTTACGAGACATAACTTGATCTGAAGACCTACAGGTCCTTTATGAGCAGTACATATACTAACAGGAAGTTTATTTGTACAACTGTTGAAACATGATCACAAAAGATTAGTAAGATTCAGCATGGCACCTAGGCAGTGATACAGCTGCTTAACTATAGGCATTGAGAGCAATCCATGCACTAGTGCGATCCTGTTTTCTGTGCTGGTAGGTTTGGACATCTGAATGATTCTCCTGCAAACTACAAAGGCATTGATTTTTATTTTCCCAGCTGTAGGAATGCATTCAAGCAGTGCACATTTTTGCTTTTAAGAATTACCAGAAACAAGACCAAATAACATTAGTACATACAATCTTCAATGCAGAAAGCAGAAAAGGGCTAAGAAAGTGTCCTGAACAGACATATAAAGGAATCTCAGAAGAAGTATATGTTGAGCTATAACACTCATTATCCTAGAATTAAAAGTTAACTGGTAACCACAATATCTAAAACAATTATTGAGTTTTCTATCAACATGTACTATTTAAAGAGAATTTTACATTTTTACTTACAGTAAAGTTCAACTTTGACACTCTTCTCCTTTTTCCCTCTCTCACCACATATGACAGTACAAAGATAAGAATGAGAATTCACAACACCAACTGGATTCATAGTCAATGTAGAATATGTCCTGTGGTTTCTGACTTTTCCTCCAAGGGGGCTGTCCATCTGGGTTCTCCAGGAAAAACTTGGTGATGCACAGCCAGTAGTATTGCATGTGAGTATGAGTGTGCCTCCAATCTGTGCCACAATTCTCTCAGCAGGCATAATTTCCATTTCAAAAGCTTTAACTACAAAAGGGAAAACATACATCAATTCAGCAGATTTCTCAGCTTTTATTTCCCTATTTCTTCTCATGTTCTACTGTTACATGAGGTCTTTATGCTTCATTTCTTTACTTTATGGTTGTGTGGAAGTTAAACTAATAAAGCTCATAAAGCTAATACAGCTCAAAACATCCCATAAACATTTCTATTTTTGTCAAAGACAATACAGACTCAGATGACTGACAGTTCTCATGTATAAAATGGCATCAACCAAATTTAAATAAATGCATTGGCACAACTTATCTTTTTTGTCAGGTGGATCTGATTCTAAAACTCTGTAACAATTGAGGGGAGAGGTAGCAGGTAGATAGCAAAGACAACAGTAGAAACACTTTCAACAGGACATTTAGTACCAAAGTTGCTTGCTACTGTCAGGAATGACAATAAAAAGTCAAGCATCCAGTGATGTACTGCAGTTGTCTCCTAGACTATCTTTTAGCAAACTCAATAGGAAAACGACTGAGTCATTGCAGAGCACAGAAAAGCTCAAAGTAAATGTCAAAAAAGCTTCCTGACATTTTGACAGGACTACTTAATTGACAGTTGTATTCACTGAAATGAAAAGGTAACTGGAGAAAAGAGAAATAAAGATCAAACTGCAAATTTTAGGTCACTTTACACTTAACAAAGTTTAAAAAAATGAAACCAGCACCACCAACCCTCACCTTCCCCAACTTACCAGTCCTTAACACGCACAAAATTAATAGCACAGCCTGGCTTGCTCTTCCCATCTCCTTAAACATTTGTAATTGCTGTTGCTGGATAAAGAAAGTAAATTCAAAAGTTTGCTTTCTGTTTTCTGTGAAGAAGCACTGTGAGATCTTGCTGCTCTGCAACGGTTTGTTACAAGAGTTCCAGCTGGCTCTTTATAAAGGCTGTCTCTCCTTGGGGCAGAGTGGGAAATCCCTGGACTGGAAAATCCAGAGCAGGGAGGAAGAGAACCAATCGGGCGGTGTCCATTGGCTCAGCGCCCTCTGCTGCTTTTGTGATAGCCCAGGAAAATAAATAGTAAAGCTTGTAAATACAGTGCCTACTACATTTGGAAAAATCTGTTTCAGATCTGATCTTGCAAACGACAGAGAAAATGTAAGAATGTGCGTAAGTCAAAGTAATTGAATGCAACTATATCTCAGATAAAAAGCTATTCAAATTTGTTTTTAATGAAAATATTTTTGTGGGATTGAGTTTTCAGAACAGTTCTAACAATGCTCAGCTCTGTAAACAACATTACATGACTCAGTATTTCCCTTGAAAACTGTGCTACCAGTTTCAAATGTGTTGTTACTTATGTTCCTAAGTATTTTTGATCTCTAAAAATAAAGAAATACATCAGATAGCAGAAGTCTGGAGATCTGACTTAATCAGCTTGAATCAGGCTTATACTCTTCAAACTAATGGAATTAATTAATATACCCAATGCCACTTTGCAGTGGATATACAAATCCAGTTTGGAATATTTCGGAGGACAACACTTACTGGCTAATATGGCAGAAATGTTAGGAAAAAAAGTAAAATAATACTTTCGATGTTTAATTTTCAGTTGGAAATGCTGTGAATGCAAAGAATGGGTAAAGGTTACTAAATCTCAGTTGTTTATTTATTCAACTGCTTAAGTAATTGAGGTACTACAGAGGGATCTGGACAGGCTGGATAAATTGGCTGAGGCCAATTGGATGAGGTTCAATACAGTGAAGAGCCAGGTCCTGCTCTTAGCAACAACCCCATACAGCACTACAGGCTTGGGGAAGAGAGGCTGGAAAGCTGCCCAGGGCAGAAGGGCCTGGGGATGCTGACTGACAGCAGCTGAACATGAGCCAGGTGTGCCCAGGGGCATCCTGGCCTCTATCAGGAGCAGTGTGGCAGCAGGAGCAGGGCAGGGATTGTGCCCCTGTACTGGGCACCGGTGAGGGCACAGCTGGAGAGCCTGCCCAGCTGTGGGCCCATCACCTCAGGGGAGACACTGAGGGGCTGGGGCCAGCCTGGAGAGGGGCAGCAGGGCTGGGGAAGAGGCTGGAGCACAGGACTGAGGAGGAGCAGCTGAGGGAGCTGGGAATAATAATAATAATTATAATAAAAAATGAAAAATCCACTCCAAGACAATCCAAGAATTACCCAGAAGGCAATAAAACAGGGAAATCTGAAGCATCTGGAAATGCCTAACCAAAAGTCACTAAAACTAAAGTTCAATGAAATTGCTACAGTGGATTCTACCATAATATTTTATTTTTATTATCACCATCTTTTTTTTTTTTTGTTAGAGGAGGACGAGGAGGAGGAGGAGGAGGAGGAGGACGAGGAGAAGGCAGAGAAGGAGGTGGGGAAGGTGGAGGAAGAATAAAACACTCCTAAGTGTCACAAAATGCAAGCAGTGTACTGTTCTAGAAATACCACTATCAAATCCAAAATCCAAGAGCTATCCAGGACAGGAAATAACACTTCTACACAGTGAGATTTTACTGCAGAGAAAGGGGTCTTGTTGGAGAGTGCACTCTCTCAGTTAAGTTGCAAATAATTACTTTAAAATCATAGTCAGAGAAAAGCAAGAAATGAAACTGTTCTGCTTGGACTGCTTAAATAATCATCAGAAGCTAAGCTGAAAGAGAAAGGGCAATATTTCCTTGTTTCTGGGAAATCAGTTTCTAGATGGAAAAAGAAAAATTAAACATAGGAGGACATAGCTGCATACTGGAAAGGTCTTAATCAAGTCCTTCATCAGATAACATGAAATAGGAAATAACTCTGATCCAGGTCTCAGTAAATTAAACTGTACAGCTGCCATTAACTTTACTGGAGCTGGATCCTTACCAGAGGGACTACTATCCTGAGTATTCAGACAAATTCAACTCAGACAGTTTAGGTAAGAGCACAGTTCGCCAACAAATATTACTAGAGGAACTACAAATCTGCGAAAATTTTAAAAAGTTTTAAAAAACTATCTCTTTACACAACTTCAAATGTAAACCTTCTATGTATTTAAAATAAAATATGTACATTACCGTTGCTCCTACTACCCTCGGCATCAACCTCAAAATAGGAAGATGGGCACCAAGTAGGGTTATTTTCAGAACACTCTGTTCTGGCTGTAAACAAACAGAGATTAGCTGACAAGTTTTAGCACTTGACCTTGAGAGTTCAGATAATCTAGTTTTTTATTCAAACAGCACAGAGGAGAATGCTGGGGGTAAAACAGAGGATGCATCTACATCCACAGTGAGATAAGTATTATAGTACCAATTGGAAGAAATCTCGACACATGCAGAGTGTAATGGGGACTCGAATGAAACAAGAATTACAAGAATATTACTAAAGGCAAAAAAGATTAAAATAATTAAGCACTGGGATGCAACTACATGTTTTTCAATACGTCTAGTAATCAAAACAGACTTCTAAGGCTTTGAGGGACAAACTAAGATAAACAAGTATGTGTTGCAAAACAGAGTTTGGAAACACTGAACACAATTTTTGGCCCGGCATAAGAAAACACAAGTGTCCTTCAGGAAACTAAAATTCACATCAGATTTATCTGGAATTTAAGAAAAGAAACCATTTCAGAACTGTGCTAATCATTTCCTTTAACTCCTACTTCTGCAATTCTATTAAATACCTATATGATACATTTATTAGCTTCCTCTAGGCAAAAGAGATAACAAGTTCTTGAAATCTTAATGAATTATTTGAACAAAATGCACATTATCCAACACGTTAGTTATCCAATGTTTATACAGCTTTTCCAGCATTTTTTCCTCCTGTCTTATGGAAGCTATTAGGGGAAAACTTTTGCAGAATCTGGACTCTTAAAACTTTCACCAGTGCTTTTGTGATTTATGGACAAGGACCTATGGTGAAGAGAGAGAGAAATTTCCTCTGTCCTTTTGACAGAGGAAATTTAAGAATAAAGAAGGTAGAAGGAAACTCATCTGACCTGAAATTCTGGTGAAAGGATGCAGCAAAGTCTGACTCAACAGTTCTTTAGCCCCATATCAAAGAGATGTTACAGCAACTCCATACCTAGGTCCCCTGTTCAAACTGCAGCCCTCACACATCTCAGGAAATATTCTTGGGATGTGCACTGCGGGTCTGAGTAAAGAAAGCCTCAGAGTTTCAGATGCTTTACAGAAGCAGCTGGGATGAAAAGCTTCCACCCCACGCACAGAGTGTCTGATACCTCTGCAGGATGATTGTGCCTGAAGAAAAAGAGCCAGAGGACTGTGCTGTAACTCAAATGAGAACTAACCTCAGAGACAAAACTCACATCAGCAAAGAAGGAATGCCCTTCAGGCACCACATGCAAGGCAGTACCTTTAATATGGTCATATCTTGATAAAGTAACTGAAAAAACATGAAGCTGGAGAACATGTATGAAGACTGCTGATTACATGGCTAATAGAGCAGGAAATGATCTGCCAGTCTCAACATTTTCAGTTCTCAGTAACTTCAATAGCCTGTTCTATGGGTTACACACTGTCTCCTTCCTCAGCACCCAGACTTTTGGTTCCCAAAGCTGCCCCAAACTTTGCTTCTCCTGACTCTCTCCACCTGCTTTCTCAACACCTGACAATAATACAATCTCTGTATAGCCCCAAGAGGGGGAGGAGAGCATCACTGACTCCCTATAATTTTCATCTCCGGATGGGAAGGATGAGATCTACATGCATATCTATTTAAAGGGTTGTGTCTGTTTCAGGAATTGTAACTTTGTACCTAACTACAAAAAGAACACCAACGCATTACCCTGTAACCCACATCACACCTCACAATTGTACTCCACATCTAACTTGTCATCTATTGCAAGAAGAAAAAGAAAAAGAAAATCTTAAGAAAGTTTTATTATCTGCTTCTTTCCCTTTTCTGGAATTTCTTAAATACCATATATAAAAATAAATGCATGTACTTCCTCCATTATCTTTCTCAGGCACCAGCTTCTCAGTTAGGACACTTCCTGTCTGGTTAGTCTGAAGGCAACTAGAATCCACAAAGGTGCCAAATAAAATAATACAGAAGAGTGATAAGATGCATAGACTACAGATTAGCTAATTTCTTATTTTCTTCTATTCAGAGGCATTGTCCACTTCACAGACAGAACAAAAATTTCATCTAATAATAAATAAAAGCCACTAGAGAAAAAAAGTCCCTATTTTTTATCCTAGTCTTCTGTTACTGGAAAAAAATACATGCTTTGGAAATTCCAAACTTTATTTCTAAAAAACTGAAAGTATGATTTTAGTGGTGCTGGATCTAAAAATGAAACTGTTGGATAGTGTTGAAATCCACATACTTTAACTGTCAAATGCTGTAATCCAAGCCAAACTTCATTAGTTTGGATAGCTGTGCTCCTGTTTTCTTCACAGTGGCATAGTTAAAAATAAGTTTCCCTCCTGAAATATTACCTAGGCTATAACAAGAATTAAATTCAAATATGACCCTTGGAGTATTCAAAATCTCTTTGGGAATTCTGAAGTAAGACTTCAGATTCACTTTTATTTTGATCTGAATATAGCAAGGCACATAAAAATAATTTGTTCTCACTGGAGAAAACTACAAAAAAAAAAAAAAACCCGACAAAACTCATTCAAAATGGACAGAGTGAAAAAATAGAGTGGACTTTGGGTCAACATGCAGATGATAGCCACAACTTAGGATATGGCAAGGTAAAGTCAGATGAAAACATTTAAGAAGGAATATGAGCAAGTTACTTAATTCCCCCAACATTCCACAGGAAATTCTAATACCATTAAATCTTGTTGTGTACTTTATTAAGGCCAGTGTTTCATAAGGTCAGAAGAATTTTTTCAAGACAGTGATGGAGAACTTTTTGACCAAGCTTTCTTATTACTCACCAGCAGCAGCTCTGCAATGCCCTTGTTCATGAGTCACTTCCCTGTTTGCCACATCCTTCCTGCTCTTCAGTCATGAGGTATATGCATGTCCCTATGGACCAAGAAAGAAAAGGGGCAATAATGACAGCAAGATCTATAACAGACCATTCCACCTGCAAGAAATGCAGAACTTGGATTCTCCTACACAGGCCACTGAAAAGTGCACTGCTACTAATGGATTATCCTTCAACTTATCTTCCAGAATATATTCTTTTTTATTCTCTTACAATGGTTCATATTCTGAAGTACTGTGCTTGGCTGGGTATTTTTGCTGCCTTGTGTTATAGAAATGTTATCTTTGTTGTCCCACAATGGACTGGCTCACTAACAGGTAGAAATACTACACAGATGTCAGAAAATAATTAAATTATTTTGCAGAATGCAAAATTCATAATTTTTAAATCTTTCATATTAGTAAGAATTACAGAGATTTCTCAGTTTATTTTATTGATTTTTTTTTAAAGATACACAGAAATTAAATCTCTTTTTTACCTAGATTTTGTTACCCTCCCCTCTCTGGAAATGGACTGAAAGTCCTGAAGAAACTGACCTTCAAATAGAAGCAACTGGGAATGAATCAATTTTTACTTCCATCAAGCCAAAATGACAAGTATTCAAGAGAAAAGATTTTGCAGTAGCAAAATATGTATGTTTGTGTGTCTGTAAACATACTGATAAATCAAATTATGCTTGAAACCAGCTGCAACTCTATTAAGGGACTGGCACCCTGCTTTTGTCTCTGGAATGTGCTCTACCCTAAATAAAAAACATGCTGTTTTGTCACTTGGACTATTTCTCTCTCTCCTTTCTTTCCCCCAGACAGTTAGGTATCATCTTAACTGCTTTGTTAACACTTCCACAAAAGGAATATAGCAAAGTAGGAGTGGCTAAGTGATAAAAACCATAAGCAGCTGAATTTTTCTCGACAGACAAGGGTAAGAAAGATGGGAGTTAATGGAATTTATTTCCCCTTCCCAGACAATTACTTGGCTAGGCATCAAAGCCCCAGCCCTTGTAGTCTGATATAGACAACTGAGCAAGAATGACTTTCATAGTTGTGTCACCTTTTATCACAGACCATGTTACACTCTAGTGATAAGAGAGGGAACTTGAGAAATGTGTCACATGTTTGAAATTGCTCTCAGGCAGGATGAAACTCCGTACTGAATTAGTATGAGAAAAACCTGACTTCCAACATTCTGATACCTCTTAGCCAAGGATCTCTCCTGAAATTTCCCAAGAACTGCATGTGAATATCAAATAATAAGTAGCAGATGGTTTAATGACCCTCTTGGTTGAAAAAATTTTGCATTGTTGGACTTAATTTCTTACTATAGTTAGTTCCACACCATGAGGAATGGATATTGGCAGCCCTCTTTCAACAGCTCAGTTCCAGGCAAACCTGCAAGGTTCACTTGCAGCTGAATGAAATAACCATTGACTACGTGAGATGACCATGCACCGACTGCCAGGGCTTTCACTTAGATACTGGGACATCCTAATGGGAAAGGGAAAAATTCTGTGCAACCCACAGTTTACAACAGATAAAGAAGACATAAATGTTTCATAAGCAGTGTTGAATCCTTTTGTGGATCAAGGATCAACCAGTTAAGTTCTCATAGGCTCATGAGCCTGAGATGAATCTTACCTCAGGAGTGCCTTTCAGTACCCAGGATATCAGCAGCACGGTGACTTGGATCTGCAACACCATCAGGCTCCAGGCACAGGAACTTCCCGAGATGTATGAGATTCTGAGCAAATCATCCTACACCGAGTCTCCAAGATTATTTGAATGAATGTAATACAAACATCTCACACTAAAAAGAAATGCATTCTAGGAATTCTCTATTATTGATGTAAAGTGTTTGATATAAACCCATCAGCCTATAAGTGATTTATTATTACATTCTATGATACTGATTCACCTGCTATGGCACTAAGATCCAGCTGCTGACTTTTGCTTTTCTTGCACTCTCGGGTGTCCTGTGCCATGACTATCGAATTTTTGTGGCATGAAGAGATTTTCTTCTACCTCTAAGGTCAGCATATGGATCCTACTATAGCTCGTGGTTTCACAAAATGTGCTGTTACATAGCAAATACAGTCTATCAACAATTTAGGATCTCAGACAATTTAAGAAAAATTGTTCCACTTTATCCCACATATTGTATTTATTAATGGGAATATTTATTTTCAATTTATTTTTCTAATTCATTAATTGGAAAATTAATAAATAAAAATTATATTTAAAGGTTACTACAAGATTTGCACATTTAACTTAAAGGCGGACAAATTTTCAGGTCAAGTCTATAGTACAGAATGATTACAAGAATGAAGATAAATTTATCACAAGATTGAAAAGTAAGCAGTGTATATGTTCAAAACTCCATATCTACCCAGGAATAAAGCAATTACTAAATTAATCTGCACTCTTTACTAGTTCCTACTAGCTCACCATATTCCTTTTTTAATAAAAGAAACAACTGTTTTCTAATTTTTAAGGGATTATACAGTTGATAAATGCTACTAATTTAGTCTAAAGCTGCAGATGGTTATAAAGATAAATAAATGAGAAGATGACAATTCTGCACAACATTCCTTGTGAAGTTAGTTTTGGGTCTGTGAATCACCTGTAAACTTACCTTGACCTTGTATTTTCTTACTCTTTCTAACAAAATCTAATGTTTCAATTAATGCATTTCATATCATGGCACTAAGCCATTTTTATAAGGATTTCTATAATGTGCCATTTAAGATTCAGTTTATCCTTCCAAGGCTGTTTTAGACAGAAAATTAAAGCAAAAACTCAGACAACCACATTAGTGTTTTGACTGGCAAACACAATTACCTATGGGACTTGAGTACTAATAGCACTTTTCTGGCACACAGCTGTAAAGCAAACCATTGTGAATAACTGGAAATCCTGTCAGGATCTAATTAGAAGAAATAGGGCAAAAAACCAAGTGAGAAGTTGTCTGTGACTTCTTGGTAATCTCATGATTATGGAGTGACATCAGTTGCAACAATTTCATAGTAACTCCTTAAAGTCACTGAGGGTTAAACACAGTGCAAGCCTAACTTGAAATGTGCTTGGAACTTCAGGTTCACCTTGGCTGTAATTGCTGGCTGTGTCTCAAAGCAAGGCCTCTGAATCATGATTCAGAGAGCTCTCTGGAGCTCATGGAATGTCAAGAGCCGGCAGGGAAAGTGAGTGTGGTCTGGATTGTCACAACTGGGTTTACAACACACAGAAGTGTTCAGTAACAGTGAGAGCAGCTTGATGCTTCCCGTATGAACATGCAGGAACTACCCAGGAGCCCAGGGCAGCTTTCAAATCTTGGTGTTAAAGAGAAATGAAATCTGCCATTCCTGCCAGTCTAACAGGGCTTTACACAGAGATAAATTTCACAGGTTCTTCTCTGAGAAAATTACGAGTCAAGGTATGAATGAATGCCAGACTCTGTCACAAATACATTTGTAAAATTTCCAGGGCCCACATAATAGGAGGCTATTTGAAAGAGTGTTAAAACAATTTCTTTTAAATATCGTAAGTTCTTTCTATGCTAAAACTTAAAATCTTTCTCAAAAAACCAGGAATCACTTACAATTGCTCCACAAAACACGATAAATAATGTAAATAGATAAAAGAATAAAAACTGGGAAAAATGGTAAATGGGAAGTAGGTATTGAGGAAAATTCTGAAAACATTATTGAATAGTCTTGCTTCAGTATCTCATATATTTCAGGAAATTTTTTTTTCTTGTGAAGTAGCTCAAACGAAAGGAAAAATGGTGCTAGCACATAGAGTTAAGATATAAAATATTATAAACAATATTCCTATTCCCTTATTATTATTTCCACACATTACAAAACTCATTGCATGTTTTGCATTGGAGGTTATACTTTCTAACTTCTTTTGCCAAAAGGAAACTTTTTCATAATTAAGTGCTGCTGCTGTTTCTCCCTCACATTTAGAACTATTTGTTTATTATCTTTTCCAGCATATATTAAAAGAAACACAACTGTACACCAAAGCATTTGACAGGTCTGCTTTTGCAGGGGAAAGACTGTTTTTCTATTTAATTCAATATTCCTCTAAACTTTGGTAAGAATAATGGAAAGTAGTCCAGAAGCTGCCTAGTACCTGAGATCAAACTCCTATTCCCCCATTTCCAGTCTTTTGGGACTGAAATCCTGTTTGGATATGCTCATGAGTGTAGTTGTTACAAGGAGATGGAGATGGACAGAATATACCTACAGTGGATGAGTCAGAATTTTTTCAAGACAGAATCTTACCCCTAACACAGGCCAAAAGCAGATTAAAATATAAAATCTTGAGAATGGTAGAAGCACAAGTGAAACAGTTGCTTACACATTGACTCAGAGAGAAATGGTCTCCATTGTGTCCGTGGTTTTGGGAACATAATTCAATACAAGAAAAATGCTATGAGCAAACGAAATTTGAGAAATATCTAAGAGATTTGGAAATACAAGTTTACAGATGTATTTATAATGCTTGCAGCCTTTTAAAACTTATCCTAAACAGAATAGAAAAATAGAAATTAATAGTATTAACTAACACTATTGCAATTTGAACAAGGAATCACCTGCTCTGTTCTGCCACTCTTAAACCAGCTCTGCTGCTTTACTTTCCTCTTGCACTACTGCAAAACCTTTTTCTCCTGCAACTTTAAAATAATCTCTGCCTTTTTCGAATCTAGAATGCCACTGAACTTTATCAACTGAGCTCTTCTTAGCATCCCAGCATTGCACAGAGCCTCTGTCAAAGTTTTGAGCTGTCCCACAGCTGTTGCTGCCTGCCAGTGCACTGCTCTGAGGCTGTCTCAGTCCTGTTAGCACAGTTTGCCTGTGTCATCATCTACTGACTTTGCACTACACGTGTCACAGAGCTGCCTGTTGGCACCCACCTGGGAACATAAGATTCTCCCAAATTAACCACATCACCTCTTACTTAGGTTTGCATTTTGGCTTAGTCTAAAGCCCAAGGGACTCAAACAGAGATTCTTCAAGATACACTTTCAGACTTTGCATTGTCCTCTTCAGCTGTGTAATGACTTACCAAATGATTTTTTAAACCCACATTTACTAAAACTGCAAACTGGAATGACTGAAAGGCTAGGGAGCTGCTCTGCTTCTTTGCAAGCCCAGATTGGTATAACTGAAGTCACAAGGAACATGATCATTTATAGAGCTCCTGCTATGCTGGGCTGCTCAGGCAAGGGCTCAAGGGCAAAACATGGATGTAGTTCAGAAGGCTGTCTTTGCCACAGCACAAAAATTTGCAAATTTTATCACAAGAATACATATCTTTACTTGAAGAGTGGAAGTTGGCTTTATACAACAGCTTGAAAATCATGTCAAAACTGATCTCAAAGTGCAAAGTTGTTTCAAATGAAATATATTAAATAGTAAATCTCTAATAAATATAATAAAAATCACTTTTCTTTCTGTGGTGTCTCTCCTCTTGGAAGGAAGTTGGCATTATTCATTGCAACAGCATCTATTATCTCTCTTTAAACATTTCCCAATTTTAGCAGAGAAGACTCCACCTTCTCCCAGTACACAATAAACAAAACCTTTCTAAGGCTTCAGCCCTTTTCAAAATCCCAAAGTTGCACATGGGATAAAGAAAGAAACAGGATGTTAAAGTAAATTACACAAAAATAGGAAGAAGGTTGTTTATGAAATGGCAACCAGAGTCCTGACATATACAGTATTCTCACTGTTTTTTCCTTTACCATAAGTTTTCTGACCCTTCTGGTTTTTTGTTTTGTTTTGGTTTTTTTCTGGCTGATTTATTCATCAGCTTTTTCTATAACTATGGCAAAGGCAAATATCCTCTGGAAGGAAGACATTTTCCCTCCTCCACGCTTCCTCTGGTACACAGAAGAAAGAACATTGATTTATTATCCTGCCAAAGTTGGCCACCTGGACAGACACCCATCATTCTCAGAACAGAAATGCAAGAATGCTAGAATGTGCTCTGGCAATATCTGCCTGAGGAACAGATCATTTCCCACATTTGCCTTTACTGTAGGTCCAATGACTAACTTACAGCAATAGTCAACAGCAGTGGCTTCAGCAGAAGATGAAGGCTGCTCATAACTGTCAAAGTTCACTGCACAGTTCTTTAAATAATGTCCTTATTTGCTGAGATTATGTCTCCTTACTTGAGGTATGACTTCCTTCTTTAGCTTGTCTCACTTTACTGCAATTATTCCTTCAACAGCAAAAACCCACAAAATTGTTTTAAAAGTCAAAACCCATTCAGAATGAACAATGCATACAAACACAGGTAAATACTGGTGCATATAAATTTGTCTAATTTGAACATTTTATCTCTGAAGACAGGAAGAAACTTCCCAAAAATTTCCCACCTACAAATTATCATGTAATCAGATCATATCAGTTTCAGGAATCACAACATACTTAAATCAAGGAAATAGAAAACATTAACTGGAAATGAGAAGAATTCTCTCTTATTAAATCACAGTTGATGCTAATCTTTGGATTAAAAAAGTAATCTTCCTCATTTCATCCATGCTGTGATATTTATAACATTCGAACAGCCTATATTTAGTCTGTGACCTTTACATTTGACCTTTAATTGAAAGAAGTTATAGAAAGGCACATAAAAAGACATTTTTTAAAAAAAGGAGTTTAAGGTTTATTTAGTGATTTATATATATACTGCAGATTAGTCATGAAAATGTCTTCTCTATGCTACCTTTTTTAAAGGTACGTAAACACGAATTTGTTTTCTGGTGCCACAAAAATGCTGTATCTGCATCTATTTTGTCAGGATTAAGACTCATTTTAACAATGAATTTATTAGTCCTATTCTCTACACAACAGAGAATTTATAGCTTAAATCATGTCAGATATATTTAAATCTCAGTTAATTTAAAAATGTTTTTCTCAATTTGCGGGTGAATGCCAATATCACCAAATTGTCTGCATGCATAAAGGCAGAGGCCAAGGATTACTCTTTCTGATGGAAACTGTCATTTGATTTGTTTAATAAGCTCAAAGGAAATGGAAAACACTGTGAATGAACTACACAGGAAAGTTTAAGACTTATCTGTAGTAGCAAAAGGAGAGAAGACTTAACTGTATTAGCAAAATGCCTCTGTATTCCAAGTTCTATTGGACTCCTTCTAGGCAACTCAAATGTTGAACCAATGTATCTATATGCTGAATTACATCAATCTTCAAAAGTACTGTATTCCCCACAGGGCACATAAAATCCATATACAAGCAATTAGGAAAGTCATTCTCAATTTCAGTCTCTTTAAAAAATGGTTGAAAGATATTTTAAATTGAAAACCAACAAATATTCACCCATGTCTTCTTTTGATTTTGATGTAACTGTCATGTGTGTTCTCCAACAGAACACAGAATTCATCTCCCTGAGGCAGGTACTCAATTGCTTTCAGTATCCTGGCTGACTTCTCCTTGTGTAAAATATTCTATTTCTTATCATATTATTATAGTTGGGGTCTTTTAGTTTATATTCGGGTCATATTTTTATAAATGTCTATCACCACTGTCATGTAGTAAAGCATCAGAAATAATAATAATAATAATAATAATAATAATAATAATAATAATAATTTGGGGGGGAAATCAAGGCAGTTGAGAGGCAGGAAAATTTTTATGTTTCTCTATGGAGAAATAAGTGACCAGAATGATTTGGTGACATAAACATCTATGAGTCTTTCCTAATGAGGGTCCTGTAAATTGTACCACCAATGAGGTATTGAAAGTTCATAATTTGCAATCACTTCAGAAAATTGTTGGCAAGGATTAGCACTAGCCATTGAATTTTGATTCTTTTGGACCAATTCAATGAGCCTTGTCTTCCTTTGGAAGGACTTCAAAATTATGAATGACTGCCGAGAAAAGCAGCCTTTGCTAGGAAGAAACAATACAATGCAATTGGTCAGTGGAAGTTCCCGCTGAATTTTTTTACCTGCAGCCTTTTAGGGAGCAAAGGGAGGGAGGGCCTTCCATCTGAAATAATAAACCCCAACTATGTTACAGAAACCTGGTTACAGAAACACAGGCATTCACACAATTATGTTAAAGAACATTAGGTGCTTCTAAGTTAAGCAGTCTCCACCCTGAATTGGTTTCCTGTTTTTTAAAACCTAGCTACTGATGCTAAATGCTAAAAGACTTGCTTTAATGCAGCTCATCTCATTACTGCCCCTACATCCTGTTTGTAAATCTGTCACTGAAATTAAGCTTTCATCCAGCTGTGAAGTCTGTCCAAACTGACCACTGCTACATGCCAAACTAGAACCTGGTGTCAACTTCATTGAGATAAGAGCCTGTCTTCTCATTTTCACTGTGGGATACCTCATGTGTCTGAGATCCTATGGGAATAATTAAAAGCCTTAAAAGTATACACAAAAAAAGGAAAACTGAACCACTGAACTAAACTCATCTTCTAGTTTTTGAAGAATTTGTTCATACAGCTATAGGGTTAGTTATAGACTTTAGAAACACTCATTAAAACCATAAAGATACATTTACAGAAACACGGCTCCACAGGATAAAAGCAATTAGTCACGGATCAAATACTGTTAATAAAATGGAAGTGCTTTGTACTTCCAAACTTGTTCTAGTGAAGATGACTATTGATCAAAACACTTTCTTAGAAACTCCCACATCAATAGCTATATGTAGAAACAAAAAAAAATTACATAGTCAAATCTGTATTGACATCATTTGATTAAACACAATCCTTCTCAGGGTCCCTTCCAAGGCATATCTCTGTTCTAGCCCATTTTCTCTCTTGGATAAAAAGAGACTGAATTAAGAAATTAATTTCTTAAGTCATTCAGACTTAATTCTAAGAAACCTGGAGAACAGGTGTTTAGGAAGTGCTGCCCTTCCAGGTCATGCCAAAAATCTTAGAAGACTTTCAAATTACCTCAGATTTTTTAATCTTGTAAAATATGAATTCTCTAAATAAAGATGTAAAATAAGAATTTCTCAAGAATCTCTTAATTTGCTTAGCATATTGTTTTTCCTTGACATCTCAAGCAATAGCTTTCAAAGTCCAGGCTGCAACATCACAAAATCCACTTAGACCTGCACTCCTGCATTACTGCACTGATCTGATTTTCAGACTTTCATGAAACCTCCACATTCCTCAAAAAAAAAAAAAAATTTGATCAGAAAATACAAAGCCTCACCTCAGTCTTCACTCATTATCCTTACAGTTCACGAGATAAAGCACATTGATGGGAATTACTGTATTTTTCCTATAAATGCTTTTTTGCTTTGAGATAGCTTCTGGCAATTTAGATTATTTTGAAATTGTCTACACTCTTAACTCCACTTGATTGTGTAAATTTTCTATACTACCAACATCCTTAAAAATCACTACAGAATCATGTCCTAGATAAAATCTGAAAATACTTGATGTCCCTTTTGATATTTTTAATTTTTTTTCAATCTGTTAAGCTTTGAATCATGATCATTTACTACACACATTAATGCCTGTGTACATCCATATTTTACAAATACAGCAGAAAATGTGTTTTACAGTTCTTGTTCATTTAACCATAATGGAGTTTAAAACTATTTCACCAGTATTTTAGCAAATCTCATGAAAAACAGACTAGTCACAGCAAAGTCCCCAGCAGGTGTCATGGTATAAATGCTACCCTTACAAAATAATTTTTAATATCTTGCATCCAAAAACATATAGTTGACAGGCCTTATTTTACGAAGTTCCTTGAAACATTCACAACTCTGTGAATTTTTACTTTTAATTCTTTTTTTTTTTACCAAAAACTTCAGTTATTTCCAAATGGAATTATTATCCAAGTATGGTGCATATACCATACACACCCCCCATGAATCCTTCAGAGCAAATAAACCTCAGTCTCAGCTCCTGCTTGCACATACCCAGGACAGTCCTAAATGCATCTGCATTAGCACAGCTGGGCTGCTGGAGCTGCACTCCCATGGTCTCTGGCAGTATGACATGCTATGAAGGAATTTTTGCAATGAGATATTTTATTTAAAATTGCTATTAAGGTTGCAAATCCACATTCTATAAAATGGGAAAGAAGATAATTGAAGTTTGTATGTTCCCACATATGTTTTTTCCCCCCAGGAAACCTTCTGTTTCTATATTAGAAGAGATTAATGGATTGTGGTAACAAGTGAGGGGTTGGACTATAAAGCAGACTCTTTGTTCCTGCACTTTGTCTCATTTAGCCACAATTAAAGTTACTGAACACTGTCATTTGCCTAACTAAACTAGTAAGGAATGTTCCTTACTCTGAAAATTCAGGTGCTTAACTTAGGCACTCTAAGTTAATAGAGTTGAAGTGCTCCAGAGAAGTGGGTAGAAAACATCAATAAATTAATCAGTGGCAGTTGTCTTTCATGTTTTGGTGATCTACATCAAGCATGTTGGCCTAGGTACAATATAAACACACACATTGATTTCAGTACATCTATTATATTCTGAATAAACTGCAAGGGAGGAGAAGGTTTTTAAATCCTGTTACTAATAGGAATTGCTGTAATATCCTCATGATTATGAGGAAATGCTATGAGATTACAGACTAAAAAAAGAAGACATAATAACAGAGCTACAGAAAAAAACAGCTTTAGGCCATATCCAGCTCCTAACCTTTTTTACATGAGAAGTAACACTCATTTTGTCCCACTTCCTACATCCATAACCACTTCTACAAGGAAGACCAAGATCCTCACAGCAATTTCCCTTGACAGCAGTTCCCATGTTTTGCTATACTAAGTGAACCTAAATTCCAGACAGCTCAAGGGAAATGACACCCCTGAGCAGAGACTGTGACTGGAACGGCACCTGGGGAGTCCTTTGGCTACACAAAGCAAGCACTTATTTTTTAGAAATGGGCCTGATAAAGAACTCTTCTGTTACAGACCATCTTATAAACCAATAAATCTGAGATTAATGAAGATTGGATGAGGAGGGACTCACAGATAACAGCCCAGCACCTGTGGAGAACCCAGCAGTGCCTGCTGTGAGCCCCTCCACAGCACAGGCTCCTCTGGGCTCCATCAGCTGGACTATGGAGAGAAAAACCTCGTGCAGAATTTAGATTTAACAGTGATTCCTAGCTGTGGGGGATTTGGTGTGACGTAACACTTGTAGTATGGAGTTACAACAGGGAAAAAGTACTGAAATTTGGCCTTTTTAATATCAGATAACTTTATATTTTTTACCATAAAAGGCTTACCATAAATATACAAAGGTATACGCTCTGGAGGTTTCAAAAGCTTCAGAATATTCAAAGGTTAGATTTCATCTTGGAGATATTTTCCAACCTTAATGATTCTGTGACTACTCTTATCTCCATGTTTAACCCCAGATGAACCTATGCTATGAGGCAAAACTTTACTCACGTTAGACCATTCTGCAACTTACTCACATTAGACTGTCGGCAACTAGTTGTGGTACCAGTCACTGCCAGCTAGACATCCCATGGACAATAAGCTATGTTGTACAATGACAAAAATGAGAGCCTGCCTTTTAACATGTTTAAAACACACACAATTTTATGTACAATAATTTCCTTTTTTTCTTCTCCTTTATGGATAATCTGATGTTGTGCGAATGCTTTCCAGGTATGGCAGTGGTCTCCACTGATGCAGTGGAGAATAGGAAGTCAGTTTAAATATCTAATGAGCACAAACATGTAAAAACCGTGTACCTTATGAGAAGATAGCTACAAAGAGAAAGGCACCCTTGGGAAGCTCCCTCACTGCCAAGAAGTTTTGCAGTACTGCAAATGCCCCAAATTACTTTGGTGAGGTCAAAACTGGAGAAGCCCAGCTGTGCAAACACTGAAACAATTTACATGCTACTGTTTGAAAAGAATCTGCACAATGCTCTAGGTCTCCAGATGGGCAAAATTTTTCTCAGACTCAAAGGAACTTAAAATATTTCCTCCCTCACTATCACATGTCTATACTTCCTTCTTGGCTATTAAGGGCCCAGCATTCTCTGGTTCTCTGCAACTGTTGGACACTTTTGTCCATGCAAATAACAATAACCTAGAACGATGAACTTAGTGTGCTGAATAAGGTAACTGGTTCTGACATTCTGTCTTTACAAATATTTAAAATATGAAACACTGATTATTCTCCCATGATAGAACAATTACAAGTGCTAGCATTTAAAGTCACAGCAGGTATGTAAAACTTCTAAACCTTTCTTGCAGTATCATCTCTTAAGTACCTGCGCTCCCCTCTTTCAACTTCCTTTCAGCTATCAGCAAATTAGGAGTTATTCTGAAATTCTTCCTTCTGGTAATTGGTTTTTCATCTTATTTTCAGTAGTTCGGTTTGACTATCTTTCTTCTTAATTATGAAATCACCTGCACCTTTATACACTAGTTTCAGCACACTCATTTTTCCTTTGCATATTTATTTTGTCTTCCCAGTCAGTCAAAGGGTAACTTTAAAACTGCTTTTATTTTCTATAAAGACTTTCTTCTACACTGACAGGTCTCACATTTCCTATCACCATAATTGCTCTTGGGACTTTTTCCAGTCCTCTCAAAATCACATGATAAATGTTCTCATTTCCTTTGCAATCTGCCTTTCCAAAAGTCAGTTTCTTACATTTTGAATTACAGCCAATCTCCCATTCAGTATGCTGAACGCCTCTCTTATGCCTTTGCAAATATTTCCTCACCAGCATCTGGAAAAAGTTAGCAGATCACTCAGTGACTACATTTTCACAAGCTATTAATGCTTCCAGGCACTACTGAGTGTAGTCTGCAGTTGCCCTGATAATTAAAACTAGAAGAACTGTAAGATATTTTATAGCAGGCATATTTGCAGGCGTGTCCTATGGCTTCCAATAGTAGCTAAATTCTCAAACTCCTTGCTTCCAAATACTTTGTATTGTGTGCTCATACTATTGTTCTTTTCCCACCTAGTTCCTGCTGCGTCACTCAGTTACTTCATTTGTACAAAATCAGTACAATTAATTAAGATTTCCTACTATTCTTTCTTTCAGTTATCTGTTGGAATGCCCCCACCTACTTAGTACTTGGAAAAAATTTTCTGAACTATCGAAACTGAAACCTATTCCAGGGGAATAAAGGAAAAAAAAAGAAAAAGGACAAAATGTAGTATTTGTGAAACGAAACAAAACAAGATAGGATTTAACACTCTTGATACTAAGTTCAGTGCAGGCTCTCAGAACATCTCACAATATCAAAACTGAAAAAAAAAAGATATTATTTCACAGGTATGTATTTCTGATTATTAGTTGTGCAAAATACTGAAATATATTCATACCATCAGTAGAGGGTATTAGTCCCAGTTAACTATGTAAAAGAAGCCTCATATGTGCTTAAACGTTTTGCTAAAAGAATCCTTACTGTCATTAAATAAGAATGAAGGTATAAAAAATGCAAGAAACCATCCTTGCACTTGGTAGATCATTCAGCAATGAACCCAGAGGCTCACAGGTTTTGTGTAAAAGATCTCTAACAAACTTTTACTACAGCAATCACATCTGTTCAGCAATCACATCTGAACATGTTTTGTTCATATGTACTGGAGCAAACACTGTTTCATGAGGGCTTGAAATCTGTGGAAATACCCTTATAAAAAGGAGGGAATGGAAATCCCCTTCACATCCATTATTACTTCAAAATATTTTATATAAAATTATTCTCATAGTCGTGGATGGCATTCAATGCTTATGAATATGGAAAAATCTTGCATTCTGGCTATTTTGGGAGGATCTGTAGGGGCCCTTATGGTACCAGAATTTCCTGCTTATAACTATTCTTTCTCAGCAAAAACTTAATCTCTGATAGATATTAGTCCTTTCTTTCTTTAACTTATGCTGGAATAACTCTTGTATTTCGCAAGACTTAACTAGAACTGAAGGAAAAAGGAAAGGAATGTATGTGGTCAAACTAACTCCTGCTTCAAGCAAATGCTGCAGCCAGAGCAGGCACAGAGAGGTGAGGCTCTTTCCTCTGGCTTGTTATACCGGTTATGAACATTCTCATCTTCTTCTTCTTCTTCGTCCTCTCCTGTGCTGGAGTGTGGCCACATTTCTCTTCACAGAGAAAAGCAAGGCACGACTTCCCAGGAATATTTCTGAGATCACATTCTCTGAACCTCAGAGAAAGGAAAAACAATTCCTATCTCATTTGCTGTGCCTGTGTTGTGCCAAAGCAGAATGCAATATGGAGATTGTTTACCCAAAGTGATGGTGTTTTGTTTCCTTGGCCTGTGTGTGTCTGTTGGGACTGTTGGCTGACAGTCACAAGATTCTGTGCAGCTTGGTGCAGTTGTGTGCTTGACAGATTCAGTTTAGATGTAATGTAATATAGTGTGATATAGTATAGAATAATATAGTATAATAAAGTAATTAATTAGCCTTCTGATAAGATGGATTCCTCCTCTTCATTCCTCTCCTTTGTTGGGAGCAAAAATATCTACTATACTGGACCAAGTGGCTTTTAGACATTGCTGCTGATAACAAAAACACTGCAGCTTAGAACTTCAGTACTACTCAGAGAGAAAGCAGAGAGAAAAAAAGCAAAAAAAGGGTGAGGGGCAAGTGGGAATCTTTGTCCTTCCCCCACCCCCTGGGTTCCAGAAGGAAGGCTGCAGCTCGTGCGTGAGAAACTTTGGGGAACCTGTATTCAGTCCCTGGGCGGGCAGGCAGACAGGGCCACCCCACATAAACTATCACAGCAATATCAACAGCTGCAACAGGAGATGAGCAGGAGGATGTGTGTCTTTCCACAGGCTGACTCTCAGCTGCAAATGCAGTCGCAGGTTTGGGTCTGAATCCCAAACTCAGGCAAGCAGAAAAATGGTCTTTCAGGCTCAGCTCTTACTCTGTGCTCCAGCTGCCTTCCTCAGCAGGCAGCCTGATACACTGTGTACCTGAATCAGGGCAGCTGACTCTGGGTGTCTCTGAACACTGAGCCAGCACTGGGAATTTCTCCTGTGATTTGCAATGGAATACAGCAGCATATATTTACAGATGATTGGAATAAACATAATTAATTTGGGACCTTCCAAGGATGTTAAACACATTAATTTACCAGAAACTAATTTTTATGGCAGAAGAGTGATTTTCAAGTGACTATTGCAGTATAAACGTATTCATAATAATCATCTGAAAATTCTAATCTGCTCTTCAAATCAGTACACTGTAAAATGCCATGTCAATGAAGAGCCTATACAACATCCCATTAGAGTGCTGTATATTTCTAATGCACTCCTGGTATTTCCAAGAAGTTATCTTTGTTGTAATAAATAATTGTTGATTTATTCAGAGCAATTAACAACTTCAAGAAATGTTAATGCTTTCATGTACTGCCTGTCTTCTGCTAGAAGACTCACAAAGCTCTAGGCCTATTTCAAAAACCCTGCTTGGACTTTCTGTGAACAGTCATCAGCCAAAATTTAACTCTCATGGTACTTTTAGTATTTTATAAACATATGGCCCTTAAAATACACTGTTTTGATTAACTATCTTGTGAATAAATTCGTACAAGGATAGTGAAAATATGCAGTTTCAATTTGTGATAAGCAGCTTAAAAATATTAATGTTTAGAACATTTTTTAAAACAAATTCACAGATTCAAAGTACATTAAATTTATCAACTCACGCTATCTTCAGTTAACCTATGACACTAAATCCAAAACCAGTCATGCTGGATTTCTTGCTGAGTGTGCCTATTTAGTGGCTGTTGCTGCAATCCAAAATTAGTACTTTATTTAGTATCAGCACTTTCTTGAAAACAAATACAAAGTTGACAGTTATTTTTAAGAATGTGCTGTATCACACATTTAGAAAACACAAATAATGCCAGCAAACATGAAGGAGATGTATCTTATAGAAAGTCACAGGAAACAGAAATCTCACAGAACAAAAAGATCTTCCTATCACCAATAACTAGAATTTGGACCTGCTATTGTTTATTTAAAACATAGGGAACACTCTGCTTCCTGTCACTATAGATGTATTTTGCTCCATATACAACATGACCCTTGACTTATAATAGACATCAGAGAACTCCTTGGCTTCCATTCAGTTTAGCCACTATAGACTGAACCTGTAGAAGGTTCAGCCAAAATCCACACTACTTTAAAAGGATTTGACACATCATCAGAAAAAATAAAATATGAGTTTCCTTGAATTCTAGGAGGAAAGCACTTGAATGGCAAAAAGCACAAAAAAAAGAAAAGGACAGAAACATTGCCAGGTCAGACAGTCCTGCTCCTTGTTGCTGAAGCAGCACAAAGCAGAACTCCAGCTGTACAAGTACTGTATCAGCCCTCCTGTATTTCTCAGGATTTTTGAATGTTGAAACCTGCAGTGAGTTCTCCAAAGTCCAGGACCAAATGGCAAACTGCATGGTACAGTCCCCACTAAGGAAAAAATGTGTGATTCCTAAAGACATTATAAATTAAGGCCAGTTTTTAATGCAGCAGCAGAAATGTATGGTTAACTAAGGACAAGGCTCATGATCTGCCACGTCTGAATACAAGTTGGAGGAATGGTCTTCCCCTTCCTGGGTAATTTACAGCACCTCTGTTTTCAATGCAAATGGGCAGAGCAGCAAGAAAGTGTTGTCTCTAAAAGGTGGTAACAGAAATAAGAATTTTTCACATGTTGCTGATAGAAGGGAAAGACTTGGTTTATAATTTCCTCTGAATTCTATTCCTAAATCCCACCTCTTTACCATTTTGTTGATGGAGGCCCTTAATGTTTCCCATCTCTTGGGAAGCATCATTTTCCCATTTAAACTTCAAATACATCCTTCCAGTATACTGGTACTAACTACAGGAGTTAAAAAGGACTCTGGAATCACTAAATACACAATAAAGCAGGAGTTGGCAACTTCAGTGTAGCTTGAAATGGGAGGAAGATGTAAAAAAAAATTGCTGCGAAATGAATTTCTTTTTTTTTTTTCCTTATTTTTAAACAGATTGCCATGTTAGAAGTAACTGGTTTTTAGCTAAGTTAAAGGACATTTTTTTGCCACTAGAGGTTGTTCCAATAGCCTTCTACTAGGTTCTTCAAATTTGCAATCCCACTTCTCCCAAATGAATATGCACCTCCCAAATGAATATGCACCTACCTCTCTGCACACTTTCTACAAACTTTTGAACTTCCTCCACTGTGCCTTCTGCCCACAGATGATTCCTTCTCTTCTAGTCACTCCTGAAGCTTCTTCAATAAACTTCCTGTTTTCTTGACAGTGTTGACTATGTCCATTATCACATTTTCACTTCCAAGGAGGTGTCTTGTTCTCCCATTCCTTCCGATCCCATTTTCTCCTCTTTGTTCCAACTTTGCTCTGTTTGTTTTCCTGCTTGTTCCTTAACACTGTCCTTGTAGGCTTGCAGTTCTATGAATTTGCTTTCACATGCTGTCTTGCAAATTTGTGAGCATTAAAATTCTGGAATTATATTAAGCTTTTAAAGTCATCTTGCTCATGCTTTTTTGCTGGATTTGCAGAAGTTCTGCAAGAGTTTTCCTAGCAACTACTAACCTTGAAGCTTTCCTGGCGTTTCCAAATTATTTTCATGCTCACCCATACCTCTTCCTGTCACATTAATAATATACTGAACTCTGTAGGAACAATATGGTATTTTTTTGCTACCTTCTGCCATGATAAAATCCTACTAAATCAGTTATTTTTTGCATCTCTTCGTGACAGATGCACATTTGTGTAATCTGTACAGCACTACCTCACCTCAACTATTGAACTCCTCTAAAAAAAAGGACTATTTCTTTAGCAAAAGATTTTGGTTCAAATATAGCATGCTGCAGTGCAGACCCCTTCCCTGCATAAGCAAAAGATACAACTGAAAAGGCCTAGAGGCTGGCTTTACTACAAATGCAAAGTTGCTTCTCTGACAGGGTTCTATTTACTTTAAATGTTGAGATTTCAAAGTAATTACAAATTAAGACCTCCCCAGACTTCCAAAGCTCCCAGATGTTTTTGTTCATTTGTTTTGTGTTTTTAACAACTTTGACATTCTCTTAAGCCATTCTTTAGCTTAGTTTACTGTCTGCTTGCACAGACTTTCAGAGCTTCCAGATGTTTTTGTTTATTTGTTTTGTGTTTTAATAACTTCAACATTTATCTAAGGAGTTTTTAAGCCTAAACTGCATATTTGTGCTCCTAAATAGTAATTACTGGTTAGGTAAAGGCTTTAGTTTGCCTTGCAGTTTTAATAAAAACTACATTAATATATTCTTGTCTGACTTCCATTTCAAATGGATGAATTACATATATTTGTTAACTAAAAAATAGTAAAAAATAGAGATTATAGAAACTGACATATCATAATGAAAATAAATGCATATAAAGACAACTTAATGAGTGTCTTACAATAACTACCCCAGATATTTGCTTGAATGAAATGTATACTTTGGCAGTGTAAGCCCCTTTAACTCTACTCTTAAAATCATTAAAGGAAGGTTTAATGAGTGCTTCAGGGTGGATTATTTTTCCCCTCTAGGTTGCTGGACCAAATCAGATGAATGTGTTGATTTTCTCTAATTGCACACACATGGTACATAGCTTATCTACTTCCATAAACAATAATGTATATAAACAGAAATATCTGAGCATATGTTTAAAAATCACAAATATGTTTAAGTTATGTTAAGGCAATGATGCATAAACTATTTCTCACAGTTTTATCTGTGTAGGCAATCTTAAAGCCATTTTACATCTGCTTTCTTTTTCATGTTTATATGCTTAAGTCTGTTTGTGTTATAAAACACAAAAGGTAAGTAATTGTATAAGCCTGTTCTCTCCCTAATTCCACTCTAAAAATTCTGACCCTGTTTTTGCTGATATTTATTGAATTCCAGAGGCTTTCTAGACCAGCTAACTCACACAGCTTCACCCTGCTCACCAGCAGCACATGATCCCTTTGGACCATAGTGCCATCTAGCTTCTCTTTCCCTGACCTCAGTAATTCCATGTGTGGAACACAGCTGAGTGATGAAGCAAAATAAGGGCCAGGGAGAAATCATTAATAGAATTGTCAAGTTAGTTGGTTGTTTATCTAGACATACAGCTGAATTATGGGAGCCTGACAATAATCCCCTCTTTGATAATCCAAAAATGAGACAAAAGCATGTATTTTCCTTTGGAATAGGTCTTATTGCTGCCCTTCAAAATGGGAAAATCAACATCCTCACTGATGCTCTAGGCAAGCTACCAATGCCTTTGGAAAAGCTCTGGCACCATACCAATACTAATACACACCTCACAGGACAGCAAAGACAATGTGGCTAAATCCTTGCACATGGCTGAAGGCATTTGTTTCCTATAGAAAAATCTCTGCTTTCAAAGGAGCAAAATTTGAAGAGACTTGGAACATTCCTTGAGATGTCTAGAAAGGAAAAAGGCTGTAAAAAGTATCTTTGCCTTCACATGACGTGGTGGGAGGGTAATGGTCTTCCTCGCATACACATGGAATCTGAGATCCACTCAAAGACGCCTGGGTTCCATTTGCCTTTGCAATATATGCAGGACCTAACTCTATGCAAGCATCAAACAAATCCAGTTCCTTTAATGAGGATATAACTTAAGAGCTGCAATGGTAGAACAGAAAAAGTCTCTTGCAGGTCTGGGTCTGACTCATATCCTTGGCAGTTTCTGTTGGGCTACACAAGATCCAATCTAGTTTGCTGAATCTTTCTTTCTAATTCACTGCTGTGCTCGTTACTATGAGGAGGGATAGATATTTCCTGCTGTGTCCCATGAGCATGGTTTGCTCCTCCAGTGGCACCATTACATGAACTTCTTACTACTGGAAAGCCAAGTGTTTAATGCTGTTAATGCCTAAGGGGAAAACAGATGAATCTTCAAACATTAATTTCAGAATGAACATCAAGATAAAGATTTTCCATTAAATCCTAGTAATCAACCAAAGCTCTCAAATGATCAGGGTATATTAAGGCCTTAATCCCTAAATAATTAACAAATTAATTGAGATTCCATTGGTCTTATTCCTTTCTGCATAAACCACCCTAAGTCTGTGAAGAGATGAGGATAAATGAGTTACTGAGTGTAAAGGTGGCACAAATGTGCAGCTCTTAGAGAGATGCAGGAGTTGGGGCCTTTTGCAATGGCCTTGTATGAGGGAGAACAACTCAGATCGTTGGCTGGCCCCTGTAAAAGAGCAGCTGGAGCTCAGCTGCCTCCTTGCTCCCAAAGAGCTGACAGACACAGCTGCCTGCACTGGGACAGCTTCCACCAGCATCACACACCCTTGGTTAACAGCTACAGACAACCTTGGCACCCCTCAATGTTTTTATGGACATTCTTGCCAAAAGCTTGTCCATAGACTATCTGAATAAAACTATTTCTACAACAGGTACCTATGCCAGCCCAAGAATGGCTGGTACAAAACCAGCTTTATACACTTCTGTTTGAAACCAAATATTGATATAAAAATATTACCAAATATTTATATGACAGCAGTTCACCAACTAAGTTCCCAAAATCAATTAATAGAAAACAGTATTTCACTATAGTACTGTGTAAGTGATGAAAATAAGAAATAAAAGAACACTTCAGTATTTCTATAGGTATCTCATTTAAAGATATAAACTTGTATGGGCCATTCAACCCTGATTAAGCTGATCATAATTGATTTCAGGTTACAGATAAGAAAAACATATAATCAACTATTTTATTCATTAGGTTAACATAATATTTATAGTGTTAGATGGCACTAAATGAGATAATGGCTACAATACTCTTAGTTTTACATGTAGTGGGTTTTTATTCTGAGTTATTTGCTGCACAGGTTGCATTCACACAGATTCCTCAATATGCTTTTCCTAGAACCTTTTTTACATTTGGGAAGAGATTGTTTATACATTTGTATACTTATGAAACATTACTTTTTCCTTATAATTAAATGAAAATTGTCTCTGAAATCTAAAAGAAAATAGGTGAACTAAATTAATAAAATTTGCATAAGCTACCAGATAATGACTTAATTTTTTTTTCTCAGAGTTGTGCCCTCCATTCTACAGAAATCAGACCTATTTTATCCTCTGGGAAGCCACACTCTCTCTGCCACCCACAACCTTGTGGAGTCTTGTAAACATGTGTCTCCCAGGAGTCCTGATCTCCAGGTCAGCTTCTGGGCATTAGGGCTCACCAGCTCCTGACATGACAGGGACCTTGGGAGGAGCAGCCAGGACACCTGGGACACCACGTGCTCTGCTGCAAAAGGGTATGGGCCCATCTACCACTCTGACACACGCTGCCAAACAAAGATTATTTCTCTGAGCAATAACTACATTTTAAAAATATTCCTAAATTCCCAAACTCAGCCAAAGGGATGCTCGTCAAGGGATATGAAGCTCTGACAAGTTTTGTCTATCTCAAATGAAATAAAGCCATAGTTCAAAAGGCTGCATATTTTGTGATTAAATACACATGTATGTACATGTATGTACATAATTCTTGCATGTTGATAACTTAGTAATAAAATATCTTCCTCTCAACAGTCTCAAAATGTATTTGTGTTTGGGCTGATACCAAGCATGGGACACTATCATCTCAAGGATTTTTTTAGCATAGTATGACTACATTGCAGAAGGGACTATAATTATAATCTTGACATTACCATAACGACCGTGGTTGCTATCAGGTGACAGGTATTATATAGATAATCAGTAGACAGCAATATTTAATGATGCATGAGATAAAAGAAAATTAATTCATGCCTTTAATTCAGTTCAGAGCCATCATTTGTTAAATCTGCATGTGACTGTCCTAATCCTATTCATTTGTACATAACAGTTACATTAAACAACAAAGAGCCAAGCAAGATATCTGCTGTGAAATTCAGAGAACTTATATTTACTCTTTCTGTACAATGAATATCTTTTTTACGTTTCTATTTATCTCTATTTTAACACAATACAGTTCTACTGCCTTGATTTAATTAGCATACAAAAAAAAAAAAAAAGCTAGTAGCCACTAGCTACCAGTGAAAGGTATAAAAATGTCTTTATTGAAATCAGATGGAAGCAGTAGTGAGGCTGGCTATTTTTTCCCCCTGTTGCAACCTACCAACTCTTTCATTTAATCTGTCCTAGAGAAATAATGCCACAAACTGAGAGAAACTAATCTAGAGTAAGGGGAGATGCTCTGTTGAATGAAAGAGGGACAATTATGCTCACTGGAGGAATGAATATGACTGAACATTTCAAATCCTACAAGATTTTATCACTACCTTTATAAAAGAGGATTAATTGAAAGAGATATTTTTGTGGAAAAGGACACTCCTGAAATGAAGCTTTTCATTTGTGTAGATGGCCATGTATGAAATGCAACAGAAGACAAAGGAGGAATACTCAAACATAGATATGAAGCAGCACTACTCACATATCTTCACAATATTTCTGGTTACTAACTCTGTGCAAACCTTGGTGCTTCTGTCTCCACAGCGACAACACTGCTACAGCCATCTCACTGAACCTTAGAATGGAAGATGCAAAGTTTATAGAGAATCACAAGAACAGTGTTTAATGAAATTACATCAAACTCAGTGTCAGAGGCTCCAGGCTGAGAAGAAACTGGATATCTCAGCACTGTGGTGCACAGAGGTAAGGGAGACAAAGGGGTCAGAAACAAACATAGAGGATATGGAAGACACATGAAGCAAAGTTCGCAATGTTTTATAAAACAGACTATTCATCAATTCATCCTTCAATTCATCATGTCTCTCAAGCTCTCCCTTTCACAGTTTTCCTCTGTTGCTAATGCTCACTTTGTTGCTTTGTGACTAACATTACACCTCCATCACATCATCAGCTTCAGAACAGATCAGGAGGGATGCAGCTCTTGCCTGAAGCATAGCTGGGTTTTTAATTCTGCCCTCAGACTGCCCCACAGCAGGTGAAGACAGCCTGAACCCAAGGCATCTTTGGTCTTAAGTGAAGCTTTTCAATAACAGCAGCTCTGTTCTTGTTCTGTGTGCCCTGGCTCTTGAACCACCAGAGCTGATTCTGTCCAGTAAGGATGAGATTTATTTTTCCTTCCTTTGTGTTTCTCTGGTAATTAATACTAATTATGCTTTTCATCGGCTTTCAATTCTAGAGCAGCAGGAAAACTTTGGAAGCAGGAGTGAATCTCACAGTACAGAAAAAAGAGACATTTAAAGGATGCTGAAAAATTTTGGCAGAGGCACATTTTTATTATTCATTATTTCAACCCATTGTCTTACAAGAGGAAAAGTTCAGCATGGTGAAGTCTAAGGTGCTACACAGCTCCCTTGATTGGCTTGAGCTCCCCTTCCAACTGGCAGTTTGCTTTCCCTCTGAACAACTCAAAAGCTTGGCTCTACACTGAAGACAAGCCTGATGCATGGGGTTGCAGGTTAGACATCCTGCAGTTTTCCCTGAACTCCAAACAGCTAACCTTCCTGGAGTGGTTATTTTGCCTCTTCAGAGACCCAAAGCTTCAGGCAACAAAGCAGCCACAAATGTTTTTTCTCGGGATTGTTTCAAGTTCTTTATTTTCAGGAATATCCATGCAGACTGGGTGTAGGGCAGACTGCACAGGGACCTTTACCATATTGAACTCCTTGACAACAAACAGGCAAGGTGGCCCATGCTCTTCAAGCAGAGCTATTTGCCTGTAAGGTCGTGTTTTCCACACCAGAAGAGATCAATAGATCACCATGTCTGGTAACAGATTGTTTTGAATATCTGCATAAATGTGCTTATTCTGTAATGGCACTTTTAAGTTACTATGATTGAACTCTTCAGCCAACAAGATTTTTTCTCCAGCCTTCAAACTATTTTTAAATTTTTCTTTCATATTATCCTTTTTTCACACAACCTTACTCAAATGCAAATATCTGTAAATATAGACAAAAAAAAATTGTCCACTGGTCTGCACAGTAAAAGCCCAACTTCAATACCTACTCACCCTAAATACAAATTTAAGTATGTGGGATTTGTCCATCACTTCTTTAGTTTCAGTTTACAACTGTCTCCCAAAACTTACCCAGCTCAAGCAGTTGTGCCCTGATCAGCAGAATCAAGAACTTTTCCCTTAGTGAAGAAAATGACAGAAGATACTGAAGAAAGGGGAAGAGAAGGAAAGAAAATAGACTATTACCCTGGTAAAATGATGACAGTGCATGGGAAGGATTGACATAAAAGAGCAAAAAAAAGTAGCTTTCTTAGAAGTTAAACAGTCACGAGAAAAGCTATTTTCGCTGCCATCTGAGAAAGGGACTTCTGAATTTAAAGAATATTGCAATAATCTAGTTATGTGATTTAAGATTAAATAGAAAGCTAAAGTATATGTTGTCACTTTTTTCTTTAATGAAATGCTACACTTAAATGTCTTCATTTGAAAATAATCCGTATGTGGGTTTTTTTAAAAATAGCATCTACTTGGTAGTTAGGAAAAAAAGGTTCACAATGTGCTTATGGCTGAGTGAATCTGGAGGTTAGCTAAGATGTTATCTCCTGTCAGTGCTTGTCAGTCCAGCACTGCTGTTGAATGCAGTCTCCACAAGACTGCTGATGCAACTCATACCTTTTTTGATTTCAGAGTTTAAAGAAAATTTGATGGTGTATGGAATGCTTTGTTAAAGGAAGAAATTGAAAATACAAGTGCATGTTTTTATTTATTAAGAAAAGCATAAAATTGTATTTCCTCACATACAAAGAATCAAAGAATCTGAGATGTTACATTTATCATAATCCCAGGCTCTTCTGGCTTTCAGATTTTTTCTGTGTTGTTTCTCAGGATCAAACTGTTAGTGCCCTTGTCCTGCCTTCTTCATATCCCCTTGTCATAATTCCCCAGCTTCACATTGCTGCCTGTACTTTTTACACACCTATTTTGGAGGCAATGATTGCCCGGTTTTGGTGGAGACTCATATTGCTGTAGGTACCTAATGCCACAAAGCAGCTCTAGGACTTTTTATAACTATTTTGAATTAAGGGTGACTTCAAAAGATTGAATCCAAACTCTAACTTCAGGAACACCCACTGCAAGCTATTTTCACAAATAACCCATGCCTCAGGGTGTTGTTTTGAAGCATCACAATTTTACTTTCAAAAAGCAGGTCCCACATGAATTTCTGCGCGGGCAATTCACAAACTGAGTGGCAGATTTATTTGGGCCAAAATACACCAAATGGCACTTGTCAAGCACATCAGTGCAACTGACCACAACCCATCCAGGCTGTTACTACTCCTACCTGCTCTTGTTTCCAGAAGCCCTGAGAAAAGAGCAAAGGAACAGGCAACTATTGCATGTGTACTGTGGCTGATCTGCACTACTGTATCATTACTGCATCATAAATTCAATGCTTTAATGAGCTCTCACCTCCCATCTAAAGCACATGAAGGCAGCTAATACATGTCAATGCCAGCCAGTCTAGGAAGGGCAGCTTCAGGCCATGCTCACACAACTTGCTTGGCACAGCACCAGAGGAAAGGAGCAACTCAGTTCAAGCAAACCTCATTTGAATTGCTGACAGGATTTTCCATCATCTTCATTTACACCTCTTGAAAGAGTGTTTGGTTGAGACATTTTAAAGGACATATCCCTTGTGTCTGTAAATCAGTTGTTTGAGCATGACAGAAATTCACGTTGAAGAAGAGTCACCATTAAACTAGCAGAGGACATATAAACCTGTAAATTAAAGCATAGAATGACAGAAAGTGAGAATGAAATCCATTTCCTTAACCAAGAAGCAATGCCACAGAACCAGGAGAACTTGAGCCAAGCCGAGCTTCCATTGCAATTTACCACAGAGTATTTACAAGGTGGAAATACAAAGATTATGGCTGTAGAACAAGGCATACAGGACTTTTCAGAGCAGAGAAACTGATCTTGAGACAAATACTCTTTCTTAATTACTTTAAATTCATTTTTTTCTGCGCAATAGGTCACCTGAGTATATTAAAACAGTCAAATATTTACAGTCAGATGTAATTACATCAAACTTTCCAAGGGATTTCCAGGTGTTTCTGGAATTGATGCATAGCATAAGAATAGCTGTCTAGAGTTTTGTACATCATAGCATTTTTATACACGTTTGTATTTTAAAGGTGGTCTATATAAAATACAGGCATTTCAGATTTAACTTGCATGCTATCTCACAAGGGAAGAAGCCCAGAAGTTCCAGTTATCTGATGGTTTGGACATTGAATTTGGAAAAATGTTATTGCTTTCATTCCAGACTAATGTGTTCCATAGCCAAAAACAGGGGAGAGGCATTGTCTAATTTTTTTATCTTAGAGTTTGATTTTTTTTTTTTTTTTTTGCTTATGGGCCCAGTAATGAGCTTTGCCAAGTGTCTTGAGTTCTTTTAGCTATGGTGGGAGATGCAATATGCATTCTTCTGTGGGTTCCAGCCTAAGGATTATTTTGTAGTTGAACAGGGTCTTACCCTTGGGTGGCCCTTGGTTGAACTTTATTTTGGAAGTGCACCAGCACATTTTCCAGGATTGGGATAGATGAGGTCGAAGCAGTTTTCCTTCTCCATTTGCTCCACAAAGACAGCTAAAGCAGAGCCATTGTGATTAGGATGAGATATTACAACAATGATATAGGGGCTCCTTCACTCTCCAAGATACGTGCACAGTGTTAATAAAATCAATCTTGCATATCTTATATGTTCAATATTTCCTTGCTGGCCCTCTGCATCTTTCTGGTGCCATCACTCAGAGGAACACTGTCTCCAATATGAAAGAAGAAGCTTTGTGTAAAACTCAGACTCAATGAAACTTGTTTTACTTTCCCACAGGTACTTGAAAGTGGCTAAAGCTGTTTTCGAGATGTTCATACATTTTCTGGATGTCAATTAAAGAAAAAAAGAATCCTTTTGAGGTCTTCATTCTTTGTGTTTTTCAAATCCTGATCTTAACAAGTATCTCTTCTGTGATTATGGAGATTTTTTTATGCCAGGAAACAAAATATTGGTATGGGACTTCTAGATACATCACTGTATCACAGATACCAAACAGGTCTTAGTCTTGGGGAAAAAATTAAATTATTCCCTTCTCTTAAAGCATTTTCTGTGAAAACTCAAACTCAGCAGGTAAAGCAAGCAAAGTGTGTGGGGCATTATAAAATATGGCCAAAAGGCCTTTTATATTATTACCTATCATGTGTCTTTTCCTTGTTATTATCCCATCATTAAACTACTCTCATGAGAGCTCTAAGTTTGTGTCACCCAATGCAACAAACTCTTGTGACAAAGTTTCCTACCCTCCCATGGGTCCATTCTTCTCGAGACAGCACAGCTTAGGTGATACTGCTTGTGGATGCCCACGGATTCAGAACACAACTACCTTCTTGGAGACGCTTGTGCCAGAAGGCAAACACAGCACTAAGTATCATCACCATGAGAACAGCAGCAACTGCCTTGGAAAAGAGGAAGGAGGAAGTCAAGCAACGGAGAAGGAAATAGAAGGATTTTAAGAGCATTCCTGGGAGGAATGGGCCTGCAGCACTCACCACCACAGCTTCGGTGTGAGGAGCTGTCTCCTTTCCAAATGCCACACAGAATCTGTTATTTTGTATCTGGCAGAGGCTGTGAAATCATACTTCTGCAATAATATATTTAAGAGAAATACAACAAACTAGTAGCTGAACAGGTGACAAGGTTAGATGGACAACACCAGCTTTCATATTGCATTGTATTTTACCGAGTGCCCATGGGCAGAGACCTTTGTTAAAACAGGCCTTAAAAAGCTTTCAAAACAAAATATCCAAACCAGATCACCACAAAGGTGTGCATGTTTTTGTTTTTAACAGTTTCCACAGACAGCATCATCATGGAGTTTGCCAGAGAAAGCTGAAGGGGGGTCTTGCACGGAGCACAGAGATCAGGTATGCTGGGGAAAGGAAGCAGCTCCCGGTGTCTGTGTGCGTGCGTGTGTAATGAGACACCTGCCAGTCCTTCACAAACGAACCTTGTGTTCAGGGAGCTCACTTCAAAGAATGAGCTTTTTTTACTTTAAATGCTGAAAGAATTATATCGATTTTATAAAAACAGACTTGCATATGTCTCAGAAAGAGCTGTCTAGGTGCCTGTCTCATACTGAAATCTTTAGAGCATAACAACAGTTACGTGCGTTGCCATATTTACCGGTTATCCCAGATTCCTAAATCCAGAGCTTTGGCTGGAGTCCTGGCCGGCTCCTGGGGGCGGACAGCTCCGTGCCGGGAGCGGGCCTGAGAGGGGCGGCCGGGAGATCCCGCCCCAGTGTCCGTCCCGGTGCCTCAGGGAGGCACCCGCCGCTGCCGGGCCGTGCGGTGGAAGGGGGAGCGGGCAAGAAGTCCGTGGGGTCACAAAGGAGCAACAGGAGGGGAAGAAGCGCTACCGAGGGCCGGGGCAGCTCGGCGGCCCGACGGGCGGTGCCGCCGGCGGGGGTGGCGCAGCGGCCTGAGGGGCCGCGCCCTTTCCCGCGCGCGCGCGGCCCCGGGCTCCCGGCGCTGCCCCGGGCCCTCAGCGCGGCGCGGCCGCGGCGCTGGCGCTGCTCCCCGTGCCCCGGCGCCGCGGCAGCTGCGGGCAGGGCGGGGCACCGGCGGGGCCCGCGGCGGCGGCCGAGGGGCGCGGGGCGGCGGCCGGGCCCTCGCCGCGGGGCAGGACGGAGCGGGCCGCCCGGCGGAACTCCTCGCTGCGCCACGTGTAGAGCAGCGGGTTGAGGGCCGAGAGCGAGCAGAGCAGCAGCCAGCTGGCGGCCTGCAGCGCCGGCGGCGCCGGGCGCAGGAAGAAGCCCAGGAGGCTCACCCAGACCAGGGGCTGGGTGCCCAGCAGGAACACGCAGCAGAGCAGCAGGACGGAGACGCTGCTGAGGCGGCGCTGGGCGCGGCGAGGCGGCGGCGGCGCGGCGGGGAAGGGCAGCTGGTGCAGCAGGTGGAAGTTGAGGACGCTGACCCGCTTGGCGCTGCCCCGCACCCGCCGCACGATGCCGAGGTAGCAGTGGAGCAGCAGCGCGGTCTGGCCCAGCACGGCCAGGGCGAGGAGCAGGGCGGTGTAGCGAGAGCTGCCGTCCGACTGGGCTGAGCCCAGGGTCCAGAGCCCGGGCAGCAGCGGGACCGGGAGCAGGGCGAGGGCCCAGGAGAGCCCGATCATGCAGCCCGTGTGTCTCCGCTGGTAGAGGGCCTGGTACACGCTGGGCAGCTTGGTGATGAGCACGTACCTGTTGAAAGCCACCAGCAGGTGCGAGGCCAGGGAGACGGTGAGGCCGAGGCCCAGGAGCCCCCCTCGGAGCAGCCGGTACTCCGCCGAGCGAAGGGAGGAGGAATTGGGGGGCAGCAGCCCCAGCACAGCCTCCTGGGGCATCCACAGGGCGCACACGCTCAGGTCTGCCGCGCAGCCGTTCACGATGAAGGCATTGCTGGTTGTCTGCAGCTTCTTGAAGGAGAAGACTAAATAGATGACCATCACATTGGATAAAGTCCCTGAGATAGCTAAGACTGCGTAGAGCAGCGACAGAAAGATGCGGGTCCCGGAGGAGTCCTCCCAGAGCAGCAGCAGAGGCGAGCTAGCACTCCAGGAAGAGGCGTTGGGCATCTCGCTGAATGCAGCTCAGTTTTGACTTCGCCCTGTAAATCCCATCCTTGTCTGGGTCAGAAGTTCTGCTGCAGGAGTCCTCACCGAGCACACGGGAGACTGTGCAGCTGAAGGACTCTAAGGCAGGTTTCAGTCATACAAGCTGTAAGGTCCAGAAAATGCTGTTTGCAATAAGGATCCAAAAACCAGCAGTGTCCAAGGCAGGTAGGCAGCAAGAGTGTCCACAGATTGTAGCTGGTGAAGGTGGGTCCATAGGGAGGCAAATGGCTGTTGGCAGACCAGAGCACGACTGAGGTTTCCGTCGCTGTTAAAACAGCAAAAGCAGCAGCACCTTGCAATCGGCAGCAGAAAACGGCAGCAACTGATACAAAGCTTTGCAGTTTCTCCTGTGCCACAGTACGTACACTGTATATCATTCCAGGAAGATTCAGCCCTTCCACTCTTCATGAATTATTCAGCAGATTTTCAACTTGTTAAATCAAGAAGGAAAAAAAAAAAAAAAAGCCAAACCCTATCATGCTCCAGAAATACTCCAACTACACAGTCTGACTCTTTTCTCTCTGCCTTACCAGTCTTCTGGGTCTAACCCATTTACACAACTTTCATTTGAAGCAAGGTTTTAAACCAGTATCAGTCACTCCTGTCTGAAATACAGTCCATAAACTGTAGAATTTTTTCTGCTTCATACTCACTTTTTAACAGATTTTTTTCTGAGTTAAGAATAAGCTCAGTATGCTTCTGCAATTTTAGTTAATTTTAGAACTGGTCTATAATAACAATATGCTTTCCAAATGAAATCTTTCTAACACAATAAATAGACCAATCCTTGTAAGACAGTACTTATTTGAGGAAGCTGGTTCTCAATCTATCTGAACATTTTACATCTCTTCATAAACCTCAGCCTCTCAACCCACAGGAAAGCCTGCATTGCCACCCTGCCAGAGGTGAACACTGGTGTTGGTGAGCACACAGATAACACAGGATCTGTGTAGTATTTGAAAAGGGTTCACTCCAGAATTAGTTCCTGGAGAGGTGAATAACAGCTCCTGAGGTGGACCAAAAACTGATTGAAGAGTAGGCATTAACAGTCCATTCCCAGATGGAGAATAATGCATGGGATTCTCCCAGGAACTCTACCCTGCTTTACTCAAACAGGGACAGAATAGTAACTGTCCTTAACCTGGACAAGACTTAATAAGAAACTCAGTAAGAGAACTGAGATTTGCTTTGAAAAGCTTTCCAGATACGGAATGCTGGTTAATTTTGTGATGAGCTCAAGAAAAAAACCTGCTTTTGCAGGTAGGTTAGGTATAGGCTACAGAAGCAAGCAATCACAGCTGGTAAGGTACTATCTGTACCAGAGACCTTCATAAGGCATTTTTAGACATTGTTTAACTCCTGAAGCTGATAGCAATACCAAAAGAATGTATTAGGAGGTAGTTATAGTTGCAATGTACATTTTTTCAAGTTAAAAAAAGTTAAATTGTGTGGGTTAATGGATGTTGCAATACAGCATATCTTTTATTTGATAAAAAAGGCTCATGTTAACAATTGACAGAAATATTGATCCAAAGGTGGATTCGTTACAAACATGAATATCTATGTTCACTTTTAATTAATTAGATGGCTCATGTGCTTAAGGTTAAAGACATGCCTCAGTGATTTACTTGATCAGGCCCTTAATTACCATATTTTTTGCCTGCTGCACTTTACAGTGTAGATCTAATCAAGTGTCAAACCTTTTGAGGCCTTTCATTGTTTAGTTGTCAGTAAAGAACAGTTATTATAGAAACTAAAATCCTCCTCTTTCTGCAGTACTGTAATTGAAAAATAGTCTCCGAATTTGTAACAATACCTCCCGAACTGAAAAGCTTCATAAAGCATAGTTTAAAAAGAGATTATGATGATTAACTGTTTCATAAGATGTTAGCCACAGAATATTATGCCCTGTAGAGACCTTTAGGTTTATTTGATCCATTCATTCAGGTTTTGAGAGATCTTGTGCACTACAACTTACTCTCCCAGAACCAGATATATTCATATTTGAAGGAACAGAAATGGTAAAGTTCAAGGACAAGTGAACATAGGATATAAAATAAATTTCAGGCTATTTCTTAAAAGCTACAAGGTTCTAAAAGGCCTTCCTGACCTTTTACTGTTTCAATTTTTTTTGTTGTTGTTAAGAAGTTGATTGTTGCAGAATACTGACTTATTTATGAATAAAAAAAAGTTGTACATAAGCTGGTGTTTATGTATTTCATCTAATAAATCAATAAAAGTCTAGAAAAAGACCAAAGGAGAGGTTGATTCCTATGTACTAGAAACCTTTTAATTAGCTGTTCTTCCTGTATATTATTTACTTTGCACATCCAAATCACCATCCATTATTCATCCATATGCAGTTGCAGAAGCCTTTTGTTGTTTTTTTTAGATCAGACTGTCACCAGAATTTGGGCAACTTGGAAAGCATCCACTTTATTGCCAGCTTATGAGGCTGACAGGCTAATCAATAAGAAATAATCATGCAATGCAACAAATTTGCTGAAAATCAGCAACAGAGTTAAACAAATGTTAGAACCATTTGTGATTAGTTTTGAATCGAAGGAAGGCCAAAAAGCCATAGAAAGCTAAATGGTTTAGATTCTTATGGACAAAGAACCTCCTGTTGGTGGGACTAAGAGACCTGTTGCATATGCAAAAAAGTCAAGGTATATTACACCTGTAACAAGGGGCCTCAGCCAGAAAGGACTCCTCAGTTCAGACACAGCTTTGAAATCACTGTATTTTGAAATATAATGCCATCATCATAATATCAACATGTTGATCAAATACCTGGCATTATACAAAGCATAAACATAACCAAGAAAGTTTAGAGAGATTGTTAAAAGAGGTATCTGTCTTGCTAATGGCCTTTTGCAGTGTTATCCTACTTTTAAGTACATTACATGGCTTACAGGAAAGAAGGTGACTTTGAAAAGTTATCTTCAATTAGAGATCAAATCATCAAAAGATCTAGGAAAAAAACAAGAAACAAGGAAGCTGGCTTATACAGGCATTTTATTATCAATTAGCTGTATATATATATATATCTACATTTCAAAGTTAATCAGTATTTTATTAAGGAAAACTATTTATAACAAAGTAAATGAGAAAATTCTTTATGAGAGGTAGAATTACCTTATTAATCTAGATTTCATATACAATATATTGTATATATATACACACACATGCTACTTTGTGTGTATATGTTACATATACACAGTCGCAAAAATGTACAGTATTGCATGTTAATTTTATTCAGTGATTTTGATTTTTATAGCTGCTCTTGGTATTGCTTTTGAACACTTTCAGTACAACTTTCCATAGCAATTGGTGATTTCATCTTTTAAGAACTGATGTAGCACTTAACTTCAGTTGTAAAGCAAATGCAGGGTATTCACATGTCTTCAGGAACAAAGACTGACAACTAAGTTTTATTTTTAAGTTTCTGCTGCTATTGGAAAAACAAACAGGTAACAAATCTGTTTTGGTTTTGTCTTGTACATGAGGGGAAAATAAAATCCTCACAGTTGCTTAAATTCTTTTCCTTACCATGCACTTGTGGGTTCTGAAAATTTTACACATGATCTTTAGTACCTCCCTGTAACACCATTTCATCCTAAGCCTCATTCCTAATCACAGCTGACTGACCTGACTGTTCCACAGAGTAAAGAGCATCTTTACTATGACAAAAACCTTCCATGAAAGGAGGCTATCTCAGCTTAACAACAAATGTACAGGTTTACAAAGCATCCAATTGCTAGAAAAAAATTGAATGTATGACCAACATATACTGTGTGCTGCTAAGGAAATTGTACACATACTGCCAAATACAGGTTAAAATCATGCAAGTATGCAGTGCTACCTAATTCATTGTACATTTTTACCAACTTCAGTTTGGTCTGCCTTCATTTTTGCAGCATATATTGCATAGCAAAAGTTAACACTCCACATTGAAAACAAAGCATAAATCCTTTAAGAAATTGAAAGAGCATTAATTGTACAATTCAGTCATCACATAAATTACTTCTGTGTTGCAGTAGAAGATGTAATTACATCACATATCAACAAATATTTTCCCTTTATTTTTCTTTCATTCTGTTTCCTTAAGAAACATTAGCAGCCAGAAATGGAAAGCACACTATGTATCAAGTGCTTTTACTTGATATTGTAATAACAAATCTCTCACTAGTTAGACTTCCATCCAATTACCAGAAGACCAATTAGTAAAAAAGTAAATTACATTAGGCTCTAAGAAATAATGATGGACCCATAAAACAAGAAAAATCTCTTGTTCATAGAAAAAATTATATCTTTGATAAACATGTACAAATTCTTTAAAATACACAATTTTGTAGCAAAGTAGACCCTAAATTAAAATATATTCTAGTTTTTACATAATTTTTATATATAGTTTACCAAAATATTCTCTTAATACATATTTTAACACTGTACACAAGTTAATAAATGTCTTAATGAAACTCATTAGAAATATATTCAAGCTGTCTCAACATAAAAAAATTTAAATTTGTATATAACATGGGGTAGTAATTTCCATAAATTCAACTTCAGTGCATCTGCAGTAGTCATTAACAATAAATTTCTGCCCGTTAAGAAGTCTCCTCTTGGTGTTAAGGAATTAATACATCTTGTATTGAAGGTTCCTCCTTTTAATGAGCAGCTTCTTCAGTTCTTTTCCATCACGAAGGACATTGATTTGAAGAGCTCAGCAGGTTTCACCAAAACAGCAAGGCCTTAGTACTGAACATACCCAGACTGAAGGGACTGTGCAGAGAAGAAAAACTGATTAAAACTTACTGGAGAGGTTTTATTTATATATATAAAACATATATTATTCACTTAAGGAGTGGAGGAAGGACAGAAAGGAGGAAAATAAATGAACAGAGTTGGGGGAGAAGACCTGAATCTCTACATAGGTAAACATGAATAAAAAGAAATTAAAAGCTGAGTAAAGTCCATCAACTTTGCTATATCTACACTTACTTTTCCAAACCAGTTTCTTGAGAATCTTAACAGAAGTGTTACAAGTCCTTTAAAATATCACTGCTACTGCAGTTGAATTGTTTCCATTTATCCTGAATGAGAATAATCCAACTGCTACTGTAAAAGTCAGCTTACTTTAGATGTTGATTCAGATAATGACACAGGAAACACATGATGTAGCTCATTAGTGAGGAAAAAAGCTACATCAGTAATTACACAGATGCATAAGTTTATGTATCACTACCAAAACCAGGTGAAAATGAAGCACTGCAAATGGTTCATCTCGATTAGTAAGAAGTCAGTATAATTAAGACAAAATCATAACCTGCTCTACTGTATTTATTTACATTTCTCTTTCTACTGAAGTCTAAAGTTTTATTAAAAATTTAATCAGCTTAGACAGTATCCAGTTATTTTATTAGCTCCTATACAGATGTGTTTAAAAAGTCATTCTGATGAATATAAGCCTTGTACAGTGATGAGCTGTCCCAGATTAGTATGGTTATAAATAAAGAGCAAATAAAACTCCAAATGTATTTTAAAACAGCATCAGTTCTTCAGCATTAGAGAGAATTACTGGAGACCAACATGACTCCTAAGACAGACTAGACCCTCACAGTCTTCCCTTCCATTTTCCTACTATTCCTCACTAGTCATTACAGAAAATGCTCTTTGGCACCCATAATGAAACCCATTAGTACAAGTGCATAATACATTTCTATATAGCTTTATAGCTCTAACTAATATCATACAACTACTTTCCCCCTATATTTTAAGTCTCAGTGTATATTTTCAAAGTTGTCTTTTAAATGCATTTTCACATCTTGAAGATTTGAGACCATCTGGATATTCTTTCCTAGGCAGAAAAGTGCTGTCAGCATATAGATTTGAATATCACTGACTTAAGGTCTGGTTTTAGTAAGAGCAAGGCAGAAGGAATAGCCCTTCATTAATGAGCACTTGAAACTTCTCTCTTAATGATCCCCAAAGGCTTCTCATTTTCAGAAGTGCATTTTAACAACTGGAAAGATTGTTACACTTAATTAGTGCAGTATTTTAAATGGATCCATCAAAACAGAATCCCAAGTAAAGCTGATTAACAAACATTTTTAAAAGGCATGAAGTGTGGTTATATACTCTCATATGTTGTACAGTAATAATTACTTTAAGCTTGGACAGATGAAAGATGACCAGAAAGCACTTTACACTCTTCAAACCAGCAAGTGTCAGTTACAAAGAACTGAGAACACCAGTCCTTCACTCAGCAGACAGCAGTAACCAGCAATTCCACATCATGATTTCAATGAAAGAAGCAAACCATAAATTAAAGATTCTGAAGTTTAAACTGCAATTCTTAAAATTGTTAGCCATAGTAGTAGTAGTTACAAAAAAAAAAGGGGGAAAAACCATCAAGAAAACACATTAAAACCACCTAAATATCCAGCAGCACATATTGTGTGGAAAGAGGATAGCATGTTTTGGTAATTTTCGTTACCGAGGGGTAGGCACAGTTTATTTACTTTCAAATGTAGATATATGTTTTTCAGAGTGTTCCCACCCCCATCATAACTCCACTTCACATCCCTATGATTTCTTCCTAATGTCTCAAAATCTTTTCTGAATACAGGGAAATAATTAAACAGCATTTTTCTTCAGATTAATCTATGTGACTTCACATAATTTTCTATCACTAAAAACATGGTAATACCTGTAACAACTGAGCTATTGTAAAGTATACATACTCACATTTGAATTTGAAAAATTTAAATATAGCAGGAGAGGCTTGTTGTTTTGATGTGTTTTTTCATTTTTAGAAAAGTCATTTGTGTTCAAATCTCTTCACATGTCTAAAGAGATTGACTGTAAAGCTTCAAAGCCTGTAATTGTGGTTTTTTTTCCTCGTTTTTCTTTTAAATCTTTTTGAGGAGTTTTCTGTTTTAAAATTTACATTTGCCATGACTCAAAGTATGGCCTATGCTTCTGAAAGTTTCATTAAAAACAAAAAAAAACCACCTAGTCCATTTTTACAAGTAATTTGCTGGATTTAATAAAATCTTATGTGAAATTGAGTTAAAAATAGAAGGGAAAAAAACCCAAAGCAAATTGACTGCTGAATTGCCAAGACAAGAGTATGAAATCAGTTGATGGAGAAGAAATCTCCCTGTGCATTCCTCCCATGCCATGTCAAGCTTGCCGTTTTATACCCAAGTAACAGACATTTAAACAAAGAACTAAGAATTAGATGGTTTCACTACAGTTAAGTATATCTAATGAAGTTTATGCTAAATTAACTGGTTAGATTACTTTCATTTCTCTTCAAAAGGAGGCACAGAAAGCTTCCTGGGAGAGAAAATCAGCACCAAATCCACTGAGGCACTAGAACTGTATTTGCTGATACAGCATTGTAGGACCAAGGCAGCTTGAATTTGAACTCTGTTTCAGGACAGAATAACCCCACAGCATTTAGGCCTATTTGTTAGCACTGGAACATGCCCTCTCCCCAGATAACTGCAAAAATGTAACTTAAGTTTTTGGAATTGTGCATCAACTCTCCCAAAACACTGCTGCAATAGGAGTGCTGCTGCAGGCAAGAACCACTTGTGAATACACAACCACTAAACCAACTCAGGATGCATTAGGGAAAATGTACACATGCATGTGAAATCTGTGGGTCTGCTCAATTTACACATCAGCAAGGTGCACTAGTGCTTGGTTTTTGCAAAGCCTGTCCTATCTACATTAATGGTAAGTTCTTATTAAGAAAAAACATGTTACAGGTAAAAATGATGTATATGAATTTTAAAACACTGCCAACACGTCTCAATTTTTTGGCAATGTTTCCATCTTGCCAGTTTCCATGACAGCTATAGAAGCAAAAGGTGACTCATCTTAAGACTACCCAGTTACAGATTCTCCAATAAAAATACATTTTAAAGAGTGATATTTGGATTTAGAATTATTTTAAGAACAAAGCAAAAATCTTATAGCAGTACCTTAAGTGTGATTATAGTTGAAGAGAGTAATTCTGCAAATGTTATTGTGAGACAGTGTTTAATCAAAACACACACTTTGTAAAATAAAATATTTATTCTATTTACTGGAACATCAAGTTTTCTCTTTTTTTTTTTTTAAATCAAGCTTTTCTTCTAGTTCATCAGCATAAACACAATGAAGTGGATTATAAGCTTGCACTGATGAAGGACAACACCATTAGAGAAAAATACATGTCAGACAACAATAGTTACAGTCATGCTTATTTTTTATTCTTTCTTTTTGTTAAGTGGAATGTGGAACAGCAGTATTAATGCTGTTTCATTGCAAAACATTGCAAAAAAAAGATCAGTGAATAACCTTCTCTCCATACTGCAGGAAAAACTCACTAAGGAGTTTAGTGAACATAAACTAGAACAGGAAAATTGCTGTGCTAGCCATCCCAAAATGCTCCTGAACCACTAGTGTTAACAAAGACAGATAAGTAAGAATGATAAGGTGATTTTCTAAAATAAAAGCACTGCATGATTACAGCTGTTTAGCTTAGATATCTAACTCAGGGAAGGGAGATTTTGGCAATTAAGAGAAAGGGAATTAATCATTCAAGAGTCCTTTGATGAGCTAAATGAATAAACAAAGCACCAGGACATGTAATAGACTTCTGTCAGGTACATCACCTGATGTGCTCCAATTAGAAAGAACACAAACACTGCAACAAGCCCAGGCTGGGCTGTCACGACTTCAAGTAATTTCAGCATCTAAAGCAGTGAAGTGGAAATGATGAAAAAGAATTCTGCTTTTAAAAGAATTCTGCCAGAACTGGTAGCTTGATACTGCTCCATGTTTTGCTGATGAGCTTCAGACCACTGGTAAGTGCCACCAAAAGCAAAACAGCTGCATGTCAGGGGCTGAAGTGGTAAGGAAAAACCAATCTTCCTTGATGGGTTAATTGGTCCCAGAAGAGGAGGGGAGGGGAAGGAGAAAAAAAACCCCAACCAACCAACTAAAAAGAAAAAAAGATTATGCTTTTCCAGAGTTCCACATGAAAAAAAAAAATCCCAAATCAAACCAAAAATCCCTCCAGGAATGCAGGACATGAGACTCAAAGTAAACAGAAGTCACTATCATCAATAGCAACAACTCTTTTTCTTTCCCCCCTCCCCCTCAGCTCCCAGTGCATTACAGTCAAAAAAAATAAAAGAAGTTATGTAGTTATGAGCAGGATAGCACTGCATAGCAGCTGTCTGGACCAGAATGATTTAAAAAAAACTAAAGAATTTGAACACTTTCCAAAAGGATTTTTGAGCTGACTTGGCTTATCAAAAGAAAATCAATTTGAGATGAGTAGCATGAGATAACCCCACAACAAGAAAATAAGACAACAAAGGGCTATAACACTGACATAATAGATACAGAAAGTTCCAGGTTAAAAGTGAAATAGTTTTAAGCATGACTCTGTTCAATCAGTGGGACTAAGCTTTCAGAAATATTATGTTGCCCTCAAAATAAACCATCTGTATATTTTCCAGTGAGCTGCTCACTACCAGACAGAAAGCATTCAGAGATTAAATGATTGAAAAACCTACCCTTGTCTCAAACCTCAGGACATCACAGTGACTGCACTCAGTCAGTTGTGCAGAAAATGGGGAACAATTCAGTGCACTCCTCTGTGACAGAGAGATGCACAGGGCTACAGGGTACATTTAGAAGCAAATGCATTAATCAGAAAATGTGTTTTCATATCTGAAACATACTCCAAACAGTAACATTTTTTAGCCATTATATTAAAAGAACATTACTTCACAGGTAAATCAGAAACTTGCACTTTGCTCTGTAGACTCTGCATGGCATGGCTTTCTAGGAAATGCTGTTTTTCATATCACACCATATAATATATAAAATAGAGTATTTTTAGCTCACTTCACTCTTCAGAGAAGACTGGAGAGACAACCTTGTTTAAAGATCTTGCTGCATTTGACTGTGTATAATCTCTACTTCTCAAGAGCAATATCAAGCCAAGAATTATTCACAGGTTATATTCTTTATATCCCTTATAGCCTTCCATGCATTATTAAGTCATTAAGATAGGTAGGAAGAAAATTAAAGAAGTTCTTATAAACAGGGGAGTAGTGCATTTTAGAAAGGTTTTTTTTCTTTAAAAATGCTTTCCATTCAACCTAAAACTTTACACTATGCCTAAGATATTTCATTTAAATTAATGGTTTAAGTAAATTAACAGTTGTACTGCAAAGAGACAACAATTAATTTCCTTCTTCATTGCAATGCACAGAGCTGTAAGCACCTCTCTGCTGTAAACAGGGCTATTTCACCTCTTCATGAATTACTCCTTTCTTCTTCCTTAAACTACACAGTAACAACATTCCTTGTTTTCCTCTCTTTTCCTAAGTCATCCTTGTCTAATAAAGAAGGCATGCTACAATTCTGGAAGTTACATTGTAAACCACCCCCTCTCCCCACATAGATTTGGGGAATTTTTGTGTCAAAGCCAACTACGTTGCACCTCGAGGGTTTGAGAGATGAAGGAGAACCACAGCACTATCCTACAATTTTGTAACTATCTAGACACAAAAGAAACCTGAAGTGTCTCCAAAACTTAATTTCCTTTTCTCTGCTTATGGAACAAACCCACTAGCGTGGCTTTCACTGTAAAAAATCATTTGTAGCATTAAGTTACAGCAACTACCTCTCCAAAGGAGATGACAGTTCTCAGCTTTTAAGATGTTATATTTACATTCAACCTTTCAAGCTGCCTGAGGAAAACAGGCTTGCTGTTTTTGTAATGCTTTACATTGTCATTTGGTACCCTTGTAAATTCTGGCCTGTTGTGAATGATGTCAGCTTATTTTCATGACTAAGTCATATTAGAGTTACAAGGAGTTTCTTCCCCTTAGGATGCTGCATGTAAGTTTACATGCATATGCTTTATGCATAATATGTAGTTGTAAGTAAAATATGAAAAAAGCCCTCTAAAAATGCTGCTGGCAGCATAAAATTCACAAAATGAACAACTGAAAAGAATGGGAATGGGCTGACTCTACAAAGAATTATCGTTCAATACATTAAATATGAGACAGTATTGAAAGTGAGACATAAAAAAAAAAAAAATCAGCCAATTTACCACTTATTATTCAGATGAGTGATTGCTCTCACCCACTGGTGGTATACTGACTTTTAGTTCCAGCATACTCAATAGGAACAGAGGACTGAACTCCTGAGGACTGAATTTTTGTAAGCATATTGGATTGAAGACTGGGAACATCTAAAAGGGATGAGTTTGCAGAGCAAACAGAATGCATGAACAAATGAAAGACTCATCAATGTATCTCAAACAAAAATTCCGTCCTGGCTTGATATATAGCTTTTCACCTCTCTCTTCACCTCTGTGCCTGAAGAAATTAAACCAAATTAGTTAAACAAGAACAGTCCTCTTGTTCTAGAACTTGTTTCACCATAGAAAAACTGTTACAGTTTCTATATCTCACTTGAAAAATCTTAATTATATATAGTTTATTACAGTCCCATGTAGCAGGGAAAAAGAGAATCAAATTAAAGAGGTGAACATGTGGCAAAATTCAAGAACTCCCCTGCAAAAAGTTACTGCTGCTGTTTACAGTAAAGTTTAAACTCGATTTTAAACTCACTGCAGAACAATGATTCTAAGATCATGGAACATCAGCATTTATTTCCAGATAAACTGTAGTAGATAAGAAGCTAAAGTTTTTTTTAAACAAGGAGTCTGAAAGCATCAAGTATTCTGAAGAGCTGCTTTAGTCAAGCAGATTATACCACCTTAGGAAGAAGTCACTGAGTTAGAGAATACAGAATCACATTCCCTCAACTAACTTCAATGTTCTGTTTATAGAGATTACATTTCAGTCACACATGCAATTTAATTCCACAATGGAATAATGAGATTTTATTTCCTACTGTCATCTATCCTCAGAAATAGCAATTCATACTCCCAAGCTACAGAGATGTGGCTTCTGAACTGTGAGTGGCGCCACAACCGAGCTGCTAACAAGAGGGTAGGTCCTCCACTTCTGCAGGAAGAAAAGAACACAGCCCATGAATGACCTTTGGCAGGATATCCTAGGTACATGCAATGAATGTTATTATCTGTTTTCAGACAGACTCACCACACCCAAAACCACTAGCAGGTCTAACACCAGAACTTTCTTTATATGAAACAATTTATCAGTGCTAAGGAAACAGAAGAGCGATGTGCAATACTCTGAAGTTAATTTTACACAAAGCCAATTTTATTTCCACATAGTAAAAAAAATAAAAATCCTAAGTGTCCGAACTAGTTGAGAGAGGCTGACAGACTCCCTTAATCATAGGCAAAATCTATTAAAAACAGTGTACTATTTTTTATAATTAGTAGGCTATCAAATCCTTGGAAATCCAGTATTTTAAATTGGTTTTAAATTTATAGTAGTAGATATGATTATTTTTTCCCTAGAATAGATGAAGCTGTTTCTGATTTCATAACTGAAGCTTCTCTAGTCTCTCTTCTCTACATTTTGTAAAGAAACACTTTCAAGTTGCATTAGTTTATCTGTATATCCTCTTTATACAGACTTTTTTACACAGAAAAAGAGCACAAAATAAGCCCAAGGCAGAGAAGTTGTTGAGGAATGAAAGCTTCAATATGAGACCACCAGAAATATCTTCCTTATAATACTTTCCACATTTGGTGTTAGAAAAGGAGTAGGTTTCAAGTCAAGAGCACTAATTGCTCAAATAAGCCCTATCTTTAATGATATTCTACCTTCTGTTTACTAAGATATATACAAAGGCTTCTTAAAAGCTGTTACTGCACAAAGAAGACGACACATAATTAACTTATAGACTTTGCTATGGATAATTTGAAATAAAATCTAAAGGGTAAGAAGGTCCATAAAAGAAGTTATCAGAAAAGATGTAAAGTTCAGGCACAATTTATGTTCATGAAGCTTCCATGTAACAGATGCTTAGAAGAGATGGGAAAAAAGCAGCTGAAATGATAGGTAACAGACAAAGGTGCTGTTCAGAAGCATTAGAGGAAGCTGGAGAATTATGCTGAGTTAAGATTTTTTTTTGCAACAGTTTTGCTCACAGAAGCAAGGAAGAAAAGCATCAGTGAGCTGCCTGAAAGTGCTGTTGTGACTGTGACTTACAGGAATGGCCTCTGGCATGGTGCTGGAGGGGCTGTAAGGCCCATAAAGGTAGGCTGGTGCATACTCATCTGTCACGGCGCTGTGCAAACTGCTTGTGCTGCTCAGATTGTTGCCACTACTGCTGCTGCTGTTGTATAAGTTGTTGTTCAGTTCATGGTTTTTTCTGTGTGGCAGCTGCAAGCTGCCATTCAGGTGACTGGAGATATGGCTTACAGTAAAACCTGTCCTAGAGGACGATGATGTTTCATTGCTCTCATCAGCATCTGAAGCAGCATACAGGTTCCCTAGAGAACTGGCTAGTCTGGAGTTTATGGAAACGCTGAATGGAAAACACAGGCAGGGGAAAATATTCACAAGGTATGTAGAGATAAATACAAAAATGTAACAGACAATTCAGAAGACATTAGGTGAATAACACACACCATTCTGAAATAATCTGTGTTTGCACACAGATTCATTTCTAGCTCCTAAGTAACAAAAAGCAGAATTCTTTGTAAGGACTTTCCGAGTTTTGCTTATTCAAGCACTACACCATGGCCAGCTTTCCCCTCTGTCAAACCACACATGCATGCAGGAGATGGTGTTAAAAGGTTTAGGCAGTGTCTGATTTACACTGAAGTAGTTTGTGTACATGGAACAGTTTAAGAACTCCTGCTCTGTTTCTTGCTATCAGTTTTGTGATACAAGCCTTCAAGTAACCAAGTTACTAAAATTTGAGACTAGAAATAGGGAGCCCTGAAATATCTCAAGCTGGTTACTCTGTTCAGGCAAATATTTGTGCACATATTTATTAAAAATGCATCAATTATTCTGAGTGTCATTTAATATATATATAATAACTTAGGACAACAGTTATAATGGAGCTAAATAGTAATAAATCAAGGGTTCATAACAAAATTAATTACCACTCCATATGCTGAGAGTAATAGTATATAGACTGGTGGGAATATCTACAAAACATCTGTAAACTGAGATAAGTGAAAGAAACCTTGACAACACATTTGAACAAGACAGTACTGTTTCTGATGGCACAATCTGTATAAAACTCAGATCACTAGGACTGATTTTGGTTTTTGCTTGTTTTTTTAAATCTGTAGGCAACTGAAATTTGGCTAGTGGAACAGCAAATCACTGTAAGTAAATTTAAGTCTTATAGCCAAGAAGAGCAAGCACTTCATGGGCTGCAGGTGTGCTGACAACCACTGTAGGATACTGCAAGCATTTGTACCAAAATGAGAAGAAGAAAAAAAAACCTTTTAAGGGTAGCGCCTGAGGACGCGGCAATTCTGCTTATTCTTTCTGCAGATGGTGAACTGAGTGCCATCACTCTGGAGGCCTTGGATCTTTCTGTGCCACCTGAAGTACTCAGTCTAAAAGGAGTGCAGAGTTCCATGAGAAGCTAGATTTTATAATTAAAATATACATCTCCAACACATGTAATCTATCAGTACACAGATTGGTATTTTAAAAAATGTGATTTCTCAAGTCTCAGAACTCAACAGCAAAAACTCAAGTTTGCCTGCTTAAACATATTTTTTTAAAAAACTTTTCAGATATCCACTCCAAGTATTTCCCCTGCTGCACCTTATTAAAAAGTTACAAGCTACTTTTCACTTTGATAATTTATGAAGGCCAAGTGTCCATTTTTTATAGGTTTATTGTAAGTTTTATAATAAATTTTAGAACTCTAAATGTAAACTTCATTAAGAGTACTTTTGGAGCTTATAGAGCAAGTATGAGTAGAAAAACCCAAAACTGTAGCATCATTTCCAAATGAAAATTTCCACAAAGTTGCACAGAACATGCAGCTCTTTCTAGGGTGGGATTCTTAATGACAAACTCCTTCATGTGTTGATAATGACCGGTATGTATGTTACACTGGACTACTCTAATTGTTACTATTACAGCTGTCCACATTAATTAATTAATTAAAAAAATAATTTTCTCTAGGCCTAGATCAGGGGATACAACAATCAGACCTTAAAGGATGAAAAAACTTGGGTACAGATCTCCAACTGCAAGCACAGAAGGAAAATGACATTGAGCAGCTTTAATTACACACCAAGAAATGCTAGCCATCTGGAAAATTTCCAGTGCCAGCCATCTGGAAAAATCCAACTCAAAAATTCAGGTCACAAAACTGAAAATAATGTGCTCTTTTCAGTATTAATGCTTGATAATGACAGAAATTTTATCTTACATATTGTATTTTAGATTCACTGGGGTAAAGCATGCAGTTTGCAGGTGTTTAAAAAGGTTTGTTACCTGCCTATGCTCAGAAGTTTGAAATAGTGATCACATCAATTGATTAGCAATGATCCAAAACACTGAAAATTAAGACCTAGTCAAGTGATATAAGTTTAGAACTAGAATTTTAAAGTCAGTACCTGAAGGGTTGTGATATTGACCAGGTGTTCAGTTTCATGTCTTGCAGCCTAAAAAAAAAAAGCAGCAATCTTTATCTGAGGATAAAAAACCTTTCCCCTCTGCCAAATCATATCTGTGTGTCTCAGGTCGGCTTAAAATATAAAAATGAGACTTAGACTTATTGACAATCAGTGTTTTAATTTACAGTAAAAGAACAAAAAGTTACTCCAGGTTTAATTTCAAAGTTCGCATTTTTATTGATTCTGAAAAATTCTGAATTTCTATAAGGAGTACAGAAAAGTAATTAAAGAAAGATTACCACGTTTGATTAAGAATATTTTGTTCAAGTCATAAGTTCTAAAATACTAGATATAAATTTTAAAGTTTTCAAGTATTTTTTACATTATCTTTTACTGCTACACAGTAAGAAGGCATCCCTAAACAGGAAGTCAGAGGGCAAAAAAGGAGAGAAGAAAAAAATTAACAAACCAAATCTGCAGCTAATAGATTCATACCTGGAGAAGTTTCCATCACAGAAGGTGGTACAGGTAGTACCACTACCTTAAACAAGATCGTGTACTTGCCACAGGGATCTGATAGCATGGACAGAATTTAAACCTGCAGATTACCTCAGACTGGTATAGTTACCTGAGAGCTCCAGTTGTAGCAGAAGAAGGGTGTCTACGACTTTTTAAGGCATTCAGCTTATCTCCCTGTGTCATGCCATTCTGAGCATCCACATCCTTGTCTTCAGAATCATTCTGGGAAACAAAAGCATGCAAGCAAGGGAATCTATCAAATCCTAGGAGCAGCATAGTTTGAAAGCACTGAGTGTCTCCCTTCACAAAGATCAGAACCCAGAAGGCTGCTCTAGTGTCTCCTGCACACATGGCACTACCCTTTGCATAGTGCTGGTACATGAAATGTGCCTCTGTACAAACACACTCACATTTCTGCACAACCTGACCTCAAAGTTCACGATGCTCAAGCCTAATGCCAGAGTTTATTTACTTCAAGAAGTCTGTTGGACATTTATACACACCTGCATTATTATTAGGTAAAACTTGGAATAAGCAGATTTTTGGTTTCCAGGAGCAAATCTGACTTTTTGTTTTCCTTCATGCTCAAGAAAACAACTGAAAATCCTGAGACAATAACTTGAAATAATGCAAACTTTTGGAAGCTTGAAAAATTACCTGTAACAGTTTTAAATATTACTTGATCTTTTTTATTAAGTGGAGATTTGTTCTAATTATGTCCTAAAAATATTTAGAAGTTACCTATAGCTAGTTACTAAAAGCTCAGCTTCTGTCTGTTTGAAATTTTTCCTAAGGACACTTACCTCCTTGAATTGATCCAAGTCTGGTGCTTTGTTCAGGTTGTCAGTGATGGAAATGTCATTTAAGCCAGAAAGAACTCTGTTAATGTTTCCATCGACGACTCCTCCTTGCTGTTTCTGCTTTGATCGGATGAGCTCTCCCTCCCTCCATAACATTTCTTGCTTCCTTCAGGACACAAAACCCAAGCCATTCACATCAGCACATTTGCAAACATAGAAAAAAACCATATGAAAACACGCCACACTTGCAGACTGCCAACATTTGAATCTTCCACACATCATCATCTGGAAACAAATCTACATGTCTAGCACAAAAATTTTAAAACCTCAAAACTTAAAAGCAAAAAAACCCCTTCCAGAATCACCATATTAGTCTGTAGTCATAACAGTACTAAAACTTCATTTTCTCAAATCTTTCTGGGGAAAGGGGTTAACTAAACAGGAATTTGCAATCATATTCTAAAGCTCTTAAAACACAACTTAAAAAATAACATAAACCAGTGTTTTTATATACATCATGTGTGGCATAACTGATGATACAGAACTTTGCAACTTATTAGTGGGAGTTTTCTGGATACAGATATTGTGCAGTGAAACTACAGCTGACCTGAACACTGCAAGTGCATGTAGTCATGTAAAGTTCACCAGGACTCTATATAAATTTTTAGAAACTGAAAGAATATATACTTCACACAGGTGATAAAAATAATAACAATTTCTTTGCTACAATGTGCATGGGAAGAGCAGATTTTTGATGAGGCTGCATTATTCCTCAATAAGGAAGTTTACTGGGTAGGTACCAGTCCTGCTAGTTCCATCCAAGAACTGAGACCCTATCACATACTATTGAAACAACATTAAATTCCTACACTGAACAAAGGAGAAAATAGTGAGGAAGTACATCAGAATACACTTCCATTGGAAATCTTTGTTTGGAAACAAAATATTATGGCAAACCTTCAGAGCTAATCGTTCTGAGCCAACTGCCTAAACTTGCTCAATAATAAATGCAAAAGGTAAGCACTTCAGATGGTATATAATGTATTTAAAGACTATTCTTTCAATGACAATATTTAATAAATCCTATTTGTTGATTTCATCTTTTGTCCACATCTGTCCACTTCCAACACATGTGACTAACTCCTAAATTCCCCAGAACAGAAACATTCAGTCTTGAGGCCCTGTGTCCCTCTAAAGGGACAAAATGCAAAGAACTCCACAGAAGCTGACTGTTTCTGAGTAACTCAGATTTCAATCCCCTATTAATTAACCTTAAATCTTTTGAACAGGCAATAACTTACAAGTGTCAGTAGACAAATTAGATTCTATAAACAGTGCAAGATGGACAGGGATGGAGAGGAGCAAAGAAGGTACATATATATGTATATGTATTTATATTTATACATACTCTTCCAAGAAGTTTTGCTGGGGTCCTATAATAGAGCCTGGGCGACATATTCTTATCCAAGCAATGGCTTCACCATGTCTGAACTTGTAGTGCTTCATGATGTAACAGGCAATCAGTGTTCCTGTTCTCCCCAGGCCAGCTGCAGAAACACAAGAATCAACAGCCACATATGAAGGGATGAGCATTCCAGAATGATCAAATAAAAGTATGAGACGTAAGAAAACTTCCATGCAATGTTATTCACTGTATCAGTATCTGAAAAAATAATTTCTGAGTCAGTGTCCCATTGATCACATAATTCAATTTCAATGCTCTGTGTATACGGAGACAAATCTTTCATACTTTGGAAAAGTTAAGGTTTAAAAGAACACTTATAACAGCAATCACTCGTGGCACTTGAAAAATTCTACTCCAAACTTTGTTTAAAAAAGGCCAATATTCTTTAAAAAGCTGTGATCAAGCTGGATACCAACTTCATATTTATGATACCAGTAAAAAACCATAATCAAAGCACCTCTGAGAGGCCAGGACAAGTACCTAAAACTCACGGTGCAAATATGTCACATCTCAACAGAGAGCAACTCAGTGGGTTTTTCTTTTTGCATCAGTTTTGTTGTGAAACCAGCACATAAAACTGTTCACTGCTATCTGTATAAACAGCAATGACTGTTGACCAGTGTATAATTTCAGATATCAATAGCTTAAAAAAATTTTACCCATTGCCCAAAAAATCCCAAACTAATCCTGTTTTTAAGGGGACAACAGAGAGACAGAGAAATTAGCTTTTACTATCAGTAAAATCTCAAACTAGAGAGTGAGAATTAATCTCTTTCTAGCTCTGTGTCTCAAGCACTAGTAAAGTGTTTCTCCATCTAAACCTTATTTCCCACAAATACAGGATTTGCAATTTACAGTCTCACAATAGCCTGCTATTGTTTATGCACCAACAACAGTCCAAATGACAACTCCTCAAGCAGCCAAACATCTCTGCTGACAACTCCATACACAACTACAAGCTCTTTACATTTAACCACTAATTCTGATGTTTTTGAAAGTGAACATGATTTAGGTAGGATGAAGGGTAGATGTTCACACCTAGTGAGAGTCCATAATTGTAGCTTGGAAGTGAAGCTCTGAAGACTCATTTAAAAGGCAAAGTATTGGTTTAATTTCTTTCCTCCAACATTCTGCTAATGTAGAAACTTCCCATTACAATCCTTTTCAATTAGCTGTTCTCTCTCATCTGAGACAAGCAGTTTCTAGAGTAATAGCTGTGCTCAGAACATCTCTGCAATATAACTCTGCCTGAGTTAGGCCTGAGTTAACTGTTGATTTAACACCAGTGGATTATTTAGGGTGGTATAAAAACAAAAAGAACAAGATTGTTGATTTGCTTACTAAATGGTCAGACAAAAGACCAAAAATACTTCAGTGCAGAAAGCACATCTCTAACTTACTGCCAAGTATGTTATATTCCTTTAGCAGCTAAGGCTGGACAATAACTTACTAACAACCTCCTGCTTATCAATGGTTTATACTCTTATTTAGCCAATTAGGGGATTCCCAGCTTATCAATGCCACAACTTCTGGGTTCTAGCAACAGTAACAACTTGTTGGAAAATAAACCTGTTTATTTTTGATATGCATATTTATTGTTCATGGGAAAATTATGAATAGTACTATTCTTGCTTCTGATCAGGCAAGACATTTGTCTCCACAATGTCCTTACACAACTCTAAACATAAATCAAGCTGAACCCTTAAAAGCCTTTGTTAATCTCTCTTGACTAAGCATGTTTTGTGCATTTTCTGGCTGGTTTGCTGAATTAGGCTCGTTTGAAATGCTGGCATCACAATAACTCATATCAACTTGAAATGTGGAATTCATACACCACAGAAAAATGCAGAACAGTCAAAAAGCACAAAGAAAACCTTTTAGTGTCTTGCATTTCCTAGCCAATTATCATAATGCTGTGAAAGCATAATGCAAAAAAAGAAACCTGCATCAACTAAATCTCAAGTTTTCAAGTCATATTAAAAAAAACCCCACAGAACAATGAACAACAGATTGTCAGTTCCTGCAAACAACAGGGTAGGATGTAAGGACTACATATACACAGGAAAAATATTTGGCACCATAAAGCATTATTACTCTCACAATCTGAAAGTGTTCTTAAATGCTGTATTTCTGGGATACACTCTATGGATTTATACTTATTTTAACTTCAGTCAGAAATGAACAGGTGCACATACCTTTACAATGAACAGCAATGGCACCATCAGCATTTTCACAGATGTTCAGGAACCTCTGGACTATACTGTCACTTGGTGTGCTGCCATCAATGAAGAACAGATCATAATGCTCAAAACCAGCATCAGTAAAGCGTTTTGCCTCATAGATCTTTTTGTTTAGTCTTATGACTGTTGTGATGTTATGCCTCTTGAAATAAGGAAAGTAGGCTTCAGGTGCATGAAGAGGATAACCTATTAAAAAAAAAAAAAAAATCAAGCCACAGTAATTTAATGTCCAGGGTTCATGAAGTTCAAAATCCCACTAAACAAAACAGCCCCTGAAAACTTCTTGAATAATAAACACACTAATACTAAAAATGCTTTAATATTTTATTCAGAATAGACATGTTAGGTGATAAAAAATTGTCCAAAAATGCTCATTAAGACCACTTTTATTATAGAAAAGTGTTAAGAGGCAAAAAGTCAAAACAAAATCTATGTGAAACACTGTATTGTCTCACATTAAGCCCTCATTCTTCTCTGCAAGGGGATTTATACATAAATCTGGGGACATGTATGAATTCAGCATTTCAGAACAGCTGTTTATCTAGAGTCAAGCTGCAGATCAAAGAATAAAAGCATGCTTGAAGAGGAAACACTTTTTTTATGGAAAATAGATTGCTCATTTATATTATGGACAAGAGAAACAGTCAAAGGATAAACTGCAGTACCAACAATATTCCTGTCCTACTGGGAAGTAAGAAAGCTTTATTGCCTTGATTTTCAGTTAAGAGACAAAAGGATCCTCTGGATGAAGATGGGGGGACAGGGAGGGAGGTCTATGACCAACCACAAAACAGCTGCTCAGGACAGGTCATAAAAGCATTAGTAAGTGCAATTTAAATCACAAGATAATTAGAAAAATATAGCTTTGTAATATGTACTTGCAATCACCTGGGAGAGGATTATTTCTAGTTTCATAACTGGATTTTAAGTGTGTTAATTTAAGAATTTTCAGTTATATATGTTAAAAATAAAACACAGGTTTTCCAAATTCCATGGAACAATTTAGGTAAATTTAGAAAAGAATTCTGCAAGAAAGGGCTGCAACAATGATGAGGGAAGAAACCCAAACCAACCAAAATATTTTCTTTCTGGATTTTGTTTAAATTTTCAGAGGTTGCTTTTTAACTGACAGGATTTCAGTCACAAAAGAAACATGAGGGAGCAGAAGAAGGCGATGGGGAGGGCAGGTAAGTATTCAGAAAATATTCTCATATAAACAACAGGACATGGCACAAATAATATAGTCAAATTCAGAAAAAACCTGATGATTTTCCAAGTGACTGATTTTCCTTTTAGCTGGACCAAATCTCTACTTTTCCTGTCAGTCAAGTTTTTCTTTTGTTTTTATTCCACTAGAATCACATTCCCCAGGTTCTTCACATTACCCCAAGTATCTTCAGTAGGAAAGGCAAGCTTCTTTTAACAGTCTTTCCTGGTCTGTGTCATAAAACCCTTAACACAGCCTTCTGTGTTTAATGCAACTCACCTTTGGCTCTGCACACTTACTGTATCAGGCGTCAGGTTCCAGGAGGACAGTAAGTGACCTGAGTCTCTCAGGCACTTTGTCACAGGATGCAAAGTTACTGACTGTTAGAACAATTGAAATTCTTCTGGCAAAGAAGAATTCCAAAACTTTTTGAATTAAATTCTATGAGCATATATACAATGCTCACTGGATGATTATTTCTGAAGATTAAAACTGATCTATAATCCTATATTACCTTCTGTTCTTTTGCTATGATGGTTTTACATGCTGGAAAAATAAGATCAGAGCACAGCATTAAACATACACCATACCATTTTCAAGTTTGCTTTTCGGGTGTGGTCCACTAAAAGCCAAAAATTTTCCTGGAATAATCCAGTTGAAGTCACCATTTTCCACTCGCTACAAAAATTTCAGAAGAGAAAAACATTTTAATATCTGTATATACAAGGTAAAAAAAAATTACTCAAGATTTTATTTTACTCTTTACTGTGTTCTTGTGGCATTAAAATGAAACACTTCAAATGTAATTAGCTAGCTTAACTATATGGGACAAATTAAACTGCTCCTCAGATCTTAATAAAATGGAATGTAAACAAAACTTGCTTAAGTTTCCCAATAAAAGGAGAAAGATCCTTTATGTAAGATATTTCCCCTTGAGAGGGTTCAGTGTTTCAGGACACCTATTAATAATACTGACAAACACCACCATTCTTCTATGTTTTAATCAAAAATTATGGAAACGTGTTTCCTTGTGAGGCATTAGATAAAAAACCACTTCACAGAAAACAAATTAAAAACCAATTAGCCTTCAAGACAATTACCCTTTCCCTGTAGAAACTGAAATTTACATATTGGCATAAGCTCTGATGAGCCAGTAATCACAGAAGAAAAGTGTAAATTAAATAAAGACAGTAGATTTTAATAAACTTTCAAACTATGACATTTTGAATTTCTTGCTCACTTTTAAATGAAAACCTAAAAAGGCTCTTCAAATTCTGTCACTGCTGAAAATGAAAGCTTCTTTGGAAATACGTAACATCAACTGCAGCTCCAAACTGCCTTCTTTTCTTCCTTTAATTGAAGACTGCTCATTCCTTGCTTGGCAATGCAGTTATTCTCAGCATGACTTTTAAGGACATGGCACTCAGTTCAGCTGCATTATTAAGCTTGTGGTTTTAGCTCTCAGCTCATCAGAACATCCTAATGAGTGAAAGGTTCTGATAATGGACATCACTGTAATCAATTCAGCAACTGTTTGCTTAGCTGAGCCCATTAGGCTTGCTCCCAATGTCCCTAACAATGGAAACTCCTGGAAATTACCCAGGTTGCATAAGGACCAGGGAACCAACCTCGGTGCCAAGGCAGGACCCCTGCCCCCCACTGGTATCACAGACTGACACCTCAGCACTGCAGCACCCCTACTTCCTTTAGGGAAGAAGTCCTGTTCAGTAAGCTAAAAATATTTTTGTACTTGTATCACCAGTTTTATTTGTGGATTAAGTTCCTTATAGTTACAGGAGTCATGGCAAATAATTTCAATTGTTATAAATATGAACTACAGATATCTCTGTAAATGTGTGTATGTATATGCTTGACAGTACATGCAAACACCATTATTACTAAAAAACCCAATCAGTATTTACTTCCAGTCCAACAAAAGGGGAATTAGCTGCCTTGATAAGATAGTAAGATGGAAGAACTATAAACAAGAAACAATTTCCTTTTAGCCTGCTCCATTTAAGTTGTATGCAACTTTTGTCTACAAAACCACATATTTGAAGACCTAACATAGCAAAAATCTGGAACATTTAATGTTTTTGAAATATAGCACAGGACATAAGTAAACATAAAGCTGACCATGATGTGTGAAAAAAAAGAAGACATAGCAAAAAATGGACAAAAAATTAAAGATGTTTCCAAATTCTTGCTTCTTAAACCCAGCAAACAGCAACTATAAACATCACTCACATGTATGTACTTTGCACATGCTAAAGTAATGCTAAGCCTTAAACAGGATAATGGGATAGCTTTGGTCAATTATTTTATGACTCTTTTTCAAGCAGACTAATACCTACTATACATAGAGAATTCCAAACTACCTTTTGTCTTTAGAACAAGTTTTTCTTTTTGTACATGGAGTAAGCAAAAAGAAGCAATTTTAAATTTTAGATTATGTTCTTTATTTTGGTAATTCTGCAAGGGCTATACCAATTTTTGAACCTAATCATTATGGAACATTGCAGGATACAGAAATCCTTCTACAAATGCTTTCAAGTTTAGTGAAATAGGCAGATCTGTGTTACAGACTGCCTACTGCAGACATCTACAGCATGGCATATTTTAAAGCTTCTCTAAAGCAATGTAGCTTGAGATAACGTTTTACTACCAGCAGATAAAGGTGTGCATGTTACAAAGTCCTAGAAGCATCTAGAGCCAACCAGAGTACCTATATCTAGGTTGTAGCAAAGTTGGCAGAACAGTGAAATACATCTGTTAGCTTTCTGGGACTTCATATGGGAAATATTTTGGATCTATTTCCTTTACTAGAATTTCACAAAATGCATCCTTACCAAAAAACCCTCAAAATCTGCTTCATCTATATGGCTATAAAAAAAAAATCTGTAATATATTTGGGACTAACAGGAATGGAAGAAGGAGCTAACAAGTGTTGAAAGAAAACATTCTGTGGGTCAGCTGAGAAACCTTGGATTGTGTCCTGGGAGAAGGCTGGGAAAGCATGAGAGAGGTCCCAGAGGTCAGAAAGGCTACAAGAAAACAGTCAATTTAGGATATGATGCACTGAAATTGCAAGGACAGTAATCCTGCGTGTTCTTCAAAAAGAGCACAGGTTTCCATGTACATACCTTCATATGAACACTGGGTTTTACTCAAATTCAAGTATGCTTTCAGTATGTTTTAAGTTGGGGATACTGAATACTCTTCTTTTAGGTAACTCAAACACATTCAATGCATTATTAAATGTACAAACCTCATAGTGTTCATATTCATCCACATCAAATGTCTTAAAGTCAAAAAATCCATGCTGCAAGGCCTAAAAGGCAACAAGGTGTCAGTTTACTGAAATACAATATATAATTTCACTTCAGAGTACTTTTTTGAGCAAAACTAAATCCCTAAATGTTTGTGGTTGTGGCTTATTGAAGCTTTTACATTAAGACAACATGACATTTTGCACAGATTAACAACACAGACAACAAAAACTCCAACAATGTCACTGAAACATGTTAGACTCATTATTCCCCTCCAAAGACATGAGGATGGGACACGAGGCTGTTGCATATCACTTAAATTGTAACATTGATTCTACACACCCCACCTTGTGGGGATCTTTCTGTAAGGCAGATGACAAGTTAAAAAGCAATTCCCTTTTTGTCATACACTCATTTAATGATTCCTATGCCAAATGTATTTTCATGCAGTTGGACATAACAAAACATTGAACACTGAGAGTTTATTGATTTTCTGCACTTAGTATGATACTCTAGTTTTACCACTATAATACCTAGGCAAAATGGCATATACAGAATGCAGTGCCATGTATAATATGTATTTTATTATTTGTTTTAATACACATTTCACAGGAACAATGAAGTCCACTAGCCTACATTAGACAGTATTTATTACAGGACTGAAAGAAGTTTTGTATTCAGTTATTTTTATTATTATTAATTATGCCACTTTTGTGCTAAAGATTTGCATATTGAAAACAATTATTTGACTATGAAATGCATAGCCAATATTTATTCCAAATTTGTAAAAGACATTTCTGCAGCATGTATTTATACCGAACCAATTGCATTTTGAAAAACACATATCGCACAAGCTTCTGGAATTAAGGTGTGATAAGAACACATCACAGATCTGTCATTTAAAACCAATCAGACTGCCATTGTTTGCTACATACAAACAATCTTTTTAGGACAAATGAAAAATAGCTTTGCTATAGACAAGATAGGCTCAGTGACTGGATCTGTCATGAAACCGAAGATACTGAGAGGTTGTCTGAACTGGAAAAGCTGATTTTGAAAAATGTATTTCATCGAAGCATGGCTGGCTGGCTGCACTCCACAATTTGCAGGCCCCCTGAATTACAGGTATATGACATACATACAAACACCAAATTTTTCCAGGTAAACTAAGACTACTTTCAATTAAGGCATATGTTTTCTGCCCAAAGTGTTTTTACCTCTGTAGGTGAACTAGACAAAAATTAAATAATAAATTTTATGAGAACAAAGGAGGAAAAACTGATTCTCACCGTCCTTTTGATGTATTAGCTGCAGATAAATTACAGTGATTGCACTGACTACTTCAGATCTTCAGATCTGTAGAATGCCTCACAAATTACAGTCTTGCTGGTAACTGACAGCTCCTTTCCCACCCCCACAGAACTAAAAATATTAAGCTTGATCTCTCTTTTCCCAATTTTTAAAAACCACTTGTTTTGCCACTTTTAAGAATTACAAGTGGTCTGTAAAGTATCTGTACAGCCCTGTTCCTATAGCCTTGCTCCCTTCATCAAGGACAATGAGAAATGATAAACAAAATTTAAAGGCCCCAAGCTAAGAACTGATGTAAATTTTTTTTTATGAGAACAGTACTGGAGCTTAGTAGCTCAGGACTACTTAAAGTGACACATCACACCACTAGTAAGAACACATTAGTTTTCACTGGTTTTAAAAAACTTTCAAAAGATCAGTGCCAAACAGTGAACCGTGTGTTTTGGGGAAAGCAGGGGCCAAGTACATGCAAAACCTGTTCTGATTAAATCACAGATTTAAGATACCTAGGTATCTGTTTCACTGACCTCATCAACCTGTCATTCCCTCTCAGCAGAAGTTATAAATGCTGGCTCTGCATATATCAGCAGAGCCAGCACAGTGTCTTGCATGAAGAGCTGTCCCCAGCCAGGTCCGGTGCATTTTCATGTTCCACTTCACCAGGTGAAGTTCAAAAAGCTGTCAAAGGCCAGGCCAGGCAGTCAAAGTGCAGCCTTGCTCCACCATCAGTACTCAAACACACTCCTCAGTAACTTAGGTTTCATCACTACTCATTCACAAATATGCTCTGAAACCAGGTTTTATACTCTATTTAAACAGTAATTTTCTTCATGTTTTAAAAATCAATTTAAACCTGTTTTGCTAAGAAAAAATGTTATTACCTTATTTACTCCCTGTAAACAGTCCAAGATGGTAAGATTGTATGTGCTGCTCCCAAATGAAGCATCCCTATAGATTTAATACAAATGAATTTAATATACACAGAATTATTTTAAGAACTAGGGCAAAGGCAGAACACAACAGAATACATTCAAGATATGCAATACCCTTGGAGAACTCTAAATTAAAGTCCAAAGACATCTTTTGAGAAACTTGTTCAGACTGAAGTACTCCCCTACCCAAGACGTAGCTCAAACTAAATGCAGTTAAATATTACAAGCTACTTTGGGTGCACATTTTACATCAGGTAACTACATGCTCTTTAAAAATTATTTATGCTACCCTGGAACAGGAAGGTTTGCATACCCTCTGGATTGTGTAAAGATAGTAGCAAATAAAGCACAGTTTGCTTAAACCAATATTCAAGTCTTAATTAAGCTACACTAACAGGGGCAGGCAAATAAGATTAATAGCTTGGAACTAATTTGCAGGCTTCCATTTTGATGCCCAATTACAGATGTGATTAAAAGTTATCCTGATATAATTAAAATTACTTGACCTCAGTATACCACATGAAAATTACAACTTGTCTGTAAAAGATGAAGTAAGACTCACCATCAAACATGCACCACCAAACAAAAGTATTGTGGAAAAATGAAAATGTACTTTTTGAAGTTTGCTTCAGACCACTTTGATTTTAACAAAATTCTGCCTGAGCAGATAATTTCCTTATCATTAAGGAAAAAAAATATTTTACAGCTTTTCTCTTTGCTATCTTATACAGAGTCCTAAGAACTGTAATTTATCAGAATAGTAAAATTTTAGGTTCAGACAGATACATACTTAATCTATAATTGATTCAAAATTTCAATCTTTCATTGAAAACTTTGGTTTTTTTATAAAACTTGCTATAAGTAGTATGAAGTTTTTGATATGCTCCTTCAATCTCAAGTACTTTAAGTGTAGAAAATTCTCTCCTATTCTTTAACAGCAGAGTAAGTTTAGCAGTTTTGAGCAAGCAGTGTTCATTGAAAATGGTTTTAAGAAAATTAAAAGCTATTATTTTGCTAGTGTCATATTGCAGGCAGGCCAATCTAAAAATGCTTTCCAATTATTAGATTATTAAAACACACTTAACTATAATGTTTTGGAATGGGAACTTTGAAGTGTGTATGAATCTTCCATACCCAATTCCAACAGAGAAATTTTAAAAATGAGAGGCCATAAAGTATTTTCATTATATTGAATAAGCAGAACACACCAAAACTTAATAAATGAATTTTACAGACAATACATTTTTGACAGAGAATGGATTAACATTATTGTTTTGAATATCACATGATAACAGATCATTTTAGCACAAAATTCTTTTAGCAAACAAAAAAGTCTTGCAAGCAAAAAAATTAAGGGCTCTGATGGGAACACATACATAGCAGAAAGGGATTAAAAGCTGCACCAGTTTTCTGGAGGGGCTGACAGAAATAAAATCAACAAATGCAAACCACAAAATTAAACATTTAGAGAAACATGAATAGAAGATATGGTTGTAGGAGACAAGTTCTATTTTGTATGTTGCTTTGTTGTAAAAAGAATATAACTTTCATTTTATCTGTATGTATATAATTACTTCTTTGACTGATAAGGCATCTGATAGTGCAGTACATGAAAACTATGCTGGGGGAAAAAACCCACATAATCCCTAATCCACTAATAAGAAGCACGACAAAGGAGGGAGGGAGGGAGGATGGTGAAGCTGACCTAGATGTACAATTCCAGGTGCACAGTATCCTCAGCTGCAGTGCCCACAGCAGCTGTTAGCAGGCCTGCACACAGATGCTGGCAGCTGCCATGGACTGCCTCCAGCACCCGTGTCTCCAATGCCTCACTGCTCCTGATGTGCACCATTAAAGTAGGTGCTGATCACGTTTCATTACAGTATCCTTGGAGTCTTTTAGGGCCAAATGAATAGCCACCTCACTTTTCAAACAGTGACAGAACTCTATTCACTTTCAAAATGAGAAACAATGTGAGTATTTCTAGGAGATGCAGATTCAGTATGAATCTGAGCTGGCCTTACAGAGCTGTGTATCCCACATCCGATTTCACAGTTGTAGCTGACCTCAATACTGCATAATGCTTTCCCTTTCACCAAACCTCTAAACACTGTCAATAACAAAACAATTTGCTTCCCCAGCACTTGCCAATAAAGAAACAAACCCCAGAAGCTATGAAATAAAATCTATCTCAGAAATTAATGTCATTATTTAGAGACTGAACATAATAGTATTAAATATATTTGTTTTTTCATCAATACAAAGTATTTTGAGGTAAAAATCTGAAACTCTGCTCCTTAGTAGGCAACTGGTATTCATGACAATTTTAAGTGGTGTTAGCACTGTTTTTTAAATGGAAGTGAGAAGATACAGTATAAGATCTTCCAGAGACTAGAGCGTCACCAAGTGACAGTGAATCAGCCAAAAATAAGACAAAAGTGTCTCAAAGACAGTAGTGCCTTACCCTGCCAAGTTATCTTTAGTTTTTCTATTATAAAAACAAAACAAATTTCCATGAATTTTGTAAGAAGAGCAATCTGATTTTTTCCACCCCTGCCCTGAACTGTATTTGCTGAGGCAGTCTTTAAATGAAATACCAGCCAAGACCTAAGCCGATTACGGCTTTTTGAGGTTACTCAGCTACATGAAAGTAGATCAGTTTCTCAGTGCTCCCTTCATGTAAACCTACCTCAGTACTCCACAAAGAATCTGACAATGCTGCAGCTTCTCCCTATTCAAGGTTGTCTTTTTTTTTTTCCAAATAGAGGACACTTGAGGTATCAAATTAACAAACTTGTTAAACAGTCCAGTTGTAACACTTAACTGATCATTGCTCACTGACAAACTCAAACTATTCAAACAGACATGACCTATACCACAGAAGTTATATAACATCTGAGTTCCAGGCTGCAAGAAAAAATTCAAGTCAGTAAATACTGAATAGCAATGACTAGTATCTCCAAATTACTTCCTTTATAGACCTTAGAACATGAGCAAAGAGGTAAGACATTTGGGTTATGTTTTGAGCAAGAGTTATTTTAGTTCTTTTCAGGACACTAAAGGTGTGCAAAGAGTGCAAACTTGCTCACAGCACCACCTTGTTTCTGCCAAGCAGACACTGCCTAAGGCTACTGCTTCCAGCAAAGGTTCAATGGCTTGAGCCTCTGTACTGTGCCCTGTCTTGCAACAGAGATGCTCCAAATGTCTTGGAAGAGGGGGGTAGGGGGAAATGTCCCAAAGGCTTTGAAACACCAGAGAGGATGATTAAATGATTTCTTTCCCATTCCCAACTAATCTAGATTGTCCCATTGCAGACCCTCATCAGATCTGCCTGCCCTTCTCCCAGCACCAGTAACTCTTGAGATCCTTGTATATACCAACCTCCACCTGTGAACTTCATACCCAAACAGCCCCTCCCTGTCAGACTTCCCATTTCTCATCTAGCTTCTTATCTTATCAGAATCCTTCATTTTATTTCCTCCCTCCTCTTTGTCTCCCCTCCAGTACAGATTACACACCCATCTTCCCCAGCAGGACAAAGTACACTGCAGGTAACAGAATCTGTTTAGGCTCTAATCCAGAGACAAGAGCTGACATAGTGCAAAGCAGATCCAAAAGAAACATAAGTGCTTGCCAGCCCCACACCATGCAAGAAAGAATGCTCAAGAAATCAGGATGTTTAATCATTCTAACAAAAGCTCCCAACACTATATTCCTTCTAGAGACAGCAAAGCTCAAGAAGAATGTATCCCTCTAACATTGCCAAAGCTTTGCCTTAAAAAACCCAAACAGAGCAAGAAAAGCCCAAACACATACCAGATCCCACCCACACCAGACAAAACCCACCACAAAAACCCTGTAACTGTCAAAAGCTTTAGCTTTAGACAATAATTTCTCTCACAGCAACCTAGGGCTTGAAACACTTGGAAAAAGACTGCAAAGAAGCTATGTTGCAGAATATTCTACTCCATAAATTTATTTCTGTTTTCTCCTGAAGCTGACAAATGGAATTAAACAATTAATCTTTTGTAATCATTTTGCCAACCCAGACAGCAAAACCTGAGTAGTCCCTTTGCTGGACTTTGCCTTCTTCAATGTTTTTGGGTACTATACTCTTCTCAGGGAAACACAAAAAGCTCTTTTGTATATAATATAAGATTATCTCCAGAAAATCTTGCTCTGTCTTCTGTTTTTTTGATCCCTCCTTTGATGATTATAGAGTAGCTAACTATTCTGAAATAAAATTTCATTAATTTAAATTCACACGGATTGCCTATGAATAATCAATTTACACTTAACAGGAAATTGTTTTGTGTCATTAAATTTGTTACTGTGGTTCCAATCAGCCTCACAAGAAACTAGAGACAATTAATTTCATTAGTCCTTACCAGTCAAGCAGAAACAGCATTTTCTTATCATTGCTGCTACTATCAGTATCACTATTATAAGGAATTAATTGCAAGGCAAGAATCTAGAGCCTTTGATTGGAGCAAACAGGGTCCTGGAGACTGTTCTGCAAACACACTACTCCTCTCAAGTTTTCTGTCTTATCATTTTGGTACCTAACAAGTAAGTTTCTTCACTCTGTCAAAACCTCTCTTCTACACACCTGAATTTTCACCTTGGCAGGGGTGAGAAAAACCTAAAGACAAATCAATTTACTACAATTCCAAACTGTAAATTTCTTTAGTTGGTCAACAAGATGCAGCTATTCAGCCATGGGGCCTGATGAGAAGTATCCATCCTCAGGGTCCTGAGGGAACTGGCTGGTGTTGTAAAGCCACTCTCCATGATATTTGAAAAGTCATGGCAGACAGGCCAAGTCCCCAGCGAGTGGAAAAAGGGAAATATCACTCCTATTTTTAAACAGGGTAGAAAGGGAGAGCCAGAGAACTGCAGGCTGGTGAGCACCACCTCTGTGCCTGGGAAGATCATGAAGCAGATCCTCATGGAAGCAATGCTAAGGCACATCCAAGACATTGTTTAATGTAGATCATGACCCCTGTATCTTATACAGAACTTGGAGATGTTAAAAAACACTGACATGTTTAAAATAACTAATTTTTTATGCATTGTACAAAGTATCTTTTATGATTAGCTGAAAAAAAATATGGATACCATTAGCTCAGCAAACTTCTTGGGTTCTGGAGAACTATCAATGACCAGACTAGTGTATAAATTCTCTGTCAATAAAAGCTATCACTGACTTAATACTTTTTCTTTAAATGTAGCTGATGATTTAAGATTTCATAGTCAAACTGGTCTTGACATAAAAAAGAAAATCTACCACCCCAGCAGTTCATACTGCATCTGGCTTCTGTGCAAAGTCTGAGAAGAGACAACCTGATCTTCCTTTGCTGAGTGACAGAAGAATCAGAGCAATTTGATATAGACAAAGTAGGTCTACATTTACAAATGCATTGGCTGACAGTGAACACTACTTGCAAAATGCTGATTCCCCTAAAAGAGAGGATATTGACCTTCTTGCAGTTCTATTCTATTGCCAGTGTTTGCATAAGAATACCATGAGATATTTTCATTCAAAGAACATAAGGGTATTTCATAGTCCACACCAAGAAATATATTTGGAAGTCTCTCAATTAGATAGGCATGACAGCTAAAATAACTTAGATTCAAGCCTCAGTGTGACCTCAGCACAGAGTTTAAAGACAGATTGATAGAAACTATCTATGATTCACTGAAAACATTCTGTAACCCTAATATCAGTACCTGTGCTGTAAAATAGAGAAAATATAACAGCATAAAACCCCCTTCAATCCTGTAAGTCTCACTAGCTAGGGACTAGGTAATTTCAAATATTTGAATGAATCCCAAATAGTAAAACAATGCATTATGAAGAAAATGTTTAAGTGCTAAATCACGAACATGCTAAAAAGTATTTTCAAAACCTGACACTTTGCTAGACTGAGTCTTACTTAAGACTTGGATCAATATAAATTATTTATTATTCCCACAAACAGCAAATAATTACATGAGATGTAAAAATTTTTTTTTCTGGAGATGAGTAATTTTCATTCAATACCTGTATCAGACATGAAACACCTTTTTGGGAGGCAATCTAAACCCCATAATTTTTAGCATATTTTAAAACATAGAAGTAGCCCCATTTCTTGTGTTCACATACCTATATGGAAGATATGGTGGATTAGATCCTGATACAAGCGTTCTGTAAGCTTCTTCTGGTGTTTTCTTCAAGTATATAACCTAAAAGAGACGGAGGAAGAGAGGGGGAAAAAATAAATCAGCTCTGAGCCTAAAAAGTCTTTAACCTGACAGGAACTTCCTCCAGCACACTAAACTCATAAGAATGCCTGTTATCCTCCTTCACGACCAATTCCTGTGACATATACAGATCAGAAAAGACATGCCTACACATAGTAAAGCTTCAGCTATCAACAGAAATCAACAAAACCTTTGTTTTGTGTCAATTCCATACTTTAAAAAAAGAAAATTGGAAATAAAGTCACATACTGCTGCAACTGAGAGACTTTAGGGTGGCATAAGTTACTGTAAAATAGCTTACATTTAAAGCCTAAAGTCTTGCTTGTAGACAAAATATCCTTAGAGGGTAGTTCAGAGAACTTCAGGAAAAAAGTGAGTTTCATTTTATCATGGAATTAGGGGCAAATTTGTACCACATGTTCTCCCAATACCGCAGGTTTTATTTGACAGAAGTTCTGGCCCTCCAAAGCTGTGTCTGCTCAAAGACATTCCCACATGACACTTTGAACATAATACTGGTCATGTCTGTCTACACAGCTCATAAAGGCTCATAATAAAGAAACCAGGAGGAAGCAGCAAAAAGATATTAAGAACACAAAAGGAAAGAGGAGAGGAAAAGAACCACTGAACAAGCTCCTGAAAAAAATCAAAAGGATCTTGGATATCAAGAGCAATGCAATAATTGAAGGAGGAAGGATAATTAAATGAAGAGGAAAATACTACAGTATGTCTTCAGCACCTAAAAAGTAATGAATTCCATTAAGAAAAATCAAGGAGACATTTTCTGACTCATCTGTATCAATGAAAAGTCAGCAACCAAAACTTAGCTTCATTTTTAATCTAATATGACGAATCTTCAGAGTGCTTTCCTTCTGCAACATGCACAAATAAAAAAAGACCCCTAACAACAAAAAAATCCCAGTGTGAATAGTTTGGACAAGCTGAAGCTTTTTTTGATATGTAAAAAGCAATGTAAAAGTTTAAAAAATTACTTAATAGATATTAACCATTCTCTTGGAGTTTTTTTTTACAAGGGACAAGGTTTTCTTCCCTCTCCCCACTGTCACTATTGTAACTCACTATGTGGCACTGCTACTTGTAAAATCCAGATTCAATAAGTACTGAACTTATTTTTCTCTGAGACTTTCCTTTTTATGTTCTCAGCCTTCTGAGTGATGATATGGCTAAAATTCCTCACAGTTATGCCATTACATAGGCACATGACATGTAGCAATACTGGCCACATGTACCTGCTGTCAGGAAAACTCATGTCATATTTCCTAAAAAGCTTACAGAACAAAAAGGAAATCAGTATTTTCCAAGTCCACCTTAACACTTATGCACAGTATTTCAAATGCAATTTGGATTTGTGTTTTTCCCACCTGCACCTGCCATTTACAAAATTAGAAGTATATAGAGCAGATCCCTTCTAGAGCTGCTTAGATGACCAGCAAACAAACCTTTCATGTTTCAGCTAGGGCTGAGATGTCTAAATTAAATTTTTTAATTAGGATAAAACATTCCTGCAAGGAAATAACTGGACATGCCATAGTAGTTTACTATTACCTGTCTCTGCTTTAGTAACTTTAAGAAGGCTGTGGGAAAATCTTTTCTCCTTCCCAGTCTGAATCTCACTACTGACATGAGAAGCAATTCATCCTAACACGGTCAATTAGAGGTAAGCAATTTGGATTTTCAACATTCAAGAAAATGGTCGTGGAGAAACATGGAAGGGATCTGCAAAAGCCATTCCCTATGTAATAAAATAAATGGAGTTAAGGGGTGATGACCAGGTTTCTCTAAAACTCATCCAGAGTTTTCAAAGACAGTTTAGAGACAAATGAAATGACCACCTGTCCACCTCCCTAAAGGAGCACCCCTTGAGAAGCCACTTTACACATAGAAGTCTCTTCAGGAAGGTTAAAGTATCCATGTGATCAAAAATACTTACAGCATATGAACCTATTAAAAACGCTGCATTCGCTCGCTTCCGCTGGTCAAAGCTGGTGTAGTACACAATCTTCTTCCTTGACAGGCTGAAATACTGGTTAAAAGAAAATAAACAAAATAGCATTATTTACTAAGAATATGCTTTAAGAATACTTTAGCAAAATCACTTTTCCAAAACTGCAAAACATGTTAGAGAAAATTCTTATCGAGAGGTTCTTAAAATTGAAGGAGCAAAAATTACTGATACTCTGAAGAATCTTCTTATATCACAGATAAATAAGAGCGCAGGGAAACAGCCACTGTTTCTGGGCAGATCTCTAGGTTAGCTGTACAAAAATATGCTATAAAGTGGAGCTGAACCAAAATCTTCAATATAAAAACCTGGATTTTTTCCCCCCAAGTTTAAATATTTGAAACACTCGCTTATGAACACTGATTAAAGACATTAAAATTTTCAAACTGAAATATCATCCTGTATGTTAAACCTCTTTAGCACATAAAACTGTGGAGAAGACAGAAGAAAAAGTCAAGCAATCAACCTTACAGTCATTTTATAAGTCAAACACTTCCATCTATACTTTATAATGGGTGACGGACATATTTAGAAACCTCCAACAGCAAGAATTTACTTAAAAAGGTAAAACAAAAGAAAAAGACTGTATAAGAGAAAAGCCTGAAGAAAAGGCTAGGCAAAGGCAAAACTAGTAACACTCACAATTCTGTTTCTTTATGAAGAAAAGAAGCCTGTGTCAGTACCCTGTGGACAAACCTCCCATTGAAAACAAAATCAACAAGCACCAGAAAAGCACAATAATGACAAGCTGCAGCAAAACTGTTTAAAGCCAGAGAGAGACAATATTGTCACTTAAAATTGGCAAGTTGAACAATTTACCGCATTAGTAATTTGTAAAATTTCATGAATTGCCACACTTCCATGACACTCTGCTACACCCCTTATGTTTTTGCAGATCGATTTTTACAGCACTCCTACAGTTTTGAGGAACTCATCAACAGATATACTAGATTCTGTTTCTAATTATTTGAAGCATTTTTGTATTTTTAAAACTTGAATGTTTATAAAATACCCTAATACCAGCGCTGTTGTTACCCAACTTCAGGTTTTTAACTCTTGACACTGCTGACACTTGGGAAGGGGAGCTAAGGTAACTGCTGCAGAACAGGGTTTCATTTTTAGTGCCAACTGTATTTCACCTCCAGAAACCTGTCCATGCTGAGTCTTCAAAACTTACTGCAAAAATCTCATCTCAAAAACTTATTGCAAATTTTAGAATATTTAGTTTTAACCACAGAATCAAATTTTCCAAAAAAACCAAATATTTCATCACAGGAGAAAGCTGATGCAGAGGCACCTCAGTGAGTTTGTTACTCCCAACCCCACTGAAACTCACAGATCTAATTGCACCTTCCAGTCTGCTCTTACAAGGCACAACTGCCAGAGGTGGAAGGAGTGAGAGCTAATGCAAGTGAGTGTAAATAGGACTAACTCCTGAAATAGCTGCTTGCTGTTGATTGGAAGAGGTTGTATCTTAAGGCCAACAGCAACATCTCTCAGTGTATATGCAAACATACGAAGCACAAGTCGTTACTTAATTAGTGAAGCATTCAATTTTTATTAAAACTTGACAAAATGAATCCCAGTACTTTAAGATTCCTCCTTTCTTCCCCCTCCTCAATTTTTTAATTTTAGTGTTCTCTAACTGCAATTCCACCCATGATGTGTAGGTGGGATAAGATTACAGTAGTTATGCAACAGTGACAGAACTTCAATTATAACTTACTGACTACTACTTATTTTAAAGCAAAGTTCTTTGCAGCAGTTTACAGTACACCTAAAACACTATTTAAACTGCAAAGCTAGCTAGTGAGAAGTAAGTTCCATGTAGTAAGACCATATATCTTGTTTTATTTTATAGAATGGATTTTTTAATCATACGGGTATATAAAGTCATTCCAATTTTGAGGCACTTTTCTACCCAAAGTAGCCATAATCTGAAGTTTCCAGAATATTTAGATGAAAACAATGGATCAGTTTTATTGCATCATTTTCAATATGTAAGGGTTTAATCCTTGTCATAGGAAATATTTCAACGTGTTTTGAATCCTAACTAAATCTTTAACACAAAATTGAAAACTGTTGTTAATGCCTTATAGCATAGCAAGCAGCACAGCAGCACAATTTAAGTCTTCAGAAGCCTTTAAAACAAATAACTTTTTATTTGCACACTAGTTACAGAAAAGTAAGTTTTACAGTAGGTGTTTGCTGAAGCATCGATGCAATGCATCTGTTAACATTAATGTGCAATTTGTCAAATCAGTGCACTTTCATCAACAAATCTAAGCTGTATGATCTATTAAAAAACCCAAAAACCAAACCAACTGATTTTCTGATCGTACTTAATAAGCTATGTCTACCCCTCTGGCCAGGTTCAATGATGAGCTTTCACAACAGCTCTGGCAGGAGGTTCCTGTTTTTACAGCTCCAGAGCTCCACCTGAATGGATTGGGGCTTCAGTTCCCTTAGGCACGGCACAGCTCCGAAGAACCAGCAAGGTTTCAACAAGGACTTCTTCAATTCAGGTCAGCTAGGGAACAACTACAGTTGCAGATAACATAGTTGCCAATAACATTTTCTTGTTTCCACAGCAAAACTAAGGTGCACACACTATGAAGCACTAAAAATATTCTTTACCAGTGAGAAAATTTTATCAGTTTCACACATCATTCACAGATAAATTTTAACAGTATAACATAACAGTGTCTATTCAAGATACATCCCAGAGGAACAAACTGAAATACAATCTTGTGAATTAAAGGCAGAGGTTACACAGAAAGTGTAGCAGTTTTTGCTTTATGTAACCAAACTAATTCATAAGGGTTACAGATTATTTACTTTCACCGTAAGATTACATTTTTTCTTTTTTAAAAGTTCCCGGTAGATCTCAAGAGAGATTTACTGGCAGAGAATTGATGACAGGATTCGAAAGTGTTGTGGTGGACAATCACCAGATAGCTGTGTAAAATCAACATACTATTTGACAGTATTTTATACAATGGATAAGGTTAACACAGTTGCACTGCTCAAGCAAGAAATTACTTCAATTTTAATAAGCCTAGATCTATGCAAATTCTACTTTTATATATATACATAGGTGTACATATGTACTTGTAAATAGACATGAATATAAGATTGGCAAATTTAATACAAAACAGTTAATTTAAACATATGCATGCAAACCTGCCTCAAAATCTAGGCTGTCCTACATGAGATGCTTTGCAATTACTATAGTTCCCTGTATATGCCCAGCAGTTTATTTATAGTAAAACAAAAAAAAGCCAAATCCCACTATGATTCAGGAGCAATACAGCTACCATACAAAAAGTAACCCCATAGTTTATAAGCCTGCCAGTACCTTTCCTCTCCTGCCTTTCATCTTCAATACTTGTATCATTTATATCAGCAACACTCCCTGATTATTTCTGCTCCTTAGTTTATTGAGAATGTGTAAGGCTATGCATAGATAACAGAACAGTTTTTTTAAAGCAGTTTTCATTAAATCTGACTTACTTAAAAACAATAAAAAATTTTCATTCATAAATGAAGCCCAGTTCCTTACTCAAGTGTTTTCTGCCCGGAACACAATTCAAAACCAAGTAGGAAGACAGCACAGGCAAGTTCTTCCTTGCCGCTGACTTTGATAGTGACAATTCTCTTCACAGCAATCAACAGTTGAAAAATTACAAACACAACAAGGTCAAAAAAGTTTTCCTGTAAGGCACGGACAAGACTTTGCCTCAAATTTTCTCAGCAAATGGATATCTGAATAAATTCTTTACCTCTTCAGGACAGAGGTATTTACTGTTTTAAAAAGAAAATCAGTCAGCACGAAGTTGCAACAATTTACTTTAAAATGTCGATCTGCCATTAGCACATTTCAAACCAATATCCTTCCTCACTAGTCCCCCACAAAAGGAGAGGGGAAAGCCAAATACTGCCTCATGTTGAACTTCTCTCCCAAAAGAGAAAGAGATATAGCTGAAAGATTTGAAAGGGAAGCTTGTGGGGCTTTGCAGCTTTAATGAGATCTTATACTTTTATTTCTCCTGTTCCTATCCATAGAAGTTTTAAAATTAAAGAAGCCTAAGTCTTAAATTTGAGACAGCACATCCATATCAAACTCCGCATGTTTGCAAATAATTTCTTTTTGTGTCATACTTGGAAGACTCTTTTCTTAAGAAAAGTACACTAAGTGTTTACCCAACCAAGCACACCAAATCATCTGGGCTTAAGCACTAGGATTGTTTCAGGATCCCAAAAGTGTTGCAGTATGGTAACAGCAACCATCCCATGACAATCTGCAGGCTCTTTCACTTCCTATGATCCTATAGTCACAGGGCACCCTTAAGGCAATGGTGTGCAAGCAGCAGCTTCCCAACAGGGCACTCTCTCTGTCCTTAGTCCAATCTGCACTTCCCATCACTGAAACACTCATCCCAGGCTGCTCACACATCACCTGGTGCCACATGAGAGCTACCATACTTTTGCTGCTACTATAGGGCAGGTAAGTCACAGGTCCCAAACTTGTGAACCCCCTAGTCCAGGCCCCAGGACTCCTCTTGAGGACATGTGTGAAGGACAAACACAAGAAGATGAGGTGTACAGACAGTGACTAATCCTTGCCTGGGGAAGCTGAGCAGCAGCCACTGCAGCTAGGCCTACAGCCCCCAGGAGATGCACTCCTCTGAGGCATGGAAACACACAGCCTACTCACCCACTGCAGATGGTATCTCAATCAGGAGAGTGTGGCACAAATTTAAACTGCTAGAGCAGCAAGGCTAACATTAGCAGTACTGGTGTGCCCCAGGGGTGGTGCCAATCAGCCAGACTGGAGTCCATTCATATGGAAGTTTTTAAACCACTCTGGCAGTACTCCAAGCTTTAGCTGTTTGATTCCAGGTATTACTTTCAAGTGTCTGCACTATCAGGTTACCCTTCTCTCTTAGGCACTAGGAGTTTAATTTAGCCTATTTGGAATTAGCCTCTGGCAAGCCAGAAACAACAAACTGCACTTCCTCCCAGTGCAGACCTCTCTTTTCTGGTCCTGAGATATTAATTAGTTTCTTACTTAGTTTCTGGGTGAAACTCCTGTACCTAGGTTCAAGACTGAAGGCATACAGTAATATATGAGACTGTATAACAGTCCCAAACTGATCAGTCACAATCTGAATCTGGAAAAGACAGAACTGATCTCTCTAGCTCCCAAGAGCACAGTGGAGTTAGAATAGTAATTTGATTACTGGTTCTTCTCTGGAATAACTGCTTCACAGAGCAAGCACACTCCAGTTTTTAATAACACAAATATAAAGTTACAAACAGCAGAATTAAGGTGAAAAAACCAGATTCCTACTGAGTAAGAACCATTGGTCATGTGTTTGAATGGGGCAGTGGCACTGCAAAATGAGATAAGGTATTTATAAGGTGCTGGTGTTATCAAATGGCAAATCAAACATTTCCCCAATATGAGCACAGGCATTCAAAATTACAAACAGTAGAGATTAACTTCTTATAAGTATCTTTTTAAAGTAAGAAGCAATGTAAATTTTCACTAGAAGCACTTATTTTTTCAAGCAATTTGCAGCAGCTCTGCAAGCCCTTCAATTTGCAGAACCTGCACTTAAGAAATTCATGGAATTCAGCATACCCCTGAAAGCAGCAGGTAGCATGAATCAACTTAACTAAAGGTTTCGTTTGTGACTCTAGAAATAATGAAATTTTCAATAAAGGCCCCTTCAACAGTGGCCAAAGCAATCACATCTGCTGTCCCATTTCCTTCTGTCAGTAACAGGCCTAATACTTTATAAGATAAAAGATTTTAAATCTGTAACATTTAGCGCAGGGTCTCCTCCTTACTTGCCCACAAGTTACATTAATCAGCATTTTGCAATTAAAACATCTGTTTCATTTCTTGCAGCTGACAGATTTTCTATACATGCTGTAAATCAGATCATCACAAGTATTTGGAGAAAGTGAAGTCTGCAGCTGTACAGCTCAGAGGGTCTGGCTGGGATGGAGCTGGGATTTAGGCACAGAAGCCAGTGTGATGCTGTGATATAGATTTGTCACCAGAACTGTGTTGATAGCACACCCATGTTTTATCTGCTGCTCTCACAGTCCCAAGGCCTTCTTTTTCTCACTCTGCCCTGGCCCCTTTTCCACTGACACTTACTTTAAACAGTGGGATTTCAGGACCCATGTTTTGTTCCTTGAATACCTGTTTTTTCAGTTATTCAGGCCAGCACACACACTTCATTAGCTGCAAACCCTAATTTGTGGTGACACAATTAGGAGCTTTTGTTATTATTCTTAAAAGTGTTGAGGTTATGCAAAAAGATGAACACAGCCTTCAGCCACCTGCCCCACCTCCTAAGCCAAAATGAGGGCATATTATTTTCTTTCAGTCTTCAGAGGGAAAAAAACTAAAACCAAAATATCCTTAAAGCTTAGCAATAACCACCTAGCTAGTGAGCACCTAACAACCACTTTCAAATTGAAATAAAATTTATTTCAATCAAATAATTGAAATAAAATTTTGTTTGAAAATACAAAAATATAGGAACATTGTTTTAAACTAAGCTTACCTTTAATTTCTTATTTAGTTTACAGCAGTATCTGTATAACATTGCCAAATTTAATGGTCCAAAATCTCCATAGAAACTGGAAAAAAAAACCCACAAAACAGTATTATTTATACAAAAGAGCTAAGCAAATTTCAACATTCATGTTGTTGATAAATAAAGCTGAAAATCAAGGATACTGAGTAGCCAATACACATGGAACAACAGATGAGTCTTTTATTGATTAATTTAAAAGGACAATAGTAACAATTAATTTAAACAAATTAGGAGTGCTTCATCTTTTTAGTGCTTATGACATCACTGATCTCCTCCTCCCCACATTCTCTCAAACAACAAAGCCAAGGCCAGTGCAAAAAGAGACAATCATATTAGTTTGATCACTCTCTAGGAAAAGGAGCCTTCCTGCCACACCAATGCTATTGCAGTATCATCTACTTCACAATATCAAGTAACAACACAAGTGTTGGTTAAGGTTCAGTTCAGCACAAAACATTATGATGTAATTACAGAAGCTAATTAGCTGGGAAAAAGACCAAGCTGTCCAACTACTAGAACTTAATTTTTAGGTAGGACAGAAGTTAACTAAACCAAGAGAAAACTGAAGCCCCAGGAAAGCAGCGTTTAACTTTGTAACTCATCATCTTCTCTAAGATAAGTCTGCCAAATAAGGTCAACAGTTATTTTTAAAACAAAACCCTCTGTACAGTTTTTCATAGAGATGAAATAAAAATGTTCTAAGGACAAGTATGAGTTAAGACAAACAAGAAGTTAAAACTGGAGCTCTAACAACACTCGAGTGAATGTAGCTACCAGGAAAGTCATATAGAAGGCTTCCTAATGTCTCCTCCCATACAGCTGCACTAACACATGAATCAAACATCCCCACCATCCTATCTTACTCCAACTTTAGAGCATTCTTTCACTTAAATATAAGATGGAAGAATAAAACTTATGATATTAAATTATTTTCAAAAAATTATTTTTAAGGTATTGTGGAAAAATATGGAATTGGATAGTTACTATAACACAGAATACTTTAAAAAAATTGAGAGCAAAGTATCTGAAAGCTACAACTGAATACACAGTTCATCTTAAGAACTGGAGAAGTACAGCCATGCTTTATAAGATTTATCACAATTCATTTGCTAGAAGTACATCAATATGAAGTAATATATCCACTTCTACTTTTCCACATGATTAAATTTGAACAGCAGTGTAGAAAAAGTACATGAAAATCAATTTAGAAATTTATCCACAAGACAAATGACTATTTTGGTGGGTATAAGGACAAAATACATTTGAGTCTGTCCAGGAAGTAATTGTCTCTCTACAAAATGAAGCCATTGACCTTCTCTCAGCCCCGAAATTAAAGATGTCACAATCTTTGACTATTTCTCCATCACTGATTGCCATTAAGAATCCTGTGCTTCTCCAAACACAGTGGAGAAAGGGGTAGAAGCATCTTTGTTTAAGACACTGGTACTATCCCTGTTTGTCTATGCTGCAGAGACAAAATATTTCTCAGAATACAAACACAATGAAAGGAAAGGCACTTTCAGTCCCTGCTGCATCAGCATTACCACCCATACACAAAACCACTGTCAATTCCCAAGTTATTTCCCTACTACCATAGAAGCAGAATAAACCAGCTCTTGCCTTTGCTGATAAAACATTGTGGATGAAATGTGAGGCAGATAGCTAAAATAATGCATGTAACATAACCTATCTCCATTTTATACCTCTAAATTGAAGTTAATTATCCTTTCTTTGATGGGGCTAAGTGAAACAAGTGCTTTACAAATCTTCAAATCAAAAAAGTTCTTTGGAAGATAATACAAGGCTCTGTACTGAAGTCAATGAACTCTGATCTACAGAATCTTTCTTCAATTTACATCTCTAGGCCTAAATACAGTTCCTGACATGTTTAAGCAGAAGGATTTAATCCTATGCACCCTCATTACTTTTTCTACAAAAGGCCATTTCTATACTTGAATTAGTGACACTTGATCCTGCTTCACCCAAAGGATTTTCATCTCAAGACCAGAATTTTAAGTAAATGTAAGTGGAACATGGGAAATGGGCAGGGTATAGAGAATGGGGATGAAATGACACACCAGTGACCAGTTGAATAAAGAATTTCATTTGGCAAAAACTGAAGATCAACATAAGAAAAGGCAAATAGTCAACGATAACAATTCATCCAATATTATTTTACTTCCATCTCTTTTACATCTAGATGTTATAACAAAGCATTGAAAAACAGTAAAAGAAATTGGAATGTCTCTGAAGCTTAAGCTAGTTAAGAGAAACAGTTACTTACAACAGAGGTGGAAACCAGAGGAGCAGAAGGCAGGTATGGTATTAATTACATTTAATTATATTTTGTTTTAATCAAGTACCTAGATGATATTTTAAGTTATTCCCCCCCCTCATCCCATTGGGACTTGTTATCCTAATGCTTCTCAAACTAAATAGTGAAACCCCAGAATATCCTAGCTGAACATTTAAATACTCTACTTCAAAAATACTATCATGATGTCACCTGGAAGCAGTAGCAGAAGTTTCTGGTATCTGTTTTCTCCTTAAACTCTTTGAACCATTTCTTCCTACCTGCAATTTGTTGCAGTATTATATCTGAGGTATTTGCTGTACTGTATCATAGGAATGGTCATCCCCCAAGAAAGGCCAGCCCATTGCTCTACTCTGTCACACAAACAGCTACTGTAAATTCTTCCAGGGAATTTAATGGTGCAGGAAATGTAGCCCACAAGTCGTTTCCAACTGCAGTTCCATGGGATGCCACAGGAAGGTGCCAGGAGTCAGTTCAAGCCTGAACCAGCGCTTCTGAAAGCAAACACCACTTTTTGCTAATCATTTGAATATCTCTGACCCTTGTGCTGGAGAAAAATGCTAAACAGATTTCCCATCCTCAATGATTAGATGGTGCCACTCAATGAAGGAACATTACAGCCCAGCAGATTTTTAACTGAACTGATAACCTCCGTAGACTCACAGAGTATGCTGAGGTCCCTTGCTGTGGTGTTGCTCTCTGGCCTCCCATTCCCCAGTCTGCCCCTATATCCAGGGCTGTCCCATTCCAGGTGCAGAATCTGGCACCTGCCCGTGCTGGATTTCATACAGTTGGTGATTGTCCATCTCCCTAATTTGCTGAGGTCCATATTAACCTCCATCAATCTATCAGGCCAGGATATCATCTTTCAAAAATAAAATGTATTACTTATACTTGACTCCAGATGCCTGATACCTTTCCCCTACAGAGCAGTACTTTTATACTGCCACTCACTTCCAATCATGGCATGATATCTCTTGTTTGCCACTTTATTCAGTCATTGGTTTAGTAACTTGAAAACAGAGGCACCATTTAATAATTGCAATCATTTTCTAGAGTACATATCCCAGAAGTGGAGCTCAAAGTAAAAGTATACTCATTAAAGCATGAATTTTGCCTTCTTCAAGGCTTACAATCACATAAAGCCACTTTCCTGCCAAAACAGGAGCCCCCCAAGCTTGCAATTACTTAAGTAAAAAGATAAAACTCAAGAACCTGGTGAAATAAAAATACAGCTTCTTAACTGCAAAACTTGGCTAATTTTTCAGCATTTTACAAATGTCCAGCTTTTATTAAAATTAAGAGACTATTTCTCTTATTGTGATTCAGTCTTCTCTCGCTCCTCCCTCCCTCTTTCCCACACAGGAACATTCAGCCTATGACCCTCCAAGGGCCCTACTGCATCTGTTGTGAGCCTGGCCATTTAACAGCACAGGCCCAGGTGCTGCAGAAGTGGCCACCTGACTGTTCAGCCACCCCCTTCCAATCATAAACTGAACACTTCTCACATGCAAAAAATGCTCTGCATGAGAGGATCAGCCTGCACATTCATTACAACCTAACTGCTGCCTGGGAAATCTCACCTATTCAGGCTTTTTTCTCCAACTCCAGTTTCCTGAAACGTGTTTCTCCTCCTCACTTCTCAAGCACGTGAAAAAAGGTGAGCACTGTTTTTGTCCTCTCATCCACTGGTTCCAGTAACACGTGGATCGTTAGGAGCTTCCTTAATTGGGCCAAGACAAAATTCCTAATGCTTAATGCTGCTTAGGGATTGTGTGCTTCTGAACAGACCAAGGGTGATACAGCAAAAATAACCCTGGAAATAGCTGAAGGCAGGAACAGTGCAGAGGCCCTGGATTATGCAAAAACCCCCAGATATTAAGTGCTTTTCATCTTGGAAGTTCCAAATCTTCCTCAAGACCCTGATTCTTCAAAATCCAATAACTCACAGATCTAGTAATAGATAATTAAAATAATTATTCCAGATACACGATTTTTTAATCCAGTGCTCCTTGATATCAAAAACAAATTAATAATGAAGAGGTTCTCCCATAAAAAAGTTGCCCTGTAGAACTTCAGGGTCATATCAGAAGCTGAGTCCCTTTGGAAAAAAAGTCTTCTTGGCAGAGGCCAGGATGTACATAAGGGATTTCCTAGACAAGCTACATTCCCATCCAACATAAAACTGGAGCTTAGAAAGCTGCTGTTTTATTCTGGTACCCTTTTACTGCAAACAAAAGAAAAACCTCCTCAGTACTAACAGCAAATGCTTTTATCTTATACTTAGGAAAAAGCAAAGACAGATATGGTAAAGTAATGTATAAAATTAAGCTGGGAAATTTCCTTGTTTTAATTTTGGACTTAATCTTGCTAAGTTTTCTTGGTCATCCAATAGTCAAGGTCAAGTTTTCAAAATTACTGATGTAAATGGCTTTCTGTGTGAAGTGACAGCTCTGATTATTGTAACAAAGCTAAGTTTTTCTTTCTCCTTTCCAATGATTTAAGCCACAGAAACATGGAGAAGTTCAGGTTTCCTATGCAAGTACTGTTACTGGTGAGCCACAAAAAAGCAGCATTTAAGCAAAGCCAAAGCAGATAGGCTAACCCTTACTCTTGTCACAGGAAACACAAACTGTTTCTTTGCACATACACAAGCAGTACTCAGTTAATGTTGCTGTAGCTAAGCACTTGAGAGTCTTGCTCTATTGCTACATAAGTGAAGTAGCTCTCATGAGGACTGCTGTGAAATGGGCAAGTAACATCCCATACCCTGAAAGAATGTGTCAGTGTAAAGCATGATTTACAGGGACTATCATATTTACTACTTCTATTGCTGCTTACACCATGTCAGAGATTAGAGCTGCAAAAGCTGTTTATACAAGAGAGCCAAAGTCAGAACAAATGACTGAATAAAACCATTATGATTTATGAAGACCATTATAAATCATCAGTATGAGATTCCTGTTTCACAGTACTTAAATTCTGACTTTGTTTGAGAAAACTATTCAGAAATAAAAAGGACATTAAAAGTTGCTTTGATAAAACTATGTGAAAGCCAAGTTAACCAGTCAAGTGTAGTATTCTCAACCCAGATCTGTTTACTGGAAGGTGAAACGTGAAAGATGCTATTCTTAGAGAATAAAAAGCTTCTTACCAGTGCCTAACTCATTAACTGAGGTCTTGCCAAGGCAAGGTTTGTCTATACGCCAAATGACAATCTTCATCACGATAGATTGTTTCTCATTAACTCTATTTTTCTGAAGCCATAGTTACCTGTGTTACACTGTCCTAAAAGACTGTGTTCCCTTATAAGAAGTAGTGCAGACTTTATCAGGAAAGAGCTCAGAAAGTTTCAGAAAGATTGAGAAAATCTTACAGAAACAGAACCATCAAAGAAGATATTTCACAATTGTATCATTCCATTCAGGTTTCTTCTTAATTGAGGCATTTGTATATAATTTCTCTGGCATAATAGGTTCAAGGTTGAATTGCAGCACATTTAACTAAAATAGTGACAGTTCTAGTAGCAAGTTCCTAGTCTGCTAGCATTTAAGATAGGCTTAAATGGTTTTAAGAACATCTTTATTATCTTTTTAGTGTGAATGTTTAAGTTAGACAGTATTATCAAGTCATTAGAACAGTTGAAAACTTCAAGAGAGAACTGAAGTCTAAAGTGCTCAAGATTACATAACCCCACTTTGTGTATAATGTAGTGATAAATCATGTGACAAGGTACAGGAGCAAGCCAACCCCAAACTTCCCAAACCATCAGATCTAGCACTACAGCTCTTTGTTTAATAAATGGGGTACAGTACTAACATAAAAATTACTTCCTTATGTCTCTTCAAGAGCAGGGGAAAAAAAGGGAAGCAAGATAGTGAGTTTTTAAGTACTATGTGATCCAGTAACAGGCTCTCTGTAATCAGGCAACTCCAACCCTACATATTCATGAGGTTTTCAGATCAGATACTGCTTCAGCAAAGCAAACTGACACCTCTGGAAAGTCAGCCAAATAAAATTCTCTAACAAGCTAACAGAATAAGAGCCCAAAGAAAAGCAATTTAAACAGAGAGAAAGCTGAAAGAAAAGCAGTTTACTTCCAAGTACAATGAAGTATCTTTATCTTGTCATTACAATGATGCATCTAAGCAAAGTTAAATCAATAAATAATTGTATTAATGTAATTACTTACACACCTCACAGGTACTGAGGATTTCATGCCTGAGCAGACATCTCCTATCCCCCTCCTAAGAGCTTTCTGAACAAGTCATTTGACTGAAAAGGATAAGTGGCTGTGGAATTCTGACCACAAGAACCACCCAAGGAGGCCATTTCCATGAAGATTCTGCAAACCACTGTTCTGAGCTACAGCATTTCGAAACTCACTTGCAAATATTTACTTTGCTATCATGCAACAAATACTTCTAATCACTTTCTCACAAAGGTGACTGCCTTTCTGAGGAAGTGAGGAGAGCATCTGATCAGTTGTACTAAAGTTACACTCCACTACTACTTGCAGACAAGCCCCGTCAGGCCCCCTGCATTGTGTGCAGCCTGGGAAACACAAGGGACTGATGTCAAGCTTGTTGATAACATGAGGGAAGCTATAGTAAAAGTAGCACCTCCCCAAGAACTGAGCCTTGCATTCTATTCCTCAACTTACCTCTAGCCCTCCAGATTCAGAAAGACATTAAAAATATAGATAGCATGGTAACCCTACCAACACTTGCTTTTACTTCCCTGAGATCACATAAATCTCCTTAGATATGAGAGGGCAAAAAAAGAAAAAAATTAAGATCAGGCATTACCAAATATTGCAGACACTGATAGGTATGGGTGCTGCAATACAACTACCAGGGAAAAGTTTGGCAATGATATGTAAAAGGTTATTACACAATTCCTTGGTACCACCTGGTAACTGTCACTTATTTTCATATCACATTTCAGCATTTTATAAGCACAAAAGGGAGAATACCTTTATGGTACCAGATACAGGACAACAACTTTAAAATGGGCCAAACAGATTAGGAACCATCAATTCAGAACATACACCAGGAGTTATGTGTTCAAAGTCTTTAGTTGTGCCCTAGTAGATAAAGGAAACTTTGCTTCCCTCCATTACCCAGTAATTATATCTGGTATCAGGTTACACCTTCATAGGTCATTGACACTGACTTAAGGAATATACCTACAGAATTTCCTTTACATATTAAAGAAAATTACTTGCTCCCCCACACCTTCTCAAATTTCTCAGTACTTTTTTTTTTAATATGACACTGTCCTTACACTAATGCCTCAGTTACAGGCCTTGGTTAGTACAGCCATCTGTAACTAACAGTACAGAACTAATCCCCCTTCTTACCCACAAGATCAAATGCCACCCAAGAGTCTTTCACACTTCCTAAAAGCACATTAAGAAATAAAACATAATACTGAAGTCTGGAAGAGATACAAGTTTCCCTTCTTAATGCAAATGTAACACTTTCATACCACACAAATTGCTCAGGACCTTCCCCAATTGAGTTCTGCTTTCAATATTAGGTCAACCTTCCCTACTCCAAAGGTCCCTTCCAATCAAAATTCCTTAATGATCATTAAAGAACTTACTCCCAGCCCAAGCAGCCCATTACAAAAGTCAGTTTTCAGAATAAACCATTGGGAACTCCAGTAGAAGACACACAGCTTAAAGATAAGAAAACATCTAGAAAAGATACCCTGAAACTACAAGCTGTGCAAAGAAAATAAGCTAAAAACCAAGGAATATTGGTTTACATGTTCACAGAAGCAGTGCTGGTCACTGGAGAAAGGAGGGAAGAATGGTTGATGCTCACAACTGCTTCAAATCATTTGGAAAGCAAGTCATGCTTAAAATAGGAACACACTTTTTGTTTCACTTCTGCTGCAGCCAAGTCCGTGTCAAGCAGGTAGGGATATATCATCACACAGGAAACAGTTGGTCTGGAAATGCAGTCCAAAGCACCAACTTTTTAGCTACAGCACAGAGTGATTACTTTATTTGTTTGGTGTTTTTTGTGTCCTTAAGTAGTATTCAAAACTATAATCAGTTTTATTTTTTACCTTCTAGATGAAGTATCTTACAAGCATGAACCTTTTACTACATAGAAAATATTTTTTTCTGCTGTTCTAAAGATACAAAAGCCATCAAGAAGTGCTTTCTCAAAATCCTCTCATAAAACCAGAGTTATAAAAGAAGTTGCAGATGCTCTTCCAGAGCACATCTAAACATTGCATTCTTATGATTCTGTAAACTTCATACTCTCTATACAGGAAACTACAGGAAATATAAAACACACTTCTCGTTATCTATTCCTGCCAAATAAATTTTCTACTTAAGACACCATTCAATAAAGTGTGATTAGTCCAAATAGACGTCCATGTTTTAAACAAATCTTACAAAGCTCAGATATCCCTCTTTGAGCTCAGCCACGACTTAAGCCATTTAACTGGCCTTGCAGTTGTTTTTATGGGTCTTTTTTTAAAGCATCACCTTGTTAAACTAGTTTCAGCTAATAAATAAATACATTTGGACTAACTTCACTTCATATTCTATGCAAGTAACCCAAAGGGACAAAAATATTCTATAGAATATATCAAAGTGTGTTGGGGAGACTCTCAGGTGATCACTTTGAATATGCAAACCACAACACTTACTTTTCATAGACTAGTTCCTCATCGGTACAGAAGTAGTGGGTATTTACGGTACTTTTCGGTTTAGTGCGTAAAGTAGCGAAGTACAGCCGATCTGAAAGACAGATAAGAGGCTCAGCGTCGGTCAGCGAAGGTAGCCGGCCGCCGCCTCGGGGCACGCCTGTCACCGCGGGGCGGAAGAGGCTCCGCGGCTCCTTTTTCTGCTGCGTGAGCGGCGGCGGGAGCGCCCGGAGCGCTCTGCCCGCGGGCCCTGCCCTGCCGGGAGCCCCTCGGCAGCGGGTTCGGCCCCGCGAGCAGCGCGCAGCAACAGGTGCCGGCCCCGCGCCTCGCCCGGAGCGCGGGGAAAGCGGCGCCGGAGCGCCCGCGGCAGCCGGGGCGGGCAGCCCGCGAAACCCGCCGGGCAAAGGGGCCGGGGCCGAGCCGGGCAGGCTGCAGAGCCGGGGGAGGGCGGTGGAGAAGCCAGCGAGTTTCCTCGCAGGGGGAGGTTCCGGGACCCCGCGGGCAGGGGATGGGGCGGCTCCCGCCCCGCTCTCACCTTTCACGAACTCCGAGGCTCCCAACAGCACTTCGGAGGCGGCTGCCGCCGGCTCCATCTTAAAGAGGGCCCGGAATAGCGAGGCGCGGGGCGGCTCCGAGCTCATGGCGCTCTGGAGCAGCGCCGGCGGGGCCGGGGCGCGCTCGGAGGGACGCGACCCACCGGCCAGAGGGGCCGCCCGCGAGGGCCCAGGGTGCTGCGAACGCAGCGGCCGCAGCCCGCATAGGAGCGGGAGCGGAGCCGAGAAGAGCCCCGGGACACGACGGGCAAGCGCCCGCAGAGACTCCAGCTCCACCCCGCCCCCAGCCAGGAGACGCCCCCGGATAAAGCGGCAGCGGGCGGTTACCAGGCGACCGGCGGCGCTCTGGCAACCGCGTTACGGAGCCTTTGTGTCGCCCGGCCCAGGGCTGACGCTGCGAGTGACCGGTCCCCCGCGCTCCCCCCGCTCCCCGGGCCGGCAGCGCTCCTGCTCCGACAGGCAGCGGCTCTGAGCCCGGCACCGCCCCGCCCTCCGCCCCGCCTGCCCGGGCAGCGCCGCCGCGCCCCGCTGCGCTGGGGCTGCTTTTCTCCGCCCGGGGGCGGCCCGTGGCAGAGCGCCCCAGGGGCACCGGGCGGGTGTCGCGTACAGCTCGGAACGGGGCTGAGCCGGAGCGCTGCCTCAGCAGCGCGGGCGGGCTCCGGACGGGGCCAGGCGGAGCGGCGGGGCCGCCTCAGGCGCGGGGGAGCTGGCGGAACGCCCATGGCGCTACCTGGGACACCCTTTGTCGAGACAGACAGGTCGGTTGACCAATCAGAAGCCGCTCAGTTACTCCTGCAGCCAATGAGCTGGCGGCGCCCCGGGAGCGCCCCGCCCCAGGCCCCCCGCAGTCGCCGCTTCCCGCCCGGGCGGCGCCGGGAGCCGCTTGCGGCCCGCTGGAGAAGTCGCGTACGCCTGAGGCGCGGAGCTCTCATGAGGCGCTGGTTCGAGCGCTGTGAGCGTTCTCCCGCCTCTCCCCTTTAGAAGGAATTGTAGGTGCCAAACAGGGCAGACTGTCCGTCTCAGTTTTACAGCTAAAGCAAAGGTTGCAACGAAGAGGTTCCTCGAGGAGATAAAAGGGTTAAAAGAGGGTTAAAAAAGTCACTCTTCCCCCGAACAAGCAAAAAAATTCCACTCCTTTAAAAGATGTTGTAATAAAAGCCACATGCAGCCCTGAGGTTCACATTTGTATCACCAGCTTTCCCTAACACTATAAATAACCTACTGTAACCACCAGTGCATACAGTTAATCCTGGTGTGTCTGCTAATGATGCTAAACATGAGCGTGAAACGCTTCTGACTCCTCAGGTTTTAATCTGGTATCATAAGCACGGGGTAAGCTTTAAAGCTTTACAAATAAGGTGAAGGACTACCGAAGACACTGCAGCTGTTTTGCTTTTGCTTAATTTTTGTGCTGAATCTAATGCTTTGTACCTGTGTTCTTACACTGCTTTTTTTCAACTTTTTTGTAAAAGCTCCAAAACGAATGTGCTAAATTTGACCCTGTTTGTGCCTGATTCTGAAACCCGAGAAAAGCTCATTTTCAGTTGTAAGTACTATTCCGTACAAGATGTTCACAAGAATGAGACTGCAGTCTTATGTAGCAGCAAATTAAATAAAGGTTGTTGGAGGGTTGTACCTTTTCATGGAAACGAGTGTTTATTTTACTTTAGATTGTTCTTTACAACTTTCACTTGTGTGTAACTCTTAACAAAATCAAGTATTTCACTAGTGTTTTTTTTATTTACAAGCAATTTTCTGAGGGCTACTGTATCCTGTGTAAGAGACGAGGTATTAAGGTATGTTGTCCAGAACTGCAATTTTTAATGCCCTTTTTTACTCAGACTTTCACTACAGTTCAATTTAACACATTTCTAAGTCAGTGCTGCGCTCTGCTTAAGGGGAGTTTGAATGAGCATACTTGAAATAACTTTAGCAACACTCTTGGGCAACAGAAGAAGAGATAGAGCAGTCTACAGCCTACTATCCAGTGTCCAGAATCTATAGAAACAGTTTGTGATAAAGCCTAAGATATGTAAACCCATCCAGCTAAACTGGTGAATCTAGGAGGTAAATATTACTAGATGCTGAAGCCCAGCTGTCACATTCTTCTATACTGCTTATATGTCTTCTGCAGAGCTAAAATTTCATTTTTCATTGTAGAAAAGTTCTCATTTGTGGCAATTAGCTGCAGCCTTTGTAAGCATCAGAAATAAACATTTTTCTTCCCTGTAAAAATATGTGCAAAATAACCTCTGTGTTTTTTCAATTCCAGTAGTGTGTCATAGCTATTAGTATGATTATTTCATGAATTTCACTTTGTAAAATGCTAGCTTTAAGAATATTTTAAACTAGTACAACTTAGTTATTCTAATTAATACTATGTACTCGTTTTAACATTTGAGATCAAATATCAAGGCTGCAGTGACATCTTGTGGCATTTTTTTGTAAAGAAGCAATTTTTTGTGCATTTTAGCACTATATCCTTTTTTATCACAGATGTTTAAAAATATATATTTTAGATACCGTGTTTAAAATCCTGTGTTGCATTAACTGTAATTTCAACAGAACATTCAGAGGTGGTGATGATTCTGTTTAGACTCCAAAATACTACCAAATGACATAGATAACCTCTCAAAGAAATAATCACATACATATTATTTTGTTTAAAGTATAACTTTTTGGTAATGTATTTTCAGTAAAGAATCCTAAGACATTTTTATAACTACCAAGGCATAAAAAAATCCTCTTTTAAAAAATAAGCAAGTAACCCCTTTTGGTTCCAAAGTACAGTGAATTATGGCTGGAGCTTAAGTCCTATCTTTGTATTTTCTTTGCTAAGACTAAATGATTAAGGCTGTTGGTTATTTTATGCCTTTTCTTCCTTCATAAGTAGGCCTTACCTAAATTAAATGAATGTATGTGCGAACAAGTACACATTTTTTTTTAAAAAAAGAAATCTTGGTGCTTCTCATGAGTATGCAAACTGTGAGCTTACTTTAGACATCTTAACACTAAAAATTTTGGTCAATAATCTGAGAATAAACACATCACAAGTCTGCTTTCTGTATTTTATTTTACAATGGAGCAAATTAAATGGAACATTATCATTAAAAGCTTGTTCTATTAATTCTTTCACTGATACAGAAGAAATCAAAACAACTCACTTGCTCCAACAAAGAGCCCAATACTAAGGTTTGGCTGAGTTGCCAGTTCATTTCACAGTTCAAAAATAAGGTTAATGACTGTGAGTCTTCACAACTCTAGCTGATACTGCACAGAACAGAAATAATGGAAATTTGCATTTCTGGAAAGATCATAGACCTGTTTGTATACTACTTAGCACTACAACACAATAATTAAAAACTACTTTTCACTATTACAACAAAATTAAGCAGACTTTACATTGCCAAGTTAAGATTCTGCCTTTTAAATCTTACAAAAGTACTAGGAAGACTTCACTGAACAGAAATCAAATCCTTTAATACTGATAGAACAAGGCAAAAGATTCCTTCATTCCCCCAAAGACTCACATCCTGCTGTAAAGAACTTGTCATATTTTCACTGTTTTTTCAGCTATCTTATTACAAAACTTGATAGAATTATATACCATTTGTGCAGATGCTATTTGTGTACCAGGTATTAGCTGTGACTGGTTGCCCACAGCTACCTTTGAACTGATTCGAAGAATCAATTAAAAGCTGATGCAGATGAAACCAAATCTGCTTTGGATGCCAAATCTGATTCTGTGACCCAGGAAAATCACTGTTTTTATTCTCTCCTCCATACACACAAAAAAATAAAAAATCCCAATCCTCCTGCAATTTCATTGGAAAAGGTTTGCCCTATGTCAATAGAAGGTTTCCAGAATTACAGAGTCCCAGTCCAACAAAAGCCATTAACAGCAGCTCTGTTTCTTGCTAGAAATAATGTCAGGGAATTCAGAGACTGATAATAGTCCATCCCTGTCAAATACCACTGTACCTTAAAGTACTTTTTTTCATAATGCTTTACCCCTGTATTGTACATTTTAACTCTGTTGTCATAGCCACCAAAAACAGAGGAAAAAGGGAACTAAAAAGTAAATACTCATTGAAAGAGTAGCTAAAAAACCAGTAGACCTGTAAAATGACAAAATGTACACTGTAATAAATGTTGAACACCCTGCTCTTACTAGGAACTGTAAATAAGAAAATTTTAACTAATTGAGGATTTTCCTGGGTGCATGTTTGTAACAACATATATGCAAAATATAAAAATAAAACTAAGTACTAAGGGAATATTAATAAGTAACATTCCATCCTCTTCTTCTGGCTGCCTATATAAGCTTCATATTTCATGTATTCATGTTTCTTATAGTTCCAACCTCTAGGATTTACCTTTCAGCTGCTTGCAATGTTTCAGCAACTCCAGGCAAATCAATAATAGAAAAAAAAAAGCCACATCAGAGATCATTTTCCATTAACTGAGCAGGAGTAGATATTGTAGGCAATGGTTTAAGGACTATCTGAGATTAAGGTGAGGTACTCTTCTGGCTTTCATAGCAGCTTCAAGAACATCTCAGAACACCGAGTAGCTTATATACAAACTTCAGGAGGGTTTGTACAGGAGGCCAGAAGCCTGGCCAGCAGTTCACTGTAGCTCTTCTACAGCTTCACTGGAAACTGGGTAGGAGCAGCTGAGGAGTGGGAAGGCAAGGAAGCATCTCAAAATATAACTGTCACAAATATGCCTAGACCTCATTTCACTGGATAGGTATATTTAAGGGAAAAAAAATTCCAAATGTTAAGATCTGAAGAATAGAAGTGCATTTTTGCCTGCATGTTTCTGAAGAACTGACCTAATTCATTAGAGTAGCTTTTCAGGTTTTAAGGAAAGAGGATGATTTTATCACAGCTAAGCATGATTATATATTCTTTAATTTTTCTCAAAACTTATCTTTGTGAATTAGTTAGAAAAGAAAGAAAATACATAAAAAGCTTACTGGAGACAAAATCAGAGGCTACAAAGAGGGATGGCCAAGATGCAGTAATTACACCTTCTCTCCTTGAACTCAGTATAATTCACTGAGTATTGTTTAACATTTAACACCTTAAATTCATTGGCTTACATTTTATTTTTGTGATTGGCATAATTAGGAAAACCAAACTGAGAAATCATGATATTAGAATATTTTAAGGGCATGCCATCATAAATATTAACGAGTTTATTTACACAGTAGGATCTCTGTAACAAATGCTCTGCTCGGTGCCACATTCCAGAATAGCCACTGTTAGTGTCCTTTTCTAAATTTCTTATGTCAACAGGCTTCACAAACACTCCTGAAGGCTTTCCAGTATGCTTGG